>NC_089251.1:66578205-69380150 GCF_963930625.1 Muntiacus reevesi | reverse complement strand
GTGCTGCTAGTATCGAACAGCCTCAATGTCACTTGGTCATGGTGCACTGAACCAAAGAATGTGGCATATTTAGAACTGAAAAAGGAAACCAATTCTTCTCCAGAGTCTCCAGAAAGGAACACAGTGCCGGCTATACCTTGATATTAGCCCAGTGAGATCTGTGTTGGCTTTCTGACTTACAGAACTGTGAAGTAATAAATTTGCATTATTTATGCTGATCAATTTGCTATTGTAGTATAAACAACTAGTATACTTTCACAGCTAACTTTCTTGAAACAGACATCTCTTGTTGCCATCAACATTAATTTACACTGACTTTTCTTTTAATCCTACTTCTATTAGGCTTATGTCCTCATCACTCTATTAATTTGTTATCAAAGACATCTATAACTTAAGTCTCCTAAATTTAATTATCATTTCTCTATTCTTATTTTAACTGCCCCCTTAGTGTTACTGGATTCAGTTTATCATTTTTTCCTTATTGAAACAGTATTATTTTGAATATAGCAGAAAAATCACATGCAGTTTTCTTCCTCTTACTCTCTTTTCATGGTTTTGCTAATTCATTCTGTGTCTATAAACGAAACATTTAGTATTTACCCTGTCAAACTTCAATGACTGTTTCTTTATCCTTTTCATGTGGATATCTAATATTTCAAATAAATGGTCAAAATGAAATTCTTAATTTTTGCCAAATCTTCTTTTATCACTCATTTGGTTGCTCAAGCAAATCCCTAGGAATCATCCTAGATTTACATTTCACTAACCCCTCACATTCACTCCTGTGGAAAATACTGTATACACTACTTCTAATCTGTCCACTTCTGTTACCTTTGTCACTGCTTTAATTCAAATCATTACCATCTCATGCCTGGACATCACATATTCTTCTGACAGGTCTACTAGCTTCTGCTCTTTCCACCTCCTTCCCCACATGAAAATTTCATTCATCACATAGTTGCCAAAGTAATTTTTTTAAATGTAAGCATATAACTTCATTTTTCTACTTAGAACACTCAAATGGAATCACATTTTATTGACAATGAAATTCAAACTTTAACCTGATTTGTCAACTGCATATTATATAACTTTTTACCTTTCTGACTTCAAATCATAGAATCCTCCCCTAATGCTCTAATCTTCAACTATAGTGTCTTTTGAAATTATTATTTCTTCTGCATATAATTCTCTTTCCACAAGATCTTCACCTGGTTGACATATTTTTATCACACTGAGATCAGTTTAAAGATGAGAATTTACAAAGACGGTCCTTCTCTGGTCATAAAACAAAAAGTAGTCATCTTATCAGTATCATAGTCCCTTTGGATTCTCGACATAGTATTTATCGATATTTTTTTCTTTACATACACATTGATGTGTTATCTACTCTCCACTAGAATGCGAGTTGCATGATGGCAGAGATCTCATCTGTTCATTGTTATATCCCTAGATCTTAGAAGAATGCTTTTCATATATTGTACTCCCAATTGGTGTTGCATGAGAGAATTAGATTCCTTCCAATTTCAGAAGTCTAAATTCTATGTGTATGTAAGATTATGAACTAAAAGACTGCTCATATATGAGTAGTATTTGTTAATATCTACATGAATGCCTTCATAATCTGACTCAAAATCATTATCACTAACACAAAGAGGGTATCAATTTATTTCAGTCAGATGTTTTGAAAAGAATATTAGATGGAATATCTTGACATCTGAATTCTAGGCTTTGTTCTACCCTTATCTCAGATTAGAACTTCATCTCCCTGAATCTTTTTACTAATCTAGAAAATAATAGGGTGGATATGATAATTCAATGCACTGAAATTAATAAATCATGATGCTGGTGAAGGAATATTATCTTGATACAGAATTCACCTTCATTTTTCTCTCTGGTAGCAACCAATGTCTGTGTTTTACAAGGATTACAGCTAAATCAATAGAGATAGGTGGCTGTATTATCCAGTCTTTTTACTATCTAGAGAAAATAAATGTCAATCTTATAGGAATGTTTTCCTGTAATATTATGTGGCTTTAATGTTTAAAATTATTCCCTAGGATTCTACCTTTAATGAAAACAATCATATTTCTTATAAAAATTAAACCTATGTATTATCCTTGAACATATTTGCATTATAATTACTTTGAAAATATGGATGAAGTGATTCTGATTAGAGAATACTCATGAATTTGTAACCATGACCAGAGTGGCATGGGTCACAAAAGAAGAGGTAACATCACTTTAGAAAGTATTTATTTGCCATAAGATAAGATATTTCAGTTTTCAAGTTGTTTCACCTATATGTTAATTAGTTTCTTTAAAATATAACAAATATTCATGAGACTTCACACATTCTCACACAAAGATTCCCTAACATACAATGAAATCTAAATTGCTTTTTAGACTCAGTGATGCTTCTGTAGATGTTGATAAAATGCATCATATCTATGAATAGAAGTTTCTCTCCTCAATACCTTTTCTATAACAAGATATTTAATAAAATGGGAGTGCTTATTGTCAGGGAAATTTAATTATTTTTGGCATATCATGCAATTTACTAGCTTTCCAACATCAGTTCAGTTCAGTCACTCAATCATGTCCGCCTATTTTTGACCCCATGAACTGCAGCACTCCAGGCCTCCCTGTTCATCACCAACTCCTGGAGTTTACTCAAACTCATGTTCATTGAGTCGGTGATGCCATCCAACCATTTCATCCTCTGTCTTCCACTTCTCCTCCTGCCCTCAATCCTTCCCAGCAGCAGGGTCTTTTCCAATGAGTCAGCTCTTCGCATCAGGTGACCAAAGTATTGGAGTTTCAGCTTCAATATCAGTCCTTCCAATGAACACCCAGGACTGATTTCCTTTAGGATGGACTGGTTGGATCTCCTTGCAGTCCAAGTGACTCTCAAGAGTCTTCTCCAACACCACAGTTCAAAAGCATCAATTCTTTGGTACTCAGTTTTCTTTATAGTCCAACTCTCACATCCATACATGACCACTGGAAAAAGCATAGCCTTGACTAGATGGACCTTTGTAGGCAAAGTAATGTCTCTGCTTTTTAATATGCTGTCTAGGTTGGTCATAACTTTCCTTCCAAGAAGTAAGTATCTTTTAATTTCATGGCTGTAGTCACCATCTGCAGTGATTTCCAACACCAGACAGGGCCAAATAGTATATGAAAGTGCTGAGTAATCTGATTACAAGTTGTTGAATGTAAAGAGAGAATGTCCAGGAAAATCAAAGATGCAATTACCAGCTTGCCCTTTCTTACTTCATAAATCACAAACTGCAAAGTACAAGATCGAAATATATGGGCTTTCCTGATGGCTCAGATGGTAAAGAATCTTCCTACAGTACAGGAGACCTGTGTTCAATCCCTGGGTTCGATCTCTGGGTTGGGAACATCCCTTGGAGTAGGGAAAAGCTACCCATTCCAGTATTCTGGCCTGGAGAATTCCATGGACTGTACGGTACATGGGGTCGCAAAGAGTTGGACAACGACTTTCACTTCAGTTCACTTCAGGATCAAAATATAGTGGGATCAGGCAATTGTCAATTTTTATGAATACACTTTGAAGGCCATGCATGTAACAGTTTTCAATTTCGGACCCAAATCACATGGAGATGTAGCAGCTCCCTACTCCATCTCAGACTGTGTTTTTTACAACCATACAGATTTGGTAACTTTATTCCTTTCATCATGTCCCTCTTAAATCCCTACCTTAGGTTTAAAATTTCAAACCTGGCACTTGTGTGATTAGCGGTTATGATGAATGAGTTAATTTCAAGAAGATATATAAAAATTATTCTGGTAAAAGTGTACTCTCGGAAATAAACAGAGCTTATGGTAATATAAACTAGTAGAATTATATTAGAAAACAATCTGTTATTCAGGAATATAACCCATATCCCATAATTACTAATTCATTACTGATTTTTTTTTTCTATATCTATCCACCTTTTTTTTCTGTCACTGTATTATTTTTAAGTTCCAAGCAACATATCACTTGATCTCTAAAATTCAATGCATTCTAAGACATACATTGTGCTTAAAAAAATAACTACAACAATCACAATACCACTCTGAAATAAAATTAAATTCTTTAATATCTCACACAAACAGTAATTGTCTACATTTTCCTGATTGGCTTATAAATCTCCTCTACACTCCGCTTCTTATTTTTATAAAAACTATTTATGAAATTGGTTGCTGTGGCTCTTAAATCTCTTTTACTTTATGCTTCTCCTGCTGCTGCTAAGTTGCTTCAGTTGTGTCTGACTCTGTGCGGCCCCACAGAAGGCAGCCCACCAGGCTCCTCGGTCCCTGAGATTCTCCAGGCAAGAACACTGGAGTGGGTTGCCATTTTCTTCTTCATTACTTTATGCTAAGAAAAGTAAGTAAATAAATCTCTTTTATTTTATGATTTTGTTATCAATCTCTTGGAAGTGGGATATAGATAATTGCTTCTGTGCTTGTTCTTGCATTTTCCTAAATATAAACTATGTGAATTAATTTTATTTTTTAAAATAAGTGCAATATATTAAATAAAAACACATATAAGTAAAAGCAAATTCTAATTTTACTAAAACTTGTAGTTTAACCAAAAATGGAACATTCAAGTTTCAAAAGCAAAGTATTTGGCATTATTTAATTAAAGAAATATGACAAGTACTGATTTTTAATATTTAATTTATTTCTTTGCTCTAAGTCATATACAGTTAAGCTACTTTTTTACCCTCTTTTTTCTTCATCTTCCATGGTACGCATTGGCAACCTCAAATTCCAATAAGGTGTTTTTTTTCTCTTGTTTTCTGTTTCCCTACTACAATTAGCTTTGTAAATCTCTACTAGTGTATTTAAGAAATTTACTCTAATTAATTTGGGTCAGGAAGTGATATTAGATACTCCTCTGACATAGCCAGATATTGAATTGCCCACAGTAACTCCATTTTCTAATAAGCAAGCTGGGTTAGAAAAGGTCCTGGAAGAGTGGAACACCCTGACTAATAACTCATTTCCAGTGTACTTTCCCAGTGTGTATAGTCATTGGAAAAGAGAGGTTCAGCTTGGTTTATGCAGTGAATGCACACTTTTGCATCACATCCAACAGCATAAGAAAAAAAGGAAAAAAAAAGAAACACTCAATCTCTGCTAATGGTTTTCCATTGCTGCAGAGCTTCCATGTTACCATTCCATACTTTGGTGAGTGGGTAGATTTTGAGCCCTAGCAAATTCTCTGCCCTAGATACCATGGCTATCTTTATCTCCAACATTCCATAACTTAACACTCCTCTTCAATACACATCCTTCCATGAAAACACTCCAAAAAGAGAGTCTTCTGCTACGAACTATCTAAAAAAAATAAGTTCCTCTTTTATACTTTTTGCTTATAGATGTTGTTGTTTCCACAATAGGCAAAATTAAACATGGTCAGCATCTCCCCAGCTTTCTGGAGGCTCAGTGGTAAAGAATTCACCTGCAATGCAGGAGACTCAGGTTTGATCACTGGGTTGGGAAAGTCCCCTGGACAAGGAAATGACAACCTACTTCAGTATTCTTGCCTGGAAAATCCCATGGACACAAGAGCCTGGCAGACTATATAGTTCATGGGGTTGTAAAAGAGTCATACACAACTGAGTGACTAAACAATAAGTGTCTCCACTTGTTCCTTACAGTTACTCACTTTTCTCAGAAACGCTGTAGATATCTACGTCTCCAAACTGTCCTGCCCAGCTGTCAAGGGTGCTGGTAATCTTCTTTCTCTTCTGCTGTCATACACTTTTCATCCTGTCAAAAGGTACAAACGGCCTGTTATGAAATAAACAGTCATAAGGATGTAATGTACAACATGGTGACTATAGTTACTAAGTTAGTGTCTATTTTCAAGCTGCTAAGAAAATAAATGTTAAATGTTTTCATCAAAAGAAAAAATATGTTGCAATTATGTATGGTGATGTACATTAATTAGATTTATATGCTGATAATTTTGCAATATAAAAAATATGGAATCATTGTTTGTATACCCGAAACTAACATAATCATCAGTTCAGTTCAGTTCAGTCACATAGTCATGACTGACTCTTCATGATCCCATGGACAGCAGCATGCCAGGCTTGCCTATCTATCGCTGACACCCAGAACTTACTCAAACTCATGTCCATTGAGTTGGTGATGCCATCGAAACATCTTATCCTCTGTCATTCCCTATTCCTCCCACCTATAATCTTTCCCAGCATCAGGGTCTTTTCCAGTGAGTCAGTTCTCATCAGGTGGCCAGAGGAATGGAGTTTCAGCTTCAGCATGAGTCCTTCCAATAAATAATCAGGACTGATTTCCTTTAGGATTGACTGGTTGGATTTCCTTGCAGTCCAAGGAACTCTCAAGAGTCTTCTCCAACACCACAGTTCAAAAGAATCAATTCTTAGGTGCTCAGCTTTCTTCATAGTCCAATTCTCAAATCCATACATGACTACTGGAGAAACCATAGCTTTGACTAGATGGACCTTTATTGGTAAAGTAATGTCTTTACTTTTTAATATGCTGTGTAGGTTTGTCATAGCTTTTCTTCCAAGGAGCAAGTGTCTTTTAATTTCATGGCTGCAGTCACCATCTGAAGTGATTTTGGAGCCCCCCAAATATGAAGTCTGACACTGTTTCCACTGTTTCCCCATCTATTTGTCTTGAAGTGATAGGAATGGATGTCAAGATCCTAGTTTTCTGAATGCTGAGTTTTAAGCCAGCTTTTTCACTCTCCTCTTTCACTTTCATCAAGTGACTCTTTGGTGGTGTCATCTGCATGTCTGAGGTTATTGATATTTCTCCCAGCAATCTTGTTTCCAGCTTGTACTTCACCCAGCCCAGCATTTCTCATGATGTACTCTGCATATAAGTTACATAGCAGGATGACAAGATACAGCCTTGAGGTATTCGTTTCCCAACTTGGAACCAGCCTGTTATTCCATATCCAGTTCTAACTGTTGCTTCTTGACTGCATACATATTTCCCAGGATGCAGGTCAGGTGGTCTGGTATTCCCATCTCTTGAAGAATTTTCTAAAGTTTGTTGTGATCCATACAGTAAAAGGCTTTGGCATAGTCAATAAAGCAGAAGTAGATGTTTCTCTGGAACACTCTTGCTTTTTCGATGATCCATTGGATGTTGGCAATTTGATCTCTTGTTCCTCTCTGCCTTTTCTAAATTCAGCTTGAATATCTGGAAGTTCACATTTCATGTACTGTTGAGGCCAGGCTTGGAGGATTTTGAGCATTACTTTGCTAGCGTGTGACATGAATGCAATTTTGTGGTAGTTTGAGCATTCTTTGCCATTGCCTTTCTCTGTGATTGGAATGTAAACTGACCTTTTCCAGTCCTGTGGCCACTGCTGAGTTTTCCAAATTTACTGGCATATTGAGTGCAGCATTTTCACAGCATCATCTTTGAGGATTTGAAATAGCTCAACTGGAATTCCATTATCTCCACTAGCTTTGCTCATAGTGATGCTTCCTAAGACCCACTTCACTTTGAATTCCAAGAGGGCTGGCTCTAGGTGAGTAATAACCCCATCATAGTTATCTGGATTATGAAATCTTTTTTTGTATAGTTTCTCTGTGTATTCTTATTCTGTGTATTCATCTGCATTTTATATATAACATTATATATAATGTATATTAATATATGCATAATTACTACAAAATAATATTAATGTTATATGTCAGTTATACCTCAGTAATATCACACACACACACATATAATTCAAATTGAAAAACATTTCTGTTTTGTATCTAACAGTGTTTCTTGTTCATATAATGAAATTCCATGTTAAATGTAATGATTAGTGGATGTATGAAAATCCACCATGTATTGAACATCTGCTGTTTACCAGTTGAGGTTTTGTTGTGTACATTGCATTCTGTAACATTTGCAAAATCAATTCCTATAATCTTCACTATCTCTGAGGAGGACATTCATTCTCTTTAACAGGAAAATGAAGGTTTATAGAGACTAGAAAACTTGGCAAGGTTTACAAAAATTGGAAATAGTAGAGCTGGGTTCTAAAACCAGAAATGCTTGATTTCAAAGTTCAAGATATCTTCCCACTTTTCATCTCATCTTCCCTATTCCCAGAAAATATAATAGACTTCAGAAAAATCTGTCTGATTTTATCCATGTATTCTTATATGGTATAAAAAGTCCTATATGTGCGTGAATTTGGCAAGCACAGAAATTGTTACAAATGCCAAACGCAATTTCACAGGATATTTGTAGATTTTGTAAATGGCAAAATTTAGTTTTTTAGCATGTCTAAAAGGGAACTCAGTATCATGGTCTATCTTTGACATTCCAACAAAAATAGAGAAGTGTATTTTTAGAATATAAATGTGTCTATGCAATATGTTGCCAACACAATCTATTTGAGCTTAGATTTTTTAAATGCCCCATTGAAATTTAAAGCTTGCCTTAGGAACCAGTGCTTTGAAGACAAAACTTGAACTTAAGCTTTGCTTAGCAGCAGTCACATATCATCAATGGGAAATAGAGTGTAATTTTATTTAGTAGATATCTCTAAAATTAGGATTTATATTTTCACAGCTATAACGATTAAGTTGTATCCTTTGTTAAGTATGGAAATGTGCCTAATTTAGTTAACATTCTGTCCACAAGTTATCTTTTTCTTCTACATTATTAACAATTAGGATAAGAAAGCATATTAATAACAAAACAACATAAGGCAATAACAATCAGTCTTCCCTGTTTGGCATCATGCTGAGAGCAGGTGAAAGGTAACCAGGTAACCATCAATGGAAGAAGAGTGTCTTAATGCTCAAATATGAACTATACAGTCTATAAAAGTATTCTTCTGAATGTCCTAAAAAAACAATGATGAGTTACATGGGAAAAGTGGAAAAATTAATTATTAAATCTGTCTGCAATCATAAAGACCTTCCATCTAAACACTAAATATTTCACATTGTGTTTTGACCTTTAGTGCACCTTTCATATACCCTCCCTTTCTTTTACAAAATGCTACAGAGAATGGAAGTGTTGTCAATTAAGTAAAAAGGGTGTTTGCATCAACCTTTTCATGTGTGGAATTTAATGACATTTTAAGGTTAAAGTAAAAGTCAAACATTGATTTTTTTTAGTGTCTTCCCCTAATGCACCTAATGAATAGAGATTCCAATAAAAAACCTTTTAATCCATTTTACACCTTCCACTATCAAAAGACTTCTTTTATTTTATTTCATTTTGTTACCAAACTTTTATCCCCCTAAGATTCAGGAAAGAAATACTGAGTCAAGGTGACTTAGGAAATTAATATCTAGAAAATCCTTAAAATGATGTATTTTACAATATAATTTAATTGAATTACATATATGCATACACCTTTTAGAAATCAGAAGACTATAATTCTGGAATTCAGGCCATATTAAATTGGATGCTGGTAAATTTCACTGAACAGATGCCTAGACCTAATTTATTTTACCTATAAGGTATAATATAGAGGACAAACATTTTTATACCTAATATTTGATATACTTTATAAAAATTAGAAGGATTAATATTAGGAAGCGTAATAGAAAACACATGTGCACAAAGAGGCTGTGATGTTTGGTAAGCAGGAATCTGATATCTCATACAAGGAAATAGATAGCTGAACAATATCAGAGGTTCATATTTCACAGATAGTTTGTATGGAGAAGGGAATTAGCAAGTCCCTTTGAACAAACTTCAGACCATATCAATCCTAACTCTCCAATTCTCCACTAGAGATATAAAAACATCTTATTTTCACATGAGTTACACAGACTCATATTTCTTATATGTAAGATAATCTCATTTTTTCTTCAGCGAATTATGTTTATAATGATAATTATGTAAATTATTGGTAATAGCTATAGCAGGCAGGTAGAATCATGTGAAGGTTTCTTAATAAACAATGGGCTTAATTCCACACCATTTATGAGAATTATTAGTCTTTTAAAGACAGAGTTAAATGCAATGAAAGCAAGTATCTATTTTACATTAATAATTTACATGATTGCTTTATCTAGACTAAAAAACATCGTTGCTTTCTAAATGTGAATTCACACCTGACTGCCATGGGTTCACCATTTTGTAATTTCAATACATGCAGTTTATATTTACTTTGTGCAGTTAATCTATGTTTCTAGTTCTAAAATTAAATTTCCTTTGTTTCAGTTAAATGTTAGAAAACCAGATGTACTAGTTTAAACAAACAAACAAAACAAAAAAGAATAATCTGTGGACAACTTTCTATCATGGAGCTCAGGTTGTTACAACAAAAGCAATGAAGTTACCTGACCTAAGATTTGAAAGAGAATTGGAAGTGGTTCCAAAGGCTAGCTAAACTTATGTCCATGTATGTTCATCTTCGGTTCCATTTTTTTTTTTTTTTTTCATTAGGGAGAACCCTCATTTCACTGACACCATAAAACTGAGTTGCCCACCTAATCCTCTTAAAATGTCCTCTACTCCTGGCTTCTTCAGCATTTGTGAAGTCTTGAAAGGACTAAGAGAGCTAAGCATAGTATTCTAGCCACATTTAAGAAAGCAAGAGTATAAAAGATTTACTCTGATAAAAAATGAATTATGAGATGTTGAAGATCTCAAGACTTTCAGAAAAATATGGAGTCAGTAGACAGATCATTTTAAATATACTCCTTTGTTCATTCCCTTATTCAATGAGTCATTCATCCCAGAAAGATTTATTGAACATCTACTATATACCTGACCACCACTAGGCATCAGCAAGAAAAATAAAAGTAGCCTGATCTTTGGCTGAAGGATCTCTCTGCTTGTTGAAATGGATTAGTGATAAGTAGCCTATCCTTTCTCCAGTGGATCTTCCCAAACCAGGAATCAAACCAGGGTCTTCTTCATTGCAAGTGGATTCTTTTCCAACTGAGCTACCAGGGAAGCCTGAAATGGACTAACAACTACAATATGCAATTTATGCTGTGATGGAGATAAATTCCTGTTGGTATAGGACCATGGAGAGACAACCTAATACATAAGAGAAATAATCAACAGAGGCTTTCCGGAGGTGATACCTAAGCTGAGCCATGAATACTAAATAGACGCTAGTCAATCCTGAAGGCTGGAGATGGAGAGTAGAGTCGAGCTTAAAGATGGAATGTGATATGTGAAAACCATAAAAAGAGACTGCCTGAAGCTAGGGAACTGAAGGTACTTCTGTCTATTTGGAACACCATAGAGAAAGAAAAAAGTTGCAATAAGGTTATTGTTAAGCAGGAATTTTGTTAAGAAATTTAAAATTCATCCTTTAGGATATGGATGGAGTTATCAAAGTTTTAATACGGACATGACTTTGTCAGATTTGCCATTTCGAAAATACTGTCTAAAGGAAAAGAAGAGAATGGATAAGAGGAGAAAGAGTTAGGGTAATGTGGTATTTCAGAGACCAGTGTAGGCTTCAGAGAAAGGAAGGCTGAAGGTCTAAACTGATGTTTCTCAAAGGGTGGTTCTTGGACTAGCAGCATTAACATCATGTAGAAACTTGTTAGAAATGAATTTCTCAGGCCTCACTCCAGACATACTAACTTAGAAAACATGGAGATAGGGTTTACAAATCTATGTTTCAAAAAGTCCTCCAGGTAATTCTAAAGCAGGCCAGTTTGAAAATCATTGAAACTTTATTAAGACAGCAGCAATTAGAAAGAGGATACTAATAGAATTATGGTTCATTTAAATTGTAATATTACTGTGTATGGAATAAAAGAGAACAAGGAGAAGAGAATGTCTGGAATAACTTGTTTACAGCTTTGGGCTGAGCAACTTGAAAAAAAAGTGTTAGTTTCTCAGTCATGTGTTACTCTTTGCAACCTCATGAACTATAGCCCACCAGGTTCCTCTGTCCATGGAGTTCTCTGGGGAAGAAGACTGGAGTGGGTAGCCATACCCTTCTCCATGGGATATTCCTGACCCAGGGATCAAACCTGGGTCTCCTGCATTACAGGGAAACTGTTATTCCAATATATGTTATTTCACAAGTTTTCTAATTCTGATACCATGATCAGTTCAGTTCAGTCACTCAGTTGTGTCCAACTCTTTGCCATCCCATGGACTGCAGCACACTGGGCTTCCCTGTCCATCAACAACTCCCGGAGCCTACTCAAACCCATGTCCATCCAGTTGGTGATTCCATCCAACCATCTCATCCTCTGTCATCCCCTACTCCTCCCGCTTTCAACCTTTCCCAGCATCAGGTCTTTTTCTGTGAGTCAGTTCTTTATATCAAGTAGCCAAAGAATTGGAGTTTCAGCTTCAGCATCAGTCCTTCCAATAAATATTCAGGACTGATTTCCTTTAGGATTGACTGGTTGGATTTCCTTGCAGTACAAGGGACTCTCAAGAGTCTTCTCCAACACCACAGTTCAAAAGAATCAATTCTTAGGTGCTCAGCTTTCTTTATAGTCCAATTCTCAAATCCATATATGACTACTGGAAAAACCATAGCTTTGACTAGATGGACCTTTGTTGACAAAATAATGTCTCTGCCTTTTAATATGCTGTCTAGATTTGTCATAGCTTTTCTTCCAAGGAGCAAGTGTCTTTTAATTTCATGGCTGCAATCACCATCTGCAGCAATTTTTCCACCTAAAAATATAAAGTTTCTTACTGTTTCCATTGTTTCCCTATCTATTTGGCATGAACGGATTGGACTGAATGCCATGATCTTAGTTTTCTGAATGGTGAGTTTTAAGCCAACTTTTTCACTGTCCTCTCTCATTTTCATCAAGAGGCTCTTTAACTCCTCTTCACTTTCTGCCACAGTGGTGGTGTCATCTGCATATCTGAGGTTATTGATATTTCTCCCAGCAATCTTGATTCCTGCTGTGCTTCATCCAGCCTGGTATTTCACATGATGTACTCTGCATATAAGTTAAATAAGCAGGGTGATAATATACAGCCTTGACGAATTCGTTTCCCGACTTGGAACTAGTCTGTTGTTCTATGTCCAGTTCTAACTGTTGCTTCTTGATTTGCATACACATTTCTCAGGAGGCAGGTCAGGTGGTCTGGTGTTCCCACCTCTTGAAGAATTTTCCAGTTTGTTGTGATCCAAACAGTCAAAGGCTTTGGCATAGTCAATAAAGCAGAAGTAGATGTTTTGCTGGAACTCTCTTGCTTTTTCAATAACCCAACGGATGTTGGCAATTTGATCTCTGGTTCCTCTGCCTTTTCTAAATCCAGCTTGAACATCTAGAAGTTCATGGTTCATGTACTGTTGAAGCCTGACTTGGAGAATTTTGAGCATTACTTTGCTAGTGTGTGAGATGAGTGCAACTGTGTGGTAGTTTGAGCATTCCTTAGCATTGCCTTTCTTTGGGGTTGGAATGAAAACTGACCTTTTCCATGATGGAGTGAGATAAAATGAGTCCCCTCCCCACCCATTATCATTAAAAAGTCCTGAAAAGCCCGAATGGAATCAAATTACTAACTCATAAAAACCTAGTTGATAAGTAAGAGACATGACTGGCCTTAATATCTGATCAACTTTAGGCCTGTCTTTCTTTATAAAAAAGACTCTTTTTAAGAGCAGTTTTAGGTACATGCAAAAATTGAGAGGAAGATAATGAGATTTAGGATATATCCCCCAACTCTACATATGCAGAGCTTCTCCAATTATCAACATCCTCCATGATCACAGTATATTTATTATCACTGATGAATATGCACTGACGCACAGTTAACCAAAGTCCATAGTCTAAATTAGAGTTCATTCTTTGCGTTGTCTATTCCAGGAGTTTGAACAAATATATAATGACATATATCCAACATTATTGCATTACACAGATGACCCTCCAAGTCTTGTATGCACCGACTATCACATGTCCTCTTCCAACTGTCAACTGCTGGCTAGCACCGATTTTTTTTTTTTTTTTTTACTGCCTCCAGTTTGCCTTTTACAGAATGACATATAGTCAGAATTATAGTGTTTAGCCTTTTCAGATTGACTTCTTTCACTTAATAACATACATTGAAAATTTCTCCATGTCATTCTATGGCTTAATAGCCCATTTCTTTTTTTAGTGTTGACAAATATTCCACTGTCTGGAGGTCCCACTTTATTCATTCACCTACTGAGGCCATCTTGATTGCTTCCACGTTTTGGGAATTATGAATAAAACTGCCATAAGCATTCATTGGCAGGTTTTTGCATGAATATATATTATGAACTCTGTAAAAATATGAAGAAGCATGACTGCTGGATTTCATGGTAAATATTTTTACTTTTTCTAAGAACCTGCCCAATGGTCTTCCAAAGTGATTGTACAATTTTGCCTTCCCATTAGCAATATGTGAGAATTCCTATTGCTCTATACTATTACCAGGACTAGAACTGCTCTTAGTATTCCAGATTTTGTTCATTCTAATAGGCATATAATAGAATCTCATTGCTATTTAATTTGCGTTTACCTGATGATCTACAACATCAAACATCTCTTTGTATTCTTATTTGCCAGCTATATATCTTCTTTGGGGATGTGTCTGTTTAAGAGCACTTTGAATTTTCTGGATAGCTGTCTTATATCAGATGTAACTTTTGCAATATTTTCTCCTAACCTTTGGCTTGTCTTCTCATATACTGAACATTTTCTTTCACAAGGAAGTTTATAATTTTACTGAAATCTAGTTTATCACTTTTCCCCCCAAGTATCTTGTCTTTGGTATTATATAATTTTATACTTTTAAGCTTAATTTTCAGATGAAGAGTAAGACATATTGAAAATAAATCAAGTATATAAAAGTCAAACTACTAGAGCAGAGATGAAGTTGAAAAGAAAGAGATTAAAATTATATTTCAGGTAAATATTAACAAAAATAAAAATTGGGGGGAGGTTTGAAGGAAAAAGCAGGAAGGAAGCTGGGATGAAAAACGAGACTTTTTCATCTGGTTTTAAATTTTTTTAAACAATTTTTTTTTTTAATCACACAAAGCAGCAATGGTCTCTCCAATTCTCACGAGGCTTACCCAGAGAGAAAACATACCAAAATAACTTAAAGTGATTTTTAGTTTATAGTTAAGCATGAATATGAATCTGCTTCTCAATGCCTTCAGTGACATTGTTTCAAAGCATTGACCTTTCAGTCTGCAACACAAAAGGAAATCATTCTATCAATATATCATTAAGCCAATCTTTAAAAATAACTTCGTAGTATTGTGAAAGTGGCTCAGTCATGTCTGCCTCTTTGTGATCCCATGGACTATAGCCTACCAGGCGCCTCTGTCTGTGGGATTCTCTAGGCAAGAACACTGGAGTGGGTTGCCATGCCCTTTTCCAGGGGATCTTCCCAACCCAGGGATTGAGCCTGTGTCTCCTGCACTTCAGGCAGACTCTTTACTATCTGAGCCACCAGGGAAACTCCTGTAGTATTAGCTTGCTTCTAATTTAGTCTTTATAATTATCTGTAAAAATATGTCTTAATGATTAAGCCACTATATATCCCTTTGCTTTGGTCACTCATGTGAATATTATATTTTTTTGACTGATTTATACCTTTATAAGCTCTGTGTTCATCATTGTAATGGCACTACAAGAGATTTTGACCAATTGTTCATCATGTTTCACTTGTCTGTTTTAGTTAGGTAAGAATTTTCATATCCCTTACTCACTATGCCAAAGTATACTACCTGACATGGTATACTCACACCAAAAGGACAACCTAAGCAGATCAGAGAGCATTGTTTTTGGCCAATGCCATAAATACTATACATACTCCCATAACACACTTTAAGATTATCGGAAGCTGGGAATTCATTATTTTGCATCTGATGTGCCTAGTTCAGTAAATATTACAGACATAAGTAAATGCCTCTTCACAGATTTATAAAAACTCATATTGCATTTGTCTTACTTGTATCTACCTATTTTGCCATGTAGATTGGCCTGGATTAAACAGGTGGCTGTGCATGAATGACAAGACTTCAGTAAGTTCTGCCCCATAATATCAAGAACCACAATATGAATTATAACTAATATTATCATTTAAGGAAAGCTTTGCAATTTAAATATAACTTTACAACTGTATTGTTTACCTCATGTCATGATATGAGGTTGAAATGAAATGATTTTTACTTTATGGGTAATTCTCAATTTTTTTTTAAATTCTAGTATCAGAGAGTGATTGTTGTTGTTTAGTTGCTAAGTTGTATCTGACTCTTTGCAACCCCATGAACTACAGCACATCAACTTCCCTGTCCTTCAGTATCTCCAAAAGTTTGCTCAAACTCATGTCCATTGTATAGATGAGAGAATCATTATTTTTGTCTTAATAGGTTTTTACTGGGTTGGCCAAAATGTTTGTTCAGATTTTTTTCTGTAAGATCATCCCAGGTGAACTTTTTGGTCAACCTAATATTTCAAATTCTGAAGTGCATTGTGAAGACTAACACATTAAATATTTAAATAATTAAGATTTTTCCTAAGTGCTAGATAATAATTCAGAAATAGTTAATAATAGCAATAATAATTAAGATACATATAGTATTTTCTGTGTGCAGTCAATTTTCTGAGTATATTACATGTATTTAAATGATTTATACTCATGATAATTATATCCAGTAGACATATTTTTATTCCATTGTATAGAGAAGGAAAATGAAGGAGACAGAATTTGAAGTAATTTGCCCAAATTTCCATAATTAGTAAACATCTCAGCTCAAATTCAAACCTTGGTTATTTGTATTCACTATTCCTAACCGTTCTGAATTTCTGCTGGAACCAGTCAATATATGCTGAGGAAATGACATTTTCATCCACTTGTGGGAAAAAGAAATTAGGGTAATTTTTTAGGCAATAAATGCCAAGAGAATCAGATGCTCCACCATGTTTGTGCATGTGCACATGTTTCTGAGAGTTAGGGGTGGATCTAGCAAATAAGGAGAGCAGAATGAGGTGAGAAGATACAGAAGAATAATCTCAAGCTCCTTTACCAGCAAGTTTCTGCTCTAACTCCAAGATTATTATGAATGAAACTAGGTTCAGAGTTTATTCTTTGCATAAATTTCTAAAGAACACAGAAAAGAGACTTACACACTTTTCTTCATTAATTTTTTTCTTACACAAGTCAATAAAAGATCTTTGCTACTTCAGGTCTGAAAAGGGGGGCTGTGCCATAGCTGTGGTAAAGTACAGAGAATCTTGATATCAGAATAAAAAAAAATATTTTGAAATAAAATTCTTTCAAATTTGTGAGACTGTGTAACTTACTTCTCTTATCCTTGCTGATTTCACTTTTTATGCTTTGTTTGCAGTGGACCTAAGGTCCACTTGGCTAGGAAGAAAGTATGTATATTATAGCTGTGTCAAATCTCTTTAAAATTATTAGTTAACTAAAATGGCCTATCAATGACTATTTGCTGTTATTAGTCACTGTCATTTATATAATATGTAAGATATTATTTAACATTTATAATAACGCTGTGAAAAATGTTATTTCAGTTACACATGTGGGGAAAAAAATGGAATTCAGCAAGGATAAGAGAAGTAAGTTTCACAATCTCACAAGTTTGAAAGAATTTAGTTTCAAAATATGTCTTTTGATTCTGATTTCAAGATTCTCTGTACTTTTATACAGCTATGGCAGAGCCTCCCTGTTCAGGCCTGGAGTAGCAAAGATCTTTTATTGATGTGTAAGAAAAAATGAATGATGAAAAATGTATGTCACTTTTCTGTGTGGATCAGGACAAACTGGAACATTTTGAAAGAGATGGGAATACCAGACCATCTTACCTTCCTCCCGAGAAATCTGTATGCAGGGCAAGAAGCAACAGTTAGAACTGGACATGGAACAACAGACTGGTTCGAAATTGTGAAAGGAGTACATCAAGGCTGTATATGGTCACCCTGCTATTTAACATATATGCAAAGTACATCATGGAAAAGGCTGGGCTGTATGATTCACAAGCTGGAATCAAGATTTCCAGGACAAATATCAACAACCTCAGATATTCAGATGTCACAAATATCAACAACCTCTGACATGCAGATGTCACCACCTGAACAGCAGAAAGTGAAGAGGAACTAAAGAGCCTCTTGACGAAGGTGAAAAAGGAGAGTGAAAAAGTTGGCTTAAAACTCAACATTCAGAAAGCAGATCATGGCATCCAGTCCCATCACTTCATGGCAAATAGATGGGGAAACAATGGAAACAGTGAGAGGCTTTATTTTCTTGGGCTTCAAAATCACTGCAGATGGTGACTGCAGTCATTAAATTAAAAGATGTTTGCTCCTTGGAAGAAAAGCTATGACAAACCTAGACAGCTTATTAAAAAGCAGAGACGTTACTTTGCCAACAAAGGTCCAAATAGTCAAAGGTATGGTTTTTCCAGTAGTCATGTATGGATGTGAGACTTGAACTATAAAGAAAGCTGAGCACCAAAGAAATAATGCTTTTGAGTTGTGGTGCTGGAGAAGACTCTTGAACATCCCCTGGACTGCAAGCAGATCAAACAAGTCAATCCTACAGAAAATCTATCCTGAATATTCATTGGAAAGACTGATCATGAAGATGAAGCCCCAATACTTTGTCCACCTGATGCAAAGACCTGACTTATTAGAAAAGACTCTGATGCTGGGAAATGTTGAATCAGGAGGAGGGGATGGCAGGGGTTGAGCTGGTTGGGTGGCATCACCAAAGCAATGGACTTGAGTTTGAGCAAGCTCTGAGAGATGGTGAAGGACAGGGAAGCCTGGCATGTTGCAGTCCATGGGTTCGCCAAGAGTCAGACATGACTGAGTGACTGAATAACAACAAATAAGTTATATATCTTTAAAAAGTTATAAGGTGAGGAAAGAAAATAATCACTAAAATGATAATGAAATAACAAACTAGGGAATTTTTTTAATGAATTTGCAATCCTTGAGAGATAATGTGAATTGAACACTTAATAAAAATTTGTATTAATTTGTTATTGCCTCTGTAACAACATGCCACAAATTTAGCAGCTTAAAATAAAGCAAATTCATTTATTCAAAGTTTTGTAGGTCAGAAGTTTGTGTTTGGTGTGACTGGCTTCTCATGTGAAGCTTGACTAAGTAAGAGTCTCTTTTAAAGCTCAGTCATTTTGTTGGTGGTTTTAAGTTCCTTATAGTTGTAGAATTGAAGTCTGCATTTCCTTGTAGATTATCAGTCAAGGGATATTTCTCAGCCTCTGGAGCATACCTGCATTTCTTTCCATGAGGCTATCTCCAACTTCAATGTTGAATCTCTCTCACACTTCTCTTTTAAGGGCTCATCTACGTAGCTCAGATTTACCTGGGATAATCTCTTAATTCTAAAGTCAGTTGATTTGGGAACTTACAACATGTTCACAATCTCTTCATAGTAGCACATAGATAAGTATTTGGTTGAACAACTAGGTAAAATTTATGTGCATCAAGAGGAAGGATATTTAAGGACCCAACTTAGAATTCTGTGTGCCATAGGTTATGTTTCCTAGTCTGTTAGAATACTAAAGAAAGTAGTGTTTAGAAAGTTTTGCTTGATACAGTCACTTAAGCTGTTCACCATTTTTACCAGTTTTCTGTATGAAAATCCCCTTGCATTATCCTGCAACTATCTTTGATGAGTGTGTGTAGAGTGTGCCTGCTCAGTTATGTTCAACTCTTTTGCCTCTTTGCATCTCCATGGACTATAGCTTGCCAGGCTCCTCTATCCATGGAATTTTCCAGGCAAGAATGATGGAGTGCGGTGCCATTTTCTTCTCCAGGGGATCATCCCGACCCAGGGATCAAGTCTGAGCCTATTGCGTCTCCTGCATTGGCAGGTGGATTTTTTTTTTTTTTTTTTTTTTTTTTACTACTAGTGCCACCTGAGTATCATACCCAAATCCAAAGGAATATGATGATCTTGGGTTCTCATAAAAGCCCCAACATATATTTTAAAGACATATTTTTATACCTCTTAGCCTAGAACTGACATGTTTTCCCAAAATCTTGAGTGTTTTTCTCATACGGCATTAAAAAATGTCAGGATTTTCTCTATTACACAGATGGAATCAGAAAACCAGTGAAATAACATCAAGTGCTTGTAAATCAGATGAATTTTTCTTAGAATCTAGACATTACATAAGGGAAGAGCAGAGATTCAAGTTCCGAAATGAAATAATGGCTACTATTTTTTCTTTTGGATTTACCGTGAGGCAATGAGTGTTCAGCTTTAGGTAGGAAAAAAAAAAAAGACAGTCAGCTAGACATTAAAACAAGATTTAACATTTATGATCATTCACTGTCTTCCCATGACAAATTCACATAGGTGCTGCTGTAACAATGGTTTAGGAGAATGCTTGTCAAATTGGTGTCTGTTATACTATCTGAATCAGAATATCCAAAAATAACTCTTAAAATGGAAATAGATTGGACTCCTCAAAGATTTATCCAGTGGGATGATCTATGAATGGGCTTCAAGAATCAATCTGCATTTTAAAAAACTTTCCTAAATAATTCTAATCTCTACTTTTTAAAAAAAGAATTTGTATTATTGAAACTATTTTTAATTCATTTAAAATTATTTATCATAAAGTTTTATTACTTAAAGTCCCACACAGAGAGTTAGAAAAGTGGATCTAACCTCAGGGTTTGACTGTGAATTATCCTTTCTAGCTTGGAAGGTGTTCTACTAGACTAGTTTCCAGGTCTTCTGTTAAATAATAACCTCTCTTTTTGATTCACCTTAAAATGATGCTATTGTTAATAACATTTTTGTTCCAGCAAAGATTTTATAAAGCAATTAGACCAATTTTCTTGTTTTACACATAAGAAAATAGAGACTTAGAATATTTAAGTGACAAAGTCATTCTGATCTTTAATGGGGAGATGAAAACTTGCACACAGTTTTCAAGATCAGAACTCCAGTGATCTTTTCAATGCATCATATTCCCTACATCTTTTATGTGAATCTAGCCAATAATGAAATATCCTCTGTAAAAAGCTATTAAAATTTAGGACAATCACTTTTAATTATGGTTTCACCTTGAAGGCAGATGACTTCTCAAAACTTTGACTCATTCCTGGATACTATCAGGAATCCATGGACTTTCAAAACAGATTAGTTGATAATACTGCAGTTCAGTTTGTACCCAGTAAAATAAAATCAATATGAAGTGTATAATTTTTCTTTAGCACTTGAAATGTTCCATATGCCATCCTGAGTATATTTATATCTCATTTTATTCTATATGCAACTTTCAATAATTTAGATTGCAGATGTCTAATGTTTCAGTTTTATTTGTACTGCCATATTTCTAAATAGATTTTGTTCACAGTTTAAATAATTTTTAAACTTCAAAATTATTTGGTTTTATTTAATAATGCTTCTATTTTCACATTGCTAATTTTTTTATCTTGATTTTATATAGCTCTATTGTAGGAAAACATGCAAGAATTCAGACATATACTACTTTGAAGTATGATCAAGCATTCAACAAAGTCTCTATTTTGTGATAACAATTGTGCTTTATAAAGAATCTCCTAAAAAAAAGAGAATTTGCATATTTATAAATAAATGACTGATAAAAATAATAATTTGAAAACATCTTTCCATCCAAGTGATGACATCCTAAGAAAATAGTTCTTACATTGAGTTTGAAGAGCATTGTGACTTGAAATTAAGTGGATTGGTGAAGCTTTAAGATGGCAGAGAAATAGGACAGAGAGACCACTTTCTCCCCCCCAAATTCATCGAAAGATCATTTGAATACTGAGCAAATTCCACAAAACAACTTCTGAACGCTAGCAGAGGCCACCGGGCACCCAGGAAGGCAGCCCATTGTCTTCAAAAGGAGGTAGGGCAAAATATAAAAGATAAAAATAGGGACAAAAGAGTTAGGGATGGAGACCCATCCCGGGGAGGGAGTAGTGAAGGAGGAGAAGTTTCCAAACACCAGGAAACCCTCTCACCTGTGGGTCTGTGGGGGAATTTTGGAATCTCAGAGGGCAACATAACCAGGAGGAAAAATAAATAAATAAAACTCACAGATTACGGCGCCTAACTGCAACTCCCAGCAGAAAAGTGGCCCAGATGCTCATGTTTGCCAGCAGCAAACGAGGGCTGAACAGGGAGGCGCAGGCTGCATTGGTTAGGGTAAGGACTGGGCCTGAATGCCCTGAGGACAATCTGAGGGCACCAAGGTCAGATAGCAACCCAAACTGTGGGATAGTCAGAGAGAGAGAGAGGGAAAAAAAAAAAAGAAAGAAAGAGCTTTCCCGTGAAAAGCTCTAACCTAACGCACTGCCGGGCCTACTCACAGAACAAAGGACTGAGCGAATACCAGAGGACAGCTAGCCTGCTGCAGACCAGCCCATCCCCCACCAGCGGCAGAGAGGCAGGCGGGCAACAGCCACAGCCAGAGGGAGAGGGGCAATCTCGGCCCTAGAGATGGCATCCTCCACCAAACTGAGAGCAGGCCCCCAGTTGCTAACCTAGCCTTCCTGGGACCCTGGACAGTTGACATCCACCAGGAGGGTTGCAGCCAGAAATCAGCTCCCCAGAGGAGACACAGCACACCTGAGACGGTGTTCCCACTACGCACCCAGAAAACCAAGCGCTTGGGATGGGGAGGTAATAAGATGCACCACCCCACCTGGGGAGAGTGCACTCGCCAAGCACCTGGTCACCTGAGCTGCTTGGAACTGGAAAGGGCACAAAATGCAGGCCCACCCAAATATGTGCCTTTGTGGACTACCCGAGAACCTGAACCTGAGTGGCTTAGGCCTGAAACATGCACTCAACCAAGGGCCTGCTTTAGACATTTCCCCTGCAGAGTAACCTGGAGCCTGAGCAGTGTAGACTGGAAAAGCACACACGCCGTGAGCGGGGGCAAAGCCTGTGTGGCCCAGACACTTCGAGCACTCCCCATACACAGTAGGGATATTTGTTTGTAGTGTTCCTCCCTCCCAACAGCACAACTGAACAAGTGAGCCTAAATAAATGACCACCTCAGTCCCCTTGTGTTAGGGCAGAAATTGGACCCTGAAGAGACTTGAAAACAGAAGAAGCCAAAATAAACAGAAGGAATCCCTTTGGAAGTAACAGGTGCAACAGATTAAAACACTGTAGTTAGCATCAACTACATTAGAAAGGGCCTATAGACCTCAAGAAGAAGTATAAGCTGGAACAAGGAACTATCTGAAACTTAACTGAGCCCATACTGCCTGCAAAATCTCCAGAAAATTCCTAGATATATTTTACTATTATCATTTTTAACTTTTTTAAAGTTCTTTACTACTCCTTTAATTTTCAATTTATAACCTATTACCTTGTAAAAAAAAAAAAAGACCTTATTTTTAAAGCAAATTTCCTATATTTTTAAAATAATTTTAGTTTGTTTTTTAGATATTGTATTTTTGAGAGTCTAACCTCTCCTTGGAAGGAAAGTTATGACCAACTTAGATAGCATTTTAAAAGGCAGAGACATTACTTTGCCAACAAAGGTCCATCTGGTCAAGGCTATGGTTTTTCCAGTGGTCATGTGTGGATGTGAGAGTTTGACTGTGAAGAAACCTGAGCACCAGAGAATTGATGCTTTTGAACTATGGTATTGGAGAAGACTCCTGAGCGTCCCTTGGACTGCAAGGAGGTCCAACCAGTCCATCCTAAAGGAGGTCAGTCCTGGGTGTTCATTGGAAGGACTGATGCTGAAGCTGAAACTCCAGTACTTTGGCCACCTCATGCGAAGAGTTGACTCATTGGAAAAGACCCTGATGCTGGGAGGGATTGGGGGCAGGAGGAGAAGGGGACGACAGAGGATGAGATGGCTGGATGGCATCACTGAATTGATGGACATGAGTTTGAGTAAACTCCAGGAGTTTGTGATGGACAGGGAGGCCTGGCGTGCTGTGATTCATGGGGTCACAAAGAGTCAGACCTGACTGAGTGACTGAACTGAACTGAACCTCTACTCTAGATTTTTAATCTTTGCTTTTTGGCATTAGTTATCAATTTTGTACCTTTAAGAATCCAATATTCAGTACCAATTTTTACTTAGGAGTGTAATTACTGGCTGATCACCCTCTCCCTCTTTTGACTCTCCTTTTTCTCCCCCAAGTCACCTCTATCTCCTCCCTCCTCCTTCTCTTCTCTACCCAACTCTCTGAATCTCTTTGGGTATTCCAGGCTGTGGAGAACACTTAGGGAACTGATTATTGGCTAGATCTGTCTCTCTCTTTTTGACTCTCCCTCTTCTCCTGACACCTTTATCTCCTCTTCCCTCTTCTATTCTCTACTTAATACTGTGAACATCTCTGGGTGTTTCAGGCTCTGGAGAGCACATAGAGAACTGATTACTGGCTAGATTGCTCTCTCCCCTTTTGATCCCCCCTCTTCTCCTCCTGGTCACCTCTACTTCTCTCCTCCCTCTTCTCTTCTCCATGTAACTCTGCAAACCTCTATGGGTGTCACTCACTGTGGAGAACCTTTTCACCGTTAAGCTAGATGTTTTATAATCAGTGCTGTATGGATGGAGAAATCTTGAAGTGACTGCAAGAATAAGACTGAAAACCAGAGGCAGGAGGCTTAAATTCAAACTTGAGAGCACCAGAAAACTCCTGACTCCAGGGACATTAATTGACAAGAGCTCATCCAAAAGCCCCCATACTTACACTGAAACCAAGCTCTACCCAAGAGCTAACAAGTTCTGTAGAAAGACATACAACGCTATTTCTCCAGCAATGCAGGAACAATGCCCTGAGCATTAATGTACAGGCTGCCCAAAGTCACACAATACCCATAGACACCTCAAAACTCACTACTGGACACCTCATTGCACTCCAGAGAGAAGAGACACAGCTCCACTCCCCAGAACACCAATGCAAGCTTCTCTAATCAGGAAACCTTAACAAGCCACTCGTCCAAACCCACCCACAGGGAGGAAGCTCCACAGTAAAGCAGAACCACAAACTTCCAGCATACAGAAAGGCTACCCCAAACACAGCAATCTAAACAAGATGAAAAGGCAGAGAAATATTCAGCAGGTAAAGGAACATAATAAATGTCCACCAAACTAAACAAAAGAGGAGGAGATAGGCAGTCTAATGAAAAAAATTCGGAATAGTAATAGTAAAATGATCCAAAATCTCGAAAACAAAACGGAGTTACAGAAAACGTTCTGGAGACAAGGATTGAGATGATGCAAGAAATATTTAACAAGGACCTAGAAGAGATAAAAAAGAGTCAAGCAATAATGAATAATGCAATAACCGAGATCAAGAACACACTGAAGGGAACCAACAATAGAATAACTGAGGCAGAAGATAGGATAAGTGAGGTGGAAGGTAGAATGGTGGGAAAAAATGAAGCAGAGAGGAAAAAAGAAAGAAGAATGAAAATAAATGAGGACAACCTCAGAGACTTCTGGGACAATGTCAAACGTCCCAACATTCAAATCATAGGAGTCCCAGAAGAAGAAGACAAAAAGAAAGGCCATGAGAAAATACTTGAAGAGATAATAGTCGAAACTTTCCCTAAAATGGGGAAGGAAATAGCCACCCATGTCCAAGAAATCCAGAGTCCCTAACAGGATAAACCCAAGGTGAAACACCCCAAGACACATACTAACCAAATTAATGAAGATCAAACACAAAGAACGAATATTAAAAGCAGCAAGGGAAAAACAACAAATAACACACAAGGGGATTCCCATAAGGATAACAGCTGATCTTTCAATAGAAACCCTTCAGGCCAGAAGGGAATGGCAGGACATACTTAAAGTGATGAAAGAGAAAAACCTACAAACCAGGATATTGTACCCAGCAAGGATCTCATTCAAATATGAAGGAGGAATCAAAAGCTTTGCAGACAAGCAAAAGCTGAGAGATTTTAGCACCATCAAACCACCTCTCCAACAAATGCTAAAAGATCTTCTCTAGACAGGAAACACAGAAAAGGTGCATAAACTCGAACCAAAAACAATAAAGTAAATGGCAATGGGATCATACTTATCAATAATCACCTTAAATGTGAATGCCCCCAAAGACAAAGACTGACTGAAAAGAAACAAAAACAAGACCCCTATATATGCTGTCTACAACAGATCCATCTTAAAACAAGGGACACATACAGGCTGAAAGTAAAGGGATAGAAAAAGATATTTCACGCAAATGGAGACCAAAAGAAAGCAGGAGTAGCAATACTTATATCAGATAAAATAGACTTTGAATAACGGCCATGAAAAGAGACAAAGAAGAACACTATATAATGATTAAAGGGTCAATCCAAGAAGAAGATATAACAATTATAAATATATATTCACCCAACATAAGAGAACAGCAATATGTAAGGCAAATGCTAAGAAGTAAGAAAGGGGAAATTAACAGTAACACAATAATAGTGGGGGACTTTAATACGCCACTCACACTTATGTATAGATTAACTAAACAGAAAATTAGCAAGGAAACACAAACTTTAAATGATATATGGAATGTAGAAAGATGGTAATGATAACCCTATATGCAAAACAGAAAAAGAGACACAGAAGTACAGAACAGACTTTTGAACTCTGTGGGAGAAGGTGAGGGTGGGATGTTTCAAAAGAACAGCATGTATATTATCTATGGTGAAAACAGATCACCAGCCCAGGTGGGATGCATGAGTCAAGTGCTCGGGCCTGGTACACTGGGAAGACCCAGAGGAATCGGGTGGAGAGGGAGGTGGGAGGGGGGATCGGGATTGGGAATACATGTAAATCCATGGCTGATTCATGTCAATGTATGACAAAAGCCACTGGAAAAAAAATAAATAAATAAATGATATAGTGGGCCAATTAGAGACCTATAGGACATTTCACTCCAAAACAATGAATTTCACCTTTTTCTCAAGTGCACACAGAACCTTCTCCAGGATAGATAACATCCTAGGCCATAAATCTAGTCTTTGTAAGTTCAAAAAAATTGAAATCATTCCAAGCATCTTTTCTGATCACAGTTCAGTAAAATTAGATGTCAACTACAGGGGAAAAAAAAAAAAAAAACTATTAAAAATACAAATATATGGAGGCTAAAAAACATGCTTCTGAATAATCAACAATTCACAGAAGAAATAAAATAAAAAAGAAAAATATGCATAGAAATGAATGAAAATGAAACAACCCGAAACCTATGGAACTCAGTAAAAGCAGTGCTAAGGGGAATAAAAAGCTCACAGCAATAAAAGCTTACCTCGAAAAACAAGAGAAAAGTCAAATAAATAACCTAACTCTACACCTAAAACAAATAGAAAAGGAAGACATGAAGAACCCCAGGGTTAGTAGAAGGAAAGAAATCATAAAAATTAGGGCAGAAATAAATGAAAAAGAAACAAAGGAGACCATAGCAAAAATCAGCAAAGATAAAAGCTGGTTCTTTGAGAAGATAAATAAAATAGACAAACGATTAGCCAGACTCATCAAGAAAAAAAGGGAGGAGAATCAAATCAGCAAAATTAGAAATGAAAATTGAGAAATCACAACAGACAACACAGAAATACAGAGGATCATAAGAGACTATGATCAGCAACCATTTGCCAATAAAATGGACAACTTGGAAGAAATGGACAAATTCTTAGAAAAGTATAACTTTCCAAAACCTAACCAGGAAGAAATAGAAAATCTTACAGACCCATCACAAGCATGGAAATCGAAACTATAATCAGAAATCTTCCAGCAAACAAAAGCCCAGGACCAGACTGCTTCACAGCTGATTTCTACCAAAAATTTAAAGAAGAGCTAACACCTATCCTACTCAAACTCTTCGAGAAGATTGCAGAGGAAGGTAAACTTCCAAACTCATTCTATGAGGCCACCATCACCCTAATACCAAAATCAGATAAAGATGCCACACAAAAGAAAACTACTAGCCAATATCACTGATGAACATAGATGCAAAATTCTTTAAGAAAATTCTAGCAAACAGAATCCAACAACATATTAAAAAGATCATAATGCATCATGACTAAGTGGGCTTTATCCCAGGGATGCAAGGATTCTTTAATATTCACAAATCAATCAATGTGATACACTACATTAACAAATTGAAAGAAAAAAACCATATGCTTATCTCAATAGATGCAGAGAAAGTCTTTGACAAAATTCAACATCCATTTATGATAAAAAAAAAAAAAAAACCCTCCAAAACAAGACAAGGGTGCCCACTCTCACCACTACTATTCAACATAGTTTTGGAAGTTTTAGCCATAGCAATCACAGAAGAAAAAGAAATAGAAGGAATGCAGATTAGAAAAGAAGAAGTAAAACTCTCACTGTTTGCAGATGATATGATCCTCTACATACAAAACCCTAAAGAATCTGCAAGAAAATTACTAAAGCTAATCAATGAATATAGTAAAATTGCAGGATATAAAATTAACACACAGAAATCCCTTGCACTAACACATATATATGGAATTTAGAAAGATGGTAATGATAACCCTATATGCAAAACAGAAAAAGAGACACAGATGTACAGAACATACTTTTGGACTCTGTGGGAGAAGGCGAGGGTGGGATGTTTTGAGAGAACAGCATCAAAACATGTATATTATCTATAGTGAAACAGATCACCAGCCCAGGTTGGATGCATGAGGCAAGCGCTTGGGCCTGCTGCACTGGGAAGACTCAGAGGGATTGGGTAGAGAGGGAGGTGGGAGGGGGGATCAGGATGGGGAATACATGTAAACCCATGGCTGATTCATGTCAATGTATGACAAAACTCACTACAATATTGTAAAGTAATTAGCCTCCAACAAATTAAAAAAAAAAAAAAAAAAAAAGAAAGAAATCCCTTGCATTCCTATACACTAACAATGAGAAAATGGAAAGAGAAATTAAGGAAAAAATTCCATTCATCATTGCAACGTAAAGAATAAAATATTTAGGAATAAATCTACCTAAAGAAATAAAAGACCTATATATGGAAAACTATAAACACTGATGAAAGAAATCATAGATGACACAAATAAATGGAGAAATATATCATGTTCATGAATCGGAAGAATCAATACAGTGAAAATGAGATTACTACCCAAAACAATCTATAGATTCAATGCAATTTCTATCAAGCTACTAATGGTATTTTTCAGAGAACTAGAACAAATAATTTCACAACCTGTATGGAAATACAAAAAAATCTCGAATAGCCAAAGCAATTGAGAAAGAAGAATGGAACTGGAGGAATCAACCTGCCTGACTTCAGGCTCTACTACAAAGCCACAGTCATCAAGACAGTATGGTACTGGAACAAAGACAGACATATAGATCAATGGAACAAAATAGAAAGCCCAGAGATAAATCCATGCACCGACGGACATCTTATCTTTGACAAAGGAGGCAAGAATATACAGTGGAGAAAAGACAATCTCTTTAACAAGTGGTGTGGGGTAACCTGGTAAACCACATGTAAAAGAATGGAACTAGAACACTTTCTAACACCATACACAAAAATAAATTCAAAATGGATTAAAGATCTAGATGTAAGACCAGAAACTATAAAACTCCTAGAGGAAAACAGGCAAAACAGTCTCTGACATAAATCACAGCAGGATCCTCTATGACCCACCTCCCAGAGTAATGGAAATAAAAGCAAAAATAAACAAATGGGACCCAATTAAACTTAAAAACTTTTGCACAATGAAGGGAACTGTGAGCAAGGTGAAAAGATAGCCTTTAGAATGGGGGAAAATAATAACAAATGAAGCAACTGACAAAGAAGTAATCTAAAAAAAACACAAGCAGCTCCTGTAGCTCAATTCCAGAAAAATAAGCGAGTCAATCAAAAAAAGTGCCAAAAAACTAAACAGACATTTCTCCAAAGAAGACATACAGTTGGCTAACAAACACATGAAAAGATGCTCAACATCACTCATTATCAGAGAAATGCAAATCAAAACCACAATGAGGTACCATTACACACCAGTCAGGATGGCTGCTATCCAAAAGTCTACAAGCAATAAATGCTGGAGAGGGTGTGGAGAAAAGGGAACCCTCTTGCACTGTTGGGAATGCAAACTAGTATACCCACTATGGAGAACAGTGTGGGGATTCCTTAAAAAACTGGAAATAAAACTGCCATATGACCCAGCAATCCCACTGCTGGGCATACACACTGAGGAACCCAGAATTGAAAGAGACACGTGCACCCCAATGTTCATCACAGCACTGTTTACAGTGGCCAGGACATGGAAGCAACCTAGATGTCCACTGGCAGATGAATGGATAAGAAAGCTGTGGTACATATACACAATGGAAGAATATTCAGCCATTAAAAGGAATGCATTTGAAATAGTTCTAATGAGGTGGATGAAACTGGAGTCTATTATACAGAGTGAAGTAAATCAGAAAGAAAAACACCAATACAGTATACTAACACATATATATGGAATTTGAAAAATGTTAACAATGATCCTATATGAGAGACAGCAAAAGAGACACAGATGTAAAGAACAGTCTTTTGGACTCTGTGAGAGAAGGCAAGGGTTGGATAATTTGAGATGATAGCGTTGAAATGTGTATATTATCATATGTGAAGCAGATTGCAGGTCCAGGTTTGACGCATGAGACAGGGTGCCCAGGGCTGTGCACTAGTATGACCCTGGGGGATGGGATGAGGAGGGGGTGGGAGTGGGATTCTGGATTGGGATCCCATTTGTGTCTGTGGCTTATTCAAGTCAATGTATGGCAAAACCCACTACAATATTGTAAAGTAATTAGCCTCTAGTTAAGATACATAAATTTAAAAAAAAAATTAAAAAAATAAATAAAATAAAATTCCATGATTCACAACTGAAAAAGAAAAGGAGCTTAAGGTGAGGTGGAGGTAGAATCATATTGGTGAAGCCAGATCTTAACCTAGACACCCAGACTTGCACTCTGGTTTTTATTATATTTCAACGTATTTGTCATTTGTATCTTGTTATATAGGAGGATGGTCACCAATCTCTGCTTCATGTTCACTGAGGTTAACAAACTTTCTAAAATTAAATATGTACAGAAGATTAAAATGTTATTACTCATTTCATGTAATTGATTAATTGAATGGGATTATTTCCCTTTGGTTTTTGAGTAAATTTGTGAATTTTGACTGATAGCAAAGAATGGAGCAAGGAATTTTGGAATGAGGAATATTTTGAGAGATGGTGCATCTGGCTAGTGTGGCATGTATATGGTCTTTAAATAATATGTGAGGATGAGGAAACCATATAAGACTCGGGTGTGTGTGTCTGAGAGAGAGAGAGAGAGAAGGAGAGAGAAAGGATAATGGGAAGTTGTTTGTTAGTTCTCTGGTTCTCAACCCAAGCTTCAGTAGATTTCAAAATAAAGCTAATTTCCAAGTAAATGAAACTCAATTCAATTAAGAAAAAATAGCCATTGTGTGCCTAATATATAAAGCATTATGACAACTCAAGAAAACAGACAGTCCTAATTTTTTTTCACGTCTTTATAGTTAGCTCCAGTAGGAAGACGTATACTGACATATACATTTTCATGTATATAATCATAAAGCCACAAAACTTTTATAACTGAGAGAAACTTAAACATTAATGATTTTAAATTTCTCAGCCCATAGAAAAAGGTACTGAGTACAAAAAATGTAAGGTGATTTGCCAAGCGTCTCAGAGAAATCTTTCTGATATTATCTGCCTACCTCAAATAGACTTATCATATATCCGAGAAGAAAAATAAGTGAAAAAGCAGGCCAGGAACATACTATAATTTGCTATTTTTCCACATTACCTGTGAATAACCAGTTTAATTCTATATGTAGTTTGCTGCAGAATCTCTTTGACTCTAGCTGGTCTCTGAGACAGAAGTGCAGACAATTGATTCATCTTTCATCAAGAAGGCTTCTCTTCCTTCTTTGGATTTCTCTAATTTGCCTAACTTATTATGAGAGCAAGCGAGAAGTCAGCAATCAGTATAATTTTCAAAACCATCTTCAGAGTGGATGCTGCAGGGTTAGCCAACTGGCAGATGCTAAAGAAATAGGTCATAATCAAGACCAATTAGAAGTCCTTAGTAGTTCCTGATGAAGTTTACACACTTCTTGCAGTCAAATAAGGGCCACGTTCTTCATAGCAACTGTTAAGTACCAGCTGCCCATTAAAAATGATCTTTGGAACAGTTTTTCAAAATCTACCTTAAAATGATTAGGAGGCAACCCAAAGTGGACCTGTGATATTTCAGACAAATTGGCTGGTTAAAATACCTAAGGTCTGGATACAAAATTTTCACTATAGAAGTTTATATTACAATTTGCTCCCAAACCCCCAAAACATTTGCTTAGTTCTTTCCTCATTTAGCTCAATTTAGGAATCTTCCCCTTATTAAAGGAATGTGATTCAAAAGCATTCTTGTGAGAAAAGGGAACCCTCTTACACTGTTGGTGGGATTGCAAACTAGTAAAGCCACTATAGAGAACAGTGTGGAGATTTCTTAAAAAACTGGAATTAGAACTGCCATATGACCCAGCAATCCCACTTCTGGGCATACACACTGAGGAAACCAGATCTGAAAGAGACACATGCACCCCAATGTTCACCGCAGCACTGTTTTTAATAGCCAGGGCATGGAAGCAACCTAGATGCCCATCAGCAGACAAATGGATAAAGAAGCTGTGGTACATATACACCATGGAATATTACTCAGCCATTAAAAAGAATTCATTTGAATCAGTTCTAATGAGATGGATGAAACTAGAGCCCATTATACAAAGTGAAGTAAACCAGAAAGATAAAGACCAATACAGTACACTAATGCATATATGGAGTTTAGAAAGATGGTAATGATAACCCTATATGCAAAACAGAAAAAGAGACACAGATGTACAGAACAGACTTTTGGACTCTGTGGGAGAAGGCGAGGGTGGGATGTTTCGAGAGAACAGCATCGAAACATATATATTATCTAGGGTGAAACAGATCACCAGCCCAGGTGGGATGCATGAGACAAGTGCTCGGGCCTGGTGCACTGGGAAGACCCAGAGGAATCAGGTGGAGAGGGAGGTGGGAGGGGGGATCGGGATGGGGAATACATGTAAACCCATGGCTGATTCATGTCAATGTATGACAAAAGCCACTACAATTTTGTAACGTAATTAGCCTCCAACTAATAAAAATTAAAAAAAAAAAAGAAAAAGAAAAAATAAAAAACAAAAGCATTCTTGTTATCCAGGAGCACTAATTCACCCCCATCCCACAGATTTCTCCAGGACTCCTTCCTGGTTAAAGGTTATGGCTCTAAAACCTATTATTCTTTAATATTACTTCCTCAGTCTTTGTATAGAACAGTTTCTAATGTATAATGAGTCCCAAATGAAGGACAAAGAAAGCTGGTGAAAATCCGAGCAGAAGTACCTTATTTACTGCATTCTTTCTGGTACAATGATCAATGCCTACTCAATCCTCAGGGTATCAGCTACATGTTTGTTATACAACCATGAAATCTCAGGGTTCACAGTATACATGCATCTTTACTTATATTCTTAATTATATAACTGCATGACTAAATATCCTATTTTGGACAAAGTTAGAATTTAGGAGCTAAAGATTGGATCTTTAAATTTTAAATTCTTGTCTGAATTTAAAATACAAACAATTAAAATTAATCAAATCATTTCTGTTTGAGGCTTGAATGCTATTTTTCATTTAGATATAAAAAATAACATATAATAATTTGCTAGTCATTCTTCCTAAAGTCTATAGAAAAATACCACAGAAAACCATGGAAGGGAGCATGTGACTATAGTGAAAGTAAGGTGAGTCACAGAGGAGACAGATCTTGTCTCAAATTCTGGTTCTAATTTTAATTAGCTTATTGGCACAGGGAAAATCAGTTATTTCTTTTAATCTGTCTCCATTTGTAAAATCAGAATGATAGCAACTGTTATATAAATTCTTTACCTAGATTAATAACAATTTAAGGTATGTGAAGCACAGTGCCTGTGACATATGAAGTTATGCAGTAATAAACATTAAGTCCTTCTATTCCCAATTTCTAATTTACAAATGGAAACATATTTGAACAAAATAATGTTTAGTATGAGCACTAAGCAAGCTTTAGGCACAATTATGTTATTAATACTCACTGGTGTATTTAGATAAAAGCAACATGTAAAGATTAGCACTGTTCATTAATGCATCATCAGTTATAATTCCAAACAGGGAATTAATTTATGGACTGAACTATATATTCCTGATATCCATATTAAGTTTTAAGTTTTTCTTCATATTTTGTTTCAGTAAACCATAACAAGAATCAATATTTAAACATATTGATGAAGTTCTACATGAAAAAGATATATACAGGATTAGAATTTTCCTTAGACACCTATTAGATAAAAAATAAATAAAAGTTGCCTAATTCAGCAACATTTGTGATATCGTAACCTTGATCTTTTGCCTTTGAGTACTCATCATAAAACAAGGTGAAGATTTGTCAATTATTTATATGATAAAATCATTATAGATTTCAAAATCTGCTTCTTCTGGGACATTTGTAGAATTCAGTATCCATTAGAAAAACAAAAACAGTTAATAGCTTCAAGTAGTCCATGTAGAAAATCATTAAATATGGGAGAATAGGAAGAAGGGCTGCAGAGTGAAGGCCAGAGAAAGTTGACTCAGGAAATCAGAATGTGCTGGGGAAACTCTTATCTTTGGTCTGCAAAGCCCTTATGCCTGCTGCTGCTTCTTGCAACAGAGGCTTCTCCTTTTCTTCTACTTGTTAGAATTCTCAGGAGTACCTTTCACTGGTAAAACTGAATCTAGAAACCTTGTTCTCAGGAATTCTGGGATACAGAGTTACTAGGCTTCTAGCCCTGAGATGCAGAAGAGAGCATAGATGGAGAATAATAAAGTTATTTAAAGGTAATCTGTTGGAATAGTGACAAAAATATCAGGATGTGGTCTACAATCGAACTAAGAAGATTGGAGCAAAAGATGACAGATAATTATAAGGGCAACATAATAAAACTCTTTAAGCATCCCTAGAAGTATTGGATTTTTTTAAAGGGATGATCCTAGAGGAGACATATTACTATATGTAGGGAATAAAGTTTTAAGATACAGTTAACAAGTGGAAAAATAACTGATATCAAATGCTTACTTTTAGAATACCACTTCAAAATATATTCAATATATGGTAGTGACTATATGTGAGAGTGATTGTAAGCCTTTTTCATTCTATATTTTTGATATTGATTTATAGTAATATAGAATAGATTCTTTTAACTTTATCTTTTCCTCCTCCTGTAGAATTAAATGCATGCAGTCACACAAACACAGAGAACAGGCATGCATGTGTGTACATATGCACACACCCACAAACAACCAGGCTTGATTATGTTTTTATATGCAGAAGACAGAAGCAGATGGTAGAAACTGTGAATTCTTAGCAACAGACTTTGAGACCACAATATTATTCTAGCAAAACAACAAAACATACTGCTCATGTAAACTGATCAATATACAATTCATTAAGAAGTCTAAATATTTCTAGCAATTTATAAAGAATTAAATCAGTGTTGATCTAGACAAAGTTAATAATCTATTTCACTCAAGTCACCACTCTCAGATCATTTTAGTTTTCCAGAGAAGACAAAAGAGAGATAAATATAATTTAACTTTCGTTGTCAAGGAAAATTACTCAAAAAAGACAAAAAGGAAATAGCTTCCTTCTTTTTCCAAATGAGAGAACAGAGCATGGTACTACAGCTTACCTAACATAAGGACAATTTTAAAAACAAAATAAATCAAACAAGTAAGTGTCTTCTTACCATTCAGAAGGGTACCTAGATATAGATATTTTAGATTTGGAAAGCATAGGATTTCAGACTATTAGTGTGCACACACACACTTAAACACAGAGTAAAATACATCTTTACTATCCAGGGAAACAATAAACAATAAGTCCCCAGGATAGTGCAGGAAATAAAATACCCAAAGAACTGAAATATCAAGGGAGAAATTGATATCACTATGGTATTTGCTTTATAATATCGGAGTTTATAATATCAGCAACCTCAGGCTGCTACAAATAAATAATAAACTATCAGATTGTCAAGTTATCTTCAAAATCCAATAGAGATAAAGCTAAGCATATTTGTCAGAGATGCTAATTCAATGAATAGCCAGTGTTCACAAGCTGTGCATGAAAAAGAAAATCTTAGGTCAGGAAAGGATTCCCAGGGGTCATTTTCCTTCTTCTGGTAAGATTTCCATAATGCCTTCAGAGCTTTGTTTTTATATTCTGCCTAAATTTAATCTATTTGGCTAGGATGAGTAGACGTTAATATTTAGAAAACACTTTTTATAAAGTCTTACCTAAATTCCAATAAATTTTATTTATCTGCTTTTGTAAAACTACGATCACAGAACACCATCTAAGAACTCTGGCCTAAAGTAGGATCTTCTGTATAGGGTTATCATTGTTTTTTTCTGTATTCTTGAAGATCTAGATTCATTTAGAATGTCAAAAGTCATCTGAGTGTCATTATTTATGATCAGTTTAAGAATAGTTGTTTATAATAAAAATTGTTGCTTAAACTACCAAATGGGGCTTCCCTGGTGGCTCAGTGGCAAAGAATCTACCTGTCAATATCGGAAATGCAGATTCAATCCTTGAGTAGAGAAGATTCCCTGAAGAAGGAAATGGCTACTCATTCCAGTATTCTTGCCTGGGAAATCTCACAGAGGACCCTGGTGGGCTACAGTCCATGGGGTCACAAAAGAATTTGGACATGATCGAGCGACTAAACATTTTGGTAGCAACAGCTACCAAATGTAAAGATCCAGAAAATAAATGCACTTATTTCCTTCTCCCAAACAACCAGAATAATTGTTGACCAAAGCAAGTCCAGTTTGTTACTGGAGCAAGAAAATACTTAACTTTTCAGGGTTAATATTCCTTACCAAGGGGAAATTAAAAGTGGAAAATCATTAAGTTTAAATGTTTTAGTTGGAAAAGTTTAAGTTGGGCCTCTCCATGTTGGATTTTATTGGCACTGGCCAAACATTCTTTCACATTGTTTATGACTGGTGGACACAGTGAGGACAAAAAGTTTTTATGAGTAAACAATTGTTTCACAAGCAACCAAGTTAGGTGGGTAGAGTTATCTATTGCTCCAAGAAGCATTCCACCCAGATGTAAAAGTTACTCTCCTTAGAAGTAAACTTCCTTGATGATCTAGTGTTTGGATTAATGGAATTTGGGGGTAGTCCTGAGATCAGCAAGCAAGTATTTAGTGGTTTATAGCCTTTCCTTCTTGTGTAAAAATCTCCTGGAACAAACAGTAGAGGCATGTAGATGTTTGGCCACCATTCTTAGTCTCTATAATGAAGCTCTGTGGCTGCAGGCTTTCTGTTTTCCTTACTTAATTCATATGATTCAGAAAAATATATGTACCAACTTATAATTGGAAATGTACCACATTTCATGAAGAACATAGAAATGTCTTCTGAGGCTCACATCCACTCAAGATAAACAGAGTTGATAAACATAGAAAACTGAAGTCGTTTGTTTAATCTTGAAACATTAAGTCAACTTAAGCACAAGACAACAGGCAGAGGAGTGGGTAAGGAGACCTTCTGTCCTCCCTCTGAGCTATCATGACGTGAGAGCGGTGCTGGCTAATATCAAAATAACTTGCAACCTTTACAGTCCGAGGGCTCCCCTGGGGGCTCAGACAGTAAAGAATCCCCCTGGAGTGCAGGAGACCCAGGTTCCATCCCTGGGTCAGGAAGGTCCTCTGGAAAAGGAAATGGTTACCCACTCCAGGATCCTTGCCTGGAGAGTTCCGTGGGTAGAGGAGCCTGGTGGGCTACAGTCCATGGGGTTGCCAAGAATGGGACACAACTGAGGGACTAAGCACATAGGCACACACAGTCTGAAGGAGGGAAGGTGGAAGACAGAACGAAATGTAGCTGCAGAATCTGTGCGACTTTCTCTTTGCACAAAGAGACAGAAAATACCGAAGGACAAAGAGTGGAGCAAGGCTTCTAGACCACATATCCATTTCCTTTTTAATTTTTTTTCATTTATTCTTATTAGTTGGAGGCTAATTACTTTACAATATCATAGTGGTTTTTGCCATACATTAACATGAATCAGCCATGGATTTACATGTGTTCCCCATCCCGATCCCCCCTCCCACCTCCCTCCCCATCCCATCCCTTTGGGTCTTCCTAGTGCACTAGCCCTGAGCACTTGTCTCATGCATCCAACCTGGGCTGGTGATCTGTTTCACCCTTGATAACATATTTGTAACCTAACTCTACACCTAAAGCAACTAGAGAAGGAAGAAATGAAGAACCCCAGGGTTAGTAGAAGGAAAGAAATCATAAAAATTAGGGCAGAAATAAATGCAAAACAAACAAAAGAGACCATAGCAAAAATCAACAAAGCTAAAAGTTGGTTTTTTGAAAAGGTAAATAAAATTGACAAACCGTTAGCCAGACTCATTAAGAAACAAAGGGAGAAGAACCAAATCAACAAAATTAGAAATGAAAATAGAGAGATCACAACAGACAACTCTGAAATACAAAGGATCATACGAGACTACTACCAGGATCATACGAGAATACTACCAGCAGCTCTATGCCAACAAAATGGACACCTTCGAAGAAATGGACAAATTCTTAGAAAAGTATAACTTTCCAAAACTGAACCAGGAAGAAATAGAAGATCTTAACAGACCCGTCACAAGCATGGAAATCGAAACTGTAATCAGAAATCTTCCGGAAAACAAAAGCCCAGGACCAGATGACTTCACAGCTGAATTCTACCAAAAATTTAGAGAAGAGCTAACACCTATCTTACTCAAACTCTTCCAGAAAATTGCAGAAGAAGGCAAACTTCCAAACTCATTCTATGAGGCCACCATCACCCTAATACCAAAACCAGACAAGGATGCCACAAAAAAAGAAAACTACAGGCCAATATCATTTCCTTTTTTATAACTCAGAACTCAGCACAGAAATGTGCAACGGTAGGAGACTGAAGGTGGGCTGTGGACAGAGGTTCCCAGCATCACTTCAACCCTGTGAGTACATATGCGTGGCAGTGAGGAAAGTGGGCTGGAGCCAGAAGTAAGCAGAAAGAAAAGTCATGTCTCTGATTTCAACTGCAGTTAAGGAACATTTAGATTCTTTCATCACAACTTGTTAATTTCTCTGAAGTGATGGGAAAACAGATTTACTCCTGCATAAAAACAGACAACATTCAGATTTGTGCTTATTTGAACTATATATACATAGTATATCAAATTTATAGAAATATTAAAGAGAAAGAATTGCTTGCATTCCTAAAGAGTAGTACGTTTTCTTAATTATCCAAGGGAGAGATATGCAAAGTTTGACATACGATGCAAGTCGAGAATAGTATCTAACTAGCCTGCATCAGGTCAAATTTTTTTTGTTTATATTGTTAATGTAAAGCTACTTAAAATATTTAGTTGATGTTTAATACTTAAACTTCTAATAACATTTTTATATTACCTTGTATTGCCAGGATTTTCGTGTTTGTAAAAACAAACAAACATGTTCAAAAGGAATGTTCAAAAAGAAATGTGTAAAAGCAAGGGAGAAACACTTTCTTCTGCTGGTAAAGGAGTTAGATATAACTTCTTTCTCAAATAGAATGCTCAATGGACTTGTGAACTTTTGTTTCAAATATATATATATGTTATGGGTTAGGGTCAGGAATGTTCTTATAGAGCTAAAAATACCATAAAATATTTAACTACAGTGCAAAAATTCTCTCTCAAGAATTACACAATTCATAATTGATTTTTGCAAGCACACTATACAAAAGTAAACTATAAACAGTAAGACAAAATTTCTAAAGGCATTTTGGGTCTAAAATTGGACTTCTCCTCTTGCCGAAAGTGACATTTTCTTGACACAAAAGTGACAAATACTTGACTTCAAAAGAAACTGGCCGATGAAGACTATTGCAGGTGATTGAGGAGGGGAGCCAGTAGAGACTGTGGGGAAAAGAAATTTAAACACCAGGTTTCTTCCACTGAGAAAGGAGTTCTCAAATAGAATGCTCAATAGATTTGTGAATTTTTTGTTTATATATATATATATATATATATATATATATATTTCATAGCTTTAAAAATGTCTCCAATCATTCCTGTACTAAATATTGCTGATACATTTAAAGTTTTAAGTTTTGACATGCTTTTTACCTTGAAGCAAATCCAACCAGTTTTTGTTCAATAAATATTAGAATGATGACAAATGACAAAATTTTCCACTTTAAAAGTACTTAATGATTTCCATTTTTCTCTCAAATACATTATCATAGAATCAGCAGTTCGATGTTTCTTGTTTATACTAATGTTTATAAAATAATGTTGAAAGGCAATAAAATATTCAAATGACTTTAAAATGCACTATTGTATATGCTAAAAATGGTGAACTAGCTGAAACAGGAATATTGGCAATCAAATCTTGCCACATCAGTTAAGAGATGGAGGATAGTGAAGCTAACATTTGACCTTGGTATCCTAACTCTCAGTTGGAGGTTTTTCTGTCTCTATCTCATTGCTCTATATCTCTAAATAATTAAAATGAGGTAAGAACCATGAAAGTATAGACTTTGTTGGGATTGTTCAATTCTGTGTCCTTATGCACAGAATAACTTGGAACATATTAGGCCTATGATGAATGTTTGTAATATCAATAGGGAGATTCAATTCTTATCCATGTTGCACAGCATTTTTGTTGCTTCATTGCAACAGATATACCAGGTGATCCAACATAAAAACATATCCCATGACTTGACAATAGAATACATGAAGGGAAAGTTGAATCCAGAGACTGCAAATTTCACAGGCAAGACAATAATGATAGATGTCAAGAGTAAAGGAAAAATTTCCCAGGTGGCAGGGGAAGCACTCTATTTCCTGGAAATGGTTAAATTAAGGAGCTAGATGGTAGACCTTAAGCCCAAAATGCCAGGATATTATGCAGGGGATTAAAGTGGGGTCTCTTGTATAAAGGGGATAGAAACCAGTGGGTAGTGATGCTTAGATGCAAAGCATTCATCTGATCAACAGCAAGAGATCTGCTATTGGGGCTCATGCAAAGTTAAGCTCTGTATCTATAACTAGTCCTAGCTTCTAGGAAAATAATCATTTAAGGATTATAAAATATGGTGACAGATAACTTTGTCTACCAACATTCACATAATTATTGTTACTGTATTTGATGTGCCTATATGGCTGATTCATGTCAATGTATGACAAAACCCACTGAAATGTTGTGAAGTAATTAGCCTCCAACTAATAAAATAAAATAAAAAAAATAAATACATAAAATAAAATAAAAAAAAGAAAGATTCTTGAGTTTGGCAGTTTATGCTATTGATTCCAAATATCATTCTAAACCTAGGAAAAATATCCTGTAAATAATATTACACAGGGGCATTAAGAGAAACTAAAATAGAATAAGAGATTTGGCTTAATTTATTTTAAATATAAGTATTAAATTGTTATTTGTTTTCAAATAAAAATAAATTATAACCATGGGTTGTTAGGTATGAATACAATGAAATGAATAACCATAAATTTTGAATTCCTATCTTCCTTAATTCTTACCTTTATTAGGAAATAGATAATTATTTCCCCTTCTTATGAAGCACCGAAATATACACTTATAAATATTATACTTCAATATATAAAACTTAAGCAATAATGTATGGATATATAAGATACAAAATAGATAATTATAAGACTATCAGAAGTCATCATCATTATGGTACCTAATACAGACCAAGACAAGTTTTTCTATTCTATTTAAGTTTCAGGCTTTGAAATGTTGTTATTTTTGTTATCTTTTCTAAGAGCAAAGAACTGGTAAATAGCAGATACAGTTTCTGAACAAGGGACTGTTTGATTCTAAGTATTAATTATATGTCTGGAGAGCTTAAAATATTAATAACTAAGTATTTTTCAATGAATGCAATATTTGTTCCTTTATAATAAGTATATTTATCACTTTATCACTCTAAAATCACATATAGGTCTGTTCTTCTCCATCATAAACTCTCATAAACAAACAACCATAAATAAAATATTTTTATTTGTGCTTCTTTGAAGAAATGCAGTACTTTCTAGCTAGAACTGCATCTATGGAACACTTAATTTCCATGCTATAAACATGCCAATGTGTCACCCTTGAAACATAAACTGCTAAAGGAAAATTTATCTTTCAATGGTATGAAATCCAGCTACTAATGAGAATTAGGCTGTGCAGTTTAGGTATTTCAGTAATAGAAATTATTCTGTCTCATTTTCTATAAATTAACATTATTAAAATAAGTGTATCTACTTAAATATATGACAAACTAATTTAAACATCTTCCATGACAGCTGATGTTATGCATCTATGCAAGAATTAAATGAATCTGTTCAAGAAGAACATCTAGATCAATCAGTGTATTTTCCTGCCTGAGTCAATCCATGTTGTTACTATCTCTAGGTTCAGAAATAGAAAACTTAAAAATTTTGGCAGAAATTCCTTGGAATATTCATTTTAAAAGGTAGATTTTGAGAGTCCTGTGTTCCAATCCCAAACAATCAAGGTAAGAACGGAATAAAAAAACAGAATCCAATTATACCATTCAGCTGGTAAAGAATCCGCCTGCAATGCAGGAGACTCCATTTCCATTCCTGGGCGGGGAAGATACCCTGTAGAAGGGATAGGCTACCCACTCCAATATTCTTGGGCTGCCCTGATGACTCAGATGGTAAAGAATCCACCTGCAATGCAGGAGACCTGGGTTCGATCCCTGGGTTGGGAAGATGCCCTGGAGGAGGGCATGGCAACCCACTCCAGTGCTCTTCCCTTGAGAATCGCCATGGAAAGAGGAGCCTGGCGGGCCACAGTCCATGGGGTCACAAAGAGGCACTACTGAGTGACTAAGCACAGCACACAGCACAGCATTCAGGTTAAAAAACAAAACAAAACAGAGATCAAAAACAGATGGAAGGAAGGAAGGTTCACAGGTTGGACCAAAGTATAGAGCAAGAAAAGAGAAAGATCAGTAGGAAAGGTGACTCATACAATGAAACTGTTGGAGACCTGTGAGAATCTCTTTCCCTTTATCTGACCCTATTGTACTCCAACCCCACTCCTGCTGCTGATGAGTTAGGACCCCAGAAACCTGCTGGTACTTGCCTTTTCTCCCTGTTTGTATGCACCAGTTTGAGTTTCTGCATTCCCAAGAAGACTAGAAATATGGGAGTAAACTGGCTTGAGATGCCAAGAAAATATGAATACAGGAGGAAGCAGGTGAGGAAGATGCTCGTTTGGGGTTTGGACCATCTTGTAAGTTTGTATTTCCAAACTAGTTTGGTTATACACATTACACAGAAAAATAGGGATTCTTTTTTTTTTTTTTTTTTAGCGGATGGCCAGGTCTTCTCCTTAATTCTTGATGTATGGGAGGGCTCAAGAATCTATAGAATATTCTCAAAATATAGTATGATTAAGAATGGCTGATAAACACTAGTGCATGTTAAGATTAAGAGGTTTGTGCATATTTAGGCTAGAAACCATACTAAAACATAGGAAGAACAGCATAATTTTGATCTTAATTATTTAAATTACTTATGTGGGAAGCAAATGGTAGACACATGTGTTCTAGGAAATAACATGTGTATTTAAGAGGCACCTTAGTTGATTTCTTAATTTATTCTATTATATAATAAAGTTTACCAAGCCAGTAAAAAATGCCTATAACAGAAAAATAGAAAATGTATTAAACAAAAAATTACAAATAACTAGTCATTGACCATCCTGACAAAAATGAACCATGCCTAATTTAACTGTATAATAATATTTCAACACTTCAGGGACATGTTTCTGAAGAGTCTCCATCCTACATGCATAAAATCTGTGTTTGGCAGATATATCTGTAGGAAAAATACTTAAAGAAATCTATTAAAAATGACATTCAATATATTAAATACAATAAATAAACATTCAAGAGGATCCCTTCTTTGAAATCAACTGTTGGTGGTGCGCTGTACTCAGTCACCCAGTCATGTCCACCTCTGTGACCCGTGGACTGTAGCCCGCCAGACTCCTCTGCCCACGGGGATGCCTCAGGCAGGAATACTGGAGTGGGTTGCCATGCCCTCCTCCAGGGGATCTTCCCAACCCAGGGATCAAACCCAGGCCTCCTGCATTGTAGGCGGATTCTTTATTGACTGAACCACCAGGGAGGCCCAAGAATACTTAAGTGGGTAGGCTAACTATTCTCCAGGGGGTCTTCCTGAATTGAACCAGGGTCTCCTCCACTGCAAGTGGATTCTTTACCAGCTGAGCTACCAGGGAAGCCCCAGTCAGCTATTTTATTGTAAATAAAAATACTTCTCCTGTGCAAAGTCTTTATATATATATACACACACACACACACACACACACACACATACACACTTTTTTTAGAGGTCCTGCTGTGATAGAAATATTATATTATGATTGGATATTTTGTGTTGTGTTGGCTGGATCTGTGAAAGGATACAAAGGCTTATACACACTTCCTCTGGAATGTGATATTTAGATAAACCAAGCATAGTCAACTTTCAGAGTGTTCCCTTAGTAACTGAGCAATCTAATTATTGGAGAATAAAGGGGAGTTAAAAAATCAAAAGCAGAAAACCAAACAGTTCTCCTGAAAGACATTCATCAGTTTTTAACAAATCATTGTAATCTACTGAGGAAGATTTGTTTACAAGACTTATGTTAATAAATCATCTTTAGATGTTTTGGAGTTGTTTTCTCTATTTTTCCGGCAAAATATAATGTAAAAATTCAAGGTCTCATATTCTATCCCTATATATGTGTGTATGTATATATGTATACACACACATATACATATACATACATATATGCACACATAATATTTAGAAAGAAAGAATGGTTCTAGTCTATGTATAGCCAGTTTCTTTTCTGTTCAATTTTTTGAGGCAAATATAACATTATATAATATTAACTGAGTATTTTATGAATTTTGGTAGCTATACTTTAAAAATACAACTTTTAAATTCAAATCATCTATGCACTGTGAAATGCACTGTGATTTCACCTTAAATTGCATGAAATCTTTCTGAACTAAAATTTAGTACTCAACAAGAAGACTGAGGAAACAATGTTTTCATTTATCGGAATCTGAGGAATGTGTATACTGAGTTTCAGGGAAATGCCAGACATATAACTTGTGATCCTAACACAGTAAATGCTAACCAAGGATGGGACACACTCTACTAACTGATAAATACCATCTCTTACTCTGTCAAGTCAAATATGAAGGTAGTTTCTATTAAAATTTCTATTGATAAGAGTACTGGAGATTAGATATATTATAGAGAGAACTTCTAGCAATAAAAGCCTGGCATGGTAAAGGAAGTAAAAAGTAATCACTTTTCATTCTTAGAGTCACCATCTGGGGAAATGTAAGACAGTATTTCTTAAGCCTTAGCTATCGCATCATTACAAACACTTGATTAGTGTTTTCAGCTGCTCATTTGTCTCTCTCCTCTCCACCTGCATATCCGCCTAGCCAATTTTCAATAATGGCTGTCCCTTTTCCCAGCCCTCAATGTGCCAAGCACTGGACAGATTCTGAAAGGCTTTGCTTCAATGGATAATGGAGAATTTGGCCAGGACTTAGCTACCATGGAGACACCCTCGATATTTTCCTACCAGTGCACATTTGTCTGAATTGAGTATTTTTTTGTCTTTTAGTTTTCTTCTTAATGGTACCTCTTTCCCAGATGCTTTAGGGCCACTTCTCCCAATTTATGATTGAGACAACCAGCATTTTCCTTGTTTTATCTTCTACTTGTTTAGTATAATTTAAATACTTCTTCCATTGAAGTCTATAATATTTACTTACTTGACTTCCTATTCTTATTGTACCTCCTATCCTTTAGGATTCTATTTATATTGAAGACTTCAGGGCCTATTTAACTTACTTTATTTCCATCCAAGCATCTGACAGTTTGATGTTTAATATCAGCCTTTGCCATGAAGACTCACATAACATCCTGTACATACTTAGCCTATTCATTTCAAAGTATCCTAACTCACCTCTGAAAATCATAAAATCAACACTCCTTGTACCTATCACCATTTGGAACTGCTCTTGATTTAATCTGAAAATAAGACAATGTTGAAACTCTCTTTTAATTCTAACTCATCATCCTGTCCAATTACCATATCTTTGTGCTGGAATGCTAATAGTTTTATATTGGTTTTCTCTGAATTCTCTTTTCTATTCTAATCCATTCTACATCCTGCATCCAGAGTTTTTTTTTTTTCAAAATGCAAATTTAATCATGTTCTGAATCTTTAGCCCGACTTCCACTTTTAAAAATTTCAAGTTTTTCCCTGTTAGATAGAGGCATTATTATGCTGTTAAATGACTGAAAAATAATTGAGGATGAAAATTTAGGAGATAACACCACCCCCCAGGCCAATCTGTAGAATTTGCCAAATTTCTATTGTTTACTTCTATAATGGCTGATTTCTAGCTTGGCTGATTTCTAGCTAGCAATGCGACATTTCTGAGGTACAGTTGGATAAACGTGTGCACCATCAGCCATGGACAGCCAGTGTAAGCTAACTAACTCTAGAATACCACTGGACAGTGGAAAATTCTTAACTTTAGGTTCTTGCTTCATCTGTCCCTTTTGACTTTGTTAACCTAGACTGTCCACTGACCTCTCTGAACCTTTGTTTAGTATCTCAAACATTATGCCCTCTAGGCAGAGGGACCCTGCACATGTTACTCCTTCCTCCTGAAACAGCTCTCAGTTTTAATCTTGCCAAATTTAAGATCTCAGCTCTACTGAAATTTTCTTAGGGAAATCTTTCTTGGTTTCTACTGCAGTCAGGCTAATCTGCTGCTGCCGCTGCTGCTAAGTCGCTTTAGTTTTGTCCGACCCTGTGCGACCCCACAGAGAGCAACCCACCAGCCTTCTCCGTCCATGCAATCCTCTAGGCAAGAATACTGGAGTGGGCTGCCATTTCCTTCTGCACAGACTAATCTAGACCCTCCTAATGTATGCACAGTGGTCATCATGTGCTCCTCCCTCTCTTTTCACATTGTTCTCATTTCTACATCCATTTATATCACTGTTTTATTAATGACTATCTCCTCAACCAGACTGTAAACTCTGTAAATGAAGTGTATGTCTGGATTGACTCATTATTGCATCATCAATGCCTATGTCTAGGATAATTCTAAGCATATGTTAGCTTCTAAAAACTAATAATGATACTAACATGTTGAATGCAATAATGAAAAAACTTTATCCTCAACTACATATTTCATATATAGTAGAAATTCATTTGATGTTTATTGAATAATTAGTTGAAGATTTATATACTGTATTTCTTCATTTGTGCTAATTTTTTCACTTTTATTATGATTTTTATTCCTCAATATTCTTTGATTCAAAATTATTCCCCAACTAGCTGCTATCTTACAGTTCTCTACTCCATCTATTGTGGCTATATTCTCAATTTTATAATGCTCAAAGGCTATATTCTAAATTTTTAACATGCTGTTGTTATAATCATAACCTGATGAACCATTGACTTCTATCACATTTGATATGGGTACTATATTCTTATGAATTAGTAAAAATCTATTGATATTAATTCTGTTCAGAACATGTTAGACTGAAAAATGGTAATAAATCAAATAATGATGATTTAACAAGAAATTACCAAAACAGTCACATATGAGAAAAGAAAATTCATCCTGGACATAGATAATTTATGAGGAAAAAAGTGACTATTACAAGTAAATGTGAGTAGGATCTTGAAAAATGCTTGATAGTACTATATCATAGATACTCGGAGAAATGTAAATCATTATATATGATGGCTTTAATAAGCTCTGACATTTTAATTGCTAATATGGATGACATGCATGAATGGACCCAAAAAATTAAGGAATGTTCGCATAAAATCACCACTGATATATAGTAAACATGATTCCAGTGAATCATCTTATGTAGGTGTGATGCTTTAACATAAATGACTTAGTTGTATAAAAACAAACACACAAAATCAATATACAGTCTTTCCTGCTTACAATGTCTGATTTTCTTTTTCCTGATAGTATGTTCAATAGAACATGTTGAGATCGTGTCTATTGTTTTGTTTTATCTCGAAAAGTGAGGTGACTTTCTTTTTGCCTCTACATCTTTTGCTTACAAACTCAGTTCTGTTTCTTAGAATAAGTCATTTTTTTTTTTTTTTTTTTTTTTTTTTTTTTTTTAATATTATTTTATTAGTTGGAGGCCAATCACTTTACAACATTTCAGTGGGTTTTGTCATACATTGACATGAATCAGCCATATAGTTACATGTATTCCCCATCCCGATCCCCCCTCCCACCTCCCTCCCCACCCGACTCCTCAGGGTCCTCCCAGTGCACCAGGCCCGAGCACCTGACTCATGTATCCCACCTGGGCTGGTGGTCCGTTTCACCATAGATAATATACATGCTGTTCTTTCAAAACATCCCACCCTCACGTTCTCCCCCAGAGTTCAAAAGTCTGTTCTGTATTTCTGTGTCTCTTTTTCTGTTTTGCAGATAGAATAAGTCATTTTTTATAAACTAACTTTAAAAAATAAGAGACTGAGAATCTATTCTGTTTAAACACTGTGTTTAAAGTGCTTGTTGCCTAGTGTTTTCAGAAGCTAGAGGTATTTCTTTTGAAGTGTCAATCTGACTATTACCATGATTTTGATGGTAATTATAGTGGAATGCCCATATTTCAAAGAGTGAGATCAAAAGTTCATTTTAATCTTTGTACTGAATGAATCTGGCAGTGTTTCGGTGGCTTCTGAGCCCTGAGTGATACATTTGCAATGCCTTTTGATAATAAACTTATTGTTTTGGTTTATCTGGACGGTTGGACCAGTTGGTTGTATTAGCAAACAGTTCAGTGATTTAAACATAAGACATCTAATATTACGATCATATTTGGAGCTTGTTTTAAGCACAGGTATTATTAGACTGATACCATATGCTCTTCTATGGAAATTATTTTGAGTATAATCAAACCAAAAATTGAATAATACATAAATATTTATTTTACCCTTACTTAAGGATATCTTAAAATAGATTCCATGAAGAATACAAAAAGGGAAAGTCACTCTTTGATCTCCACTTGTGGGAATAAGAAAATGCACTGAAAATGGATAAAAAGTAAAGAGTAAAATAACTAACTATAGAAGTCATGAACAGAGCAAATCACAATGCAGCATCTGGATAATTTAATGGATGAGGCATCTACATATAAAATCCCATAGCAGCTTCTTTCCAAAAGTAGAAACAGGAAATGCAAGAAGAAATAAATGGAAAAACATAGCATGGATAGTTTTTCACACAGTTTCCAATCCAATACAGGTAAACAGATAAATATAAGTGAGGATAAAGAAAAAACTAACGTAAGAAGTAAGGTATGTATTATGATAATATATTCAAATTGGCCCAGATAGTAATAAATGCACATTTTCAAATATATGCATAAGATATTAATGAAAACTGACCACATAGTAGTTTGCAAAGACAAATACAATAAGTTTAATAAATCTAGGCTAATATTAACAATCTCTTATTCTCATGCAAGAAAACTAGACATTAACAACAAAGTCAAAAAACAAGAAAACTTTTCTAAACTGAAAAAATAAATTATTGGGTCAAGAGGGAAATGCACACTAAAATTTTTAAAATAATTTAAAAATAATAATGATAATAAAAGTACATTCTAGAATCTGTAAGATAACAGTAAAAAATTATATAGGAAAGCTCAGTTTTAATTAGTCAGATAAATAAAAATACTTAATGAAAATAAGCATATTGAAATTCAGATGAAAAATATTAAAAAAAACTATATTGAAAGAAAATAGAAGAAATGGTAAAGAAAACAGCAGAGAGTAATGAGTAAGAATAAAAGCTTTAAAACTAATGAAAATATGTAATAGTTGGTGCTTTATAAGAATTAATTAAAGTAGATAAGTTGTTATTCAACCTACTTAATTTAAAATGAGAAGAATATAAATTTAGAAGATAAGTAACTAGAGAGACAGATTTTCTATTATAGGTGAGTGCTGCCAAGAAAACATTCTTCTCTTTTCTCCTAGTTCCCAGCCAATGGCTAGAGTTTCTCTTCAAAACAAGCAGACCACCAGCATTCTCATCTATATTGCATCAGTTTTTGGTTGCTGAAGCTCTATTCCAGGTAAAACCAACTGAGAAGTCTGGGACTTAATTCTTTCAAACTTGGCTACCAGTCACAGAACAGAAGTTCTACTCCAACTGGACAACAGATAATATTGGACCCCAATTATCCACCCTCACCTGTTTTATAGGATAGAAGTTTCATAATGGAAAGTAAGTTGAGCCCTGACTCAGTGACCCACCATAGAACAGAGGTGTCCCCATTTGTATTTTAAATGCAGTGACCTAGAGTTCTCCCCAGGGAGAGAGGCAAGTCCTAAGAACAGAGAGCTCCATAGTTAATGGCTTTCACTAATGGGACAGACTTTATTTTCAAAGAGATGGGAAAGTTCAAGGCTAAGAGCACTGTCAAAAACAATGGAAGCATTGAAAGGAAGCAGTTAATAGAAGGTTGTCAGTTCCATGACAGAAAGAGGTGAACTCACAGGGCTGCTAGAAGTTTAATGGAGAGAACCAGAAGAAGAGACAGATAAAAAGGGTCTTTTTGAATTCAGAACATCATCAAAGATTGGTCTCAAAGGCAACTCCTTCAGAGTTCAAATTTAATTTGATTATACTGTGGAGTAATTTATTCCTCAGGGATAAATTATTATCAAAAACAATAGAACAATCAGCTAGCAATTAGTGGAGGCAAACAGCTGATAGAATTTATCACTAATAGACCTCCCTTACAAGAAATACTAAAAGGAATTCTTGAAGCTGAGAGCAAATAACACAAGAAAGTAAAAGAATTGGGAAAAAAAAAAAAGAAAGCAGTATTTAACATAACAGGACCAGAGGAGCTTTAATCAAGAAAATAATAATAGAAATAAAGAGGGATACTAAATGATAATAAAAAGGTCAACCTACAAGGGAGATATAATAAATATAAACATGCATGCATCTAGCAATAGACAAAATGTATGAAGCAAAAATTGATAGAATTGAAGAGAGGAGAAGACAAGTCAAAGTTAATATCTGGTGGAGCAATAGAAACTCTCATTAATTTCTGATGGGAATGAAAAATAGTATAGTCACTTTGGAAGACAGTTTTGGCAATTTCTTACAAAACTAAACATATTTTGTACCATTCAATTCAGCAACTGCAATCTGTAGTATTTGCCCAGAAAATGTGAAATCAGTGTATTGTTCTTTAGCATTTACTTACACATTAATAGTATATATTCATATTTTTGTATATAATATAAAATCACATATAAATATAATATATATTTATACACTAGTCAAAAGAAAGATTTTAATTTAATGAGACAGTGGATATATTCGGTGAAATTTGGAATAGACAAAAATGCTCTATATATCTACTACTATTTCATATTTTATTGGAAATAGCAAGCTATTAACTGTAAAATATATGACAAAACTTGGAAAAATATGACAGGAAGCTAACTTCAAATATTAGAACATATTATGAGGCTTATGTAATGAAAACAGCAACAAAAAAAAGAAGATTGAATAATGGAAAACAATAAAAAAATCCAATATCTAAAATCATATTCAAAAGTAAATGGAAATCTATATGTATATTTCACATGCTAGTAAAGTAATGCTCAAAATTCTCCAAGCTAGGCTTCAACAGTACATGAGTTAGAGCTTCCAAATGTTCAAGCTGGATTTAGAAAAGGCAGAAGAACCAGAGATCAAATTGTCATCATCTGTTGGATCATAGAGAGCAAGACAATTACAGAAAAACCATTTAATTTTGCTACATTGACTATGCTAAAGCTTTTGACTATGTGGATCACAACAAATTGTGGGAAATGCTTAAAGAGATAGAAATACCAGACCACCTAAAATGCCTCCTGTTAAACCTGTGTGCAGGTCAGCCAAGAAGCACCAGTTAGAACTGGATATGGAACAACAGACTGGTTCAAAATTGGGAGAGCGGTATGTCAAGGCTGTATAATGTAACCCTGCTTATTTAACATATATACAGAGTATACCACGTGAAATTCCAGACTGGATGAAGCACAAGCTGGAATCAAGATTGCCCAGAGAAATATTGACAACCTCAAATATACAGATGACACTACCCTTATAACAGAAAGCAAAGAGGAATTATTAAAGAGCCTCTTCATAAAGTTGAAAGAGGAGAGTGTAAAGGTGGCTTAAAACTCAAGATTCAAAAAATAAAGATCACCCCATCCAGCCCCAATAATTCATGGAAAATAGATGGGGAAACAATGGAAATAGTGACAGACTTTATTTTCTTGGGCACCAAAATCACTGCAGATGGTGACTTCAGCCATGAAATTAAAAGACATTGGCTCCTTGGAAGAAAAGCTATGACAAAACTAGACAATGTATTAAAAAGCAGAGACATTACTTTGCCAACAATGGTCCACATAGTTAAAGCTATGCTTTTCCTAGTAGTCATGTATGGATGTGAGTGTTGGACCATGAAGGCTGAGTGACCGAGAATTGATGCTTTTGTACTGTGGTGCTGGAGAAGACTCGAGAGTCTCTTGTACTGAAAAGAGATCATATCAGTCAATCCTAAAGATAATCACACCTAAATATTCATTGGAGGAATTGATGCTGAAGCTGAAGCTCCAATCTTTTGGCCACCTCATGTGTGAAGAGCCGACTCACTAGAAAAGACCCCTATGCTGGGAAAGATGAAGGCAGAGAAAGGGGATGAAAGAGGATGAGATGGTTGGATGACACCACTGACTCAATGGATGTGAGTTTCAGCAAGTTCTGGGAGGTGGTAAAGGACAGGGAAGCCTGGTGTGCTGAAGCCTATGAGGTTGCAAAGAGTGGGACATGACTGAGTGACTGAACAGCAATAACATTATGCATCTTATAGAAGTAGCATCTAAATCGCTGGATGAAGATAGATATTCTACACTACAAAGTTACAGTAATCGAAACAGTATAGTACTGGAACACAACCAGAAATAAACCGATGTAGCTATAGTCAATTAATGCATGGCAAAGGAGGCAAAAATACACAATGGATGAAAGACAAGCTTCAGTAAGTGGTGCTGGGAAAACTGGACAGCCATATGTAAAAGAATGAAATTAAAACATTCTTTAACACCATACACAAAAATAAATCACAATGGATAAAATATATAAATATAAGACCAGAGACTATTAAAAGTCTTAGAAACAAACATAAGCAGGACACCAGTCGACATAAACACAGTGATATCTTTGTGGATCTACCTCTTAGAGTAATAGAAATAAAAAACAAAAAACCAATGGGACCTAACTAAACTTATAAACTGTTGCACAGCAAAGAAAACCATAAACAAATACAACCCCCAGAATGGGAGAGTATATTTGCAAATAGCATGACCAACAAAGGGTTAATCTCCAAAACATACAACCAGCCCATGCAGTTTTATTTCAAACAAAATCCAAACAACCCAATCAAAAAATGGGTAGGAGATCTAAACAGACATTTCTCAAAAGAAGACATATTGATGGCCAATAAATACAGGAAAAGATGCTCAACATAACTAACTATCAGAGAAATGCAAATCAAAACTGCAATGAGGCATTACCTCAGACCAGTCAGAATGCTGCCATAAAAAAATCTACAGGGAGTAAATGCTGGAGATGCTGCGGATCTACACTGTTGGTGGGAATGTTATTTAGTACAGTCTCTATGGAGAATATTGTGGAGGCTTTCTAAAAAACTTAAAAATAGAACTATCTTACAATCCTGAAATCCTACTTGTGGGCATATATGCGGAGAAAACCAATTAGAAAAATATATGCAACCCAATGTTCACTGCAGCACTATTTACAATAGCCAAGACATGTAAGCAATGTCCATCAATGAAGGAATGGATAATGTATATGTGAAATATATACATACATTCATATATATATATATATACACACACACACACACACACACACACACACATGTACATGCATACATACAGTAGAACATTACTCAGCTATAAAAGAATGAAATAATGCCATTTGCAGCAACATGGATGAACTTAGGTTATCATACTAAATTTAGTAAGTAAGAAAGAGAAAGATAAATATCATATGACCTCACTTATACGTGGAATCATAAAAAAATGATAAAAATGAATTTATTTACAGACAGACTCACAGACTTAGAAAACAAACTTCTGGTTACCAAAGGGGAAATGTGGGGGAGAGGGGGCAAATTAGGAGGTGAGAGTTGGGTTATAAAGAAAGCTGAACACCAAAGAATTGAGTCTATTGAACTGTGGTGTTGGAGAAGACTCTTGAGAGTCCCTTGGACTGCAAGGAGATAAAACCAGTCCATCCTAAAGGAAATCAGTCCTGAATATTCATGGGAAGGACTGATGTTGAAGCTGAAACTCCAAAACTTTGACCACCTGGTGGGAAGAGCTGACTCATTTGAAAAGACCCTGATACTGGGAAAGATTGAAGGTGAGAGGAGATGGTGACGACAGAGGATGAGATAGTTGGATGGCATCACCGACTCAATGGTGAGGCAGGCTTGATTCCAGCTTGTGTTTTTTCCAGCCCAGTGTTTCTCATTATGTACTCCGCATATAAGTTTAAAAAGCAGGGTGACAATATTCAGCCTTGATGTATATTGTACTCCTTTCCAACTTGGAACCAGTCTGTTGTTCCATGTCCAGTTCTAACTGTTGGCTCTTGACCTACATACAGATTTCTCATGAGACAGGTATAATGGTCTCATCCCATCTCTTTAAGAATTTTCCACAGTTTGTTGTTATCCACACAAAGGCTTTATGCAGCAGAATTAGATGTGTGTTTTTGTTTTTTTGTTTTTTGTTTGTTTGTTTGTTTTTTCTAGAATTCTCTGGCTTTTTCTATGACCCAACAGATGTTGGCAATTTGATTTCTGGTTCCTCTCCCTTTTCTAAGTCCAGCTTGAACACCTCAGTTCACATACTATTGAAGTCTAGCTTGGATAATTTGGAGCATTACTTTGCTAGCATGTGAGATGAGTGTAATTGTGTGGTAGTTTTAACAATTTTTGGCATTGCCTTTCTGTGAGATTGGAATGAAAGCGGACCTTTTCCAGTCTTGTGGTCCCTGCTGAGTTTTCCAAATTTGCTGGCATCTTAAGTGCAGCACTTTAATGTCGCCATCTTTTAGGATTTGAAATAATTCAACTGGAATTCCATCATCTCCACTAGCTTTGTTTGCAGTGATGCTTCCTAAGGCCTGCTTGACTTCAGACTCCAGGATGTCTGGCTCTAGGTGAGTGATCACACCATCATGGTTATCTGGGTCATTGAACTCTTTTTGCATAGTTTCTGTGTATTCTTGCCACCTCTTCTTGATACCTTCTGCTTCTGTTAGGTTCATACCACTTCTGTCCTTAACTGGGCCCATCTTTGCATGAAATGGTCCCTTGGTATCTCTAGTTTTCTTGAAGAGAGCTCTAGTCTTTCCCATTCTATAGCTTCCTCTATTTCTTTGCATTGCTTACTTAGGAAGACTTTCTTATCTCTCTTTGCTATTCTTTGGAACTCTGCATTCAGATGGATATGTCTTTCCTTTTCTCCCATGCCTTTCACTTCTCTTCTTTTCTTAACTCTTTGTAAGGCCTCCTCGGACAACCATTTTGCTTTTTTGCATTTCTTTTCCTTTGGGATGATTTTGATCACCCACCTCCTTTACAGTGTTATGAATCTCCACACACTATGTCTATCATATCTAATCCCTTGAATCTATTTCTCACTTCCACTGTATAATCATAAGGGATTTGACTAGGTCATATCTGAATGGTCTAATGCTTTTTCTTACTTTATAAAGTCTGAATTTTGCAATAAGGAGTTCATGATCTGAGCCATGGTGAGCTCCTAGTCTTCTTTTTGAGTAGAAAGGCTTCAAGTTCTTCTAACTGGGATTTTGAATTTAGTTCAAAGTGAAGTACAGAAAATTCAGAGATTATCTTTTACATTTTGTTAATGTTGTTCAGTTGTTAAGTCATGTCCGGCTCTTTGCAACCCTGTGGATTGTAGCACACCTGGCTCCCCGATCCTTCACCATCTCCCAGAGTTTGCTCAAATGCATATCAATTGAGTGTGATGTTATTTAGACATCTCATCCTTTGCAGCCTCCTTCTCTGTTTGCTTTCAAATCTTTCCCAGAATCAGTCTTTTCCAATGAGTCCAATATTCACATCAGGTGGCTAAAGCATTGGAGCTTTAGTCCTTCAAAAAAAAAAAAAAAAAATTTAGGGTTGATTTCCTTTAGGATTGACTGGTTTGATCTCCTTGCAGTCCAAAGGACTCTCAAGAGTCCTCTCCAGTGCCACAATTCAAAAGCAGCCCCAACCACTAAAGCTGAAGAAACTGAAGCTGACTGTTCTATGAAGACCTACATGACCTTTTGGAACTAACACACACACACACACACACACACACACACAAAAGATGTCCTTTTCATAGAGACATGGAATGCAAATGTAGGAAGTGAAGAGATAATTGGAGTAACAGGCAAGTTTGGCCTTGGAGTACAAAATGAAGCAAGGCAAAGGCTAGTAGAGTTCTGTCAAGAGAACACACTGACTATAGCAAACAACCTTTACGAACAACACTAGAGATGACTCTACACATGGACATCACTAGTTTGTCAATACCAGAATCAGACTGATTATATTCTTTGCAGCCAAAGATGGAGAACCTCTATACAGTCAGCAAAAACAAGACTGGGAGCAGACTGTGGCTCAGATCATGAGCTCCTTATTGCAAATTCAGGCTTAAATTGAAGAAAGTAGGGAAAACCACTAGGTTATTTAGGTAAAACAAATCTTTTACACTAAAGTTGCCATAAGCTTGAGGCCTTCACTCACTCTCAAGAACAAAAAAAATTATCTGGTACATTTTGTCAACTAAAGCAATTTGCTTTAAATTTCCGTTAGATTTTTATATAATAAGAGAAACACCTCTTCCTTAGATGTGTCACTGTAAGTTTGTAGATCCTTGCTCTTTGAATTGAGGCTTAGTGTACTTATTTACTTAACATAAACTTATTAGGCACTTACTATGAGCAAGAACTATTCTAAGTTCTTCACAAATAATAACACACTTAATTTTCAAAAACTCATATGATGTTAAGAGTAATAATACAGCTCCTAGTTTAGAGATATAGAAAACTAAAGCATGGAGAGCTTAGGTAATATCATTGATGTTCACAAAGATGGTAATAACAGGGGAAAGTTTCAAACTCATGAAGTCAAAGAACTTCTTAAACTTAATCATTACAGTTTGTGGGTGCTAGGTTTATTCAGTCATGTCTGACTCTTTGTGACCCATGAACCATAGCCCGCCAGTCTTCTCTGTTCAAGGGATTCTCCAGGCGATGAAAGAATACTGGAGTGGGTTGCCATGTCCTCCTCCAGGGGATTGTCCTGACCCAGGGAATGAACCCTAGTCTCCTGTGTCTCTTGCATTCACAGATGGGTTCTTTACCACTAGTGCCACCTGGAAGCCACAATCATTACAATAGTCAATATAAAATAACTCATTAAATCAGAGTTATCATAAAATTCTTTAGCAACTATGCATTTTATGTTAGAAGATCCTGGAAATGTTATTTATATATTAAATCTGGAGTGGATTCATTTTCTGTAATAATACATAAAGTTTTATAGACCTAGAATATGTTATCTATTTTATGAGATATACATGAATATTAAAACATGAAAAAGAAAATAGGAAGGTTACAATGGAATAGTAAGCTAAAATTTAATTATCCATTGCCATTTTCAAATTCATTGACTGTCCACCTTTTCAAATGGGTTTTGGGTGGTAAGAGAGGAAATTAATTGTTTAATGTGTGCTTTCCTTTTAAAGAAGGAGTATTAAAGTAATCACGTAAACATATAAGTTTCACTAAAGGACTCCAGGGAGCTAAATCACTTTATTAGAAAATTTAAAGCTCATTAACATTCCATCCAAGACTTTTTCCAGCAGCAGCCATATTTGTGGAACAATTTATATGCAAATTTTAAAAAAAAATTGATATTGAACTTATCTAAGGATGGCTACTTTATATGTATGATTTATGATCAGTTGTGAGCATGGCATTTATCATGCAGACACAAAAAATAAATTGAACAACGAATGCAAATCATAAAAAGTGAAGAAAGGTATCCAAAGACTATTATACTGACACATGTCCTCAGAAAATTGAGTTTCCATTCATATTCTCTTAAATTGTTGATATACGCCATGGAAAAAATTTTCATGTCTAATAAAATATGTTACAGGTGCACTAGTTTACATGAAAGGACTTCACTGCTATTTAATATCAAAAGCCTCTTAAATATATGAAAACTCAGATGGATTTTCATATAGATGGATTGATTTTGCTGATAGATAATGGAAATACTTTTAAACTCTAATTTTCACATATTAAATATCAAAAATGAAAAGCACAGTTACTTTGAAAAATGTGTTCTTAGTTTTTTTGCAAGTATCCAAGGAGACAATAAATCCAGATCCTTTTTTCCTCGGCAGTACAACAGAATGGGGGTGTAGATCAAGGAAGTTAAGAACTAATAAGACTGGATATTTTGTTTAATATTTTTCAAATTTATGTAGAAAGGTCTTTGATAATATTTCAGCTAAGAGCTGGTTTCATACTAAGCCAGTTGATTTCTTGCAAATACCACTTAGTCCTACAAAAACAATAAAAAGTGGTATATGAAATTCTCTGTAACTATCACCATATATCAGTTTATAATCTATGTATACATACTACCACAGATGAGTCCTGTCTAACTTTAACCTTTTTTTTTTTCCTTTGGGAATGATTTTATATCCAGTCACATGAATGTCTCAGCAAGTGGAATAAGCCATGATACAACTGCAGATGAATTATCTCTGTGGTGATGGTAACTATTTTTAAGAGAAGATAGTGACATACTCCCCTAAGTTATGAGGTAAACAGTTTTCTTTCCTAATGCACTGACTGGCATTTTCATTCTTTAATGTATGTTGGGTAACATGGTGCCTATTGGAGATCCCTAAATATATTTGAATGTGGCATCTGTAAAAGTAGTTTCTAGATTGATTTACTATTGTTATAAATCATAAGCAAAGATTCCATTTGTAGAATTCTCACTACATGACAAGCATTGTGTTAAGCTCTTTAAATACTCATATCAGCATCCTCAAACCCTATAGGGTAAATTCCATGGTTTGTCATGGCTTTGTTCTGTATTATATGTTTACTGCATAGTATTTACATAGTAAATGAGTAACATACAGAAATCTATGATGCAAAAACATTCTCATTCAAGTTTATGAACTCCTTAAATCTCTATTAAAAGAACACTTGATTTCATTGACTTCAGGTTATAAACCATTGCATAAACCTCAGTTGACTAAATTCTAACCAGAATCGCGGTCAGATTCCATTGTGCTTGGCCACTGAGTGGGGAGGCTGGTCCCCGTGACCACATACCACTTTGTGTGAACTATGAATTCTCCCCTAAGGATGTTCCCTCTGTACTGACTGAGTACAGAGACGTAAACTAAAATATATTTTATTTTAAATATTTGATCCTATTGTCTCTATTAAGCATATCTGCATTTTTATATGAAAATGGGTTTCACTTTATTTCAGAAAATGATAAGTCATGACGTATCACATCTAAATTTAGAAACGTCAGTGTTGCTTTGAAGCTGGCCAAGATAATACCCAAATGCTCCAACTGAGGTAGCCGGACCTTGATTTTCATTGACATGTTGAAAACTACTGAAGTCAAACAACTGGAGTATCATCAGTGGAACTTTTCAGGTAATTATCCATTTCATGTCATAAATATCTTTTAAATGGGATATGTTTTAAATGGCCTTTCCAGATGGCTCTGTGCTGAAGAATCCTCTGGCAAGTTCAAGAGATGCAGGTTTGGTCACTAGGTCAGGAAGATCCCTTGGAACAGGAAGTGGCACCCGTTCCTATATTCTTGCCTTGAAAAATCCCATGAACAGAGAAACCTGGTCGGCTACAGTCCATGAGGTCTCAAAGAGTTGGACACAACAGAACACACACACACACATACATGTTTTAACTATTTTTCACTCATTACTGGTAAAATGTTCTATTTTTGTGCCACCTCTGCAATGCTCTTGTAGTACTGAACATGCACTATTTAGAGATGTTCATTGATACAAAATTGCTTATTTACACAGTCTCTTCAGATAACTTTTTTAATGAACTTCCAAGCAGAGATAATTTGAGGTTAAAGTCCCCACTGGAACTTAGTACAAATCTCTCCTACAGATAAAACCAGAGTAAAATAATGATTGCCTGGGAATTTGAAAAAACTTTTATAGCTTTTGGCATTGTCTTCTTGTCAAAATGAACTATCTGCCTATTTATTCTAAATTAAATTTGTAAAGTTGAGAAAGATCAAGATAATTATAAACATGGTGTAATGTGGCTCAGTGGTAAAGAAACTGCTGCCAATGCAGGAGATGCAGGACAGCTGGGTTCAATCCCTGGGTCAAGAAGATCTGCTGGAGGAAGAAATAGCAAACCACCCCAGTATTCTCACTTGGAAAATCCCATGGACAGAGGAGCCTGACAGGCTAGAGTCCATTGGGCTGCAAAGAGTCTGATATGACTATGCAACTGAGCATACACAAACGCATGCAAAGCCAGAACAGCAGAGCATTTAGTTTTTCCTTTGTAAATACTGCTTTCCCATTGCTGTTAGTCAAGTATTATTTAAGATTCTACTGGATCTTAATAGAATGCTCACATCATTAATACTTTAAACTGGACATTAAAACATGTATGAAGTTCTGTCAAGTATTATTAATGATTAAACAATGAGGAAATATGTTATTACAGTGTATTCAATCTTTAATGCCCATTAAATCCACTTGGCAAGTGTAAGTAGAAAAAATACTAACTACAATCCTTGCTCTCAAGTACTCCTTTACACATTATAAAGAAATGAGGGTCTTACAACACCAATCAATAAGTGATGAAAGGAAACCACACACAGTCGCTGTAATTTGAATGGGCCTTTCACAGAAATCATATTATCCTCCTACTAGGGATAGTGATAAACAGACATCCTGCTTCCTGCTTTGTAAGCAAATGCCTGTGCATGTAGCACTGTGATTATATTACTATCTTAGGCCTTAGATCATCTTCAGCATCACAGAGTTCTGAAAATCCCATTAAGAAATCATTTCAAGGAAATATAAATATTCTTTGAAATAATCTTCAATGCTTTTCTAATTTTTTACATAAATGTTTCCTCTAAATCTCTTCTGAGAATGGGGAATAAATTCACTTCTATATATGCACAGGGAGATATGGATATACAGTTTATTTTATTTCCATTTTAATTGGTCTTCTAACTAAATATAAGACAGATAACGCAAATGTTTGCCAAACTTTATATGCACTATGCTTAACATGTATAATACTTTTTATAACTGAATTGATCTCAAGAAAATCTTTCTGAGTAAAAGCTTATTATTATATTTTTAGAATAGCAAAAGTTTTGCTTTAAAATTGAGTTTTTACTTTTTCTTATGATCCCTCCTGAAAAATCTGCATGCAGGTCAGGAAGCAACAGTTAGAACCAGACATGGAACAATGAACTAGTTCGAAATTGGAAAAGAAATCTGTCAAGGCTGTACACTGTTCTCCTGCTTACTTAACTTATATGGAGAGTACATCATGCAAAATGCCAGGATGGATGAAGCACAAGCTGGAATAGAGATTGCCAGGAGACATATCAACAACCTCAGATGTGCAGATGACCCCAGTCTTATGGCCAGAAGCAAAGAAGAAAAGAGCCTCTTGAAGGTGAAAGAGGAGAGTGAAAAAGTTGGCTTAAAACTCAACATTCAAAAAATAAAGATTATGGCATCTGGTTCCATCATTTCGTGGCAAATAGATAGGAAAACAATAGAAACAGTGACAGACTTTATTTTTGGGGGCTCCAAGATAACTGCAGATGGTGAGTTTAGCCATGAAATTAAAAGACGTTTGCTCCTTGGAAGAAAAGCTATGACCAAACTAGACAGCATATTAAATACCAGAGACATTACTTCGCTGACAAATGTCTGTCTAGTCAAAGTTATGGTTTTTCCAATAATCATATATGAATGTGAGAGTTGGACCATAAGGAAGGCTGAGTGTTGAAGAATTGATGCTTTTGAACTGTGATGCTGGAGAAGACTCTTGAGAGTCTCTTGGATTGCAAGGAGATCAGTCAATCCTAAAGGAAATCAACCTTGAATAATCATTGGAAGGACTGATTCTGAAGCTGAAGCTCCAATATTTGGCCACCTAATGGGAAGGGTTGGTTCATTGGAAATGACCGTGATGTTGGGAAAGATTGAAGTCAGGAGGAGAAGGGGACAACAGGATGACATGGTTGGATGGTAACACCAACTCAATGGACATGAGTTTGAGCAAACTCTGGGAGATGGTAAAGGACAGGGAAGCCTGGAGTGCTGCAGTCTATGGGGCTGCAGAGTCAGACATGACTGAGCAACTGAACAGCAACAATGAAAAGTAAATACTTCATAAATTTAATCTAATTTCTTTTCACTTTTAATTGATTTTCATGGACTTGAGGGAACTTCTCTTTACATATATCCCCAAGGAAGACTTTCCACCTAGCTTTTTTTAAGTGAGTTAGCATAATTCAATTTTCAATGTCCAGAGCCCTAAAATAGGTACAGAATTTACATTAAATTACTTATTTTCTACTTTAAAGTATTGTTGGATCAGCAGAAGTTTCATACTAACTATACTAATTGTAAGGATAAAGTGGGTAAGAGTCATGAAAGCTTTGTATTTTCTGATATTTTTTTTTAAGTATCATTTTTTTTCTCTTAAATGCTTACACTTGTTTTATGTGAAACTTAAAAACTAATTTTATGTGAAGACTCATAAGTTATGCCTGTAAACTGTCTTAATCTTCTCAGCTAAATTTAGAATTCTTATGTGTCAAATTTGGCCATTTGTTGAATTTCTTGCTGATATCCTGACATGGTTAAAAATACAATTATTCTACTCAAGTTACAAAAGTAAGAATCATTTGTGGTGCCTGCTGTGTCCTACTAATACCTTTTACTCTGAGAACATATCCTCCCAACCTCCCACTATTGGTACATCCCAGAAAAATAAAAAAAATAGCACAACTAGGATTGTCCTACAGAGTTCTGCTTCCTGGCAATAGTTGATCAGGGAGAGATGTCTGCTTTAAGCCAAGCTATATTGAGATTCTCTTTTCTGGGAATATGAAGTGAGAAAGATTTTAATTCAACTGTGCTGTTTGCTTGGACTTGAGTTATGCAAACCTGATGAGCACAGGTGGGGAGGAGCTGCTTTATACATGGAAATAGAGATAAAGTCAATTCATTACAGAGAGTAAACACATGTGCAACTAAAGCAGAAACGTATAAGGAAGAAGAGAAAGAGAGAAAGGAAGGGAGGGGTGTGCAAGAGTTATTTCTTAGTCTTCTTACAGTTTTCCAGTTCTTAGTTTCATTACCTTAAAGATAGCCAATTTTGAATTTTTTGGATTCTTTTATTAATGTTAAATCAATGAGTTCCACTACTTTGTAGCAATATACATATATATATATGTATGTATGTATATATCTATATCTATCTATCTATCTATCTATGTATATATATATATGAAGGTAAAGATAAGTTCTCATATTTTTTTCCTTGAAATACACATGAGAAATCATATATCTAAGTCCTACAGCTCTTTCTCTAGGTTTGGGAAACACACTTTAGACTTAAAAAATCCTGATGCCTGTTAAATGTGCTATGTGACTTGGTTTCCTAGGTAACAGTGTATGTTGATTTAGTTGTAAAATTTCTACTTCTTTGAGCTCATACTTGAGTGGGTAGGGAGTTCTAAAATATATATAAATCTCAGGATCAGAAGTTTCCCTCTCATCCTCCACTTCTTGCTACCTGCATCCTCATAGGATCTATATTTACCAACCTTCAAGCAAGATTTGCTGTTCTTCAATTTTACCATAAGCCCTGAGGAGCTTATTTCTAATTTTATGACACTCTCAACCTATGTTGCCTAATGAGTCATAGGAATGATTTAGAAATTTATAAATAATGAAAAATTATAGTATTAAATCATTCACTGAGCATTCACTGAATATAAAGCACTTTGTCCTTCATTTGCATTATTCCATTTGATCTGCACAACAATCCTAGACACTAAATACAATTATCATTTATTTTTTAAAACTTTTTGCTTTATATTAGAGTATAACTGATTAATGGGCTTATGTGGTGACTCAGTGGTAAAGAATCTACCTGCCAGTGCAGGAGACATGGGTTCAGTCCCTGGGTCAGGAAGACAGCAACCCACTCCTGTATTCCTGCCTGGGAAATCCCATGAACAGAGGAGCCTGGTGGGCTATAGTCCATGGGGGTCACAAAAGGTTTGAACATGAGTTAGTGACTAAACAACAACAGCCACAACAACATAGTTGATCAACAATGTTGTGTTAGTTTTAGATGTACAGCAAAGTGATTCAGTTTTACATATAGGTATATCCATTCTTTCTCAGATTTTCCCCATATAGGCTGTTACATAATATTGAGCAAAGTTCCCTGTGCTATATAGTAGGTCCCTGTTGGTTATCTATTTTAAACATGGCAGTGTATACATGTCAAGTATTTCTTTTTGTTAGGTGAGGAAACTGACATTTCATGAAGATAAATGGCTTAAGGTCATAAATTTATGAGATCAAGACTTGAATCTTTGTCTGTAAATGCCAGACTCATGCCCTGGATCAATATACTGCACCAGAAATACACAGCTATGTGTTCATCTGATATTTTTGTATCAAGGCATAGGAGGAGGCAGGAAGAGAGTCAGGTCCCCTCTCTTTGGAGCCCCAGAGAATACAAGGGAGATACACTGGTAGGTAGAGAGAAATTTGACTTGCAGTATTTGCCATCATTTATTTATTTATTAAGGGCAGGGAGAACACGGCATTATCTTCTGGTCTCACCCATTGCATAATGTCTTACTGGTGACAGGCTCTTAATAACAAGTTGATTGATTAATAATTGGAACCATGAATGCAGCCTCTATTGCCACTACCAGGGCATCTCCCCTAAATTATAGCCTCTGCTTTTACTTCTATAACATAATTCAATAAATGTCATCTATAAAAAATGTTTATTTTTATTTTGCAAAATTTATTGTATATATACAAAAGCATGATTGAGTAAACAGCTAATAAAATATAAGAGTATATGCTAGAAAATTTTGGGTTTGGAATTTTTTTGTCCATTTGAACTCACTTCATTACTTCTCCCACTTTGGACTTCCTATTAATACTATTTCTATAATGATGTGACTGATTCTCCTTCTAAGAACACTAGGGGTTGAAGGAATCCTGTCCTTTGTCATTATTTTTCAGGTTAAAAAAAAAAAATTCTGAAGTTTTAAGAGACAAAGGGGCTCACCGAATGGTCCACTCCATATACAACTGGAGACTGCAGAATGAGAAGTAAAATTAGGGTTTTCCAATCACCTATCTGCTGCATCTCATATATCCACTTTGGTATATACTGCTTTGGTCATCTCTATTAGCTATGTCTTTGGTTACGATATATAAAATGCAGAGACTGGACAACTGGAAAAGAATTGAACATACTTGAAAAGAACTTGAAATTGCACAGAGTTGGTGGAATGTTGAAGAATCAGACGCAAAATGTTAGCACAGACTGAGAGATTGGGCACCCAGAGCAACTGCTAAAGCCCCGTCCTCCTTCAGGGGCACAGCTGAGAGCAATGGGGAAAGCAGCGGTCACAGTTTTACTAGCGGTACTGCTGTCCCTGACGAAGTTCAGCCTTTCCTCCACTGCTCCTGGAATGAGTTCCATACTGGCTCCTGCATAACTGCACAGACCACTAGAGAGTCAAAATCCCAATAGGGGTTAGCCCAAGGCAAGTTAGGGTCAGAGACCCACATCTCAGCTGCCAAGGACCTAGAAGACAACCCCCAACCCTTTTCAGTTTTCGCAGTGGGAGATAAAATTTTGTCTATCTTTCTAGAGATTTCCCCAAGCAGAAGAGATTTAGAGACTGGGCAGCTGCAACTGAGATATGTCCACTAAACACTTTCAAATAGTTTATTGTATTGACAAAAAGTGTCTTGGATAAGTTACACTGGCAAGGAAGATTTTAAGACTGTTGTAATAGGGGAGAAAGATTGAACTCCAAAAGCAGGAGAGTTTTTTTAAGTGCTGGGATAAGCTAGTAGAAAAGTACTGGAGGAAGTTGGAGGGGAAGTTGACCATTGATATTAGGCCATCTGATTTATTAACTGGTGCTTATCACAGTGGGACAAATTGAGAAAGCAACATATCATCATCCTTTTAAAATATAACAGTGGTAAAAGATGACTAAGTATTTGAATGAACACAATGGAAAGTCATGAAACGTCTTTTAGCTTCCTTTTTCCTATAATAAAAACTTTCGGACAATAAAAGATGTCTCAAATAACCAGAGGATGAAAACAGAGATGTCTCGAAAGGTACAAACAAAAAATTAGATTAGATGCATTTAATTTGCAGGAAAAATAATTCACAGGCTATATTTTATTTTTGGTTGTCTAAGAGATATTGATAAGGAAAATCTGAAATTTTTTTCAGCAAGCTTATTTAGAGAAATGACAGTAAGTGAAAGTGAAATTCGTTCAGTCATGTCAGACTCTTTGCGTCCCCATGAACTGTAGCCTGCCAGGATCCTCTGTCCATGGAATTTTCCAGGCAAGAATACTGGAGTGGGTAGTCATTCCCTTCTCCAGGGTTTCTTCCCAAGTTAGGGATTAAACTCAGGTCTCCTGCATTGCAGGCAGATTATTTACCATCTGAGTCTAAGAGATATTGACAAAGAAAATTTGAATTTTTTTCAGCAAGCCTATTTAGAGAAATGATAGTAACAAATATCTGATTACAACTCCATTTGGTTATTAATTCCCTGTGCAGTTGAATTTAAAGCATTTCATTACTAAAGTTTAGATTATTTTTCACTAGTCCATTGACAGAATACTGCCCCTAATGTGTATTTCTTTTTCTTTTTTTTTTTTTTTTCATTTATTTTTATTAGTTGGAGGCTAATTACTTTACACTATTGTTGTGGTTTTTGCCATACATTGACAGGAATCAGCCATGGATTTACATGTACTTCCCATCCTAAACCCCCCTCCCACCTCCCTCTCCATCCCATCCCTCTGGGTCATCCCAGCGCACCAGCCCCGAGCACTTGTCTCATGCATCCAACCTGGACTGGCGATCTGTTTCACACTTGATAATATACATGATATATACATGATAGCTGTGGTACACGTACACAATGGAATATTACTCAGCCATTAAAAAGAATACATTTGAATCAGTTCTAAAGAGATGGATGAAACTGAAGCCCATTATAGAGTGAAGTAAGCCAGAAAGATAAACACCAATACAGTATACTAATGCATATAAATGGAATTTAGAAGGATGGTAACGATAACCCTATATGCAAGACAGAAAAAGAGGCACAGATGTGTAGAGCAGACTTTTGGACCCCAATGTGTATTTCTTCTAACATTGTAAAATAAGGAAATGATAAACTTATAAGAAATAGTGTTGCTATATAAGATTTCAGAAAAATACACAAAGTATAACTTGACCCTGAACATAGCTATACTTTATTTCTGTGAAAACTACTCTCAGTCACTTAGTCACTTCCGTCACTCAGTCATGTCTGACTCTTTGCGACCCCATGAATTGCAACACGCCAGGCCTCGCTCTCCATCACCAACTCCCGGAGTATACTCAAACCCATGTACGTCGAGTTGGTGACGCCATCCAGCCATCTCATCCTCTGCCATCCCCTTCTCCTCCTGCCCCCAACCCCTCCCAGCATCAGGGTCTTTTCCAATGAGTCAACTCTTCACATGAGGTGGCCAAGGTATTGGAGTTTCAACTTCATCATCAGTCCTTCCAATGAACACCCAGGACTAATCTTTAGGATGGACTGGTTGGATCTCCTTGCAGTCCAAGGGACTCTCAAGAGTTTTATCCAACACCACAGTTCAAAGGCATCAATTTTTCAGCTCTCAGCTTTCTTCACAGTTCAACTCTCACATCCACAAATGACCACTGGAGAAACCATAGCCTTGACCAGAAGGACCTTTGTTGGCAAAGTAATGTCTCTTTAATATGCCATCTAGATTGGTCATAAATTTCCTTCCAAGGAGTAAGTGTCTTTTAATTTCATGGCTGCAGTCACCATCTACAGTGATTTTGGAGCCCAAAAAAAGAAAGTCTGACATAGTTTCCACTGTCTCCCCATCTATTTCCTATGAGGTAATGGGACCAGATGCCATGATCTTAGTTTTCTGAATGTTGAGCTCTAAGCCAGCTTTTTCACTCTCCTTTTTCACTTTCATCAAGAGACTTTTTAGTTCCTCTTCACTCTCTGCCATAAGGATGGTGTCATCTGCATATCTGAGGTTATCGATATTTCTCCCAGCAATCTTGATCCAGCTTGTGCTTCTTCCAGCCCAGCATTTCTCATGATGTACTCTGTATATAAGTTAAATAAGCAGAATGACAATATACAGCCTTGATGTACTCCTTTTCCTATTTGGAACCAGTCTGATGTTCCATGTCCAGTTCTAACTGTTGCTTTCTGACCTGCATACAGGTTTCTCAAGAGGCTGGTCAGGTGGTCTGGTATTCCCATCTCTTTCAGAATTTTTCACAGTTTATTGTGATCCACACAGTCGAAGGTTTTAGCGTAGTCAATAAAGCAGAAATATATGTTTTTCTGCAACTCTCTTGCTTTTTCTCTGGCAATTTGAATTGACAATTTGATCTCTGGTTCCTCTACCTTTTCTAAAACCAGCTTGAACATTTGGAAGTTCTCAGTTCACATATTGCTGAAGCCTGGCTTGGAGAATTTTGAGCATTACTTTAGTAGTGTGTGAGATGAGTGCAATTGTGCAATACTGTGAGCATTCTTTGGAATTGCCTTTCTTAGGGATTGGAATGAAAACTGACCTTTTCCAGTCCTGTGGCCACTGCTGAGTTTTCCAAATTTGCTGACATATTGAGGGCAACACTTTCACAGCATCATCTTTCAGGATTTGAAATAGCTCAACTGGAATTCCATCACATCCACTAGCTTTGTTTGTAGTGATGCTTTCAAAGGCCCACTTGACTTCACATTAAAGGATGTCTGGCTCTAGGTGAGTGATCATACCACTGTGATTATCTGGGTTGTGAAGATCTTTTTGTACAGCTTTTCTGTGTAGTCTTGCCACCTCTTCTTAATATCTTCTGCTTCTTTTAGGTCCATACAATTTCTCTCCTTTATTGAACCCATCTTTGCCTGAAATGTTCCCTTGATATCTCTAATTTTCTTGAGGAGATCTCTAGTCTTTCCCATTCTGTTGTTTTCCTCTATTTCTTTGCATTGATCGCTAAGGAAGTCTTTCTTATCTCTTCTGGCTATACTTTGGAACTCTGTATTCAAATGGGAATATCTTTCCTTTTCTGTTTTGCTTTTCACTTCTCTTCTTTTCACAGCTATTTTTATGGCCTCTTCAGACAACCATTTTGCCTTTTTGCATTTCTTTTCCATGAGGCTGTTCTTGATCCGTGTCTCCTGTACAATGTCATGAATCTCTGTCCATAGTTCATCAGGCACTCTGTCTATCAGATCTAGTCCCTTAAATCTATTTCTCACTTCCCATGTGTAGTCATAAGGGATTTGATTTAGGTCATACCTGAATGGTCTAGTGGGTTTCCCTACTTTCTTCAGTTTAATTCTGAATTTGGCAATAAGGAGTTCATGATCTGAGCCACAGTCAGCTCCTGGTCTTGTTTTTGCTGACTGTATAGAGTTTCTCCATCTTTGACTGCAAAGAATATAATCAATCTGATTTTGGTGTTGAGCATCTGGTGATGTCCATGTGTAGAGTTTTCTCTTGTGTTGTTGAAAGAGGGTGTTTGCTATGACCAGTGCATTCTCTCAACAAAACTCTAGTAGCCTTGCCCTGCTTCATTCCATACTGCAAGGCCAAATTTGTCTGTTTCTTGACTTCCTACTTTTGCATTCCAGTCCCTTATAATGAAAAGGACATCTTTTTTGGATGTTAATTCTAGAAGTTCTTGTAGGTCTTCATAGAACCATTCAACTTCAGCTTCTTCAACGTTACTGGTTGGGGCATAGGCTTGGATTACCATTATATTGAATGGTTTGCCTTGGAAACGAACAGAGATCATTCTGTCGTTTTGAGATTGCATCCAAGTACTGCATTTCGGACTATTTTGTTGACCATGATGGCTACTCCATTTCTTCTAAGGGATTGCTGCTCACAATAGTAGATATAATGGTCATTTGAATTAGAGTCACCCATTCCAGTCCATTTCAGTTAGCTGATTCCTAGAATGTTGATATTCCCTCATGCCATCTCCTGTTTGACCACTTCCAATTTGCCTTGATTCATGCACCTAACATTCCAGGTTCCTATGCAATATTTCTCTTTACAGCATTGGACCTTGCTTCTATCACCAGTCACATCCATAACTGGGTATTGCTTTTGCTTTGGCTCCATTCCTTCATTCTTTCTGGATCTATTTCTCCACTGATCTCCAGTAGCATATTGGGCACCTACCGATCTGGGGAGTTCCTATCTTTAGAGTACTCTAATTACCTACAGTAGAGACACTGAGCATTGCAGAAGAAGAAGGCTTTGAAATAATGAGTGAATACTCTGATAGTGTTTTTGTTATAGTTAGTATTAGAAAGGATTGTTTGGAGGACACTATTTGAGACATACAGTTTCCTTTTCTCTGGAATTTACACCTAACTGCTTGAAACATAATATAATAATGATTCGTTTTTTTTTGGTGATGTGCTTTAACATTCACTGTGTATTTTTCACATGATGTATGTATTTGGACCTCAGTGAAAGAGAGTGATGTACAGAGTAGGTTTTGTTTACATTTTATAGGACTTGAATGAGAATACTAATGTTATTGAAAAGGAAAAGGAAAAGTTCAACTTGGAATTCAGGTTTGCTGATTTCAAGTTCACTGATTTAACTGATATAAAGAACATAGCACGTTTTTGATGTACATAAAATTCTAGCCATCAATATTATTACTATTATTAGTATCTTAACAAATCTTTTATAATATCTCTTCTCTGAGTCAACTGTCAACCAGAAGTAAACAATTTATAAAATTTTTGCTTTGAGAAAGCATTTTCTTATATTCCTTTCTCATAAAATCTTTCTTATTATTCTACTTTAAAGAAGACTGCTGATTCTTCCTAAGACAGCAGGACAGTATTTTAGGTAGAAGGGTTGTTTGTTAGTATGTATGAGCCTGATATCTAGGGTTAGCATAATAAGAAAGACAGATTATTTTCTTCCCATCCAAAAGTATGCTCCTATGTTCACACTAATTCCTCTTTTACCACAAGTACACAGACCATCTGGGAGCCCGGGGTTCTATTGTTATTTAAGATGGTAATCTGCTACAGTTGTCTGCCTTTATTCACAGCCAGTCTCACTGGAAATCTCAATCACAACTTGGATGACATGGATATTAAGCAAAAGAGGAATCATTCACTAAAGTGGAACTCAGAAAAGAGTAAAGAAAGATGAATCTGATTGTCAAGCAAGTAATTTCTATTCTGCAAAACTGACTGTTGCACTGTGATGGACAGCTAATTTTGAGAGACACTGAAGTGAAAAGATTACAAATTAAACCTCCACCAAGACGGAAGCTGTTAAAACCTCGGCTGGATTAGGCCCATTTGATTTTTTAGAAGTTGCATTTATTCATGAACATTTTACCCCAATTCCTACTGTCTAGGTAAATTTGTCGGCCTTTTTTTCATGAAATCTTTCTGTAAAGGAATATATGATTAACAGAGACCAAACACACAGTACAGCCTAGTTCTTTCAGGCATGTATAAATCATTTTACCCTTTATGGATCACAGTTTTGTCACTGGCAAGGGGACTGGATAACTCAAGGACACCATGAGCCATGCTGTGGAGGACCAGTCAAGATGGACGGGTCATAGTGAAGAGTTTTGACAACTGGTGGTCCACTGCAGGAGGATATGGCAAACTACTTCAGTATTCTTGCCAGGAGAATCCCATGAACAGTATGAAAAGGCAAAAAAAAAAAAAAAAAATGACACCAGAAGATGAGTCCCCGAGGTCAGAAGGTGAGTAGAGGGCAGATACTAGTAGCTTCAGAAAGTATAAACCATGGGGAGAGCAGAGGGCAGATAATATGGGGAGAGTATGCTACTGGGAAAAGCAGAGGGCAGAAACTAATAGCTCCAGAAAGAATAAACCAACTGGGCCAAAGCGGAAATGACAATCAGTTGTGGATATGTCTGTAGTAAAAATAAAGCCCAATGATGTAAAGAGCAATATTTCATGTGAACCTGAAATGTTAGGGCCAGGAATCAAGGTAAATTGGTCATGGTCAAGCAAGAGATAGCAAGATTGGACATCGGCATCTTAGGAATAATTGAAGTAAAATGGATGGGAATGGGCAAATTTAATTCATATGACCATGATACCAACAGGCAAGAATCCCTTAGAAGAAAAGGAGTATCCCAGAGTCAACAAAAGAGTCTGAAATGCAGTACTAGGGTGCAACCTCAAAAACTACAGAATGATCTTGGTTTGTTTCCAAGGCAAACTATTCAACATCAGAGTAATACAAGTCTATGCTCCAATCACTGATGTCAAAGAACTTGAAGTTGACCAGTTCTATAAAGACCTATAACACCTTCTAGAACTAATGAAAAGTTGTTGCTGAACCACAAAAGATGCTGGGATTCTTGGCCTCCAGAGGAGAAGAATTCAATCCGGGGCCAGAGACGAGGCTTGACCACTCAGGGCTTTTGTGTAAAAAAGTTTTATTAAAGTATAAAAGAGATAGAGAAAGCTTCTGAAACAGACATCAGAAGGGGACAGAAAGAGTGCCCCCTTCACTAGAGTTAGCAAGGGAGATATACACTTTTTAATTAGTTATTACAATGAATCAAAAGAATGTCTGGAAATTGTAAAGATCTGACTAGACTTATGCACATAATTTGCATTTTAAGATAACAGGATGAGCCAGAAGGTTTTCAGGAAGGAGAACCTGTCCTCAAGCAGGGCACATTGTTGTTATAGAATCCTTAGTACAGAGTTTAAACTGAGTTGTTGTGTAATCATCAGTTCCAGGCTTAAAGATGAAAACGTTTTATATGATAAAGGCTAAGGAGTGCAAAGGGAAAAAAAGTTTGTCCTTTCTTCCTCCTGGAGAACCCCAGGCCCTTCTGTCCTTGGGGACCCCCAGACTTCTTATCAACCTGCCTAGGAAATGACTCTCTCACTAACACCAAGAAAAGATATATTTTTCATCACAGGGGAATGGAATGCAAAAGTAGGAAGTCAAGGGATATCCAGAATAACAGGCAAGTGTGGCATTAGAGTACAAAATGAAGCAGGACGAGTCTAAAAGAGTTTTATCAAGAAGACACACCGGTCATAATAAATACCCTCTTTAAACAATAAAAGAGATGACTCTACACATGGACATTACCAGATCAGTTCAGTTTAGTTCAGTTGCTCAGTAGTATCCGACTTTTTGCGACCCCATGAATCACAGCACACCAGACTTCCCTGTCCATCACAAACTCCCGGAGTATACTCAAACTCATGCCCATTGAGTCGGTGATGCCATCCAGCCATCTCATTCTCTGAAGTCCCCTTCTCCTCCTGCCCCCAACCCCTCCCAGCATCAGGGTCTTTTCCAATGAGTCAGCTCTTTGCATCAGGTGGCCAAAGTATTGAAGTTTCAGCTTCATCATCAGTCCTTCCAATGAACACCCAGGACTGATCTCCTTTAGGATGGACTGGTTGGATCTCCTTGCAGTCCAAGGGACTCTCAAGAGTCTTATTCAACACCACAGTTCAAAAGCATCAATTTTTCGGCACTCAGCTTTCTTCACAGTTCAACTCTCACACCCATACATGACCACTGGAAAAACCATAGCCTTGACCAGACGGACCTTTGTTGGCAAAGTAATGTCTCTGCTTTTTAACATGCCATCTAGGTTGGTCATAACTTTCCTTCCAAAGAGTAAGCGTCTTTTAATTTCATGGCTGCAGTCACCATCTACAGTGATTTTGGAGCCCCCTAAAAATAAAGTCTGACACTGTTTCCACTGTCTCCCCATCTATTTCCCATGAAGTGATGGGACCAGATGCCATGATCTTAGTTTTCTGAATGTTAAGCTCTAAGCCAACTTTTTCACTCTCCTTTTTCACTTTCATCAAGAGGCTTTTTAGTTCCTCTTCACTCTCTGCCATAAGGGTGGTGTCATCTGCATATCTGAGGTTATTGATATTTCTCCCAGCAATCTTGATTCCAGCCTGTGCTTCTTCCAGCCCAGCATTTCTCATGATGTGCTCTGCATATAAGTTAAATAAGCAGAATGACAATATACAGCCTTGATGTACTCCTTTTCCTATTTGGATCCAGTCTGATGTTCCATGTCAAGTTCTAACTGTTGCTTCCTGACCTGCATACAGGTTTCTCAAGAGGCTGGTCAGGTGGTCTGGTATTCCCATATCTTCCAGAATTTTCCCCAGTTTATTGTGAACCACACAGTCGAAGGTTTTAGCATAGTCAATAAAGCAGAAATATATGTTTTTCTGCAACTCTCTTGCTTTTTTGATGATCCAGCAGATATTGGCAATTTGATCTCTGGTTCCTCTGCCTTTTCTAAAACCAGCTTGAACACCTGAAAGTTCTCAGTTCATGTATTGCTGAACCCTGGCTTGGAGAATTTTGAGCATTACTTTAGTAGTGTGTGAGATGAGTGCAATTGTGCGATACTGTGAGCATTCTTTGAAATTGCCTTTCTTAGGGATTGGAATGAAAACTGACCTTTTCCAGTCCTGTGGCCACTGCTGAGTTTTCCAAATTTGCTGACATATTGAGGGCAGCACTTTCATAGCATCATCTTTCAGGATTTGAAATAGCTCAACTGGAATTCCATCACATCCACTAGCTTTGTTCGTAGTGATGTTTTCTAAGGCCTACTTGACTTCACATTACAGGATGTCTGGCTCTAGGTGAGTGATCACACATTTGTGATTATCTGGGTTGTGAAGACCTTTTTTGTACAGTTCTTCTGTGTAGTCTTGCCACCTCTTCTTAATATCTTCTGCTTCTGTTAGGTCCATACACTTTCTGTCCTTTATTGAACCCATTTTGCATGAAATGTTCCCTTGATATCTCTAATTTTCTTGAAGAGATCTCTAGTCTTTCTCATTCTATTGTTTCCTCTATTTCTTTGCATTGATTGCTGAGGAAGACTTTCTTTTTTTAAATTTTTTTATTTTTTATTTATTTTTTATTTTTTCAGTGAGTTTTGTCATACATTGTTATCTCTCCTGAGTATTCTTTGGGACTCTGCATTCAAATGGGAATATCTTTCTTTTCTGCTTTGCTTTTCACTTCTCTTCAATTCACAGCTATTTGTAAGGCCTCCTCAGACACCATTTTGTCTTTTTGCATTTCTTACCAAAACCAGATCAATTATATTCTTTGTGGCTGAAGATAGAGAAGCTCTATATAGTTATCAAAAGAAGACCTGGAACTGACTGTGGCTCAGATCATTAGCTCCTTATTGCAAAATTCCGGCTTAAATTTAAGAAAGTAAGGAAAACTACCAGGCCCTTTAGATATAACCTAACCAAAACTCTTATGATTATACAATTGAAGTGACAAGTAGATTCAAAGGATTAGATCTGATAGAGTGCCTGAAGAAGTATGGACAGAGGCTCATAGCACTGTACAGCAGAAGGTGACCAAAAATATCCGAAAGGAAAGGAGATGCAAGGAGGCAAAAATGGCTGTCTCTGGAGGCTTTAGAAATAGCTGAGGAAAGAAGAGAAGCGAAAGGTAAGAGAGAAAGGGAAAGATACACCCAAGTGAATGCAGAGTTCCAGAGAATAACAAGCAGAGACAAGAAGGCCTTTTTAGATGAACAATGCAAAAAAATAGAAGAAAAAACAGAATGGTAAATACTAGAGATCTCTTCAACAAAATTGGAGATATCAAGTGAACACTTCATGCAAGGATGGGCGTGATGAAGGACAGAAATGGTAAGGACTGAGGTAGGGTGGAAGAGTGGGCAGCAGGCAGCCATAGAGGAGACTGTTTAAGACAGGGTAGCCTCGCTGGTTGCTCCTGGGGCAGAAAAAAAATTTTTTTAAAAGGAATGGTAAGGACCAAACAGAAAAAGAAGAGGTTAAAAAGAGGAGGTGAGAATATACAGAATAACTGTACAGAAAAGGTCTTAATGACTTGGAAAATTACAGTGGTGTGGTCACTCACCTGGAGCTGTACATTCTGGAGTGTGAGGTCCAGTGGGTCTTAGAAAGCATTACTAAGAACAAAGATAGTGAAGGATATGGAATTCCAGCTGAACTATTTTAAATACTAAAAGATCATGCTATTAAACTACTTCATTAAATAGGTTAGCAAATTTGGAAAACTCAGCAGTGGCCACAGGACTGGAAAAGATCAGATTAGTTTTCAATCCCATCCCAAAGAAGAACAATGCTAAAGAAAGTTCAACCTATTGCACAATTGCACTCATTTCAAATGATAGCAAGGTAATACTCAAAATCCTTGAAGCTGGGCTTCAACAATACATAAATCGAGAACTTCTAACTGAACAAGCTGGATTTAGAAAAGGCAGAGGAACCAGAGATCAAATTGCCAACATTCCTTGGATCATAGAGAAAGCAAGGGAATACCAAAAAAAATCTACTTCTGTTTCATTCACTATGCTAAAGCATTTGACTGTGTGAATCACAATAAACTGTGCAAAATTCTTAGGGATGAGAGTATCAGACCAACTTAACTTTCTCCTGAGTATCTTGTGTGGGAGTCAATAAGCAACAGATGGAACCATTGACTGGTTCAAAGTTGGGAAAAGAGTAACACAAGGCTGCACATTGCCATTCTGCTTATTTAACTTATATGCAGAATACATTCCGAGAAATGCTGGGCTGGATGAATTACAAGCTGGAGTCAAGACAGCCGAGAGAAATATCAACAACCTTATATATGCATATGATACCACTCTGATGGCAGAAAATGAACATGAATTAAAGAGCTTCTTGATGAGGGTGATAGAGGGGAGTGAAAAAGCTGTCTTAAAACTCAACATTTAAAAAACTAAGATCATGGTATCCGGCCCTATCACTTCATGGCAAATAGAAGGAAAAAATGGAAGCAATGACATAATATATTTTCTTGAGGTCTGAAGTCACTGAGAAAGATGACTGTAGCCATGAAATTAAAAGATGCTTACTCCTTAGAAGGAAAGCTGTGACAAACTTAGGCAGCATGTTAAAAAGCAGAGGCATCACTTTTTTGACAAAAATCCACATAATCAAATTTATGTTTTTTCCTGTAGTCATGTGCAGATGTGAGAGTTTGTTAGTAAAGAAAGCTAAGTGCTAAAGAACTGATGTTTTTGAATTGTGGTTCTGCAGAAAACTCTTGAGAAATCAACCCAGTCCATCCTATAGAAATCAACCCTGAATAGTCACTGAAAGTACCGATGTTGAAACTGAAGCTCCAATACTTTGGCCACTTTATGGGAAGAACCAACTCATTGGAAGACTCTGATGCTGGGAAAGATTGAAGAAGATAAAAGGAGAAGGGGACAGAAGAGGATGAGATGATTAGATATCATCACAGATTCAATGTACATGAAATTGAACAAATTCTGGTAGACAGTGGAGAACAGAAGAATCTAGCGTGCTGCAGTCCTTGCAGTCACAAAGAGTTGGACATGACTTAGAGACTGAACAACCACAAGAACTTATTTTTAGTATGATTTTACTGTTTTATTATTCATTTACTATTATACTACTGTATTTTTTGCTTGTTTACACCCTAAGAACTATCATTGTTAAAAGAAAAAACAGGTGACTTTAAGGGAATCTATAGTATAATGCCTATACGAAGTAGGTACTCTGCATACAAAGGAATAAGTTCAGAAATGACTGCATTGCTTTGAAGATCATTAAACGGACTATCATTTTTATTGCCAGAGTTCATCATGGATTCTGAAAGGTTTCTGTGACTTGGAGAATAGGTCATCCAGAGAGCTAGAAGCAGCGAATCAATTATTCTGTAGTACAACTTCAATTGAAACTAAATTGGTAAGAATGACTGCCTGATGTACTTGTCAATTGTTTAAGAAGTTAACAAGCAGGTTTTGGAGAAGTTGATGTACTAAGGCACTCATTATTTAACTATTCATTTAACACATTTATTTAGAGTCTTCTATGTTTACACACAGTTTTCTGTGTTGGGAATATATCATAAACAAGAACAAATTGCAAAGTTTATCACAAGTTACCCAACATGAAATAGTTTAAACAGAGACAAGAAAGTCTTACTAAATCTAACTGGAGAGGTCAAGAAGTGAGCCTGTCTTTCTTTATCAAATTATTATTGACATAAAAATTATTAGGAATAAACAAAGGAGATGAAAGACTTGTACAACAAAAAACACAAAACACTGATGAGAGAAATTTTATAAAAAGACATAAATAACTGATAAGATATCCTGTTTTCATGAACTGGAAGATGTAATATAGTTAAGATGTCCACATTACTCCCAGCAATCTACATCTTCAATGCAAACACTAACACCATCCCAATGACCAAAAATAAATAAATAAATAAATAAATAAATAAATAAAATCTAAAATTCATACAGAACCACAAAACCTTAAATAGACAACACAGTTTGAGAAAGAACAAAGCTAGAGATATTTCAAAATACATTATTCCTGATTTCAACATATGCTACAATCAGCCCTCAGTATTTGTAGATGACAAAACTACAGGTGAGGAGGACTGACTGAACTATTTCATTTAATACAAAAGACTATTTGTGGATTTTGGTATTTACAAGGGTTCTGGTATGAATCCCCTAACAGATAATGAGGGATGATTGTACAAAGATATAGTAATTAAAATACTATGGTACTAGAATAAACACAGACATATATCAATGGAATGAAATAGGGAGAAATAAATCCATACATACATGGTCAATGGATCTTAAATAAGAGTGCCAAAACATACAATGCAGAAAGAATAGTTTTCTCAATAAATGTTGGGAAAACTGGATATCCACATGCAAACAAACATTTATCATACACTACACACAAAAATCAAATAAAAATGTATTAGACTTAAATACAAGACCTGAAACTTGTAAAACTCCTAGAAGAAAACATAAAGGGAAGACTCAAGGCCTCAGTCTTTGCAATGATATTTTGGATGTGACAATAAAAGCACAGGTGACAAAATAAAAAACAGGAGAGAGCTGCATCAATCTAAAAAGTTTTTATATAGAAAACATATAACATAGGATGAAAAAGTAACCTATGGAATGGGAGACAAAATTTACAACCCCAAAAAGGGGTTAATATGTATCTGAAAAGGGGTTAATATTTAAAATATATACAAAATTCCCTCAACTCAAGGAAGTAAATAAGTGACTTGATTTTTAAAATAAGCCAAATAGTAAGTAGATGTTTATTTAAAGAAGTCATACAAATTATCAACAGGTATATGAAAAGATACTCAAGCATTAATTGAGTTAGATGTTCATTCATCATTAGGGAAATGCAAATCAAAACCATATCACCTCATACCTGGATGGACAACTTTTGTCAGAAGACAACACATAATAAAGTCTTAGATTTGGATTAGAAAGGGACCTTGTACACTTTTGGAAGGTATGCAAACTGCTAGCTATCATGGAAACAGTATAGAGTTTCCTCAAAATATTAAAAATAGAAATACCATATGACCCAGCAATCCCACTTTCGGGTTACTAACCCAAAATGATTGGAATCAGGATTTTGAAGAGAAACTAACGCTTTTGTGTTCTCTGCAGCATTATCCATGGTAGTCAAGGGGTATAAACAACCTAAAAGTCCAGTCAATATGAAAGGATGAAGAAAATGTGGTAAAATGGATTATTAGCCAGTCTTTTTTTAAAAAAAAGGAAATTCTGCCATATGTGACCATATGGATGGACACTGAGGATCTTATGTTAAGTGAAATGAGCTGGTAACAGATGGACAAATATCACATCATTCCACTTCTGTGAGTTATCTAAGGTAGCAAAACATAAAAGCACAAAGTAGAATAGTGGTTTATAGGGGCATCAAGGAGAAGGAGAAAATGGGGAGGTGTTCTTCATGGAGTATAAATGTTCAGTTATGCAAGATGATTAATTTCTAGATATCTAAAGTACTGCATTGTGCTATCATTAAAAATAATGTATAGTACACTAAAAATAGAGTTAAGGGGGTATACCTCATGTTGTCTTCTTACCACAATTAAAAAAATATATCAAATGATAGCTTTTATTATCTATTGGAAGGTATATGAACATTTTGCATTTACATATTTTTATATCATGCACTACTATACATATATATTTTGGGTTTCCCTGTGGCTCGGTGGTAAAGAGTCTGTCTACCCATGCAGGAGTTCCTGGTTTGATCCCTGGGTTAAGAAGTTCCCTTGGAAAAGGAAATGGCAACCCACTCCTGTATTCTTACTTGAAAAGAGGAGATTGGCAGGCCACAGTTCATGGGATGGTTAAAGAGTCAGATGTGACTCAAGAAACTACAACAATATATGCATTTTACATAAAAATCTATTGCCTATTGCCACTCCTTATATATATTGAAAGTCTTATAGGATGGCACCAAATAAAATGATGAAAATCACATAAATCTCTTAACTATCATTTTTTAATCTTTTAATAGAGGGAATTAAATAATTGAGTCTAAGGTCTAAAGGTCAAAGTCCATTTCTATGATGCTCTTTCAAAATCCAGTTGGTATGTAAAATAGTACTAGACATCAAGTAATGACTGAATGAAAACATGCTGACTATTAGACATCACAATTCAAAAAGCTGAATTTGAATTATTTCAAGCAAAATCTGAACTTTAGTATTTTAAGGTTTCTCTTGTTGAGGGTATGTGTCTTAAAGTCTTCCATACAATTTTCCATTCAAGTATGTGTGTATCTGTAAATAGAAAAAAAAAAAAAAAAAAAAAAAAAAACTTGCTGTGAATAAAGAAAACATCTCTTACTTAAAAAAAAAAAAAACTCTGTCATACAACTATAAAATTTGAATGTTTGAATAAAAAAATACAGCATGAAGAGTGTTTTTCACCCATTTTCCCTTAAAGAGGACTTTTGGAGCTTCCGAGATTAAAAAAAGGGAGAGAAGGTGGAAGGAAAACAGAGAGGGGGGGGGAGAATGAAAGAAAGGGAGAAGGAAAAGCTTAGCAGGTGTGTTCAACAAAGACATAGGATACAATGACTCATTGAAGAGATCCTGGAGTATACAAATTGAAGTGCTTTAAATAGATAATAGAAAGAGAATCAGAAAATGTCACTTCTGTGTCTCTCTGTGGGGAAATTAGAAGGTAAACTTTTACATCAAACAGAGAGATAATGTTTTCTCCCCAAGGTGATGGACAAGCAGTTATTGAATTTTTGCTTTTTCACTATGTAAAGCATTGTGGGATGTACTGGGGATTAAAAGTCCTTAATCTTGAGCAGCTTAGATTCAAGATGAAAGTGAAAGAGAAAGTCACTCAGTCAAGTCCAACTCATTGCTACCCCATGGACTATAGAGTCCATGGAATTCTCCAGGCCAGAATACTGGAGCAGTTAACCTTTCTCTTCTCCAAGGAATCTTCCCAACCCAGGGATCGAACCCAGGTCTCCCGCATTGCAGGTGGATTCTTTACCAGCTGAGCCACAGGGAAGCCCAAGAATACTGGAGAGGGTAGCCTATCCCTTCTCCAGGGGATCTTCCAGACCCAGGAATCCAATCAGAGTCTCCTTACTTGAAATCTTATAACACTAAATAAACAGGGGAAAAAACAGTTATAAGATAATTTTTGTTATAACTATGTAGTCTAAGTTTTGTATATATAGATTCACAAAGCAGAACAGAGTGCTACACTGATTGCTGTTGATTTGACTTGAACTGACCTTAAGTGATTTAAATTAGCAAAGGATTCCTAAAGAAAACATATTTGAGACAAAATGATGCAATGGAAGGTTGTCTTTATTTATTTTTTTGGTAGTTATGTCAATACATATACAAAACTCCTATTTTACTTCTATATCTTTGTAAATGGGCCCTTTGCTTCCTAAATCACTAAAGTGAAAATCAAAACAAAACTTGTGGCTTGCTCCATTGTGGCTTAATAACACCACTGACCCTGATATTTCCCTAAGCAGAAACTGGATTTTCCTTCCATAGTTTTATATTAAAAAACTGTTCTCCAAAACCAGTACATAAATAAAGCAAGGAGACAATCAAAATTGAAGACAATTAGGTATGATTGTCTTCTTTACAACATATGATCTTATGAGCATTTCAATGACTATTACCTGCTATGATTGAAATTACTGCTATGTGGGAGACAGCGGTTCAATCTTTGGCTCAGGAAGATCCCCGGAGAAGGGTATGGCTACCCACTCCAGTATTTTTGCCTGGAGAATTCCATGGAGAGGAGCCTGGTGAGCTATAGCTCATGGGTTACAAAGAGTTGGACACGTCTAAGCATTTTGACTTTGATGTTCTGATTAGTTAGTTTAGTTAGTTCAGTCGCTCAATCATGTCCAACTCTTTGCGACCCCATGAATCGCAGCACGCCAGGCCTCCCTGTCCATCACAAACTCCTGGAGTTTACTCAAACTCATGTCCATCGTCGGTAATGCCATCCAGCCATCTCATCCTCTGCCGTCCCCTTCTCCTCTTGCCCCCAGTCCCTCTCAGCATCAGGGTCTTTCCCAACGAGTCAACACTTCGCATGAGGTGACGAAAGTATTGGAGTTTCAGCTTCATCATCAGTCCTTCTAATGAACACCCAGGACTGATCTCCTTTAGGATGGACTGGTTGGATCTCCTTGCAGTCCAAGGGACTCTCATGAGTCTTATCCAACACCATAGTTCAAAAGCATCAATTTTTTGGCGCTCAACTTTCTTCACAGTCCAACTCTCACATTCACACATGACCGCTGGAAAAACCATAGCCTTGACCAGATGAATCTTTGTTGGCAAAGTAATGCCTCTGCTTTTTAATATGCTATCTAGGTTAGCTAGCAACAACAACAACAAAATACTTCATTTCAGAAAATAAGGTTATGGATAGAAAACCAGTTTCTGGCAATGAAAGTAAAGTTACAACTAGGAATATTTAATTCTCCCCAGAGTTTCCTGAATACTTCCATCTATACGCTTGTTTGACTGATTTAGATGGATGTTTTATCCACATCCAATTTCTAGTCTAAAATGATTTCCTCTGCCACACAAAATGATTACACTCAGTACTTCTAACATGTCATATATTTTGACTCAACAAGTTGAAAGAAAATAGGCTGTGTAAATTGATAACTGGGTATTGCCTGATGTCATTTTTCATGTTAATAAGAAAACAATTAGCAAGTAAAGACATATTTCTATTGGTTTACTCATATAGCTTAAGTTACATGAATGGTGCAATTACTATATGCACAGAGATGCATATGTATGGATATATACTCATATGTAAAGAAATATAAAAATGTTATTAGAAGTAAAAAATGACATTATATATTAAATTTATATCTCCCTTTCTAATTCTCTCCCATCTCAAAGTTTTATGATTTGGTAGTTACCTTTTTTATTTTTTTCAGACTGAAATATCATCACAATTTCTTGATATGTATTACATTGTTTACTGTTACTCTCTCCATCTAAGTCCATAAATGTTAAACTCCTATCTTAACTATTCTTTGGATTAAGGAAATAATGTAAGACAGATGGTCCTCTGCAGTTTAAAATATGATGCTGACATTTTTTGGTGATTACAACAAAATGGTAACTCTTTATCCTGCCAACAATGATCTATGTGATTTGATATCTAGCTACTTCACCAAACCTGTCTTCTAACTCTCTCCTATACTGTGTCCTATAGCCTCACTAGGCTTTGGTATTTTACATGTATCCATTCCTTTTACTTCTTGGAACATGTGCGTGTGTTGCTTGTTTGTCTGTAGTGTTCTTCCTTTAGCCATTTCCACAGCTGGATCCTCCTCAGAAGTCAGCTCTCAGCTGACTATTATTCCCTCAGTAATTCTTTCCTTGATTATGCATACAAAGTGGCTTGATAGCTTCTTATAGCTTGCTATCTTCTTTATTATACTCATGGCACATGTCACAATCTGTAATCATCTTGTTTACTGATTTATATTGTGATCTAAATTTTCTTAGAGGGATTTCCCATTAGTAATATTTTGAGAAAGGTAAAGAGAAAAAGTAAGTCTATGACAACAACTACCAAATCGCTCAAGCAAAGAGATGCAGAGCACACTCCAGAATTTTATAACCCCAGAATACAAAGCATTTTGAACTGAGAAGCATTCTACTCCTTTATGATACCAAAAGGAACAGTAAAATCTAAGAGGATAATGGAACAAAAGGAAGAAAAGTGGTATCCCAAGCAGGAGAAACATATACGAAGGCCTTTTTCTGGAGATAAGAGAAATTATATTGTGAGTATGGAAAACCAGAGAGAATTTAGCTTGGATCAAGGAGATAGTGAAAAGGGACAGTAATGCAAGATAATGTTAGAGAAATAAGCTAAGGGAAATGAGGGTCATGGTTTTATCTGTAAACCTCAAATAACAAATGTTAAAATAACTTCAGAGAGGAAAATAATAATTCAGGTGTAAGGTATTCATTTTAGAAGAAGCAAAGAGAGGTGCAAAGAACACTTGTTCCATCAAAAGCCACAAGACCTGGGAATATGAGCTTGGCACTACTGGAAATAAGCCATGTTATTTTGAATAAGTCATTTTAGGATTGCAGACATATTTATAAAGAATAAATATTTGAACAAGTGATTTCTATGTTCCTTTTTTTGCTTTAAAATTGGAAACACAGATGAATCATCATAACCATTTTTCCACTGTTACTCCCTGCAAAAACTAATATTTCAAATGAATGATGATGGTTCTTCTGTCTACTCTTAACTATCCTTGCAGATTGCCACTTCTTTTATCTCATTAATATTTATCAACTGGTTACTTTTCACTTTCTCCATAATATGGCATCGTCCTGTTTATGACTGGTGTTAAGACAAAGAAAATAATGTTATGCTTACTATACGCTGTATTTGTTTTTCTGTCCCTTATATTGACGTTTTAACCTGACCTAAGTTCTAAGCTCACAGTTTGGTGGAAGATGCCATCTCTGGGGCTGAGATTGTAGCAGCCCCTTGCCTTCCAGCTCTGGTGTTTCAAGCCTGCCTCTATGTCTCCTTGGTGGGGAGGGGACAGTACACACTCAGCTAGCTTTCCTTTGGCATTCACTCAATCCTTTGTTCTGTGAGCAGGCCAGGCGGCACTTTTCATTGTTAGGTTAGAGTCTTTCTCCGGAAAGTTCTCTTCTCCACAGTTGTGATAGGCGGGTATTCAGTAGGTTTTTTGTTTTCTTTTGTTTTCTCCTGGCTATGATATATCGCCTTCTGAGATTCCAAAACTCCCCACAGACTCACCTGTGAGAGGGTTTCCTACCATGTGGAAACTTCTCCTGCTTCTGGACTCCCTCCCCAGGACAGGTCTCCATCCCTAACTCTTCTATCTTTTTTTCCTGTCTCATATTTTGTCCTACCTCTTTTCAAAGAGAACGGGCTGCCTTTCTGGGTGCCTGGTGTTCTCTGCCAGTGTTCAGAAGTTGTTTGCTGGAAGTTTCTCAGCATTCAAATGACCTTCTGATGAATTTGTGGCAGAAAAAGTGGTCTTTCTGTCCTATTACTCTGTCACCTTGAAGCTTATGATTATATTCTTTCCAGCCAAAGAAGGAGAAGCTCTAAAAAGTCAGCAAAAACAAAACTGGGAGCTGACCGTGGCTCAGCTTATGAACTCCTTATTGCTGAGTTCAGACTTAAACCCCAAATTCAGAATTAAATTGAAGAAAGTAGGGAAAACCACTAGACCATTCAGGTATGACCTAAATCAAATCCCTTACGACTATAGACTGGAAGTGAGAAATAGACTCAAGGGATTAGATCTGAGAGACAGAGAGCCTGATGAACTATGGATGGAGGTTTGTGACATTGTACAGGAGGCAGAGATCAAGACAATCCCCAAGAAAAAGAAATGCAAAAAGGGAAAATGGTTGTCTGAGGAGGGAGGCCTTCATACCTGTAAGAAGAAGAGAAGCAAAAAGCAAAGGAGAAAAGGAAAGATATACCCATTTGAATGCAAAGTTCCAAAGAATAGCAAGGAGAGATAAGAAAGCCTTCCTCAGTGATCAATGCAAAGAAATAGAGGAAAGCAATAGAATGAGGATGACTAGAGATCTCTCAAGATAATTAGAGATACCAAGGGAAAATTTCATGCAAAGATGGGCTCAATAAAGGACAGAAATGGTATGGACCTAACAGAAGCAGAAGATATTAAGAGGTGGCAAGAATACAAAGAAGAACTACACAAAAAAGCTCTTCATGACCCAGATAATTATAATGGTGTGATCACTCACCTAGAGCCACACATCCTGGAATGTGAAGTCAAGTGGACCTTAGGAAGCATCACTATGAACAAAGTTTGTGGAGGTGATGGAATTCCAGTTGAGCTACTGCAAATCCTGAAAGATGATGCTGTGAAAGTGCTTCACTCAATATGCCAGCAAATCTGGAAAACTCAGCAGTGGCACAGGACTGGAAAAGGTCAGTTTTCAAACCAGTCCCAAAGAAAGGCAATGTCAAAGAATGCTCAAACTACCGCACAATTGCACTCATCTCACATGCTAGGAAAGTAATGCTCAAAATTCTCCAAGCCAGGCTTCAACAGTATGTGAACTGTGAACTTCCAGATGTTCAAGTTGGATTTTGAAACGGCAGAGGAACCAGAGATCAAATTTCCAACATCTGCTGGATCATCGAAAAAGCAAGAGAGTTCCAGTAAAACATCTACTTCTGCTTTATTGACCACTCCAAAGTCTCTGACTGTGTGGATCACAACAAACTGTGGAAAATTCTGAAAGAGATGGGAATACCAGACCACCTGACCTGCCTCCTGAGAAATCTGTATGCAGGTCAAGAAGCAACAGTTAGAACTGGACATGAAAGAACAGACAGGTTTCAAATCGAGAAAGGAATATGTCAAGGCTGTATATTGTCACCCTGCTTATTTAACTTATATGCAGAGAACATCATACGAAATGCTGGGCTAGATGAATCACAAGCTGGAATCAAGACTGCCAGTAGAAATATCAGTATCGTCAGATATGCAGATGACACCACCCTTATGGCAGAAAGCAAAGAAGAACTTTTGATGAAAGAGCCTTTGATGAAAGTGAAAGAGGAGAGTGAAAATGATAGCTTAAAACTTAATAATCAGAAAACTAAGGTCATGGCATCAAGGCAAACAGATGGGGAAACAGTGAGAGACCTTATTTTTGGAGGCTCCAAAATCACGGCAGCTGGTGACTGCACCCATGAAATTAAAAGATGCTTGTTCCTTGGAAAAAAAGTTATGACCAACCTAGAAAGCGTATTAAAGAGCAGAGACATTACTTTGCCAACAAAGGTCCGCCTAGTGAAATCTATGCTTTTTCCAGTAGTCATGTATGGATGTGAGTTGGACTATAAAGAAAGCAGAGAGCCGAAGAATTGATGCTTTTGAACTGTGGTGTTGGAGAAGACTCTTAAGAGTCCCTTTAACAGCAGTGAGATCCAGCCAGTCCATCCTAAAGGAAATCAGTTCTGACTATTCATTGGAAGGACTGATGCTGAAACTGAATCTCCAATCCTTTAGCCACCTGATGCTAAGAACCAACTCACTGGAAAAGACTCTGATGCTGGGAAAGATTGAAGGTGGGAGGAGAAGGGGACGAGAGAGGATAAGATGGTTGGATGGCATCACCAATACGATGGACGTGAATATTTGTAGGCTCCGGGAATTGTTAATGGACAGGGAAGACTGGCGTGCTGCAATTCATGGGATTGCAAAGAGTCAGACATGACTGAGCGACTGAACTGAACTGAACTGAACTGAACTGAAGTTCTAAGCTCACATACTTGTCTGGAATCCCTGTCCTAACATATGTATAACCTTTATATCTGTCTTTAAAATATATATGTGTATTTCCTAGAGTGAAGAGAAACTGGTGAACAAAACAGAACAAAAAACCCGATTGAGGTTGCATCAACAATTTCAACAAATCAATGAAGAAATGAAAGGGAATGAACTTAGTTCCATCCAAATAGCAGTTTAGTTTGTTTCCATATTGCCCTCTTTTTTTCTCTTATTAAGTAGTTAATGCAATCTATTCAGTAATGTCTTCTGACTGATTAAGCCATTTATAATTGAACCTGATGTAGAAAATGAGAAAAGCCTCTTAAATATCAAAATAGTATAATTCCTACTAGCTGTTGTAAATCACAACCAGAATGCTATTGAATTCAACATTTTGCTCAGGCACAAATATTTCCAGAATTGAATCATTTTTATCAATGTTTGTAATGAAACTTAGAAAAGAAATTAGAACTCCGGACATTAGACTATTTTTATTGTTTGTTGAATTTTCTCTCTGAAAGATATTTTGTGGAGATGTCAGTGTTCCCTGTTCAAGATCTTCAAGTGGAAAGATTTGGACAATCAGCGGGTTTTTCATGCTAATGCCCTTCAACATATCAAGGGGTTAACAGTCTTTTTAGAGTCTGATAGTATCTGATATTATACTTTGCAGAATAATTCAGATTAAATTCTGAAAATTGTAAAGGGTTACAGAGGACAATATGCAGCTATTTAGCTTGAATTTTTAAATATATATATATATATATGTAATTTTTAATGTTAATAGGCATGGTCCTCCAAATATCCCAGTTGCCATTATTAACTGTTTGAGTAATATAAATGCACTAATTGTACCAGACAGTTTACTCATGTTAACATAATCTTTGAAACAAATATGCTTTGCTGTCTCTGCTCACACCTTTAAATGGCTTGTACATGCATAGTCAATGGTTAAAACTTTATGGCTCTCAAATGATTTTTTTAACCTTAGGTTTGAACATGCATCTGTCTTCCAACTTGCATAAACAGGGACAGTGCTCCATTCTTTAGTTCCAGGCTCAGTTGATGCCAGGCAAGGTTAATATACATCTGCTCCTGCATGTTCTTGGGTGGAATATTGGTTTGTTGCAAAATAACAAGCGTTATTGTTATGTGTTGTAATAAGATAATATTACAGAAGGTTTCAGATCTTTTTTTATGGTTGCTTCTTATCTAATACTTTTGTATATATGTGATTTTACTTTAAGTAAAGTGAATTATGTTCAAAGGCCCATATTTTACATAGGTGAATAAAATAGCTTCCCTTAAGATATTTTTTAAAATGACAGATCAATCAGGATTTACAAGACATGACACTACCAAGACCAGATAATTCTTCAATGATTTGACAAAATAGAAAGCTATATAAAATGAAAGAAAACACAAAATCTATACTTCCACACAGTCTTTCAAAAGAAGAATATATGTTCTGCTCTGAGACATGGCTAGTGGGCCCCTGCCTGAGGTCCTATGCCCCTGGGACTCCATGTTTTAGAACACCTTCCTTGAAATTTTCTAAACTCCCCTCTGGTGTCTGGGATAGAATAGGTTATTGGTGTTATCTGGATAGTATTTCCCAGATGTCACCTGGGGTCCATGTGGGCCTTGGAGAGCTCTTCAATCCTTCCCTCATGTGTGAATTGGTCAAATACTCCTGGAAACTTGAAGACTCATGCCCTTGAGGCTGTCCTAGGGCCATGAAGCCAGGTTAACCTTTGCAGCAAAATATCTCTTCAAAATATCATGCAAGACTGTGTCAATAGCATGGTGCTGAAGACATTAGTTTAGGTGCTCTGACTGTCTATGTAGATAAGACTGCCACAGAAAGTTTTGTCCAGGGTCCCACATATTCTAGAGGCACTCTGAATTACATGTTGTGTAAAAATCATTCAATTATTATCATGTATTATTCTATACATTTGAACAATAGATGCAAGTACAAGGTACAAAAGTCATTTTGAAGCAAACATAGTGAACATAAAAATAAATCTCTTGGTTTCTTCCAATGAAAATAAATAAGCTAATATTATCAAGCATTATATCAATAAATGTTGAAGTTGACAATTAAAATGCTATTCTAACACCATTCAGGGAAGTTACTGCATCATACATCAGGAGGAAGCATATACAATTAGGAAAAAAAATATTGAAGTTTATGTTATTGACAGAGTGGTGTTCTGGTGAATTGCTGTAACAAAACTGTCCAAAACCCAGTGGTGTTTAGAGAAACAGCAATAATTTATTTTGGTCACAGATCTGCAAGTAGGTAAAGTTCATAACGGATGGCTTTAATTTTTCCATACAACAGTAGCTGGGACATATCAGTTAAGGCTGAAGGATCCACTTCCAAAATAATTTTCCAATTTTGTGGCAAAGTTGTTGCTGGGCATTGTCCGGTAACTCAGTCAAGGTTGTCAGCAGCCCTCAAGTCCTCTTCATGTGGACCTTTTGCTAGTTGGGCTTACTTATAGTACGGCAGCTGGATCTAAGAGTGAGTATTACAAGTGGTAAGAAATGGAAACTCCCAGTATTTTCTTGACTGGGACCAGAACTTGGGTCAGTATCACTTGTACAATTCTATTGGTCAACGGAGCCACAGAGCTTCTACTACTGATTTAAGGAAAAAAGACATAAATCTCATTTTTCAGTGGAAGCAATGTCAAAGCGCTTGTTCAATTCAGTTCAGTCACTCAGTTGGGTCCAACTCTTTGGTGACCGCATGCTCTGCAGCACGCCAGGCTTCCCTGTCCATCACCAACTTCTGGAACTTGCTTCCAAAGTATTTGTGGCCATCTTTAATACACCACAGGTAGGCAAAAAAAATATTACTACAAAAATATGATTAGAATTATTGTCTGAGTCCAAAGAAATTGTCTAGATTCCAGAGGGGGGAAAAATGTCCATTCTAAGAATATAGAATGAGAAGATGAGTGTCTAAAACTCATTTTGCCACTATGAGTCTATGAGGACACCCAAACAGATAAAAGTCACTTTTCTGGAAGTAAGGGTATCAGTTTTACTCTTACTTTCATAAAAGAGGCAAGAAAACTACTGCTACATGCCATTGTTTAACTGTTTAAAAAGCCTCATCTGAAGCTCTATGCAAAGTCTGAAATTTATAGGTATGTGAACAACTAAATTACATACATTTGTTTAATCTAATTTCAGTGATCTTTTCTATTAGCTGGAATTAAGATTATACTAACTAGCTCAGTCATTTAAAAGTATAAAAACAGAGGTTCTGTTAGTTAAAGTGATGATTTTCAAACATTTAAACAGCTGTTTGATAGTAGAATTAGTACTCAATCTACTGCTTCTTTTTCCATACTTTGTATCAGATATTTCAATCATGCTACATTTATCATCATGTATTATTTTGAAGGAGTTGTTTTGAAAAATTATTTGAATAAGGCAAATATAGAAAATAAGTAAATATATTAAAATAAGTACAATGCCATAACAAAGTTTTCTTTAAAAATTAAATAGACATAATTACTTGAGGATTCCTTTTTTTCATAGTAAATATTCTTATCCATGGCAATAGTAAAGACAAATCATACAAAGATAGCTAGGTCAAATATCAGTTGTTGAATCATTTTAAGGGCTGCAAAAGTCAGGTCTGCAGTGCCAAAGTGAATGGTTTTTCACTTTGAAATGTTGCCTGAGAATTATTTTCAGATTTAAAAATTCTGCCTTTTAGAACACACTCTTTGGCATGTAACATTTTCCTATTCATCATTAATTGTCCTTCAGAAAAGGAGACATATGAGTTTTTTTTTTTTTTTTTGAGAATATGAATTTTTCCTGTGTGTGCTCAGCTTCTCAGTTGTGTCCCAATCTTTGTGAACCCATGGACTGCAGTCTGCCAGTCTCCTCTATTCATGAGATTTCCCAGGCAAGAATACTGGAGTGGGCTGCCATCTCTTCCATCAGGGAGTCTTCATGACAGAGGTATTGAACCTGTATCTCCTAAGTTTTACCATAGCCAAAATCGACTCAATTACAATTTCCTCCTATGCCAAATAGCACATTTGTGAGTAAATGATAATGATTCACAAGTATAAGGCTTTAAATATTTAAAAAAGAAATTGCAAAATATCTTGGATATAAAATTAGTGGAGTGTAATAATAATATTAATATTAAAATATAATGGTAATTCATTCATTCATTCGTCTGTCCATCCAACTAGCATTATTGAACCCTTGAAGTAATTAGCAAGATTAAGTATGCAAAAATTGAGATGGGAAATGACTTTCAAAATATTAGCTAATAATAATAGCCGGCATTAACAACTTTAGTTCTGTGCTTGAAACTTGAAATTCTAATTTTAAGCATCATCTTATTTAATGTTTATCATGAGCTGATCAGTTAATTTCTGGAATTATCTCCTTTTCTGGAATTATGAGGTAACTGAAATGTTTCCCAAAGGCTTTATGCTGAGAATGGAGCTCACTGAGAAACAGAGATGAAAGGGATGTTGTCAAAAAATATGTAGAATGAAAAAAAATCACTTTTATTGTATGTAATTATTTTTCTATTCAGAATTTCTATGAGCAATTCCTTCTGCCCTTCTCCCCACCGTCATTCAAGTAACAATCAGGATTCTCCAGAAGAAAAGATGACAAAGCAAAGCACAGAGATTAAAAAACTCCAATTACTTAATTTCAAAAACTGTTTCAAAACTACACAGTTTCAAAAACTGTGAAGTAGACCTAAGACAAAAGATTTGAAAAATATCCAGAGCTAGTTTTTGCTGCTCTAGAGGTAAGCAAATTTTCCCTGAACTAGAGAAAGTGAAAGCCACTCAGTCGTGTCCAGCTCTTTGCAAACTCATGGACTATAGTCTATGGAATTCTCCAGGCCAGAGTACTGGAGTGGGTAGCCTTTCCCTTCTCCAGGGGATCTTCCCGACCCAGGGATCAAACCTTGGTCTCCCACATTGCAGGGGGATTCTTTACCAGCTGAGCCACAAGGGAAACCCAGGAATACTGGAGTGGGTAGCTTATCCATTTTCCAGGTAATCTTCCTGACCCAGGAATCGAACCACGGTCTCCTGCATTGCAGGCAGATTCTTTAACAACTGAATTATCAGGGAACCCCAAACTGGAGAAAAGTGGAAGAAAATAAAATTTACTCCAAACTGGATAAAAGGGGAAGAGAGTAAAATTGGAAATGGCCATTTCTCCTCAGGCTCCCTTCATGGACGAGAAGAGATGCAATGTGTGTAAACAGTGTGGATGCCTAGACAAATGGATCTGAGAGCTCTCCAGGGTTGTCCAGATTAGAAATGATAGTATAGAGACACTGAGAAACCTAAGAGTTCTTGTGGTCAAGAGAAAAGAATAGCCATTATAGACTAATAAGTGAAGTCCAGATGGAAATGCAGGTATCATAGCTATCTTCATCAAGGAGAGCTGACAACATGGAGGACCAAACATCTCTGTCCTTACTCCCCTCTCCATTATTTTTTGAAACCATATTAGCCCCTGAGATTAAATACATCATTGGGAAAGTAAAGGGAAATCATAGCTTGATTGAGATCAACTTCTATTTCCCTTTAAAATGATGTTTAAGTAGAAACTAAGTTCATTTATGGGAAAACAAACAAATATGTATTTCTTAGAAACCTGATACTAATTATTGCTATCAATGCACTTACTAGATTAGTATAGAAATAAAAGGATACAAATAATGCTTAAAAAAAATCAGGTAGTGGTTTATATTTCCTTTTTTTCTCTTTCTTGATGATATTTTCCCTGATATAAAATGGGAAAGAAAAAAAGAAACCTGGCCAGGCCTTGTAGTAACCATTTGTGTGAGTTATTTTTTGACAGGAAGGTCTAGTAAGGAACACAGTACTAACAAGCCACCATTATCTGGGAAGAATCTGGGAAAGGTCAAAAGGTGATGCCATATGTGCTACCAACTCCCAAAATCCTCCTCATTGAAATCCATTTTGGCTGAGCAATCCATGCACCACCTTTTGGTTCCAGCTTAAGATGAATTTAATATCTAGAGAATATATAACTGATTACAGATAGGGTTCTTTGACTACTATTTGTTGGGGAAGTAAGATACAAACAGAACTACTACAATATAAAGCATTCTTATATTCAATCAAGTAAAGAGAAATGAATTGGATTATCGTGGTTGCATTGGTAAGACTATAATGACAATTTTATTCTTTGTGTGTCAAAGATTGAGGTAAAGCAAAAGATAAATTTCATGATAATCCCACAAACACACACACAGCCACCCGAAAGTACTTTCTGACAATTCCTAAGAAAAGGTATTAACCAGTGTAAAGCAGAAAATGTCATTTCCCAGACAGGTAGATTGTTATTATAATTTTGCAATAGCTTTTAAAATATTCATAAAATTTGGCCCAGAAATCCTAGTTCTAAATATTTAAACTTTAAAATAGTCATAAAAGCATAAAACTTCTCAAAGAGTCACATATAAGTTATTCTTCTGAAAGATATTTGTAATAATAGAATAATAACAACAATATAATTTCCTAACAAGAGAAAGTTGATTAATTAAATAGTACAGCAATAGTTCTTAAAAATGATGAATTTTATACTTATTTAGTAGCATGGTTAAAATGTCACAAAGCAGTAAATAACACAGATTAAAAAAAATAAAACTATGTTATTTTAGAGAAATAAAATTATTTACAACAGTTATATCTGGTATCAAGGTTATGTATAATTTTTATTTTCTTTATAATTTTCTGTATTATCCAAATTCACCTTCTAAACATATTCCTTGCTTTTGTGTGATATTTTGTGTGACATTATTTAAAAACAAAGTAAGCATACAAAATGCAATGTAAAAACCTAAAAACTTAGCTAGAAGCTGCTACTTGGTATTCTACCTGCATGGATCCATCTTTGAATGCTGCTGAGAAGGAAGAAAATCAAACCACAAGGTCAAAACACACCAGTGCCCAATGAGTCTCCAAAGGATGAGCTTGGATGAGCCCCAAAATATTCAGCTGTGCTACTGAAAATTAACCTGTACCATCTGAACCTCTGAGGTTTATAATATTACAGATAAAATTTGTCTGAATAGAAGAGATAAAAGTAGAAAGAACAGTTCATCTCTGGATCAAAATTTCTCATTGATTTTAAAATTTATTTTAGTCATTACACTAAGGTTGGATGAAATGATAGATTTAAATCTATATTAAAGTATAAGTTTGATCATATTTATCTAAAGCATGATTCCATTAGACTCAATGGCTTTTTAAAAAATTTTAATTACATAACAGAAATGGCTTCAATGTTTGTTTTATCCCTTATGATAAAATTTACAGGTGCTTACTATAGACATACCTCATCAAATACATGTACACATATAGAACCACATAGACAAAAAAAGTCAACCAGCAAAGTGAAGACTAGGTGATAAAACCTTGATGCATATTCCAATATTTCAAGTATTTCTGTTTATAGGTACACACACAGTATAGCATTTCAAAACTATTATAAATATTTTCATCTATTTCCCTCAGATAATAAGACTTAAACTAATATAGTCTTAGCTTTAAATCTGCAGTAAAATATTATTCTCTAATTTGTTTTAATTAAATATAGTATAAATATTTTCTTGTCAGTAGAACTAAATCTCTGTCACCAATTTCACCAACAGAATACTATTTTATTATATGGCTAACCTATTATTCAATGTTTCTTCTCATAATGTACATTTAGGTTATCCATTGCATAAGTCACTAGATAAAGTACATTTCTAAATGAAATACAGAGTAACTACCTCAAGAATTATTGTGAATGAACTAAAAATAGATGAAAGACCTAAATGTAAAGTGAGATACTATAAAACTCCTAGAGGAAAACATAGGCAGAACACACTTTGACATAAATTGTAGCAATATCTTTTTAGATCCACCTAACGGAGTAATGAAATTCACACAAAAACAAACAAATGGGACTTAATTAAATGTAAAAGTTCTTGGATAGCAAAGGAAACCATCAACCAAACAAAAAGACAATCCACAGAAAGGGAGAAAATATTTGCAAATGATGCAACCAAGAAATGATTAATCTCCAAAATATACAAACTGTGGCTCTATATCAAACTAAATCAAAAAGTGGGCAGGAGATCTAAACGGACATTTTTCCAAAGAAAACACACAGGTGGCTGAAAAGCACGTGAAAAGATGCTCAACATCACTAATTATAGAAAAGAAAAAATGAAAACTACTCTGAGGTATCAACTCATGCCAGTCAGAATGACCATCATCAAAAAGTCTACAAACAAAAAAAAGTCTGGAGAGAGTCTAGAGAAAGGGGAACCACCTACTCTGCGGGTGGGAATGTAAATTAGTGCAGTATCCATGGAGAACAGTGTGGAAGTTCCTTAAAAAACTAAAAATACAGCTACCATATGATCGAGCAATACCACTCCCGGATATCCCAAAGAAAGTCAAAATTTGAAAAGATACATATACCTTAATGTCAATTGCAGCACATTTAAAATACCCAGAACATAAAAGAAATACAAATGCCCATCAACAGAAAAATGTATAAAAAATATGTGGTATTATATATTCAGTGGAATATTACTCAGCCATTCGAGAAAAAACAAACATATGATATCACTAATGTGGAATCTAAAAAAATGGTACAAATGATCTTATTTGTGAGACGGAATCAAACTCATCGACAAAGAGAACAAACATAATTATGAAAGGGGAAAAAGGTATGTGGGAAGGATAAATTAGGAGGTTGGGGTTAAGATATATAGAATACTAAAAAATAAAAGCAAAACAAACAAACAAACAAAAAAACACGATATACAGAGTACTATATATAAAACAGATCATCAACAAGGACATACTCTGTGTCACAGGGAAGTCTATTTAATACTCTGTATCAACCTATACTGGAGAAGGGAATGGCAAACCACTTCAGTATTCCTGCCTTGAGAACCACATGAACAGTATGAAAAGGCAAGACGATAGGACACTGAAAGAAGAACTCCCCAGGTCAGTAGGTACCCAATATCCTACTGGAGATAAGTGGAGAAATAACTGCAGAAAGAATGAAGAGGTGGAGTAAAAGCAAAACACAACATCCAGTTGTGGATGGGACTGGTGATGGAAGCAAGAGCCAATGCTGTAAAGAAGAATATTGTAAAGGAACCTGGAATGTGAGGTCCAGGAATCAAGGCAAATTGGAAGTGGTCAAACAGGAGATGGCAAGAGTGAACGTCGACATTTTAGGAATCAGCGAACTAAAATGGGCTGGAGTGGGTGAATGTAACTCAGATGACCATTATATCTACTACTGTGGGCAAGAATCCCTTAGAAGAAATGGAGCAGCCATCATAGTCAACACAAGAGTTCAAAATGCAGTACTTGGATGCAAGCTCAAAAACAACAGAATGATCTCTGTTCGTTTCCAAGGCAAACCATTCAATATCACAGTAATCCAAGTCTATGCCTGACCAATAATGCTGAAGAAGCTGAAGTTGAATGGTTCTATGAAGACTTATAAGACCTTCTAGAACTAACACCCAAAAAAGATGTCCTTTTCATTATAGGGGATTGGAATGCAAAAGAAGGAAGTCCAGAAACACCTGGAGAAACAGGCAAATTTGGCTTTGGAGTACAGAATGAAGCAGGGCAAAGGCTAAAAGAGTTTAGCCAAGAGATCAAAATGGTCATACCAAACACCCTCTTCCAACAACACAAGAGAAGCCTCTACACATGAACATCACCAGATGGCCAACACTGAAATCAGATTGATTATATTCTTTGCAGCCAAAGATAGAGAAGCTCTATACAGTCAGCAAAAACAAAACCAGGAGCTGGCTGTGGCTCAGATCATGAACTCCTTATTGCCAAATTCAGACTTAAATTGAAGAAAGTAGGAAAACCACCAGATTTAGGTATGACCTAAATCAAATCCTTAACAATTATACAGTGGGAGTAAGAAATAGATTTAAGGGACTAGATCTGATAGAGTGCCTGATGAACTATGGATGGAGGTTCATGACATTGTACAGGAGACAGGGATCAAGACCCTTCCCAGGGAAAAGAAATGCAAAAAGCAAAATGGCCGTCTGAGGAGGCCTTACAAATACCTGTGAAAAAAAGAGATGTGAAAAGCAAAGAAGAAAAGGAAAGATATACCCATTTGAATGCAGAGCTCCAAAGAATAGCAAGGAGAGATAAGAAATACTTCTGCAGTGATCAGTGCTAAGAAATAGAGAAAGATAGAATGCAAAAGACTAGAGATCTCTTCAAGAAAATTCGAGATACCAAGGGAACATTTCATGCAAAGATGAGCTCAATAAAGGACAAAAATGTTATGGACCTAACCCAAGCAGAAGATATTAAGTAGAGGTGGCAAGAATACACAGAAGAACTGAACAAAAAAGATCTTCATGACCCAGTTAATCACAATGGTTTAATCACTCACTGAGAGCCAGACATCCTGGAATATGAAGTCAAGTGGACCTTAGGGAGCATCACTACCAACAAAGCTAGTGGAAGTGATGAAATTCCAGTTGAGCTATTTCAAATCCTAAAAGATAATGCTGCAAAAATGCTGCACTCAATATGCCAGCAAATTTGGAAAACTCAGCAGTGGCCACAGGACAGGAAAAGTCAGTTTTCATTCCAATCCCAAAGAAAGACATTGCCAAAGAATGCTCAAACTACTGCAAAATTGCACTCATCTCACAGGCTAGTAAAGTAATGCTCAAAATTCTCCAAGCCAGGTTTCAACAATATGTGAACCACAAACTTCCAGATGTTCAAGCTGGTTTTAAAAAAGGCAGAGGAACCAGAAATAAAATTGACATCATCCGCTGGATCATCAAAAAAGCAAAAGAGTTTCAGAGAAACACCTATTTCTGCTTTACTGACTATGCCAAAGCCTTTGACTGTGTGGATTACAATAAACTGTGGAAAATTCTGAAAGAAATGGGAATACCAGACCACCTGAACTGCCACTTGAAAAACCTGTATGCAGGTCAGGAAGCAACAGTTAGAACTGGACACGGAACAACAGACTGGTTCCAAATAGGAAAAGGAGTACCTTAAGGCTGTATATTGTCACCCTGCTTATTTAACTTATATGTAGAGTACATCATGAGAAATGCTGGGCTGGAAGAAGCACAAGCTGGAATTAAGATTGCCAGGAGAAATATCAATAACCTCAGATATGCAGATGACACCACCCTTATGGTAGAAAGTGAAGAAGATCTAAAGAGCCTCTTGATGAAAATGAAAGAGGAGAGTGAAAAAGTTGGCTTAAAGTTCAACATTCAGAAAAGTAAAATTATGGCATCCAATCCCATTACTTCACGGCATATAGATAGGGAAACAGTGGAAAGAGTGGCAGACTTTATTTTCTTGAGCTCCAAAATCACTGTAGATGGTGACTGCAGCCATGAAATTAAAAGACACTTACTCCTTGGAAGAAAAATTATGACCAACCGAGACAGCATGTTAAAAAGCAGAGACATTACTTTGTTAGCAAAAGTCCACCTAATCAATATTTTGGTTTTTCCAGTAGTCATGTATAGATGTGAGAGTTGGAGTATAAAGAAAGCTGAGCAGCAAAGAATTGATGCTTTTGAACTGTGGTGTTGGAGAAGACTCTTGAGAGTCCCTTAGACTGCAAGGAATTCCAACCAGTCTATCCTAAAGGTAAACAGTCTTGAATGTTCATTGGAAGGACTAATGTTGAAGCTGAAACTCTGATACTTTGGCCACCTGATGAGATCAACTGACTCACTGGAAAAGACCTTGATGCTGGAAAATGTTGAAGGCAGGAGGAGAAGGTGACCTAGAGGATGAGATAGTTGGATGGCATCACTGACTCAATGGACATGAGCTTGATTAAGCTCCAAGAGTCGTTAATAGACAGGGAGGCCTGGTATGCTGCAGTCAATGGGGTCACAAAGAGTTGGACACAACTGAGTGAATGAACTAACTAAATAATAACCTATATGGGAAAAGGATCTGAAAAAGAATAGATATATGTATATGTATAACTGAATGTCTTTGCTGTACATCTGACCCTAACACACTGTTAACCAATTATACTCCATATAAAATTTTAAAAGATTTATTATGATGACTGTTTATACAATGTACCAATACAGTTGGGACCATATCATAAAGATAATGGCTAAAGCACACAACTAGAGAACTATATCCATAATTTATTTTAAAGTATAAAATATATTGCAGATGATCATGTTAAACCGTCAAATAGAACCAATTTAAGCAAGTAACAAGTGACACAAGTAGAAAATCCAAAAGGCTGAAAGTATATATATATATATATATATATACACACACACACACACATATATATAAACACTCTCTATATAATACTGTATATACTATAACTATATATATAATCTTTATATATATATATATGTAATAATTCTTAATCTTCAGTGAAGTCATTCACAACTGGTAATATATATAAGTATAAGCTATATAACATATAAATATATACTTATATTTATATGTTATATAGCTTGTGAATGAGTTCGCCAAAGACAGATTAATCCCTTAGATATAGTATTAGGAGATAAAATCAAGACCAATGGGGAATTACACAGAGAAATAGGATGGCTCTGATGTATGCTGGTTTTTAATTATCTGTAACTGAATCAAATTACCCCAGCTACTCAGTTTCTGGCTTTTATAAAGTAACAGAGACCAAATTTTCCCTCACACCTGAAATAAATAAAAAATTGCCAAAAATTTTCAACCAGTGGTTTGCAAGAAAAGGCATATCAGGCAATGAAGGACATTGGTTGCTGAGAGGCAGAAAACAAATGACATACATTCCATAATTGTCTAAGATTAATGCCTCCAATGACAACATTCAGTTTAAACAAAAAATTAAAATATGATATGAGATTTATAACACATGTGAAAGTAAAATGCATTATAATACACTATAATAACAGCAAAGATAGTGAAGGGGAGGAATGATTCTTATATGTATAATACTATTTGAAGAACTCTAATAGTTAGAGACATGTTAGAAATGTTAAAGAAACTACATAAGTAACAAAGATTTATAGTAAATCAGATATCCAAGAAAAAATACAGAATCATAAAATAAATACAATTCATTCCAAAGAATACAGATAACAAAGAAAAAAGTGAAAAATTAACAGATGAGACTAAAACAAGTGCCAAGAAGACAGTTTAAACATAACTATATCAACCAATAAATTAAATGTTTGGACTGAAAGACAAAGACTCTTAGCTTTGATTTTAAAAAGACACAATTCTAAGTTGACTACAAGAAATGTACTTTAAACAGGATGTGAATCTTCTAAATGGAAAAGAACGGTAAAAGATATTATATGCAAACATTAATCAAAGAAAAAGTGTTTATAATAATATGGGAAGAATTACATTTTAAAGTAAAGACTATCACAATTATAGTGTAAGGTTTAAATATTCCTCTTTCAATATTTAATAAAACAGTAAATAGGATAGTAGTAAGCATTAAGAAGGTCTTCCCTGGTGACTCAGTCAGTAAAGAATTTGCCTGCAGTGCAGGAGACATGGGTTCAATCCTTGGGCTTGGTAGATCCCAGAAAAGATGGCAACCCACTCCAGTACTCTTGCCTGGAGAATTCCATGGACAGAGGAGCTTGGCAGGCTACAGACCATAGGGTCACAAAGAGTCGGACATGACTGAGTGACTAACGCTTTCACTTTTCAAGCATTAAGAAAATTTGAGCAATATCATCATGTAATTTACCCTAATTTACATTCATAAAACATTTCCCCCAAGAATGATGAAATACACATTATTTTCAAGTGAACACAGAAACTTTAACAAGATATGTCATATTTGGAACCATAGTACAAGACCTGATAAATATTTAAAGGGGTTCAAGATATACAGAGTTATTCTTTGACCACCATGGATTTAAATTAGAAATCACTAATAGAAAGGTCTCTGGAAAAACGAACAAATAAACAAAAATCAATTTTTGAAAAACAAAATAAGCCACTATTTATCATCATGAGCCAATGTTAATCAAATTCCAGGACAAGATGTATTCACTGTTGAAATCTATGTAACATTCAAGAGGAAATAATACCAGTTCAATATAAGCTGTTACAGAATATTAAAGAGGAAAGGATAATTAAAACTCATCCTACTAGCTCAGTATTATTCCAATATTAAGGTCAGATAAAATAAATGCAAACAAATACACCAATACCTTTCATAGTTATGATATAAAATTCTAAACAAAATTTTAGTAAGTGCTATGGGATGCAAAATCAATTTAACATTTTGAAATCAATCACTATAACATCAATTTCCTAAGTTAAAAAATAAAAACTTATAGTCAACTTGGGATTGAAAGAAATGTCTTCATCCTGATAAAGAGCATTTTGGGGAAACCAACATATAACATAACAGTTAATATTGAAAGATTAACTGCTTTTCCTCAAAGAAAGAAAATGAGACAAAATTTGTATTCTCCCCACATTAACATTACACTTGTATCTAACCAGGAAATAAGGTAAAAAAAAAAAAAAAAAAAAAAGACACTGATTAGAAATAAAGAGGTAAACTTATCTATTCTAGTGTAAATATTCCAATGGAATCTAAAGGATTACTAGAACTAAAATTAGTTTAGAAAATTTGTCAGATATAAGAAAAATACAAACAAAACTTTGATTTCTATACTAGAAAATTATAAATTTGAAATTAAAATTTAAAAAGGCTCTTATGATGCAATCAAATTATAAATAATTAGGGAATAGATTTAAGAAATTAGATCTGATAGCGTACCTGATGAACTATGGAGAGAGGTTTGTGACATTGTACAAGAAACGGAGCAAGACCATCCCCAAGAAAAAGAAATGCAAAAAAGCAAAATGGCTATCTGAGGAGGCCTTACAAATAGCTGTGAAAAGAAGAGAAGCCAAAAGCAAAGGAGAAGAGGAAAGATATACCCATTTGAATGCAGAGTTTCAAAGAATAGCAAGGAGAGTAAGAAAACCTTCCTCAGTGATTGGTGCAAAGAAATAGAGGAAAACAATAGAATGCGAAAGACTAGAGATCTCTTCAAGAAAATTCGAGATACTAAGGGAATATTTCATGCAAAGATGAGCTCAATAAAGAACAGAAATGGTATGGACCTAACAAAAGCAGAAGATGTTAAGAAGAGGTGACAAGAACACACAGAAGAACTGTACAAAAAGATCTTCATGACCCAGATAATCACTATGGTGTGATCACTCACCAAGAGCCAGACATCCTGGAATATGAAGTCAAGTGAGCCTTAGGAAGCATCACTATGAACAAAGCTAGTGGATGTGATGGAATTCCAGTTTGAGCTATTTCAAATCCCGAAAGATGATGTTGTGAAAGTGCTGCACTCAATACGCCAGCAAATTTGGAAAACTCAGCAGTGGCACAGGACTGGAAAAGGTTAGCTTTCATTCCAATCCCAAAGAAAGGCAATGCCAAAGTATGCTCAAACTACTGCACAATTGCACTCATCTGTCAAGCTAGCAAAGTAATGCTCAAAATTATTCAAGTCAGACTTCAGCAATATGTGAACCACAAACTTCCAGATGTTCAAGCTGGTTTTAAAAAAGGCAGGGGAACCAGAGATCAAATTGCCAACATCCGCTGGATCATGGAAAAAGCAAGAGAGTTCCAGAAAAACATCTACTTCTGCTTTATTGACTATGCCAAAACCTTTGACTTTGTGGATCACAATAAACTATGGAAAATTCTGAAAGAGATGGGAATACCAGACTACCTAGCCTGCCTCTTGAGGAATCTGCATGCGGATTAGGAAGCAAGAGTAAGAAGTGGACATGGAACACACTGGTTCCAAATAGGAAAGGGAGTACATCAAGGCTGTATATTGTCATCCTGCTTATTTAATTTACATGCAGAGTGCATCATGAGAAATGCTGGGCTGGATGATGCACCAGCTGGAATCAAGATTGCTGGGAGAAATATCAGTAACCTCAGATATGCAGATGACACCACCCTTATGGCAGAAAGTGAAGAAGAACTAAAGAGCGTCTTGATGAAAGTGAAAGAGGAGAGTGAAAAAGTTGGCTTAAAACTAAATAATAAGAAAACTAAGATCATGGCATCTTGTCCAATCACTTCATGGCAAATAAATGGGGAAACAGTGGAAAGAGAGAGAGATTTTATTTTGGGGGGCTCCAAAATTGCTGCAGATGGTGACTTCACCCTTGAAATTAAAAAATGTTTGTTTCTTGGAAGAAAAGCTATGACCAATCTAGATAGCATATTAAAAAGCAGAGACATTACTCTGCCAACAAAGGTCCTCTAGTCAAGGCTATGTTTTTTTCCAGTAGTCACATATGGACGTGAGTTGGACCATAAAGAAAGCTGTTGCTGCTACTGCCAGTAGGTGGCAGCCCACCAGGCTCTGCAGTCCCTGGGATTCTCCAGGCAAGAACACTGGAGTGGGTTGCCATTTCCTTCTCCAATGCATGAAAGTGAAAAGTGAAAGTGAAGTCGCTCAGTCGTGTCCCACTCTCAGTGACCCTATTGACTGCAGCCCACCAGGCTCTTCCCTCCATGGGATTTCCAGGCGAGGGTACTGGAGTGGGTTGCCATTGCCTTCTCCGAAACAAAGCTGAGCACTGAAGAATTTTGGCTTTTGAACTGTGGTGTTGGAGAAGACTCTTGAGTCCCTTGGACTGCAAGGAGATCCAACCAGTCCATCCTAAAGGAAATTAATCCTGAGTGTTCATTGGAAGGACTGATGTTGAAGCTGAAACTGCAATGCTTTGGCCACCTGACGCAAAGAACTGACTCATTTGAAAAGACCCTGATGTGGGGAAAGATTGAAGGCAGTTGGAGAAGGGGATGACAGAGGATGAAATGGTTGAATGGCACCACTGATTCAATGAACATGAGTTTGAGTAAACTCGGGAGTTATTGAGTAAACTGTGGAGCAAACACAGGGAGACCTGGCATGCTGCAGTCGTGGTAGCAAAGAGTCGGACTCGACCTAATGACTGAACTGAACTGAGGGAATATCTGACAAATGTATGAATAATGTATTTGGAAAACCAAAAAAGTACTGAGATAAACTAAACTGCATCTAAATAAATGGAGAATTACATCACACTCAGTATTGATTTGAAGCTTAGTATTTATAAAGCTGTCAATTCTCTCCTGACTGCTTTATAGATTGCAAAAAATAACAATCGAAATTCCAGTTGGCATCTTTTAAAAAGGGGAACACATGTAAATCTATGGCTGATTCATATCAATGTATGGCAAAAACCACTATAATATAAAAAATAAATAAATAAAAATAAAAAAATAAATAATTCAATTAGGAAAAAAAAAAAAGATACTGACCAGTGATTCTAAAAGTTCATACAGGAATGTAAATGACCCAGAATTTTGAAAACAATTTTGAATAAAATTAAAGTTGAAGGATTAATACTACTTGATATTGAAACATTGAAAACCTCCAATAATTGAAACAGTGTGGAACTGGAGTCAAGGAAGACAGATAGATGGATAAAACAAAATAAAGAGTCAAGAAACAGACTCACATATTCATAAAAAAATAATTTTGACAAAGTTTCAAAGACAAATCATGGAAAAAATTATGTGTTTTTAAATAACAATTCTGGAACAATTGGGTTCATATACAAGACAGAACTTTCATTCATATCTCATATCACACAAAAATTAAATGATGAATCAAAGATCTTAAAATATAAAACTTTTGGAAAACATACAGAGCAACATTGTCACTCTGGATTAGGCAAAGTTTTCTTAGATAAAAAACAAAAGCATAATCATAAAAGAAAAAGGATGAATTGGATGTCATCAAAATTAAAATCCCTTGCTCCATAAAAAGACACAGGAAAATGAAGAGACAGTAAGAAAATGTTTGCAGGTCATATATGCAATAGATGATTGGTATAAAGAACTTCAAAAGATAACAATAAAAGTACAAAAAATGGGTAAAAAGATTTACCAAGGAAAATATTGAGATATCAAGTGAGCTCACAAACAGATACTCAGGTTAATTACTCAATAGGGAAACACAAATTAAAATCAAAATTAGATATGATCACAAACCAATCAGAATGACTAAAATCTAAAAATTCTAAATTCCAAATGTCAACAAGAAATATGGAAATCTGGAACTCTCAAATACTTCTAGGGGAAATACATAATGGTATAACTAATTTGGAAGTCATTTTGGCAGTGTCTTGAAAAATTAAACCTTTTTTTTTAAGACTTCAATTTTACTCTGGATGAGCTGTAAAATTATGTCACCATTTCAGCAAGAATGAAAATGGTTCTAATCATTGGATTCCAAAAGATATAACTTAATCCAAACACATTTACCATGCAGTATAATGAGAAAATAAAGTAAAAATCTTCATCAGGCAACTATTCACTTGTGGCCGCTGCATTAGCAAGTAAAGATTATTTCTACCTTCTTGAGGGCTCAGGCTATTTGGCATCAAGAAATCACATGTTACACATCCTTCTCATTTATTATTAGGGACTTGAATTCACACACACCTTTTTTTCTTTTGCCTAGTGCAAAATTCTCTCAAGTGAATGATTATGCCTACATATTGAATAAAAATCATTATGTATTATAAAAGTATCTTAATCTCTAAGAGAAAAAGCACTTAATTTTTATGAATGAAGCCTATAGTTAATATAGCAAATTTAACTCTGCAATCCAGGGATCCAGTAGTCTCCTTTCTGTTAAGACTTAAAGCAAAAAGCTCAGACTAAACCAATCAAGTCAGTTCATATTTTCTAATTCCTGAAACTCTGGATTTCAACTTAAGTGCAAATTAGTATCATCTGAGTATAAAACAGAAATTATTAGGCAGTAATAGATATTGTACAGTCTCTAGGGATTTAGATTAAAAAAAATACACTTCAGATGTAAGGCTGAAACTACTTGATTTATGTTAATACTGATGTGTACTTAGTGTTTTATAAAAGGATTTTATTACTATCTAAAACCAGCAGTGTCTTAAACTCACAAATTAGCTTCTGTTTTGTTTAAATCTAATTATTTTTATGTAGGGCAACAGTCCAGCAAGCCAGGGCAAAATTTTACCTTTTAAATGGAAACTTAAATAGGGAAAGTGATAGACTTCAAAGCTAAACAATATTTACTGTGGTGCGTCCACATGGGACTGGGGTGAGGAAATATGAACAGCATGAAGGTATGTGCTGCCAATATAATGGTAGATAGGAAGGTCCAATTTTTCCTTCACATTTGGTGAGGTTTTCATCTTTCTTAGAATATATTCAAAGTTAATTCTTATTTCCTGCTTTTAAAAAATTCCTTTTGGGTACTCAATTCTATATCAAAAACATATACTAGTTGTCACCTCCTTTCAGGCTTTTGTAAAGATCAAGACTCCATCTTTTCTGGGCATAGCATGAAATCACTAATTTAATAATTTTCATTTCTTTTATCTTTTACTTTTATGATCTACCATTGATCGTACATGTTTCTTTAAAGACTCAAAGGCAGTGACCAGTCAAGTATGGAGCAGACATCCTTGTAAACTGTCCAGAATTAACAGAAATAAACCTGGCTAAAAATAATCCTAAAAGAAATATATTTTTTACTTGATAAAGCTACTTTAGATACTTTGAAGTATGATTAATAATATAGAAAACTGACTAGAGAGCTTCCTAGGATTCTGTGATAAAGAAGAATTAATAGAAAATGTTTAAAAAGCACACTATGGAAATGAGTACATAAATTTAGAAGCTATTAGACTGGATTACGTGAAGGCTGTATATTGTCACCCTGTTTATTTAACTTATATGCAGAGTACATCATGAGAAACACTGGGCTGGAAGAAGCACAAGCTAGAATCAAGATTGCCAGGAGAAATATCAATAACCTCAGATATGCAGATGATACCATCCTTATGGCAGAAAGTGAAGAGTAACTAAAAAGCCTCTTGATGAAAGTGAAAGAGGAGAGTGAAAAAGTTGGCTTAAAACTCAACATTCAGAAAACTAAGATCATGGCATCTGGTCCCATCACTTCATGGTAAATAGATGGGGAGACAGTGGAAACAGTGTCAGACTTTATTTTGGGGGGCTTCAAAATCACTGCAGATGGTGATTGCAGCCATGAAATTAAAAGATGCTTGCTCCTTGGAAGGAAAGTTATGGCCAACCTAGACAGCATATTAAAAAACAGAGACACTATTTGCCAACAAAGGTCCGTCTGGTCAAGGCTATGGTTTTCTGTGAAGAAAGCTGAGCGCCAAAGAATTAATGCTTTTGAACTATAGTGTTGGAGAAGACTCTTGAGAGTCTCTTGGACTGTAAGGAGATCCAACCTCTCCATCCTAAAGGAGATCAATCCTGGGTGTTCATTGGAAGGACTGATGCTGAAGCTAAAACTCCAATACTTTGGCCACCTTATGTGAAGAGTTGACTCACTGGAAAAGTCCCTGATGCTGGGAAGGATTGGGGGCAGGAGGAGAAGGGGACGACAGAGGATGAGATGGCTGGATGGCATCACCAACTCGATGGGCATGAGTCTGAGTAAACTCCGGGAGTTGGTGATGGACAGGGTGGCCTGGCATGCTGCGATTCATGGAGTCGCAAAGAGTTGGACACGATTGAGCGACTGAACTGAACTGAGACTTAACTCAACATGAGGGTAAACCACAAAATGTTATATATTGAAGCTTCAATACCATACCTCAACTCCATCTAACAGAACTTAATGCATTTAGACATGGATTGGTAAGAGGATTTCTTTATTCTTTACTAATTAAATGTACATTTATTGAGCATCTTCTCTGTGGGGTATTATGATAACCACTATGGTTATTTCTCCACTCCTTATGTGATCAGTCTGTGCAGCCAATGTAAAAAAGCAGTTAAGTGTCATCCAGGGAAGACTAGTTCCTGATTCAAGGTCATTGTGAGCAAACACCCAAGTGTGCAAGGCTCAAGTTGTACAGTCTTTCCTTACAAGAGAGGATAGAGAGTGCACACAAGATCTAGCCTCTTGCAATGTGCTAGTTAGTCTCCTATGACCTAAGTGAACCCACCTCACACCCAACAAGTGAAGTAACTGCAAGCACCGCACTACTTTGTGCTCCTGCGGAAGGATCACAACACTGCCACCATGGGAGCTATCTGTGAAATATAAAAAGTGAGGGGTATGCCTGCGGGCCACTGATGCACATCTTAAGCAGTACTCAAGCCCAGCACAGGCTGCCAAAACTCTTAATCTTTCAAGGAAATGTTCCAAGTGTTCCAAATATAGGGAAATATTCCAAGACCAAGGACATTCTTATGTTACTGCACAATAGATGGGGAACTAAGTCTAACTACCTCTCCCAACAAGAAATATAATGGTGAACAAGGCATTAAAAATATTGCCTTTCTTGTGAGATGAACATAATAAGGAAAAAGACTAAAGCAGCTTTTAGAAAAGACCCTTTGAGGAAATTAAGACAGTGATGCCTAAACTGAGACCGAATGGAGAGAAGGGGCTGGCAAAGTGATGAGAAGGGGAACACAATCTAATGAAATAAGATACAAGTTTGAAGACCCTTTGCCAGAATTAGTTTCATGCATTCTAGAAATGAAAGAAGACAATGAGGTTGGTGAGTTAAAGTGCTGAAGAAGAGGAGGCCTGTGAGAGTAGGGAGAGGAGAGGGGGAGAGGGTGGCAGGAGATGAGCATGCATTGGGCAAGCCGCAGATACAAGACCCCAGAATGCTTAAATTTCTTAATTTCTTTACATATGACTTGACTTTTTATTGTAGGTCCTCCTGAAATATAACTTGTTATTACGAGTTCTTTTGACAGTGTTTGCAGATGGTAGCTAACACATATTCAGTTCAGTTCAGTTCAGTCGCTCAGTCGTGTCCGACTCTGCGACCCCATGAACCGCAGCACGCCAGGCCTCCCTGTGCATCACCAACTCCCGGAGTTCACACAAACTCATGTCCATCAAGCCGGTGATGCCATCCAGCCATCTCATCCTCTGTCGTCCCCTTCTCCTCCTACCCCCAATCCCTCCCAGCATCAGGGTCTTTTCCAATGAGTCAACTCTTCACATAAAGTGGCCAAAGTATTGGAGTTTCAGCTTCAACATCAGTCCTACCAATGAACACTCAGGACTGATCTCCTTTAGGATGGACTGGTTGGATCTCCTTGAGTCCAAGGGACTCTCAAGAGTCTTCTCCAACACCACAGTTTAAAAGCATCAATTTTTCGGCGCTCAGCTTTCTTCACAGTCCAACTCTCACATCCATACATGACTACTCGAAAAACCATAGCCTTGACTAGATGGACCTTTGTTAACAAAGTAATGTCTCTGCTTCTATTATGCCATCTAGGTTGATCACAACTTTCCTTCCAAGGAGTAAGTATCTTTTAATTTCATGGCTGCAATCACCATCTGCAGTGATTTTGGAGCCCCAAAAAAGAAAGTCAGCCACTGTTTCCACTGTTTCCCCATCTATTTGCCATGAAATGCTGGGACCAGGTGCCATAATCTTAGTTTTCTGAATGTTGAGCTCTAAGCCAACTTTTTCACTATCCTCTTTCACTTTCTTCAAGACGCTCTTTAGTTCTTCTTCACTTTCTGCCATCAGGGTGGTGTCATCTGCATATCTGAGGTTATTGGTATTTCTCCTAGAAGTCTTGATTCCAGCTTGTGCTTCACCCAGCCCAGCGTTTCTCATGATGCATTATGTATATAAGTTAAATAAGCAGGGTGACAATATACAGCCTTAAGGTACTCCTTTACCTATTTGGAACCAGTCTGCTGTTCCATGTTCAGTTCTAACTGTTGCTTCCTGATCTGCACACAAGTTTCTCAAGAGACAGATCAGGTGGTCTGGTATTCCCATCTCTTTCAGAATTTTCCACAGTTTATTGTGATCCACACAGTCAAAGGCTTTGGCATAGTCAATAAAGCAGAAGTAGATATTTTTCTAGAACTCGCTTGCTTTTTCAATGATCCAGCAGATGTTGGCAATTTGATCTCTGGTTCCTCTGTTTTCCTAAACTCAGCTTGAACACCTGAAAGTTCACGGTTCATGTATTGCTGAAGCCTGGCTTGAAGAATTTTGAGCATTACTTTGCTAGCGTGTGAGATAAGTGTAATTGTGTGGTAGTTCATATTCTTTTGCATTGCCTTCCTTTGGGATTGGAAGGAAAACTAAGATTTTCCAGTCTTGTGGCCACTGCTGAGTTTTCCAAATTTGTTGACATATTGAGTGTAGCACTTTCATAGCATCATCTTTTAGGATTTGAAATAGCTCAACTGAAACTCTATCAACTCCACTAGCTTTGTTTGTAGTGATTCTTCCTAAGGCCCACTTGACTTCACATTCCAGGATGTCTGGCTCTAGGTGAGTGATCACACCATCGTGATTATCTGGGTTGTGATGATCTTTTTTGTATAGTTCTTTTTATTCTTGTCACCTCTTCTTAATATCTTCTGCTTTTGTTAGGTCCATGTATTTTCCGTCTTTTATTAAATCCATCTTTGCAGGAAATATTACCTTAGTATCTCTAATTTTCTTGAAGAGATCTCTAGTCTTTCCTATTCTATTATTTTCTTCTATTTCTTTGCATTGATCGCTGAGGAAGGCTTTCTTATCTCTCCTTGCTATTCTTTGGAAGTCCGCATTCAAATGGGAATATCTTTCCTTTTCTCCTTTGCTTTTCACTTGTCTTCTTTTCACAGCTATTTGGAAGGCCTCCTCAGACAGCCATTTTGCTTTTTTGCATTTCTTTTCCATGGGGATGGTCTTGATCCCTGTGTCCTGTACAATCCATGAACCTCCATCCATAGTTCATCAGGCACTCTGTCTATAAGATCTAGTCCTTTAAAACTATTTCTCACTTCTACTGTATAATCATAAGGGGCTTGATATAGGTTATACCTGAATGGTCTAGTGGTTTTCCCTACTATCTTCAATTTAAGTCTGAATTTGTCAATTAGGAGTTCATGATCTGAGCCACAGTCAGCTCCCAGTCTTGTGTTTTGACTGCATAGAGCTTCTCTTTCTTTGACTGCAAAGAATATAATCAATCTGATTTCTCTCTTGACCATCTGGTGATGTGAATGTATAGTCTCTCTTTTGTTGTTGGAAGAGAGTGTTTGGTATGACCAGTGCGTTCTCTTGGCAAGACTCTATTAGCCTTTGCCCTGCTTGATTCTGTACTCCAAAGCCAAATTTGCCTGTTACTTCAGGTGTTTCTTGACTTCCTCCTTTTGCATTCCAGTCCCCTATAATGAAAAGGACATCCTTTCTGGGTGTTAGTTCTAAAAGATCTTGTAGGTCTTCATAGAATATTTCAACTTCAGCATCTTCACCGTTACTGGTTGGGGCATAAACTTGGATTACCATGATATTGAATGGTTTGCCTTGGAAACAGATATCATTCTGTTGTTTTTGAGATTGCATTCAAGTACTGCATTTCAGATTCTTTTGTTGACTATGAGGGCTACTCCATTTCTTCTAAGGGATTCCTGCCTATAGTAGTAGATATAATGGTCATCTGAGTTAAATTCACCCATTCCAGTCCATTTTAGTTCACTGATTCCTAGAATGTTGACGTTCACTCTTACCATCTCCTGTTTGACCACTTCCAATTTGCCTTGATTCATTGATCCAGCATCCCAGGTTCCTATGCAATATTGCTCTTTACAGCATTGGACCTTGCTTCTATCACCAGTCCCATCCACAACTGTGTGTTGTTTTTTCTTTGACTCCATCTCTTCATTCTTTCTGGTGTTATTTCTCCATTGATCTCCAGTAGCATATTGGGCATCTACGGACCTGAGGAGTTCATCTTTCAGTGTCCTATCTTCTTGCCTTTTCATACTGTTCAGGTGGTTCTCAAAGCAGGAATACTGAAGTGATTTGCCATTCCCTTCTCCAGTGGACCACGTTATTGACATTAAAAACATATTTTGGCACATTTTAAAAGGTGTTTTACTGTTTTACAGATACCAAGGTTTTGACAGGAAGTCTGTAGAAATTCTAATTTTATTTTCACATATATAATATACCATTTTTTTCTGCTGAGAATGCTTTCAATATTTTTTTAAATTAATCTTTCATTTTCAGTAGTTGGTCTGTGATGAGTCTAGAATTTTTTTTTTTTTGCCTTCATATTAATCTATTTTGACATCTATGATCTTCTTAAATACATAATTATGTATTGCATGAAATATGAGAAGTTTGGGCAATTACTTCTTCAAATATTTTTTTCTGCCCTATTCTCACTTTTCTTCTGGCATTCTAATTACATATTTCAGATCATTTGATATTGTCCCACAGGTTCCTGAGGTGTTTCTTCAATCTATTTCTTTCTCTAATATATGCATAAGAATATAATACATAATATTGCCTTATTATGTTTTATAATGGGCTTCCTGTTGGCTCAGAGGGTAGAGCGTCTGTCTGCAATTTTGGAGACCCAGGTTCGATCCCTGTTTCCGGAAAATCCCCTGGAGTAGGAAATGGCAACTCACTCCAGTACTCTTGCCTGGAAAATCCCATGGACAGAGGAGCCTGTTAGGCTTCAGTCCATGGGGTCCCCAAAAGTCGGTCATGACTGAGTGACTTTGCTTTACTTTATGTATTATAATATATAGGTATATAACACAATAATAACTACAAATATCTTACTCTGCTGCTGCTGATGCTGCTGCTAAGTCGCTTTAGTCATGTCCGACCCTGTGTGACCCCATAGACAGCAGCCCACCAGGCTCCTCTGGTCCTGGATTCTCCAGGTAAGAACACTGGAGTGGGTTGCCATTTCCTTCTCCAATGCATGAGAGTGAAAAGTGAAAGTGAATTCATTCAGTCGTGTCTGACTCTTTGCGACTCCATGAACTGTAGCCTACCAGGCTCCTCCAGTCATGGGATTTTCCAGGCAAGAGTACTGGAGTGGGTTGCCATTTCCTTCTCCGATCTTACTCTATATACTATATATTATATTGCATGAGTGTATGCTAAGTCATTTCACTCGTGTTCAATTCTTTGTGACCCTAAAGACTGTAGCCCACCATGTTTCTCTGTCCATTGGATTCTCAAGGCAAGATTATGGAGATGGTTGCCAGTCTTCATCCAGGTGATCTTCCCGACATGGATTGAGTCCTTGTCTCTTAACGCCTCCTGCGCTGGAAGGTGGGTTCTTTACCACTAGCACCACCTGGGAAGCCCTATATACAATACTATGTAGGTATGATAGAGTGCATATTATATAGGTATAAAATATAATAGTAACTATAGATATAGATCTTAGTCTTTCCCTTTTTTATTTATTTCATTATATCCATTGCTTTAGCTTCAAGTTCATTAACTCTTGATATTATGCCTATCTGGAGTTTTGTTTCATTTTTCCAAGATGTTAAACTGTTTCAGTTTTAGACTTCCCATGTAAAGTTTTTTTTAAAAGTTTCTATTTCTCAATGAAATAGAAAATACTATCACTTTATTTATAATAGGCACATATGCTTGTCTAGTTGAGCATAGCTATACTAGCTACTTCTAAAAATTCTGATAATTAGAAGATGTAAGTTATTTTGAAGTTACCCAGGTTGATTGTATTTACCTTTGAGAATAGGTCACATTTCTAGTTTTATTTTCAGGACAAGGGCTCTTAGATTACACTTTGAAAACTGAAGAGATTATGCTGTAGATGATATAAACCGTGCTTATTTCTTTGAAGAGTATTACTTTTTTGTTTTATCAAGGCAGTAACATATTTAGGGGCTTCCCTGGTGGCCCAGAGGTTAAAGCATCTGCCTGCAATGTGGGAGACCCGGGTTTGATCCCTTGGTCGAGAAGATCCCCTAGAGAAGGAAATGGCAACCCACTCCAGTATTCTTGCCTGGAGAATCCCATGGACTGAGGAGTCAGGTGGGCTACAGTCCACGGGATCGCAAAGAGTCGGACACGACTGAGCAATTTCACTTAGGGACTTAACATATTTAGAATAAAACTGAAGATTTGCCTTGAGTGAGTACCCGCCCAAATAACATTTCAATTTTTTTTTTGTTTTTTCCCCTAGATAAGTTATTTTGTGTCTTCTTTGTGCATGAGCAGTTAAGAGCCAGCCAGAGATCTGGGCATCATTTATAATCTCATTGCTTTCTTGTGGCAGTGGTTGCCATGGAAGCAAGATGTGATGACTGACTTTATCTCTCAGTTCCTCAGATCAGTAAATGGCGGTTTTTTGGTTTATTTTTTTTTTTTTTAAATCATCTGAGTATTAGTTGTTGTGGCAGTGACACATCTTCAATATACTCTCAGGATAACACCATAACAGGAGAAATTTCAATTAATGTTAGCTTCTCCTTCCAAGGTTCAGTTCTCCAAAATCTGCTTGCTTTTCACTCATTCTCCAGAGTCCAACATTTCATAGGATGTATAATCAACAAAGTATTTCAGAATTTCGTAAACACATCATAGGTTTGTTTAATTACCATGTAAGATATCATAAGCAGAGATTATCTTCTCCTAGTTTTTGTTGTTATATAATGTTAATTTTATAAGTATATTTTCTATTGCATGATTGGTTTACAATACTTTATTTAATTATTACAAATAATAAATAGTGTGACAAATAGTGTGACTCTCTGGGTTATATCTGGAAAACATTTTGGTATCTTTCAGAAACAAAATATAAATCTCTAAGATCTCTTTCCTGAATTAAGACCAGAACCTGTAATTTATACAGAGTTAATATAATTTATTTCAACAAGAATGGCCTTATGTATATTTACATGAAATCTATTTTAAAGTAGTCATAAATGAGATTAATGTTGTCATGATATCAATTTAGTAGAATTAAAAAAAAAAAACACTTCTACCTAATAAATTATACCATCTAATTAACTAGTGGTTTGGCTAATAAAATAATGGTGGTCAGAGTTTCACCAAAAGGAATAAAAGGATTTGGGGGGGTTCCATTATTTTCACAAAGCTCTTTTATAAAGTTCAGAATAGCAAATAACATAATAGCATATTCATTTATTGTTGGACCATTAGATACCTGGTAGGGATAATCATTCATATTGATTGAAATGATGGTTGCTAATGTTTTAACTCCAAGGTAAGGGAACTTCCATTGATTAAATGCTCCTATTTTTCAGATACTTGCACATATGTTTAAACTATTAACTTTCATAAAATTCCTGAGAGTATTAATAGCTTATTGTATATAAAGAAACTAGACCACAGAGATTAAATATCTTAAGCACAATCAGTTCAAAACCACCATGTGAGGAATCCTACTCTGGACAGTTTTCATTATAATTTACTGCTTCTAACCACTCTAAGAAAGGCCTCCATTCCACTAAAAACTTTCCCCTTTGTTTCTACTGCTTAAAATTCAGCACATGAAATGTGTAAAATTAGAAATAATGTTTAAAATGCAAGTATAATCATCAGGAAAGATATTACATTGATTCAAATTTAAATTTAGGGTATTTACATCATATGTCAGGGTCCATTATTTACTCAGTACCGTATTCAACATGTACTATGCTCTTTGCCTGTCATATGCAATTCACTGTAGATTGCAGAAACAGGTTATGATGGAGTAAAAAACATGGTGATAGAAGGGAAAAACATAAAGGATGGAACATTACTGCATAGTACAAAAACACTGATAGGAAAGCTTCAGATGGCACATTCATCCTTACAGAAATATCAGTTTTTGCTAAGAATGAATCAGTCAGTCTGTATCTTGGTTATATTAATTATGAACCAAAACTCTCCTTTTAGAGTAATGTAAAATCTTTATTCTGAATGTGGTACTAAGTAACAAATATGCTTTCACTTTTATTGACTGAAACTAGGTGATGATTTTATGAAAACTTGCAAGCAGAGAAACCATAACAAAAAGTTATTAAGTGCTATGCCAGGCAGCTTGGATAGCATAAAAGCAATTGATAAGCCTTGTTATTTGGAGAAGGAAAAGGCAACCCAATCCAGTATTCTTGCCTGGGAAATCCCATGGGCAGGGAAGCCAGGCAGGCTAGAGGCCATGTGTAGGGTTGCAAAAGAGTACAACATAACTTAGAGACTAAACAAAAACAAAACAAGCTTTGTCATTAGGGTGATATGATGAAATTTACTTTCAGAAATAGCTTAAAGTTGGTAGAAACTAGGCTATCACAAAAAGGTGTTTTTGTTGTTTTTTTGTTTTTTAAATAGTACATAAAGTTAGTCGTTATTTCTAAAATATTGGTTTCAAAAATAAAGCCTCAATCACATTCTATTGAGATAAATTAAAAAATCCAAGTTTGGTGAGCTTTTGAAAGCTCTTTCATAGAAATATTACAGGATACTACCCAACGAGGGTATTTTCTCAGTCACCAATCTCCCTCACATAACTCTAATTTATAAAATAGGATCACGTAGTGTAGAATTACCCTGTGATTATGCCCAATGAGAGTAATATTTTGAGAAACACTAGGAAAAGATCCAGAAAAAGAGAGAGCAGGGATAGGCAGATGGTGATTATAAATGCAATAGCACTGTTTAAAGGCAGCAGAATCTCCTATTTTAGAAATATCATATTGATATGCTTTAATTATTCTCAGACCTCTGATCCCAAACACGATTATTCATTTAGAGAGACATGCTACCAATACTAGTAAAAATAAAGTAAAAATTAAAAAGAACACTTCGATCGGCCTAGTCTCTTTTCTCTTTTCTTTGTTCATATAAAGAATCATTAAATGTATTTTAGTTAATGATTCACAAGGCACACTTTGAAATCATAGTCTTTTCAGCTGAACTTTCATGAGAGGATATTTATTGAGAGGGATTCTCCATCTTTTTATATTTAAAATCATATTTTAGCTTTAACTTATGAACTGGATAATTTATTTCCTACTCTTCTAAACAAATATGCTATATTGTTTTACCTTGTGTAACTTTTCTAATTAGATCTGATTTTCAGTGTAAATAAAATTTACCTAAAGAAATAGATTGGTTCAGTAGAAGTCTAAACACTATCAAATAAGCATCTACATTATTTTATTTTCCCAGAATTTTTATTATAAAATGCATGTCTATCTGACTAGAATCTGAATAACCTTCAGAGGAACCAGAGATCAAATTGCCAACATCTGTTGGATCTTAGAAAGAGTAAGAGAATTCCAGGAAAACATATATTTCTGATTCACTGACTACACTAATGCCTTTAACTGTGTGGATCACAACAAACCGCAAAATCCTTAAAGAGATGGGACTAGCAGACCACATTACCTGCTTCCTGAGAAACTTATATGTAGGTTAAGAAGCAAAAATTTGAAGTGGACATGGAAAAACAGACTGGATTAAAATTGGGAGAGGAGTGCAGCAAGGCTGTACATTGTCACTCTGCTTATTTAACCTATATTATATCTATTTAACCTAATAGATCATGCAAAATGCCAGGCTGGTTGAAGCACAAGCTAGAATCAAGATTGCTAGGGAGAAACATCAATAACCTCAGATATGTAGATGACACTACCTTTATGGGAGAAAGTGAAGAGGAATTAAAGAGCCTCTTGATGAAAGTGAAAGAGAAGAGTGAAAAAAGTTGGTTTAAAACTCAACATTCAGAAAACTCAGATCATGGCATCCAGTCACATCACTTCAAGGCAAATAGATGGGAAAACAATGGAAACAGTGGCAGACTTATTTTCTTGGGCTTCAAAATCACTGCAGATGGTGACTGAAATCATGAAATTAAAATACACTTGCTCCTTGGAAGAAAAGCTATGACCAACTTAGACAGCATATTAAAAAGCAGAGACATTACTTTGCCAACAAAGTCCATCTAGTCAAAGTTATGGTTTTCCCAGTAGTCATGTACAGATGTGATAGTTCGACAATAAAGGAGGCTGAGCGCTGAAGAATTAAAACTGGTTTGTTGTAGAAGACTCTTGAGAGTCCCTTGAACTGCAAGATCAAACCAGTCAATCCTAAAGGAAATTAACCCTAAATATCAATTGGAAGGACTGATGCTGAAGCTGAAGCTCCAATACTTTGGCCACCTGATGGAAACAACTGATTCATTGAAAAATTCCTAATGCTGAGAAAGATTGAAGGCAGGAGGTGAAGGGGATGACAGAGGACAAGATGGTTGGATGGCGTTACTGACTGAATGAACATGAGTTTGAGCAAGCTCTGGGAGATGGTGAAGGACAAGGATTCCTGGTGTGCTGCAGTCCATGGGGTCACAAAGAGTCAGACACGACTTAGCGACTGAAAAAATTCATATGACTATAGAAGATACAATATATCATTTTATTTTTTGAAGTGAAAACTGAAAATGTCTATTAAGCTATTGAAAGTAGGAACTGATATCTAGAAAATAGTTCAGATAGTAGATTGACATGTCAATGTGTATGAACTAAATGAAAGTGAAAGTGGAAGTCACTCAGTCCTATCTGACTGTTTGTGACCCCATGGACTAGAGAGTCCATGGACTTCTCTGGGCCAGAATACTGGAGTGGGTAGCCTTTTCCTTCTCCAGGGGATCTTCCAAACCCAGGGACTGAACTCAGGGCTCCCACATTGTCGGCAGATTCTTTACCAGCTGAGCCACAATGAACTAAACTAAAGCTATATAAGTTGTACTGGCTTTACACCATCACTTTTGGATTTCTCTCTTGTCAAATGAACATTGCTATAAAACAGTGTTCTAAAACAGGGATCTAGAAAACCCACAGGTTCTCCATATAATGAAACAAGAATCAGCACATTTGGAGTGCTAAATTATAGCCTTGTCAACATACAAATGACATTTTGTGCACATTCATAATACAATTAAAGCTATGGCTTTTCATGTATACATCAGTTCCGTTAGTTCAGTCGCTCAGTCGTGTCTGACTCTTTAAGACCCCATGAATCACAGCACGCCAGGCCGCCCTGTCCATCACCAACTCCCAGAGTTTACTCAAACTCATGCCCATTGAGTCGGTGATGCCATCCAGCCATCTCATCCTCTGTCGTCCCCTTCTCCTCCTGCTCCCAATCCCTCCCAGCATCAGGGTCTTTTCAAATGAGTCAACTTTTCGCATGAGGTGGCCAAAGTACTGGAGTTTCAACTTCAGCATCAGTCTTTCCAATGAACACCCAGGACTGATCTCCTTTAGGATGGACTGGTTGGATCTCCTTGTAGTCCAGGGGACTCTCAAGAGTCTTCTCCAACACCACAGTTGAAAAGCATCAATTTTTCGGTGCTCAGCTTTCTTCACAGTCCAGCTCTTACATCCGTACATGACTACTAGAAAAACCATAGCCTTGACTAGATGGACCTTTGTTGACAAACTAATGTCTCTGCTTTTTAATATGCTATCTAGATTGGTGTTAATTTCCTGCCAAGGAGTAAGGGTCTTTTAATTTCACGACTGCCATCACCATCTGCACTGATTTTGGAGCCCCAAAAAACAAAGTCAGCCATAGTTTCCTCATCTATTTTCCATGAAGTGATGGGACCAGATGCCATGATCTTAGGTTTCTGAATGTTGAGCTTTAACCCAACTTTTTCACTCTCCTCTTTCACTTTCATAAAGAAGATTTTTAGTTCCTCTTCACTTCCTGCCATAAGAGTGGTATCATATACATATCTGAGTTCATTGTTATTTCCCATGGCAATCTTGATTCCAGCTTGTGCTTCTTCCAGCCCAGTTTTTCTCATGATGCACTCTGCATATAAGTTAAGTAAGCGGGGTGACAATATACAACCTTGACGTAAACATTTTCCTATTTGGAAGCAGTCTGTAGTTCCATGTCCAGTTCTAACTGTTGCTTCCTAACCTGCATATAGGTTTCTCAAGAGGTAGGTCAGGTGGTCTGGTATTCCCATCTCCTTCAGAATTTTCCACAGTTTATTGTGATCCACATAATTAAAGGGTTTGGCATAGTCAAAAAACAGAAGCAGATGTTTTTCTGGAACTCTCTTGCCTTTTTGATGATCCATTGGATGTTGGCAATTTGATCTCTGGTTCCCCTGCCTTTTCTAAAACCAGCTTGAACATCTGGAAGTTCACAGTTCACGTATTGATGAAGCCTGACTTGGATAATTTTGAGCATTACTTTACTAGCGTGTGAGATGAGTGCCATTGTGCAGTAGTTTGAGCATTCGTTGGCATTGCCTTTCTTTGGGATTGGAATGAAAACCGACCTTTTCCAGTCCTATGGCCACTGCTGAGTTTTCCAAATTTGCTGACATATTGAGTGCAGCACTTTCACAGCATCATCTTCAGGATTTGAAATAGCTCAACTGGAATTCCATCACCTCTACTAGCTTGTTCATAGGGATGCTTTCTAAGGTTCACTTGACTTCACATTCCAGGATGTCTGGCTCTAGGTGAGTGATCACATCATCGTGATTATCTGGGTCATGAAGATCTTTTTTGTACAATTCTTCTGTGTATTCTTGCCACCTCTTCTTAATATCTTCTGCTTCTGTTAGGTCCATATCATTTCTGTCCTTTATTGAACCCATCTTTGCATGAAATGTTCCCTTGGTGTCTCGAATTTTCTTGAAGAGATCTCTAGTCTTTCCAATTCTGTTGTTTTCCTCTATTTCTTTGCATTGCTTGCTGAGGAAGCCTTTCTTATCTCTTCCTGCTATTCTTTGGAACTCTGAATTCAAATGGGAATATCTTTCCTTTTCTCCTTTGCTTTACACTTCTCTTCTTTTCACAGCTCTTTGGAAGGCTTCCTCAGACAACCATTTTGCCTTTTTGCATTTCTTTTCCATGGGGATGGCCTCAATCCCTGTCTCCTGTACCATGTCATGAACCTCCGTCCATAGTTCTTCAGGCACTCTGTCTATCAGATCTAGCCCCTTAAAACTACTTCTCACTTCCATTCTATAATCATAAGGGGCTTGATTTAGGTCATATCTGTATGGTCTAGTGGTTTTCCCTACTTTTCTCAATTTAAATCTGAATTTGGCAATAAGGAGTTCATGATCTGAGCCACAGTCAGCTCCCCATCTTCTGCTGGTTGCAAAGAGCTTCTCCATCTTTGGCTGCAAAGAATAAAATCAATCTGATTTCGTTGTTGACCATCTGTTGATGTCCATGTGTAGAGTCTTCTCTTGTGTTGTTGGGAGAGGGTGTTTGGTATGATCAGTGCATTCTCTTTGCAAAACTCTACTAGCCTTTGCCCTGCTTCATTCTGTACTCCAAAGTCAAATTTGCCTGTTACTTCAGGTGTTTCTTGATTTCCTACTTTTGCATTCCAGGCACCTATAATGAAAAGGACATCCTTTTTGGGTGTTAGTTCTAAAAGGTCTTATAGGTCTTCATAGAACCATTCTACTTCAGCTTCTTCAGCATTACTGGTTGGGTCATAGGCTTGGATTATCATGGTATTGAATGGTTTGCCTTGGAAATGAACAGAGATCATTCTCTCGTTTTTGAGATTGCATCCAAGTACTGCATTTCAGACTCTTTTGTTGACCATGATGGCTACTCCATTTCTTCTAAGGGATTCCTGCCTACAGTAGTAGATATAATGGTCATCTGAGTTAAATTCACCCATTCCAGTCCATTTTAGTTCGCTGATTCCTAGAATGTCGACATTCACGCTTGCCATCTCTTGTTTGACCACTTCCAATGTGCCTCGGTTCACGGACCTAACATTCCAGGTTCCTAAGCAGTATTGTTCTTTACAGCATCGGACCTTGCTTTCACAACTGGGTGTATCAGTCACAGCCACAACTTGGTACTGTTTTTGCTCTGGCTCCATCCCTTCATTCTTTCTGGAGTTATTTCTCCACTGATCTCTAGTAGCATATCGGGCACCTACCAACCTGGGGAGTTCCTCTTTCAGTATCCTTTCATTTTGCCTTTTCATACTGTTTATGCGGTTCTCAAGGCAAGAATACTGAAGTGGTTTGCTATTCCCTTCTCCAGTGGACCACATTCTGTCAGACCTCTCCACCATGACCCGTCCATCTTGGGCGGCCCCACACGCATGGCTTAGTTTCATTGATTTAGACAAGACTGTGGTCCCTGTGATACTCAGCCATAAAAAGAAGCAGACATTGACATTTGCAGCAACATGTATTGATCTAGAAAATATCATTCTAACTGAAGTAAGAGAAATACTCTATGATATCATTTATATGTAGAATCTAAAAAATAATATAAGTGAATCTATACAGCTATAGAAGACAAATCTATGGTTACTAAAGAGGAAATGGAGGGAAAGTTAAATTAGGAATATGGGATTAATAGATACAAACTACTTTATGTAAAATTAAAAAATAAAAAAAATAAATAGTCAAAAATTTTTTAAAAAATATGTTGCAAAAACAATAATTTTAACTTCATGATACATTTTAATTCATTATGTATTTTTGTGAGAACTGAAATTTAGTTACAGAATCAAGTGAATAGAAAACTCCTTTGATCCAGGGCATCAGAAAAGGCTTCAGGAAGGGTTTGGCATTTAACCTAAGTCTATAAGGTTAGAAAGGATACTATTAAGAGGGACAGGGCATCAAAACATGTATATTATCTATAGTGAAACAGAACCCCAGCCCAGATTGGATGCATGAGACAAGTGCTCGGGCCTGGTGCACTGGGAAGACCCAGAGGGATCGGGTGGAGAGGGAGGTGGGAGGGGGGATCGGGATGGGGAATACATATAAATCCATGGCTGATTCATGTCAATGTATGACAAAACCCACTACAATATTGTAAAGTAATCAGCCTCCAACTAATAAAAATAAATGAAAAAAAAAAAGAGGGACAGGCATTTTATAAAAGTTTAGATAAAGTTACACATGAATGAAAGGATTGTAAGTGATTCATAGTAGTAAATTTCATTGCAATTCAGAAACTGAATAATAGACTGCAACAAAAGATTATGAATAAATTTTTGTAATATTCTGAGAGAATAATTGAGAGATGAGAAATGATGAGGTGTCAGAGAACACTTAGGAAGATATTAGAAAATAGGTCTGTTAAAACAATCTGATCTATGAAAATTTACTTGGAATGGAATAAAAAGATTCTGAAGACACTCTGGAAAGACAGAAACTTTGACTTGAAAAAGACTGCCTGTGGGGATGAAGGGTGAGATAATGGTCAAGATCAGTAAGATCTTGTATAATAAGATCAGTAATTTGGTTAACCTGCTAAGTTATGAGGGTATTTTCTGAGGTTAAAAAAAAAAAAAGATAGATAATATTATTAGCTCATGTATAAACCTCGTAAGTTTGCCGTATATATGAGATAGATCTTCATAAACATGTTCAACAGGGATTTCAAAATAACATCTTAGACTTCAAAGGAGAAGTTCACATAAATGGCAGGCTGGTAACTAAGTTCAAGGATCCAGTTGCTCTTGATAAGAGTAATTTGCAATCATATAAATGTAAGTCAAAATCATGTGAATGGATGTCACTGAAAAGAAAAAGAGAGAAAAAAAGAGGAAAATGGATCCAATAACTGAAGAATGTGATGTGATGGAGGGAGGTTAACCAACCCTATTGTGATAATTATTTGCAAAATATACATGATCAAAATCAAATCATATTGTACACATTAAACATTCTAAAATGAAATGTTTTAAATAAATATCTAAGTAACAAAGGTTTGAAACAGTGAGGTAAAAGGAGAAGCAGAACATAAGACAGTATTATTAAAGAATTAAAGAAGAAGTGAGTCTCAATAAGAAGTTTCCAAACAGTGGAAATTTTGTAGGGATGAATCCTAAGAACAGATTATTGATTATGGCTACTTGAAAGTCTTTAAACTTTCCTATTAAGATCAATTTATGGGGACAAAATAAGTTTGCAGTACTTCGAGGAATGTGTGAAATATGAGAAATTGGAATCAGAAAAGCTACATTTAATTTTGAGAATACTTTTAAAAGACAGAAGTATGAAACTTGAATGAAAAGTGAAGTTAGGATACTTTTTTAGGATATAAAAAGAATTGAACCTTTTTATCTACCCTTTGGAGTAGCAATAGAGAAAAGCAGAAGAAAGATATAAGAAAAACAATTAGGCAAAGTCCAAGAGGAGAAAAGAGGCAAAAAGTTGAGAGCAAAAATATAAGTTATATATAAGGAGGGCTAAGAATAAAATGTCTCTGGAAAAAAAATGTATTGAACACTATTTTGTTCCCTCAGAATAGGTTTAATTCATTGATAGTAAGAAGAGGCTGAGAAAGGAATGAAGATATCAAGCTGCCACAGTTGATAAATACTAAGTCAAAGCATGAAACCAGCAGAATACGCTCTGCCATGTCCCAGTCCAGGGCCCTTGGAACAGATAAGTGAGGCAGCCTGATTCATAAACACTGCTTTTATTTTACTTTTGTTATATACCATGCTAGTAGGAATAAAATGGAATGCTGGTAACTAAGTTCAAGGATCCAGTTGCTCTTGATATTTCCTGCCCAGTTTATACAGGCAAATAACTGTGGTTCAGTGTATGCAGACAAAGGTTTGTTCTCTAAAATCAAATAATTGTTGTCTGATGTTTCTATTATCTCAAGGAACAAAATGTTTACAAGCTTAGGTTACAACAATGTTAAGCCTTTATAGTCCATTTTAAATTTATATACTTAACATTGCATATGTCCAGCTCTGATTTCCTAATCTAACCTATAGCATTCATGGAATACCAGAGTTGCTAAGCATGATCCTTGACTTTTCCAGATAGTCTTCTGGTTTTTTTTTTTGTTGTTTGTTTGTTTTTCATTTATTTTTATTAGTTGGAGGCTAATTACTTTACAATGTTGTAGTGGTTTTTGCCATACATTGACATGAATCAGCCATGGATTTACATGTGTTCCCCTTCCCAATAGTCTTCTGAATGAAAAAGCAAAAATAAAATTAGAGAATTAGGTAAAATAGTGAAAAATATGCTTCAGAGAGATAAAAGATGACAAATGAAGAAATATAAAGTTATTGAGCAATATTAAAGAGAAAACTCAGATTGACAGACTTGGAAGCACAAGTTATAATAGTTAACACATACAGCATTGCACACACATAAAGCAATGTACTGACATTCTTACTGTAGCAGTGTATACTAAGCTCTCTACACCTTTCCTTACTCCTTACTCATTTTGGAAAGGAAACTTCTCATTCTGACTTCCACTGGCAAGATTTCAGTGGGACAACTAATCCTGGATTCTCATCCTTTCCTCAAGCTCTGAAAACCGTAGTTCTATTTACACCTCACCCCAAACCCTACTTATCCCCTCAATGACAGGATTACCTTTAAACAATTTTTTCAATGAAAAATACCAATCAGAGATGAATCACTGATAAGAGAGAACCCTAGAGGTATAGGTCAAGGTTTCCATTCTTTAAGTTTCCAAAGCTTCTCTGGTTACTGCAAAGAGATCTTTTTTGTTTTGTTTTGTTTTTGTAACTCCAATGTATCTTCATATAGCTTTCTTTTAAGTTTTTTGAGTTAGGCCTTTATCGCTTATAACCTAAATAGCCTTGGCTAATAGACTAATTAAAACCAGTATAGTTTATTTGTATGGAATCTAGCATTAGTTTACTTTTATGGATCCTATGAAAGATAAATAATTAATCCAGCAAGCTCTGCTTCTGTACGTATGAAAATTAGGGTATAAGAAAGGTTAATATTTGATAAGGTGTGTGTAATCTTCTAAATTAAAAATAATGATAACCAAGACTATGGACAGAATATTTTCCCCGAGAAAATAGACTATTTTCAAATATTGAATAGTTTGCATTCAAAATATATACCAATTACAAGTAATACTTGATGTTTCACTACAATATGTCTCACTGAACACCTACATGGAAATCAGCCGATATTTCTGCTGGAAGGTGTTTGATAATACAAAAACACTTATTTTGCTGTTATTATGCACGATGAATACATTTTTATTTTAAAATAGCCAGACAGTATTCATTAATTTTAGATTTCTTTTGATGCATACATAACACAAAAGGAATATTCTGCCTAGAGGCAACCACTAATTTAAATCTGACATTTATCTTTCCAGGTGAAATTCTTACATATCCTTACTTTCCTTGTGCGTGTGTGTGCACACTCGGTAGCTCAGTTGTGTCCAACTCTTTGTGACTCCACAGACTGTAGCCTGCCAGTCTCCACTGTTCATGGAATTTTCCAGGCAGGAATACTGGAGTGGGTTGTCATTTACTACTTAGGGGATTCCTGACCCAGGGATAGAACCCAGATCTCCTTCACTGACAGATTGATTCTTCATCACTGCACCCACCTGGGAAGCCCCCTAATTTTCTTAGGAAATACATATAAAAATTTACAGAATTATGTGTATTTATAACAACACATTTTCTCTGTGTATTTTAATATAGATGCAACATTTAATATTGTATTAAGCTCTTTACATTTATGAATATTCTTAGAAGATTTTTCATAACAGTAGACATAAAATTAAACATCCTTTTAAACTGTGCATCATTTTCCATAATTTTGATACATCATAGTTTACTTAACCCCAGTTCTCAACTGGTGAAAATGCCGGCAGAGTGTGTACCACTAAGCAGTTGACTTTATTTTTGTGCTTGCTGCCAACAAAAAATTAATCAAATATTTTGTTTCACTTGAGCTTTTAGCTACTCTTATTGTCTACCCTTTTCGCCACTGTCAATATAACATGGGGTCAATACTCCACAAAGTACACACATACCACATATGCTCTCTATACATTTGAAAGAAATAGGAAAACTCTAAGTTTAAGAAAGACAATAACTTGTCTAAAATAAGCAAGCAAACAAATACTTGTCTAAAATAAGCAAGTAAACAAAATTCTTGCTAAGTTCTGGAAATAAATTTGGGCGCTAATCTCAAATACTCTAATCAATACAACATTAAATAATCACTCTCAAAATTAGGATGAATTAAATTACAACTACTCATGTTAAGACAGGACTTGAGTCATTATTTTGTTTTACTTTCTAAGTCTTGTCTGACTCTTTTGCAACCCCGTGAACTGTAGGCTGCAAGGCTCCTCTGTTCATGGGATTTCCCAAGGAAGAATACTGGAGTGGGTTGCTATTTCTATATCCAGGGGATCTTCCCCACCCCGGGAGAGAACCCATATCTCCTGCATTGACAGGCCGATTCTTTACCGTTGAGTCACCTGGTAGTCATTTTACTCATGATCTAACTGAAATTTTTCTGTCCCTTTTTTGGTAATATTCACTTTTCGAAAGAGCAATCTGTGAACTGATTTCAGATAGTTTCAGCCATGTACCACAACTGGGATGCGACTTCCCATGTGGCCCACTTGGTATAGATGCACCTGACAAAGCGGGAGATGCGGGTTTGATCCCTGGTTTGGGAAGATGCCTTGGAGGAGGAAATGGCAACACACTCCAGTATCCTTGCCTGAGAAATCCCTTGAACAGAGGAACCTGGTGGGCTATAGTCGAGGGGGATGCAAAGAGTTGAACATGGCTTAGCAATTAAATCACCACCATTGCCCCTGGGATCACTGCTTTATGCATGCTTATGTTTGACATCATAAATTAATTAAACATTTGATGGAACCAATAAGTAATAATTCTTTGCTGAGGTCCTTCTGAAAGTAAGATACTTACTAATGTTTAAAAAAATGAAGCTCTCTGGTACATGATATTATTTAAGGAAATAATTGATAACTGTAAATAACTAAAATGTTTCTTAATTGTGTTAAAAAAAAACCTAGCCAATGTACAACTTCATCAATGTCCTGGGAATGCTGTTTATGTTTTAAGTTTAAACATGTTTTAAGTTTAATAAATATTGTTCATTGTGTCTAGTTGTCTTGATACCAACAGATAGTCTATGTGAGTAATAATAGAAGGAAATAATATCTGACAGAGAACTTAAGAAGTAGTGACCATGGAAACTGCAGAAAAATGAAAAACATCTGCTGTTGGTATTACTCAAATATTATTTGCTAAGGAGGGAATTTTCAAAACAATTAAGGAGCATTCTCTCGTCAGACTTAGTCTGTACTATTTCCTGAAGTAGAACAGGTGCTAACTTTAAAAGATGAAGTTTCAGTCTTCAACCAATCATCTTCTTACAATTTCATTGTAAAGATATGTGTTATATAAGCATCCCTGGTGCCAAATGTCACTGAGAACTTTGGTTTCCATCTACATGGCCCACTTTTGCTTATAACATCAGCAAGGAATAAAAAATTTCTAATTTGATGGAGTAAGACATATTGTAGAAAAAGAGGAATTTTGATAACTGCTGGAGTAAAAAGGGAGGAGGTCATTTTATATGTTTCCAAACTGAAAAAAGTATTTAGCAAATTTAGCTAAATTAGGGCAAGAAACAGATGCCCAGACTGTTGAATTTTCTCTAAATCAAGAAGATATTGAATATTCTGCATATTTTAAATAAATTAAGTCATCCAGGAATCTATTATACTTATGAGTCATGCTAATCTATGCTGTATTATAGAACCTGTATACTAACATAAAACATCTCACAAACTGAACAGATGGTTCTGCTAATATATCACAGATGAGTTAAACTTGCCTCACTGTTTATAAGGAAGTGATCTTAAATGCACCTCAGTAAGGATATGAATAGCTTATTTTAACTACATTTAAGGAAATGTCAGAAAGCTACACATTGCCAAAGACATGTAAGATAAAATTAGCTTTACTATTTTCATAAATTTAAATTACTGGTATAAAAATATTTTATGTTCATTATACAAATTAAAATCTGCTAAATTAGAGACAAAAAGATATTGCTTAGTATATGAAATAAATACATATATGTATAGGATGAATGAAAGAGCTGGCATTTATTCTTTTTCACAGAAAAATTTTACCTTTTCTTTTTTTTTTTTTTATAAGAATGCCTCATGACTAAAAGGCAGGATTGCAGTTAAAAAAAAAAAAAGTTTAAAGCCCTACAAAAGTATCAAATAAAATGCAGCTTTAACCTGTGAAATAAATGATTACAGAAATTAGAATTAATAAAAGGCAGAGTAGCAAAGTACATATTGTTATTCACTTTAAAGTGATTGAAAGATATGATGAAATCTGGAAGATGAAACTTTTCTCAGCCTCTCTGCAATTGTTGATTAAGGAAACCTTGGAATTTTGGCTAGCAGTTTAGAGTTTTTTTTTTTTAATACTGCTTCATGGATTTAGGATTGTAGAAGATGTGCTAATAGAGATGCTTGATTTCTCTTCTGTCTTGAAAAATTATTTAGTGATTTGCAACCTAGTCTTAACTTTTAATAAATGAACCAAAAGAAACTTAAATTTTTGGATACTTAAAAAAATATTTATCTGCTTAGGTAATTATGTGACAGGCATTGTACTAGGCCCTTTAAAGTTTTCTTATAATGCATATATGTAATGCATATATATATATATATATATATATATGTATATATATATATATAAGTTGTAAGTTTTGTTTTTTATTACTATATATACAAGTCAAATCCACATTAATTTTCTCTGTCTTATGTGCAGATGTTTTGCTGCAAATACCTCATTCCTTATTTTGGATTACTTTGCTTAATTTTTCTCATATTAATTTCCCCCCAAAGAAATACTGAATGAGGAATAACTTTTGGTTGTTTGGATTTTCAGTAATCTGGACCAGGAGCAGGAATGTTTCAGAAAAATGATGATGACAAATAGTTGCTGTAAAGGTTGAAAGTCTAAAAAAGTATATTTGAATGCTTAAATGCTGTGCCAAAAAAAAAAAAGTCACTCAGTTGTGTCCGACTCTTTGAGACCCCATGGATTGTAGCCCACCAGGCTCATCTGTCCATGGGACTTTCCACGCAAGACTACTGGAGTGGGTTGCCATTTCCTTCTCCAGGGAAACTTCCCAATCCAGGGATTGAACCCAGGGATCGTACCCAGGTCCTCTGCATTGCAGGCAGATTCTTTACCATCTGAGCCACCAAGGAAGCCCCTTAGAGCCCCTTTAATCCCAAATCTCTCATTTCCTCCCTGTCCTGTCATCGTTAGTCATTCCATTCCCTCTGCTAAATTCCTGCACCACCGACAGCTTCTTCCCCTGACTACCAGAGTGTGCAAGAGGACAGAGGCCTCGCCCCCTGCATTTCTGCACACCTGTCATGCCTGAAATGCACACCTGCCTTTCTGCACACCTGCGTAATCCGCCCCCAAATTTATATCCTTTCTTTGGTTGCACATCAGGAAATACTGCTTTATTTTTAATTCCCAAAGTTTCAAGGTAGTATAAGAAAAATACAGGCACTCTGAGGAAAAAGAAAAGGGAAACTCAAGTCCTACCGAACATTTAAAACTGAAGAATGACTTTAAAATGAAAGGTGAAAAGTAATTCACACTGTAGCTGTGTGAAAATGTTTATGGAATCATCGCTTGGAAGGAAATTAATAATGTAATCTAACTCTACAGATGTAAAAATTTACTATTAGATGTAAAAATCAAAGATATGAATCAATTTGGTCAAATAAAAAAATGGCCTAGATGGTTGTTAGAAAATGACCAACATAAGAACAGGCAGCAATGCAGTTCTTATACCTGAGGCATTCAAATACAGGCTGCAAACAAAAATAGATACTTTCATCTTATTCGGAAATTACTGCAAAACTATATTTATTGTTTTGCCTTAATTATCTTAAAAACTTGACATTTGCACTTCAAATAGGGTGGCAATGTTTCCAACTGCCAAAACACACAAGAAACCTCTGGCCAAATTAAGACCACATAAGACATTTCATTTTATATCTGTAGTAAGTTGTTTGAAAGCAGCCAAATACCAAATAAGCATTTATACTTAAGAGTAATTAAAGTGCCAGAGGCAGGAAACAAGGCGAATAAAGAATACTATCTGTCTTAGATTTATTTGAAATTCAACCTGGAGAATAAGCCAAGTATTGGTTTTCTAGAACTAATTCTATTTGTTTGCTTTTCTCTTCTTCTTCTCCTTCTTCTAACCATTTATCAATTTCCTTTCCTTTTTTTCCATTTTTCTATAGTCCTTCACTCTCCCCTTCATCTCTACCCCATTACGTTACTGTTCTTTATCAATTCAGAGTTAAGGCAAAGACTTAGCAACTTGATGTGAGTCCACATGGAAGAGATGAAAGTAGCAACTCCTCTCTCTGCTGCCATCTGTGGAAGGATGTCAAGGGTTAAGCTAAGATAAAAGAACATCCCAGTCCTTCGAGAGAATAACTCTCCTGGCAAAATTTTCAGATTCATTTGGAATCACATCTTCTTCCTACTGGAAGACCATGGTGTTTTTTTTTTGAAGCCCATGGCCTTCAAAGTATCTGAGAAAAAATGGTAAAATGAATTGCAGCTATAGCAGAATACTTACTGATATATTATTATTTTTAAAAATATCACTTATATAAAATAATTGGAATGATGTTTAGTGTATTGCAATTATTATTAATATTGTTTAATTATATTTTCACCTGTAGTGTTCAGTTATTTTGGAAGATTTTGTGGGAAGAATTAAAAGATGCTCATAGATGGCCTTTCCCTTTATCTCTTGAAAGATTCAAGCAAATTAAGATATTGGGTTAAAGATTCCAAAGTAAAAGGGGAGGAAAAATGAGTCATTGAGTTGCAGTAGAGGCTAAGCTCTAAGGTATTTTTCTTGAATTAGTTGTGAAGGTTAGTGTATACATCCAGAATAGGTAGATAGCTAATTCTCCAGGTATATAGTCAACTCCCAGAGGTGCAATGCCTCTCTAATGCATGCAGATAGACTAGATTCTAGGAATCAGATATTTAGATTACCAAAAACCTGCCACACCCCTACTTGGAAAGAAAGATAAACTATGAGTCATGCCAAGGGAAAATATGGGTTTGGGCAAGGAACAGCCATGGCAGGTTGAAACTGACCTGGTTTCTGCTTTAATATGCCACAAAAGCTTCTGGAGATTTCATTCATAATCCTAAGAGGAGACAACTTCTAAGACAGAAAACTGGGACTGAATTTTCTGCTGCTTCTATAGGATGAGGGTCAGAGTTAAAACTAATAAATTATTGTGCAATGGACACAGGTAAAAAGACACTTTACAAAGATATCTAAAACATCTGAGATGAGAGAATGAGATCCAAAATGTCTCATACCACTATGAAGGGAGTCCAGCAATTATTTATTTTAATAATATTGCTTATTTTAATAAACAATTATTTTAATAATATTATCAAATTGTTTTAACTATTATTCATAATATTAATATTGTTATTATTTTAATATTATTGTTATTGTATTTAATTGTCTTAATAAGTAAATTGTTTTAATATTATTGCTTATAATAATTATTTTAATGTTTTAATATTAAATTAATATTAATTGATATAAATATTTATTTTAATAAATTACTTTAATAATATTTTTTAGTTTTTAAGGTATAATTGCAAAGTAAAAAAGCAGATTTTTATATATTATATACCAGCAGGGAGCATAATGGAAATCACTAATTCGTTAACATGGGCTAACTGTTTTTCTTGTTTTTGTGCAAGCTTGGGATCACATTTTCTCCAGAAGGAGATTTACATCACCTATCAATACACAATTAATTAGGAAGTTTATAGATCTGCACTGGCTATTTTAAAAAATTTAGATCTGTGCATTTCTATTCCCATAAACTTATATAACTAAACACACTGAATCAGTATCTCCGAATCAGGTTTTTGAATGCTAGGTGAATATCAGACTTATCTCATTAGATATAATAGATAAGTATGCAATTATAAGAGCATAATTACATATTTTCTCATTAAATATAGAAATGCTTTTAGCAATTACTACAGGCTTAATATATTTCCTGTTAAAAGTTGTATTTACAATAAAGAAATAAAATGATTGTTTTAAAAATGTTATGCTTCTTCTATCAACCTTCCAGACTGATGAAATTGAATGTATTTAGAAATTGGAGAATGTAATGCTTAAAATGTATATTTAAAAATACGAAACAAATATAGGAATGAGATTTTTCATGTTATTTATCAACTGAAAAAATCAACAATTTGGAAGCTAAAGCCTCAAATTCAACTCATAATTTTTTATTGCAAACGTTTGTTTTTATTTAAAAGTCTTGTTATTTATTGACTTTACAATATATAAATATCCTCAGTTTAGTAAACAAATAAAAGAGGTAATTTCAGTAACGGTATTATTATTGAAATTGTTGGACAAAAGTCATATGGTTTAGCTATGTAAGTGAAGTAGGAAATATATTTCTCACTGGGTATTTGCCAGAAGCTACTTACTGTTATTTGATACTTATATACACATCCAGAGAGCATCTAGACAGTGCTTCCCACGTGGCACCAGTGGTAAAGAACCTGCCTGCCAATGCAGGAGTCGTAAGAGCTACAGATGCATTTCCTGGGTTGGGCAGATTCCCCTGGAGGAGGGTACCACAACCCACTCCAGTGTTCTTGTTTGGAGAATCCCATGGACAGACGAGCCTGGTGGGCTATGATCCACAGGGTCACAAAGAGTCGGGCACGGCTGAAATGACAGCACAGCACAGCCCCTCAAGATATGAAATCAATGATTTGTTTTGGCCAGTCCTTAACTTACCTGGCTGCTGGTTTCTTTGGATTAGACAATTAAAACCCAAGGGCTTGGACTCTATAGACAATCTCAATAACTAATATTTAGCAGATATGGTCATTAAATATATTAAAATATATTAGACCTGGATATGTCATTTATGGGCCTCCTAGGAGGCACAGTGGTAAAGAATTCACTTGTCAATGCAGGAGACACAGGAGGCAAGGGTTTGATCCTTGGGTCAGGAAAATCCCCTAACATAGGCAATGGCAACCCACTTCAGTATTCTTGCCTGGAAAATTCCATGGACAGAGAAGCCTAGTGGATTAGGTGTCATAAACAGTTGGACATGACTGAACATGCAGATGCATGTCATTTATCAGCTTCTTCCATGGCCCTAATTAACTTATTCCATATCAACCAAGCCTATCTATTGTTAGGTGAATCACTTTTACAAAAAATAATTAAGAATTCCCAGGATCAGAAGAGGGATAAAAGTCACAAGAATATAATAATATAGAGCATCCTAACATGCTGTCATCTGAAGTCAAGTCAACAAAAGTATTACAAAAATGTAAGGATGGATTCCTTTGCAGATCCACTTGGAAAACCCTGAGTGAACTCCTTAGATTCTAACCGTGGCTAGTACAGAACAAAACAAATTAATTATCTGATATTGTTGACACTCTACAGTGCTAGCAGGTTAGATTTTTCATAAGAGCATTTTATAGAAAAAGGCTCTTCATGGTACATCAGAATGTATCATATACTGCTGCCTTTTGGCACATCAAGAAAGAAATTCTTGATGCCTCATTACTATTTTTTATATATTAAGAAAAATATGACAAATATGAAGAGATTTACATGTGTTTCTCATCAGTGTTTTGGAACATCTGCTGTCATCTACATTCCATAATAGGTGAAGAGATCATCTTTCAAAGAATGAATACAACATAGCATTTTGTTCCAGGCATGTTGTAGAAATCAATATAGAAAGAAGAATGTTCAGATGTTGATCAGACAAGAAAGAAAGTGAAGACCACGCTACTCATCTCAATAAGGCTTTTCCTTTTTACCTTTTGTGGTAGAAAATCTTTTTGCTAGACTTCAGGCTGTTCTCAGGGATAGGTGTAGTTGTATATCTCTGTATGTGTAGTTGTATTTCTGGTGTGTTTGAGATGGGGTGAGCCTAGCATCTTCCTACTCTGTCATCTTCTACTGTGTCCTCCCCTCTTCTGCAAGTGTACTTTTGATGTAGAAAATATAATAGCCATACACATATTTTAAGTCCAGTAATGCTTAATTATTGGCATTAATGTGAGTTATACTTACTCTGTATTGCTAATGATATACTTAGTATTCTAAGGGTTAACCCTATAAAATTATTTTAGATGGGCAATAATACATGATTCTTTTTAATTTTGTTTCCTATATGATCTCTCTTATAGTATTAGACAATGCTTGAACAGTAATTTATTAGTCACTAATATCTTCTTTTAATTCAAGAATCTGACAGTAGTCTTAGAAAATCTGAGTGGGTTAACTACTGACAGATGATAGCAATTAAGAGTGATTCCACTCTAGTTAACTATTTGACCTGCTGAATGATGAAAAAACCAAAGAGGGAATCAATTGTGCATTTCAGCATTGACTTGGAATGAAATCTTATTAGAATACTGAAATACATTAACTTATAATGATAATGACAGAAATAAATCTAATTGACAAATAATTAACTTAACATCAAAGGAGTAATAGAAAATGTTATGCATTTTTGTTAGCATGTTACAATTAGGATAGAAATTATGTGAAATGTATTCAATATCTAAAAATAACTGAGGTAAATTTAAGTGGATTTCAATTAATAGCTTGTGTTAATAGATGTAAAGTTAATATTCATCTAGCTATAGCTAGAGTTTTAAAATAGTTCGACAGTTAAATTTTTTTTATATGAAAAGAGATTAGATCAACTTAGAAGAAGAGTATCCTAAATATAAAAATAATTTAAATAAATTATTTAAAACAAATTAAAATATTCTTCTTCTTAATTTCTTTCAATAGATTCAGACACAAAACACAAAGTAAAAATTACCAGCATCACATTACCTAAACTTATTCTTTTGTATATATTTATCCATACTTTTATACTCCACCACAGGTATTCACATATGTATGTATATCTTAGGTAAATTATAAGGAAAATGCTGCTTTTGCCTATTTTTTGACTAAGTTAAATATTATATCATTTTTATTATAACTATTTTTTTATATTGACAGTTATTTATGAGAAAATGGAGTTCCTATACATGTTAGTTATATATCATTTAAAAATCTGTATAAATTGATATAATACAAGTAATATGTGCTTGAAGTTCAGAAAATTAAACAATTCTAAAGAGTAAGTTATAAAAAGTATAACTTATTTGCCCATGACCAAACACATTTATTGAAACAACTGTTTGTGAGATAACAGAAAATATATATACAGTCTCTCTGTCTGGTTCTTAGCACAGAATTCCTGAAACTCTTGAACATAAATCCCTAAGTGATAAGAGAACCAGGTGCACCTTTCATTCTATTATTCAGTCTTTGACCCTGGTTCCTGACATATGGCTCCTAAATTCTTTGGAAGATGAGGGTAATAGGAATATCTTTTGTTCTAGTGGGGCAGCTCTGAGTGAGCTCATAGATATCTCCTGAATGAGGACTGGTCAACAGAAAGACCAAGCCATTAATAGAAGCTTCAAGTTTTCAAGCTCTGTTGCACTCTCAACTCTGCTTCTCTAGAGAGATGAGAGAGGCTAAAAAAGAGTTAATATTTGATCATGGCTATGTGAGAAAGCCTCCAAAAATCTTAATTATATAATATTATGATTCTGGATTGGTGATTACATCCAGTTTACCAGGAGGGCGACACACGCTAACTCCATGGGGACAGAAGTTTTGCGATTTGGAACCACCCAGACATCATCGCCCTATGTATTTCTTCATCTGGATGTTCATCTGCATCCTTTAACATATTCTTTAGTAAATCATTAAACTTAAGTGTTTTCCTAAGTTCTGTGAATTGTGACAAGTTAATTGAACCTGAAGAAGGACTTGTAGGGATCACGAGTTTGTACCCAAGTCAGACAGACGTTGTGGGTATAGCTTGGGTACCTACTAGAAACTGTCATCTGAAGTAAGAGGCAATCTCATGGGGCTGTGTTCTTAACCTGTAGGATCTGCTGCTATCTCCAGGTAGTTAATGTTAGAATAAATCATAGTACACCCAACTGATGTCAGAGAATTACTTGGTGGGAGGAAAATGCCCACACATCTGGTGTCAGAAGTACTGTGAATGCAGTAGTAACGTGAAAATAAAGGAAAAACACAGCTGGGAAGACTGAGGTTTTTTCCCCCAACTTCATGTTATTAACAGTTTGTCTGCAAGTTTCCAGGTGTTTTTCATGAATATATAAATCATACATATTTAAAATATGTTTTCGTGCATGGCATTATGTTATATATACCATTCAGTAATATTTTCTCAAAATGGGTATTATTATATATATATACCCAAATATATTTGTCCATGTTATTTTTGTGATAGCTGCAAGTTTTTAAAAGTATAAACATGTAATAATGTATTTCCATAATAAACACTTGATGACTAGGTTATTTCTGATTTTTTCCTATTACAGGTGTCCTATTCAATGGACATCCTTTTGTCTATATCTTTGCATATTTATTCAGTTAGGTTTAATTCCGATAGGCAGAACAAGTAATTTGAAATATATGCATTTTTCACTTTTATTAATATCTCCAGACTGCTCTTTGAAACAGTCATGGGAGAATGATTTCTCTCATGAACTTATCAGAAACTTTTTTTTCCTCAACTTTATAAAATCCAACACTATTGTATTGCCATTTCAAAGTTGTTATTTTATAACAAGGAAGATACCACACTGGATTTAGAAGAAAGAAGTTTGGTATGAAGAAAGAAAGCTGTGTATTCATATATTTGTGACTCTTGCAAGTCTAAATTTTCATATTTGCAAATAGTCTAGACAAGAAGATATCATCTGTTTTTCTTCTAATGATTTTAGTAATTTCATCAGGAAAAATGTTTGAACACATAGCAAGTGATAGTCTTTGGAGAAATGCTAGTAAATCTGAAAGCTATGGCATTCCCTCCTCAACTTTCACAAAATATGTAGTTTTGAACTTTAACCCATAAAAAAGAAATCACTTGAAGTTAATGTAAAAATAAGGTTACCTGAAATTATCACCAACAATGCTAATTCACTCAAATGGATTTGAAAAGCTGAACCCTGGAATTTCATAAGCATCTGACTCTGATACAGGTAGGCTGAAAATCATAATTCAGTAACCAATGTCAGTCTTGAAAAAGCCATCATTATTGCTTATGTCTAAGGACATGAGCAAGATGAATAGTTAATGTCATATTCATTAACAGTCATACCTACCCCAAGGGGATACACAGTATTGGGAAGAAGGGTTGAAAGATAGGATGATGGACCAATTTCATATTTCTGTATTTGTCTATAATATCAGAGAAGCAGAAGTGTTTTCTTGTTCAATATACTTTATCTTTTCAGTCTTTAATTCAGTTGAATCATGTAGATGGGTAAGGAGGAATCCCAAACTGATTTGAAAGTCTTTCTGTATTTATTTTTTTCTATCAAACTTTAAATTCCTTGATGGTAGTGGCCATAACTTCTTAAAATTCATATACTTAAATTCTTGCTTTGGGGGGGAAAAAAGTTTAAAAAAAACCCAAAAAACAAACATTGCTCCTTGTATTAGATTTCTTTTACTGTGTAAAAATTATCACAAATTTAAGAACTTAATACAACATAAATTTATTACCTCACAGTTTCCAATGAGTCAGGAAATCTAGACACAGCTTAGCTGGGTTCTCCCCTCTGTTCTCAAGCAGCAATCAAGGTGTTAGCTGGGGCCACAGTTTTCACCTGGGGCCTGAGGTCCTCTCCTAAACTTCTTTGTTAGCCAATCTAGTTCCTTCTGATTGAGATCTTTGTTTTCCTGCTAACCATTCACTAAGGATTTCTCTCAACTCCTAGATGCTGCTTCCCTATGTAGATTTTTTGCAATATGACTGTTTTACTCTTCTGAGACCAAATGAAAAAAATAAGTAAACAAATAAACAAAGAAAAAAAATCTCTGGTTTTGAAAGATTCACTGCTTAGGTCAGGCCCACTGAGGATAATATGCTCTTTCTCATTATTTCAAAGTCAATTGATTAGATATATTGATTACATTAGAAAATCCCTTTGTCACATAATCAGGGTAATGATGTCTTTAGAATATCCACAGGTTCTGCCCTACATTCAAGAGACAGGCTTATAAAAGAGTGAATGTCATTAGGAATAATCTTAGTATTCTGCCTATCATACTTTTTTATTGTATATTGAATGACATACTTTTATGATAATTATTTATTTTCCTCTCTATAGTAAAATTTGGTCTGCATAACAAAATAAAAACTTGCCCATCAAAATGAAATCAAGTTGAAAATAGGATCCAAAATCTTGAGTTTAAAAATAATCAAACATTTTTCTTCCCCCAACTGTTCAATTTTCTTTACCTCCAATTACTAATGTTGATTATTTGGACTTTTATTTCTTCTCAAAAATCAACTGAGAAAATCCAAGCAAAATGTGTTGCTAATCTGAACTATCCTTTCCTAATTCTTATGTATCCTATATTCACTTTCTTAAGACAATAATTGAATAAATAAAATTTTGAAATTTGGCATACTAGAGAAAAGTCAAGACACATTTTAAAAGAATATATATGTTTGCTTCACAGATTCAGCTGAGATACAGAAATATATTCTTGTTTTAATGATTCTGGAAAGGAAAATTATCTTCTAATTAAGAAATGGTAAAACAGAGTAATAGCCCTTTGGGTCCTGTTATCAAAGCATTAATAGACCTTTAAGCAGATATTCTCTCTAAATTAAGCCCCAATTCTTTCAGTGCTACTTTCCTTGTGTGTTTTTTTTTTATTTTGCTTTACATTAAGCACTACTGAAATTTAATAACTAGCCAAGACATGTCACAATCAAAATGTGAAGAAATGTTTTTTAGCTCTTTTGAGTTGTTCACTTACTTATTCACCTATTCAGCAAATATTAATTGAATGCATACTATTTGCCAGACTCTGTGAAGCACCGTCTCTATAGCTGAAAAATAAAAAATACATGATTTCTAACCTCACAGAGTTAAAACTGGAGGAGTTATTCAAACATTAAACAGATATACATTTATATCACAGATCATTTATTTAGAATTGAGTGTAGATTTGTGAAAAATATGTAGAAAAGAATATACATATATATATATATATATATATATATACAGCAGTATAATATATACTATAGAGGAGTATACATATATATATATATATATATATATCTCAAAGCAGTTTTATATAAACTTAATGAGAAATGGAAATATTTGAATAAGTGGTATTTCATCTGAGACCTGTATATAAAGTAGATATAAATTCCAGAGGCACAGAAGAAGAGGAAGAGAAGGGTAAGCAATGTAGAGAAAAGGAGTGTACATTTGAAACTTCTGAGGTTTGAAGAACCTTAATACAGAGAAACAAGTGAAAACTAATCCAAGTATGCAGAGCTTCAAGAACAAGAAGTTGGCTCAAGATGAGGAGCAGGTGCCAGGACCGTAGCAGTCATATGAAAGATCCCAGGTTTTGTTTTGTTTTTGTTTTTTTTTTGGTGTTATTTTTTATGACACATTTTAACGAGCAGTGTATTACAGTCTGAATTTGTTAAAGCCTGAAACAAGCTCACCTGCTTTCCTTGGGATTTCAATGCAAAAGAAGCAAAAGGGAGGGCCAAGCTCAAGTAAGAGACAGAAAACAGAGAAAGCCAATGTGATGCATCTGTAAGTGAGCTGGGCCCCACTTCATGAGAAAATATTTCCAGGTTCCTGGTCACACAAAGTCTTTCTCAAGAGGCTGTATGGAGTCAGTGAATCTAGGAGTACTCTCTCTGGGTTAAGGATAGATTAATTTATATGGATTCATGTGGTCCTCTGAATCCTATTTGTCCACATTTGTTCTACATGTCAGTGACTTTTTCATATACCTGGCCCCTTCAGGCAATCTTTGGAGAAGACAAAACTTTTATGGATCCAGGAGCAGAACTCAGATCTAGAAAGGCTGTGGTTTTCAACAAGAGCCACAATGGAGGCAAAGCAGACACTGGCCTTCACCTCAAGGGGAGTCTGAGACAAACAGTAGCTGTGTTAAAAGATGAGCAATGATGATATCAGGAACTTGAGAACACTGAGGAAGCTGTGACTACTCCAGTAGAGAAGCATGGCAGATGAGTCAGGCTAAGGGGTGAAGGAGACCAAAAACTGAATCCGAGAGTTCATAACCTAGCTTCCATTTAGAGTCTGACATAATTCAGTATGCATTTGAAAGGTTACTTTTGGGATGCTTGGTGGGGGAAAGGATAAGCAGGGGATGAGAGAATATGGGGAGATAGCAGCAGTCCAGGTGAGAAAGTAAGATAGCTTGGTAGTGAAGACATAATACAGACTGTTGGAGAGTAATATGATTTTTTCAATGTTTCTATATGGACAGGATTTTCTGAGCAAAGAGAACTGGAACCTCAGTTAGAAGAAAATTTTCAGAAATTGAAGGTGACTGAAAAGCAAAACTGAGATAGTGAGAAACCTCCAGAGATATTTAGACATTTATCTCTGTGGAACTGTATGTTTACATTTCAAAGGGCAATGAAACTCAGAGGAGCCATTTCCATTCCAAAGGATGATAAGACATTAGAAAGCAAAGTTTTTCGCTCTCTTTTGAGGAGAGAAGTGGCAGTTGTCTAGCTTATATGCAAATTTCCAGAGTCATAATTTCAGGTTCAGGGCAAAAATCCCTTTTACATGTGTAGAGTGACATCTGTCTGTCATCCCACCAGTCAGAAAGGGGATAATGAGGTGTGGGGGGGCCAATGTGGTCATTATTATTATTATAAGTAATAATAGCTCTATTCCTCATCTGAAAACCTAGTTTTTGCATTCAGGACAAGGTAAACATATCATACAGTTATCACGGAGTTTGTTTAGTGGATAAGCTAAACAAGACCAGGTGATTACTTAGAGATGGGAGTTCATTCTTTCTTTTGAAGAAATTTATAGAGATAACTATTGCAAGACACAGTCTTTGGTTCTAAAGATAGAGCTACAAACATAACTGGCAATGTCTATGACCTGATAGAAGTGCAGCTAATTAGGTAATATCAGCATCAAAAATTTATTTTATTCACTGATATAACAGTCAGTTAGTAGGTCGCATAGATGGGAAGACATGATTGATGGATGTTTTAAGTTCAACATCATGAACCTGTTGCAACTTCTAGCCATTTCTTCTAAAAACTGTGGATTTCTCACAGTGTCCTCCATAAGTAATGAGCCCTCCCTCACCACTTAAAAGCTGTGTATTACAAACAATGCAAATGCTTTTAGATGAGAAAACAGGGGCGGGTTGACTTAGCTACAGAAAAGCTGGCTGCATATCTTCCTGAAGATACTATGTTGGATCTCAGATAACATATCTTTAAGATTCTATGCCATAGATGTCTTAAATCTATTTCAATCAAAGCAGAGGTGTTGAATGAACAATTTAGTCAATTTCACTATCTTTATCAAATCAACACATCATATCAACAGAAAGCAAAATGTGTAGTCATTTAAGATATTATAACTCTCTTTACAAATCTCTTGGAAATCCATCAAATACTTTTTAAAGCACTTTGATGGGAATTTAATTAATTACATCCAGCAGTCCTTGGGAACTGTAATAGAAGCTTGTTTCAAAGACATTGTCAAGATGTCAAGGATGACTTAACATTAGAGAACCTGATTAGAGACTTAAAACTATTACCAACTAAACTCATCATGGACGCAGTTTCTATAACTGGGGTTAAGATGATGTGTTTTACCAACATTTATTGTTCCTTTCTCTGGAGAAGACAGCACTGCCACCGCCCCACTTAGAACAGGTCTGGCAGTTGGTGTCCCTTTGCAATTTAGTTTTCTGGGCACTCTTTGAACTTTCAACTTCTCTAACATTATGTATTACAAATCTTTGAGAGAGCCTGAATAGTTCCCTTTTGAAGATTTTGTCAGATATAATTACTTACATCATAACCCAAGGCTGAAAAAATATTTACAACAGAGCACATTCTTGACAATGAAAACATTTCTTATATTCTAGAGTACTGTTCTCTTTTAAGGCCATTAACGGTAGGGACTAGTAACAAACTCATGACTAAACATCGAGGAAGTTAGGTTCAGATCAATTTTTTACTAATCAACACTCTATCACTAAATATGTACTTTTTTTCTCTCTGTTTCATTTCTCTCTTTGCTTTACTGACCTCTTGGGATTATCAGGGGAAAAAATAAAGCTAGTGTTACAGAGTTTTGAAAAGGCAGTATGAAATTACACACAGAATGATGATTTGCTGTTTATTTAAACAGCAAATATAATTTAAACTAACCCATTTCAGAACACATATAAACCAGTCTCTCCTAACACTTATTTTCTTATAGTTGGATTTCCCCCCACATTTCTCGTTTATGAAAAACATTATCTAGAAAATCATTAAATACAGGATCCTTTTTTCACACTAATGATTCAGAATAATTCAATATATTTAATTATTTGTTCTTTCAAACATCTCTCTATTCAGTCATATAAGTATCTTCTCTTTTATTGCTTTGATTACTTCACTACCTACTTCATCCAGTAATCTTTCTCCGTCTAACCTTTAATGAAAAAACTGTGTTTCAAGTTTTCCTGTCACTCTTCATTTCCCTGGCAATGTAATCATGATAATATCTATTTGCATTTTTAGTTCCTACCATGAAAATACAGTAGGATTTTTCAAATTATAGTACTTTCTTGCTTTCCTTTGTACTAAACACTTTTTTTCTATTCTATTTTTTCTTTTAGAATTTTAATTTTTAACATTTTAACATTTAATTTTTAACATTAAATAAATTTAATTTTTAACATTTTCCCTATTTTTCATGATAGATGCATTGCTAATTTTTTTCAATTCCTTCAACTCTTTTTTTTGCAAATATTTGCAAATGTTTTTGGCTGAAGAAATAGTAAGGTAAAGAAGTTACTGAGAAGCACAATAAATATGAATGGATAGCCTTGAGATTTATAGGATATTTTATTAGAGGATAAATATATCAATATTCTCTGATACTGAGACAAAGTCAGTGAGATTTTATGGCAGTAAGTTTTCCCTGTAAACTAGAAAAAAATTGCAATTAGTGATCTCTCAATGCAGTTTTAGCTCTGAAATATGAATGAAATGGTACAGTAAACATCTATTTTTCATTAAGCCCATAATATTAGATGGACCTCCTGGAATTAAAAGTAGTGGTTTTGTGACTGTATGGAGTAACCACTTATTTTGCACAGTAGGTAGTAAACATACAGAACGCTTATTCACAGGACCTAGTCTGACTGAAAGTTGCACTAAATTGAAAAGAATTTAAAATTCAGTCTTGGATCATAAAATCATTGCTGCTGTTGACATTTTGAAATCAGCAACCTAAATGTCAGCTTTCCTCCCCATATCCTATTTGTCATTATTAAAAAAGCTGGATCTTTATTTTACTCAGTGAGATGCTGTTCTTAAACAGATTTAGAATTTTAATAAAATTTAAAATATGCAATAAATGTATTATTCCAAGTTTGTTCCTGGGAAGGAAACATGCCTACCTATAAGTGAGTTTTGCATCTTAAGAAAATCGGAAGCAGGTAGGATTATTCTAAAACTATAACCCAATTGCTCATCTTGTATTTATTTTATTTTTAAGTCTATTCTGTGAATTGAGTTTAGTGGCTTGTGGTTTAGGGATTAGTTGCCATTTGTGACTGGGCAAATGATGTCATGTGAATTTTATTTTCCTTAAGTCAATACGTGAGCAGTGGCTTAATTCCAGGAAATAAAGATGGCAAAATTTTGATTTATAGTAAAAGGTGAGCTGCTGGTTAAATTCTAGAAATGATATCTATTTATAGTTTTGACAATCTCAACTTACTCCCTAAACTGGTAAATCTTATTTTGATTATTCATATTTAGAAGAATGAAAACTGTAGTGCTGAAACAGATATCATTATACTATAAACATGTGATGTTGTCCTGCTCCAGGCTCTACTGCATATTGTTCTTTGACCTTAATCATATAGCCTAATCCCTGAGTCCTTGATCATATGCTAAAACATAGAGCTTGACTGACACAGAGAAGGACCCACATGAATAAATGCAACATTACAATATCCTTGAGAGAAAAGTGAAACTGTGAATATTATAAGAAATTTTCATTAACAGACTCAGTCAATTTGACTTCTAAATTGCCTCTAGTTTAGAAGGCAGTGCTTTGGCTTGCTTTGTACAATATACAAAAAATAAGTTTGCCAATAAATATGAAAAATGCATATAATACCATAGGAAATATTTAAGAACTTGTGAGAAAAATCTTGAATATTTATTCAAATACTTTTGTGATGAGGTGACCAATGAACAAAATTTAATGACTAATTACTGTAGATATCGCTGAAATTTTTCATGGAGAAGTCAAAGATTTTTAACACACTTAACTCACTTAAGATTTCATCATAGAACTATTTATGAATCCTTTGGTGTAATGTATGCTGAAATATCTCAGATCAGACAGTTTTAAAAGAAATGTACTTGAGGTTGATGACATTTGGTTTGGAAGACTAATGAAATTACTAGTCATCATCTCTTTCAAGTACAAAAGCTCACTATATCTTGAATCTACAGTATAGGTTATCCAATACATTCTTAAAAGGTGAGATAATACATATTTTCAACAGGCCATGTGATCTCTGTCACAGCCGCTTAATTCTCTCCTTATAGTGCTAACACAGATAGGAAATGTGTGTGTTTGTTTCAGTAAAACTTCACTTAGAAAGAGATCTACACTGTGGGCTACAATTTGCCAAATTCTGGTCAAGAAGGTTGGTGGGCAAAGAAAATGAAGAGAAACTACATCTATAAAAAATGATGGGATTGAATCAAAATATTATGTCCATTTACTTTCTAAATTCTTGAAATTCTTGATTGTATTCTTAGGCTCTGATAATTCTAAAAGAGACAGTGGATATTTCGTTAAAGACTTCCAACTTTGTTTTAAATATTACATACTTATACTATATTGATTCTTGAAAACAGTTCTCTTATTTATGCTTTAAAATGAAATTATTCCCATTTTTGGAATTGACATTGAGAGATTCAAAATACAATAAGACATAATTGAAGTGTTAATGGAGAGTTCCTCAATCATTTGATTTTTAAATATTTTCTTCATTAAAAATGTACCAACTGTAACTTTAAATTTAGTTCCTTATTCATAAGCCCCTTTGGAAAAGAAATGAATATTTTCGAAGTATCTATTTAACAAATCTTTTGGCTAAATTTAAGAACACTATTATACTTCTTTCTACACTAACTGAAAGTTCTGAAGGTTGTTACTAGTAAAGAATATCCTTGATAATTCAGATAATTCTGAAATTTGCTGCAATATAGCTGTGGCCTAAGATCTTGTATGTCTGCAATTGTATAACCTTAAGGTGTCTCAGCTACAGTCGGTAAGACATGATGATGTACTCATAATGTGAATGATTCTAATTCAATATCAGCACAAGAAGAAAGCATTTTCCGCTGAGTGACAGCAAAGGTCAAATAATTGAATTTAAGGATATAAAACGGGAAATTTAATATGTTCTACTGAATGTTACATTGCATGATACTTTTTGAGTTTATTATCGCATTTTTCTTCCAACTATTTCCCTCCCTACCACTATACATGTGAGATGACCAGGATAAGGCTAGGATTTTGCCAAAGATAGATATATTCATTGGCTTCTTTACAAACCATTTTTTAAGGCAGAGAGTATGTGTATTGAGGAGGTGTTATTGTACAGGTAAGGATTGTCTCCTGTAATTTCAATATAATTAAAACTCCCTGTTTCAGTATTTTAAGATAAACATATTTAAAATTTGAAATTTGTCTATTCATCTAAATTATCCTAATTTATCCTTAAAAAGTGTTGCTAAATCACTCTCCTTGAAGACTCAGATTCTGACATCTTATAGTAACTGTAGTGATCATTTCACTGTGTAGACTTAGTAACAGGAAATAAATTATTTTCACTAATTTTATACACTACAGAAGTAGTACACCGAATATAAATCTGGAGTAGAATTATTTATGGGAAACATCTAATAGTTTGACTGAATTCTGGCATTTTTGATGAATAACTCATCAAGTCAGGAAAACAGTGTAATCCCTGTTAATAACTCTCTGGAAAAAAAAAGTTAATGATGCCTGAAATTATTAATGCAATTTTCAAGGAAGCATAAGTTACTCTCTAAGTGTTACCTAGACATTGTGAAGACAGTGGCTTCTTACAAGGCTAGATGCTTTGAATCTCTGATTCCCATCCAGTTCTAGTTTACTGACAGAAACCTAAAGAGCAGTGTGGAAACAGATCTTACAATCAGGGGGTCAAGTTGAAAGTAATGTAAAATGAAATTATACCAAATTTATTGATGTGAGTTCATTAAACAGTGATTCCACATTCAGTGTTTTAAACCAAATGTTTAGGGATGTCATAACAGTTTGCTTCTTGGTTAACTGAAACATGGACTCAAAGGTGAGTTTATACTAAATAAAGTTTAAATGCCAGAACTTTCGTGGTGTACTATAGAAGAAACTATCCAAAATATCGAAGAGTTTTTAAATTTTTTTTTTTAATTTGGTTATTCTCTGTGGGTTGGAATCACAGTGGGAACTGATACCTTCAAATGTGTATGTACATGCTAAGTCACTTCAGTCATATCCAACCCTTTGTGACCATAAGGACTGGAGCCCACCAGGCTCCTCTGTCAGTGGGGTTTTCCAGGCAAGAATACTGGAATGGGTTGCCATGTCCTCCTCCAGTGGAGCTTCCAGACCCAGAGAACCAACCTGCTTCTCTTCTGTCTCCTGCATTGGCAGGAAGGTTCTTTACTGTTAGTGCCACCTGGGAAGCCCTGTTCCTTCAAAAGGGATCCAAAAACTCAAGAGAAATGACAGCATCTTGTGGCATTACGGGTACAATGGTAACAATCAATATCTAAATCAAAAAGGCATATGGTTACTGTAATGGAGAGTGGAGCCAAATCAGGAATTAAAATAATTCAAATTGAAGATACTTCCTATTACTGGCTAATTGATTATGTTGTCTCTACAACACAATTGATGGGCAGTCTTTTGAAGTCTGATTTGATCTGCATAAGGAGAAAAGCTCTAGCCATCCCAGAAAAGAAATATAACTCCAACCACTAAAACAGGATGTTGTGGCCACCTTCACTAAGTTAAGATTTGAATCAGTTTACAAGATCCCCTGGAAGAGGGAATGGCTATCCACTCCAGTTTTCTCCCCCGGAGATTTCCAAGGATAGAGGAGCCTGGCGGTCCATGGGGTCTCAAAGAGTTGGACACAACTTCGTAACTCTCACTCACAGACTTCATAGATCACAACAAATTGTGGAAAATTCTTAAAGAGATGGAAATATTAGACCACCATGCCTGTCTCTTGATAAACCTGCATTCAGGACAAGAAACAACAGTTAGCACTGGACAGGAAACAACGGGCTGATTCAAAGTTGAGAAAGGAGTAATCAAGGCTGTATATTGTCACTCCACTTACTTAACTTATATACAGAGTACATCATGCAAAATGCTGGGCTGGATGACTCACAATCTGAAATCAGGATTGCCAGGAGAAATATCAACAACATCAGATATGTAGATGATACCACTCTAATGGCAGAAAGTGGAGAGGAACTAAGAGCCTCCTGATGAGGGTGAAGAAGAAGAGTGAAAGAGTTGGCTTAAAATTCAACAATCAAAAAACCAGGATCATGGTATCCTGTCCTATCAGTTCAGTTTAGTTGCTAAGTCGTGTCTGACTCTTTGCAACCCCATGGACTGTAGCATGCCAGGCCTCCCTGTCCATCACCAACTCCTGGAGTTTACTCAAACTTATGTCCATTGAGTGGGTGATGCCATCCAACCATCTCATCCTCTGTTATTCCCTTCTCCTCCTGTCTTCAATCTTTCCCAGCATCAGACTCTTTTCCAATGAGTCAGCTCTTTGCATCAGGTGGTCAAAGTATTGGAGTTTCAGCTTCAGCATCAGTCTTTCCAATGAATATTCAGGACTGATCTCCTTTAGGATGGACTGTTTAGATCTCCTAGCAGTCCAAGGAACTCTCAAAAGTCTTCTCCAACACCACAGTTCAGAAGCATCAATTCTTCAGTGCTCAGCTTTCTTTAGAGTCCAACTCTCACATCCATACATGACCACTGGAAAAACCATAGCCTTGACTAGATGGACCTTTGTTGGCAAAGTAATGTCTCTGTTTTTTAATATGCTGTTTAGGCTGGTCATAACTTTTCTTCTAAGAAGCAAGTGCCTTGTAATTTCATGGCTGCCATCACCATCTGCAGTGATTTTGGAGCCCCCCAAAATAAAATCTGTCACTGTTTCCCCATCTATTTTCCATGAAATGATGGAACAGGGTGCCATGATCTTAGTTTTCTGAATGTTGAGCTTTAAGCCAACTTTTTCACTCTCGCCTTTCACTTTCATCAAGAAGCTTCTTAGTTCTTCGTCACTTTCTGCCATAAGGATCCTATGGCATCCAGTCCTATCACTTCAGGAAAAAAGGTGGGGAAAATGTGGAAATAGTAACAGATTTTCTTTTGGGGTTGGGGCTCCAAAATCACTATGGATGGTGACTGCAGCCACAAAATTAAAAGACACTTGATCCATGAAAGAAAATCTATGACAGACCTAGATATGTATTAAAAACCAGAGACATCACTTTGCCTACAAAAGTCCATCTACTCAAAGCTATGGTTTTTCCAGTAGTCATGTGTGGATATGACAGTTGGATCATAAATAAGGCTGAGCACTGAAGAATTGATGATTTTGAATTGTGGAGCTAGAGGAGACTCTTGAGAGTCCCTTTGATTGCAAGGAGATCAAATTAAACATTCCTAAAGGAAATCAACTCTGACTATTCATCGGAAGGACTGATGTTGAAGTTCTAGCACTTCGGCCACCTGATTCGAAGAGCTGGCTCATTGGAAAAGACTCTGATGCAGGGAAAGATTGAAGTGCAAAGGAGAAGACGGCGGTAGAGGGTGAGATAGGGAGATGGCACCACTGACTCAATGGACATAGGTTGAGCAAACTCTAGGAGATAATGAAGAACAGGGAAGCTTGGCATGCTGCAGTCCATGGGGTTGCAAAAAGTTGGACATGACTTAGTGACTGAACAGCAACAATATCATTGATTATATTATACTACTAGACCTATTGAGTTGGAGAAGGAAATGGAAACCCACTCCAGTATTCTTGCCTAGAGAATCCCATGGACAGAGGAGCCTGGTGGGCTGCCGTCTATGGGGTCGCACAGAGTTGGACACGACTGAAGCGACTTAGCAGCAGCAGCAGACTTATTGAGTAGTAAGTTGGAATTTCTCAACATGCATCAGGAAGACAATTACGGAACAGAGCGTAGGAAATAAAACCCATAAAATTTCAAGAGCCCGCTACCTCAGTGAAATTTCTAGAGTTCCAATGATGTGAGGGACATTTCCCCCCCTTTCTGTTCATTTAAAATTGTCCATTATTTGACATAAATAATGTCAAATAATGTTTATGTTGTAGCAGCAACAACAATATCTTAAGAAGGACTTAAACTGTGGGTAAACAAACAAGCAAAAAGCAAAGAAAGAAATACATTTAGTACAGCTATGAAAAAAAAAATACCATCAGGCTCATTACTAATGTAAGTTCCATATATCACATTTTCAGTGGCATACTTAAGCTTAGACAGAGTTTAAAATATGGTAAGTGATTATAGTAAACTTTGGACAAGGAAAAATTGAAGGTAAAATACTTACAGAGGTTTTTCTAAAATATGTGGATGGCATTGTTAGTCATTATAACTTTGAAATGAATAAAAATGTCTCTAATGTGAATGCAGTATTGCAGTACTTAAAATGATCACATAATGAGACTCTCACACTGAGAGTAGCCAAATATGGATTTCATTATCAAATGTACATTATTTCTTAAATTCAATATATGTGAGAACACATAATAATCTCAGAGCCTCTGTTCTTAGACAGCTAAAGAAATTAAGAATAAAGAAAAAGAGTAAAAAAGTGGTACAGAAGGAAAATGGTGCTCTTTAACTTTTCCTTAATCTACATAGCTACTCTCTAAGCTATTGCAAAAACTACCATCAATATACTAAATTGCATAAATTGTTTATGCAAAGCAATCCGAATTAAAGGAAAGATTGACAGAATTATAATAATAGTTTCCTTTTTTTAATAAAATCAATATATAAAAATATGACTCTAAATTTAACAATTGTCAAAAATCACCACTACCAAATTTGTGATTCTAAATCTTGCAGAAGCATAAATTATCTTGGAGGAGAATTTTAAAAGCAGTCCTCTGCGATTGTCAAGTAATCTAATTAGTGTGATTTTTAGCTTCCATTTTCAGTTTCAAGTCCTTCTTAATTTTAAAAATGATTAAATTTCTTTTTCACCAACAAAAAATACTTCAAACTGATTTGTATTTAGTAGCATCACAGTGGAGAGTGTACCAAGCTGTTCAAGATGGCTTTATAAATATACAAGTTTTTAAACTGTTGTGTTGGCGTCTATATTTTTCAAATATATGAACTAATAATTAAAGATATTTGTCTCACTCATAATTTGCTAAGGATATCAGTATTAACATTCTAATATTTGAATGTCTATGACACTTCCACAGCAAGCATATATTTATACATATAAAGTGTTAGTTGCTCAGTTGTACTGGACTCTTTGCAACCGCGTGGAGTGGAGCCTGCCAGACTCCTTTGTCCATGGAATTCTCCAGGCAAGAATACTAGAGTGGGTAACGATTCCCTTCTATATATACATATATATATGTGTGTATGTGTGTGTGTGTGTGTGTGTGTGTGTGTGTGTATATATATATATATGTTGTGGGATACTTTTGGCCATAGTGTTTCTGGTTTTAATGTTGCAATGTTCTGAATTTAAAAAGCTTCCTAAGAATAGTTTTTAATTGTAGGAAAGTAATTAGTGCATATGATTTATAACCAGTTATACAAAGATTAAATATAAGTTCTGCCACTTTATTTGCTCCATGCCTTTGAACAGATTAATTCACTTTATAGCATTATTAAAAGAGAAGCTGATACTACCTTTTAAGGGTACTGGAAGGTTTACTTATAAACTGTCTTACATAGTATCTGAAACTAAGGTGTTCTCAACTACTCTACTTAAGGTAATTCTTTGGATATGAAAACAAATACTTTATGCTCTAGTTTCAACTTTTAGCTTCAAGCAAATAAACTGAAGCTAAATTGTAACACACATTACAATTTTAGTTTAAATCTGTGTTTTGTCTAATAAGATAAACAGTTAGGAGAACCCCTTATTTCTTGCAGCTTTCTTCTCAGATGACTTTTTCTGATACTGAACTTCAATAAATTTTAGTACCCTTCTTCTCTAAGGAAGATTCTTTATTTTTTCTCCCTGTTCCACAGAAAAGACTTAAAACACAATAACCTCACCCACAGAACCAAACAATTGTCATGTGTGCAAGAGGTAGTGTCAATGCATGTCATGCACAGCTTCATGTTCCAGTTGATGTTTGTTCAACACCTTCTTGATACAGTTTCAGAAAATTATCTTGAGGTAAACATGTATCTGCTGAAATGGTTCTTTTCATATTAATGATAATATATTACTTTATAAGCTTGTTTTGTTTCTTTCTACATTTAGATTATTGATGATTCTGCTAGAATTCATAGAAATTTTTTTAAAATTTTGTAATAAAAGAGTTTTTCCTTAAGAACATTTTTATAATTTCATCCAAATATGTAGGGAGAAATTCTTACTGTCTAGTAACCTCACTTTAGGGCTTCCCTAATACCTCAGTTGGTAAAGAAGCCACCTGCAGTGCAGGAGACCCTCATTCGATTCCTGGGTTGGGAAGATCCACTGGAGAAGGGATAGGCTACCCACTCCAGTATACTGACCTGGAGAATTCCATGGACTATATAGCCCATGGTTACCAAGAGTTGGGCATGACTGAGTGACTTTCACAACCTTACTTTTGGATAGTTTTCAAAAAATTGAAATCAGGATTTTGAAGAGTATTTCCACTTTCGTGCTGCTTATAGCATTATTCATAGTAGACAAGAGGTAGAAACAATCTAAATGTTCATTGACAGATAAATAGATAAAGCAAATGTGGTTTACACAAACCATAGAATATTATTTTGCCATTAAAAAGAAGGAAATTCTACTGTATGCTACAATGTGAAGGAAAGTTGACATTATGTTAACTGAAATGAAACAGTCACAGAAGGAGAAAATGCATGATCCCATGCACATGAGGTACATCTACAGTAGTTAAACCCACTGAAGGAGAATGTAAAGGGTAGGTTGCCAAGGGTTGGGGAAAGAGGGAAATGGAACGTTTCTGTACAATGGGTAAACAGCTTCAGTTATGGAAGATGAAAAAGTTTAGAGGTATGTTGTATGTCAGTATATGTTGTATATGTTGTACATCAGTTAACAATACTATGTGTGTTTGCGTGTTTTAGCGGCTCAGTCATGTCTGGCTCTCTGTGACCCCATGGGCTGTAGCACACCAGGTTGTTCCTTCCATGGAGTTCTCCAGGCAAGCATACTGGAGAGGGTTGCCATTCTCTTCTCCAGGGGACTTCCCAACCAGGGATTGAACCCTGGTCTCCTTCATTGCAGGCGGATTCTTTACCATCTGGGCCATCAGGGAACTATTTATACTGTACACTTAAATATTTAAGAGGGGAGATCTCATGTTACATTTTTTTTTTACCACAGTAAAAATCATCTAATGGTATTATATGACTGAGTAGCTGGCATTACACTGAAGACCACCATTCTATTCTCTGTATCTATGAATTTGGCCTTCTCTAAAGATTTCACATGTAAATAGTGAAATATAGTATTTATCTTTTTCTTTCTGGCTTCTCTCACTTAGTATTATGTCCTCAAGTTCTATCTATGCTGTTGCATCTATTTATGGTTGAATAATATTCCTGTATTATATATATACACTGTATATAACCTATATTTCCTTTTCTATTTTTCTGCCTAAGGACGTTTCGGTTGTTTCCATATCTTAGCTATAAATACTGCAGTAAACATGAGACTACAGGGAGTACACTATCTTATATATATATGGCATATGGTAGTTGTAACTTTAATTTTTTGAGAAGTTGCTACACTATTTTTCATAATGACTGTTCCATGAACAGTGTATTTAAAAGGCTTTATTTTGTTACAAACTCCACCGGTATTTTTCCTTTTAAAATATTATACTGAAGAAATGATAAAATCTTGTTACTATAACTATGTAAAATAACTGCTTGTAATGCAGGAGTCCTGAGTTTGATCCCTGGGTTGGAAGGATCCCCTGGAGAAGGGAAAGGCTACCCGCTCCAGTATTCTGGCCTGGAGAATCCAATGCACTGTATAGTCCATGGGGTCGCAAAAAGTTGGACACGACTGAGCGACTTTCACTTAAGAAACTGAATGAACACTCTGTACAAAGATTCAGAAAAAGTTCAAGTTTTCAATATAGAACTGGCAAAAGAACTGCCTATATATTGTTTCTTTCAAATATGAAAGTCGTTCGTCCTTTGAATTGTATTAGTTTACTCTTTTTCAGTTACCAGAATCAGAAGCACATTCAAGTAACCCAAAGTGACAAGAATTTATGATATATTAACACAAAAAGACAGCCTCAATAGCTACATATAATGATTCCCTGGAACAGAGCAGCCCATCACTCACCACAATGCATTGGCAGCTCTCAAGTAGTCTTTTTAACGTTCTCTGAAAGCTGGACTTGCATTTTTCTCTCTTTTCCAAAGATGGTCACTCATGGCCATCTTCTCTTTGTTCCAACCTGTCTCTTAAGGCTTGTCTCTTAAAGGCTCTTTACTTTATATCTTTCTGATGTAACACCTGCCATATATATTGTTTGCTCTCTCTGCTTCCACTAACTCTAAACTTCTTTCTTTCAGAATTTCTCCATGAATGAAGATCTACTTGAATCACTATTTAACGTGATACTTGCTTACTGAACAGAGTCTTTACACAAAACAATCTGTAGCCTGTCGAACTTCCTCATATCATGTTTATAAACATCTGTGGATAGCGGAAAATTTCATTTTAATGGGTTGTGCCTCTTCTGTTCAGAAGAGTCAGAGAGTACAGAGCACAGTGTATTAGCAGAGGGAAACCATGCAGCTTCTTCCAATAGAAGACAGGCTTTCTAAGACTAGCACCGAGTCTCCCGTGTGCCTCACCATTCCAGTCACATAAACTGGCGTGAAGAGAAAGGTCACTGGGGGTTGCATGCCCTCAATTCATGAGTGAAAGCCAGGAGAGAAGGATAAATCATCTGTATTCATATCATTCTGATTCTTCTGAGCATCTTAGAAAGGAATGTTCAGATTTTTAATCCAAATAACCTACAGAAATTTGGCAATTTTGCTTCCCCACTATGACTTATAAAATGATAGACTGGTCTCAAGCTTTAATGCAGTATTCATTTCTATAAATATATATTTTTAAATAAAGTATCTGATATATATAAGAGTATATATACATATGTATGTAGCATGTATCTATATTATGAATCTTAACAATAAAATGTGTGCCCACACATCTATCATTATACTTAAGAACTAAAGCAACATCTAGCATGGATAATTCATTCTTTAATCAAATTCCTGCTTTGTGGACATCCCAGCAATAACTATAGTGTGAGCTGAGATGTGGACACTGTTTTTCATAAATATTTGTTATGTTATTATGAATGATCTTTTAACAATTAGCCAAAGAGAATTTTACATCACTCACCTCTTGGTTTTCTTTCATCTTAGTTTATATTTATAATCTCATATATTTTAAGTTAAATATAAAATGGTTAAAATATTTGAGGTTGGAGTTGAATTTGGAGAAAGATCATCAAGAAAGAGTATCATTATCGTCTTCATTCAGGTTTAGATTGCCTATTCTTTAGCTAATATTTAATTTCTATTTCTAATCATCAATTAGTCTGTCTTTGCTATACTCAGATTTTGGAATCCTTATGTTACTTAGAATCCAGGGTGGTATATCTTGCAGGAAAATTGCTATTCTAGCAAGTAAGCATGTTAAATATAAACATATAAGGCCTATGAAGATGGTGGGAGATGCATAGAAATTAGAAGAAGCAATAAAGATGGAAAAAGAAGGAAATCAAATTATGAAGTTAGGAAATTAAACATAATATTGTAGTAAATGTTATGAAAAGTGAGAAGAAATATTAAATCATATCAATAGGATTGGTAGAACACTTAGTAAACTAAAACAATACTGAGCTGAAGTCCTGCCTATAACACAACCTAAGTTTCACAAGTTGTATATGCAATCAATGCCTCAATGCCCTCACCTTTAAAATGGACACCATAGTATATAACATGAAGACTGTCTTCAGTACTGACTTAAATGAGTGTCTGACATATAGAACATTCTCAATACATACCAGTTATTACTGCTTACATTTTATGGGATTTTGGGGACATTATTTATATATTTTTTTCTGGGTCTATTTTCCTGAGCATGGAAAGATAATTTTCTACACAATTTTATTAAAACTTTCTTTTCTAATCTGCAAAAATGCTATGGAAATTAATGAGATCATTTCTGAGTGGAGAACATTATTCTGACCTTTATGGGATAAAAAGGGCTCTAGAGCTATTAATTAGAGTTATATGATATACTCTCATAGAGTAAGGTTACCGATAAGTTAGGTTGCATAATATGACTAATGTCTCAAAAGTATTTATTAATAATAATATTGTATGAGACCTTACTTGAATAATCATAATTTATTGAAGCAAAATACTCTCCTCTTTTTTGATCATTGCTATCCATTGATATAATAAATCACTCCACTGAAACAATCAGACTCTGCTTGTGCTCAAGGTGACATCTAAGCTAAGTTTTTAGTGTGTGTCAGGAGATTGTATTTACAAGTCTATTTCTTTCAGAGTGACATCTTCTGTGCACCCCTGAATTTCTTCTGTTGACTCCATTAAAAGATGAGATCTAACAATTTTTGACATTAACCTATGAGAAGGGGGATCAGGCAAAAATAATATACTGCTGTTGCAGGAAATTTGAAATTTATATAGCAGATTAGTCAGAGTTTTCTAGAGAAATAGAACTAATGCGGGGTGTGGGAGAAAAAAGAGAATTCTCTCCTCCTTCATCTTTTGTTTCATTCAGGTCCTCAATAGATCAGATGATGCCTATCCACACTGGTAGAAGGAAATAGCCTTCTCCACATGGATAAGGAAATGACAACCTACTCCAGTATTCTTGCCTGGAAAATCCCATGGAACAAGGAACCTGGCAGGCTACAGTCCATGTGGTCACAAAGAGTCAGACATGACTGAGTGACTTCACCCACATTGGGGAGGGAAATAGTCTTTACTTAGTTTATTAATTCAAACACTATTCTGTAAAAACATCTTCATAGACACAGCCAGAAATAGTATTCAACCATAAATGTGGGCATTCGATGATTCAGTCAAGTTGACACACAAAATCATCACACTACACAAAGCATACCTTCCAAAATTATTTGAAAAATAGGAAAGTAAATATTTATTTATAGGTGTGACATTTAAAGCATGATGAAGCTAATTTAAGGCATGATATGTTCAAGAAGTACATGTTACACACATACTATATATGTATGTGTGTGTGTGTATATAGTTATTAATGTCTATGTTTATATGCATGCACATGTGTTCAGTCCCTCAGTTGTGTCTGAGTCTTTATGACTCCATGGACTGTAACCAGCTAGTCTCTTCTCTCCATGGGACTATCCAGGAAAGAATACTAGAGAGGATGACTATTTTCTCCTCCAGGGGATCTTTCTGACCCAGGGATTGGTCAAACCCATGTCTTCTGTGTCTCCCGCATTGGCAGGAGAATTCTTTACCACCAAGCCACCTGGGAAGTCCCTATATTTATATAAGCATTTGCATATGTTTTTCAGTTTTATTATTTCAGATATTCACATGTATTTTCAACACTGGTAGAATGAAGTGAAATATCTCTGAGAAAAGCAAAGATATAAAGTTTTTCTTTGTAACAGACAGAAAAATAATGGCTATGGGATCCAAGAAAATTTCTAGGTTAAAAACCTCTGCCCTCTCTCACTTTCTCTTTGCCAATGTGTTTTTTCATTGAGTCTACTTCCACAGATTAATAGATTCCTCATCTTCTCTTCAAAATGTGGCTCTATTTTAGATCAAATCAAAGTGTATAGATCAGTACAATTTTCTACATACTCATTGGAAAGCAACAGCAGTAACAATAATAAAAGTAATAAATCAACAGCAATAACAAAGCTGAATCAAAGAGCAAGACATGTGCATAGTCAATCAAGAGCATCATTTTCATGTGTGGACCACTATCCGTGAAGAAACAACTTGATGACCCCTACCAGATATATAAAGTCCCTGTTATCCTCTAATTCCTTGCTAAACCCTCATCAGCAAAGTAGACATGGGCCTCAATTTTTCTAAAACTTTGAATGATATTGCATCCCAAATTGAAGGAAATAATTTTTCACACACTTCAGGATGCATGCTCTCTTCTTATACCATAGATCTTATTTGTGGAACATAGTCTAAGACAATTGCAACAAACTGTAATTACAGAACAAATGTCAGATTCATGAAGTCCATATTACAGATGAGGAATATTAAGCTCAAAGATATTCAGCTAGAAAGTGGAAGATGTAAGAAAAAATTGGTTTCCTGCCCCATACAAGAAAGTGATGTGACCAGATACCATGATCTTAGTAGCTCGAATCCAACTTTTTCACTTCCACCTTTCTACCCCTTACTTCTGAAACTGCCCATGGTTAAAAATTTATGGTTGTCATAAAAAAATATGAAAAGAGAACTAGAAATTTATTGTTTCAGTTACTTCTCTTCATAGATTTTGAGATTTAGCAGCTTAAGCAGTTAATGCTTTATCTCTATTTGAATGACTATTGTCATTATAAATATGTCTGCTTGAAATTAAGACTTGTACTATTTAGATTTGGAACATTAGAGAAAAGATGCCTTAGATCTTAAGCATAAATTATTTCCCTGGTATATAAATATTTCCACATTATTTGACTTGAGGTATTTTTTTTTTTTCTCACATTAGGGGAATCTCATTCTATCAGTAAGGGTTTATCCAGCATATGCAATCTCTCAGTAAAGTGTCAGTTCTTATGTGTAAAATCTACCATCTCCACACTTCTGCTTAACTAATGATTATATATATATATATATATATAGTAGCCTAACAATATCACTGGAGTAGGAAATGGCAACCGACTCCAGTATTCTTGCCTGGAGAATCCCATGGATAGAGGATCCTAGCAGACCACAGTCCATGAGGCCACAGAGAGTCAGACATGACTAGGCATAGCACAGCAACAATATCACATTTAACACTGCTTTGCTTAGTTACTCAGTCATGTCCAGCTCTTTGGGACCCTGACAACCTTAGTCTTCCAGGCCCTTCTGTCCATTGGATTTATCAGGAGAGAATACAGCTTGAGTTGCCATTTCCTCTTCCAGGGGATCCCCAACCCAAGGATCAAACCCCATGTCTCCTGCATTGGTAGACAGATTCTTTACCACTGAGCCATCTGGGAAGCCTTTAAATTTCTAGGTTAATTTTTTTTTTCAATTGAAAAACTGCTAGGCTATTCTACAGGTAAATCATAATCGAGATCAAATACTTTCCTCACATGATAATAGTTTTACTTGAAGATAAGGTTTTTGAAATTTTACCAAGTTGAAAATCCACTCATAACTACTGCATTGCTATATCTCTACAATTTAAAAAGGAATTAATGAATTTTTAAATGTTATTCAAGTCAGTATGTTTTTGTTGTTGCTGTTCTGTTATCAGTTCAGTTCAGTTCAGTCTCTCAGTCATGTCCAAATCTTTGCAACCACACGGACTGCAGTACACCAGGTCTCCCTGTCCATCACCAACTTCCAGAGTTTACCCAAACTCATGTCCATTGAGTCAGTGGTGCCATCCAACCACCACATCCCCTGTCATCTCCTTCTCCTCCTGCCTTCAATCTTTCCCAGTATCAAGCCCTTTTCAAATGAGTCAGTTCTTTGCATCAGGTGGCCAAAGTATTGGAGTTTCAGCTTCAACATCACTCCTTCCAAAGAATATTCAGGACTGATTTCCTTTAGGATGGACTGGTTTGTTCTCCTTGCAAGGACTCTCAAAAGTCTTCTCCAATACCACAGCTCAAAACCATAAACTTAGGGACTCAGCTTTCTTTAGAGTCCAACTCTAACATACACACATGACTACTGAAAGAACCATAGCCTTGACTAGACAGACCTTTGTTGGCAAAGTAATGTCTCTGCTTTTTAATATGCTGTCTAGGTTTGTCATAACTTTCCTTCCAAGGAGCAAGCGTCTTTTAATTTCATGGCTGCCGTCACCATCTAGAGTGATTCTGGAGACCAAGAAAATAAAGTCTGTCTGTTTCTACTGTTTCCCCATCTATTTCCCATGAAGTGATGGCACCATATGCCTTGATCTTAGTTTTCTGAATGTTGAACTCTAAGCCAACATTTTTGCTCTCCTCTTTCACTTTCATCAAGAAGCTCTTTAGTTCTTCTTTGCTTTCTGCCATAAGGGTGGTGTCATCTGCATATCTGAGGTTATTGGTATTTCTCCCGGTAATACTGATTCCAGCTTGTGCTTCATCTAGCCCAGCATTTCTCATAAAGTATTCTTCATATAATTTAAATAAGCAAGGTGACAATATACAGCGTTGACATACTCCTTTTCCTAATTTGAACCAATCTGTTTCTCCATGTCCAGTTCTAACTGTTGCTTCCTGACCTGTATACAGATTTCTCAAGAGGAAGGTCAGGTGGTTTGGATTTCCCATCTCTTTAAAGTTTTTCCACAGTTTGCTGTAGTCAACAGAGTCAAAGGCTTTGGCATAGTGAATAAAGCAGAAGTAAATATTTTTCGGGAACTCTCTTGCTTTTTTGATGATCCACGGATGTTGACAATTTGATCTCTGGTTCCTCTACCTTTTCTAAAACCAGCTTGAACATTTGGAAGTTCACGGTACACATATTGCTGAAGCCTGTCTTGGAGAATTTTGAACATTACTTTGCTAACATGTGAGATGAGTGCAATTGTGCAGTAGTTTGTGCATTCCTTGGCATTGCATTTCTTTGGGATTGGAATGAAAACTGATCTTTTCCAGTCCTGTGGCTACTGCTGAGTTTTCCAAATTTGCTGGCCTATTGAGTACAGCACTTTCACAGCATCATCTTTTAGGATTTGAAATAGCTCAACTGGAATTCCATCAGCTCCACTAACTTTGTTCGTAGTGATGCTTGCTAAGGCCCACTTGACTTCAAATGCCAGGATGTCTGGCTCTAAGTGAGTGATCACACCATCATGATTATCTGGGTCGTGAAGATCTTCTTTGTACAGTTCTTCTGTGTATTCCTGCCACCTCTTTTTTATATCTTTGGCTTCTGATAGGTCAATACCATTTCTGTCCTTTATCGAACCCATCTTTGCATGAAATGTTCCCTTTGTATCTCTAATTTTCTTGAAGAGATCTCTAGTCTTTCCCATTCTGTTGTTTTCCTCTATTTCTTTGCATTGATCACTGAGGAAGGCTTTCTTATCTCTCCTTGCTATTCTTTGGAACTCTGCCTTCAAATGGGTATATATTTTGTTTTCTCCTTGCCTTTCTCTTCTGTTCTATTTGCAGATTTTGTAAGGCCTCCTCAGATAACCATTTTGCCTTTTTTCATTTCTTTTTCTTGGGGATGGCCTTAATCCCTGACTCCTATACAATGTCACAAATCTCCATCCATAGTTCTTCAGGCACTATCTATCAGATCTAGTCCCTTAAATCTATTTCTCACTTTCACTGTATAATCATAATGAAATTGATTTAGGTCATACCTGCATAGTCTAGTGGTTTTCTCTACTTTCTTCAATTTAAATCTGAATTTGGCAATAAGGAGTTCAAGATCTGAGCTACAGTCAGCTCCCAATCTTGCTTTTACTGACTGTATAGAGCTTCTCCATCTTTGGCTGCAAAGAATATAATCAATCTGATTTCAGTATTGACCATCTGGTTCTCTTATCAAATGGCATAAGGTTCAAAGCAATGCCAGTATATAAAATAAAAGCAAATGTTTCATAAATCTAAGAAGCTGACATGTAGAATTGAACTTGTTTGTATGTGTTCTAAATTCTAGTAAAGAAGAGGCTAAAGTTATGACATTTAGCTTAATGAGACTTTTTTTACATTCAAAACAGTTTATTGATTGAGAACAAGAGAGGCACTATCAATCTTTTCTTAACTGTTCAGTGAAAGGATATCCTTAAATTACAAGGTATATACAGTTTACTCTCTTTAGTGGTAAGCACTCTTGCTGATTTCTCCCAGATGCACAGTTCCTAAAATTAAGGAACTACATTTTGAACTTCGGAATTCCTATTTCATTAGGAAGTCTTTGCTTTCAGTCTTTGCTTAATCTTTATTTTGGTCATGAAAGATTTTGGAACCAGAAAAGTTTGGTCAAGCAGAGTGAAATGACCTGTTTACAGCCAAGGATTTTACATTTCAAATCAGCAAGGGCAATTCCAAATTCCTCTGAGAAAAGTAGAAATGCTTCTACCTCAGAGTTCTAAAAAATGTTTTTCCATTTCGGACACATTTTAGTTGAAGACATTATGCTTCCTGAAAATAACTCTAGAGAAACTGATATGTTTTCTGTGTTTTAAATGTAACTATGATTGGACTTAAAATAGATAATATAGGATATAGGCAAGAAATTAGAACAGAAGTAGCATTAATCTAAAAAAATGAGAAAAAGTAACTTTGACATTTATGTAGGGCAGTGTATGCCAGAAATTTTCCAGAAATTTAGCTTTAAGAAAAAATTAATAAATACTCATTTTTTGGGCAAATCCCTATGTTAAGCAGTGCATATTTAAAAATTTTAATCTGATTGAGTATTTTAATTCATTAAGAAATACGAACAACAAAATACACAAAATAAGACAAAGGGAAAGATGAAATGCTAGGGATAAACATTAAGAAGTTGTGAATTATTTTTCATTTATTTTTATTATTTGGAGGCTAATTACTTTACAATAATGTAGTGGTTTTTGCCATACATTGACATGAATCAGCCATGGATTTACATGTGTCCCCCATCCTGAACCCCACTCCCACCTCCCTCCCCATCCCATCCCTCTGGGTCATCCCAGTGCACCAGCCCTGAGCACTTGTCTCATGCATCCAACCTGGACTGGCGATCTGTTTCACACTTGATAATATACATGTTTTGATGCTGTTCTCTCAGATCATCCCACCCTCGCCTTCTCCCATAGAGTCCAAAAGTCTGTTCTATACATCTGTGTCTCTTTTACTGTCTTACATATAGGGTTATCATTACCATCTTTCTAAATTCCATATATATGCGTTAGTATACTGTATTGGTGTTTATCTTTCTGGCTTACTTCACTCTGTATAATGGAGTCCAGTTTCATCCATCTCATTAGAACTGATTCAAATGTATTCTTTTTAATGGCTGAGTAATATTTCATTGTGTATATGTACCATAACTTTCTTATCCATTCGTCTGCTGATGGGAATCTTTTTTTTTTTTTTTTTAGAAGTAATGTCACTATACACCTGGCTTTATTGAGAAAGTCCTGATTTATGCTTTTTGTTCTGTCATAGTGACTGTACTATTAATATTTACTCTCTCAAGCTACCCATACTTGTACTATAAATACTATGGAATAACCTGTCTTGAAAAATAAAGTGATTATGTAGAAAAGGGAAAAGTAGGGGAGGATTCCAGAAAATGTTCGATGAAAACAAAGTCACATATGGCATGAAAATCCATGGCGACTTTGAGATGCTGTAAACCACCTATCACGCTGAAGCAGTGATTGCAAGCAGGAGCTTACAAGAAAAGAAGTGGAAGACAGAGGGATCAGGTCCCCACACCTCTCAGTGCTGCTAGGGAGCATCTATTTTATCCCAACACCAATGGGAAGGGAAATAAGTGCTAAAATAAGGGAATTGTAAAGCTGGATTTGAACTGTAGAAAGAGACAGAAGCCAAAAAGTAAAGGCTAGGAATTTGATATTATGGTCACTGTCAATGATTCAGGAAGCATATTATAAGAACTTGAACTGAGGCAGTGACATTTAGGAGGAAGACGCATGTATGCTGAGTCACACAGTCTTGTCTGACTCTTCGCGAGCCCACGGGCTTTAGCCCACCAGGCTCCTCTGTCCATAAACTTTCCAGGCAATAATACTGGAGCAGGTTGCCATTTCCTACTTCAGGGTATCGTCCAAATCCAGAGACTGAACCTGCATTTCTTGTTTCTCTTGCACTGGCAGGTAGATTCTTTACCATTGTGCCACCTTGAAAGTGCTTAGGAGGGGCAGATGCATTCAAATGACATCAAAGAGTTTGATTTACAGGTCAATGGGTTGCCTCAACTCCATATTTTAAAAGGCCAATAATTGCTATAGTACAAAATTCATTATCCTTTAAGATATAATAAATAAATTAAAATATTTAAGTGGTTCTTATGTCAAATATAATTGTAATCACCCCAAATCACAGCACCTAACTATATTAAGCAAATACTAACATATTAAAAAGCAGAGACATTATTTTGCCAACAAATGTCCATCTGGTCAAGGCTATGGTTTTTCCAGTGGTCATGTATGGATATGAGAGTTGTACTGTGAAGAAAGTTGAGCACCGAAAATTGATGCTTTTGAACTATGGTGTTGGAGAAGACTGTTGAGAGTCCCTTGGGCTGCAAGGAGATCCAACCAGTCCATCCTAAAGGAGATCAGTCCTGGGTGCTCATTGGAAGGACTGAGGCTGAAGCTGAAATTCCAGTACTTTGGCCACCTCATGCAAAGAGTTGACTCATTGGAAAAGACCCTGATTCTGGGAGGGATTGGGTGCAGGAGGAGAAGGGGATGACAGAGGATGAGATGGATGGATGGCATCACCGACTCGATGGACATGGGTGTGAGTAAACTCCGGGAGTTGGTGATGGACAGGGAGGCCTGGCATGCTGTGATTCATGGGGTCACAAAGAGTCAGACATGACTGAGCGACTGAACTGAACTGAACTGAACCGAACAGATCCTAAGGGAGGAAAAAGGAAACAACACATTAGCAGTAGGGGAATTCAATATCTTACAGTTTAACAAAGGGTAAAATCAGGAAAGAATCAAAGAGAAAACCATGGACTGAAATTATACTTTAGAACAAATAGATCCAATAGACATATGCAGAGCACACTACTGAACAATAAGAGAATACATTCTTCTCAAGCTTTCATGGAATATTCTCCAAAAGAGCTGATATGTTAGGCCATAAACAAACCTTACCAAATTTAAGTAGACTGAAATCATGCCAAGTATCTTTTTTCATCATAATGGCAGGAAATTAGAAATCAATAACAGGAGGAATACTGGGAAATAAGTGAAAATCAATCAACATCCACCTAAACAACCAATGGGTCAAAGAAAAATTCCAAAGGGATATAAAAATATCTTCAAACAAATAAAAATGGGAATACAACACACCAAATGGATGGGATTCAATAAAAGCAGTTCTAAGAGGAAAGTTTATAGTGATAATTGGCTATATTAAGAAAAGAGAAAGATTTCAAGTAAACAATCTAACTTTACACCTCAAGAAACTAGAAAAAGAAGACAAAACTAATCCCAGACTACCAGAATGAAACAACAAAGATCAATCAACAAAATGACAAGACAATTCATAGGCTAGGCAAAAATATTTTCAAATTATGCATCAGATAATTGTATAACATGTATAATATAAAAGAACTCATATAACTCAATATCAAAAAGCAAACAATGCAATTAAAAATGAGCAGAGGACCTGAAAAAATATTTTTCCAAAGAAGACATAAAATAACTAATAGATACATTAAAAGATGCTCAATATCACTAATCATAAGGAAAATGCAAATAAAAACCAAATGAGGTAGCATGTCATATCTGTTAAAATGCCTATTATCAAAAATATAACAGAAAATTATACTGAAATATTCCAATGATGATGTAGAGAAAATGGAACCCTTGTGCCCTGTTGGTTACAGGTACATTTTTACAGCCCCTATGGCAGACAGAATGGAGTTTCCTCAAAAATTAAAAATAAAACTTCTGTATGATCCAGTAATTCCTCTCATTTGTATATAGCCAATGGAAATGAAATCACTACCTTGAGGGTTGCCTGCACTCAACTCACCACAGAATTGCATTAACCAAGACATGGAAACAGTTTAAGTGTCCAAAACAATATAAATGAATAAAGAAAATGTGACCATATATATTGAATGATGATGTATAATATAATAATAATTTAGGATATGCATGTTTGATAATAATAATAATACTTGATAATGCATATTATATATTATATATGTATATACAACTTAGAATAGTATTCAGACATAGAAAAAGATGGAAATGCTTTCATTTGCAACAACATGGATGGACCTTGAAGGCATTATGAAATGTCAGACAAAGGAAGTCAAATACTCTATGATCTCACCTACATGTAGAATCCTAAAGTAAAACTCATAGATACAGAGTAGAATAGTGCTAGGGACTAGAGGGTGGAAGAAATAAGGTGATGTTGGTCAGAGTACAAACTTCCAGTTATAAAATGATTATGTTTTGGGAATCTAATATACAGCCTGGTCACTACAGTTACCAATACTGAATAGCATGCTTGAATACAGTTAGAGAACAGATCTTAAATATTCTTAGCACACACAAAAAACAACTATGTGAGGTCATGGAGGTTTCAACTAATCTTTCTGTGGTAATCATTTTGCAACATATGCATGTATCAAATTATGTTGCATACCTGAACTTAATATGTCAATTGTATCTCAATAAAGCTGGCAAAATAAGAATCTATACTTTCTTAAGTAAAACAACAAGCATGGATTGGGAAATACTTGCAACTAAATAAGCAAGCTTAATACCCAGGTGCAATTTTTAAATTACTGAAAATAAATAAGAAAAAGACAAATGACTTAAGAAAATTATGCCAATATTGCAAGAAATTTCACTGGAGAGAAAATAACACAGCTAATAAACATAAAAATGTTTCTCCTAAGTATTAACTAAGGAAATGAAAATTAAAACACAAATTAGTTCTAGTCATTGAGAGATTGTGTAAATGTATAATAAAATCATAGGCATATGAGAAGATATTTGCTATACTTACATCCAACAAAACACTCTTTCTGAAGTGAAACTCTCGCTGTTTGCAGATGACATGATCCTCTACATGGAAAACCCTAAAGACTCTTCCAGAAAATTACTAGAGCTAATCAATGAATATAGTAAAGTTGCAGGATATAAAATTAACACAGAGAAATCCCTTGCATTCCTATATACTAACAATGAAAAAACAGAAAGAGAAATCAAGGAAACAATACCATTCACCATTGCAACAAAAAGAATAAAATACTTAGGAGTATATCTACCTAAAGAAACAAAAGACCTATACACAGAAAACTATAAAAGATTGATGAAAGAAATCAAAGAGGATACAAACAGATGGAGAAACATACCGTGTTCATGGATTGGAAGAATCAATATTGTCAAAATGGCTATTCTACCCAAAGCAATCTATAGATTCAATGCAATCCCTATCAAGCTACCAACGGTATTTTTCACAGAACTAGAACAAATAATTTCACAATTTGTATGGAAATACAAAAAACCTCGAATAGCCAAAGTAATCTTGAGAAAGAAGAATGGAACTGGAGGAATCAACCTGCCTGACTTCAGACTCTACTACAAAGCCACAGTCATCAAGACAGTATGGTACTGGCACAAAGACAGAAATATAGATCAATGGAACAGAATAGAAAGCCCAGAGATAAAACCACGAACCTATGGACAGCTTATCTTTGACAAAGGAGGCAAGGATATAAAATGGAAAAAAGACAATCTCTTTAACAAGTGGTGCTGGGAAAACTGGTCAACCACTTGTAAAAGAATGAAACTAGAACACTTTCTAACACCATACACAAAAATAAACTCAAAATGGATTAAAGATCTAAATGTAAGACCAGAAACTATAAAACTCCTAGAGGAGAACATAGGCAAAACACTCTCTGACATAAATCACAGCAAGATCTTCTATGACCCACCTTCCAGAATATTGGAAATAAAAGCAAAAATAAACAAATGGGACCTAATGAAACTTAAAAGCTTTTGCACAACAAAGGAAACTATAAGTAAGGTGAAAAGACAGCCCTCAGATTGGGAGAAAATAATAACAAATGAGGAAACAGACAAAGGATTAATCTCAAAAATATACAAGCAATTCCTGAAGCTCAATTCCAGAAAAATAAATAACCCAATCAAAAAATGGGCCAAAGAACTAAACAGACATTTCTCCAAAGAAGACATACAGATGGCTAACAAACACATGAAAAGATGCTCCACATCGCTCATTATCAGAGAAATGCAAATCAAAACCACAATGAGGTACCATTACACGCCAGTCAGGATGGCTGCTATCCAAAAGTCTACAAGCAATAAATGCTGGAGAGGGTGTGGAGAAAAGGGAACCCTCTTACACTGTTGGTGGGAATGCAAACTAGTACAGCCACTATGGAAAACAGTGTGGAGATTTCTTAAAAAACTGGAAATAGAACTACCATATGACCCAGCAATACCACTTCTGGGCATACACACTGAGGAAACCAGATCTGAAAGAGACACGTGCACCCCAATGTTCATCGCAGCACTGTTTATAATAGCCAGGACATGGAAGCAACCTAGATGCCCATCAGCAGATGAATGGATAAGGAAGCTGTGGTACATATACACCATGGAATATTACTCAGCCGTTAAAAAGAATTCATTTGAATCAGTTCTAATGAGATGGATGAAACTGGAGCCCATTATACAGAGTGAGGTGAGCCAGAAAGATAAAGAATATTACAGTATACTAACACATATATACGGAATTTAGAAAGATGGTAACGGTGGCCCTATATGCAGGGCAGAAGAAGAGACGCAGAAGTACAGAACAGACTTTTGAACTCTGTGGGAGAAGGTGAGGGTGGGATGTTTTGAAGGAACATCATGTATATTATCAGTGGTGAAACAGACCACCAGCCCAGGTGGGAGGCATGAGTCAAGTGCTCGGGCCTGTTGGGCTGGAAAGATCCAGAGGAATCGGGTGGAGAGGGAGGTGGGATGGGAGACCGGGATGGGGAATTCGTGTAACTCTATGGCTGATTCACATCAATGTATGACAAAACCCACTGAAAAAAAAAAAAAAAAAGAAAAAAAAAACACTCTTTCTTAAAACTATAAATGTAGAGAAAGAAATCGTACAAATAGCAAAAATGGTACTGAAAGGGTCACTGGGCACATGTAAAGGTAGTCAACTTCACTAGTTATCAGGGAAAAACAAATCAAAAATATTAAATGTCATTATGCCTCAGATTAAAAAAGATAGATCATATCAAATGTTGGCAATATATAAAGAAGCTGATTGAATGGTAAAGCTGTAAAACCATTTTGGAAAAGTGTTTGACAGTGCCTACTCTGACTAAATATATCCGTACCTTATGACACAGCAATTTATTTCTAGATATATTTTTAACAGCTATGTATACACATATTCTGGAGAAGGCAATGGCACCCCACTCCAGTACTCTTGCCTGGAAAATCCCATGGACAGAGAAACCTGGTAGGCTGCAGTCCATGGGGTCGCTAAGAGTCAGACAGGACTAAGCAAATTCACTTTCACTTTTCACTTTCATGCATTGGAGAAGGAAATGGCAACCCACTCCAGTGTTCTTGCCTGAAGAATCCCAGGGACAGGGGAGCCTGGTGGGCTGCCGTCTATGGGGTTGCACAGAGTTGGGAACGACTGAAGCGACTTAGCAGCAGCAGCAGCAGCAGCATACATATATTCAGCTAAAAATACGTACCAAAATAATCATTGCAGCACTATTCAAAACAGCCTTAAACTGGAAATAACTACCAATCAACAGCTAAAATAGAATAGTTGTATTTTTATTATTGTAAAATAGAATAAATAGAATATTGAGATATAGAAACAAGGTGGCATACAATATAGTAATGAGAATGAATAATCTGCAATTTCACAAAGCAAATTATTTCAAAAACATAACTTTGAACAAAGGAAACAAATGGAGGCATTATTATTATGTAATTCCATTTCTATAAAGTACAAAAATAAGCAAAAATAATTTACACTTTTAGAAATTAAGATAGTATTTACCCTTATTGGGAATGACTAATGTACTGGGAACATGATACACAATTAAAAAAATAAAAACAAAAACATCCTACTAATCAGTAACTAACTTATAACCATGCACTCTTCAGTATTTATATTAGAATAAAAATATTGTTAATAGAATAGTGCTATTGATTTAGGTAGAATGCAAAGATATAAGTATCCTGATACATCTCAATGTTTATATAAAAGGGCAAAGTCACAATGAAGATTGATCTAGCAGCCTTACGAAAATTAAAATATACACATTCTACAGGTAACTAGTTCTCAATTTTCAAGAAAAGTTGAGGACATGCAGAACTTTACAAGAATTTCCATTTCAGAATTTTTTTAATTAAAAAATTAAAATACATTAGCATTGTATCCCTTTATACCTACTCATAGGTCTTGACTAAATTAAATATGCTGCATTCCTTTCAATTCAAGTAATTTTGTTGTTCATTTGCTAAGCTGTGTCCGAATCTTTGGATCCGATGAACTGTAGCATGCCAGGCTCTTGGTCCACTATCTCCTGGAGTTTGCTCAGATTCAGGTCCATCTTTCCTGGCATCAGAGTTTTTTCCAGTGAGTTTGCTCTTTGCATCAGGTGGCCAAAGTATTGGAGCTTTGGCTTCAGCATCAGTTCCTCCAATGAATATTCAAGATTAATTTCTTTTAGGATTGAGTGGTTGGATCTGCTTGCAGTCCAAGAGACTCTCAAGAGTCTTCTCCAGCACCACGATTCAAAAGCATTATTTTTTCTGTGCTCAGCCTTCTTTCTGGTCTAACTCTCCCATTCGTACATGATTACTGGAAGAACCATAGTTTTGACAATATGGACCTTTGTTGGCAAAGTGATGTCTCTGCTTTTTAATATGCTGGCTAGATTTGTCATAGCTTTCCTTCCAAATAATATAGCAATTCAGATAATTAATTAGATATATGGGCATGGAAAACACTCTGTGGTAATGTAATGGGAAAAAACACACACATATTTTCCCAAAGAAGACATACAGATGGCCAAGAGGTTCATGAAAAAATGTTCAACATTTCTAATTTTTAGAGAGATGTAAATCACAACTACAGTGAGATATCACCTCCTCCCAGTCAAAATGGCTATCATCAAATATCCACAACAAGACATGCTGGAGAGGATGTTGAGAGAAGGAAAACACTACTGATGAGTGTGTAAATTGGTACAGTCACCATGGAGAGCAATATGGAGGTTTCTTAAAAACTAAAAGTAGAACTACCATGATCCTATAACCCCACTACTGGGCAAATAGCTTGAGAACAACATGGTCCAAAAGGGAAACATGTTCCAAAAGGATACATGCATCCCAGTGTTCACTGAAGTACTGTTTATAACAGTCAACACATGGAAGTGACCTAAATATCTATTGACAGAAGAACTGGTAAAGAAAATGTGGAACAATGGACCGCTACCCATTAAAAAGAATGAAATACAGTAAGCTCCTTACTTATAACTCTTTCAGTTGCAAAATTTCAAAGATGTGAACATGTGTTCACAAGTCCAATCATGTAAGTTAATTCACGTGTTTGGCATCCATCATCACATGTACACCCTCTACAAATGGCTGTGCTTCTGTGTACTTTACTGTCCAGTATCTTTATTTCAAGCCCAGGATGTCTAGAAGCAAGCATAAAAACAGCAGTGATGTAGCTGATACTGCTAAGAAGTATCAGCTCTCTTACTGTAATACTGTACTTTTCAAAGCCCCGTATTGTAAGATCAAAAATGTTTTCTTTATTGTTTACATTTGTTTACTTTTTATGTATTATTTGTGTGAAAAGCATTATAAAGTTATTACAGTACAGTGCTATGTAGTTAATTATGTCAGGTGCCAAGGCTGACTTTGTGTTGGACTTAGGAACAAATGGAACTTACGAATGTACTCTGGAGTGGAACTCTTTTGTATCTAGGGTCCTTAGTGTAATGTCATTTTCAACAACATGGATGGACCTAGAGATTGTTATACTGAGTGAAGTAAGTCAGACAGAGAAAGGGAAATATTGTATAATATTGCATATGTGTGCATGTGCTAAGTTGCTTCATTTGTGTCTGACTCTGTGCAATCCTATGGTCATCAAACTCCTCATGGGATTCTCCAGGCAAGAGTACGAGAGTGGGTTGCCATGCCCTCCTCCAGCGAATCTTCCTGACCCAGGGATCCAACTCGTGTCTCCTACCTCTCCTGTATTGGCTATGGGGCTCTTTGCCACCAGCGCCAGCTGGGAAACCTAATATTTCTTATATGCAGAATAAAAAAAAAATTAATACAAATAAATATATTTACAAAACAGAAACAGACTCACAGGCTTAGAGAATGAACTTATGGTTACCAGTGCGGAAAGTTGAGGGGGGTAAAGGTAGTTAGGGAGTTTGGGATTAACATGTACACACTTCTATATTTAAGATGGATAACCAACAAGGACCTACAATATAGAACAAGGAACTCTGCTCAATATTTTGTAATAACCGAAATGGAACATGAATTTGAAAAAGAATAGAAACATGTATAACTGAATAGCTTTTTTGTGTACACCTGAAACTAACACAAGATTGTTAATCAACTGTATTCTTGTATAAAATAAAGTTTTTTAAAAAGCAATGATTGACATTATACTCATATTTTCCTCAAGATGGGGATAGTTTCTTTCCATCGACATACACCTGCTTATATTCTCATACCCATAGTGTCAAAATTAACAGAGGAATTACCCTAAAAAGTGAAACTTTCACTTACACTTTCAGGCAAAAAAATTTTTGCAAGGTCAGTCTCTCTGACCCCTCCTGCTTTTTAGGTCTCTTTCTCAGGCAATCCCAAAGAATGCTCGAATGACTGCACAACTACACTCATCTCACACGCTAGTAAAGTAATGCTCAAAATTCTCCAAGCCAGGCTTCAGCAATAGGTGAACCGTGGACTTCCAGATGTTCAAGCTGGTTTTAGAAAAGGCAGAGGAACCAGAGATCAAATTGCCAACATCTGCTGGATCATCGAAAAAGCAAGAGAGTTCCGGAAAAACATCTATTTCTGCGTTATTGACTGCACCAAAGCCTTCGACTGTGTGGATCACAATAAACTGTGGAAAATTCTGAAAGAGATGGGAATACCAGACCATTTGATCTGCCTCTTGAGAAACGTGTATGAAGGTCAGGAAGCAACAGTTAGAACTGAACATGGAACAACAGACTGGTTCCAAATAGGAAAAGGAGTATGTCAAGGCTGTATATTGTCACCCTGCTTATTTAACTTATATGCAGAGTACATCATGAGAAATGCTGGGCTGGAAGAAGTACAAGCTGGAATCAAGATAGCCGGGAAAGTATCAATACCCTTATGGCAAAAAGTGAAGAGGAACTAAAAAGCCTCTTGATGAAAGTGAAAGAGGAGAGGGAAAAAGTTGGCTTAAAGCTCAACATTCAGAAAACTAAGATCATGGTATCTGGTCCCATCACTTCATGGAAAATAGATGGGGAGACAGTGAAAACAGTGTCAGACTTTCTTTTTTTGTGCTCCAAAATCACTGCAGATGGTGACTGCAGTCATGAAATTAAAAGATGCTTACTCCTTGGAAGGAAAGTTATGACCAACCTAGATAGCATATTAAAAAGCAGAGACATTACTTTGCCAACAAAGGTCCATCTGGTCAAGGCTATGGTTTTTCCAGTGGTCAAGTATGGATGTGAGAGTTGGACTGTGAAGAAAGCTTAGCACCGAAAAATTGATGCTTTTGAACTGTGGTGTTGGAGAAGACTCTCGAGAGTCCCTTGGACTGCAAGGAGACCCAACCAGTCCATCCTAAAGGAGATCAGTCCTGGGTGTTCATTGGAAGGACTGATGCTGAAGCTGACATTCCGGTACTTTCACCACCTCATGCGAAGAGTTGACTCATTGGAAAAGACCCTGATGCTGGGAGGGATTGGGGGCAGGAGGAGAAGGGGATGACAGAGGATGAGATGGCTGGATGGCATCACCGACTCGATGGGCATGAGCTTGAGTAAACTCCGGGAATTGGTGATGGATAGGTAGGAGTGGCATGCTGCAATTAACGGGGTCGCAAAGAGTCGGAAGGACTTAGCGACTGAACTGAACTGAACTGAACTCCTTCTGTAGGAAAATATTAATAGTCAGTAACCACAATTCCCGGGCAATGGTCCAACTCCTGTGCCCACTGATCACATGTGTAAGAATTAGCTAGTTAACAGATAATCTTTAATCCAATTGTATGTATACTGAAAATGCTGTCGTTTGTGGGTAGTTGCAACGTAAATGAAATTTAAAAATCTTTAGATAGTCCATTTTCTCCAGAGTGTCATGCCTCAAGGGTAATAGAAAGTCAAATAATTTATCTGATCATTGAAATAGATTTTGTATTTAGTTTATTGTCCAGCAGTACAATCCTAAACAGGAAGGTCAAAATCAAGGTGTGTATTTTAGAACAATTTTATCTGAAGTGTCCTTTAACATTTTTAACACTCGCAAAATACTCTCCCCCAAAGATAAATGGAACTCCACTGAAATATTCTGGAATAGGTTCTCCTTCATGGGCCATGTAATGAGAACCTGTGGTGGTAACTGATAAGTATGTTACACTACATACCTTTCAAAAGTAAACAAGTTTAAGGGGATGGGTAAGTGGGTAAAATTGTTTTAAGAAATTCATGCTCAACCAGAACTGAACAAGTCCCTTATTGCTGGCATTATTAAAATGTTAAGTATCCTTCATCAAAACATATCTGTAAAACATAAAATGGCCCATTTTAGGAATTCTCCCTGGATATACATTTCTTCAATAAATGTCATTTGGGAATATCAGTATCCCACAAAACACATTTTGGAAAATACTCAGCTAGACTTGTTCACATATGTATATAAATCAGGTTTTACATACTTTGATAACCATCAGCACTTTATTAACATGCTGTGTGATTCACCAGAATTTAACATGAACAAAAAAGAAAGATGTTAAGTAACAAATTATTTTAAAATAAAAGTCAATTATTCCCTCCTTTCTCTTATGCTGCGGTTTATATTCTAAATGTTCCTCCCCTTTTATTTCCCCTTCTTACTCCTCCCTCCCTCCTTCTCCAGTTCCCTATCTTTCTTTCCTTTTTTTCATTCTTTCCTTCTTTCTTCCTTCTCTCCCTGCCTTCCTTCTCTTTCTTCCTTCCTTTATGTACAAACTTCTTTTCCCGATTCTAGCTTATTTAAGCAGGAAGAGATAAGCTGGAGAAAAGAGTAACAGGAGTTAGGGTGTTCTCTGCTGCCTCCCAGGAAGCAGTCAATGCTCCCTCGTGAACTTGAAGCTTATCAGCTCAGGAAAGGTGATTACAAAATTGGGTTTTGGTTTATTAGTGATTTAACTTGCAAATTGCCTTTTTGCCTCCCTGGGATTCAGCTAAGGCTATTAGAAGTAAAGTTGGAAAATTTGCTCTTGTTATTCTCCTTAAGTTTTGACATTTCATTAAATGAATCTTTATTTATTTATTTATTTTTGCCCACAAAGGAAACTGAGAAAGAAAACATCACTGAACCATTTGGGTTTGGTTCTTTTCATTTCTTTTACATTCTTTGTTTAGATTCTTAAGAGAACCATTTCAGAGATTTTTAGTGGATGCATTTTGAGGCTAAACATTGAAAGTGAGTCGCTCAGTTGTGTCCAACTCTTTGCCACCCCATGGACTATGCAGTCCATGAAATTATGCAGGCCAGAATCCTGGAGTGGGTAGCCTTTCCCTTCTCCAGAGGATCTTCCCAACCCAGGGACTGAACCCAGGTCTCCTGCATTGCAGGCAGATTCTTTAACCAGCTGAGCCACCAGAGAAGCCCTAGACATTATGAGGATAAAAATATGCTTGGTACTAGAAAAGTGAGCCTCCAAATACCTGACAATAGCAGAGCAAAAGTTGCTATATAAGAGGTATGAAGAGATATGAAAACCTAGAAGAATAAGAATTCAGTTACAACTTAAGGCATCAAGTTGGGAGTGGCATTTGAATTGGGCCTTGAAGCTGACAGAGCCAATGAGGATAACTGGAGAGCATGTTTACAAAATCTCTCTGAGCAGAGAGAAAGGGACATATGAGAAGCAGTGACGGGGTACTGTCAGAGCAACAGGAGTTAAGAGTCATGGCTCTGACATTTCTGAGCTCTGTGACAAAGCTCCTGCCATGTGACTATAACAGTAAATGTAACAGTAGTATTTAACTTACCAGAGGGTTGTGAAGATTATAAGGGAAAATGGATTTTAAAATGCTCAGCATAATCCCTGGTGCATAAGAAGCATTTATACTTGACTAAAGGCGCTGTTCTTCCTGCAATTAAGAAAACAGTGAGAACTTAGTGTCTGTTCAGCACTGGAGTGGCGAGCAGCCGAGGGGAGATACCCCTCGTCCAGGGTAATAGAAACCCCACTAAGATGGTAGGCACTAAGAGAGAGGGCATCGGAAGGCAAACAGACTGAAACCACAATCACAGAAACTAGCCAATCTGATCACAGGACCACAGCCTTGTCTAACTCAATGAAACTAAGCCATGCCATGTGGGGCCACCCAAGATGGACGGGTCATGGTGGAGAGGTCTGACAGAATGTGGTCCACTGGAGAAGGGAATGGCAAACCACTTCAGTATTCTTGTCTTGAGAACCCCATGAACACCATGAAAAGGCAAAAAGATAGGACACTGAAAAATGAACTCCCCAGGTAGGTAGGTACCCAATATGCTACTGGAGATCAGTGGAAAAACAACTTCAGACAGAATGAGAGGACAGAGCCAAACAAAAACAACACCAAGTTGTGGATGTGACTGGTGATAGAAGCAAGGTCTGATGTTGTAAAGAACAATATTGCATAGGAACTTGGAATGTTAGGTCCATGAATCAAGGCATGTCGGAAGTGGTCAAACAGGAGATGGCAAGACTGAACGTTGACATTCTAGGAATCAGCAAACTAAAATGAACAGGAATGGGTGAATGTAACTCAGATGACCATTATATCTACTACTGTGGGCAGGAATCTCTTAGAAGAAATGGTGTAGCCATCATGGTCAACAAAAGAGTCTGAAATGCAGTACTTGGATGCAATCTCAAAAATGACTGAACTCTGTTTGTTTCCAAGGCAAACCATTCAATATCATGGTAATCCAAGTCTATGCCCCAACCAGTAACAATGAAGAAGCTAAAGTTGAACGGTTCTATGAAGACCTACAAGACCTTTTAGAACTAACATCCAAAGGAGATGTCATTTTCAATACAGGGGGCTGGAATGCAAAAGTAGGAAGTCAAGAAACACCTGGAGTTAACAGGCAAATTTGGCTTTGGGGTACAGAATGAAGCAGGGCAAAGGCTAAAAGAGATTTGCCAAGAGAAGGCACTGATCATAGCAAACACCCTCGTCCAACAACATAAGAGAAAACTCTACACGTGGATATCACCAGATAACCAAAACCAAAATCAGATTGATTATATTCTTTGCAGTCAAAAATGGAGAAGTTCTATACAATCAGCAAAAGCAAGACCGGGAGCTAGCTGTGGGTTCAGATAACGAACTCCTTATTGCTAAATTCAGGCTTAAATTGAAGAAAATGGGGAAAAACCACTAGACCATTCAGGTATGACCTAAATCAAATCCCTTATAATTACACAGTTAAAGTGAGAAATAAATTTAAGGGGCTATCTGATAGAGTGCCTGATGATCTATGGACGGAGTTTCATGACATTGTACAGGAGACAGGGATCAAGACCATCCCCAAGAAAAAGAAAGGCAAAAAGGCAAAATGGTTATCTGATGAGGCCTTACAAATAGCTGTGAAAGAAGAGAAGCAAAAAGCAAAGGAGAAAAGGAAAGATATACCCATTTGAATGCAGAGTTCCAAAGAAAGGCAAAGGAGAGACAAGAAAGCCTTCCTCAGTAATCAGTGCAAAAAAATAGAGGAAAACAACAGAATGGGAAAGATTAGAGATCTCTTCAAGAAAATTAGAGATACCAAAGGAACATTTCATGCAAAGACGGGCTCAATAAAGGAGAGAAATGGTATGGACCTAACAGAAGCAGAAGACATTAAGAAGAGGTGACAAGAATACACAAACTGTACAAAAAGATCTTCATGACCCAGATAATCATGATGGTGTGATCACTCACCTAGAGCCAGACATCCTGGAATGTGAAGTCAAGTGGGCCTTAGGAAGCTTCACTACGAACAAAGATAGTGGACATAATGGAATTCCAGTTGAGCTATTTCAAATCCTAAAAGATGATGCTGTGAAAGTGCTGCACTCGTTATGCCAGCAAATTTGAAAAATTCAGCAGTGGCCACAGGACTGGAAAAGTCAGTTTTCATTCCAATCCCAAAGGAAGGCAATCCCAAAGAATACTCAAATTACTGTGCAATTTCACACATCTCATATGCTAGTAAAGTAATGCTCAAAATTCTCCAAGCCAGGCTTCAGCAATACATGAATCGTGAACTTCCAGATGTTCAAGCTGGTTTTACAAAAGGCAGAGGAACCAGATATCAAATTGCCAACATTTGTTGGATCATCAAAAAAGCAAGCGAGTTCCAGAAAATATTTACTTCTGCTTTACTGACTCTGCCAAAGCCTTTGACTGTGTGGATGTGGATCACAATAAACTGTAGAAAATTCTGAAAGAGATGGGAATACCAGACCACCTGACCTGCCTCTTGAGAAACCTGTATGCAGGTCAGGAAGCAAGAGTTAGAACTGGACATGCAACAATAGATTGGTTCCAAATCAGGAAAGGAGTCCATCAAGGCTGTATATTGTCACCCTGCTTATTTAACTTATATGCAGAGTACATCATGAGAAACAGCTGTGTTGGATGAAGTACAAGCTGGAATCAAGATTGCTGGGAAAATTATCAATAACCTCAGATATGCAGATGACACTCCTTTTATGCCAGAAAGTGAAGAAGAACTAAAGAGCCCCTTAATGAAAGTGAAAGAGGAGAGTGACAAAGTTGGCTTTGAGCTGCTAAGATCATGGTATCTGGTACATCACTTCATGGCAAATAGATGGGGAAACAGTGGAAACAGTGCCAGACTTTATTTTTTCGGGGTCCAAAACCACTGCAGTTGGTGACTACAGTCATGAAATTAATTTCCTTCCACTGCTCCTTGGAAGGAAAGCTATGACCAACCTAGATAGCATATTAAAAAGTAGAGCCATTACTTTGCCAACAAAGGTCTGTCTAGTCAAGGCTGTGGTTTTTCCAGTAGTCACACATGAATGTGAAAGTTGGACTGTAAAGAAAGCTGAGCCCCAAAGAATTGATGGTTTTGAACTGTGGTGTTGGAGAAGACTCTTGAGAGTCCCTTGGACTGGAAGGAGATCCAACCAGTTCATCCCAAAGGAGATCAGTCCTGAGTGTTCATTGGAAGGAATGATGTTGAAGCTGAAACTGCCATACTTTGGCCACCTGATGCGAAGAACTGACTCATTTGAAAAGACCCTGATGCTGGCAAATATTGAGGGCAGGAGGAGAAGGGAATAACAGAGGATGAGATGGTTGGATGGCATCACCTACTCAATGGATATGAGTTTGGGTAAACTCTGGGAGTTGCTGATGGACAGGGAGGCCTGGTGTGCTGCACCCATGGGGTCGCAAAGGGTCAGACTCAATTAAGCGACTGAACTGAACTTTGTGTATGTGAGCCAGAGTTGGGAAATCAGTTTGTCTCATCTACTGGCTGTATATCTTTGGGTTATAAACTTAAGTTTTCTGGTCCTTTTTTATCATAAGTAAAATATGTTATATCTACTACACAAAGTCTTAAGGGAATTTTACAGAGTGGTAAATATGTTTATCAAGATACATAGTATAGAATATGACCAGGATATTTAACAAGTAAATGAATGTATGAATGATCCTGAAGCCTAAAGGTACATGAAAAGAAAAGTTTATGAAGATAATGCCTAGCTGTTCCCACTTAGTAAATACACATGGAAAGAAATGAAGAAATGGAGATGACAAATAGAGAATTATTAGCCTCGGTTTTATAAAACTGGCATGCTGCTGCCCATGGGGTCACAAAGAGTTGGACATGATTGAGCGACTAAACTGAACTGATTTTATAAATTTGTGGAATATTGATTTTTAAGCAGGAGATAAAAGTCAATAGATTTCCTTTAATAAGTTAATCAATGCATCTACATATTCTCTGTGAAATGAAAGTTAAAAGACCCTTCACTCAATGTGTATGTTGTGATATGTGCCCCCCTCCCCCATGTTGAAATTCACTGCTACACAGGAAGATGTGGATTATGTTGACAACAACGTTTGATCTCAATGTTAGGAAAATGTTAGTCACTCAGTCATGTCCAACTCTTTGAGATCCCGTGGACTGTACCCCACCAGGCACCTCCGTCCATGAGATTCTCCAGGGAAGAATACTGGAAGGGGAAGCCATTTCTTTCTCCAGGGAATCTTCCCGACCCAGGAATTGAACCTGGGTGTCCCACATTGCAGGCATATTCTTTACCATTTGAGCCACTGATGAAAAATACATTATTCTTCTTTTATAATGAGAATTAAGCACATCATGGATAGAAATACACTATGGGGCTACTTTGATGAAATTTAACAATGGTAAATTTTCTATTTGGTCATAAATGGTATGTGAAAACAGGTCATTACCTACATGAATTTTCTTTTTTCCCTGGTTATCATTGTCACACTTTTCACAATTACTTAAATGTTCTATACAATTTACCATTTACAAACAAACACACCTTTCATATTCTGTCATCCAAATTATTTAACTATTGTACTATTTACACTATGGCTGAAAGGTGAACTAGACTGCCACCTTAAGTGAATTGGTTAAACAGATCCTTACTCATTGTTATTATTTTTTTTTTTTTACAGTAGAAGAGTTCTCCACAAAAGCTAAAATTAAGAAATGTGTTTTGCTGTGTGTAAATTCACCTAAACTCAATGAGAAGTATGTACTTGTTTCTTTACCAACAAATATATGGCCTTAAGAATAGCATTAGCATCAAATTACAATAACAAGAGGAAAGGAATATAAAGAGACTTTTATGTACAGATGGTGCCTTGCTATTTATCACTGAGCCACAAACAATTATCCTGGAAATATTGAGATTAATAGACCAATTTAGTAAAAGAGCTAAATGTGAGAGGCATTGGGATAAATCTGAGCTATTTTCCATATCAAAAGTTTTATCTAGGGCAATTGCATTCTCCACAGCATTATAGCCAATCCACCAATGCCAGAATTTTTTTTAATGCAATATTAAAATGCTTCATTTATGGGAATGAGATTATTCTGGAATTGTGGGATTATATCAGATAAACTCAGAAAGTGGCACTAAGGGATGTCAATTACTTGCAACACTTGCAACACTTGCAACAGTTTCCCTTTTACATCTGAACTCTTTCCTCTTTTTATACCTCCGAGCCTAAAACAACCCACAGGTTTTGGTAGTAGTTTCCATGTAATGAATATTCATGAATAGTGAAAATTTGAGAGAGTTTGGATTTTTACTATTCTGATAACTGGAGCGTTTGATGCAGCTTCCTTAAGTCAGCACGCAGTAAACAAAGCCAGGCAAAGAAGTTCTGTGTTAAGAGCATAGGTGACAAAACTACAGAGTAAAGTTAGACCACAGAGAAACAGCAGCCCGAGCTCAGGAAACACAGACTCAAGTCCCAGGTCCTTCACTAGCTGTGTGATTCTACACAAGTCAGTCACTGCCCCTGACTCTTTTCTGTGAAATGGGATTTAAGATCCTACAACCAGTCCATCCTAAAGGAGATCAGTCCTGGGTGTTCATTGGAAGGACTGATGTTGAAGCTGAAACTCCAATACTTTGGCCACCTGATGCAAAGAACTGACTCATTGGAAAAGACCGTAATGCTGGGAAGGATTGGGGGCAGGAGGAGAAGGGGAAGACAGAGGATCAGATGGCTGGATGGCATCACCGACTCGATGGACATGGGTTTGAGTAAACTCCGGGAGTTGGTGATGGACAGGGAGGCCTGGCATGCTGCGATTCATGGGGTCACAAATAGTCGGACACGACTGGCGGACTGAACTGAACTGAAACAAATGGGACTATATATGAACTTAATAAACAATAAAGCATGAAAAACATGATATAAATGTCAGCTTTGGTTGTGCTTTGCAAATTAGTCGATTACGCTATCTCACACAAAAATAATAGTTAAACACATTTTCCCCAAACACCTTAGGCTGGATGGTAAATTTCAGTAGGAAGAACTTCCATGTTAGAAGTCAGAATACTCTTAATCTTGCTGGGAAAAAAATAGACAGCATTTTCAAGTTGTATTTATTTGACTACTTGTTAATAAGTTTCATTCTTCTTTAAACTAACAAAGAAGATAAAGCAGAGTAAATAGTTCTTAATTTGAATGCTAAAGTTTTGCTTTTCACATAAAGTACAATGTAGCAATATTACAGTTGGAACAAATTAGTGGAAGTAGAGATGAAAGAAAATTGAAATCATTAAGCTAAATGTCACCTAATACAACTTAGGCTACCTATTTAAATGACAACCAGTTTTAACTTTTTGATTATCCATAGACAAACATTCACAAATAAGTAACAGCATACAAAAACACTTAGAATTATCTTTTCTTCTTCAGGTTTATGTAAGCTAAGGGTGATAATAAGACACATATTTCTTCATGGCTATATATTCATCTGATCAGATAAATCCCTCTTGCCCTAGTAGTATTTGTTCCTGAAAAAAATTGAACTAAACTGGAATCCTCAAGAAAAAAGAAAATAGGTTGCTTCCATGTCCTGGCTATTATAAACAGTGCTGTGATGAACATTGGGGTGCACGTGTCTCTTTCAGATCTGGTTTCCTCAGTGTGTATGCCCAGAAGTGGTATTGCTGGGTTATATGGCAGTTGTTTCCAGTTTTTTAAGAAATCTCCACACTGTTTTCCATAGTGGCTGTACTAGTTTGCATTCCCACCAACAATGTAAGAGGGTTCCCTTTTCTCCACACCCTCTCCAGCATTTATTGCTTGTAGACTTTTGGATAGCAGCCATCCTGACTGGCGTGTAATGGTACCTCATTGTGGTTTTGATTTGCATTTCTCTGATAATGAGTGATGTTGAGCATCTTTTCATGTGTTTGTTAGCCATCTGTATGTCTTCAGCAGACGAATGGATAAGGAAACTGTGGTACATATACACCACGGAATATTACTCGGCCATTAAAAAGAATTCATTTGAATCAGTTCTAATGAGGTGGATGAAACTGGAGCCCATTATACAGAGTGAAGTAAGCCAGAAAGGTAAAGAACATTACAGCATACTAACACATATATATGGAATTTAGAAAGATGGTAATGATAACCCTATATGCAAAACAGAAAAAGAGACACAGAAGTACAGAACAGACTTTTGAACTCTGTGGGAGAAGGTGAGGGTAGGATGTTTCAAAAGAACAGCATGTATATTATCTATGGTGAAACAGATCACCAGCCCAGGTGGGATGCATGATTCAAGTGCTTGGGCCTGGTGCACTGGGAAGACCCAGAGGAGTCGGGTGGAGAGGGAGGTGGGAGGGGGGATCGGGATGGGGAATACGTGTAACTCTATGGCTGATTCATATCAATGTATGACAAAACCCACTGGAAAAAAAATAAAATAAAATAAAAATTAAAAAAAAAGAAGAAAGAAAATAAAGGAATATTTACTTCATTTGTCTATAGCCAAGGGAGAAACTATAAGACAAGTATTATGCTTTTCCTCATTTCAATCTGATACTTCTATAAAGTGCAATGCATATATTATCAGTAACATTACATTTTTAAAAGAAGTACAAAAAAGCAACCCAAGTTTTGTCGTTGTTTTCATGATTAGATTCAAAGATACACTATTAATCTGTCAAATTGCAATGCAAATTTCTGAAAAGTTTAATCTTCAGTTTCTGTACCTATATCCTCACTGACAGTAACAAATGGGTTGGGGACAGTTATCAGATTATCAATTGAGTAGTTAACTGTTTCTTCTAGAAAGGGCTAGACCGTAAATGTTTTGGCTTTGTGTGCCACATGGTCTCCATTATGACTATATAACATCTTTGCCATATATAGCATGGAAACAGCAATTGAAAAAGCATAAACAAATGGTCATGACTGTTTATTGCAATAAAACTTTATTTATAAAAACAAATACTGTCTATATTTGGTCCACAGGCTGTAGGCTGCTGATAACCTGTTCTAAGCTATGATATTTGAGATATATATTGATGTAATACATGAGGGAAAATCCTAAAACACTGGCATAACAGATTATGGAAATTCCAAGGATAGTTGAGAACTTCTCTGAGAATAAATGGAATGAGGTGATGAAAAGAAATGGATTACTAAAGGAACCTAGGCCTAATTTAGGGCAAAACAAATTGAAAGCTGAAGAAAAAATCAGATTGTCACATAGAGAAAGGAGAGAATATTCTCCATGACTGGATGTAGGTGGGATAAGTCTGTACCACATGATGAGGTAAGAACAAAGGCTCTGAAGCCAGTCAGTTCTGTGTGCCGATCTTGGTTCGGTGTTTGTTAACCTATTTATAAAATGAGCAATTGCCTTGGGAAAGTTTCTCCTTCTACTTTTTCTCATAGTAACATGGATAAGTATACTACTAAAAGGGCTATTGATATAATTCACTGAAATATTTGCATGCCCTTTATCATTCTCCTTGACATAGTACATGTTCAAAAAATGTTTAGAGTAATTCTTTCCTATAAGAGATGAAGTTATATTTTTTCCAGAAAATTATTGTTCTGTAACTAAGGTGATATTTTAAAGGTTCAAGCTATTCATAAACAAAGAAATTTTGTAGAGAAGTAGCATCCTCCTGTTAATCATGAGACTTGATTGTATCTTAAGATAGTTCCCATTATCTTCTGACTTTAATCAATTTTTCTTCAGTCTCTTCATTTTTAATAAAAGATTATCAGTTCAGTTCAGTTGCTCAGTCATATTCGACTCTTTCAATCTCATGGATTGCAGCATCCCAGGCTTCCCTGTCCATCACTAACTTCCAGAGCCTGCTCAAAATCATTTCCATTGAGTTAGTGATGCTATCCAAACATCTGGTCCTCTGTCATCCACTTCTCCTTCTGCCTTCAATCTTTCCCAGCATCAGGATCTTTTCCAAAGGGTCAGTTCTTTGCATCAAGTGGCCAAAGGACTGGAGCTTCAGCATCAACATTACTCCTTCCAATGAATATTTAATACTGATTTCCTTTAGGATTAACTGGTTTGTTCTCCTTGCAGTACAAAGGACTCTCAAGAGTCTTCTCCAACACCAGAGTTCAAAAGCATTAATTCCTCAGTGCTAAGCTTTCCTTATAGCCCAACTCTCACATAAAAATATGACTGGTGGAAAAACCATAGCCTTGTCTAGATGGACCTTTGTCGGTAAAGTAATGTTCTGTTTTTTAACATGCTGTCTAGCTTGGTCATAGTTTCTCTGCCAAGGAGTAAGTGTCTTTTACTTACCTGGCTGCAATCACCATCTGAAGTGATTTTGGAGCCCAAGAAAACAGCCTGTCACAGTTTCCATTGTTTCCCCATCATTTTGCATGAAGTGATGGAAGCAGATGCCATGATCCTAGTATTTTTGAATGTTGAGCTTTGAGCCAACTTTTTCACTCTCCTCTTTAACTTTCCTCAAGAGGATCTTCAGTTCCTCTTCACTTTCTGCCCTATGGGTGGTGTCATCTGCATATCTGAGGTTATTGATACTTTCCTGGCAATCTTGATTCCAGCTTGTGCTTCCTCCAGTCCAGCGTTTCTCATGATGTACTCTGTATATAAGTTAAATAAGCAGGGTGACAATATACAACCTTAACATATTCCTTTACCGATTTTGAATTAATCTGTTGTTCCATGTCCGGTTCTAACTGTTGCTTCTTGACCTGAATACAGATTTCTCAAGATGTAGGTCAGGTGGTCTGGTATTCCCATCTCTTGAAGAATTTTCCAGTTTAATGTGATCTACACTGTCCTAGGTTTTGCCATAACCAATAAAGCAGAAGTAAATATTTTTCTGGAGCTCTCTTGCTTTTTCAATGATCCAATTTGATCTTTGCCTCCTCTGCCTTTTCTAAATCCAGCTTGAACATCTGAAGTTCATGGTTCACATACTGTTGAAGTCTAGCTTGGAGAATTTTGAGCATTGCTTTGCTAGTATGTGACATGAGTGCAATTTTGGTCATTTGAGCATTCTTTGACATTGCTTTTCTTTGGGATTGGAATGAAAACTGACCTTTTCCAGTCCTGTGGCAACTGCTGAGTTTTCCAAATTTGCTGGCATATTGAGTGCAGAACTTTAACAGCATCATCTTTTATGACTTGAAATAGCTCAACTGGAATTCCATCACCTCCACTAGCTTTGTTCGTAGTGAAGCTTCCTAAGGCCCACTTGACTTTGCATTCCAGGATGTCTGGCTCTAGGTGGGTGATCACAGCATTGTGGTTGTCTGGGTCATTAAGACCTTTTTTCTACAGTTCTTCTGTGTATTCTTGCCACCTTAAAAAAAAAAAAAATCATCTGCTTCAGTTAGATCCAGACCATTTTTGTCCTTTTATTGTGCCCCTCTTTGCATGAAATGTTCCCTTGGTATCTCTAATTTTCTTGAAGAGATATCTAGTCTTTCCCATTTTATTGTTTTCCTCTATTTCTTTGCATTGATCATTTAAGTAGGCTTTTTTTTTTTTTTTTTAATCTCTTCATGCTATTTTTGGAACTCTGCATTCAGATGGGTAAATGTTTCCTTTTCCACTTTGCCTTTAGCTTCTCTTCTTTTCTCAGCTATTTGTAAGGATACTTTCCACTATCTTGTGACTTTCATCAATTTTTCTTCAGTCTCTTCATTTTTAAGAAAAAACTATAACCTCAGCCAAATATTTCTTTCTCTCACAATGTAGAATTTCTATGCAGTGGAAGGAAGTCTGGTTTAAGATGCACTGTTAAGCTTCTAGTACTTCCTGTGCCAACCCAGCTAGGCAGTCAAAAACGAGTTTCCTAAGAGTTCTAGGCATCTTTTTCTAATAAATGAAAATGCAGCTTTGAACTGGCCACCTAAAAGAACATAAAAACAAGAAACCATCTTGCATCAAGTAAGTTCAGTTGCTCAGTCATGTCCGACTCTTTGCAACCCCATGGACTCTAGCATGCCAGGCTTCCCTGTCCATCAACAACTCCCAGAGCTTACTCAAACTCATGTCCATCCAGTTGGTGATGCCATCCAACTGACAGGTTGTTGCTGAACGATAAGACGCGGGATTCTTGGCCTCCGGAGGAGACGAATTCAATCCGGGGCCAGAGACGAGGCTGGATCGCTCAGAGCTTTTGTGTAATAAAGTTTTATTAAAGTATAAAGGAGATAGAGAAAGCTTCTGACATAGGCATCAGAAGGGGGCAAAAGAGTACCCCCCTCCTAGTCTTTAGCTGTAAGTTATATAGTCACTCACAGTCTGTTAATGAAAAGAAAGGAATGTCATAAAATCTAGAATGGCACCAGATAATTCATCCCAGGCCATAAAACTATTGACTTGCATCTTGTACCAACAAATAGTTTCGTTTACATAGATTAGGGGAACAATACCTGTATAAGTAAGTTAGGCCGTTTTGAAGATGGAGTCTGGGGTTCATTAACATAGCTTAAGACAACATTTCCATACGAAAAAGAAATGTATTGGTTAACTCAAGGGAGTAGTTAGCTTTAGGTGAGACCAGGTGTCATGGCCACACAGAATGTTAGGAGAAACCTCCTTTTAATTTTGTATAGAGAAGGAAAAACAGATCGCTGGTTTGTTCTTTCCTGCCGGTTAAGAGAGATAAAAATGTCTGGCACTTACAGCCTCATTCCTCCATTTGGAGACCCCTGGCCTTCCTGCCTGTTACCCTCTCACAACCATCTCATCTTTTGTCATCCCCTTCTCCTCCTGCCTTCAATCTTTCCCAGCATCAAAGTCTTTTCCAGTGAGACAGTTCTTTGCATCAGGTGGCCAAAGGATTGGAGTTTCAGCTTCAGTATCAGTCCTTCCAGTGAATATTCAGGAGTGATTTCCTTTAGGATTGACTGGTTTGATACCCTTGCAGTTCAAGGAACTCTCAAAGGTCTTCTCCATAACCACAGTTCAAAAAGATCAGTTCTTTGGCACTCGGCTCTCTTTATGGGCCAACTCTCACATCCATACATAGCTACTGGAAAAACCTTAGCTTTGACTAGATGGATATTTGTTGGCAAAGTACTGTCACTGCCTTTTAATATTGCCACTAAGTTCCATATTACAGGCATCTCTTTCTAATAAATTGAAATTTTTCTACTTCTAAACTTTTTCTAATAAATTGAACAAGTTCCAGTCATCTTTTTCTAATAAAAGAAAATAAATCTTTGAATGGCCACCTAAGATGCATAATAAAAAGAACCCTGCCTCAGATTTATCTTTTCCTGGTAATTCTCTGTATGAATATATGACTGTGACCCTTTAAACTGTAGCATTCTCTTTGTCAAATATTAACAGAATGCATAATGTCCTATTTTGCAGTTTAGAAGATCATATTTTAAAAAATTCATATTATTAGAAAAAAGAAATTGTGCTTTTATATATCTAAGATTTTATTCCAAGTGGTAAAAACTCAACTACTTAAGACATGCAGATAGAATAACAAACAGAACAATTATTGATGTCTAGTGAAAAAGAGCAACAGTCTAGAAGATCAATAGGTGAGGTAGCATTTCACAGTAACAGCACAGGGAGTAGAGTTTTCTAGTCAGAAGCTGTAAAATGAGTGACCTTGGAAGGAAAACCAGAAAATTCTTGATCTTCTTCTAACACTTTCTCTTGCCAAGGTAGAATGTGATAAATAGATGGATACAATTTTTGTCATGACAAGTTGAAGGATGGATAATAAGAATCATTTCCCTAGGTCCTTAAGTTAGTTGAATTTTTTAGAAATTAGGCAAGATATTGTTACCACCTTCACCTTCAAATGGCAATAATCAAATGTATCTCGTTGGTAACCTAACAAACCACAATCTGTTAGTATTTATTACCACAACCAAATACCAAATACCAATTTATGGTATTCATTACCACAAACAAAAGTCAATTCTGACCTCCATTATTTAGTTATACTTTTGAACTTATTGACTATGTTGCTGCTTGAAAAACTACATACACACTATAAATATGACAGGACTAACTAAAGAAAGTAACTACAGATAAATATAAAGCTATTATGAAAATTACTCATGATTATACCACCATTCTTAACACAAGAAAGAAATAAACTGATTTAGGTTTTAACATACAGCTGTTTTTGTAAAAATATAAGAATGCCAAAAATATAATATTTTTGAAATTTAATTAACTTATTTTACTTGGTATCAGATTTTCTCATATTCTTATCTATGTTTTAAGACTATCTGCATATTACCTCATTAGATGACTTGATGAAATGAATGTAGCTAGTCACTTGATAATATATGTTATGTTGCTTTCAAAATTACTATTCTAAATAATAGTGTATTTGTACATATCATTATTTTTTCAAGATAATTCTTAGAACTGAAATTACTATTTCAAACCCTATGAATATTACTAAGGATTTTTATTTGAGTATTGCTTAACTTACCTTAAGAACAATTGCACTTGTAATATTTTCTTGAAATAAAGTATTGTTACTCACTCCAACTAGTAGCTTAACTGTGTATACATATCTTTGTAGTTCTAATAATACAAAACATTTCAATACTTTAAATGTTTTCCTATTTTGTAGCCTATCTTGTAGTTTCTTATTATTTAGTCTTTCCCATATGCTTATATTTTTATAGCTGGTGTTACTCTAAAACATAGAAATGCATTTTCATATTAATAATAATTATAAAATGCATTCTTTCACAGTAGAATTAAACTTAACCATACTCTAAGGTAATATACTAATCCACTTATTCTATTTTCAGTGTTTAACACTGTTCTAAAGATTACTTGGTTTAGAAGGTTATCAGTAAATATTTACTTATGGATTTGTCTATATTAGATTTTCCCCTGATTATTGATCATATTTTTCTACTTCTCTGCTTGCTTAATAATTTTCAATTATATGCTGTAAGTTTTTAATTTTACACTGCTAGTTTCTGGATTGTACTGTTTCTTTAGTTAGTATTATACATTTTGTTTCCTTATGCAATTGAGTCACAGGCATAACTCACTTTACTGTGCCTTGTTTTATTGCACTTCACAGATAAATTTGAGTTTACAAATCAAAGATCTGTCGCAACTCTGCATTGTCAGATGATGCCTAATACTTCTTTAAAAAATAAAGTATTTTTAAATTAAGCTGTGAACATTTTTTCTTAGAAATAATGCTATTGCAGACTTAGACTTCTCGCTCAGTCATATCCGACTCTTTGTGACTGATGGACTTTAGCCCACCAGGCTCCACCTTCCATGGAATTTTCTATGCAAGATTACTGGAGTGGGTTGCCATTTCCTTCTCCAGGGGATCTTCCTGATCCAGGGATTGAACCTGGGTCTCCTGAACTGTGAGCAAACACTTTACCCTCTGAGCCACCAGGGAATCCCTAACAGACTTCAGTATAGTGTAAATATAACTATTATATGCACTGGGAAGTCAATAAATCCTTGTGACTCACTTTATTAGGTGATCTGCAACCAAATCCCCAATGTCTCTGAGGTATGCCTGTATTGGGACTCAGATCCTTTTAAGTCTCATGTTTCTATTCGGTTAAAGTAAACCCAGAGCACTCTTTAGTCAAATGATAATTTATCTCTTATATAAGGTGATATTTTGAGAATTCTGTCAGATATCCTGTATATTATATGGTCTTTCAACTCTGATTCAAGGGAACAAAAATTATACCTATCCCTGTATAAACTCAAGCAATTATTTGGCCTGTTATGTTCTGGGGATTTTTTTCTTTTTCTTCCCTTTTTTCTAGTCGCTTCTTGATTATGCATAATTAACAGTTTAAAACTTAAGGGGACAATTCTTCAGCTCTCTAATGCAGCCTCACATTGCCAATTCTCCCTCTAGTTCTTCTCTCTTTTACTCTAACTGTGCAAGTGTGTATATATGGCTGCCTTCACTCTAATAGTCTGTCCCACAAATCATGGGCAACTTAGTTTATCCAAACTGTGGTCTCTTTTTTTTTCTCCATCCACTGAGACTTCTGAGGTTAGTTTGACTTGCTGCTCTCTCTGTTTTTGCTGGGAAACAGCCTCCAGAACCTAAGTCATTGAGTTGCAGAGTTTATTTCATTTGTTTTTCTTGTCTCAGGGAAATAGCGGTTATCCAATAACTGAACCATTGTTTCATATAGCTTTCTAGTTTCCAACTGTTTAAAATGGGAGGGTAATTTCAATTTCTGATAATCATCATGATGTGAAGTGAAAGTCTATATACTTTCTACTTTACACTCTCTCTATACATACATACACATATGCTATGCTTAGTTGTCCAGTCGTGTCTGACTCTGCGACCGCATGGACTGTAGCCCGCCAGGCTCTTCTGTCCCTGGGAATTCTCCAGGCAAGAATACTGGAGTGGGTTGCCAAGCCTTCCTCCAGTAGACCTTCCCAACCCAGGGATGGAACCCAGATCTGCATTGAGGGTGGATTTTTGACCATCCGAGCCACCAGGAATACCCAAGGATACTGGAGTGGGTAGCCTATTCTTTCTCCAGGGGAACTTCCCAACCCACAATCTAACTGGAGTCTGGGTTTAATCCCTGGGTCAGGAAGATCCCCTGGAGAAGGGAATGGCTACCTATTCTAGTATTCTTGTCTGAGAATCCCACGACAGAGGATCCTGGCATGTTATAATCCATAGGGTTGCAACAAAACTAAGTGACTAAGCATGCATGTATACATACATATATAATATTATTTTAATATATACTATGTATTTACTTTCATAATTCCATTGAGGGATTATAAAACACCATGTGGCACTAAACTTGTCTCCAAGAATTACGGTTATGTTTATGGTCTGATTTTCATTCTTTGTTTTGGTTTACTTACATAATCTTATAACATACCAATTTTAGAGCAACAACATCAATCTTTATTAAAATGAAGCAGGATTTTTGCTAATTTACCTTCCTATATGGTTTGATTTTTTAGCAGAGGTAAATCTAGAGAGTCATTGCTATCTGCTAAAATGAATATAGATTTGGTTAATAGAATCCTATAGGCCACTTTCTAACTGGGATCTTTGGAAATCTGCATAGCTCCTCTGAGGTTCAGTTTCTTCAATGATAAAATGAGAGTGAAATACAAGTGCTCATTTTGAAATATTCAGCCTGAAATCATGAATGTATTACATGAACTATAGTGTCTGGCATATAAATGACATGAAAATATATGAGATATAAAATACATGTGCTATAGAAAAGGATAGGAAACAATAACTTTGTATAATAACTTTGAAAAAGAGAAAATAACAGAATTTATGTGTGAGAGGCTACTAATTATAAGTCCCTTCTTGGAAAATTTACTTGACCTTTATAAACATCAGTTTTCTCATTTTTAAAATGCAATGGTTTAAGTTGATAATTTTGAAAGTTATAAAAGTCAGATTACATGATTTAGGCCTGTTTAATACCATAGGAAACTAAGTTAACCAGTCACATATGAAGCTTAAATTTTGCTGTTTTCTTTTTTTTTTTAAATATATATTAAGCATTGGCCAGGGGTAGGTTTTCGTGGTCACAAAAGGGCTATAGTATCATCATATCTTTTATTTTAATGCAAGTAACATTTTCATTCTGGGTTTTTATCTTGTAGAAAATTCTATTATTCAAGTTTGTTTTATCTCATAAATCATCTGGAAGGCATTTTTTGTGTGTGTGGTTACTTATCTTTATAATTTTCCCTGAGGGAGAGTGCCCTTATTAAGTCATTCTTCAATAAATGTCCCAAAATATTTCCAGCATGAAAGCAAAGAGATCCTAGAGATAGGGTCTCTAACAATTCAAAGAAATTAGTGAGGATATGTAAATTTATCTGAATCCACCAGCCCCCCCACCCCCCCACTGCCCACAGCACTTAACCAAAGGAAACTGTAAAGTCAAATGGAAGGTAGGGAAAAACTATTAAAAACAAAGACAGCTTACATTTTCAATAATTCAAAATGTGAACACTACTTATGCAATTTGCATTGTTTTTTGATGATGTCTGTATGCTGTTAAGATCATAACATCTGATAATGGAACTGTCCACATTAAAGAAGAAGAAAAACAATGAAAACAAAATCCTTTTATTTCAATGCTCTTCACCATTCCGCAATTGTTTTGTCACTCAGGAGACTGTGCCCTTTCTTTCCTCAATGCTTCTATCTAACATACGCATGCTTTGTGTTCACTTTCCTCTCCACTTGCCTGGCCAAGCACGAGATGAGGATACTGATTTTAGGAGCAGGCAGAGGGAGGAGTGGGCCAGGTCTTGCCTGTAGAGACTAGAACAATCTGAGAGTCAGTTACTAGAGTCAAACTGAAACCAAATAAACCTGGGCATCATTTCAAAAATGCTAGAGAAGACTGATTTCTAGGTCCAAGGTGACAACTCAGGATAACAAGAGACTTTTAGTTATTTTGAATAAATTCAGTTTTAGTAAAATATTATAAATTATTTTATTTCATCTGATTTAATTCCAGTAAAAATGTTATACCACTGCTTTTACAGGAGGAGATATATAATTATTTGTGATTTCATCCTTTTCCATGTCTACGGAGGACAAAATGAATTGGAAATGTTTGGAAATGTGAAAGGATCTATTATTTTCACCTGTCATCTCCATTATCTGGAATATATGTTAACAGAATTAAATTATGCTGAATCTTACAATCATTAATAAAAAGGGGAAATACTTAGTGACAAAGAGAAACAATACAGCTGAGAAATATACAATGGATATGAATGGATATGTCTTGAAAGAGGATTTATGAATGGCCAATAACCATATAAAAACAATATTATTAGTCTTTATAAAACTGAAAATCAAAACCACAATAAATACCACTTCATATCCACTGGGATGGCCATAATAATAATAATAAAGACAAAGGATCACAACCATTGGTGAGGATATGGAGCAATTTGTATCTTTTATGCACTGTTGGTGGCTACTTCCTAACAACAGCCCACTGACCTTCCCTTTCTTAGGGCATTTATTTTAGAAAATTCTTAATTGCAGAATTTTTCTGTGCTTTTGCAATACAAATCATCTACCAGCCCTGGCCAGTTCTAGAACTCAGGAATATCTTTCCCAAGGAGGGGGGAGCCATTCCTGTGAAATATAAAAATCTAGGAAGGTAGTTGTCCCTATCTCCCAGTCCTTATGGGACAGTAGGAGTCTTATTTTTATAAGAGACAGTCATGAAACACTAATGGCTAAATCACATTGACCATCTTCCTCCCACAATGTCCTCTAGTACTTTTCCATTAGCTCATCCCTATATTTAAATATGTATATTTGTCTTTTGTCAAACCATCATCTTTTGTTTCAGTAGAATTGAGTTGAATATCTCCTCTTTTGCAGTAAACTTGATTTAAACCTTCCTTGCCTGTTTAACTGCATCAGGTGCAATTTTTATTTAATATGTTTATATACAAAAAATAGGGCTTCCCTGGTGGCTCAGTTGGTAAATGGGAAAGGGAATGGCTCTCCTCTCCAGTATTCTTACCTGGAGAATCCCATGAAAAGAGGAACCCTGCAGGTTACAGTCTATGGTGTTGCAAAGAGTCGAACATAACTGAGCAACTAAACACTTTATATAAAAGAAATAGAAAGATACATGTACACTAATATTTACACATGAATGTTCACAACAGTTTTATTTATAGTAGCTAAAAAGTTGACTCAATCAAAATTTCTATCAATTGATGAGAGGATGTGTAATATCCATACATATATTATATGTAATATAATCACACAATGAAATTTTATTTGCCAATTAAAAAAATTAAAGAACAAGTATATGCCATGATATGGCTGATGCTGAACAGTGAAAGAAATCAGTTACAAAAGATAAAATATTATATGATTCAATTTATATGAAGTGCCCAGAATAGGCAGTGTCCAGACAGAGAAAGTAGATTGTTGATGGTTTAAAGTTGGGGAGTTGAGAGGCAATGGAGAAGTGACAGCTAACGGGCCCAAATTTTCTCTTAAAGGGAATAAAAATATTCTAAAATTGGATTATGGTTGCACAATGCTGTGAATATATTACACATGCACACACATTGAATCATGCACTTTAAATATGTGAATTATACTAACATTTTTAAAAGTTCTTTCCAATTACAACACTATCTGTACCTTAAACTGATTTATTTTTCTTTATTATTAATATCTTATACATGATGTGTGTACATCCTTATTTGTTTTTCCACAAGATTGAAAATTCAGCAAGGGTTTTGTTTGTTTTAACATTTATAAGTCAAGATTTTCTGGCACACAGTAGAGTAGCTATGTTAGCCTGAAAAAAAAAAAGCACAGGCAGAGGCAAAGTTTTGTGTGTGATAGTTTATTTAATGTAGGGAATATACCTATGGACCAGAAGTGGGAAAAAAAGGAAATGAAACTATGAAGGAGGAAACTCAACAGAAAAATGATCCCTAAAGCTGTTATCCACTGTGAAAAATGGTACTCAATGCACCTGGGACCTTCTAGGGAAATTTACATATGGATTCTCACAACTGTCCACAAAAAGAACAAAAAAGGGAAGTATTTACCATCAGCTCTTGCCTCCCATTGAGTAAGGTTGCCCTATTAGGGTATTTAGTGCCTTAAGCTTTCAATGAGCACTTGTATTGATAAGTAAAAAGTAGGTTCATACAGGTTTCCCTGCCATAGAGTTAAAAAACCCAGGACAAGAAAATAAGAAATAATGATTTTAATGTGGCAATGTGCTTTTAGTTTACATCTGCATCAACCTGCTTGTCTCAGCAATGGCCGGAGTAAAGATTAGGTAGGAAGGATGTGAGGATGTGAGGTAGGAGAAAACAGTACCAATCAAACTTGATGGATACCCTAGTCCCACTGACTCCATTTCAAAGCATGTGGTCAATAAGGCTAGAAGAATCTAAAATATTCACTAGACCATCAGATAGTATTTGGCTCATTCCTCCATTCCAAGAACCGATGTTCTTTGTTCTTCCTTTTCCTGACTTTATAACATGCAGGTATTTCACATCTCATCCTCAGATTCTTTCTTAAGACTTCCTTTTCTGACCATTTGTTCACATAAATTAATCTCCTTCAAATTTCTGAACACTCTAAAAGGGCACCCACAAAACTCACAGAGTAAAGTCAAACGAATGTTTAGTTATAGACACTGAGAGGTTTCACTCATTCTGTTAATGTTGACTAATAAATCAAACAGAACTAGATAACTTTTGGCTGATAGAAGCATTTTTTTCCATATGTATCAAAACACTTAACACTGTAGTCAAAACTCTATTGAATCTATACTGAATACTGAGAATGCAAGTGAAATATTTCATCTTACCTTAACAAATGATTGTTATATATAAAATATAAAATGATTCTATTTTCTATTTCTTAATTCAAAAGTCTACATGTTTGTAGAAGCCTAATTAGGAATGGGAGTCTTCATTAGCATCTTTGTCTGTTACTAAAGTATTTCTGGGATCACAGGCTTAAGTGACCCACCGAGATCATATGGATCTTGCCTGTTCAGAGAAGTCTTGGTTGTCCTTGTCCTTGAAACTGAGGAATTGCATCAGTAACATTTCAATAAATACCCTTCCATTCTAAATATTGTTTCATCTGGACCTAATAATCCCAGTAAATTTTACTGTCTACATGGCCTAGACATGTGTCAGCATTTGCTTTATAGACACTATAGAATCTTTCCAGAAAATTTTTCAAAAGCAAAATTGATTACAGTCTTCCACACCTTTCTTCTTTGGTAGGGCTGTAGGTGGTTAAACCTGGATCCTAAAAACTATTCCTTGATTACACAGATTGATGTGATGTTCTCTTTAAACTGACTGAATCTAGCAGTTAATACTCTAATGCAATTTTTCTATTCCTACACAAAAGTACATACACACAATACTATGATAATAAATAGTCACATGCCTCTTTTCGCTGTAAGTGATGAGAACCTGAACCGAATACTCAAGATTCATCTGCCGTGTTTTTGAAAAGTACTTTCTTCCTTATGGATATATAACACCAGAAAGTATATGTGTTAAGTTTTGAAAGTTATTTAAATTGTACATATATTTTCCCCTCCTAAATAACACATATTCTTTCACTATTTGTGATACGAGAGTCCATGCAGTTTTGGAAAAGAAAACTCCTTACACCACCATTGCATGTGTGCTCAGTCATGTCCTACTCTGCAGCCCCAAGGACTGCTGCCTGCCAAGCTCTTCTGTACATGTGATTTTCTCTGTGAGAGTACTGGAGTGGATTGTCATTTCCTCCTCCAGGGGATCTTCCCAACCCAGGGACAGAAACTGTGTCTCCTGCATCTCTTGCATTGTCAGGCTGACTCTTTACCATTGAGTGACCTGGGAACCCACTATGTTAATGGATTTTCCAAGCAGTATAGTTGCAACATATTTAAAAATATAGTGGCTATATCATTTAACAAATATGCTTGACTTTATCTATTACATTGAAATTTATACAAGAAAATATGCTTTAATCTCAACAATCTCTTTCTGGAGACTAATACTAGTTTTTTATATATTTCATATCAAATCTTCATATTCAGTAGATAAAATCATTAATATGCTATAAGTTCTAGATTCAGAATTCATTTTGTAATGTCTGATATGAGAAACAGTGATATTGGCTATGATGTATCAAATTCATATATACTCATCCACTAAGGTTCAGGCTAATGAAGCAAAATATACATCATGGAATACATTTGAACTGTGAGAAAGGAGGGTATTGTGCTGTACCTAAGGTTTGGGAAACTAATCACTTTCTTCCTGACAGTTCCATGTAGACTGTAAGCAACTATCATCTCCCAATTTGGCCAAGAGCATATTAGTAAGACATTTGTTCCCACCCATTTTTCTCTTGTTAAGGAAATAAAATCCTTTCACATATTTTCCAGTCTTCATTGTTTTTTTTTTTTTTTTTAATCTTTTTGTGAGCTATTGGTGACATCATTATCATTCCATTCATACTGTAGTTTTTGCATAAGTTGGCACCAGGCCTAATGGTTTGGTACCCTTCTATAGTTCTGGAATGAGGGGTATGTTTTAATCCCTTGGAACTGTAAAAAACACCAAGACTGATTAATTATGTCATGTAGTCAAGCACTTACATTACATGATTTTCTGCTATAAGTCAACCATCTCAGTCAGTGTCTGAATAAATAAGGAAGCCACTATCTTCCTATTATAAATATAGTTATTAATATTCCTTCAAGGAAGGTTGGATCTTCAAAAGGCCATTGCCTCTGAATCACTCCAAGATGATTGAATAAAAACATACCAATTAGAGTTAACAAACAGGTCCTTGACTTTTCCTCATATATGATATGTGTGGCAGGTATCTTTATATCTTCCTGCGTGTTTTTAAACTCATAGGTTTTCATGCCAGGCTAGTATCAATAAAACAACCATTGACTAATAAAATAAAATTAAAAAAAAAAAAAAAAAAAACCATTGATGTCAGTGTTCCTGTAGCACCAAGTGATGTCTGTTCTGAGTTCATGTTTTATAGATTCATAGGAACAATCATTCCAGATTTCCTTCCTGCTCTGGAAGCCAATTTAAAGAAAAATTAAGTGTACACAATGCTATTTTTAAAGAATATTTCAAGTGAAGAAAATCTAAAAATATCAGCCATTATAGAAAATATTTTTGAGGGGAAAAAACAAACAAACAAACAAACCTCCAATGAGTTATAAAATCCCTCTCCTAATTCTCTGGTAAACTCTAAGGCTTGTATCAGTAATGGTTGCGTGAAATACTCATCTTGGAATGGGTGGCGTGAATGAATCAAGATAAACATGATCAGAATTAGCAGTGTCTTTCCAGGCTTGGTGCATACAAGGTAGATGGTTCTTCTGGTCTCAACAATATTTTTTTCAATTCTAAATGTTCTACATAACTTATTGATTATTAAATTTGGAAGGAGACAATACTAAACTGCACCCTTTGTTGTTCACCCATTCAGCGTCTAGGTACATCCCATCAATCAAGTGGACATATGTTCCCTGCCCCTTCCTTATCATTCATTAGGGTGTGCCTTGGGTCACAGGATTTATGTGACAATTACACTTTAGATTCCACAGGAAAGATTGGCTCTAAGTGTCCCCTTTCTAGGGTTTTTATCCACTTTGGATGAAGGCACATGTGCTTACTATTAACATTTTAACCAATAAATCTGAACCATACAAACCAGTTTACACAGAATCAGTTTTAAGATCCCAGCTAAAAATTGTGAATGATATATTAGGTTCTAGTAAGTTTCCAAACCTATGCTTGCAAATAACAGAGGGATTCTCTACTCTATGCTCCCCTAAAAGCAACCCGTATAAGACCTGCTATATATTTCCTTCAGATCTTATAATAGAGAAGGAATTTGTGATTCCTGCTCATATTTCAAAGTGACTAGGAAATATACATGGAGGTGGAATAAGTTCTTCAAAGTCACCAGTTCTTAAGAGTGTAGCTATATGACTCTATCGGATGTGATATCTGCCTTAGCATCCATTTTAAGTGGCCAAGAGGCCTGCCTGCAGGGGCCTTGAATTGATACTGGCCTCTCCCTTGACTATATAATGCAGAGTCACAAGTAAATATAACTTCCTGGTTTGAATCTCCCTACACCCTTTGTGATAAGCACTGTCTCCTGCCTCCCAAGGCCTTCCCTTCATACTCCTCTTAGCAAAGCCTCACTGTTTTTGGTTTGAATAGACCAATCTGGCCTTGGACTGGGGAACTTCAGTACACTCCACCCATGGACCCTAATAAAGTTATGTGCTCCATGTCTCGTCAAAGTTTCTCTGTCTGCACCCTGCCTTACTTAACCTTCTTGCAGGGTCTCTGAAGGCATTTACTGTAACTCCTCCTGCTTCTGTGGCCATGTAACAAATGTCGTATTTCATTTACTTTGTGATCTTTTGTTGAAATTTGGTTCACCATTTGACTTTCTAGGATCTACTGAACAAATGTTAATTTAGCAAAGTCACAGCATCTGCTGTGAGGACATGCACTAAAAATGTAGGGTCTTGGGGTCTGGATAAACACTGTGTTTAACTTGAAAAATGTAGACCTGCTAACTCTGAAGTTTAGTAAAGACACTTTTACAATTTAACAAACAAAAGAGTTTCTTCTGTTAGGTACACATTAGGTATACATTAACATTAAGTAATGCAAAAAGTAAAAATGGTTGTCTGAGGAGGCCTTACAAAGAGCTGTGAAACGAAGAGAAGTAAAAGGAAAGGAAAAAAGGAAAGATACTCCCATTTGAATGCAGCGTTCCAAAGAATAGCCAGGAGAGATAAGAAAGCCTTCCTCAGGAATCAATGCAAGGAAATAAAGGAAAACAACAGAATGGGAAAGACTAGAGATCTCTTCAAGAAAATTAGAGATACCAAGGGAGTATTTCATGCAAAAATGGGCTCAATAAAGGACAGAAATCGTATGGACTTAAAAGAAGCAGAAGATATTAAGAAGAGGTGGCAAGAATACACAGAAGAACTGTACAAAAAAGATCTTCATGACCCAGATAATCATGACAGTGTGATTACTCACCTATAGCCAGACATCCCGGAATATGAAGTCAAGTGGGCCTTAGAAAGCATCACTAGGAACAAAGCTAGTGGGGTGATGGAATTCCAATTGAGCTATGTCAAATCCTGAAAGATGATGCTGCGAAAGTGCTGCTCTCAATATGCCAGCAAATTTGGAAAACACAGCAGTGGCCACAGGACTGAAAAAGGTCAGTTGTCATTCCAATCCCTAAGAAAGGCAATCCCAAAGAATGCTCAAACTACCACACAAATGCACTCTCTCACACGCTAGTAAAGTAATGTTCAAAATTCTCCAAGCCAGGCTTCAACAATAAGTGAACCGTGAACTTCCAGATGTTCAAGGTGGTTTTAGAAAAGGCAGAGGATCCGGAGATCAAATTGCCAATATCTGCTGGATCACTGAAAAAGAAAGAGAGTTCCAGCAAAACATCTATTTCTGCTTTATTGACTAAGCCAAAGCCTGCGACTGTGTGGATCACAATAAACTGTGGAAAATTCTGAAGGAGATGGGAATACCAGACCACCTGACCTGTCTCTTGAGAAACCTGTATGCAGGTCAGGAAGCGTCAGTTAGAACTGAACATGGAACAACAGACTAGTTCCAAATAGGAAAAGGAGTATGTCAAGGCTGTATATGGTCACCCTGCTTATTTAACTTATATGCAGAGTACATCATGAGAAACGCTGGGCTGGAGGAAGCATGCTGGAATTAAGATTGCTGGGAGAAATATCCATAACCCCAGATATGCAGATGACACCACCCTGATGGCAGAAAGTAAAGAGAAACTAAAGAGCCTCCTGATGAAAGTAAAAGAGGAGAGTGAAAAAGTTGACTTAAAGCTCAACATTCAGAAAACTAAATTCATGGCATCTGGCCCCAGAATCTCATGGGAAATAGATGGGGAGACAGTGAAAACAGTGTCAGACTTTCTTTTTTTGGGCTCCAAAATCACTGCAAATGGTGACTGCAGCCATGAAAGTAAAGGACGCTTGCTCCTTGGAAGGAAAGTTATGACCAACCTAGGTAGCATATTAAAAAGCAGAGACATTACTTTGCCAACAAAGGTCCATCTGGTCAAGGCTATGGTTTTTCCAGTGGTCATGTATGGATGTGAGAGTTGAACTGTGGAGAAAGCTGAGCGCTGAAAAATTGATGCTTTTGAACTGTGGTGTTGGAGAAGGCTCTTGAGAGTCCCTTGGACTGTAAGGAGATCCAACCAGTCCATCCTGAAGGAGATCAGTCCTGGGTGCTCATTGGAAGGACTGAAGGTGAAGCTGAAACTCCAATACTTTGGCCACCTCATGCGAAGAGTTGATTCATTGGAAAAGACCCTGATGCTGGGAGGGATTGGGAGCAGGAGGAGAAGGGGACTACAGAGGATGAGATGGTTGGATGGCATCACCGACCCGATGGACATGGGTTTGAGTAAGCTCCGGGAGTTTTTGATGGACAGGGAGGCCTGGCGTGCTGTGATTCATGGGGTCACAGAGAGTCGGACACGACTCAGTGACTGAACTGAACTGAACGTAAGTAAGGTACTGTTTCTTCTATTGGCTTATTAGAGAAAAGGGGTTTTGCTTTCTTATTCTGTTTATTCTCATTGAGAGTTCTTATCGATCTCTTTGTTAAAATCTGCCTCCAAGCCTGCACAAAAAAATTAGAAAAATGTATTCCTCATCAAAATCTGGCATTTTACATATGAATCGAGGGATCAAGATGATGATTCAGATTATTAAAGTAATGGATAGCATAAGAATTCTAGACATAATTACAGTATGCTGCTACCTATGGTTCAAATAGTTTCTGTTTTCAAAGGGCTTATATTGATTATTACAATGATGAAAACTAAGAAAACACTTTCAACTTCTATTAATATTAAGCTTCATCTTTGGATCACAACAAACTGTGGAAAATTCTTCAAAGGATGGGAATACCAGACCACCTGACCTGTCTCCTGAGAAATCTGTATGGAAGTCAAGAAGCAAAAGTTAGAACTGGACATGGAATGACATGTTTCAAATCAGAAAAGGAGTAGGTCATGGCTGTATATTGTCACCCTGCTTATTTAACTGATATGCAGAGTACATCATGAGAAATACCAGGCTGGATGAAGCACAAGCTGGAAACAAGACTGCCAGGAGAAATATCAATAACATCAGATATGCAGATGATACCACTCTTATGGCAGAAAGCGAAGAACTAAAGAGCCTCTTGATGAAAGTGAAAGAGGAGAGTGAAAAATTTGGCCTAAAACTCAGCATTCAGAAAACTAAGATCATGGCATCCAGTCCCATCACTTCATGGCAAATAGATGGGGATACAGTGGAAACAGCGATAGAATTTATTTATTTATTTATTTATTTATTTATTTATTTGGCCCCCAAATCACTGCACATGCTGCTGCAGGTGACTACAACAATGAAATTAAAGATGTTTGCTCCTTGGGAGAAAAGCTATGGTCAACCTAGACAGTATATGAAAAAGCAGAGACATTACTTTGACAACAAAGGTCCATCTAATCAAAGCTATGGTTTTTCCAGTAGTCACATATGGATGTGAGAGTTGGACTATAAAGAAAGCTGAGTGCTAAAGAATTGATACTTTTGAATTGTGTTGTCAGAGAAGACTCTTTTGAGAGTCTGTTGGCCTGCACGGAGATCAAACCAATCTATCCTAAAGTAAATCAGTACTGAATATTCATTGGAAGCACTGATGCTGAAGCTGAAACTCCAATACTTTGGCCACCTGATGTGAAGAACTGACTCACTAGAAGATATCCTGATGCTGGGAACGACTGAAGGAGGAAGAAAGGGACAACAGAAGATGAGATGGTTGGATGGCATCACTGACTCGATGGACATGAGCTTGAGTAAACTCTGGGAGTTGTTGATGGACAGGTAAGCCTGTTATGCTGCAGTCCATGGAGTTGCAAAGATTTTGGCGCGACTAAGAGACTGAAATGAACTGACATTCATTGCCTGAGCTATAATTATTATTATTTTTTTTTAGTTAAAACAGTACTCTAACTCACGTATCCGAATAAAAGTAACATAAATATTTCTAGATTTTTCTTGTTAAAACTTTTTTAAAGAAATAAACCTCATTACTTTTCTGAAAGAAAATTGTATATGTACCTTTTTAAAAAATTAAATCAGATAATACATACAAATATGAAGACAAGTGAATAGTGACTAAATCAATTTATCTGAACTTAAAAGCTGCAACCATTTAATAAATCTTTCAATATTTCTTATGTATCCACAAAAATAGAATAACAGCATTTTCTTAATTTAAAAATGAATTTAAATAGTATCCTATCTGGTTGTTATAGAGTAGCAAGTAGTTTTTCAGTCAGATATTAAAGATGTTTTTAAACATGTAAAACATTGCCACTTTTTATATTGAACTAATTCTTCTCTGCCAAAAATTATTATGAAAGCTGCAGAATCTAATGTCTCTTCATGTAACTGAATCTATACCCCAAAAATTTCCAAAAAGAGAGAAAGGCAGGAAATAAAGAAGAAAAAAAGAAAGAAGAACTTCCTATCCACAGATGGTGTCAGTGGTAAAATCTTTCACATATTAAAGGAGAAAATAATATCAACATTACACACATTTATCAAAAAAATGAAAATGTGAGCTTACTTTCTAACTCATTTTTTGGGGTTAGCCCGACTCTTACATCAAAAGTCACAAGAAAACTATAAGAAAGAACTGTTACAGGTAGTAACTCTCATGAATCAAAAATATAGGAATATATGAACATGAAAAAACCATTACCAAATAGAGTTTATTTCAGAAAGGCAAAGTTGGCTAATCATTTGTGGATTATCAAGGATAAAAACCATCATCATCATAATTGAGAAAAAAGTTATTTAATAAATCTCAATATTAGTTTACTTAAAAAACAAATAAAAATATTTTAAGTCAACTAAGAATAGAAACAGTCTCCTGAATTATTTACAAAATGTCTACAATTAACACCATGCTGGAGAATTACTGAGTGCTTATCTCCTGCCTTGGGTAGAAAGCAAATATGTCCACTATTACTATTTCATCCAACATTTTACTAGTGGTATTAGAGTACAATAAGAAAGAAGATGAACTAGATGCTTAAAATTAAAAAGGAAGATGTAAGACAATTATTTTCAGAATACTTAATTACTTATTTAAAATTCCAGATGGATAAATAAACATTTATAATCAACATGTGAATTTGGTAAAGTTAATATACAAAAAACTTATAAACCAAAAAAATTATTTCTTTATATTAGCCAACTACTGAGCTATCAGGGAAGCGCAACAAATAATTGGCAAATTATAAATATTATTTAAAATTACATCAAGAAGCATAAAATATTGTTGGTGGGAATGCAAACTAGTACAGCCTCTATGGAGAACAGTGTGGAGATTTCTTAAAAAACTGGAAACAGAACTGCCATATGACCCAGCAATACCACTTCTGGGCATACATACCGAGGAAACCAGATCTGAAAGAGACACGTGCACCCCAATGTTCATCGCAGCACTGTTTATAATAGCCAGGACATGGAAGCAACCTAGATGCCCATCAGCAGACGAATGGATAAGGAAGCTGTGGTACATATACACCATGGAATATTACTCAGCCATTGAAAAGAATACATTTGAGTCAGTTCTAAAGAGATGGATGAAACCGGAGCCCATTATACAGAGTGAAGTAAGCCAGAAAGATAAAGACCAATACAGTATACTAACGCATATATATGGAATTTAGAAAGATGGTAATGATAACCCTATATGCAAAACAGAAAGAGACACAGATGTACAGAACAGACTTTTGGACTCTGTGGGAGAAGGCGAGGGTGGGATGTTTCGAGAGAACAGCATGGAAACATGTATATTATCTAGGGTGAAACAGATCACCAGCCCAGGCTGGATGCATGAAACAAGTGCTCGGGCCTAGTGCACTGGGAAGACTCAGAGGAATTGGGTGGAGAGGGAGGTGGGAGGGGGGATCGGGATGGGGAGCACATGTAACTCCATGGCTGATTCATGTCAATGCATGACAAAACCCAGTACAATATTGTAAAGTAATTAGCCTCCAACTAATAAAAATAAATGAAAAAAAAAAAAAAAAAAGGGTAGAATCATAAAAAAAAAAGAAGCATAAAACACCTAGGACTCATAATAAGTGAAACTGAGTGAAATTTCTACTCTGCAAACTCTAAGATATTGCTAAGAAGAATTAAAAACTTAAATAGATGCTTCTGAATGAGAAGATTCTGTATTAGCATTTCTATTCTCCCTAAATTGATGTAACCGACCTATAGATTGAATTCAATGTCAATTAATATCCAATGATCAAGCAAAATTTTGAAGATACAAGAAAAGTAGTACAGCTAAATCAGACTTAAGATAAAATTGGAAATCTTACACAACCAAAGTAAAGACATACTATAAAACCACAATTAAGATAGTGTGATATAGATACATGTGTATATAAAAAGACTACTGAAAATAATGGTGATCCCCAAAACAGATACAATCACCTAATGTACACAGCATTCTAATCTAAACAAAGGCGTCTCTGTAGTTGGCAGCAAGTTAGTCTTTTCAATAAATGAAGCTGGAGCCATTGAATATCAGCACAGAAAAAAATAACTTTTATCATTTCCTCTCACTGCTATCCCACTAGTATCTTCAAAAACTTGAGAAAGGAAGACTTATTAAGCAGAATATGAAAAATATTAAAGGAATGCTTAAGAAAGAAATAACATTTTAGAACTTCAAAAAGTACATCTTTAAAACAGTGCAAATGGAAGCCATACAGTAGAAAAACAAAGGTACAGTTCATATATATGACATAGTATTCATATACAGAATATGTAAGAAACTACAAGTTAATTTTTTAAAAGATAAAGTACAAGATAAAACTTGTCCAAAAGCCTTGAACAGAAACTTTATCGATGAGAATACCCAAACAGCCAAAGAACATACGCATTTTATCAGAATTAGTAATAGTTATGAAAATGCAAATTTAAACAAGATCAAGGTCATTAAACAGGCACTAAAATGGCAAAAATAAAAACACTGAAAATTCCTGTGTTTGTGAAGATATGCAGCAATTCAAGCTGACATATGTTATTGTTGTAGTGTAAATTGGTAAAACAGTTTTAGAAAACTCATTGTCAGACTCAAAAAAAACTAAATATACATTTACCTCATAATTCAACAAATCTACTCTTAGTTATGTGCCTAAAAGAAATAAGTGCATATGGCTAAAGAGTCATTTTCAAGAATTCTCATTCAACCTCTATTCATAATACTCCAAAACTGAAAATATCTGTCAACAGTGGAATGAATGAAAACATTGTGAGTAAATACATACTAAACTACAATAAAAACAATAAAATAAAAAAAAAAAATTTCTTTTCTGCTTTCGTGGTTATATTGGTATAGACATGTAAAACTTACTGAGTTGTAAACATTATGTTAGTGCACCTTATTGTATGTGTGTTATACCTTAATAACAAATTAAGAATTAATTTGTAGTATATATGCTATTTTTAATCAATCAGCATTATTTACAGAATTGTAGATTTTAGGGTTTTATCTTGTATTATTGAGATTGTTTTCTGAACACTTTGTTCTTTATTTCTTAATATCCTTTGTAGTATTTTTAACAGCTTTGTTGAGATGTAATTCACACAATATAGAACCCACCCATTCAAAGTATATTTTTTAGCATATTTACAGGGTTTTGAATACAATATCTCTTAGCATATTCACAGGGTTGCACAACTATCACCCAAACTAATTATGAAAGATCATCGTTTCTCTAAAAGAAATTGCACACCAATCAGCTACCACTTCTTCACCCCAACCCTCACCAACCAACTCTCAGCAAACCCTAACCAACTTTGTGTCTCTAAAGATTTGCCAATTTTAGACACTTCACGTAATGGAATCTTAGAACAGTTTGTCTTCTGTGAATAGCTTCTTTAATTTAACGCAATGCTTTCAGGGTCAGCCATGTTGTAACATGAATCATTTCATTTCATTTTTTAACTGCTGAATAATATTTCATCTTATGGAGATATATCTATATACATGTGCATGTGTGTGTGTATATAAATGTATATTAGATTTTATTTACCCTTTCACTAGTAGGTGGACGTTTGGTTTGCTTCAACTTTTTGACTATTATGAGAAATGGTGCTAAAAACAGATGTTTTGTGTACAAGTTTGTGTGTGAAAGTGTATTTTCCTTTCTCTTAAGTGGGCACATAGGAGTGGAATATCTAACTCATATCGTAAATAACTTTTGAAGCAACTTCCAGTGTATTCCATAGTGGCTGTACCTCTTTACATCCCTTCTAGTGTATCTACTTCCTCATCAACACTTGCTATTGTCCATATTTTTCTATTGTTGTTAGTACTGCGGTGTAGTTTTGCATTTTTTAATATATAAAAATATGCATTTGTAGGAAATTCACATATATTTTTGAAAATAAACTCTTTCTTTCCAAATGTATTTTGTTTAAACTCTATTGCAATGGTATGGGTATGTTCTTCCTCTCAAAAGGTTAGTTATACTGATATCTTTAATTAAATTTCATTCAGTACTCTTTGCCTTGCATTTAACTTTGAAGCTAATACAGAAATGTTGGTGCTTTTCTTTGGCTACTTCATTTACTTTAGAAAAAAGTGAAAGTTTCTCAGTCATATCTGATTCTTTGCGACCCCATGGACTGTAATCCATGGAATTCTCCAGGCCAGAATACTGGAGTGGGTAGCCTTTTCCTTCTCCAGGGGATCTTTTCAACCCAGGGATTGAATGTCTTCCACATTGCAGGCAGATTCTTTATTAGCTGAGTCACAAGGAAGCCCTCATTTACTTTCAGTTCAGTTCAGTTCAGTTCAGTTCAGTCGCTCAGTCGTTGTCCGACTCTTCGTGACCCCATGAATCGCAGCACGCCAGGCTTCCCTGTCCATCACTAACTCCTGGAGTCCACCCAAACCCATGTTCATCGAGTTGGTGATGCCATCCAACCATCTCATCCTCTGTCGTCCCCTTCTCCTCCTGCCCCCAATCCCTCCCAGCATCAGGGCTTTTTCCAATGAGTCAACTCTTCGCATGAGGTGCCCAAAGTATTGGAGTTTCAGCTTCAACATCAGTCCTTCCAATGAACACCCAGGACTGATCTCCTTTAGGATGGACTGGTTGGATCTCCTTACAGTCCAAGGGACTCTCAAGAGTATTCTCCAACACCATAGTTCAAAAGCATCAATTTTTCAGTGCTCAGCTTTCTTCATAGTCCAACTCTCACATCCATACATGACCACTGGAAAAGCCATAGCCTTGACCAGATGGACCTTTTTTTGGCTACTGCGAACTCAAGAATTGTAAGCAGTCTCTGCTTTTTATATGCTATCTAATTTGGTCATAACTTTTCTTCCAAGGAGTAAGCACCTTTTAATTTCATGGCTGTAATCACCATCCGCAGTGATTTGGGAGCCCAAAAAAAGAAAGTCTGACACTGTTTCCACTGTCTCGCCATCTATTTCCCATGAGGTGATGGGACCAGATGCCATGATCTTAGTTTTCTGAATGTTGAGCTTTAAGCCAACTTTTCACTTTCCTCTTTCACTTTCATCAAGAGGCTTTTTAGTTCACCTTCACTTTCTTCCATAAGGGTGATGTCATCTGCATATCTGAGGTTATTGATATTTCTCCCAGCAATCTTGATTCCAGCTTGTGCTTCTCCCAGCCCAGCGTTTCTCATAATGTACTCTGCATTAGATATGATTTTAATTTTACATTTCAAATCATCTGATTTATTTTACTTTGCACTTGTCTCCAACAACATAATTTGACCTTTATTTTCTGTTCCCTCAATTTGTATTTTCTGTTTTTTATATTGCTTTTATTTTTTGTAATTATTGCAATAAATGATCATTTGTTTACCTGTTCTCTTAGCAACCCACCCTATAGTCTTTCCTTGATTTATAGAATTTGATTCTGAAGCTACCATGATGATGATTTATATTTTCATATAAATCTCATGTTCAAATGTATCAACTTCAGAATACAAAGAGTTATACATCAACTAAATCTCCATTATAGGTGTATTTATGTTATTATGTTAATACATATTCCAGATATAAATACAATTACACATATATTTCAATTTATATTTTGTTCTCCCTTAACCTACTAAAGGTATGGACTTTTTGATGTACATTCTGAATTTCTTTACCACTATACTAAATAAAATTATAATTGCATTCTAGCATGCATGTTTTAAGGAAAATTGCTATAATAATTGGCTTCCCAGGTAGCACAGTGATAAGAATCCACCTGCCAATGCAGGAGACACAAGAGACATTTGTTCTATCCCTGGGTTGGTTAGGAAGATTCCCTGGAGTAGGAAATGGCAACTGCTTCCAGCATTCTAGCCTGGAAAATTCTATGAACAGAAGAACCTGGTGGGCTATGATTCGTGGGGTCACAAAGAGTCAGACATGACTGAGCACATGCACACGCACACACAATAATTTACTAAAATAGTATAATTTAATTTTATTTTAATCTATGTTTAGTCACTGCCTGTCTTTAAAATAAAAACTATCCCATTTAAATATACAAAGTGTTTCGTTAGAATCATGACACTTTCATCATAATAAATATATACGAGTACATAGGATAAGCAAAGTGCATGTAATTCTAAATACAATTTGAAAATATTGGCATGAATTAAAATTTTATTTTTCCTTTTTGTAATTAATATGTTTCCTAACTCAGTCAACTAAAATATTTTGGTAAAAATAGCCATCCCAAGAGTCTGTAGTGTGATCTCTGGACACACTTCCCATAAAAGTAATTAAGACTGTGGGCAGGAATCCCTTAGAAGAAATAGAGTAGCCATCATAGTCAACAAAAAAGCCCCAAATGCAGTACTTGGATGCAAACTCAAAAACGACAGAATAATCTCTGTTCGTTTCCAAGACAAACCATTCAATATCATGGTAATCCAAGTCTATTCCTGGCCCGAAATGCTGAAGAAGCTGAAGTTGAATGGTTCTTTGAAGACCTACATGAACTTTTAGAACTAAGACCCAATAAAGATGTCCTTTCATTATAGGGACAGGAACGCAAAAGTAGGAAATCAAGAAACATCTGGAGTAACAGGCAAATTTGACTTTGGAGTAAGAATGAAGCAGGGTAAAGGCTAATAGAGTTTTGAAAGAGAATGGACTGGTCACAGCAAACACCCTCTTCCAACAACACAAGAGAAGACTCTACACATGGACAACACCAGATGGTCAACACCGAAATCAGATTAATTATATTCTTTGGAGTCAAACATGGAGAAGCTCTATACAGTCGGCAAAAGCAAGATTGGAAGCTGACTATGGCTCATCAGTTCAGTTCAGTTCAGTCACTCAGTCGTGTCCGACTCTTTGCGACCCCATGAACCACAGAACGCCAGGCCTCCCTGTCCATCACCACCTCCCAGAGTCTCATTGAGTCAGTGATGCCATCCAACCACCTTATTCTCTGTCGTCCCCTTCTCCTCCTGCCCTCAATCTTTCCCAGCAACAGCAATCCAAGGGACTCTCAAGAGTCTTCTTCAACACCACAGTTCAAAAGCATCAATTTTTTGGCAATCAGCTGCACCATCTGCAGTGATTTTGGAGCCCAGAATAATAATGTGTCTCACTCTGTTTCCACTGTTTCCCCATCTATTTGCCACAAATGAACTCCTTATTGCCAAATTCAGACTTAATTGAAGAAAGTGGGCAAAACCACTAGACCATTCAGATACACCCTAAATCTAATTGCTTATGATTATACAGTGGAAGTGAGAAATTGATTTAAGGGGCTATATCTGATAAACAGAGTGCCTGATGAACTATGGATGGAGGTTTGTCACATTGTACAGGAGACAAGGAGGAAGACCATCCCCAAGAAAAAGAAATGCAAAAAAGCAAAATGACTGGCTGAGGAGGCCTTACAAGTAGCTGTGAAAAGAAGAGAAACAAAACGCAAAGGAGAGAAGGAAAGATATAAGCATCTGAACACAGAGTTCCAAAGAATAGCAAGGAGAGAAAAGAAAGCATCCTCTGTAGTCAGTGCAAAGAAATAGAGGAAAATAATAGAATGGGAAAGACTAGAGCTCTCTTCAAGAAAATTAGAGATACAAAGTGGACATTTCATGCAAAGATGGGCTCAATAAAGGACAGAAATGGTATGGAGCTAACAAAAGCAGATGATATTAAGGACAGGTGGCAAGAATACACAGAACTATACAAAAAGATCTTCATGACCCAGATAATCATGATGGTGTGATCACTCACTTAGAGCCAGACATCCTGTAATGTGAAGTCCAGTGGGCCTTAGGAAGCATGACTATGAACAAAGCTAGTGGAGGTGATGGAATTCCAGTTGAGCTATTTCAAATCCTGAAAGATGATGCTGTGAAAGTGCTGCACTCAATACGCCAGCAAATTTGGAAATCTCAGCGGTGGCCACAGGACTGGAAAAAGGTCAGTTTTCATTCCAATCCCAAAGAAAGGCAATGCCAAAGAATGCTCAAATTACTGTGCAATTGCACTCATCTGACAGCTAACAAAGTAATGCTCAAAATTCTCCAATCCAGGCTTCAGCAATACGTGAACTGTGAACTTCCAGATGTTCAGGCTGGATTTAAAAAAGGCAGAGGGGCCAGAGATCAAATTGCCAACATCCACTGGATCATTGAAAAAGCAAGAGAGTTCCAGAAAAACATCTATTTCTGCTTTATTCACTATACCAAAGCCTTTGACTGTGTGGATCACAATAAACTGTGGAAAATTCTGAAAGGGATGGGAATACCAGACCACCTGACCGGCCTCTTGAGATACCTGTATGCAGGTCAGGAAGCAACAATTAGAACTGGACATGGAACAATAGATTGGTTCCAAATAAGGAAAGGAGTACGTCAAGGCTGTACATTGTCACCCTACTTATTTTTCTTATATGTTAATATATTGTGAGAAACACAGGGCTGGATGAAGCACAAGCCGGAATCAAGATTGCCGGGAGAAATATCAATAACCTCACATATGCAGATGACACCACTCTTATGGCAGAAAGTGAAGAAGAGCTAAAGAGTCTCTTGATGAAAGTGAAAGAGGAGAGTGAAAAAGTTGGGTTAGAGCTCAACATTCAGAAAACTAAGATCATGGCACCCGGTCCCACCATTTCATGGCAAATAGATGGGGAAACAGTGGAAACAGTGGCTGACTTTCTTTTTTGGGTCTTCAAAATCACTGCAAATGGTGATTGCAGCCATGAAATTAAAAGACCCTTACTCTTTGGAAGTAAAGTTATGACCAGCCTAGACAGCATATTAAAAAGCAGAGACATGACTTTGCCAACAAAGGTCCTTCTGGTCAAGGTTATGGTTTTTCCAGTGGTCATGTATGGATGTGAGAGTTGGACTATCAAGAAAGCTGAGCACAGGAGAATTGACACTTTTGAACTCTGGTGTTGAAAAATACTCTTGTGAATCCCTTGGACTGCATGAGATCCAACCAGTCCATCCTAAAGGAGATCAGCCCTGGGTGTTCATTGGAAGGTCTGATATTAAAGCTGAATCTCCCATACTTTGGCCACCTGATGAGAAGAGCTGACTCATTTGAAAAGACCCTGTTGCTGGGAAAGATTGAGGTCAGGGGAAGAAGGGGACAACAGAGGATGATATGGTTGGATTGCATTACTGACTCGATGGACATGTGTCTGGGTAGACTCCACGAGTTGGTGATGGTCAGGGAGGCCTGGTGTGCGATGGTCCATGGGGTTGCAGGGAGCTGGACATGATTGAGCAACTGAACTGCCTGAGAGAAGTAGTCAATTTCAGTCTAGTGAAAGGTGCTGAGTGAGCCTGGGACATTGGGATATGATGTAAAATACCGAGTTTTTTGTATATTACCATGGCCACATAGAAGAAGCAAGAACAAAGTTCCACCATCTGATGATACAGGTGGCTCTTGAATATTCCTCTACCCATGAACTCAGGAAATGTTCAACTACACAATGAACAATTATCTCTAAAGCAAATTCAAGTGTTAACTGTCTCTATACATTCAGTGAATGAGAAAATATACACATGGAAACAGATAGGAAAGAGTGAGATATACTCTTGCTATAGACCTCACCCCAGTACAGTGGCACACCATCTCTAGGGAACTCCCAATTCCCAGTGTCTCTCTGAGGAGTGAGGGGGTCTGGATCCTGTGGTGGCTACAGTTGATAAATCTGCATTGAACATTCTGAAATTAGCTATATGAGATAGATTTTAAATGCTTTCGAAAAAATCAAGCCAAAACAAAATGGTAAATATGTGAGGTGATGGATATATTAATCAACTTGATGAAGGAAGTTTTTTCACAATGTATATGTATAGTAAATCACCATGATGTACATTTACAGTATGTTACAATTTTATCTGTCAATTTAAACTCAATAAAGGTGGAAAATTACAGAAGCCAACATAAAAGTTCTTTCAATGGTCAGAGTTGAACATCAAAAGAATAATGACAGTAAAGGGACAAAACATTTCACTATGAACAAGTAAATGTACTTTGCGATGCTAAAATATATTTATTAGTCACCTGTAAAGGATTCTAAAGCACCATATATTTTTTCTGAAATTAATAAATAATGGAAAATAATTAAATATGTAATTGTCTTCATTTTCTCAGACAAACTGCACTGTTTCAAAGCATTCTACTATTTGATGGAGGAAAGTCATTTCTTTCTTCTTGTCAGATATTTACAACTAACAGATATAGAAGGAAGAATAAAATTTTTAACAATCACCATTTGTAACCATTCATTAACAGTAAATCTAGGCAAGGATTATCAATGAATACTAAATCCACTATGTGAAAGGTTAATGAAAAATTTTATAAGGGATGAATGAGCCTGAAAACACATGAACCTACTTATCTATCTTAACTCCACAATCATAGGGGCAAATAGATATTATTAATTTTCTGATTTGATGCAAAATGATATACATCTCTTAAAGAGGAATAACTACCCTCCCAAATAAATCTCAATCTAATCAAGCCTCTTGTTTAATCAGTTAAAAAATGAGGAAGCAAGTAGGATACTCTACAGATACTCTACGGATCAAGTGGATTCAGCTTAAAATAGCAAAAAAAAACCCACATCAAAGTATAGTTAATTTACAGTATATTAGTTTCAACTATACAAATAGTGATTCAATACTTTATATACTATACTCCATTTAAAGTTATTACAAAATCATGGCTATATTTCTCTGAGCTATACAATATTTCCTTGTTATTTATTTATACTTTGTAATTCATGTCTCCTAATTTCCAATTCATATCTTGTCCCTCCTTCCTTCCCTTTCCTGATAATCATTCATGTGTTCTCCATGTCTGTGAGTCTGTCTCTGTTTTGTAATATTTATTTGTCTTAGTTTTTTTATTTTTCACATATAAGTGAAAACAATATTTTTCCTTCTTTGTATGACTTATTTCATTAAGTATAATGCCCTCCTACTGCTGCTGCTGCTGCTAAGTCGCTTCGGTCGTGTCCAACTCTGTGTGACCCCATAGACAGCAGCCCACCAGGCTCCCCCGTCCCTGGGATTCTCCAGGCAAGAACACTAGAGTGGGTTGCCATTTCCTCCTCCAACGCATGAAAGTGAAAAGTGAAAGTGAAGTCGCTCAGTCGTGTCTGACTCTTATCGACCCCATTGACTGCAGCCTACCAGGATCCTCCGTCCATGGGCTTTTCCAGGCAAAAGTACTAGAGTGAAGTGCCGTTGCATTCTCCAATAATGCCCTCCAGGTCCATTCAAATTGCGGCACAAGGCAGAATATCATTCTTTGTTATGACTGGGTAACATTTCATATACATACACACATATATCACATCTTCTTTATCCACTCATCTATTGATGGAATCTTAGGTTGCTTCTGTACCTTGGCTATTGTAAATAATGCTACTACAAATACTGGAGTGCATGAATCTTTTCAAAGTACTGTTTTCATTTTCTTCAGATATATACACAGCAATTGAACTGCTGAATCATATGGTAGTTCTGCTTTTAGTTTTTTGAAGAAACTCCTACTGTTTTCTATAGTGGCTGTACCAATTTAATTTCTCACCAATAGTGTATGAAGATTGCTTTTTTCCACATCCATGCCAATGTTTGTTATCTATAGAATTCTGACAGGTGTGAAGTGGATATCACTGGGGTTTTTATTTGCATTTCTCTGATTATTAGTGATGATGAGCATCTTTTCATTTGCTTGTTGACATGTATGTCTTCTTTGGGAAATGTCTATTTAGGTCTTCTGCTGATTTTTAAACCAGGTTTTGTTGTTGTTGTTTTTTTTTTTTTTTGTATTGAGTTATATGAGCTGTTTATATATTTTGTATATTAACTCATAGGTCATAAACATATCACTTGCAATTTTTTTTTTCCATTCAGTAGACTTTTTTTTTGTCAATGTTTTCCTTTGCTGTGGAAAAGCTTTTAAATTTAATTAGGTCCCATTTGTTTATGTTTGCTTTTGATTCTTTTGCCTGAGGAAACAGATCTTAAAAAAATACTGCTATGATCTATGTCAAAGTGTGTTCTGTCTACATCCCAAACTAAAAAGATTTAAAAGATATGTCAAGTAGATACAGGTATTGATCTTCTCTGCATCTCAATTTTAGCAATCTAAGCATAAAAAGACTGAGATAGTTGGATGAATTTTAACATGGGCTGAGTATTAGATAGTATTAAAGGATTGTTAATATCTTGGTGAAGTGTGATAAAGTGATTTTGGTTATGCTATAAAATACTCTTACTTGTTCTTTAAATATTTGGAGCTATTTATGAGTAATATGATGATACCTAAGATTTTTCTTTCAATACTTAAACAACAATAACACACACACACACAAAGCAGCAGGAGGGATATGGGTAAAAGAAATTTGGCTACATGGCATTAACTCTTGAAGATTGATATGGAAATGTGGATATTCATTATACTGTTATTTTTTGCCTATGTTTGACAGTTCCCATTAAAATTAAGGCTACTTTTTATATGTAGCATGTACTCTAAATTTACTTTGAGAAAAAAATCATCTTTTCTTTATCTTTCTTATATCAATGTTTCTTTATTTTAATAAATTCTGAAAATGAGAACTTTTTTCAAAGTGTTTTAGTTCTTAGAGGAGTTAATTAATTACAGCCTTAAGTTCCTTTCAAAAATATTGGGTTTAGTTTATATGGGATAAATTCAATTGAAAACTTGAAGATTTCCCTAGTGTTCTGTGAGAGATAATGAGCCAAAAAGGGAGAGGGCTAGAAGAGGAAGAGCGAGAGAATAGAGATTGAGATTATTACAAATTACTTTTTAATTATATAATCAGTATATGCTCCACAATAGACATCATGCATGGAAAAATTTGCACTTGGAAGTTAATTTAAGAAAATAGTAAAAAGATCTACAAAGCAAATTGAATGATTAATCAACATATGCATACTTTATTGTGAAAGAATGAAACTAAATAAATTCATGCGATGAGAGTAACTAAGTTTAGCCTTTTGTAAATCCACAATTAATTCTTTCTATCTGTCTACTTATTTCATTGAATTCCTTCAATAACACACTAGATTTTCTCAAATTTCAAGAAAAATTACTACGCCATAGAGGAATTATCAATATGTAAATTGTACATGTAGAAGAATCAAGTTAGTATCTTCAAACTGTGAGTAGTGTTGCACAGCAATATCACAGAGATATGTATGACATTTTTTGTGTGAATTATTTTAAGAGGACAGATATTTTGGATTCTAAACATGAAAAATACTTTTTTTTAAAAATCAGAGCAAAGAACAGAATACAAGCAATTGGGTTGCTATGCTTTCTTTAAAGAAAAGACACAATGAAAACTAATATTTAAATAAACTCAAACAGTGCTATACTTTAGGCAAATTTCTCAGGTTGAAGCTTCCCATATCATGCTCTGGTTTATAGCCCTGTGAAAACTGATTCACTTTTCCTGAGAGTTGCATACTCTCTGTCTCAGTTTCTCCTCATATAAAAGGTAATAACGCCTACCATGAAATTCAAATATCAAGTGATAAACTAGAAAATTATTTGCAGTTTTATGATAAAGCTATTCTGCAAGCTTTCAATTATTTATAAATCATTTTAAAATGGCCTGTTCTAACACTAAAGACACTATACTTCTAAAAGCATGAATCATGGATGCAAAACAACTTCATTTATTCATTTTTGGGTTAAGTTACATTACTCCATCACTTAATTATCAAAATGCATTATGTTAATTTAAAAATAATTAAATGTATTATCAATTTGTATACTGAATGAAATTTAAGTACATCTATATTTTTCATCTTTAGCTTTTAGACATTTATCACAAACAAACTTACCAAGACTGAAACACTCACCAAATATTGTTCACATTAAAAGATGAAATAAAAATAAATGATAAATACACAGATACACACACACATACACACGATATATATATATATATATATATATATATATATATATATATATATATCTCTTATACTCTGAGAGACTTTGGAAAAGGCAGTAAGAATTAAAATATCAGAGTTAGGCAATTGCTATCTTCATGCCTTGATAATCCATTTAACTTATTTGAACCTCCTTCATTTTTCTTACTGATATAATGACAACTGAAATTGTTGAAATAGCAGTTTGTTGAACCTACTTCACAGTGTTGTGAAGATCTTTGAAATCTATGTGAAAGTCTATAAGAAGGCATTATACTTTATATATTGCTAATAATGGCTATTGATTTTTCCATTGTAATTTGGCAGAACTATTTTAGAAAATTTATTGTGAAAATTTACTAATTTTATATTACTGCAAAAATAATACTTTTACTCCTTATGGGAATACTGTAACTACTTTCCTGAAATGAATACCACAGAAAGGCCATGATATATTTACTAAACACATCATAGTCTATTGCAATGATAATTGTGTGCTTGCTTACAGATCTTTCATGTTTCATTCCCCAAAAACTAATTAAAATAAATTATCATAAGAAGCTACCTCACAATTTGCTTAAGCAAATGTTAAAAAAAACTATTGAAACAGTGCTTGTAGACAAATATCTACTGGCCAGGAATGAATATATATATTCATTATACATATATATTCTCTGTGTGTGTGTGTGTGTGTGCATATATATATGTATATGTATATATATATATAATCTGTCTGTATTTTATTTATCTGAGAAACATATACCAACTTTAACAAAATGTTAGGAAATAGCAATTATTCTTCATAAATAACATTCCAGGTTTATTTATTTGAACACATAATAATTATTGGGGCTTCCCTAGCTGCTCAGACAGTAAGGAATCTGCCTGCAGTGCGGGAGACCTGGGTTTGATCCCTGAGTCATGAAGATGTCCTGGCAAAGGGAATGGCAAATACTCCAGTATTCTTGCCTGGAAAATTTCATGGACAGAGGAGCCTGGTGAGCTACAGTCCATGGTTTTGCAAAAAGCTGGACACTACTGAGTGACTTTCACACACTCATAATTATTATTATGCATTATATGATAATTTTACTTAGTAATTATTATTTAACCTATAGTCATAATCATAACAATAAAGCTACCAATATATGTGACAGGCCACAAAATGTGTATTTTAAGTATTCATTTATTCTATATCTGCATTATTATTATTTTTACACAAATGGACAATCTGATCTACAAAAAGCTTAAATAACCCACCTAAGGTCACAGCTACTAAGTAAAGAAACTAAAATGCAAATCCAGGAGATTTGACTTTGCAACCTAAGTTCTTTCAGTTTACATACTCTATAATAGAGAGACAAATAGATAGATTAACAGATTCACAGATGATAGATCATACACACACACATATATAAATACATACACAGAAAAAAAGCAATAATATTACAGAAGTTTTGTCAAATACTCATCCTATAATTAAATATAGATGCTAACTTTTCTATTATGAGACTTTAATAGAAAAAGACACCAGTGAGAAACCAAGAACTGCTGAAATTAAAAAACAAGTTGTGTTAAATCATTCTTGGACTTTAAAAATAAACACAAATTAATTTGGTCCATTTTAAAAAAATTATGCTGCTATGTATGATTTATTAATATGTCATGTATAAATTTTCTATCTATATGAGATTAGTTCATAATGTTTAGGTGTATGAATCTACCCAAATATGCACATTCTTTGGTGGGTTTTATCAGTATTAATGCAATATCATAACTTATATCACATAACTTTCTATCCCTACTATATACTTACTAGTCCCTATCAGGCCTAACATTAAGCATTATATTTTATATTCATTTATCAACTCCATTCCCCCCAACACACACAGAGTTAGGTATTACTAGGACTAGCACTATTAATCAGTTAGGCAAATTTATCTGAGTAAAAGGTGAAAAAACTAGGATCAAAATCTATGCTTGAATGTCAAAACCTAAGCTTGTATGAAAGAAACTCCATCCTTTCCTGTTTCAGCTTTCCACCTTATCATGCTCTGGAACAGTCTATACAGTGTTAAAAATCATCTTATCCCTTAAAGTACAAAAAAGAACCACCAGCTAATATATACTATTTTAACATCTCCCATCAGTCATTTTCCCATTATAATTGTGTACCTTGTTTTTTTAAATGATCTTTCTAATTACCATGGTAATATCACACACTTCACCAAATACTCTTTTCTGTTCATTTCTAATTTCTTCATTTTAATATTGGAAAGTTTAAGGCTGATTTTTTCTTCTATATATAACTGTGAAAAGCACATGATTTTTAGCAGCCATGCTAGACACAGATCTCTTGATATCTACTCTGGTACTTTTTTTATACCCTATAATGTTAAGCAGTGACTAAGTTCTGGGATACTGAGTAATTTTCAAGAATTTATAATGCCTCACCTTTTCTTTTCATGTGACCCATAATTATGAACCGAATTCATTGTAGATACAGGTGAAAGGGCTTATGAAAATATAGTGATTTCCATAAACTCAGTGCTCTTTGCTACATTGGAGGTTATAAAGTACATTTCGGTTTTAGTTTGTTCAGATATCTGAGTCCATGTCTAAAACTTGCCCTTTTCCTTCATGTTAGAGGACATAATGAATTTCTTGATGCAGTCCTCTGCATTTAAGTTAGTCAAGAGATTTTTACAAGAGGCCTCTTCTTGTGATGCTGGGTTGTGATTCCTTATTTTGACCTGCATTCATTCCTCTTCCTGGAGAAGGAAATGGCAACCCACTTGAGTATCCTCGCCTGGGGAATCCCAGGGACAGAGGAGCCTGGTGGGCTGCCGTCTATGGGGACGCACAGAGTCGGACACGACTGAAGTGACTTGGCAGCAGCCGCAGCAGCATTCCTCTTCCAATGGCCTGAATGTCCTGGTAACTCTCATTACTGAAATCTTTCTCTCCAAACTGAAACGTGTTTGCCCTCCTTTGTTTCAATGATTAGCCTATGACACTGCCTTTTCTGCCTTTTGAAGATACAGACAAGTAAAGGGAACTAGAAATGACTTGTGCATAGTCTTCTGGTTTTCCTATATCCTATTATGATCTCTGAGTTTTTCCTGCAGCCTCTTGTTTTCCTCCAGCAGCATACAAAAGCCACCCTGTTTAATTGATGATCTATGAAAGATTCAGTCACTTGGGAAATACAATAGACTCTGCCCTTGCGTACTACAAGTTATTGTAGGATCTGGGTGTATGTCATTACTGGTTTAGGAATTTATATATTTCCCTTTCATTTAGCCACATCTTACTGGTCAAGTATTTCTTTAATCTCTCTACTCAAGACAAGGATTTATTTATCTGTGATTTGCCAAGCTGAATATGTATTATATTTTAATAGGAAACATATTTTATCCACATTGATTTATTCTTTACAAAGCAAGATTCTTTTATTTTCATAAAATTTATTCTAGTTTTGATTTTTTTCTTCAGTATTTTCATTGACTCCTATGGCACTTTTTAACAAAAGGATTAACTTACAATTATCTTTCTTTATCAAGGTAAAATTTACATAGTAAAATGTACAGGTCTTAAGTATGGAGTTGAGAAGTTTTGATAAATATACACAACCATGTGAATATCACCCTACAAAGATATAAAATATTTTGATGACTATGAAACATTCATGTATGTTTCATTCCAGTTAATTACTATATACCACAAGCAACCAATGTCTTGATTTTTATGACTTATAAATAGTATTTACCTATATTATATAGACAGAATCATAGAGTAGGCATATTTTTGCTTCATTTGCTCAACAACACTTTGAGATTCATCCATGTTGTTGTATCAATAGTTCATTCCATTCTTTTAATTGATGAAAAGAATTCAATTTTGTGAATATACCCTGATTTATTTAGCCATTGTTTTGTTGATGGGCATTCTTATTATTCAACATATATCTATTTTTTCTTATTTTCCATTTAACAGGGGAATTGCCCATCTATACAGCAGTGGCAAATATACCTTGAGAAATTGCTAAATTCAACTATTAGGTTTGTTTTACAGATTTCTTAAAGTTTCCTACGTAAAAAGTCATGTGATTCACTTTAGACTTTCCTACTTTAGTCTTTTTATTTCTCCATAGCCTCATTGCATTAATTAGGACTTCAGATAAAATGTTAAAGATAGGTGATGTGAAGAGACATGTTTGGATTATTCCTTATATGAGGGGAAATATTAAGAAAACATTTCAACATCAGTTTTGATATTTTTGTTGTTGTTCAGTTGCTCAGTCATGTCCACCTCTTTGTGACCCCATGGACTGCAGCATACCAGGCCTCCCTGTCCTTCACCATCTCCCAGAGTTTGCTCAAACTCATGTCCAGTGAGTCAGTGATGTCATCCAACCATCTCGTCCTCTGTCACTCCGTCCTCCTCCTGCCCTTAATCTTTCCCAGCACCACGGTCTTTTCCAATGAGTTGACTCTTCGCAACAGGTGGCCAAAGTATTGGAGCTTCAGCTTCCTCATCAGTCTTCCAATGAATACTCAGGATTGACTTCCTTTAGGATTGACTGGTTTGATCTCCTTGCTGCCCAAGGGACTCTCAAGAGTCTTCTCCAACTCCATAGTTTTGATATTAGTGGTAGATTTATTTTACACCCTTGATCAGGTCGAGAATGTGCCTTTGTATTTCTCATATATTGAGTTTTTGTTACACACTGGTGTTAACTTTTATCATATGCTTTTCCACCATCTATTGAGATGATCATATGGTTTGCTCCTTTAGTCTGTTAATATGACAAAATGCATTGACTGATTGCCTAGCATAAATCATACCTGGAATAAATCTCACATGGTGACAATGTACTTATAAATTGTTGGATTACATTTGTTGATATCTTTTAAGGACTCTACACCCATATTCATGAAGGATATTTATCTGTGAATTATTTCCTATAATACCAAACCAAGTTTTGGTAGTAGTTTCTTTTTCCACTTATAAAAATGATTGCTATTAATTTTTAAAATTAATGTTTAGATTCCATACTGTTCACCTGAAACTAAAATAATATTCTAAGTCAATTATACAATTAAAAAATATTAGTGTCTACTATTGCCCACAGTGAAATGGTGCTTCGAATTTTAGCCATTTATTGATGTGTACTTTTATCTGCTCCTGTGTCTCAAAACAACAACCTATCTCTCTTCTGTTGGTAACCGAAAATCATTGGGGAATCGATCTACACATTTTCCACCACCATATACCAATCTCTCATTTACAACAATGTCCTTTGCAAACGATCCACTTTCATTACCACTCTATTGACAGTTGTCAATGATTTCAATACTAGCTTTAAATGTGAGTTCCAAGTCCATATTTCTGCTTCCTACCTCATCCGACTAGAATATTTATGACCACCTCATGGCTAATACTTTTAAAGGTGAAGACATCACATTGCCTCTAAGTTTATTCCTCTTTTGAGCTTTCAATAGCTTCTCATAGCAGCAGGATCATGTGCATGTCCTAAATCATAAATCATAGATTTATCTTTGGTTCTCATTTCTCATACTCTCTATGTGCTGTGCTCAGTCACTCAGTAGTACCCAACTCTGAGGACCCCTAGACCATAGTCCACCAGGCTGCTCTGCCCATGGAATATTCCAGGCAAGAATACTGGAGTTGGAAGCCATTCCCTACTCCAAGGCATCTTCCTGACCCAGGCATTGAATCTGTATCTCTTGTGTCTCCTGCACTGGCAGGAGGATTCTTTAGCCTGGGTCAGTCAGTCAGTTCAGTCACTCAGTCATGTCCAACTCTTGGTGGCCCCATGGACTGCAGCGTGCCAGGCCTTCCTGTCCATCACCAACTCCCGAAGCCTGCTCAAACTCATGTCCATCAAGTCGGTGATGTCATCCAATCATCCCATACTCTGACATTCCCTTCTCCTCCTTCCTTCAACCTTTCCCAGCATCAGGGTCTCTTCCAAAGAGTCAGTTCTTCACATCAGGTGGCCAAAGTCTCGAGGCTTCAGCTTCAGCATCAGTCCTTTCAATGAATATTCAGGACTGATCTCCTTTAGGATTGACTGGCTTGATCTCCTTGTAGTCCAAGGACTCTCAAGAGTCTTCTCCAACACCACAGTTCAAAAGCATCAATTCTTTGGTGCTCAGCCTTCTTTATGGTCCAGCTCTCACATCCATACATGACTACAGGAAAGATCATAGCTTTGACTAGGTGGACCTTTGTGGACAAAGTAATGTCTCTACTTTTTAATGTACATTCTAGGGTGCCACCTAGGAAGCCCATACTCTCTATAGGCAGTCAATTGATAGTGCCTATCAATTCTAGCCCTTATATTCTTGTCATATAGTAAGACTTTTCTTTAATCTCACTATTTACAATTTTCTTGCTGCTTACCAAGACGACTACACTGGCTGTCTAGCTTATTTCTTCCAGCCCTCTCTTTACCTTCCAATCCATCCTAAATATTACTGTGAAATTTGCATTCTGACTGTATTAATATGTTCAATCTCATGAATTTCTCCTCAAAGAACATAACTGTGTTATCATATTAGAAAGGGGTCCCAGGTCCTAAAGAAGCAGCTTCCATTTTCTACTAACTATTCCCTATTGTTTCTTCACATTTATAATAATTGCAATAATTTTCCTTAATAATTTCTATACATCTTTGTCTAGTATCAAAACTGAACAACTTATTTCCTTTGTATGCCACATATATTTCTGAGCCATTTCTGTGCTAATTTTAACTATTTTCTCAGGATTTCTTCCCCCTTTTACCATATATACTATAAGGAAGTAGCTAATACACAACTCTGAAGAGACCTCATGGTCTTTGTTGTTGTTCAGTCACTAAGTAGAGACTGACTCTATGTGACTCCACGGACTGCAGCATGCTAGGCTCCTCTGTCCTTCAGTTTCTTGGAATTTGCTCAAATTCATGTCCATTGAGTCAGTATGCTTACTAACCAGATCTTATGACATAATTATCTTATTTGAATCAGGTCTAATGTTTTTAAAAGTAAGGTTGGATCGGGAATGGGGAATACATGTAAATCTGTGGCTAATTCATGTCAATGTATGACAAAAACCACTACAATATTGCAAAGCAATTAGCCTCCAACTAATACAAATAAATGAAAAAAAAAAGTAAGGTTGGAGTCTGATTCTTTATTGTTAACCCAAAATACACAGCATATTATCTTGCTAATGGTAAATATATAATAAATGTTTGCTAAATGAACTACAGACTCCATTATTTTTTTTCTTAAAAAAGAAAAGCAGTCATTTGTAGCTGCTTTTTTTTTTTTGTGTGTGTGTGTGTGTAGCTGCTTTAAATTGACAAATTGTTTTAGCTATCTTAGACTTGATTTCAACTATTAAACTACATCCTTTGCTAAGAGGTAATGAGGATAGTTTAAAGACACTTGTATGTTTAATTCTGGGGAAATAATGCACCTTTAAATCATTTACTAACCAAAGCCACTTCACATCTTTATCTTGAATCTCATAAACAGTTTTAAGTTAATGGCCTTCATTCTTATCACCTCTTCACCAGTTTGTTCTTATTGCAGTTATGAGATTATAATTTATCTGGAGACTTTCAGTTAAAAGTAGAAAATCTTCAGGCTGTTTATAGATGTTTATTTTGGTTTAATAAATAATCAATTTTATTTACTAATTTTAATTTATTTATTTCATTTTAATTACAATTAATAGCCTAATTTATTTAGAATATAAAAATATCTTTTTTATTCTATCATGTGGAAGATATCAATGACAAGATTTAACAGAGGACTAAGTAGCATTGACAATTTAATGGCTTCTGTGGCTTAGCTGGACCTGGAGACAACAGGAGCTATCTGGCATTTAATAAGTCTTGAGGTGCCAGTGGGGGTTGTTTGTGAGCACATGAGGGGCTTTCTTTAGAGTTCCCTAAACGACTGAGGTTTCACCTATAGGAGTCTGAGATCCTGCATGGGCAGTTGGGTATATGTCAGAAATATTTAGGTTGTTAGTAATGATGTGATCTCACAAATACCTACAACCTACTAAGGATATAAAAAACTACTTTTCTGCAGATTCCCCTTACTATGTCATTTGGTATTTCTACTGTTATTTAATCATTTTGTCTAATGTTTATTGGAATGAAGAGGCATAAGTCAATGCTTGTTGTTGTTCAGTCACTCGTTATGTCTGACTCTTTGTGACCCCATGGATAGCAGCACACTAGGCCTCCTTGTCCCTCACCCTTTCCCAGAGTTTGCCCAAGTTCATGTTCATTGCATTGGTGATGCCTTCCAGTCATCTCATCTCCTCTTTCTGCTCTCAACCATTCCCAGCATCAGACTTTTCTGATGAGTCATCTGTTAGCATCAGATGACCAAAATACTGGACCTTCAACTTCAGCATTGTCTTCCCAGTAAATATTCAGAGTTGATCTCCCTTAAGATTGATTGGTTTGATCTCTTTGCTGTCCAAGGGGTTTTCAGGATTCTTCTCCAGGACCGCAGTTCAAAGCATCAATTCTTTGGCATTCTGCCTTCTTTACAGACCAGCTCTCACAGCCGTATGTGACCACTGGGAAGACCATAGCATTGACTCTACAGAACAGAATAATGTCTCTGCTTTTCTTTTTCTTTCCATTTATTTTTATTAGCTGGAGGCTAATTACTTTACAATGTCTCTGCTTTTTAACACACTGTCTAGGTTTGTCATAGCTTTCCTGCCAAGAAGCAATCGTCTTCTGATTTCATGGCTGTAGTTATCGTCTGCAGTAATTTTGGAGCCCAAGAAGAAGAAATCTGTCACTGCTTTCAGCTTTTTCCCTTCTATTTGCCATGCAGTAATGGGGATGGATGCCATAATCATAGTTGATTTAATATTTAGTGTTAAGTCAGCTCTTTCCCTCTTGTCCTTCACCCTCATCAAAAGGCTCTTTAGTTCCTCTTTGCTTTCTGTGATTAGAGTGGTATCATCTGCATATCTGAGGTTGTTGGTGTTTCTCCTCCCTGTCTTGATTCTAGTTTGTAACTCATCTAGCCCGGCAGTTCTCATGATGTACTCAGTGTATGGGTTAAACAGGGTGACAGCAGACAGCTCTGTTGTACTCCTTTCTCAGTCTTGAATATCAGTTGTTCACTGAGTCATGTCTGACTCTTTGTGACCCCACAGACTGTAGCCCTCCAAACTCCTCGATCCATGGAATTCTCCAGATAAGAATACTGGAGTGGATTGCCCTTTCCTTCTCCAGGGAATCTTCCTGACCCAGGGATCGAACCCGAGTCTCCTGCATTGCAGGCAGATTCTTTACCAACTGAGCTATAGGGAAGTCAGTTGTTCCATACAGGGTTCTAACTGTTGCTTCTTGACCTGCATACAGGTTTCTACGGAGATAGGTAGGATGATCTGGTATTTTCATCTCTCTAAGAACTTTCCATGTGTATCATGATCCACAAGTCAAAGGCTTTAGCATAGTAAGACCCATCCATCTTGGGTGTCCCTGAATAGCATGGCTCATAGCTTCATAGAATTATGCAAGCCCCTTTGCCATGACAAGCCAGTGATCAATGAAAGGAAGTCAATGCTTACTCTAGAATAATTTTTTTAACCAGCCTGAATCATAAGTGGAAATGTGTATCATTTATTCTCCAATGATCATACATATTGCAGAGTCCTTTCTCCATTGTTAGGGATATGGAATTATATTACATGTTTTAAAATATAGTTTATGGGAATTCAACCTAATATTATCACTTTCAGATATCCAATATTTCTTGCCTATAAACTTGAGAATGTAGCCAAATATAATGATATTTAAGTGACAAACTTTTTAAGAAACTGATCCACAAGAGTGAACATTTTCTTTGAATATTGGAAAATTATTATTCACTGACAATATGCCAAAAATGTCACTCTGACAACTTATATGTATTTTGTGTGTGTATATATGTGTTCATGTGCTTGCACAGTGATAAAATACAACCTAAAACTTATGATATTCTGTAAGTCACCAAGAGTAGATATTTTGGACACAAATACTTAGTTCAGGACTATTTAAATCCTTAGAGGTTAAATCTACAATGATGAGAATCATATAATTTGATTTTACATCCTATAATTTAGATGCAAAGTATGCTTATGAATAGTTTTATTGATTTGCAGATTATGTATCTCTCTTCCCACTTGCTCTAAAAGTGCTTTCATATTCCCGGTGTGATTTCTTGCCTAGAATCAGGTAAATCTATCCTACAAAAGTTCAAGGATGGTTTATATTAGCAACATTTCTAAAGTATTTCTTTAGCTTGAAAAACAAAATTGATTTGACAACACATGAAAGCATAACGATGGGTTACTGATTTTTATTTTTCACACCTTTTTCCTAAAGCTTTCAGATTCAGATTTTATGTGAGTCACTCTATATTTGTAAACCATACATTTCTGGTTTCAGTCGCTCTAACAAATGGTTCCAGGTCTTTACTGAAGTCATCCGTGAATATAAGGAATGACATTGTGCTGGCAATGCACTTTATATCACAGTAACAAGTTTGAGCTTCTCTTTTGTAGAATGACCCTGAAATGGGTACAACTTAGAGAGATGAGGATCTATCAAGGTGAATGAATACTTTTTTATTAAGTGAAGCAAACCATTTGTTCTGTCAACCTACTTTTTTGCTTCAGTGATAATGGGGCCTTTTAGAAACTCAATTGGTCTCTTACATTCCATACCGGATAAATTTCTATTTGTTACATTTACACAGACACACTGGATTTTCTCCAGATGCCATTTCAGGCTACGGAAATTTCTGAAATCCAAATTCTTGTCATTATTCCTAGACTCTCTCCCTTGTTGAAGCTACCAGTACATTTCTGGAGTTTTAGCTCAACATAAAAAGAACTGGTATTTACAAAATACAGATGAAATAGTATTATTAAACTCTTACATTCTCTTAAGGTTATCTTGGAGTGTGGCTACAGCCACCTTTTCTTGAACCTAATTTCAGTATTCACTCTTTTGATACCAACTCTCAGCCACCAACAACCTCCCTTTCCTGTCAACAATATCTGCATCAAGTATTCTCCAACTTTATCCTTCCCCTGATTTTCTCTGCCAAGATTCACCTGACTGTCACAGTTCACTGTGACTGCATTTCCTTTTCTGAATTCCCTGTAAAAACTAGTACTTAATTGTAATGATGCACTTCATTAATTCTAAGTTATATGCTTTTTTTTTTCACATTTAAATAACTCTGAATTTGAAGTGATATGTGTCATATAATTGAGGGTATCTCACAATCTCTGTTGACTTGGAAGAATATCCAACGTAAAAAGGTGAAGCACCTTAACTCACAGAAATCAAATATTTATGGCAAAGGTTTAGATGAAATGGTAAATTAGACATTTTCTTTACTGGATAAACAATAATAAATAGCTTAATCACTTAATTATTAAATCTACATTATCAGTTATATTTATTGGAACTTCCAAGTATGTAAAAAGATTTTTTCATGCAGATAGAACCCCTAAATAAGTATAGGGATGCACTTGTGGCTCCAGATAAATATTGCCAACTTGTTTTACAAAATGGTCTTATTAATATAATAGTTTCACAAGAAATGTTTTTGTACTTACTAGGTAAGTGTTCAAAATAATTTCAATCATCCCATAGAGAATGTTCATCATGGTATCAATTTTTTTCAGATTCAAAATTGTATAAAGTAATATTTCCATTTTATACAGCTGATTACATGAAATAAACAGAACTTGTGCTCATCCAGAAGACTCCTATTTTTAATCAATCAACAATTAATACACTGGTTAGAGACCTGAGTCCCTTTAGAATCAAGAGCAGAATTACCTGATTTGGGTCACTTTCTGTTTCTCACTTAACCTCAACATTTTATATCAGATAAGGATTTAATGTAATTAATATTTACACATACAGAGGTCTGTTGGTAGAATTACTGAAACAGAATCTCTTAAACCCACTGATATGGTATCCAGTCTGGGTCCATGCCATATAAAGTATAGCTAAACTGGTATCATCTTGTTAAAATTGCACACTCTCAGGCTCTACTGGTATCATCTCGTTAAAATTGCACACTCTCAGGCTCTATTCCTTATTTTTAAGATGCTCTGTACTAGAGACTGCATTTTAAGATTCCTTTTTGGTTAGTATACACATTAACATTTGAGCATCACTGATAAAGGTGACTATGAAGTCATGTTGAAAAACACTGTTCTTAGCTCTACACTGTTTAACAATTGCCATCATTTCTGTAGGTGACATTTACAACAAACTGTAGACAGGAATCCCTTTTCTCTCCATGGATCTGTGCTTTACATGCATGACTATTTTAAAACACATTATAATGTGGCAATTCAGCTGGTAAAGAATCTGCCTGCAATGCAGGAGACCCCAGTTTGATTCCTGGTTCAGGAAGATTCTATGGAGAAGGGATAGCTACCCACTCCAGTATTCTTGGGTTTCCCTGGTGGCTCAGACGGTAAAGAATTCACCTGCAATGCGGGAGACCTGGATTTGATCCCTGGGTTGGGAAGATCCCCTGGAGAAGGGAATGGCCTCCCACCCCAGTATTCTTGCCTGGAGAATTCCATGGACAGAGGAGCCTGATGGGCTATCATCTATGGGGTTGCAAGGAGTTGGACATGACTGAGTACACATACACACACATAAAATATTTTCATAGAAACAGCATCATGCTAAGCCTGGTACCATCAATGAAGCAAAAATTTGGCTCAATGAATCAATGTAAGTAAGATTTTTGAACCCAGAAGAAATCTATAATGTTAATAAGGAATAAGGGATCACTTTTTAACTTTCAAAAGGTGGAGTCAGTTTTTAAACTGCATGTTTCAATTTCAGAGACATATATAGTGCTCTTCTGCTTCCCTCTGTCTTCCCTCACCTGCCAATTTTTGTAAGTTACATTATTATTTATACATTGTCAAAGTTTATAAAATTCATATTCTGTTTTACAACCTTCATTTCCAGAGATGTTTGATATTAATTCTATTTTTAAATGGATTCAGTATTCTCGGCCAGTTCTTTTATGACAGGTTTTCCATTTCAGATTTTATTTTGTTTTGCTTCATCACTTAGTTGACTGGAGTTATTTATCAAATTTGCTTCTTTTTCCCCTTCAAAAATGGTTCATAAATGCTGTATTCCCTGAGTTTCAGCATGTCTGAAACTATCTGTCATTCTATATTGTTTTGTCCTGTTTTATTGTACTTGAAGGACGATTTGGTTATGTGCAAAATCTTGGCTCAGGTTTTTATTTTCCTTCAGAACTTTGTAGCTATTGCACCATTATATTTTGGCATTTAATGTTGCTGTGGGAAAAACTAAGGCCAGACTAAAGAATTTAGTTTTCCTTAATGGATGACTTTGTGTGTGTGTGTGCCCAATTACCTAAAGAATGCTTTCTTTGTATTTAAAGTTCAATAATTTGATCATGTATTATTGCCAATTATTCAATAAGCATTTATTTTCTGAAAAATTCCCTAATGTACTTAAATTTTTACCTTGGTTTATTTTAATTATATGCCACTATTCCATTTTTGGGTTTCTACTTCAAGGACAAATATTACATTAAGTTAATACTGTCTGATATCTCAAATTATCACCTTCATTTTTGGTGCTTAATCTCATTTTGTCTGAGCTCAGTATGATTTTATCAAATCACTCTTAATGTTCACAATTTAATTTTCATATATCCTTTTCTTGTTTCTTGATATTTCTAAATTATCCATTGGCTCTATAAAGGATTGTATTTTGTTTTTACTCTATTTTCCTAAGTTTGTAATGTATTTTTTATTTATTTATTTTTTTAATTTTAATATTATCTAAACTAGGAGGCTTGTTTTTGGTGATATATATTTACTAAGTTTTCAAGAGTTGCAGAATATATTCTCTTTCCAGGGCTATATTCAAATCCAAGGAAGGCTCACTGTGTTTCTTTTTAAAATTAGGTATCTATTTTTTACTTTTAATATGTCTGCAGACTTGGCATGTCTTCTTCTTTATTTTCTTTTTTAACCTTTTTCATTGTTCTTTTAAATATTCTGATTTAAAATTTTATGAACTTATGATATAGACATATATAAATAAGTTTGATTACATGGCACAATTATAAATGCATATTTTGAAAGACTGAAACTGATCAACATTATCTGGATTGACAATAAGCCCATAATGTAGCAAAATCAGTTCAGCCAAGTCAGCTGCTCAGTCATGACCAACTCTTTGTGCCCCCATTGACTGCAGCACGCCAGGCTTCCCTGTCCATCACCAACTCCTGGAGCTTCTCAAACTCATGTCCATTGAGTCAGTGATAACATCCAACTGTCCCATCCTCTGTCATCTTTCTTCTCCTGCCTTCAATCTTTCCCAGTATCAGGGTTTTTTCCAAAGAGTCAGTTCTTCGCGTCAGGTGGTCAAAGGATTGTAGCTTCAGCTTCAGCATCAGTCCTTCCAATTAATATTCAGGGTTGATTTCCTTTAATCACCTTGCAGTCAAGGGACTCTCAACTGAATCTTCTCCTATACCACAGGTCAAAGCCATCAGTTCCTCGGCACTCAACTTTCCTTACGGTCCAATTCTCACAACCATACATGACTACTGGAAAAACCATAGCTTTAACTATATGGACCTTTGTCAGCAAAGTAACGTCAGTCTCTATTTTTCTTTGTCTTTTTTTTTTCTAGTTTTTGGAAAGTTGAGGTTTTTTTTTAATTAATTAATTAATTTTAGTTGGAGGCTAATTACTTTACAACATTGTGGTGGTTTTTTGCCATATATTGACATGAATCAGCCATGGGTATATATGTGTCCCCCATCCCAATCCCCCCTCCCTCAAAGTGAAAAATGTATCTGCTTTTTAATGTGTTGTCTAGGTTGCTCATAGCTTTTCCAAGGAGTATCTTTTAATTTCATCCTGCAGTCACCATCTGCAGTGATTTTGGAACCCAAGAAAATAGTCTGTCACTGTTTCCATTGTCTCCCCATCTATTTGCATGAAGTGTTGGGACTGGATGCCGTAAGCTTAGGTTTTTTTTTTTTTTTTTTTAATGTTGAGCTTTAAGCCAGGCTTTTCATGATCCTCTTTCACTTTCATCAAGATGCTCTTCAGTTCCTCTTCACTTTCTGCCATAAGGGTAGTGTCATCAGCATATCTGAGGTTATTGATATTTCTCCCACCAATCTTGACCAATTTCATAACTGCAGTCACCATTATAATCCACCATGAGGCTACTCCATTTCTTCTAAGGGATTGTGCCCTCAAGTAGATATAATGGTCATCTGAATTTAATTCCCCCATTCCAGTCCATTTTAGTTCACTGATTCCTAAAATATCGATGTTCACTTTTGTTATCTCCTTTTTCACCACCTCCAATTTACCTTGATTCATGGACCTAACATTCTAGGTTCCTATTAAGTGTAGTTCTTTACAGCATTGGACTTTACTTCCATCACCAGTCACATCCACAACTGGGTGTTGTTTTTGCTTTGGCTCAGCCCCTTCATTCTTAATGGAGTTATTTCTCCACTCTTCTCCAGTAGCATATCATGCACCTATTCACCTAGGGAGTTCATCTTTCAGTGTTGTATCTTTTTGCCTTTGCATACTGTTCATGGGGTTCTCAAGGCAATATACTGAAGTAATTTGCTAATCCCTTCTCCAGTGGACCATGTTTTGTCAGAATTCTCCAACAGGACCCATTCATCTAGGTTGGCCCTACATGGCATGGCTTAGTTTCATTGAGTTAGAAGAGGTTGTGATTCATGTGACCATTTTGGTTAGTTTTCTGTAATTTTGGTTTTCATTATGTCTGCTCTCTGATGGATGAGGATAAGAGGTTTGTGAAAGCTTCCTGATGAAAGGGACTGGCTGTGGGGGAATCTGGATCTTGCTCTGATCAATAAATCTTGCCACTTCAATAGATCTTTAATCCGATTTTCTGTTGATGGGTGGAGCTGTGTTCCTCCTGTAGTTCCTCCCCTCCCTGTAAGTAGTTTGGCCTGAGGCCAAAAGAGGTAATGGCTACCGCCTTCAGAAGGACTTGTGCCAGCTCCGTGGACTGGTATATTCAGTGCCTCTGACCCTGGGGCAGGCCACTGTAACCCAAAACTCTGCCGGAGACTCCTAGACAATCACAGGCAAGTCTGGCTCAGCGTCTTGGGGTGTCACTGCTCCTTTCTCCTGGGTCCTGAGCACATAAGCTTTTCTTGTGCCCTCAAAGAGTTGTTTTCCCAGTCCTGTGGAATTTCTGTAATAAAATCCCACTGGCCTTCAAAGTCAAATTCCCTGTGGGTTTCAGTCCCTTTGCTGGTTGAGAAATCTGTTCTGTAGCAAAATAGACCTATCTCTTTCTCTGTCTGTCAGGCTAACTATCCATCTATCTGTGTGTCAGTCTTCCTCCAGTTTAGTTCAGTTGCTCAGTCGTGTCTGAATGTTTGTGACCCCATGAACTGCAGCTTGCCAGGCCTCCCTGCCCATCACCAACTCCCAGAGTCTACCCAAACCCATGTCCATCGAGTCACTGATGACATCCAACCATCTCATCCTGTGTCGTCCTCTTCTCCCCCTACCCTCAATCTTTCCCAGCATCGGGAACTTTTCAAATGAGCTAGCTCTTCGCATCAGGTGGCCAAAGTATTGGAGTTTCAGCTTCAGCATCAGTCCTTCCAATGAACACTCAGGACTGATCTCCTTTAGGATGGACTTGTTCGATCTCCTTGTAGTCTAAGGGACTCTCAAGAGTCTTCTCCAACACCATGGTTCAAAAGAATCAATTTTTTGGTGCTCAGCTTTCTTTATAGTCCAAGTCTCACATCCATACATGACCACTAGAAAAACCATAGCCTTGACTAGATGGACCCTTGTTGGCAAAGTAATATCTCTGCTTTCTAATATGCTATATAGGTTGATCATAACTTTCCTTCTGAGGAGTAAGCATCTTTTAATTTCATCTGCAATGATTTTGGAGCCCAGAAAAATAAAGTCAGTCATTGTTTCCCCATCTATTTGACATGAAGTGATGGGACCAGATACCATGATCTTAGTTTTCTAAATGTTGAGATTTAGGCCATATTTTTCACTCTCCTCTTTCACTTTCATCAAGAGGCTCTTTAGTTCTTCTTCACTTTCTGCCATCAGGGTGGTGTCATCTGCATATCTGAGGTTATTGATATTTCTCCCAGCAATCTTGATTCCAGCTTGTGCTTCATCCACCCCTGCATTTCTCATGATGTACTATGCATATAAGTTAAATAAGCAGGGTGACAATATACAGCCTTGACGTACTCCTTTTCCTATTAGGAACAAGTCTGTTCCATGTCCAGTTCTAACTGTTCTTCCTGACCTGCATACAGGTTTCTTAAGAGGCAGGTCAGGTGGTCTGGTATTCCCATCCCTTTCAGAACTTTCCACAGTCTATTGTGATCCACATAGTCAAAGACTTTGGCATAGTCAATAAAGCAGAAATATATGTTTTCTGGAACTCTCTTGCTTTTTCGATGATCCAGTGGATATTGGCACTTTGATCTCTGATTCCTCTGCCTTTTCTAAATCCAGCTTGAACATCTGGAAGTTCATGGTTCACGTATTGCTGAAGCCTGGCTTGGAGAATTTGAGGCATTACTTTACTAGCATATGAGATGAGTGCAATTATGCGGTAGTTTGAGCACTCTTTGTCATTGCCTTTCTTTGGGATTGGAATGAAAGCTGACCTTTTACAGTCCCATGGCCACTGCTGAGTTTTCCAAATTTGCTGGCATATTGTATGCAGTACTTTCACAGCATCATCTTTCAGGATTTGAAATAGCTCAACTGGAATTCCATCACCTCCACTAGCTTTGTTCCTAGTGATGCTTCCTAAGGCCCACTTGACTTCACATTCCAGGATGTCTGGCTATAGGTGAGTGATCACACCATCATAGTTATCTGGGTTGTGAAGATCATTTTTGTACAGTTCTTCTGTGTATTCTTGCCACCTCTTCTTAATATCTTCTGCTTTTGTTAGGTTCATACCATTTCTGTCCTTTATTGAGCCCGTCTTTGCATGAAATGTCCCCTTGGTCTCTAATTATCTTGAAGAGATCTAAGTCTTTCCCATTCTATTGTTTTCCTCTATTTCTTTGCATTGATCGCTGAGGAAGGCTTTCTTACCTCTCCTTGCTATTCTTTGGAACTCTGCATTTAAATAGGTATATCTTTCCTTTTCTCCTTTGCTTTTCACTTCCCTTCTTTTCATAGCTATCTGTAAGGCCTCCTCAGACAGCCATTTTGCTTTTTTGCATTTTTTTTCTTGAGGATAGTCTTGATTCCTGTCTCCTGCACAATGTCATGTACCTCCATCCATAGTTCATCAGGCACTCTGTCTATCAGATCTAGTCCCTTTAATCTATTTCTCACTTCCACTATATAGTCATAAGGGATTTGATTTAGGTCATACCTGAATGGTCTAGTGGTTGTCCCTACTTTCTTTAATTTCAGTCTGAATTTGGCAATAAAGAGCTCAAGATCCGAGCCACAGTCAGCTCCCAGCCTTGTTTTTGCTGACTGTATAGAGCTTCTCCATCTTTGGCTGCAAAGAATATAATCAATCTGATTTCAGTGTCAAACATCTGGTGATGTCCATGTGTAGAGTCTTCACTTGTGTTGTTGGAAGAGGGTGTTTGCTATGACCAGTGCATTCTCTTGGTGGAACTCTATCAGCTTTTGCCCTTCTTCATTCTGTACTCCAAAGCCAAACTTGCCTGTTACTCCAGGTGTTTCTTGACTTCCTACTTTTGTATTCCAGTTCTCTATAATGAAAAGGACATCTTTATTGGGTGTTAGTTCTAGAAGGTCTTCATAGAACTGTTCAACTTCAGCTTCTTCAGCATTACTGGTCAAGGCATACACCCGGATTACCATGATGTTGAATTGTTTGCCTTGGAAATGAACAGAGATCATTCTGTCGTTTTTGAGGCTGCACCCAAGTACTGCATTTCGGATTCTTTTGTTGACTATGATGGCCACTCCAATTCTTCTAAGAGATTCCTGCCCACAGTAGTAGATATAATGGTCATCTGAGTTAAATTCACCCATTCCAGTCCATCTTAGTTCACTGATTCCTAGAATGTCAATGTTCACTCTTCTCATCTCCTGTTTGACCACTTTCAATTTGCCTTGATTCACACACCTAACATTCCAGGTTCCTATGTAATGTTGCTCTTTACAGCATTGAACCCTGCTTCCATCACCATTCCCATTCACAACTGGGCACTGTTTTTGCTTTGGCTCCATCCCTTCATTCTCTCTGGAGTTGTTTCTTCACTGATCTCCAGTAGCATATTGGCCATCTACCAACCTGGGGAGTTCATCTTTCAGTGTCCTATCTTTTTGCCTTTTCATACTGTTCATGGCATTCTCAAGGCAAGAATACTGAAGTGGTTTGCCATTCCCTTCTCCAGTGGACCACATTCTGTCAGACCTCTCCACCATGACCTGCTGTCTTGGGTGGCCCCATTTGGCATGGCTTAGTTTCATTGAGTTAGACAGGGCTGTTGTCCGTGTGATCAGATTGGCTAGTTGTCTGTGATTGTAGTTTCAGTTTGTCTGCCCTCTGACCCCCTCTCTCAGTGCCTACTGTTACTTGGGTTTCTCTCACCTTGGACTGGGGTATCTCTTCACAGCTGCTCCAGCAAAGCACAGTTACTGCTCCTTACCTCTGATGCAGGTTCAGTCTTCCTCCAAAAAGGATTTATTTTTGTTATCTATTTTTTTATAAATTTTTGAACCCCTTCACCCATTTTTCCACCTCATGTCCCTGTCTCTGTTAACCACCAATATGCTCTATGAGCTTGGGTTTTTTGTTTGGTTAGTTGGTTAGTTTTCCTGTTTTTTTTTTTTTTTTTTTTTTTTGTTGTTGTTGTTGTTGTTTTTTAGTTTGATGCAGTCCCACTTATTTATTTTTGTTTCTGCTGATTTTACTTTGTTTCATTCAAAAAATCGTTGCCAAGTCCTTTGTCAAGGAAATTACCAACTATATTTTCTTCTAGGACTTTCATGGTTTCAAGTCTTATATTCAAGTCATTAATTCATTTTGAGTTAATTTTTGTATATAATGCCTAGTTGCTTTATTTTGCATCTGACTGTCTAGATTTCCCAATATCATTTATTGAAGAGATTGTCTTTTTTCCATTGTATATTTTTGGCTCTTTTGTCCTAAATTAATTGACCATAAATATGTAAATTTATTTCTTGGTTTTGTATTCTGTTCCATTGATTTATGTGTTGATTTTTATGCCAATATCATAGTGTTTAAATTACTACAGTTTTGTAACAGAGTTTAAAAATCAGTGAGTACAGTTTTTCCAGGTTTATTCTTCTTTCTCAGGATCTCTTTGTCTATGAGGGGTCTTTTCTGATTTCATATAAATTTTAGGATTGTTTTTCTGCTTGTGAAAAATTCCATTCAAATGTTGATAGGGAAGACTTTTGTACTGGTTTGAGTGGTACAAACATTTTATCAATTTTAACTAACTTTTCCAACCCATAAACTTGAGTTATCTTTTCATTTATTTGTGTCTACTTCAATTTCTTTCCTTAATATCTTGTATTTTTCAGTATACTGTTTTTTGTTTTTGTTTTTACCTTTTTGGACTTATGCAGCTAATCCACAGGATCTCTATAAACTCACATTCTATAATTGAAAGTTTCACAAGCACAAAAATAGAGATGATTGTAAAGAGATGATTTCAGTTTCCACAATTCTTGTTTCATAGGCCCTACTCCATAATATCATCTTATTCTCTTTTCTGGAGTATTTATTACAAAGCAACTCCTAGGTGGCCAACAAAGGTATGACATTGAATTCAGTTGATATTCTCTGAGATTTCTTTTCATATAGAGTATTTCTCTCTGTACATATTTTCCTGTATTTGTGTTCTCCATATGTCATCTTCCTAGTATGTCATGTTATGTAAAATATGCTGTTATCTAACATGGCCCTATTTCTCTTAAATATCTCATAAAATTTGAGGGAGGTAAATCTAGACACAGCTTTAAGTTCAGGTACAGAAATGTTTAATATATATGATTCTGAGTATTCCCTAAGGTATACTCTTAGTGAAGTGTAGATTTAACCCTTTAACCATTAAATCAAGTGTTATCAGTCTGAAATTCATTCATTTTAAAGTTCCAATCATCTCAGACTTAATGTATTAGCATAAATTAGTCATGACTGCTTGATCTACTATATTTCATTTGAGTTGTTTCATTCTTCCCTTGAAATGTATTTCATTCTTCCCTAGAAATCAAATGGATCTGATTCTTATATAAAGGAGTGTTTTCTTTCATAAGCTCTTTGATAGTCTAAAATAAGTAGTTCTTAAAAAAAAAAAAAAAGAAGCCCAGACACATGCTTGTTTCTTTTCTTATATTTATCTTAGATGAAAACATGGCTAGCCTGCTTTGCCCTGATTAAAAAGAAAGAGGAAGGCTACTCTGAGTGTGGGATTATTCAACTAAGCAGTTAAGGTCATGGGGAATTTAGGATGAATGTTTTTGGCTAATTCAAAAGTCACTGATCGTGTATCACTCACTTTAGGAAAATGTACAGCACAAAATTTATAGTTTTATTAGAACAAAAATATGCCAGAAAGGAAATAAAATAATAAGGGAAAAAAATGTAATCAAATTCAACAAACAAAACTAGTTGTAAACAGAGTAAGAAGGAAACACATAAGAAACAGATTGGCACGTTAAAAACTCATCAGAATTTTCTGAAGGTAATCATGCAGCCTCCACAATATGTGAAACTGAAAGAACATTTTTTTCTTTGGACTACATATTTTCCTAGAAATGATCCATGGCAAGAGCCATGGTATCCCATGACTGAAAATGTCACAAAAGAGTGTAAAAGTGGTGTCCCTAAACAGAACAACACTCAATGCAGCAGTTAGACAGAAAGGAACTCAGAATTCAAAGCATCAAAGCAAAAGTAAAATTAGAACTTTGCATATTCAATGTTCCTAAAATAAGAAACTGTGATAGGGTTTTCCCATATTGAAAATATAAAATTTATAAAAAGGCACACACATAACAAACACACACACATGCAAAGCCTCAAATATCACTCTGAGAAAAGGGGAAGTGATCCATAGTGTCAGACTTATCATCTGATAACCTGATTTTTCCAGGTTGACAACCTGCTAACTGACTCTGCCCTGGTATTTTTACTGTTTTCACTTGTTGATTAGAAGAAAACCAGAAGCAAGAAGCCTGGTTTCAGTGTAAACATGGTAGAAATCCAAGGCAGTAATAGTTCGAACTATCGGTCAACTGTGATTCTCACAAGAGCAGATGTAAGCAGTGACTTTCCATGGACTTCAAAAAATGGAAGCTTAGATCATTTATTTTTAATCTATCATGTTTTTCAAATATAAGCAGTTAATGCTATATTTTTTCCTCTGGAAACTGTTTTAGCTGCATCTCACAAATTGTTATACATTTTGTTTTAACTCCCACTTAATTTAAAATGTTTCCTAATTCCTTTTGTGATATCTTCTGTGACTCATAAGTTACTTATAAGTGTATTGTCTATCTTAGTAAATGCTTCAAGTGCATTTAAAATGCAACCCAAGGTATTCTTGCCTGGAGAATTCCATGGACAGAGTAGCCTGGTGGGCTACAATCCATAGGGTTGCAAAGAGTTGGACACAACTGAAGCGATTTAGGATGCACGCACGTACGCACAAGAGAAGGTGGGCTTTGGGGAATGCTTTAGTCCGTTTGGACTGCTACATCAAAATATCACTGACTGAGTGGCTTAAGCTAGGCAAGTGCTAGATTTGATGGGGAAAACTTATGAAATCTTTCCTATGTATTGTTAAAAAACAATTATTCATGACTCTTGACAAAGACAGTAAGGAAGACTTTATTGAAGGGGCACTACTGCAGTGAAGATTTTGAAGTAGGGGTAAAAAACATGCTCAAACTTTTAATATAAAAACAATAAGCTTTATACCCCCCAAAAAAAGGATTGGAAAAGGAAGCTAAGTTACAGGAATTCTTGGTAAACCAACCTAATAGGATTTTTGCTGATGGCAGGCCAAAGTAACATGTTATGAAGAATATGGGATGAGTAATTTGATCAGACATGCAGGGTGAGGGACTTCCACTAAACTGAATCAGTAGGATTCTTGCTAAAACTGGAGTAACATGGCTAAGACAGAGTTTAACTTTAGGCCTAGTTAAAAAGAGGACTCAGACAAACCTGACTCAAGTTTGGTCAATGACACTAACAGATGAACATCTGCTATTACTGACAACAGGCCTTTGTCAGTAACAGGATTCTTCTTAAGGCCAAAGCTAACTTTAAACCTTCTTGATTATATAATTATACAGCTATAAATGATAAGGACACATACATTATTAAAATAAAGATCTAAAAAGTTAAATAAGCACATAAATAACTGGAAGTTACACTGTAATTTTTCTTATATATGAGAATCACAAAACCATCAATCATTATAATTTTATAATCTACTTCTAGAAAATTTCAAAGAGCTATAGCCATTCAAGTGCAATCAAGTTTTTATATATTAATTCATTTACAGAGAAAGAAAGAAAGAAAGAAAGAATGAAGACAAGAGAGAGAATGGGAATCGGCACATTCCATTACTTATTCAGAAACAGCTTTATGGAAGCCAACATTCCTGGTGGTACTGCTTTTCTAAAACAGTTATTTCAAAAACCTTATTTCCATTTCATCACACACAGGATGTAATGCTACAAGTGTCACATGTTCCCATATGCAATACTCAAAATGGTGGATGCAAAATATGTCTTTATCTTCAATCACTGTCAATGAAACATATTGACACTATTACAGAAAAAACTTAAATAGTAATTCTAATTGTGTATTGATGTAATTTTGCTTCATTCTATAGCATTAGTGCTATGTTCTAAAATTTAGCATATAGTTTTGTAAGCCAGTTTTAAGTTTCTCTTTGCATATCCTTCCAAAAGTGAATAATTCTTGTCATTGTCATACCTCACTCAACCTTCTTTGAAGTAGATTGGTGGGAAGGTTCTTTCCATCTTTCTTTTATTATATACATTGTTAAAGCAATAGTAAAAGCTTAACATTTAATTATAAGTACTGTACTGAATGGCAACATAATGTAGTGATTAAGAAAAGAACTTTTTGATTAGACAGATGTGTCTTTGAGGTTGCTGTGCTGCCACCAGCAGTAGCAAGAACAGAAGCAGCCAGAGGAGAGCAAAAGACTGTCAGGATGCAAATCCACCTTACCAGCTACCAGTTGTATGATTTTGAGCTTACTTAAAATGTCTGAGCCTCTCCCTATTTTAAAAGGGATAGCATAGTACTTTCTCCAAAGTGTTTATTTCAAAAGCTAAAGATATAATCTTAAATTTCATGTAAATTTCTTGGAACAGTTGATGGAAGATATCACTTTATAAATATTTGCTGGCATTCCAGGTAACTGAAATAGTAGCAGTAGTGGTTGTCACTGTAGTTTAAATTTTAGCCATAGTAGTGGTATTAGTAATAAATTTCTGCACACCTCACTTTCTATCTAATCATCTTGGTTGAGAGTCAATCAATTTCTTAGAATATAGTTCTGTGGGAGAAATACTGCTGGAAAAAAAGATCCCTGAGAAAACTGAGACACCTGCACTGGCTTTATAATAATCTCTTTAAATCTGTTATCTACAATTTTGCTTTCTATTGTCATCATCATCATCATCTTCTTCTTCTTCTTCTAAACAGTGCTGCACTTTGAATACAGCAGTCCAAGGATGGCGAGGGTGATGGAACAGATAGAGACTAAAAGGCTGACTGTGAGATGTGGGGTGGTGTGGGGGACAAACACACAGTAGGTCTTTCTGTCCTCACACTATACTGCACGATAATAGTAAAAGTGCATAAAGATATGTGTACTATATGTTCTTTGATGCTAGTAGAACAGATTACCTTTCAGAGGTAACCTTCATTTGTTGGCTCTACCTGAGTAAATCTAGAGAAAGGAGCACGAATGATAAAAGTGCAGTCAGGTTCCTAAAAAATTATAGCCCAGTAGTGATGCTAGAAGATGGAGGATTTATAGTAAGTATCAATGAAGTGGAAATACCCACCAAAAAACAAATGTTAGAGATTTTAAAAGTCATTCTGCAGCTCCTTTTCCCCCCCCTCTGGTGAAATAAGAACACAGACCGTAAAAATTCCGTAGGCAATTGTCTTTACACCTAAGAAATTAACTAACATACATATTTTAAATTTTCTCCATATTTGCTAAGTAACATAAACTCCTTAAACCCTGATGTTCTGATCCATAAAACAGAGATGATAATAATCACACATAGGCTAATTTTAGGATTCAAATGTATAGTGTATGAAAAACACCTAGCCAACCCTCCATGAACCTAAGTACTCACTCTTCTTTTTTTACACAGTGATAGATCCAAGAACTCTTTTGCTATTATAAATTAGAAGAAGCAATTATATAATTTTTTATCCAAAGTATGACCACTCATATGTCTATTCCTTACCCCTCTTTCATCAATCAAATAGACTTGTGCATAGTTTATAAATATGGTATCACCAGTTCAGCTCATCTTTGCACAATTAGTTCATGTGGTTAAACTTTATTGTTAATAACTCCAGCAGAAAAGTTTTAATTTCAGTAAGAATCAGCTGGATTACAATAGGAAAAGAAAAGCAAATAAAAGATTCAGTTTTATTGACAAGACTACACACATAACCATTTAAAATCATCTCACTATAAAGTGCTATTTGTTAAAAGAAGGTACTTTGACAACTGAGAAAAAGGAACTAGACAATCCATTATTGCTGCAGATAAAAGTGATCACAAATTGAGTGAATAACATCATCAACATGTGTCTAAGATGGTACTCTCTCATCCCAGTGTGGACCCACTCAAACAGGAAATTTGAGTTTTATTAGAAGTGAGAACAATAGAGACCAGCTGGTGGTGGTTAAAAGCTAATAGAAAGAAATGAATTTTTTAGGGCCATATGGGTTTCCCTAATTTGTCAAGGGTTGGGAAGGCTATAAAACAAAGTGATTTTTTAAAAAAAAGTTTTAATTAAAATATTATTTAGAGATTTTTAAGAGATCTTTGCATGAACTAAGTGAATTTAGTTTTCCTAGCCCAATTATATCTTGGAATAGTGAAAAAAAATTGCAGAAGAGAATGCCCAACTTCAGTGATCTTTGATGAACTAGAAAGAGGTTTTACCATCTGAAGACAAGATTTTTAAATAAATATTTTAAAATTAGAATAAAAATTATAATAATTAAGCTCTGGAGTTTTATAATTAATGCAAATTTTATAGAAAAACCTGTATCAAACTTTTATAAATAAAAATGTCAAGCATTTATAACAGGTAGGAATTCACTAAGAGCAGTGAAGTCAGCAAGCTTTATATACATATGTGTGTGTGTGTTCATACACATATTTATATATATAATATTTCTCTGGTTTTTCAAGACTGCTATGCTCATACTAAATACTGATTTGAATAAAATTTTGACAGAACTTTGCATAGTATTCATGAGGTAAAATGAAGAAGGGTAGATAAGGCAAATGAATTCAATGCACTTAGATGCTAGGATGTGTTAATTAATAGATAATATCTGCTAGTTATATATCATAGGTGTGTGCTCTTACCTTGTTTTTATATCAGTGACATGGAGGAGAGTAAGTAGAACAGAATATACACTAGAAGCTCCCTAACTCTGTGGCAGAATCCAGCATGATTTGAAATCTTGGATGAGAGACATTTGGCAAATTTACACCTCTATTCCCTAGTTTCTAAATTGTAGAAAATATGACTTTCTTCCTAGGTTGTTACTGTTCAGTCACCCAGTCGTGTCTGACTCTGTGACCCCATGCAGTGCAGCATGCTAGGCCACCCTGTCCCTCACCATCTCCTGAAGTTTGCCCAAGTTCATGTGCATTGCATCCACCTAGGTTATTAATTAATAACGTCCTAGGTTACTGGTGGTTAAATATGAAGATGCATGTAAAGTTCCTAGCACATTGTTTGTCATTTGATAAGAAAACAATAAATTACTATTGCTATTTTATTAGGATTGTGGTTATAGGCATACTTTACACTGTGGGGCCTTTTCTTTGCCTTTCTCTTACCAGCTATCTCATTCCTTAATTCTTTGCTTTTCACTAAATCAGATATCTTAAGGACCATATCATATATGCAGAGGACACTGCCTCCACCTACATTTCGAAACACTTTATCCACAATATTTCTTAAAATAGTCTTTTTTCATTCCACATTCCATTCTCAAGTTTTAGCCTTCCTCAACTAGGCCTTCAGAAGTATCACTATGAGCAAAGGTAGTGGAGGTGATGGAATTACAACTGAGATATTTCAAATCCTAAAAAGATGATGCTGCAAAAGTGCTGTACTCAATATGCCAGCAAATTTGGAAAACTCAGCAGTGGCCACAGGACTGGAAAATGTCAGTTTTCATTCTAATTCCAAAAAAGGCAATGCCAAAGAATTTTCAAACTACTGCACAATTTCACTCATCTCACGCGCTAACAAAATAATGCTCAAAATTCTCTAAGCTAGGCTTCAATAATATGTGAACCAAGAACTTCAAGATGCTCAAGTTGGATTTAGAAAAGGTAGAGGAACAAGAGATCAAGTTGCCAACAACTGTTGAATCATAGAAAATGAAAGAGAATACCAGAAAAACATCTACTTCTGCATCGTTGACTACACTAAAGCCTTTGACTCTGTGGATTACAAAAAAACTGTGGAAAATTCTTCAAGAGATAGAAATACCAGACTACTTTATGTGCCTCCTGAGAAATCTGTATTCAGGTGAAGAGGCAATAGTTAGAACCAGACATGGAACAAGAAACTGGTTCCAAATTGGGAAAGGAGTACAACAAGGCTTTACATTGTGACTCTGCTTATTTAACTTATATGCAGAGTACATCATGTAAAACGCCAGCCTGCATGAAGCACAAGCTGGAATCAAGACAGCTGGGAGAAATATCAATAACCTCAAATATGCAGATGACACCACCCTTATGGCAGAAAGTGAAGAGAAACTGAAAAGCCTCTTGATGAAAGTGAAAGAGGAGAGTGAAACAGCTGGCTTAAACTTCAACATTCAAGAAATGAAGATCATGGCATGTGGTCCCGTCACTTCATGGCAATAGATGGAGAAACAATGGAAATAGTGAGAGCCTTTATTTTCTTGGGTTCCAAAGTCACTGCAGATGGTGACTGCAGCAATGACATTAAAAGACGTTTGCTCCTTGGAAGAAAAGCTATGACAAACCTAGACAGCAATATTAAAAAGCAAAAACATTATTTTGCCAACAAATGTCCATCTAGTCAAAGCTATGGTTATTCCAGTAGTCATGCATGGATGTGAGAGTTGGACCATAAAGAAAGCTGAGTGCTGAAGAATTGATGCTTTTGAACTGTGGTGTTGGAGAAGACTCTTGAGAGTCCCTCAGACTGCAAAGAGATCCAACCAGTCCAAACTATAGGAAATCAGTCCTGAGTATTCATTGGAAGGGTTTGCTGAAGCTGAAGCTCCAATACTTTGGCCACCTGATGTGAAGAACAGACTCACTGGAAAAGACACTGATGCTGGGAAAGATTGTGGGCACTAGGAGAAGAGGATGACAGAAGATGAGATGGTTGAATGGCATCACTGACCCGACTGGACATGAGTTTGAGCAAGCTCCAGGAGTTGATGATGGACAGAGAAGCCTGGTGTGCTGCAGTCCACGGGGTTGCAAAGAGTTGGTCATGACTAAGTGACTGAATTGAACTGAGACTCATCTTGAATTAGAAAAATCATTTCCTAGATAAAATGTTCGCTTTCAGGTATTCCTTATCTCCATTTATTTAAGAGTTCTGCCAAATTCATCTGCCCAGAAACCATTTTTAGAATACTACTGGTGTACTCCAAAACAGATAATAGCACTACCCATACTAAGGGAAGCACAAGGTTTGTTATTTTGATACTGATATTTCAAGATCACCTCCATATTGTCACAGTAGCTTTCAGTGCCTCCACTTTTTAAGAACTCTGCATCATGCCTCACTGTTCCTATACTCCCTGTGCTACAAGTGAACATTTTTTCTTTCCATTATCCTCCTTGTGTTTCCTAATGCTATTTCCACAGCTTAAATTATCTGCTCAGTCCTTCTTATTATGCAAGCTTATAATGATGCAGCTGTCCCATACTCATCATCCAGAATTTAATTATGCAATTCTTGGTTATTCCAGGTTAATAATAATTATGTCTTGTTTTGGAGCTTTACTTGTCATATATATCCTAGTTTTCCTAGCTAGATATTATAAAATACTGTGCATGCATGCTCAAGCCATTTCTGACTCTCTGTGAACCCATGGACTTTAGCCCGTAGGGCTCCTCTGTCCATGGAATTTTCCAGTCAAGAATACTGTAGTGAGTTGCCATTTCCTCCACCAAGAGATCTTCCTGACCCAGGGATCAAATAGGCATCCCCTGAATATATTGCATTGTAGCCAGTCTTTACCACTGAGCCACGTGGGAAGCCTTAAAAAATACATACCATTTTTATCTTCCCTCCTTAAATCCACTGTATTAATCAATCTACTATGAGTGAATTTGCAAAGCAGATACATGGTAAGTAAATTTAAACTGAATAAATTAACAGAATTGCTAATTGACCAATTCCCTCAACACTGAATCCATGCTATGGCCCAGCATCATATAAATCTGAAAGTACGTTAAACAGTATTAGTTTGTTAAGCAAACTCCAAGGATGTTAGTCAAAATATATGCAGGAGACTTCCCTTATCCACAGTGATTTCTCATACCAATGACGTGTTAATAATGTTTTACTCATATGTATATTCTTTGAATAGTGTGTGAACTTCTATTTTCTGTCTCCAGTAACTTCATTAAATATGATCTCACAGCTAGAACAAAGATCTGTGCTTCCTCATGATGTTATGTCATTGCTTAATACATCATGAAGCAGAGTCACAGCTAGCAATTGCAAAAATTTCCTATTACAGTATATAAACCTTTGTGAAGGATGTTCTAAATAACAAAGGAAAAAAATCCACTGGAGTGTTTTATATTCTTCCCTAAGTACCATGTTGAACAATGAGCCCAATATGGTACTGCCCATCATATTGCTAAGCTGCCAGAATAATTCAAACCTCGTTAAGCACAAGAGCAAGGGAGTTATTAACATCTTCTAAGCTCAGAACTTAACATTCCAGATGAGACTAGTGTCACAGGTTCCTTTGGAATGTGATTTTTCTTGATTCTTTTCCATTTGGATGTGTGAAAGTATGAGGGAGGCTGAAGCAGTAGGAGAGGGAGGGAAAGCATGTCTAGAGTGATGACACATTTAAAAATATCATCCCAAGAAGCTCTGAGCTCTCTAGTTATAGATTCTAAATATAGTTATGCCAACAGCAGAGAAGTACACCAGTTGGTCTTTCAGAAATCTCCGGCATCAGGTAAAGATGACTCACCCAGGGAGGCATCAGGCTGTGATGTGCCATTTCAGCATTTTTTTACCAAGACCTTCAAAGATAACTCCTTCCCAGAAACCACACTTCACTCAGAGAATAGTGGAATAATGACACATCAATACAGAATTCCTATCTTTAGATCACTGTTAATCCCCTCAAAAAAACGTGTTTTTTGTTTGTTTGTTTTGTTACAAACAGTCTTTCTAGGTAATGACCATTACTGGCAAAGGAAATATACAAAAAAAAAATTGCTATGGGTATCATTCATCTTGTACATATGTTGGTATCATTCATCACGTGCATATGTTGGCTTTAATTGTTTTTCCATTAGATTGATTTTTGTAATGAAATCTAAAACTAGTGTTACATTAAAATATTTTTCACATTGCAAACAATAAGTTAAGCAGGAGCATATGAAGAAAAACCTCATATTTATTACATTATTTTTGCTTATTCCTTTCCCACTAGACTGAAGAAGAGAATGGAAACCCAATCCAATATTCTTGCCTGGAGAATCCCATAGACAGAGGAGCCTAGTGGGCTACAGTCTATGGGGTCACAAAGAGTCAGACACAACTGAGTGACTAACACTTACCACTAGAATGGACAATTGCAAACATAAAATTTCCTAAAACCTTTTAAACCATTAACTCTATTTGAGCCTAGTATTAAAAGTAAGTGTGAAGCCATCTATTATAGTTCTTGCCTATTGCATATTTATCATGTTGACTAGCTGTATTGCATTTTAATGGCTACATGTTCATAAATTGATTTTTACCCAGGGCTATTTAAAACCTCTGTGATGAGCTAACTATAACAAACTTACCATCTGTGTCTCTTGGGAAGCAAAGGTTTTAAATTTAGCCAACTCTTATTGGCATTTCATTTTTCAGGGCAACTTCTGTAAATTCTTTTGTCCAGATACTGAATTCTGGAGATGTGCTGGCAAGGTAGATTAGACTGGATTGTTTGCAATAGCTGTGACAAAACTCCAGAAATAGAAAAATTAAAACTACCAAATCAGTAAATAGCATTGACTAAGAATTTATTGTGGTGCATCTAAAAACAGCTTGCAAACTGGAAGCTTCCAAATTAAAAAATGGTATGAAGCTCAGAGGCATAAAATTTCAGGATGACTTATAAAGTGAAATGAGGAAGTAGTTAACCTTTATAATGATCAGTTATTATAATAAGGATTCCTAAATGGCAGGGAATTGATTAAAAGTGATTATCTCATACCATGTTTAAGGAAATAATTTAATTTTTAAAAATAAATCTCAGAGGCATTTACAAGAAATAATCTAAATTAAATTTTATTTATGTTCATGAAAGAAGCTAGTGGTTTTGTTTGCTCAGGGAAGTCTCAAGACCAGTCTCTATTTTGTACTTAATTTGAACAATTTTCTACTTTTGGTCATTCCCTCAGCAGGCTGAGAGTGTAACCAACAAACATAGTATTACTTTAGCTTACTAGTGGTGATATTGCAATCAGCAATGTTTTATATTAATTCATAAAAATTTTAACCATCTTAATGAATTCACTCACTCTCCTGTAGTTAATAATTCTCATTTTGTATCATCTTGGGTTAGTAGCTTTATGAGTCAATAAGTTTTCTATTAAAATTTTAGAAATTCTTATATCCAGTTGAGGGTCATGGTCTTAAAGTTATCAAAAATCTATAATCTAGAGTAATTGCCATCATCTTTTTCCATGAATCTCTTTGAAGCTGAAGCATTCTGTCTACAATTGACTGTAAACACTTTAAAAAAAGATTTAGGAGTGAAACAATAACTTGTGAGTGATAAAAGACTTAACAGACATAGTTAAAAATCTATGAGAATCCATAAAAAATTATACAATTAAAAACTAACTGCTATTTTTTGTGATATGTATTATAAAATAACAATTGGAGGTGGCTCAGCTGGTAAAGAATCCACCTGCAGTACGGGAGACCTGGGTTTGATCCCTGGGTTAGGAAGATCCCCTAGAGAAGGGAACAGCTGCCCACTCCAGCATTCTGGCCTGGAGAAGTCCATGGAGGGTGTAGTCCATGGTGTTGCAAAGAGCTGGACACGACTGAGAGACTTTTACTTACAATTGATAATATTATCCCAGGACACATCTAGACTTTTAGATTAAACATAATTTCCAGGATATATGTTAATAATATTTACATACATAAATATAAGAACTTTAAATATGTTTTTATTTAACAACGTTCCCCATGAAATTTAATATCAATACTAAATAAAGATTTCTTTTTTACAAGGAGAGACAGAAAATCTTTTGTATCTTCTAAGAACCATATGGAAAAGTCCAAAGTTAGTTTGAGGTCCAAAAAGAGTTCATTCAGAATTTGATATGGGGAAGTTTGTTAAAAATGTCAAAATATTTAAAATACTTGATCAAATAGGAGCATAAGTCACTGTGAAACAATACTTAATTATCCATTCAACCAAAGGGACAATTAAAAGATCTCAAAAACAGAAACTATATAGTTGTAAATAAACTTTAGTTTTTTTTAACATTAAAAAGACTCATGCTCAATATTGTTATTTATTAGAGAAATACTAATCAAAACTATGATATCACCTCACATCTGTCAGAATAGCCATCATCAAAAAGCCTAAAGATAAAAAACTCTGGATAGATTATGGAGAAAAGGGAACCATCTACATTGTTGGTGGGAATGCATGTAGAATAGTATGGGAATTCCTTAAAAAACTAAAAATAGAGTTACTATATGATCTGGCAATTTCACCCCTAAGCATGTATCTGGAAAAGGCAATAGCTAATTCAAAAAGATAAACGCACCCCAGTATTCACAGCAGCGCTATTTACAGTAGCCAGGACATGGAAGCAACGTAATGTCCACTGATAGGAGACGGTGTAAAGAAGATGCTGCATATGTGCAGTAGAATATTACTGCACATGAAATAATATGCATTATGCATGAAATAATAGGCAAAAAGAATGAAATGAAAAAGAAAGAATGAAATCATGCCATTTGCAACAACACTGATGGACATACAAATTATCATAAGTGAAATGTCAGACAAACACAATATCAGAAAATATCACTTATACGTGGACTCTAAAAAAATGATACAAAAGAACTTATTTACAAGACAGAGAAAGAATCACAGATGTAGAAAACAAAGTTATGGTTACCAAAGGGGAAACAGTTAGGAGGAAGGATAAATTAGGAGTGTGAGATGAACAGATACACACTACTACACATAAAATAGACCATCAACAAGAACTTACTGTATAGCACAGGAAACTATATCCAATATCTTATAATAACCTATAATGGAAAAAATATATGTGTGTGTGTATAAATATATATATATGAATCACTTTGCTGTATTTCTGAAATTAACACAGTGTATATCAACTATACTTCAATTAAAGAAAAAAAATGGAAAAAAATAAAAGGAAAATGCCAGTTTTCCTAAGTAATCAAAGACCTGACAAAGACAGTGTGGGGCACAGGAAATAATTCTTAAGACAACAAAATCTTTGTTTCTGAGGCAGATTACATTAAAGGCAAAGAAAAACCTTTCATAATATTTATTAAGAGCAGACCAGAGCAGTAGTTTAAGAATTTTTTTTTGTTTAGCAGATAAAAGAAATTATTAAATTGTAGAATTGTATTTTTACCTAAGTATCAGCTTAACCACAAGGGAAGCCCAAGGATACTGAAGTGGGTAGCCTATCCATTCTCCAGCATATCTTCCCAACCCAGAAATTGAACCAGGGTCTCCTGGTTTGCAGGTGGATTCTTTACCAACTAAGCTATCAGGGAAACTTTACACAAGTACACTATTTATTAAAGCCTACAAAAATTCTAATAATAAATCCATTCAATTTTAGCCAGCTCTGAACTACACCATAAAGTATCCACAACAATTTTGTAACTTTCTATATCCATTTAGGTTTTGTGTTATTCTTTTTTTTCTTATTCTTGAACAATTAGTCATTTTATTTCAGACAATAATTACTCTCTTTTCCTTAACAAAAATACACCCTACATGTTTCATATACTCTTCATATAAAAATGCATCCCATTTTCCTCCATACTTTGTATACAAAGTTGTCTTTCTTCACTCATTAATTTTTTCAGTTATACCTTTATATACTGATTATAAATTTTAACTATAAAGTTTATGTTCCAGTGAAAGCTAGTAAGCAGGCAACTATGAACTCTCTATCATATATTACTGTTACATGGTAGATTAGCAAATTTATAAATACAAAATTATAAAAACTTATGCTTTTTTAGAGACATTTTTATATAAAAGATATGTTTATTTATAAATCCAATACCCCTTGTCTCTGTAAAACTTAAGTCAAAAGTAGATAAGTTTAAAATTATATTTATAAATCAATTTCTTAGTATATTGTCTTATTTGGGGATGGTCTAAATATTCTAATAAATATTCATTATTTAGTTTAATTTATTATAAATCTTTATCTTATTTACATTTATTTAAATGACTTATTCTTAATAATCATCCTTAGATTAGATATTAAATAGCTATCATTTTATTTCTTGTTGAAGACTTTGTAAGAGAGATAGTATGAGTTTATTTGACTAGTAAATCCAGGTAGAAAAAGCTGTATGTTTGCATTAAATATTGACAGCTCTAAAGGCATGCCTGCATTTATTAAATCAACAAACTTAAAACAGATTTTATTTATCAAAGATTATCTCAGATCATGTAAATTCAAAAAACACTTTTGCTAGTTACTTTATTTCTGAGTATACATCACATATAAATACTTATCTTTTCTTGATCAATTAAATAGAGTTCTGTGCAAATTAATTTTAGCAATACCATCCATAGGTAGAAAAATATCACATACTTAGAGCATACACACATAAACATGCATAATATACAGACTTATATAGAGATTTATAGCTTTTGCTTTTTTAAAAATTTAGCTATATATCAGTTACAAAGTTCAAAAGAATAGTTGGATCCAAATTGCAGATAGATTAAGATACCTGCTCAGATGGACAAAATTTTTTGTCTTTTGATTTTGAGTAAAGATTTTTAATTTGTGCACTGTAAAGATTCTTTAGAAGAAGCTATTTTTAGAGTCATTTTTGTGTTGTAGAAACTTCTTCATACCATTCAAAGAATGCATTGTGCTGTCTCTGAAAGGTCTGAGATCCTTTCTTTTAAGGATGCTCCTTAAGATGAATTTACCTAAAACAAGGCTTCCCTAGAAAGTGGCTATAATTACAAATTATTCAGAAGTGTACCCTATTTTTCAGAAAGGCACAGGATGCTGGTCCATAGTGAATAAACATATAAGAGGCAAGAATCATTAAAAGGAAAGAAGGAGAATTAGACCAGGTGGAACCCATTCTGCTTTCAGATTTTCTAAAAGAAATACTCTGACCTGATAATCCGACTTCTGCTTAAAAGATAGAGTTGGATTTCCCAGGTCACTCAGTGGTAAAGAATCCACCTGCCAATGCAGGTTTGATCCCTGTATTAGGAAGATCCCCTGGAGTAGGAAATGGCAACCTGGTCCAGTATTCTTGCTTGGAAAATTCCAAGGACAGAGGAACCTGGTGGGCTATGGTCCATGGGGGTCACAAGAGTCAGATATGATTGAGCAACTAAGCAGAGATCTTTGACAAGACCTGACATAGGATTCTCCCTTACAGACCAAAAGGTGATTTAACAAGAAGCGTCAAAAAATAAAAAATAAAAAAAGTTAAAAATAAATAAATAAATATCAAGAAAAAAACAAAACAACAACAACAAAAAAACAAAACAAAACCAGAATATAGGTATGCATAATAAGACTGGAAAGGTAAAAAAGCAAAGAAAGCAGAGGTCAGATCCAAAAGAGAGTTACCCTTAAACTCCAGAATCATCCAGGAAATAGTGAAATCAGTACATTAGGCTGGTTGCTCATGGCCCTTGAGTTGTTGGGGTCTTCTTTGGATTCCACTTCTAATGTCATAAGTGGTCAAAAATCCAGAAATAGCAAAATGTAAACCACTAAATAAAGAGTATTGACTAACAAGAGTTTGTTTATCATACATATAAAAATAGTTTGCAAACACAAATTTCCAAGTTCAATGACGAATGTGAAGCTCAGGAGCATAAAGTTATATGGTGACTTATGAAATAAAAGTGAGGAAGTTACTAACTTTTACAATGATTGGTTATTACAATGGAAGGTTCTAAATGGCAGGGATTTGATTTAAAGTGATTTATCTCACACCATATTTAGAAAGATGATTTGCTTCTTTTATAATTGTTAGAGGCATTTTTAAGAAATCACCTAAGTTAAGCTTTGCTTTCATTCATGAAACAAGCAAGATTTAGTTTTGATTACATGACTTAAATGGTTTTGTCTACTCAAGGAATTCTCAAGTCTGGTATCCATTTTATATTTAAATTCTGACTACATTTGGTAGTGTGATTTAATATTATAAATCCAGCTCCTTCTTCACCTTTCCTCATCCTCCTTCAAAACAAGAAATCAAGACGCTACCAATACATCTGGCATTGCCATTTGGTGAAATCAGAGGGGGTAGCAGTGCCAAAAAGAGTCAATCACCCATGTTGAAAATCACAGTAGAAGGTGAAAACTTCATCAGTCTCCCATAGACAGATTCATATAGTGTGTCCTAACACCTGAACTTGGTCATTAGGTTGAAGGGTAGACAGCCAGCTCTTAGAAGCCCTTTTCTTCTCTTTCCTCTGAGCATTAAGCTCTTCATCCTATCTTGATGTAGTGAACAATGTCTCTTCTTCTTGATTTTTGTTTCCAATGCTTTTGAAATTTGTATGTATTCTTCTGTTTCTCCTTCTGCCTCATTTCTATTTATCTTGCCTATTTTCAGTCTTATCTCTCCAAAATATTTACAAAAGAAATATGAAATAATAAAAATGATATTTCCTTTAATTTGGGGCAAAATCATTTTTATGTTGGTGTCTTTGATACTAATGTCAGAATCTAACCTTAGAGCACCTTTATTTTTAAGTTAATTTTTTCTATAGCTCCATATATACAGAGACACTTAACACACTTTGACAAAGACTAATGGATTTTAGGATTCCTCATCTATCATCAGTTATATTAAAAATTCTCCCATAAATGTCAATTGACTACAACAAAAACTCAATTTATTTTAGAAATCCATGCCATGTTTTTTTTTTAAGTAAGTCATGCTTTACAAATTATAGACTCAAAACACTGTCCAAATGTCAGAAAGGCTATCTCAAATAAAAATCTACTAATTAAATGTGGAAAAATGAATTAAAAGTGCATTGAAAGAAAACCATGGGTTAAGTTAGTACTTATTTCTTTTCCAAGATAACTAGCAAAAATATTAAAATGTGTATGTTTAAAAATTAACAAAGTGCACAAATTAACCTGTGTCTGTTATCAAGGTACTAAAAGAGCAAAAGTATATATGAATAGATTATGACCATTGCTTGCGTTTAAATGCATTTTGAAGTCACTGAATTCTGCTCTAGGGTTATTTTGACAATGGCAAACACACACATACATGCACACAATCCCAGAATCTAAAGGCTTTGAATCATAGGTAAGATGCCCTTTCACATATCTAATACCCTGATTTTCCAAATACTTTGCTTTCTTCTATCTATCTTCATAAAAGTATAACATATGAAATATTGAAGCTGACCTTTGGGAAGAAGATAAATTGGTGACACGCAGTTTAGCAGGAAGTGATATTGTTAAGTGGAAGAGGAAAACAGGGCAGTGAAAGAGATGGGAGTGTCTGAAACTAAAGTGCTATTTACACTCTTGAAGACCCCCTGCAGTTTGGGTTTTCTCAGATCCTGGGAGTACAGGTTTCCTCAGGTCTGATTTGGCACCATCTCACTCACTCTTGAGTCCAACTATATTTTCTACCTTCTCGTAGTACTGCTTTATACCCACAGCCTCATTTCATTCCAATTTGCCCCAGTTTAGCTGAATTCTGACTTCTAGAACAATTACTCACTCTGGAGACAAGAAGAGAAGATAATGATGAAAAGATTTTTATTTCATTAACTTTGATCAATTCTAAAGTTTGGGCAGTTGGTCAAGCTTCAGTCTTAATATTCCTGTTGCTTGTTTTTGATCTTTACAATGTGAAATTGCTTTAAAAAAAGGTTAATGATCTGTACAAGTATTAGTACTATTTGTTAACATTAAATAATCAGGCTAGTTCCTCTCATGACTCTAGTGCTAAGGAAAGAGATGTGAAATTGTGATTATAAAAAGAATGAAAGAAAAAAATTTCCCCTACATTTTCTGGGAGCTTCCTCCTTTGGACACTCATTTATTTGGAAAGACAGGATTTTTAAAAATAATTTCCAAAAGATGACACCGGAAACAAATTATTACTGTCACAGTGCTTTAATGCATATTGGACTAATGTTAAGAAGCATTTTAAGTCTTTTCAATTTCTTTAAACAATAGGCCTGTGTAGCAAAAAGAAAACTGATGTTGGAACCAATCTTCTTTGTTGCCCTGACCATTAACCAAATATGTGACTATGGACAAGCCACTTCATTTTCCTTTAATGAAGCCGACTTTAAAAATGGAAAAACTCAGAGTCTGAGTTAAAAGTACACCATTGAGTTAAGCCAGGACTTAACTCTTTTCCCTGCCCAGGATAACTGGCAAAAATATTAAAATGTATACTGACTTTTTAATTTTTAAAAATAAAGAATAGATAGTGACTGAATTTTTCACAAATGTTCCCCCTTTTTTGTTTTCTTAATCTTTCCTTACTGAGAAAGATTTTGAACTTTCTCAGGAAAAGTAGAGGTCATGTATTCCTTAAGATTACAGTACCTGTTACAGATCTTTTTAGGAAGGAACTTAGATTTATTCAGCAGTCTGCCCTCAAGACACAAAACATAGTAGGCATTTAGCAAATATTTGTTGAATGAATAAATTAATGGGCCTGGCACATATATTTTTATTAAGAATTCTGACATCCAGGTAGCCCTTCTAATGTTATCACCATGAAGGAAGGCTCTTTAGCCTTTTATTTGTGAAACAAAAAGCAAAAATTAAGGTCCAAAATAGCATTTATCCTGTCTCATAGAACTCTAAAACATCATGTTATATAAATATGATGTTACATGTTTACATAAAAAACATGTATAAAACATGTTTTAAACATGTAAAAACATGTTTATATAAAATATATTACATTTATATATAAAAACATCATGCATATATATTCTAATAACATTGCCAAGTATTTCACTGAAAATATAATAACAATGCAAATGCTTAATTTATCTTAAAATATACCTATATTTAAAATTGCAAGTGTATACAGATTTTTTTAAATGCTATATAAAATATAATTATTGCTATAAAATATTTGTATATCAAAAGAATTTTTGATAATATTCCTTTTCTAATAATGGCTAAATGCATAGGATGTTCAAAGTGAAAAAAAGTTCTTCCCCATCCCCTCTCTCTCCCTTGTTTCCTTCTTTCCTTCCTTTTTCTTTTCTTCTTTTTCTTCCTTTCTTTCCCAGGGTGCTGCTGAAGAGTAGCACAGAATCAGACTGACTCGAAAACCAGAGTTCAAATCTCTGATTTGTAATTTTGGACTCACTTATTAGCTCTCTCTTCCTCATCTTGAAAATAAAGATAGTTACAGTATTAATCTAACTGAAATGAGTTGTTAAATGAAAAAATATCTTAGAATGAAGCATTTCCCCAAGTAGGTATTCAACAGATACTCGCCATTGTGATTTTTAGCAAAATTTTTAAAATGAGAAACATAATTAAGTTTCCAAAAAAAGAAATAAATGGCTCTTTGAAAGTCCCCAATCTACACAATGTTTGTTTTCAATATAATGTTCCTTTCTACTCACACCATGTCTTTCAACTGGGTGTTCTCGGCTTCCCACCTTATTCCCCAACAGGGAAGAGGTAGGCCTGGGAGCCAAACCAGGCCACTCTCCACGTTATGGGCCAGTGGCATAGGCCTGGCTATAGACAAGCAGATAAAGGAAGGTTCCGTAGATACTTGGATTCATCAGTGACCCTACCTGTTCAATCTAGTGGCTACCTGGTCTTATAACCCTTTTTACCAAATGCTTCAATATTCTGATTTGGTTCATCTCATTTTTTTCCCCCTATTCAAAAACTTGCATATATTAATTAAGGACACAGAACAGAAATCACTGATTGAAAGCCAAATTTATATATGATATTTAATTTTAAGAGCATTAGCACTGATGATGTCCTCTGCCAAAACTGTCTCACTTCACTCAAAAAAATAAGAATGTAGTTCTGTTTTTTAGGACCAAATATGAGTAAAACTGAAAAAAAAAAAAAAAAGTATTGCTTAGGAAGACTTAGCTCCTTTACAGAGCCTTATCTGTCAAAGTCATCCTCCTACTCACTGATAACTGCAAATGTCAAGGGCTGTCCAAATTTCCAAACTTTTCTTCACAAGTCTTCCACACTATTTAATGATTTCAATGGGAATAAACTGAACAGCAATATCACTAAATTTTTTGACAGAACAATAAATGATCATACACAGCATGACTTTCAAGTCATCACTAATAGAGTCTGTGTGGTAGCATTTTCACTATCTCACAGAGTCTTCCTGGTATTTATTATTTTTTATACTTATTTGAGAAAATATAGAGTGATTTGGAAACTTATTTGGTTAAGAATTCAAGTTGATACTTTAAGTTGCTCTTTTAGTTGTTTTTCAGTTCCTAAGTCTAGAGGAGGGCACATAAAAGTTATTTACAATCTGAAACTGACCATAGTTGAAACAATTTATTTAAAATAAGAACTAAAATAGAACCATTATTTTCAGAAAAATCTAAGAGTAGTGAATGATTACTTTTAGCTAGAATTATGAAAATATAATTTACAAATGGTCAAATTTACCCTTTTTGGTATACAGTTCTAGAGTTTTGGCAATTACTTATTTGTGTAACTGAATTGCAAATAAGATGCAGAGTATTTTCATAAACTCTAAGACTATTTTAAGTATTTAGAGTCATACAACTAACAAGAATTAGAGTTACTGCTCATAAATCTGTTTCACTGGAATATTACCACCAGTATTCTATTAGGACTACAATACAATATTTCAAAGAACTTGTTATCCTTAAATATCATCTTGTTTATAAGGTTGCTATTACTCTCTGACCCTTATGGATATTTTATTATATTTATCATGCTATATAAATACTAACTTACATACAATACTATTCAAACTATAATAAAAATGAATAACATTCTTCATATGCCTATCATATAAGAATAGCAAATACTATAATGAAAGGTATATTTATAATGTAGGGTTATAGTATTTTCAATTAAAAATATTGGCAAGTTATTTGAGCCATAAAGCTAACAATATAATATTAAAGAAAGAAAAAAACAGAAGTTTTAACAGATTGAAGAAGCAATACTTTCCCACATTTCTAAACTGATGCATTCCCATGTTGAAACTATTTTGTTGTTTTCATTACATGACTGACTTCATGACTCATGCAAAATTGACTGCGACTGAAGTTATTTAAGCCTGAATTAAAAAACGGTAGGGATTGAATTATTATTAATCAAAAATTAATAATTAATAGAGGAGACAGCAAAATGAGAACAAAGATGCAAGAAATGGGCTTAAAGAAAAAAAAATAATAAAGTGCTAAGCAAGTAAGCATCTCAAGGTTGAGAGCCTCAACTCTGGAGATCTCATTTCAGAGAGCGTAATGGCCTCTATTATGTTGGGGTTTCCCTGGTAGCTCAGACAGTAAAGAATCTGCCTGCAATGCAGGAGACCCAGGTTGGATCTCTGGGTGGGGAAGATCTTCTGGAGAAGGAAATGGCTACCCATTCTGGTATCTTGCCAGGAGAATCCCATGCAGAGGAACCTGGCAGGCTATAGTCGATGGGATCAAAGAGTCAGACATGACTGAGCAACTAACACACACACAAAGACATATATCTTAAAAGATCTGAACATTCAAACTTGTGGAGGCAAGGAGATATATATATATATGAAGTTCCTTTCAAATATATATGGACTTCCCTGGCAGCTTAGGTGGTAAAGAAATTGCCTGCAATGTAGGAGACCCAGGTTCGATCCCTGGGTCAGGAAGATTCTCTGGAGGTGGGAATGGCATCCCACTCTGATATTCTTGCTAGGAAAATTTCATGGATAGAGAAGCCTGGCGGCTACAATCCATGGGGTCACAAAAGAGTGGGACTCGACTGAGTGACTAACATTCTCACTTTCACTTTTTTTCCAAGTATATGGTTCAGAATATATACTTTATATCTCTCAATAAAGCACAATGAAAAGAAGAGAAAATCTAAATGAAAATGCTTATATTATTCTTGGATTTTTTTTTCCTAAAATTTGTCTAATATTAGACCTGTGAAAGCAAGAGTGTTAGTTACTTGTGTCTGACTCTTTGCAGCTCCATGGACTGTAGCCTACCAGGCTGCTCTGTCCATGGAATTCTTCAGGCAAGAACACTGGAGAGGGTTGCCATTCCCTTCTCCAGAGGATCTTTCTGACCCAGGGATGGAACCTGGGTCTCCTGAATTGCAGGCAGATTCTTTACCGTCTGATCCACCCAGGGAAGACTTACAGCATATAATTTCAACTGTTTCATAAGACATAATTGAAACATAATAAGGTGAATGTGTACAACTTGTTAGTTTTAAAATATGAAAACACAGATGAAACAATTACACTCTAAAGATGGTGGACGGTTTTCTTCCTGTCTCATTCTAATTTCATTTTCTCATCTTGCTCTGTACCCACCTACTACTACGAAACCGCTGATCTGCTTTCTTGCCAATATAGGTTAGTTTGCTAGAATATTATATAACTGAAGTCAGAGAACATGTCTGGCTACTTTTTCCCTGGCTTCTTTCACTCAGCATAATTCTTTCCATGTTCATCTTTATTGTAGCTTGTTTCAATATTTCATTTACTTATTTTCCTGAGTAGTATTACAAATTATGGATGTGCTGCAACTTCAGTTGTCAAAAGACATTTAAATTATTTCCAAAGCAATTGTGAATAAAGCTGTCATAAACATCTGTAAACATATTTTTGTAAAAATATTTTTAATTAATATATAGATGTGCAATGGCCAAATCATATGAAGTATATATGTTTAAATTTTAAGAAATGACTTTCTAAAATGGCTGTTCCATTTTACATTCCCTCTGTCAGTGTGGTTGTCATCTGTTTTGTCCTAATAACTAACAATGTTGATCATATTTTCACTGGTAATATATCTGTTCAAATGTTTTGCTCATTTTTTAATTAGGGTTTTGCTTCCTACTATTGAGTTTTGAGAGTTCCATGTATTCTCTAGATATTATTCCCTTACAAAACACATACACTGAAAATAATTTATTTCATTACATAGCTTGCCTTTTAGTCTCTTAACTCTAAGAAAATAAGTTTTTAATTTTGTAGAAGAAAATTTTGTCCATTAATTCCTTTATTAATCATATGTATAATATACTTTGTGGCTTTCCTGGTGTCTCAGAGGGTAAGGCATCTGCCTGCAACATGGGAGACCTGGATTCAACCCCTGTGTTGGGAAGATCCCCTGGAGAAGGAAATGGCAACCCACTCCAGTATTCTTGCCTGGAAAATCCTGTAGATGGAGGAGCCTGGTAGGCTACAGTCCATGGGGTTGCAAAGAGTCAGACACAGCTGAGCAACTGAGTGACTTCACTTTCACTTTCATGGCATACTTCAAAAACATTTTCAAATTTTAATATCACAGAGGTCATTTTTTAAAATGTTTTCTTCGTGATGTAATATAATTTTAGATTTTAAATTTAGGTCCATTTTCCATTTTGACTTAAATTTGATCAATAGTGTGAAGTATTCTTATTTTAATAGATACTCAATTGATATGAAATCATTTGTTGAAAGCAGAATCTTATCTCTACTTAATTGCTTTTATATCTGTGTTATAAATCACTTGTCCCTATACATAGATATGTCATTCTATTTCAGGAATCCCTTTTCTGTTTCATTGATCTATATGTCTATTTTTATGCCAATACCATTGTAATTTAAGACTTCTCTTTGTCTACTCTTGGTTTACACTGCTACAGATAAAACCATATAGAATGATTTAGCAGCATTCCATGTTTTTTTGTCATGTTGTATATTTTCATATTAATGTAGTTCAAGATACTTTTAAATTCATCTTTGACCCATAGGGTACGTAAAAGTTTGTTACTTAGCTTCCAAATACATGGAGAGTTTCAAAATATCTATTAATGGTTTCTAATTATTTTGCAACATTTGAATTCTTTAATTTATGTAGATTTGTTTTATATTCAAGAAGTTCCATATTAATAAATGCTCTGAATGCACTCGAAAGAATGTGAAGGTGATCTGTTTTGGGGTAGAGTGTTCTGTAAATATCAACTAGACATGTTGTTTGGTAGATGATTAAATCTTTTGCATCTTTACTGATTTTCTGTCTATATAGTCTATCAATTATTCAGAGAAGATTTTTGAAATCTCTAATTATAATTTATGATATGCTTATTTCTCCAATCAGTTTTAACATTTTTTGCTTCATATATGTTAAATCACTGTTACTAGGTACATAAACATTAGAATCTTTATGCCTCTTATTAAATGAGCCCCTTTATGATCATTAAAGGACATGCTTTATCCTTGGCAATATTCTTTGCTCTAAAATCAAATTTCTGAAATTAATATAACCATTAAAACTTAGTTTTGAATATGGTATGTATTTTTATATCTTTATATCATTTATAATTAAACTTTCAACTATGAGATAATTATGGATTTACATAAAATTATTAAAAAATAATACAGGGAACTCTCATATACCTTTTACACAATTACTCCTAATGGCTACTGTGCAAACATTTTGGTGCAATGTCACCACCATTACAGGACACCAGTACAGTCAAGATACAGAATATTTCCATCAAAACAAGGATCCCTAACATGGTCCTTCTAGGCATTCCCATTTTCTTCTTTCCCATAGTCTTCTAAATTTTTAATTCTCCATTGCTATAAAGATCCCTTTTCATGACTCTGTATAAATGTAACCATGTTGTACTAATCCTTGAAATTGCTTCTTATAACTAACTAGGCATAGTCTCTGGAAATTTATCAAGGTTGTTGTATGTATCAATTTGTTTTTTTTAAACTGCTAAACAGTATTTCATGGGTTGGGTGTACTACAGTTTTTCTTTGTTTGTTTTGTTTTGTTTTGTTTTTATCACTCACTCACCAGTTGAAAGATATATTTGTTGCTTCTAGTCTTTGACTATTACAAATAAAGTAGTTCTAAACATTACTGTTCAGGGTTCATTTCTCTAGGATAAATCCTCAGGGTGGTGTATACTAGGTTGAACATTAATTGAAAATTTCAGTTCAGTTCAGTTGCTCAATCACGTCTGACTCTTTGCAACCCCATGGACTACAGCATGCCAGGCCTCCCTGTCCATCACCAACTCCTGGAGTTTACTCAGACTCATGTCCATTGAGTCAGTGATGCCATCCAACCATCTCATCCTCTGTCATCCCATTCTCAGCCTACCTTAAATGTTTCCCAACATCAGGATCTTTTCCAATGAGTCAGCTCTTCACATCAGGTAGCCAAAGTATTGGAGCTTCAGCTTCAGCAAACCCTTCCAATGAATATTCAGGACTGATTTCCTTTAGGATTGACTGGTTTGATCTCCTTGCAGTCCAAGGGACACTCAAGAGTCTTCTCCAACACCACAGTTCAAAAGCATAAATTCTTCAGGCTCAACTTTCTTTACTGTCCAACACTGAATATTTAGTATCTTAGGATACTACCAAACTGCTTTAGGGACTGGCTGTACAATCCCACAATGTATTGTATAAATGATACAATTTCTAAACATTCTTACTACTTTTGATGTCATCTCTACTTTTTACTTTGGCCATTCTGGTAGTGTGTACTGTTACCTCATTTGGAATTTAATTTTCATTTCCTTAATAGCCAGGGAAGTTGAACATATATGCTTATTTGATATCTTTCACATCCTCAGTAAATTTCTCTTCATGTCTTTTGTATATTTATTTTTTTATTTGGATTTTCCATTTACTGTTGAGTACTGAGAGTTGGTGTTTTTTTTTTTTTTTTTTTTTTTTTTGAGTATTTGGGAATCTTTTCATTTCTGTTTACATTCTCTAGTTTAAATATTTTAAGTTTTAGAGTAACATTGATGGTGGTGGTGGTGGTTCAGTTGCTAAGTCATCTCTGACTCTTGCGATCCTCCAGGCAATTACACTAGAGTATGTCACCATTGCTGTGAAATGAAGAGAAGCGAAAAGCAAAGGAGAAAAGGAAAGATATTCCCAATTGAATGCAGAGTCCCAAAGAATAGCAAGGAGAGATAAGAAATAGAGGAATCAGCGATCAATGCGAAGAAATAGAGGAAAACAACAGAATGGGAAAGACTAGAGATCTCTTCAAGAAAATTAGATATACCAAGGGAATATTTCACACAAAGATGGGTTTGATAAAGGACAGAAATGGTATGGACCTAACTGAAGCACAAGACATTAAGAAGAGGTGGCAAGAATACACAGAAGAACTGTACAAAAATGATCTTCATGACCCAGATAATCACAATGGTGTGATCACTCACCTAGAGCCAGACATCCTGGAATGTAAAGTCAAGTGGGTCTTAGAAAGCATCACTATGAACAAAGCTAGTGGAGGTGATAAAATTCCAGATGAGCTATTTCAAATCCTGAAAGATGATGCTGTGAAAGTGCTGCACTCAATATGCCAGCAAATTTAGAAACTCAGCAGTGGCCACAGGACTGGAAAAGGTCAGTTTTCTTTCCAATCCCTAAGAAAGGCAATCCAAAAGAATGCTCAAACTACCACACAATTGCACTCATCTCACACGCTAGTAAAGTATTGCTCAAAATTCTTCAGCAATATGTGAACCAAGAAATTCCAGATGTTCAAGCTGGTTTTATAAAAGGCAGAGGAACCAGAGATCAAATTGCCAATATCCACTGGATCATTGACAAAGCAAGAGAGTTCCAGCAAAACATCTATTTCTGCTTTATTGACTATGCCAAAGCCTTTGACTGTGTGGATCACAATAAACTGTGGAAAATTCTGAAGGAGATGGGAATACCAGACCACCTGACCTGCCTCTTGAGAAACCTGTATGCAGGTCAGGAAGCAACAGCTAGAACTGGACATGGAATAACAGACTGGTTGCAAATAGGAAAGGAGTACATCAAGGCTGTATATTGTCACCCTGCTTATTTAACTTATATGCAAAGTACATCATGAGAAACGCTGGGCTGGATGAAGCACAAGCTGAAATTAAGATTGCCGGGAGAAATACCAATAACCTCAGATATGCAGATGACACCACCCTTATGGCAGAGAGTGAAGAGGAACTAAAGAGCCTCTTGATGAAAGTGGAGGAGGAGAGTGAAAAAGTTGGCTTAGAGCTCAACAATCAGAAAACTAAGATCATGGCATCTGGTCCCATCACCTCATGGGAAATAGACGGGGAGACAGGGAAACAGTCTGAGACTTAATTTTTGGGGGGCTCCAAAATCACTGCAGATGGTGACTGCAGCCATGAAATTAAAAGACGCTTATTTCTTGGAAGGAAAGTTATGACCAACCTAGACAGCATATTAAAAAGCAGAGATATTACTTTGCCAACAAAAGTCCATTCATCCTAAAGGAGATCAGTCCTGGGTGTTCATTGGAAGGACCGATGCTGAAGCTGAAACTCCAGTACTTTGGCCACCTCATGCGAAGAGTTGACTCATTGGAAAAGACCCTGATGCTGGGAGGGATTGGGGGCAGGAGGAGAAGGGGCCAAAAGAGGATGAGATGGCTGGATGGCATCACTGACTCAGTGGACATAAGTTTGAGTAAGCTCCAGGAGTTGGTGATGGACTGGGAGGCCCGGCGTGCCAGGATTCATGGGGTCACAAAGAGTCGGACATGACTGATTGACTGAACTGAACTGAACTGATGTCATCATATCCATCTCCAGGGGATCTTCCAAACCCTGGGATCAAACCCATAACTTCATTGCAAGCAGATTGTTTACCACTGAGTCACCCAGGAAGCCCCACAGTAGCATTAGATGTCCTTTATGCATTCTAGATATTGGTCTTTTATTGGATATGTGATTTCCAAATGTTCTCTCTGTCTGTGTATTATCTTATCATCTCTTCACCAGAGTCTCTTGTATAGCAAACTATTTTTATTTTGAAATTCAATTTTCATCAGTATTTCTATTTTCTATTTTCTAATATTTATTCAGTTGTAAACTCTAAGACTTTTTCAACTATCTTTAGAACCTAAAGATTTTTACTACTTTTTAATAAAAATTTTGTAGTTGTATATGCCATATATATAGTTATATATTTCATACACATTGTATATTTCATATATATAATATCAAATATTATATATTTCATATGGACTTCTTTCATAGCTCAGTTGGTATCTGCCTGCAATGCAGGAGACTCCAGTTCAATTCCTGGGTCAGGAAGATCCACTGGAGAAGGGATAGGCTACCCACTGCAGTATTCTTGTGTTTTCCTTGTGGCTCAGTTGGTAAAGAATCTGCGTGCAATGCGGGAGACCTGGGTCCAGTCCCTGGGTTGGGAAGATCCCCTGGAGAAGGGAAAGGCTACCCACTTCAGTATTCTGGCCTGGAAAATTTCATGGACTGTATAGTTTGTGGAGTCACATAGAGTTGGACACGACTGAGCAGCTTTCACTTCACTAACTAGCCATTTCATATTTATATTCATGATCCATTTTGACTTAATATGTGTTTGTACACATGTGTGTATAAATACACATGTATGTATGTTTATATGTGTGTAACTTAAGTCAAAGTTATTTTATTTCCTCTTTTCCTTTTTTCTATCCCCTCAACTGCAGCTCTCTCTCTCTTTCTTTACCTATAGACATCCAATTGCTCCAACATCATTTATTGAAAAGGAGATGATCTTTCTTTCCTTAATTTGCTTTTACTACTTTGTCAATAGTCAGTTGTATTTTTTGTTGTCTATTTCTAGATTTTCAACTTTGTCCCATTGCCCTGTGTGTCTATTCCTTGAACAATAAAACATGTCTGAAAGTCAGATTCCTTTGACTTTATTCTTTTTAGAAAAAACACATTAGTTATTCATTTCATATGGCCAGAAGTTCTAAGTATTTATCTGAATGAAACAAAAACACTAGTTCAAAAGATATCTACACTACCATGTTTATTGCAGCATTATTTACAATAGCTGAGATAGAAAACAACATAAGTGTAAATCAGTGAATAAATAAAGAAATCATGGTATATATATGCCACATATTATTATGGGGGATTTTATTCAGCCATTAAAGGAATGAAATACCTCCTTTTGTGATACCATGGATGAACCATGAGGGCATTATGCTAAGTGAAATAATTCTGACAGAGAAAGACAAACACTGTATGATCTCTCTTACATGTGAAATTAAAAAAAAAAAAAAATCAAACTCCTGGGTAGAGAGAATAAGTTGGTTGTTGAGAGAGTTGGGGGTGCAGTGAGATGAATAAACTGTTTTGTTTTATTTTGTTTGAGCTTACATAAATTGAATAAAATTAAAATATAATGACCAAAAGATAAAAACAAAGACTTTCTGATGACAATGTAATATGGGGGGCACGATTTAGATGGTGATGCTTCTATTCATTTTATATAAAAAGATAATTAGTGAGTTGATTGACTTAATTATCTGATGTAGGTAAGCAAGTATTAACTTATTTCTCAAATGGAAGCGCATGACAGTATGAGAGTTGTTGAGACATACAATCATAAATCCTATATTATGACATAGGTAACCGCTAGAACAAGTATATTAAAAAAAAAAAAATATTTAAATAAAACTTTCTATATCTGAATTTTTATTCATTTATAGCTTTTTATAATATTGTGTTAGTTTCAGGAATAAAGTAATTCAGTTATTTTTTAGATTATATTCCATTATGGATTATTATAAGATATTAAATATAATTCCCTGAGCAAATACATTCTTGTTGCTCATCTATTTTATATATAGTAGTTTGTATCTGTTAATCCCATACTCCTAATTTGTTCCTCCTACCCTCCTTCTCCCCTTTGGAAATCACAAGCTTGTTTTCTATGTTTTGTATATAGATTCATTTGTAATATTTTTCAGATTCTACATATAAGTGTTATCACATAATATCTCTCTGCCTGACTTACTTCACTAAGTGTAATATTTTTTAGGTCCATCCATGTTACTCCAAAGGGAAATATTTCATTCCTTGTTTATTTCAGGTCCCTCCTTAGATGGTTTACCAGATTAAAAATCTGACTGCAATGTAGGAGACACAGGAGATGTGGGTTTAATCCCAGGGTTGAGAAATTCCCCTGGAGATGGAAATGGCAACCCACTCCAGTATTCTTGCCTGAAAAATCCTATGGACAAAGGAGGCTGGCAGGTTACAGTCTATGGGGTCACAAAGATTTGGACATAACTGAGCGACTAAGCCACAGCTCCTTTGACCCCTAAATCTGCAGATGATTAAATCTCACATTCAACCCTTTGTATTATGGCTTCTGCATTCTCATATACAACCAACTGCATGGATCATGTATTAAATTTGCAATCAGTGGTTCGCTGAATCTGTAGATGTGGGATACAGGGATACTGAGGGCAAATCATATATTTGTTGAAAAATAATGGTGTCTTAGTGGACCTGCACAGATCAAATCCATGTTGTTCAAGGGTCAGCTGTATATAAATAGCTCATAAAACTCAATATTAAAAAAAAATACATCCAACTAAAGCACAGACAGAGGACCAAAACCAATATTTTTTCAAAGAAGACATAATCATGGTCGGCAGGTACATGAAAATGTGTTCAATATCACTCAACATCAGGGAAATGCACATCAAAACCACGACGGAATATCTCGTGGTTAGACAGATAACAGATGGCCATCTGTTAGAATGGCTATTATGAAAAATAGCCATAATAGAATGGCTATTATGAAAAAGCCATAATAGAATGGCTTTTATGAAAAAGTCAAGAAATAATAAGCATTGGCAAGAATGTGAAGAAAAAAGAAGGCTTGTGCACTGTTGGTAGGAATATACATTGATGAATTCACTGTGGAAAACATCATGTAACTACCATATGATTCAGCTATTTGAAAAGATATATGTACTCCTATGGGCTTCCCTGGTAGCTCAGACGGTAAAGCGTCTGCCTACAATGCGGGAGACCCGGGTTCGACCCCTGGGTCGGGAAGATCCCCTGCAGAAGTAAATGGCAACCCACTCCAGTATTATTGCCTGGAAAATCCCATGGACTGAGGATCCTGGTAGGCTACAGTCCATGGGGTTGCAGAATCGGACATGACTGAGCGACTTCACTTCACTCACTTATGTTCACTGCAGTAGTTAGTAGCCAAGATATGGAAGTGACGTAGGTGTCCAGCCATAGATGAATGGATAAAGAATTCATGATGGGCATGCATACACACACACACTGTACTTGTACTCTAGTGTGTCTGACTTTTTGTGACACCATGGGCCGCACAAAGGAGCACCAGGCTCCTCTGTCCTTGGGATTATCCAGGCAAGAATGCTGGAGTGGTTTGCCATTTTCTCCTCCAGGGGATCTTTCTGACCCAGGGATCAAGTCCAAATCTCCCACATCTCCTGCATTGGGAGGCAAATTCTTTACCACCGAGCCACCTGGAAATTATATATATTATATATATATAATATATATATACATATATATCCATAGAGACACACACACACACGCACATATATACAATGAAATATTACTCAGCCATAAAATGTATGATATCTTGCCATTTGTGGCAACATGGGTAGACCTGGAGAGTACTATGTTAAATGAAACAAGTCATACAGGGAAAACTGATTTCACTTATAAGTGCAGTCTAGAAAAAGTAAAATAAATGAAAAACAAAACAGAAATAGGCTCATAGACACAGAATGAACTGGTGATTGCCAGAGGGGTAGAGGTACTAGAATGTATGAAATAGACAAAGAGGATTAAAAGGTACAGTCTCAGGCTATAAAATAAATGTCATAGAGATGTGATATACACATAGGATATGTGCATACACATATATACACATATGTAATATACACATAGGGTAGTCAGTGACAGTGTAACAACATTGTATAGTGTCAGATGGTACTGGTCTTATTGTGGTGATCTTTTCATAATGTGTAAAAATATCAAATCTCTATGTTGCACACCTGAAACTAACATAATATTGTGTGTTTAATATAATTCCTTAAAAAATTTAATGTCATACTGTGGTTCAAGAAAGAACTTTAGATTTGGAAAGGAATATTCCTTATGTTTTCCTATCAAACTTCTATAGAATTGAGGCAGCGAAAAATTATCCCTGCAGCCATCTCTTCAAACAAAACTGCTGAACAATTAGGTTTTATAAAAGTATTAATTCATTTTCTTCCTTAAAATCACTTAGAAGCTGTTAATTACAACTTTTATTAGGTGTCACATCAAATTGAATATACTTTCTCTTCTATTCTAAATGTTAATTAAGGAGCTGATATAATCCCAAAATTTATGCACTCAAAGTATTAATATATGCACTTTGATTGGTGTGGTTTTAACCAAAAAAACAAAAGGTACTAACAGAAAATTAGCTAACATCAATCTTAATATCTTTCCTTTTTGACATTCCCTTAAGCATATTATGTCTGAACCAAAACATTTGTCACTGTTGAGTTTATGAGCCTCTTGAACACATTGTGATTGTGAAAGCAACAGACTCAAAATGCAAAAAAATGTCTGTCTGTTTGTTGATTCTTTAAAACCACCAAATAATACATGCAAAGCTATTCCTAAACCACACCTGACATTTGGGTCTCAACAATGACCTCCATTCCATCCCTGAACTTCATTTCATACTGTCAATTTCTTGTTTCAGCTCTAGGAGGAATATTGTGATGTTAGGAAGCTCAAGGATGTAATGAAATAACTATCTTGAAAAATTACTTGAAACTATTTAAAACAATACATAAAATATTTGGAAATATGTATTATGCTTTTTTTGAGTGGGGGTGAAAGTTAAGTGGTTCAGTCATGTCCGCCTTTTGGTGACCCCATGAACTGTAGCCTACCACGCTCCTCCATCGATGGAATTTTCCAGGTAAGAGTACTGGGGTGGGTTGCCATTTCCTTCTCCAGAGGATCTTCCTGACCCAAGGATCGAACTTGGGTCTCCTGCATTGTAGGCAGACGCTTTACCGTCTAAGACACCAGGGAAGCCCTGTGAGTGGGGGAGGATCTTTCAAAATATACTTTATGTCTAACTGACATGACAAAATGTGACAAACTTATCAAAATACAATGCAAATTAGGGCTTCTTAATCTGGTCCCATCACATCATGGGAAATAGATGGGGAACTAGTGGCTGACTTTATTTTTTGGGGCTCCAAAATTACTACAGATGGTGACTGCAGCCATGAAATTAAAAGATGCTTATTCCTTGGAAGGAAAGTTATGATCAACCTCGATAGCATATTAAAAAGCAGAGACATTACTTTGCCAACAAAGGTCCGTCTAGCCAAGGCTATGGTTTTGCCAGTGGTCATGTATGGATATGAGAGTTGGACTGTGAAGAAAGCTGAGCGCCGAAAAATTGATGTTTTTGAACTGAGGTGTTGGAGAAGACTCTTGAGAGTCCCTTGGACTGCAAGGAGATCCAATCAGTCCATCCTAAAGGGGACCAGTCCTGGGTGTTCATTGGAAGGACTGATGCTGAGGCTGAAACTCCAATACTTTGGCCACCTCATGCGAAGAGTTGATTCATTGGAAAAGACCCTGATGCTGGGAGGGATTGGGGGCAGGAGAAGCGGACAACAGAAGATGAGATGGCTGGATGGTATCACTGACTCAGTGTACATGAGTTTGGGTAAACTCCGGGAGTTGGTGATGGACAGGGAGGCCTAGGGTGTTGCGATTCATGGGGTCGCAAAGAGTCGGAAAGGACTGAGCGATGAAACTGAACTGAACTGAATCTAGAATCAGCTTAGGCACATGGTAAACTCTCAGTGCATTTAAACTACTATTTATATTATATTATTAGCAATGCAAAAGTTCAGTAAGTGTTTACTGAGTCCCCTCTGCCAGGCTCTCTGCCATTATTTCATTCAAAAAAGTATAAAATATTGTAGGATTAAACATGAATTGGCAAGCACAATAGTCTTGATTGCAGTGTCTCCTGTTATCAGGAATTGATATGAGCAATTGTTGACATTGTGTAGGCTTTAATAAATTGAAAAATGTCAATGAAAGAAAATACAATTAAGTCTAGGTATATTTTAGCTTTGCTATCATCACCACACAAGATGGGGCATATAACTTTAGTGCTATATTGAGCAATCATAAAATTCTAAGGGAAATGACCAAGTTGTATCTGCTTCCCTTAACATGAAAAAGAAAATGGATTATCTTTAAAAGATGGATTTTATTTCCTTGATGATGAAAGTCATTTATACAATTTAAAGTTATTCTTAAATTTAGAATTACTCCAACAAAAAATTCTCATCATTTTAGCTTCCTACTAAAATTTTTAGCCAAAGATATTTTATTTACTAGTCTTAGACTTAGAGATATGGTCTCACATCACTAATTTATCAAGATAAGGGGTCTCCATATGAAGCTGCATTATAGACAATTTGAATGGTTCTCCAAAGGCAAATCATGACAAGTGCATGGCAAAAATGTAAACTTTCTCAGAAATATTTTATAATATCTTGTTACTATAGAGCTTTTTCATGGTTTCACCTCTCTTTTGATTAATTCAGACTATATGAATTCAGGACATTTTATGATTCAAGGCCTTTCTGCCATCATTTGTGGTGTAGCTATAGAACACTGATCTATTGCGGTACAGGTGAGAAAGGGTGGGTCTTGAAAATGTACAATATATGGACTTTCTAATGCAGAAGAAGTGATTCCAACCTGAAATCAAGAATGGAAAAATTTTATGCTGGACAATATTTAAAAGTACTATGGAATAGTTTTGGATATTACTTCTTTTTTAATAAGTTTAGTACTTAATTTGCTAACAAAAGATAGCATTCATAAATCTGGCATTGCCAGATAATATTATTGCCAAAGATAATATTATTGATATAAAAGGAAATAATAGACCCTGAAACGAACCAAAAGAGTGTAGTAATATATTTGAGCATTTTTCATTAAAAACGACCTGAGGGCATACATGAGTTTATGATACTAGCTCCAATTAATTTTCAGGATCCTAAAAATGTGCCAAACCCTTATAAATCAAAAGATGATACAAGGGAGGCTGGAATCATGTTGGATATTTTGATTGTAGAGGACAAATGAAATTAGATATTTTGAGACTGCTGGGTATCAGCATAGGATGTGGAAAAAATGAATGGTGGCTGAAGAGAGAAAACAGAATGAAAAACACAAGAAGATACAACAGTGCTGTTGGAAAACTAAAAAAGACACCTGAAGGGAAGGAAATTTTATTATCTTTCTTCTGAATACTCCATAGCCGAATACAGGACTTATTTAGCACAAAGTTAGCACTCAAAATACATGGATGCATTCAAAATTGGATGTATTAGTTTACAACACATCAAAAAAGATGTAGATGTGACATATTTTTGGTGATTCCAAAATTGATTTTTTAAGGAAACTCCAGAAATGAATGTATAAAATAATGGACAGCAAGTAAAAGTCATGAAGGAAAGGGGGGAAACATCAGTTGTGGTTTACTGTTTACCAAGCATAAAATAACAGGATGATTTGCCAATCCTTCCTTTACTAAGTGTTGCATTAAAAATTATGGCAGCATAATCAAAGGGAATCAACTGGAGAAGTTAGCTGAATTTCATATCAATTCCCCAGGTTAGTAGCACCATGATGTAAGTACTATTACAAGTATTTCTCCTAATGTAAGGAAGCTCATAAACAGCATTGTTAGTGCACTTAGAGGTGAACAATCTCTGGAACAGACTCACATTAACCAAAATGGTAAAAGTTTCATGTATAAAAACAAGAATAATAATTCTGAATATCAAATATTCATATTTGTTAGTAGCACAACAATACATAAATGAAGCATAATTTACATTTGAGTACTGCAGAGAGAGCACATGTTTTTACTATTTTACTGTGAAGTTTGTCATGAACGGGCAAGGAAATACTCCACACTAAGTTCCTCTTACAATGCTTATTATAAAGAAACATTGAATCATAAGTCTTTATAATAACTTACTCCACCTTTTGACTGATTTCAGAGACAGTTTGGATTGAACTTGGAAAAAACATAATCATCTTACAAAATGCTTGAGCATATAGAGAGTTGTTCAGCATTATTCTTCAATGTGTTGCACTTTTGCTCCCTGTGACTTAATATTTTACCCAGTCATACAGTTACTGCAGTGAGCTACTCTAGTGGTAGAAAGAAGAGTGTTAGCAAAACTTGTTTAAACACAGCAAACTAGAATAATCTGAGGTTGGACAGATAATTAGTTGCCAATGCCAAGCATTAGAAATTACCTTGTCTGTTCTTGGTAAATGACATACTGATGACATCATACTGAAGTATGATGACATACTTGATAAGTAAAACCTATAGGTTATTCTCTCTTTCAGGTTACTTCTTCTAATACTCTATATTGAACAACTATTTGCCTAAATCAGGAACTATATTCTACTGATCATGCAAACTCCTCATTATTCTTTGCTTATCTCATGCTTTAACTTCCTCCCTTGCTTGGCTTGAATAGTCCATTATTATAATCACTAATTGCAGATATACTCAAGTTCTTTGTCTCTAGACCTTCATGATAAAAGATTGGCCAAAAACCCCACCCTAGTTAGTATAACACTCTACGTACTCTGAACTTGCAACTTCTTATTTAATTGTAAAATAGAATAAATTTGAGCCAACCTTCACATACTACCATTTACTAACTCATTTTCATCTTTACCAATAGATTTTGTCACAATGAATCAGCTTTCTAAGCCCCTATCTAAAACCAGTACCTCATGCATTATATTATATTCCCACATGCCTACTAAAGGACATTCAATTTTCTCTTCTTCAACGTTTATTTCCCCCACATCAAATAGCTTCTCCCACAAGTTTCTGTATTTGAATAAATTATTAATCTATTTTTCTAGTATCTTAGGACTAAGCATAAACTTTTAAAATCTCCTTTAACTCTTTTCTCACACCTCACATAGTTCATCAGCAAATCACATATCCATATTTCAGCTGAGGTCCATACCTTCAATCTTGCCAAGTTTAGGTCACTATGGTTTTGTAATTAGGTTAAAACTGCTTCCTACCAACTGGTCTCCTTGATTTCTCCCTTAATTACTTCAACTTACTATCCTCTTGGCACTATCATTTTAAAGAACATATTATATCACATTTCTTCTCCATTAAGAATACTCCAGAATACCCCCCAACTCCCTCCATATCACAGCCAAATGAACAGATCAATCTTACTTCTCCCACTGTAGTCTCCATTCCCCTGCCTTAGGCCCACACATACTTTTCCTGGAGTTAATTAAACACATATCCATCTCTTTAATTTTCTCTCTGCCTGGACCATTTTCTTCTAGGTATCATTTCTTTTTATTGAGGCTTCCCTTGTAGCTCATTTGGTAAAGAATCTGCCTGCATGCAGGAGACCTGGGTTGGATTCTTGGGTCAAGAAGATCTCCTGGAGAAGAAAATGGCAACCCACTCCAGTATTCTTGTCTGGAGAATCTCATGGACAGAGGAGCCTGGCAGGCCACAGTCCATGGGGTTGCAAAAGTCGACACGACTTAGCAACTAAACCACCAAAAGCTGAAACCCAATGTTTATTTGGTCCCTCAAAAGCTGAAACCCAATGTCGTTTTACCACTGTGATTCTCCCTAACCCTAATTCTATATAAAATAATCATGTCCCTCCTCCTTGTCTTGGGCCTCCCTTGTGGCTTAGCTGGTAAAGAATCCACCTGCAATGAGGGAGACCTGGGTTCGATCCCTGGGTTCGGAAGATCCCCTGGAGAAGGGAAAGTATCCTAGCCTGGAGAACTCCATGGACTGTATAGTCCATGGAGTCATAAAGAGTTGGACACAACTGAGTGACTTTTACTTTCACTTTTCACTTTCACCCACTCCAGAATTCTGGCCTGGATAATTTCATGGACTGTACAGTTCATGGGGTTACAGAGTCAGACACAACTGAGCGACTTTCACTTCACTTTAGCTCCTCCTTGCCACATTCCATTCTTATCTATTGGATGTCATTTGTGTCCCCCTCACTCCACCCCTATATAACAATTAATATTGTTGTTCTTGTTCAATCTCTCAGTCAAGTCCAACTCTTTGCCAGCCATGGATGGCAGCACACCCGGCTTAGCTGTCCCTTACCATATCCTGGATTTTGTTCAACTTCATGTCCATGAGTCCTGATGCTATCCAACCTTCTCATCCTCTGCTGCCCTCTTCTCCTTTTGCCTTCAATCTTTCCCAGCAGCAGCGTCTTTTTCCAATGAGTTGGTTCTTCGCATCAGGTGGCCAAAGTATTAGAGCTTCAGCATCAGTTCTTCCAATGAGTATTCAAGGTTGACTTCACTTAGGATTGACTGGTTTAATCTTGCTGTCCATTTTTCACTCTTCTCCTTCATTCTTATCTAGAGACTCTTTAGTTCGTTTTAGCTTTTTGCCATTGGAGTGGTATCATCTGCACATCTGAGGTTGTTGATATTTCTCCCGGCAATCTTGATTCCAGCTTGTAACTCATCCAGTCAGGCATTTCACATGATATACTCTGCATATTAGTTAAATAAACAGGGTGATAATATAAAGCTCTGTCACACTCCATTTCTAACTTGAACCAATCGGTTGTTACATGTAAGGTTCTATTACATCCTGACCCAAATATAGGTTGCTCAGGAGACAGGTATAATAGTATAATACTTAAAGAGTATTCCCATCTCTTTAAGAACTTTCCATAGTTCATTGTGATCCACACAGTCAAAGACTTTAGCATAGTCAATGCAACAGAAGTAGATCCTTTTCTGGACTTCCCTTGCTTTACATATGATCCAAGGGATGTTGGCAATTTGATATCTGGTTCCTCTGCCTTTTCTAAACCCAGCTTGTACATCTGGGAGTTCTCAATTCAAGCATGCTGAAGTGTAGCTTGAAGGATTTTGAGCATAACCTTACTAGCATGGGAAGTGAGTGCAATTGTCCAGTAGTTTGAACAATCTTTAGCACTGCCCTTGTTTGGAATTGGGATGAAAACTGACCTTTTTTAGTCCTGTGACCAGTGCTGGGTTTTCCAAATTTGATGACAAATTGAGTACTGCACTTTAACACCATCATCTTTCAATATTTTGAACAGCTCAGCTGGAATTCCATTACCTCCACTAGCTTTACTGGCAGGAATATTTCGTAAGGTCTGCTTGACTTCACACTCCAGGATGTCTGGCTCTAGGTGAGTGACCATACCATCGTGTTTATCCTGGTCATCAAGACCTTTTTTTAACAGTTCTTCTCTGTATTCTTGTCACTTCTTCTGAATCTCTTTTGCCTCTGTTAAGTCTTTAATGTTTCTATCCCCTATTATGCCCATCCTTGAATGAAATATTCCTTTGTTAACTCTAATTTTCTTGAAGAGACCTCTAGTCTTTCCCATTCTATTGCTTTTCTCCATTTCTTTGTATTGCTCATTAAGAAGGCCTTCTTATCTCTTCTTGCTATTCTCTGAAACTCTACATTCAGTTGGGTACATCTTACCCTTTCTCCCTTGCTTTTGACTTGTCTTCTTTCCTCTGCTATTTGTAATATCTGCTCAGACCACCACTTTGCCTTCTTGCATTTCTTTTTCTTTGGAATGGTTTTATTCACTGTCTCCTGTACAATGTTACAAACTTCTTTCCATAGTTCTTCAGGCACTGTCTATGAAATCTAATTCCTTAAAACTATTTGTCACTTTTACTGTATAATCATAAGGAATTTGATATAAGTCATAGCTGAATGGCCTCCTGGTTTTACCTACTTTCTTTAGTTTAATTTTGCTGTAAAGAGCTGATGATCTGAGCCACAATATGCTCCAGGTTTTATTTTTGTTGACAATATAGACCTTCTTCATCTTTGGATGCAAACTGATAGCACTAGCTCCATTATTTAATACTTTGTGACTTTGAGCAAATTACATAGCAGAACACTTAAATTCATAGTTATAAAATAGAAATAATATTAGTAATCAACTGATAGTATTGGCATGATAATTAAATAATTATATATATATGATATTTTAGATCAGTTTCAGATATATAAGTAAAATAATAGTCATTTTATTATTATTGTTATACAACATATTTAATCATGTCTTATGTATTTCATATAATATTCCATGAGAACTGGAGATTTTTATTTCCACTGTTTTATCCTAATGCCTTAATCAGATTGTGGTACATAACAGATTGTTGATAAATATCATTTGAATAAATGATGACTTACATATTAGAGAAGGAAGGAAATGGCAACGCACTCCAGTATTCTTGCCTGGAAAATCCCATGGACTGAGGATCCTGGTAGGCTACAGTCCATGGGGTCGCAAAGAGTCGGATACGACTGAGCGACTTCACTTCACTTCACTACATATTAGAAGGTAGCAAATAAGTTTTTAATTTTCTGCCAGTCAAAATTAATCAGTACTATTCCTGCCCTGAATCATTTCTTAGAATTTTTATTTTTTACACAAAAATTCTCATTAGGTAGACCAATCCTAAAAAGGCAAGGATATTGTTTTATTCATATTTGCATTCTTTAGAACACTAACTCTACTCTCTTCACTTTTGAGGGCTATTTTTAAACTTTATTTTATATATCTTAATACAATGAAAACTCCCACGAGCCATGGAATAATATCTCTCTTCTTATAATGCAATCAAACAAGAAAGATTTATTTAAGCCACCAAAATATAAGTATGTCAATTACCATACTCCTAGTCTATTCCTAGGGAACAATTCTTATTCAGTATATTCTTGTGAATCATTAAGCGACTCTCTGAGGGGTGATATAACTCCAAATACACCAATGGCTTCTAACTGACTTGAGTGCTTTTTAAAAAATAATGAATGTTAGGCCATTCAGTCTAGGTAGATGAAAGAGGCATTGAATGGTTTTCTAATTCAAGAATATCTCTGCTGATGTAGTAATTCAAATGAAATCAAGTGATTTCCTCAAACAAAATGAATTAATACTTATAAGAATTTCTTTTCTTTAATAATTCTTGTAATTCATAATTGGATAAAAATAGATATAAATATGGCATTAAAGTTTCCCATAAAAGCAGTGCAAAGCCAGTATTTATACAAAACAAATGATTAATTTAAGCACTTAAACCCCAGTTCCACCTTACCTGTCAAGTTTTTGAGATTTCACTTAAGTCCTTTAGATAGGGCATCATGATTTATTAATTATATACTTTTATTTGCCAAACAGTATCTGGGTTCCCTGGTGACTCAGATGGTTATGCACCTGCCTGCAATGCAGGAACCCTGTGTTCTACCCTTGGTTGGAAAGAGCCCCTGGAGAAGGGCATGTCAAACCACCCCAGTATTCTTACCTGGGAAATTCCATGAACAGAAGAGCCTGGCGGGCTACAGTTCATGAGGTCACAAGAGTCGGATATGACTGAGCACACACACATTGAAATTATGGAAATGGGGGTTAGGGCAAATGGCAAGGTGGCAAATTGAAAACATTGTTCTCTAGAGGATATTGTACTAGACAAAACACAGCCGGTGATTCACATACAGATATTAGTACTCTGTTGCTCAGTCACTACGTTGTGCCTGACTCTTGCTATCCCTTGAACTGTAGCTTGCCAGGCTCCTCTGTCCAGTGGAATTTCCCAGTAAGGATACTGCAGTCGGTTGCCACTTTCTTCTCTAGGGGATCATCCTGACTCAGGGATTAAACTTGCATCTCCTGCATTGGCAGGTGAGTTCTTTACCACTGAGCCACCAGGGAAGCCCAAGTACTAATGGATAGTTGCAATAAAAGATATTGAAACTCAAGTAATACCTAACAGGTCATATGAAAATGGCCTTATTTCAGTTATCTAGGAAAGTAATTTGCATTTATATAAATCTTTCATCTTGCACTGTTACAGTTAATTTCAGTAGATGAACATTAAAATCAATCTTATGCATCACTTTGTATTAAAGGCAGTGGAAACAGTCTTTAATTTTAAGTTTCAATCTAGCAATTAAATATTATATTCCAATAAGTGTTTACAAATTTAGAGACTGTCCAGCCATGGAATATATAAACCTATAACCAAACCTGTGAAAAATTAGTTATTTGAGATCTAGTGTAAGTTTATTTGTACATTTGTTTTTCTAGTTAATAATATTTACTGGGGGCGGGGGGGGCATTTTCTCAATGATTCAATTGCCCATATACAGATTTTACACTGTGTGAATGATTTCATTATCAAAATTGGTATTTATTCAGTCTCTATATTTAAAAGAGAACTTTAATTTGCTGCCCTATTTTGCTCTATAAAAAATCATATTGTTAGTTATAAGCTATTTTTCCAATAAATATTCTGAAAACTGAATGATCTTTACTTAAACACTGTGTGCAGCTGAACTATTACTTTCATTCTGAGGTTTACTTATTTAGTATAACAAGTAACACTTCTCTAAGATGATTAGCAAGTTTTATAAAACCAATTCTGCTGAGACTTTATTATTTTTTAATTTTTTTTTAGAGAAAAAAGCTTTCTACAATTTTTAAAGGTTACCTTCGATTTGGACTTACTACAAAATATTGGCTATATTCTGTGTGTCTTACAGTACTTCCTGGAACTCATCTTACTCTCAATAGTGTGTACTTCCCATTCGCTCATCCCTATTTTGACCCTTCCTTCCACTACCCATTATTATTTATTTTTTTTTTTTGTATTTGTGAACCTGCTTCTTTCATGTTTTATTCATCAGTTTGTTGCATTTCTTAGTTTCCACATATAAGCTATATCACACAGTGTTTATCTTTCTCTGTCTGATTTATTTAACTTAGCATAATGCCCTCCAAGTCCATCCATATTGGACTTGCCAAAGATAGTAATTTTATTAATTTTTATGACTGAGTAGTATTCTATATGTGTGTATATTTTATATATGTATATATATATATATATATATATATATATACATATATATATGTGTGTGTATATACATATATACCACAGCTTCTTTATCCATTTATCTGTTCACAGACACTTAGGTTGTCTCCATGTCTTTTTTTTTTCAGTTTTTTTTTTTCCATTTATTTTCATTAGTTGGAGGCTAATCACTTCACAATATTGTAGTGGTTCCTGCCATCTCCATGTCTTGGACATTGTAAATAATGCTGCTATGAGCACTGAGGTGTGTGTATCTTTTTCAATTAATTTCTTTTTTTAAATATACCAAGAGTAGAATTTCTAGGTCATATGGTAATTCTATTTTTAGTTTTTTGAGAAATCTCCATATTGTTTTTCACAGCAGCTGCACCAAATTACATTTCCACCCACAGTGTACCAGGGTTGCCTATTCTTTATATGCTTGCCTATATATGTGTGTGTGTGTGTGTGTGTGTGTGTGTTCCTTTTTAATAAAAAATAATAAACATTGTGATAAATGTGAGGTCATATATCATTGTGTTTTTGTGGTTTTGATTTGCATTTTCCTGATGATTAGTGAGGATGGGCAACTTTTCATATGCCTATAAGTGATTTGCATTTCCTCTCTGAAAAAAATGTCTGTGACATTCTTCTGTTCATTTAAAAAAATTTTTTTTGATGTTGAGTTGTATGAGCTGTTTAAATATGTTGGCTATTAATACCTTTTCAGGCATATAATTTGGAAATATTTTTCTCCCATTCAATATTTCTTTTTTTGTTGTTTTTAGCTGATGGTTTCCTTAGCAGTGCAAAGCTATTAATTTTTTTTTAATACTCAATATACATCTTTTATTTTTAAAATTTACTTTTATTAGAGTATAGTTACTTTGCAATGTTGTGTTAGTTTCTGCTATCCAACAAAGTAAATCAATTATATATATGAAAGTGAAAGTGAAAGTCGCTCAGTCATGTGGGACTACTTGCGACCCCATGGACTATACAGTCTGTGGAATTCTCCAGGTGATCTTCCCGACCCAGGGATTGAACCCAGGTCTTCTGCATTACAGGTGGATTCTTTACCAACTGAGCCACAAGGGAAGCCCATACATATACATAAATCCCCTCTTTTTCAGATTTCCTGTTCATTTAGGTCACCAAGAGCATTCAGTAAAGTTCCCTGTGCTATGTAATAGGTTCTCATTAGTTGTCTATTTTTTACATAGTAGTGGATTGTCTTTTTATTTTGTTTATAATTTCCTTTCTAAAACTTTTATGTTTCACTAGGTCCCATTTATTTACTTTTGTTTTTATTACCTTTACGTTAGGAGAGGGATTCAAAAAACTATTGCTGTGATTTATGTCAAAGAGTGTTCTGCCTATGTTTTTCTCTAGGAGTTTTATAGTATTCCATCTTACATATAGGACTTTAATTCATCTTGAGTTTATTTCTATATGGTGTTAGAGAATGTTCTAAGATAATTAGCAACTTTTGTAAAATCAGTTCTGCTGAGCACGTTTATATATATATATATTATATATATATATGTATATATATAATATATTTTATTTATTTATTTATAAATATATATATATAAACATATATATATGTATGTATGTATGTATGTATTTTTAATCAAATATCAGGAGTTAACTCTATGATTCTTTTTAGGTTAGTGATGCCCAGCCATAATTTTTCGTGGTTCATAAAAGGTCTGTGAACAAAACATAAAGGATCATCTTCAGTATAGCTCACTGCTTTAGTGTGCCAAAATCTTCCCGTCCATAATACAGAATGACAAAAACTATTCAAAGTTTGGCTTAATACTATTTTCGGGCAAACAATTCAGATCAATTCATGGGCAATCTGTCTTTAATAATAAACAGAATGCCACTTTTTAAACTCATTTGCTCCTGAAAATATAAACTAGCTCTTGTCTGGAGCAAATCACTTATGTCTTCATAACTCAGTTTCTTCAACTGTAAATTTACATGTGATAAATAATTTACTCATAGGATCAGACACCACAGTATTAGGCTCATGGTAAATGTGTTGTAAATGTTTGCTTTTAATACAATTATTCCTACCAATCTATGGTACCTGATTAATCTAGTCTACTAAAAGTTAAGACAATATATTTTGGGTTATCTTCTGAAATTTTAGAAACATATTGATCTGTATTCCCATATGTTGACTTAAATATTGCCTCAGATCATACTGCAAATATATGTTAGTGTAGATATCAGTGCAGAAATGGGTTTTATTTCTAAATATAATTTCTTTTATTATTCTACATGCAAGTAGAACAATTGTTCCTACCACAGAGAGTATGTCTGGATGAGCAAGAAAAGCACATCTAGGAGAATTAGTAATTGACATTTCAATTTCTGATTTGCTTTGTAACTTAGGTTAAGCCATTTAATATTTTCTTCATCACCATTTCCCCATTCATAAAACAGACCTAGTATGTCTCTATTTTTTCAATCACAAGATTTCTGTGAGGCTAAAACAAGTTTGTTTGCAAAATTTCTTTGAAAAATAGAAAACACTATTAATGATAATCAGCATTAGGAATTAAATGTAAAGTCTTCTGTTGTGTATAAGACAATAGATAGTTTACCTTAGAAATATTAATATTTGATCTCATAGAACTTCAAAAATTTTACTTATGAGATAAATACCAAGACAGATTCATCTTTATGATGCTGAATCTTTATCCATTTTTCTTCTTTATGCAAATATAATTTTTTTTAATTAATAAAGAAAACTATCATTCATGAAACTGTCATCTTGTGTTGATGAAACAGATCAGCTTCTTCCTGGAAGGCCTGGATCTATTAAAAGTCACTATGACTTCTTAGTCTATGCAAAGAATCTTGACTTATAGTATTTTTCATTGAAGAAAAGGATATAAGATATCTGTATACAATTGCTCACTTTCTCAGGGATCAAAAACTGAAACTATATAGATACATATATATTTCACTCCAACAACAACAACAACAACAAAAAACTAGTCTACTTTCAGAGCAATATTAATTTCTAAGAAGCCTTGTTTAAATAACCATACTCTGGTTGGTTTAGTTTACATGTGCTTTACTTCAATCTCTATATATAGTCATGATTTTTTTTTTTTGGTTGTTGTTTGCTGTTTACTTTTTATACTATTTTAGTCTGTTATACTAAAGAATAGCACAGCTAATATATTTTTACAGAATTCTGCCTACTTTCCATTGTTGGCAAAATCCTTTTAGAAGTTTGACAATAACATGCCTTTCTGTATTGATTTCTTCTCTTCTATTTGGCAATATTGATTTTTTGTGTGCATTTACAACAAGACTCCATTTTGTTTAATTCCTTCTCTATGAATCATCATTGCTGACAACAGGAGCTGAAACATCTAAAACCTAAAGAAATGCATTTGATTGAATAGCTGTCGTAGAGTCAGAGATGGAATACAAAGAAATAAAATGGGACTTCTCATTGGGCTTCATGAGATTCATAAAGGTCAACTTTGTTTTGAAGACTAGGAATTGAAAATAACCTATTAAGACTAACATGTGATCTTGGAAGAATGCTTGTATTAGCAGTACTCAGCAAGTCATTTTATTGGAGTTTTCAGTCTTTGCCTGAAAAACCTTTTTTACCTTCTTAAGGAAGCTGGAAAAGAAATAATCAGTGCTTCCCTATGAAGCAATGGTTTCTAGTATATATTCTTAGAAAGTATATTCTAGTATTTTCCCTTCCTAAGCACTACAATTTGGTCAAAGGGAGTCATTTGATACAAAGTAAATCATCTAGGGGCACTCCAAAGACCTGTGACTGATGCTACAAAACAGTGACAATAACAGTGACAAATTCTCTTCTTGGAATTTGAAGTAGGAAATTAACCATGGGAGATAAAAATAATCACCATGTAGAAGAAATATTGAGATAGCAGAGACAAGCAACCAGAAAAAGTGAGTTGGTTATGGAAAAGATCAAAGTAAAGGCAGATGAACTGAAGTTTCATCATGTTAATGAAAAACAGTAGAGTCTTATATTTATCTTTCCAGAAGCTGAAGTTCATAGAACAGTCTTAAATACATAATGTCCTAATACTATCAACTCTGACTTTAGGTATCCCCAAGTTCTCCCTCTCAAGGAGTTCGCTGACTAGTAAAAGAGATATCATTATGAGTATTTTATAGAAATAAATGCAAGCCCAATGAGTATGTAGAAGGAGAAAGAGGAGTGACCAACTCTTTACCAGAAGGTCTGCAGAGACTTTAGCAGGAATAAACAAACAAACTTAAAGAGGCAAAATGAGATCAAGCTCACTGGGAGCAAGAAAATTGGTAGATAACAACTTAACAAGCTTTCCACACTTAAAAACTGACATTTGGCAGAATGACATCTACTGATTTCTTATGTTGTGGTGCAGGCCATAAATCAGGGCAAATGCAAACAGGTGGACAGAATATGTGTGCCAAATGTCAAAGAAAAACTTAATTAAAAGCTTAATAAAGACATAGACTTAATTAATGAGGTGGAGGAGGGTTATAGAAAAATGTATAAACACTGAGTTTAAAAAGGAAACATATTACTTAATTTTAAACAATTTCAACAAGTTACTGGAACATAATTGGAAATCATGACATGCCCTCCTCCTGTTTGATATCAATGATGTTATTCTTCTTTCTTGTTTTAGGTTTAAACTGCAGCCCAAAACATTTCTCCAATTTCCCTTCTGATTTTTAAATCTAGGAAATAAAAGTTACCTACATTATTTTTTAAATTAACTTTGGAGATTTTTTTTAGTTTTCAGGTAGTAAATTACTATATTTCAATGTTTATTTTAAAATGGCATTGCTGGGGTCCAGCCTCGGCAGGATCCTGGGGGCACCCTCAGGATGAACGGCGTCGGCAAGAGAGAGAGAAAACACGTGAGACTAGCCTTGATGGGGCCAAGTCTGTGTTTTACTTTTTGACAACTGGTTTTATAACCTTTCACAGAACGTTTTCAAGGTACAAGATGCTTACTCATGATTACACAGGATTAGTATTACATCATTTTGTTTTATAGGAAAAGCAGGATGTTTTTTGTTTTCTAATTCTATAGTAATTCTTAGCACATGATCTTCTGGCCTTGGGGCCATTAACATTTTATGCAGGTCAGGTGAATGTAAACCTGTTTTCCGTTTTTATGGTGACCTTAACTGAATGGTAGCAGTCTCATAGGGAAATAGTACAGAGTAGAATTATATCCTTGTTAATACAAAAATTAATCCTTCTGCAAAAGTTTTCAGTTGCATTTATCTAAGAAGTTTACCCCATACAGACTCTGTGGCTTCAGTGAGGCAGCCTCTGCCTAGCACTCCTGGCTGACAATTAACAACCATCTCATTGTTACCACACTAGGGCTAAGTCCTTATTTCTCTAGATCTTAAACTATATTAACAATGGTTTCTATAAGACTACCTTAGCACTTTAAAAGCAAAACACAGCAAGCAAAACACAGCAAGCAAATCTCAACCCAATAACCACCTATAGAATAATTTTTCTTATGTTTTCTAATAGGACTCCTTTACCCCTTACAAAGGCTCTATATCTATTAGGGCTTTTATATAATCAGGTTCTTTATGCTATTTTATGATTAGGATATTATAAGCAATCATGCATATTAATACCAAGGGCATAAATGCATTTGGCTAACAAACTACCAGCAAAGGAGTTTAAATTAAAACACTCCTTTCACCCTGAATAATCTCATAAAATACCACCACCTGGGAAACTTATTTCTAAATTGATTCTTATTTGGGAAGAGATCGGGGAAGGCCTTCTGCCTGTGTCACAGAAATTAGGGAGTAGTCCATTGAGGCAGGTATCAGAAAGACAGATTTCACCCTTAAGGTGAGCGCTGGGGGCAGTTTTTCGAAATCCCTGAAAACCTGATCTGCCTTGCCTGTCAGGCTTTGTCCTCGTGACCTTGTCATGGGTGGGATCTTGTGAGCTGGCCTTTTGAAACCCCTGAAAACCTGATCTGCCTTGCCCGTCAGGTTTTCTCCCTCATGGTCTTGTCATGGGTAGGGTCTCGTGTGTTGGCTCCCGGCATGGCATTAGTAATTACATGGACTTCCCCTGTGTCTCAGTCGGTAAAGAATCTGCCTGCAGTGCAGAAGACCCCGGTTCGATCCCTGGGTTGGGAAGATTCCCTGGAGAAGGAAATGGCAACCCACTCCAGTATCCTTGCCTGGAAAATCTCATGGACAGAGGAGCCTGGTGGGCTGCAGTCCATGGGGTCGCAAAGAGTCGGGCACGACTGAGTGACTAACACTTATTTACTTACTTAGTAATTACACTACGTGAATGTTAAGCTGCCCTACAACACAACTTTACTGTTATTAATCTTAGTAGCAACAATGGCAGCATTGTAAAAACTGCAATTATTTTATATTTCTCCAAGTCTTATGTATATATACATACATATATGTGTATGTTTGTAGAGATACACATAAACAAAATATTTCTTTAAAAATAACACACACCTTTAAAGCAATAGATTATTATGTTTTTAAAGTGGAACATACAGTGAATATTTAAGTTATGATTATTTTTCACTTAAAAATATGTCTTGTATACCTTACCATGTTAGTAAACAAAAATCTACTTCATTATTTTCAGAAAATATTAAAGGCATGTAGTACAAAGAGCTATATATAAACATGACTATATTATATATAATCCAGAACGTTAGATTCTTCCTGCTTCTACTAACAACATAGTACATGAATAAGTGTGAAGCACACCAGAATTTAAGTAGTAATTAGACAAGTCTTTCTCATGATCCTTAAATCTCTCCCTACATGGAAGAGATAAAATGATTAGAAGAGTGTGATAAAGATTTATTTAGGGAGAATTGCTATTCTAGAAAATCTCACTGAATTGTCTTCATGTGGCCTCATCAGGATGTTACCTTATTACATAATGATTTTGATTTTAAGGATAATTTTATCCCTCTTGGAGACATTTTGGGTGATCACACTGAGGATATGTTACTGGAAGCTAGTGGGTAAAAGCCAGTTTTACTTCTATCCACCCTACAAGGTAAAGGACAGTCTCTAACAAGGAGTTATCTAGCCAAAATATCAATGACTCTGGGGTTAAGAAACCACAAGGCCACTTCAAACAACTTGAAAAGCTTTGAAATATAGTTCTTGAGGGTGGAAAATACAGATGAATGGTAAGATCTATGCTAAAGAAAGCTAAAGTAGACAGAGGTTAGACATGTGTCTTCAGATGCCTAATGCCTAAGAAAGTTGGTTCAAAACATGACCTAAAATAACAATGCCTTTGCTACATCGAGAGATCCAAGTGCTTGTGAAAAGTTTCCTAGGAGAGCCAACAAATAGGGAGTCAGAACGGGAAGGCATCCCCTATGCTCCATTTCTCCCAACACAGGACTACATGTGTGCATGCTCAGTCACTTCGGTCGTGTCCAATTCTCCAAGACTCTATGGACCAGAGCCCACCAGGCTCCTCTGTTCATGGGATTCTCCAGGCAAGAATACTGGAGTGGGTTGTCATGCCCTCCTCAAGGGGATCCTCCTGATCCAGGAACTGAACCCATATCTCTTATGGATCCTGCATTGGCAGGCAGCTTCTTTACCACCAGAGCTACCTGGGAAGCCCACAAGACTACAGGATTCAGTTCAAATCAAACTTTAACTGGTTCTGGACATTCTAATTATTAATACGAGACTAATGCCCTGTCTTCAGTCAAAGTATATAAATAAAGTTATGCATTCATCACGCACCATCATATATGTAACTAATTTCCAATTCATTATTGGTAGATATTTCAGAGGTTTCCAATTCTTGCTATTGCAAAAAATGGTGCAATGAACATCATTAGGTACTTTCTTTCCTTCCTTTCCTCTTTCTCTTTCTTTCCTTCCCCCTTTTACCCCTTTTTTTCCTTCCTTCCTTCCTCTTCTTTCCCTCCTATTCTCCGTTCTTCACTTCATTTCTCAGGAAAAAAGGAAAGGTATTGAGGGTATACCACTATCTTATTTTAAATAAACAGTTTTAAAAAAAAGTCTTCATTTCATCTTAGAAATTATGAAAGTCCACCTTTTCCCTATTCTGTGTGATTCACTTCCATGGGATGAGATTGCAGTAAGAGCTATCATTAGATATATCTTTTACCCAGTCAATTAACAACAGTAACAAACAATTAGAATTAGAATAATCACTCATTAAACAGCAATTTTATACTACGTCGCAGACCATTAGCACTACATTTGTGGTTTCTAATGCTGAAAACATTCCAAGAAGGGTGATATTCTTATTCTTGTTGTCAATGCAAATAATCAGTAACCAGTCTATAATAGGGGTAGAAAAGAGTTTTATTCAAGTCAAACTAGAACTATAGTCTAGGAGTGCAGTCCCCCCCAAGAAAGAATGTGCTCCTGGAAAGCATGGTTTTCAGCAGTTTTATATATTGCCAAAACAGAACAAAGATCAAACGTGACAGAGGTATATTACTTTATGGTTTCAAAAGAGACAGATTAGCACACATAGAGTGAGTCAAAATGACCTTGGTGTCTGGAAAGGGAAGCTTTTCTTCATAGGAGTACTAGCATCAGCATCATGGTAGGGGTCTTTTATCCCTATCTTCAAATTAAACATTCTAAACAATCTGGTACATGAGTTCTTTTCTTTGTTAGAGCATATGTACAATGCATGTCTGACTGGTCATATGACAGGTTGTTCTAGTTCACATAGAGTATAGGCCAAGTTATGCATAAGCCCAGAATGGTTTCCCCATAACCTAATATATGAAAATTTAGTCTATCATTGTATTACATAAAAATAATTGAGGACCAGAGGAGTTATAGAGTTCCTTGTCCAAGTTCTCATACTAGTATATTATGTTGTCAGTGTGTGCCTAACTCCACATGATTCCTTACATTTACTTGTTTTATTTTCTGTAGTGTATTCTTAGACTCATATCAGTAGAATCTGTTATATAAATCTGTTATATAAATATAACAGTATTTATATTTCAATAGTTAATTTGCATATAATCCTCGACAACCCTATGAGATAGGTAAAAGTTATTTTACTGAAGCAGTGAAAGTTAAATACACTCAGCCCTCCTTATCCTTAGATTTCACATAAACAAGTTCTACCAACCATGGATCAAAATTAGATCTGTATTTGGTTAAATCCTGGGATGCGAAACCTATAGGGAGTAGAGCAGACTGCAATTCATTCTCGGTCATAAAGCTAGTAAATGGCAAAGCAGATTTGCTTCTAGACAACGTGGCTTGATACTTTAAACTATTGTATTCTAGTGTATTATCAGAGAGGTTTGAAATTTAGACATTTTACCTTGTTTCCTTCAGTTTTTCAGTTGCCCTTCTCGTATTTCTAAAGACATTTTCTTATATAATCTTTTTAAGAGGAATCTAACTACTTCAGCTAAACTTAATTTCTTTCCTCATGACTTAAACTCATAATTACAATGATAAACGCAGCTGTGATTGAACTCAAAGCTGTCTCAGTCACACAAGGATAAGCTAAGGTGAGCAGAAAGAGAATGAAGGGTGAAAGTTCAGGTCAGTATCCCGTAAAAAGCAATAATTTCATTATTTTCTCAAACTCAGTGATACAAATTTTTTAAAGAGAAAAGCAATTAGTAAAAACAGGTAGATGAGCATGTGCAGAATAATTTTCAACCAAGTAGTCGAGAACATTAAAATCTTAAAAAGAAGTAATGATCTTATTTTTATTTATTTATTTATTTTTAGTTTTACAAGAGGCTTTTTAAAAAGAGACTAAAGTAACCGTTTGAGTTTGGAGGGTATTTAATAAGTAATCTGCCAAATAACTCAGTGAGAGTTTCCATGTCGTCAGTCTAAACACATGTGTCTGATGCCTTTATCATTTTAAACCTGAATTCTTTTCCTGAGCATTGGTGGGCAGACTGGAAGACAAAGACATTTTAATAATATGTCCCAGGACAAACAAAAAAGCCCCTGTAGTATTTCCTCCAATTGATTCTGATGATAACTACAAGACCAGCTCCAAACAAAGCAAACTGTCCTTCAAGACCTGTGCACACAGAAAAGGCAGAATGTATTAAATTCCTCTTGCTTTGGAGGAGCTTTGGTGAAGGTACATGGGAGGAATGAATTCTCACCAATTGCCATGAAGAATTTTGGGAGCAGAGGGCTTGCCCTTGGTGTTTCATAAGAGAGGAAATATACTGGAAATTGTATATTGGGAGCTCAAAGGACTACAGACTGCTGCCCATAACACAGTCTATGGAATTGCTTCGCACTCTACACAACACAGAGGCATAGACTGTTAAAGGATTCAAAATGCTCTTAGGGAATCTAGGAACCAGATTCCTAGAGTTAAAACAAGAGAATTATCTAAAATGGCAAGGTTCTAGAAAATAAAATTAGAGGAGATGGATCTCAATCTGAATAAGACAAAATGTACAGAAAAGATATAAAAGAAAAAAGGAAGAAAGAAAGGACTCTGGCATTTAAGCATGAAGTTTTTTTTTTTTTTTTAAATTAAAATTCATGATCAGTGTTTAAAGGTTTTGGCCTTCTCAAACATTTTTATGGACTAGATGTCCAGAGAAATCAGTCTGAAATGAACAATTTAAAATGTTACATTAAGTGATTCTAAAAACATTATTTCAGGTCACAGCAGAGATGACTGGAAAGTTAGGAAACTTTCAGAAGTCAGAAATAATTTTTTAAAAGCACAATTTCAGTAACATATGTAACACAGGAAGCTGTCTTTTGCCTACAGGCACATTAAAATCAGATAATGAATATAAAATAATTGTCCAATTATTTAAAGAAATAAATGATTGCATGGAAATCCTGGAAAAAATAGACGGTCACACAGTAAATGGTGAGAGACAACATTTTAAGACATTTTGTTTGAAAGAAAGTGAAAGTGAAGTCACCTAGTCAAATCTGACTCTTTGTGACCCCATGGACTGTAGCCTACCAGGCTCCTCTGTTCATGGAATTCTCCAGGGCAGAATACTGGAGTGGGTAGCCTTTCCCTTCTCCAGAGGATCTTCCCAACCCAGGGATTGAACCCAGGTCTCCCACATTGCAGGCGGATTCTTTACCAACTGAGCTACAAGGGAAGCCCAAGAATACTGGAGTGGGTAGCCTATCCCTTCTCCAGTGGATCTTCCCGACTCAGGAATAGAACCAGGGTCTCAGGAACTAAAATTGATGAAAGAAACAATCTTAAAAGGCAAAACATTCAATAAATCCCATCCATGAAGAATACAAAGAATCTTTTACAACATCATAAGTAAAATGTGGACCATGAAAATAAACCCCTAAAATTTATAATCAAGCAAATGTTATTTTAGTAATAAATCTATCAAAAATATGCAGAAGAACTTAATAGCAAAGCATATAAACATTATTGAGAGATATTTTTAAACATTTTAAATAAATAGGGAGACATATAATATTTATAGTCTTACTAACTTTATTATCTTGAAAGGCCTATTTTACTCAAATTGATTTATATTTCATGCAATTTCAATGAAAATTCAAAGTGCTCTTTTTTTAATGGAATTGACAAACTAATAGTAAAATTTATATGGAAAAAAATCAAGATTGGTCTATATTATCACTAAGAAATAAGTATGAGGACTTGTTCTGTCAGATACCACAGTTTACTGAAGCTAAGGCAGTATGTTATTATATAATATAGAAACTGATGTAGACAAATAGAACAAAAGATCAAGTCCAAAAACAGATGCATGCGGACAGCTGAGATAAAACAAAAGTTTCCCTGAATATCAGTGGTCATTGGAAGATTTTCAATAAATAGTCCAGGGAGTATTACTGATTCCTATGGAATTAAAATGAAATTGGATCTCTAAATAACATCATGCAAAAAGTGGAATACATTGCTATTAAAACTCCACCAGTCATTGCCAGTGGGAATATGAAAAAGGGAATTTACAGATATTGCCCTGGGAATGTGAAATGTTGTAGATTTCTTCAAGAAAATATTCAGATAGTATATGTTTTGAAAATGCACATTCCCTATAATGCAGCAGTGTACTCTTGAGATGCTATCAAAGTAAAGACACTAGGGAGTGGACCTAAGATGGCAGGGGAATAGGATGGGGAGGTCACTTTCTCTCCCACAAATTCATCGAAAGAAGATTTGAACGCTGAGCAAATTCCACAAAACAACTTCTGAATGTTGGCAGAGGACATTAGGCACCCAGAAAGGCAGCCCATTGTCTTCGAAAGGAGGTAGGATAAAATATAAAAGATAAAAAGAGAGACAAAAGAGGTAGACATGGAGATCCGTCCCGGGAAGGGAGTCTAAAAAAGAGAGAAGTTTCCAAACACCAGGAAACACTCTGTGGCAAGTTTTGGAATCTCAGAGGGCAACATAACCGGGAGGAAAAATAAATAAATAATTAAAACCCACAGATTCCGTGCATAATGGCAATTCCCAGTGGAGAAGTAGCCCAGATGCTTGCATCTGCCACTAGCAAGCTGGTGCTGGACAGAGAGGTGCGGTCTGCATTGCTTAGGGTAAGGACCGCGCCTGAATGCCCCAAGGGCAATCTGAGGGAACTAACTTGAAATAACAACCAGACCGTGGGATAGCTACCCCACGAAAAGCCCTAAGACATGGCCAGGCCCGCTCACAGAACAAAGGACTGAGCAGAAATGGCCTGCTGCAGACCAGCCCATCCCCTGCCGGAGACAGGCAGGCGAGGGCAGCCAGAGCCAGAAGAGGGTAATCACTGCCCCAGAGAGGCATCTTCTACCAAACTGCAAGCAGGCTTCGTTGTTAACCAAGGATTCTTGGGATGTTGTTCAGTTGGCATCCTCCGGGAGGGTCGCAGCCAGAGATCAGCTCCCCAGAAAAGACACATGGCACACCTGGAAAGGTGCGCCCATTGTACACGCAGAAAATGGAGCAGCTGGGACGGGGTGGGGGGGGTGATAAGATGCACCCTTAAACTGGGAGCTACTGCACTCACCAAACACTTGGTCACCTGAACTGCTCGAACCTGGGACGGGCACAAAACGCAGGCCCAACCGAATCTGCGCCTTTGTGGAGTACCCAAGAATCTGAACCTGAGCGACTTAGACCTGGGAAGTGCACGCAACCCAGGGCCCGCCACAGACAGTTCCCGGCAGAGCGACCTAGAGCCTGAGCAGTGTAGACCATGAGACCACACACGCAGTGAGCGGGGGCAAACCCATTGTGGCTGAATCACTGTGAGCACTCCCAGTGCTCACGCACACGCCAGTGATGTTTTTTTGCAGAGTTCCTCCCTCCCCACAGCACAACTGAACAAGTGAGCCTAAAAAAAGTGGCCACCACTGCCCCCTTCTGTCAGGGCAGAAATTAGACACTGAAGAGAACAGCAAACAGAAGAAGCTAAAATAGAGGAAACCGCTTTGGAAGTGAGAGGTGCAATAGATTAAAACCCTGTAGTTAGCACCGACTACATAGGAAGGGGCCTAAAGATCTTGACAAGTATAAGCCGGATCAAGGAACTATCTGAAAATGAACTGACCCCACACTGTCCGCAACAGCTCTAGAGAAAGTCCTAGATATATTTTTATTATTATCATTTTTTTAATTTAATTTTTTTTTATTTTTAAGTCCTCTATTACACCTTTAATTTTCATTTTTATAACCTACTATTACCCTGCAAAAAAAAAAAAGACCCTATTTTAAAGAAAATTTCATATATATATTTTATAATTTTTGTGACTTTGTTTTGTCTTTTTAATATTGTATTTTTGAGAATCTAACATCTACTCTAGATTTTTAATCTTTGCTTTTTTGTATTTGTTATCAATTTTGTGCCTTTAAGAACCCAATCTTCAGTACCCATTTTTACTTGGGAGTGAGATTACTGGCTTGACTGCTTTCTCCCCCTTTTGACTCTTCTTTTTCTCCACCAGGTCGCCTCTATCTCCTCCCTCCCCCTTCTCTTCTCTGCCCAACGCTGTGAATCTCTTTGTGTGTTCTGGGCTGTGGAGAACACTTATGGAACTGATTATTGGTGGGGTCTGTCTCTTTCCTTTTGATTCCCCTTTTTATCCCCCTGGCCACCTCTGTCTCCTTCCTCCCTCTTCTCTTCTCTGTGTAACTCTGTGAACATCTCTGAGGGGTCCAGACTGTGGAGAGCACATAGGGAAGTGATTACTGACTAGCTTGCTCTCTCCCCTTTTGATTCCCCCTCTTCTCCTCCTGGTCACCTCTATCTCCCTCCTCCCTCTTCTCTTCTCCATGTAACTCTGTGTACCTCTCTGGGTGTCTCTCAGTGTGGAGAAAGTTTTCATCATTAACCTAGATGTTTTATCATTAGTGCTGTATAGATGGAGAAGTCTTAAGGCTACTATAAGAATAAGACTGAAAACCAGAGGCAGGAGGCCTGAGTCCAAAACCCGAGAACACCAGAGAACTCCTGACTCCAGGGAACATTAATCAAAAATAGCTCATCAAAAACTTCCATACCTACACTGAAACCAAGTACCACCCAAGGGTCAATGAGTTCCAGAGCAAGACATACCAGGCAAATCCTCCAGCAACACAGGAATATAGCCCTGAGCTTCAATACACAGGCTTCCCAAAGTCACACCAAACCCAATGACATCTCAAAACTCACTACTGGACATTTCATTGCACTCCAGAGAGAAGAAATCCAGCTCCACCCACCAGAACACCGACACAAGTTTCCCTAACCAGGAACCTTGACAAGCCACCCATCCAACCCCACCCACAGGGAGGAACCTCCAATATAAAGAGGAAGCACAAACTGCCAGAATACAGAAAGGTCACCCAAACACAGCAATATAAACAAGCTGAAAAGGCAGAAAAATATTCAGTAGGTAAAATAACAGGATAAATGCCCATAAAACCAAACAAAAGAGGAAGAGATAGGGAATCTACTGGATAAAGAATTCAGAATAATGATAGTGAAGATCTTGAACCAAAATCTTGAAAACAAAATGTAGTTACAGATAAATAGCCCAGAGACAAGGACTGAAAAGATGCAAGAAATGTTTAACAAGGACCTAGAAGAAATAAAAAAGAGTCCAAATATAATGAATAATGCAATAAATGAGATAAAAAACACTCTGGAGGGAACCAACAGTAGAATAATGGAGGCAGAAGATAGGATAAGTGAGGTAGAAGATAGAATGGTAGAAATAAATGAAACAGAGGAAAAAAGAAAAAAAGAATTAAAAGAAATGAGGACAACCTCAGATACCTCTGGGACAACGTTAAACACCCCAACATTTGAATCATATGAGTCCCAGAAGAAGATGAAAAGAAAGACCATGAGAAGATACTTGAGGAGATAATAGTTGAAAACTTTCCTAAAAAGGGGAAGGAAATACTCACCAAAGTCCAAGAAACCCAGAGTCCCAAACAGGATAAACCTAAGGTAAAACACCCCAAGACACATATTAATCAAATTAATGAAATCAAACACAATGAACAAATATTAAAAGCAACAAGAGGAAAACAATAAATAACACACAAGGGGACTCCCATAAGGATAACAGTTGATCTTTCAATAGAAACTCTTAAGGCCAGAAGAGAATGGCAGGACATACATAAAGTGATGAAAGAAAAAAACCTACAGCCCAGATTACTGTACCCAGTAAGGATCTCCTTCAAATATGAAGGAGATATCAAAAACTTTACAGACAAGCAAAAGCTGAGAGAATTCAGCACCACCAAACTAGCTCTCCAACAAATGCTATCGGATCTTCTCTAGACAGGAAACACAGAAAGGATGTATAAACTCAAACCCAAAACAATAAAGTAAATGGCAATGGATTCATACTTATCAATAATTACCTTAAATGTAAATGGGTTGAATGCCCCAACCAAAAGAGACTGACTGAATGGATACAAAAACAAGACCCCTATATATGTTGTCTACAAGAGACCCACCTCGAAACAAGGGACACATACAGACTGAAAGTGAAGAGCTGGAAAAAGATACTCCATGCAAATAGAGACCAAAAGAAAGCAGGAGAAGCAATAATCATATCAGATAAAATAAAGGCAGTGAAAAGATACAAAGAGGGACACTACATAATGAACAAAGGATCAATCCAAGAAGATATAACAATTATAAATATATATGTACCCAATATAGGAGCACCATAATATGTAAGGCAAATGCTAACAAATATGAAAGGGGAAATTAACAGTAACACAATATTAGTGTGAGACTTGAATACCCCACTCACAGATATGGATAGATCAACTAAACAGAAAATTAACAAGGAAACACAAACTTTAAATGATACAATAGAACAATTAGACCTAATTGATATCTATAGGACATTTCACCCCAAAGCAATCAATTTCACCTTTTTCTCAAGTGCACATGGAACTTTCTCCAGGATAGATCATATCCTTGGCCATAAATCTAGCCTTGGTAGATTAGAAAAAAAAAAAAAAAAATGAAATCATTCCAAGCATCTTTGCTGACCACAATGCAGTAAGATTAGATGTCAATTACAGGAGAAAAGCTATTAAAAATTTCAATATATGGAGGCTGAACAACACGCTGCTGAATAACCAACAAATCACAGAAGAAATCAAAAAAGAAATCAAAATATGCATAGAAACAAATGAAAACACAACAACCCAAAACCTATGGGACACTGTAAAAGCAGTGCTAAGGGGAAGGTTAATAGCAATACAGGCTTACCTCAAGAAACAAGAAAAAGTCAATTAAATAACCTAACCCTACACCTAAAGCAACAAGAAAAGGAAGAAATGAAGAACCCCAGGGTTAGTAGAAGGAAAGAAATCTTAAAAATTGGGGCAGATAAATGCAAAAGAAACAGAAGAAACCATAGCAAAAATCAACAAAGCCAAAAGCTGGTACTTTGAGAAGATAAGTAAAATTGACAAACCATTAGCAGACTCATCAAGAAACAAAGGGAGAAGAAACATATCAACAAAATTAAAAATGAAAATGGAGAGATTACAATAGACAACATAGAAATACAAAGGATCATAAGAGACTACTATCAGAAACTATATGCCAATAAAGTGGACAACTTGGAAGAAATGGATAAATTCTTAGAAAAGTACAACTTTTCAAAACTGAACCAGGAAGAAATAGAAAATCTTAACAGATCCATCACAAGCACAGATATTGAAACTGTGATTAGAGATCTGCCAGCAAACAAAAGCCCAGGACCAGATGACTTCACAGCTGAATTCTACCAAAAATTTAGAAAAGAGCTACTGAAACCTTCCGTTGCACAGGAAGATAAACTTCCAAATTCATTCTGTGAGGCCACCATCACCCTAATACCAAAACCTGACAAAGATGCCACAAAAAAAGAAAACTACAGGCCAATATCACTGATGAACATAGATACAAAAATCCTTAACAAAATTTTAGCAAACAGAATCCAACAACTTATTAAAAAGATCATCCATCATGACCAAGTGGGCTTTATCCCAGGGATGCAAGGATTCTTTAACATCTGCAAATCAATCAATGTAATACACCATGTTAACAAACTGAAAGATAAAAACCATATGATTATCTCAACAGATGCAGAGAAATCCTTTGACAAAATTCAGCATCAATTTGTGATAAAAACCCTCCAGAAAGCAAGAATAGAAGGAACATAACTCAACATAATAAAAACCATATATGACAAACCCACAGCAAACATTATCCTCAATGGTGAAAAACTGAAAGCATTTCCCCTAAAGTCAGGAACAAGACAAGGGCACCCACTCTCACCACTACTATTCAACATAGGTTTGGAAGTTTTGACCACAGCAATCAGAGAAGAAAAAGAAATAAAAGCAATCCAGATTGGAAAAGAAGAAGTAAAACTCTCACTGTTTGTAGACGACATGATCCTCTACGTAGAAAACCCTAAAGACTCCACCAGAAAATTACTAGAGCTAATCAATGAATATAGTAAAGTTATAGGATATAAAATTAACACACAGAAATCCCTTGCATTTCTATATGCTAGAATGAGAAAACAGGGAGAGAAATTAAGGATAACAAGTCCATTCACCATTGCAACAAAAAGAATAAAATACTTAGGAGTATATATACTGAAAGAAACAAAAGACCTAAACATAGAAAATTATAAAACACTGATGAAAGAAATCAAAGAGGACACAAAAGTTGGAGAAATAGTTGGAGAAATATACCATGTTCATGGACTGGAAGGATCAATACAGTGAAAATGAGTATATTATCCAAAGCAATCTATAGATTCAATGCACTCCCTATTAAGCTACCAATGGTATTTTTCACAGAACTAGAACAAATAATTTCACAATTTGTATGGAAATTCAAAAAAACCTCAAATAGCCAAGGAAATCTTGAGAAAGAAGAATGGAACTGGAGGAATCAACCTGCCTGACTTCAGGCTCTACTACAAAGCCACAGTCATCGAAACAGTATGGTACTGGCACAAAGAGAGAAATATAGATCAATGGAACAAAATAGAAAGCCCAGGGATAAATCCATGCACCTATGGACACCTTATCTTTGACAAAGGAGGCAAGAATATACAATGGAGAAAAGACAATCTCAAGTGGTGCTGGGAAAACTGGTTAACCACCTGCAAAAGAATGAAACTAGAACACTTTCTAACACTGTACACAAAAATAAATTCAAAATAGGTTAAAGATCTAAATGTAAGACCAGAAGTTATAAAACTCCTAGAGGAGAACATAGGCAAAACACTCTCTGACATAAATCACAGCAGATCCTCTATGATCCATCTCCCAGAGTATTGGAAATACAAGCAAAAATAAACACATGGGACCTAATTAAACTTAAAAGCTTTTGCACAATGAAGGAAACTTTGAGCAAGGTGAAAAAACAGCCTTCATAATGGGAGAAAATAATAGCAAATGAAGCAACTGACAAAGAATTAATCTCAAAAATATACAAGCAACTCCTGCAGCTCAATTCCAGAAAAATAAATGACCCAATCAAAAAATGGGCCAAAGAACTAAATAGACATTTCTCCAAAGAAGACATACAGTTGGATGACAAACACATGAAAAGATGCTCAACATCACTCATTACCAGAGAAATGCAAATCAAAACTACAAAGAGGTACCATTTCACACCAGTCAGAATGTCTGCTATCAAAAAGTCTACAAACAATAAATGCTGGAGAGGGTGTGGAGAAAAGGGATCCCTCTTACACTATTGGTGGGAATGCAAACTAGTATAGCCACTATGGAGAAGAGTGTGGAGATTCCTTAAAAAACTGCAAATACAACTCCCATATGACCCAGTATCCCACTGCTGGGCATACACACCAAGGAAACCAGAATTGAAAGAGACATGTGTACCCCAATGTTCATTGCAGCAGTGTTTATAATTGCCAGGACATGGAAGCAACCTAGATGCCCATCAGCAGACAAATGGATAAGAAAACTATGGTACATATACACAATGGAATATTACTCAGCCATTAAAAAGAATACATTTGAATCAGTTCTAATGAGGTGGATGAAACTGGAGCCTATTATACAGAGTGAAGTAAGTTAGAAAGAAAAACACCAATACAGTATACTAATGCATATATATGGAATTTATAAGGATGGTAACAATAACCCTGTACACAAGACAGCAAAAGAAACACAGATGTATAGAACAGTCTTGGACTCTGCGGGAGAGGGCGAGGGTGGGATGATTTGGGAGAACAACATTGAACCATGTATATTATCATATGTGAAATGAATCACCATTCCAAGTTTGATGCATGAGACAGGGTGCTCAGGGCTGGTGCACTGGGATGACTCAGAGGGATGGGATGGGGAGAGATGTGGGAGGGGGTTTCAGGATAGGGAACACATGTACACCCGTGGAAGATTCTTGTCAATGTATGTGAAAACCACTACAATATTGTAAAATAATTAGCCTCCAATTAAAATAAATAAATTTATATTAAAAAATAAAAGGTAAAATGCAGAGTTAAAAAAAAAGAAAAAGAATCTGCCTGCCAATGCAGGGGACACAGGTTTGATCCCCTTCACCATTCTAGCTCCCTAAAACTTCATATCTGAAAGAGTAGACCTTAAAAGTATTCCTGGACTTCCCTGATAGTTCATTGGTTAAGAATCCACCTGCCAATGCAGTTGACATGGGTTCAGTTCCTGGTCTAGGAAGATTTCAGGTGCAGTGGCGCAGCTAAACCCATGTGCCACAAGTGCTGGAGCTCAAGTGCCCTGGAGCCTGTGCTCCACAACGAGAGAGAAGCCCACACACTGAAATGAAGAGTAATGCCTTCTCTCTGGAACTAGAGAAAGCCCACACACAGCAATGAAGACCCAGTGAAGCCAAAAAAAAAAAAAAAAAACTAAATTAATTATATTAAGAAAAATGTTTATCTCACAAGAAAAAAAAAGTATGTATGGTTATGGATGTTAACTAGACTTATTATAGTGATCATTTCTCAATGTGTGCGAATAACAAATCATTATGTTGTACTATGCTAAATCTGGAGCTCCAATACTTTGTCTGCCTAATACAAAGAGCCAACTCATTGGAAAAGACCCTGGTGCTGGGAAAGATTGAAGGTGAAAGGAGACGGGGAGGCAGAGGATGAGATGGTTAGATATCATCACTGACTCTGTGAATATGAACTTAAGCAAGCTGCAGCAAGCAAGTGGAGGACAGGGACGCTGCAGTCTATGGGATCACAAAGAGTCAGACACAACTGAGCAACTGAACAACAATGACAACAATGTTGTACACCTGAAACTAATGTAATGTAATGTTAACATGCCAATTCTGTCTCAGTGAAAAATACTGAACAAACAACAACAAAGCGTCTCATGTCTACGCCCTCCTCTTTCAGACACTGGTGGAGTCTAGCCTGGGCTCTTGTTTCCTGTATGCTCTATGCAGTGGCCCTTCCAGCTCTGCATTTAAGTGAGGTTCTCCTCCCTCAGTCCTTCCCCACACTCCTGCCAGAGTAACTTTTCCAAAATATAATTTACCGAAGTCACTCCTCTGCTTAAAAATATTCCAGTGATTCAATAAATTAATGGGCTGGAAAGCTTCTTTTTGCACTCCAAATCCACTCTTCACTGCTCCCTACCCTGTGCTGCATACCCCACCCACCCTGGGAGGCTGACCTGTGGGGATTGCATCAGTGGTCTCCCCAGGCCCTCTGGTTCCTGGTTGGGTTTGGCCAGTAGTGAGCACTGCAGAGGAGTGGATTGAGGAAGGAAGGAAGTGTATTTGTTTGCCCAGCTCTCACTTGATGAGGTTGCTGTAGGCTCTAATTCTTTTTTTTTTTCCAAGTTTTTTTTTTTTTTTTTTTTAAATGATGAGGACCATTTTTAAAGTCTTTATTGAATTTGTCACAGTATCGCTTCTGCTTTATGTTTTGGTTTTGGGGCTATGAGGCATGAGGGATCTTAGTTCCCTCACCAGGAATTGAAACTGCATCCCCCTGCATGGGAAGGTGTAGTCTCAAACACTGGACTGCCAGGGAAGTCCCCTGCAATTCTTGAGCAAAGGCCTTAGTTTCTATCAACCAGCCGTTTACACGTAGCCCCTGCCTGCCTTTACTCCATCTTGTAAGCATGGCCCAGGCAGATAATGTGAATTGTCTAATAGGGTGCTGTATCAGCCCTGAGGTTTCCCTGTATCTTGTCCTCATCTGAGTAGAAAGTGTGTGTAGGCTTTCCTTTTATTGATTGGAGTATAGCCGATTTATAATAATGTTGTGTTAATTTATGCTGTATGCAAAGTGTGATTTTAAAACGCCCCTCAAGGGATTTCCCTGGTGGTCCAATGGCTGAAACTACATGTTGCCGATGCAGGGGACCAGGCTTTAATCCCTGGTCATGCAGGAGATGCGGGTTCAATCCTTGGGTCGGGAAGATCCCCTGGAGAAGGGAATGGCAACCTGCTCCAGTATTCTTGCCTGGGAAATCCCATGGACAGAGGATCCTGGCAGGCTACAGTCTATGTGTCCAACAAAGAGTTGGACACAGTAACTGAACAACCAAGCAACAGGGAACTAGATCCCACATGCTGCAACTAAGACCAGGCAGCCAAATAAATTAGTTTTAAAAATAAAATATGTATAAAAATAAATCACTCCTCAAATTAAAAAAAAAAAGACACTAGAACATAAGAATATTTGTGGAAGTTGCTTTTTATAACATTTTTATAATGACAAAATGAATGTAAGTCAATAGTCAAACTATCTGCACTATCGCAGAGGGATTCCTCTAATATTTGTTAAGTGAGAAAATTAAAATATTTTGAAGTGTAAACATTGTGCTCTCATGTCTGCAAAAATAAATTCTGAAAATGTAAAAATATGCTTGAAATTTAAAATAAAAAATACAGGAAAATACCAATAAATTCCTTAATATTGACCACTGAAGCTGCTAAGTTAAGTTGCTTCAGTCATGTCAACTCTGTGACCCTATGGACTGTAGCCCACTAGGCTCCTCTGTCCATGGGATTCACTAGGCAAGTATACTGGATTGGGTTGCAGTGCCCTTCTCCAGGGAATCTTCCCAAACCAGGGATGGAACTCACATCTCTTTTTTCTTCTGCGTTGGCAGGTGGGTTCTTTACCACTAGCACCATTTAGGAAGCCCAAAATCACTCAGTCGTGTCTGACCCTGTAACCCCTTGAACTGTAGCCTGCCAGGGGGAATGTGTAAGTAGAGAAATAGAAAGAACATGGGAACTTAAGTAAAAATGAATAAAAAAATATTTTAAAAGTAGTATTCACTTTATAACATTGCCAATTACATAAAAATGGTATATATATTTCCCCGTATCTACATATACAGAATTATGCCAGATGTTGACAAATATTTACATTGGTTGTTTTTAAATGAAACTTCAGGTGATTGTTTTAAAACTATACTATACTATTTCAATTTTTAAGTGATTGGCATACAACTAATACAATCAGGAAATAAAGTTATGTTCATGGTATAAGAGGAAAGAATTATACCCTTAAAAAAACTTGTGATAGCAGAAATAGACTAGAATTGTGAATCATGTGAAATATTTATATGCCCTAAAGAGATTTTGGCCCCAAATTTCAGTCTTGCTGTGCAAGGAGTCAATGAGAGAATATTATCTCTTGAATAAGGTCGTAAAAGGAGGTTGTAAATTGTGTTTCTTTTATCAAAAAGTTCTTTTTTGACCCACCTTTTCCAGTAATAAAAATAACAACAAAAATAAACACATGAGACATAAAGTTAAAATCTTTTGCACAGCAAAGGAAACCATAGATAAGACAAAAAAATAACCATCAGAATGGCAGAATACACTTGCAAATGAAGCACCTGAGAATGGATTAACTTACAAAATATAAAAACAAGTCATGCATCTCAATTTCAAAATAAAAACAAGTAATCCTATCAAAAATGAGTGGAAGGCCTAAATAGACATTTTTTGAAAGAAGACATGCAGATGGAAAACAAACACATGAAAAGATGCTCAATATCACTAATCATTAGAGAAATGTAAATCAAAACTACAATGAGTTACCACTTCATACTCATCAGAATGTCCACCACCAAAAAAAATCCACAAACAATAAATTCTAGAGGGGATGTGGAGAAAAAGGAACCCTCTTGCACTGTCACTGAGAATATAAATTGGTGCAGCCACTATGGAGAAGTTTATGGAGGTCCACTGTAAAACTAAAAACAGAATTACCCATATTACCCACCAACCCTACTACTCAGCATATGCCCTGAGAAAACCATAATCCTAGAGGACACCTGTGCACCAGTGTCACTGAGGCACTTTTTACAATAGCCTGGACAAGGAAGCAACTTAAATGTCTACCAACAGAGGAATGGATAAAGAAGATGTAGTGCATATGCACAAGCGAAAATTACTTAGCCATAATAAGCAAAAAAAATAGATTATTTGTAGAGATGTGGATGGACCATGCCATGTAGGGCCACCCAGGGTGGCCAGGTATGGTGGAGATTTCTGATAAAATGTGGTCCATTGGAGAAGGGAATGGCAAACCACCTCGGTATTCTTGCCTTGAGAACTCCATGAACACTATGAAAAGGTTAAAAGATAGAATACTGAAAGATGAACTTCCAAGGTTGGTAGGTGCCCAGTATGCTACTGGAGATCAGTGGAGAAATAACTCCAGAAAGAATAAAGGGATGGAGCCAAAGAAAAAACAACACCCAGTTGTGAATGTGACTGATGATAGAAGCAAGGTCCGATGCTGTAAAGAAGAATATTGCATAGGAACCTGGAAGGTGAGGTCCAGGAATCAAGGCAAATTGGAAGTGGTCAAACAGGAGATGGCAAGACTGAATGTAGACATTTCAGGAATCCGCAAACTAAAATGAAATGGAATGGGTGAATTTAACTCTGATGACCATTATATCTACTACTCTGGGCAGGAATCCCTTAGAAGAAATGAAGTGGCCATCATAGTCAACAAAAGAGTGCAAAATGAAGTATTTGCATGCAATCTCAAAAACGACAGAATGATCTCTGTTCGTTTCCAAGGCAAGCCATTCAATATTACAGTAATCCAAGTCTATGCTGTGACGAGTAATGCTGAAGAAGCTCACGTTGAATGGTTCTATGAAGACCTACAAGACCTTTTAGAACTAACACCCAAAAAGGTGTGCTTTTCATTATAGGGGACTAGAATGCAAAAGTACTAAGTCAAGAAACACCTGGAGTAACAGGCAAATTTGGCCTTGGAGTCCAGAATGAAGCAGGGAAAAGGCTAACAGAGTCTTGCCAAGAGAACACACTAGTCATAGCAAACACCCTCTTCCAACAACACAAGAGAAGACTCTACACATGGACATCACCAGATAGTCAACACCGAAATCAGATTAATTATATTCTTTGCAGCCAAAGATGGAGAGCTCTATACAGTCAGCAAAAACAAGACCTGGAGCTAACTGTGGCTCAGATCATGAACTCCTTATTGCCAAATTCAGACTGAAATTGAAGAAAGTGGAGAAAACCACTAGACCATTCAGGTATGACCTAAATCAAATCCCTTAAGATTATACAGTGGAAGTAGAAAATATATTTAAGGGACTAGATCTGATAGAGTGCCTGATGAACTATGAACAGAGGTTCATAACATTTTACAGGAGACAGGGAGCAAGACCACCCCCAAGAAAAAGAAATGCAAAAAAGTAAAATGGCTATCTGAGGAGGACTTACAAATAGCTGTGAAAAGAAGGGAAGTGAAAAGCAAAGGAGAAAACGAAAGATATACCTATTGGACTGCAGAGTTCCAAAGAACCGCAAGGAGAGATAAGAAAGCCTTCCTTAGTGATCAGTGCAAAGAAACAGAGGAAAATAATAGAATGGGAAAGACTAGAGATCTCTTCAAGAAAATTAGAGATACCAAGGAGACATTCCATGCAAAGATGGGCTCACTAAAGGACAGAAATGGTATGGACCAAACAGAAGCAGAAGATGTTAAGAAGAGGTGGCAAGAATACACAGAAGAACTGTACAAAAAACATCTTCATGACCCAGATAATCATGATGGTGTGATCACTCACTTAGAGCCAGATATCCTGGAATGTGAAGTCAGGTGGGCCTTAGGAAGCATCACTATGAAGAAAACTAGTGGAGATGATGGAATTCCAGTTGAGCTATTTCAAATCCTAAAAGATGATGCTGTGAAAGTGCTGCACTCAATATGCCAGCAAATTTGGAAAACTCAGCAGTGGCCACAGGACTGGAAAAAGTCAGTTTTCATTCCAATCCCAAAGGAAGGCAAAGCCAAAGAATGCTCAAACTACGGTGCAATTGCACTCATCTCACAGCTAGCAAAGTAATGCTCAAAATTCTCCAAGCCAGGCTTCAGCAATACTTGAACTGTGAGCTTTCAGATGTTCAGGCTGGATTTAGAAAAGGCAGAGGAACCAGAGATCAAATTGCCAACATCCACTGGATCATCAAAAAAGCAAGAGAGTTCCAGAAAAACATCTATTTCTGCTTTACCGACTATACCAAAGCCTTTGACTGTGTGGATCACAATAAACTGTGGAAAATTCTGAAAGAGATGGGAATACCAGACCACCTGACCGGCTTCTTGAGAAACCTGTATGCAGGTCAGGAAGAACAGTTATAACTGGACATGGAACAATAGACTGGTTCCAAATAGGAGAAGGAATACTTCAAGGCTGTATATTGTCATCCTGCTTATTTAACTTATATGCAAAGTACATTATGCGAAATGCTGGGCTGGATGAAGCACACGATGGAATCAAGATTGTCAGGAGAAATATCAATAACCTGAGATAGGCATATGACACCACCGTTACGGCAGAAAGTGAAGAAGATCTAGAGAGTTTCTTGATGAAAGTGAAAGAGGAGAGTGAAAATGTTGACTTAAAGCTCAACAATCTTAGAAAACTAAGATCATGGCATCTGGTCCCATCACTTGGCAAATAGATGGGGAAACAGTGAAAACAGTGGCTGATTTTATTTTTTTGGTGCTCTGAAATCACTTCAGATGGTGACTGCAGCCATGAAATTTTAAGATGCTTACTCCTTGGAAGGAAAGTTATGACCAACCAAGACAGCTAATAAAAAAGCAGAGACATTACTTTGCCAACATTGGTCCGTCTATTCAAGGCTATGGTTTTTCCAGTAGTCATGTATGAATGTGAGAGTTGAACTCTAAAGAAAGCTGATCACTGAAGAATTGATGCTTTTGAACTGTGGTGTTGGAGAAGACTTGTGAGTCCCTTTGACAGCAAGGAGATCCAACCAGTCCATCCTAAAGGAGTTCAGTCCTGGGTATTCATTGGAAGGACTGATGTTGAAGCTTAAACTCCAATACTTTCATCACGTATGTGAAGAGCTGACTCATTTGAAAAGACCCTGATGCTGAGAAATATTGAAGGCAGGAGAAGAAGGGGAGGACAGAGGATGAGATGGTTGGATTGCATCACCGATTCAATGGACAAGAGTTTGGGTAAACCGTAGGAGTTGGTGATGGACAGGGAGTTCTGGGGTGTTGCAGTCCACGGGGTCACAAAGAGTTGGACACAACTGATGACTAAACTGAACTGAACTGGATGGACCTAGAGACTGTCTTACAGAGTAAAATAAGTCAGAAAGAGAAAAAATATCTTATATTAACACAAGCATGTGGAATCTAGAAAAATGGTATAGGTGATCTAATCTGCAAAGCTGAAATACACACACACACACATAGAGAACCAATGTATGGACACCAGAGTATGTGGGAAGTGGGACAAATTGGAAGATTGGGGTTGACATACATACATTATTGATACCATGTACAAAATAGGTAACTAATGAGAACCTACTTCAGAGCTCAGAGACTCTACTCAATGCTCTGTGGTGACCTAAATGGGAAGGAAATAAAAAAGAGAATGGATATATGTAAATGTGCAGCTGATTCACTTTGCTATAGAGTAGAAGCCACCACAAGATGGTAAAGCAACTATACTCCAATAAAAGTTAACTAAAAATAAATTAAATTTTTTTTAAATGTCTTAGATCTTCTTAAGATAGTAAATTGGTTTTATCTGGAGAATTTTCCAAAACTAACAGACATTGCTCTAAAATAATAAGAAAAGAAGAAAGATGACTGAGCTAGAAACAATTTAGTGGAGAAATAAATCTAGATTACATTCCTGAAAGCTAAAGATTTCCATTGCTTAAGTGTAGCACCACAGGTATAACTAAGAGAATCACATATCTCAATTAATCACTTTAGAAAATAATGAGCATTCACTTGGTGAAATGAGTTGCAATCAATTTATCTTGCTTAATATTCAAAGACCTGAACTTAATTTCAAGCCTGTGATCTTATGGGAGCAAAGCCTAGGAACATTATATATTTCAAACTACTCTTATATCAAGACTTCTTTCCTTTCCAACTGAAAAATCGCCTCTGTATTATAAATCAGTTTTACTCAAGAATCTTAATAATCTCATCAGCATGTTAGGCACATATTACTGAGAATTTAAAATTAAGTGCTGCCCCTTCTTCATTGGGAGAATTTTTAGGATTGATTTTTAGATGCCCTTTCACTTTGTTGTGTTTCATAGGTTACACTTTTTGTTATTGTTGTTTTAAATCTGCCAGTTTAATGTGAATGTCATAACAGTATTGTCTAAATCTGTTCTGGGAATCATCTGCTCTGTTGCACTTTGGCTTCATGTAATAAATATATTTCTGCTATATATGTCTGGTATATGCTCAAAGAAGGATAACATACTTGTTGATAGTGTTGCATAGTAACCATGGTTCTTGTCACTAAGAGTTTTCATTTTCCATAACAGAGTTCCTTACATCGTTCTTGAACGTGAGTTGTTAATGTAGGTGCTTGACATAGTGTTCTTCCTATTAGAATGAAAAAAAAAAAAAAATCACTCTCACATTCGTGTCTATAACACCCTTTGAATACTGGCCTATACCTTTCTCTCCTCCTATTCTTCTGTAATGATGGGAGGGGAAAAAAATGTTATTTTGCCTTTTGAGAGAAATTTGCCTTTATGCTGAAAAAGTTATAGTTTTCAAGATTTTATTTATTTATTTTTTGCTGCAAATATGGGCAAAGAAGTTAGTTCTAGCAGCTGTGGCAATTTACCTCAAATGGATCATTTATATTGGCAAACATATGTACCATAAGCCATGAAAGGCAGCTTGCGAAGCCATTAAATGGTGAAATTCTCCTTCAGTGTTTACTAAAACTTTGGAGACAGTAATTCTTTGAACTAAGCTTTGAAGGATGAATCAATATTCAGGTTAAGGGAGGGGGTCAAGTATAACTGATTATAGCCATAATTGTAATGTCATGTCATTAAGATGACAATCATCATGTATGATACCTTATTTCAAGACAAAACTTATGTTTTGACAATCATTTCTATGGTAGAATGTAAGAAAAATTTTATCTTGGACAGAATTTCTTTTTTTTTTTTTTTCTATGCTAATCTGTGACCAGTTATGTTAGGAAATAGGTATTTATTTACCTTAAAGATTTAACTCCTTGGTGTGAACAGCTAGGTGCAGGGAAAGAATGAGAGTAGATTTACATATCATCCTAGGAACTTTCTGAAAATAAATAGATTAAAGCCCCAATTGTTTCAAAGTGATTCAAACCTCACTGACATCTTGCATTTTACAGCAGACAGGGTCACTACTGATCCCAAATAGAAACTCATTATAAAGAAAAGGGTGTGGGCTAGTGAGCTGACTCAAGAGCAAATCTGAATATTAGAAGAATGCTAGTTCTGGCATAGTTTGTGTTCCAGGCTAGAAGCTCTCTCCAGCCTCATACACACTGGTCTAGTGATCTTTTGGTCACAGTAGCTGGAAATGAAGTCTGAATCAAAAGAATTTTAAACTTGGGAACTCAAGCATGATGTACCAGTGAAAACCATGCAGATATGTGTACTGCACAGAAGTGACCAAAGACACATCAGCTGTGTGTGAATAACACAAGGAGTTATGATAAGAAATCAAGGGTACTTTTGGTTAAAAAAAATTAAAGAAAAATTAAAGAAAAGACCTCCTGATTATCTCTCTTTCTGTCTGTCTCTCAACATTTGTGACTGACTCCTGAGGTCTGGGTAAGGAGGCTCTGAGGATTCATGTACCATGCTAACAGTTGAGGCACAAAAAGAAAATCTTGGAACACTTATTAATACATTCATGAAGTGCTTGAATAAATTTATTTATTTATTTATTTATAATATATAAATTATTTATCTATAATAATTTATATAATATACACATTATTTATAACATATAAATACTGGGAAATACAATAGTATGTGTATTAAAGACTAATTATGAATACTCTAACCTTTTCTTTTGTTAGGGCAAACACAAAAAGATATGTTTGGAAAAATATTAACACTTTAAAAGATTATAAATGTTAAAGTTGCCTAAAAAATTAAGCTCTAAATATTTAAGAAACAGGTTTATATATAATACACCTTTTCTCCACAGTTATATAAACACAGTTTCATAGTATTCCACTGTAATAAAATTTGTGCAACACTATTAAGATTGAAACTTTCTTTGGGAAGGCCCATGTGTCACTTTCAGGGAGAAAGAAATAGATTCAATTTCCAGATAGAGTACTAGCAGTTAATCTAGGTACAAGCCATGATCTCATTATTTTCATAATGGTCTTAATATTGCAGTCTTCCTACTAATATCTTATCTTATCAAACTTATAGAAGTTACTCTATAAGTGTCACTGGTGTTTCAACCAAATGAATTGTAGAATTATTAGAGAAAGTTGAAAGTATGGACCATGTGTCTTAAAATGTAAATAAAATGATTTTTTTAAATATAAAGGGAAAAGCAGATATCTTTCAGAAAGAATGACAAACATGGGCCCCATGCTCCTACTTGCTCTTCTTGAACAAATGGTAGCCACAGTTAATTGACCACATTCTCTTCCCTGATTAGCCTCAGACTAATTTTGAAGTCAGGGTACCCGGCATCCATTATTCATAAAACAGAGTCAGAATTACAGATAAAAATAACTACCTACACTTTGATCAGGGATATGACACAGATTGTGTGTGGGTTATTTGACAATGTTTTTTCTGATTATAAACACATTACATGTTGCTATAGAATTAAAAAACACAAGCTTAAAGACTGACGTTAAAACCATAAGTAAAGCATCTAGATTTAAGAACTATTAATATTTTAGCACTAGCTAAACATTCACCTTTTAAAAATATTATTTGTGTGCATTAAATATGTATGTGTTATTTAAATTTGAGACAATATAGTTTGACCCATCCTCATTTTTATTTTTCCAGTTAAGAGTAAAATAATATTCCAGATAAATTTCTCACCAAATATTTCTTCAAAATCATTTTGCAGGTGAAATACTTTTCCATTGCATAGTTAGAGTATTCTTGAATTCTGCCACTCTCTTTCTCCTGGATATTCATAATGTTTTCAACTTTTTCTTAAGAAAAATGACAAATTCCATACAACTAAATAATTTCTATTTTAGCAAAACTGGTGGTGATAGTTAAGACAGAGTATTATTATACTTTTGCAAATTTGCTCTGGCAAAGGTTCTGACAGATGATTTAGAATGTGGTGAGGTAAAGATGCAGACCCAAGGCATTTAAAAAAAGAGGATGACAAATCAGAACTAGCAGACAGCACAGTGTGAACATATTACATCCATGACAATTAGGACTGAAAGACCTCAGATCTGGCTTTCCTTCTCCAGAAAAGCGAGTATGCAAACAGGCCTCTACATCTTTTCGAACTCAGATTTGTCAGTGTGGAATCCCCAGCACACAGCATAAAAATCTATGTCAGGGCCTGAATCTATAACACCAATAATACCTTAGAAATATTCACTCCTTTCATTATGAAAAAGTGTAAGTTCTCTGTAATATTTGTAAATTCCACATATTTTTCCTTGTCCTCTCTCTCCTCTCAGTTCCACTCTCTAGAATCCTTTAGATACAAGAAGAAAGAAAAGTAGGAGAAAGTATTGATTTGCTTTGGGCTAGAGACTAGAGAAGATACAATGTGATTTTTAAAAATAGATTATAAAGATCAAAACAACACAGTAAAGTTTCTAAGTGTAAAAATGGGATCTGTTTTAGAAATAATTTTATGAGAACTCAAATGACCTCAAAAAATTGTTGCCAAAATATTATATTAATTTTTGAAGTAACATTTCAAATAGGTTATCTAATCATGGATACACTAAATATTTTGGAAGTAAAATTTATTCCTATATTTCCAATAATTTGGTAGAGTAGAAATCTTCCCCATGAATTGTCTGGTATCCTTCCAAATACACAAAACTGTAAGTTGGAAATGTATATAACCGAGAGACTCTAGGGATATGCACTTCCTTTAAGAACTTTGTGTTTTCATCTTCCTTTGATGAGGACAGTGTTTCATGATTTGGAAGTAGATGTTATAGTGAATAACTTAAAGAGTAATGGGAACTAAATTAACTAGTAAGAGTGAAAACCTAAGATTAGTAGGTTAACAAAATGATGCTCTTTTGTATCATGCCATACCCCAGGAGCGCCAGTTTACAATGTCTTGCTTATAAGCCACTGAATCATGTTCATCAGCATACAGACAATGTTGAATACTTCCATTAATCATTTGGTTGCATAATAAAAGCATAGTACACCTAATGCATTTTCTAATGTTTTCAAATTCAGTGCTATTACCAAAATAAGATTTTCAAACCAAAAATATAAACTGTAATTGTTTAAAAATATTATCACATAGTCTCATAATAATTTCCAAATGAGGAGCAAGAATCTAGACTGATACACAAAACAATTCATTAATACATAGGAAGAAAATGGTAGAGATTCTTTTTTTATTTTTTAAGTCATCTCTATTAGTTTGCTCAGGCTGCCATAACAAAATACCATAAGTGGTGGCTTAAACAATGGAAATGTATGTATCGTAATTCTAGAGGCTGAGAAGTCCATCAAAGTGTCAGCTAATTTAGTTCCTAGTGAGAGCTTTCTTTCTGATTTGCGGACAGGTGTCTACTTGCTGTGTCTCCCGGGCATCTTCCTGACCCAGGGATTGAATCCGAGTTCCATGCATTGTAGGCAGATTCCTTATACTAATGTGTTTGGTATGTCTCATTAAAAAAGAGACTAATAGAGTCCTGTGTACAAGCAACAAAGTTTGGAGACTGCTAATCTAGGGCATATTTTATTTGTAGTGGTGAGAAATTTATTGTGTCTCAAGATAGCACAGTCCATTTTTAGATAACTATTTTGTAAGTTTTCTAGTATTTTCAGTTAAAATGTATTTCACAGTAGTGCTCATTCATTGGGTTCACTTCTACTACTTTATCAAATAACCCATCCCTCCTTTCATGTCAGAGATAGTTTGATTACATTTAATGCAATGATTAAATTTAATTCAATGCATTTAAATACTGAGTCTCTCTTATGCCACTGAATGTTGGGGATATAATCCCCACCCCCATGACTTAATGGTGCATTTCTGGAGATATTCAATAACAAGGATTACTTTATTGACATAAGGCCAGATCAAGGAAAAGGATGTAATTATATGAAGTGATGGATGTTAGCTAAATTTTGCAATATATACATACATCATATTGTTCCTTAAATTAATATAATGCTATATGAAAAATTTTTTTGGGTAAAAGAAGCCCTTTAATGTTTCAAACAAGAAGAACAGCCTTCTAGGGAGAGAGCAAAGCTCAGGTCTTGAAGTTTCTAAAGTGAAAGAGAATAAGGCATGCTCAGGAAGTGCCAGCAATTTAATAAATCTCAAGCAGATCAAGTGGTTAATGCTGAAATCTAATGTAGAATTAGATCAAGAAAGTCCCTGTCAGTAATGGTAAAAGTTGAGATTTTATATGTGGGATAATAAGTAACAGTTAAAGAAATTTAAATCTGGGAATGATATACTTACTGTTTCAAGAAGTCTTTTCCAGTTATATAGTGAGTAAAATGATTGGATATTCATAGGCCAAGGAGGTAAGTATTTGTGGTACTCAAAATATCTACCTAGGTTAGAACAGAATTGATAGTAGCATGGCATTGCTAGAGCTGTCAGTTCCACATCCAGAACTTTTGTGTGTGTGTTGGGAAGGGGTGGAATATGGGCACAGTTATTTACTTATAAGATCTTAAGACAAAGAAGTGAAAGTTCATTGATAAAATTGAGGATGTGGGAATAGTCACTTGTGAGTATTTCAAAAGACACAATGAGTGCCTTTGAGAAGTAAAATCAAGCAACAGGAGTTCAGAAGAGTATGATGATAAAGTATGAGTGAATCTATGGAAAAAAACATAATTACAAGGACTAATGTTTTGCAAGGTACCAAGTTAAAGAGGGATATATAAACCAGGTTGATAAAACTTGGCTTTAAAAAGTATGTATGGTATATGTGTGTATGGTATGTTGCATTAAAAAAGAAGCTATTAATAGAGGCTTGTATACAAGCAGTAAAGTTTGGAGAGTGCTAATCTAGGATATATTTTAGTTCTAGTGGTGAGAAACTTACTCCATCCCCTCAAAATTTCAACCCTCTCAAAACCTCCATCTCCTAGTAGGTGATACAATGCGGACCTTTCTAGAGGGAGTCATTGATAGTCAAAACTGATTATTCTTCTGAGACCGTCCTGTCCCAGTTGATCAAGCTAGCTGTATGTTAAAAACAGCTGCACTGCCAAACAATTTCTTTGTGTTAAGCCCCTCTAGGCTAAAGAGCTCCAGTTCCCAACCCTTCTTTGTAGGATCTAAGACTATATCCTTTCATAAACTTGATTAGTCTTCACAAAAGAGATTACAGTTTGCTTATCACCACAGAGCAGCTTATAAAATTTATTTTAATATATACCATATTTGTTGCAAAAAATGGCTAAAATAGGTGATATTAAAGTATGCTAGTGAGAAAAATGAGATAATAGGACAAAGAATAGGTTAAAAAAATAGAAGTCAGTAGTAAGGTTAAGAATATAAAATATATGCTGTTATAATCTTGCATAATTGATAACACTAGGCTATAAACTTGGCTATACTATTTCCTACTGTAGATAGTATTTGTGTGTAATGTGTACATGTGTTTGACCTGTACATGTGTGTGAAGGTGTGCATGTATATCTGGTCTTGATTTACAAAAAGAGAATAGTCAGAGAGCCATAAGGGCAGTAGTTTTTTGTGGCTCTATTAGAGAGTTACCCGAGAATGTTTAAAGGCTTTAATGTCATGGCCTTTTGTGATGAATCTATCATCTGTGATTTCTGTTCACCAAAAGTTTGCTAAAAGGCAGCCCAAGAGAATGATATATTAAGGTTGTCAAAGATCACAGCAATCACTCCAAAATCCATTTCTGAACATCTAAACCTGTGAAGTTTATGGAGATTTGGGAGCCCCCTGCCTCTTGAAAATTCTTCTCTGCAACTAATCATACCAAGATAAATTTTGTAAATGACACTACTGATCCCACACTCTGGCCAAGTCAATTATTCTAGATTAAAACAGTTCTGACATTGCATATGAATTAGATAATCTCACAGGTGCTCTGATCTGAGATCAGCAGTCCTGGTTGACTTTGGCCATGGCACCTGAACTGCTAAAGTAAGAAACCATCTTGGGCAGCTCATATCTTTTAATGAATCTAAATTAGGGCCATAATGACCCAAAGTAAATAAATAACAGATGTTGATTGAAAAATGAAGTAGGAGGAATGAACCAATTTTGTTATGATTTTTTCTTATATATCTTGACAGTAAAGAAAAATGAAAGAAATATACAATTTCAAATACTACATAAAAGAAAGTAAATTTGTTCTTGAGTCTATATCTAAAAGTTTCACACCACAGAATTCCTCAATGATTATATGCTTTATCTTACATACTACAAAGATACATATGAGAACTATATTTAAACCAAAGCAGAAAATAATTATTTGAAAAAGAATATGAAAAAGGAAATGTATGTATAAGTGAATCACTTTGCTGCTCAACAGAAATTAACATAATATTATAAATAAACTATACTTGAATTAAAGAGAAAAGATACATAAATATTGTAGGTGACTCACCAAGACACACAGAAGACATTTAATTGATGCTTCTTTATTCACCTAGGTATGTGCTTCCCTAAGGAATATACTTCTGCAGGAAAGTACTTGGCATGTGCTACCTAAAATAACCTCCAATTTATAGCAAAAAGACATTAAAAGTTTCTGATAGGCAGTGATTACAATTGTTTTTAAAAAGACTTTGTAAAGGAAGGATTTTGCACTTAGACTGGGGACAAGCATCATTGTCGTCATCAAAAAAATAGTTTCATTATTTAGTTCTTTTTAAAATTTGCAATCTCTACTTCTATTTCTTTGGACTCTTCCTGTCTTAATCCTCTAGTCTTCCCACATTTTACTTATCCCCGTCAGTTCAACGCTTAACATTCTTTCCTGAACTATACAAGAAAGGCATGTTTAGTCATTAATAATGAAGTGAAGTCACTCAGTCGTATCCGACTCTTTGTGACTCCATGGATTGTAGCCCACCAGGCTTCTCTATCCATGGGGTTTTCCAGGCAAGAATATTGGAGTGGGTTGCCATTTCCTTCTCCAGGGGATCCTTCCCACCCAGGGATCGAATTCAGGTCTCCTACATTGAAAGCAGATGCTTTACCGTCTTAGCCACCAGGGAAGTCATTAATACCTAAGTGTAAATTAGTTATTACGGATTGCTTCTCAGGACAATGGTAAATTCAGATGATGATAATTTAAATTATATGCCTGATAGAGATATTTTATAACTGAGAGATATACAGAAGAATGGAACATACAAAATTTTACCACTGATAATAACATTTATTGAGAGTTACTATGTGAAGTTCTTATATGTTTTCCAAATAATATCTAATTTAAAATTCACAGCAGCCCTATGAAGTAAGGCTTATAATTGTCATCATAATACACATGGGGAAATTATGATAAATAGGGATTAACTAACTTTCCTATCTAGGTTTTAAATATTTTCCTCTTATGTAAACCCAAGTTCTTCCTCTAACATTCAAACTTAGTCTAGCTTAAAAATGGCACCTTTAAAAGATGTATGTTACAATGTCTATATAAAAATCACAAAAGGAGGAAAATATATAGTAACATGGAATACTTATATTTAAATTATAAATGTTTATCAGCTAATTTAAATCATCTTTGTAACAATGTAATCCTTAAACATATATATATAATATAAAGTAAATTTATGTATAGTAATATATCCATTGTAGATGATGTAGAAAATGTATAAACATTTAACAATAAAAATGTTTTAATTATGAGCAATTTTAACAACCACAGGAAGCCACCACTTTTGGTGAATTTCTTTCTAACCATATATTTATAGCTTATGGTGAATGGTGTTGGATTTATGATCTCCAAAGGAGAGAATTTCACTTGAGGATCAAAGACATGACTTCAGTCACTCAGAGCTGTGTGGCAAAGATTTATTATAGTCAAAAAGGGACAGAGAAAGCTCAGGACACAGACATCAGAAGGGGGCAGAGAGGGCCCCACTCACTAGTCTTATCAAGGCCTTATCATTCAGAGGGTTCTTAACAAGAAGTATGTCCTCAAGCAAGGTACACTGTTACATAACCATTAGTACAGAGTTTAAGGAAAACATATCCTTGAGGAAGATGAGTTGTTTTGTTGTGTAATCATTAGCTCTGGGCTTAAAGAAAGTTAGTCTTAGAAGAAATAGATTGTTGCCATAACGACTCAGAGCTTAAGAAAAAAATGTCTTTTGTGACTAAGACAGGAGAAGGAAATGGCAACCCACTCCAGTATTCTTGCCTAGAGCATCCTGTGGACGGAGGAGCCTGGTGGGCTGCTGTCCATAGGGTCGCACAGAGTCAGACACAACTGAAGTATCTTGCCGTGCATGCATGCATTGGAGAAGGAAATGGTAGCCCACTCCAGGATTCTTGCCTGGAGAATCCCAGGGACAGAGCAGCCTGCCGGGCTGCCGTCTGTGGGGTCGCACAGAGTCAGACACGACTTTGAAGTGACTTAGCAGCAGCAGCAGTGACTAAGACAAAACAAGGTAAACAACAACAGCAAACAGTTTGTCCTTTTCTCCACCTGGGGGGCACCAGACTCCTTATCAACCTAATAACTGATTCTCTCCATACACATGCACATATAAGGATTTTCTTTTACTTACTGTGTCAATTCTGACAGTCTGATAATATTCATTCCATTCTACCATTCATATGTCCTGGCCCAGACACTGAAAAGCCAGATCTCTATAAGATCTGTTTAAATAAGTAAAAATGCTTTCTCCACAGTGTATTATAATTAACAGTGACCCACAGATACTTCTATTTTTTTTGTCACTGCCATAAAGGAGACTTTTACTGATTCTTCTCCCCTACAAATAGCTAAGTTTTAGAAACTGATATTGTCTGTTAGTTATCTTTGAAATCCACTTAGCACCAAAGAACAATGTTTTCTATGCTGTGGGAGTCAGACTGCATAGATTAAATTAAACTAAGAATACACTGAAGACTGAAGAGCAGATCACGTCTTTTAAAACTTAAACATTTAACCAATCCACACTTGTAAGAGTTTTAAATAAGTATGACAGCAAAATTAATTTGGAACCAAATAAGACAGTACATTTTTTTTTATATTGCTAAGTTTATTCAGCAAAGTCTCAACAGGAATATTAACATCATCTCCTAGTCTCGTGCATTTATTATTATGTGTGTCCATTGATATTTACTGAGTAGTCTTGAGTGAACTTCTTAAGTTTATGAAAATAAGATCCATTTTTATAGCTTTTGTGCCTTACTGAAAGAAACACACTTGAATTATTTCTCAGTATATAATAACTTGATGGGTTTATGGAATATTGGAGCACATCATTATCTATTTTGTATGTCCCTAGGTTCTAAAAGGCTATTCCCCTTGCAGTCTCTGGAATTTGCTGAGTAAGCTAGTTGATTTAATTTGGACATTTTAAAATCAAGAATGCTATGCCTTCTGCCTCATGTTACCTGAGGGAGCATTTTACACATTGTTTCCCCATATATTCATTAAAACGATAAATTCCTCAAGTGGTGTATATGAAGAATTATTTATTGTAGCAGGGCACACCTGGGATCTGGTATATAGGAATATAAGGTAATAACATAAATCAGTTCATCACTGGTATGTAACATTACCTCTCTGTCCATTGAAATCAGCCTGGGGAAAAGAACAGTGAGGTTTATGTATATATATATATATTTTTTTCTATTTCCATATAGTTTATCTCAGATTACTTTTAAGTTCTTAGAAAGGAAATAGTAGTAAAACTCTTTAATATAGGCCCAGAAAATATATTTATGCTTTTCAAAGTGTTTTTCTAAATAATTCTTTGAAATCACCTTCAATGTAAATTTATATTAAACATTAAAAATTATAAGAATTATATAAACATTTACTTTATTACTGCTAAACACAGGTTTCATACATTTTATTTTTGAGACAAACTGATATTTAATATAAAATTTAGTTTGACTTAATTTAGTATAGAAGGTATTTATTTTTACATGTTACTGTATGAAATAGGTGTTAAAGTATATTTTGATATAAACCTCTCCAACATGTTTGCAGGTGTCATGTGAAATTTTTTTTTTTAATTGTAAGATGTTTCACCTTTATCTATGAACAAAATTATTTGGATGGCATAGTTGTATATTAGGTATTTTTTTTTATATTAGGTAATTTAAAAACTAATCTTTCTAGAGGTCATATATTAAACATGAAAAAGATACAACTAGAGAATTTTATCTTTTGACTTTGAGAAAAACAAATTCAGCCTCTATATAACAAAAGAACAATAGGTAATAAATAAAAAGTGGGCTAGATTTATCATGTTTTTCATTCTCTTCCAGGCCTACAGGCAATGATTATAAATCTGTGAATCAGAGAAACACTGCAGAAATTTCAATACCTTAATTTTCAGTATTGTTTATTAGTAAAGATTAAACTTTAAATGATTGTTAGTTGGTCATTTTTAAAATGACTGTCAAATGTTTTTGCTCTAACTAGTGTAGCTAATGCAAAAGCAATAAAATACTACCCAATATACAACTTGCATTTATAAATCATACATTTGCCCATCTAACTAAAAGATACCCATGGTCCCCTTCAGCCTTGGGGTTCCTGAATAGCTGGATGTAATTTATAAAGAAAAAGACAAAAGCCTTTTAAACTTTACCTCATGATCTAGAGATGGTGATGAGAGAAATATAGAGGTTCCACAACTCTTAAAAAGCTATAAACCATTGTGTCCGCTTTAACATTTATCAATTTTTAACCACTGCTACAAAGCTTCCAGCAATCAATTATTCCCTGCCTCAATGAGGGACTTGAAGCTACACCAGATAAACCAGAAATCAATTTTACTGCCTTGTGGCTTACTTCTAAACATGTTTCTTTTTTACCACATCTAAAATAAACAAAGCCTGAATTTTACTGGTTCTGTGACAATTATTTTTAAAACACACACAAAAAGGAAACATTTTGAAATGAATGGAAAGGATACTTTTAGATTCAGACAGCCTCCTTCCATTTTTCTTTTCTCAAACTAATAAAGTTGAGGACAGAAATAATTTTTCTTTTCTGCTTTGCATGAAACTGATTTGTAATTGATGAAAACTTTATTTCAGTTAAGCCTCTATCTTTTTCCATCCCATTTCTGTTGGATTGTTGTCAGATAACACATGGAAGGATACTTGTTTGGTAGAGAGAACTATTTAGCATCTTCTCTTCCACAACCACTGGGACCAAGTGATCACAAGCCTCTTATTTTTCATTCTCTTATATATTATTTCTATTTGAATTGTTTTCTAACTTTTCATTCATAGCCCTTTGGTCCCCAATATACAACATTTCCACACAATTCAATCACCAGAACAGTATACTATATATATATATTTCAGAAAACCTTCAAACTGGTCAAGAAAGTAAGGGATAGGTTAGGGTAATAGTTTGGAAATGATATTGAGAGAATATTTTAAAATAAAATAAAATTTTTTATTTAAATTTCAATGAAAATATTTAAGTACTGCCTTAAGTATTTTGAATACACAGCTATTATAAATGTGGGCTCTGGGTTAACCAAAGAAAGAGTATAAAACGTGATTTCTATACATATTATATTTACCCAAGGGTAATTATTAAGAGAAGGCAATGGCACCCCACTCCAGTACTCTTGCCTGGAAAATCCCATGGATGGAGGAGCCTGGTGGGCTGCAGTCCATGGGGGTCGCTAAGAGTCGGACACGATTGAGCGACTTCACTTTCACTTTTCACTTTCATGCATTGGAGAAGAAAATGGCAACCCACCCCAGTGTCCCTGCCTGGAGAATCCCAGAAACAGGGGAGCCTGGTGGGCTTCTGTCTATGGGATCACACAGAGTCGGACACGACTGAAGCGACGATGTAGCAGCAGCAGCAGCAAGGGTAATTATCGGACTTCCCTGGTGACTCAGAGGTTAAAGCGTCAGCTTGCGATGCAGGAGACCCGGGTTCGATCCCTGGGTCAGGAAGATCCCCTGGAGAAGGCAATGGTAACCCACTCCAGTATTCTTGCCTGTAGAATCCCATGGATGCAGGAGCCTGGTAGGCTACAGTCCACGGGGTCACAAAGAGTCGGACACGACTGAGTGACTTCACTTTGAAAGGTAATTAATCTGTTTTTCAAGAGAATATATTATTTTCAGAAAGCTATTAGTTTCACTTTAATAAATGAACATTTTAAAATATATAGTTAGAAAATTGAAAGATTCTAAGAAAAAAATGTATACCCTGAAAAGAGTATCTAAGGAGGCAGGTGGAAAACGTGTTAACCTAAATTTTGTTAACCTAACTTTGGAAATGAGTGAAATACATAAGAGTAAAGACAAAGCAAATTGAATGTAAGCACTGTACTTTACTTAATAAAACTGCTTCCCACTTGGGTTAACATTTCTGATATCACAGAATTGATACTATTAAGTAAATAAATGGTGAATGTTGGAAGCCACGTTTCTCACTGTTTGATTCAGAGGTGACAGAGTGCAAGGCAGAAGACTAGAATGATCTTCTGGTAATAGATAAGCAAAAGTAATTTCGGAAACATCAGCATAAATTCATACTTACTCTAATAAGGATACAAATGGTTATATATAGAATGTATATGTATGTATGTGTTTGTATGTGTGTGTGCATAAGGATTATTACATACCTATTTTTTCCTTGCTTTGTTAACTGAGAAGGCCTAAACTAACAATACTCTAATCAATATGAACATATACAGCACCCATTGTTTGATTTCTAAAATCATTCTACAATATAAGGTTCTAAGGCTTCTCGGGAAAATGTCTGGTTCTAGTCCTAGGGCAGGAAACACACGAGATGAACACAAAACATCTTGTAGTGTCAAGAAAGTAGGAAAGTACTCAAAAAGAACAAAACTCACACTGATGGAATATGTCCGTGGGGCACAGAAATGATTGAGAGTAAAGTAATTAGCCTCCAGCTAATAAAAATAAATGAAAAAAAAAAAGAATGTATATATTTATTTAAAAAAAAAAAGAAATGAATTAGAGAGCTCTCAATGGCAGAAGTGGGAACAATTTGAGCAACAAGATAGAGTAGTTTTATAAAATAATGACTGAATAAATTAATAAATGTTGGAGAATGGGCAAGTTTTCCATATGCAATTCCACCTGACTTACGTTTATTCTTTGTTCTTAAGTGGGAGCCTAGCTCTCCACTCCTGAGATGAGTGCTGAGTGTAGCGTTGACTTCCTTCTGTAGAGTTTGCTATTGGAAGGTGAAAGTTAAAGGGTAATTTTACAGGGCACAGCAGTTAACTGCATGATATTAGCAATTACTTTATGAAGATCACTTAGCTATGACATTTGAAAAACTGATCCAAAGAGAAATCTTTCCAGGAATTCCCTTCTTTGCCACATTCTAGTTTCACAGGTTCTGCTCATTTTATAGCCTCCTTAATAAAAGGATATGAAGGGTTTATTTTTCCAGTTAATGTGTAATGGGAAAAGCAATGAATTAGAGTCTTTGAATTAGGCTCTGTCTTGTCCTAGATCAGTGATTTAGAATAAAGTCTTGCCGTCCTCCATCAATGAGGAAAAAAAGGAAAAGAAAAGAATTACAAGCTTTATTCTTCTTTTAACTTCACTGCATTATGTATTTGGGGAAAAAGATTTTAGATACGTACGTTAGTAACAAAAGATGAATTACGCATATGAGTTTGAGTAAACTCCGGGAGTTGGTGATGAACAGGGAGGCCTGGCGTGCTGTGATTCATGGGGTCGCAAAGAGTCAGACATGACTGAGCGACGGTACTGAACTGAACTGAATATCTTCTCATCAGTGTTATATGATAGAGTGGCTTCATTATTTATGGGCTTGATAAGACAGTACTTAGTGTCATAAATTAACATATACGTTTAATTTACTAGGATCAAAATTGATATAATCACTGATGCTCATTTTGAAATAATTTTGGTACCATACTTGCTGAATAAATCAAAAGTTTCTTCCAGGTGATAAACAATTTACCTATGCCTAAAATTCTTGAACAGATGGGAATGCCAGATCACCTTACCTGCCTCCTGAGAAATCTGTACACAGGTCAAGAAGCAACAGTTAGAACCAGACATGGAGCAACAGACTGGTTCCAAATCAGGAAAGGCACATGTCAAGGCTGTATACTGTCACCCTGCTTATTTCACTTATATACAGAGTATATCATGAAAAATGCCAAGCTGGATGAAGCACAAGCTGGAATCGAGATTGCCAGGAGAAATATCAATAACCTCAGATATGCAGATGACACCACCCTTATGGCAGAAAGCAAAGAGGAACTACAGAGCCTCTTGATGAAAGTGAAAGAGGAGAGTGAAAAAGCTGGCTTAAAATTCAACATTCAGAAAACTAAGATCATGACATCTGGTCTTATCCCTTCATCAATAGATGGGGTAACAATGGAAACAGTGACAGACTTTATTTCCTTGGGCTCTGAAATCACTGCAGATGGTGACTGCAACCATGAAATTAAAAGACACTTGCTCCTTGGAAGAAAAGCTATGACCAACCATGACAGCATATTAAAAAGCAGAGACATTACTTTGCCAACAAAGGTCCATCTAGTCAAAGCAATGGTTTTTCCACTCGTCATGTATGGATGTGAGAGTTGAACTATAAAGAAAGCTGAGTGATGAAGAATTGATGGTTTTGAATTGTGCAGTTGGAGAAGACTCTTGAGAGTCCCCTGGACTGCAAGGAGATCCAACCAGTCCATCCTAAAGGAAATCAGTATTGAATATTCACTGGAAGGACAGATGCTAAAGCTGAAACTTCAATACTTTGGCCACCTGATGTGAAGAGCTGACTCCTTAAGAAAGACTCTGATGCAGGAAAAGATTGAAGGCAGGAGGAGAAGGGGATGACAGAAGATGAGACGGTTGGATGGAATCACAGACTCAATGGACATAAGTTCATGGTAAGGAGTTGGTGATGGACAGGGAAGCCTGACCTACTGCAGTCCATGGGATCTCAAAGAGTTGGACACGACTGAGCAACTGAACTGAACTGAAATGAATGTTCAGAAAAGATGATTATATTTAAAAATATAATAAGGTATCATAAAAATAGGATACACATAAGCATAATTTTATACATAAAAAATTGAGGAGACTGTGACATTAATGTCATTCATTTCTCAGTGACATTAACACAATATTTATTAAATATAATAATCAATGTAACATCCTGGAAACTTTATAATTAAGTAAAAGATTAGAGGTTAGATTTGTCATATTATGAAAAACATTTTATTTCTTGAAAAGATATAAGAGAAAATCCTATATTACAGAAGGAAAAAACTACCCAAACAACACTAGCAATCCAAAGTTATAGCAAAAGCCTTTAATGTCCAATTATTACTTTGACTTACTTTATAACTTTTACATATTAATATTTAAGTGATACAACTCTCAACATGGTGCAAGCATCATAGAATTGTAGTGATAAAAATATATCTACTCCTCATAGTATTTATTTTCTCATTAAAGTGAGAGTACAATGCATATGACGTAGTTTGATAAAAGGAATCAAAAATAGGCAACTGGTAATATGTAGTTACTGCAAATGGTAATATGATGTGCCTGAACAGAACTTATACATAAAGCATGTTAATCTTCATAATTCTCATTTATAGAAAAAACATGTCCATTGGCTATAATATGTTTACACTCAGTAGTTACCAATGAGAGCTCTTTTGACACTTTGGAACATATATACATATATTTATGAGTCAAGAAGTTTATTTATTTAGTGTTCTGAGGGTGGTGTTCACTTACATTTCTTATTAAAAATGTCTCCCCGAGATATGCATGAGCAATGTATATAAACTACAATAAGACACTGACTTATCTGTAGTAAATTTACATAAATTCAATAAATAAATGAAGTGCTACTGGTTTCTTAAGCATTAGACTATAATGATGTCTTGACTAGTTCATAAGAGTCATATAGACTTTCATTTAAGAAGTGACTTAAATATTAAGTGTTCTACAGGGTCCCACTATCTATCTTTTCTCTGTTTATTCTGAACATACTATATAGGATGATTCAATTCTATATCCATGGCTCTTAATATGCCCAAATATTTATATTTAATATTTACATCTATCAAACATTTAGACCTTTCTGACTTTCTGGATATGTCCATCTCGTTTTTTCACTCAAAACACAATAAAATCAACGAAGCCAAACTCAAACAAATTGTTCACTTCCTTACACCAAGAGAAGCTTGCTTATCCTTTAATTATTACTAAAACTTAGGTGTCGTGGAAAAGTAGATGATTCAAGGTTTGGGGAAAAGAAAATATAATTTAAACTCCTAGAATATACTGCTGTGCCAGAAAACTAAAAACTGTTCAAATGCTGATGGAACTTTTAAAAAGGAGACCAGAGTGTTCTGCATTTAGTTAGCAGTTGGTAGTTTGGGGCTTACAATAGTGTTTTTGCAGAAAAAATTGTTTTAAAAAATTAAGTCACAGGGAAAAATATTAATTTAAAACTTGTAGTAAGCCAATAAAGCAGCAAGATCCAAAGAAGCTACAAAGAAGGACAGGGCCTCAAAACTTGAGATCACTTCAGTCGCTTTTATCTGAGAAGTATTTGCTGATTCGAGCAATCATCTGAAAATTCTTACTTAATTCCAGTGAGAGAGGTCCATAGCCACAGAAACTAAAATAAAATTTATCATAAACTTGGATATCATCAAGAACTTAATTACAAGTTTTTACAGGGCAATAGCCACATTCTGAGTTGGTGTAGACTAGGAGATGAAAAACATAAGTGAGAAATCCCTAATGCATATGGTATTATTTTAAACCATGTCCTGAGTAAAATATTTAAATTGAAACCTGCCAAGAATATGTCATAAAAGATAATGGCTTGAAACCCTGAGGGAGGGAAAGATGAAACAGAGACAGTCTTATCAAGATGGCAATCAACTTCAAATCAGCTTCATCTTTGATTAACATTATCAGACATTGCAGGAAAGGAAGAACCTCAGAAGGAATATAACATCATCAAGGCTCCCTAAAATGTACATGCACAACATCCACTATTCAATAAAAATTTGAAAGGTCTACCCAAGAATTTAAAAAATGCATTCATAAAATGATAATTAGAAAAGAGAAACTGATTTGTAGGAAATTTAGAGAGTGGAATTAGATGAAAAGGGTTGTAAAATAATATCATTGATATACCCAGGAAGGTGCGTCCCTCATGGCTCAGGGGCAAAGAATCTGCCTGCAATACAAGAGACTCAGATTTGACCCCTAAGCCAGGAAGATCCTCTGAGAAGGGAATGACCACCCACTCTGATATTCTTGCCTGAAAAATCCCATGGGAGGAGGAGTCTGGTGTGTTACAATCCTTGGGGTCACAAGAGAGTCAGGTATGACTCAGCAACTAAGTATACACTAAGTATATCCAGGAAAACACTCGAAGTTGGACAGAGCAGTTAGGATGATAATAAATCAACAAATTAACCTGGGGTAATCAAATGGACATTCAATAACTGATAAATTAAATATGTGGAATTTAAAACATTATAAAGGGATAAAAAGCAGATTATAAACAAAAGAAGACAGGATTGGTCAACATTACTCTGATTTCAAAATGCAGGCAAAGAAATTACAAGAGGAAAAGGACAGGAAAGTATCCTATATTAATATTAAATCCAATAATCTAAAACAAGAAGAAGTGGAATTTGTCTCAAGAATAAAGGTTGGGATAACATCTAAAACTCAATATAATTTTCAATACTAATTGAATGAAAAAAGAAAAAGATCATGTGATCCTATCAAGAGATACACAAACTGTGACAACAAATTTAATATTCATTCCTGTTAAAATCTCAGCAAATTAAAAATATAAGAATGCTTCCTAAAATCATAAAGTATATTTAAGAAAATGATTTTTCCAGCAGTCATGTATGGATGTGAGAGTTGGACCATAAAAGAAACTGAGCACGGAAGAATTGATGGTTTTGAACCATCAATCGTTCAAAGTTGTAAAGATGGTTTCGAAGCCCATGGGATTTTCCAGGCAAGAATACTGGGGTAGGTTGCCATTTCCTTCTCCAGGAGATCTTCCCAACCCAGGGATTGAACCCAGGTCTCCCTCATTGTAGGCAGATGCTTCACCATCTGAGCCACCAGGGAAGTCACTCACTGAAGCTCCAATATTTTGGCCACCTGATGCAAAGAACTGACTTATTGGAAAAGACCCTGATGCTGGAAAAAGATTGAAGGCAGGAGGAGAAGGGGACAAAAAAGGATGAGATGGTTGGCTAGCCTCATCAACTCAATGGACATGAGTTTGAGCAAGCTCTGGGAGTTGGTGATGGACAGGGAAGCCTGGTGTGCTGTAATCCATGGGGTTGCAAATAGTCTGAAATGACTGAGGAACTGAACTGACTAACTGATCTAAGAAAAACCTATAACTTACATCATACAGGGAGATAGCACATCTGTTCTCACCACTTCCATTCAACATTGTAATTTTAGCTAGTGTGACAAGGCACGAAAATAAGATAAAAAGCCTTAAGAAAGACTGAAATCAAAACTACCTTATTTCTAAGCTATTAGAACTGATAAGTGGACTTAGCTAGGTGTTAGGGTATACCATTACAGTATACTAACACATATATATGGAATTTAGAAAGATGGTAATGATAACCCTATATGCAAAACAGAAAAAGAGAAACAGATGTACAGAACAGACTTTTGGACTCTGTGGGAGCAGGCGAGGGAGGGATGTTTCAAGAGAACAGCATGGAAACATGTATATTATCTATGGTGAGACAGATCACCAGCCCAGGTTGGATGCATGAAACAAGTGCTCAGGGCTGGTGCACTGGGAAGACCCAGAGGGATCGGGTAGAGAGGGAGGTGGGAGGGGGGATCGGGATGGGGAATACATGTAAATCCATGGCTGATTCATGTCAATGTATGACAAAACCCACTACAATATGGTAAAGTAATTAGCCTCCAACTAATAAAAATAAATTTAAAAAGTTAATATAAAAATCAACTCTATTTCTATGTGCCAGCAAGAAGCATTCAAAATTAAAATTTTAAAAAGTACAATATGCAGTAGCATTCTTAGATATTAACTATGCAGGGAAAAAGCTGTAAAAAGATGACATGGAAAACTATAAAATATTGCAATGAGAAATTAAAAAGCTAAACACTGAGTTATACTTGCACATGGATCAGAAGACAACAGTGTTTTTAAGATGTCAAGACTGCTCAAATTTACTAACCTAAATTTAAACTAAAATTCTCAGTATAAATTAAACTAAATGCAAAATCACCTCCATCAGGATGGTTGAAGAAAAACTAAAATACAATTGTTGGTGACAATGTAATTTAATTAGAACTCTTATGTTCTGTTGAAAACACTCTGAAAAATGTTTGGTTATTATTGTATTGTTGTTATTTAGTTGCTAAATCATATCTGACACTTTGCAACCACGTGGACCGGACTAGCCCACCAGGCTCCTCTGTTCATGGGATTCTTCAGGCAAGAATACTGGAGTGAGTAGCCATTTCCTTCTCCCGAGGATCTTCCCAACCCAGGTCTCCTGCATTGTAAGTAGATTCTCTGTCATCTGAGCCACCAGGGAAGCTCCGTATTTAATAGATTAGACTATCCCAATAAAAATGACTGAACTACTGCATGAAACATTATGAATCTCACAAATACAATGTTGTGATTGAAGGCATACAAAAGAATCTATTTTGTATAATTGCATCTATTAAAATGTTAAAAAGAAGTGAAAGCAAGTCTATGACATTCAAAGTTAGGAAAATACAGTGATAATTATAGAGTTTCCTTTCAAATTTATATGGTGTCAAACAAATGAGCATTGTTGAAGAGTAATACAATGTAACATTTTTCATAAGTAAACCCTGTGTCTTATTCCATCAGGATCTCTGTTATCAGGTCAACTTTACTTAAAAATAATGTAGAAACAAGGAGTCTACACCAAAGTTAATATCCATAGCAATATGTAGGTAAATAACATGCAAACTGGAACATTTTTCATAAAAGAATCACTACTTTATTTTTATTAATGATGCAAATTTGGGATGAAGAGTAAAAATTGCAGCTAAACACTTTATTTAAGGTTCATAATTTAATTGAGTAGATTTTTATAATTCATAAAGCCTTTCCAGATAAATATGACAAATAAAAATTTAAAGATTTTCACTCTTTAACAGTGATATTTTTCCCTTCCTTTTGAGTGATCAGGGGAGAAGAGACTGTTTTAAGTGATATATCAGTAAGTCCGCCTCTCCATATTATTCCTAGAAAATTATAAGATGATAGTGCACATTTCTTATTTGCTTCATGACCATATAAAAAAAGAAGAAGAAGAAAACATCTGGTTTTTAAAGAAAACCTGGTATTAACAAGAGCTATGAACAAATATTTACTAGAGTTGTGAATGCTGAATGTATTTTCATGTGTTTTTCATATATGAGAGGGGTAATCAATGGTCTGATGTTTCCTTCTGCATTGAAATTAGAGCATGAAGTGAATTGTCTCCTTTTCTAGTTAGCATTTATATTGGATCAATCTCAGCTTAATCATTTGTATACAATCATTTGCATGCTCCTTCTTCTCTTACATCTCTGAAAGGTCAGCATGCATTACTGTTTTGCCTTGACAGTGGAGGTTACTAAAATACACTAAGAATACAGAAGCTTATCAATGATCTCCAAAAACCATTAAATTCAGCAGCTCCAATATAGAAAGCCTAATTTGCCTGCATACCAACTACATCTTATCATATTTTTTCTTAACCCTTTAGTCATCTTCCCAGCTTTTTATTACTCCCAATACTCAACTCAATTCAACTCTTGAAGACCTCTGAACAGTCACTCAGTGCCAGCAATATGTAGCTTATCTGAGAGACATCATTATCTCATAATATGGCATGCAGGCTTTTGATTGCTCCATGACTAGATGAGTAAATAAGTGAATTCAAATGTACATAATTGGATACCTAATCCAATTTTAAAATGATACAAAATCTAGCTGAAAAGGAAACAAAAAAATATAAAAAACAATGAATATAAGCTCTAAAGCAACTTATCTGTTAGATTATAACCTCCAAGAAAGTAGACAGTGTACCTATTTTCCTCTACTTTGTTGCTGCTGTCAGTCCCTAAGTCATGTGTGATTCTTTGTGACCTGATGGACTAGCACGCCAGGCTCTTCTGTCCTCCACTGTCTCCTAGAGTTTACTCAAATCCATGTCTATTGAGTAGGTGATGCTATCTATCCATCTCACCCTCACCTCGTCATCTCTTTTTGTCTTCAATCTTTCCCAGCATCAGGTTCTTTTCCAGGGAGTCAGCTAGGCTGAAGTACTGAAGCTTCAACTTCAGCAACAGTCCTTCCAATGAATATTCAGGGTTTATTTCCTTTAGGATTGACTGGTTTCATCTCCTTGCAGTCCAAGGGACTCTCAAGAGTCTTCTCCAGTTTGAAAGCACTTCTCCAAAAACATCAGTTCTTTGCCTTTAATTCTTCTTTATGAACCAACTCTCACATTTGTACATGACTACTGGAAAAACCATAACTTTCACTATACAGACTTTTGTCAGAAAAGTGATGTCTCTGCTTTTTAATATGATGTCTAGGGTTGTCATAGCTTCCCTTCCAAGGAGCAAGCACCCTTTAATTTTATGGCTGTAGTCACTGTCTGCAGTGATTTTGCAGTCTAAGAAAATGAAATCATTTCAGTCACTTATAGAACTATACCTTACATAGAGAACATTCTTAAAATATATGTTGGTATAGCCACATAGCTGGGCTCCTTACTTATGCTCTAGCTTGAAAAGTATTCTCAAAACAAAAGTCAGAGTGATTATTTAGAAATTTATAGATCAGATTATGGTACTCTGCCCCAAATCTTTCCCTGTTTTCCCATCTCACAGAAAACATTAACTTGAAGTACTTAAAATGGTTTCAAACTACCCAATCCCCGACACCTGAAATTCTCCAACTTTCCTTCTCACCTACCTAGTTTGTTCCAGTCATTCTCACCTCCTCATGTTTTTTGTTTTGTTTTGTTTTGTTTTTAATGCCAAGAAACTTCCTGTTTCAGGACCTTTAGACTTGTTACTCCCTGGGTCTAATATTGAAAGAATTTCTCCCTCATTTCCTCCTAATTACATTATATTAGCAAGACTCTCCTTAGTCAACTTATATTAAATTCTTCTTACTGAGCCTCTGCCATTTCCTCTTATTTTTCTCCACAGCAATGACCACCATTTAAAAATATTTTAACCCACTTATTTACTTATTCTATTTCCTGCTAGAAAGCAAGCCACAAGTGGGGATTGATATGGCTTTTTTGTTTCAGCATTATATAGATTAGAGCTCACATATTACTGGTATGTAGCATGTGCTCAATAAATAAGAAAATGAAAGATCAGACATGTGTTAGACAATGAAGTAAAAATCAAACATTATGCCAACAACAGCAAAAACATAATTTTACAGTGAAGAAAATAAGTATGATATACTACCAAATGAGATAGTATTCATTTATAAATAATCATGTTATCAAAATAAGTCCCTCTTCCATTAATGGCATGGGTTGGGGTGATGATGCATCACAAAGAATACAGCCTGTCTTAGAAAGCCTACCCCATGTCAAGGCATATACTAAGTCTTTAATACTTAAAAGACCTTAGTGAATATATTTTTCTCTAAGCAATAAAGAATAAAGGATGCACCAGGAAGAAAAGCAGTAATAGAAGAATCCATAGGAGAGGTATGGATATATACCTCTATGTATACACCAATTGGGTCAGGATGATCCCCTGGAGGAGGAAATGGCAACCCACTCCAGTATTCTTGCTTGGAAAATCCCATGGACAGGAGAGCCTGGCAGGCTATAGTCCATGGGGTTGCAAAGAGTTGGACATGACTTAGCAAGTACACAGATATCTCAAATATATATTTGAGGATAATATCAGGGGAAAAAAAAAACAAATGGGACTAAACCAAATCAAAATCTTCAATATTAAATTTTTACATATCATTTTGCTTATTAATTCCCGACAATTTCCAAAAAGATAAATAAGAGTTCAACAGTATGTGCTGTAGTTAAAACAAACTTTTACATGAAGTTCATGGAATTCCTTATTTTTATGTATCTCCACTGATTTATAACACTTCATAAAAATCTGTCAAAAGGAGTTTCAAAACTTGCATTGTTACATATTTGCAACCAGTTTTATCAAATTTATACTAATTCAACTTCTGCACTGAATTTTTTTTCAATTAAAAGTTACAGATTCCATGATACACCAAAGAGACAGGATGAATACACAGTACAATTAATTTTAACACAATGTCTCTTATTCTACAAGTTTCCCTATTCAAAATTACATTCTCTAAACTACTGAGCTTTTCATATAACTTCTTGTAATATCTTTTTTTCATATTATTATGTTCTACAACCAGAATATTTGTAATGTTTTGGCCTTCCTGGACATTTGGAAAAAAAAAAATGAAGCTTATAGAATAATTAGCTGAACAGGATTGCAGACATCTAGCACCCTTGGCCTCACTCACAAATTTGATAATGAAAAAATCCACAAAGTTATGCAAAATGCTCCTTAATGTAAATCACTGGTAGAGAAAAGACTGGAAAAAAAAAGAATGAAGAGGTATAAATGTACTGCAATAATGCAAGCAATAAATGTGGAGTCTATGCTATGTAGTCAATATAGGAAGAGGAAGAAGGCATGCAAGTAGTTGAAATATTTTGGTATTTATTATATACCTGTTTTGCAACATAGAGGCCTGAAATTATTGAAGACATGTTTTGTCTCAAAGGTCCTCATCCTTCCCAAATTCTTTTCTCTGTCTGCCACTCTGCTCTTCACATGTCATATATTAAATATTCTCCTTCCTTTGTCTACCCTATTTTTCCAGCCTAAATTTACTCTTCCTCACTTCTCCTAAATAATCACAGTTGATTCTCTCATTATGCCCAATAGTCTATCTCCTTCCATTATCATTCTCCAAATCAGCGCTGTTCAGAGTGGCTAAATTCCACTAACTCTGGGGTCTTTCTCTGTCCTTATCACTCCTAATCTGTTGACAATATTTGACACCTTCATATTTTTACTGCCCTGTTTTTATTCAGTTTTTCTCCTCTCATGTTCAATGTGACACTTTGCCTTGATATTATTCAAATTGTCAGAAGGATAAAAAACCCTGCATTCTTTCTAGATGTTCTCTTTTTCATACTCACCAAACTTTTATGTCCTCAAGATTTTTATCATCTCCTGGGTATCATCACTTCCACTCAGGTCTTTTCATCCTTCTTCTTCCCTATTTTTCTATTCCCTTTCTTTTTCCTTCCTTTTTCCTTCCCTTCCCTTCTATCCCATTTCTGTTCTTTCCCCTTCCCTCCTCTTCTTTTGTCTCTCTAAACTAAATTAGGTTTGGGAAGATCCCCTGGAGGAGGGCATGGCAATATACTCCAGTACTCTTGCCTGGGAAATCCCATGGATAGAGGAGCCTGGAAGGCTACAGTCCATAGGGTTGCAAAAAGTTGGACACAACTGAAGTGACTGATCATGTACACACGCATACTAAATTATTTGTCAAATCTCCTTCAAGTAATAGTTCAATATAGATAATTCACTTAATACTTTTTGTATTTTAGCTTCAGTCCTATGAGGAATTTATACTTCCTTAATCATGGACAAATACAAAACCTAACAAGGAGTGAACAAATTCTTTGCCTCATAAAACTTCACTGGCCCCCTCCAGTTCTCTTAAAAACACTATTATTGCCCTATCATTGTTGTGCTTAGTTGCTCAGTCATGTCCAACTCATTGCAACCCCATAGACTGTAGCCTGCCAGGCTCCTCTGTCCTTGGGAATTCTCCAGGCAAGAATACTGGTGTGATGTGCCATGCCCCCCTCCAGGCCTATCATTGTTAAAATGCTCCAAAACAAAATCAGAGTCCTCTTTTCCACTGATGCCTACACGTGGCATTTAAGACTTCCATATTCCATTTTGGAGCCCCCAAAAATTGGGTTCCATAATCACTGCAGATGGTGACTGCAGCCATTACTCCTTGGAAGGAAAGTTATGACCAACCTAGATGGCATATTAAAAAGCAGAGACATTACTTTGCCAACAAAGGTCCATCTGGTCAAGGCTATGGCTTTTCCAGTGGTCATGTATGGATGTGAGAGTTGGACTGTGAAGAATGCTGAGTGCTGAAGAATTGATGGTTTTGAACTGTGGTGTTGGAGAAGACTCTTGACAGTCCCTTGGACTACAAGGAGATCCAACCAGTCCATCCTAAAGGAGATCAGTCCTGGGTGTTCATTGGACAGACTGATGCTAAAGCTGAAACTCCAATACTTTGGCCACCTCATGCGAAGAGTTGACTCATTGGAAAAAATCCTGATGCTGGGAGGGAGTTGGGGCAGGAGGAGAAGGGGATGACAGAGGATGAGATGGCTGGATGGCATCACCGACTCGATGGGCATGAGTTTGAGTAAAGTCTGGGAGTTGGTGATGGACAGGTAGGTCTGGCGTGCTGCGATTCATGGGGTCGCAGAGAGTCGGACACGATTGAGCAACTGAACTGAACTGAACTGATTCCATTTTACTTCCTTCTTTACTTTGCTAACTTGATTTTATCACTTCTAGCTTGGCATATTGTAATATTTGTTGTTCAGTCACTAAGTCATGTCCAATTCTTTGAGACCCCGTGGACTGCTTCACGCCAGTCTTTTCTGTCTTCCACTACCTCCCAGAGTTTCCTCAAAATCATGTCCATGTTATAAAATACTCTGAACTAATTTTCCTGCTTTTAGACATGCCTAATTCAAAATCACTTTATTTCCAACTATCGAAATATATTAGGAAACCTCTCTACATAGAATTGTTTAAGGCCTCTCCACAGACAAATTGAAAGCCGCATTCTAACTGCGATATTTAGAGTGTTTTTTGCATGCAGTTACTATTTCATTGTAGTTCAATTCATGTGAAATGTTATTACATTTCCTACATGACCCATCAGGCAATATTTTAAGGGCAATAACATCTCATTTACTTCATAGCCCACTGATGAAGTGAAGTCGCTCAGTTGTGTTCGACTCTTTGCTACCCCATAGACTGTAGCCTACCAGGATCCTCATTCCATGGGGTTTTCCAGGCAAGAATACTGGAGTGAGTTGCCATTTCCTCCTCCAGGGGGTCTTCCCAACCCAGGGATTGAACCCAGGTCTCCCGCATTGTAGGCAGACACTTTACCATCTGAGCTACCAGGGAAAGACATGGTTTAATCAGACTCCTGGCATCTAATCAGTCTGTTAGTGACCTCTTATTTCCAAAGAAAATATCCCCCAAGGAGAACAGCCAATTACTCGTTAAAAATCATCATCATCATTATCATCATCTTCAGCCCAAGATTAATCAGAGAACTAAAAACATTGGAAAATTATTAAGGAAGAAAACAAAACAAAACAAAAGGCTCATGTTTTGTCTCACTACCTTTTCTTAATCGGCTTTCATTTTCAGCAAGATTCATTGCTCCCATTTCCAGGCAAATGGGAATAGTAAAATGGTATAGTGGCATTGCACTGTTATCTATTGCAATACTTCTTATCTGGGATGATTTTAAAATGTAGGCTCCAATTCAGTAACTTTGAGAAGGGGCCTGGATTCAACATTTTTAAACATTTCTCAGGTAAAGCTAGCAGCACTGCTTTACAAGACACACTTTGCATAACAAAGATCTTTTGGAAGGCAGTGAGGTGGAGATGGAGGAGATAGGTACACTTAAGAAGTGAAAGCAGAAAAGAATAAAAGTGGAAAGACAATGGCATCAATTTTGCTGGGATGCCAATAAATATGTTCCAGCTGGTTCACAAAATGTGAATATAAAATCAATCAGAGGAAACATTTCATCAAAAAATGAACCATATCACTGTATTTCCACATACTTTGTAGACAATACATATATATTTAGTATCTCTCTTAATGAAGAAGACGTTATCTGTAATTTTACAGTTTTTTCATAACTTTTAATAAATTTGTGGTGGTAATCTCTCCTATCTTCATACAGCTCCTGAGACTCTTTCTTCTTAATCTCTATCTTTGCTCAGTTGCTTAGCATCAGAGTCCTTTCCAAAGAAAAGACCCTGATGTGACTGTGTGCATAGATGGCCAAAGTATTGAAGCTTCAGCTTTAGCATCAGTCCTTCCAATGAATATTCAGGGTTGATTTTCTTTAAGACTGACTGGTTTAATCTCACTGCTGTCCAAAGGACTCTCAAAAGTCTTCTCCAGCACCACATTTCAAAAGCATCAGTTCTTTGGTGCTTAGCCTTCTTTATAGTCCAGCTCTCACATCCATACATGACTGCTGAAAAAACAACAGCTTTGACTATTCGGGCCTTTGTCAGCAAAGTGATGTCTCTGCTTTTTAATACGCTGTCTAGATTGTCATAGCTTTTCTTTCAAGGAGCAAGCGTCTTTTAATTTCACGGCTGCAATCATGATCCACAGTGATTTTGGAGCGAGAGACTTTAGTCTCTCCATCTATTTGCCAAGTAATGGGACTGAAGGCCATGATCATCATTTTTGGAATGTTGAGTTTAAAGCCAGCTTTTTCAGACTCCTCTTTCACCTTCATCAAGAGGCTCTTTAGTTCTTTGCTTTCTGTCAGAAGGGTGGTTTCATCTGCATATCTAAAGTTTTTGATATTTCTCCTGGCAATCTTGATTTCAGCTTGTAATTCATCCAGCCCAGCATTTCGCATGATGAATTCTGCATATAAGTTAAACAAGCAGGGTGACAATATACAGCCTTGATGTACTCCTTTCCCGATTTGGAACCAATCTGTTGTTCCATGTCCAGTTCTAACTGCTGCTTCTTGGCTTGCATATAGGTTCCTCAGGGGACAAGTTAGGTGGTCTAGTATTCCCATCACTTTCAGAATTTTCCACAGGGTATTGTGATCTGCACAATAAAAGGCTTTAGCATAGTCAATGAAGCAGATTTTTTTTCTGGAATTCCCTTTCATTTTCTATGATCGAACAGATGTTAGCAATTTGATCTCTGGTTTCTGTCTTTTCTAAATCCAGCTTGTACATCTGGAAATTCTCAGTTCATGTACTGTTGAAGCCTAGCTTGAATGATTTTGAGCATTACCTTGCTAGCATGTGAAATGAGTGCAACTGTCTGGTAGTTTGAACATTCTTTGATATTGCCCATTTTTGTAATTTATCTATTTTAACCTTTGCATTTATGTCATTTCAAATTGAACAGGACATTATCAATAAAGAAAAAGCCAACAACTACAACAACTACCAACAACTACAAATATCAAGGTATTATTTATTATTATATGAACTAGTGCCCCAAATCTAGTTGCAGGTCCCTCTGGTTTAATAGGTTACAATAAATGAGTAAACAGTGTCTCCAACCATCCCCAACCTCAAACTCAAAAACTCTATGATAAACCAGGCTCAAGTATAAAGTCATAAAAAAACTGGTTCTTAACTTCTGTGAGGAAGGAAGAAACAACAGGGGTGAGAGGAGCAGCTGTTTTCCTTGCTTTGGAAAAGAATGTGCAGAATCTATCAATGCCCAATCAGTATTCTGGACAGAAACTTCTCAGTGAGTGCAGGGATTGTACAGAAAAGGAGTAGGAAAGGGCAGCCTTCTGGAATTAACCAACTCCTTCCAAGTTCTGGGTCACTACACCAATGAAAATAGGAAAGAAATTAAATTAAAAAGATATGGAAGGAATTAAGTACATTAAACTAGACCCACAAAATCAAAATAGTTTATGTCAAGCACTTGGAACATTTTCATTATTATATTTCACTGTATTTTGGAAGTTATGTATATATCATGTGGTTTGTAAAAAATAATCTGATACATAATTTATTCTGTTTATATATAGTCTTTTTTTAACTAAATGGTTTAGTTTCACAACCCAGACAAGAAGTTATAAACATAATATATGAATATACCACAACACCTGCTCCCATAATAATCACTGTTATGTTGTCATTGTGCTAACAATGGCCCACAGACATGCTACTTATTGAATTGTTCAGCATTGTTGTTTAAAGCAGACAGAAGTACAGTGGCCACATACAAAATCTGCGTTTATAAGGAAGCCAATTTCACTATGAGAAAATAAATCTATGATGAGGAATAAGAAGCAAAATAGAATTTTATGTGTAGAAGAGATCAGACATATAATTTGGAACTGAATTAATAAAAAGCTAGTAGCTTCTGGAGTTTATTTTTTGAAGTGGGGTCTAGTACTTGCACATGGTACCAGATGTGTAGATGATTTAAAGCAACAATGGAGCTGAATGAATACAGTAGTCTACAATTAATATGCACTTATAAACCATAAGTGCATTATAAAATGCACTTATGGACTTATAAATGGGTCCATATATCATTTAATAAGTTCTTATAACTAACCATTTTATAAAGCAGAGTTCTTTCATACACAATTTCAAAAATCTTAGTTTAGAATATTTTAAATTTTATAATATTTCACATTAATTGGAAATATAAAAAACTATTTGATATATACATTATGTTTATTTATCTGTCCAATTAGGATTCCTAGTAATTAAGATCAAAATCTCATGAGTTCTAACAGGATGGTCATTTAGCAATCACATAATAAGATGATTTTCAAGACGAAACTGACTTTAGGGATAAGTTTATCCTATAATGTCATTTTAAAGATGAAAAAATTAAAGACTAAAGATGTAATTTGACACAAAGGGAGTTATTTTTAAGTTAAAATAATATGGTTTTAATTTCTATGAATCAGAATCTCTTTAACTTACTATTCCACTCTTATTCAGCAAACTAAAAATATGCCATAAAATTAAGTCCACTAGCATCTCATGAGTCACTGTTTCTTTATAAATATTTCTTATTCACATAAGAGTCTGACCATTATGATGGTGGTTTGGAAATAAATTACTACTGCCATTCAAGCTCCTCAAAATCCATCAGGTGAGATTTGTACACACATGGAGTCATAAACAGGATCATTTTATGAACCTGATAAAAGAATAACCTGAGTAGAAAACTGTGGTCAGGAATATATGTCTTTCTAAAACAATCTTCTTATCACTCTCCAAAGACCATGAAACCAAACTGCATTAACTTGAAGTTTGACCCCAGTCCCATAAGTCTGGGCTACATGAAGAGACAATGCCCTCCACTCTTTCTCCTCTAATGAGTGCTCACTTTGATCTGGAGACAGTGTTTCACCTAACCCTATCTGTTAGACAGTTGAATAAAGGAGAGCTACTAAATTAATCAGAGGGACAAAATAATCAATTTAAGATCATTGTGCACTATTAGAAAATGTGGGTGTTAGGAGAATCTTTCTGGACAAGATTTGTAGTAGAAATGAGACTTTAGGTAATTCTGTATACCTTCACATGGATGCTCCTTACCTGTAATCAGTGAGCATATTTTTATTTTAACGGCAGTTAAAATACACACACACACACACACACACGCACATACACACACACACATTCTCTTTGGATAAGGGAATGTGCATTTTTTTGGACCTCTAACAGGGAGAAGTCTAAAATAAATTTATAACAAAGTTTAAAATAAAGATATAAAATAAATTTCTTATTTTATGTCCCATGGTACAAAAGATTTCATCATAAAAATATAGCCACACTCACATACACATGCACATATACACATACCCATATGCACATACACACACTATTCCACACGTGTACACACTACTCAAAATCAAAAGACAGGGAGAGATCAATGTTACCCAAAGAGCCAGGCAGGCTGTCTTCTTGTATCACATCTTTTAAAATAAGTTCTTTATGTTCTACTAGCTTTGTTTGTGACAGGACAGGCACAGTGCTGACAAATTTAAGTGAGGACTGGTAGCTCAGTTGATAAAGAATCTGCCTGCAATGCAAGAGACCCAGATTTGATCCATGGGTCAGGAAGATCCCCTAGAGAAGGAAATGGCAACCCACTTTAATACTCTTGCCTGGAGAACTCCAAGGACAGAGGAACCTGGCAGGCTACAGTCCATGGGATTACAGAGTTGGACACAACTGTATGACTAACTTTCTTTTCTTTCTTTCCAACATTGTAACTCTAGGAAACATTATGAGTTCACTAAACATTTTTCTCTTTTAAATTCTCTAACCCTTTCCTGCTTTATCTTTTGCCCACCTTTCCTGAGGTAGACTAGCCATGCTGAATAACTAGGAGGTATAACCTAAGGAACATTATCCTCCCTACCTAAACAGAGTGACAAGGTTGATACCACTTTGTGTTAAACACATACTTGAATCTTGTCTCTAGCTTTTCAGGCATATAAATTTGATTTTTCTCAGTGTGTCCAGAGATTTCCAGATTTACTCTAACCAATTATATAAATGAATAATGTAGGAATGGATTCCAAATATTGATTCATCATGAGAATTAATGTTTGCTTGTATGGACTGATCATCTTTGTCTATAAAAGAGAAATTCTATAGTGAGATTTAACGTAATTTGAATTTTGTCTGATATGCTCTAGAATCTAAGTCAGAAGAATGATATTAATAACTATATAATAGTGCAAAGCAGCCATCTTTGTGATAGGTATAAACCTAAATGGACTGGTCATCCACATAAGCTCACTGAAGTAGGTATCCTTTTCATATGGAAGGTGCTAAAAATTTATTTCAGTTCATTCTTGTTCTCTTAAAAATACTCTTTCAACAGTCAATTATATTGATTATAATTAAGTTTTCTTAACCTCAATCCCAATCTAATTATATCTCCTTGAGATTAATCCCAATTTATGTTGATTTCATTTCATAAATTCTTGGGCTCTTCAATCTCACTTTTATAATATATTCCTTATGTTTGCTATGATGATAAATTATTAACTCTTTCTTAATTGTATTTTCAGTTGGTAACCCTGCATTTTAGCTTTAACCTTTATTGTTTTGGGAGTATCTGTTTAGTTTTTTTTTTCTTTTTTCATTTATTTTTATTAGTTGGAGGTTAATTACTTTACGATATTGTAGTGGTTTTTGTCATACATTGACATGAATCAGCCATGGATTTACATGTATTCCCCATCCCGATCCCCCCTCCCACCTCCCTCTCTACCCAATCCCTCTGGGTCTTCCCAGTGCACCAGGCCCGAGCACTTGTCTCATGCATCCAACCTGGGCTGGTGAAAGAGACACAGATGTACAGGAGAGACTTTTGGTATCTGTTTAGTTTTTATCTTCATCTGGAAAAGATTGATCTCTAGGTGTGACATGAGAAACGATTTTTTCCTTTCCTCTAGTACAAGATTCTATGTCAATGGACATCTTGTGGCAACAAGATAGAGGCACTATAAGACATCAGAATTTTCTCACTAATATCAAGCTAGAGGAATAGAAGTATATCTGTTTTCTCAATAAGCACTTTTATGCCATTACTTGTTAGTAGTTCAAAGCATTTGATCACACTACGTTTTGACTTACCTAAATCCAAAAACAAAACAAAACCCAAAAAACACTTATGTAACAAAATATTACTCAACCACTAAAAAGAATGAATTAATGCCATCTGCAGCAACATGGATAGACTGAGACTGTCATAGTGAGTGAAGTAAGCCAGATAGAGAAGGAGAAAAATTGTATAGCATTATTTATATGTAGAATAAAAAGAAATGATACAAATGAACTTATGTACAAAACAGAATAAAACCCACAACTCTTAGAGAAGGAACTTACAGTTGCCTGTATACATTGCTATATTGAAAATGGATAGCTATCAAGGACCTACTGTATAGCACATGGAACTCTGCTCAATGTTATGTGGCAGCCTGGCTAGGAGGGGAGTTTGGGAGGGAGTGAGTACATATATATGAATGGCTGAGTCCCTCAGCTGTTGACCTGGAACTATCACAACATTGTTAATTGGCTATACCCCAATACAAAATAAAAAGTTAAAACAATTAATTCTGTATGGTATATTGAGATATTCTTCCTTCTTTTCTTAGTTTAGTTCTATAGCTGTACTGGTAGGTATTGAGGACTTACTTTGAGTCGACTTTTTGTTAGTCATAAGAAATTAGAATACGGTATGATAAGTGCTATCACGAGAATAAAAGCAGTGTCCTAAGGAGAACATAAGAAAAACTCTTAATATTGAATAAAGCACAGTTTCAATTTTTGGGGTACCTCCCAGCTACCCTCAGTTTCAACAATTCTCTAGAAGGATTCATAGAATTTAGCAGTCTTTAAACTCATGGTTAAATTTTAGCACAGTAGAAGCATACAAAGAAATATCATCTTGCAAGTGTTAAAATGACTGTCTTCAAAAATATAAGACATAAGTACTGGCAAGAAGGTAGAGAAAGGGAATACTTGTGCAATGGTGGTGGGTATGTGAATTGGTATAAGAGTACACATAGATATACTGGATTTCATATAGCCATTAGAAAATTCAATATACTTTATAAACATTATATCATTAACTGAAACCCCCAATTACACATACGCAGGATAATGTGAGGTGCAGGACACAAATGATTTTCAAGGTTCAATTAGAGGAGACATTTGCCTTATCTTAAGAACACTTGTTGCTAAAGAACTATGACTATAATAAATGAACCAAATCTGACTCCCTATTTAGGTAAGACCTTCTAAGCAACTCTGAAACTTTCTCATATCTTTTGGTCTATCTTCAAAAAATTCCTAATGAACACTGTATCCCTCATGCAGATAGCTACTATAAATGATCGCTAATGGTGCCTGTAAAGCACGGTGCTGGTTTTCTCACTGAGACAGGTAGTATTAATGTTGGTCACCCTGAATTTGAAGCAAACACAGTACACAGGTGTATGGAGAATCACATACTGACTGCACAAAATAGGCAAATTTCATCTCTTCTTGCTTTCAGGGAAATAAAAAGGTCAAAGTGGTCACTTGAGACCAGAGTTTTTCTGATTTTTCTGTCTGATTAAACTTAAAGTGGAGTGTCAGTGGGCCAAGGAGCTTAAGGGCAATGGGAAATTCAGTGCGCATTGTTACAGAATAGAGCCAAATCCCATCTATAGAAAAGTGGTGTGGGAACTTGCTAATAGAAGAAACTCGGTCAGCCGCAAATGTCTTATAAAACACAGAGTAAATTCTTTTAAAACTGACAAAGACTGGATAGTTTTCAATTACTTTCTGTCTATAAATCGCATTTAGATGAAAGAGCAAGAGGATAGGAAAAAAACAAAATGAGATGCAATTGCATTAATAAGAATCTTAGGGAATCTTAGGACCCCATAAGGATAGAGAGCTGATTCTTTGACTTCAAGCTAATATTTGGTAGGGAGCTTGTTAATCTGCAGAACAATATTAAAAGGAAGAAAGAAGAGGGAAGAAATGGAGGAAAGGAGAAGAAGAGAGAAGGAAGGTGGAAAGGAAAAATGGAAAGGACAGGAGGAAGGGAGGGGAGATGAAGAGAGGGAGGAAAACTGTTCTCCTTTAATAACTTTTCTTTCCACTTCTCTGTTGAAATTGAATTCTAGATAAATCAAATCACTTGCAGTTCAACAAATATGATGATCTTTCTTTCTCTTGGTTCTTTGTCCAAGTCACTTCCTTTGCCTATGACACTCTTGTCCTTACCCATTCTGGGGGATATTTTCTACTCCTCCTTCAGAACCTGGCTCAGATGCATTGTTTCCTGGAAAATCCTCTGTGATGAACAATAAGATATATTTATAAATAATTAAATGTAGCAACCAAAAACAAATCTTTAGCATAGCATGCATTTTGATATATTTTATTTACCATTTTGCTTTTACATCTTATTCAGCTGGCTAGGTGTGGGTATTATCATATGTTATTAGCACCTAGCATAGTAACTGAGATCTAGTACATATAGATGATTAATAATGATTTCATGATAAATCTCACAATGATTCTCTAACCATAACCACTACCACCTAAGGGGAGAAATGACAAAGAATTTGGGAGTATGTCAGAACAAACCTGTTGCTAATAACGTAAAATGATGTATCCAAAATATAAAGATAGATCAGTAAAATCATGTTCATTCAAACATGATTAATAATTTAAGTAGAAAGAAATATAATTGAAGACATGACCCACATTATTTTTCAGTAGTAATGAGATACCAGTTCAGTTCAGTACAGTTCAGTTGCTCAGTCGTGTCCGACTCTTTGCAACCTCATGCATCGCAGCACGCCATGCCTCCCTGTCCATCACCAACTCCTGGAGTTTACTCAAACTCATGTCCATAGAGTCATTGATACCATCCAGCTATCTCATGCTCTGTCGTCCCCTTCTCCTCCTGCCCCCAGTTCCTCCCAGCATCAGGGTCTTTTCCAATGAGACAACTCTTCCCATGAGGTGGCCAAAGTATTGGAGTTTCAGCTTCAGCATCAGTCCTTCCAATGAACACCCAGGACTGATCTCCTTTAGGATGGACTAGTTGGATCTCCCTGCAGTCCAAGGGACTCTCAAGAGTCTTCTCCAACACCACAGTTCAAAAGCATCAATTATTTGGCACTCAGCTTTCTTCACAGTCCAACTCTCACATCCATAAATGACCACTGGAAAAACCATAGCCTTGACTAGATGGACCTTTGCTGGCAAAGTAATGTCTCTGCTTTTTATTTTTTATTTATTTATTTATTTATTCTTTGCATTGATCACTGAGGAAGGCTTTCTTATCTCTCCTTACTAGCTGGCAAAATGTGGGTGGCATTGCATCCCTTCTAATTCAAGCAGACTTCAATCAAATCAAATGTCCCTAGTTCCTTTCTCAGATCTATGAAATCTCACAAATATAATCTTTCCCCCCAAATCAGAGGACACTTCTATCCCCCATTTCACATTCTGTTCCTTGATCCTCAGTCTTCCTCTCCTTTCTTACCAAGTACCTGCCAATATAAAACTACCACCCATACTAATATATTGGATAGAAAAATGATTTTAAAATGAGAAGCTTTATGCTTAAAAAACATAAAAGTTATCTGAGAAAGGTTTATCAAAGTATCATATGCCTCCTCAAATTTGAAAAGAAGCCCTCTTAAAATGTGACAAATTTACATACTTGGACACATAGTACAATATACAGAGGAAGGAGAAACTAACTTTTTTTTTTTTTTTAACATACCACATGCCACAAATTAAGAAAATCCAGGTAAATTCTCAGGATTATTTGGTTAAAGATAAGTTAAATTGAAAGTCACTCAGTCGTGTCCGACTCTGCAACCCCATGGACTACACAGTCCATGAAATTCTCCAGGCCAGAATACTGGAGTTGGTAGCCTTTCCATTCTCCAGGGGAACTTCCCAACCCAGGGATAGAAGCCAGGTTTCCTTATTGCAGGTGGATTCTTTACCAGCTAAGTCACATGGAAATCCCATTGTTTGGTTAGAAGGGTATTATATATCCCATTTAGAGGTAAAAACTGAGACTCAGTATTTTGAAATAAATGCTCGTACTCACACAGAGACTAGTAGAGTAGTATAGTTTATTTCCTTGGTCATAAATAATAATAAATGATTAGGTAGGGCATCAACTTTGGTCATTCAATCCACTCTTTTAAAAAAGTCTCAAGACATTACTATATTTTTTCTGGGTAGACAAGCATGTTTTAAATAATGGATGTTTAAGAGGGACATTCTGCAATAAGGAGGAAAGCAAACATGTCATGAGAGATTCAAACAAAATCCCTGCTTTGAAATATAACCACATTATATTGAATGTATAAACACAGCAGTGTGTTTCGGTTCTTTGAAATAAATGTGGATACTGTTTCTATTCTTGGATGTAAAATAAGATCATTGAGTGTTTAGAAGAGTCATCATTTTTTTTTTTTTTTAATTTAAAATAATACAAGCCTACAGGCCAGTGTAACGTTTCATCATGTGGCTCAACAATACTTGAAAATCTAATTCCTGACATTGGAGATGATATCCCAAGTTTTAATAGGATTTCAGTGGGATAAGAATGTGTGGGTGTGCTCAGTCGCTTCAGTCGTGTCTGACTCTTTGCAATCCTATGGATTACAGCCCACCAGGCTCCTCTGTCCATGGGATTTTTCAGGAAAGAATACTGGAGTGGGTAGCCGTTTCCTCCTTCGGGGATCTTTCCTACCCAGGGATCGAACCTGCATCTGCCAGCATCCCCTGCACTGCAGGCTGATTCTTTACCTACTGAGCTGCTTGGGAAGCCCTGGAATAGGAACATGAGAGTGCAATGAAAGCTTTAGCAGATAGAGCTCCACAAGTCCTTCCTTTATGTTACCAAAGGATGATCACATCATCTACAAATGAATCTCCAAGTTATAATTGCTGCTTTTGTGTCTAATTAGGAATTAAAAGAAGAGGTGTTGAAATAGGCCCTGGTGTTGTATCTGGCTTGTGATTTATGAAACTTATTGTTGGATAAAGGCTGCAAAACCATCTGTTTCTTACAACAATGATACACAGCCTCTTAAATATCCAAAGCAGATTTTTTTCACATCAATGCTGAAATTTCCTCTCCATAAAAAACTTTATCCCTCACTCAATAAGTTTGGCATTTTTATTCTAAGCTGCACATCTATATCTACATATTTTCCCTAACCTGTATTCCTAGATCACTTCCCTTTTATTGGTCTATGTCTACATTCCTCTCCCTACATCAAATATTACTATGGCATAATTTAAGAGCTGTTACTTCTTGGTGATTTTTCACAGTTACCACGTTTAAATTTTCAGTTAAATTTATACTCATTTGTTTTTTTCTACTTCTGAATGGGCTATTTAGAATTAAACGCTGCATATATTCCTGAACTTGGGAGTATGCCTTTGGAGGATCTAAATCATATCAATATGACACTCTGCTCAGTTAATTAATGCAACATCTCTGTGTCTCTATGGAGACGGATTGAGCCATGTGTCCACTGAACCACAGACTGCTGAGTGTCATTTGACTACAGCACTACTAATGTGTCTTTATCTAAGGTATGTACTATTCATGTATGCGGTCTCTTCATCATCACCTGATCCAGGTTTCATCATTCTCCTTTTTCAGATTCTGTTCAGTACTTGACTTATGTTTTTCTCATAAAAGTAGTTGTAATATGGTGATATCAAACCCTTGTATGCTTAAATGACTTTTATCCACAAATTATTTAACACTTTCAACCAAAGTCTGTCTTTGCTTAAATGGTTATGTCAACCTAAAATGGCAACCCACTCCAGTATTCTTGCCTGGAAAATCCCATGGACAGAGAAGCAGGGTAGGCTACAGTCCATGGGGTCACAAGAGTCGGAGATGACTAAGCGACTTCACTCACTTCACTTTCACACTCTCCCAATCTTACAATCTGACTCATATTCATTATTCAAAGTCAAGATCCAATGCCTTTTCATTTGTTCTCAACATGACTCAAAGCCCTTTTATCACTTTATTTTGAAATTCCAAGGAGTGTATGTATTTTCTGTGCAACAATTTCCTTGGAGATTGTTTTTTCTGATACATGTATTTTCTAATTATACTGGAATCTTTAACACAAATTTAGGTAATAATCTCCACAGTTATTTTGGTAACTTTAATATAGTAATCACTGAAATAATTTCAGCTTTCACCTGTAAGAAGTTTTTCTCCTCCAACACATCTCCACCATTTAACTGTAAATTTTTAAAAGAAAACTTCTTTTTCAGAAGATATAAAGCAGTGATTTATTTTTGGTAAAATCAGTACGTTATTTTTGACAGTCAAGCATTAATTCAAAAGTAGTGAGATGTTAGAGACATGAAGCAGTTTCTCTTATTCTAAGTCGTATATGTAGAAGATGAGTTAAAGGATAAAAACTTTTTTGAAGGTGAAGGTGAGCAAAATCTTCTTCCAGAAAACCTGAACTTCTGTCAATGAAGATTACAAATCCAAGTGTGTGTGGCACACAAAAATTGAACTAAAGTGTCCCCTAAATCAGTATTTCCATCCCTTTAATCATTTCAATACAATTTAATCAATATTGAGTACGTATTTACTGTGTTACTTGAACTGCTCCAGGCATTTTGAAGATACAGAATTCAACTGTATGTGACTCTGTATGATTTCAACTTTCAGCCTTCCTTACTGACAAGTTTGGGAGAAAAGATAAGAATTCAGATAAGTATAAATAAAATATATATATGACAGAATGTGCTCTGGTAAGATTGCAATTGAACATCTCTCATGTCTTAAGTTTTTGTGTGTGTGTTTTTCTAATGTATTCCACAAGAAAGACTTTAATTTCAATTAGATAAAATCTTTGGGAGAAAGAGTAGTTATTATATTGAGCTTCAGAGACTGAGTAAAATATTGACAGATTTGAACAGGGTAAAGATCTTCTGAGTCAGACAGAAACTCTTAAAAAAAGATGCTGCCACTCTATTTCTAGAAAAACAAGCTGGGAAACCACTTCTATCTTTAGTGGTCATTGTTGTCAAATGGTTCTAAAAGCTTTCTAACCTTTGTCAAATGCATCACTCATCACTAACACTAATGATGCAGAAACTGACTCTTGCTCTACAGGATTAACAAGGCCATGGTCTGTAGTCTTTGTTGGGAGGCTAAAAGATGAAATAAAGAACAAAATGCCACAACTCAATCCTCTTTAATCCTACCTGTTCTCTGTACCTGATGAATGACTTCTAAAGCTAGGGAACATTTGATTTGAAGTTCCATGTTAAGAGCCAGGAGATTAAATTGAAAATATAAAATGCTCTGAATAGTAAAGACACACATTCTTTATTGTGAAATAACACACTAAGTAAAGATGGCTAGATATCAACATAGGGAAAATTTTAATTAGAAATATCCCTAAACCTTGTGTAAGTAGAGAAGTCACATTAATAGTCAACATTAGTTCTGCCAAAGGGCATATACTATTTTTGACTAAATGTTATAATTATGTTAGTTCTTTGCCATTAATGCTATCATGAATATACAGTTTTGCACTGGAAAAGGCTTCTGGTTGGATTTAGTCTCATTTTCTCATTTCAGTTGAACAACTTTCACTGTATGAGAGGGAATCTGTCAATGGAAGAGCATTTACTAGAACTCAGGGATTTTATTCTCTACACTAGTATTCTTTCAAAAAGCTCCCAAGCAACTTATATTTCATCACTTTCCATCTCAAATGAGCACTGAAAGAAAAGTTTCTAAAGAATCAACTTAGTTTTCTTAACAGTAATCCTTATTTAGATTCATGAGCAATTAGATATTTAGTACCTCTGTAATCTTTCTGTGGTAAAACTAACAGACACTGACCAAATACTGTCCACCATTCGCTGTTGTTGTTCAGTTGCTCTGTCATGTCCAAATCTTTGTGACCCCATGGACTGCAGCATAAGAGGCTTCCCTTTCCTTAACCATCTCTTGGAGTTTTCTCAAAACTCACGTCCATAGAGTCAGTGATGCCATCCAACCATCTTGTCCTCTGCTGTTCCCTTCTCCTCCTGCCTTCAGTCATTTTTTTTATATGATTTTCAGTTCAGTTCAGTTCAGTCGCTCAGTCGTGTCCGACTCTTTGAGACCCCATGAACCGCAGCATGCCAGGCCTCCCTGTCCATCACCAACTCCCGGAGTTCACCCAAGCCCATATCCATTGAGTCGGTGATGCCATCCAACAATCTCATCCTCTGTCATCTCCTTCTCCTCCTGCCCTGAATCTTTCCCAGCATCAAGGCATTTTCAAATGAGTTGGTACTTTGCATAAGGTGGTCAAAATATGGGAGCTTCAGCCTTAGCAGCAGTCTTTCCAATGAATATTCAGGACTGATTTCCTTTATGATTGACTGGTTTGACTTCCTTGTCATCCAAGGAACTCTCAAGAGTCTTCTCCAACACCACAGTTCAAAAGTATAAATTCTTTGGTGCTCAGCCTTCTTTATGATCCAACTCTCACATCCATACATCACTATTGGAAAAACCATAGCTTTGAAAAGATGGATCTTTATAGGCAAAGTAATGTCTCTGCTTTTTAATATGCTATCTAAATTGGTCATGGCTTTTCTTCCAAGGAGCAAGTGTCTTTTAATTTCATGGCTGCAGTCACCCATCTGCAGTGATTTTGGAGCCCAAGAAAATAAAGTGTCTCACTCTTTTCGTTGTTTCCCATTCTATTTGCCATGAAGTGATGGAACCAGATGCCATGATCTTCGTTTTTGAATGCTTAGTTTTAAGGCAACTTAAATGTCCATCATTCTAATGGTCGCGATTAGAGTCTCAGAAAAGGACTACATCTACTCCAAAATCAAGAAGAAATTTTAGAACAACATCTTGTGCCCAGGGATCTCTTGTGTGCATGCTAAGTCACTTTAGGTGTGTCCAACTCTTTGCCACCCTATGGATTGTAGCCCCCAGGCTCCTCTGTCCATGGGAATTTTTTGGGCAAGAATACTGGAGTGGATTGCCATGACCTCTTCCAGGGGATCTTCCCAACCCAGGACATGAACCTTGATCTCTTATGTCTCATGTATTGATAGGTAGGTTCTTGACCACTAGTGCACCTGGGAAGCCAGGGATCTCTTATAAAGTGATATTTGTAATCATAATTGGCAGATTTAGCTTCATATGCAAATGTTTGATTAACAATTTATTGGTGTGTAAATTTTAAATAGGTATTCCTTAAAAAACTGTTGGAATTCATCTTTTTAATAATAAAGAGCAAAGAGAAAGCTTATTCATATGGTTTATTATTTGTCTAGCACTATTAGTACTTTGACATAGACATATGTTAATTGTAGTATTAGAAAACTCATGTTTGCTTAAAACTAAACCTGTACAAAACTGACAGAATGCTTCTAATCCCAAATAAGACAACAGAGGAGTTGGCTTAAGGGCTAGATAGATCCCTATTTGTAATTTATTTTGCTACATCTCAAGCATTTTGAAAAATGTGCATTGTCAAAAGGAAGCTAAGATTTAAGAATAGTGATAGAGCCCAGAGAAAATGTTAAAGAGAAACAGAAAAACAGTCTATGGAAGGTACGTAGCATAGTGGCTAAGTATATGGACACCATGGTTGGACTGTATGGATTCAAATCTCAACTCTACTATACGTGAACTTTTTGACCATGGACATAGTACTTTAACTTTTTGTGATCCTATTTGTTCATATATGGAGTCTGGGAAAAAACAGCATGTGGACATTTAAGAAGGGGTAGGGTGGGGTTTGCAGAGGTCTGGAAACAAAGATAGTTCCTCAAGTTCATGTTCAGCACTTTAGTTTCAAGAAGAGTAGAATATTTGTCTCAAGGGAAAGACACTGAGTTCCTGAGCTAGTTATCATTGGAGGAACAAGTTAAAGAAAAAGTTACTTAATTTAGAGAAAAATACTGGAGTTTAGAAATAGGCCATAACTTCTTCAAGTCTTGAAATAAAAGTGGAAATAGTAGAAATAATGAGTGGTACTGAATTAGCTGTACTACAAGATAGATTTCAAAAAAAATCTCCTGAAGGCAAATATGATCCCAAGACTTCAAGCATACAAAGTTATAGGTATCAATCATGAAACTACAGGTGGGAAGTAAGTGAATTTCATTCTGTAGATCTTTGGAACCACAGCACAGAACATATACATACAGGTACATTTGTGCTTGCTAAATATATTGTAAGGAACAGGGTGATTTTTAATTCTGGATATTTCAAATTTTAGTTATGAAGTGAAGATTGAAATGTCAAAATGTAGCAACATCCTGGCACTGGAATTTGAAAGATAGACAGACAGCCATTAAAAATGCTTTCTAGTTTATATAAGGAAGTCCTAAAAATCATATTTTTATATTACAACACATTGATATGACTGAAACATCTAATTGGAGATCAACAGAAAGCAAACAAATTCACATTGTTCAAACAGTATTTTAATAGCATTACCAGTGTTATTTCATTAATTTCATCATTTAATCAACAAAAATATAAATGACATTATATAACTGTCCTCCTCACAGATTTAATCTGATTAGTTGATTTTGTCCCATTTTTTTTTAAATGAAGATACTACAAATAAAAATAACAACACTTAAATGTAAATAAAAGAGAAAAAGGAAAAAATGTCAAGCTTCATCATTTGTGTTAGACGGTAATAATTGTTTTTCAAATAAAAATGTAAACTAGACATACCCATTTCTATATTTCACTGAGATTGTTATCTTATACGAGAATGAAAGGTACATTTCAAATATAATCAACTTAAAATCATATAACTCCAATACTTTGGCCACCTGATGCAAAAAGCTAACTCATTTGAAAAGACCCTGATGCTGGGAAAGATTGATGGCAGGAGGAGAAGGGGATGATAGAGGATGAGATGGCTGGATGGCATCACCGACTCAATGGACTCGGGTTTGGGTGAACTCTGGGAGTTGGGGATGAACAGGGAGGCCTGGCGTGCTGCGGTTCGTGGGGTCGCAAAGAGTTGGACGTGACTGAGTGACTGAACTGAACTGAACTGAAAATCATATAAAAAAAATTGAGATCATTTATATGAATGATTTTTAAATAATTTTGAGTCATTTAAACAGGGTTCCAATAAGTAATGACTCATATTTCTTTTTGATAGAATGCTTGGGTAAATGAAAGAGTTTGCCTAACATGACATAGCAACAATAACAACAAAAATAAAACATCATTCATTAAACATTCTCCATCTGACAGGCCCTGTTCTAACATAAATCTAACAAGGAAAACCTATATTCATTCCCATTTTAGAGAGGGGGAAACCAAGGTACATTTCTTTCCAGTAAAATTTCCAGTGCCACACAACTGGTAATATTATAGCTAAGATTTGTCCCTACGTGGTCTGGGTCCAAAATCCAAAGTTAACCACTTAATAATATCCAATATCCTCAAAATGCTATTCTATGGGCATAATGCACACACAAACACCCAAATTTTTAGCCCTAACTTTTTGCAAACACTATTATGAGAATCATAATATCAAATGGCTCTCTGAAAGTTCTTAATTTTATTTTGAAAGTAATTCATTAATGAAAAGGGTCATCTGTAATAGCATGAATGCTTATATTATTTTATAATTTTTATTCCCCTATCTTAATATTTTCCCATGGCATAGACTCAATTATTTTTCAATCTGAACTAAGTTGAGTAGTGTTTCACCATTATTCTTTAGAATATAGTAAGTCAAACTCAACAAAAAATTAAGCATACACAGTGTGTTAAGTGGATATTTGTGTTAACTGTATAGCAAAATGAAGACAGACTAATATATGGACTTTGTGTAGTAAAGTTAACATGCAGAAGTCAATTCAAAGAAAACAGTAGTATGCTATTATGACTTCATCAAAAATTTTATTAAAAGGAATATTTGAGTTTAAATATGACTAGTGGATTGGCTTTTGAAAGAAAACTCTGCAAGCAGGATGCTATCTTTGATTCAAATCTGTGTAAAGAGAAGTATCTTATAAAGAATGCCTAAATTGAAATCTCATGTGTTATATTTAAAATAATATCTGCTGTACATTATCCAAACTTTTGGTTTTCAATTACACTATTCTTTTCTTTTCTTTTTTTTTACTATTCTTAATACTATGGAACATGATGAATAAATGTATTGGAAATTCTTCCTTAAAAAGGTCACTTTTCAGGTTGGTCTAATGAGCCAAGCCTCTGGTCAATAAGAAAAGTACACCCAAAATAAGCTCAATCAATTAATTGCATAAAAAATAAGTCAGGCATTTCACATTTATCCATATTTAGCCTAGCCTACATTTTATCACCAGACACTATTGTTGAGTGCTTTGGGGAAAACATAACTACTAAGAGCTCTGTGTAAAAGTAGGGGAAAACATTAAAGGAAACTACTTCATAGTTATAGTTACTTTTCCTTAAAGGTAGATATATTTCTCCAACAATCTGGGAAAGGAAAAACAAAATTCAGGGGCAGTGATAGTGAAATAACAAAGCATTCTGAGAAAATTAACTTCTTCCCTTATATGATCTCTCTGCTGACAATTTATTTATTATAGTATTTATAAGGCTGCAACTTGGAGTTCTTCCACCATCTCAAATTTTGGTTTCAAGCATCACAAACACAAAAGAAGAAGAAATAAAAGCACTCTAACAGAATCTTGTTCCAAATTTCTTTCTATTATGTGTTGCAAATTTTCTTTCAAAAACTTCTTTGACATAAATCAAAGCAAGATCCTCTTTGATCCACCTTCTAAAGTAATCAAAATAAAAACAAAAGGGGCCTAATTAAACTTAAAAGCTTTTGCACAGAAAAGAAAGTATAAAAAAGATGCAAAGATAAACCTGAGAATGGAAGAAAATAATTGTGAATGAAGCAACTGACAAAGGGTTAATCTCCAAAATGCTCAAGCATCTCATGGAGTGCATCGCCATCAAAAAACAGGGAGAAAACCTAAACAAACATTTCTACAACAAAGGCATAAACAAGTGAAAAGATGCTCAACATTGCTTATTATTAGAGAAAAACACATCAAAACTACAATAGGCACTGCCTCACACCTGTCAGAATGGCCACCATCAAAAAAATCTACAAACAATAAATGCTGGAGAGGATGTAGAAAAAAAAGAACCCTCCTGAACTGTTGGTGGGAATGTAAATTAAACAGCCTTTATGAAGAACAGTATGGAGAGTGCTTAAAAACCCAAGAATAAAACTACTGGGCATACATTGTGGGAAAATCATAATTCAAAAAGACACACATACCCCATTGCTTATTGCAGCACTATTTACAATAGCCAGGACCTGGAGGCAACTTAGATGTTCATTGACAGATGAGTGGATAAAGAAGTTGTAGTATATCTATATATATAGATATAGATATATACATACATACATATATACACTAGAATATCACTCAGCTATAAAAAAGAACAAATTTGAGTCAACTGTAGTAAGGTAGATGAGCCTAGACTCTGTTACATAGAGTGAAGTAAATCAGAAAGAGAAAAACTAGTATTGTATATTAATGCATATACATTGAATCTAGAAAAGTATACTGATGAACCTATTTTCAGGGCAGGAATGGAGATGCAGATGTAGAGAACAGAATTGTAGACACAGCGGGGAAGGAGAGGGTGGCATGAATTAAGAGAGTAGCCTTGAAGCATATACATTACCATATGTAAAATAGATAACCAGTGGGAATTTGCTGAATAACCTAGAAGGGTGGGGTGGAGGGGTGGGTGAGAGGAAGGTTTAAGAGGGAGGGGACATATGTATGCTTATAGCAAATTCATGTTACTGCATGGCAGAAACCAATACAACATTGTAAAGCAGCTATGTTTCAATTAAAAATAAATTTTTAAAAGTAAATATTGACCAAGAAAGAAAAAAAGGACTTCTGAATCCTGGGAGTTCTCAAAGGTGACTATCTAACCAGAATTATAAACAAATATAATCAGTTGGGAATGTTGATGTAACAACATTTAAAAGATAATAGTATTGATTGTTTATCCCTGCTTCCTGTACTTATCTAGCCAGTAGACTTAATACTTACAGGCAGAAACATTAGAAAAATGATGACTCTGAGATAAAGACCCAACTTTACCACAAATCCTTAGTCAGAACCAATACTTCCCACTGTAAATGAAAATACAGTGTTCAAGACAAGGTCCAATAGAGTGAGATAGGTTTTGGGGTTTTGGGGGTGCAAGACTTATACAATTTAGGAGTGCTTATTAAAATAAAAATACAAATTATAAATATAAAATTAAGAAAACTTATACATGTTTCATATCACTAAAAGATGAACTCTCCAGGTTGGTAGGTGCCCAGTATGCTACTGGAGATCAGTGGAGAAATAATTCCAGAAAGAATTAAGAGACAGAGCCAAAGCAAAACAACACACAGTTGTGGATGTGACTAGCGATGGAAATAAAGTCTGATGCTGTGAAAACCAGTGTTGCATAGTAACCTGGAATGTTAGGTCCATGAATCAGGTAAAGTGGAAGTGGTCAAACAGTAGATGGCAAGAGTGAATATCGATATTTTAGGAATCAATGAGCTAAAATGGACTGGAATGAGTGAATTTAACTCAGATGACCATTATATCTACTACTGTGGGTAAGAATCCCTTAGGAGAAATGCAGTAGCCATCATAGTCAACAAAAGAGTTTGAAATGCAGTACTTGGATGCAGTCTCAAAAGCGACAGAATGATCTCTGTTCATTAGCAAGGCAAACCACTCAATATCACAGTAATCCAAGTCTATGTCCTGACCAGTAATGCTGAAGAAGCTGAACTTGAACGGTTCTATGAAGACCTACAAGATGTTCTAGAACTAACACCCAAAAAGATGTCCTTTTCATTATAGGGGACTGGAATAGAAAAGTAGGAAGTCAAGAGCTACCTAGAGTAACAGGCAAATTTGGCCTTGGAGTACAAAATGAAGCAGAGAAAAGGCTAAGAGAGTTTTGCCAAGAGAACGCACTGGTCATTGCAAACACCCACTTCCAACAAAACAAGAGAAAAATCTACACCTGGACATCACCACATGGTCAATACCAAAATCAGATTGATTATATTCTTTGCAACCAATAATGGAGAAGCTCTATACAGTGAGCAAAAGCAAGACTGGGAGCTGACTGTGGCTCAGATCAAGAAATCCTTATTGCCAAATTCAGACTCAAATTGAAGAAAGTACGGAAAACCACCAGATCATTCAGTTCAGTTCAGTTCAGTTGCTCAGTCGTGTCCGACTCTTTGCGACCCCATGAATTACAGCACGCCAGGCCTCACTATCCATCACCAACTCCCAGAGTTTACTCAAACTCATGCCCATGGAGTCGGTGATGCCATCCAGCCGTCTCATCCTCTGTCATCCCCTTCTCCTCCTGCCCTCAATCCCTCTCAGCATCAGGGTCTTTTCCAATGAGTCAACTCTTCGCATGCGGTGGCCAAAGTATTGCAGTTCAGACTATTCAGGTATGACCTAAATCAAATTCCTTACGATTATTACAGTGAAATTGACAAATAGATTCAAGGGATTAGATCTGATAGACAGAGTGCCAGAAGAACTATGGAAAAAGGCTCATGGCACTGTACAGGAGACAGGGATCAAGAACACTCCCAAGAAAAAGAAATGAAAAAAGGCACAATGGTTGTCTGAGGAGAGGAGAAGGTAAAGGCAAAAGAGAAAAGGAAAGATATACCCATTTGAATGCAGAGTTCCAAAGAATAGCTCGGCGAGATAAGAAATCTCAGTGATCAATGCAAAGAAATAGAGGAAAACAATAGAATGGGAAAGACTAGAGATCTCTTCAAGAAAGTGAGACATACTAAGGGAACATTTCATGCAAAGATGGGCAAAATAAAGGACAGAAATTGTATGGACTTAACAGAAGCAGAAGACATTAAAAAGAGGTGGCAAGAATACACAGAAGAACTATACAAAAAAAGATCTTTATGATCCAGATAACCACGATGGTGTAATCTCTCACCTAGAGCCAGGCTGCTTGGAATGTGAAGTGAAGTGGGCCTTATGAAGCATCATTATGAACAAAACTAGTGGAGGTGATAGAATTCCAGGTGAGCTATTTCAAATCCTACAAGATGATGCTGTGAAAGTGCTGCACTCAATACATCAGCAAATTTGGAAAACTCAGCAGTGGCAACAGGACTGAAAACTGTCAATTTTCATTCTAATTCTAAAGAAAGGCAATGCCAAAGAACAGTCAAACTACTGTAGAATTGAACTCATCTCACAAACTAGCAAAGTAATGCTCAAAATTCTCCAAGCCAGGCTTCAGCCATACATGAACCGTGAACTTCCAGATGTTCAAGCTGGATTTAGAAAAGGGAGGAACCCGAGATCAAATTGCCAACATCCCTTGGATCATTGAAAAAGCAAGAGAGTTCCAGAAAATTGTCTACTTCTGCCTTATTGACTATGCCAAAGGCTTTGACTGTGTGGATCACAACAAACTATGGAAAATTCTGAAAAAGATGGGAATACCAGACCAACTGACCTGCCTCCTGAGAAATCTGCATGCAGGTCAAGAAGCAACAGTTAGAACTGGACATGGAACAATGGACTGTTTCCAAATTGGGAAAAGAGTACATCAAGGCTGCCTATTGTCAACCTGTTTATTTAACTTATATGCAGAGTACATCATGTGACACATGGGTTGGATGAAGCACAAGCTGTAATCAAGATTGCCAGGAAAAATACCAATAACCTCAGAACTGCAGATGACACCACTCTTAACGACCGAAAGCAAAGAACTAAAGAGCCTCTTGATGAAAGTGAAAGAAGAGAATGAAAACACTGGCTTAAAACTCAACACTCAGAGAACTATGATCATGGCATCTCGTCCCAGCACTTCATGGCAGATAATGGGGAAATGAAACAGTGAGAGACTTTATTTTGGGGGTTCCAACATCACCGATGCTGACTGCAGCCATGAAATTAAAAGACGCTTGCTACTTGAAAAAAAAAAAAAAAAAAAAAAAACACGCTATGACCAACCTTGAGAGCATGTTATAAAGCAACCTAGACAACATTTTAAAATGCCAACAAAGGTCCATCTAGTCAAAGATATGGGTTTTCCTGTAGTCATGTGTGTGTGTGTGAGAGTTGGGACGATATAAAAAACTTGAGTGCTGAAGATTTGATGCTTTTGAAATGTGGTGTTGGAGAAAACTCTTGAGAGTCCCTTGGACAGCAAGAAGATCAAACCAGTTCATCCTAAAGGAAATCAGTCCTGAATATTCATTGGAAGGACTGATGCTGAAGCTGAAACTCCAATACTTTGGTCACTTGATGCAAAGAACTGACTCATTGGAAAAAACTCTGATGCTGAGAAATATTGAGGGCAGGAGGAGAAGGGAATGACCGAGGATGAGATGGTTGGATGGCATCACTGACTCGATGGACATGAGTTTGAGCAAGCTCTGGGAGTTGGTGATGGACAGGGAAGCCTGGAATGCTGCAGTCCATGGGGTCACAAAGAGTTGGACAAGAATGAGTGACTGAACTGAACTGATACATATTTATTTCAAAAGATGAAGCTATCAAAACAATTACAAAATTTAAAAGTAACTAATACGTCAACCAGCACAAAATATATTGTTATTAGAACTCATTGTGAACCTCCTCCTTGACTGTTTAACAGTTGTGTGTGTAAGTGAGAAGCACAGAAGTTTTTTTTACTACTTCTCTGAAAATCTGCCCACTTTTTGAGATGAGAGTTAGTTCATATACATAACAGGGAAGATGAAAACTACATATTGACGGCACTATTATGATTGATATCTTATAAAAACTGAAAAATTCCCTCTGGTTTGAAAATAATGTTTTTATTAAGGAAAAGTAAGACCAAGAGATGGCAATTTAAGGAAATGGTCAGGGTACCTTCTTAACGTTACTATACAATTAACTGCCAAATTTCAAGGATTTCATGATTCTTCATTTCTCATGAAAGGCGAGAATGCTTCACATTACTTCTTTTAAAATGATGGATTGTTTTGGCGGGTGTGCTTCTCTTTAAAAGATTACACGCAGCTTTGTTTTCCTAATGTCTCTGCATAATGCAGAGATCAACCGCCTGTACTTGATGCATATTTGCAGAGATTCTTTTTTCTTTGCATTCTCTGATCTCAGGAGACATCACAGAAGGAAGCACCTAAATCTTTGAAAGGTGTTGGTTTCATGATGCATACTGTTAAGATGAGGCTTGTGTGTAGAGACCGTGTTTCTTTTGCAATTTCATCACAATAATTTTTATAATGCTAAGTTAACATTCCTCTGAAGGTTTCAAAGAAAAACATGATGCAACAAAGTTGCAAGCAAGTAGAGATGCCTACTCAAAAAGGTTTTTAGATTGCATCACTCAATCAGAAATGAATTATGAAGTCATTTTCTATCAATCATCAGAGATATAAAAAGCTAATAAAATATATTAATGAAAAATCATGTGTATGAAGATACTTTGAATGATAGAAAACCTACCAAGAAACAACTTGAGAACAACTACAAACAAATATGTTAACCAGTAAAAAAATGGATATTACTCAGTTGAATAGGTACTCAAGGAATAGATTTTAGATAGAAATTCTTCAAAAAGATTACTTTTATGTTTCAATTAAATCTAGAGCTTAAATTCATTTGTTTGATATTCTAAACGCTACTGTCAGGGTTGAGTTATTTGTATTTTCTTAATCAACTCGTTTCAAATAATACCAGGTTACACCTGATTATTTTTTCCTGTTTTACTTGATATAAACCCAAATCATGAAATATTTAAAATTAAAAAAAAAAACTTACTAATAATTTAACGAGAGCTTCCCTGTTAGCCCAGTTGGCAAAGAATCTGCCTACAATGTGGGAGACCTGGGTTCAATTTCTGGGTTGGGAAAATCCCCTGGAAAAGGGAAAAGCTACCCACTCCAGTATTCCGGCCTAGAGAATCCCATGGACTGTATAGTTCATGGAGATACAAAGAGTCGGACAAGACTGAGGGACTTTCACTTCACTTCCATAATTTAATGAAAAGTACAGTTTTAGTGCTGGCTTCCAAAATGATGGTAAGAAAGATTGCAGTTCAGAATGGAAACCAACTAGAAGGGCTACAGTCATACTTTATCCAGATTTTACTTTTAATGAACAGTTTGTACTTCCTGGGTAGCCAAAGCTATTTCATTTAATCAGAAAAATCAGTAAATGTGAGATCTCACAAAAATCCTCAGTACTGTTAATCAGTAACTGTAAATAATGCAGTTAGTGAGTTAATAAGTAATAGCCTAAAGTGAAAGAATGCAAGGGAGAAGCTGCTACAAGTGAAAAAGATTTATTTCCAACATCAATTGTGAATTAATCATAATCATAGAATCAAAAATCTGAAAGGGATTATAATAGAAGATGCTTTTTAATTTTTGATCTAGCTTTTCCCAAAAGGAATTTAAAAAATTTTTCTTACCAAATCTTTGAAATCACTTTTTTGTTTTCTTTTCTCTAACATGGAAAAGCGAAAGGAAGTCACTCAGTCATGTTTGTGACCCCATGAACTGTAGCCTACGAGGTTCCTCCATCCATGGAATTTTCCAGGCAAGAGTACTGGAGTGGGTTGCCGTCTCCTTCTCCAAGGGATCTTCCGGATCCAGGGATTGAACCCAGGCCTCCAGCATTGCAAGCAGACAATTTTACTGTCTGGGCCACCAGGGAAGCTCTAACATGGAAGGGAATGCAAAATCACAGGGGTGATCTTCATAAAATATATTCTTAAGTAATATATAACTTTTGTTCAAAGTCTAAATAATACCTTGTTCTTTCATAATATATTTTTATTGATTATTGTTCTGTACAAAGATTATATATTGATCTTTTTGTTCATCTTTTACTGAAGTTTAAATTACACACAGGTCACAAATCTTACTTACGTATTTTGATACATTTCATATGCATATATTACTATGTAGTCTTCATTAAAATGAAGCTACAGAACATGGCCAAGACTACTTTTGCTCCCTCTCAGTGTATATGTATAATCCCATTAAAGATAATTGTGTGATTTTTCCAGATTTTAAATATAACAGAAATACAGTTATACATTATATACATTTTAGTCTGGGTTCCTTCAGTGTACATTACATCAGCAAGATTTGTTCATATTGTTATTTGTAGTAGAATTCATTATTTTTTATTTCCTTATAATATTTTGTCTTAATAGTAATGCCATATTGTTTATTTTGTTAATAAACATTTATCTTGTTTTCAATTTGGGACTATGATGAATAAATCATTAAAACTTTTTTATATGTTCCTGAATTTTACATAAGTACATATTTCTACTGAGTACATTGCCAGAACAGAACTTACTAGGACTAAGGTTATGCATTCTTTTCTTTTTTTATCTTTAGTGAATTCTATCAAACCATTTTCTTAAAAGACTATATCAGTTAAAAATTGGCAGAACTGAATAAATTTTTTTTTCCAAGAAGATATACAAATGGCCAACAGGTACATGAAAACGTGTTCAACATCGTTAATTGTCAGGGAAGTGTAAATCAAAACTACGGTAAGATATATCACTCTATGCCTGTTAGAATGGCTACTATCAAAAATACAGGAATGGTGATAAGGATATGGAAAAAAGGAACCTTTTTGCACTGTCAGTGCGAATGTAAATTAGTGCAGTCACTATGGAAAACACTATGGAGTTTCCTCAAAAAATTAAAAACAGAACTACCACGTGATCCAGCAATCCCACTTATGAGTAAATATCTAAGGGAAATGAAATCAAGGTGTGAAGAAACATCTGCATGTTCTTTTTCACTGCAGCACTATTCACACTAACCAAGATACAGAAACAATTTAACTCTCCATAAATGAATGAATGGATAAAGAAGATGTGATACATACAAATAGGTCTATTTCTCTCTTTAGTTCTATCATTATTATTAGTCATAAACATTTTAGTTTATTAGTCAAAAATATTTTATATTAATATATTGACCTAATATATTGTTTTATTATTATAAACTATCTCTTTCATTTCTGACCACACTTGCTTTAAAGAATACTAGATTTTCATGTAGGTGTTAGACATATATTCTTTTTTTTTTTTTTTTTTAAGATTTTCTTCACCCTTTTAATGAAAATGTGGCTGTTATTGGCAATGTTTTCTTTTTCTTTTTTAAAATCATCTCCATCAAATTTTGTCTTTTGCATGGATATATGCTATATCTCCATTTAATACAATTACTGATATATTTAGGTTTAAATCAATCAACTTGCTATTTATTTTCTAATTTTTCCATTTGTTCTTCATTTTCTTTGTCCTTTATTGACTTGGTTTTGATTAATCAGTTAATATTATTGTTTATTTTGCAAGTTTGTTTGTAAATCAATGTTCTCCCTTATAATTTTGATTAAGAGATTACAACATTCATATTTAGTTTATTATGGGGCTTCCCTTGTGGCTCAACTGGTAAAGAATCTGCCTGCAATGCGGTAGATCTGGGTTCGATGTTTAAATATGAATAAACATTCATATTTAACTTATTATAGACACCAGTAAATTAGTACTATTGTATTTTTGGAGACAATGTCATACTTTCCCGCACTTTATCTTTACCAATCATGTGGATTTAGTACCTTTGTTGCTATATATGCCAATATATTATGTATTTAAAACTCCCAAATTTTAGTTTTATTCTGACACTTGCCCTTTCTGTGTATGCATGTGTGTTTTATTGCATGACTGTGGTTCTATCTATGAATATTTTTCTCCTGCTCCCCAGGTATTTCTATTTTAGTACAATATTATATCCTCTGAATTCTTCAACTTTCGTGTTGGAAATCTCTTGCTTTTATTTTTGTAAAATAGTTTGGCTGATTATAAAGTCGCATGCTATAATTCTTTCAGAACTTCCAAAAAGAAGTTCCATTGGTTTTTGGCTTCCAAAATTTCTGTTAAAATTAAGATGTCAGTTTTATTATTGCTTCTTTAAATGTTATGTATTTTCTATCCTGTGACTAATTTGAAAACTTTTCAGTTTTAATAATTTGCCAGCCAGTTTTCCAACAAATATTTGGAATATTTCCTACATTCCTATTATTTTCTCCAGGCCTCTAGGCTGAAATGCAACTAAATTAAGTTTCTCAAACATGTTTCATATGTATCACTTATGTTCTGCCTTATATAATTCAATCATTGTATTTTTTTTTAATTTCTACAATGTCCATTTATTTTTTTAATATACATATATAGTTCAACATTCTGATAAAATTCTTCCCTATTTTCTCTATTTCTTCAAACACAGTAATGCAATATTTGGACCTTCTGTTTCTTTCAAACAGCTCATGCAGCTCTTTGTCGAAAAACAAACAATGCAAACAAAAATGGGCAGAAGATCTAAATATGCATTTCTCCAGAAAAGACATGCAGCTGGCCAAAAGCACATGGAAAGATACTCAACATCACTAATTACCAAAGAAATGCACATCAAAAAGCTACAGTGAGAAATCACCTCACACTAGTCAGAAAGGGCATCATTTCAAAAAGTCTACAAACAATAAATGCTGGGAACAGTGTGGAGAAAACGGAATCCTTTTACACTATTGATGGGAATGTAAATTGGTGCAACCACTATGGAGAATAGTATGGAGGTTCAGTCAAACACTAAAAATAGTGCTATCAAATGACCCAGCAATCCCTTTCCTGGGCAGATATCAGGAGAAAGTCATAATTTGAAAAGATACATGCATCCCAATATTCAGAGCAGCACTGTTTAAAATACCCAGGACATGGAAGCAATGTAAATGTTCATCAACAAACAGAAGAATGGATAATGACGATATGGTACGTATATACCGTGGAATTTTAGTCAGCCATAAAAAGAATGAAATATTGTCATTTGTAGCAATATGATGGACCAAGAGAGTATTGTACTAAAGGATGTAAATCAGACAGAGAATGACAAATATCATATAATCACTCATATAGAATCTAGCTTAAAAAGATAATATAAGTGAACTTATTTACAAAATACAAGTGAACTCACAGATTTTGAAAACAAACTTACAGTTATCAAAAGGAAAGGGAGGGGAGGGATAAATTAGAATCTGAATCATTTTGCTGTCCACCTGAAACACAGTATTTAAATCAACGATAGTGCAAAAAAATTAAAAAGAAAAAAAGAGCTGCACTTCATAGAATAAAGGAAAAGGGGTTCTAAAAAAACAAATAAAATTTGGGGAGGGAGGACTCATTATTTTTTATATGCAGAAAAAATATTTTTTCCATGATTCTTTGTTAAAAGATAATTGTATATCATCTGGGACTTTAGGATTCATTTTTCTTAAAGATTATTTTCAATTTTATATGTTACTTTGTGTCAAATTTATATACTTTTTAATGGTATTGTCTATAGCATGCAACTATTCAAAATTACTAAGCAAAATATTAGCTTATACTTTAAAAAATATCCTGCATGGAGTATTTCCTCCTTTTTTAATATTAATGTATGTCTGTGGTTTCTTTTGTACCTTCAGTAGTCTCTTCCAAAAGTTTGGTTTTCAAATAACTTTTGTATTGCTAGTGATTTCTTGTTATTCCTATATTCTTACTTAATATTTTCTTTCTTATCTATATCATTGTGAGAAATAATTTTTGAATCTCTCTCATGATGTTGAATTTTCATTTTTGCTGACTGCTATCTTGAATTTTATTTCACAAATCAGGATGCTATTTTCTTATGCACAAGGTCATGATTGTTGCATGATACACTGTCTTATCATTAAGATATGGCAATCTTTGCTTGATTAATTTTGCACTGTAATGTTCTGATGTCAATAATTTTACATTAATTTTATTTGATTAGTTTTCATACCTTCATTTCAACCTTTGCATTATTATAATTTAAGTAAATCCTTTGCAAAAAATACACAGGTTGATGAACCTATGTCTAATGATGAGAGAATTTAATTAATTTAAATGCATTGGCTTCTCTAACATGCTTAGAATTACTAATACAACCTTATTTGTAACTTCCCCTTAATACAAATTTCCTTAACTTTGTTATACTTCCTTTCTTAACCATGTTTGATCTATTAAGTTTTCTTTATTTCAATTTACCCTCTTTTATTTTAGATGCTGAGGATTTTATTTCTATTATTTAGTAAATATTTATTTATATGCAGTTTATGATTCATAAAATTTTGTGTTCCTCTACATTCCAGCTAGCCTTGTATTAACAGTAGATCAAAGCCATTTGAGGGCAAATGAGACAATGAGAAGTATTTAGTTTCATGCTAAAATCAGGGCAATTAAAAGTCAGTATACCTCTCTTTTCCTGCTGCAAAAACCTTGTAGAATATATGCTCCAGAGGCATAGATTCTTGAGGGAGGAGAGCTGCCTTACTCCCATTAGACTGCATAAGTTAGAAATAAATTTTCATTATTAAACCACTGATATTATAAATTTTTCTGTTGTTGCACTTAATATACGTCATTCTGACTAAAACAAATAACTTTCTATTTTGCCAGCAAAGTCCAAATGTTAATCATTATCTCTGTCCTTTTTCCTAGCACTAAAAGAAACTTGTATTTTTCCCAAAACTCTCCTCACATATTGCACATTTTTATTATAATGTTTTCAGCAATTTATTTACAACATATGACTATACTGCTGCTGCTGCTAAGCCGCTTCAGCTGTGTCCGACTCTGTGTGACCCCATAGACAGCAGCCCACCAGGCTCCCCCGTCCCTGGGATTCTCCAGAAAAGAACACCGGAGAGGTTGCCATTTCCTTCTCCAATGCATCAAAGTGAAAAGTGAAAGTGAAGTCACCCAGTCGTGTCCAACTCTTTACAACCCCACGGACTGCAGCCCACCAGGCTCCTCCATCCATGGGATTTTCCAGGCAAGAGTACAGGAGTGGGGTGCCATCGCCTTCTTCAATGAGTATACTATTATATATTAATTATTGTGTTTAATATTTAATATCCAATATTTAAATACTTCTATATGTTTTAAACTCTTTCTTGCTCACTATTACTACCTTTCTATCTGTCCTACCTGCTGGCCCTATTTTCCTTCTTGCTAACAAAAGCTTTTAGCATTTCTCTCAGCATTGTTTTCTGAAATTCAAACTAAAGTCGTGTTTTTAAAACATCTTTATTGAAAGAGTTAATATATGCAAAGCATTTATACAAGCTCTAAAATTAGAATCCCCCCCCTTTTTTAAATCATTTTTATATGCTGTTAAAGTGCCACACTCAATATGCCAGCAAATTTGGGAAACTCAGCAGTGAAAACAGGACTAGAAAAGTCTGTTTTCATTTCAATCCCAAAGAAAGGCAATGCCAAAGAATGTTCAGATTACCGCACAATTGCACTCATCTCACATGCTAGCAAAGTAATGCTTAAAATTCTCCAAGCCAGGCTTCAACAGCACATGAACCAAGAACTTCCAGATGTTCAAGCTAGATTTAGAAAAGGCAGACGAACCAGCGATCAAATTGCCAACAACCTTTGGATCATAGAAAAAGCAAGAGTTCCAGAAAACCATCTACTCTGCTTTATTGAATATGCCAAAGCCTTTGATCACAACAAACTGTGGAAAATTCTTTGAGATGGGAATACCAGAACCTAACATGCCTACTGAGAAATTTGCATGCAGGTCAAGAAGCAACAATTAGAATTGGACATGGAATGATGGACTAGTTCCAAATTGGGAAAGGAATATATAAAGGCTGTATACTGTCACTCTGATTATTTAACTTATATGTAGAGTATATCATGCAAAATGCTAGGCTGGATGAAGCATAAGCTGCAATCAAGATTTCCAGGAGAAATATCAATAACCTCAGATCTGCATATGACACAAACGTTATGGAAGAAAGAGAAAAGGAAATAAAAAGCCTCTTGAAGGTCAAAGAAGAGAGAGAAAAAGCTGGCTTAAAACTCCACATTCAAAAAATGAAGATCATTGGCATTTAGTCCCATCACTTCATGGCAGATAGATGGGAAAATGATGGAAACAGTGAGACTTTATTTTGAGGGGCTTCAAAATCACTGCAGATGGTGACTGCAGCCATGAAATTAAAAGATGTTTGCTCCTTGGAAGAAAAGTTATGACCAGCCTAGACAGCATATTAAAAAGCAAAGACATTACTCTGCCAACAAAGGTCTGTCTAGTCAAAGCTATGGTTTTTCCAGTAGTCATGTATGGATGTGAGAGTTGGACCATAAAGAAATCTGAGCATCAAAGAATTGATGCTTTTGAACTGTGGTGTTGGAGAAGACTCTTGAGAGTCCCTTGGACTGCAAGGAAATCTAACCAGTCCATCCTAAAGGAAATCAGTCCTGAATATTCATTGGAAGGACTGATGCTGAAGCTGAAACTCCAATACTTTGGCCACTTGAACTGACTCCTTAGAAAAGACCCTGTTGTTTCGATTCTGTTCTCTCGAAACATCCCACCCTCGCCTTCTCCCACAGAGAGCCTAGGTTGGATGCATGAGACAAGTGCTCGGGCCTGGTGCACTGGGAAGACCCAGAGGGATCGGGTAGAGAGGGAGGTGGGAGGGGGGATCGGGATGAGGAATACATGTAAATCCATGGCTGATTCATGTCAATGTATGACAAAAACCACTATAACACTGTAAAGTAATTAGCCTCCAACTAATAAAAATAAATGAAAAAAAAAAAAAGAAGAAAAGACCCTGATGCTGGGAAAGACTGAATACAGGAGAAGAAGAGATGGCAGAGGATGATATGTTTGGATGGCATCACTGACTCGATGGACATGAGTTTGAACAAGCTCCATGAGTTGGTGATGGGCAGGGAAGCCTGGCTTGATGCAGTCCACAGTGTTGCAGAGCGGATATGACTGAGTGACTGAACTGAACTGACTGATAAGTTGTAGAGGGTTATTTATAGAACAGGTTTTGAGCTCCTTTGGCCAGGATTTAATAGAATTCATTGGATTGAGATCATTTTTTAATTGATTTCCAGTTTTTCTTGCCTCATTACTTTGGTTTTATAGCTATTTGTTCCTGTGCTCATTCACAGCATTGGCCATGGATTATGATTTCCAAAGGCTGAATGTATTCCACTCATGTATCAAGGGCCTGATCCTTTGCGTGCTAAATGATCAATTTCTGTATGTGTGTTTTTCACAGTTCTAAGTTTTAAGCCAAGGTAACACTGCCGGTTTCCCTCTCAGCCTGAGAACTAAAGCCCCGACTCAGGTTAGGACTCCAGCCTTTAAGGCATGCATCTTTGCCCTGGTGGATCACTCCCACTTCCCAGTTGTTAATAGAACCTTTGTTTCTTTTGCAAGGACTTGTGCTTCAACATTGTGTGTTCATTGTTTGGTTATCTTATTTTTTAAAAAAAGTATTTTTAAGTCAGCATTTCAATGTTTTTGAAAGAGCAAGGTGGGTTCTTCATATAAAATTGCATATCACTATAGATTTATTAGCATCATTTCTTAAATTGAAAATCACAAGCTAAATATATTTTTAAAAATTTATTTCTAGCATCAATAGCCTAAAATTCTGTTTCTACCCCCCAAAATGAGAAAAGTTTTTAATTATTTTCAATGAACATTTAACCCAACCACTTTCCAATTTTCTTTATAGACGCAATTATGTTAAAACTAGGGTATTTCCAAATAAAGTTCCCTTCAAAGATAAATCACCAACTGTAGATGGGAGTTTAGGGATTACTAAACAAGAAGATGCACAAGACTGAGGATCTATAGCGCATGCATTGCTTCACCATTATTTCCAGGATCATTTAGTCCAGTACATTTGTCTTTCATTTGTTTCCAAGTTCCCAGAGAGATGACAGCAAACTTATCAGTGAGTCAAGCAAGAAGCTTTAAGAGGCTCCAGTATCTTCTGGCTGAAGATGAATCTGGCAGTGGCTTGCTTGTTCCTTTGTCAGTTTTATTTTTATTATGTACTGTATGTCTCTGAGGACCTGGGAAGAGTACAGATTAGGCCATCAGAGCTGGCTCTGAGCCAACAGGATGACCTTGCTTTCTTTCTTCTACTTAGTTTGAGCTAAAAAAAAAAAAAAAATGGATTCTATTCTGAGTGATGTGACTTAACAAAGATTCTTTAGCTCAAGGATGCAAGGTTCCTGCTTCTGTGCTGGCCCTGACTCTTTACTTTCTCTACTCCTAGCTAAAAATTGAATACAAGATACTTTTAGTATAGGATTCTATCTACATTCTCCTCCCAGCTTATGCAAAAATGTCTATATAAAAAGATGACTCAATAGATAATCTGTTTCATTACAAGATACTTTCACACATATAAATATGCTTGCATGTGGATATAAAGCATCTGAGTGTAACAATGACAGTTTGTGTCCATCAAGTTCCAAAGTTATAATAAAAATAAAGAATTCTGATTAACCAATTTCATATTTATTATTAAACTTCACATTTTATAGTCTTTCTCCAATTCCTTTATCAGATCCAGTGATAATATGAGCAACTAATACAGAATTAGAACTCAAAACTCATAAGAAGTAAAAACTTGCCATTGACAAATTTCTCTTATTTATACCAACTCTATAAGCCCCATAGTTTCACTCATCATGTCATTTCTTCTTTATGTGTTCTTTTATAGTTCTCATATATCTTTGCTTGCATTCCTATTTTACTTTCTTTTCCAGGCAAAAATATAAATAGTCCAAAAATAACCTCATGGAAAAGGCTGGCAAAATCACTATCAGAATTTCATATTACTGCAGAAGTTCAATAGCTTTGTTAGTTCCTCTGCTGGAGGCAGTCTGAAATAGGTAGACAGAAATTTTAGTTTGCAATGAACAGCATGTCATTGTGAGAAGTGAAAAGCCATTTTGTTTTAGGCAAAAGGAAGTTGCTTTGAAATGTTGAATGACTCACTTACCAGCCTCTCAATTTCTAGAAAACAGCATGCTGCAGGTCTACATAAAACACTTAGAATTCAATGTTTCGTTTTTAAACATATGTGCTACATTTAAAGTCTATTGCTCCTTTCTAGTGTGGAATATCCGTGGGTAGAAAGCACCATTCCTCAGACATGAGGAAGGAAATACAGTTGACAGAAAGGAAACTTTTACAGTCATAAGGTTTTTTTTTTTTTTTTTTGCTTGTTTATTTTTATTAGTTGGAGGCTAATTACTTTACAATATTGTAGTGGTTTTTGTCATACATTGACATGAATCAGCCATGGATTTACATGTATTCCCCATCCCGATCCCCCCTCCCACCTCCCTCTCTACCCCATCCCTCTGAGTCCTCCCAGTGCACCAGGCCCGAGCACTTGTCTCATGCATCCAGCCTGGGCTGGTGATCTGTTTCACCCTAGATAATATAGTCATAAGTTTTAAGAAACAATGTCAGAAGACAAAAGAATTATGATTTTTATTTGGAGTAAATTGCTGTGATATTTATCTGTCTCAATGTACACATCTAGATTAAGTTAATTATCACACTCTACGATGAGTAAATTTCAATGGGGCTACATGACAACAACCATAGATCAATTATGATACAGGGCATGGCCCCAAAACAGAATTGTATGCTGTAGATATCCTACACAAACCTCACTCAAATGCAACTTTTTTCTTAATCTAGAAATATTTTCAGCATCTCCTGACACAGTTCATCATTTCCTTCACTTTATTACTATGATAATTTGCATTTATGACTATTAGACTTTCCATCATTTCACATTTTAAATTTTTTTTAAGTTGTATTGGTATAAAATTTTAAAAATCAGTAGTCCTGCCACGTTTTAAAAATGAAAAACAGCAAGTCCAAGCTGCACTATTTCTTCTCTTTCTGTATTTCTGTTCTATCAAGGCAATCTTAAATTTTCAGTTGTATGTTTTGGAATATATCTTAATATTTTAAAATACATGGTTATATAAATATCTTCAGAATTTAAGTTTTAAGTTATCATTGGCTTCCTAAAATGGAAAATGAGAATTTAGTCACCCATGTCCTCCAATACTTAACACATTTTTCTTATCTAGAAATCTACTATAAATAATAATACTGATTACAATATCAAATAATAGATTAATATTTTGACGTGTAATTTTTATCTACATTTGAATGATGTAGAGTATTTTGGTTACACTTCTCTTTTTGTATACTTTATTTTGTCTTTTTCAGAGTGGATAATTACCATTTTGCCCATTTTCTTAACTTTCTATGCTTCTCCTAGAAAGTATGAATTTCTTTCCCATATATTTAGACCTATCTGGTAATATATCAATTTCATTGTTTTCTTAAACATATTCCTTTCATTCCTTTGTCCTTATCTAATCTGAACTTTATGCTTTCTAAGGTTTTAGGTATAGCTGTATTCTTGAAATCTAACACACCTCTCCCAGGGATTATTCTTTGTCATTTTGTGATGTTGGAACACACATCTGTCTTCCCAACCCCATTCTTCCTTCTTCTAGTATAGCATATCTTCCAAGAATTTGTTTTTTTTTTAATGCATGGGAATTGTTTTTGAAGAGTTTCTATTTATTTTTTCTTTTAAGTTTATATTTGAAAAACAATTGTAATGGAAACAGATTTCTAGTTGAAAAAATAGGAAAGTATCATTCCATTTTGTTCAGTTGCCACTATTATTTATTGCTAGATTTGATTCTGTTCAAATTTACAAACATTTGCATGTGATATGAATTTTTTTGTGTGAGTTTTAAGAATCTTCTCTGCATGTTCAGTCTTCTCCTATTTGATGGTGATATATGTACATGATTTAAATAGTCTCTACTGCAATGAATATTTATGATTATTTCTATTTTACAAACTCAAATATTTTCTTCCTTTTTACCACTTAATAATTTAAAAAAAAGTCTCTTACATATTTATAATAATCATCGTCTTGAAATTCTTTTCCCTCCCTGCAATGTAGGAGACCCGGGTTCAGTCCCTTGGTCAGGAAGATCCCTGTGAGAACAGAATGACTACCCACTCTAGCATTCTTGCCTGGAGAATTCCATGGACAGAGGAGCCTGGCATCCTTCAGTCCAAGGGTTGCAAAAAGTCACACATGACTGAACAATTAACACTTTTACTTTTGATCTTAATTTGCTTATGACTATCATTTTCCTGGGATATCTTTTCACATCCCAGCTTTTAACTTCTTTCAGTTTCTGTACTTAAAATGGGTTCTCATGTAAATAACATCTGTTGGGTTTATCTAGTTTGGCAACCTGTGTTTTCGAGTATTTAACAACTTATTTTTAATATAATTGTTAGTGTAGTTGGAGTTAAATATGATTGCTTGATATTGTTTTTCATTTGTCCAATTTATCTCTGCTGCCTTCTTTTGGGTTTATTTTTTCTCCCATTACATCTCTTCTTTTGACTTATTGACTACTGTTCTTTCTTTTATTAGTTTATTTTCATAGTGGTTGTTCTAGAGTTCAAAATATCCATATTTAACCACAATCTGCAAATAATATATAGCGCCTTATACCTGTATAAATCTTTTCCATTTTGAATATTCTAAAATTATTTATTTGCTGATTAACTGCTCTGTTTCCTTAGTTTGTCCTTTGTTATTAATAGTCTTATAATGGACTCCCTGGTCCTTTATTTCAGGTTTCCTATGATTGCTATTCTTTCTCAAGTATTCTATGTCTATGTGTTCTATTTAGAAGGGGCTTTTATCATCTTTATCTTTCAAAATTTCTTTTTATATTCTGTTTTATGCTACCTTACTTTTAGTTTCAAAGAGGTTTTTTTGTGCTTCTTATAAGTGTTTAGTTATGCATGCATGTATAATTTAATGGTATTTATACAATATGTTTGATTTATTTTATTGCATTGTTTTCTGACTTGTCTGCTTCTTCTGAGTGTTTTAGTTTTCTGTTTTATTTTTTCTCATTCATGTAAGAAACATAGTCAAATGATAAATTATAGAAAATAGGGGAAATGTTCTGCATGTATCACTGCAGATTACCTTGTTAACTAGTGGGCCTTCTTTGTGTGAGCTGGCTGAGTTGTTATGACTTTTCCCATAAGTTGGTTAATTTATGTCACAATTTTATAGTAAACATTCTCAAACTAATCTCCTTGCTTCGTTGTATTTCATACTTCTGATGTCTGAGTCTTTTGAGGGTTCCATGATGCGTACAGACCTGCCCGTGCATTTCCCCCACTGCAGGCATCATTTTTAATTTTCTCTGGCTGCTCTGTTACTGTTTAGGCATATGATTTAAAATTCCAAAATTTTTTTGCTGGCATCTCTTTTTCTGTTACGCTTACCCGTAAATATTTTCTTTTTATCAGTGTGATAAAATGATATTTAAATAAATTATATGTTTTGCCATTTAAGAAATTAGTTTTCATACCCATTCTTATGTTTAATCAGTAATTCAATAAGTTTATGCTAACTGACTAATAGGTATTTGGCCTCTGGACTCTGTCCTCAAAGTACTTACATTTCATCTAGAGTAATATAGCTAATGTCTAAAAAAAAAAAATCAGTACACTATACATTAATGGGATAAAAAATATAACTGAAACTCAGGAAAGGAAGATATACATATGAATGGAGTATTTAGAGAAGAGAGAGAAGAAAATGTAGGTCATTCACTGATACTTAAGAAATGGAACACATTTGGTCTTTGCTAGATTAAAGAAGACATCAATAACAATGAGGAAAAACATGCAGAGAATGCTTAACCATAGTTAGTAAATATGCTAAACTTAGTACAGACTACTCACCTAATTCTCCAAATATATGGGCTAGTTACAATTATTTCTTTCACTTTCATAAAACAAAACAAAACAAAAGACGTAGTAGGAGAAGGACTTGCTTAATATCAGAAAGTTGATCAACAGTTGAACCAGGATTCAAGCCTCAAAGCCTAACTTTAAAACCTATGCTCTTAAACAATAGGTTAAATTGATATGTGTATATTTACAACTTAACTTAATAATCTATTTGAATTCAGAGTAAGAATTTTTAGAGTTTTCTTAGAAAACCAAATGTAATTTTAACTGTGACAGAAAATGACAAGGAGATGTAGACTGGTTTATGATATAGCCTAATTAAGGAAGAGTAAAACTTCTTTTATTAAAAATTTATTCTACTGAAACTGGAGGGAAAGCTGCAGTTTGAAGCTGAAGGTGAACAAGATAACAAAGCAATGAGCTGACGCTGGTTGCAGGATCTTAAAATTCTTGGTTAATGTAATCAGCAAGTTTTGAAATAAAAATGCCATAGAACATTACTGTTATTCACTCCCCCCAAACATTCTAAGAATCCAAAAATGTTAACAAATGAAACAGAATATGCACACAATTAGATATAAATATGTAGATAAATTATATTTTCAATAAGATCTTTCCCTAAATATACATGCATTAAGATTCTGTAAGACATAGTTCAATTCAGTCGCTCAGTTGTATCCGACTCTTTGCGACCCCATGAATCGCAGCACGCCAGGCCTCCCTGTCCATCACCAACTCCTGGAGTTTACTCAAACTCATGAGTCACTATGCCATCCAGCCATCTCATCCTCTGTCGCCCCCTTCTCCTCGTGCTCCCAATCCCTCCCAGCATTAGGGTCTTTTCCAATGAGTCAATACTTCGCATGAGGTGGCCAAAGTATTGGAGTTTCAGCTTCAGCATCAGTCCTTCCAATGAACACCCAGGACTGATCTTCTTTAGGATAGACTCGTTAGATGTCCTTGAAGTTCAAGGGATTCTCAAGAGTCTTCTCCAACACCACAGTTCAAAAGCATCAATTTTTTGGCACTCAGCTTTCTTCACAGTCCAGCTCTCACATCCATACATGACCACTGGAAAAACCATAGCCTTGACTAGATGGACCTTTGTTGACAAAGTAATGTCTCTGCTTTTTATTTTTTATTTATTTATTTATTTTTGTCTCTGCTTTTTAATATGCTGTCTAGGTTAGTCATACTTTCCTTCCAAGGAGTAAGCATCTTTTAATTTCATCTGCAATCACCATCTGCATGTGATTTTGGAGCCCCCAAAAATAGTCTGACACTGTTTCCACTGTTTCCCCATCTATTTCCCATGAAGTGATGGAACCAGATGCCATGATCTTAGTTTTCTGAATGTTGAGCTTTAAGCCAACTTTTTCACTCTCCTCTTTCACTTTCATCAAAAATCTTTTTAGTTCCTTTTCACTTTCTGCTATAAAGGTGGTATCATCTGCATGTTTGAGGTTATTGATATTTCTCCCGGCAATCTTGATTCCAGCTTGTGCTTCTTCCAGCCCAGGGTTTCTCATGATGTACTCTGCATAGAAGTTAAATAAGCAGGGTGACAATATACAGCCTTGGCGTACTCCTTTTCCTGTTTGGAACCAGTCTGCTGTTCCATGTCCAGTTCTAGCTGTTGCTTCCTGACCTGCACATAGGTTTCTCAATAGGCAGGTCATGTGGTCTGGTATTCCCACCTCTTTCAGAATTTTCCACAGTTTATTGTGATCCACATAGTCAAAGGCTTTGGCATAGTCACTAAAGCAGAAATAGATGTTTTTCTGGAACTCTCTTGCTTTTTTGATGATCTACAGATGTTGACAACTTGATCTCTGGTTCCTCTGCCTTTTAAAACCAGCTTGAACATCTGAAAGTTCACGGTTCACATATGGTTGAAGCCTGGCTTGGAGAATTTTGAGCACTACTTTACTAGCGTGTGAGATGAGTGCAATTGTGCAGTAGTTTGAGCATTCTTTGGAATTGTCTTCCTTTGGGATTGGAATGAAAACTGACTTGCTATATTTTACCCCCTTTGAAATACAATAATTTGAAATATTAGAAGCTTGATGCAACAAACTTAGTCTACCAGGCATGTAATGATGAGTGCTTCCACTAATTAGTAATAAATAGCTTACATGTTGTTAAGAAGTATTCTTCCTTATAATTACAAAATAACCTCCAAACATATTTATTAGTATGGCTCTCTGCTGTTTTTGCATGTCTATTAATCAAATTTTAGCATAGAAAATTAAGAGGATAACAAGCTTTCAGCAATTAAAGATGGGTTTGATGTGATGGAAGTAGAGGACTAGAATCAGAATTTTCTGCTCTGTGAATAACAATGATATTGTCTAACATAAAGTAATTAAAAAAAAAACTACTTTCAGAAATCAAGTCTGCTCAAGTACCAAATGAGAAAAAGTAATGCTCCACATAAATTTCTGTTCCAAAATTACAAACAGTGATGTGTATCTCCTGCCCATTCAGAGTGATTTCTAATTTTTGCATTAAGTTTAATTAGCAAGGGGCTTCCCTGGTGGATCAGACTGTAAAGAATCTGGCTTCAACTCAGGAGACCTGGTTTTGATTCCTGGGTCAGGAAGATCCTGAGGAGAAGTGAAAGGCTACCCACTGCAGTATTCTTGCCTGGAAAATTCCATGACAATGGAGCCTGGCGGGGTACAGTCCATGGGGTGTCTCAAAGGGTTAAACGTGACTCAGTGAATAACACACACTCACACACTTACCCAGAAAGGAGGCAATTTCTGGCATTATGCAATGTGCTTTAAGTATCATTGTTGTTATTCTTGTTATTAATGTTATTTTGACTATATGTTTATACATTTAACTTATGCAATTTACAAAAAAAAAAAAAAAAATTCAAGTGCATTTAGCCTGGCAGTTCATTTGGTTAAATGACCAGCCAAATGACTACCTTCTATCAGAAAGAAGTCTGACTTCATTGCAGTTTAGTTATTACAGTGGCTTTCATTTCAAAATAACGGTGCTAATACAAGCCCCATGGCACCTACTTTGGAATTCAAATACTAAGATAGAGAGACAGATGCTTGACAGACAGGGTCTGGCATAGAGATCTGTGTAATAGGTTTGATACTAATTCTCCAGTTTTGTCTTTTTCTTTTTGCCTTTTTTTTTTTTTTGGTAAGGTCATGTTGTTTAGCTACCATTATACCTTCCCTCAGGAGTTATGCAATTTTTAACTATTTTTTTGGTTGGAGCTGAAGAATACAGATGGGGCTAGATGGGATTCTGGAAATCTGATCAATTTGCCTTTTCTTTCCTTGTAATCTGGATCAAAGGCAACTGTGCAAAGTGTGAAAATGGGAAAGAAGCTTCAGAAACATCAGTAGATCTGAACTTCCAGACCTGCAGAATTTTCAATTTGATCCATTTTCAGACATAAGTACATTTAAAAATGAATATCTTTTACATAATTCTCTTAAAATGAACTGTGCCATGTACTTTCTGGAAAGTCTGCCTCTCTTAGAAATAAGAACACCTAGAGTTGAAGACATCTGTTATAAAGCATTATTCATTCTTCATCCTAACGAAATCACTTTGCCTGTTGACAAGGTCAGGAATTATAAAGTGAAGAAAAATAAGAGTTTATTCAAGAAGATCTTACTGCATCAACACAGTCCCTTTAGTCTATCATGTCAGGAAAAGGAGATGGCATTTGTCTATGGTGACACAATTGAGCTGAATTTAAATACTTGGAGTCTGCCAGCAACTCTGTGAAACCAATCTGAAATAGTCCATTTTCTTAATGTGTTTAACTTTTTAAATTTTTCTTAGATGTGTTTAATTGGGTTGGGCCTCAGGACATATATTTATCAGACTTCTAGTGCTTCATAGCTAATGCCCTGTCCCAATGTCTCAAAAATCTGTCTTTCTCATGCTATTTGATTTGTCTTCTATGTCTCAAAAACAGCTGCTCAAAAGCCATGAGTACACATAAAACCAGCAGCCAAAAATCATACCATTTCATTAAGACTATATTGATTTAAATTATTATGCAGAGATTTATAATTATAATTCTGTGGTAGGGGTGGAGAGAGCAAGAGATAGAGAGAAAGAGAGACTTCAATATTTTTAAAAAATAAACGATTCATCAAGCCATCTTATTGGTTTATGGCTCCACAGATAGATATTACAGGGATTTTTTTTTTATTCCATTTACCCTTCATTTATATTTTTTTTCTTTCTTATTCACAGACTGATGAATAATAACAAAGAAGCATTATCATATATACCCATAAAGTATATGCAGAAGCATTTCATAAATATTCATTTATGCTGTAAAAATAATAAACAACTTAAACAAAATATTTTGTTTTTTAAAGTGGAGATGTGCAGAATAAGTCCATCTGAGTCTTGGAATCCATGATATAATCATGTAAATTCCTCTCAGAAATAAAAAGAGACACTTATTATAACAAAAATATATCTAACAACTAATCTTAAAGTGGAGATTTATATACCATGGAAACTTGAAAAAGTACAAAGATGTACACATTGTGAATTCACAGGTGAAATGCGAGCACAAGATTTTCAAGGTTCTATAATGAAATGTGAGCAGAAGCTACTTACACAGGTGTGTACAGAACTCACACAGAGCAAAGAGATTATGCAAATCACATGCAAATGCTAGCGGTGTGCCACAGCAGTATGTCCCACATAGTAGTGTGTCTTAAAAGCACACGGATAATGATGATGCATCTCCAGATTGATTTATAAAGGCCAGGAAGTCATAGTCATATGTTACCCAGGTAAAGGAATCTATTTTATTCATTCAGAAAGAGAAGAAAAATGCCTGGAGCTCTAGAAAGTCATCCCTTTTCAATTTGTTACTTCAGAACCATCTCTAGGTTACAGTGCAACATTCACACATCCTCAGTTATGTTAAGGCCTGAGTATATGGCCCAGGATATCACAGGTAGCTTGCTTTTGTGATCTTTTTCCTGGGGTATTCCTTTGTTCTGTTTAGTTTCTTTCCTAAGAAGGAAAAATATAGAGTTAAAATATCCACAGAATTCTCTTTACCTATAACGACTACCTTCTACTACTTGCAATGAAGTTCTGTATAAGTGAGTAATTAAAACTTCTCAATATTTGAAAAGTGAAAATGAACGTCCCTTAGTCATGAATGACTTTTTGCAACACCATGGATTATACAGTCCTTGGAAAATACTGGAATGGGTAGCAGTTCCCTTCTCCAGGGAATCTTCCCAACCAGCTGAGCCACAAAGGAAGCCGAAGTCACTCACCTATACAGAACTTCACTGCAAGTAGTAGAAAATAGTCTTTATGTGTTGCATGCCTGATTACTTTCCTGGACTAATACTAACTGAGCCCTTGTAAGTACTAATACCTCTGAATATATGGACATTGAAAAGGAGAGATTCCTTCCACTCTTCTTTCATGTAACAGTTGATTTCAGATCTGACTATTTTAGGATCAGGGCACTTATCCCAGGTCTGCATGGTATCAGGCCACAAGGCGTGCTTCTTGGTGGGAAGCACTTATAATAAGTAAGCAAAATCTTAACTTTCTCACAATTTTTTTAATATGAGATTTAAAAAAAATTTTTTTTATATTTTTATGTTTTTATAATATATTTTATATTTTTATATATTTTAATATTTTTTATATTTTTAATGGAGATATTCATTCCATTTTAACCCCTCCTTACTTATAAGAGATCCTTTGTATCCTTCACAGTTCTATCTGGGAAAAGACACTAATCTCTATTTTGGAGGGTGAAGGAGTATTGGAAGGTATATTTTCTTTTCAACTTTATGCCCTTCAGAATATTAATAGCTTTTTCACAGGGCTAAAAAGTGCAATTGATTTTAAGATTCATTTTTTTATTGTATATAACAATATGCAATGCAAACTCAGTGTTTCCTGCTTTCTAGGACTAATATCTCAATGTGTAGAATGCAATCCAGATAGATAGAAATGTAGAAAGAAAGAAAGACAGATATTCATACCTACACACACACACACACTTTAATGTGCATGCATTAAAATACAGTGACTGTATAATGGCAAGTATAATAGAACTTTCTACTTTTAATTTCTAAAATGTAATTACCATGACATTAGCACTACAGAAAACAATAAGTATGTTTATTCTGAGAGTTACCTTGTGATTATACTAAAACATCAGTTTAATGCATTTATTGTGGAGTAAATAACTAAAGTAAATAAAATATTTTGCAAATATCAATTGTTCTATAAATGCTAATATATTCATAGAAGAGACATATAGATGTTTAGGAAGAATGATTGAATTGGCAAATATGAAATTGCATTTCCTTACTAATTGGATGAGATCCACCTTTATTATGGAAAGCAATATGTAATACTCCAAGTCCAAAGAAGTAAATGTAAATTTCACATAAACACCCTCACAGAAACATCTTGAATAATATTTAATCAAACTATTTGAGCACCATGGCCCAGACAAGTTGCCATATAAAATTAACCATCACAGTATATTATCCAGAGACTTGTAATAATAATAGATTAATGTTCTCCTTTTAGCATTTTACCTTTGTTACCTAATTTTTTTAAAAGAAAGATTTTATATCAATAAAATTAAATGGCAATTCAATGTCACCATCACCTGCTATTAATAAAATAAAATTAAAATAATATAAAGTAACTAAAATAATGCTTTCTGTAGTCTGCTAAAACTCCTGAAACTCGTCTTATTCTAGTTTATTTTAAAAAATGAGAGAAATTGGAAAATTTTAGAGAGGTATTAATGACTTTCTGACACCAAGGTAAGACTTCCACATTGATTAAATCAATTCATTTAATTAGAATTAAAAAGTAATTAATTAAAGTATTCCACACAGTGATAGAAAGAGGAGGTACGATGATTACTCTTTGCAGAAAACAAGTATAAGTGACAGTATTGCCAGTAACAACCATTCAGCAGCACCAGAAATAAGCCAAAGGCAAACAGTATGAGAAGCATTTGTTCTTTAAAAAGTGCTGAAGTGTTACAAAAATGCAGGCTGCATCAGTGACTTTTTTGCCTGGAAATGCTCCTACCCTCTTTCTGCCCTCTTCCCTGCTTGATCACTGGAAATGAGAGCTTTACTGGTATGGGGTTTGGGCAAATTATCAGCTTTACAGGTGCAGACTTGATTTAATGTGGGAACAGGAGATACGCCCAGGTCTTTGCCAACTAAAATCAGCCGGCTCAGTTTGAAAGATATGCAATGTCCATATAGACACGGGAATCTAAAACTGAGGTCCCAGTTCTGGAAGGGCAGTAGACAAGGCAGGAATTTAATGGTAATATCCTAAAAGTGACAGATCCATATAAGAGCTGAAAGGAGCTCCAAACCTATCCTTGGCGTTAGATAAACTACACATGCAGTAGGGGGTGGGGATGGGATGACCTAAAGAACCATGAAAATCTAAAATGTATGGGCTATTGAAAATTTCTAAGGAATTTAAATGCATTTCTCTAGCCATTCAGGGCGAGCTCAACAGAACACAGAGCCTTATGGACTTAGGCACATTATGTGACTACTGACAGACACCCACACAGAGGAGAAGCAAGAAACCAAGTAGAAAAGATTAAATGTTTTATCAACTGCATAGTAGATAAAACTTAAGAACAGATAAGTTATTGAAAACTGCAACTCTCAGGATAATAAAATAAAGTCCAAAATTACTATATTAACTACAATTTTCAATTAACTAAAAATTATTAAGCATGAATATAAACAGAAAAGTGACCAAAAAATAGCAACATAGCAAATGACAGTCAAAATAACTTAACTCTGAGTGAGTCCAGATATTTAATTTAGCAAATAACACTTTTAAAGCTGCTATAATTAAAATGTTCAAAGTAAAATAGTAACATATAATAAAAGAACTAAAGATAAGTGTGCTAACAATGAGCAACAAATAGAATATTCAAGAGAGAAATGAATATAATAGCAAAGAAACAAAAGGGAAAGTTGCAATGAGAAGCCAGTAATTTAAATGAAAATATAAACCAGATGGGCTCTGAGCAGATCTGAGACGGCAATAAAAAAAAAAACCACAATAAATAATAAAGCAAGTAGAAAATTAGTAATGGTAAAGAAGATTTGAACAAGTTTATTTAAGCAGCATCAAAAGGCAAAGTAATTTGAAATTAGTGTAACAAAAATGGTATAAGTCCTGTAAAATGAAACTTATAAACCACTGCTAAAGAAATTAAAGAAAGTTTGAATGAACAGAGAAATATATCATGTCCACAGGCTGAAAGACTTGCTATTTTAAGGTGGCAGAACATTCCAAACTTATCTACAAATCAATATAATCGCTATCAAATTCCCAGTGGATTTTTGAGACAGACCAACTAAATTTACATGTGAGAAAAAACTTCCAGAAGTGCTACTATCTTTTACCGTGATTTCAAAATAATTTTAGATTTACAAAATAGCTGCAAAGATTGTACACAGAATTCTCACATTACCATCCCCCTATTTCTCCTAATGTTAGCAACTTGCATAACTATGTCACTTTTATCAAATTTCATAAATTAACATGGTAAAACTTAATTACCTAAAGTATGCACTTTATTCATATTGCTTCAATTTTTCTACCAATAATTTTTGTCTTTAGCCTTATACCGTCTGTATACTTTGCCACTGCCTTTCTTTCCCACTAGTTTCAATAAAAATGTCCTGGATTTTAATTCAGTTAGTTAGATTTATTTTTCACTGTCCCTCAGTAGGAACTATCTTCAGTTCCTACCACATCCTTATTTGAAATGAAAAACATCTTCAGATAGTAAAATTTGGAAACTGCATACAATAATGCATCTGCCATTACAGAAACATACAGAATACCACATTATGATAAAAATTCTTAATGTGCAACCTATATACAGTCTATCTCTCCTCCCTCCCCAAATCCCTTAGCAAGTACAGCTCTTTTTTTTTTTTTCCTGTTTCAAGAATTGTCTTTTCCAAAATATTATATAAATGCAATCACAAAACATTTATACTTTTGACTCTGATTTCTTTCCTATAGTAAAATTCGAGACTCATTCTTTTTGTTTAAATCCATAGTTTATTCCATTGTATTGATTTACCGCATTTTTAATCTATTTACTTATTAAATGACATGTATCTTGTTTCCAAATATTGGAATTTATGAACTGAGCTGATTCAAACATCTAGTAGATTATTGTATGAGCATAAATATTCAATGCACTTTGGTAATAGTAGACTATTGCTGGTTTATATTTTATATGATAAATCATCTATTTTTTTTTTTCAGAGGTGCTGTACTGTTTCCACAGGCAGTAGAAATGTTTTCTTTGTATAGCATGCTTGACAACACTTGATATTGTCATTTTATATTTTTCAGCCACTTTAGCAATTGTCTAAATGTTCCTCAGCATGATTTTAATATGCATGTCCATAATAATATGATATTGAGTTACTTTTCATTTGCTTAACATTTATATATCTTCTGTCAGAATGTGTCTCTTATGATTTTATGTTCATTTTCTTATTCAGTCTTTTTGGTTACTGAATTTTTTAGAATCTTTTTATATTCAGGATAAAAGCTAATGCCAGATATACTATATATGCATATTTTCTCCAGAATTTGGCTTACCTTTTCATTACATTAAAATTTCACAGAGAAAAAGGTTTGTTTGATAAAGTCACCAGTTAAACTTGTTGCTTTTTATATATAATGCTTTTAATGTCATATATTAAAAAATAAAAAAAAAATCATAAAATTCAAGATCCTGAGATTTTATATTTTACAGAAATTGTGTAATTTTTCATTTTATATTTGTCTATAGTCCATTTTGACTCAATTCTTGGATGAAGTGAGAGGTATGTGTCAAGGTTTATTATTTGTTTTTAATATGGAAGTACAATAAGTACAGTGCCATTTATTGAAAAAAGTATCATTCATCAACCGAATTTGAGTGCAATTTTGAATAAAATGCTGACTATATTTCTGAAGATCTATTGCTGGGTTCTCCATTCTATATCAATGAACAATCAATGGATATTATCTTGATTAGTATTCAGTTCAGTTCAGTTCAGTCACTCAGTCGTGTCCAACTCTTTGAGACCCCATGAATCGCAGCACGCCAGGACTCCCTGTCCTTCTCCAAGTCCTGGAGTTTGCTCAAACTCATGTCCATTGAGTCGGCGATGGCATCCAACCATCTCAACCTCTGTCGTCCTCTTCTCCTCCTGCCCTCCATCTTTCCCAGCATCAGGGTCTTTTCCAATGAGTCACCTCTTCGCATCAGGTGGCCAAAGTATTGGAGTTTCAGCTTCAACATCAGTCCTCCCAATGAACACCCAGGGCTGATCTCCTTTAGGATGGATGGATGGATCTCCTTTAGGATGGATGGATGGATCTCCTTGCAGTCCAAGGGACTCTGAAGAGTGTTCTCCAGCACCACAGTTCAAAATCAATTCTTCGGTACTCAACTTTCCTTATAGTTCAACTCTCTCATCCATACACGACTACCGCCTTGACTAGATGGACTTTTGTTAACAAAGTAATGTCTCTGATTTTTAATGTGGTGTCTAGGTTGGTCATAACTTTCCTTCCAAGGATAAGTGTCTTTTAATTTCATAGCTGCAGTCACCATCTGCAGTGAATTTTGGAGACCCCCAAAATAAAGTCTGTCACTGTTTCCCCCGTTTCCCCATCGTTGTGCCATGAAGTGATGGGACCGGATGCCATGATCTTAGTTTTCTGAATGCTGAGCTTTAGGCCAACTTTTTCATTCTCCTCTTTCACTTTCATCAAGAGGCTCTTTAGTTCTTCTTCACTTTCTGCCATAGGGTGGTGTCATCTCCATATCTGAGGTTATTGATATTTCTCCCCACAATCTTGATTCCAGCTTGTGCCTCTTCCAGGCCAGTGTTTCTCATGATGTACTCTGCATTTAAGTTAAATAAGCAGAGTGACAATATACAGCCTTGATGTACTCCTTTTCCTATTTGGAACCAGTCTGTTGGTCCATGGCCAGTTCTAACGGTTGCTTCCTGACCTGCATATAGGTTTTTCAAGAGGCAGGTCAGGTGGTCTGGTATTCCCATCTCTTTCAGAATTTTCCACAGTTTATTGTGATCCACACAGTCAAAGGCTTTGGCATAGTCAATAAAGCAGAAATAGATATTTTTCTGGAATTCTCTTGCTTTTTTGATGATCCACGTATGTTGATAACTTGATCTCTGGTTCCTCTGCATTTTCTAAAACCAGCTTGAACATCTGGAAGTTCATGGTTCACATATTGTTGAAGCCTGACTTGGAGAATTTCGAGCAGTACTTTACTAGCGTGTGAGATGAGTCCAATTGTGCGGTAGTTTGAGCATTCTTTGGGATTGGAATGAAAACTGACTTTTTCCAGTCCTGTGGCCAATGCTGGGTTTTCCAAATTTGCTGGCATATTGAATGCAGCACTTTCACAGCATCATCTTTTAGGATTTGAAATAGCTTCACTGAAAGTCCATCACCTCCACTAGCTTTGTTTTAGTGATGCTTCCTAAGGCCCACTTGACTTCACATTTAGGATGTCTGGCTCTAGGTGAGTGATCACACCATTGTGATTATCTGGGTAGTGAATATCCTTTTTGTACAGTTCTTCTGTGTATTCTTGCCACGTCTTCTTAATATCTTCTGCTTCTCTTTGGTCCATACCATTTCTGTCCTGTATTGAGCCATCTTTGCATCAAATGTTCCCTTGGTATCTCTAATTTTCTTGAAGAGATCTCTAGTCTTTCCCATTCAATTGTTTTCCTCTATTTCTTTGCACTGATCACTGAGAAAGGCTTTCTTTCTTTCTTTTTTTTTTATTAGTTGGCGACTAATTACTTCACAACATTTCAGTGGGTTTTGTCATACATTGACATGAATCAGCCATAGAGTTACACGTATTCCCCATCCCGATCCCCCCTCCCACCTCCCTCTCCACCCGACTCCTCTGGGTCCTCCCAGTGCACCAGGCCCGAGCGCTTGTCTCATGCCTCCCACCTGGGCTGGTGATCTGTTTCACTATAGATAATATACATGCTGTTCTTTCGAAACATCCCACCCTCACCTTCTCCCAGAGAGTCCAAAAGTCTGTTCTATACATCTGTGTCTCTTTTTCTGTTTTGCATATAGGGTTATCGTTACCATCTTTCTAAATTCCATATATATGTGTTAGTATACTGTAATGTTCTTTATCTTTCTGGCTTACTTCACTCTGTATAATGGGCTCAGTGGAGGCTTTCTTATCTCTCCTTGCTATTCTTTGGAACTCTGCATTCTTTCCTATTCTCCTTTGCTTTTTGCTTCTCTTTCACAGCTATTTGTAAGGCCCCCTCAGACAGCCATTTTGCTTTTTTGCATTTGTTTTTCTTGGGAATGGTCTTGATCCCTGTCTGCTGTACAATGTCACAAACCTCTGTCCATAGTTCATCAGGCATTCTGTCTATCAGATCTAGTCCCTTAAATCTATTTCTCACTTCCATTGTATAATCTTAAGGGATTTGATTTAGATCATACTTCAATGGTCTAGTGGTTTTCTCCACTTTCTTTAAGTCTGAATTTGGCAATAAGGAGTTATGATCTGAGCCACAGTCAGCTTCCAGTCTTGTTTTTGATGACTGACTTGATTAGTATAGATTTATAGTAAAGTTATATATATGAAATACATTAGTATCAGTCTTTAAAACATGTTTTACTTTTTGAGAAATAAATAATTAAATATTGGAATCTAAGTCTATCTTCAAATAATATTATGTTGCTTCATTTGTAATATACATACCTATAAAAATATAGTTCCAAATTCTCCCTTTCACCATTCTTATATGTTTTACATATCCATGTACTATATAACACACAACATATTTTTTCTTTAACTACTAAGTTATCTTTAGGGCAAATAAAATAAAAACATTTCATTTACCTTCATTTTTTCCTATTTTCAACACTATTCTTTTCTCTTGTTTACTGAGAAATGTTTCTTATGTATATCACATTTCTCTGCTTGAAAACCTTCATTAGAATGTCTTACGCATTAGGTCTGCTGGCAATGAATTCTAATTTTGTTTTCTCTGAGGTCTTCACTTCTCTTACTTCATTAATGTGTATTTTTGCTAGGAATGTAATTCTGTGTTGACAGTTATTTTTTCTTTCTTTTCTTTAAATCAGCACTTAAAAATATCAACCATTGTCTTCTTAACATTGCAAGATTACTTATGGGAAGATTGCTATAAAACTTAATCCCTGGTACCTTTGTAAGTAATATATCTTTCTACTTTTCAAGATTTTCACTTTGCTTTTATTTTCAGTAATTTGAATATGATTCATATACAAATAAGTTTTTCTGTGTTGATTACCTTTGCTATCTGTGTAGTGCTCTGTAAGCTTTTGTGATGTTCTATAAACTATTGTATCTATGATTTGGTGTCTGTCACTAATTTTGGAAATTTCTTAACCATTATTTTTTTCTCACATTTTTTTTCTCATTTTTTTCTTTCTGAGATTAAAATGATGTGCCATTATATCATTTGATATTATTCCAAAAGTGTTTACATTCTCCTATGATTTTCCTTTTGTTTTATTTTGTATGATTTCTACTGATTTATCTTGGAATCAAATTACCAACATTCATTGGTTCATAGAGAAACAAGAAAATTAAAACAAAATATATCTATTTGTGCTTCATTGACTATGCTAAAGCCTTTGGCCATGTGGATCACAAAAAACTATGGAAAATTCTTGAAGTGATGGGAATACCAGATCACCTTACCTGCATCCTGAGAAACCTGTATGCATGTCAAGAAGTGAAAGTTAGAACTGGACATGAAAAAACAGGCTGGTTCCAAATTGGGAAAGGAGTATCTCATGGCTGTATATTGTCACCCTACTTATTTAACTTCTATGCAGGGTACATTATGTGAAATGCCATGTTGAATGAATCACAAGTTGGAATCAAGATTGCTGGGAGAAATATCAACAACCTCAGATACACAGATGATATCACTCTAAAGTGAAGAAGAGCTAAAGAGCTTCTTGACAGGAATGAATGAGGAGAGTGAAAAAGCTGGTATAAAAAAGACCATGCCATCTGATTCTATCACTTCACGGGAAATAGATGGGGGAAAATGGAAAGAGTGACAGAGTTTAGTTTCTTGAGCTTCAAATTCACTGCAGATAGTGACTGAAGCCATGAAATTAGAAGATGTTTGTGCCTTGAAAGAAAAGTTATGACAAACATAGTGTATTCAAAAGCAGAGATCACTTTGCTGACAAAGGTCCATAGAGTCAAAGCTATGTTTTTTCCATTAGTCATGTACAGATGTGAGAGACCATAAAGAAGGCTGAGCACCAAAGAACTGATGCTTTCAAATTGTGGTGCTGGAGAAGATCCTTGAGAGCCCCTTGAGTTGCAAGGAGATCAGACCAATCAATCCTCAAAGAAATCAAACTTGAATATTCATTGGAAGTAATGATGCTGAAGATGAAGCTCCAATATTTTGACCACCTGATGCAAACAATCAAATCCTGATGTTGGAAAAAATTGAAGGCAAAAAGATAAGGGGGTGACAGAAGATGAGATGGTTAAATAGCATCATCAACTCAATGGACATGAGTTTGAACAAGCTCCAGTAGATTGTAAAGGACAGAGAAGCCTACAGTCCATGGGGTCATGAAGAGTCAGATATGACTTAGTGACTGAGCAAGAACAACAACAATCTTGGAATTCACTAATTGTTTCCTTGATGGTGTTGTATTTAACTGCAAAGCAGATCTTAGGCCATCATTCTCTCTTTTATTTTCCCTAGCCCCCTAGCATTTCCATTTGGTCATTTCTTAACTATTTTTAGTCTATAGTAAAATTACCTTCAAAATTATGATGATGCATGTTTTCTCTATTTTTATTAGCACCATTAACATGCTAAGCATTATTATTTTAAGTTTCATGTATGTTAAGTCCAACTTCCTTAATACATCTGAATTTAGTTCTGATAGTATCTTTGTCTCTTCAGACTGTGATTTTTTTTTCCGCCTTTTTGTAATGCCCTGCAATATTTTGTTTTTTTTGACAGCTGGGCACTAAGATATATATGCAACTTATATTTACATTTATAAATTATTTATTAAAACATATCTAATATGTTTGCACCTAGACATGCGCATGCCTTTTTCTCCAGAGACAAAAATAATGGGGTTATGTCTTAATAAAGTTAGGAGTTGGGAATTAAAGTTTCCTGTTACTACTTTTCTTTCCAAGTACCACAGGCTTCATGTCCTCCTACTGACTGGCTTTATCAGTTTAGTTCAGTTCAGTTACTCAGTCGTGTCTGACTCTGCAACCCCATGGACTGTAGCATAACAGGCTTCCCTGTCCATCACCAACTCGTGGAGCTTGCTCAAACTCATGTCCATTGAGTCAGTGATGCCATCCAATCATCTCATCCTCTGTCGTCCCCTTTTCCTCCTGCCTTCAATCTTTCCCAGCATCAGGGTCTTTTTCAATCAGTCAGTTCTTCGCATCAGGTGGCCAAAGTATTGGAGTTTCAGCTTCAGCATCAGCCCTTACAATAAATATTTAGGACTGATTTCCTTTAGCATTGACTGGTTTGATCTCCTTGCAGTCCAAGGGACTCTCAAGAATCTTCTCCAACATCACAGTTTAAAAGTATCAATTCTTCAGTGCTCAGCTTTCTTTATGGTCCAACTCTCACATCCATATGTGACTACTGGAAAAACCATGGCTTTGACTAGATGGACCTTTGTTGGCAAAGTAATGTCTTTGCTTTTTAATATGCTGTCTAGGTGGGCTAATTTGCCAGAGGACTTTCCTCAATATCTGATTTCCAGAGAATTAGTCTCTTGCAGCACTTTCAACTGTAATCCACTGTTATTTTGATTTTTATCTTGATAGCCTGGAGGTAACTGGAGTGGAAGATGCCATTCTCTAATACTCAAATTCATACTAAATTTTAGGCAGATTCTGTTTCCCTTTGCTTCAGGGCTTTGGTCTTCACAAGTGTTCCTTCCCTTCCTGTAACTGTCATGGCAAACCTTTCATGCTTCCCTGCCCATGCTGTTGTTGCTGTTTAGTTGCTAAATGTTGTCTGACCTGTGATGCCACAGACTGTAGCCCACCAGGCTCCTCTGTCCACAGAATTTCCCAGGCAGGAATCCTGGAGTGGTTTGCCATTTCCTTCTCCAGGGGATCCTCCTAACCGAGGGATCAAACCCACATCTCTTACATTAGCAAGCATATTCTTTACTGCTGAACCAGCAGGGAAGCACATGTCATGGATAATACTAACTCCATCTCTCTGCCAGCTCCCCTTCTCAGCTGCAACATTGCCAATATAATTTCTGTAGATCTTCCTTATGCAGATTAAAGCCATTTCTCCACAATAAAGATGGAAGAGATGGGTATAGCATCTCTCCATAAGACCCTAGTGGCTACTGTTTGTCTCCTCCTGCCAACACCACAAGAAAAGTCTTCCCAGGATTCTATTCAATCTTATGAGTAGCTTCCAAAAATCTTAGAGGAAAATCTCAAAGAGTGTGTCCCTGCCTGTATCTATACCTCTATGTACTTTACATTCCTGTTCTTTTCCATACTTGCATCATAGCTATTCATTAAAATTTATTAGCTGTATCTTCTTACTGGCATATATAACACCCTGCAGTGTCTGTTTCCTAGGTTACCATACACTCAGATTGTGTTTCTCCCTGCAAGCATCTTCTTCTCTCCCAATAGGTTACTTGATTGTCCTGGAAAGATTTTTCACTGATGGGTTCAAGAAAAGTCATTAATTTCATTGATTTGCAGCTTGTATATCTAATTTTTAATTGCAGAGGTTGGCATGAGACTTCTGGTACTCTGTATCTCTGAACTAAAACTGTTGTTTATTGAAAACAACAAAATTTGTTTTAGATTAATATTCAATTGCCTCTATATTTGCTTTTTATTTCCATAGTTAAAACTATTATGCAAATAATAACACTAAGGGATTGATTCAAATTTTATAAATAATGTCTAATATGCTAGAAATACAAAAAAGTATATATTTTTTAAAATATATGTTTAAATTAAACAATCAAATAAACTGACTTTACCAAAACTTTGATCTCTCACATTTAAAGTATACCTAAGGTTTTCTAAGTGGCTCATTAATATTGTTATTCTGCATGTGAAACTAACTTGGGTTAAGGGTTGGGGTGTGAAGAGAAGACTGGGAGAACAGTGATAAATGGAATACATGAAAATGAGAGAAAAGACAAAAAAGATATAACTACGGTAACCAAAATAGTGATGTTTGACCTTAAAGTGACCTTTTCAATTTGTATTCTATTTAAACATTCTCCCAGCACTGATCTGAAAGCTCTCATTTTTATACATAATAAAGATATATACCTGCTGTCTCCAAAGTGAACAAAAATCCATTGAGAATTATTGTCAACTGTCCTTTCTCATCTATTACTGGAAGAATTTTCTTTCATCATAGAAATAGAGTAATAACAATAAGACACTTGATTCTTGCAAGCATATAACTTCCTCTAAACAAAATCAGTTCATTTCAGGAGGGGAAATACAGATTAATACACAGGAGTTTTGACTAACTCCCCCCATCCCCCTTCAATAAGCATATGGAAAGAAAGCAATGGATGAATGATGGTCATAATTTTGCATAAAATATTTTGAAGTTAGTGTAACTGGAAGTTGAATGCTTCTGTGTGACTGGAGATGAAGCTGAGAATGTGAGCCAGACCAGATATGTTCAAAGCCTTTGTAAGCCAGGCTGAATAATTCACTCTTCTGTAATAGGCATAAAAAGAACTAGAAAATAGCTTGAATTGTCATGACATAATTACATTTTTAGAAAGGCAACACTGTAGGTGATGTAACGATCTTGATTAATGGGCAAACCCAAAATTAGAGGGCTGTCACAGTGTTATTGGCAAGAGGGGTAAGAGCCAAAGGTAGGAATCACTGGTGTGTATGAGTAAGTAGAATGAGATTCAGAAGGTAATTTTTAGATATGACTAATGAGATTTAGTTCCTGATTAAATATAGAAGGGAGAACTTTGAAAATAAGGTATATGATGAAACCTAAAATTAATGAATAAGAAAAAAGAGTGAAATTTAAAGAGTAGATTTTATTTCAACTTAAGTCAATTTATTTCTTGCTACATTTTGACAGTTCTTATAAATCACCATCTTATTTTATTTTCAGGGACATTCCTTTGACTATCTTGTAAATATCTTTTGTATTCCTGTTGCTATTGGTGTTGTATAGGCTATATGGCAATTATTTTTAAAAGCTATTTATAATACATTGATTCTTTCCTATAACACTATATGCTTGTGTCTATGCAAACATTCTTATCTTCCTGTGGATAAGAAATGTGGTAATCTGAAACTTCCTCTGCACCTGACAATGTGAACTTTTTCTCTGGGAATTCTTTTTCACTCTTTGTTTGACTGTTTTATTCTTTCTTATTTAAATTGGATCATTTTCTCAAGTATCTGCTGATTCTCAGCTATATCTTTATATTTAAGAATCAAATATTCAAAGGTAGTTAAATTTCCTGGTTCATAGCAGTTTTACTAACTCACTGGCTTAACTATAAAAGGATAAAACAGTGGTCACTCTTTTTAGGGTCTATAAAATATCAGTATTTGGAGATATTTCTCTGATTTAGTGTTTATTCAGGTTCTCTGAACAATAATTCTGCAAGAGTGAGCCTGAAGCACATTTCCTGAATATAGAAGTTCTCAGAGAAGTCAGAAGAGGCTGTGTCTAACATTATCTAGATTTATACTTGTTCTTTCTTCACAGTCCTGGGGTTCCACTCTCTCCTTGGTATACTTGATAACCCATAATTCTGAGATTCATTATGGATCCTGAGGATAAATCAACTCACTTCTTGCCATTATTTCCATTAGCAAAGACTTTAAATTGGAGGTTACTATTTTCTAATAAATCATTTATCCTTCATTTTCCAGTTACTTTCATTTTTTTCATTTTCTCATTAATTTATTGAATTATATTGTCTATTCCACAAATGTCTTTGTGGGTCTTTACAGTTCCTATTTATTTTATACAATTTGAATGTAATCTAGGAAGGGAGAAAATATAAATATTTGTGGTTCAATTGTGTTTACTTACTCCAAATATGCTGTTTAATTTTAAAAATTTAGTTATTTTCCAGTTAGATCTACAATTCAGCCATTAAAAACTGGAGATCAGAGCATCTGCCCTACCTATTTCACAAGGAATCATAAAATTATGACAATTAAAAATATACAAATATGAAGCACTTTTAGACATTCAAGTATTATCATGAAAATAACCTGTAAGCAAACCCTTCATTTTTCAGCAGATGTGATTTAAGCTGCACTCTCAATTTGTAAAAAAAAAAAGTATAATCAATTCACCATGAGGTGTTTATGGGTTTTCACAGAAGATGTGTGGCCTGCATACATAGTACCCACAGAAAGTTGTCCAGTGGAGATATATTACTGTGACTATCCCCACAGCTTATGCAGTAAATTCCTCAGACTCTTGTTTATAACAAAGATGAAAACAAAGGATATCTATGATTTCATTGTATGGCTGTCATTACCCAATTCTGTAGTCTTTCATTCTCTCATAATTCATATTCAGATTTTCAACAGCAATTAGGATTCTAAATTTGACCAAGGCTTAGTCTAACTTATGTATATATACATATATATACATATATATGGGACATTATATATGTATATTTATCTACATCTCCTATTTATCTCCTAATTATCTACATCTCCTATTTATCTATCTACCTTCCTCTCAATGTGTCTTGGAGGAGAGAAAGGAAGGCAATATGTCGATATTAATAGAGTTGATTTTAAATAATGAATTATTGTATGGCAGTTTATATTCCTATATTTATGATTTCTAAGTTTTCAACTTTCCACTTTAATGTGAGTACATATTTTATATTCAGAAAATAATTATTTTTAAATTGTACTTTAGCAGATGCAGGACTCTCATGGCACAGAGATGAAAAGTTCTAGTTATTGCTGTTTTAGAACATATTTTAACAAATTTTGAAAGATCCATCCTCACAATTAAATAAATATTGACTTTAATAAATTAACACCTGTGTGTAAGATTTTTGGTTTCAAGTAGGTAGAAACAATCTTGCAAAGAATTAATTACTCTTTTCTCAATCCCATAGTGAGTTGCAATACATGCTAAATGATGAGTAAAGGGAGGGACTGCTTTCATTCATTATACCAAGAATATACAGCACATAAGAAAAGAAAAGTTAGAAATTATTTTTGATTGCTCAGTTTGGTGGAACCCAATATTCCTATGAATAAGCAACAGTGAATAATGAGGGAAGAGATAGCTGCTTCCCTTAATGTTTTAACATGATTTATTCAAATTTGTAATGGAGAACTGAGTAAAATAAATTTGCACAAGCTTAAGTAAAATAAAGAAAATGTCATTAATCATTATAAGTAATCTGTGGAAATCATCTATTTCTTCATATTTGAATGGTCATTTAGCACTGGCCTTATCTGCAAACACTGTGCCCATATAAAGTCACCACATTAGGGTCAAGCACAGTGATACTCTGAATCAAATTGGGCAATCAATAGTGACCACTTAACCTGCATAATTGAAAATAAAAACTATGTTTGTTTTTAGTATTTTGAAATCCATGAAGTTCAAAGCATTAGAAAAATAAATCAACATCTTCAGATTTAAAAACAAAATAATAACAAATCCACAATACTTTATGTAATGCTGTAGGGCAAAACTATTAAATACATTTAAAATATTAGAACTATATTTCTTGGAAATCATTCAATAAAAATGACCTACTTTCACTAGGTATTAATATTTTAATTGTCACTGCTATTTTATTTTTTGGTTTGCCAAATAATGTTAGCATTTTCTTTATCATATCCTGAAATAAAAATAATTATATGTCACTAACTCTACCAAGGTAAAAGACAGTAAAATGGTATGTAATAAAGAATTTGGTTGAATTTTGTCCCAGGTTCCTGGATGTAACATCTAAACCTTTGGAATTTTCCAAGTTATAGAAGTGTTTCTGTTACCTATAGTGGGCTTCCAAGAAAACACCTGATAATTTATGCTAATGAGATGACTCAGGAATGGACTCTTTACCTTGAAAGACTAACCATGTGATTAGAGGGTTTAGGATTTCAGTCCCATAATATTAGGCTCTAGCAAGGGAAGAGAGACTGAAGATTAATCTAAACCACAAGTCTTCTTTGGAGAAATGTCTATTTAGATTTTTTGTCCTTTTTTTTTGATTGCTTTTGTCTTCTTTTTTGTTTCTTTTGATATTTAGCTGCATGTGCTGTTATATTTTGGAAATTAATCCCTTATTGGTCACATCATTTGAAAGTATTTTCTCCCAATCTGTAGGCTGTCTTTTTTATTTGTTCATGTTTCTTTTGCTGTTCACAAGCTTTTAAATTTAACTAGGTTCTATTTATTTATTTTTGTTTTTATTTCCAGTATTCTAGGTGATAAATTAAAAAATGTATTGCTGTGATTTATGTCAAAGGATGTTCAATCTATGTTTTATTCTAAGAATTTTATAGTATTTCATCTTATAATTAGGTCTTCAACTCATTGTGAGCTTGCTCTTTTTTTTTTTTTTTTTCTTTTTGTATACAGGGTTAGAGCTCTGCTTAGTCACTCAGTCATGTCTGACTCTAGTCCCCCAAGGTTCCTCTGCCCATGGGAGTCTCCAGGCAAGAATACAGGAGTGGGTCGCTGTGTCCTCCTCATACAGTGTTAGAGAACATTCTAATTCCATTCTTCTAGCTCTACTGTTTTCCCAGTACTACTTATTGGTGAGATTGTCTTTTCTCCATTGTATATGGTTGCCTCCTTTGTCATATATTAATTGACCAAAAGTGCATGGGTTTATTTCTGGACTTTCTATAATGCTCTATCAATCTATATGTCTGTTTTTATGCCATTACCATACTGTTTTGATGACTATAGTTTTGTAATACACTCTGAAGCCTATACTATATATATAGCTAAATCACTGTATACATGAAAATAATACACTGGAAATCAACTATTTTTCAATAAAAATTATATAAAAGGCACATGGCAAAACACACACACACACACAGACAACTTCTCCATCAGTGGTGCTTATGTACTGAACTCAATACAATCTCTGGACACTAAACTTGAGAGAGGTTTTTTGGTTGAAAATAATCTGCATATTGTCACACGTGCTAAAAAGTTAATACATCACTGAGAATGCCACAAGCTTCACTTTTCATACCTTCCCATACCTCTTCATTTGTATGGTAAGTCCCCTACATATGAACAAGTTTCATTCTGATCATGAATACAATTTGTTCATAAGTGCAACAAATTTGGCCTAGGTGTCAACTAACCTAATCAGCTATATGTTACTGTATTATAATAATTTTGTAGTACTTTTCTATAAATAATACATAAAACATACAAAAAATAAACATTTTAAATCTTACAGTACAGTATCTTAGAAAGTAAAGTAGTACACAACACCACCTGGCATACAGGGGCTGGCACTGAGTGAACAGACAAGAAAAGATACTCACTGGAGGAGAGAGAAAAGGTGGGAGATGGAAGAACTGAAGGATCATCAACAATAAGAGATGGAATGCAAGCTGCAATTTCATTCATGCCTCATGTTGATGGCACAAGTTCTGATTCCTTGCTGAATTTCATTCTATCTACTCTCTTAAAAAAGTGATCCAGTTATGTATGAGTAGTAACTCTTTTTTTCCTAGTCATAGATGGCAAGGTAGCACTAGATTGCATTCTGAATGGATGCTGCAACATTTCTGCACCATTCTATGTTCAGGTCCTATAACTCAAAAACTAAAACTGTCTCCTCAAATAAGGAAAACCCCCTTGCTGTTTCTTGAATCATGAATCTCTTTATGTCCTCAGGTATTTTTCTACCCCCTGTCTCTCTTCACCCTTTTACTGGGCCTCCAATCCCATCAGGTCTTTATTAGTAAACTTCTTGTGTTGCACAAAAAGGAGTTCAATGAAGTTATCCTCTTGCAGATCTAGCTCCAGCTTCTTGCAAAGGACCACTAAGTTGCTGAAGACCTCTCTGGACTCCTCTTCCAAATGCATGTTCACATCTTTGAAAGTTTGCAACTCATACGTAGGGGCCTTACAATATCCCTTTGCTATAATAAAGCTCCAATTACATTAACTAAGTTTTCTGAGTCATTCTAGTAAATTATCAAACCCGAGAGGGTAAAAGGAACCTCAAAATTTGTATCCAGCTGATGAGAAATGAAAGTGGCCTGTGAATCTCCAAACTGGTTATTGATATCTGAAGTAAGGGCAGTCTCATGGAGAACTAGTCCCTCAACCTGTGATCAAAAAGTTTGGCCTACTTCTTCATAACTAATGTCAGAAGTCAGTGCACAACCAAAAGAAATAGACTGGCTGAGCAGATGAAAACATAATCATGTATGCACTTCCACTGACCATGTTACTCTGCTTCACCCCTAAATAGTATATAATTATTTTATATTGTTAGGTTAATCATATTCCCATTAAGACTTGCATTTGTAATTATCTTTTATTTTTTGTCTTGCTATTGATTGTTTAAACTGATAAATATCTTTTACTATCATGATTATATATATATATTATATATATTATTAAATTATATTGTACATTATTTTATATATATATAATACATATATTATATATATATAACTATTACTCACTTAATATCACTGTATCATGATTAGTCAACAGAAAAATAACAGAATTTTATATCACCCAAACTAGCATTCAATAGAAAAATCTGTAATCACTTTTTAAAATCCAGATGCATATCAGAATTATTTTGGAATTCTTTGAAAAAAAAAAATACCCAGGTATTGCTTTCACCACCCCCCAGAGTTCTAGATATGTTTATAATGAGCAGCCATGTTTAAAAACAACCAGACTATACGAAGATCTTTTATCTAGTTGGTTTCACTTTTTCTATATGATATTCAATGCTCCCAATTAATTTAGTTTGTTTTCCAGTTTCTCCATCTTTTCTTTTGTTTTTTTTTTTATATTCTTTCCCAAGCCTCTATCAAGCATAGTAGAAAAGCTGTTGTATACATATATATAAATAATATGTATAATATATATATTTAAGAAAAATTATGAATTTTTGCCTAACTAAAATATTTATGACATTTTGATTCCACTTGCTTGACTCAGAATGAGTAGAATGTTAGATTTCTAATTTTAAAAAATATATATGCAACAAGCAACAAAGGTTTACTGTATAGCACAGGTAACTACAGTCAACATCTTGTAATAATTCATAATGGAAAATAATTTCAAAAGTAATATATATGTATATGTATAACTGAGTCACAAAAAAAAGAAATCTAAAAGAATTCTACTTTTTGAAATTTTATCATGTTTGTCTTTTATGCCAGTTTTTCTAAACATCCTTTGGACATCTAGCAACAACTTATGAGATACAATATTTTAAATATGTTTTGCAAGATATAAGATTAATATAAATTAATATAAACATAAAACTATTGTATTTAAACTATTAATGACATCATTCAAGATGTTCCTATTTTTTCTGCATTTGATTAAATTTTCTCAGATAAATGTTAATATGTCTCACTATGATTATATATATATTTTTTTATCCCTTATGTTCCTTCTGATTTTTGCTTTACATATCCTTGTCCCTTTGTTGTTAGATGTCTAATCATTTATGTCATCTAACTTCTTTATGAATTGCACCTTTAATCATTAAAAATATTAACTTTTGTTTCAAAAAAAAGAAAAGAAATCAGTGCAGATGGAGATATCATTAAGTGTTTGAGGTATCAGGAACTACAACATATCCAAATTCTCCTTTTAGCCAATTTAGACTTCAGGTCTCCCATTGGTATCAGACAAATGTATATTTTCTTTAATGTAAATTTTCTTTAATTTTCTTTCATTTCTTTAATGATTGCCTAATCTGATTTACTAATGGCTACGATCTTTATTCTAGAGAATTGATAAGATAGAAAAGTGTGTCTATTTGCTTTTTAAGGTGTCACAGATAAGGATTTTCTTAGAAACCTAGTCTCAAAATTACTTCAAAGTTAGTGTTTTAATATAATATTTCCCATCTTTTTAAAATCACAGGTCAATATTAACAGAAAACAAAATTAAGGAAAGGCAAATTTGAAATGCTGAAAAGAAAACAAGAGAAAGAAAGAAAAATAAATGACATAAATATTTATAAATTAATATAAGTAAATTACCTCTGAAGATGCCCCCAAAATTGTTTCAAAACTGTTTGAGACAATGCAGCAGCATTTGAAAAAAAATGTCATTGCTTCTTAATGATTATATTTTGCATACTATTTATTTTGGTATTTAAATTCAAATATTGGTAAGCTCAGTCTCGGTGTTCAGTTATCATACATTATTTCTGTCATTAAAAATCATGAGTAGATGAAAGATGCAGAACCTGGTGGTGGTTAAAAGTCACTATAATAAAATGAGGGACTTCCCTGGCAGTCCAGTGGTTGACAACCTGACTTCCAAAGCAGGGAATGCTGGTTCAATCTTTGATCAGGAAACTAGGATTCCACATCCCATGGGACAAGTAAGCCTGCCCACAGCATCTACAGAGAAGCCCAAGTGCTGCAACAAAGCTCCTAAGTGTCACAATTAAGACCTGACTCAGTCAAACAATAAATTTTTTTTAAAAGGATGAAATATCCAAGTTTGAATATATTTCATACAATAAGCCTAGGACAAAATCTAATCAATGTTCAATTATCTTTGGCCATCATTAAAACCACACTCCAAGATGCTGTTAACTTTTATATCAGCAATGCATAATTTAAACAGGAAAGATTTATATAAAAATCATTGGCTGCATGTTAAAGGAGAAAATAATGCTTTTTGTGTGTGTGATGGAATGTAGCTCAAATAACAGAAAGATGTTCTATATGAAATTAATAATTTCATCTTGATGCCAAAGTCATATAGAAAAATTTGCCTTGAGTATTAGGCAGCAAAAGGGAATTACCCAAGTCTGTTTTTTCAAAAGATCATCTTAGTATTTCTCAAAGTTATCTACCCAAAGAAGCCCACCAAATTTCCAGGTGTTTATGCAAAGCATCATGTAATGTATTAAAATATAAATAGAGCAAACTTTTGATAGTGCATGGTATCTTTCCATCATTTAATAAAGTTTCATACATAATTCAAGTGACTGTTGAGTTTGTTCCATTTTGTAGTTTCTAGATATACTTGTAAATTTCACTTATATTAGTTCACTTGGGCTGTTATACCACAGATTAGTAGCTTAAACAACAGATATTAATTTTTTCACAGTTCTGGAGGCTAGAAGTTCCAGATTTATGTGCCATTGGCTGCTTTCAGATGAGAGCTCTCTTCCTAGCTTGTAGAGAACCACCTTACTGGTGTGTCCTCATTTGGCCATTCCTCTGTAGTTTGCCAGTGGAGAAAGAATGGTAGGGTGTCTCTTCCTGTTCTTATTAGGGCACCAATCCCATCAGAGCTGGGACCCATACTTACGCTTTCATTTATCTTTAATTACCATCCCAAAGGCCTTATCTCCAAACACCGTCACTGGGAGTTAGAGCCTCAACATGTGAATTCTAAGGGTAAAAATACAGTCTAAAACAACATCACACAACTAAGTGACTTACTGTTCACCAACCATAGGACTTGATTAAGAATGTTTTAAATTAGAAGTAGAACCAAGTAAGTTGTTTATATGTGAATAAACTTTGGGAAAAAAAAAAAATATATATATATATATTTAATTCTTCAGTCTGATAATGTGGTGTATTACATTGACTTCAAACTTTACTACAAAGCTGTAGTCATCAAACAACATGGTACTGGCACAAAAACAGACATATAGATCAATAAAACAGGACAGAAACCCCAAAAATAAGCCCACATACTTATGGTCACCTATTCTATGATACAGAAGGCAAGAATATACAATGGAGAAAAGACAGTCTCTTCAACAAATAGTGCTGAGAAAACTGGAAGCTATATGCAAAATAATGAAATTAAAACATTTTCTACATTGTATACAAAAATAAACTCAAATAGGTTAAATATCTAAATGTAAGATTGGATAATATAATTTTCTCAGACAAAAACATTGGAAGAATGCTCTTTGACACAAATAGCAGTAGTACTTTTGAGGGTCCATCTCTTAAAGCAAGGAAAACAAAAGCAAAAACAAACAAATGGGACCTAACTAAACCCCCTAAACTAAACTAAAAACTGCACAACAAAGGAAACCATGGGCAAAACAATGACAATACCAAATGGGAGAAAATATTTGCAAATGACATGACAGATAAGAGATTTAATATCTACCATATATAACAACTCATATAAACTTGACATTAAAAAAAAAAGATTAAGAGTGTGCAGAAGTCAATAGAAACTTTTCCAAAGAAGAAATGCAGATGGTAAACAAGCACATAAAAAGAGGCTCAATATCACTAATTAGCAGGGAAATGCAAATCAAATCACAATAAGTTATCATCTCACACATGTCAGAAGAGCTGTTATCAAAAAAGAAAACAAATGATGAATGCTGGTGAGTATGTGGAGAAAAGGGAACGCTTATAAACTGTTGGTTGGAGTGTAAACTGGTGTAGCCATTGTGGAAAATAGCATGCAGATTTATCAAGAAACTAAAAATAGAACTATCATATGATGTAGCAGCTCCACTCCAGGAAATAAATTAAAAGAAAAAAAAAAAAAACCACTAATTGGAAAGGATGCATGCACCTCAGTGTTCACAGCAGCATTATTTACAATTGCCAAGGTAATCCAAGTGTCCATCAACAGATGAATGGATAAAGAAGCTGTGGTATATTTATATATATATACCACATATACATATAAATACATACATATATATCTATAATGGAATACTACTCAGTCATAAAAGAATGAAATATCGCCATTTGTAGCAACATAGACAGACTGGGAGGACATTATGTTAAATGAGATAAGTCAGACAGAGAAAGACAAATATCATATGATATTACTTTTATGTGAAATGTAGATTCACAGATACAGAGAATAAACTACTGGCTATCCTTGGGAAGAGGGAAGGGAAAATGGGCAATATAGGGATATGGGAAAAAAGACATTATGGGATTATATAAAATTAGATGTTTGAAACTTTTGAAAATTGTAAAGTACAACAGAATTTAAAGAACCTTTCATTCAATAGCAAAGTAAATGTTTAACTTTTAAAGAACAATCAGAAGATTTGTATTTCTATTATACTCACATCCCTATAGGAGATGGGCTATGAACATTAGTTCCATTCGCAGCAGTGAATAAATCATGCTCACCAATTATATTTATGTAATTTAACTAAAAATCATAAGGCAGGCAGAAGTAAAGCCAAAATCCAAGCTACCTAATTTATAACTGTTAATAAGAATAATCTACAATTGTGCCACAAATTTTCAACAAGATTGGGTTGTAGAATTAAATGGAATTCAACTTAATCAGAATGGTTGGAAGAAAGAAAGATGGTGAATGATCTTATTCATAAGGGTTACTCACATTGGAGAGTACTATTATTCCCATAAGTAACAGTTCACTCCTCTCAATCAGAAAATTTTAAGAGACTTTTCAACAGTCTCTTTGCTTAGAAAGAAAAAAGGAAGAAGTGAACTTTTTAGCTGGAAGAATTGAAAAGAGGGAGTTGGATAATATATATCCTTAATTATATTTAAATAATGCATTAATAAGTAAGATGGATTGGTCCTACAACAGAAGTCAATATTGAAAAAGAAGAACTACATAGAGCAAAATATGATGCCAGAGGAAAAACTCCTTGATTTTATATAACTAAGAAAGTAACTGCTCAAGTCCACCTATATTAACAAATAGCTTTAAAAATAATTTTAATAATAACATTTCAAAGCCAGAGACAGAGGGCTATGAATTTCATTCTTTCCCATAAGAGGCCATTATATTAACTCAGAAATTAAACATTTCCACGAAAATCCTCTGCAGAAAAATAACCTGATGATAGGATTATAGTTTATTTTCAGCACAGTCTAGAAACTTAGCAAATGGCAAACTTATCACCCCTGTGAGTCTGATAACTGTATTGACTTTCAGTAATTTAAGACAAAGGATAGCACAGTTTAATGGAGGTTTTTATCACATAGAACTATGAATTTCTATACAACACATATATGGTGTGTGTATTTGGAAGAAAATCAAGAGATATCACCACAAAAGTCAATGTCCCATCATTTGAAAATTCTTACAAGATGTACAAGATGTGTGGAGCACCAGTGGCATGTTTGGCCCAGAAAGTGTCAGATTAGGCTTTTGAGGCCTTCTACTTCTGTTTCTTTGCACCAAAGCCCACACTTGGATAAAGTAGTTATTGCTTTGGAGCTTCCACCTAGAAAACCTTAAATCAGCAACTTCATGGAGCTATCTCCAAATATATACATATTGGTGTCTATAAGTCATTCTGCGCAGTTCTCAGACTTTCAATATTACTATCTTGGTAAAGCCAGCTGCTGGTCTTATGACTTCTGTCACTGACATATCGTCATGCCTTGGGAGTAATCAAAATACTAAATGTAACATCAGGCCCCTGATGCTCTTGGAATGCAATCACTTTATTTAGCTAATTGTTGTAGATAGGGTCCGACCTTTTGCCCCCCAGGCTTCTCTGTCCATAGAATTCTCCAGGCAAGAATACTGGAGTGAGTAGCCATTCCCTTCTCTAGGGGATCTTTCTCACCTAGGGATTGAGCCTGGGTCTCCTGCATTGCAGGTGGATTCTTTACCATCTGAGCCACCAGGAAAGCCCTAGGGTATTTAGTAATTATGGAGAAGGCAATGGCACCCCACTCCAGTACTCTTGCCTGGAAAATCCCATGGATGGAGGAGCCTGTTTTTCATTTTTTCCAAGTTGTGAAAATTATTTGAATTTAATTTCTGATTACAGAATACTTTCTTTTAGAAGGCTAAAATAAAGTTCCTAAATACCTTTTATGAAAAAAATAAATTTACTTTGAATTAAGTTATTTTACAGACACTCCATATATTTTGAAGCAGTTTTTACACAGTGATACCTACCATCGTGTCTCTTAATGAGCTTCTTCTAATGTATCACATAAATACTGAGAACTCCTGTTTACACATCTATTATTAACTGTATGTAGGTGTCCATGCACTGAAACATTAGTAGGGTTCCAACATAAACTCAGTAATTATTCTCTTTTTAGTTTCTTTGTTTCAGCTACTTGTGTATTATTGTGCAAACCTATTTTGTCAACTCACTGATTAACCTACAAGGACCATAATTCCCAGAAAATTGTATTGCTTGCAGATGAAAATAAATTTCAGAAAGGAGTGTATCTGGGTAAAACATAGAAAGTATAGGATACTATAATCATCTCATCTTCTCTTTATTTTTCCCCTCAATGTCTTTCTCTTTCTATCTATTGGTTCCAGGCTCTGGTTTTGACCAAGAAATTACCTTTATCTTTTTTTTCCCCTTCCACAGCCAACCACAAGTAATGATTATACTCAAAAACTCCTTTCTTTCCTCTCATTAAAGTTTTAATTTATATCAGATGGTCTAGCTGGATTCAAATATAAAACTGCCTTTATTGAACCACTAAGTACCAACTTATTCTCAATCTAGTTAAATTTTCTTTGCCTTAGCTTCCTCAAACTTCAGATTGGTTTGTTATAATTAAGAAATAAAATACTATCTATAAAGTACTTAATATAGGGGTTTCCACATATAGTAAGCACTAAGTAATATTAGCTATTTAATTGTCCTTTCATATAAAGATAACTTCTACCTTATAGATCTATGGTGATTTTTATGAGACAACATTTGTATAGAACATATCACTCAAAATATGTTCTAGCAATGATGATGATACTTCATTCTTTAAAAAAAAAATCTGTCACAGAGTTTTAGCACATTCATAATGTCAAACTGTCTTAACAATTGAATAACATAGTTCTTAATTTGTATTCTGAAAGCTTGAAATTCAGAAAGAAAACATGCCAACTCTTCTCTTATGACACTATTTAAAAGCATCTCTGAGACTTTAGAATGATGCTAAGAAGCGTGAGAATATAGATTTTAATGAAATTATAAACACAGACTCGGTTGACATGGCAATGCAATCATGAGTCTGTTTCTATGACAGTTAGCACTGTATTTCAACACATCTCTAACTGGCTTAACCAGAGTCTATCTGTAGTAATTAAAAAGATATGTCTTGTATTTCCGTACTCTTCACTTTTATATATAGGATGTGTGTGTATGTGTGTGTGTGTGTGTGTGTGTGTATGCTCAGTCAGGTCTGACTCTTTGCAAACCCATGGACTATAGCTCACGAGGCTCTGTTTTTCAAGGAATTTTCCAGGCAAGAATACTGGAGTGGGTTGCCATTTCCTACTCCAAAGGATCTTCCTGATCCAGGGATCAAACCATCATCTCTTGTGTCTCCTGCATTGGTAGGCATATTCTTTACCACTGCACCACCTGGGAAGCCCTATATATAGGTTTGTCATAGAATATTTTTGTGAAAAATCAAGCTATCAACAATATTATTTGTTGTTCAGTCACTCAGTCATGTCTAAATGAGTCGAGACACCTCAAATTGTAGCTAAGGAAATGAGACTTACAGAGATTAAAAAAAAAAAAAATCTGACAAAGAGAAAACATAGAGAAACTATTCAGAAACAACAACTGTAAATAACGTTGGTGCTACCAGGGTTTCTCCTTTTCCTTGGATACACCGGGGATGGGCTTAACTGGGTTTTCAATCTATGTTTGTCTTTTCTCTGTCTTGTTGTTGTTCAGTCGTTCAGTCATGTCCAACTCTGCAACCCCATGGACTGCAGCACACCAGGCTTCCCTGTCCTTCACCAATTCCCAGGGATTGCTCAAACTCATGTCCATCGAGTCAGTGATGCCATCCAACCATCTCATCCTCTGTCATCCCTTTCTCCTCCTGCCTTCAATCTTTCCCAGCATCAGGGCCTTTTCTAATGAGTCAGGTCTTCACATCAGGTGGCCAAAGTATTGGAGTTTCAGCTTCAGCATCAGTCCTTCCTGTGAATATTTAGGATTGATTTCCTCTAGCATTGACTGGTTTGATCTCCTTGTCGTCCAAGGAACTCTCAAGAGTTTTCTCCAACACCACAGTTCAAAAGCATCAATTCTTCAGTTCTCAGCCTTCTTTATGGTCCAGCTCTCACATCCATACATGACTACTGGAAAAATCATAGCTTTGACTATGTGGGTCTTTGTTGGCAAAGTAATGTCTGTGTTTTTTAATATGCTGTCTAGGTTGGTCATAGTTTTTCTCTCCTGTATACCCTTAAAAGATAATTTTGTTCATTCATAGCAGGTGTTTCATTCTAATCATTACTGATAATTTAGGTAAGATAATTCTGTGCTTCATTTAGGAGGAAGGAGAGGCTGTCACATGTTGTAAGATTTTGAGACGCATTCCTGGACTTCTGCCTACTAGATGCCAGGTACAGCTCTCAAAACCAATTGGATAACCAAAACTGTCTCCAGATATCTCATTTGCTGGAGAACAAAATAACCCCCAAAAGCCATTTATTTATGGATTAGTTTCAAACAGTCCCCAACTTAGCCATACTGCTTTATTTCATGTCCTAACTTATTTCAATATGGTCTTCTCTGATACCATTTTAAGCTCAAGCTGAGTTTTAAGAAAATTTTAGTAATAATGTCCTCAAAAATTCCCTATATTAAAAATATTTTTTAAAGTTTCTACCTCTAACATGAACAATATAATAATGATCAAGAAAATCACATTTAGTTGTTAAAATAATTAAAATAGTATAGACATTGACAGATAGGCCACAAGGTTTACTACTGAAAATAATAGCTTAAAGTGTCAACAGGTTTGGTGGTCTTGATCATATTGTTATACTGTTGGAGGTAGTGGGGGAGTAAGAGATATTCTTTATAGTTATCTGGCAATTACATGTGGTTTTGGCAGTGGCCAGAACTTAATGATTCAACAGATACTAGACAAACCTTGTCACAAAAGGAAAGATGCATTGGTCATCATCCAGACAGGATAACAGACACCACTCTAAAGATTTCCAGAGAAAGGTGCTTAATATAGCTAATTGATAACAAAGTACTGGAAGGACTATGATAGGCCTTTTCAACATTTTATAAAATCAGGGCTTCTGGGTAATCAATTATTTGACTAGACTACTATGTCCCTTGTCAAAGAGCCCAAGATTATAGCTATTTTGTTCTAAAATAAAGTATGTGTCCAGGAGAAAAGATGTAAAGTATATTGTTCATTCAATTTATTTTATGACATTTCATAAGTCCTTGGATGTGGTACTCTCAGGAGTATCTGTGGCAGAAAAAGGCAAATTCATAAAAATCCATAAAAATCAGTATCTATACCAGTAAGAAAAAATTACCACCCCCTTTAGGATCTAAGGAACTTGATACAATAAGTTGCCTTCAAATACTTGACTGGTTCCTCCTGAGACTGCTGACATATTGATAACTCATACCTGTTTTCTGCTATTGGTAGGATGGATCCTCTGCAGTGGCAAGAAAATAGATTAGCTCAAAAAGGGGAAGCCCATGTTTTTTTAGTGCAGAATAATCTCTTTATCCCCACTGCCATAAAATTGTATAGATGAATTAACTGAGAAATAACCTTGGTGTTTAAGAAAGAGGCTAACCAAATCAATGGACATGAGTAAACTCCAGTGATGGTGATGGACAGTGAGGCCTGGTGTGTTGCAGTCCATGGGGTTGCAAAGAGTTGGACATGACTGAGCAATTGAAATGAACTGAACAGATACAAACAGGGTAGGCCATCTTGTCTATTGCCTTTTGAGATCCTCCTCACTAATGGTACTGCCTAAATTTGGGTGAGACACAGATATCATATTTTATGCCTATTTTTAAATATTTATCCATGCATTTCTCCAAACTTCTTTGGCATCTTTTAATAATGTTCTGTTCTTTACATATTTTTTACCACACAGCCAAACCTTAAGCCACTCTCTACATTTAATATATACCTGCTACCTCTGAAAATCTTTTAATCAAAGCAAAGTGAACAAGACACATTGGTTGAATATCTGCCCCCTTGAAGGATTTTGTTTCATAATCTTTCAAGGTTATCTAAAACCACTGTGGTAATGAGAAAATAATGTCCTTACACATCATGTCAGACCTTGGAAAACCATATGTAAACTACATCCAAGTATCTTCTTCCTTAGTGCTAGAGTTATAGGGAATGTAGTATGAAGCCATAGACATGCATTAAGAGAAATAAATCAAGGTAGCAGGAATGGGTGCCTTAGAACTCTATTATTTCTGTTTATGCAATTCACAGTGCATTCATCACTAGTACAACAACAATTTAATATGTAATTCTTCCATTTGTTTAGGGATTCTGATAATGCACATTTGATTTTTACAGCTTGTCTGATTCAGTAACATCAGGTTTAAGGTGTGACACCTGGAATACACAGTCCTTGATGTTTTGTAGTAAAGCATTTCATTTTTGTGAAGACCCAAGGGCGCGTTATCAAAACATAAATAGTATCTTGGGATATGGCTTTCTTAAAATGCCTTAGGGTTGGCACTGTAATTATACTTCAGGGCTTGCTAATGACTCCATAAATCATTCTTGTCTACTACAAATTCTTTAGTGCCATTGAAATTACCGTATCTCAAAACCCAAGGAACAGAAAAGTTTGTATGTAGCCTGAATCTGTTGCAGAGCATTGGTTTGCTTTGATCCTCATTTAAACTGGCAGTTCAATAGATAACTTGGAGCATGATACTCAAATGGGTAAACACTGCCTCCCAAACAAAAAGGAAGACAATGGTACCAAGTAATGTGTGTATAAGTATGTGTGTAGGGTGTGGGGATACATAGCAATAAAAGATGTATTAACTTTTCTCTTTTAATGAAATATTCTGACAAGCCTTAGACCATTGGAATATAACAATTCACAGAGAGTAACTAGAAATGTATAGAATTCTTCTTCAAGGGGATATAGCGTCCGTTCATTAAATGACACTCGATATGTAAAGGAGCTGCTCTTTGGGAAATGACATCCAGGTCAGATTCAGAGTTTTCCTGACTATACAGCCATGTGACATTTTATTAGATGCCCATCTATTTCCTTTCTATGATCATATAGATACCATCAACAAGCTTTACATATGAAAACATTTACTGTTCCAGCTCTGCTCTCATTAGGATAATCATGCCCACCTCTTTGCCTCTACCAGTCCAAGATTCCACTATGCCATTTGAAACTGGGCACATTTCCAATCATCAGATGTGCAGAGGACAGTCAACACAATGATCCTGGTGCTCCACTCAGAGATGCATTTTATAATGTTAGATTGAAAGCAGAGAGTCTAGGTATTCTTAGGGTATATCTTTGTGGTGGTGGAGTTAAACATTCTTATATCCTTATAATCATCCATTTAATACTAGAAAGTTTCTGTTATTTTAGCGTCAATAAATATAGGACAATTCTGGATCCAAAGAACTGAGTTACTCTAGTAAACACATTATTTCTGGAGTTGGGTAAAAACACCAATATCAACAAATTTAGCCTAATTGAATGTGACATTCTGTCTTTCTTGGTCTATATCAGGGGTTGGCAATCTTCTTGGACACAATGATAAATATAGTAGGCTTAATGGCCCTGAGGTTTAGGTTATAACCACTCAATTCTGCCACGGTACCACCAAAGCAGCCATTGACATATATACATAATGATTACATGGTTGTATTGCAATAAATCTTTATTTATAAATCCGACCCCTGATCTTAAACCCTAATAACTTACTTACTACTACATTTACCAGCTTTTTACTGAAATAAAATGGCAGTTAAAAATATTTAGGGATATCAGTTATCTGTTTCTGGTTCAGACTCTACATTTGTCCCCCTGGATCAAGTGTGATGGAATATTACTCTAAGTCTGAGGCTGGGTCAGTGAGATGCAGTAAAAGGGTCGGGTTGGGGGGTAATCTCTTCCCTTTGAATGATGACTCTATAGCTGATGTCATTATAGGGTCTTCAAGCAAAACAATCCCAGTGTCCTCCTGACAGAGGGCTTCTGGAGACTCAAGAAGATCTGGATGAGTTTCTGTGATTTGAGTCTTCACATAAGCCCTCATCACAGTTCTCAGGGTCCCATTTCTTTACCATCAATTTTCCAATTTTCAATAAGTAAGTTCATGAATCAACTTGCATTTTAATTTCCCCTCATGTAAAGTCTAATTTGGGGTTTGAAGTTTAGTTGCTACATTATTATATTGAGATAAGACATATTTGTATCATAATCATAGGAAGTTAGTGATTTTCATTCTGTAATTTGTGCTGAAATTTTGAAGTCTGTGCTTGTCCTTTTCCCCTTAAACTTATATTGCTAGAAATTGCTAGCAAGCCTGTGTCATTGTATTTCCCACTAAAAAAGTCAACTGAAGCAAGCAAAAGTGACTAATGAATTAAATAATTTAAGTTACCACATACATTTACATTATCCCATTTTCCTCTGGCAATGACAATATTATCACTTCCAAGCCTAGTCAAGTCAGGAAATCCACCACCGACTGCCACCTTTAAAGATCAATTTTCTGTGACTACTTTTTATAGTAAGTGAAGTATCAGAGTCTTCTTGACAAAAAAAAAAAAAGAAAATAATAAAGATTTCTAAATATTCCAGAGTAGAATTTAGTACAGTGAACTAACTATAAATCTAAATCTGTCATAAACAAGTGAAGAAATAAAGAAAAGAGAGGCTAGTTCTTGAGAAATGAAATTTTGAGAAAAGAAGGTCATTTCAACCCTTGGACTTGAACCAACACACCTGAACTGACTACAGTGTAACTGAAGTGACAGCACAGTCACTGCAAACTGCTGGAGTGGTGCTAAGCAGCGAGTTTTTGAATTCTGAAGTGAAACTCCTGCTGAAGCAAACACAGACTATTCTTTTTTTTCCGTTTGGACATGTCTCACCTTAAGAAATTCCAGAGTAGACCAGTTGACAATGGATTTGAGAATGTAGTCTGCAGTCTTCTAGTCCCTGTAATACAAAGCAGAGAACAAGTAAGTGAAAGAGGGGCTGTAGTCAATGATAACTAACTCACAAATACATAGATAGTCAAGTAACTAGGATCATCTAGACATAAGCATCACATGTATGTTTTAGTGGAATAGACAAGTTTCCTGGAAGGTCAACAGATCATCATTCAGAGGTTCTGCCTTAACAAACAGAAAGATGGCGATACTGTGTGATGGAGGAGATCATGCATAAAGACAAGCAATGTTAAATAATGTTGTTGTCTCCAATAGAAAAGTACCTGATAAAGAGGACATAAAGAGGTTTAAACAAAGAACTGGAGAAGTAAAATAATTTCTATGGGGAATAATTTATAAATTATTTATTTTTTACATATATAGTAAAGGAATATTTTTGATCATAATTTATAAATTTATTGACTTGTGAATAAATATAAGCATGTAAAAACCCTGTAATCAATTTATAACTTTTTTCCTAACACTAAGCTCTGTGATGTGAGCGTATAGAGGGAAAGATATCTTACAATGTCTTAGTTAGACTGCATCTGTTTGAATTAACCTCTTCATGGCACTACTTGTAAGTGAACACAGCCATCTCTCCCCATGCAGGAACATTTGTGAGGATATTGTTATTGACTACATCATCAAATCCCATAAGGAGGAGAAAGTATAGATCAAGCGCATTTCAACCCAGTGAAAAAGTGATGAAAAACTTTTAAAAGTATAGCAGTAATACTAAATTCCAAACTGTCACATCATTACCTGAGTTGAAGTTTATCCGACAATATATTATTTCTAAAAAGTTAATTCTAATTAGTTAAGTGCTGAATAAGAGAATTAAAAATCTATGAGATTAAAAATTATATCCAGTATTTAATGCTTGATACTTGGAAGCCTCCATCCTTTATTTTCCTTCTGGTTGTACCTTTTAACAAGGCCATCCCCATGGGTAGGAAGTTATTTATGTGATATAAAAGCAAGGCAATGTTCCCTATACCAATATGTGGTCCACAATAGAACTTCATTTATATTAAGCTCTGAAATATGTGTCAGAATTATAAACTTTTCAAAATTCATCATTATTTTGATTATGTTTCCATATATATGTAGAGATTTATAGTTATTTTTTAAAATAATCAGAATTCTAGAATGAAAATATCATGTCATAAAATTCTTTAAAACATATATTTACTTTATACATACCAGTATTAGTGTATTTTAAGGTAGGCCAAGATACAGGAAATGGTATCAAAAAGATTACAATTTGAGTAATTTGAAAACCACATTTAACTTTTGTTCTTTTCAGAGCTTGGGATATACCTTAACTTGAAGTTCAAAGTAAATAATTTTTTTGAGGTTAATTAGAAGTCAATGGAAGGTAAGAAAGGGATATTGGTCCATGTGGATCATACTTTTATCACTAATTACTCAATATTTTGGTGTTATTTTTGATAGACATGTGATCCACTGAATGACCCATGCAAATATGGTGACAAAAAGAGTAACACAAATAATTACTACTATCTTAGCACGATGATTCTAGCCCTAAGTGGGGGGGGAGATTAATAACAGAAAATATACAGCTTTAATGAATTTATGTTCTTCTATGGTTCTCAGAATTACTCAAATGAACATTTGCTTTCCGACATCTTTTTGAAATAGCATATGGAAGCAGTTACAGACAAGACACAATACCATTACTTTCCAGGGAGATTATATCAGTCAAGGACTGCAGCAAAACATTATAGAGACAGATAACAGCTAATAGTCAAGAGAACTAATTTCTGCCAGTAAACTTGAAAAATTCATTTAATCTTTATGGGTTTATGTGTTCTCATATGTAAGAGGAGATGGTCATATTTATTTCATCTGCCTCATTAGGTATGCTGAGAATCAAATGATTAGCATGACAGCTATAAAGTTTTTGAGAAATTTCCAAGGTTGAGGATAAAGGTTAGGATGGTATGGTACAGTCAGGACATAATGTACCTGTCATCCAAGACTCAAGTCTGCTTCAGTGTAAAGAAGACTGCAGAAGTTATGAGTCATGCCTAGGCAAGCACAATAAGAACATTCATGGAAAGCACTTTAAAAAACAACCATGCACCCCAAGACTAGTAATATTTCTTTTTTTTAGTGATTAAATCTGACAAATAAAATTATAGCTAATTACCCAGTGGCCTTTGTTTACTCCAAAGGCAGAGCAGAATGAGCAATAATAGCACTGTGTGGAGTAATTACTAGGAATATTAAAGAGGTATGAATGGCTTGGCTCATAGCCTAACAAAAATTTGATCAAGGAATATGAAGGAAAATATTCCCTCAAAGCCCACTTAAAACCATTTACCTAAAATCAAGGAAATAAATATCTGCTTATTGTGATTTGGGAGACAAAAAAGGATTATAAAATAACCTTGATACCAGAGTAAATAAAATTTCAAATATAATATAACTTCTTTTCAATGATCTTTTAAATAGGAACTTATTTTAGCCTAAAGTTATGTAAATACTTATGATGATTTCCATGAAATTGTAATCACTTGATCTATAAATACAGGTTCTGTTATGAAAAAAGGAAAAAGAGTGATTGTTATATTTTCCATCATATTTTGGATGGTTGAGCATTGCCAGGGAAAACCCAAGTATTGTTAGTAAAACTGTTCGTTGTTGGGGTAAAAAAGTCATGTGTAACTGGAAAACTAAAGAAATGGTATTTGTGATTGGATGAATGATATAAATATTTTAGATTTCATTGGTGAAGAAGGCACATGAGGTAGACATACAAGCATATACAATATTTTTAAAGCAAGAGACAATTTTATTTTGTTGCCTATAGATTTCAGATAATATGATAATAGATTAAAAGAGAAAAATTTTCTTTTGGAGCCTTTGGTTGAGAAGAATTCAGAGGAATAACTTTAGCTAGGAATAAACTGCAATAAATTTTTCCAGAGAATGAGAATTTAAAAATGTTAGTTAGTATTTAGAAATGGGGTCCTGACAATTTACTGACAATTTGTGAGCTTGAAAATATAATGAAAGAGAACAGAAAAATGACATCAATGTTTTTCAGTTGCACATCATAACAGAAATGGGAAACACAGCGACAGGGTTGAGTTGGAGAAATATTAAGAACATATTGAGGTTTAGCTTTCAGCAAGTTTTAATAACATTAAATATGTGTTGGAATATGTGCCATGTTCAGACACATCTTGGTCTGAAGCATTTTGCATACTGATGCCAAAGGATACTTACTTAAACTTTAAATTTTTTATTTCAGTTTATTTTTTTACCTTAAAAAATAGATTTAGTAGACAAACCCAACTACTTATTTTACATTTTAGAATATTCTAACTGGAGATATCAGTGAAACTTGCAGAATAAGATTCCAAAAATCTAGCACTCCATAGATATAACAAATAAACTGGCAAAAACTGTTGGAATAAATTTTTTTGGAATTCTAGGCACTAAGGAAAATCTTATAGCAACCACAGGAATGCATAATCAAGAAAAACTAGCTGAAAAGAAAAAAAGAAAAAAAAACTGGCTAGATCTCAATAAGAATAAAGAGTTTTGTGGTATTTAACATATACTGGTCCCCTCCCTCTTTCCAGCTCAGTGATTGCTTTGAAGATAACAACCACATTTCAGGTACAGGTACATGTACCTAAATTTGAAGAATGAACCTCATTTGCAAAGAGTAGTGCTTGTGTGTTTTGCTTATATAGTGACTTCATAGAAGATGTCTGAAGGGCTTGTCTTGGCCTATCTCAGAACACTTCCACTGATGAGGCAGATACTCAGGAGTTATTTGCTTAAAACATTTACAGGCAAATGAATTAGTCTAGTACTACCTGAGGCAATGGATAACTGTTCAGGAAAAACAAAATAACCAAAATGATTGTCGGGAAAGCTGAGTAATGAGATGCCTTTGGAAATATGAGTTTTGAAAAGCTCCAACATATCCATTGGAAACTAGAAATTCAAGAACACATGTACACATGCACATGCTCAAAAAAGACCTGAAAATACCCTAAGTTCTTACCTATGGCTTATACTTAGAATTTGTGCAAACATGAAGTGGAAATGAGTTGTAAACCATCCACCTGTGTGTAGAAATTATGTCCCAGAGTCTGTCTTCAAAGCCTTGAAGATACTTTTTGAAATCAGGTATTTAAGGAAATCTATGCCAACCCCTAACTGAACACAAGATAAAAGAACAAAGACTTGAGCAGCCACATACATCAAATAATGCAGACATTACAAATCAGTTCAATAAAGTTGCTAAACATACCCTGGAGATGAGAGAGAATCTTTTTATCCAATAATCTATATTATAATTTTCAAACTGTCCAGTTTTCAGCAAAAGTTATGAAAAATGTAAATAAACAATAAACCATGGCATACATGCAGGAAAATATAAGCAATTAACAGAAATTGTCTGAGGAAGCACCAACACTGGACTTACTAGATTAAGACTTTAAATCAATTATTTTAAGTATGCTCAAAAGCTAAAGAAAAACATATGCAACCAAAGGAAACCAAAAGAAAATTGACTTATCAAATAGTTAATCAATAAACAGGCAGAATTTACAAAAAAGAATCAAACTAAAATTCTTGAAGCAAAAACTGCAGCAAGTGAAATGAAAAAAAAAAAATCACTATAGGGTTTTCAAAGCAGATTTGAGCAAGCAGAGGAAAGAATAAAAGAAAACATAAGAAAGGTCAACTGAGAATTGATCAGATAATAGAAATAAACAAGAAGGATGCAAAATAAAGATTGAGTCTTATGTGACACCATCAAATGTACCAACATACACATACTGTGAGTCCAAGTAGGTTAGGAGAGAAAGAAAAGAACATAAAGAGTATTTATATAATAATGGCCCAAAACTACCTAAATTTGATTAGAAAAATTAACCTATACATTCAAAAACTTCAGTAAATTCCAAGCAGGATAAACTCAAAGAGATGCATAGCAGATATATTATAATGACACTTTAGAAAGACATGGACAGGGAATCTTAGAGGTCCTTCAAGAGAATCAACTTGTCAAATATGAGACTCTCATTAAGAACTGCTGCCAACTTCTTTTTTTCTCATCAGAACTTATAAGTGCAGAATGCAGTGGAATGTTACATTCTAGGTGCTCTAAGACAGACAAAATTCTTATCCAAGAATTCTACACCCAGAAAATGTACTTCAAAATTGAAGCAGAACTTAAGATGTCTCAATAAAATAAAAGCTATGACAGATTGTCACTATTAGGCCTGCCCTATAAGAAATTTTGGGCTTCCCAAATGGCTTCAGTTCAGTTCAGTTGCTCAGTCATGTCTGACTTTTAGTGACCCTGTGGACTGCAACATGCCAGGCTTCCCTGTCCTTCACCATCTCCCAGAGCCTGCTCAAACTCATGTCCATTGAGTCAGTGATGCCATCCAACCATCTCATCCTCTGTCGTCCTCTTCTCCTCCTGTGTTCAATCTTTCCCAGCATCAAGGTTTTTCCAATGAGTAAGTTCTGTACATCTGGTGGCCAAAGTATTGGAGTTTCAGCTTTGTCATCAGTCCTTCCAATGAATATTCAGGACTGGCTTCCTTTAGGATTGACTGGTTTGATCTCCTTGCTGTCCAAGGGACTCTCAGGAGTTTTCTCCAACACCACAATTCAAGAGCGTCAATTCTTCATTGCTCAGCTTTCTTTATGGTCCAACTCTCACATCATCCACACACGACTACTGGAAAAACCATAGTTTTGACTACACAGACCTTTGTCAGCAAAGTAATGTCTCTGTTTTTTAATATGCTGTCTAGATTTGCCATCACTTTTCTTCCAAACAGGAAGTGTCTTTTAATTTCATGGCTGCAGTCACCATCTGCAGTGATTTTGGAGCCCGATAGAATCCACTTGCCAAGCAGGAGACATGGAATCAATCCCTGGATTGGGAAGATTCCCTGGAGGAAGAAATGGCAACCCACTCCAGTGTTCTTGCCTGGAAGTTCCCATGGACAGAAGAGCTTGATGGGCTACTGTCCATGGGGTTGCCAACAGTCAGACGTGATTAAGTGACTTAGCAAAGCACAACACGTCAAGTTAACAGCTTGTCAAATTTGGTAAAGGAAGATTCCTTCTCCCAATTTGTCAACTACCAGTGGCTCCTTTGTTAAAAACAAATCACTAATTTTAAGGTAGTTAAGTAGCTCAAATAGTAAAGAGTCTGCCTGTAATGTGGGTGACATAGGTTTGATCCCTGTGTTGGGAAGATCAACTGGAGAAGGACATGGCAATGCACTCCTGCATTCTTGTCTGGAGAATTCCATGGATAGAGGAGCCTGGTGGGCTCTAGTCCTTGGGGTTGCAAAAAGCTGGACATGACTGAGCGACTACTACTTTCACTGTTACTTTTCAAATTATTCATATCTATTCTTACAGTTTATTTTGGGGTGTTTTTTAAAGAGATATTTTCAAAAAGATATTTTTAATATGCTTTACAAGATTACTATATTTAGTTATATATTTATTTTGAGTTATCCTTTCATGTATTCTTGCATGACATTGTTCTCATAGTTCTTGATTGTGTCCCATGCTGGACATTGTCAGCAATTTTCTTTTCTCACATTGTCTTTTTCCACTGTGACAGCTTTTCATTTCGTCCTCTCAAATTTCTCATTCTATCTTCCATGTTTTATATCTCTGCTGCAGAATTTATAACTTTTCCAATTGTGTCTTCCAATTGCTAGTTCCCCACTTAGTTGTCACTTGTTGCTGTTCAGTCGCTCAGGCATGTCCAACTCTTCGAGACCTCATGGACTGCAGCACACCAGGCTTCCCTGTCTAACACCATCCCCCAGAACTTGCAGAAACTCACGCCCATTGAGTCAATAATGCCATCAACCATCACATCCTCTATCACCCCCTTCTTCCCCTGCCTTCCATCTTTGCCAGCATCAGGGTCTTTTCTAATCAGTGAGCTCTTCGCATCAGGTAGTATTGGAGCTTCAACTTCAGCATCAATACTTCCAGTGTATTTTCAGGATTGATATCCTTTAGGATCGACTGATTTGATCTCCTTGCAAATCAAGGGACTCTCAAGAGTTTTCTCCAATACCACAGTTCAAAAGCATCAATTCTTGGGCACTCAGCTTTTTTTATGGTTCATCTTTCACATCCATACATAACTACTGGAGAAAGCATAGCTTTGAATAGATGGACCTTTGTCAGCAAAGTAATGTCTCCACTTTTTAATATGCTGTCTAGGTTTGTTATAGCTTTCTTTCCAAGGAGTCAATGTTTTTTAATTTCATGGCTGAAGTCACCACTGGCAGTGATTTTGGAGCCCAAAGAAATATAGTGTGTCACTGTTTCCATTGTTTCCACATATATTTGTCATGAAGAGATGGGGCAAGATGCCATGATCCTCATTTTCTGAATGTTGAGTTTTAAGTCAGCTTTTCCACTCTCTTCTTTCACTTTCATCAAAAGGGTCCTTAGTTCCTCTTTGCTTTCTGTCATAAGGGTGGTGCCATCTGCATATCTGAGCTTATTGATATTTCTCCCAGCAATCTTGATTCCAGCTTGTGCTCCATCCAGCCCAGCATTTTGTGTGATATACTCTGCTGCTGCTAAGTCGCTTCAGTCGTGTCCGACTCTGTGCAACCCCATAGATGGCAGCCCACCAGCTTCCCCCGTCCCTGGGATTCTCCAGGCAAGAACACTGGAGTTGGTTGCCATTTCCTTCTCCAATGGATGAAAGTGAAAAGTGAAAATGAAGTTGCTCAGTCCTGTCCAACTCTTAGTGACCCCATGGACTGCAGCCTACCAGGCTCCTCTGTCCATGGGATTTTCCAGGCAAGAGTACTGGAGTGGGTTGCCATTTCTTTCTCCAGTGATATACTCTACATATAAGATAAATAAGCAGGGTGACAATACACAGCCTTCACGTACTCCTTTCCCAATTTGGAACCAGCCCAGTGTTCCATGTCTGGTTCTAACTGTTGCTTCTTGACCTGCATATAGATTTCTCAGGAGGCAGGTAAGGTGGTCTGGTATTCCCATCTCTTGAAGAATTTTCCAAAATTTGTTTTGATCCACACAGTCAAAGGCTCTGTCATGGTCAATGAAGCAGAAGTAGATGCTTTTTGGAATTCTCTTGCTTTTTCTATGATACAGTGGATGTGGGCAATTTGATCTCTGGTTACTCTGTCATTTCTAAATCCAGCTTGAACATCTGGAAGTTCTTACTTTACATACTGTTGAAACCTCGCTTGTAGAATTTTGAGCATTACTTTGCTAGTGGGTTAAATAAGTGCAATTGTGTGACAATTCGAACAATTTTTGGCATTGTCCTTCTTTGGGATTGGAATGAAAACTGACCTTTTCTACTTTTGTGTTCACTGCTGACTTTTACAATTTGCTGGCATATTGAGTGCAGCACTTTCACAGCATCATCTTTTAGGATTTGAAATAGCTCAGCTGAAATTCCATCACCTCCGCTAGCTTTGTTTATGGTGATGCTTCCAATGGCCCACTTGAGGTCACACTCCAGTATGTCTGGTTCCAGTGCTCACGTCATCATAGTTATCTGGGTCATTAAAATCTTTTTTGAATAATTCTGTGTATTCTTGCCACCTCATCTTAACATCTTCCACATCTGTTAGGTCCATATCATTTCTGTCCTTTAATATGCCCATCTTTGCATGAAATGTTCCCTTGTTGTCTCCAATTTTCTTGAAGAGATCTCTATTCTTTCCCATGCTACTGTTTTCTATTGTTGTCACTAGTTGACCATTATTCTTCCTATTTTCTTTCAATTTCAAAAACTATATCATATTCATTTTAAAAATAAATTCTCCCATTTTCTTTCATGCAACCCTGTTATTGTTAGATTACTTTTATTCTTCATTTTATATATTTGAGTATTTTAAACAATGTCTTTTGGGCTTCCCAGGTGGTGCTACTCTTTGAACATTTTAAGCATACATTTTAATGTCATAAGACAGCTTTCCTCTATATTTCTTGAAAAGAGCACGTGTGCATATTTTTTGAGGAGCTAATTTTCACATTTGTTAAATCTGCAAACATTCTACTTTTTGAAGTGAAAGTGGAAATTTTTTCCATTAAAATGCATAGTTCACCATGTTAACTGGAATTCTCAAAATATCTAAATAAAAGGAAGATTTTATTTTTTTCAATTCACTTGCCTTAAAGAATTTTTTCTTTTTTCTTCTTAGAGGCCTTTGCTGCCACTTACTCCTTGAAAAATATACTAAACTTCACATAAAGAGAGGACTTTAAAAATAAGCGTTTTCCTAAATTACTTGAAAACTTTGTATTTCCTATTGTCATTTTCATATCATACTTCCCTTGAATATCCCTTTCAGATGTGTTCTATGAAAATGAACCAATGTAAAAACACACATGGAAGGTCAATCCAACCCCTCTTCTTTAGGTATAAATGTCATATTATAAAAATGTCTGCAAGTTCCTTTTCCAACTTATTTTAAATGATAGATTTCTGGCCCCAGAATTATATAAACTTACATGTTTACCAGTACTGCATGATAATATTTACTTTTCTATACCCTTGTTGTCATTCAATTCTCTAGAACCAACCCAGTTTTTAAAAAATATTTTCTATAAAACAGAAGAATAGAGTATGCTTTTCCATTAATTAAGGTCTTCTGATATATTTCTATTTACAGTTTCAAGCCTTCTTCCATCTAGCTTCAAAGCTGTATTAAAATTGGAGATAATGCTTTATCACCATTCTAATTTTATGAATAAAAAATTAAAGGCCATAGGAATCATTGCTGGAGAAGAGACTCAGAGAATTTCTGATATATCTTTCAAGACTTACACTGTCAAATATGGTACTAATTTGACTTTTTAATTTTCCAGTCCCTATTACTTTAGGTTTTCTCTGTGAATAAGAATTTCAAAGATGGAGATAAATCACTCTACATTTCCCCTCTTATTATCTGTAACAACTTATGCAGCCACCTTTAAATCAGTTATCTAAGAAAATATCTTGGATTAATTCTGATCTGTTTTGCTTCACTATTACACCCTTTCTTTTATTACAACCTTTTGCTTTGAATTCATGTCCCTAATCAGTGGCACCTCTGTACCTTAAAGGTATCTCTGCTTTGAGGCCTTTGCTATCCTTTATCCATACAAACTGCATTAAACAGATAAAAGTGAAGATATTCCTAAATGAATGTTCTTGAATGTGCCATCTCTGGTGGCTCTGTGGGAGAGAAAACAGTACAAAGTACCATTAGTCTATATGAGAAACCGAACTGAATTAACAGCTGGCTTAATGAAACACTCATTTTTAAAGCTAGTATACCGCACATCCAAATGTGACCAGAATACCATGATACCATGAGAGTCAACACTTCTGAATAGTTATCTTAGAGTTAAATAAGTCCTAATGGCTTCCCTGGTGGCTCAGATGGTAAAGAATCTGCCTGAAATGCAGGAAACCTGGGTTCGATCCCTACAGGGGAAGATCCCCTGGAGAAGAGAATGGCATCCCACTCCAGTATTCTTGCCTGGAAAATCCCATGGACAGAGGAGCCTGGTGGTCTACAGCCCACGGGATTGCAAGGAGTTGGATGTGATTGAGTGACTAACATTTCATTTCATTTCAATGGTTAGGTTATTTCAAGGAATCTCAGTAAGTTAAAATAAGTTTTTTTGTTAACCCAGGGAATCTGGAGGAAATACAAAGCCATTCCAAATAAAGCTATCTTCTAGTAGGAAAGTTTTGTATTTGATGATTAATATAAGGGTAAATGGGGCTTCCCTGGTAGCTCAGCTGGTAAAGAATCTTCCTGCCATGAAGGAGACGCTGGTTTTATTCCTGGTTTGGGAAGATCCCCTGGGGAAGGGATTGGCTACCCACTCCAGTATTTATGGGCTTCCCTGGTGGCTCAGATGGTAAAGAATCCACTTGTAATGCAGAGACCTGGGTTAGATCCCTGGGTTGGGAAGATCCCTGGAGGAGGGCATGACAACGCATTCCAGTATTCTTGCCTGGAGAATCCTCATGACAGAGGAGTCTGGCAGGCTAGTTCATGGAGTTGAAAAGAGTTGGACATGACTGAGTGACTAAGCACACACACCCACACACATAAGGGAAAATACTTATAGCTTCACTCCGTGTGTGGAAAGTTTTTCCTTCACTGGGAGGAAAATTACTCACACAAAGAACATTTTCATTGAATTTGCGACTCATTCTATTTCAGGTATTTTGCTAATCAATTATAAATGCTGTCTTGAATAATCCCACAAAATACTATGCTGCTGCTGCTGCTGCTAAGTCTGCTTCAGTTATGTCCGACTCTGTGTGACCACATAGATGGCAGCAAACGACGCCCCTCTGTCCCTGGGATTCTCCAGGCAAGAATACTGAAGTGGGTTGCCATTTTCTTTCCCAATGCATGCATGCATGGTAAGTTGCTTCAGTTGTGTCCAACTCTGTGCAACCCCATAGACAGCAGCCCACCAGGCTCCTCTGTCCACAGGATTCAGGAGTTATTCATTCCCATTTTGCAGATGGGGAAATTGTACCACAGTGAGAAAAATATAGCTTGTCAAAACCACATAGCTAGAGTTCACTATAGGATAAAAGAACACATGGTAAAATTTTAATATCAGTATCTAGGTGGTGGGTGTTTGGATATTTGGTATAACTTTTTTACTTCTATATTTTCATTAAAAATGCTCGGGAAAATATTGCACAGCTAATAATTAAAAGCCTGTGAATTTCAATCAGTACTGACTGCTTCTAAAAATAAATCCTCTTCTTCACCAGTGCTCACTAGTTTTGCAGGGATATTACTACAAGATAACGTCTGTCATATTATGGAAAGAATATGGAATTCACAAATAGAAGAGCTAAGTTTAAGTTCAGCTCTTCCCACCTTTAATCTGTGCTTGATTATTAATATGTAAAGCCAAACACAGTGCTTTTAAGCTTTTACTGTAGTAATGTTTGTGAACTACTGTAATAATTATGTTTGAGTACCATAAAAACAAAATCATAGGATAAAAATGATGGTGAGAAAGTGTTTGTTTCTTCATGTTATTACTATTTAATGAGCACAAGACTATCAAAGTGGATAATTAACAACTGTTTTTTTTTGTTTGTTTTTTTTTTTTTCCCCAGTGGGACCTTGTAGGTCTTATTTCTAATGGTGGGAAAAAGAAAACGTTGGGATTTGAAAGCTCGGGGAAAAAGACAAAAGTCTCAATTAAGGAGGTCAGGAAACTAGGGGAAAAGAAGTGATGATTAGGGAGCTCAATCTGAGAAAAGATAGAATTCTTCCACCTGGACTCTGTTTTAGAAAATTAACTTGCGGACACTGCTGCTAAGTCACGTCAGCTGTGTCCAACTATGTGCAACCCCGTAGACAGCAACCCACCAGGCTCCTGTCCCTGGGATTCTCCAGGCAAGAATACTGGAGTGGGTTGCCATTTCCTTCTTCACTGCATGAAAGTGAAAAGTGAAAGTGAAGTCGCTCAGTATGTTCGACTCTTCGCAACCCCATAGACTGTAGCCTACCAGGTTCCTCCATCCATGGGATTTCCCAGGCAAGAGTACTGGAGTGGGCTGCCATTGCCTTCTCCGTTGCAGACACTGGAAAGGGTCATTCTGAACACTGAACTAATGGATGCCCTGTGGACATCCTTTATAGTGGAGAAATGCAAGAACAGTCTCAGGCAGGCATAAAGGTTGGACTCAATTGTAATGTGATACACATAGAACAATGATTTTGGAAAATTTACATTGATTCAAACTTTCCACAAGCACTCAGGAGCATGTTGAGTTTAACCTAGTACCTCACACTGATTGGCAGGCAGTCATAAACTCTAGATTATTCAGAAAAATCAGGAGAGGTTGAAAATACAGAAAATCTTCTATAAGAATGGCAAAGGTTGCTCTTGGAACACTTTGATGATTCTTGCCTCAGTCAGTTTTGTTGGTATCAGCAATATCAAATGAGGAATCTTGAAGGTTAGGAAAGCTTCTCCCTTCATAGAAAGTGCTGTTCTATAACCTCTACCTGTAAGCTCTATGTTAGAAAGCTGAAAATTTAACTCACATTATTTTTACCCACACTGTACCCTTTAATAGTCTATACTATAGTTTTCTTGCTAATTACATTCTCTTTCCTTTATGATGATCACAGAGATGACTCCCACAAAATGGGTTCCAAGTCCACAGCCTATCTCTCAGAATAAATTGTTCCTTAACCATCAGGCTCAAATCTCTATTCTCAGGCAGATCTAAGCAGACCATAAATCAGGGCAAGGACAAAACAAAAATTCCAGAACAATAAATCTCTCTAAAATGGGTGCTCCTTCTGATGGCTAGTGATCAAATCATTTTATATATCTTAGGAAGCTTGAATATGAAACTAACACATAGAATACTTAGTTATTGGCACTGAAGGAGAATGAAATAAGTAGGAAGAGTTACAGAGGCAGAGGAGATGCATAATGATGAGGAGACTCCAGAGTTTTTATGTTTTAGTATCATCATATTACATATTTCCATGAGGCCTAGTTATTTACCATCTGAGGTGTTCCTGTAGAGAAGATTTTGCCTTATGTTCTTTAACTCTAAGAAGCCACAGTCTGCATTTGATCCTGTAAACATGAAGCAGCTATGCAAACACATTTTGTTTTGTCACTCCTAGAGAAATATCCTAAATTCCAAAGTGAGGAATTCTCCTCATTGAGAGAACAGGACACCAGTAACAGGTTAACAAAAGTTATAACCACTGCATGGGAGAAGAAAATGGTGAGAAGATTAGAAGAAGCAAAACCAGTAGCAAGAGTGGAGGGAAAGAAAACAAGGAGAGCAAAAATAACAGAACTGTAAGCCTCTGCAAATGAAGGGGAGCCACAACAGCAGCAGACAGGTCCTCTCAAAGCCTCCAGGTAACAAGGCAGGTAGTGGCAAGTAGAAACCTCAACAACTGCTTGTACTCATCATTAAGGAAATAACAGAAGCGATCAGGTAGCCAAGAGGAAAGGAAGATGAATGAAGGTCTTGGGGTCTCAAAAGCTCCAAAGTCTTAAAGATTATTAAGCTTTTCCCCTCAGCATTGGTCATTCCCTCAGGCTTACATGGCCTTGGGAAAGGATATTATAACTGTTACAGAGACAGACACTTAGAGCTTAGAATGAAGTAAAAATATACCTTTCCCAAATAAAAATTAAGTTATAAAAAGCTACATCCAGATACAATGAACACAACCTGTTTTAATCGATATTTCAAAAAATGTTGTGCTAAAATATTTTTACCGTAATAACCTAGATCACTGAATCATGCAACAACTTTCAAACAGAATCAGAGGATCTATGCTCATTAATGACATCTAACAGCTTTCCTTTATGAGTGCAATCTATGATCTTGGATTGTGGTAACAGCTTTATATATATATTTCCATTTAATTTCAATGACAGTCAACCCTAAAGGTATACTATTAGTCCTTTTCTTAACAGTTAGCATTTACCTAAAAAATGCCAGTAGTCAGTGGCACATAATACATCACAGAAACATTAAAATCTTTTTCCTATAAAAATGAAATGCATATAAGATTTCCTTCAGTTATTACTGAAACTAGAGAGTACATTCCAATTTATATCTTTCACTTCTGATCAAGAGAGCCTTAACATTCCCCTCAGCTTAAAGAAAATTTAAGGAAGTTAGTTTCCTAACTATTGGTCCCTGGCTACTCTTTACTTAACGCACTTACTTTAGAAAACTCAAATGTAAATTCTGTCTTGGTCCTGTTGAGATGTGAATATTCTCTCAGCTTCTGGCCAGGTTTAAAACCCATGGATGCCTTTCTCAAAGACCTGGGAGCAACTTTGTTCTAGAAAGTGCTGAATTTGAGGCTTTTCCATGCCGCTCCCTTCGAGTCAGTGAAAGTATACTAAGAACAAAAGAAAAGGAAAAAAAAAAAAAAAAAAGTGTTCTGGAGCTGAACTTGCAGTATCTTCAAGGTCTGCTTGTGTACAGTAGGAAGGGTTTGGACATGTGCCAACAGTCTCATGAAGCCATCACCACGAACAAGTTTATAAGAGGAACTCACCTCGGTGCTCAGGGTCCCAGTGTTCTCTGAACTTCTGGGACCTAGTGAACTCAAGACATGGTTTTTCTGCCTGTTGCATTCCATTTTGGACACAAGATCAAGCCCTGACCTTTTGGAGTGGGAGCACTGACTCCAAGACCCTAGACTACCAGAGAACTGAACTTACACAAAGGAAACCACTGGAATACAAGACCTGGCATCACCCAACCACCAATAGCACCCTGTGCAGGATGCCTCATCTAAACAACAACAACAACAAAAAAACAAAAATATAAACATAATCACCAGCAGCAGGATTATGACCTCACTCAACCTTGTCCATCAGAGAAGAAACAAACAAACAAACAAAAACTTAGCACAAATGTCACCCTATAAGAAGCTTACACAAACCACTGGACCAACCTTAGGAGGGCAGAAACCAAAAAGAAGAAATAATTCAAAGCAGAAGCCTGAGAAAAGGAGACCTCAAGCCCAGTAAGTTAAATAATAATAATAATAATGAAAAGGCAAAGAAATGTTACACAAATGAAGGAACAAACTAGAAACACAGAAGTTGAAATAAATGAAGAGGAAAGAGGCAAACTACCTGAAAAAAAATTCAGAATAATAGTAAAGATGATAAAAAAAAACCTTGAAAACAGATTGGAGAAAATGCAAGAATCAATTAACAAAGACCTAGAAGAATTAAAGGCACAGAGATAAAGAACACAATTACTGAAATTAAAAATACTCTAGAAGGAATCAATAGCAGAATATCTGAAGCAGAAGAATGAATCAGTGAGCTGGAAGATAAAATGGTGAAAATAACTTCTGAAGAGCAGAATAAGGTAAAAAGAATGAAAAGAACTGAAGATAGTCTCAGAGACCTTTGGGACAAGATCAAATGCACCAACATTAGAATTATAGGGGTCCCAGAATAAGCAGAGGAAAAAAAAAAGGGTATGAGAACATTTTTGAAGAGATTATAGTTGAAAATTTCCCCAACATGGAAAAGGAAATAGTCAATCAAGTCCAAGGGTCACAAAGAGTCCCATACAAGCTAAACTCCAGGAGAAACATGCCAAGACACATACTAATCAAACTAATAAAGACTAAACACAAAGAAAGAATATTAAAAGCAGCAAGGGAGAAACAACAAGTAATGTACAAGGGTAACCCCATACACTTAACAGCTGATCTTTCAGCAGAAACTCTGTAGGCCAGAGGGAATGGCAGGATGTACTTAAAGTACTGAAAGGGAAAAATCTACAACCAAGATTACTGTACCTAGCAAGGATCTCATTAAAAACTGATGGACAAATCAAAAGCTTTTCAGACAAACTAAAGTTAAGAGAATTAAGTGCCACAAAATCATCTTTACAACAAATGTTAAATGGACTCAGAGTCAAGACATAAAAGAGAAGAAAAGTAATCTACAAAATCAACCCCAAACAATTAAGAAAATGGCAATAGGAACATATGTATCAATAATTACTTTAAATGTAAATGGATTAAATGCTCCAACCAAAAGACACAGACTGGCTGAATGGGTACAAAAATAAGACCCATATACATGCTGTCTACAAGAAATCCACTTCAGACCTCAAGACTATATATATAGACTGAATTTGAGAGGATGAAAAATATATTTCATGTAAATGGGAAGCAAAAGAAAGTTGAGTAGCAATCCTCATATCAGATATGATATGCATATCAGCAATCCATCATATCAAAATAGACCTTAAATAAAGAAGACTACAAGAGATAAGGAAGGACAGTACATAAGGATCAAGGGATCAATCCAAGAGGACGACATAACAATTGTAAATATCTATGCACCCAACATAAGAGGACCTCAATACATAAGACAAATACTAACAGACATAAAAGGAGAAATTGAAAGTAACATAATAATAGTAGGAGACTTTAACACCCCACTGACACCAACGGACAGATCATCAAAACAGAAAATTAATAAGGAAACACAAGTCTTAAATGATACATTAGATCAGATAGATCTCATTGATATCTGCAGGACATTCCATCCAAATGCAGAAGAATACACCTTCTTCTCAAGTGCACATGGAACATTCTCCAGGATAGACCACATCTTGGGTCACAAATCAAGCCTCAGTAAATTTAAGAAAATTCAAATCATATCAAGCATCCTGTCCAACCACAATGCTATAAGACTAGATGTCAACTACAAGAAAAAACTAAAAAATACAAGCACATGGAGATTAAACAACACGTTTCTAAATAACCAACAGGTTACTGAACAGATCAAAAGGGAAATCAAAAAATTTCTAGAAAAAAATGACAGTGAAAACACGACAACTCAAAACGTATGGGATGCAGCAAAAGAAGTTCTAGGAGGGAAGCTTATAGAAATGCAATCCTACCTCAAGAAATAAGAAAAACATCGACTAGACAACCTAACTTTACCCCTAAAACAACTGGAAAAAGAAGAACAAAATAACCTCAAAAATAGTAGAAGGAAACAAATCATAAAGATCTGAGCAGAAATAAATGAAAAAGAAGTGAAAGAAGCAATAGTAAAGATTAATAAAACTAAAAGCTTGTTATTTGAGAAAATAAACAAAACTGACAAAACTTTAGCCAGACTCATCAAGAAAAAAAGAGAGAAGAATCAACACAATTAGAAAGGAAAAAGGAGAGGTTACAACTGACAATGCAGAAATAAAAAAGATTATAAGAGACTATTATGAACAACTATTTGGCAATAAAATGGATAACCTGGAAGAAATGGACAGATTCTTAGAAAAAGTTCAATCTTTCAAGACTGAGCCAGAAAGAAATAGAAATTATGAGCAACACAAATACAAGCACTGAAATTGAAACTGTGATCAAAAATCTCCCAAAAAACAAAACCCAGGATCAGATGGCTTCACAGGAGAACTCTATCAAACATTTAGAGAAGAGCTAATACCTATCCTTCTACAACTCTTTCAAAAAACTGCAGAGGAAGGAATACTTCCAAACTCATTCTACAAGGCCACTATCACCATGATACCAAAGCCAGACAAAGACAACACACAAAAAGAAAACTACAGGCCAATATCACTGATGAACATAGGTGCAAATATCCTCTACGAAATTTTTGTGAACAGAATCCAACAACACATCAAAAAGCTCATACACGATGATCAAGTTGGGCTTATTCCAGGAATGCAAGGATTCTTCAATATATGCAAATCAATGAATGTGGTACACCATATTAACAAACTGAAAAGTAAAAACCATATGATAATCTCAATGGAGGCAGAAAAAGCCTTTGACAAAATTCAGCACCCATTTATGATAAAACTCTTCAAAAAATGGGCATAGAGGGCACTTAAGTCAACATAGAAAAGGCCATAAATGATAAGCCTAGAGCAAACATTATTCTTAACAGTGAAAAACTGAAAACATTCCCCCTAAGATCAGGAACAAGACAAGGGTGTCCACTTTCAGCACTATTATTCAACACAGTTCTGGAAGTCCTAGTTACAGCAATCAGAGAAGAAAAAGAAATAAAAAATGACATAAACAGATGGAGAGATATTCCATATTCCTGGGTAGGAAGAATCAATATTGTGAAAATGACTATACTAGCAAATGCAATCTACAGATTCAATGTGACCCCTATCAAATTACCAATGGCATTTTTCACAGAACTAGAACAAAAAATTTCACAATTCATATGGAAACACAAAAAACCCTGAATAGCCAAAGAAGTCTTGAGAAAGAAGAAGGGAGCTGAAGGAATCAATCTTCCTGACCTCAGGTTATACTACAAAGCTACAGTCATCAAGACAATATGGTACTGGCACAAAAACATAAATGGTGACCAATGGAACAAGATAGAAAGACCAAAAATAAATCCATGCAACTATGGGTACCTTAATTTTGACAAAGGAGGCAAGAATATACAATGGGGCAAAGACAGCCACTTCAATAAATGGTGCTGGAAAACTGGACAGCTATGTGTAAAAGAATGAAATTAGAACACTTCCTAACACCATACACAAAGATAAACTCAAAATGGATTAAAGACCTAAATGTAAGACCAGAAACTATAAAACTCTTAAGAGGAAAACATAAGCAGAACACTCAATGACATAAATCAAAGAAAGATCCTTTATGACCCACTTCCTAGAGTAACAGAAATAAAAGCAAAAGTAAAGAATGGGACCTGATTACTTAAGAGCTTTTGCACAGCAAAGGAAACTACAAGCAAGGTGAAAAGACAACCCTCAGAATGGGAGAACATAATAGGAAATGAAACAATTGACAAAGGGTTAATTTCCAAAATATACAAGCAGCTCATACAACTCAATGCCAGAAAAACAAACCCAATCAAAAAGTGGGGAAAAGACCTAAACAGACATTTCTTCAAAGAAGACATATAGATGGCTAACAAACATATGAAAAGGTGCTCAGCAATGGTCATTATTAGAGAAATGCAAATCAAAACCACAATGAGATATCACCTCATACCAGTCAGAATGGCCATTATCAAAAAGTCTATAAACAATAAATGCTGGAGAGGGTGTGGAGAAAAGGGAACACTCTTGCACTGTTGGTGGGAATATAAATTGATACAGCCACAATGGAAGATGGTAAGGAGATTCCTTAAAAAATTAGGAATAAAACCACCATATGATCCAGCAATCCCACTCCTAGACATACACACTAGGAAACCAAAATTGAAAAACACACATGTATCCCATTATTCATTGCAGCACTCTTGCACTCTTTACAATATATAGAACATGGAAGTAACCTAGATGTTCATCAACAGATGAATGGATAAAGGAATTGTGGTACATACATACAATGGAATATTACTCAGCCATAATATTTCTTACCCAATGCATTTGAGTCAGTTCTGATATGGTGGATGAACCTAGAACCTATTATATAGAGTGAAATGAGTCAGAAAAAGATAAATATTGTATTCTAATGCATATATATGGAATCTAGAAAAATGGTAGTGAAGAATTTATTTACAAGGCAGCAATGGAGAAGCAAACATAGAGAATAGACATATGGACATGGAGAGAGGGTAGGAGAGGGTGAGATGTATGGAAAGAATAACATGGAATCTTACACTACCATATATAAAATAGATAGCCAATGGGAATTTGCTGTATGGATCAGGAAACTCAATCAGGGGATCTGTATCAACCTAGAGGGTTGATGGGGTGGGAGGTAGGAGGAAGTTTCAAAAGGTAGGTGATATATGTATACCTAGGCTGATTCATGTTGAGGTTTGACAAAAAACAACAAAATTCTGTAAAACAATTATCCTCCAATATAAAAATAAATTAAAAAAAAAAGACCTGGGAGCCGTCCTTTGAAATATAATCATCAAGGAAGACAGTGCCCTTCTTCTAGATACACACCTGTGGTGTGTATGTGTTTGAGGGAGGAGTCTAACTCCAGTAAATATCAATTCGCAAGCATAGAACACTTAATTACATTGACCAATTTCTACCCACCCTCCTCAACATACTTAAGAACTTTTACACTAGCTCAGTTCACTGCTTAAAAACACTCCAGGCTTTCATTTCAGAGGTGTTGTAGTGGCTTTTGCCATACATTGACATGAATCAATGTTTTTGAACTGTGGTGCTGGAGAAGACTCTTGAGAGTCCCTTGGACTGCAAGGAGATCAAACCAGTCAATCCTACAGGAAATCAGTCCTGAATATCCATTGGAACAACTGATGCTGAAGTTGAAACTTCAATACTTTGGTCACCTAATGTGAAGAACTGACTCATTTGAAAAGATCCTGATGCTGGGAAAGATAGAAAGCAGGAGGAGAAGGGGACAACAGAGGATGACATGGTTGGATGATATCACCAACTAAATGGACATGAGTTTGAGCAAGCTCTGTGAGTTGGTGACGAACAGAGAAGCCTGGCATACTGCAGTCCATGGGATCGCAGAGTTTTACATGACTGAACTGAACTGAAGTGAAGTACTTAGATAACAGCATGCACATTTCCTAATTTGTTTTACAGATGTTAATCCCCTTCCCCCAATCACAAGGCATGTTTAGCCCCTAGACCTACTGGAGTCTGATGATTGATAACATTAACCCCTGTGTCACTGCCCTGTTACTTTACCTTCAACAAATGAGAGAAATGTTCATGAGCTGATCACATACCCTGTGAATTCCCTCCCTCACCTTGCCTTTAAAAACCTTCTTGAAACCCATCAGGGAGTTCAAACTTTTTGAGCATTAGGTGACTTTGTCTTTTGTCTTACAATAAACACTGTACAGATTCTTTACCACAACCCAGTGTCAGTAGACATGGCCAAAGTTTGGTTGTATAACAAAAAAAAAACCTACATTGTATCATAAAGGTTAAAGGATTATATTGGGTGTGTATGGAGGAGAATTTAATCCTTTCAGGGTCTATTTGATTAGTTTAACTCAAGATTTGCATTATCCATTGTTTTCTTATTTTTTCAGTCATTTCTTCTATACTGCAGTTGTACTTGCACAATGCTAAATACGTAGTAAGTAAACAAGATAAGGTCATGAATAGATACTTCTAAATAATTTTCTAAATATCTAACAGCTGCATACATGCTATTGGGTTGGCCAAAAAGTTCCTTTTTTAAAGTAAAAATAAAAGACACAATTTTCATTTTCACCAATAACTTAATTCAACAATTCACTCATCATTTTGTTCCACTACCTTCTGCCATTTTTCAAGCAACTTCACAATTCCATCTTCCCAAATTTTTTATCTTTTTGAGCAAAGAACTGTTCCAGATGCCTTTTACAGTCTTTCAGGGAATTGGTACTCTTTTTTTCCATTAAAATAATATTGCAAAGACTGAAATAAATGGACATCCAAAGATGCAGTGACTGGTGAATACAGCAGATGAGTCAGAAATTCCTAGCCAAACTGTAACAGTTTTTCAGTTCAGCTCAGTTGCTGAGTCATGTCCAACTCTTTGCAGCCCCATGGACTGCAGCAGGCTTCCCTACCCATCATCAACTCACAAAGCTTGGTCAAATTCATGTCCATTGAGTTGCTGATGCCATCCAACCTTCTCATTCTCTGTCTTTCATTCTCCTTCTGCCTTCACTCTTTCCCAGCATCAGGGTCTTTTCAAGTGAGTCAGTTCTTTGCATCAGGTGGCCAAAGTATTGGAGTTTCAGCTTTGGCATCAGTCTTTCCAATGAATATTCAGGATTGGTTTCCTTTAGGATTGACTGGTTTGATCTCCTTGCTGTTCAAGGGACTCTCAAGAGCCTTCCCCAACACCACAGTTCAAGAGCATCAATTCTTTGGCACTCAATTCTCAGCTGAGCTCTTTTCATGGTCCAACTCTCACATCCATATGTAACAGCTTTTGCCTGGTCATCAAAGAGATATGTTGTCTTGTGCTATCCTGATGGAAGATTGTGTCTTTTCTGTTGACTAATTTTGGACACAGAGCTGGTATAATTTAAGAGTAGTACTTGTCGAAATTATTCCTTTTTTGTTTTTTGTTTTTTTTTTTTACTTAACTTTTGTGGAACTAAAATATCAAAGCAATTAACATAACCAAGCTGGTGCAAATGATTTTCACTGCTTGACTTAGATAATTTGAGTTGGCTACCTCACATGTGGCATAATGTTGATTATTCTTCATTAATGCCTTGATTCAATCTCTATCTACCCGACCACAGAGGAATGTCCAGTGAGAAATCTCCAGCACAAAACTTTGCAGACCACTTTTTATGTGCCCAGTCACAGCACCTTCCCCATGCACTGCACAAATATTGTGTGTGTGTGTGTATGTGTGTTTCAGTTGTGTTTTTAACCTTTCTTAAAACAATAAAGTATAATATGCATAAAATGTTGCTTCTTTCATCTTCAATATCAAAATGGCTACATAAAAATCATCAATTTTGAAGGTTTTTTTCCCAATGCATGCTGATATAAGAGCTGTCACAACACAATCTCACAAAATTGTTTCAAATAAATTAAAGACACCTAAGTGCTACTAAAGCCATCTTATAAGGAAAAACAAAAACAGTTTTGGCTAACCCAACACATATGTAACTATCTTGATTTTAAACATAATCTTTCAACTTTGATCAGTTTTTTTTTTTTCAATATCTTGACAATTTTATGAGAGAAAGAAAATTATGGCTCAATTTTTAAAAATACTGAATTAGCTGGAGAAAAATCACACCACCAAATATAAGGTGCACATATCCAGCTGACAGTAAAATGGGGAAAACCCAGTTCCATCTTCCAAATTTCCTTATAACTCACCTTTTTATGCTAGCACAGAAGCACTTATTTCAGCTTAATATTTTGTCTATATAATCAGTAGTGTAATTTGTAAATGGCCAATGCTAGGTAATTGCATTCCTGGCGGGATTTCTTACCAAAATGATATGCTGTTCTCTTGAGGCTCTTTTAGTGATGGTGTTTTAAAATTAAACTTAACTTCAACAGAAATGCCCAAATATGCTTGGATTTCTGGAGTCAATGGAAAGCAAATAACATTTTAAGGGATGAGATAATCATGCATTTCATATCTGTATTTGGACTAATTAAACTCTGGCTCAGTTTATAGTATACATCTATAAACTTATTAAATTTTAGACTACCTAGTTTTCCACATTACTCAATCAAAAAGTTACTAACGTATCAACTGTTTTGCTGTATCAGTCAAAAGCCAAAGTTTCCTACATTTGTTTCTTCTTTTTAATCAAAGAAATGTAGCACCTTCTATCATGGTATTATGATACTGTCACATTGTGTAATTTGAACTAAAACTGTAATGATACAACAGGATCCCTCCTGAGGTACTCTTAATTCATGTTTTCACAGATGTTCCTACTGCTTGTGAAAGTAGCTTTGGATTTGGTAAACTGGCAAAGCTAGAACTGCTATAACATGATGATGACTTCAAAGTGGCAGTGGGAAGAATGAAAATAGAAAATTGCTTTCCAGGTAAATATTGTTGCCTTGGGTTTACAGGCAGTATGTGTCTAATGACTATTACTGTTTCTTGAAAACAGTAACTCATTAAGATGATTATCTTCTAGCAGCCTTATCTCATAAGGCATTTCTTTTTTACTCAGCCATAAAAAAGAATGAAACTGGGTTATTTGTAGTGATGGACCTAGTGTCTGTCACACAGAGTGAAGAAAGAAAGAAAAAAAAAAATGAATGCGCATACATGGAATTTAGAAAAATGGTACAGATAAACCCATTTGCATGGCAGGAATAGAGATGCAGATGTAGAAAATGGACATGTGAACACAGCTGGGGAAAGGGAGAGTGGGATGAACTGGGAGAGCCGCACTGACATACGTATGCTATTGTGTGTAAACAGGTAGCTAACGGGAAGCCGTCGTGTAGTACAGGGAGCTCAGCTCAGTACTCTTGATGACCTAGAGTGGGATAGAACGTGGAGGTGGGAGGGCGGCTAACCTGGAGGGGTATGTGTATACATATAGTTGATTCATTTTATTGTACAGCAGAAACTAACACAAAATTCTAAAGCAATTATACTCTAATAATCAAAAAAAATAAGGCATTTCTTCATGTCATGGAGCAGATTGAAAAACAAAATAGTCTGCATGGCTTTATTTATGCATGTAAAATATTAATAAACCAAAAGAGTCACACTGAAATATCTTGTAAACAAGGGACACTGGAGACAGAATACAACAAATACATATTAAAACATGAGAAAAAATAGAATTTATTAAAATGTAGCAGCATTTGAGAATACAAGCAAGTAATAATAGGTATGCAAAACAGAATAAAGTAGTGAAGCATAAGTAAGAAAGAAGATTTATGTATATTCAGATTTGTCATAGAAATTGGTAGAAAACTATTATTAAAGATCTGTGATAAAAATTACCTATCAAAGACATATTTTTATATTTGAATTCATTATGGCATGATTTAACAATAGATTAGATCCATTCTAACATTCATTGTAGCTTTGTGATCTCTAGTGGTATTTCTACAGTCATAATAATAAGGGAAAAGAAATAAAAGTGAATATGTTTCAGAAGTACTGATTACTAATACTTTTCGCACTGATAATGAGATCATCTATAATGCAAAAGGGCACATTTTTTTGTCATTCAGTGTACCATTTTGCAGCTTTGTATCTTTCTGAAATAGAATTTTTGGGTACTTTTATCTGAAAATACTGTCATATCTTTTGTACTTAAAATACAGCACACTTATTTCAAACACACATACATACACACACACACTTTTTTTAAAAACAGCAGTTAATTGTTCCTATACATAATTGGGAAAAAGTCAGATACAATTCATAATGCAATTTTAAAATAGCACAAATGTTGTTTCAAAATTCACATAGTATTCTTTCCACTTAAAATATTATCTAATCATATTGTTTTCCTCATGATTTGGCAAATTTTCTAAGCATCAAATTTACTGACCATAGACATCATTCACCCTAAGTTCAATATGATGTTGTTGTTCAGCTGCTAAGTTGTACCCAACTCTTTGCAATCCCATGGACTGCAGCACGCCAGGCTCTCCTGTCCTTCACTATCTCCTAAAGCTTGTTCAAATTCATGTCACTGAGGCAGTGATACTATCTAATCATCTCATCCTCTGCTGCCCCCTTCTCTTTTTGCCTTCAATCTTTCCCAGCTAAGGGTCTTTTCTAGTGAGTTGCCTCTTCACAAAAGTGGCCAAAGTATTGGAGCTTCAACTTTAGCATCAGTCCTTCCAATGAATATTCAGGGTTGATTTCCTTTAGGATCGACTGGTTTGATCTCCTTGCAGTCCAAGGGACTCTCAAGAATGGTCTCCAGCACCACAATTCAAAAGCATCAATTCTTCAGCACTCAGCCTTCTCTACGGTCCAACTCTCACATCTGTACACAACTACTTTATTTTATTTTATTTTATTTTTTCACAACTACTTTAAAAACTACAGCTTTGACTATATTGACCTTTGTCAGGAAAGTGATGTCCCTGTTTTTTTAATACACTGTTTAGGTTTGTCATAGCTTTCCCTCCAAGGAACAAGCATCTCTTCATTTTATGACTACAGTCATCATCCACAGTGATTTTGAAGCCCAAGAAAATAAAATCTGTCACTGCTTTCACTTTTCCCTCTTCTATTTGCCATGAAGTGATGGGCCCGGGTGCCATAATATTAGATTTTTGAATGTTGAGTTTTAAGCCAGCTTTTTCATTCTCCTATTTCACCTTCATCAACTTCAATATAGTTGTCCATTTAAGATTATGTGGCACTAAAATTTCCATTAGTTTAAATTTTTAGAAGTCAAAAATCACTAATGAAACCAAAGCCATCATGTTGTCTATTATCACAGTCTCCCTTCCTCATGTTCCATTCTTCCCTCAACTTTTTCTCCCTTTATTCTGTCACTTGACTCAATAACAAATACATGTCAAGAGCATGAGAAGAGACGGAATGTATAAAATGTGGCGGCATCTGAGCAGTGTTGCTAAGCAGTGTCTGACTCTTTTGCAACTCTACGAACATTAGCCCTGATCGGTTCTCTGTCCATGAGATTCGCCAGGCAAGAATACTGGAGTGGGTTGCCATTTCCTCCTCCAGGGTATTGTTCTGATCCAGGGATTGAACCCACATCTCCTATATTTACTGGCAGATTCTTTGCCACTGAGCCACCTGGGAAGCTCTAGCATTTGAGTATACAAGCAAGTAACAACAGACATGCAAATTAATATAAAGTAGCAAAGCAGTGAAACTCACTATCCATGATTTCCAAATGGATTGGTTTACCATTTCCCTCACCCACCACTCACCTTACAAAAACCTAAGTCTCATGAGGGAAGAGGACTTTTCTATCTAACTTACAACTATTTACAGAATGTCTCAAACTGTCCAGAACACAGTAAGCAATCAATAGATATTGGTTCAATGAATAAAGGTTGAAAAAGAATGAACAAAGTCTTAATAAAAATGTACTTTAATCAGGAATTAAAGATATCCTTTGTGTAGGTTATATATTTCCAGATTAAGTTAGTTATTGATGTATAGATAACCTCTCTTAAGGGTTTCCCATATCTCTCAGTGCCCTCAGCATCCTTGGTGATTCTCAATCAACCTCCAGTTTATGCAGCAATTTTTGATTCTTAAAATTGCAGAAATCTCAGGCTGTGGCCAAGGCTCTGACAGTAGCTGAATATTCTTCCCATGATCCCTTGAGTCCCTCCATGTGTATACTATAAGCTGCTTGTTTGTTTTTGCCAGCACATTTGTGAACTTATGTGCAAGCTATTCAATTAACTTGGATATATATGTATACATTACCAATTTTAAAAAGTCCTCCTAGACATTATACTAAGTGAAACATGTCAGACAAAGGCAAATACTCTATGATCTCAACCCTATGTGGAATCTAAAAGAGCCAAACTTATAGAAAGAGAGAATAGAATGGTGGCTTCCATGGAATGGAGACGGGGAGATGTTGGTCAAAGGGCTCAAACTTCCAGATACAAGTGGAATAAATTCTAGGGATCTAACACACAGTATGATGACTATGGTTAAATTATTGTTTTATATACTACAAAGTTGCTAAGAGAGCAGATCTTAAATGCTTTTACCACATACAAATACACAAATGGTAGTGGTAATTATTTCATACTAATTATAGTGTCACATCGTCATATCATACACTGTAAACTTACACAATGTTATATGTTAGTTGTATCTCAATAAACTTGGGATAAAAGCTCATGTTCTCCAATTTACCCTTTCTTCAAATGTTTCCTCTGGTTTCCAACTATTTATAGCATTAAATTCAAGATCCTTTTGTTAGCAACTAAAATCTTCAATAAATATTCTCAAATTTATCCTTGACTACTCTCATAGATCATCCTAAGGTATAAGCAAGCTTTTAATGTGAATTCCAAACAAAAACATTTTTGTAGTTTTCAAAGTGATAAAATTGGAAGTAGAAATAGTATCAATTATATATAGGCTTGGTAAACAATTTAATTAAGAACAAGTGATCAGTAAATCTAACCATTATAAGTGGCACAATGATCTGTAGATTATTTAGTATGATTAATGTTTAAATTATGTCAGCATTTTGATAGAACCCATTACACCTTCTGATATGCTGCCCTGTACTTCCAACCAAAAAAAAAAAAAAAAGAAAGAAAAGCCAAATATATTATGGTTAATTCAAAATTCATAAAAAAGAATTGTTCACTTAGTACTTGATTCCAAATCCCAAATAAGGAACTTTAAATGATTTATTCATTTTTAATTTGAGCAATTAATATACACATAAAATCAATCTCAGCCAAACTTAGCTATTAGTAAAGCAAAGAATTACCAGATTGTGAATGAACTGGTATGTCTGAAAGCAGTTAACAAAATTGTTAAGTAAGCAAATATTTTTCTATCAAATATATAACTAGCTCTTTCAGAGCTAGTTGGAAAATTATGAAGAATAAGCAACACAGGAACCATGACCATTTAAACTATCATAGTCCCTCCACTTGGAAGAAAAGAAAACTTCTTAAAACATCAAGGCCAGAACTACAGCTTTGTAGTGTGCTCAGGGACTCAACTGCTCCACATGTTCAGAAATGCAGAAAGAGTTAGATCTAAGCTGACAGCTCGCACTGACCCAATGGATTCCAACTGAGAAGAAGAAGAAAATGCATTGACAGAACTGTCCATCTATGACTCATGACGCTGGTGCAGGTGCTTTTAGAAAGATGAAGTATCAGGTTTTCTTAAGACACTCTAAAAATTGGAGGGTAATTGAAGATGATAGCATTTAGCAAGCCTCAGTGAACTTCCCTACACCTATCTCATTGGTGGTATGTAGTATCTGAATTCTGGAATGGATCTCTTTCAGCCAAAGCAACAACTCTATGCTTTATGAAGAACAGAAGGTTTGGTTTGACATGCAATAAAACATTCTAGAATCCAAAAAATGTTAGATAACTATGTAACATCAAAATAATTTATCTGGGGATTCACCTATGATATCAGAAATATTTAGACCTAATTCATCACAGTTTACATTCATGACTGTCCTATTACAATTATCTTTGCACTGTTACAGATGATGGCATGGAAATCAAATTATGAAATTGAAATTCACCTGGTAATTTAATGTCATCTGACTGATAAGTTAAAAAGACAGAAGTTCTTTTTTCCAATCTTATCTGTTATAGAACATCACACGGCTAAAAACAATGATGTGTGTATGTATGTTAGTTGCCCTGCTGTGTCCAACTCTTTGTGACCCCATGGAATGTAGCTCTGGAGCTCACCAGGTTCCTCTGTCCATGGAATTCTCCAGGCAGAAATAATGGAGTGGGTTGCCATACCCTTATCCAGAGGATCTTGCCAACATGGGGATCAATCCCAGGTCTCCCACATTGCAGGTATATTCTTTACTGTTTGAGCTACTTGGGAAGCCCCAAAACAATGATAATGAACACTGATTTTTTTAATATAAATCACTAATCAAAGGGAAACACGACATACTTCCATTGAAGTTGAAAAATGTAGTCTTAAAAACTGCTTGAAATAATTTAAAGTGTTTTCTCACACTTCCTGTGTTTCAACATATTTATTGTCTCATTACATTTCACAATAATATTGGGAGGTAGCAAACATAAACATTATTATTCTCATTTTATAAATAAGGCAACCAGAATTACTATGAATTACTCAAGGAATTGGAGAAGGATAAGGCAACCTACCCCAGTATTCTTGCCCAGAAAATTCCATGGACAGAGGAGTCTGGTGGGCCACAGTCCATGGGATCACATGAGTTGGACTTGACTTAGTGACTAAACCACCATTCAAGAAATACACCCATTTGATAACAGAGCTGGAATTGTGAATGCAGCTGTATTTTGGGGATTATAGGGGAAACTCTACATTCGGGAGATGGAAATGATAAAAGTTGAATTTTAAAATGAAAACATATGACTCCACAATTGATATAGTGATTATAAAAAAATAAATGACATCTACGTCAGCAAGTCTTAACAATAAATTAATGAGATATAATTATATTCTTTTTTGGGGAAAATGTACATAATAAAGGAATGATAAATCCTTGGTTATTTTCTCAACATGATCAAGGAGTAAATGTTTGAATTATAATTAATATAGACCTATATTCATATTTATAACTTAGCCACCATCACTTATATGGTTATGATTTAAATTTTAATTTGCGTCTTACAAAAATGTCATATAATTTACCAAAATAATGATAAATTATAGTTTGTCCAACATTAAGCTTCTTCCTATGTCCTCTAGAAGACTTTTCATTTGATATGGCTGAACCTGAATCATCTAGTTTGTAATCAACCACTACGTTCATTCACTCACGTAATGAGGAATTACTGAATTTAAGTGGCAGCAGAAAATGTCCACACTTTGGGAACAAAATGAAAATAACACAATCCTTATATTCAAGAAATCCACATTTTCACAAAAGGTCAGTTCAGTTCAGTTCAGTCTCTCAGTCATGTCTGACTCTTTGTGACCCCACGGACTGCAGAATGCCAGGCTTCCCTATCCATCACCAATGCCTGGAGTTTACTCAAACTCATGTCCATCTGGTAGTGATGCCATCCAACCATCTCATTCTCTGTCATCCCTTCTCCTCCTGTCTTCAATCTTTCCCAGCATCAGGGTCTTTTCTAAGGTGTCAGTTCTTTGCATCAGGTGGTCAAAGCCTTGGAGCTTCAGCTTAAGCATCAGTCCTTCCAAAGAATATTCAGGACTGACTTCCTTTATGTTTGACTGGTTTGATATCCTTGGAGTCCACGGGACTCTCAAGAGTCTCTTCCAACACCACAGTTCAAAAGCATCAATTCTTCGGTGCTCAGCTTTCTTTGTTGTCCAACTCTTACATACATACATGACTACTAGAAAAACCATAGTTTTGACTAGACAAACCTTTGTCAGCAAAGGATAAATATATTCACAAAATATAAATATATGCAAATAAGTAAATGTAATACAGTACATATTCTAGCAGATACTACTGGCCACTGTTTACAAAGATCAGATAAATGAATATGCATAGGAATTCAGAAACCATTTCCCAGAAGAGAGAATCCCTGTCTCTGACCTTAAAAGTGTAAGAAGAGGTTTGCCAAGCAGCTAAGCTAGCAGAAAGACATTGTGAGCAAAGAGAACACATAAAGACATAAATATGCAATATCTTTAGGAAAATAATAATCGTGTTAATAGTGCATAGATTGCAAGCGGAAAGTAGAGAGACTAAGGGAATAGGCAGAAGAAATAATTTTGAAAAGAAATGGATTTGCTATACTAAGAAGTTTAAATATCTTCTTTAGGTAAAGGAAGTTTTCTGCTTTTTGTTTTTTAAATTTCACTTTTTAATTAGGAAATTGGCATGGTCAGACTTAAAATTTAGTAAAAGCTATGTTTATAAAGAAACAGCAACTCAAAGTTTAAGCGATTCCTCTGACATCTGGAATTCAAGTTTAAATCTAGATAATGTTATAATGTGCTGCTTCCTAGTTTAAAATATTATAAAATGCTATGTTGAGAAGCTACACTAAGGATAGAAGAGGTATCAAGGCAGAATTGTTGAGACCTGTCTTTGGGATCAATTAAACAAGGGAATGATGCAGAGGGAAAAACTGAACGTGACCCTGAAGCACTGAATAAAAAGAAGATCTTAAACAAGATGAATAATACAAAAAAAAAAAAAAAAATGATTAGGGAGGACTATTTTATTTAGACACAATTTGTTGATACTTGCAGGTAGAAGTGCTTAATAAGCATTTAAATAACTGGAATTTGACAATAGATACTAATGACAATTTATACATAATACAACAAACTCAGAAGTCACAAGCCTTAGGAGAAACAAGTTTTTCTGAAAATATTGGATAAACAGAGAAAGTAAAGGGGCTGTGGTTAGAGTTCTGGTATATTAGTTTGCAAAAACTCCTATAAAAATGTATCACAACCTGGTTGAATTAAACCACAGAAACGTATTTCATAGCTTGGGAGACTAGAAAAGTTCAAAGTCAAAGTGTCAGCAGGGATAGTTCTTTCTGAGGATTAGGAAGGAATGCTCTGTTAGGAGCATTAGGATGCTTCCTAGGAGCATTAGGAAGGCCTTTCTCCTTGACTTATAGGTGGCCATCTTACCAGTATTTCTCTTCACATGATTTATCCTGTATCTCTGGGTCCATGTATATTCTTTTTATAATGATACAAGTCATAATGGATTAGGACTATTGGTAATTATCTCATTTCAACTTGATTATCTCTGTAAAGATCATATTTCAAGTAAAGTCACTTTCTGAGATACTACATTATTTTTTTATTTATTATTTTTAGGAACATAATTCATCTCATAATACTCCACCCTCTGCCCTGCCCCCATTGGTGTCCTTTTCACATACAAAATTCATCATATTCCAGCATCTTGAAACATCTTAACAAATTCCAATGTCATCTCTGTACAAAATACCTCCTAACTATCATATAAGTCACATATAAGTGAGGTATGATTCATCCTGAAGCAAAATGTATTTCTAGTTGAGAACTTGTAAAACCATAAAATAAGTTACCTGCTTCCAAAACACAATGATGGACCAGCACAAAGGGTTCCAGCACAAAGGGGTCCCCTTTCCACTTCAAAGGGAAAATGAAAAAAGAAAGGGGCAAATTTCAGGAAGCAAGTCTGAAATCTAGCAGGGTAAATTAGACTAGCTTTTAAGGCATGAGAAAAAAATCTCTGCCTAGATGCTCTGTCCCTGGTACTTACCACAGCCTCTGGCAGCCAGCTCTCTGAAACTGAGGAGCTGACCCTACTCTAAGGAACTGAGGAGGAGATAGTCCTGCCATGGGACTATGTCCTTTGGGCCAGGGGAAGCCCTGATGATCCTCAACTGCCTTCGGAATCATTCTGCCTTTTCTTGAAGGATACTACATATTTGGAGCCAGAGAATCCCAAAAGTCTATAGAATCCCAGAAGTTCAAACACCATTCCCTGCTCCACCATATATATATATATATATACACACTTATATATACTTATATAAGTATATATACACATACACTTATGTATATACACACTTATATATACACATACACACTATGTATAAATGCATATGTTTATACATAGATACATTTTTATATATACAGGTATGTACACACACATATATGTATATTTGTTTATTAGTATATGTATTTGTATAATTTGCATATGTATATGTGTATATGTATAAAAATCCCATATCATTATTTATAGGTGCATATATATATATATACACACACGCATATATATATGTATATACACACGTATATGAGAGACAGCAGAGAGACTGACTTTTAAAAACTGACATTACTGTAGAGGCTAGTCTGAGATTTGTAGGGCTGACCTTCAGTCTAGAGATTCTAGCATGACTTTATATTGCTGTCCTAAGTCTAAAGTGAGTATGAAGGCAGTCTGGAGGCAGAACTCCTTCCTTTTTGGGAGATCTCAGTCTTTTAAGGCCATCAACTGATTGGATGCAGCCAATCCACAATACGAAAGGCAATCTAGTTTATAAAAAATCTGCTAATTTAAATGTTAACCACATTTTAAAAATACCTTCACAGTAACTTCCAGACTGGAGAAGGAAATGGCAACTCACTCCAGTACTCTTGCCTGGAAAATCCCATGGACCAAAGAGCCTGGGAGGCTACTGTCCATGGGGTGTCGAAGAGTGGGACACGACTAAGCGACTTCCCTTTCACTTTTCACTTTCATGCATTGGAGAAGGAAATGGCAACCCACTCCAGTGTTCTTGCCTGAAGAATCCCAGGGACGGGGGAGCCTGGTGGGCTGCCGTCTATGGGGTCACACAGAGTTGGACACGACTGAAGCGACTTAGCAGCAGCATCAGCAGCAACTTCTAGACTGGAGTTTGACCTAGCAATTGGACACTACAGCCTAACCAGGAGAACACATAAAATTAACCAACACACATGAGAACAATAAAAGAACAGAAACGAGTGATCCAGTAAAAAAGCTAAGAGTCAGAATTAAGGAAGATAATGAGAAACTCCTATAGTGGAAGGGGTAGTGGAAGTTCAACAGTGGAAACCCAAGGAATGGAAATTTAAGGGTTTTTTTGCTTGTTTGTTTTGTGAACTGTATCAGAATAGACAAAGAAAGCAAATGAATTCTAGATTAGAAAATGTCCATTTTCTAAAGAAATTGTTCTTGTCATTGGGAGTTCCATAAAGATGGGCAAAAGATTTATACAGGAACACATCAAGGAAAAAAATCTGTTTCCTGAAGCATGACTAAAGAGATAACCTAAATAAACCTCCTGACAAAATCAACAAATAATCCTGGCTGAAAGATATAAACACAAGCCATTTTAAAAGCTTTGCTAAGGTAAGGAGAAATTTAAAAATAAATACTCAGAGGCCTCAAAACAAAGCAAAAGTGGAAAGTCTGAGAGAGAAGCTCATACTGAGGTCAGCTTTCCTAAGGTTTCTTTCAAACTCTAGTGACAATAAACTTCTCACTGATGACAGTACAACAGAAAATGGCAGGGCTGAAAGTATAATCTAAAAAGATTTTTACACAAAAAATATATTTTGTGTAAAACTAGGGTCCCTAAAAGTAAACAAAAATAAACTACACATATTGAAAACATAATAGCTAATTTTGACTTTTATTCTGAATAGAAGGGAAATTGAAGAATAAAAACAAGAAAGTCCCATTAAGTCTGAATGTATCATATGACTTCCTGAGGAAATATCACCTGAATTTGGTGTATTATATGATCTGAAAATCCTTAGGGTGAAAAGATGTCTGAGATTTGTATTGCCTTCAGGTATCTATCAGATTCAAAGACAAATTTTGGGGAAGAAACTAACTTTAACACAGTCACTAAAGAATAATTACAAATAAAAGTCCAAGAAATTTGAAACCACAATAGAATATGAAATATACAGGAAAAGAATTCAGAATGAATAGAAGACAGTAGTAACTGTAGAAAGCAGAAACAATAAGAACTTCAGACACTGGAATGGTCACAAAATGGAAAACAAATACGTTTAATATATTTTCAAAAAAACAAAAATACAATCTATAAAAAAATAAAATTAGAGTACCATTAAAGGTACCAGAGAGGAAGGGAAGATCCTTGTCAAATAAATACTAATTAGATTGATGTTTGACTTTTTAATAGCAACAATGGAATCCAGTAGACTAACACTCCCAATGAACTGAGAAAATGTAACTCTCAATCTTAAATTGTATGTCTACTACAAATATCTTTCAAGAACAAGGCCAAAATGAAGACACCTTTAGAGCTACCATAACATAAATTTTATCAGCAACAGAATTTTTCTACAGAGACTGGTAATAGGTGTATATCAGGAACAAAAACAAAATAATTCCACTATTAATAAACAAGATGGAATGGCAAGTACAGAATTTGGTAATTATATGGGTAATTATATTAAACTAACAATGACTATTAAAAGTCATAAGTGTAATGTCAAATTTCTGGGGTTAAAAGAAAAAAGAAATATAAAATACAAGACTATAAATTGAGTATATAAATTGGGTGCAGAGAAATATGAATTAAAGTGTTCTTGTATATTTATATTGTTTGGAAGATATAAAGATGTTGATTAACTTTGGATTTTACTAAGTATGGATGTCACAATTTTTAGGAAATCAGTTACATAACATAGTCTATATCTGTAATGAAAACACCACAGGGGAATTTCAATAAATCCACAGGAGTTAATGGTATATAAAAAAACAAAGAAAAAACTTATTCTTAAGAAATGTCATTTTTAAGAGACAAATAAGTTGCTAGAGGATGTTTTTTAAATGATGGAGAACACTACATTTAGAATTGCACCAGATAAGATGATTCTACTTGTATGACACATTCAACAGACTTTTCACCACTGAACAACATCCTGAGTTGTGTTTAGGATGCTAGACACCTTACTCAACACCAGAGATACAAACAGTTAGATGACAGTCCTTATACTCAAGGACTCAAGCAGTTACAAGGGACTGTTTCATTAAGGACTTTGAGGCTTTATAAAGAGTTTGGACATTATCCTAGCAACACATAAGTATGACAGAGCTTTAAGTGAAGGAGTGAATGACATAATCAAATATGTATTTTATAAGCTCATTCTAAGTTCAGGATAAAGAATGTATAGTATGTTTTCAAGAGTTGGGAAACTTTGTACCTGTTCAAGAAAGAAATGCTGACTATCTGAACAAGGTATTAACAGTGGTTATTGGGGGAAAATAAAAGGGACAGATGTGAATTTGAACATGTGAATATTCCTCAATAGGAAAAATGGCAATATTCCATTGAGTGGACACTGGTATTATATAAGCAAGTGCCTGCATTTATGGTGGAATTCATCATCATATATACAATTATGAGTTTATATATCTCATATAACTGTGACGTGAAGTGTGCATACAAGCTTTAAATTTTAAAAGTTCAAACAGGATCACTATGACAGTGCTAGTAAATTCTCCAAGGGTTTTTTAATGGCATCCTGCCCAAAGAAAAATACAACTTTTAAAATAATATTTAAGGAGAAGTTTGTAGGAAATCATGTTCCATGAACAAACAATTTTTTTTATTAAAGTCTGAGTTCACTTTTGATTTTGAACTTTGAAATAATGTTGGAAAAAGTTAAAAGTTTCCAGTTTTCAGAGTGTTATAAATTTCCTGCCTCGGAACTCTTTCTTTTCTTTCTTTCTTTTTTTTTTTTTTTTGAGATGCTTTATCTGAAGGTACAGTTAATGATGTCCTCAGCTCTGCAAATTAAGCCAATGCTTTTACATCGATGAGAAGAGGCATTGAGAGATACTAAATGTGAGAATACTGAATCTCAAGGATTGTAAACCTTTTCTGCCTAGATGTTTCATCTCCAGAGTTTCAGATTTTCAAGGGTCTGCCCAAAATTTAAAAGTATAGATCAAGGGGAAATTGCCTGTGTGACTCAAAAGTGGTAACCAAGCTCCCTTGCCTGTCATCACAGAGATTCCCTGAAGCTGGGAAGCCAATCTTTGCTTTTTATGGGAGTGTTAGTCTGGCCAAGAAATACAGTAAAATGTACACAAATATAACCAATATGCATAACTAATTTACTAATGATGTATACAAAGTTAAAAATAATCAAGAAATGACTGCAAAATATTTGATATTGAGAGAGTTAACTTAGGCGGGGCTCCAGGGACCTCTAAGGAAGAGGTGAACATTCTGCTCAGGCTTTCCTTAAGCCTTGTGCAACAATGTATCTTGCCTGAGAGCTGGGCCTTTCTTCTTGTCTGGAGCTGATAATTACACAGGGAGACAATGTCTTACTCATTCAAATACTTTTCTTAGGCTCCATGTTAGCAAGCATAATTGTAACAAATCTTGCCTGGGAACCTGTCTCTCATGACTTGTTACCACTCGCACCGCGCCCCGCCAAGTACACAGCAACAGTGTATCTGGCCCAGAGACTTTGCCTGGAGGGGAACCAGATCTCCCTGGCTAATCTTGTGCTGAAATTATCTCAGGAGGTATGCCTTGGGAAAGGGTCTCTTGGAACTCTTTCCACCTTGAAGTATTCTTTTTATCTATTCTCAGCAGCCAGCTGAGAAACATATATAATGCCCTGCTTAAACCAGTGAGGGTAGGTACTCTGCTGCCCGCTTCCAGTGCCTTTTGCTGGAGGTTTTCTCTATCCTTTCCACTCCAGTAAACATTGTTACACAAAGCTCTGAGTGACTGAGACCACTTATTTTGGGTCCCAAAGGGAAACTTTCTCCTTTGGAGACCGTAAAATACCAGCACCGTTCACTATAAACTGTCAATATTTGTCCAAATTAATGTAAATTAGAAATGCTAAAAACTACTTGTATTTATTTGTCATTCTTGAAAGAAACTAGGAAACCAGAGTTGTGAGATTAAGGAAATTAAATTCCACTACGCTGCTGCTGCTAAATTGCGTCAGTCGTGTCCGACTCTGTGCAACCCCATAGACGGGAGCCCACCAGGATCCTCTGTCCCTGGGATTCTCCAGGCAAGAACACTGGAATGGGTTGCCATTTCCTTCTCCAATGCAGGAAAGTGAAAAGTGAAATTGAAGTCGCTCAATTGGGTCCGACTCCTTGCGACACCATGGACTGTAGCCCACCAGGCTCCTCCGTCCATAGGGTTTCCCAGGGAAGAGTACTGGAGTGGGTTGCCATTGCCTTCTCCAAATTCCACTATAGTTTTCATTTAAATAATTTTTTAAAAAAATCTTCTCTTTCCTTTTTCTCCTAAAATTATCATTTGAAAAGCAGAAAATAATTTTTTCTTTGTCAGTTTATCTGCTAATTCATTGTTGGTGCTCCTATATTGTTGGTGATTTTTTTCCTAACTGGTCAGATAAACACTTTCAGCTCTTTAGAGAGCTTCACGGACAGGTTTTTACAGATTATCAGTGAACAAAAGGGAATAAGTGAAGATATCCTGATTAACTCTAACACCTTCCTCAAACTGAAATTTGACAGAGTGGGTAACTCTCTACTTTGGAAGAAAGAGAAAGCTGTACCAAAAACCAGAGATTTATTTGAAAAAATTAAACTTCTAAGTATGATTTAATCTGTAAAGAATCAGCCCAATGTCTGTATATATTACTCTATTTTAAAAGACTATGCATTTATAATGTCAATTATAAAATACCAGAATTTGACAAACAATAACCCAATTTCTTTCTTTACTCTACTTACCAAAGGCAATTAGGAAAATATTTCTGTATTTTATTTTGCTTATTAAGAAATCCTATTTTATAAAGTCTCACAATTCCAAAATCTATCATCTGCTGAAGAAATTGTAAAACCTTGGATTATTTTAAGTAGTCTTACCTGACATTTTCAACATAACTAAGGCTATTTTTCAAATGCTTCCATTATGCTTTATGCCCATATTTTATATTGCTGAGCCCTCAGTTCAGTTCAGTTGCTCAGTCATGTCCGACTCTTTGCAAGACCATGAATCGTGGCACGCCAGGCCTCCCTGTCCATCACCAACTCCTGGAGTTTACTCAAACTCATGCCCATCGAGTCACTGATGCCATCCAGCCAACTCATCCTCTGTTTTCCCCTTCTTCTTCTGCCCCCAATCCATCCCAGCATCAGGGTCTTTTCCAATGAGTCAACTCTTCGCATGAGGTGGCCAAAGTATTGGAGTCTCAGCTTCAGCATCAGTCCTTCCAATGAACACCCAGGACTGATCTCCTTTAGGATGGACTGGATGGATCTCCTTGCAGTCCAAGGGACTCTCAAGAGTCTTTTCCAACACCATAGTTCAAAAGCATCAATTTTTTGGCGCTCAGCTTTCTTCACAGTCCAACTCTCATATCCATACATGACCACTGGACAAACCATAGCCTTGACCAGACAGACCTTTGTTGGCAAAGTAAGGTCTCTGCTTTTTAATATGCTCTCTAGGTTGGTTAATAACTTTCCTTCCAAGGAGTAAGCGGCTTTTAATTTCATGGCTGCAGTCACAATCTGCAGTGATCTTGCAGCTCCAAAAAATAAAGTCTGACACTGTTTCTACTGTCTCCCCATCTATTTCCCATGTGCTAAGGGGACCAGATGCCATGATCTTAGTTTTCTGAAGGTTAAGCTTTAAGCCAACTTTTTCACTCTCCTCTTTAACTTTCATCAAGAGGCTTTTTAGTTCCTCTTCACTCACCACCATAAGGGTGGTGTCATCTGCATATCTGAGCCCTAAGATATTGCAAAGATTATACCAGGCATGCTTAAAACCCAAAAGCCATAAATGGATACTGCAGTGAATAAGTCTACACATATTCAAAGGAAGGTATATAACTGGGCTGAGGTTGTGCTACTTTCAACTGGAAATGGAATATAAAAGAGAATAATCAAGCTACCAATGGTATTTTTCACAGAACTAGAACAAATAATTTCACAATTTGTATGGAAATACAAAAGACCTCGAATAGCCAAAGTAATCTTGAGAAAGAAGAATGGAACTGGAGGAATCAACCTGCCTGACTTCAGACTCTACTACAAAGCCACAGTCATCAAGACAGTATGGTACTGGCACAAAGACAGAAATATAGACCAATGGAACAGAATAGAAAGCCCAGAGATAAATCCACGAACCTATGGACACCTTATCTTTGACAAAGGAGGCAAGGATATACAATGGAAAAAAGACAACCTCTTCAGCAAGTGGTGCTGGGAAAACTGGTCAACCACCTGCAAAAGAATGAAACTAGAACACTTTCTAACACCATATACAAAAATAAACTCAAAATGGATTAAAGATCTAAATGTAAGACCAGAAACTATAAAACTCCTAGAGGAGAGCATAGGCAAAACACTCTCCGACATGAATCACAGCAGGATCCTCTATGACCCACTTCCCAGAATATTGGAAATAAAAGCAAAACTAAACAAATGGGACCTAATGAAACTTAAAAGCTTTTGCACTACAAAGGAAACTATAAGTAAGGTGAAAAGACAGCCCTCAGATTGGGAGAAAATAATAGCAAACAAAGCAACAGACAAAGGATTAATCTCAAAAATATACAAGCAACTCCTGCAGCTCAATTCCAGAAAAATAAATGACCCAATCAAAAAATGGGCCAAAGAACCAAACAGACACTTCTCCAAAGAAGACATACAGATGGCTAACAAACACATGAAAAGATGCTCAATACCACTCATTATCAGAGAAATGCAAATCAAAACTACAATGAGGTACCATTATACGCCAGTCAGGATGGCTGCTATCCAAAAGTCTACAAACAATAATTGCTGGAGAGGGTGTGGAGAAAAGGGAACCCTCTTACACTGTTGGTGGGAATGCAAACTAGTACAGCCACTATGGAAAACAGTGTGGAGATTTCTTAAAAAACTGGAAATAGAACTGCCATATGACCCAGCAATACCACTCTTGGGCATACACACTGAGGAAACCAGATCTGAAAGAGACACGTGCACCCCAATGTTCATTGCAGCACTATTTATAATAGCCAGGACATGGAAGCAACGTAGATGCCCATCAGTAGATGAATGGATAAGGAAGCTGTGGTACATATACACCATGGAATATTACTCAGCTGTTAAAAAGGATTCATTTGAATCAGTTCTAATGAGATGGATGAAACTGGAGCCCATTATACAGAGTGAAGTAAGTCAGAAAGATAAAGATCATTGCAGCATACTAACACATATATATGGAATTTAGAAAGATGGTAATGATAACCCTATATGCAAAACAGAAAAAGAGACACAGGTGTACAGAACAGACTTTGGGCTCTGTGGGAGAAGGCGAGGATGGGATGTTTTGAGAGAACAGCATGTATATTATCTATGATGAAACAGATCACAGGCCCAGGTGGGATGCATGAGACAGGTGCTCGGGCCAGGTGCACTGGGAGGACCCAGGGGAATCGGGGGGGGGGGGGGAGGGGGGATCAGGATGGGAGTACGTGTAACTCCATGGCTGATTCATGTCAATGTATGACAAAACTCACTGCAATGTTGCAAAGTAATTAGCCTCCAACTAATAAAAAATAATTGAAAAAAAACAAACAAAAAAAAAGAGAGAATAATCAATTTCTGAGGAGGTACATTGAGCTCTTGATTTAGAGATAAAGCAGAAAAATAAAATGGAAAATAAAGTAGAATGAAGACAAAGAAAGAATAGGAAAGAGCCATGCACAAGCTGGAATCAAGATTGCCGGGAGAAATATCAATAACCTCAGATATGCAGATGACACCACCCTTATGGCGATGAGTGAAGAGAAACTGAAAAGCCTCTTGATGAAAGTGAAAGAGGAGAGTAAAATAGCTGGCTTAAAGCTTAACATTCAGCAAACTAAGATCATGGCATCTGGTCCCATCATCTCATGGGAAATAGATGGGGAGACAGTGGAAACAGTGTCAGACTTTATTTTGGGGGGCTCCAAAATCACTGCAGATGGTGATTGCAGCCATGAAATTAAAAGCCGCTTACTCCTTGGAAGGAAAGTTATGACCAACCGAGATAGCATATTAAAAAGCAGAGACATTATTTTGCCAACAAAGGTCTGTCTGGTCAAGGCTATGGTTTGTCCAGTGGTCATGTATGGATATGAGAGTTGGACTGTGAAGAAAGCTGAGCGCCGAAAAATTGATGTTTTTGAACTATGGTGTTGGAGAAGACTCTTGAGAGTCCCTTGGACTGCAAGGAAATCCAACCAGTCCATCCTAAAGGAGATCAGTCCTAGGTGTTCATTGGAAGGACTGATGCTGAAGCTGAGACTCCAATACTTTGGCCATCTCATGCAAAGAGTTGACTCATTGGAAAAGACCCTGATGCTGGGAGGGATTGGGGGCAGGAGAAGAAGGGGAAAACAGAGGATGAGATGGCTGGATGGCATCAGCGACTCAATGGGCTTGAGTTTGAGTAAACTCCAGGAGTTGGTGATGGACAGGGAGGCCTGGCGTGCCGCGATTCATGGGATTGCAAAGAGTCGGACACGACTGAGAGTGGACTGAACTGAACTGAGTGTTTCACTTGCCTCTGGCTTATTTAAAAAATCAGTATGTATAAAAGTGAACTCAGCTGTATATTTTTTGGAAAAACTTCAAATGTATTATCATACTGAGAAATCTAAGGTAATGAAGCAGTAGAGGAAAGAAATTTCAGGTAAAAAGAACACTGGATTCATAAATATTTCATTTATTTATGGAGTGCTTACTGAATAATTACAAAACAAAGTATTTCAACTTATGAAAAGCCCAAAGAAAGAGATGTACTATATTGTAAGACAATCAGGGAATCTAGTCACTATACCATGTTAAGGAAAACTTTTATGAATGAGAGATTCTTACTTGAAGTCAGAATGGAAAGTAGAATTTGACTGATGAAAAGATAGGGAAGACTAGTTACTTGTTCTGGCATTGCTCTATGTCAGTAACATTACTCTACTTACAGAATAAGCAAATGATATTTTTTTCTGCTACATACTTATATGGCAGATGTTAGGGCTGAATGAAAAAAATATTTAAAATATATATATTATTTGTCTTTGTTCTGCCAGTAACTTGTTATATGACTAAGGAAAGTTACCTAATAATTTCAAATTTTAAATGACCTATGTTCAAGATAATATTTAAAATTTTTGTTTTGATCTTAAAAGTGATTTATGATTATATGGTGTTTTAAAGGTGTTCATCATTTATTTCTAGTCTATTTGAAAAACTGATTTTTTTAAGTCAACTGTCACAAACTTAAGGAGAGGGAATGACTGTAGTAGCTTGATTTTTTCCCCAAATAAAATAGATAAGTTCTAAGCTTTAGAAAACTATTAAAATATCCATCTCAGATTACCCAAATTTTTTATTTAAATTTCAAGATAGATTAGAATCCTACATCTGGAACTATACCTGAATTCTGAGAACACAGACAATTGCCTGATTCGTTTTCAGAAAATCATAGAAATTGAACTTCAGTCAATATTAGTTATATACAGATAAGTATTAAATCACACTAAGCTCTTACTTATCAATGATATTATCTATTTTCTTTTGAGCCAAAATTTCCTATAAAATCAAATACCTATAAAATGAGTATTTGAATGAATGACCCCAAACATGCCTTTCAGTTATATGATTCCATATATCTATAGAATACTTTTCAAATAGCATGTTTAAAATTGCATGTGACCGCTATTATAAGTTGCTTTTACAAAGTAGCAGTGGGCATGATTAAAAAATTGACTCACTCACATAGCATGTTTAACATTATTTGGTAGGTAAACTTTGTTTTATTTTGTTAACCAGGGCCTCAGGTCAACAGAGGGTGCACAGTCTGAGATTGCATGATGCGGAAGGTACCACCACCACGTCCACTGTGCTGAATTAAGGGCCCTTATGGTGTCCTTGCTCTCCTCTTCTGTGTCTCTGCCTAGAAGGGATCTGTGTCACCTCTACTCAGAGTGCACAGACAGTGAGTCCAGTGTTCCTGCCTAGCAGAAGGCTGGGAAGACAAAAAGAGACTTAGAACATGAGCATCAGCAGGCCTTCCATACAGAACCATGCAATCTTAGGAGGGACAAGCTATGTTACATACAGTGCAACACTCTAAGGGATCAGAGTGACCCTAGAGAGATGAACTGACTTCATCAATCATATAGCCAGGAAGAAACAAACCTGGAACAGATAGTTCTTAATGACCTAGCTTTTACTTTATTCAAAAATCTTAAAGGTTTTATTTTAATGACTGAAAAAGCATTTTAAAATACCAACAGTAGAAATGAACAATTGTAGACACTGTGTGTCTATCCAATTCTATCCTTTTAAGGATGAAACTTTCTGCCTAGAAACTCCTCAGGTGTGTTTTAATTCTAATCCTATATGGGCATAGCATTTAAATTCTAGCTCATTGTCCAAAGCCAGGCAAATAGCTAAGGCCAGCACAATCTGGATAAGATGGACTAGGATTTAATTTCATTACTTCCTTTTATATTTTACACAGATAGCAGAGTTATCTTTTTAACACAGGCCTATTACTCACTTTCAATGGCAAATGCTGAAGTTCATTACAGATACATTAAGTGCTATGCAGGTGGCAATGCCTGCAATTTCCCCTGAATATCACTGTAGTAAAAGGACTACTGCACCTTCTAACCCTGCCACTCTATCACTGTACTCTCCAAAGGGTTATCTATAAATACTTCTAGCTACAGAGGCAGTTTCCTCTTTCATGCTCCCTCTTTATCTTTTTTCCCCCTTTTCAGAATAGATACGATAAAAAAAGAAGAAGAACATATTAACCACACTTGAGATCTTGTCTTTGTTTGTATGTGAATATTGTCCTAACATATCTCTCCTCCTGAAACTTTAGTATGTTTTAATTCCACATGCATGGCCACCTTTTGAACTGTCTAGGAATTCTAGGCGGGAATGTTCAAAAGGTTTCATCTCTAAAGCTCTGCCTGGTTTTATCAGATTTTGCTATTTGTCTGTTTACAGTTTTAGTCACTTGTATAATTTATGATTATAAACTAGAGCTTTGCATTGCCTCTTCTCTGTTCTTAGCTACCCTGTCTAAACCTTCCTCATTGACCCTCTGTGTTAAGTCTACAATACCGAAATCATGCTGTCAACTATTTTTTTAGCAAAAATATTTTACTACTACCCTACTTAAGGTAAGGAAGGGACTAGTGGAACAGTCCATAATCTATTCAGAGGCTTTTCCTATCCCGTATAACATTCCATTTGAGTTACTAACTGGCTTTTCTAATACAGCAACTCACATTAAACTTGCTACATCAATGACTGAAGTTAAAGTAATGCATTTTTTTTTTTTTTTTGCCAAACAGCTTTTATGTTTTAGGATAAACCTCATTCTTAATACAAAGAGGTGAATATTAGACATTTCTCACACTTTAGCCTGTCAGTGAAGGAAAAACTCTTTGCCTGAATAAGCCTTTAGTTTCTCTTCAATGATTTCCCATTGTGGGTACCTGTTTTGTACAAATCTTGTTCCTTTTGGCTGTCCTGTGAAAAGAGGTCAGCAATGGTATTTCCCATTGCACAACTGCCATGTTGCATTCTGACCACAGTGACTGTCTGCAGTCACAGGATAAGGGCCTGACCTATATAATGGGCTCTCCCTTGAAGAGAGAACATTTTCTATTTCATCTATGGAAGAGGAATGCCTTGAAAGAAGAAACAAACTTAAAATGAGGGCTTCAATACATTGAACAGATTGAAAAGGAATTTCTCAGCTGTCTCTGTAAATCATGTCCTTACACTTGGATTTTGAGAAATTAAGCTGTCCCAGGGGTTATTTATAAAAGAATTTGTCAAGGTTTTTACCATGTTTCCATGATCAGTAGCTAGATATGGAAAAATCTTCAAGGATAGTCCAAGATGAAGATGAGAGGCCTATATTTTACAAGCAAGATAATTTAAATACAGCTCAGTGTTTTCTGTTAGCTCTGAGTATTTAATAAAGTTTTGTTTAAAAGATCTTCTCTAATAACTAACAGTTATAGATTGCTGGGAGAAAATATCTAAGTGAGTACATAGGAGCAGCTAAGGGAAACAGAACCCCACTAAGATATATGTAGTAGTAAAATTATTAATAAAAACAGAAGTAATAGTCTAAGCATTCTTCTAGGTTCTATGTCTTTTAATTTTATCAACACTGCTAATTGATAGTGCTACTAATAAGCCCATTAATAGATGAGAAACTTGGGGCAGAGAAAACTTAAGCAATTTATTTACAGTAACAAAGATATTAAGAAATAGAGGCCAGAGCCTCAGAGGAAGTCAACCATGTTTGGGAATGACAGACTCAAAAATATTTTCCATACAATGATTCTGTCTCCTTTGTCTGCCTTGGGTATTCTCAGTTTGATTTTATTAAGGAAGACAAAGGGCTCCAACACATCCAAGCATTGTTAACTTATTGCGCTTGGTTTTATGGCTCCATTATTACCCTCTTATGTCAATATGATACTCTCTTTATCTCATCTTAGTGATCAGAAAATTAGGATAAATTATAGAGTTATCACAATCAATTTTGGAATCTGCTTAGTTACATAAGTATTATTTCCATGAATGCCATGTTTTTCTTGACATTATATTTCCTCTCAAATATCTCACACTGACGGAAACATTCTTGTTTTTACTTATTCATAGAACTAACTGCTTTCACTCTTTTAACATAAAGAATGTTTCCTCCACAGCAATAAAAGGTATTTGTTTGACCAAGTAAGCTACTTCCAAAGATCAGTCATTCTCAAGAAAATGATAAGGTGAATTAATAAAACCTAATGTTCTCTTTAATATTCCACTTATTCTAATGAAAAGAGCAAGGCTAACAGTGTCATCTTGAATAGGACAGTTAGAACATGAATTAATGAGTAGCACTTTATTAGAATTCTGAAGAGCTAACACGTTCTTAAAATGTTCTATAGCTTTCTTTTCTACTTCAAATCAACTAAATAATCAGTTAGCTACCTAACATCTTCCAAGTCTAAAACCTAGAATTATGAAGGTTTTCCGACTCTATCCTTTTGATAAATGACAGACCGCAGAAAAAGGGAAGTAATTCAAAGACTGGAAAAGAAATATTTAGGCACTATTCTAAGGGAAAAAATAGGTAAGAAACAAGAGCAATGGGAGCTTATCTTTGGCATTCAGACTGATTCTAACAGGAGAGCTAAACAGGGGGGAAGTAAGAGAAAGTAGAAATGAAAACAGATCACTTTAGTATTCCCATGCATAATTTAGAAAGAAATCTCCATCTTCAAATGGCACTCAGTTTCAGATCAAGTGAATACACAGTAATGCTGCAGAAGATCTGTATCTTGAAAAGCTTTCTTATATGAGAAAATATTTTGTTGATAATTACTGTGCTTTAAGACTACCATGTAACCATCTCATCCTCTATCATCCCCTTCTTCTCCCACCTTCAATCTTTCCCAGCATCAGGGTCTTTTCAAATAAGTCAGCTCTTCACATCAGGTGGCCAAAGTATTGGAGTTGCAGCTTCAACATCAGTGCTTCCAATGAATATTCAGAACTGATTTCCTCTAGGATGGTTTGGTAGGATCCTTGCAGTCCACCACAGTTCAAAAGCATCAATTCTTTGGACAGGGAGGCCTGGCGTGCTGCAATCCATGGGGTTGCAAAGAGTCAGACATGACTGAGCAACTGAACTGAACTGAAAGGAAGACTACTATGTGTATATTTATTGTTTCTCATTACTTTCTATTTGTAGAAAAGGATGTGCAAGTTAGTCGGGGTAAGAATGGATTTAGTCCCCTATTTTGGTTCATAAACTTTGAGTCATTAATTGAGTGAGTTGAGGTTGTTTAAGTAACTGTGAGTATTAGTCTTATCTTTATTACAGTGTAATCTTGATTCAGGAATAGATCATGGAATGAGCAACTGGCTGGAATCAATAGGTGGAGGGAAAGATCCTGAATTTCTCAGGAAGAATTAGTTTTTTCATATTTTGAAAACCCAAGAGAACAGTTAGAGAATTTGGCAATTGTTTTGGGGGAAGGTTCACAGCAAACTTAAAGACAGGTACATAGGTTTACCAGAGAAGACTTCAGAGTCCCTTGGACAGCAAGGAGATCAAACCAGTAAATTCTAAAGGAAATCAGTCCTGAATATTCATTGGAAAGACTGATGCTGAAGCTGAAGCTCCAATACTTTGTCACCTGATGCAAAGAGTTGACTCATTGAAAGACTCTGATGTTGGTAAAGATTAAGGCAAAAGAGAAGAGGATTGCAGAGGATGAGATGGTTAGACAGCTTTACTAACTCAGTGGTTATGAATTTGAGCAAACTCTGGGAGATAGTGGAGGTAAGTGGAACCTGCTACACTACAGTCTACAGGGTTGCAAAGAGTTAGATGATTTAGCAACTACACAACAACAGCAGGGATTCCTCATGTATCTCCTGCCCTCCACAGCAACTGTTCAACTTTTTTTTAGTAAGTTTAATATCTTGATTTTCTTAACCAAAAGTTCAGGGGCTCTATTAAGTCCCCTTAAAATTTTATGGCTATATTGCAAGTTTAGGTCAGGTTGTTGAATCTGTGTCACTAACTGATGGGAGTTCTAAGGTGAAAAGTGGTAGACAGTGTTTATGATGAATAGCTCTAACTTCCATTTACCCAGAAACAAATGAAATTCTGATAAATGTTGATCATACAGGTAACAACTTTTTCTGGATGAGCACTGGAAAGGGAGAAATTAGAAACAGAATAAGTTTTGCTGTTTACTCAGTGATGCTTCATAGATTTTATATGCCCATTAACAGCCAATAAAACTTAAAAATAATAAGAAATAAATGTCTATGAGTTGTGTTTTGCTGTTTACATTCTATGAAATATTTTTTTCTTTTTATTTCGGCCAAATAAAATATACCCTATGTAACTATGACCTAGATGGTGTTTATGAAATGTTAAAACCAACCTGCTGTTGAAAGCCTGTGTCAGATTCCTTAAAATGAAATGAAATTTAAGACTTTCATTTATGGATAATAGATGCAAAGGGTGAGGAATAAAACAAGTAATCTCTGTGAGCAAATATAAACAGGGCAAGAAAAAATGGAAGATTAATAAATAAGAACCTACATTTCAATTTCAGTTTATGGCATCAGAAGTTACTCATCCACAAGCCCCTATAACCCAATCCCACTTAGCTTATGTTTTTCTTCACTCTATCTGCTATCCTCTGTCAACAGTGACCTTCAGTTTTCTTACTCAGGTACTTTGCACTTCCTGTTTTTTCTGTCAAAAACTTTTCTCTCAATATACTTAACACTACTCACTCCTTCTCACTTCTCAGAGGTCAATTTACATAAGATCTCCTCAGAAAATTTCCCTAAAACAATAATATCTTAATTAGCTCCCAACCCTCTTTTAATTTCATCGTTGTAAGAGAACAACTTGAAAGCTAGACTCAAAAATTTTAAGAGTACAGCCTGCTATTGTCGACTATTGTTACAACATAATGCAACAGATCCCTGGAGTTCATTAATCTTGCTTAACTGAAACTTTATGCCAGCTAATTAGTAACTCACCATTTCCCCCTCCCTCCAGTCCCTGAGAAATCACTACACCACTCTTTGATTTTATGAATATGACTATTTTAGATAACTCGTATAAGAGGAATCAAGCAGTATTTAGCTTTCTAGGATTAGCTTATTTCACTTATCAAGATGCCCTCAAGTCTCATCCATGTTGTAACACGTGTCAGAATTTCCTTCCTTTTAAGGCTGAACTACATTTTATTGCGTGTATATACCACATTTTCTTTAACCATTCATCAGCTGACATTTAGGTTGTTTTCAAATATTGGCTATAGTATATAGCACTGCTATAGTAAATATCTTCCCTGGTAGCTCAGACGGTAGACCGTCTGCCTGCAATGCGGGAGACCTGGGTTCGATCCCCAAGTTGGGAAGATCCCCTGGAGAAGGAAATGGCAATTCACTCCAGTAGTCTTGCCTGGAAATATTCCATGGATGGAGGAGCCTGGTAGGCTACAGTCCATGGGATTGCAAAGAGTCGGACACGACTGAACAACTTCACTGACTAAACAGCACTGAAAGGAAAATTAAGGGTATTATGTCTTCAAATCTTGATTTAAATTCTTTTGAATAACTATCTAGTACAGGATTGCTGAATCAGATGCTATTCCTACTTTTAGTTTTTTTGAGGAACTTCCATACTGTTTTCCATAGTGGCTGTACCATTTTGCTATCCCACCAACAGTGTGCAATTGTTCCAGTTTTTCACATCATTGCCAACACTTGTGGTCTTTTGTTTTTGTTGGTAAGAGATGTACTGATAGATATGAGGTGATACTTTACTGTGGTTTTGATTTTAAACTTCTTAATGATTAGTGCACTAAGCAATATTTTGTATACCTGCTGGTCATTAAGTCTTCTTAGGAGAAATGTCTATTCAGGACCCTAGTTGTTGATGCTTTCTTAGGAGGATGGTGGCCATGGAGGATAACAGAATTCTAAGAATTCCTTTAAATCCACTGTTTCTGGCTCAGAGACTCAGGAACCTGCAGAGCTCTATTTTTAAGAGGTATCTTATTTCTAATATTGAGAGATGGAGGTCAAGAGAACAGGTCCCTCTCTATGCTTCCTATTCTTAACATGACATCTCTATGTATGTGCTGCTATTTTAGGCTTCTAATTGCCATTTGTACTACTTTGGATCCTCTAACCTAGAATAAGGAGTACTAAGAGCTCTAAGTTTTCACTAGTGATCCAAGTCGAGACTGAAACCATCACATTATAATTTGGCTGCATAGTCAGTTATCAGAATAGCTGCCATTGTATGACTTGGTTCTTGGTTTTTAGGCCATCTTTCCAGGGAAGCAGGGATTATGCTAGCAGGATATGTGGACTGAATTTTAACATCATTTTTTTGTGTGTGTGTTTCCATTTGAGTAACTTCAGTATTTTCTGACATCAGATGTAAGATATATTTTATTCAGTAGTTTCTAGTTATTAAATAGTTTCTGAAATCTGATAAATTGATTCCTGTTACTATACTTCAGTTAGAAGTGCTTTTGAATACTCTTATTTTTATTGGGAAAGTAAAAATTCTGATGCTGCTTTTCATCATCCTGATCACAGAAATCATTTCTTCTCCAATTATCTCAAACTAGGAAGATATATAAGTGAATCAAGTAATATTTAATGATGCTGGTCATATATTTGGCAACAGGGAAACTACAAATAGATTTCACATATACTAATTAAATTCGTTTTGTGGTCAAGTTACCATGGATCTGTCTTCTAATATATATTGGTGCTCATTTTCTCCTCTAAAATTCAAACATTCCACCCCCACCCCCCCACCACTAAGGACTTTATAAATCAAATAACTGTATTCCATTACTTTTCACTGCTTTACCAAAAGAAAAAATGCCAGTGGGAAAGAAACATTACAGCCATATATGCATCACTCTTACTTATCTGCTTTGGTTATTTCTGCCAAATTTAATACCTGTCATTAAAGATGGAATTTCTTATCTCTCTGATTTTGGCTAATATTTTTGGGAGAAATAAGGCTTGACTGTGATATCTTTCCTAAAATATTTATTTATGTTTACTTACCTCTAAAATTTGTTACATCTAACTTTGATTCATGTTTCTATCTCCAAATTATTATCCAAATTAATTGAAGCTAAAAGTCTGTTTGACCTATAGCTCCCAATTTAGATAGAACTTTGAAAATAAGACAAGCGTTTACATGACAATACTAGTAATCTTTATTTTTGTGGTTAAGAGTAAGATACAAGGATGCACTTAACAGCACAAGGTATATAGACTTGTATTTTACATATAGATATTTTATGAAAACTTTACATGGAATATAACCTACAAAAACATCAAATCAGTATGATGTACACCTGAAACTAACATAATATTGTTGTCAACAATATTTCAATAAATATTTGTTTCAAAAACTTAATAAGGAAGGATTCATTCAGAGCTAATATTTACATCATTTTGTTTACTAACAATCTTAAAGAACATCTTTCAATATCAAACTCTTTCTGAAGGAAATAAATTTGCCATTTTCCTCTTATGAGGCAATTCTTACTTTGCTGTTTATAAACCTCCTTCCTGTAAGCAGGTCAAAGCAACAGTTAGAACTGGATATGGAACAACAGACTGGTTCAAAACTGGGAAGGGAGTACATCAATGCTGTATATTGTCATTCTCCTTATTTAACTTATATGCAGAATACATCATGCAAAATGCCAGGCTGGATGAAGTTCAAGCTGGAATCATGACATTGGGAGAAATACCAGTAACCTTGGATAAGTTGATACCACTCTAATGGCAGAAAGCAAGGGGAAAGTAAGAAACTCGATGAGGGTGAAAGAAGAGAGTGAAAAAGATAGCTTTAAACTCAAAATTCAAAAACTAAGATCATGGAATCCAGTCCCATCACCACATGCAAACAGATGGGGAAAAAATGGAAAAAGTGACAGATTTTATTTTGGGGGGCTCCAAAATCACTGCAGAGTGTGACTGCAGCCATGAAATTAAGCCAGTTGCTTGAAAAAAAGCTATGAGAAACATTCAGTTCAGTTCAGTCACACAGTCATGTCTGACTCTTTGTGACACCAAGGACTGCAGCATGCTAGGCTTCCTTGTTCATCAAAGGCTCCAGGAGCTTGCTCAAACTCACATCCACTGAGTCAGTGATGTCATCCAACCATCTCATCCTCTGGTGCCCCTTCTCTTCCCGCCTTCAATCTTTCCCAGCATCAGGGTCTTTTTCAATTAGTCAGTTCTTTCCATCAGATGGTCAAAGTATTGGAGTTTCAACTTCAACATCAGTCCTTTCAATGAATATTCAGGACTGATTTCTTTAAGATTGGTTTGATCTCCTTGCAGTGCAAGGGACTCTCAAGAGTCTTCTCAAACACCACAGTTCAAAAGCATCAATTCTTCGGTGCTCAACCTTCTTTATAGTCCAACTCTCACATCTATACATGACTTCTGTAAAAACCACAGCCTTAACTAGATGGACCTCTGTTGACAAAGTAATGTCTCTGCTTTTTAATATGCCATCTAGATTGGTCATAACTTTTCTCCCAAGGAGTAAGTGTCTTTTAATTTCATGGCTGCAGTCACCATCTGAAGTGATTTTGGAGCCCCCAAAATAGTCTGTCACTGTTTCTACTGTTTCCCCATCTCTTTGCCAAGAAGTGATGGGACCAGATGCCATGATCTTTGTATTCTGAATGTTGAGTTCCAAGCCAACTTTTTCAATCTCCTCTTTCACTTTCATCAAGAGAAAAAACTTTTGTAGCACTTCTAATTGCTCATCCCATAATCTGAACACTTTGACAAAAGTTACAAGAGACAGAAAGGTTAAAGTACAGAATGTCTTACATCTTTTTAAGGCATCAAGTCTGTTCATAGTGTTTCACAGCATCCCTCAAGACTGGACAGTTTTGTGAGAGTATCTGATGTCTAAAGAGGAAGACCTCACCACTTAGCTTTTGCTGCTGCTGCTGCTGTTGCTTCGGTCATGTCTGTGCAGCCCCAAAGAGGCAGTCCACCAGGCTCCTCTGTCCCTGGGATTCTCCAGGCAGGAACACTGGAGTGGGTTGCCATTTCCTTCTCCAACTTAGCTTCCACTGTGGTAATAATATAGATATGATGGATATGTAGACGGTTCAAAAGAATATTATAGCTAATTAACTTATTTGATTCCACTTTTCAAAAAAAAAAAAACTAAATCAAGAAAAAATTATGCTATAATATGATGAATCCAAATCAAAAGTTTTGATAACTCCTGATTTATATAGTCATAGAGAAAACTGACTTCCCAGGTGGTGCGAGTGGCAAAGAATCTGCCTGCCATTTCAGGCTACTCAAGAGACACGGGTTTAGTCCCTGGGCTGGAAAGATCCCCTGGAGAAAGGAAAGGCAACCCACTCTAGAATTCTTGCCTGGAGAAACTCATAGACAGATTCTTTACAACTAGCTCAATGAGCTGGGAAGCTCATTGTTCACTGTAATTGTCTACAAATGGTATGCATCAAAGTTTCAGTCTATAGGATCACAAAGAATCGGAAACGACTAAAGGGACATAGCATAGAGAAAATCAATTAAAGCATCAGATTAATAATTCTACTATGTCCCCCCAAATTTCAACATATTTCAATCCCTCCAAATAATTCTGAAAATTATGAATAAGGAACTGATGCTCAAGGATGAAAATAACAGTCCAAGATCAAACAGGTAACAGGGAAATAGCTGGGATTAAATTACATTTATCTTATATGAACCCCCTTTTCTTCTCACTGTCCTCAAATAACTAAAGTTATACAAGTAAAATCTCAAATGTAAGAAAAAGGATGGGTGATTTTTTTTTACTTATATTGAATTTTATATAAAAAATAAATGAAATTTGCAATATTCCCTAAAATACCAAGATAAATACTTTGAAATTTAAGAAATATGCATCTTTCTTGGTACATTATATTATGCTCTCTCCTTCTATTGCCCATGCGTATAGATGTGTGATGAATCAAGGGCACAAAATACATACATATGGGACAGGCTGGCTAGATAGCAATAGACAGAGAGTGTTGACTTGCAAGAATAAAAACAAACAAACAAAAACGAACACAATTTCACTCCAGATAAGCAGAAGTAAGGCAGGTATTGGAACTGACTAAACATGGCTGGCATCACCAACTCAATGGAAAGGAATTGGAGCAAACTCTGAGAAATAGTGGAGGATAGAGGAGCTTGGTGTGCAGCAAATGGGGCTGCAAAGAGTTGGACATGACTTAGCAACTGAAGAACAACACAACATGGTTAGACAGGAGAATATAAATTCATATTCAACTGAGCACAGCATTTCCAAAACTTGAAGATATAAAAGAAATTAGGCTAGTTGATAAATGATAATAAATAAATACAGGGTAAAATAAAGAGTATTCAGATATTAAAGTATCAAGATGCCTTTTTTCTCCATCAGGATTTGCTAGGAGCTCTTCACTTAAATGGTTCTCAAGAGTGATATTTTACCTTCGTGGAGTGATTACAGCCCCAGAATAATTGCAGCATCAGAAGATAAACTTTATGACGGTATTAAGTTATATCTGAATACATGTAACATAAAAATTAGAGCTTTTTAAAGCATTTTAAATTATAAGAATAGAGATGGGTTATGTGTACTTTGAAACTGGAAAGCTTCTAGAAATTCTGGCATCATGATTTTCCTCCATTCCTTATCACTGCTTTTCTTTACTCACTTGCTTCTTTTCCCTCCTCAGGCGATCTCTCTCTGTCTCATAACCCATAGAGCTGAATACAGTATTTCATAACACACTGTATCTGTCATGGAGACTGGGTTTTTCTGTGTGTGTTTTCTTTTTAATTTTCCCTCTATTTCTTTTCTTGTTGTTTTTGTGTTAAAATTATTGAGAAAGACACCGGCTCAACTTTAAAGAATCTGCCCATTTTGATGCTGGTTGCCATTGATGAGACTATATAACACATATGTAGCTGCAGGGCCCTTTCCTCAAAACACAGATGCAGGTAGAAAACTCTGATGAACTGGAAGATAACCAGGTTTCATGCTGAGTAGTCTACTCTTGCAAGGGGAGAAGGAGCTATACACTGTGGAACCCACTCATAAGAAAACAATCAGCAAACATCACATTATTGTCATTTAATTCTATCTTTGGCAGGATAAAAGCGACAAGTAATTTATTCAAATAAATCTCTTAATGTGCTTATGATTTAACAATAATTTACAGAAAGCATAAATGACTATAAGATACATTTTAAATATCAGTAGTGTTTATCTTCATGTAAAAAGGATATGGTTTTAAATAATTTTGGTATGATATAATTTATCTGTGCTTCCTAAATATTTTATATTGAATGCATACATTTTTTAAAAAGATATAAAATAAAAAATAATCAACATCATGGTACACAAACACACACACATCTATATACATTATGTGTACATGCATGCTAAATCGACTCTTTGTGACCCTATAGACTGTAGTCCACCAGGGTCCTTTGTCCATGGGATTCTTCAGGCAAAAATATGTAGTGGGTTGCCATGCCCTCCTTCAGGGGATCTTACCAACCCAGGGATAGAATCTTTGTCTCTTATGTATCCTGCATTGATAGGCACATTCTTTACCACTAGCACCATCTGGGAAGTCCATACACATTATATCATGATGTATAAAATATTTATGATAAGTAATACATATTATTTAATTTGCTTTTTAAAAGTAGCACTCCATGTTTCTCACTTATGCATACATATACAGAAGCAATGTCTGCCTTTCCTAGTATATTATACCAGTGAACATCCATCTGCTTTTCCTAGTGTTTTGTTGTTGTCAGGTCACTAAGTCATGGCTAACTCTTTGCGACTTCATGGACTGCTGCACTCCATGCTTCCCTGTCTCTCATCAACTCCTGGAGTTTGCCCAAGTTCATGTCCATTTAATTGGTGATACAATTCAACCATCTCATCCTCTGCCACCCTCTTCTTCTTTTGCCTTCAAATTTTCCCAGAATCAGGGTATTTTCCAATAAGTCACCTGTTTGCATCAAGTGGCCAAAGTATTGGAGCTTCAGCATCAGTCCTTCCAATGAGTATTCAGAGTTGATTTCCCTTAGGTTTGACTGGTTTGATCTCCTTGCTGTCTAAGGGACTCTTAAGAGTCTTCTCCAGCAGTGCAATTCAAAAACATCAATTCTTTGGTTTTCAACCTTCTTTATGGTCCAACTCTCATATCCTTTCTCAATACCGGAAAGTCCATAGCTTATGACTATACAGAACTTTGTTGGCAAAGTGATGTCTTTGCTTCTTAAAACACTGTCTAGATCTGTCATAGACTTCTTCAAAGAAACAAGTGTCTAATTTCATGGCTACAGTCATGAAATGACCAGTGATTCTAGAGCCCAAGAAGAGAAAAACTGCCACTGCTTCCACTTTTTCCCTTTCTACTTGCTATGAAGTGATGGGATTGGATGCCATAATCTTTTAGTTTTTTGAATACTGAGTTTAAAGCTGTATCTTTCACTCTCCTCTTTAACCTTCATCAAGAGGTTCTCTAGTTTCTCTTCACTTTCTGCCACTGAAGTGGTATCATCTCCATACCTGAGGTTGTTGATATTTCTCCTGGCAATTTTGATTCCATCTTGTAACATCCAGCTCAGCATTTTGCATGATGTATGTACACTGCATATCAGTTACATAAACAGGATGACAATACACAGCCTTGTCATACTTCTTTCCCAATTTTGAACCAGTCAATTGTTCCATGTCCAGTTTTAATTGTTACTTGATTTGCAAGTCTTCCTCAGAAGACAGGTAAAATTGTCTGCCATTCCCATCTCTTTCTTTTTTTCTTTTTCCATTTATTTTTATTAGTTGGAGGCTAATTACTTTACAATATTGTAGTGGTTTTTGCCATACACTGACATGAATCAGCCATGGATTTACATGTATTCCCCATCCTGATCCCCCCTCCCACCTCCCTCTCCACCCGATCCTTTTGGCTTTCTTTAAGAATTTTCCACAGTTTGTTGTGATCTACACAGTCAAAGGCTTCTGCATAGTCAATGAAACAAAAACAGATGTTTGTCTGGAATTCCTTTGCTTTCTCTATGATCCAGCAAATGTTTGCAATTTGATCTCTGGTTCCTCTGCTTTTTCTAAACCCAACTTGTACATCTGGAAGTTCTTGATTCAAGTATTGTGGGAGTGTAGTTTGAAGGATTTTGAGCATAACCTTACTGGTTTGGGAAATGAGAGCAATTGTTCAGTAGTTTGAACATTCTTTAGCACTACCCTTCTTTGGAATTAGGATGAAAACTAACCTTTTCCAGTCCTGTGGCCACAGCTGGGTTTCCAAATTTGCTGACCTATTAAGTGTAGCACTTTAACACCATCATCTTTTAGTATGTTAAACAGCTCAGCTGGAATTATATCACTTCCACTAGCTTTATTGGTAGTAATGGTTCCTAAGGCCCACTTGACTTTACACTCCAGAATGTCTGTCTCTAGGTGACTGGCCACACAACTGTGGTTATCTGGATCATTAAGACCTTTTTTGTACAGTATAGTATATCAATATACAGTGCTTCAAGACATTTTTTCTATTTCTAATTATTTTTTAATTGAAAAATAAATTATAAATAAAAATATAAAATATAAAAACATTTATATTTAAATATTAAATATTTTATTTAAGATTATTTAATATTAATTTTATTAATATTTAACTTATTAAATTGTAAATATTTAAATATTATGTTAAAATATAAATAAAAAATAAATTATAATATAAATTATAAATAAAATGATTGATTTACAAAGTTGTTAGTTTCTGCTCTAAGTCAGATATATATATACACATATATCTGCTCTTTTTTAGATTCTGTTCCCATCAGGTCATTACAGAGTACTGAGTAGAGTTTCCTGTGCTACACAGTTGGTTCTCTTTAGTTATCTGTTCTGTATGTAGTAGTGTGTATATGTCAAACCCTTGTGGCTCAGCTGGTAAAGAATCTGCCTGCAATGTGGGAGACCTGGGCTCGATCCCTGGGCTGGGAAGGTCCCCTAAAGAAGGGAAAGGAAAGGCTATCCACTCCAGTATTCTGACCTAGAGAATTCCATGGACTGTATAATCTATGGGGTTGCAAAGAGTTGGACATGACTGAGTGACTTTCACTTTCACTTTCATATATCAATCCCAGTCTCCCAGTGCAACCCTCCTTCCTTTCCCCCTTGGTAACAACCACAAGCTTGTTTTCTAGATCTGTGACTTAACTTCTTTTTTGTAATAATGTTCATTAGTACCATTATCTTAAATTCTATGTATAAATGATGTATATTTGTCTTTCTCTATTACTTTTTCTAATAAGGAACATGCCAAAATCTAAAACCTCATTAGGACATGTCTGAAAGCCTTTCTTGGCAAATGTTTATTTAAAAAACACTTGGATCTAAGGGAATTTCTCTTTAATATTAAGATTCCCTCCATTCTGTGATATGAGCTGTATTTCAATGAGGAGATTCACTTTCAGACAATGCACGGGACTGGAAAGTTTGTTGTGCATATCTGTGCTGTCTCCTGATATCTAGTGCAGCCATGACATTCAACTGAGAATCAAAAATGAGGGGGAAAAAAAAAAAAAAAGAGGGGAAACTGTTCTTTCATATTTCCACATCTATTTTTCATGCCCACTGATATTCAGCAATATTTTATACATTCAGTTTAGAAACAAAGCAACATGGTTTTCCTTTTAACAGGCCATCTATATGTTGAAATGTGCAAAAGCACAAAAACTTAGGTTACTGATATATACTTATTCTTCTATAACAGTCTGTACTTTATGAATGTTCTTGAAACTTTGGTGTTGGTTCTATAACATTTTTCTTAAATCTTACTGTCATGAAAATCAGTCCACATCAACTTCTAGAATTGTGGTGACAACTACATATGAAAGTATTCAATAAATCAATGAATTATACTGAACATCCTGGCTTGTTTTAATGGTAGGAAGTTTCCACCTCTGAAAATCAATGAACTCCTGAACAGTGTACTTATTTAGACAAAAAATTTTAATTAACCATGGAACTACAGGCATGCAGTATTACATATATTATACTGAAAGATTTTTTTAAATTGTCAAAACTTATTTAACAGGAGTATTTTTGAATTAACTTCCTTTCAAATATGCTCTTCTGTCACAGACAAACCATGAACACTGAAAAGGAAGCATATACCTATGTTCCTAATATATATATATATATATATTCCTAACCCTATCATTTCCATAATTGCTACTGTTTCTGACAGAGTAGGTATGGCCCACAGCTCAGTTCAGTTCAGTCACTCAATCGTGTCTGACTCTGAGACCCCATGGACTGCAGCACACCAGGCCTCCCTGTCCATCACCAACTCCTGGAGTTTACTCAAACTCATATCCATTGAGTCGGTGATGTCATCCAACCATCTCATCCTCTGTCATCCCCTTCTCCTCCCTTCTTCTATCTTTCCCATCATCAGAGTCTTTTCAAATGAGCCAGTTCGTTGCACCAGGTGGCCAACATACTGAAGTTTCAGTTCAACATCAGTCCTTTCAATGAATATTCAGGACTGATTTCCTTTAGGATGGACTGGTTAGATCTCCTTGCAGTCCCAGGGACTCTCAAGAGTCTTCTCCAACACCACAGTTCAAAAGCATCAATTCTTCGGCACTCAGCTTTCTTTATAGTCCAATTCTCACATGCAGACATGACTACTGGAAAAACTGTAGCTTTGACTAGACAGACCTTTGTTGGCAAAGCAATGTCTCTGCTTCTTAAAATGCAGTCTAGATTGGTCATAACTTTTCTTCCAAGGAGTAAGCATCTTTTAATTTCATGGCTGCGGTCACGATCTGCAGTGATTTTTGAGCCCCCCAAAATAAAGTCTGACACTGTTTCCACTGTTTCCCCATCTATTTGCCATGAAGTGATGGGACCAGATGCCATGATCTTAGTTTTCTGAATGTTGAGCTTTAAGCCAACTTTTTCACTCTCCTCTTTCACTTTCATGAAGAGGCTCTTTAGTTCTCCATCACTTTCTGCCATAAGAGTGGTGTCATCTGTATATCTGAGGTTATTTATATTTCTCCCGGTAATCTTGATTCCAGCTTGTGCTTCTTCCAGCCCAGCATTTCTCATGAAGTACTCTGCATATAAGTTAAATAAGCAAGGTGACAATATACAGTCTTGATGTATTCCTTTCCTGATTTGGAACCAGTGTGTTGTTCCATATACAGTTCTAACTGTTGCTTCTTAACCTGCATATAGATTTCTCAGAAGGCAGCTCAGGTGCACAAATTACATATTATTTTAGTAATGTGTCATTGGTTGTTTGAAATACATTAATTATGTCCATTAATTTTAGAAAAAAATTAAACAATTATACAAGGCCTATTTCAATAATATTAACAAATGTTAGAAATGTCACATTCAGACTGATAAACAATAAGACACTAAAAGGAAAAGTATAAGACTTGCATTCTGACTTGTGAACAATTAATGTATATCTGACTCTGTTGATCTGAAAGTTATAAAAGAACTAGTTTAATTCTGGAAACAGGAAAACCCTCAGAACTTGTCCATAATCAAATCATAGTATCACACACCTGATTAACTCAATGACTTTGAACAGACTGTTTACTATGTTGACATATACTTTCAAATCACTGTGAAGATTAAATGACCACACTGTATAATACATAGCACAACTGGATCTTCTAAAAATAATAGTTTTCTTTCTCTTTTCACTAAAATATGTTAGGAAAAAGTAATTGTTACAACTGTTCATGATAAGTTATTCATTTGTTTATATTCTTTAATTAAGAGAGTATTTTTTGTCTCAGGGGTTATGATGTATAGATAAATTGTCATTGGTAATTTAATGTTAATATCTGGGAAGACACTATTATAAAAAATGCAAATTTTCCAAATACAAATTCTTAGACTTTTACAAAGTCATTCAAAACCACAACAATTTTTTCCCAATAGGTATGATAATCCAACTGTAAAATTTGCATGTAAGTATAAGTAACAGAAAAGAAGAGATATGTTGGGTGTATTCGTCCCAGGTGGCACAGTGGTAAAGAATCTGGCTGCCAATGCAGGAGGTGCAAAACACCCAGGTTCTATTCCTGGGTCAGCAAGATTCCCCTGGTGTAGGAACTGGCAACCCACTCCAGTATTCTTGCCTGAAAAATTCCACAGACAGAATCCTGGCGGGCTACAGTCCATGGGGTCTCAAAGAGTCAGATACAACTGAGCACACACATACACACACCCACACATTAAAAAGTATTATATAAGTACAGCAATGTTGGTGCAGGATTAGAAAAGTAAGAACAGCAGATCAGGAAGAGAGGAAAGAAATAAACATATATTCTTTCAGACCCAAATAAGAAAAGGGATGCTCCAGAAAAGAGAGACTGTTAGATGGTATTACTGGGACACTTAGTTCACTTCAGTTCAGTCCCTGAGCAATGTCTGAATGCAACCTCGTGGATTGCAGCACGCCAGGGTTCCCTGTCCTAACCCTAGGACAATCTCCTGGAGCTTGCTTAAACTCATGTCCACGGAGTCAGTGATGCCATCCACAGTCTCATTCTCTGTCGCCCCCTTCTCCTCCTGCCTTCAACCTTTCCCAGTATCAGGCTGTTTTCTAATGAGTCAATTCTTTGCATCAGGAGCCAAAGTATTGAAGCTTCAGCTTCAGGATCAGACCTCCTAATGAATATTGAGGACTGATTTTCTTTAGAATTGATTGTTTGGATCTCCTTGTAGTCCAAAGGGCTCTGAGAAGTCTTCTTCAACACCACTGCTCAAAAGCATCAATTCTCTGGTGTTCAGCTTTCTTTAGTCCAGTTCTCACATCCGTTCATGACTACTGGAAAAATCATAGGTTTGACTAGATGGACCTTTGTTGGCAAATTAATGTCTCTGCTTTTTTAATATGCTTTCCGGATTTTTCTTCCAAGGAGCAAGTGTCTTTGATTTCATGGCTGTAGTCACCATCTGCAGTGATATTGGAGCCCCCCAAAATAAAGTCTCTCTCTGTTTCCATTGTTTCCCCATCTATTTGTCATGAAGTGATGGGACCAGATGCTATGATCTTAGTTTGTTGACTGTTGAGTTTTAAGTCAGCTTTTTCAACCTCCTCTTTTACTTTCCTCAAGAGGCTCTTTTGGTCTTCTTCACTTTCTGCCATAAGAGTGGTGTCATCTGCATATCTGAGGTTATTGATATTTCTCCTAGCAATCTTGATTCCAGCTTGTGCTTTCTCCAGTCTGGCATTTCAGATGATGTACTCTTCATATAAGCTAAATAAGCAGGGAGACAATATACAGCCTTGTCGTATTCCTTTCCCCATTTGGAACCAGTGCATTGTTCCATGTCTGGTTCTAACTGTTGCTTCTTGACCTGCATACAGGTTTCTCAGGAGGCAGGTAAGGTGGTCTGGAATCCTCATCTCTTGAAGACTTTTCCACAGTTTGTTGTGATCCACACAGTCAAATGCTTTATCATAGACAATGAAGCACATGATTTTTCTAGAATTCTCTTGCTTTTTCTATAATCCAGTGGATGTGGGCAATTTGATCTGTGGTTCCTCTGCTTTTTCTAAATCCAGCTTGAACATCTGGAAGTTCTCCGTTCATGTACTCTTGAAGCCTAGCTTGGAAAAATTTGAGCATTATTTTGCTAGCGTGTGAGATGAGTGCAGCTGTAAAGTAGTTAGAACATTCTTTGGAATTGCCTTTCTTTGGGATTGGAATGAAAACTGATCTTTTCCAGTCCTTTGGCTGCTGCCTATTTTCCAAATTTGCTGGCATATTGAGTGCAACACTTTCACAGCATCATCTCTTAGGATTTGAAATAGCTCAACTGGAATTCTATCACCCCCACTAGCTTTGTTTGTAATGATGCTTCCTAAGGCCAACTTGATTTCACATTTCAGGATGTCTTCTCTAGGTGAGTGGTCACACCATTGTGGTTATCTGGGTCATTAAGATCTTTTTTGTATAGTTCTTCTATGTAGTCTTACCACCTCTTCTTAATATCTTCTGCTTCCTTTAGGTCTACACCATTTCTCTTCTTTATTTTGCCCATCTATGCATGAAATGTTCCATTGGTAGCTCTAATTTTCTTGAAGAGATCTCTAGCCTTTGCCATTCTATTGTTTTCCTGTATTTCTTCACATTGATCACTGAAGAAGGCTTTCTTATCTCTCCTTGTTATTCTTTGGAACTCTGCAATCAGATGGGTATATCTTTCCTTTTCTCTTTTGCCTTTTGCTTCTCTTCTTGTGTCAGCTATTTGTAAGGTCTCCTCAGACAACCATCTTGCCTTTTTGCATTTCTTTTCGTGGGGGTGGTTTTAGTTACCGCCTCCTGTACAGTGTCATGAACCTCCATCCACAGTTCTTGAGGCACTCAGTCTTTCAGATCTAATCCCCTGAATCTATTTGTCACTTCCACTGTATAATCGTAAGGTATTTGATTTAGGTCATACCTGAATGGTCTAGTTGTTTTCCTAAATTCTTCAATTTAAGTCTGAATTTTTGAATAGGATTTCATGATCTAACCCACAGTCAACTCTTGGTCTTGTTTTGCTGAGTGTATAGAGCTTCTCCATCTTCAACTGCAAAGAATATAATCAATCTGATTTCAGTATAGGCCATGTGTAGAGTCATCTCTTGTGTTGTTGGAAGAGGGACATTTGGTGACCCATATAGAAAATATTTTTCTTACACAATACTTAGAAATTCCACATGGATACAAAAACTCAAATATGAAAGGCAAAACTGAAAACATTTTTTAAAGAAAATACAGGAATGATATATTTGTGATCTTGGAGTAACAAGTGATTTAAAAATTTATAGTATACAAAAACTCTATAGAAAAAGAAATCAAAAATTCAAATCTTTTAGAATTAAGGTCATTTTCTGATTGAAAATACAACAAAGGAAGGGAAGAAATCTGTAATTTGGATAAAGTGTTTCCAACACATAACTGAGATTAGTGTTAATTCAGGGAAATGTGTATTACATGGAACCAGGGAGCATATACGGAGTAATTCAAAGATGATTTAAAGTTTATTTCTGAATTTGGCAATGTCAAATGACCAATTCAACTCACTTATTCTGTGAACTATTTATGATTTCCTGTGAACTTATACAATCTCTTGTAGGTTAAGAACAAAAACAATAAACTTTATAAATAAAATGAAAGACTTAGGAAAAAAACACATGATAAAAGAAAGCTTCATGCTTTTAATTAAATTTGGCAAATATTTCCAGACTATGATACTAATAGTATAGGCAAAAAAGAAAAAAATAGATAAATTACATTACATCTAAATTTAAATGATTGTGCATAAAGTATACAATCAACAGAGTAAAAAAGCAACACACAGAATGATATAAAATATATGAAAATCATATCTTTAATTATAGGTTAATATAAAAATTATAAAGAACTTCTACAACTCAAAAACAAACAACCTAATTAAAAACTGGGGAAAGGATTTGAACAGGGATTTTTTTCTCCAAGAAAGATATATAATTGACCAATGAGTCCGTGAAAAGATTCTCAATATGGAAAGCAAATCACTTGAGCACCGTTGGTGGGAATGCAAAATGAAACAGTCAATACAAAAATAAATAAATAAATAATTGAAAATAGTACAGTAGTTCCTTTTTGAGGAACAAAAGTAGAATCACCATACAATCCACTCCTAGATATATGCCTAAAATAACTGAAATCCCACTTTTATATATATATTCAAAGTGAAAGCCTAGTAACAAAGAGAAATTTGTAAACCAGGTAAATTTACTTAATACTACTGAATGGTACACTTAAAAACGACTAAGATGGCAAGTGTTATACTGGGACACCTATGATTTTACTACAGCTTTTCAAAAGATTTAAATTTTCCCTTCTGATATATGACAAGTGTAGCAGTGTCTGCAATTGACATGAAAATGTCCCAAAATTTACTGCTTTCAAATTAGCTTGAAATATTACCGTCCTCCCAGGATTCTCCTGGTAACAGTTCTCAGAATACCTCATGTTTTGCTTTTTTCCTGTATTTGTCTATGTTTCCAGAGACCTTCAGGTCAAGTGCACTAGGAGGCTTATTATTTTTCTTTTAGGAGGCTTATTTTTATCCATTATATCATTTCTCCATCAATTTTAGTTAAAATCAGTGAGTCAATATGCCCAATGAGCTTACTAGAACATTTGAAGCAATTTCATGATTAATCAGTGGAAATGTTTATTTCCCTAATTAACTTATGTTGCATAACTCTAAGTCAATACGAGTATGTATACTTCCAACAAAGCTGTGTATTTACCAATCAAGATGTCATTCCTGCTTAGAATTGTATGAGATCCCAATATATATAAGCTTCTCATCTTGTTGTGCAAGACCCGTTATATTGTGACATTTATATATTTTCAACCCATGTGAAACATTTTATAAAATGTGCCTCTGTTTGTTTCCAAATCAGTTTGTGACAGATCCCAGAGAGTATCCATGAAGTTATTATCATTATGTATTTAAGATTTATTTACCTATTTTACTATTAACAGTGGGAAAACAGAGAAGCTAAAAAATATCTTTTAAGCTTGCAGCTTTTTGCAAATTTAAATTTAGTTGTCATGTATATACTAGTTTTATTTTAAATAATAGTGTAAGGATAAACTGTCATAAAGTGAGAAATATTTGCTTTAAAACTGGGAAGGATTTTTATTTGATCATTCATCATCCACCTTTGCTGATTCTTTGCTCATAAGTTGTGTTGATAGACTAGAATGTGTTACTGAGGACATAAAAACAGTTAGTTTTCTTATTGCTAACATTTGTAACCCTTCTAGAAATAAATTTGATGTGGGTTCTTAGCGGGGTACTAGCTATTCATTTCTTCAAAGTATCTCATGTATACATTACTTACATTTTATTTTTATGTCTTAACAAATGAAATAAGTTTCATTGCTCATGGAAAGCCTGAGCTGCCTTTCTACAAATCAATAATAATTAAGAAAAATCACTTATATTTCACAAATTATACATGGCCCAGAAATCTTTAAAGATAAAATATTAATATTTGTGGCAAAAATAATGAATCCAGTGTCACTAAATTTTTTTGAACATATGAAGAAATATATTTAGTTTAGTTAGAATTTTAATAATGATGAGTTCTCAGCATTTGCATCTTAGAAAAAGGGAATGGAAATTCTGAAAGGAAATTAGATCATCATACTAATATTTAATCTACAGTTTAAATTCATTGAATTGAGTCATGAATAGAAGTTCACTCCCTTCTTTTCTAATCAATCCCTTTCTTTGAAATATTAAAGAGAAAAGTAGATGTTAGTATGCATAACTATGTTCAATGAATCTCTACTGGCTATCAAAATATTTCCACAGACCTGAAACACAATTCCAAGTGTAGAAACAAATACACCAGTGTGACTTTTCACTAAGGAGACTATATAAATAGTTAAATAAAATGTGCCTTCAAGACAGATAAAATTGCTTCCTGAATAATTCTTTAGTATACAAGCTAATTTCTCTTGGTATTCACTTCAGGGTTCTAGAGAATTGTTATAATCCTTAGGGCTTTATAGGTGATTCACAATTACAGAGAATTAAGTAACTGAATGTCACAGTGCAACCTCCACAAATTACATCCCACACATAAATGAACTGACTACCACAGAGGTAGAGATTTGTTCAGGGTTCTATGCCCATTCTACAATATTAAAAGAGTTCAGTCTTAAGAATTTTCACATTCAATTAAGTTTTTTTTCTGTCTTTTCTCTCCTCTTTCTTCTTCCTCTCCCTTCCTCTTTTTCCTTTCTTCCTCTTTCATTTTTAAAAAAAAATTATATCTTTAACTTATGAACTCTTTCTTTCTGTATTCTCTTTTCATTTTCTCTCTTTCTATACTATCTCTGAGTCCTACTTTCTTTGTCAAATAAGAAAAGACTGGTCCAACATCAGTCAAGTAACTAGTGTTGAAAACTGCATTGAATGTAAGAGGCCAGAGCTTGAAAAGTAAGCTTGTTACTTGCATCAAGATGAAATGCATTTTCAAACTAGAGTAATTAATAGAAAACTATACAAACAACAGAAAGTAAGGTGAGCTGTCATTCAGAGATTTAATAATTCTGTTCCAAACTTTTCCTTATATAAGATATTACTGAATATTACTTGAAATATTAATATATACTAAGTGAATATATATTCACTTATTTCACTCATTTCCTCTTCATAGAGCCACAAAATTAAAAGATGCTTGCTCCTTGAAAGAAAAGCTATGACAAACCAAGACAGCATATTCAAAAAGCAGAGGCATCACTTTGCAGACAAATGTCTTAATATTCAAAGTTATGGTTTTTCCAGCAGTCACATATGGATGTGAGAACTGGACCATAAAGAAGGCTGAGCATTGAAGAAGTAATGCTTTTAAATTGTTGTGCTGAAGAAGACTCTTGAGAGTTCCTTGGACAGCAAGGAGATTAAAGTAGTCAATCCTAAAGGAAATCAACCCTGAATATTCACTGGAAGGACTGATGCAGAAGCTGAAGCTCCAATGCTTTGGTCATCTGGTGCAGACTGGACTCATTGGAAAAGACCTTGATGCTGGGAAAGATTCAGAGAAGGAGGAGAAGGAGGAGCCAGAGGATGAGATGGTTGGATGGCATCACAAACTCAATGGACGTTAGTTTAAACAAACTCCAGGAGACAGTGAAGGACAGGGAAGCCTGACGTGTTGCAGTTCATGGGGTCACAAAAAATCAGACACTGAACAACAACATGTACTATATTCTAGCACAGCATTATCTAAAATCTATACCACATAGAACATGAATCTAACAAGATATTTCACACAAAAATCAGTTTCATGTTAAAATAATCTTAAATGCTAATATAAAGTATCATTTATATTTCCCAACAAAACTCCTAAAAAGTCCAACCACAGGAATTGTGCTTTATTTTTTAACTCAGAGTTTCTTAAGCACGACCTCAGACCCATTTCTGTACATGCAACAACTGGTGAAAGTGAAAGTTGCTCAGTCACGTCCAACTCTTTGCAACCTCATGGAATTCTCCAGGCCAGAATACTGGAATGGGGAGCCCTTCCTTCTCCAGGGGATCTTCCCAAACCAGGGATTGAACCCAAGTCTCCCACACTGCAAGCTGATTCTTTACCAGCTGAGCCACCAGGAATTCTCCAGGCCAGAATACTGGAGTGGGTAGCCTATCCCTTCTCCAGCAGATCTTCCCAGCCCAGAAATCGAACCAGGTCTCCTGAACTGCAGGCAGACTGTTTACCAGCTGAGCTATCAGGGAAGCCCAACAACTGGTGACATTCCCACAAAGCTTATTCATTCAACAGATAACTCTTTATTTCTGGAACTCTGTTGCATATTGAGGATCAGTCTGATATTTAGTAATCTATTCTCTGGGTCTGCCTTCTGCTCCAAACTCATTCAGCATGCCCAATTGTACACACCCAAATCTTTCTTTCATAGTCTGAAACTTCAATGCCTTTATTCAGACTGTGAACATCAATCAGAACTGCACCACTGTGTACCATCACCATGCCATATGTCAAGGGATAGCTCAATGTATTTACTTCTGTTAAACTTATCCAAGATTTCTTTCCCCAAATTCAAAATCCATTTTACCTATTTCTAAACATCGTGGCATCTTACTCAGATACACTGTCTACCTTTAGTTGTTTCAGTCTTCCCCTCACATTACAATGTGGATCTTTGTGGTTAGAGATTTAGTTACTTTTGCATCCATACGCCTTGAAATTTCACAAAGGCTTGGACCTTCTAGCATGAGAAAAAGTGTTTATTGAAGTGAATATTACATAGAAAGAAAAAGACCTTGAAACTGTATTATTTGGTACCTGTATCAGGTATTTCAGATCCTTTCTAGCTGCTGTTTCAGCCACCAGTTTTCTATTGGTTTTTAAGCACTTTCAAATTTTCACTTACCAGCAACCAGGATCAAGACTAGACAGAATCTTTTTGTTCTCTGCCCATGTGATTCCTCTAAAACACAAAACAGGACAATACTTGCCCATGTGAAGTTCAGGCCCATGGAATGAAACTAAGAGTTGACAGCTGGCATATAAATTATTTATTTTCTTCTCCAACTACCCCCCCATCACTACCACTGGCATCACTGAATTTACTAGGCTTAACAGGGGCGAATTCTATGAGACTGAGCAATGAATTGTCCTTAGCAGAAGGCAACTTACAAATGTCTCTGAGTATCTTTCTTCCTTCTTCCCCAATTCATTCCCTTGAACCATCATAGCTGATTTCTGGGCTTATCAGTTCAGTCCAGTTCAGTTCAGTTGCTCAGTCAAGTTTGACTCTTTGTGACCCAATGGACTGCAGCATGCCAGGGTTCCCTGTCCATTACTAACTTTCAGAGCTTGTTCAAACTCATGTCCATTGAATTGGTGATGCCATCCAACCATCTCATCCTTTGTACTCCTTAATAAAGTGGTAATTCAGAAACAGTTTTATGGGAAAGGACTTCTTTCATAGCTCAGTTGATGAAGAAACCACCTGCAATGCAGGAGACTACAGTTTGATTCCTGGGTTGGGAAGATCGCCTGAAGAAGGGAAAGGTTACCCACTCCAGTATTCTGGCCTGGAGAATTCCATGGACTATTTAGTCCATGGAGGGGTCATAAACAGTTAGACATGACTGAGTGACTTACACTTTATGAGAAAACCAGGTAGATTGGGATTTAATAACTAATTACTCTCAAAAGCTCCTGCATGAGACTCTTAAGTAATCAATGAATACATTCGAAAATTGAGCTGTGAGAATATAGCTTTTAGTCATCTTCCATGACCAAACTGATGTTAATGAACTTCACAATTTAGCCTTTATCTTTCACAAATATATCCACATTTGTTATCCTCTTATAATACCATATTGTTTTTCTCTTCAAGACATAAAATATTCTCTTCAGCATTATACTAATACTACAATCGATATCATCATCATCAATCTGTGAGTAGATTAACACTACTATCATCGACTTGGTTGCTACAAATAACAAAATACTAATAACTTCATGTGAACTAAAATGGACTGGAATGGGTGATTTTAATTCAGATGACCATTATATCTACTCAAGAATCCCTTAAAAGAAAAGGACTAGCCATCATAGTAAACAAAAAAGTCTGACATTTGGTACTTGGATGCAATCTTAAAAATGACAGAATGATCTCTGTTTGGTTCCATGGCAAACCATTCAATATTAGAGTAATCCAAGTCTATGCCCTGAGCAGTACTGCTGAAGAAGCTGAGCTTGAATGGTTCTATGAAGACCTACAAGACCTTCTAGAACTAATACTCAAAAAAGATATCAGTTTCATTATAGGGGACTGGAATGCAAAAGTAGGAAATCAAGAGATACCTGGAATAACAGGCAAATTTGGCCGTGGAGTACAAAGGGAAGCAGGTCAAAGGTTAACAAAGTTTTGCCAAAAGAACACACTGGTCATAGCAAACACCCTCTTCCAAGAACACAAGAGAAGACTCTACACATGGACATCTCCAGATGGTCAACAGAGAAATCAGATTGATTATATACTTTGCAGCCAAATGGAGAAGCTCTATACATTCAGCAAAAGCAAGACCGGGAGCTGACTATGGCTCAGATCATGAACTCCTTATTGTCAAATTGAGACTGAAATTGAAGAAAGAGGGGAGGCCACTAAACCATTCAGCTATTACCTAAAGCAAATACCTGAGGTTATACAGTGGAAGTGACAAATAGATTCAAGGGATTAGATCTGATACACAGAGTGCCTGAAGAACTGTGGACAGAGGTTCATGACATTGCACAGGAGGCAGTGATCCAAAGAAAAAGAAATGCAAAAAGGCACAATGGTTGTCTGAGGAGGCCTTACAAATAGCTATGAAAAGAAGAGAAACCAAAAGCAAAAGAGAAAAGGAAAGATATTCCCATTTGAATGCAGAGTTCCAAAGAGTAGCAAGGAGAGATAAGAAAGCCTTCCTCAGTGATCAATGCAAAGAATAGAGGAAAACAATAGAATAGGAAAGCCAAGAAATCTGTCAAAGAAAATTAGAGATACCACGGGAACATTTCATGCAAAGATGGACACAATTAAGGACAGAAATGTCATGGATCTAACAGAAGCAGAAGATATTAAGATGTGGCAAGCATACACAGAAGAACTATATGAAAAAGGTATTCATGACCCAGATAACCATGATGGTGTGATCACTCACCTAGAGCCAGACATCATAAATGTGAAGGCAAGAGGGCCTTAGGAAGCATTATTATGAACAAAGCTAGTGGAGGTGATGGAATTCCAGTTGAGTTATCTCAAATCCTAAAGATGATGCTGTGAAAGTGCTGCACTCAATATGCCAGCAAATTTGGAAAACTCAGCAGTAGCCACAGGATTGGAAAATTTCAATTTTCATTCCAATCCCCCAAAAGGGCAATACCAAAAAATGTTCACCTAGTAAACAATTGCACTCTTATCACACGCTAGCAAATTAATGCTCAAAATTCTTCAAGCCAGTCTTCAATAGTACCTGAACTGTGAACTTCCAGATGTTCAAGCTGGATTTAAAAAGGCAGAGGAACCAGAGATCAAACTGCCAACATTTGTTGGATATTTGAAAAAGCATGAGAGTTCCAGAAAAACGTCACTTCTGATTTATTGACTGTGCCAAAGCCTTTGACTGTGTGGGTCAAAGAAAACTGTGGAAAATTCTTCAAGAGATGGGAATACCAGACCATCTGATCTGCCTCCTGAGAAATCTGTATGCAGGTCAAGAAGCAACAGTTAGAACCAGACATGGAACAATATACTGGTTCCAAATCTGGAAAGGAGTACATCAAGGCTGTATATTGTTAGCCTGCTTATTCAACTTATATGCAGAATACATCTTGCTAAATGCTGGGCTGGATGAAGGACAAGCTGGAATCAAGACTGCCAGGAGAAATATCGATAGCCTCAGACATGCAGATGACACCACTCTTATGGCAGAAAGTGAAGAACAAAAAAGTCTCTTGAGAAAAGTAAAAGAGAAGAGTGAAAAAGTTGGCTTAAAACTAAACAGTCAAAAACTAAAATCATGACATCTGGTCCCATCACTTCATGATAAATAGATGGGGAAACAATGAAACCAGTGACAGACTTTATTTTCTTGGACTCTGGAATCACTGCAGATGGTGATTGTAGTCATGAAATTAAAAGACACTTGCCCCTTGGAAGAAAAGCTTATGACTAACCTAGACAGCATATAAAAAGCAGAGACATTACTTTGCCAACAAAGGTCCATCCAGTCAAGGCTATGGTTTTTCCAGTAGTCATGTATATGTGTGACAGTTGGACCATAAAGAAAGCTGAGCGCCAAAGAACCAATGCTTTTGAACTGTGGTTTTGGAGAAAACTCTTGAGAGTCCCTTGGACTGCAATGAGATCCAACCAGTCCATCTTAAAGGAGATCAATCCTGGGTGTTCATTGGAAGGACTCATGTTGAAGCTGAAAGTCCAATCCTTTGGCCACCTGATGCAGAGAGCTGACCCATTTGAAAAGACCCTGAAGCTGGGAAAGATTGAGGGCAGGAGGAGAAGGGGGTGACAGAGGATGAGATGGTTGGATGGCATCACTGACACAATGGACATGGGTTTGGGTGGACTCCAGGAGTTGGTGATGGACAGGGAGGCCTGGTGCGCTGTGGTTCATGGGGTCATAAAGAGTCAGACACGACTAAGCGACTGTACTGAACTGAGTGAAGCACTTTCACAGTGTCATCTTTTAGGATTTGAAATAGCTCAGGTGGAATTCCATCACCCGCACTAGCTTTGTGTGTAGTGATGCTTCATAAGACCCACTTGACATCACATATCAGGATGTCTTACTCATCATGGTTTTCTGGGTCATGGAAGATCTTTTCATATGGTTCTTCTGTGTATTCTTGCCACCTCCTCTTAATATATAACTCTTCTCTAGGTTCCTACCATTTCTGTCTTTTATTGAGCCCATCTTTGCATGAAATGTTCTCTTTGTATCTCTAATTTTCTTGAAGAGATCTCTAGTCTTTCCTATTCTATTATTTTCCTCTATTTCTTTGCACTGATCACTGAAGAAGGCTCTCTAACCTCTCCTTGATATGCTCTGGAACTCTGCATTCAAATGGGAATATCTTTCCTTTTCTCCTTTGCCTTTCAGTTCAGTTCAGTTCAGTCGCTCAGTCATTTCTGACTCTTTGCGAACCCATGAATCGCAGCACACCAGACCTCCCTGTCCATCACAAACTCCCGGAGTCTACCCAAACCCATGCCCATTGAGTCAGTGATGCCATTCAGTCATCTCATCCTCTGTCCCCCCTTCTCCTCCTGCCCCCAATCCCTCCCAGCATCAGGGTCTTTGCCAATGTCAACTCTTTGCATGAGATGGCCAGGACTGATCTCCTTTAGGATGGACTGGTTGGATCTCCTTGCAGTCCAAGGGACTCTCAAGAGTCTTCTCCAACACTACAGTTCAAAAGCATCAATTTTTCAGTGCTCAGTTTTCTTCACAGTCCAACTCTCACATCCATACATGACCACTGGAAAAACCATAGCCTTCACCAGACGAATCTTTGTTGGCAAAGTAATGTCTCTGCTTTTTAATATGCTATCAAGGTTGGTCATAACTTTCCTTCCAAGGGGTAAGTGTCTTTTAATTTCCTGGCTGCAGTCACCATCTGCAGTGATTTTGGAGCCCAAAAAAATAAAGCCTCTCACTGTTTCCACTGTTTCTCCATCTATTTGCCATTAAGTGATGGAACCAAATGCCATGATCTTAGTTTTCTGAATGTTGAACTTTAAGCCAACTTTTTCACTGACTTCTTTCACTTTCATGAAGAGGCTTTTTAGTCCTTCTTCATTTTCTGCCACAAGGGTGGTGTCATCTGCGTATCTGAGGTTATTTATATTTCTCCCGGCAATCTTGATTCCAGCTTGTGTTTCATCCAGCCCAGAGTTTCTCATGATGTACTCTGCATAGAAATTAAATAAGCAGGGTGACAATATACAGCCTTGATGCACTCCTTTTCCTATTTGGAGCCAGTCTGTTGTTTCATGTCCAGTTCTAACCGTTGCTTCCTGACCTGCATACAGATTTTAGGCTTGGACAATATTCCATTACAGCCAATGTCATGGGAATGAATACATTATATGTATTTCTGTTCTGTATACCTTTTTAATAATGGAGTTGTGGTTTAGTTAATAAGTCGTATCCGACTCTTACGACCCCATGGTCTGTATCCTGTGAGACTCTTTTGTCCATGGGGTTTCTCAGGCAAGAGTATGAGAATAGGTAAAAGAACAATTCAGCATCTTTGGTTATTTACAAACACTGTGTAATCATAGAAGAGTCAATACATAGTTTTTAACCAAAGAAAAAGTAAAGCTCTATCAGATACAATAAATTCCTTAATAAATTAATGCATCTTCATCCAACACCTATGCTGTGAATGGTGCTGTAATGAATATAAAGTTGTATCACATCAGAATTTGGTTTTTGTGGTTCATAGTTATCACAAATATATACAAATAATACACACACATTCTTGTGACAAACACAGCCTGCAGGCTTTCCTTATATCCATTTTTTCCTTTTTAATTCCTAATGGCAATGTATCCAGACAAAATGCCTCTCCAAGATCATTTGTAGATAAGAGTCATATAACAATTTTTTCAGTGGAGTATAAAGCAAGTCATGGTTTCAGTCTTCTGGGAAAGCATTTTTTTAATAGAATAGATTCACAAGCAGCTCTGTTTCACTTCTTTCACTTTCCACTTCTGCCTGCCTAGAAAACAGGAATACTTCAGTGTACAGGGGTCATATCAGAACCATGAGCTTCCCAGGTGGCCCTGTTGGTAAAGAATCCAGCTGCCAATGCAGGAGACATAAGATATGCAAGTTTGATCCCTGGGTCCAGAAGAATCCCTGTAGAGGGGAATGGAAACCCACTGCAGTATTCTTGCCTGCAGAATCCCATGGGCAGAGGAGCCTGGCAGGTTATATAGTCCACGGGGTCACAAAGAGTCAGACATAAATGAAGCAACTTAGCATGCACACATGCATTAGGACCATGCAAAGTGATGCTGCACATTAAAATAAGCAGAGCAGGAAGTTAGAAAGAACTTACCTTCCTGCACTGGATATTTTAATTGCTGTATCATCCTGAAATGCTTACCAACTTTTAGTTTACTATCTCATAGAATTGCTGTCTATCAAAACAAGTATGAATGTAATGATACAATCAATAAGTAATTTGTTTATATAATGCAACTCAATAAAAATTTATAATATTGAGTCAATATCTAATGTGTCGTTTTAACAAATACCAAATTCTCTTTAAATTATTATGTATGCATATAATCATGCATGTAGTCATATATAAATATATATAGTCATAAATATGTAGTCACACATAAAGTATATGTATATAGAGATATATACACAAATGTATAAACCTGCCTGGGGATTATTTTATGATAATTCATGGATGTAGATTTTGTGACTACTTTCCTCTATTCTGTACACAGACAATAACAATTATTATATCATAGGAGGAAATCTGTGCTAATACTACATTATCACATAAAAAAACTGACTAAATAAACCTAATGCACACTTATGCACTAGGCAATCAATCAAAATAAATGTGTACTTTAAGAATTTTGGACTCTGTGGGAGAAGGCGAGGGTGGGATGTTTCGAGAGTACAGCATCGAAACTGTATATTATCTAGGGTGAAACCGATCACCAGCCCAGGCTGGATGCATGAGACAAGTGCTCAGGGCTGGTGCACTGGGAAGACCCAGAGGGATCGGGTAGAGAGGGAGGTGGAAGGGGGGATAGGGATGGGGAATACTTGTAAATCCATGGCTGATTCATGTCAATGTATGACAAAAACCACTACAATATTGTAAAGTAATTAGCCTCCAACTAATAAAAATAAATGAAAAAAAAAGAAAGGATGGTTGCAAAGTACTACAAATATGAGTACATACTAATACATATACCTATATCTTTAATGAAGAAATAAAATAGAAAGTAGTATATCAAAATGAATACATCAAAATCAGAGTGGGTTAATGAATTACAATACATCAGTATTACAAATATTGTGTTGTTATTAAATGTATTAGCTATATGGAAATATGTAATGTTGTTAGCTTATGATTCAATTTTTAAATGTTGCACATGTGTTTATATAATCTGTGTATAAAAAAATATGATTTAGCATGGAAAAAGAAGGATGCCCACCATACTGATAAACTAGGAGAACTCAAGACAATGGAACTGAAGATGAGGCAATTGTAAAAAATTATTTTATTATACGCCTATTTTATTATACACCTTCTTGTGTATTAGTTAACTTATATAAACATGTCATATATATATGCATGTACATAATATATGTATACATATTAGACCCACATTTAATAGATTACAAAAAGGCTTCCTTGCTCTTCACTATCTCTTGGCATTTGCTCAACTGATGTCCACTGACTCAATGATATCATTCAGCCATCTCATCCTCTGTCACCCCCCTCTCCTCCTGCCCTCAATCTTTCCCAGCATCACAGTTTTTCCCATTGTGTCAGCTCCTCACATCAAGTGGCCAAAGCATTGGACTTTCAGCTTCAGCGTCAGTCCTTCCAATGAATATTCAGGACTGATTTACTTAGGATTGACTGGTTTGATCTCCTTACAGTCCAAGGGACTCTCAAGAGTCTTCTCCAACACCACAGTTCCAAAGCATCAATTCTTTGATGCTCAGCTTTCTTTATGGTCCAACTCTCACATCCACACCTGACTACTGGAAAAACCATAGCTTTGACTAGATAGACCTTTGTCAGCAAAGCAATGTCTTTGATTTTTAATATGCTTTCTAGGTTGGTCATAGTTTTTCTTCCAAAGAGCAAGCATCTTTAATTTCATGGCTGCAGTCACCACCTAGAGTGATTTTGGAGTCCAAGAAAATAAAGTCTCTCACTGTTTCAATCTTTTCCCTAAATATTTGCCATTAAGCGATGGGATGGGATGCCATCATCTTAGTTTCCTGAATGATGAGTTTTAAGCCAGTTTCTTCACTCTCTTTTTTCACATCCATCAGGAGGCTCCTTAGTTCCTCTTCACTTTATGCCATAGAGTGGTACCATCTGCATATCTTAGGTTATTGATATTTCTCCTGGCAATCCTGATTCCAGTTTGAACTTCATCTAGCATGACATTTCTCATGATTGCACTCTGCATGTAAGTTAAATAAGCAGGGTGACAATATACAGCCTTGACATACTCCATTCTCGATTTTGAACTAGTCTGTTGTTCCATGTCCAGTTCTAACTTCTATACAGGTTTCTTTGGAGACAGGTAAGATGGTCTGGTATTCCCATCTCTTTAAGAATTTTCCACAATTTGTTGTGATCCACACAGTCAAAGGCTTTAGCATAGTCAATGAAGTAGAAGTAGATGTTTTTCTGGAATTCCCTTGCTTTTTCTATGAGCCAACAGAAGATTGGCAATTTGACCCCTGGTTCTTCTGCCTTTTTTAAATCCAGCTTGTACATCTGGAAGTTCTCAGTTTACATACTGTTGAAGCTTAGCTTGCAGGATTTTGAGTATTACTTTGCTAGCATGTGAAATGAGCACAATTGTGTGTTAGTTTGAACATTCTTTGGGAGTGCCCTTCTTGGGACTGGAATGAAAACTGACATTTACTAGTCCTGTGGTCACTGCTGAGTTTTCTGAATCTGCTGGCATATTCTTGCAACACTGTCACATCATCATCTTTTAGGATTTGAAATAGCTCAGCTGGAATTCCATTACCTCTACTAGCTTTGTTCATAGCAATGATTCCTAAGGTCCACTTTGCTTCACACTCCAGGATGTCTGGCTCTAGGTGAATGATCACACCATCGTGGTTATCTGGGTCATTAAGACCTTTTTTGTATAGCTCTGTGTATTCTCACCACCTCTTCTTAATATCGTCTGCTTCTGTTAGGTCCAGACAATTTCTGTTCTTTATCATACTCATCTTGCATGAACTGTTCCCTTTGTATCTCTAATTTTCTTGAAGATCTCTCTAGTCCTTCCCTTGCTGTTATTTTCCACTATTTCTCTGCATTGTACACTTAAGGAAGTTTTCTTATGTCTCCTTGCTATTCTTTCTTTGAATTCTGCATTCAGATTGATATATATTTCCTTTTCTCCTTTGCTTTTCACTTCTCTTCTTCTCTCAGCTATTTGTAAGGCCTCCTCTGTCAACCATTTTACTCTTTTGCATTTCTTTTTCTTTGGGATAGTTTTGATCACTGACTCCTGTACAGTGTTATGAACCTCCGTCCATAGTTCTTCATGCACTCTGTCTATCAGATCTAATCTCTTGAATCTATTTGCCACTTACAGTGTATAATCATGCATAATCAAAAGGGATTTGATTTAGGCCTTATGTGAATGGCCTGGTAGTTTTCCCTACTTTCTTCAATTTAAGTCCAAATTTTATAATAAGAAGCTAACGATCTGAGCCACAGTCAGCTTCTAGTCCTCTTTTTGCTAACTGCATAGTGCTTCTCCATCTTCAACTTCAGAATATAACCAATCTGATTTCAGTATTGACTTTCTAGTGATGTCCATGAGTAGAGTCTTCTCTTGTGTTGTTAGAAGTGTGTATTTGCTATGACCTATTTGTTCTCTTGGCAAACTCTGTTAGGCTTTGCCCTGCTTCATTTTGTATTCCAAGGTCAAACTTACCTGTTACTCAAGGGATTTATTGACTTTCTACTTGTAGGTCATCATAGAACTGTTCAACTTTAGCTTCTTCAGCATTTGGTAGTTGGGACATAGACTTGGATTACTGTGATGTTGAATCATTTGCCTTGGAAGTGAACCAAGATCATTCTGCCATTGCTTTAGCTTGCACCCAAGTACTGCATTTCAGACTCTTGCTGACTATGAGGGCTACTCCATTTCTTCTAAGCAATTCTTTCCCCAGGTAGTAGACATAATGTTCCTCTGAATTAAATTTGTCATCATAAGCTTGTCCAAAACATGAAGTCTGCCTTGATGCATATAATATACAAGGGAAGATATTCTTTCACTTAAAGAACTCATCAAGAATGCAGGAAGAGATTTTCCATTCTTGGTGAGAAAGGTGGGTTAATTTTCAGGACATATAGACAATTTCATATAATTGCTTATATGTCCTACTCATGGGCACATTTCAAATCCCTTAGTGCTAGGAAGTATCAACTATTATCTTCCTTCTAGTACCTTGTTTACAACAATAAACTCAAGATGGAAAGTTGAGTGTCAGAATCTTTTGGGGAATGTTTTGACATTGAGCTCTTCAAGCGGGATGGAATCTTCCTTTTTCTCCTCACTTAACCCCATTATGCCCCCTCCCTTCACCTCAAGATGATAAGTCTTTCCCTTTCAGTAGCTCTGAGAAGGAGTTTGTTAAAACTTAATTGTCAATCACGAACATATACTATTTTATAAATCAGAGGTTAAAAGTCACAGCCCTCAGTTGATGTCAAATCAATAGTCATCCACCTGTTTTGAGATACTATACAAATAACTAACTATTTCAAAATTAAAGAACTCTAGCACGGTGGCAGGTGCTGATTATCAAGACACAGCCAAACTTCTGGTTCTTGGACTTGTTATCTTCATGAACTTGGGGGAAAATACTCATCTACACAGAAGTTCAGATTCTGTATCCATAAAATAAATAATAATAGTACTCGGTTTGTTGTTCATTCACTCAGTCATGTCAGATTCTGTGCAATCCCATGGACTGCAGCAAATCAGGCTTCTCTGTCCATCAGCATCTTCCAGAGCTTGCTCAAACTCATGTCCATTGAGTCGGTGATACCATCCAACCATCTCATCCTCTGTTGTCCCCTTCTCTTCCTGCCTTCTATCTTTCCCAGCATCAGGGCCTTTTCCAATGAGTCAGCTCTTCATATCAGGTGGCCAAAGTATTGCAGCTTCATCTTCAGCACCAGTCCTTCCAATGAATATTCAGGGATGATTTCCTTTAGGATTGACTGGTTTGCTCTCCTTGCAGTTCAAGGGACTCTTGTAGAGTTTTCTCCAACACCAGAGTTTGAAAGCATCAATTCTGAGTTTACAGGATCAAATTACATTAGGTACATCTTGTGAGGGCTTATCAGGTGACTCAGAGGTAAAGAATATACCTAGAATGCAGGAGACACATATTTCATCTCTGGGTCAGGAAGATCCACTGGAGAAGAAAATGGCAACTCACTCCAATATTCTTTCTTGGGAAATTTCATGGACATAGGAGCCTGGAGGGCTAGCTCATGGGGTCACAAAAGAATCAGACATGACTTAGCAACCAAACAAAAACAACATCGCTAAAACACAGAATGAGATTAGTAAAGGATATTACATGTTGTTCTGTCACCTAAATATGGATAAATGTTAAAATGATTTTCTAGAAGTTTACTGTATTATAATGCCTAGTATCTAAGAGTTTGTGTTTCACATGCATTACCAAATATATTTTATCTTCATAAAAATCCTAAAAGGAAGTGGAATATCCACATTATTTATATATAATAAAACTGAAGCTCAGAGAAGCTAGTAATTCATGGAGTTGGGATTCACACACTGGCAGCATAGTTCCTGGCAAGAATGGGAATGCCCAAACTGTAAACTACAACAATATACCACTTCTCATGTATCTCACCACTCACCTTTTAAAGAGTAAGTATCATACTTATAGCTTTCTTTTGGCTAAGAAGTTTTGTTGAAATTAAATTGTCTATCAAACTTCTGCTTATTCCAGGGCAGTCTGCCCTGAGATTTCAGATTCAATTCTGTACATTTTTCCAGTTTTCTAATTTAGTCCCATTTTCACATTTATCTTAATAACCTGAGACACTCTCTTTACCACCAGATAGATTTTTCTGGCATCTTCCTTATTTACAGATATTTTTCTCACCAAAAAACCACCTTACTCAACTTCTTCAACCTTTTAGGATTATAATTTCCATCCCTCAGCTTCATTCCCTCCATATAATTATGGAGATACAGATAAATCTCTCCTTCTATATAAACGTGCAGTATCACTAAGAATAGTATTTTAAGGATAGAGACAGAACTTATTTACTATGATGAATACAGAATGCCCTAGGATTTATCTGAATGTTTGTCTTTTGCAATTTATTCTCAGAATATATGATAATATATATGTGAACATTTGAGGTCTATTTGAGGTGAACATATTCTTGTTAAAATTCAGTATAAAACTAGAATTTTGAATTTCATGGATAAAAGTCTACACGTTTCTAAGGGAAAATGGTATAATGTAAGATTATTATTTTCAGGCAATTCTTCTATCAGGTATAAAAAGCCAGTTCAGTTTTCTAAAACGTGAAAGAACTCAAGCAAGTGATAAAGGTACTTGAAAAAATATAGTCAAGGAGACAGAAAACCATATATGTGAGGGAATATCAGAGTGGAATAAAATAAATATATATTATAATATAAAGCTAAAATAATCTCAGAATGTCAAAATTATGTAACAGCATAAGTACAAGATACAAATCAAGGTATGTGAAAACCAGGTCCAGAAGTTCTATGTTCACATAAAAGGTAAGAAGCAAGAAAATGGCAATAATATAGGAAAAAAGTCCCATACTGAAGGGGCACACACAATTCAACATGAAGCAGTGATACTTGAGATCATCAGTAATTAAAGGAGAATTGTAAATTATTTGAGACAAGAAAGTCTTCAAAGAATGAGAAATAGATGTGCATCAGAAAAAAATTTCACTAGCAAATTTAATGCAAGAAAAAATGCAGAAATATATTCAAAGTGCTGAGAGAAGATGCTTTTCAAAACTGAATTATTTGCCACGCCAATATAGTAGGCAAGGACTAAGTAAAATACATACATGTATAATTAGGCCAGAGCACAGAAATGGGCAAAACATCAAAACAGACATCATTCCAAATAAGAAAAACAGATGACAAATAGGCCCATAAAAGAAAAAAAAACTCAAAAATATTAGTCATTACAAAAATGCAAAATAAAACAATAATGATACATCTCCACACATTCTAGAATGGGTAAAATTAAGATAACTGACAATACCATTTACTTAACAAGAATGTGAAGTAACTGGAACTCTCATGCATTACTGATGGGAATGAAAAATGATACAGGTATTTTTTAGTGGTTTTTATAAAGTCAATGATCCATTAATTTCATAAGAAATAAGAAATGAAAAACAATGCACAAAACATACAAAAAGTTGTACAAGCATACAAAATTTGCAGCAGTTTTATTTTTAACAATCAAATCTTCAAATAAGTGAGACATCTTTCAGATGATGACTATATAATCCGTGGTATATCTATATACAATAATAGTGTACTATGTGCGTGTGCTAATAAGTGTTTCAGTCATGTCTGACTCTGTGTGACCCTATGGACTGTAGCCTGCCAAGCTCCTCTCTCTATGAAGTTCTCCAGGCAAGAATGCTGAAGTGGGTTGCCATGACCTCTTCCAGGGGATCTTCCCAACCCAGGGATCAAACCCATGTCTCATGTCTTCTGCATTGGTAGGCAGGTTCATTACCACAAGCACCATCTGGGATAGTACTTTGTAATAAAAGGGATCAAACACTCATGCTCATGCATACGTTTTAAATTCATATATCTCAGTTAAAGAGCCAGACTCAAAATGCTACATACTGCACAATTCTATGTATATGGCACTATAGAAATGGCAAAATTCTAAGGGCAGAAAAATTATTGGTTAGCAGAGAAAGAAAAGGAGGATGGTTACCTACAAAAGAGCAGTATGAAGAAAATTCAGACTGATTAAAGGTCAAACAAAGAAAAATATATTACGAAATTTGTATAAACACAAAACCCCCTTTCTTTAAAAAATTTACGGTCACAGCACAAGAAGTAAATATAAAATATATATGAAAAAATTATGGATTAGGTAGGCATCTATAGAATTCTACTTGAAGTAACAAACTCCCAGATGTTAGAAGAATATGAAAATAACACTTAATTCGTGCTCAAGTTAAAAGTCCATTATTATTCTTCCAAGAGCTGATTAAGGATCTCCTGCTTCTTTTACTTGTCGTAGTGTTGCTGTAAGTCATGAGACTCCCAAATCCACCCAATGATTAGTCTTCATTTAAGCCAACTATAAGAGGAACTAATATGGCATATCAGATATTGTAGGTTTTGATGAGAGGCCTGGATTTGTTGCATATAACTATCAGCTAGAATTTAGTCACAACTCTAGATTAAATTATAAGACAGACTTAAAATATAAGAAGAAAATAATGAAGTTTGGATGAACAGCCAGCACTATTCTGCCATAATTAGTAAATGTAACTACAATGGAATAAAACTTAACTGTGACTTGATACACTATAAATTTAAAAGGTACGAAAGAGGATTTAGAATTTGTATAAAGAATTTATATAAAGTCTTATATATAGATATAGATAGATAAAACAAGAAGGCCACAGTGGAAGAGCAGGATGGAAGAACTTCTTTACAAAGGACAAGAAAAGATTTTTCAGTAAAAAAGATGAGAAGAAAAGAAACTGACCATAAATATTTTTGCAATGTTTTGCTGTTCAAATTTATTTGAACATATATATAACTTTATAAAAATTTTTATTCAAGTTCTAAATTTTATATAGTGTATATAATTTAGCCTGTTTGTCCTTGCATTCCCACTGTTCACTGTCTTATCTGACATTTTAGTTAAATCAGCTTGCCTAATGGAAGTTTTGACTAGTGGTCCAAGAGTATCCAATTTTTTCCTCTGGTATTGGTATGTAGACTGAAGCTGGTCAATTTCAAAGAGATACACAGTTTGGAAACACTTGATAACATGAGTTCCAGGTATGGGTGTATTGACAACTGACAATAAATTAAAATACACTGGGAACAAGCACCTCCTTGAATACCAAGACACCATATTTTATTTGCATGACTCACTGCTCAATGCAGAATAGTCCACAGCTAGTTAACTAACATTACCCAGTACTGAAAAGAGTGTCATCAAATATCTCCTAAGTCAACTGAAACTTTGCTCAGACTCCTTTGATGCCTTTACCATTACTTAAGTGGAGAAAAATGTACAATCTTGGCTGATTAATGACAGAAATCATAATGATTTTTACTTGAAAGGGATATTAAGAGTTTTTTTTCCTTTAATCTTAAAAAAGTCAGATCCATAACCAACACATAATTCTCAATTTCAAGCCCAGTGTTTTCCTCTATTGTGCCATACAATCAAGGTACCTCAAGTAGAATATCTATATCTGTTAATAAAATAATTCCAGATTATTATTATTACTACAATAAGAAGCATATCTAAGAAAAGCTGAAACAAAATTTGGACATGGTGAAGAAAACAAGCCATCTTATTCCTGAAAAAGATAGTTTCTGCACTATGAAGAAAGATTTGATCACGTTGTGGAGATGACTCATTACAAGAGTTAATGGGGCTAACCAATCACAAATATTTATTCATGTTTTACTTTGAGAAAACAAAATTAGAATATACAAAGCTAAAAGGCAAAATAAAAACAGCTCTTACAAATTCACCTTCAAGATATATTTTATGTAATAAATTACATTTTCCCTGTTTTTAAAAGTGGTTTCCAAGTGGATTTTTTAAATGTTTTCATATTAAAACACAATGTTCTTATTTTATGGGTTTTCATTTTATGAATCTGAGAAAAAATGTTTTCCTGTAAAGCCATACAGTAAATTTTATAAAAGTAAAACAAAACAAGCAAACAAAAAACTCCCAGTGCTTCCAACTGAAGATTTTATACAAAAGTAAGAAGTCAATATACAGTTTCAGTGCATGTAGTTTAAACATGTTCTTTGTTTTCTTCATAGGAAGGGAACTTTCTTATCTTCTCTGAAATGGTTTCAGAGTAGAGTCTAAAAGTGTAGACTAAAATAATCAATGAACTGTACAGGTCCTGGAAAAATCACAGGCTATAAAACAGCCAAGTAAGGATGCAACCTGTCAGAAAATTAAGATTAAAACTTGGTTGTTTGCCCTGATGGCCAATTAAAAAGTTGCTCTCAAAGTCCTATGTGGAAATCAACCATAACTATCTGTGTTATTCATTTGAATATCATTTATCCTTTAAAGCTTTTTGGGATACCAACAATCTGTAATTCAAAATTCAATTACTTGTGTCCATATTTTTAAATATGAGATAGATTCTCCTTATACACATGTTCTAAAGAAGATTCTGAAAAGAAGGGAATGGCAGCCCACTCCAATATTCTTGCCTGGAGAATTTCACGGACAGAGGAGCCTGGAAGGTTTCAGCCCATGGGGTACAAAGAGTCGGACAAGACCACATGATTAACACCTAAAGATTAGGATACCGATTAGGTCAAATCCCTTAACTCACCAACATGTCTTTTTTTCTCCCTTAGTCCCTTAAAATAAAGCACTGTCCTTGACCCCAAAATGGCAGAATTTTAGATTTAAGAATAACTTCAGAGCTCAGCAACAAAAGCCTTAATATTTTACAAATGCCTGAGAAAACTGGTGCTTGCTCAACTTCGCATAAAAATTTTGAATCTAATATTACAACCTGAATTTTGAAACCTCAATTCACAGTTATTTCCACTACACCATGCTGTCTTTACCAATTGAAATAAGTGATTTTAAAAGTGTTGGTTTTATTGCTATTTTCACCAAGATTTTACATTCTTTGGAAATTATTTTGCATAAAGCCTGCTTAAATCATTCAAATATAAACTTAAAAATCTACATTGTTCATCTGCTTTAGCTTTAAAGCAGCCAGCAGGGAATGCAAACGGAGACATTTAAAGCCTGGACAAGTTCCTGAATGAAGTCCAGTGCTGTTTCCTTCTGAAGCAATAATAAACATTTATATTTGGGAAATAGTTGAAGCCTTGAGGGTGGAAAATTAAGCCATAATAATCTTTTGTTAGGAATGGAGAGTCTAATGATACAGAATAGTAATCATGATGACAATAATCATGATAAATCTTGATCTGATGATGAGTTGGAAATAGAAAGCAATGGGCTTTGGATGAAACAAATGAAACAGTTTATGGCATTCTGAGGAACACAGGTGCTCTTAACTTAAGTCTATTTTCTGGGCCTATATACAAACAACAAGTGAAAAGTGACAGATGCTGCCTCATTCCTGCTGCTTTTGAAAATCCACTTTTCTCTATTTCAGAATGAAGTGCTTGAGTTCTTGCACAGTGTAAACAGAATTCTTCTGTTAAACTTTAACATAAAACTCTAGAGAAATTACCAGGACTGTGTGACTGCCACATTGAATCAAGGTTGTTTTCTTCTTTCTTCGTTTATTTCTCTACTTACCATAAACCTTGTTAATACTCTTTGGAGTCTTTTTTTGCTTGTTTTTATACTACTTCAAATTTGCTTTCCTATCTCCACTAAAATGTGTCTTTATATTATTTTCATTCCTACTTTTATCTCTGATCTTTCGCTGATGATGCTCCCAAGATGTGATGGATTTTCTGGGCAAAATAATCAACACATCATTTTATGCTGCTTCAACCTCGTGCTGTGTTAGGCTACTTTTTTTTTTTTTTTTTTAGTACGCTCTTGTTGGTTTAGATATATCCAATATTGGACTGAATGCTGATCGGTATTTTAAAACTGCTTATCTACCGTCTTATGCATTTCTGAGAAGTATGCAGAAGATAAATTTAAGAACAACTCCTTGAAACTTTAAGAGCTCTAGAAATGTTCCACAACTATAAGTCAAACTTCACTAAAAGCATTAACAAGCGTTACTTTGACACATACCGTGTTCTTCATCTAGAAATCATCATCATTCTGTCTAGCCTGCTCACATGTACCACTGGAAAAAATCAAAGAAAATGTTTTCCTCTTTCTATTTGATTAAGTTTTTCCAGAATGTAGAACAACATTATAATAAATTTTCAGCATATTAGGAAAAGGAACTTGAGAATTTAAGACACATTAACAGACCATGTAAATCAGGAAATGCTTAAGTGTTCACTATTGCATTATTATAGAAATATTAACTGAAGGTGGGACCAAACGCTATTCAAAAAGTTAAATAGCAACAACAATAAGAAGAGAAAGGACCGTGGGAAAGTCTTTAGAATCCCATATAATTAAAAATAATTTAAAAGTACAGTGGAAAGATAAGGTAAGGTAAATACACCTGCTGGATATTTGATAAAACTAAAACTCTGACCAAGACTTTCATTCTTCAGTTGATTCAAAAGACAAAATTATAGAGCTGAAATATTGAGAAAATGATAGGACAGAAACTTAGAAATACTATTCTATATTTTAATAACAAAATTACTTTAAATGAAAGATAACCTTTAGCAAAAACAAAAAGCAAAGTATGATTCCCTAAAGTTTCTTTTATTTTGAACAATTCTATAGAGCTAATTTACTTTACACTCTCCTATACCAATCTTCAGAAAATCTATTTAATGATAGATGTAGCTTCTTCTTAGTTTGCTTAACCTCACTGAAAACAGAATAGCAGACCTATAACTTCACTCAATTTACTTCATGACTTCTCAGATAAACACTGGCAGCAACCAAATACCTGTGATAGTCCCTCCATAATACGTCCTCTAGGGCCAGCCTATTGTATATCTCTTTATGTTGCACAATGCCATACAACAAGAGCTTTGACACCCTCTACAAGGGTCTCTGAAATAACAATATCAAATCAAACAGAACATTCAGTAAACATGCTAATGTAAATGGTATTGTCTTTAATTTCAAATTTGACTTATTTATTGTTGGTATATAGGATGTCAGTTGACTTGTATATTAGCCTTGTATCCTATACCTTAACTTTAATCATTCATTAGTTTAAGCTTTTCTATTGATTCTTTTGGATTTTCTACATAGACTATCATATCATCTGTGAGCAAGTGTTTGATTTCTTTTTTCCCAATTTGTATACCTTTCTACCATTCCTTTTTGTGCTGGACTGCATCAGGAGTCCCCTCTATAATGGCGCTGAAAAGAAGTGGTGAAAAGGGACATCCCACCTTGCTTCTGACCTTTGTGAGGAAGCACTGTTTCTCACAATTACGTTGTTAGCTAAAGGGTTTCTGTAGATAGTCTTTATCAAGTTGAGAAAGTTCCCCTCCACTCTGAGTTTACTGAAAGTTTTTATTATGATAGGGTGTTGACATTTTGTCAAATGCTTTCTTCTGCATTTATTGATTTAATCACATGATTTTTTCTTTTAATTTTTTCATGTGATGGATTACATTAATTTATTTCTGGTGCTGAGTTAGCCTTGTATATGTGGAGTAAATCCTACTTGTTCATAGTATGTAGTTTTTTCAATATTTATTTTTTATTGAGGTAACATGACTTTATAACATTATATGTTTACATCTACAACATCATATTTCTACTTCTGTATACTCTATGGGAGGCTCACCACCAAAAATTTAGTTTTCGTTCATCACTACACAATTGATTTCCTTTAACCATTTCACCATCCCCTCACCCCTTCCCTTATAGTACCAATACTCTATTTTTTGTATCTATGTGTTTCTTTTCATTTGATTTGTTCATTAATATTTTGTTTGCTTATATTGCACATTTGAATGAAATCATGGGGCATTTTTCTTTGTTTGACTTACTTTTCATATATGTTTATAAAAGATATTATACTGTGGTTTTCTTTTCTTGTAATGTCTTTTTCTGGTTTTGGTCTTAGAGTAATGCTGGCCTCACAGAATAAGTTTGGAAGTATTTCCTCTACTTCTATCCTTGAAACAGATTGCGGAGAATTTCCATAAATTCTTCTTTAAATGCTTCGTAGAACTAATCAGAGAACAAACACTTCTTTAATATCCAAATTATGTAGCCAATAAAATCCAACATAATGTTTCTGAAAATCTGACCAGAGAATTTAAAGTGACAATTTTGTCTGTGATAACATTAAACAGCTGAATTATGACTCTGGTTACCCATACTTTTTCATCAGTTTAGTAGCAGAAGTTTATGCAAAAAAAAATATATTTTTCAGCTTGTATCGATATTCAACTAGCTAAAAATCTAATACCGCAATTACTAGATATAATTTTCGAAAGCTAGACAGAAGCAATTTTTAGACAAGCTTTTAACTTCAATATTTTCATATTAAAGTCAACATTCAACGAGGTGAATAACTTAGCAATAGTTAATTTTCACCCTTGTTAAATCTGGCTAATGTTACTGACTTCTGTTTCTGGTTCATGGATCTTCTTCGTATAGATGAAATTACACTGGGTGTTCCCGGGTGGCTCAGTGGTAAAGAGTCTACCTGACAATGCAGGAGACTCAAAATCAATCCCTGGGTCAGGAAGATCCCCTGGAGAAGGAAATGGCAACCCACTCCAGTATTCTTGCCTGGGAAATCCCATGGACAGAGGAGCTTGGCAGGCTCTAGTCTATGGGGGTCACAAAAGAGAAGGACAGGACTTAGCAACTCAGCAGCAGCAACCAAATTCAAGGTCAACAATAACTTGAAAGTGAAAAAGGTAATTGTAATAATGCACAAGAGTAAGGATGCTTGGGAATTAGAGTAATTTTATGGCAATACATTGCTAAGTAATGAAGTAAAATTTATTTTGATATAATGGTAAGATGTTTTTAACTATTAATTTCTCATAATGATTTAATAAAAAGCATTCTGATAATATGGCAATGTATAAAAATAGGAATTTTATTTCATAGGTGGAAACACATATTCAAACTTAGGTTGTCTAGGAAGTTGGGCAAATAATTATTTTTTTAGTCCATTATTTGCTCTTTAGAATCACAAAGTATCTTTATAATGAAACAATATAAAATATATTTATAAATCTTAGAACTATATCACCAGATAAGACTTAATTTTGCCATACATGTAAAAAATAAATCTGCATGATGCTAACTGCTAAACCTGCATCTCATAGCTAAAATAAATTGGCACTATTTATTAAACAAAGAAGCTACAAGGGCCTATTGTACAGCATAGGGAATATGACAATATTTTATATAACTTTAACCAGAGTACAATCTAAAAAATCCTGAATCACTATATTATACATCTGCTACTAATATTATAAATAAACTACATCTTAAACAAAAATAAATAGAACTTCCCTGATGACCCATTGGTTAAGAATTCACCCACCAATGTAGCAGACATAGGTTTGATCCCTGGTCTGGGAAGATTCCATGTGTCACAGAGCAACTAACCCCATTCACCACAGCTGTTGAGTGTGCATGCAGCAACTACCGAAGCCCGTGTGCCCTAAAGCCTGTGCTCCACAATAGGAGAAGCCACTACAATGGGAAGCTTGCACATCACAACTAGAGAGTATCCCCAACTTGCAAAAACTAGAGAAAGCACAGGCATAGCAATGAAGACCCAACACAGCAAAAAAAAAAAAAAAAAGTAAAATAAATAAATAAGAAAATAATTTAAATAAATAAGCAAAATTGAAAATATACAGCAAGAACTATAAAATGTTGGAGGTGCTTTGGTATGATAATTCATTTTCTAAGAATTTTTTCTTATAGGAATAATAGGGCCAATGAATAAGCATAGAACAGTGTTCCCTACAGCTATCAGAACAGTAAAACTCAAAAAATAAATCACATCTTCAGCAACAACATTTTTGTAAATAATAAAATGATAATGTATAATAGTATATGGCATTAACATAATTATTTAGACTATATTCCACAAGTATAGAATCATTCCATTAAATAGTATTATAGATGTTCTAGAAAATACAAATCAAATTACTGAAAATAGTGAACTTTTGAAAGGGTGAGATGTGGATTCCATAACATTCTATGACTTTTGTCTCATCTATATTGCCTATGGAATTTAAAAGATAAATATAAGAGGTTGGTAGGAGGGATATGGAAGTTTTTCAGGATCAGGTACTCTCTTGGACCTTTTGTAGAACAGGTTAAATGTGTATCATCTTTCAGGATTTGAAATAGCTCAACTGGAATTCCATCACATTCACTCACTTTGTTCGTAGTGATACTTTCTAAGACCCACTTGACTTCACATTCCAGGATGTCTGGCTCTAGGTCAGTGATCACACCATTGTGATTATCTGGGTCATGACGATCTTTTTTGTATAGTTCTTCTGTGTATTCTTGTCACCTCTTCTTAATATCTTCTGCTTCTGTTAGGTCCATACCATTTTGGTCCTTTATCGAACCCATCTTTGCCTGAAATGTTCCTTTGATATCCCCAATTTTCTTGAAGAGATCTTTAGTCTTTCCAATTCTGTTGTTTTCCTCTATTTCTTTGCATTGATCGCTGAGGAAGGCTTTCTTATCTTTTCTGGCTATTCTTTGGAACACTGCATTCAAATGGGAATATCTTTCCTTTTCTCCTTTGCTTTTCGCTTCTCTTCTTTTCACAGCTATTTGTAAGGCCTCCTCAGACAACCATTCTGCCTTTTCGCATTTCTTTTCCTTGGGGATGGTCTTGATCCCTGTCTCCTGTACAATGTCACGAATCTCCATCCATAATTCATCAGGCTCTCTGTCTATCAGATCTAGTGTGACCACAGGACTGGAAAAGGTCAGTTTTCATTTCATTCCAATCCCTAAGAAAGGCAATCCTAAAGAATGCTCAAACTACCACACAATTGCACTCATCTCACACGCTAGTAAAATAATGCTCAAAATTCTCCAAGCCAAGCTTCAGCAGTACGTGAACTGAGAACTTCCAGATGTTCAAGCTGGTTTTAGAAAAGGCAGAGGAACCAGAGATCAAATTGCCAATATCCACTGGATTATCAAAAAAGCATGAGAGTTCCAGAAAAACATCTACTTCTGCTTTAATGACTATGCCAAAGCCTTTGACAATGTGGATCACAATAAACTGTGGAAAATTCTGAAAGAGATGGGAATATCAGACCACCTGATCTGCCTCTTGAGAAACCTGTATGCAGGTCAGGAAGCAACAGTTAGAACTGGACATGGAACAACAGACTGGTTCCAAATAGGAAAAGGAGTACGTCAAGGCTGTATATTGTCACCCTGCTTATTTATCTTATATGCAGAGTACATTATGAGAAATGCTGGACTGGATGAAGCACAAGCTGGGATCAAGATTTCCAGGAGAAACATCAATAACCTCAGATATGCAGATGACACCACCCTTATGGCAGAAAGCAAAGAGGAACTAAGGAGCCTCTTGATAAAAGTGAAAGAGTGAAAAAGTTGGCTTAAAACTCAACATTTAGAAAACTAAGATCACAGCATCCGGTCCCATCACTTCATGGCAAATAGATGGGGAAACTATGGAAACAGTGAGATACTTTATTTTGGGGGGCTCCAAAATTACTGCAGATAGTGACTACAGCCAGGAAATTAATGAATGCTTGCTTCCTGGAAGAAAAGTTATGACCAATCTAGACAGCATATTAAAAAGCAGAGACATTACTTTGCCAACAGAGGTCTGTCTAGTCAAAGCAATGGTTTTACTAGTGGTCATGTATGGATGTGAGAGTTGGACTATAAAGAAAACTGAATACCAAAGAATTGATGCTTTTGAACTGTGGTGTTGGAGAAGACTCTTGAGAGTCCCTTGGACAGCAAGGAGATCCAACCAGTCCATCTTAAAGGAGATCAGTCCTGGGTGTTCACTGGAAGGACTGATGTTGAAGCTGAAACTCCAATACTTTGGCCAGCTGATGTGAAGAGCTGACTCATTTTGAAAAGACCCTGATGCTGGAAAAGATTGAAGGCAGGAGAAGAAGGGGATGACAGAGGATGAGATGGTTGGATGACATCACCAGCTCAATGGATATGAGTTTGAGAAAACTCAGGGCGTTGCTGATGGAAGGGAGACCTGGCGTTCTGCAGTCCATGGGATAAGAGTGGGAGATGACTGAGTGACTGAACTGAACTGATGTAGAGAGTTTAGCTTAGTATCTGCATCCCTTGTATGTAGGTATGTGTTCAGTTACTTAACTGTGTACGACTCTTTGAGGCCCCATGGTTTGTAGCCTGCGAGGTTCTTCTGCCCTTGGAATTTCCCAGGCTGAATATTTCCCAGGATGCCATTTCCTACTACAGGGGATCTTCCAGACCCAGGGATCAAATCCACATCTCTTGGGTCTTCTGCACTTGCAGGCGGATTCTTTACCAGAAGCACCACCTACGAACCCCAGCTTCATCCCCTAATATGTCATGTTTTTAAATTTCATATAAATGAAAAATTATATTAGCTTTCTACTTTGTTCACACTCTCATTTCCAACCAACTCTAAATTTATTTGCAAAGTGCACTCCCTGATAACACATTGAACGTAATAAATTTAATGCTTATTCCAAACAACATTTTCCAAATTTAATGTCATTTTCTCTTGACCAGTCCTTCTTCCTATTTTTCATACTTCTCCTTTCCATATGATGATGCACATTTTAAATAACATACAAATTTATCACTCTTAATTATACCAATGCTATGCTCATTATCCTCACTTAACTTATTTTTGTGTGTTTTTTTTTCCCCTACTTAATACTGACTATTAGGCAATCATACTGATTCACAAAACATGAAGTTTAAGAACATGATTTCCAGAGCCTGCCCAGATTTGATCACATATGGATGGATTCCAACTCCATCACTTGCTAGCTCTCTGAACTCTCTAGGCCACAACTGGGATATCTGAAAAATGATAGTATTAATAGTATCTATCACTATTGGATGATAGTAAAATGTGGATGGTTGTAAGAAGCAGCAGAGACATAACAGGTAAAGCACTTAAAATAGTACTGGAACATTGTAAACCCCCAAAATTTTTCCTATTATTATACCTACACTTCTTTTTAAACTAGACCTCAATTATTTTTTATTATGTATTTATTTCTTCTATGATTTCACTCTTTCCACCACTACTTATCTACTATCTGTTTCTACTTCAAATTATTCCTTAATTAAATGTCCAGAGTAAATCCATAGTTGTAGTTATTTTATAGCAGAATAATCACATGATGAAATCATATACTTCCTAAGAAACTATTATTTACTTTCCTTCCCTAAAATATCTATAGATTAATGATCTTAAGGCCTAAGCCTCAATACCACATCTCTTATGTCTCCTGTATCGGCAGAGGGCTTTAATCCCTGGGTGGGGAAGATGCCCTGGAGTAGGAAAGGGCAACCCGCTCTAGTATTCTTACCTGGAAAATTCCATGAACAGAGGAGCCAGTGTGGCTACAGTCCACGGGGCTGCAAAGAGTCTGACATGACTGAGTGACTGAGCACACACACATAAACAAATAAACTTTATTCATTTAATAAATGTTTATTGTACACCTAATTTCATGTGTGTTTTATCTTAGGTTATTCAGTATTTCCCAAATATTTCCATGTGCTCTCCATCATCAATATTTTTCTCATGGTGCTTCCTTAATTCCCTATTCTCTTTTTTCTCTTTTATTTAAGATGGCTTTATTGAGTAACAGGATGCGAGCTCATCATCTATTGAACATTAATAGCATTTTGTTTACATTTTATACTCTCTTTCCATTAGTTTTCTGTCTGCTTTGATTTTATTTATTGATTTTCTGCTTTTGTCTAGCCACTCTATGATGGCTTAATCTAAGCAAATATAGTTATACACAGCCAGTAGGCTATTTTTAAATTTTTTAAATATGATAAAATTTAGTTCATCTCCATTATGTCATTTCAAGGTATTAATTAAATCTAAGCACAAATTCTGCCAAACATACAGGTATTTAATCAAGCAAGTGTTTATCAGTAAGTACCCATGACACATTATACAACAGCTTCAGTAAATTCAATATATTTCAGCTACTTCAAGTGTTTAAAAAACCACTTAATATGAAATATCCATGCAAGGCATTTGTAAGTACTTTCTAGAAACAGGATTTCTTTTCTCTTTTAGCTAAAATCAGTGAATTAGAATCACTGCTAACCAATGACTGGATGTAGCAGCAATTAAGGATGAAGTTTTAGAATCATTCCTAAATAGCAGGGAAGTTTTTCTAGATGCTTAAACTTCTTTAGAAGGCATCATATGTGATATCCTAACCATTCATGGAGTATTTGTTTTAAAGTAGAACAAATGACTGTCCCTAAAGATATGGAAAAATTAAACACACACACATGTATATATATACACACACATATACTTAAATTTACCTGTTGATTTATCTTAAAATAAACCATAGATAATAAAACATAGCTCATTAACTTAATACATTTCTAAAAGGTATAACCTATAAATTTGTTTGTTTTATATTCAGTATTAATACTGCCTAATGAAAATTAGTCTCCTAACTGGATACTTACCTACTCTTCAAAATGAACTGGACAAAATACTGACATAAAAATTTAATAACAATCTTGCCACACTAACCAGACTAATGATGTCATTGGCCTTTTAGTTCTAAAAATCATGTATGCAAACAATTAATCTGAGGGTTTTTTTAGCATAAAATTTTAAATCACTACTACAGGAATAGATTTTAATGATGTTTGCTTTAAAGGGTTAATTTCAACATCTACCTAACCTTCTGAAGTCTCTCTTTTCCTTCTTCTTCAAGTTCTAATTTTGTACGTTATTTTTTCAATTCTATAGAGCCACAATATTACTGTTCCAGCAATATATTTAAAATGCATCTTGGACCTAAAACAAACATGTTTCAAGGAGAGGTGTGATAACATCTGCCATGATAATTACAGAATTATCTATTTTACCTGTTTGCTTTAGAAGTTTGATTTATATAAATTTGAGATAATTTTATTAGATTTGCACGTATTTAGAATTGTTCTTTGAGGGGGTTAATCTTTCATATTATAAAATATTCCTCTTTATCTTTAGTAAGGCCTCATTTAAAATGAACTCTAACATGTTCAACATGGCTCTAAGAGCTGTGAATTATTTTAATGCAATACATCAAATGACCAATATAGTCACTTAAAATAGCAAACATTTATTATCTTACAGATTTTGGGGTCAAGAGTCTGAATGGATTACCTAGGTCCTCTGCTCAGGGTCTTGCAAGGCTGTGTTCAAATTGTCAGCCTGGAAGAGCTGCCATCTCATCTACTATTTGGGGTCCTTTTCCCCTCTCACAGGCTACTGGCAGCATTCTCTCTTTGTAGTTGTAGGGCTGAAGTCACTGCTTTCTTATTGGCTGTGGCTATGAGGCACTCTTCAGTCCCTAGAGGATGCCTCAAGTTCCAGTCATGAGGCCTTTCCCAGCAGCAGACATCCTCAAAGCTAGCCAGGGAGTCTCTTATTTTCTCCCTTCAGGAAAAGGCTGGTCCTTCTTTTAAAGGGTCTACCCGATGAGATCAAGTCCTGTCAGGATAATCTCCTTTTGATTAATTTGAGGTCAACAGATTAGAGACCTGAATTTTATCTGCAAATCCCTCACTCTTTCTTCACCACAGCCACCTCTCATGTAGTAGAATCCCAGAATATTCAGAAGACCCATACACTAAAGGGGCCAGCTTCCTGTGCAATGCAGAGAACTGAGAGCACTTTAACTCCACATAATCCACTTTGCCTTTTGTTCTTTTGTTGTCATTTCTCAACTCCAAAAGACATTGCATCATTTTCTATAGTCAGCATTCATTATACTCACAGATTTACTGTTTCTCTATGTTCCTTTTTGCATCTCTGTACTTTTGTATGGAATCATTTTCCTCTTTCTTTTGGGGATATCTTTGGTATTTCCTTTTGTGAAGTTTGGTTATTAAATCTGTCAATTTTCAATAGAGTTTTTTATTGTAAAAATGTCTCTATCCTTGCTTCATTTTATAGAGATATTTTTCTTTAATAGTTAAATATTCCAAGAAAAAGTTGTTGAAAGAAAATTAGATGTGAAAGAAATTGTTTAGAAGAAACATCTGTGAGAGACAATGGGGAGGGGGCAAAGAAAGGCTGAGAGAGTGCTCAGATGGCAACACAGGTCAAACTATCAGAGATGGAGAAGAAGAAGAAGAAGGCAGAAAGATGAGAAAAGCTGAATGGAAGTGTTAGTCTGCAGTGTTTCTCAGGGAAAATTCACCAAGTCTATGAGGGAGGCTTCAAGCCTCAACTGCCTACCAGAAGAGTCCCTAACCTCCTAAAATGGGCCTGACACAGTGTCCCTACCATACTCAGTCATTAGCAGTCTACCGGAAGTATGGCTTCTGCACCAATTTAGGCACAGATTTCAGAACACAGAACCTGAGATCTTCAGTTAATTATACTTCTCGAGGTTGGGGATTTGAGAGCACTGAAAAATCCCATGGACAGAGGAACCTGGTGGGCTATTGTCCACAAGGTCACAAAGCGTCAGACACGACTGAGCGACTGAGTGTGCATACACGTGTGCATGTGCATGTGTACACACACACACACACACACTGCTATGGCAGCCATAGTACAGACTTCTACTTTTGTATTTATTTACTTTAGAGCTTAGAACACTATCTTTTGTTGCCTGGTCACCATTGTTTCTGCCAAGAAATCAATTCTGTTATGAAAAGCAAAGATGGGGATTTCTTTGCATTTACCATGTTTGTTGTTTTTGAACTTCTTTAATCTGGGTTCATATTTTTTTTTATAACTTTAGCCATTATATTTACAAATATGACTAGGTCAATATCACTGGAAAGTTTTGCCATACTTGAACAACAAGTATATGCATAAAGAACATGTACTTTTACATTTTATCCTCAATGTTTCTTAGGACATTTTATACATCTTCCATTCTTTTCCCTTTTGTTTCTGATTAGAATATTTCCATGTGAGATAACTTTCTATTTTCCAATCCTCTCTCATGATATATAATCTAACATTAGAGCATCTGTTGAATTCTTACTTTCAACTATTGTACTTTTAACTTCTAGAACTTCCCTATTAAAAATATATTTTCTATTTCATTACTGAAGTACTTCATATTAATTAAAAATATTTGAAGGTCTAAGTGCAACAGTTCTAAAATTTGCATTGGTTGTAAATCTATTTTATTATCTATTTTTTTCTTTTTAAAAAACCACATGGCTAGTTTTGATTGAATGCCACAGAGTGTTCTGAAAAACTGAGACACAGAATAACTTTTTTCAACGCGTTATTTTTTTCTCAATACATAATTGATTAATTTTTATTTCTGACAAGAAGTTATTTTCATTTATGTACTCGTGGATCAAACTGAACTGGGCTTCAGTCATTATGAAGATGATCAATTTCTAACTTACTCTTTTTGTCTTCTTTAGTCCCTGGGTTTCTCAAATGAAAATGTGCAGCCCTACCTCTATACTGAGATCTAAACCCAAATACTCACTTTCCACACTCCATGTCAGATGCAGAGTGTTCTCCTCACTTCCAAAGCTTCAGTTTTGAATCAGCAAATTCTTTGAGAAGTAAATTGCTTCCAAGTATTGCGCTAAACTAATTATTCTTCCCTTTTAGGATGTCTTGCCTCCTCAAATTCTTGCTATCTTAGTAGCTTTTGGATGTCTCCAAACAAATATTATTATATTGCTATGTATAGAATTTAGTTCTCAGGTAAGTTTGGACCGAATACAGCTAACCTGCTAAAAATGAAAATTATTTTTAATAAGTATTAAATAAGAAACAATTTAAAAAGTGATTTTTTGCTATATTTATTCTACCAAAATGTAGTGTTATGTTGATAATAAAAAATATAGTGAGATTTTACTTTCCTTTTTTTACTTAGTAATTCACTTCAGTTCAGTTAGTTTAGTCACTCAGTTGTGTCTAACTCTTTGTGACCCCATGGATTTCAGTATGCCAGGCTTCCCTGTCCATCATCAACTGCCAGAGCTAGCTCAAAATCATGTCCTTTGAGTCAGTAATGCCATCCAGTCATCTCATCCTCTGTCATCCCCTTCTCCTCCTACTTTCAATCTTCTTCAGCATCAGGCTCTTTTCAAATGAGTCAGTTCTTCCCACCAGGTGGACAAAGTATTGGAGCTTCAGCTTCAACATCAGTCTTTCCAAGGAATATTCAGGACTAATTTCCTTTAGGATTGATTGGTTTGATCTCCTTGGTGTACAAGGGACTCTCAAATGTCTCTCCAGCACCACAGTTCAGAAGTATCCATTCTTGTGGTGATCAGCTTTCTTTATGGTCCAGCTCTAACATCCGTAAATGACTAATGGGAAAACAATAGCTTTGACTATATGTACCTTGTTGGCAAAGTAATGTCTCTGCTTTTTAATATGCTGCCTAGGTTGGTCATAGCTTTTCTTCCAAGAAGCAAGTGTCTTTTAATTTCATGACTGCAGTCACCATCTGCAGTGATTTTGGAGCCCGAGAAAATAAAGTCTGTTGCTGTTTCCATTGTTTCTCCACTTATTTGCCAAGAAGTGATGGGACTGAATGCCATGATCTGAGTTTTCTGAATGTTGAGTTTTAAGCCAACTTTTTCACTTTCCTCTTTCACTTTCATTAGGAGGCTCTTTAGTTCCTCTTTGCTTTCTGCTATAAGGGTGTTGTCATCTGCATATCTGAGTTTAATGCTATTTCTCCTGGCAATCTTGATTCCAGTTTGTGCCTCATCCAGCCTGGCATTCCACATAATGTTCTCTGCATATAGCTCAAATAAGCAAGGTGACAATATACAGCCTTGATGTATTCCTTTCACAATCTGGAACCAGTCCATTGTTCCATGTCTGGTTCTAACTGTAGCTTCTTGATCTGCACACAGATTTCTCAGGAGACAGGTAAGGTGGTCTGGTATTCTTAAGAATTTTCCAGTTTGTTGTGATCCATGCATTCAAAGGCTTTAGCATAGTCAATGAAGTGGAAGTAGATGCTTTTCTGGAATTCCCGTGCTTTTTCTATGATCCAACAGATGCTGGCAATTTGATCTCTGGTTCCTCTGCCTTTTCTAAATCCAGCTTGAACATCTGAAACAGCTTGAACAACAGTTCATGTACTGTTGAAGCCTCACTTGGAGATGTGTGAACATTACTCTGCTAGCATGTGAGATGAGTGTAATTGTGCTTACTTTGAACATTCTTTGGCATTGTCTTTCTCTGTGACCAGAATGAAAACTGACGTTTTCCCATCCTGTGGCCTGCTGAGTCTTCTAAATATGCTGACATATTGAATGTAGGACTTTCACAGTATCATCTTTTAGGGTTTGAAATAGCTCAACTGTAATTCCATCACCTCCACTAGCTTTGTTCACAGTATGTTTCCTAAGGCCCACCTGACTTCACTCTCCAGGATGTCCTTTTCTAGGTGAATGATCACACCATCATGGTTATCTGGGTCATGAAGATCTTTTTCTGTATAGTTCTTTGTATTCTTGCCATCCTTTCTTAATATTTTCTTTGACCAATTCTGATTAACAGAATGACACATGTACAAATGTGTTGTAAACTCCGTTTATGTGAATTTATTTTAAACAGAAAGGCATGTATTTGACTCTTGTTATGCTCATACAATTTTATCAATTCAATGAGAAACCTGTTTACAAAAACTACATCACTTTTACTCTTTCAAATCCAATATGAGACAATAGCTTAAATATATGCGTAAGACAGTTATTCATGTAAAATTATCTGCTTGACTTTTACAACTGCATGCTTAACAGCAAAATTCAGATGAATAGTCAAAATTACATGTTTCAGTCTCAAAGTTAAGTTGAACTCACACTGAGCATTTTAATGTATGCCTAATAAACATCCAATTTGGAATTAAGAGCATAGATTATAACATACTAGAAGGTCATTTCATTTGAAGTGTATTTCCCTCTATAAATAGTGAAGCAAGTTAAACACATATTAGCTAGACATAATTAGTATCTTCAAATGTACTTGGAAAAATAAATGAAAAATTAAAGTAGGTATTTGTAAGCCTACAAATTATTCAGTTGGAGAGAAATCAGAATGTTATCTATGCTGTAACTGTCTTGTTGAAAAATTCTACTTTTAACTCCATATTCATGAAAGCAAAGGTCAGTTTTACTATTCTCTGCACAGCTAACTTGTGCAAATAAATGGTTTCTGTAATCCAATGTAATTGTAAAATCACTTGAATTTTTTAAAAAAGTAAAATTCTAGGTTATTGTACCCCCAAACATAGGCACAAATATAAGCAAAATCCAACCAATAATAACTATAATTAATCAAAAGAATAACTACCACTATTAGACATTGTTTCAATAAAGATTGTTCCCTGCATTCTCAGAAAACAACTGACAATGTTTTTTCTCTTAGACTTGCAATTTTCTTTCCCTACCTGTAAATTTCCCCAAAACTTTCCATGGACAAAAATTCCTTTGAAAACTAGCACTCATCAATTAAAAAGACTAAAATCTGAAAACCTGAAAATAGCAGTTCCTGATGACAATGTTAAGGACAAAGAACACATTTACTACTGATGGGAATGCAAAATAGTACAACCACTCTGGGAGACAGTTTAGTAGTTTGTTACAAAGCTAAACATAGCCTTAACCTGCGATCAAGCCATCACACTCCCAGGTGTGATTTTTGCCCAAATGATTTGAAAATGTGGCTGCACAAAAACCTGCACATGAATGTTTATAGCAACTGCATTCATAATCACCCAAAACTGGAAGCAACCATGATGTCCTTCAAAAGACAGCATAAACTGTCCCACATTCATGCAAAACAATATTATTCAACAATAAAAGTAAACAGGTTATCAAGCCAGGAAAAGATGTGGATAAATCTGAAATGCACATTGACAAGTAAAAGAAGCCATTCTGAAACAATCACATATACTATAATTCCTATTATATGGCACTCTAGAAAAAGCTACAGAAATGGTTAAAAAAAAGAAAAAATCAATGATTCCAGTAAAGGACACAAGCTGATAAAGTGAGACACGGGGAATTCCTTAGGGCAGTGAAATTATTCTATATGACACTATAATTGTGGATAAATGACATTGTATTTTCCAAAACACATAACATTTTCCAGCACAGTCAACTTTAATGTTACATATTCATGAAAAATCATTTAGGAACTCAGAGAATCAAGTTTATTCTGTCAAACTGATGGTCATGTATTAAAAATAAGCAAAACAATCTTATTGTATTACAAGTGTACGAAATAACCTCAGTGAATGTAAAAAATTAATGTGCTGATCTAAACAACTTTGGACATGAATAAAGTCAGTAAGACTAAACAAAGAAGAAGGTCTACACAAGCAATGAGTATACTGAAATATGCTGTACTATCTTCATAATTTTTTCCTGTAAATCTAACACTGTTCCTCCAAAGGGACCTATAATTAACTATAATATTCTTACAGCTAAGTGACCATGTAGGGGATACAGTACATGTAGTGGATTACAAAAATATCCTTTGACAATTCTTGGATATAGAAGCTGCATTACTGGATCCTGGGCTGGATTGGCACTGACATCCAAGCACCAAGAAGGTTTGCCATGATTAAAATGAGGGCAGATCACAGACATATAATAAAGATAGTCCAGACCTCATTCCAACTTATGGCAAATTTTCTGGGCTGACAGGCCCACACAGTGGTCATTTCTTTGGTTTCCAAATGTATAATTGGATTGGCTAAGCTTTGTACTTAGCAGAACACTCACACTGGTTCTTAAATCTGTGGGATAAGAATCACTGAAGTGGGAAAGCTAAATTAAATTCTCTGCAATTCCTTCACCAAGTTAAGTTGCAATATTAATAATAATATTACCAGGCAAAACTTCTGCCATGATAGAGTTAATAGTAATAAAATAAAGGGAAAATAAAAAAGCACAAGATCATCTAAATAGATTCAAAGTATTTAACAAATTTTACAATCATTTCCAACATTTGTGCTCAGACATTCAGTCATGTCCAAATCTTCGCAACCCCACAGACTGCAGCCCAACAGGCTCCTCTGCCCAAGGGATTCTTCAGGCAAGAATACTGGAATGGGTTGCCATTTCCTTTTCTAGGGTATCTTCCTGATCCAGTGATCAAACCCATATCTCTTATGTCTCCTGTATTGGCAGGGATTCTTTACCACTAGTGCCATTTCCAATGAAACACAGCAAACTCAAAGTAGAATAAACTTGCCTGAAACTAATAAAGGACATCAATAAAATACCTAATGCTAATATCATAATTAATGGTGACAGACTTAATGCTTTCCTTAAGATTAGGATAAAAAAGGATACCCATTCTCAGTAACTATCTATTTAACATTATAATAGTTTCTAGTTCGTACCATCAGAATGAATAATAAATAAAAGTTACTCATATTGGAAAAAGGTAAAAATATCTACAATTATATACATATGACATACTCCTCCATGTATAAAATCTTGAGAAAATCACATGCACACAAACACATACTTATTTCCATTCACTGAACTGATAAAAACATTTAGGAAGGTCACATAAGATCAATATACAAAAATCCACTGCATTTCTACTTCTGCTTCATCAACTATGCTAAAGCCTTTGACTGTGTGGGCCACAACAAACTGGACTATTCTTAATAAGATGGGAATACCAGACCCCACATTACCTGCCTCCTGAGAAACCTGTATGAAGGATAAGAAGCAACACTTAGAACTGGACATGGAACTGGACTGGTTCAAAATTAGGAAAGGAGTACATCAAGGCTGTATATGTCACTTTGCTTATTTGACTTCCATGCAGAGTACTTCATGCAAAATCCCAGGCTGGATGAAGCACAAGCTGGATTCAAGACTGCCAGAGGAAGTATCAACAACCTCAGATATGCAGATGATACCACTTTAATGGCAGAAAGTAAAGAGGAATGAAAGAGCCTCTTGATGAAGGTGAAAGAAGAGAGTGAAAAGCTGGCTTAAAATTTAGCATTCAAAAAAGCAAAGATCATGGCATCTGTTACTATCACTTCATGGCAAATAGATGGGGAAAGGTGAAAACAGGGTCAGATTTCATTTTCTTGGGCTTCAAAATCACTGCAGACGGTGACTGCAACCATGAAAGTAAAAGACACTTGCTCCTTGGAAGAATAGCTATGACACAGTATGGTTTTCCCAGTAGTCATGTATGGATATGAGAGTTGGACTATAAAGAAAGTTGAATGCTGAATAAATGATGCTTTTGAACTGTGGTGTTGGAGAAGACTCTTGAGAGTCCCTTGGACAACAAAGAGATCCATCCAGCATATCCTAAACAAAATCATTCCTGAATGTTCATTGGAAGGACTGATGCTGAAGCTGAAACTCCAATACTTTGGTCACCTGATGCAAAGAACTGACTCATTTTAAAAGAGCCTGATGCTGGGAAAGACTGAAGACAGGAGAAGTAGAGGGCGACAGAGGATAAGATGGTTAGATGGCATCACCGACTCAATGGCTGTGAGTTTGAGTAAACTTTGGGAGTTGGTGATGGACAGGGAGGCCTGGCATGCTGCAGTCCATGGAGTTGCAAAGGGTCAGACACAACTGAGTTACTGAACTGAACTGATTTATTGGAAAGACAGGGTGCTGAAGCTGAATATCCAATACTTTGGCCACTTGATGCAAAGAGCTGACTCACTGGAAAAGACCCTGATCCTGGTAAAGATTAAGGGCAAGGGGACAAGGAGATGACAGAGGATGAGATGGTTGAAAGGCATCACTGACTCAAAGGACATGAGTCTGAGCAAACTCCAGGAGATAGTGAAAGACATGCAAGCTGCAGTTTATGGGGTTGCAAAGAGTTGGACATGACCCAGCAACTGAACAACAACATACTCACAATGAACATTTTGAAAAAGTAACTTAAAGAAATTTGTTCCTAGTAGCACAACCAGACTAGTACTCAGTAATAAATTTAACTAAAGAAATGAAAGGCTTTAATGATGGATCAAGACAACAGAGTAGGAAGATCATGAGATCATCTCCTCCCATAGACACACTCAAATGACAACTACATATATAACAATTTTCTCTAAGAACAACTTGAAGACCAGCAGAGCAGCTCTTCTAAAAAGATCTAAAGAAAAACAAAACAAAACACTGAGATGGATAGGAGGGGAGGGGAAGCAATTTAAATAGAACTCACATACTTTGAGGGCAACTCAAAAGAGGAAAGCATATCATAAACTTGGTGGTCCTCCTTAAGGAGTGAATGGCTCACACCCCAGATTGTGTATCTTAACTCTGGGAACTCACACTGGGAAGACAAACCCCCTTAACTTGTTTTGAATACCAGAGCTTAAGATCAGGAAAACTGAGGGGCTATAGGAAACAAAGACTCCACTCTTAAAGGGCAATGCACAAACTTACTTATTCTGAGTCTTAGTGAAAAAGAGTACATTAAAAAGTACTTGACATCCTAGCTGCCCCAGAATGTGCACCCATCTCCCCACCCCCCACCCCAAGACTGCACTCAGCTCTGACTCCAAGCCCAAACACCCACCAAGATGGTGGATCACAATGTACCATGGGAGAAGCCCCAGCCTGTGCAAGGCTCCAGCTCTAGTTCTCCAGCAAAAGCAGCTGGACATACTCTGCCTGCATGAGGACACTTCTACAGAAAAGACATGCCTTCAAGACCAAGAAAGGTAAGTAAATTGGCTAATTCATAAGGACTAGCATAGAAAGTCAAACAAAAAGAGAAGATAGAGAAATATGTTCCAAACCAAAGAACTCGAGGAAAAAACTAGCAAAACAGAGATGAGTAATGCACTTGATAAAAGAATTCAAAGTAATGGTCATAAAAATGCTCACCAAACTCAGGAAAAGAGTAGAACACAGTGAAAACTTAAACAAAAATGCATTAAAGACCTAAATATAAAAGCTATACAACTCTTCGAAGAAAACATACATGGAATATTCTTTGACATAAATCACAGCAAGATCCCCTTTGACCCACCTCCTAGAGTAATGGAAATAAAAGCAAACATAAACAAATGGGACTTAAAAGCTTCTGATGAGCAAAGGAAACCATAAATAAGATGAAAAGACAACCGTCAGAATGGGAGAAAATAATTGCCAATGAAGCAACTGGTAAAGGATTAATCTCCAAAATACACAAGCAGCTCATGTAGCTCAATTTCAGAAAAGCAAACAGAAAGATAAAGACCAATACAGTATACTAATGCATATATATGGAATTTAAAAAGATGGTAACGATAACCCTATATGCAAAACAAAAAAGAGACACAGATGTACAGAACAGACTTTTAGACTCTGTGGGAGAAGGCGAGCATGAGATGTTCTGAGAGAACAGCACTGAAACAAGTATACTATCAAGGGTGAAACAGATCACCAGCCCAGGTTGGATGCATGAGACAAGTGCTCAGGGCTGGTGCACTGGGAAGACCCAGAGGGATCGGATGGGGAGGAAGGTGGGAGGGGGGATCGGGATGGGGAACACATGTAAATCCATGGCTGATTCATGTCAATGTATGGCAAAAACCACTACAATACTGTAAAGTAATTAGCCTCCAACTAATAGAAAATAAATGAAAAAAAAAAAAAAAAGAAAAATAAAAAACAAAAACAAAAAAAAAAAAAAAAGAAAGGAAAAGAAAAGCAAACAACCCAACTGAAAAATGGTGGAAGACTTAAACAGATATTTCTCCAAAGACACACAGAAACACATGAAAAACACATGAAAAAATGCTTACTATCACTCATTAGCAGAGAAATGCAAATCAAAACTACAATGAGGTATCACCTCACACCAGCCAGGATGTTCATTATCAAAAAATCTACAAACAAAAAATTCTGGAGGACATGAAGAAAAGGGAACATTCCTGCACTACTGGTGGGAATGTAAATTGATACAACTACGGAGAACAGTATGAGGGTTCCTTAAGACACTAGGAATAAAACTACTATATGACCCTGCAATCCCACCTCTGGGCAAATACCCTGAGGAACCCAAAATTCAAAAGACATATACCCTGATGTTCACCGCAGCACTATTTACAACATCCAGTACATGGAAACAACCTAGATATCCATCAACAGATGAATGGCTACAGAAGTTGTGGTACATATATACAACGGAATATTAGCCATAAAAAGGAATAAAATTGAGTCATTGGTAGTGGTATGGATGAACCTAGAGTCTGCCATACAGAGTGAAGTAAGTCAGAAAGAGAAAAACAAATATCATATATTAACACACACACACACACACACACATATATGGAATCTAGAAAAATGGTACTGATGAACCTACTTTCAGGGCAGGAATAGAGACACAGACGTAGAGAACTGACTTGTAGAAGCAGAGGAAGGAGAGGATGGAACAAATTTAGAGAGCAGCACTGACATACACGACCAGGTGTAAAATAGATTGCTGATGGGAAGTGGCTGTGTAAACACCAGGTGCTCAGCTCCATGCTCCATGATGACCTAGAGAGGTGGGATGGGAAGGTGGGGTAGGAGGCTCAAGATGGAGGTGATATATGCATACTTATAGCTGATTCACGTTGTTGTAGAGGAGAAACTAACAGCTTATAAAGCAATTATCCTCTAATTTTAAAAATAGCACTTGGAAGAATCTAAAATATATAAAAAATGTTTGCATATGTTATCACATGAAAAATATAGAATCTACATCTTTTTTTAAAAAAAGGAAGACATACAAATGAACAACAGGCACATGAAGAGGCTCAACATTACTAATCATCAGGGAAATGCATATCAAAACCACAATGAAGGAGGGGAGGAGCCAAGATGGCGGAGGAGTAGGACGGGGAGACCACTTTCTCTCCTAGAAATTCATCAAAAGAATAACTGTACGCAGAGCAAACTTCACAAAACAACTTCTGATCGCTAGCAGAGGTCACCAGGCGCCCAGAAAAGCAGCCCATTGTCTTCGAAAGGAGGTAGGACAAAATATAAAAGATAAAAAGTGAGACAAAAGAGCTAAGGACAGAGATCCGTCCCGGGAAGGGTCTTAATAGAGGACGTTCCCAGACACCGGGGAACCCTCGCACTGGCGGGCCTGGGGGAAGTGTTTGAATCTCAGAGGGCAACCTGACTGGGAGAGAAACAATAATAAAACCCACAGATTACGAGCCTAAAAGCAACTCCCAGCAGGAGAGTACCCCAGACACCCGCATCCGCCACCAGCAAGTGGGAGCGGAACGGAGAGGAGCGAGCGGCATTATTTGGGGCAGGGTCTGGGCCTGAGAGCCCTGTGGACAATCGGAGGGAGCTTATGTGAGTTCCCAGCTTGAACTGTGGGAGAGCAAGAGAGAGAAAATTAACCGGCCAGAACACGCTGCCTGCGGTTCGCAGAGCAAAGGGACCGAGATTCTGGATGGTCGACATCCGCCGGGAGGGTCGCGGCGAGACAAAGGGCACAGGCACCCGACCGGCGCAGGCGGGGACTGGGGCTAGGGACGGCGGGCAGAAGGCGCACGCACCGGACTGGCGCCGGCGGAATCTGAGACTGGGACCGCGGAAGGGAGTGGGCGCGCGCACCCGGGGAGAGTGCGCCCGTCAAGCGTCAAGCCCCTGGCTGCCTGGACCGCTCTGACGGGGAGGGCACAGGGAGCAGGCGCAGATCTCAGTTCCGACCCTTGGCGGAACACCCGAGGGCTGGAACTGCGCGCAGCGCTGCTCCATATAGAACAGCTGGGAGCCTGAGCAGCTCCGGAGCCCGAGCAACTCTAGCCCCTCCCTGCAGCGCGACTGAACTAGCTACCTGAATAAGAGTCCACCTCTGCCCGCTTGGGTCAGGGCGGAAATGAGGCCCTGAAGAGCCTGGCAAACAGAAGCCAAACCGCTTCAGAAGGAACTGGTGCAACAGATTAAAATCCCTGTAGGAAACACTGACCACACCACAAGGGTCCTGTAAGATATCAAGAAGTGTAAGCTGGAACGAGGAGCTATCTGAAACTGAGCCGAACCCACACTGACCGCAACAGCTCCAGAGAACTTCCTACATATATTTTTACTTTTTTTTTTTTTCTTTCTTTCTTTCTTTCTTTTTTTTTTTTTTTTTTTTTTTTTAAGCAGGGAAGGAAAAGAAAAAAAAAAAAAAGAAATTTTTTTTTTTTTAGTTTTATTTTTTCTTTTTAATTTTTTCTCTTTTATTTTCCTTTAAAATTCGCTATTACTCCCCCATTACTCCTTAACATTCATTTTCATAAATTCTTACGATTTTTGTAGTTAGGGAAAATTTTTTTTCCTCTTTTTTTTTCTCTTCTTCTTCTTTTTTTTTTTTTTCCCTTCTCCTCCTCTATTTTTAATTTTTCTTCTTCTCTTATTTCTTTTAAAGTCCTCTAGTACTCCTCTACTACTCCTTAATTATTCATTTTCAATACACTATAACCTTACAAAGAGGAGAGGAAAAAAGGAAAAAAAAGAAGAGAAGCCTTATTTTTAAACCGAACCTCATATATATTTCTAAAATTTTTTGGGGGGTGTTTTTGTTTTTGTTTTTAATATAGTATTTTTATGAGTCTAACCTATACTCTAGATTTTTAATTTTTGTTCTTCAGTATATGATATAAACCGTAAACATTTAAGAATCCAATATTCAGTTTCCATTTTTATTCAGGATTGTGGTGATTATTCTCTCCCAATCTTGACTCTCTGTTTTCTACCTCAGAACACCTCTATTTCCTCCTTTCCCCTTCTCTTCCCAATTCAATTCTGTGAATCTTTGCTGGTGTCTGGGCTACGGAGAACACTCTAGGAACAGACGACTGCATAGATCTGTCTCTCTCCTCTTGAGTCCCCCTTTTTCTCCTCCTGCTCATCTCTATTTACCTCTTCCCTGTCCTCTTCTTCGTGTAACTCTGTGAACCTCTCTGGGAGCCCCTAACAGGGGAGAATCTTTTCGCCATTAACCTAGAAGTTTTATTATCAGTGCTGTATAGTTGGAGAAGTCCTGAGACTACAGGAAGAATAAAACTGAAATCCAGAGGCAGGAGATTTAAGCCCAAAACCTGAGAACACCAGAAAACTCCTGACTACATGGAACTTTAAGTAATAAGAGACCGTCCAAAAGCCTTCATACCTACACTGAAACCAACCAACACCCAGGAGCCAACAAGTTTTAGAGCAAGACATATCACACAAATTCCCCAGCAACACAGGAACATAGCCCTGAAAGTCAACATACAGACTGCCCAAAGTCACACCTAACACATAGACCCATCTCAAAACTCATTACTGGGCACACCATTGCTCTTCAAAGAGAAGAAATCAAGTTCCACGCTCCAGAACACTGAAACAAGCTTCCCTAACCAGGAAACCTTGACAAGTCAACCGTCCAACCCTACCCACTGGGTAAAAACTCCACAATAAAAAGAAATCACAGACCTCCAGAATACAGAAAACCCACTCCAGACACAGCAATCTAAACAAGATGAAAAGGCAGAGAAATACCCAACAGGTAAAGGAACATGACAAGTGCCCACCAAGTCAAACAAAAGAGGAGGAGATAGGGAATCTATCTGAAAAAGAATTTAGAATAATGATAATAAAAATGATCCAAAATCTTGAAAACAAAATGGAGTTACAGATAAATAGCCTGGAGACAAAGATTGAAAAGATGCAAGAAATGTTTAATAAAGACCTAGAAGAAATAAAAGAGAGTCAATTAAAAATGAATAATGCAATGAATGAGATCAAAAACACTTTGGAGGGAACCAAGAGTAGAATAACAGAGACAGAAGATAGGATAAGCGAGGTAGAAGATAGAATGGTGGAAATAAATGAAGCAGAGAGGAAAAAAGAAAAAAGGATCAAAAGAAATGAGGACAACCTCAGGGACCTCTGGGACAATGTGAAACGCCCCAATATTCGAATCATAGGAGTCCCAGAAGAAGAAGACAAAAAGAAAGGCCACGAGAAAATACTCGAGGAGATAATAGCTGAAAACTTCCCTAAAATGGGGAAGGAAATAACCACCCAAGTCCAAGAAACCCAGAGAGTCCCAAACAGGATAAACCCAAGGCGAAACACTCCAAGACACATAGTAATCAAATTAACAAAGATCAAACACAAAGAACAAATACTAAAAGCAGCAAGGGAGAAACAACAAATAACACACAAAGGGATTCCCATAAGGATAACAGCTGATCTATCAATAGAAACCCTCCAGGCCAGAAGGGAATGGCAGGACTTAATGAAAGTAATGAAAGAGAATAATCTACAACCTAGGTTACTGTACCCAGCAAGGATCTCATTCAGATATGAAGGAGAATTCAAAAGCTTTACAGACAAGCAAAAGCTGAGAGAATTCAGCACCACCAAACCAGCTCTTCAACAAATGCTAAAGGATCTTCTCTAGACAGGAAATGCAGAAAGGTTGTATAAACGTGAACCCAAAACAACAAAGTAAATGGCAACGGGACCACACCTATCAATAATTACCTTAAATGTAAATGGGTTGAATGCCCCAACCAAAAGACAAAGATTGGCTGAATGGATACAAAAACAAGACCCCTATATATGCTGCCTACAAGAGACCCACCTCAAAACCAGAGACACATACAGACTAAAAGTGAAGGGCTGGAAAAAAATATTTCACGCAAATGGAGACCAAAAGAAAGCAGGAGTCGCAATACTCATATCAGATAAAATAGACTTTCAAATAAAGGATGTGAAGAGAGACAAAGAAGGACACTACATAATGATCAAAGGATCAATCCAAGAAGAAGATATAACAATTATAAACATATATGCACCCAACATAGGAGCACCGCAATATGTACGGCAAACGCTAATGAGTATGAAAGAGGAAATTAATAGCAACACAATAATAGTGGGAGACTTTAATACCCCACTCACAACTATGGATAGATCAACTAAACAGAAAATCAACAAGGAAACACAAACCTTAAATGATACAATGGACCAGCTAGACCTAATTGATATCTATAGGACATTTCACCCCAAAACAATCAATTTCACCTTTTTCTCAAGTGCACACGGAACCTTCTCCAGAATAGATCACATCCTGGGCCATAAATCTGGTCTTGGAAAATTCAGAAAAATTGAAATCATTCCAGTCATCTTTTCTGATCACAGTGCAGTAAGATTAGATCTCAATTCCAGGAAAAAAATTGTTAAAAATTCAAACATATGGAGGCTAAATAACACGCTTCTGAATAACCAACAAATCATAGAAGAAATCAAAAAAGAAATCAAAATATGTATAGAAATGAATGAAAATGAAAACACAACAACCCAAAACCTATGGGACACAGTAAAAGCAGTGCTAAGGGGAAGGTTCATAGCATTACAGGCTTACATCAAGAAACAAGAAAAAAGCCAAATAAATAACCTAACTCTACACCTAAAGCAGTTAGAGAAGGAAGAAATGAAGAACCCCAGGGTCAGCAGAAGGAAAGAAATCTTAAAAATTAGGGCAGAAATAAATGCAAAAGAAACTAAAGAGACCATAGCAAAAATCAACAAAGCTAAAAGCTGGTTTTTTGAAAAAATAAACAAAATTGACAAACCATTAGCAAGACTCATTAAGAAACAAAGAGAGAAGAACCAAATTAACAAAATAAGAAATGAAAAGGGTGAGATCACAACAGACAACACTGAAATACAAAGGATCATAAGAGACTACTACCAGCAGCTCTATGCCAATAAAATGGACAACTTGGATGAAATGGACAAATTCTTAGAAAAGTATAACTTTCCAAAACTGAACCAGGAAGAAATAGAAGATCTTAACAGAACCATCACAAGCAAGGAAATTGAAACTGTAATCAAAAATCTTCCAGGAAACAAAAGCCCAGGACCAGATGGCTTCACAGCTGAATTCTACCAAAAATTTAGAGAAGAGCTAACACCTATCTTACTCAAACTCTTCCAGAAAATTGCAGATGAAGGTAAACTTCCAAACTCATTCTATGAGGCCACCATCACCCTAATTCCAAAACCAGACAAAGATGCCACAAAAAAAGAAAACTACAGGCCAATATCACTGATGAACATAGATGCAAAAATCCTTAACAAAATTCTAGCAAACAGAATCCAACAACATATTAAAAAAATCATACACCATGACCAAGTGGGCTTTATCCCAGGAATGCAAGGATTCTTTAATATCCGCGAGTCAATCAATGTAATACACCACATTAACAAATTGAAAGATAAAAACCATATGATTATCTCAATAGATGCAGAGAAAGCCTTTGACAAAATTCAACACCCATTTATGATTAAAACTCTCCAGAAAGCAGGAATAGAGGGAACATACCTCAACATAATAAAAGCTATATATGACAAACCCACAGCAAGCATCACCCTCAATGGTGAAAATTTGAAAGCATTTCCCCTGAAATCAGGAACAAGACAGGGGTGCCCACTCTCACCACTACTATTCAACATAGTCTTGGAAGTTTTGGCCACAGCAATCAGAGCAGAAAAAGAAGTAAAAGGAATCCAGATAGGAAAAGAAGAAGTGAAACTCTCGCTGTTTGTAGATGACATGATCCTCTACATAGAAAACCCTAAAGATTCTACCAGAAAATTACTAGAGCTAATCAACGAATATAGTAAAGTTGCAGGATATAAAATTAATACACAGAAATCCCTTGCATTTCTATACACTAACAATAAGAAAACAGAAAGAGAAATTAAGGAAACAATACCATTCACCATTGCAACAAAAAGAATAAAATACTTAGGAGTATATCTACCTAAAGAAACAAAAGACCTGTACATAGAAAACTGTAAAACACTGATAAAAGAAATCAAAGAGGACACAAACAGATGGAGAAACATACCGTGTTCATGGATTGGAAGAATCAATATTGTCAAAATGGCTATTCTACCCAAAGCAATCTATAGATTCAATGCAATCCCTATCAAGCTACCAACGGTATTTTTCACAGAACTAGAACAAATAATTTCACAATTTGTATGGAAATACAGAAAACCACGAATAGCCAAAGTAATCTTGAGAAAGAAGAATGGAACTGGAGGAATCACCCTCCCTGACTTCAGACTCTACTACAAAGCCACAGTCATCAAGACAGTATGGTACTGGCACAAAGACAGAAATATAGATCAATGGAACAGAATAGAAAGCCCAGAGATAAATCCACGAACCTATGGACACCTTATCTTTGACAAAGGAGGCAAGGATATACAATGGAAAAAAGACAACCTCTTTAACAAGTGGTGCTGGGAAAACTGGTTAACCACTTGTAAAAGAATGAAACTAGAACACTTTCTAACACCATACACAAAAATAAACTCAAAATGGATTAAAGATCTAAATGTAAGACCAGAAACTATAAAACTCCTAGAGGAGAACATAGGCAAAACACTCTCTGACATAAATCTCAGCAGGATCCTCTATGACCCACCTCCCAGAATATTGGAAATAAAAGCAAAACTAAACAAATGGGACCTAATGAAACTTAAAAGCTTTTGCACTACAAAGGAAACTATAAGTAAGGTGAAAAGACAGCCCTCAGATTGGGAGAAAATAATAGCAAATGAAGAAACAGACAAAGGACTAATCTCAAAAATATACAAGCAACTCCTGCAGCTCAATTCCAGAAAAATAAATGACCCAATCAAAAAATGGGCCAAAGAACTAAACAGACATTTCTCCAAAGAAGACATACAGATGGCTAACAAACACATGAAAAGATGCTCAACATCACTCATCATCAGAGAAATGCAAATCAAAACCACAATGAGGTACCATTACATGCCAGTCAGGATGGCTGCTATCCAAAAGTCTACAAGCAATAAATGCTGGAGAGGGTGTGGAGAAAAGGGAACCCTCTTACACTGTTGGTGGGAATGCAAACTAGTACAGCCACTATGGAAAACAGTGTGGAGATTTCTTAAAAAACTGGAAATAGAACTGCCATATGACCCAGCAATACCACTTCTGGGCATACACACCGAGGAAACCAGATCTGAAAGAGACACGTGCACCCCAATGTTCATCGCAGCACTGTTTATAATAGCCAGGACATGGAAGCAGCCTAGATGCCCATCCGCAGATGAATGGATAAGGAAGCTGTGGTACATATACACCATGGAATATTACTCAGCCGTTAAAAAGAATTCATTTGAATCAGTTCTAATGAGATGGACGAAACTGGAGCCCATTATACAGAGTGAAGTAAGCCAGAAAGATAAAGAACATTACAGCATACTAACACATATATACGGAATTTAGAAAGATGGTAACGATAACCCTATATGCAAAACAGAAAAAGAAACACAGAAGTACAGAACAGACTTTTGAACTCCGTGGGAGAAGGTGAGGGTGGGATGTTTCAAAAGAACAGCATGTATATTATCTATGGTGAATCAGATCACTAGCCCAGGTGGGATGCATGAGACGAGTGCTCGGGCCTGGTGCACTGGGAGGACCCAGAGGAGTCGGGTGGAGAGGGAGGTGGGAGGGGGGATCGGGATGGGGAATACGTGTAACTCAATGGCTGATTCGTGTCAATGTATGACAAAAACCACTGAAATGTTGTGAAGTAATTGGCCTCCAACTAATAAAATAAAATTAAAAAAATAAATAAATAAAAAAAAATAAAACAGAAAAAAAAAAAAAACCACAATGAAGTATCTATCACCTTAGTTATTAGAATGACTATCATCAAACAGACAAGTAGTAACAGCTGATGGAAGGATATGAAGAAAAGGAAACCTCCTACATTGTTTGTGGGAATGTAAACTGGCATAGCCACTATGGAAAATAATATGAAGATTCCTCAAAAAATTAAAAATTGAGCTACCATATGACCCAGAAATTCCACTCTTGGGTATTTATCCAAAGAAAATGGAAACAATTAAAAAAGACACAGGCACCAAAATGTTCATTGCTGCTGCTGTTGCTAAGTTGCTTCAGTTGTATCCAATTCTGTGTGACCCCATAGACGGCAGCCCACCAGGCTGCCCCATCCCTTGGATTCTCCAGGCAAGAACACTGGAGTGGGTCACCACTTCCTTCTCCAATGCATGAAAGGAAAAGTGAAAGTGAAGTCACTCAGTCATGTCCAACTCTTAGAGACCCCATGGACTGCAGCCTACCAGGTTCCTCTGCCCATGGGATGGATTTTCCAAGCAAGAGTGCTGGAGTGGGTTGTCATTGCCTTCTCCCTAAAACAAACTAGTGGTTGCCAGAGGGGAGGTGGGTAGAGGAATGGGAAAAAATAGGTGAACAGGATTAAGAAGTACAAATTACCAGTTATATAATAAACAAATCCCAGTAATGTACTGCACAATATAGGGACTACAGGTAATATAATAACTTTGTATGGTGCATAATCTATAAAAATACTGAGTCACTGTTTTGTAAGACTGAAACTAATATAAGTCAAATATACTTCAATTGTTAAAAAAAAAAGAAAATGAAGTCTGTACAGTGAAAAGTTCAAAAGACTGCTGAGAGAAATTTTAAAGATCAAAACAAATTAATAAGAATTCCATGTGTATGGATTAGAAGACTCCATGTTTCTTATGACTGCAACTCTCCAAATTGATCTATAAATTCAATAAAATCCCCATCAATGTATCTGCAAGCATTTTTGGTAGAAATTGACAAGCTTATTATTCAAATTAATATATAAATGAAATAGCTTTAACAATTTTGAAAAAGAAGAACAAAGCTTAAGGGCATAAACTTAGATTCAGTACCAAAATATGATTCATAAAAGAAAAAAATTGTTTAATTTAATTTCAACAACAGTAAAAATTCCTGTGTTTCAAACAGACTAATAAAATTGAAAAGACAAGTCATGTCTGAAAACCATGTATGTAATAAAGGACTTGTACCCAGAATATGCAAGAAACTCTTTCAAATCAGCATTTAAAAGACAAGAATTCCAACTAAACAGTAAGCTAATGATTTGACATTTCATCAGTAAAGTTATATTAATGCCTATTCACATATTCACATGAAAAGATGCTCAATATCCTTCATAATTAGGAAAATGCAATTGAAAAATACAATGAGATACCACCAGATATGCACAATATGGGTATTATCATAAGACATAAAACAACAAGTGTTGGCAAAGATGTAGAAAAATAGGTAGCCTCATATATTTCTTGTGGGGATAAAAATTATTTAGCTGTTTTAGAAAGAGTTTGGCAGTTTCTTTAAAAAAAAATACATTGTGTATTTATACATATCATATGCCCTTACCTTTCCATTTCTAGGTATTTACTCAATGCTTATGTCCATGCAAAGACTTGCACATGAATGCTCATAACAGAATTATTCATAACATCCCTAAGCTGGAAATAATCTAAATTAATCTTAACCAGTCAATGGATAAACAAAATGAGTTAAATTCATAGCACATTTTCTAGATGCAAAAATATATATATTGGATGATTATATTCATGAAATGTCCAAAAGAGTCAAAGCTACAGAAACCAAAAGCAGATAATTGATTGTCTAGGACTCATGAGAGTTGGAATTATTTGGAAATGTGTGGGAGACAACTAATAGGCTGATAAAATGTTTTAATGTTGAATTGTAGTGATGCTTGAGAGTGAAAGTCAAACTGTTAGTTGCTCAGTTGTGTCTGACTCTTTGCAACCCCATGGATTAGAGCCTGCCAGTCTCCTCTGTCCATGTAATACTTGAGGCAAGAATACTGGAATGGGTTGCCATTCCCTTCTTCAAGGTATCTTCCCGATCCAGGGATTGAATTCATGTCTCCTGCATGGCCGGCAGAATCTTTACTGTCTGAGTCACCAGGAAAGTCCATAGTGATGCTTATTTAGTTCTATAAATTTACTAAAAATGGCTTAATTGTAAGCTTATTAAATTCTAGTCTACAGTATATAAATGTTAACTCCATTACACTATAAAAAATAGATATCACATCCTGACAGAAAAAGACAGAGGATAGTGCCACTCTCAAAGATTTACAAAGATGGCCCCATTTATATCTCTATTCTAATCCAGCAGTCTAGCAACTATATATTGTGTGTTCTAATCAGATATCTCTCTGGGCATCAATGTACCTCTTATAGGCAGCATATTGATCCCTCAAAGAGGTCTACATCCAAATTTCTAGAACCTGTGATATGTTAGGTTTCACAGCAAAGGAGAATTAAAGTTGCAGATGGAATTAAGAATACCACTCAGCTAATCTTGAAACAGAAAAAAATTTCTGGATTATCCAGGTGGGCCCAGTGTGCTCACAAGATTCTCATAAAGTGAAGAAAAAAATAGGAATGCCTATTAGAGTGATGCAGCATAAGACTCCACCGGTTTTGAAGATGGAAGATCTTGAGCCAAGGAATGAAGACAGCCTGCAGAAGTTGAAGAAGGAAGAAAGAAAATGGAATTTTCCCTGGAGCATCTGAAACAGAATACATCCCAGCTGACACTTTGATTCTAGCTCAAACATACCTGCTTAAGACTTCTGACCTCCAGAAATGTAAGATAATAAAAGTATGTTGTCTAAAGACATTAAATAAGGTAATTTTTAAACAGCAGTAATAGCTTACTTCACTCTGTATAATGGGCTCCAGTTTCATCCATCTCATTAGAACTGATTCAAATGAATTCTTTTTTATGCATGAGACAAGTGCTCAGGCCTGGTGCACTGGGAAGACCCAAAGGGATCGGGTAGAGAGGGAGGTGGGAGGGGGGATCGGGATGAGGAATACATGTAAATCCATGGCTGATTCATGTCAATGTATGACAAAAACCACTACAATACTGTAAAGTAATTAGCCTCCAACTAATAAAAATAAATGAAAAAAAAAATACAAATTAAAATAACCAATAAAAAGAAAAAAAAAAGTAACAGCAGTAATAGAAATCTAATGTGGCACTCACCCCCCAGCTGCTGGAACACTGGCTACTGGGGATTCAGAAATGTCCCTTACTGGAAACTCCTCAATTTTAAGGAATTGTCTAGGTAAGATTTTACTTCCTTCCAGAGTGTGTCAATGACTAGCTAACACAGGGTTACAAAGACCTTAGTTGCAATTAAACTGTAAGTCAGCATGTTTCTCTGCTTCTTCCCTCCTTCCTTGTCTTAAAGTTATATACTCTGAGACCATTTCCCAAAACATCTGCATATAACTCTCCATCTTGGAATCTGTTTCTGGTGACACAGCTCCATTAACATAGATTCTGCAAAATGAGACAGCCTCTTCATTGACATCTACAGAAAATTCTCTGTCTCAGAATTTCAGTAGTTTCTAGAAAATCCTAACTCGGTAAAATTTTCTATCATAATTTTCAGTATTTCCCCCAGATTCCTTCCACATTTTGATTAATAACTACACTCCCAAAGAGTAAGCTGCTTCTATGGCACCCTGATTCCACTAAATAAGGCTTTAAAAATAAAGTATTACATTTTTATTCAAAACAGCAATTTTGGTAGGTGATGTGTTAATTCAACATGTGTATAGAAAAGCCAACTTTAAAACAAAGCTCTCTACTGATACTTAATATCCTTGCCACAGCACATTATAAAACAAGAAAAACATAATAAAACAAGAAATAAACCAAAATGTTACAAAATTAACTTAATGTTTGTTTATAATGTATAGAGTCATACATAATGAAGACATAATATCTTTTTCTTTTGAAAACATTATTTTAGGTTGGTAATTCAGTATTAAATTTAGAAGGGAGCTTTCTGTAGACTGATCATTGTTATGTATTAGGACCTACTCCTTTTTGAGTGACACCAATATAATTAATTGCTGTTCCTGACTCACAGATATCAGATATTAGGCTTCACATGAATAAACAGTTAATAAAATTTATAAGTCTTGCAGGGTGGTCAGGAATCTGAGCAGTGCTATATTTTTGCTTGATTTTTCCCTTTTGTGAAATATAGATAGCTTCAAAAGTACTCATTCACCTTTTTACTTTTTTATTCATTTAATGAACTTTTGGTGAGAATAATCAGGGAATATTGTTATGCATTTGGCAAAAAGTACATCTTTATTACTGAATTCCTTGTTCAGATGATTTAAAATTAGAACTGAAAGAGACTCTAGAGTGATTCCAATGTGCCAAAAAGTTTGTTCAGAGAAGCAGACTTCATTGTCCTCATTCTATACGTTAGGAATAAGACTTGAAAGTATATGAGATGCCCCTCAAGTTTATATATATACATAGTGGTTTACATATATATATACATATATATATATACAAGTTTATATATATACATAGTGGTTGCAGAGGCAGGATGGGAAACTAATAAGAGACCTTAAAAATATAAGAACTTCCACCAAAAAGAGACCTTAAAATATAAGAAGGAAGGGAAAAGGGGGATCCAATGTGTGAGAGAGACCTAGCCTCTTATGGCTGACTTGATAAATGAAGGAGAACCCTGGTTTAGACCAGGCTTTAGGCTAATGTGTTACTCCAAATTTGTAATATAAAAGTTCAGGATCAAGTTTTGATACAGCAAGAAGAAAATGAGCCTTGAGTGCTTTGACCAAATTCTTGCCGTGAATCAGAATATCCCTGTAACAGAAGGTTGAGTGAAACCATTACTACTTCTACCTTGGGGCTTGTTTCTTACTGGTTGCAGGAGAGATTACTGAAGGCAAAGAGAGAGCTGAAAGAACACCTCAAGAGAGAGGTAAGCCAGGCCGAGGAAGATAATGGCCAAGGAGGGCTGGGGTGTACAACTTTTAAGGCAAAGTTTTTTGCATAATCCAGGTGGTTGTTGATTGACAGTCTTAATTAACAGCAGCTGCCAGTTATATAATAGGAGGCCCTATTGAGCAGGCCCTGCCCATAATTAAGTCAGTTATAATTAGATGCATGTATCCATAGAATATTTATGAACATTTTAATAAGCCCAATGGCTGCCAAAGGTTATCTAAGGACAAGATAATGTGAGATGTGCACATGTGCCTCCATTTGGCTGGTTGGGGATTTTTCCAGGCCCATGACCATTTTGGAGGACTGATGGGGGTCTGTTTTGGGCAGGTTGGTAAATAGCGGGATTAGGAGGCTATTGAATATTCAGCCCATGGGGCTGCCTGTCATATGTGCATAGCTAACTTCTTATCTAACAGAACTTCTTTTGTTTGTACCAGAACTGGTTATTAGGGTCCAGAGCTGGAATCAAAGAGACTCTGATATTTGATAGTAATGTGGCAACAATTATGGAGAAGGAAATAGCAACCCACTCTAGTATTCTTGCCTGGAGAATCCCGTGGACAGAGGAGCCTGATGGGCTGCTGTCCCTAGGGTCGCATAGAGTCAGACACGACTGAAGCGATTTAGCAGCAGAAGCAGCAGCAGTGGCAACAATTTGGTCCAAATCCCCTTTTAAAGCCCACTCGGAAATGGAAGATCCATGTGTGTCCATAATAAAATTGCACTCAATTCTCAGTAACTTTGAGGAGAGTTTTCTTTAACTGTGGGCTTCCCTGATAGTTCAGTTGGTAAAGAATCTGCCTGCAATGCAGGAAGCCCCAGTTCAATTCCTGGGTCTGGAAGATCCACTGGAGAAGGGATAGGCTACCCACTCCAGTATTCTTGGATTTCCCTTGTGACTCAGCTGGTAAAGAATCCACCTGCAATATGGGAGACCTGGGTTTGATCCCTCGGTTGGGAAGATACCCTGAAGAAGGGAAAGGCTACCAACTCCAGTATTCTGGCCTGGGGAACTTCCAGGGCTGTATAGTCATGGGGTCACCAAGAGTCGGACACAACTGAGCGACTTTCACTTTTCCTTAACTGCCTATCTCACGTGGCAAATCTGTGAGCCCTTACTCCACAGCTGAGAATAGGAACAGTATTCCCCTTCTCCTTGAATGATACTGCCCCATTATGAGGGTATTGAGTGAGTATAGTAGCCTTCTCAACTTGCATCTCTGAATGTGGAACTTTCGCCCAATAAATGAGTTGAGGCAAGGTCAATAAAGACCAGAAAAATCTCAGCCTAGAGTTGATCCTCTGCTTGGTGGAAAGGGTGGGTTGAGGAAGGAAGCCCCTAAATTGTTGCAACACTCACCAGGAGTTTAGCCTCTGCCATTTGGGGGTGAAGTGGAGAAGAGAAATTCAAGTGGCCTGCCCCTTATGTTGATATACCATATCTGACTGAGCAGTAAAGGGAGAGGGAAACCCTATTTTACTGGTCATACTGCCTAGATTGGAGTTTCTATGATCATACCTTTAACAGTCAAGCCTTATTACTTTAGTAGAGACAAACATTCACATCAGTGGTTAGGGGATGGGACTGAGAAAGTAAGTCCAGATAAGCCTAAAAATGTTGTTGATGAGAGAAACTTGTCAGCGGGACCAGGCATGGTGGGGGCTGTGCTTACCACACGAGGGTAGGGAGAATAGGCGAATGAGGGAAGAGGTCATAGTCAAGTGCCGTAGGTTTGCAGTTTTCTTACAAAAATTTAGTAAATTTTCTAAAATAAATGCTTCTTAACATTCTCTATGTCAGAATAATTTTCAGAGTCTTTGAGTGGTTATCTTTTTTATACTTTTTAGCACTTGTCACCAGTGTTTCCCTGGGACTGGGTCTGCATAGATACTCAAGTTTCTGCCATCCCAAACACCTAAATTTGATAAGAGCATTCTTAATATAGCCATTGGAACAGATTCAGATTTTTGAGAGATAGTTGAGATATTAAGTTTATCAACCCATAAGAACTGAGCCAATCAAAGCAAATTACTTTATTTTAGCAAATTATTTTATAGGTTCTCAAAACTTCAAAAAGAAATCTTGTTTAAATAGATAATTTTTTTGTGAGTCAATTTTGAACACTGCCAAACATATTTATTTGGCCTAAAATTGTTGATATTAACCATATCCTTCCCTACATGCTAATTTTCTTTGATAAGTTATAGTCTATAAAATTTATGAATTCAGTCTAAATTATCAACAAAACAGAAATCATGCATGTGCTATGTAACATACTATTTGTGGACCAGAAAATACAGAACTCCCACATTAGTCTTTGTCCTACCCCTTTGATCTGAGTGACTTTGAATGGTTATTCCTTCAAGTTATACCCTTATCTGGAACTTGAGATTTGCCTAGATGATATCCAGGTCAGTTGGAACTTTAACAGTCTTTGATTCTGTAAGATAATAGCCTGACATTCAAGTAGAAATATTAAGGAGAGAGTTGGAGATAAGGGATTAGAAGCTTACTGAGAGTTCAGAAGTAGACCTTTATATTAAAGACTGATTGTTATTGATTTTTTTTAAAGAAACAAGAGTAGATTTGCTTTTTGTAGAAAGACAAATGGAAAAAAGAAAATCATCAGCAAGACACAAGTGCAATGAAAAATCAGGACATTTAAAGTCTTTAAACTTTATTTAAAAAGATAGTTTCAAGAAGGAAAACTGATCAAAATGGTCAATAGACAATCCACAGCATATTTAGAAAAAAGGACTTCTGATCTAACAGTTTTGCAAAGCATATAGCAGTTTTGAAGAGTGAGGAGAAAAGTAGTAAGTTTGTCAGAAATAAAGGAAAAACTAAATAAAGAAGAAACTAAAACTTTGATTATGTAAGAAAGAGGAGTGATAAGAGTGTCCTGGAGCTTTGATTACATACTCCTTTGTAAGGAGCAAGTAAATGCATCACTTGAAATAAATTTAATAATCCTTTTCCTGAATTATAAATGGAATACTTTTATTTTTCCTGAATTAACCTCTTTTTTATGTTAGAGGGAACTATTTATATAATTATTGTATTTGGTGTATAATTTATTCTTATCATGTTCATATTTTCATAGGTAAATTGTATTTTTATTATGACTCCTTTATCCTCTGTTTGATAGATTGCATCTTATTTTTATGTAATTAGTTCAGTTATAATTTATAAATTTAGTTATATTTGAATGACTATATTGTGTAAAAGGAATCTGGACACATCAATTTGATTAATTGTTTATCAATAGAAACAGTATATCCAAAACAATATCATGATTTTAAAAGAATATGCTACAACCTACAGAGTTTAATTTTAAAAATTATTCAAATGTATGTACTTTTATTATTTTTTTCTCAGTCTTCCATTTCTCACTTTGGAATTTACCACACCCCATCTGCTGGTATGCTGTAACACTCCTACAATTTTCCTCAGCTGCGTTCTTGGCAAGACCTCCTCTAAATGCAAGTATTGATACAAAATTCCAGATTATTTCACTGATTTTTCTTCTTTTCTAGTGAGACATCATCTTACTGATATTGAGAACTTGTTCCATTATTAAGTAGCTTATTGAGAAGAAACTATATTCTTTCATGGTTATAATCTTTACATCTTTTTTTAACCTGGAGAACAAATTTTGAAGGAAAGATGCAAAACCAGCCTTTAAGCATCTGAAGGGCTATCAGATGGACAGGGATACATACTTTTCAAATAGTAGAACTTGGACAAAGCAGTAGAAGCTGCATTATTTTGACTCAGCATAGGGAACTTTATGACAATGGAACAGATAGCCTCCAGAGAGAACAAACTCTGCCTAAGTGATGCTGAAGGGATCAAACATCCTCAAGAAGAAATCACTGGACTAGTAAGATGCTATATCAGAAATATAAAATTTGCAACCAAAAGTCACTTTAGAAATACATAGCTTCTTACATTTACGAATGAGCTAAAGGGAAGTGCCCATGATCATTCATCATAATGAACTCTAACTTAACTGATTATTATATTCACCTGCATTTTGTTGTGTACTTGTGTGTGTGCAGTGAGGGCATGGTTATTGGTAAGCTACAATTTAATGACTCATCCCAAGACTGCGTAATTGGAATTTCTGTGGATGGATATGGAAATGTAGTTTCCAAAAATCCACTAAGTTTGGCAACCACTGATATTGCTAACGATACCAGGTTCTCAGTCACATCTTCTTTTAACCATTTGGCATTGATTAAGACCCTTCCAAATAAAATATATGACTTTTTCCTTTAAAACAGTATTTCTGTAATCAGTGAAATTTGTGATCTATTCAAGACTCTTGAGAGTCCCTTGGACTGCAAGGAGATCCAACCAGTCCATCCTAAAGGAAATCTGTCCTGAGTGTTCACTGGAAGGACTGATGTTGAAGCTGAAACTCCAATATTTTGGCCACGTGATGCGAAGTGTTGACTCATCTGAAAAGACCCTGATGCTGGGAAAGAGTGAAGGCATAAGGAGAAGCGGGTGACAGAGGATGAGATGGTTGAATGGCATCACCGACTCATGGACATGAATTTGGGTAAATTCCGGGAGTTGTTGATGGACAGGAAGGCCTGCAGTGCTCCCGTCCATGGGGTCGCAAAGGGTCAGACACGACTGAGCAGCTGAACTGAACTGAACAATATTATTTTGGGACTCAGGTGGCTCAGCGGTAAAGAATCCATCTGCCAATACAGGAGGTATGGGTTCATCCCTGGATTGGAAAGATCCCCTGGAGGAGGAAATGGCAACCCACTCGAGTATTCTTGCCTGGGAAATCCCATGGATGGAGGAACCTGGTAGGCACAGTTCATAGGATTGAAAAGAGTCAGAAATGACCGAGCACAGTTATTTTAAACTGGATCAACATAGGTTGCCCAGTTAGGCTGCGTTCAACTTTAATTATAAACTGTTCTGTGAAATATAGAACTTAACAATAAATTATCCCAATATGAGACTAAACAAATGTGAGTGAGGCCAAGAAACCACTCTGAAAATAAATTAATAAAATTAGATCTAAACATACTCTAATCTAAGAGTTATTAACAGATACAGAGAAGAAGATTACTGATTTATGTCTATTTTTTTGCTAGTTTCTACAATTTCTTTTGATATTCCCTTCATCTTTAATAAATAGCTGCTGGTTTCTGCTGTCTTCTAAGCCTTTTTTTGTTGTTGTTGTTATAATCAACTCCCTAGTATCCTTTACCAATGTCACCTGCAGGCTCTAAAACCATGAACTTTTTGAAGAGAGGGATTCTAATTTGTAAGAGTCCTGCTTGCGAGATCATGCTAGAAGCTGGTTAAAGTATAGCAGAATTGGTTTGATAGTGCTCAGTTCAGAGGAAGTTCAATGAACTACATTCTAAATGTGTAGTTCCTCTATATTAAGTTAAATATGTTTCATTCAATTATTTGATGAGATGATCATTTTGTAATGCTGTTTTTAACAAAACTTGTCCTTTGATGCCACTAAATCTTCCCTTTGTGTCTTTCTTTTTAAGTCATATCTTACTCATCCATTTATGTTAAGCTAGTTTATTTATCTATGTGTAAACACTTACATAAATCTCTTCTTGTGTAGCCTTAAAAGTCTAAATCATTTCTTTGATCTCTAGTGTCTCATGTACAAAATGACTGAATTTTACTTCTTGTCCAGGGAAGCTTTATCCTCTCTAATTTGACATTCTCTTGAAATAACTTGCACAAGCAAAGAAATGAGCTTATGTTTATAACTCAATCATTGGTAAGGGCCTAAGTGAGGAATACAAACACAGCACATTCTCTTAATATCTCTAGAATTAAAAGTCTTAAATTCACACTATTCCAATGTAATTCATTTATGTTTTCTACTTATTTGGTCATACCGATTTAGCATATGTGTTATCTGCTATTAGCAATTCATTTTGAGTTTTAGGACTATTATATAGATAGATAGATAGATAGATAGATAGATAGATGACAGACAAAGACCTTCCCCATCTAGATAAAGTTAACCAATCTTCTGATATAACTAGGACCAATGTCATATGTCCTTATTACTTTTAAATTATCTAGAGTGTCCTTAATTCTCTGGTTGAAAAACTTTCTATGGTGGCCATTTTTTTAGTACATTTATTTATTTTTATTGGAGTATACTTGCTTTACAATGTTGTGTTATTTTCTGCTGTACAGGAAAGTGAATCAATTGTAGGTTTGCACATATTTATTGAGTACATTTTGAACATATCTCTAGCTTGGTGTATTACTGCTTTGCCCCATGAGCTTTTCACTGATTGTCAGTTTTTATAACATGTCAAAGAGAGCCATTTACCCATTTGACAATGCCTGTCATTCAATCCTTATGAAGTTGTAAATAGTGTGAAAAATGTCACTGTTCACCAAGTAAGTTGAAAAAACAGTGTTAAATTTTTCATCAGAAATTTTTAGAAATTTTTAGAGCAACAATAACCAACAGAGACAGGTTGGGAGAAAACAAATGCACACAAGCTGGAATAGCATATATGTATAGTTGATGTATTTTTATCTTACTTAAGAATAGTACATTTTCTGTTGTTAGTATATAGATGAAGCAGTCAAAAATATTAGAAATAAGAAATTTGAGTATTCTCTGTAATTTATTTTTTTTAATATTTATTTATTTAGCTGTGCAAGATCTTTTACTCGCAGCTTATGAACTGTTAGTTGTGGCATGTGGGATCTAGTTCTTTGACCAGGGATAGAACCCAGGCTAGGAGCGTGGAGTCTTAGCCACTGGAACACCAAGGAAGTCCCGTCTCTATAATTTAAAGTGTAAAATCAACCCAAAATAAATTAAGGCAGACATATGCAAATTGCTTGAAGAAACATAGTAATCCCAACATCAATTTAAACATATTAAATTACTCAAATACAGAAATAAGTCAAAAAGGGAAATGACCAATGATCACGTAGCATCCATGGATGGACTAAAAAGGTGTACTCGTAGTGCCTTCAGCTGATGAACTGGGAGTGAAATAGCCCTTTGACAAAGACCTCATATGATAAGACCATTGTGAACAAGCCTGATTCTGAAATGTATTCTTATCCTAAATAGGTTTCTACACAGTGAAATTAGTCTGATTATTCCAAAAACTATCTCCTATTTTTGGTGATAATTCTTATAGAAAAATAACACTATGTTATGGAGAATACAGGATTGTCAGCTGGGTGGTATATTTTGAATATTATGAGATATACACATAACATTTAATAATTTGGCTTCATGAACTAATACATTAGTCTTATGATTTGGTAAAAAGGAGGTTTCCCTTGAGAGAAAAATTTTTTGTCATTTTACTAACAAAAGTCAAGTTTCTGAACATGTAAGATTGACCTGGAAAATGATAAATTCCCCAAGGTCTAGGTGGAGAAGGAAATGGCACACCACTCCAGTACTCTTGTCTGGAAAATCCCATGATGGAGGAACCTGGTAGGCTGCTGTCTATGGGGTTACACAGAGTCGGACACAACTGAAGCGACAACAGCAGCAAGCAGCCCAAGGTCTATGAGATATCTTAAGAGATCTTTTGATATTCTTTCCCTCAGGAAAGGAGAACGTAACTGTAAACATCTGATTCAGACTTTTCATTTCCACATTCTGTATCAAAACAAAGCAAATGCTTTCAAATTCACAAATACTTTGACTCAAGAATATTATGCTAGCATAATATGCATTGTTTTATCTTGTGCACCCTTATCTATGAGGGCAGTGACCTTCCTGAATAAATCTATATTCTTCATATAATTCAGCATCAGTTCTAAGAATGTTTGCTATGTGTATTTTAATTACATGTGTATTCAAAGCTATGCAAGTTATTGTCATTGTTATTTTTCTGCAGAAAGTATTTAATTTTGAAGGGGTCATTTTGTCCTTAATCTTAAAGTCACAATTTGGGATATTTTTCCTTATACTTGATGTATAACTTATAGTGTTTCTTAAATTCAGACCTGGTTATGATAAATTCTATTAGTTGGTGTGTGTGTGTAAAATATCTTTATTTTACACTCACTTCTGAAGAAAATCTGATTGGATAAAGACTATCCTCCAGTCTGGATGAAGACTTTTGCTAGTCCCTCATTGTACCTCCAAATTTGAAGTTATTTAATTGTCTTCCAAGACAGGAGGCAGTGTTTCATTGTTTCATTGAGAGATTAGCAGTCAATCTTACTAAGCTACTGAAGGTAGTATATCCTCTCTTTTTGTTTGAAAAATGATAATCTTAAGATTTTCTGTGTCTTTTCTTCAGTATGTTTATCCTTTTGTGCCTAGTTGTGATTTCATTTGTATTTGTAGCAATTGTTCAGTATATGTTCGATATCTTTCATCAGTTTTGGAAAATTACCACCTATAATCTCTTCAAGTATTTCTTATGTTACCTTCCTTTTCAATCCACACTTGCTACTTCACTTAAAGCTAATATACAGCAAGTATACCTCTCTTATTAGGTATATATTATCTTCAATTAAACCCGATCTCATGTTTGCTTAATATCAGATACTGTATTTTAAGTTCAAATTTCCCTTTGCTTCTTTTTTGAGTTTCCATTTTCTGATGAAATAATAATGCATTTTATTTCCTAGAACAGAGTTGGCAATATTTTCTATATAAAGAGCAAGATAATAAATGTTTTACTCTTTGTGGGCTATGTACAGCCCTGTCCCAAAATTGTCTTTGTGTTACCATCATTATTGCTACTGTTGTGTCTTTGTTTTTACAAACCTTTAAATGAGTAAAATATATTTAGCTCACAGACTGTTTATTCATCACAGCTGGTTTAAAGTCTATGTCTTATAAGACTATTACCTGGATACGCTATGATTTTGTATTTATTTATATTCTTTCTCTTGATTTTTTAAGTCAGATCACTTGGTCATCTTATAAGTCAGATTATTTTTTATTGAAGAATAAGTTTGATAGATAAAGAACAGAATGATATGATTTCATTCTAGATAAGATATAACTTTGCTTCAGGCATGTGGCTATAAGTCAATTAACAATCCTGGATTACCAGAATATAATTAGTAACCAGAATGATTTAAAACTTGTCTTTCAAATGATGTCAGCAATATGGCCAAACAAGGCATCCCTCCTTGTGTCCCACCCCACACAACAATCCTTCATTCATACACAACACGTCGTGGGCACTGTGGGATCCAACACCATATACCAGGGAACCCAGGAGGAGTTTCACCCACTCATGCATCAGGCAGTAGGTGTACAGACTTTAGTCCCAGCTGTGAAACCTGCCGTAGTCTATAGTCGGGTTCCAGCCTGTCTCAGTGTGGTCCAGGAGTCCCTGGAGAACACTGTTTTAAACAATAACCCACATATGAAAGGACTTATAGAAATCTAAGAGACCAGAAGAAAAATTCCAGTATACCACTGAAGCAAAAATATTCATTTAGATTCATTTAAGAGAGTAAGAGGAACAGTTTGACTTCATCCACATTATACCTCCCTCAAGGTATTTAGCAAAACTAAATGTCAAGAGACCTGTCTTATCCCAAGATTTTTCACACTGGGAAAAGTGGGGCCTTGTGAGTGGGAGTTTGGAGTCCCAGTTGTGTGGGACACAAAGATGTCCTTTTCTCTCTTGCCCCATGTAGGGCATTAAGTCATGAGCTACAAGACTAGAGGTATGGAGAGGCTGGTAGAGCAGCAGATAACGATGCTCAGAGGGTAATCAAGGGAGACATATCTTATTTACCATATTGCAGCCTCCATCAAGAAGCCCGTAAATGAGCTGCTGGAGATGCTTTACCTGTAGTTTCTCACAACTGACCCATGGGCAGCACCAGTGCTCTGCAAGCCAGACCCACACCCCCAACTCTGTGGCTCTCTCCCTGTGCATGTCCTGATAATGATAAAAGTAAACTTTGAAAGGAGCAGAAAATTAACACAAGCATGTAGGACAGAAAGAGACCACAAACTTGAACTTATACATTGTGATCAAAGGGGATACAAGAATAGTTCATTATATTCAAATCAATAATGTGATATGCAGATTAATAGAGTGAATAAAAAATTGTATCATTTTTATCAGATGCAGAAAAAGTCAGTTGAAAAAACATAGCATTCTTTTAGGATAAAAATCTTCAATAAAGTAGGAATAGACGGAACATACATCAACATAATAAAGGCCATACATAAAAATCCTACAGTTAATATAGTTTGATAATGGAAGATGGAAAACTTTTCCTCTAAGGTAACAAACAAGACAAGGGTGTCCACTCTTACCACTCCTATGCAACATACTATTTGAAATTCTAAACAGAGTAGTTTGGCAATAAAAGGCATCTAAATTTCATAAAAGTAGAAGAAGAGTATCTGTTTTCAGATAATATGACCTTATTTATGAAATGTCCTACACTCCACCAAAAAAGTATTAGAACTAACGAAAAACTTTAGTAAAGTTGCGGAAAGTAAAATCAACATATAGAAATTATTTATGTTTTCATATCCTAACAGGAAAATATCTGTAAAAGTAAAGAGGCATTTACATTTATGATATCATGAAAAATAGTAGAATGTTGTTAAGTCAGACGTTAAGTCATTTGCAGCCCCATGGATTGCAGCATTCCAGGTTTACTTGTTAACAGGTTAACTTCCTCCACTATCTTCCGCAGATTGCTCAAATTCATGTCCATTGAGTTGGTGATGCTATCTATCTCACTCTGCTCCCTCCTTCTCCTTTTGCCTTCAGTCTTTCCCGGCATCAGGGTCTTTTCCAGTGAGTCGGCTCTTCACATCAGGTGGCCAAAGTAGTGGATCTTCAGTTTCACCTCAGTCCTTCCAATGGATATTCAGGGTTAATTTCCTTGAGGATTGACTAATTTGATCTCCTTGCAATCCATGGGTCTCTCAAGAGTCTTCTCCAGCACCACAATTCAAAAGCCTCAATTGTTCAGCACTCAGCTTTCTTTATGATCCAAATTTCCCACCCATACATTACTACTGGAAAAACCATCTCTTTGACTAAATAGACCTTTGTTAGCAAAGTGATGTCTCTGCTTTTGAATACACTGTCTAGGTTTGTCATAACTTTCTTTACAAGGAGAAAACATCTTTTAATCTCATGGCTGCAGTCACTGTCCACAGTGATTTTTGAGACCAAGAAAATAAAATCTGTCACAGCTTCCACATTTTCCCCTTCTATTTGCCATGAAGTGATGGGACCAGACACCATAATCTTAGTTTTTTGAACACTGGGTTTTAAGCCAGCTTTTTCACTTTTCTCTTTGACCCTCATCAGTAATTATTTACTTCCTCTTTACTTCTGCCATTAGAATGGTGTCATCATCTTTACTTTTGAACCACCTGTTTGAATCTACCTGCCAATGCAGGAGAAACGTGTTTGATTCCTGGGTCAGAAAGATTGCCTGAAGGAGGAAATGGCAACCCACTCCAGTATTCCTGCCTGGAAAACTCCCATGGATAGAGGAGACTAGCAGGCTACAGTTCATTGTGTTGCACAGAGTCAAATCCAACTGAGTGACTAAGCATACACTGGGTACATATGTATATATACATACCTGAATTTATATGAACATAACGTGTAATATTTTGTCATGAGAAAAACACTGACATTTGTGACAACTTGCATGAACCTTGAGGACATTATACTAGGTGAAATAAATAAGACAGTGAAAGATAAATACTTTGTGATCTTACTTATATGCAGGATTTATAAAAGCCTATATCATAGAAACAGAGTAGAGTGGAGGTTGCCCAGGGATCGGGGTAAGGGAAATGGAAAATATGGGCAAAAAGCCTATAAACTTTCAGTTGCAAGATTTGAATAAGTTCTGGGGATCTAATGTACCGCATGGTGACTGTAGTTAATAATGCTGTATTATATAATTGAAAGTTGCTACAAGAGTAAAGCTTAAATGTGTTTACCATAAACATGGTAATTATGCGAGGTGAGGAACGTGTTAATTGAGCCTACTATGCTAGTTATTTTGTACTATTTACATATATTAGATCATCATGTTGGACACCTTAAGCTTACACAGTGTTATGTCAATTATATCTCAATAAAACTGGAAAAGAACAGCACTTTGGTCCCTTGGAGAACAATTCTATTTCTAATTCACCCACATATCTAGTGTATAGTATTTTGTGATCCTACATGAAAAGAGTCCCTTGGACTGCAAGGAGATCCAATCGGTCCATCCTAAAGGAAATCAGTCCTGAATATTCATCAGAAGGACTAATGCTGAAACTGAAACTCCAATACTTTGGCCACCTGATGCGAAGAACTGACTCATTGGAAAAGACCCTGATGCTGGGAAAGATTGAAGGCCAGAGGAAAAGGGGATGACAGAGGATGAGATGGTTGGATGGCATCACTGACTTGATGTACTTGAGTTTGAGAAAACTCTGGGAGTTGGTGATGGACAGGGAGGCCTGAGGTGCTGCCGTCCATGGGGTCACAAAGACTCAGATACGATGAGCAACTGAACTGAACTGAGATGAAAAGCTAGGGGACTTACCTGCTCCTTTTCTTCCCTTGATAGGGTCCACACTCCAATGTTTGTCTTCTAACCCAGGGGTCTCTCAGAATGTTTAGTTTCTCGGTATCTCAGGAATATCTTCTAGAATTGATATATGTCTCTAAAGGAATAATGGCCCCACAAATTTCTCTCATTTCTTTGGATATTTGTTCTCTTGAACTTGCCCAAGTAATTCTGCAGCACTTTCATAGCTATGAGATTTCAAATAGATGTACTTTTTTTTTTTTTTTTTTTAAGACTTTCTGCTTACTGGTAGCAGTTTATTTGGTCTGATTATTTTATGTTTACGTCAAGGAGTATTTTAAATTCATCTACATGTCAAACAACTTAGACGAGTCCAAAGAAATAGCAAAAACATAATTCTTGTTTTACAAATGATGTTATCGATGTATAAAGTAAAAATGGTGTCTTTTCCAATAGTTTGTTTATATTAAGGCTAATATAAGAACTGTGTATTTTTCTTTATATTCCAATTTGTGTTTTTTTGTTTTTTTTCCTCAATATCATGCTGTCCTCTTTAAAAGCACTCAGATATCTCTTCCAGGGGTACCCAAGTTAAATTTTTTTCTCATTCTTGTTATTGCTTCTTACCAAAAAAAAAAACTATCAGTAGCCCTTTTCTTGCATGTGTTTTATTCTACATACAATAGTCTCATGCAATTTAAAAAGTATTCTTAATACCAAAAATTTGCGGTAAATTTGCTGTTGTATTACATTAATCAGTAGTGCCAGTGCTTTTAGAAAGAATTTATGAATATCTATAAAAATGAAACAATTATACATCTTTGGATGTATCCTTGGATTTCCAGAGATAATCTTTGTATCCTATCCATCAATCCCCAGTGTCTTGTCTCAGAGTTACATAGAAATTTTGGAAATTAACAAAATGGTGTGATATACTAGGTTTTGACTTATATGTAATAAAAGTTTCTGAGAAGAAATTTCCAGATCTTTTGATGTAGGGATTAAGCAAAAATGCATCTAATGAAAGAATTGATGATATGTTTACCTGCGTACTCTTGGTCACCAAGATGTAAAAATGAACTCAGATACATTCATATAAAATGCGTTGTGTATTGTAAACTTGTGGCCATCATGGAAATGTAATTTGGATGCTAGTTTACAGGAAGGCTCAAGGAAATCAGACCCAGAAGAGTGGGAGCCAGAGACAATTACCTCTGTAATTCTGAGAAGCTGCATCATATTTGGCTCTCTCTCCTCTCACTCTATGACTCATTGTCATCCTCATCTCTCCTTTCTAATGTGAATCTTCTCTTTTCGGCTCTCTTCTCACCCAGTCAACTCCCTTTTTTATACTTAATGTGGTTTTTGCTTTCTCATTTATTTCTCTTCCTTGTGAATTTGGGATGCTTTATTAAAGTTCAAGTCCAAAATCCACATTATCATTTGCTAATACTTAAAAAAGACCAACTGCAATCTCATCATTCATTTCAGGTTTTCAGGGGAAATAAACTGATTGGTTCTCAACTAGGGAAATAATGATCATAACTTAGGTGTTAACTTTGGTCCATCAGTCTTGCCTGAGGGATGGCAAACATTGGAAAATTAGGTAGATATTATGGCTACATGCTAGAGATTATGAGTACTATTGTCTGGTACCAAATAAGGTTAAATTTTAGAATGAAAGAGATAGGGATGTAGTATCAGCTCTCTAATGCTGTATTCTAAGCTAAGCTAACAGTAGTCTGTCTGGTTTTGCCCTCAGCAGGTAGGTCAAGTTCACAAACTGTTAGCCTATGAGCTTAGTATGTCAGAGAATGCATTCATGCTGAACAGCTGAGGTATTTTGCTTTGTTTTATTTTGAATTTAATATCTGTATTTGTGGCATACACTTCCCGAGTCTACACAAGCCGTATATGCCAGCAGGTTGCTGTTACTGACTTGTCACAGAAAACATTGAAATTTACAACCACAATGTTAGAGTCCATAACATATGTGGAATTTGCCATGATTATTGTTATAAAGTTGTTGGAATACTTGGCCTATGGAGACATCCTTACAACTAGGCAGGAAGGATGCTTTCTCTTTACATAATGTGAACTCAGTATTATGATGGACTGTTTTAATATGCTACCTTATTTAAAAATGGCAGAAACTCTGAAGATATTTATTATTATCTGTATATGGGGATTAAAAATAGCAATTCTGGGCTTGACTGCAAGTTCTGCTTACCATCTATGTTTCCTTGGAAAGATACTTAAACTCCATTAGTCTCAATTTCCTCCTTTGTAAAATGGTGGTGATAATACCTGAAATGTAGGTTTAATGTCAAAATTAAATGATAAAAGTGTTTAAAATTACTTACATATAATAGATAATTAAGCTTTCCCTTGTCTTTGGCTCAGTGATTTCAGACAATACAAATTTAATTATTTGATGAATCATCTATCATCATCTCTACTCTTGAGCTGTGTGGTTACTACTTAAGTTGGAAAGATATTTCCATAATTTTTTTAAGCTTCTATATACTCAGGACCAGTGACACAAATTTGAGTACTGACTGTTTTAATCTACTTGTTGTATTAAAGAAGTTATTTAGTCAGAGGAATAGAAGTGAAATCACTTAAACTCATTTGGGTCAAGGGGTTTTGGTTCTACAACATTGTTCATTTTCAGTGTTTTACTGTTCATGAAGGTCAGCACTGCCTTTTTAGAATTTGCTATTAGTTCTGTGTTAAAATTGTCACACGCTAACTGAATTATTTCAGTATCATATCAATAGATCCAGGACAATTCATAATAATAATCTTTTCAAATCATTCTGTTGGAGCATACAATTCATTCTCATATCATTACAGGTGTAAATATGATTACCAGAAGCTATGTGTCCTAGTAGATGGTTTATTTTCTTTGGTGCATTCATCTTCTCTGGGAAATTCATTTCAACTTATTTTTGCATGAGAAACAGGTTGTTGTTTCAGGTCTTATTCCCTCCTAATGACCTTTTTTATTCACTTGTGTGTTTGACTTGGAGACATGGGAGATTTCATTTGGGGGGTTGGGGCATGATTTTCTTTGTCTGGAGCTTTAAGTGCTTGAGGCTTGTCAGGAGAAAAAAAACTCTTGAGGTAGCCAGGGCCAGATGACTTTAAAAGGTTTACATTTTAATCTGAAGATGATGGAAGGACATTGAAGGACTTTGAGTAGGTTAATGGGCTGACTTTGAATATTCCGTATTTCCTAAGTGCCTCCCACATAGTCTTTTGTGAGTTTTACTTTGTTTATATTTTTGAAAAGGTTTCTTGATCACAGTGTAAAAGATATGTTAGAGCAAAAATTGGAATTGTTGTAACTCTAGTGGGCCTTGATTAAGAGCTGAAATAAAACCATGACAGAGATAAAATACCAAGGAAGGAAAATAATTTAAAAATAGGGGAAGAAAGAGAAGGGGAAAATCAGATTCTCAACCATAATATTAATGGAGTAAAAGAAAGCACTTTGCAATCAGAGGGTAGTTTCAGTTTTATAAAATAGTGTTCTTACCATATTCCTCTTTTTGTCTGCTCCCTGGCCCAATTCCTTTACCTTTTCAAATACCTTCCAAAAAAACTTTAATTATAGGGAAAAGTGTATGGTACCAGAATTAACTATCAGATATTTTTAGAACATAAATACCTGTCAATGGTAACATTCCTATATCATGAGTATCAACTAAAATATGGATTTTTACATTACAGATTTCCCAGATTGCATGCTGGTATGGTAGAGATATGGAGATTAGCATTATAAAGCTGAGAGTGGAGCTAAGACAATATATACTCCAAAGGAGAAGAAAGTAATAAAGAGATAGGAAAGCAGATGGGGAAACTCAAGGTCTCTTTTTCTTTCACTTCTATCTGTCCTATGTAAGGGAACCTATTTGTTCACCACTATCTATACAGTTGTTGGTTTAGCAACTCTGAAGAAAGATCCTAGTTAAAATGTGTTCCTCCCCAGTCTGCTGTGGTCATATATTCCTCTTCAAAATAGAGGCCATTGGGTTCAGTTCAGTTCAGTTGCTCAGTCGTGTCCGACTGTGACTTCATGGACTGCAGTACTCCATGCTTCCCTGTTCTTCAAAATCTCCTGGAGTTTGCTTAAACTCATGTACATTGAGTCAATGATGCCATCCAACCATCTCATCCTCTCTTGCCCCCTTCTCCTCCTGGAGGTAACTGAAATGGTGGCATGATTACAAATAAATCTGTCTGTCTTATCTATCTAGGATATAGATCTATCTATCTATCTTCATAATCTTGCCTCTCCCAGTACAGTTCTTTATCTCAGTAGTTCCAGGCTCATTGTTTTGGTAGGGTAATATCATAACTGCTCTAATCTCCACCCTTGCTATAAAGAATGAGGTATATACAGAGTAAAGCAGTTTAGACGCCTAAAGTAGGAATGAATCTGGTGTTGCAAGGATATGTAGAGAGACTTCTGTGGGTAGAGCATAATTAACAGAAGATTTTTTGGTGTAATTAGAGGCCAAAAGATATACAGGAATCAGACAATATAAGGTCTCTTAAGACATAATAGAGAATTTAAATTTTATTTAGTTACAAAATAAAGCTGCTGGAGTATTATAAGCAGGGGAGGGAAATGATTGATATTTCATTTTGACTGGTGTTTGAGTAGAAAGAAGAATAGAAGGGAGATCAAACAGGAGACTGGGAACATTCCAAGGAAAAGATAATGATGGTTTTGACCAGGTTAGTTGTGATACAGATGGAGACAATTGGAGAGATTTTGGTAATGTTCTGGAGTTAGAGTCCACTGAACTTCTAAATGGTTCAAATGTGTGGATTATGGGAAGAAGAGAAATTAAGAATCGCTTGATCACACAGAGTTGGACATGACTGAAGCGACTTAGCAGCAGCAGCAGCAGCAGCAGCAATTGGTCATCCATGTCTTTAAAAAGAACAATTTCATGGAAGTTGTAGAGACACAAGCTCAGGATGACTAGTTGAGATGAGAATTAGAGATTGGAAAAAAGAAGCAGTGATGAGAGGGAACACTGTAAGGAATTTTCTGTGGGAAAAACAGGGAGATGGGATGGTTGCTGGAAAAAAATAAGAGGTCTTGGGAGGAGTTGTTTCTTTTTAGTTTGAGAGCTCCTATTTGAGTATTTGAGGCTTCCTACATGGCGCAGTTGTAAAGAATCTGCCTGCCAATGCAGGAGACACAGGTTCAGTCCCCATGATCCAGGAAGATCCCCTGGAATAGAAAATGGCAACCCACTCTAGTATACTTGCCTAGAAAGTTCCATGGACAGAGGAGCCTGGTGGGCTACAGTGCATGGGGTTGCAACGGGTCAGACACGCAGAGCACACACGCACTCACTTATTTGAATACTCACAGATTATTGGTGAAAATAATGCAGTAGAGTTTCACTGAGGATATTGGGGAAAGATGGAAGAATTTTTTAATATAATTTTATTTAGGTTTTTTTTTTTTTTTTTGACTGTGCCAGATCTTGTTGCTGCATGCAGGCTTTCTCTAGTTATAGCAAGTGAGGGGCTACTTTCTAGTCATGGTCCACGGTCTTCTCATTGTTATGGATTCTCTTGTTGCAGAACATGGGCTCTAGGGCTCTCAGGCTCAGTAGTTGTGGCTCACAGGCTTGGTTGCTACGAGGCATGTGGCATCTTCCTAGACTAGGGATTGAGCCAGTGTCACCTGAATTCCAAGGTGGGCTCTTGGCCACTGAACCACCAGGGAAGCTCTGGAAGAATTTTAAACTAAGTAAAGAATTATTGAAAGGTGAAAAATGTATTTGTGTTTGAATTTTTAAAATTTTCCTATTGACAGATTTTATCATGCTTTAAAGAAAATTATCACAGCATATGAAAAGTCAGTGATAAAATCAGTCTTGCTTTTTCAGAAATCACTAAGAGAGTAAGCCTTGCTTGCCGCAGTCCATGGAGTTGCAAAGAGTTGGACACAACTAAGTGACTGAACAACAACAACAAAGAGAGTGAGTTGGAAAGTTTTCTGTAAATCAGGTTCTTCTGTTCCCTCCTCTCAATGCCAATACTTTAATTTTTATTGCATAATTATACAGAAAGATTTTGAGATAGTCCACCCCCTTTTTCCTCTACTTATCGTTTTTCAGTAGTATTGATTTTTTATTTTGTATATATGATTATAAAATTATTGGGTCATCATTTCATAGTATTTGTGGAAAAAGTAAAGGAAAAATGAAGCATTGTTGTAAAGCAAGGTTTGATAGTCCTTTTTGGGAGGTGGTGGGGGGAGCTTGGGAGTTTGGGAAAGAGAAATGAGCCATCATATCAGATAGCAGAGGACAGTAGTTCTGCAGGTAGCAGTCCTGATCCAGACCTAACCACAGTTCGAGAAATCATAGTATTTGCACTTAATAATTTGGTGTTCTTTGTAGTAGATAATCACAGTGTTTGAGTGAGATTGAACTGAATTCACCATTGATGCTTTAGGCAGTGATACAGAATTGCCTGAGAGGATATTTGCAGCTGGTTTCAAGAGAAGTGTGAACTCTACAAGCAGTTTTTTTACTGTGTACAGAACTTGAAGGTTTCAGTATTAGGTTATAATTGTGTTGAAATCTAAATGATAAATGCAGACTGGATTACTCACCTTTCATCATTAGTCTGCAAAAATGTCTCTTGGGTGTGTTTATGGTATAATTCCTTGATGCATACAGTTATGCTAGGATAGAGTCAGAGTCATCTGTGTGCATGCAGTGTACATTTTAAATGTGCTTGCCTTAAATTTGTAATTCAGTATACTCTGTGACTTTCTGGCAGTTTTATCTTTTAAATCCAGACTCTAGATCTAAGTATTTAACCTGTGTGTTTAATTAGAAGTTTTATTTGACCTTCTAATTGTGGTTGAAGGCAGATGGATAGAATACAAGGTTTTAGAAATGGACTCTTTTATTTGAACTGAAGAATGTGTGTGTGGCGTGGAGATTTGCATAGGTAAATACTCAATTTCTATTTTGGCCATAAACCAACTTCTCTCCTTCTTTATTTGAATAGAACTACAAATAATGTAAAATGTCATTCATAACAGCTACAACATAAGTTTATATGATTTTTTTTTAAAATGTTAAACCTATCAGATATTTTAACTTCCTTGGTCAAGATCCTAGATTTCCAATGATCTCAAAGACAATTCTAAGGTAGGAAAAACACTTTGAATCTCCTTCTGCAGTAAGTAATTTAATCTTAAAACCTTTTTTCAAGTTCTGATTCCATTGGTGCTACTATTTGATGATCTATAAAGCAGTCATTAACCACTGATCATATGTGCAAATAATCAGCTTCTCTATAAATTTAGTGATTTCAGCCTATTGAGGGTTCAGTTTTTGGCTAACCAATATTCCATTATTTGTGTTACTTGGAAACAGTCAGAAAAAGACATAAAAAAGATGTTTAACATCTTGTAAATAACTGGAGGAATTTAGATCTAGCCTTTAGTCAAAAAGCCGTTGTATTATATAGAGTAGTCCATGAAAGAACATTTTGGGGACAGTAAAATAGCTAAGATTTATTCATCCATTTACTTATTCAGCATAAATTCTATCGACTCAGTGCCTATTATGTGTCAGATATGCTTCTAGGCAAGGGGAATACAGTAATAAATAGGCTAGACAATTTTTTTTGCCTTTTAGGAGCTTATATCCTAATGGGAAAATAGACAGTATACAAATAAATATATACTATGTCAGGTACAGCTTTGTACACAAAAGTACAGTGGAGGGCATAAGGGATCTCTGGGAAGAGGGTGTTGGTATTTTATTAGATTCATTAAGAAAAATTGAGGGCAAGAGAAGAAGGAGGTGACAGAGAATGATATAGTTGGATGACATCACTGACTCAATGGGCATGAGTTTAAGCAAACTCTGGGAGATAGTGAAGGATAGGGAAGCCTGGTGTGCTGCAGTTCACGGGGTCACAAAGAGTCAGACATGACTTAGCGACTGAACAGCAACATCAAGAAAGGCTTAATTGACAAGGAAAGGAAAAATCTTGCATCTCTTTGGGAGAAAAACACTTCAGGCAGAGACTAAATCAAGTACAAAAGTCCTGAATTTGCATGTTGTGGTTAAGTGGCTAGCTTATGTTTGACACTTTGAGACCCAGAGACTGCAGCACACCAGGCTTCCCTGTCTTTCAATATCTCTTGGAGTTTGCCCAAACTATGTCCATTCAGTTGATGATGCGATCCAACCATCTCATCCTTTGTCACTCCCTTCTCCTGCCACCCTCAGTCTTTCGCAGCATCAGGGTCTTTTCCAATGAGTCAGCTCCTTGCATCAGGTGGCCAAAGTGTTGGTGCCAAAGTGTTGGGAGTTTCAGCATCAGTATCAGTCCTTCCAATGGATACCCAGGGTTGATTTCATTAAGATTAACTGGTTTGGTCTCCTTGCTGTCCATGGGACTCTTGAGAGTCTTCTCCAGCACCACAGTTGAGTTTGCATAGTGTTTGACATTTGAAAAGTGAAGTGAGGCCAGTATAGATGGACTGGAGTGGAAAAGGATATAAGGTAGTTTACAAGATTATAAGATAGTGAGGCCTGAAGATCTAGATTTTATAGGTGACTATATGTATTCTGGCTTTTTCTTTTTTTTTTTGTATTCTGGCTTTTATTCTGAGTGAAATGATTAGTGATTGGATAGCTTAAAAAGGATAAACAGTACAATATGACTTGTATTCTAAAAGAATAGCTCTGATTGCTAAGTGAAGAATAAATGTATAAGGAGCATAGAATGGACACAAAGGAAATGTTTACAAGGTTATTACAATAATTTGGGAAATAGATGGTGACAGTAGAGTAAATATAATAGATTTTCTTTGTATTGAGGACTGAGCTAACAAGTGTTTATTTTTTTATTTTAATATTCTTTTCTATTATGGTTTACCATGAAATATTGAATACCTTAATAGTTCTTTATGCTATACAGTAGAACCTTGTTGTTTATCCATTCAATATACAAAAACTTACATCTGCTAACCCTAACCCCCCATTCCATCCCTTCCCCATACCCCTCCCTCCTGGCAACCATCAGTCTCTTCTCTATATCTGTGATTCTATTTCTGTTCCATAGATAGGTTCATTTGTGTCATATTTTAGATTCCATATATAAGCGTTAACATATGGCATTTGTCTGTCTTTCTGTCTCACTTCATTTAGTATGATAATCTCTCGTTGCACCCATGTTGGTGCAAATGGCATTATTTCATTCTTTTATATGGCTGAGTAATATTTCACTGTATATTTGTACCACATCTTCTTTATCCATTCATCTATGTTTCTGTGTCTTGGCTATTGTAAATAGTGTTGTTATGAACATAAAGGGTGCATGTATCTTTTTGAATTATAGTTTTGTCTGGATGTATGCCCAAGAGTGGAAATGCTGGGTCAGATGGTAGTTTTAAGGTTCCTGGGAAACTTCCATACTGTTTTCCACAGTGGCTGTACCAGCTTATATTCCCACCAACAGTAGAGGAGGGTTCACTTTTCTTCACAGCTTCTCCAACATCAGTTATTTGTAGACTTTTTAATGATGGCCATTCTGACCAGTGTGCAGTGGTACCTCACTGTAGTTTTGATTTGCATTTCCCTAATAATTAGCAGTGTTGAACATCTTTTCAAGTGCCTATTAGCCATCTACATTTGTTCTTTGGACTTCCCTGGTGGTTCAGTGATAAAGAATTCACCTGCCAATGCAGGAGATGCAGGTTCAATTTGTGGGTCAATTTCCTGGGATACAGGAAAGATCCCCTGGAGAAGGAAATGGCAGCCCACTCCAGTATTCTTTTTTTTTTTTTTTTTAATTTTTTTTCCATTTATTTTTATTAGTTGGAAGCTAATTACTTTACAACATTGTAGTGGTTTTTGCCATACATTGACATGAATCAGCCATGGGTTTACATGTGTTCCCCATCCCGATCCCCCCTCCCGCCTCCCTCCCCATCCCATCCCTCTGGGTCTTCCCAGTGCACCAGCCCCGAGCACTTGTCTCATGCATCCAACCTGGACTGATGATCTCTTTCACCCTTGATAGTATACTTGTTTCAGTGCTGTTCTCTCAGAACATCCCACCCTTGCCTTCTCCCACAGAGTCTAAAAGTCTGTTCTGTACATCTGTGTCTCTTTCTCTGTTTTGCATATAGGGTTATCGTTACCATGTTTTTAAATTCCATATATATGTGTTAGTATACTGTATTGATCTTTATCTTTCTGGCTTACTTCACTCTGTATAATGGGCTTCAGTTTCATCCACCTCCTTAGAACTGATTCAAATGAATTCTTTTTAATGGCTGAGTAATATTCCATGGTGTATATGTACCACAGCTTCCTTATCCATTCATCTGCTGATGGGCATCTAGGTTGCTTCCATGTCCTGGCTATTATAAACAGTGCTGCGATGAACACTGGGGTATGTGGATCTCTTTCAGATCTGGTTTCCTCAGTGTGTATGCTCAGGAGTGGGATTGCTGGGTCATGTGGCAGTTATATTTCCAGTTTTTTAAGGAATCTCCACACTGTTCTCCACTAGTGGCTGTACTAGTTTGCATTCCCACCAACAGTGTAAGAGGGTTCCCTTTCCTCCACACCCTCTCCAGCATTTATTGCTTGTAGACTTTTGACAAGTGTTTAAAAATGGTTATACATGAGGTATGAGAGAAAGAAGGAGAAAAATGACATGATACTTTTTAGTGTACTAACATGGAAAACTAGAATAACTGTTTTCAGAAATGAGAATTAGAAGCAGGCTGTACAAAAAGCACTTTTTTTTTTCTGGATATGTTGAATTTGAAATGTCTGTTATACATTTAAATGAAAGTACTGAATAGGCAGCTAGAGATATGAGCATGACATTTAAGGCAGATTATAAACATATATTTGGTAATTATCAACATACAGGAAATATAGATGGTGTTCAATGCTTAAAGACTTGAGAATATTGTTGGAACTGAACTTTCTTTTTTAGAGAGGGAGGAGGCCCAGTTCCCCAACCAAGGGTTGAACCCAGGCTCTGGCAGTGAAAGCCCAAAATCCTAACCACTAGGCAACCAGGAAACTCCCTGAAACTGAGTTTTATAGAGTAGTTGAGGATTGAACCTGGGAGCACTTTAGCTTTTAAAATTTGACGATGATGCTCAGTCGCTCAGTCATGTCTGACTATTTGCAACTCCATGTTCTGTAACCTGCTGGGCTCTCTGGCCATGGGATTTTCAAGCAAGAACCCTGGAGTGGATTGTCATTTCCTATTCCAGAGGATCTTCTCAACCCAGCGATCAGACCCACATCTCCAGCATCTCCTGCATTGACAGGCAAATAGATTCTTTATCACTGAACCACCTGGGAAGCCCCAAAATTTGAGAGGACTTCTTAAAATCTAGCAAAGAGAAATGTAAGAACTGGTTAGTGAAGTGAAGCAAAGTTTAATGAATACACAGTAATAAATCATGTCAAACAACTGATCAATTAAGTTGAACATTAATTTTTGGTCATAGAAGTTGGTAAAATGAATGTTATCTGAGTCATTGACAGAAAGTTTGTAAACAAGAAAGAAGGATTCAGAGACAGTAAGCTTTGCATTTTTTGCTAGGGAGACTGGCACTCATAAATGAACTACTACTGTATTAAGGTATGTATATAAACAGAAGGAAGACTTCACTCAATAACTGTATGTATAATCAGTGTTTTATAATCCTTGTAGAGTACTGTATTGTGTTTCAAGGACAATATACAGAGATTAATATTTTAATCCTATCAAGTAGTTTGGAATATTCATATTAAATCTTTCCCCAATCCTCCCTACTGCACTCATTTTTTAGCTAAGATATTAACTATTATTTAATTATATTGATATGTCATCTTTGTAAAGATTTAAAAAAATAGTATATTTTCCCAACTTCATAGTGGTTGCCTAAGGTTGAATTTTAATCAGAATGTTAAAAAACGTTCCTTTCGCCTATGCTCCCCACCTCCGTGCAGACACATTGTTTTAGAATGTTGGTGGTGGGATGCCTCCACCATAAACACAAGGTATCACAAGATATTTGTAGCCTGTGATATTCTTGGGGTAATTATAGTAACAATAATCTTTATTCTCAGTTCAACCGCTGACTATCCTATCATAATCTCCCATACTAAATCCCTTACAGAAGTAAAGGTGTGCACATCTTCAAGCAGGAACATAACCGGCCTCAGGATCTAGGGCTCCATACAACATGTCCAGTGTTCAAGAAATAATTACAAAGCCCACTCAAAGACAAGAAAAAACAGTTTAAAAAGATTTAAAAATTTACATAATTAATCCCACATATGATACAAATATTATAGCTATTAGGGATTTAAAATAGCTATTTTTGTTAGTCTCAGGTGCTCAAGATAAAGGTAGACAACACATAAGTAAAGATAGGTAACTTATGCAAAAGGATAAAAAAAACTATAAGAAATAATAAAATGGAAATGCTGGAAATCAAAATCATAGCAATCAAAATGAAGAATGCCTTTTTCAAGCATATTAGAGGACTCAAAAACATCAAGGAATGAATCAGTGATAGCAAGAAAGTAGAAATTATCAAAACTGGAAAAAAAAAAAAAAAAACCTAAAGAAAGCGGTCAGAAGAGAACATTCAAAGTCTTTTGGACAATATAAGATACTTAATCCTATACACCCAACGTAAGAGCACCTCAATACATAAGACAAACACTAACAGATATAAAAGGAGAAACTGACAGTAACACAATAATAGTAGGAGACTTTAACACCCCACTCACACTAATGGACAGATCATCAAAATAGAAAATTAATATGGAAGCACAAGTCTTAAATGATACATTAAGATGGATCTCATTGATATCTTCAGGACATTTCATCCAAATTCAGAAGAATACACCTTCTTCTCAAATGTTGAATTCAATACAAAGTATAAAGTGAATATTCATGTGTATATGTGCTCAGTTGTGTCTGGCAGAATGGATACAAAAACAAGACCTCTATATATGCTGTCTACAAGAAATCCACTTCAGACTTCAAGACACATATAGACTGAAAGTAAGAGGATGGAAAAATATATTCCATACAAATGGGAAGCAAAAGACAGCTGGAGTAGCAATCCTCATATCAGACAAAATAGACCTTAAAATAAAGACTACAAGAGATAAAGAAGGATGCTACATGATGATCAAGGGGTCAATCCAAGAAGAAGACATAACGATTGTAAATATCTTTGCCGTTTCCTTCTCTAAGGGATCTTCCCGACCCAGGGATCAAAACCTCATCTCTTGCATCTCCTGCATTGGCAGGCAGATTCTTTACCACTGTGCCGCCTGGGAAGGTAAATTCATACTAATATAAATAAATAAATAGGTGGATAGATGGAGAAAAGAGGACAAACCAATCTTACATAATTTAAAATGATATGTATAGATGTTCCCCTTCAGAAAGTGGAGTTTAATCCACCTAGCCTAGAGTATGGACTGGACTTAGTGACTTGTTTAAAAAGAGTGGAATGTGGAAAGTGGAAGAATCATAAGAGAATATTATGAAAAACGCTATACCTATAAATTCAATCACTTAAAATTCAGTTCTCTGAAAGACACTGAACTGTGAAAACTCACTGAAAAATAATTAGGATTCTTAAATAGTGAGAAGGAGGGAGAGAGGGAAAGGGCAAAGGGGTGGGGAGAGAGAGAGTTAACACCATGTCATATCATTGGTAGAATACATGTGCGCACACTCACACACACATGCACACAAACACACTATTCAAAGAGAGATTATAAAGAGATATATAATTTATATTACATGTATAATATAGATATAAATTATACACACACATATATAGATAGAATAGGCATATAAATAATTGAATGTGTTGTTAGCTGCTTCTCCCCACCAATAAAGAAAATTCTAGGTCCAGATGATTTCACTAGCAAATTCTACCAAATATTTAAAAAAGAAATAAAATCAATTCTACAAAATTGCTTGCAGAAAGTTAAAAAATAGGGAATACTTCCTAGCTCATTTTCTGATGCCAGCATTATTGATGAGAATGCAAATCATTTTAGTTAACATGTGGTTACATTTTAAAGTTAAACACACTTAAAATATGACTCAGATATTTCACTCTTAGAAACTACCAAATGAAAAAGAAAACATGTATCCACAAATAGGAATTTTAATGATTGTTCTAAGGAGCATTCACTATTTATAACCATCCCAAATTTGAAACAACCTTCCCAAATTTGAAACAACCACATACCCATCAACTGGTGAATGGATAAACAAATTTAAATAAGTTAGTTTACACACCCAAACGTGTGTGTGTGTGTATACTGAAATACTATTCATCAATAAAATAAAGAATAAAGACCTGATATATGCTACATATGTGAACATCAGAAATGTCAAAACATGATGCTAAGTGGAACAGATTACTACATGTTTTATAATTCCATTTTTGTGAAATTCTAGAAACGACAGTACTATTACAACAGAAAGCAAATTAGTAGTTGCCTTAGATTAAGGTAATGGGAGGAAATTCATTGCCCATCTGCAGGAGGAAACTTTTTAGGACAGTGGATCTCTTTTACATCTTCACTGTGGTGGTTATTACATGATACTATATACCCTTACTAAAATTCAGTGAACTGTATGTGTAGAGAGAGTAAATTTTGTTTTATGAAAATTGCATAACAGTTATTCCAGAAAAAGTAAATACACTGTCAGATACAGGAATAAATATGTCATAAGGGTAGTGCTGCTCCACATTGAACATTTATTCCATGTTTTAATAACAGCAATAAAGATGAAAATATAATTATTTCAAGAAATTCAAACTGTCTAGAAGGGATAATTAGATGATTCAGATTGAATAAATTAATTATCTACCTTATACTATATGGAATTTTCTTCAGATGTTTTTACCCTTTGTCTTGGAAACTAAGATGAGTATCTTTGTAGAGACTGTTGCAGTACCTTTGAAATTCCTTCTTCTTATGACAACGAAGTAGGTTTTAAAAAGTGCAAAGATGGTGATTATTTATGGGACAAGGTTTCCTCTCCCATTTTCACTTCCCTCCTCTATGATTCTTAATTATTCTTTTGTGAGATGGTATTGGGTATCCTATAATTTCACCCTTGTCCTTCTATAATTATCACATGTGGTGGCTCCTAGAAAAAGGCACTCCAAATCAGCATTTTCAAAAACAAACAAACTAGCATCTAACCATTTTTCACAACAAAATCTTTGCCAAGTAAGGCCCAGTTTAGTGAAACAAGGAATGATTCTTTGCCCCAACTGAAGCCACATTTACAAAAACCTAGTAAAGAAAAAAATAGAATGTTTGTGGAAGTCTTCAATCTATTCCTTAGTGGAGCTAAGAGGCCTCTTTCATTTCCATTGACTTAAATTTCTGGCAGGTCTAGATAAATATGTTTGGAAATAACTTTTTTGTCACATTTGATTTTGGTTTTTGGTCTATAAAAAGTAGAGAAGGGAAAAAATTATGTGTGGGTTCAAAATTGAGTATCAAATGTTGTGTCTCCAAAAATACATTTTAAAATATTTTTGAAGTTTTTGTATTAAAATTTAGTGAACAATCAAATGTAGAAAATATGCCCACATATTACCAGACCTGACTGACTGCTGTGATGATGTTACCATAATATTTAGGGAAGAACAAGATGTGAATCCATTCATTATCAAAAGCATGCTGAATGAATCATGCGTATTTGCCTGTACATCACTTTTAAGTATGTTTAATGAATTTTTCATCTTTAATTTAAAATGGTATTTTTTTGCTTCTCTCAAAGCATACTTATTTGGTACCTTTCATGTGTCAGGTTCTGTCCTAGACACTGATCATATAGCAGAGAAAAAAGTGACACAGCTCCCCACCTATGAGACCTCTTATTCTAATGGAGATGAAAGAGTATTATTTTAAAAACCCCATAAAACAAATATACAGCTATAGCTTGGAATAAGTGCTAGGAAGCAGAAATGTGCTCTGAGAGAGTGGAACGAACAACACAAAGCTTTGGGAAATGAATGGAAGATCTGCTGCAACCTTGTGGTTGAATTTGGTGTGGTGTGCCGGTGTTAGCAAAGAGAATTGCATAGGTGGAGATGTTGAAGCCAGTTTCTAAGCTAACGTTAGCAACATAGTAAGAAGCTCAAAGAACTCCTTGGGGCTGAAACATAGGAACAAAAAGTAGATTGACCTAAAGTGAGTTTGGAAAGATAAAGGTAACGTGATGGTAGAGCATTACAAAAAAATGTGGTAAAGAAAGAAGTGGGTAACATACCACACACATTTGACCACATAGGCCAAATTGATTTTTTTTAATGTATTTATTTACTCTAATTGGAGGATAATTACTCTACAATATGTGGATAGTTTTTGCAGTGCATCAACATGAAATTGGCCATAGGCATACATATGTCCCATCCCTCCTGAACCCCCCTCCCACATCCCTCCCTACTCAATCCACCTAGGTGGTCCCAGAGCACCAGATTTGGGTTCCCTGCATTATATATCAAACTTCCACTGGATATCTCTTTTAAATATGGTAATGTGTATGTTTCAATGCTATTCTCTCAAGTCATCTGACTCTTTCCTTCTCCTACTGTGTCCAAAATTCTGTTCTTTTTTTCTGTGTCTCCTTTTTTTCCCTACACATAGAATCATTGGTTCCATCTCTCTAGAGTCCACATATATGTGTTAATATATGATAACTGTCCTCCTCTTGCTGACTTACTTCACTCTGTATAATAGGCTCTAGGTTCATTCATCACATTAGAACTGACTCAAATGTGTTCCTTTTTATAGCTGAGTAATATTTTGTTGTGTATATGTACCACAACTTCCTTATCCATTCATCTGCTGAAATGGATAGATGTTGCTTCCCTGTCCTAGCCACATGTGTCTTTTCCAATTCTGGTGTCCTCAGGATATATATCCAGTAGTGGGATTGCTGGGTTGACTACTTCTGCTTCATTGACTGTGTGAAAACCGTTGACTGTGTGGATCACAACAAACTGTGGAAAATTCTTCAGGAGGTGAGAGTACCAGACTACCTGACCTGCCTCCTGAGAAACCTATATGTAGGTCAAGAAGCAACTGTTAGAACCAAACATGGAGCAATGGACTGGTTCCAAATTGGGAAAGGAGTACATAAGGTTTGTATATTGTCACCCTGCTTATTTAACTTATGTACAAAGTACATCATGCCAAATGCCAAGCTGGATGAAGCACAGGCTGGAATCAAGATTGCCAGAAGAAATATCAATAGCCTCAGATATGCAGATGACACCACTCTTATGGAAGAAAGTGAAGAGGAACTGAAGAGCCTCTTGATGAAGGTGAAAGAGGAGAGTGCAAAGCTGGCTTAAAACTTAACATTCAAAAACTAAGATCATGACATCCGGTGCCATCATTTTATGGCAAATAGATGGGGAAGCAATGGAAACAGTGACAGACTTTATTTTTTTGGGCTCCAAAATTACTGCAGATGATGACTGCAGTCATGAAATCAAAAGATGCTTACTCCTTGGAAGAAAAGTTATGACAAACTTAGTGTATTAAAAACAGAGATACCACTTTGCCAACAAAAGTTCATATAATCAAAGCTCTGGTTTTTTCAGTAGTCATGTGCTCAGTTGGTCAGTCGTGTCTGACTCTTTGTGACACCATGAACTGTGGCCCACCAGGCTCCCTGTCCATGGAATTCTCCAGCAAGAATACTGGAGTGAGTTGCCATTTCCTTCTCCAAGCAGTCATGTATGTATATGCAAACTGGACCATACAGAAGGCTGAGTGCTGAAGAATTGATACTTTCAAAGTGTGATGTTGGAGAAGACTTGAGAATCACTTGGACTGCAAGGAGATCAAATCAGTCAATCCTAAAGGAAATCAATCCTAAATATTCATTGGAAGGACTGATGCTGAAGCTGAAGCTCCAGTATATTGGTCATCTGATTCAAGGAGCTGACTTTTTGGAAAAGACAGGATGCTGAGAAAGATTGAAGGCAGGAGGTGAAGGGGATGACAGAGGACAAGATTGTTGGATGGCATCATCAACTCAATGGACGTGAATCTGAGCAAAGATGGTGAAGGACAGGGAAGCCTGGCATGCTGCAGTCCATGGGGCTGCAAACAGTTGGACATGACAGACCAACTGAAAAACAACAGTGGTTTTACTCCTAACTCCTTAATAAATCTCCGTAAGTTCTCCATAGTGGTTGTATCAGTTTGTATTCTCACCAACAGTGTAAGAGGGCTCCCTTTTCTTCATACCCTCTTCAGCATTTATTGTTTGCAGACTTTTTGATGATGGTCATTCTGACTGTTGTGAGATGATACCTCGTGGTTCTGATTTTCATTTCTCTAATAATGAGTGATGTTAAGCATCTTTTTGTATGTTTATTAGCCATCTGTATGTATTCTTTGGAGAAATGTCTGTTTAGATCTTCTGCCCACTTTTTGATTGGGTTGTTTGTTTTTCTGGTATTGAGCTGCACAAGCTGCTTGTATTTTTGGAGATTAATTCTTTGTTAAGGGAGACAAAAATATACGATAGAGAAAAGACAGTCTCTTCAACAAATGGTGCTGGAAAAACTGGTCAACTGCATTTAATATAATGAAATTAGTACACTTTCTAACATCATGCACAAAAAATAAGCTCAAAATGGATTAAAAACCTAAATGTAAAACCAGAAACTATAAAACTCTTAGAGGAATAGGCAGAACACTTTCTGTTGTAAATTACAGCAAGATCCTCTACAACCCACCTCCTAGAATAATGGAAATAAAAACAAAAATAAACAAATGGGGCCTAATTAAATTTAAAAACTTTTGCACAATGAAGGAAACTATAAGCAAGGTGAAAAGACAACTCTCAGAATGGGAGAAAATAATAGCAAACTAAACAATTGACAAAGGTCAAATTGGTATCCACCATTTCTCAATTATCTCAAAGCTTTTCTTTAGCTTGTTTGCTTGAATTAGAGCTTTTGATTATGTGTTTTGGCTTCTCTCTCAACCCCTGCCTTTTTTTTTTTGCATTGAGTATTGTTATAAAAATATCTGATTTTATATATGTAGTATACTTTAATCATTTGCAATAGTTATTCTTGTTTTATATTCACATTGTTCTGTCTTTGGTCAATAGTAAAAATCTTAAGTTTTACTCTTATGTCACCTTGATATGACTCCCATTAGTCTTACACTTAGTCACTTGCTTCCTGGAATAACATAGTGTCTAAAACAGTAACCTACTGTTCTAAGTAGAACTAGTTTTCAAGACTACCTTCTGAGTCTTAGGTGGGATCATTGCTACTATATTATTTTTGTTTCTAGGTCTTTTCAGTGATATATTTTTATATTGGTATTTCTAATTCAAATTTAGCATTATACAAATTATTTTTCAAATTTTCTTGTTGTTGAAATCTTTATTGGGGTATAGTTGGTTTACAATGCTGTGTTAGTTTTATGTGTACAGTAAAGGGAATCAATTATACATTTTTCTACTCATTTTTAGATTATTTTCTCTTATAGACCATTATGGAGTATTGAGTAGAATTCCCTATGCTATATGGTAGATACTTATCGGTGGTGGTAGTGGTGTAGTCACTAAGTCTTGTCTGACTCTTGAGACTCCAGGCTCCTCTGTTCATGGGATTCTCCAGGCAAGAATACTAGAGTGGATTGCCATTTTCTTCTCAGGGGACCTTCCTGACCCAGGAATCAAACCTGAGTGTCCAGCATTTTAGATAGATATTTTACCAACTGAGCTACCTTTAGTATCTATTTAATTTTCTTCATTTTGTATTTGTATCTCTTTTGTCTGAGATTGAAAAGGTGAGCTCCAAATAATGCAGTAAAGTTCTTAAAAACTACTCAATCTACTGATGGAATTGTGATTATCTTCCTAAGGGTGACACACTGCCCCCTTCCTCTGGCTACTTTTGACGAGGGAGGAAGTCATCTTGTGTTGATATATGGTGGCAGGGATCACTTCTGGTTATTTAACCTCAAAAAGGTCAAGGATGATAAAAACTCTGAAAAACACCATACATTTTACACATTTACATTTTGCTCAGTCTAAGAGGCTAGTACCACATCTGTAAATAAGCATGTAGAAGCAGAGATGGGAACCAGAAAGCTAAGGAAACTTAATTTTCAGAGCCTCTCACTTGCAGTGGTTCCTTGATAGGGTCTCAGAGTACTCAGAAACATACATCCCAGAAACATATTCCAGAAACATATTCGCATGGTCATATATCCCTTTTTAAACTAACTGTAATAAACTATTTTAACTGAAATTGATGAAGATCTCTTCTCCTTCTACTCTGATTTTGACTTTACACTCACAATTCCCATTATTTTTGGCAGCTTTAAAGTGGCTACAGACATTTGGGGATCCAACCAAGGGGATGTTTTTAATGTGGATGTGATTGACTTTTGTTTAGTGGACTATTCGTGTATGGTTTGTTATCATTACCACATACCGTTAGGTTGCTGCTTGCAGTCCAGTATAGGTGCAGCTTCGTATGGCTCTCCACAGTGTTCACCATGCCTGCTCACCTGCATCTAGAAGAGATGTTGCATTCTGATATAAGTATGCCTTGTGCCCACCTCCAGAATTAAATAAGTAGGAGTGAAGATTCAAAGCTGGTCTATGGAAAAATCTTCCAGTCATGGTATGGTTCAAGGTGTAATTGACTTATTTGGTTTTATGGATTCTAAGTCAAAAACAAAAGTTCTATCCTTGGAAGAAATTTCTTGGTAATGCAACATATACAATTTTAAGTTCTACTAGTAGTGTGTGTGTGTGTGTGTGTGTTTTCTTCTTTGATGGTACTTGTAAAAACTAAATTATATAAAAATTCTTGTGTTTGAAAGACAGTATAGTAGTTTTAAATATCTGGTATATTTGGGTATGAAATAGTATGCTTCATGTTTCAAAACTATTAACAATAAAAAAGCAAATTTTGTTCAACCATGCCAGAGAGAAGATTAAATTATTTTCCTGTCCTCTTTCATGGAAAATTTTTACAAAATTCTTGTCAAATAAAGGAAAAATACAGTAGAGGTATACCAGGTACTTAAACTAAAAACAGATTTGGTGGTATTTGTCAATGCATTGAAATTTTGAGTTTTTGTTATCACTTTCATTTTAAGTAAATATTATTTCATACTTAATTTTGTATATTATTTTCCTAAAGATCTCACTGCCAATTATATAATATCAGACTCTATAAAATGTGGATCTTTCTTCATATAGAAAGAAATAGAAAGCTCTGTGCATTTGTCTAGTGACAGATGATAGTGATTTGTACTTGTTTGGTGAGAACAAAGGCATGGATAATTAAAAGATATGTGGTAGATAAAATATACTATATTCTGGAAGCTAGATTCAATAATGTCACGAAACACATATTAAAGGAAAATTTTTATTTGAGCCAAAATCTATTTTTGGGGGGCAGGGAGGTTCCCTGGTAGCTCAGATGGTAAAGAATCTGCTCTCAGTGCTGGAGACCCCGATCTGATCTCTGGGTTGGGAAAGTCACCTGGAGAAGGGAATGGCTACCCACTCCAATATTCTTGCCTGGAGACTTCCATGGACAGAGGAGCCTGGTGAGCTACAGTCCATGGGATTGCTGAGAATCTTACAAGACTGAGTGACTGTGTGCTTCAGTGATCCCATTTTTTACACATCATTATTTTTCCTCATAGGATTAACCACTTTTTACACATTATATTTTCATTCCTAAAAATCTTTTAAAATTGTTTTGGTGAGATATTGTCCTAGAATTATAGGTAAAAATACAAAGCTTTGGCGACTGACTCTCAAAGTGGTTGAGCTTAGTGTTATCAGTGTGATCCTGACCTTTTCTTTTCCACACTGAGCTGTTCTGCGGTGATTTATTCAGAACTGTCGTACAGTAGTCAAATTTCTAAAAAAAAAAAAAAAAAAAAGTCTCCAAGTCTCTAGAAAGCAAGAAGAGGAATAGCTAGGCTAGAAACTTTGTGGCCTAAACTTAAAACTATTTACCTGAAATCCAGTGGTAAGATAATTGTCTTTCATTTCAGGCAGATTTCTCCTTTTACCAAGATAAATACAAATATGCAATATTTTTATACAATATAAAAATCCAATTCCTTAATATTTTACTTATTTGTTGATCTAAATCTATTTTGTTTTCTAAGACACAGTGTCAACTGCCAGAGGTAAAGCAAACTTTTGATATTTCCCTTTAAATTTCCTTTGCTAGACTTGGTCACTGAAAATCACTTGAAACTGTGGTTTGTACAACTGATCATGTTTCTGTACATTATTATCCTGTTATTTATATTTCTCTCATCAAGCACTCTCCACTCTTCCTCTGTCCTAGTCTCTTTCAAATATGTGTTTGATTTCCTTTTCTAAGCACTAGTCCTAGAACCATATTATTTAAAGATATAATTGAGTTGGGAGTCAAAAGCCAGAGCAATTCCAAATCAGTATTTAAGTTGGAGCTGTGAGGCGATAATTGATTTATTATAAGAAATGGTACTGGGCTTTCAATAGGCTGTACACTGCCTTCCAACACCCTGGTGACCCAATATAGGAATAGAGAATAAGGCAGCGGTGCCTCACTTTGCCCTCATGGTGCATGGATGGAATGTTTGTAAACCATGTCTTTTGTTGAATATAATAAAAGAGTTGTTTCCAGAAAAGAAAAACATATAGTAATTTATTTTGTAAAGTAGATAATTTATTTATAAAATACCTAACCATCCAAAGGTTAATAGAGTTTTGACAAGAAAATGCACTGGTCATAGCAAACACCCTCTTCCAACAACACAAGAGAAGACTCTACACATGAACATCACCAGATCGTCAACACCGAAATCAGATTGATTATATTCATTGCAGCCAGAGATGGAGAAGATCTATACAGTCAGCAAAAACAAGACCAGGAGCTGACTGTGGGTCCGATCATGAACTCCTTAGTGCCAAATTCAGACTTAAATTGAAGAAAGTAGGGAAAACCACTAGACCATCCAGGTATCACCTAAATCAAATCCCTTATGACTATACAGTGGAAGTGAGAAATAGATTTAAGGGATTAGATCTGATAGAGTGCCTGATGAACTATGGACTAACGTTCCTGACATTGTACAGGAGACAGGAATCAAGACCATCCCCAAGAAAAAGAAATGCACAAAAGCAAAGTGGCTGTCTGGGGCGGGCTTACAAATAGCTGTGAAAAGAAGAGAAGTAAAAAGCAAAGGAGAAAAGGAAAGATATACCCATCTGAATGCAGAGTTCCAAAGAATAACAAGGAGAGATAAAAAGCCTTCCTCAGCGATCAATACAAAGATATAGAGGAAACAAATAGAATGAGAAAGATTAGAGATCTCTTCAAGAAAGTTAGGGAACATAGGATACCAAGGGGACATTTCATACAAAGATGGGCTCACATGCTAGTAAAGTAATGCTCAAAATTCTCCAAGCCAGGCTTCAGCAATATGTGAACTGTGAACTTCTAGATGTTCAAGCTAGTTTTAGAAAAAGCAGAGGAACCAGATATCAAATTGCCAACATCCGCTGGGTCATCGGAAAAGAAAAATTCCAGAAAAACATCTATTTCTGCTTTATTGACTATGCCAAAGCCTTTGACTGTGTGGATCACAATAAACTGTGGAAAATTCTGAAGGAGATTGGAATACCAGACCACCTGACCTGCCTCTTGAGAAACCTGTACGCAGGTCAGGAAGCAGCAGTTAGAACTGGACATGGAACAACAGGCTGGTTCCAAATTGGGAAAGGAGTACAGCAAGGCTATATATTGTCACCCTGCTTGTTTAACTTACATGCAGAGTACATCATGAGAAACACTGGGCTGGAAGAAACACAAGCTGAAATCAAAATTGCTGGGAGAAATATCAATAACCTCAGATATGCAGATGACACCATCCTTGTGGCCGAAAGTGAAGAGGAACTAAAGAGCCTCTTGATGAAAGTGAAAGAGGAGAGTGAAAAAGTTGACTTAAAGTTCAACATTCAGAAAACAGAAATCATGGCATCCGGTCCCATCACTTCATGGCAAACAGATGGGGAAACAGTGGCTGACTTTATTTTCGGGGCTCCAAAATCACTGCAGATGGTGATTGCAGCCATGAAATTAAAAGACACTTACTCCTTGGAAGGAAAGTTATGACCAACCTAGATAGCGATTATAAAGCAGAGACATTACTTTACCAACAAAGGTCCATCTAGTCAAGGCTATGGTTTTACGAGTGGTCATGTATGGATGTGAGAGTTGGACTCTAAAGAAAACTGAGCACCGAAAAATTGATGCTTTTGAACTGTGGTGTTGGAGAAGACTCTTGAGAGTCCCTTGGACAGCAAGGAGATCCAACCAGTCCATCCTAAAGGAGATAAGTCCTGGGTATTCATTGGAAGGACTGAAGGTGGAGCTGAAACTCCAATACTTTGGCTACCTGATGCAAGACCTGACTCATTTGAAAAGACCCTGATGCTGGGGAAGATTGAAGGCAGGAGGAAAAGGGGACAGCAGGGGATGAGATGTTTGGATGGCATCTCCAACTCAATGGGCATGGGTTTGGGTAGACCCTGGCAGTTGGTGATGGACAGAGAGGCCTGGCGTGCCGTGGTTCATGGGGTCACAAAGAGTTGGACACGACTGAGCGACTGAACTGAACTGAATTAACCTCCCACTCATTTTTCTTGCCTGTATGTTTCAAAACTCTATATCCTGTATCCTTCTGCCTCTTCAGAATCTCGTTTCCAGACTTACTCACTCTTCTTTCCAGCAACCTTAATTTCTTCATTTCCTTTCTTTCTTTCCTATTGAAAGGCTTTGTGTGTCTCTCAAACATGGTACATTTACTCCTTTTCACTGCTACTTTCTTTGGCTAGATTGCCACTTTCTTTTCCTGGAATACTGTAATTACATTTGAGCTGGTTTTTCTGCTTACACCTTTCCCTTAACTGTGGCTGGATTGATTGTTGTACAGATTGTATCCTCTACACACCTTTTTAAACATGACTTTTCATTAGAGTGAAGCTGAAATCCCAAATCTTACTAACTCATCTCAAGTCACTCTTCCTTTTATTCTTTGCACTCTACATTGTCTCTTTTCAGTTCCTTTGATGAATTATTCCCCCTGTTGTATGTCGCCAGATTAGTCTGCTCTCATAGCTCAAAGTTTAGTTTAATTGTCTTGTGTTCAAAGAAGCCTGAAATGATAAATCATATTTGGTTATATACCTCTCTGTTACTTAATAACACTTTGTAGTTTTCCTAACGCTCTGTTTTTAGATTGCATATACATTGCTATTGTGGTTAGATAATAAATTGAAGAATTGGTTTTATAATGTCTACCACAATAGCTAAAATAAAAGCTCAAAGTGAGCAGGGCTTGCATCTATCTTCCTTAACACTAAATCTCCCGTGTTTCACAATTCCTTTTATTGTAGTTAAGAGATGAATGTCTTTATTGAATGAAAAAAGAAATAAATCATATTATTTCAAAACAGAGGGCTTTTGATTGTATCCTTTTCAAAATTCTCTTATACCTTAACTTCTTTTTTATTTATTTATTTATTTATTTTAATTTTTCAGTGGGTTTTGTCATACATTGATATGAATTAGCCATAGAGTTACACGTATTCCCCATCCCGATCCCCCCTCCCACCTCCCTCTCCACCCGATTCCTCTGGGTCTTCCCAGCCCACCAGGCCCAAGCACTTAACTTCTATTGAGCTGCATCTTCCAAAATTTGCTTCTGTTTGTTTCTCTTTAGGTTTTTAACATATTTGCTTTCCATAGGCTTTAAATAGATAATTTTTGTTTCTGTTTGTTTATTTGTTTTCTGATTTTCTGAAGATTAGGACTTGGCTTCCTTTTTCTATATATTTTACACTCTATCATAGAACTCTCCACTTTAGTTACCTCAACTACCATGGAATTTATTGGAAAAAAGGAATTGTACTTGTTCTGTGATTCAGGCACTTATTTAACACTTGAATCTTCACAGTCAAACAAATATTCATTAAACTAAAGTTAGATATCTTTAAGATTGGGAATCTCCTTTAATTTGAAGCAACCAATCACAATTTTTCAGATGGTTTCAACAAAATTAATGGTGTTAAATTCTATCTCATTTTAGTTTCCGCGCGCGTGCACACACACACACACACACACACACACACACACACACACTCATAATATTTAAATATATTTATCATGACCCCCTAGGTGTTTTGTTATTTTAACCAGTTCTTACTTGCTATGGTTTTATGTTTTTTCACCACTCTTTTCATTTGCCTTTGTCTCTGGCTTTCCTGATATAAGGTAACTATTGTGGAAAGTAACATTACTCCAGACCTGGTCTATCCAATTTTCTATTTGCTACCAATAACGATACATCCAATTTTATTCATCACAGTCAAGAAAACTTCATTATTAAATATCTGAAACTGTGATATATATTTTCTCTGTATTTTCAATTGGTCAAATATTTATTAAGGGCTTTATCAGTTTTTCCATATGTAGATAGAATAATCTCAAGCATAATTCTATGCCTAATATATTATCTTTTTGAAGCTATTTCATTATAATCTCACTCTTGTCTTCAGATAATGGAATGATAATTTGATGTAATTATAATTAGTTCTTAGATACAATTACTCAGCAAAATTTGTTTACTATTGTGTATGGTGGAAAAAAACTACATGAATTACATGGTAGAGACGTACTGATGTACAACTTAGGTTTTGAAGAGGCAGAGGAGCAATAGATCAAATTGCCAACATTCATTGAATCAGGAAGAAAGCAAGAAAGTTCCAGAAAAAAAACATGTACTTCATTGACTATACTAAAGCCTTTGACTATGTGGATCACAAAATATTGTGGAAAATTCTTAAAGAGATGGAAGTACTAGACCACCTTACCTGTCTCCTGAGAAACCTGTATGCAGGTCAAGAAGCAAAATAACCAAATGTGGAACAACTAACTGGTTCAATATTGGGAAAGAAGTATGACAAGGCTATATATTGTCCCCCTGCTTATTTAATTTACAGGCAGAGTACATCATGAGAAATGCTGGACTGGATGAATCACAAACTGGAATCAAGATTTCTGGGAGAAATATCAACAACCTCAAATATGCAGATGATAATAGATTTAAGGGCAGAAAGTGGGAAAATGATGTTTCACTGAGTGAAATAAGCCAAACTAGACTGTCTTTCCTTAGGGGGTGGGGGGGGGGGGAAATTAACAGTGATGTCAAACTACATTAAAAGTGGAATTATATGAAATACTAAACACTTTTATTACTACCAAAATGAGTATTTTCCCACTTGGACCTCAAGGAGATGAAACCAAAGGAAATCAACCCTGAATATCCATTGGAAGGAATGTTGCTGAAGGTGAAGCTGAAGCTGAAGCTCCAACTTTGGCCACCTGATGGGAAAAACAGACTCATTGGAAAAGACTCTAATGCTGGGAAAGATTGAAGGCAAGAGGAGAAAGCAGTGGTAGAGGAAGAGTTGATTAGATAGCATCACTGACTCAGTGGACAATTTAAGCAAACTCTGGCAGATTGTGGAGGACAGAAGAGCTTAGAGTGCTGCAGTTCATGAGGTCTCAAAGAGTGGGACCCAACTTAGTGACTGAATAACAACAACAACAAACCAATATTTTATTTATGTAGCTCATTATGATACTTATATTATCCAAATTTTTTGTTCTTTCAATCTGACATGTGGAAATTTCTCTTCCTTTTGAAGAGCTTCCCTGCTTATCTACTTTGTACTCACAAAATACTTCATGCTATACTTACATACAGGCTCTTTGATATATAGTATTTGTTTATTTTCATTATAAAATGTAACCAAATACTTCAAGTTATATAAGGAGACTAGCAACAAATAATGCAATCACAAAGGAATCTTAGCCAGAAACTTTCATGAAGAAAATAAAATATATAAGGAGATGATGTACATATTATGTACATCATAATATTTTGTATATTTTGATGTACAAAATTTAACATAAGCTGAGCAGGTACTCAACAGTGTAGTCCGATCTCTATGAAACTGCAGCTCTGAAGAAGAAATTAACAGTGTTGACTTTAGAGCCACACCGTCCAAGTCAAATCTAACTTAAAATTTCCCCATCCAGGATTGTGATATGAATGAGAAAATTTAGTATATGTAAATTACTTACAGTACTGAATGGCACAGAATATTGTTATTGCTTTACTACCAGGCACATGGAGAACATGAAATAAATATTGTTAAATGACTAAATCAAAGGAAGAATAGAAATTGATATGATTATGAGGTGAGAACTTTTTAGAGAAGGAAAGCCTTTCTTGTTCATTATCACTCTACACTCAATTATAATTTTTATAATAGAACTATAATGTCTAGAAAGGGCATGAATCACAGAAATCTTATAAATTAAACTTCAAGTATCTAATTTTATGGAATCAGAAATCATGTACAGAATAAAATCATTAATTTTACTTAAAAATGCCTTTCAAAAAATTTTAAACATTTAATTAAGCCAATTCTACTTTTAATATTATCAAATGTTCCCCCAGTTTCTTTTGGCAACTGATATTGCAGTCAGCTATGCTTTCTAAATCAAACTTCAACATGCTTCTACATTATTAATGCTAAAATTGTGCCTTAGAGAAATGCATAAAGATGTTACAGTAAAAGTAAAGATTGTTTAGTCAGCCGTTTATAAGTACATCTGGTGTAAAGACTAAATAAATCCTAAACCCTGAAACAGCATAATGAAAATAGAAACATTTGGGGAAAAAAATGTCTATTTTTGTGTATACATTTATTCAAAAACTATTTCTAGACAGAATATTTTACAGGACATTCCTCCAAAGTATTTTCTAGGTTTTCTCATTTTAAAATTAAAATGTTACTTTTTTTTTTTCTTGTTTTCTGAGCTTTTTCTAGGGAAGTTTGTGTACATTATTTTTTTTTAAAGAAAATAAATGTGAAATTTTAACTAATAAAGTTCAGTATTATCACTTCCCTTAGGTATTAGAAAAAAGTTGTATATTCTTTGCATGTTAATGGAATTTTTAATGCATTTATGTTATTGAATATATTCATTGTTTTATTAATGTGGTACATATCAGGGGATATAAAAAAGTATATACCATTTTTTTTGGATACTGGTATTTTAGACTCTTTGAAAGAATGGCCAGTATAATTAGCATAACCATGTGGTTTTTTTTGTTTTTGTTCAAACTATGACAGTATTTAAAGTAAAAACCAGCATGATTCAAAATTCTGCTAGAAGAATAGATATTCTAGATCATATGGGATAATTGCCCAGTAAATATGTTTGAGTTAAAATAATACTATTTCAGAAGGGTACACTACTTTAGGAGGTTACTAAAATGGTTAAATGGCCCCATGCTAATTAAGCAAATCTCAAGGTCATATGGGACTTGCAGAAATATATTGGCCAACTTCCCATAGGATGTTTGGAATATTCTGTGCCATTCAGTGTGTAAGTAATTTACATATACTAACTCTTCTCATCCATATCACAATCCAGATGGGGAAATTTTAAGTTAGATTTGACTTGGACAGTGTGGCTCTAAGGTCGACACTGTTAATTTCTTCTTCAGAGCTACAGTTCTGAAGATTCTGAAATTCATAGAGATTGGGCTATACTGTTGAGTACCTGCTTAGGTAAGGAGCTGAATGAGAATGTACTTACATTTATCATAGAATAACACTTAAATCATGTTTTTACCTTATGTGGACTACATGGAATCATGTAAAGAGCTCGGTCTCTTTTTTGGGTTATGTTTAGATTATTCAAATGACTTGAATTTGAGTATCAACACCCACAGAACTGAGATTTCAAATGAGCCTGATGGTGCAGCAAATTCGGTTTGGATGAAACAACAAGTCCAGATGCAAATGCATAGCTATAGCAGCTGTGGTTTCTGTGCAGACATATTGCTGATCTGTTTTAAAATCATCAAACCCCAAGCCTAGTGCTCATAAATTAATTATGTTTGGAACTCTTATAGAGGCAAAGAAAAAACTTAAAGCAAAACGAAACAACAAAACTAAGTTGTTCTACAGAACATTCTCTTCTTAACTAGAAACTTACAGATAAAATGCTTATTCAGATGATATTTAGGTTGTGTGTGGAATATAAAGAAATTAATAATGGTTCAATAAAACCCACTCAGTAAAATATAGGATCATTGGTAGGTACTCAGTCCTTAGGCATATACTCTGGAAGGCAGAAATCCCTGAAAGACTGCATTCCTTAAAACTGGAATAACAGGACGCATTCCCAGGGAACAAATACCTTGCATTGTTGAATACTACAATGAGAGCTTTGTGAATTGAGGAAGAATATATTTGTTAGAAAGGTTTTTGATCCTGGTTGGACTTATTTATAAAGGTCCAAGTCAAAGAGTATTGGGGTCAACAATAATGAGGAAGGACAGTCATTAAGGGTATGCCACATAATTACAGCTCTCATAAAGGCTGGACTGTTAATACTCCCTGGTCTCTTGTTTAATGTTGCATTATGCCTTTTCGATTTTAAAATATATGTAACCCTTGTGTCTAATTTAAAAAATACTCAGTTCTTCCTATTTATGTTTTGGCCACAAGTATGTAAATCTTACATTCTTATTCAATCAGTATCTGTGAGTAATTAAATAAGCTTTACTTGTCTAGAAAGTAAAACAAACAAACAAACATTATTTTTTTAGTACAAAAAAATAAAAGATCCTTCCCAGATTTCTTTTATTTTTACCATTTAGGTGGTGGGAAAATATCTCAGTTTTTGTGTTCTTGCAAGAAGGACAACATTTGGGGTATAAAAAAAATGCATTTTTGTATGCCAGTGAGGTCTTGATTTCTTGCATAATTTTATCTCTAGCCCTTATGTACCATGGAACAAAGAGGCTACTCACCAGGTCAGAGTTCAGAGATTTTCTAAATATCTTTAACAAGAATCTTGAATGCCACTTTTTTGTTTGTTTTGTTTATTTAAAGGTGAAAAGGTTTCTAAAATTTTGTTATTCTATTTACATTTCAAGGGGCCAATATGGTGGGTTAAATAATTGAGTTTTATTTTAGGCCAATATGAAGAAGAGTGATTTGATAAAATACCAGTGTTCTTGTCACCAGCTCCAACTCCACACCACCATCATTCTTTTGTAAGATTGTACCTTGGGGGAGGGGACTTAGAAATCTCATCAGAGGATGAGACTGTTGTATGACATCACCAACTCGCTAGACATGAATGTGAGAAAGCTCTAGGAGTTGGTGATGGACAGAGAAGCCTGGCATGCTGCAGTCCATGGTGTTGCAAAGAGTTGGACACAACTGAACAACTGAACTGAACTGAAGTGAGTCAAAGTTAATTGAGGACAGTTACCTACTTTTTCATAGTGTGGGGTAGCTTCATATTGTAGACTCCCAGCATTTGGATATGCACCAAAGGACATAACAAAATATGTCTCAGAAGCAAAGAACTGAAATTTTTGTGGGAGACACCTTGATAAATGGACTTGAGGTAGGATTTCTGGCTTACTAAACTATGGGATTGAGAAATATGTTCTTCATGTGTTCCCAGCGCTCTAGTGAAAGAATATGGAGTCACTGAGAGGAACAGTAGACTAGCAGTGTACTGGTTTTAAAGAAGATATACCATGGAGTATGAGAAGTAGGTCAAAAGGCTCAGAAGTGAGTACCATTGAAACATTCAGAAAGATAGATGGTACCTCAGAGGCCCTCAATCCAGCAAAGAACAGAGCTAAGGCCTGCCCCTCCCCCACATCCCCAGGTAAAAGTTAACCTTACACTCTTTAATGTCACTTGGAGAAGAACAGAGGAAAAGAGAGGAAATATGAAAGGCTATGAAAATCAAAAACTAAAGTTTAAAAAAAAAATTATTGATTCAAGTTAGTTTATAAACTTGTGCCCAACTTCCTGTTCTTTGTTTCACTATTTTTCTCTACTGCTAAATGAGTTGGATGAACTGACTCAAATCTCTTTAATTTTGCACCTTCTGTTATTAAACTCTCTCAGCATGGACTGTGCACCTACTAAAATCCTTAGTCAACTCACACTCGCACTTGCCTAAATTACCAATTCATACCTTCTTCTCTCTCCTTGTACCTACCACTGGTAACCCCATGTTTTGCTTTCTCTTCACTGAAGAGACAGAAATAACCAGAAGAGAAGTTTATACTTATTTGCCCCCTAACTGGTATCATTCCTTTCATGCTTGGTCCCCTCCCAAATTTATTCTCTAAACAGAAATCAGAATGGTGTTTTGAATATATAAATCAGATCATGTCACTCCCTTAGTGCCTTCCTATTGCACTTTGGATATGTCCAAACTTTCCCCAAAGTTTACAATGCCATACAAGATCTTCAGTATTGAGTTTATAAAATATCAATAACCTCAGATACACAGATGACACCACCTTTATGGCAGAAAATGAAGAAGAACTAAAGGGTCTCATGATGAAAGTGAAAGAGGAGAGTGAAAAAGTTGGCTTGAAACTCAACTTTCAACTAAGATCCTGGCATCCAGTCCCATCACTTCATGGCAAATAGATAGGGAAACAGTGGAAACAGTGACAGACTTTATTTTCTTGGGCTCCAAAGTCGCTGCAGATGGTGATTGCAGCCATGAAATTAAAAAGACACTTGCTCCTTGGAAGAAAAGCTATGACAAACTTAGCACATTAAAAAGCAGAGACATTACTTTGCTAGCAAAGGTCCATCTAGTCAAAGCTCTGGTTTTTCCAGTCGTCATGTATGGATATGAGAGTTTGGACTATAAAGAAAGCTGAGTGCTGAAGAATTAAGGTTTTTAAACTGTGGTTTTGGAGAAGACTCTTGAGAGTCACTTGGGCTGAAAGGGGATCCAACCAGTACATCCTAAAGGAAGTTAATCCTGAATATTCATTGGAAGGACAGATGCTGAAGCTGAAACTCAAATCCTTTGGCCACCTGATGCGAAGAACTGACTCTTTGGAAAAGACCCTGATGTTGGGAAAGACTGAAGGCAGGAGGAGAAGGGAACAGAGGATAAGATGTTTGGATATCATCACTGACTCAATGAACATGAGTTTGAGTAAGCGCCAGGATTTGGTGATGGGCAGGGAAGCCTGGCATGCTGCATCCAAGGGGTCACTAAGAGTTAGACCCAACTGAGTGACTGAACTGAACTGAAGAAGATCGTGCACCAGAAAGCCTAAACAATCTAATCTTATGTTTTTCTACCTTTTCTCACTGTATCCCACTCTATCCTTCAAATTTTCCTAAATATTTGAACGTGTTCCCATGCCAGATACTTTATTGTTCCTTCTATCTGAAACACTTTTTCTACTGAAGGATCACAATATTCAAGTGAAGTCTTCAGAGAATACTTAACAGACGCTCATCTAAAATAGGCCTGCCATAATCGCTCTCTTATCTCCCATATCCTTTTTTATTTTCTTTTTGGCACTTACTCCTTTCTTACTTATTTCTGTTTTACTGAGATATAAACAGTTTCTGACATACAATAATTGTCTTAATAAATATTTTTAAATCAACGTATACATCAAATCTCTTATAAAAGGATTATTAATACTGCATGACAATTATTACAACTAAGCAAAGAAATTAAGGAGATGGTATAAACAACATCATTGAAGTAAAGGACTTAGATAAAAATAATTTATCTTTTTTAATGATTATTTGTATTTGATCACTTAGTAATCTGGACAGAGTGACCCAGATGAGAGAAAAAAAGCTGTGGCTTAAATCCTGTGAGTCAATTAGTTTTTCCCTATTTGCAGTCACAGAATTTACCATGCCCAATCAGCCATTTTATAATTATCTCCTCTTGTTCACTTTCAGCTGGAACAATACTAATCTGTTCCCAGAAATAGAAAACTATTCCCAAATATCTGGTCATTAATATCATCATCATATCCTTATCTGCAAAGGGATAGTTTACAGAAATAAGAGGAATTATAAGGTTTCACTATATCATTGACCCAGCCAAACACAGGAGAAGGCACTGGCACCCCACTCCAGTACTCTTGCCTGGAAAATCCCATGGATGGAGGAGCCTGGTAGGCTGCAGTCCATGGGGTTGCTAAGAGTTGGACACGACTGAGCAACTTCACTTTCACTTTTCACTTTCATGCATTGGAGAAGGAAGTGGCAACCCACTCCAGTGTTCTTGCCTGAACAATCCCAGGGACGGGGGAGCCTTGGTGGGCTACCGTCTATGGGGTCGCACGGAGTCGGACATGACTGAAGCGACAGCAGCAGCAGCAGCAGCCAAACACAATGGCTCCTTTAAGAATCCCATTAGAATGAAGGAGAGAGCTCTCCTTAAAGATAATCAGAAAGCAAACCACTTGGTTCTCTATTGATTTCAGATAAATCAACTGAAATCAGTTTTTTTCCCACTGAATTTTGGCATATCAGCTTCCTGCAGAAGAAGTTGATTAAATAATATGGAGAAAGTAATAAGAAGAGAGAAATCATATAATGTTCAAAGCTGTAAAGAGGTCTTCTGCAAGGTCACTTAAACTCAGGTGAAATTCCAGTTGGGTCTCTTTTGTTCTATTTACCATAGTGCTGGGAATTGAACTTAGCAGTTAGGAGCCCTTTTGCCTTCTGAACAATTGTGGCTGGAATCCATTCCTCACACAGAAAATAGAAAATATCTTCAATGCACGTAATTCAAGTCTGGAAATGGTTTCAATGCTAAACAATTGTTTTTGAAAGGACCCTGTGTTCCAAATCACTGCAATTTAACTGTGCATTCAGTGCTCAGCTATAGCAATAAATTGTAGATCTTTCAGTTTTACTTCAAATGTCATTATTTGGCCCCATTTTATTCACATTCACTGCAGTTTTAACAGTCTGCATGATTCCTGTTCATGGATTAATGAGAGCTTATTCTTATTCCCCAAGAGAATACTGTGTTGACTTTATAAAGCTGTTTTTTAAAAGCAAAGGGAAATGATAAGATCTTTCAAATGCATATATGAATCACCTCAATCATAATTGTAACTTCAAAACTGAAAATCAGATACTATCTCATTTCAGTTTAGCATGTATACAGTTAATTCTGGCCAGTGACCTTTTTAGGAGACCTGAGGTGTGGTATTTATTATGTATATTGTTATACCTGTAGAAAGTCAACCTGTCCTTCTGTAGCTAATACAAAAATTAAATATTAAATTCAGACTGTATTAAGAGGGCTTTTACAGTTATGCTTCCATCTTTTGCCTAACAGTGTTGCGTATTCAGCCCTGCACATTTTCAGCAGATTACCATGTATTTTATGAGTGAGATTTAAAAAAAAAGATTTTTTTTTGGTAAATCTTACATCCACCAGTCTATATTATATAGTCAGAAAAAAGAAGAGGAGATTTCTGTCCTATTAACTATGGAAATATGACCTACAATCCATTGTGAAACTACTGAGAAAAAGTGTGATATTCTCCAGCCATGCAAGAATGGTTTCCTAGGGGGAGGGTGAAAATACTCACTAATTTTTTCATATATATGTGTTTTATATATGGATTTTCATTTTTCTCATATATGTGTTATTTATTTTTGGAAGAGTATAGTTATGTGTTTTTTTCCTTTGAAAGCAGTAGTGTGCAGAAGTTAAGAGTTTAGTTTCTAAATGTGAATATTTTATGCTACATCCGCCTGCTGTCCACTAGCTATGTAAGCTTGGGATTGTTGTTCAGTTGCTAAATTGTATTAGACTCTTTGCAACCCCATGGGCTGAAGAAAGCCAGGCTTCCCTTTCCTTCACTATTCCCCAGAGTTTGCTCAAACTCATGTCCATTGAGTCAGTGGTGCTGTCTTCCTGCTCTCAATCTTTCCCAGCATCAGTATCTTTCCCAATAAGTCTGCTCTTCTCGTCAGAAGGCCAAAGTATTGGAGCTTCAGCTTCAGTATCAGTCCTTCCAATAAATATTCAGAGTTCATTTCCTTTAGGATTGACTGGTTTGATCTCCTTGCTGTCCAAGGGACTCTCAAGAGTCCTCTCCAACACAACAGTTCAAAGCATCAATTCTTCAGCACTCAGCCTTCTTTATTGTCCAACACTCACATCTGTTCATGACTACTGGAAAAACCAGAGGTTTGACTATACAGCCCTTTGTTGGCAAAGTGATTTCTCTGCTTTTCTAATATGCTGTCTAGGTTTGTCATAGCTTTTCTTCCAAGAGCAAGCATCTTTTAATTTCATGGCTGCAGTCACTGTCCACAGTAATTTTGAAGCTCAAGAAAATAAAGTGGTTTACTCTTCACTTTTCCCCCCATCTATTTGTTGTGAAGTGATGGGACCAGTGCCATGATCTTAGTTTTTTGAATGTTGAGTTTTAAACCAGCTTTTTCACTCTCCTCTTTCACCTTCATCTAGAGGCTCCTTAGTTCCTCTTCACTTTTAGGGTGGTATTATTTGCATATCTGAGGTTGTTGATATTTATCCAGGCCATCTTGATTCCAGCTTGGAATTCATCCAGCCCAGCATTTCTCATGATATACTCTGCATATAAGTTAAATAAACAGGGTGACAATAAACAGCCTTGATGTACTCCTTTCCCAATTTTGAACCAGTCCCTTTCTCCATGTTCATTTCTAACTGTTGCTTCTTGATCTGTATCCAGGTTTCTCAGGAGGCAGGTAAGGTGGTTTGATATTCCCATCTCTTGAAGAATTTTCCAGTTTGTTGTGATCCACACAAAGGTTTTAGCATAGTCAATGAAGCAGATTTTTTTTTTTTTCTGGAATTCTCTTTTTCTATGATCCGACAGATGTTGGTGATTTGATCTCTGGTTCCTCTGCCTTTTTTATATCTAGCTTATACATCTCAAAGTTCTTGGTTCACATACTGTTGAACCCTAGTTTGAAGGATTTTGAGCATTACCTGACACATGAAATAAGCATGATTGTATAGTAGCTTGAGCATTCTTTGGTATTGCATTTTTGGGATTGGAATAGAATAATATAAGTAAAATTGCAGTTTATGAATACTGTTATTACCTTAACTCTAAGTATGGGAAAAGCAAAAACAAAGACTGAGGCATAGAGCATTTGTTATCTAAGATCAAACAGCTGGCAGTTGATGGAACTGTAGATGGAATTGTTATTAGTGGAAACCCTACATTGTCTCCTCCAATGCCCTGATTGTTACTTGATGACTCAGATGGTAAAGATCTGCCTACAGTGCAGGGGACCTGGTTTCGATCCCTGGGTCAGGAAGATCCCCTGAAAAAGGGAATGGCTACCCACTCCAGTATTCTTGCCTGGAGAATTCAATGGACAGAAGAGCCTGGTGAGCTACAGTCCATGGACTCACAAAGGGTTAGACATAACTGAGTGAGTAAAACTCTCACTTCAAATGATTTTAACATGAATCATACCTTGATAATTCCATTGCTCCTGGAAGAAAATCGTATTTGTCATTTAATTCCTCCCCTTGGTCTGGACGAAGATGATGCAATTCTGAAGCATTTTTTTTTTTTTTAATTCTGAAGCATTTTATTAACCCATTTCCTCCAATGTATCCCTCAATTCATTACAAGTTGAATCTCTTTTACCTGTTACCTGTAATGCTTCATAAATATTTTACTTTTTGTTTGCAATGTTCTATGAATGCCTTAAGTTTAATTGCAATAAATGTGTATGAAAGTGGAATAAAATTTGGTAACTTTCTCATTCTAAATAATTCATACAAACCATCATTGTTTTAGCAGAAGCTTCAAATGGAACTAATAATACTTAGAGCCACTTTGAACATGGAAACTGTCTTGGGTCTAAAATCTTTTTCCTATAAGAATCCATAGGATTTTTAATGAAAGTCTTTTATTTGGGGAAAAAATGTGTTTGTAATGTGTTCTGATTAAGTAGACATATTGAAACTCTGTAAATACAGCATACTTAGAAAATTTAAAAAAAAAATTACTTTCGAGTGAAGTGAGAGGACCCATGTGGAATACACCTGTTCAGAATCTTATTAGCTATAAATATGCTGAGGTTTTAATTTCACAGATTCAAGACAACAAGATGGCTATCACTGAAACAGTGTTTTCCCTAAAGCAGTCAATTTAAGTAAAATGAATGCTAAGTCTTCTCTGTTGAAATCTTACATAATTAGGTGTCAGTAAATTTGAAAAATAGGATGTATGGTTGAATTACAATTACATATGTTGTACAGGCATAAATAATGGCTACATCTTTTTTTTTTTCTTTTAAGTCAAACTCTGTGGCAGTATTCAAATGAGCACATGCATGATTCTGTGATGAATGAGACTAAAGTACATAAATTACATCTTCTGTGATCTAATGTTTTAAGGTTAAGTTTGAAAAAAGAAATCACCTTCTAATTTCAAATGAATAAAGAAGGTAAATTTTCTTTCAAGTTCCTTCTCATAAATTTTGCCAGAATTTGAAGGAATTTATGGAACTTCTATCAAAAACAAAACCCAAAATGAAAACAAGTTATTAATATAAAATGGCCCATAGATTAGTTGTAATTTGCCTATAATCTGTTTTAACTAAACTATTTCCCACACAATGAATTTTACACGTAATTGTCAAGTCAGAATAAATCTGCTTACATTTAAACTTTAATATCCCCAATATACTAGTTTAGGTGAGTTGTTACTGAAGTTAAATTTCAGGAGAAATTTGGCTTCAACCTAGTTTAATTTCATCATATGAAATCAATATCTCTTAAATGCTAGTAGCACATAAGAATCTCCTGAGAACATTCTAAATATAGTATTTGTTGGCCTTCACGCTCAGATACTAACAATTATTCTAGAAGTGTTATGGGATAAGAATTTTTAAAAAACTTTTCAGATAATTCTAGTGTGCAGCCATAGTCTACTATGGTGAGTCTTAGATTTTAGCAGGCATCAGAATCACCTGGAGGGCTTGTTCAGTCACAAGTTGCTGGGCTTCATCCCCAGAGTTCCTGTTTTCCCTAAGTCTGAATAGGTTATAATATTTACATTTATAATAAGATGGTGAGCCTGCTGGTCTAAGGAGTATACTTTGAGAACTAGGTATGTAGATAGACAAGTTAGAATAAACTCAGATGTCTCAAATAATTTAGAGTGTGATAAATTTTCTAAGGGGTCAACAAATCACAGCTCAACACTGGGTGCTTGTTTTTATAAATAACATTTTACTGAGTCATAGTTACAACCATTAATTTGCATACTATGTTTATTTTCACTGTTTCAAAGACAGAGTTGAGTAATTGCACGGCAACCATGTGTCCCACAAGCCTAAAGTATTTATTCTCTGGCCTTTTTTAGAAAAGAGTTTGCTAATTGCAATTCTAAATTATCATAAATGATAATGTAAATGGAAAAACAGTAATAGTCATAAAACAATAAAAAACAAAAAACCAGTAATTTTTCAGATAAAACAGTATGTCTGAGCTTCAGCCCTTTACAGCTAACTGCCTTTTTGTCCATTTCTTAGTGGAGGTGTCAAAGAAGGCTAAAACTCAGCATGTGACATACTAAACCTATTGTCTTCCTCGCCATAAACTTAGTCCAAACTCTTCCTACAAATAGCACCATCACCCAGGTAGTTAATGCAATCCAGAATCCAAAGACTCAACCTTGGCGACTCGCTCTCCCCCACCATCTAGTTTTGTGTTAGGGATTTTTATCTCCATCCGTTTTTCTCCACCTTTATCATTTCCACCATCAAATAGAGGTGCTCATTACCTCTATTCTGGACTACAAAAATATCTTATTAACTAAACTTTTTGCACTCACCCTGGCTGCACTCCAATCATTTCTTCACCCTGTAACCAGTGGGAACTTCCCCCATCATAAATTGAAAATTTTTATTTACTTAAAATCCTTTCCACAACCTGCAAGCCTACAATGTTATTGGGCCCTTCTTTTCTTTTCAGAATTCCTACACCATGCTCTCTGTTGTCTTGACATGCCAACCTGCCTTCAGTTCTTTTTATTCATCTCCTTTCTCTTAGCAGAGGTTTTTGCACATGCTATTTCCTGCTTGAGATATTTTATTTATCCTGTTCATCTAACTAACTCTTATCCTTTCTTTAAATACTAACTCCAATCTGATTTTCTCCGGGAAGCTTTCTCTGATTTTGGTGATCACTATAACTCTACTGTAAGACTCATATATTAGTTTACCTTTACTTTTAGCTTTGCAGCAGTCCATATGGTCGCAAAGAGTTGGACACGACTGAAACGACTTAGCACAACCATGTTAACCCTTGCAATAACTACACTTTTAGATTTGTTCAAATAGTTGTTTGATATATCTAGCTCCCGTGTTAAACTATAATCTTAAAGAAAGGAGAAAATATGTGCTTTGTATTATTTCTCAGCATTATATCTAGTAGCAGCAAGTGCGTGATACACAGAATCTGTTTTAAATAAAATGGATCAATGGCTAAACATATGTGAAAACTTATTTATATTTACATATGTGCAGATTGATTTCCCCAATTAATTGTCATGTAATCAATCTGGTTCAAAATAAATAGGCAAAAAAGGAAAATCGAAGGGAAAAATAGCTAATTCAATTTGCCATAAAAGCATGTAGGCAATCATTTAAAATTTTACTTCCAAGATTTATTTTTAACAAAACATTTTAAACATGAGAGAATACTTGTTATCTTAAGTGAATAAAGCAGAAAGCAAAATCTTTATGTGAAAAATGTAGAAGTATACAGATATGACTAGAAAGAAGTAAAATGCTAGCCACAATTATCTTTTTTAAAATTTATTTTTAATTTGGGAAAAATAACTTTACAATGTTAGTGTTTGTTTCTGCCATACAACAACACAAATCGACCATAATTATGCATATATCACCTCCCTCTTGAGTCTCCCTCCCCTTCCCCCATATTAGTTGCCTTTGAACTGTCATTTACACTACAACAGGGATGATTATTGTGGACATTATGCTAAGTGAAATAAGCCAGTTGCAAAAAGAAATACTGTATGAGTCTACTTATATGAGATAACCTCAAATTCATAAATACAGAAAATAGAATGGTGGTCACCAGGGTCTGGGGGACAGGCAGGAAATGGGGAATTGTTAATTAGTAGAGGCTTCAGTTTTACAAGAATTCTAGAGGTGATTGTAAAACATTGTGAATGTACTTAACAATACTGAATGGTACACTTAAAAATGATTAAGATGGTAAATTTTACATTATGTATATTTTATCTCAGTTTTTAAAAGTTGCATTTTGATGACAGAATTACTATTTTATTTGTCTTTAAACATAAAATAGTTTATTTTTCTTTTAGCATAAGAAGAAGTATCTATTAAATTTTTTTTTTTTTTAAAAGAACAAAGATGCAAAGCCAGGGGCCATATCTGAGATATATGTGTGTTCTTAATTACTAGCAAGAGATTTAAAAGTTGCAGGAATACAGTACATATTTGTTGAATAAAGGAAGTGTAGCTAGATAATAAAGGTGTGATTATCAAGCGGTTAGAAGTGCAAGTGAAATTCCCTCTAGGTTTGTCCTAGAGCTATCGTTTAGTAGTATGTAATTGTAAAGATAAATTGCTTTAGCCAGGTATTTCCCTCTGATTTAGACAGTTATCCCTAAAGAAATGGCCTAGATGGAAATGATCATCTCTGTTGATATTTCCTCAGAATTAAGCTTTGGAAAAGTATTGTTAGTCCTGGATTTTAAATTTGCAAATATTACTGTGTCAACTAAAAGATATGTTTCAAATATAAAGCTCACAATGGAGTCAAGTTGATTCTAGATAACTGAAAGATAATACATAATTCCAGGGAAAATATATATGTTATTTCATATCTGACATACTCTTAAATGTGTCAGAATACTAGACCACAGTTCAAAAAAGTAAGTTTCTAAATGTACCATTCTGTGATTTAGAAATTTACTCCTTGATGAAACACAAATGAAAAACCAGTATTTATTTATTTATTTTGAAAAACCAGTATTTAAATTCATCTCTATCAAAATGTGTTTGCTACAAGACTGTCATCCTTGTACATGTAAAAGAAATGGAAGTAGTTAATTTTTGAAAAGGAAAGTCTTTTAATGGGACTCTTTTAAACCTGAGAGGAAAGGGTCAGGGGGAGGGGTTTAAATTATGGAATGAATTTTCAGTTCACTGAGAAATGTTTTAAAAATTAGATGTCATACCCCTAAAATAGAAAATTACTTTGTGCAGTATGGAGGCTATACTGTTCAGTTCAAGAGAAATGGATGATCATAGCATCATTTTCTTTCTTTTCATGGGAAAATACTATATAGGACATGTACAGAGTTAACTTGAGCTGAAAATCCCAGAAACTACTTTTCTGGATTCAAGGAAAGTCATCATATATTACTAAAAACTACAGTGAGAGGGTGAGTAAATTGAAGGATAAACTTGTGAACTAGAAGTGAATTTGAATAGAAACAGAACAATTTGTGGTTTAATTAGTGAGAGCCAGGTATCAAAAATAAAACAGTATTTCAAGTCTGTGTATTATATACAGCAAATGTGGACTATGGGGAAAATTTATATGACAAAAAATAAAACTGTTTAGATAAATAGTTCATTTTTAAGTTGACCAGTAGAGATTAAGGGAGATAGGCAGAAGGCAGTAAGCAAGTCTCTTAGATATCTCAGAAGTTATTCTGAAGACTCCATTGGGATCTCTATAAAGATTTCTTCTACCCTGGGTGCTATGGGGCTCTTGGTAGCTGTCAAGTCCCCACATATATTTTCTTGTCTGACACTTTGCAACCCCATGGCCTATACAGTCCATGGAATTCTCTAGGCCAGAATACTGGAGTGGGTACCCTTTCCCTTCTCCAGGGGATCTTCCCAACCTAGGGATCGAACCCAGCTCTCCCACATTGCCGGCAGATTCTTTACCAGCTGAGCCACAAGGGAAGCCCGGCATATGTTTTAACCTCATTTTAACCTATTTGATAAGAGAATTAGAGAATGACCCTATCTTTGTCAATTTCTTCATTAACTGAGCTTTCATACTGTTCAAGGAACTAGTTTTTAGCTTGTCTCCAGGATGATAATTGACCAGTGAAGAAGGGAGACATAAAGACAACTAATTGCAGTATTGATATTCATGATTATAGGCTTCCCAGGTGGCGCTAGTGGTAAAAAACTGCCTGCCAATGCAAGAGACCTAAGAGATGGGAATTCTATCCCTGGGTCAGGAAGATTCCCTGGAAGAGGGCATAGCAAACCACTCCAGTATTCTTGCTGGAGAATCCCATGGACAGAGGAGCCTAGTGGGCTATAGTTTATTAGAGTCGCAAAGAGTCAGACATGACTGAAGTGACTTAGCACTTAGAGCACATTCCTGTTATGCACAGCTGTTGCACCAGCAGAAATTAAGCCAATAAGCTAATGTGTCTTCACTTTTCTTTTGAAGAATGCAATTATTTCCTCAGGTAAAGATCAATGAGAGTTTAACATTGGATTGGATTGGCCAAAAAGTTTTTTCAGGTTTTTCCCTTAACATTTTCCAGAAAAACTAGAACAAACTTTTTGGCCAACCCAATATAAGAAATATAGACAGAGTTTGGAAAGTGATTCAACTGAGGAGTTTATTTAACATCCTTAAACTCTTGTGTTTATAAGATTTAATTAATGTGATTTATAATTAATATGAAAAATTCTTGATGTTAAATTGTTGTATTATACAGATTTGGGTCTTCTTTGGATAGTCTTTCAGAGAATGGGGTATAGCAATAAAATAATTCAATTTCAACTCAGTTTTCAAAGTGCCTGTTTTATATACACTTTGAAAAGAAAAAAGAATCACAATGCCAAATGAACTTAGTATTTCTTGTTTGTACTATTCATTGAAAGTATGATTTGCTTACAGTTTGTCAAATTACAAGTGGAACATAAATGCTCAATACATGCTTGCTGAATTAATGTAGAAGTTGGTGAAACTGAGGTAAAGAGAAAAGGTTTTCATATGGAAATAGCCAATAAATATAGTTTTATATCTAAGTGAAACATTTTGAGACAGATTATTTTGTTAAGAAACAATTAATGAGGTTGAACTATATCTATATCAACTAATGAGGTTGATCTGCATTCAAAGTAAAGTAGATAGCAGTGTAACACTCAGGACAGAGCGAATAGTGCTCACCACACTGAGGGTTGCTGCTAATTCTAAGAAAACATCCAACCCCTTCTTCAACAGTAGCCCTCTAGCAGCAACTGTTAAGTATGTGATTAGATTACCCTCCCTGTGATCTTGGCTTGCAGACGTCTAAATAGCAGTAATAAAATAATCATGAACTTGAAATTCCATCCAGTCGTTCCATTTGACCATAATAATGTACTACAGAAGTTGATTGTATGTGGTGACAATGAAATGCTAAGAATTACAGTCAAACCTGTGTTTACTGGAATGGAATGTGGAGGAAATCAGCTGGTTGTTGGAAAAGTGGAGTTCAAATGGAAATCACAATAATAGTGCTGACAGCATGCCCAAAGCTAAATTTAAAAATCCATGTTTAGTTTGAAGCATTATAGTCTGGGATTCCATTTGCTGATCAGTTTCTAATTGCTATAGTTCTTTCTCATTTCTTTTTAATATACATTTTCCTTACGTTCACCATCTGAAATCAAAGGATTGCTTGCACCTTGAAGATTTTGAACAGTTTTAAAATGTATTAAAATGCATTGTCATTTTATGTGACAATTTTTTTTGTATGTGACAATTTTTCCCATTTAACCTAGTTTCCAGATTAGGGAACTCTAGATTGACAGATGGGAAGTCTTTTGTTTGTTTGTGTATGTTTGTGTGTGTGTGTGTGTGTGTTTATCTCTATTTGTCATTGTTCAGTTGCTCAGTCATGTCTAACTCTTTGAGACCCTGTAGACTGCAGCACACCAGGCTTCCCTACCCTTCACTATCTCCCAGAGTTTGCTCAGACTCATGTCCATTGAGTCAATGATGCCATCCAACCATCTCTACTCTGTCACCCTTCTCCTCCTGCCCTTAATCTTTCCCAGAATCAGGGTCTCTTCCAGTGAGTTGGCTCTTGGCATCAGGTGGCCAAAGTATTGGAGCTTCACCTTCAGCATTAGTCCTTCTAATGAATAGTCAGGGTTGATTTCCTTTAGGATTGACTGATTTTATCTCCTTGCTATTCAAGGGACTCTCAAAAGTCTTCTCCAGTATCACAGTTAGAAAGCATCAATTCTTTGGCATGCAGCCTTCTTTATGGTCCAACTGTCATGTCTGTACATGACTACTGGAAAAACCATAGCTTTAACTATACAGACCTTTGTAGGCAAAGTGATATTTCTGCTTTTAGATATGCTTCCCTAGGGACTTCCCTGGTGGCTCAGATGGTAAAGAATCTGCCAGAAGTGTGGGAAACCTGGGTTTGATCCCTGGGTTGGGAAGGTCCCCTGGAGGAGGGTGTGGCAACCCACTCCAGTGTTCTTGCCTGGGGAATCCCAGTGAACACAGGAACCTGGTGGGCTACAGAGCATGGGGTTGCAAAGAGTCGGGCATGGCTGAGTGATTAAGCACAACAGGTTTGTCATAGTTTTTCTTCCAAGGAGCAAGCATCTTTTAAACTCTGTTATTTTGTTATTAAGGAATCCAATTACGTGACTGACATGAGATCCAGTTTGGGTTAACAGTGACAGTTCTGTAGGTAACTGCAGCCTACTCTGGACTTTATCATTCTAACCATTTCTTCTCTGTCTACCTTAATGGAAACTCAGACTTAGGTGTCCCCCGTCCCTGTCATTCTATTACTAGAAGATTGCAAAGCCTTGTTTGTTTTTGGTAAGAAATATTCTTAAGGTTCAGAGCTATGAATAATTTTTTTACTTCAATATCGTAATATATGGTTCTTCCTCAATGAAGAAAACAACTCTTTGCATTAAATTGGCTGAAAAGGTATAAAGACATAATAATTATAAGAAAAGGCTGAAATCAGAAATATTTTAATGTAACCAAATCATTTATCATATGCCTTGTTTTATTCTGGAGCATCACACAAACCCTTTTCCACTCCCTTTGGAAAAAAAATAACAATAAAATTTAGAAAATAAAATATGAAATGTGTATTAATTTGAAATAGTTCTTACATTTTCAAGCATGTAAGTAATTTAATAATATAACTCTCAAATCTCTTTCACTGTTTTCAGTGCCCTCTTTGACTCACTAAATATTTTATATGTGAAGAGATTTCCTATTGGCAATTTATATATCCCTAATTGTTAAAAAGTGCTTTCAAAATAGGATTACATTTCATCTTCCAAAAACAGATGAAAACTTATTCCACATACTATGTAACTTAAATATGTGTTAATAGGTTATCCTATTACAGATATCTTCAGTACATTCAAAATACATGTTTCTTGAGCCAAAAACTCCTGCTTATTCTGATTAAAAATTTTGGTGATGGGGCTTCTCTGGTGGTTCAGTGGTTAAGAATTCACCTGCCAATTCAGGGGACATTGGTTTGATCTCTGGTCCAGGAGGACACCACATGCTATGGAGCAGCTAAGCTTGTGGGCCACAACTACTGAACCCACACACTGCAACTAACGAGGCCTGAGCACCTGGAGCCCACGCTCCACAACAGATCACCACAGTGAGAAGTCCAGGCACCACAACAGAATGGCCCCTGCTTGCTTTAACTAGAGAAGCCCATGTGCAGCAACAGACACACCACAGTCAAAATATTAAATAAATAAATAAACCTTTTTAAAATAGTAAAAAAAAAAAGATTGATGATAAAATCTATCACCATGAGGTATCTATCAAACTATTCTTCAGCTTTATTCTTTATCTTTATGCTGTGCCCCTCAGAAATGAAAATGCTCTTATCACTGTATCACTTTCAGTTTGCTCACATTAAATTAATAATGTTTTCTATCAAGCATAACTTTCTCCTTTTAGAGTTTTCAGAAAGTCCAAACAAAAATTGATCCTTAGAAAGTAAATGTAAATAATAACTACTAGGATGAAAAGAAGCCATGTGCTAGACCTGTGAGATACTTCTCCTATACCATCATATTCATTTTCTTATAGTTTTGACAAGAATACACATTTCAATGTATTCTGACTAACTGGCAATTCTTGCTGCCTCTAATGCTCTGTACCCCATATTTATAAATGAATGTCCTCTTTCATTAATATTTTTTAATCCCTGCTCCAATTGCAACTGCTCAGTTACTCAAGAAGGGCTTCCCTGGTTGGCTTTAACAGTGAAGAATCTGCTTGCAATGCAGGAGACCTCAGTCCAGTCCCTGGGTTGGGAAGATCCCCTGGAGAAGGAAATGGCAACCCACTTCAGTATTCTTGCCTGGAGAATTCTATGGACAGAGGAGCCTGGTAGGCTACAGTCCCTGGGGTTCCAAAGAGTCAGACATGACTGAAGGCCTAAGACTTTGTCACTCAAGTCCTGTAGAGTAGGCTATTAGTACTGTCTCACCTTTATGAATATAAAATGTCTTAATTGAGCTATAATCTAGCAAGAAAATAGACCTGTATTAACATTAACGTTGTGCTGTGAAAGATGATCTCCATGACCTTCTCCACTTGGGAATAATTTGGGTTCACAGAAAACTATGAATCAATATTATGGATGAGTTTAGAACTAGAAGACATCTTTTCTTAGTATTTTCTAAGCCAAGGTCATTACCATTAGAAAGTGGAAATGATCCTAATGGAAATGACTACAAAGAATTAAATTAGAAAGACATTATTAAAACCATCTTTCACTCAATTATAATCTCACTTATTCGGACAAAGTTTACATTGTTGCCAGCTGAATTTTCATTAACTGCCATTTTTTCAAGGAGCAAAGATCTTTTTAATTAAGTATTTTCTATGATTCTGTTTTCTCTCTTCTCTTAGCATATCTGTTATGCTTATTTTTATTTTTTCTACTTGACCTGAACTTTGCAGTATATATATAATCTGTATAATCTATGTCCACTATCAAATAAGGCTCCACCATTTCAGAGGTAGTATTCCTACCTTATAACACAACGTTACCCATTCCTCTGTCCATCCCCTATAACATTGTCATTCATTTCGCTTATCCATAAGCTATAATCATCCAACAAATCATTGCTATTAATATTTTGAACAAATATTTCTATTAGATTGTCTAAGAACAAGTGAAATATTTCACTTTACCTTCATTGTGTTCATTCTCTAACACTCTTCCTTTCTTCTGTAGTTCTAAGTTTCTGACCTATATCATTTTCCTTCTCTGAAGAACTTCTTTTAACATTTTTTGCAAGTCATGTTTACTGAGAGCGAAATCCCTTAGTTTTTGTTTTTCTTGTGAAAAAGTCTGTCTGTCTCTGTCACTTTTGAAGTACTCTTAATTTCTGTTAGTGTTTCTTGATTTCTAGCATATTCTCTTGATTATTTCAAGTCACCATCTCTCTGCTTATATTCCCCATCTGTTTTTGCATGTTGAGCTTTTTTTCTTCCATCAGCACCCACAGCATCTTAACTGTGGTAGGTGGTGGTGGTTTAGTTGCTAATTCATGTCTGACTTGTGCAACCTCATGGACTGTATCCTACCAGACCCTTCTGTCCATGAGATTTCCCAGGCAAGAATACTGGAGTGAGTTGCCATTTCCTTCTCCAGGGGATCTTCCCAACCCAGGAATCAAACCCATATCTCCTGCTTTGCAGATGGTCTTCTGCATTGCAGGCAGATTCTTTACTGCTGAGCCACCCTAGTGATAAAATTCCTTACCTGAGAATCACACAATCTCTATCATATGAGTCTAGTTCTGATGTTTGCCTTTTCTCTTCATACCATGTTTACCCTGCCTTTTAGCAAAACTAATTTTGTTGAAAGCTGGACATGATCATTGTAATAGAAACTTAAGTGGAAAAGGCCTTTCATATGTGGTTTTATTTTTAATTAGTGAGGTATTAATATTAATGTTTGCTGTGACTGTAGGTACCAGAGGCTTCAGTTTCTAATATCCTGTTTCTCCTTGTTTTTTTTTTGGCTTTCCCTAAAACTTCTTATCTAGAGTTTGTAGCTTGCAGCTCTCTTAGTTGTAGCTCATGTTATTATTATTCTATAGTCCTATTGAAGTGGTAGTATGGTATTGGGTAAGAAAAACATTCTGTAATTGTATGATTAAACCTCTCTTTTTTAATGAGACAGAGTTCCTGCGCTGTGACCGTCCAAAGTTTCTTAATACAGAAGATAAAAAAAAATCCAAAAACAAAAACAGAGAGATTTAGGGCTATCTAATTCTTCTTCCCCTAGATTGGGTAAGTCTCTAGCAAAGTATCTTTCACTGAGGGCAGGCCCAACCACAGAATGCTCTGGATATATTTCAAACTAACTACTATTTCCATAGTCTTATTTCAGAATGGCTATCTTCCCCTCCTTCTATCTAAACCATGTGGAGAATTTTTCTAAAATATTTGCCATGAGAACCTGGTGGTCCTCCTGAAAGTAAAATTCACCAACATGTGAATCTGCAGTATATATATATATACTGCAGATTTAGACTGAGCCTCCAGAAACTCACCAATTACTGGTTTACTGTGTTTATGGGTAGCCTCTTCTCCTGGTAAATTGTGATTCTGTGTATTTACTTGAGTCTCTGGTGTTTGCAATAATGGTTGGCCCTGTGACCTCAATTCTGAGTTCATGTGAGAAGAGTTGCTGATTTTACATTCAGTGTTTTTTGTTTTTGTTTTTGTTTCTTCTTATTTTTTGATGAGAATGACAACTTTCAAGCACCTTATAAGTTAAAATGGAAATTTGCCAACTACCTTGTTTTAGTCTTTAAATTATCTCAAATATTAGTGTTTACCTTATTAGATATATATTTGTATATTTTTTGTACAATCAAACAGAAGAAAGACAACCTAATTCCCTCCTTTATCCTAAACACTCTGTTTCCTTACTGTGAAAAGCTAAAATCATGCACATTTTAATGCTGAGGTAGCAGCATGAAAAGGGGGTAATGGGCAGCTCTTTATCACTTCTTAAAAATATAAACTAGCAGATGGCATTTCCTCTTCTGTACATTTCATCATTTAGCAGAAAACAATTAAAAGCAAATGAATCTTAAACAAATAGTTGGCATGCTCATTTCTGCAGTAGTTATTTTTATAAGAATCAGAGCTTGTTGTAACATATTTAGAATATAGTTTAATGTTCAGTTGGCATCTTAGTTAAATATGGTCTGTTCATTTTTGCAAAATTATGAAAACATCATCATATTGATCTTCGGTAGGTTTAGAAATAACCAATGAATAAAATATAGCCTTTAGGTTTAATACATATAGACTGAAATATATGGCTTTTAAAATATCTCAGGACAAGAGGTATACAGTGAAGCTAATGAAAGTGAACCTTTAGGGTACGTCTCTCAAAGGACCCCCTCAGTTCTAGGAGGACACTTAATCATTTGTTCATATAGTCACATGCTTTTGTAGAATTTATGATAAAATATATTTTAATACATTAAATTAAGACTGCTAACATTTCACTTTTATTTCCTCTCTTCCACTCTCTTCTTATTTCATGTAAAATAGTATTGGAGTTGAAACAGGTATTTTGTAGATCTGGCTAAGGGTAATTGAGTTGGGAATACCTTTTATATTGGGTTCAGAAAGATCTAGTTATGTGGTTTGAACTCTGAGACATACCTCGGTAATTGCTAGCCATCTTATTGTAGCAAATACCTTGAGAAATATTCCTATCATCACAAAAGTGTTCTCAGCAGAGTTGATACATATCCTAGCACCCAGGGCTGCAAAACATGTGGGAAGTGGAAGAAAAACAAGATGCACAATACAGACAGAAACAAGTCTGTGGAAGATTTTCTAATCATCAGATTTATAAAATTGAAGTATAAATGTAGAAAAATATTTTTCCTCTGAAAGGAATGTGCTTGGAATTTTAGCATGATAAGTTATCCCAAACTTAGTAGCATAAAACAACAAGCACTTATTAATCTCACATAAACTGTGAGGAATTAGTGGCCCAGGAATAGTTTATCTGTATAATCTAGCTATGTTCCTAATGTGTTTTCTGTCAAGACCTGACTGGGTCTGGAGGCCCCTTTTCCAAAATGGTTCAATTGCATGGATGTTGGCAAGAGGCTTTGGATGCTCATTACACAGTCCTCTAGACGGGGCTTCCTGAATGTTCTTATAACCCAGCAGCTGGTGTACTTCAGAGCAACTGATTGGAGAGAGCAAGGTGGAAGTCACAGTACCTTTTACAAAACCTTGTTCAGAGTTTCACAATGCTACTTTTGCTATATTTTCTGCATTAGAAGTAAGTCACTGAATCTGGCCCACACTCAATAAAAAGAGAATTGGCATCATATCTTGATTGGGAAGACTATCAAAGAATTTATAAACACATTTCAAAACTACCACAGCTGGTATTAAAGCTCTCTTTTTGATGATTATTATGTTAGTTTTTTAGGGCTTCCCAGGTGGCGTTAGTGGTAAAGAACCCACCTGCCAATGGAGGAGACATAAGAGACATGGAATCAATCCCTGGGTCAGGAAGAACCTGGAGGAGGGCATGGCAACCCACTCCAGTATTTTTGCCTGGAGAATCCTGTGGACAGAGGAGTTTGGTGGGCTCCAGTCCATTGGGCCATAAAGAGTGGAACACAACTTGAAGTAACTTAGCGCACACATGCATATTAATTTCTTAGGGCTATTATAACAAATTACCGCAAACTCACGTTCAAGGTCAGGAGGGGTAGCTGTGTGGAGATACCCTCGTCCAAGGTGAGGGGCAGTGGCCGCACTTTGCTGGAGCAGCCGTGAGGAGATACCCCACATCCAAGGTAAGAGAAACCCAAGTAAGAGGGTAGGTGTTGCGAGAGGGCATCAGAGGGCAGACACACTGCAACCATAATCACAGGAAATTAGCCAGTCTGATCACAGGACCACAGTCATGTCTAACTCAATGAAACTAAGCCATGCCGTGTGGGGCCACCCAAGATGGACAGGTCACAGTGGAGGGGTCTGACAGAATGTGGTCCACTGGAGAAGGGAATGGCAAACCATTTTAGTGTTCTTGCCTTGAGAACCCCATGAACAGTATGAAAAGGCAAAATGATAGGATACTGAAAGAGGAACTCCCCAGGTCGGTAGGTGCCCAATATGCTACTGGAGATCAGTAGAGAAATAACTCCAGAAAGAATGAAAGGATGGAGCCAAAGCAAAAACAATACCCACTTGTGGCTGTGACTAGTGATAGAAGCAAGGTCTGATGCTGTAAAGAGCAATATTGCATAGGAACCTGGAATGTTAAGTCCATGAATCAAGGCAAATTGGAAGTGGTCAAACAGTAGATGGCAAGAGTGAACGTTGAGATTCTAGGAATCAGAGAACTAAAATGGACTGGAATGGGTGAAATTTTAACTCAGATGACCATTATATCTACTACTGTGGGCAGGAATCCTTAGAAGAAACAGAGTAACCGTCACAGTCAACAAAAGAGTCCGAAATGCAGTAGTTGGATGCAATCTCAAAAATGACAGAATGATCTCTGTTGTTTCCAAGGCAAACCATTCAATATCACGGTAATCCAGTCCATGGTAATACAAATCCAAGATTGGATTGGTAATCCAATCCAACCCGTAATGCTGAAGAAGCTGAAGTTGAATGGTTCTATGAAGACCAACTAGACCTTTCAGAACTAACACCCAAAAAGTATGTCCTTTTCATCATAGGGGACTGGAATGCAAAAGTAGGAAGTCCAGAAACACCTGGAGTAACAGGCAGATTTGGCCTTGGAGTACAGAATGAAGCAGGGAAAAGGCTAATAGAGTTTTGCCAAGAGAACACACTGGTCATAGCAAACACCCTCTTCCAACAATACAAGAGAAGACTCTACACATGGACATCACCAGATGGACAAACGGAAATCAGATTGATTATATTCTTTGCAGCCAAAGGTGGAGAAGCTCTATATGTCAGCAAAAATAAGACCGGGAGCTGACTGTGGCTCAGATCATGAACTCTTTATTACCAAATTCAGACTTAAATTGAAGAAAGTAGGGACAACCACTAGACTATTCAGATATGACCTAAATCAAATCCCTAATGATTATAAAGCAGAAGTGAGAAATAGATTTAAGGGACTAGATTTGATTGACAGAGTGCCTTATGAACTATGGACGGAGGTTCGTGACATTGTATAGGAGACAGGAATTAAGACCATCCCCATTGGAAAGAAATGCAAAAAAGCAAAATGGCTGTTGGAGGAGGCCTTACAAACAAATGTGAAAAGAAGAGAAGCGAGAGGCAAAGGAGAAAAAGAAAGATATTCCCATTTGAATGCAGCATTCCAAAGAATAGCAAGGAGAGATAAGAAAGCCTTCCTCTGAGATCAATGCAAAGAAATAGAGGAAAACAACAGGATGGGAAAGACTAGATAGCTCTTCAAGAAAATTAGAGATACCAAGGGAACATTGCATGCAAAGATAGGTTAAATAAAGGACAGAAATATGATGGACCTAACAGAAGCAGAAGATATTAAGAAGAGGTGGCAAGAATACACAGAAGAACTGTACAAAAAAAATCTTCATGACCCAGATAATCATGATGGTGTGATCACTAACCTAGAGCCAGACATCCTGGAATGTAAAGTCAAGTAGGCCTTAGAAAGCATCACTACAAACAAAGCTAGTGAAGGTGATGGAATTACAGTTGAGCTATTTCAAATCCTGAAAGATGATACTGTGAAAGTGCTGCACTCAATACGCCAGCAAATTTGGAACACTCAGCAGTGACCACAGGACTGGAAAAGGTCAGTTTTCTTCCCAGTCCCTAAGAAAGGCAATCTCAAAGAATGCTCAAACTACTGCACAATGACACTCATCTCACACGCTAGTAAAGTAATGCTCAAAATTCTCCAAGCCAAGCTTCAGCAATACTGAACCTCGAACTTCCAGATGGTCAAACTGGTTTTAGAAAAGGCAGGGGAACCAGAGATCAAATTGCCAACATCCACTGGGTCATTGAAAAAGCAAGAGTTCCAGAAAAACATCTATTTCTGCTTTATTGAGTATGGCAAAGCCTTTGACTGTGTGGATAACAATAAACTGTGAAAAATTCTGAAAGAGATGGGAATACCAGACCGCCTGACCAGCCTCTTCAGAAACCTGTATGCAGGTCAGGAAGCAACAGTTAGAACTGGACATGAAACAACACACTGGTTCCCAAAAGGAAAAGGAGTATATCAAGGCTGTATATTGTCACCCTGCTTATTTAACTTATATTCAGAGTACATCATGAGAAATGCTGGGCTGGATGAAGCACAAGCTGGAATCAAGATTGCCGGGAGAAATATCTATAACCTCAGATATGCAGATGACACCACCCTTATGGCAGAAAGTGAAGAGGAACTAAAAAGCCTCTTGATGAAAGTGAAAGAGAAGAGTGAAAAAGTTGGCTTAAAGCTCAATATTCAGAAAACTAAGATCATGGCATCTGGTCCCATCACATCATGGGAAAAAATGGGGAAACAGTGGAAACAGTGTCAGACTTAATTTTTCTGGGCTCCAAAATCACTGCAGATGGTGATTGCAGCCATGAAATTAAAAGAAGCTTACTCCTTGGAAGGAAAGTTATGACCAACCTTGATAGCATATTAAAAAGCAGAGACATTGCTTTGCCAGCAAAGGTCCATCTATTCAAGAGTATGGTTTTTCGAGTGGTCATGTATGGATGTGAGAGTTGGACTGTGAAGAAAGCTGAACGCCAAAAAATTGATGCTTTTGAACTGTGATGTTGAAGAACACTCTTGAGAGTCCATTGGACTGCAAGGAGATCCAACCAGTCCATCCTAAAGGAGATCAGTCCTGGGTGTTCATTGGAAGGACCGATGCTGAAGCTGAATCTCCAATACTTTGGCCACCTCATGTGAAGAGTTGACTCATTGGAAAAGACCCCGATGCTGGGAGGGATTGGGGGCAGTAGGAGAAGGGGCGACAGAGGATGAGATGGCTGGATGCCATCTCCAACTTGATGGACATGGGTCTAAATAAACTCCAGGAGTTGGAGATGGACAGGGAGGCCTTGCGTGCTGCAATTCATGGGGTCGCAAAGAGTTGGACATGACTGAGTGACCGATCTGAACTGAACTGGATAGAATAAAACAATGGAAATTTATATTCTCATAGTTCTGTAGGCTAGACCTCCAAAATCCATGTTTTGCTGGTGCCATGAACTGTCTAAAGCTCCAGGAAAGAATCCTTCTTTGACTCTTTGTAATTTCCATGGGCATTCCTTGACTTCAGTTACATCATTCCAGTCTCTGCTTCTGTTTCACATGACCTTCTTCCCTCTGAATCTGTCCCCTCTATGAGTCTGTATCCAACTCTCCATCTCATTTCTCTGATAAAGGTAGTAGGCACTGGTTTGAGGACCCACCGTAACCCAGTATGACCTCATGCTGATTACATCTGCAAAGTAGCTATTTTCAAATAAAGTCATATTCACAGGTATTGGGGATTAGGATTTGGGCATATTTGGTGGGGGCAGGGAATATAATTTAACCTAATGTAGATGTCATACACATGCTTAAGAATATTTATTAGAATTCCTTTTTGTAGAATTCAAACCTTTAGTTAATACAGAGTGTGTGCCTGACACTGAGTTCATATAAAAATGAAAATGGTAGCCATTTCCAAATTTAGGAAAAATTCTAAAAATTTTAAAAACAAAGTGCTATTAAGTTGAAAGAAGCTTTTCCAAACTGTAAATTTAAAAATAAAGTGCTATGAAGTTGAAAGAAGCTTTTCCAAACTGTAAAAAATAGAAAAAAAAATTTGATCAATTCCAAATAAAGGTAATTTCTTTTTTTATAAAAAATAATATATTAAAATTATTGCATAGGAACAAAAAGCATGCAGCCAAAAATATAGGTAAAATAGATTTTAGGAATATCAGGAAAATAATACAAAATTTATGTTTTGAACTCTTTTTAGTCTTGAGATATAGGACTTGCTTTATAACTTATAATTTATTATTCACATTTTATTATGAAATTAATATGCACTTTTGTGTCTAAGTTTTGTAGTTTATTTTCTGAAGGATGATCTCTCAGATTATATAAACTCAGTTTCTTAAGTTTGGGGACTCCTTTGGGCAACTTGTTTATGAAATTGATTTTCTAGAAAGTTTTGAATTAAGGAGTTCAACATAATAGGATTTTGAATACACTTTGGTCTTCAAACATTGTTAAAATCAGATGAATGTGTTCATGAATTGATAGTATAGTACTCTGCATTACTATTAGAAAGTTTCAGAGAATTACCTAAGAAAAGTGAATTAGAGTGTAAGAAACCTAGAGAATTTGCTTAGTTTTTTCCCATTGTTGAATACCAAGAACTTGGTGAAGTTTCTTCTTCACAGGAACATTTAACAAGCTAACTAGTACATAATTATGAAATCCTTATAAATGCTAGCTCTTAAAAGTGACTTTTTAAAAAATAACACTGTCTTGAGAATGCAGTTTTTCAAGGGAGTACCTGTTTTGGATGGCTTAGTGAATAATTTTACATAAATCATTGATAGGTATTAATGAACAATGCATAAAAATAGAGGAAAACAATAGAAGACTAGAGATCTCTTCAGGAAAATTGGAAATATCAAGGAACATTTAACCTAAAGATTGGCACAATAAAGGACAGAAACGATAGAGAACTAGAAGACACAGGAGAGGTAAAGAAGAGACGGAAAGAATACACAGAAGAACTGTACAAAAAAGATCTTAATGAACTGGATAACTATGGTGGTGTGGTCAGTCACTCAGAGTCAGACATTCTGGAGTGTTAAGTGGACTTTAGTAAGTGCTGCTGTCAACAAAGCTAGTGGGTGCAATGCAATTCTAGTAGAGCTATTCAAATCCCTAAAGGATGATGCTGTCAAAGTGTCACATTCAATATGTCAGCAAATCTGGACAGCCCAGAAGTGGCCACAGAAATAGAAAAGGTCAATCCTTATCCCAGTTCCCAAGAAGGGTAGTACTAAAGAATGTTCTGACCATTGGACAATTGCACTCATCTCTCATGCTAGTAAGGTCATGCTTAAAATCTTGCATGCTAGGCTTCAGCATTACATGAACCAAGAACTTCCAGACATCCTAGTTGGGTTTAGAAAAGGCAGAGGAACCAGAGATCAAATTGCCAACATTTGCTGGATCATAGAGAAAGCGAGGGAGTTCCAGAAAAACATCTACCTCTGTTTCATTATCTACCAAAAGCCTTTGATTGTGTGGATCATAAAAAACTTGGAAAACTCTTAAAGAGATGGGAATACCAGACCTGTCTCCTGAGAAACCTGTATGCAGGTCAAGAAGCAACAGTTAGAACCCTGTATGGATTAACTGACTGGTTCAAGATTGAGAAAGGAGCATGACAGGGCTGTCTGTTGTCACCATTTTTATTGAAAACCTATTTGCTGAGCACATCATGAGACGTGTCTGGCTGGGTGAGTTACATACTGAAATCAAGATAGGCAGGAAAACCATCAACAACTTCAGATATACAGATGACACCTAATGGCAGAAAGCAAAGAGTAATTAAAGAGCCTCTTGATGAGGATGAAGGAGGAGAGTGAAAGAGCCAGCTTGAAGCTAAATATTAAAACAAACAAAAAAACAACTAAGATCATGGCATCTGCCCCCATTATTTAATGCAAATAGATTGGGAAAAGGTGGAAGTAGTGGCAGATTTCCTTTTCTTGGGCTCTAAAATCACTGTGGATAGTGACTGCAGCCATGAAATGAGAAGCTGATTGCTTCTTAGCAGGAAAGCTATGACAAACCTAGACAGCATGTTGAAAAGCAGAGACATCACTCTGTCAAAAAAGGTCCATATAGTCAAGGCTATGGTCTTCTCAGTAGTCATGTATGGTTGTGAAAGCTGGACTGTAAAGAAGGCAGAGCACCAAGGAATTAATACCTTCCAACTGTGGTGCTGGAGAAGACTCCTAAGAGTCCCTTGGACAGAAGGGAGATCACACCAGTCAATCTTAAGGGAAATCAATCTTGAATACTCACTGGATGGACTAATGCTGAAACTCCAGTATTTTGGTCACCTGATGGGATGAGCTGACTCATTGGAAAAGTCCCTGATACTGGGAAAGATTGAGGGCAGAAGTAGAAGAGGCTGTCAGAGGATGAGATGGTTGGATGGCATCATTGATGCAATGGACGTGAACATGGGCAATCTTTGAGAGATGGTGAGTTGCAGTCCATGGAGTTGCAAAGAGTCAGATAGGACTGGATGACTGAACAACAACATAATTTAAATAGGAGATTGCAAGAATTTTTTTCAAGTAAATGTGACTATCTGTAATCAAACTTAGGCTTCTGATGTTGTTTTGTAATGTATAATCCTAGATAGTTTATCTATCAACTGACTTTTCTATTGATTTGTCATAGATCAATAGATACTGTAACTATACAGATATAATCTCTAATATAGTTAGTATCTATTATCTGTCCATTGATCAGTAAATCAGTAAATATTATCCAAAGATTTATCTAGTATTTTAATGTTTGTATGCGTGTATATACTCACTGATACAGTAGTCACATTATACATATGCATACTATTATAGAATTATATATAATTTGGCTTTTTTATTTTTTTTAAACTGTACTTGGGGAGCAATATTTGTCACCTCAAACTGTCTATTTAGTCTGAGTATTAATAATTTTTCCTAATAAGAGTCAGGAAGTCTTTATTTTTAGTCCCCCTTAAAATGCTTAAAGAATTTAACTAAATGGCTGTAGGATAGAATAGAGCTGTATGCAGAGTTGTCTGCAAAGAATATGAGCTAAGTGTGGGGGGAGAAACTTGCCCAGGCCTAGAGATGCAGAATCTAATATGCTTTCATTGTCTCTGCAAATCCCAGCAAACATTTGTTTACCAATCATGTGCTTTTCCATCACCATGAATGAACTGCTGTTTTCTTTGAAGTCCCAAACCACTACCCCTAACTTCCTCCTTTGTCTTTAGCTGAAGATGGCATTAAAGGTGAGAGTTGCAAATATTTTGAGGAGTTACTCTGGTTTTATATATATCTCTATCATGTGTACATATTATTAAACTTTGTTTGATTTTCTCCTGTTGATCTGTCTCATGCCAATTTAATTCTTAGACCAGACCGAAGAACCTAGAAGGGGAGATGAACATATCCTCCTCTCTGATCACAAAATGTGGGTGTGCTATTGTACCAGTATGATTCAATTTATCTAAAAATTTTAAATTCTTTAGATTATTTTGTGAAAGTTGTGCTAAGGTTTATTCCATCTAAAACCTATTGTAAGCATCATAAATAATAGGAATGTAGAACCTGAACAAAACTAGCAGAGCTAACCTAAAGAGTTAGTTGTACAGGAGAAATGTTTTGCTAATGCTTGTATTATATAAAAATAAAATACCCTCAACTCTTAAATTCATGATCCTCACTAACACTTATACCTTCAACCCAAACAGAATGTGTATATTTTCTCTGTTTTTATTCCTCTTGGAATGGAAACAGAAATAACCACCTTAGAGGAGTGTAAGAGAGGCCAGGAGTGAGAAACCTGGGATCAAGATTGCAGGATAGAAGTATCTGGGGTTCACCTTTCCCCACTAGTACATCAAAAATACATCTACAAGTGGTAAAATTTCCACAGAGCACCTACTGAACACTAGCGGAGGAACTCAGACACCTAAAAGGACAAGAAAAGATCCCAGTGTAATCCGATAGCACAGAGAGGAGAAAGGAAAGGAAAAGAAAAGAAAAAGAATGAAAGTAACACTCAGGAGGGGGGCTGAAGGAGAAGAGGGTTTTCAACACCTGGAGAGGCCCCTGTCACTGATGGTGGGATATGCTGAAATAGAAGGAAGGTTTTGAAGGCTAGTGGAGGAAAGTACAGAGGCCAGTCTTTGGCAGTCAGAACACAGAAAGACTTACGTGGGTGGCCTGTGCCACAGACCTGGGTGTCCCAGCTCGAGACAGGTGTCCACCAATGCTAGCAGGGGTTGGGTGCTGGTTTAAGAGTAGGTTTAAGAGAGAAGACCCAGGGAAATGACTGCTGTTGGCTGTGTAGAGATAGCCTGAAGAAACAGGAATGGGAATGAGGAGCTCAACTGTTCAGGGACAACCTGAGGGGACAAGTGTGAGGAACTCTGCAGCCAGAGATGCTCCTGGAGGAAGCGTGGTCTGCCTTGGAAGCAAGACATCACTGTTGAGTGATGCAAAAGGGGAGGGACTGCCATTGTAAACTCTCTTCCCACAAGCCATCCTCTGCCTCTGTGGGTACTGGGAGGGACTTGCACCAGAAAGAGTGCACCCCAATCTGTCACCAGCTTCTGCTGGCCCCTGCCTCCATGGACACTAGGCAGGGATCCTGTTGGAGTAAATGCATGTGCCCCAGTTGTGACCATTTTATTACTCATCCAAGTGAATAAGTACAGGAGCCCCAGTTTGTAGCTGACTCCCTTCCCACCTAAGCAAGCAAGTGTGCCCTAGTTAACTGCCGTCTTTGCCCCCTTTTACCCAGGTAAGGAAGCTAAGCTGAGCCCCAGGGACTGTGCAACTGAGGAATAGGAGCTGAAATCTCTCTGTGCAGCTTCACAAACCACAGATTAAACTCATGCAATTGATTTGGTAAACCCGGTGTCTGCAGAATATCTGAGTGGACAATGAGTACTCCCACAACTGAGACCAGTCTAGTTTTAGCAGCTGTGGACTTTGAGGCACATACACGTGGGAGTTGGGCCTGGTCAGAGTCTGAGCTGAGCTGCCTCGAAAGTGCCCACAGTGGGGCCAGAGACCAACTTAAAGTTCGTGGAGGGCCATGTGCAGGGGCAGGGAGCTGGCTGCGGTTTGTTGTGGAGACAAGTACACTGATTGAGCAGAGGCCCCAGGTAAATATTTTTTCTTATGTCTTTAAAAAATTAATATATTTTTACTTTTCTATTTTTATTTTTGTTTTTTAATCTTTGTTTTTGTTTTTGTTTTTTGGTTTTTTTTGGCTTTTGGCGCTTTTTTGTTTGGTTGTTTTCTTTTTTATGTTTTTGCTGTTTGTTTTTGTTTTTATTTTTCTTGGATTTTGATAGCTTGATTTCTTTTTTGTTTGGTTGGTTGATTTTTTACTGTTTGTTTTGTTTGTTTTTGTTTTTTTGTCCCACCGCTCAAATTGCAGGGTCTTGGTTCCCTGACCAGGGATTGGGTCTGAGTGAGTGCCTAGTCCAGATAATTCTCAGCCCCAGGGAATATCATCAGTCAGTATGAGCTCTCCCAGAGATCCACATCTCAGTACCAAGACCTGATTCCAGTTAATAGTCTGCAAGCTCCAGTGCTGGATGCCCCAGGCCAGACAACCAGCATGACAGGAACACAATCCCATCCATCAGCAGACAGGTTGCCTAAAGTCACACTAAGCTAATAGAAACCCCCAAACCCACCCCCTACACAAAAATAAACTCAAAATGGATTAAAGACCTAAATGTAAGGCCAGACACTATAAAACTCTTAGAGGGAAATATAGGCAGAAAATTATTTGACATAAATTACAGCAAGATTTTTTTCAATTCACCATCTGTAGTAATGGAAATAAAAACAAAAACAAGGACCTTGTGAAAATTAAAAGCTTTTGTACAGCAAAAGGAAGCTTAAACAAAAGGAAAAGACAACCCTCAGAATGGGGGAAAATATTTGCAAATGAAGCAATTGACAAGGGATTAATCTCCAAAATATTCAAACAGCACATTCAGCTCAAAAAAAAAAAGAAAGAAAAAGAAAAAGAAGCACGCCAATGAAAAAATGGATGGAATATACATACATACAGATGGCTAACAAACATGTGGAAAGCTGTTCAACACCACTAATTATTACAGAAAAGCAAATGAAAACTACAGTTGTGGTATCCCTCTCACACTGGTCAGAATGGCCATCAGCAAAAAATCTACAACAATGATGAAGAGGATAAGGAGAAAAAGGAACCCTCCTACACTGTTCATGGGAATGTAAATTGATACAGCCACCTATAGACAACAATATGGCAGTTCCTTAAAATCTAAAAATAGAGCTACTTATGACCCAGAAATCCCACTCTTAGGCATATATCCAGAGAAAACCATAATTCAAAAGGATGCATGCGCCCCAATGTTCATTGCAGCACTATTTACAATAGCTAGGTCAAGGAAGTAACCTAAATGTCTATCAAAGGAGGAATGGATAAAGAAGATGTGGTACATGTATACAATGGAATATTACTCAACCATAAAAAGGAAAAAATAGTGCTATTTGCAGAGACATGGATGGACCTAGAGACTGTCACACAAAGTGAGCTATGTCAGAAAAAGAAAAATAAATATCATATTGCTTATATATGGAATCTCAAAAATTACAAATGAACTTATCTGCAAAGCAAAAGTAGAGTCACAAATGTAGAAACTATGCTTATGACTACAAAGAGGGGAAACTTTGTCATTCAGTCTCTAAGTTGTGTCCAACTCTGTGTGACCCCTTGAACTGCAGCATGCCAGGCTTCATATCCTTCATTATCTCCCTGAGTTTGCTCAAACTCATGTCCATTGAGTTAGTGATGCCATCCAAACATCTCATCCTCTGTCTCCCCCTTCTCCTCTCGCCCTGTCTTTCCCACCATCAGTCTTTTCCAGTGAGTCAGCTCTTTGCATCAGGTGACCAAAGTATTGGAGCTTCAACTTCAGGATTAGCCCTTCCAATGAATATCCAGGTTTATTTCCCTTAGGATTGGCTGGTTTGATTTCCTTGCTGTCCAAAGGGCTCTCAAGATTTCTTCTCCAGCACCACAGTTTGAAAGCATTAATTCTTTGGTGCTCAGCATTCTTTATAGTCCAACTCTCACATCCTTACATGACTACTGGAAAAACCATAGCTGTCGCTATACAGATCTTTGTTGGCAAAGTGGTATCTCTGCTTTTTAATAGACTGTCCAGGTGTGTCATAGCTATTCTTCCAAGGGGCAAGCACCTTTTAATTTTGTGACTGGCAATCACTGTCTGCATTGATTTTGGAGGCCAAGAAAATGAAGTCTGATGCTGAAAGGAAAGTTGAACAAATTGGGAGGTTAGGATTGACATATATATGTATATATATATATATATATATATATATATATATAATACTGTTTATAAAATGGATAGCTAATGAGAACCTACAGTATAGCACAGGAAGGTCTACTCAGTGATCTGTGATGACCTAAACTGGAAGAAAATTTATGAAAAGAGTGGATATATGTATATGTATAACTGATTCAGTTTGCTGTGCAATAGAAACTAACACAACATTTTAAAGTAACTATACTCCAATAAAAATAAATAAAAATAAAATTTTAAAAAGAGTAGGAAAACTGGAGAATGTTTGTTTTCTAATGTCTTATGTAATCAGAAAATGCTAATCTAGTTGGCACTTCATACGTTTCTTAGTTGATTATTTCTGTATCAAGATATCTTATAGACGGTAAACCTTGGAAATACAGGAGATAGTGAAACTTTGTATAACATTAACTTAAAAACTGATTCTTATAGGACATTACCAAAAGCTTGATGGTAATATATAAGACTGATGTTAAATACCTGGAAAAAAAAATCACATAACCTGTTCTTATGTACAAATCTGAGGAAGAGGAATATTCATGAACGTACAGGTATACCATTAATATGAAGCAGTCTATAAATGTATTTTTAATGATAAGCAGCTTATTTTCCTTCTCATATTTTGCATTTATTTGGAAGATGAGTGGCAAATCAACTCTTCTATAAAATATCTTTCAGAGTAATTGATATTTAAAGAGTGTCTTAGACCTGAGATTAAATAGATAAACTATAGAAATTTGAAACTAACAGTTGTCACTGAAATCTGATAAACGGAAATGGTAAAATAAATAAATAAAAATACTTTATAACTGAAGGTCATAGAAGTTTTAAGGATGGAAAGACATTTCATGTTATTGTGTTCATCTCCTTGATATCTTAAAATTACATCACCCTGCATTGACTAGAATATCTTGCATGCTGTGTGCTAAATCCCTTCAGTCAACTCTGACTCTTTGCAACACTATGGACTGTAGCCCACCAAGCTCCTCTGTCCATGGGATTCTCCAGGCAAAAATACTGGGGTAGGTTGCCATGACCTTCTCCAGGGGATCGTCCCAACCCAGGGATTTAACCCAGGTCTCCTGCATTGCTGGCAGATTCTTTACTATCTTAACCACCAAGGAAAGGGCTATATTCAGTGACCCAAAAGATGAGAAAACCATGGATCAGTTTTGCTACAAACCCTTGCTTTTGAAAATATACTGAAATATACTTCTTTTTCCTTTTCTATGCTTCAGGTTGGTACTAAGTTTATAATTGAATAAAATGTATTGTATTTTATGTTTAAAATTAAATGTGTTTAAGATGCGTGGGGATGTATTATTATAGGCTCCTCTGTCCACAAAATTCTCCAGGTCAGAATACTGGAGAATTCCATTCTCCAAAGGATCTTTCTAACCCAGAGATCAAAGCCATGTCTTCAAATTTGCAAATGAATTGTTTACTGTCTGAACCACCAAGTGAAAGTGAAGTGAAGTCGCTCAGTCGTGTCCAACTCTTTGCGACCCCATGGACTGTAGCCTAACAGGCTCCTCTGTCCATGGGATTTTCCAGGTGAGAGTACTGGAGTGGGTTGCCATTTCCTTCTCCACCGAACCACCAAAGGAGGGCTTTATCATAATAGTAATAGCTAATATCAGCAAATGTACATGAGTGTGCATACATAATCAGGGTCAGGAACTGTGTTAGGTATATTACTTGCCTAACCCTCACAGAAAAAGAAGAGGAAAGGAAAAGAGACATTTTTATCCAAATTTTACAAAGAGTACTAAAGAAGGAAAGTTCAGTGAAATGGCAGACTAGAGATGTAGATAGAAATTAGCAAACATCAGACCCTTGATTCAAACTCACGTCTGCCTGGTCTCATAGATTTTTTTTTTTAATTAATTTGAAATAGAAGCTTCAGCATCTTTAACAATGATTATTTTCATTCATCTTCATACTTCTGCTTCACACCGTGATATATATGCAAATAGCACTTGAACAGGAAAGACAGATATAAAGAAAAGACTCAATAAAACATCTAGTGAATAGCTCCCTTAAAGAACAATATTAATATGTCTTTTTCTCAGATGTTTAGGGAAAAAATTTTGTTTTGAAAGTTTTTAAACAGGCATAAATAAAATAAAGAGCTTGTTCTTTCCCCTTGCTAAATTTTATTTATTTATGGATTAGTATAAGGCAGTTTCTGTGTTTCTGACTAAAAAGAATGGGTATATTGCAGTGGTTGATTATACTGTTCCATGTATTCCATTAGGTTATACTTATTAATTGGATTGTTAATTTTATATTTGTGTATTTGTTTTATATTAGCTATCTAGATAACTGTATTAAAATCTCCTATAACATTTGTAGATTTGTATTATTTTCATTTTTACTGTGAGCTTTCAGTTTAAAATTTGAGTGTATGCTATTGGTTTCTGGAGAATTCAAAATAATATATTTTTCTTATAAACCATTATCATTATGAAATCAGCTTCTTTATTTGTAGTAATGTTTGTCAAAATCTAACTTGTCAATATTAATATAGGGATATGAATTTTTAAATAATTTTTGGTATCCTTTTGTTCTATTTCAATTCTTTGTCTGTTTATGTTTTTGATATATTCCACGAACACCATATAGTTGAATGTATTTCCTTTAATTTGCAAATCTTTAACTGTAACCTTTTCCATTTAATATAAATCTGTTTTGGGGTTTAAATCTAAAATTTTATTTTGTACTAAGTATTTGTGGCACTAATTCTGTTTCTTCAGCTTATTTTTTTTAATTGCTAGGTTTTATTTTTTAATTATTTTGTTTTTTTCCCCATGGTATTAAAAACTATAAATACCCTTCTATCTCTTAGTATTTATCTAGACATTATATCATCATTCTTACTTTCTCAAAGTTAAGAAATCTTTTATCTCCTGTTAAATTAAAAGTACTTAATAATATTTTATTTATTACTATCCCACTCTTAACCAATATTTTATTCATTCATTTTAATCTAATCTAGATTTTTAAAAATAATATATATAAGTATTACTGTTTTATATAGAAGGATTTTATTTATGATTATTAATATTTTTATGATTTCCTTTATTTTCTTTTTTCATTTCAGACTTAATGTTATTGAGTAGTATCTTTCAGACCTTGTTTAATGAATATCTGTTGGTAATGAACATTTTTTATTGAAAATATGTTTGTTTGTTTTTTTCTCTCTCTCTTGAAAAATACTTTCCAGGGTATGTACTGTAAGTTAGCCATTATGCTTTTCAGTTCAGTGATATTTCATTCTACCTTTAACTTTATAGGTTGCTACTATGAAGAACACTTTTGTTCTAGCTGCCTTTCTTTTCAAATTATTTGTTCTTTTAATGTTTTTAGGACATTTTATTTTCCTTAATGTTTTTTCAGTTTCAAAAATATGTGGATGTTATCCTTCCATCTTTTTCTTCCCTCCCTCTTTTTTTTTTTTTTTTTTTAAATTCTTTTCCTTCCTCTTCCTCCTCCTTCATCATCCTTGGGATTCTCTAGTAAACTATAGCTTGCGGATTTTTTTTTTTACCATTACTAATTGAAAAAAAATGTCCATTATATTTTTAAGTATAATCTTTACATCTTCCTCACCGCTATTCCTCTGAGTCATCAATCCAACATATTTCATTGTACACTTCCCATTTCAGATACACTCTTCTGTATTTTTGCTATTTATCTCTTTGTTCTATATTTTGGATTATTTCTTCTGATTTGTTTTCCAATTTATTATTCTCTTTTTACATTGTCTAGTGTTCTGCCAAATATATTGTGTTGATGTTTAAATTTTAGTTATTTTATGTTCTATTTCTAGAAGATTTATTTCATGTCTTTTAGTGCTCTCATACATTACAGTTTATTTTTACCTATTCCTTACAGTTATTTTCAATCTTGTCATTTATTTCTTTAAATATATTAAGCATAATCCATATTGACTAATTATAGTATCAGATATATGTGGCTCTATTTATGCTATCTCTTGTATTTTCTATTCTTGCTTACTTTGCCTCACTGATCCTTCTTTTTTCTTTTTTTGAATTATTTACTGTACATCACCTATTAAAGACTATGTATAGATATTTTTTAGAGTCTTAGAATGAATGTGCTCTTCTCTAGAGGTATTCTGTGTTAGTTTTGTCAGGTACCTTCAGGTGTTCCCAATCAAGTTCTCAGCTGAAAAATTCCCAGCTTACCTAGTCTCTCCATACGTGCTTTGATGCATGAGGTTAGACCTGATATTCTTTTCCATAATACCTTGAGTTTGGGGCATGGGATGGTTACATTTTTAGCTCTAGTTTACTCTTACACTTACCATGATGTTTATATATGTGGGCTCTTCATTTAAGGTGAAAAATAATTGTATGATTCTTGTTCCATGGGTCCTGGGCCCACATGTTCCTGGTTTATTATTGTAATACCAAAACTGAAATGGCAATATCAGCAAATATCATCAAAATAAAAATAGACTCTGTGTTTTTACAGCCAATCTTCTTCCCTGTGTTCAAATTTCTTGAAACAGTTGTCCTGGAATTCATTCATTTTCCCAGTATTTTCAGTGTTTCCTATCACTTCTGTGGCATTCTGTTGCAAAGTCAAAACTTACAAACATCCCTGATTGAAGAGACAGGAGCCTAGACACTATGTCTTAATGAGGGAAATTGTAAACGTATGTGCAAAATTGTGGATATTGGGAAGAGTGAGTTTATTTGCAATACACACACATGCAACACACTCTGCTATCAAAGATGGCATTGTAATAATTTTAGAACTGATTTGTCATTCAATAATTCCAGTAGTCATGTATGGATGTGAGAGTTGGACTATAAAGAAAGCTAAGTGCTGAAGAATTGATTCTTTTGAACTGCAGTATTGGAGAAGACTCTTGAGAGTCCCTTGAGATTCAAGGAGATCCAACCATTCCATCCTAAAGGAAATCAGTCCTGAATATTCACTGGAAGAACTGATGCTGAAGTTGAAACTCCAGTCCTTTGGCCACTGACTCATTTGAAAAGACCCTGATGCTGGGAAAGATTGAAGGCAAGAGGTGAAGGAGAAGACAGATGATGAGATGGTTAGATGACATCACTGATTCAATGAGTTTGAGTCAACTCTGGGAGTTGACGATGGACAGGGAGGCCTAGCGTGCTGTAGTCCATGGGGTTGCAAAGAGTCGGACACAACTGAGCAACTGAACTGAACTGAATTACAAAGATACTGTTGCTAAACAGACCACATATATGAAAGTAAAAGTAAGGTAAGTTAATTAAATGAATATGGTGTTTATGCACACAAAATTGGGTAGTTGACAAAAGTAAAAAACATTTTGACTTTGCAAAATATCAAAGAAATTACATGGTATAATTAATGTATTGTGTATTAACAGAATGATTTCTAAGTGCAAGACACTGTGCAAATGCTGTTTCTTATAAACTAAGCTATTTTCATTTCAAGATTATCTTTAAAATATTACCATCACCTTGACTTTAAAATGTTCCCCTAAGCATGGTCAATAGGTTGGAACAGGACAAATTTAAACATTCTGTCTACAAAACCACTGTGGACAATTACATGGGAATGAAGACCAGTAAACCACATACTAACTTTATCACATGGAAATGCTATTTAAACTTTCTAGATCTTAATATTCTTGCTTGTTTAATGGTGGTAATAATGAATGTATAAAAACTTATAATGTCCCAAGCCTTTTATATACATCATCACATTTAATATTAATGTCCCCTTTTTATAAATGATCAAGAGAAATTTGCAAGGTCACTTGGAAAATAATGGAGTGAGTGATCAAATCAAAACCATCTCACTCTGGAAACCAAGACATGATACAGCTATCCTGCTATTGACAGGAAAATAGGTGTGGTTGAAATAGGGTTTTCAAGATTTAATGTGGTATTAGTTATGTTATCATTATCACCATCATTATCAACTTTAACTCCTGATTGTCTTTATAGAAGCCTTTATTTTTTCCCTAAGAATCTATTCTTTGTATTTACAAATGCAGCCATCATGCCACACATAATGCCCTGTATAAAAACAAAAAATCAAACTGTCCTTTTCAAGTTTAAGTAGAGCTATTTTAGTCGCTTGCATATTTCCATCTTCTCTGTCAATTTAGCTTATAAGGAGGAACTCTAAATCCCTTGGATCATTTCATCCCCTAATTCTCTAATGAAACTGGGAATCGTTTGGTCCTTGAAAAGACTATACTTGTAGAACAATAATAAAAGCTGTATCATGCACTTATTTCAAAAAAGTCATAGTTCTTCTAACTGTGAATCTTTCATGAAAGAATTTTATATTAAATAAATACTGTATGTACTTCTTAGAGCACTATGGAAGGCACTGACAAAGGTTAAAGATACATGGTAGAAAAGTTCAGGTTTTGGACAGGTAGAGGAGAAAACTAGAAATGGACAGAGAATACTCATAGCTGAAATCTTTGCTTCAGGAACCTCATCTGCAGTCAGGTACCTTGAGTAGAATTCACCACAAAAGTCACAAAACCAATTGGAATTGAGTGCAGTGAAGCTTGTGACATGGAAGAGGATGATGCTAATGCATCCAAAAATAGTCTGGTTACAACTGTTAAAGAATATTTTTCCCCCTTATGGTTGAAATAGTGCATTATTGACAATTGAGGGGTGGGGCAGAGCTGTGCACATTCAGTAATTGCCTCTGAAATGGAAAGGGAATGTTTCAGCAAGATAAAGTATTTGCATTTAAATAAGAAAAAAAATCAAGTCAGCACTATTTTTGGTTTAGGCTTTCTGTTCATTGCTTATATTCTGTGTTTTTCTTGTTTAAGGTTTGTATTTTGCCTAGCTAGTAGAGATAAGCATCAGAAAAAGTAACTCAATGATATAGTCATTCTCATGTTTTGGAATAGTGGATTTGGAAAATAGATAAAAATAATTGTAGGAAGGAAATAAGATGTAATATACCAGTACTTAACTGACAAAGGAATATTCTGGAATAATTATCATGCTTCAGTAAAATAGACTGTTACAATGATCAGTTAACTACATTATGTGATACTTCCTCTCATTTTTAGAAATCTCATGTGACTTTCACTCTTTCTATATATTGAAGTACTAGATGCTTAGTTGTGTCTGACGCTTTGCAACCCCATGGACTATAGCCCACCAGATTGCTCTATCCATAGGATTTTCCAGGCAAGAATACTGGAGTGGGTCTCCATTTCCTCCTTCAGGGGATCTTCTCCAACCCAGAGATCAAACCCGCATAGCAAGGAGACACTTTACTGTCTGAGACACCAAAGAAGCATAGAATTGGCCAAAAAGTTCCAAAATATCTTATGGAAAAATCCAAATGAATGTTTTGGCTAACCAAACACATGAGTTCTTTCCATAAATGTAAATAATGAATTTATTTGCATACTTGATAAAGAGAACCCATTTACATTAGGTATAAAAGCAAAAATGTAGCAAGTGAAGTCCATTAGCATTTATAACTAATATGTATACTTTGTGTATTTCACATGCTAGCAAGATAATACTCAAAATCCTTCAAACTAGGGTTCAACAGTATGTGAACTTCCAGATGTACAACCTGGATTTAGAAACAGCAGAGGAACCAGAGATTATATTGCCAACATCCATTGGATCACAGAAAAAGTAAGAAAATTCCAGAAAAATATCTACTTTGGCTTCATCGACTATGCTAAAGCCTTTGACTGTGTGGATCACAACAAACTGTAGAAAATTCTGAAGGAGATGGGAATACTTGCCTCCTGAGAAACCTGTATGCAGGTCAGAAAGCAACAGTTGGAACCAGACATGGAACAATGGACTAGTTCCAAATTGGGAAAGGAGTAAGTCAGGGCTCTATATTGTCACCCTGCTTATTTAACTAATATGCAGAATACATCATGTGAAATGCTGAGCTGGATGAATCACAAGCTGAAATCAAGGTTGCTGAAAGTAATATCAACAACCTCAGAAAATGCAGATGACACAACCCTAATGGCAGAAAGCAAAGAGGAACTAAAGAGCCTCTTACTGAAGATCAAAGAAGAGAGTAAAACTGACTTAAAACTCAACATTCAAAAAACTAAGATCATGGCATCTGGTCCCATCACATCATGGCAAATGGAAAAAAATGGAAACATTGACAGATTTTATTCTCCTGTTCTCCAAAATCACTGTGGATGGTGACAGCAACCATGAAATTAAAAGACACTTACTCCTTGGAAGAAAATCTACGACAAACTAGGCTATGTATTAAAAAGCAGAGACATCACTTTGCCAACAAAGGTCCATATAAAAACCAAAGCTATGGTTTTTACATTAGTCATGTACAGATGTGAATTGGACCATAAAGGCTGAGTGCTGAAGAATTGATGCTTTCAAGCCGTGGTACTGAAGAAGAAACTTGAGAGTCCCTTGGATAGCAAGAGATCAAACCAGTCGATCCTAATGAAAATCAACCCTGACCATTCATTGGAAGGAGTGATGCTGAAGCTCCAATACTTTGGCCACTTGATGGGAAGAGCCAACTCATTGAAAAAGACTCTGATGCTGGGAGAGATTGAAGGTAGGAGGAGAAGGGGACGGCAGAGGATGAGATGGCTGGATAACAACACCGACTTGATGGACATGAGTTTGAGCAAGCTCTGGGAGTTGGTGATGGACAGGGAAGCCTGGCATGCTGCAGTCCATGGAGTTGCAAAGAGTCAGAGATGACTGAGTGACTAAACTAAATTGAACTGAATAATAGATTTGAAAATTTTACAGCATTTAGAATAATAATTAACCACTTATTTCAGTAAAATGTTTTCAGCCCTGAGACAATATCTACTCAATATCAATGTAAATTTAAAGTGAAATATAGAAGTCTTTACATCCTAATGCCATAACATAGAATATTTAAAATATGTAAATCTAAAGTTTTCAGTTATGTCAAAAAGTTATTTGTTTTGGTGTTCTTTTATTAATAAAGGGAAAATTTGTAAATAAATACTTGTTAATTGTTCTCAAACAGGCTTATTAAACACAAATTCCTTAATCCTTATCGTCAGTCACTCAGTCATGTCAAGCTCTTTGTGACCCCATGAACTTTAGCTCACCACGTTCCTCTGTCCATGGAATTTTCCAGACAAGAATACTGGAGCGGGTTGCCATTTCCTACTCCAGGTCTTAAGTCCTGAGAAAAATAAAAGACTTTTTTATTTATTTATTTATTTTTTTTGCTTTTTTCAAAGAAAAATATTCCATGATGTTGCTGCAAATAAGAAAGGTACTAAGAGTAGAATAGAAAGAGTGATAAATTTATAGAAGTTACTGAAGTAGATTGGGTCTATCTCTAACTATTTTACTAAGGGTGAATTAGCCTCAGCAACTGGTTTTCCCTCCTAAAACTCTGCAAATTAAGATAATCCTTTCTCCTTTATTCAGTGCAGCCCTTCTAGACTCCTTTCTGTTAGTGTACAAGTTCCCCTGACCTAGGGCTTTGCATCTGCTATTTCATTTCTCTTAAATGCCCTTACCAAAATTTGTATAGCTCCTCTCTTCCTTCATTTCTGTTTCAACTCAAATATCATTCCTTATAGACAGTTTGCTGTGTTGTCTGTGCTTAGTCACTCCTCATGTCTGACTGCTTGCAACCCCATGGACTGTAGACCACCAGGCTCCTCTGACCATGCAGATTTTCCAGGCAAGGATGTTGGAGTGGGTTGCCGTGCCCTCCTCCAGGGGATCTCCCCAACCCAGGGATCGAACCCAGGTCTCCCACATTGCAGGTGGATTCTTCACCATCTGAGCCACCGGGGAAGCCTAAGAACACTGGAGTGGATAGCCTATCCCTTCTCCAGGGGTTCTTCCTGACCCAGGAGTCCAATCAGGGTCTCCTGCATCGAGGCAGATTCTTTACCAGCTGAGTTACCAAGGAAGTCCATACATAGCTTAATGACCAGCTAATATAAAATAGTGATTTTTCTTTTTTCTTTCTTATCACCAATCTGACTAAAACTGTTTCCTCATATTCCTCATAGATAATATTTTAGTGATATCTGTATCTACATATATAACCATATTATAAATTATCATGTGTATCATTTATTGTTTATATGAGAAAAAGGCAAAGATATAGACAGACACAGACACAGAGAAAGAAATTTCACAAGAGGAGGTAATCTATCATGTTCAGAACTGTATCCATAGTTCCTGTGGTGAGTACTCATAAATACTTGCTAAATAAGATGAATGATTAAGTACACAGACCATGTTCATATGTATTTCATGGATGATAAATATGGCATTCTTAATCAGTGGTGGAAAGGTAGGGCTAATAAATTACTATGCATTTGGGAAAATACATTAGATGTGTGTGACCAGTTTTAGTAAAAAGAAGTTTTAGATTTAGCAAATATACACAAAAACAAAATTTATTAAAATATAATAAATATTGAGGTATATTTTGAAAACTCTATTTTGGCAAAAACTTTTAAAGTAAAATACAAGCCTTAAATCTGTTCATAAAGAAGAGACAGATATGACTACATATAAACTTTAAATTTCTTATGAAAAGATGTCATATAGAAAGAAAGATAAATGGCAAACTATAATAACTTTTATATAATATAAAATATTAAAATGTTTATGTTTATAAAAGGATACCAAAAAACACAATAAACTATTAAGAAATTACCAAATAAACTATATATGTTTTTCAGAGAAATGCAGTTGACAAGCTGAAATATCACCAAGCTTAAAATAACATAGAATGCACAAATTAATATGTGATACAATATTTCTTCTAAAAGATTTACTAAAACTAGAAGATTAATAATGTCCAGTGTTGATCAAGATTTGGCAAAATGGCATTCGTTGCATTTTGGTGTAGCTGTAAAAGTCCAACTTCTTTTGAGAGTAAATTTTTCAAAATTTGAAAATTCCTTGTATTTAGAAGTTTACTGAATAATATTATATATGAGCAAAAATAAATTCATAAAATATTGTATTTTTATAAGGTTTAAAATTAGAAAGAGTTAAGTTAGTTATGCTGTTTTATTCTATGAAATATTATGCAACCACCAAAAGGGAGCAGATCCAAAGGTAGTGATATGGACAAAGCTCCCTATTTCTTATTGTTAAGGGTCAAAAGAAAGATGAACAAGTGTGCCAGTATAATCACATTGAAGTAAAAAAATATATATTTAAATGAATATATGTGTATATATATAATATGCCTATTGAAGTAAGTATGTATGAACAGATAGATGACAGATAGATGTATGCGTATACCTATGTATGTAAGTAAATATACACCAGTAACAGTGGCCATATCTAGAAGATTTGTGAAACTGATCTGATTTGACTGGAGAACTTTTATATATTGAAAAAAATTTTTGAACATTCCTCCAGTCTTCATCTATTTCCATGCAGAAAAGGAAACTAATTGATTAGCAATACTTCTACTATTGGCCTTGTCCAAAGTGTGCTCAGTCAGTGCAATTTATCCGATATAATCTAAATGTATAATTCATTATATGTTCTTGGGTTACTCTTAAAAATCTACTTCACCTATGGTAGACTCTGTCAGTATGTACTTTAGAACTTAAAGAAATTTCCATTTTAAAAACCATTTTTCTATTTTTGTGTATTTTTGTTTTCATTTTATAGTACAGTGTTTGAAGTCAGAAATGCAGACTAAATATTATTTTAAGATTATAAGCACATTTTTATGAATGAGAATTATTTTTAAGCTATATACTATGTCTCATTTATTGGAAATCCAGGTTAACTGAGCTAAGGTGATTCAAGAAATAGTCAATCCACTTTAATATAAGAAAACATTAATGATACCTCTATCTCATTCATTCGTATCCCAGCACTTATGTGTCATAATGCTTTGACAGTTCTTATCTCTGCCTGCAAAAATGACTTCAGAGTCCCTTGACATTTTATCATCTAAATTTACATAAACAGTCACTTTTTTTAACAAAAGAGAAGCAGAGCTTAAGAGTTCTTTGAATTTTTACTTGATTTAGTGTTAGAGGTGTGGGTGAGAGTTACTGTCTGATTTTAGAATACCTGAGAAAACTAGAAGGCTGATCTCAATTTCTTGTAATAATTTTGGAGAAATATCTAGGTAACTAACAATGTCTCCTGATCTGGAAATATGCATGTTTTAATTATTTCAGTATAGCAAAAACTACATTTGTTGATCCATTATTTTTAGAAAGAACTCTAGAAAGACACTTTATACCTAACTCTCATATCTTCAAAGGTCAATGAAACAAAATCTGTCTTTCAGTTATACTTTTCTTTTTTTTAAATTAATTTATTTATTTAATTGGAGACTAATTACTTTAAAATATTGTGGTGGTTTTTGCCATACATTGACATTAATCTGCCATAAGTGTATATGTGTCCCCCATCCCAAAATCCCTCCCACTTCCCTCCCTATCCCATATATTTTTCTTTAGTATTTCAGGAAGTGTCTGATCACTTCCAAACAGTAGTCTTATACTTCTGAAACATTTTATCCAAATCTGTTACTTTATATAGAAGTTATTCTTTATAAACATTTCTTCACCTTTAAGAAAATAAAACACATCAGTAATAGAAACATTAAGTGACTGCTTTGTGTATGTGTAATTGGAAGCTTGTTGGACTGTATTACTGTTCCATAAATTATCTATCACAGGCTTGGTGGGATTAATTAGAACTATTACATGAATCCCAAGGGTAATTTTTTCTTTGGTACTGAATGGATGTAGCTACATTAGACACACAAATCATCATATTCTATAAATTAATCAGCTCTTCTAAGGCAATACAATAGAACCCAATTGAGGTCATCATGTACTCAAAGGATTTGTAATCCTATCCTGACTATATTGTCATTAATATGATAAACCCAGGAGATCAAGACATCACTGCTGAACCAAATGCCAAGACAGTTTTGATAAATGTGTATTTTGGGTCACTGATTGGTTGGCTTCATATTACTTCTTTCTGAGATTCATTAAAAGACTATATTTTATAGACAGTTTTTTTTGGGGGGGTCAACCATATTTCACAGAGTTTGAAGTTCAGGTTAGCATGGCTTCTATCGAAGCATTTACAGGCAGCAGTATGTATTACATATATTATTTGTTTAAAGAGTGAAATTACAGACTGGTTCCAAATAGGAAACGGAGTATATCAAGGCTGTATAGTGTCACCCTGCTTATTTAACGTATATGCAGAGTATATCATAAGAGACACTGGGGTAGATGAAGCACAAGCTGGAATCAAGATTGTGGGGGGAAATATCAATAACCTCAGATATGCAGATAACACCACCCTTGTGGCAGAAAGGGAAGAAGAACTAAAGAGCTGCTTGATGAAAATGAAATAGGAGAGTGAAAAAGTTGGCTTAAAACTCAACATTCAGAAAACTAAGATCATGGCATCTGGCCCCTTCATTTCCTGGCAAATAGATGGGGAAACAGTGGAAACAGTGACAGACTTTAATTTGGGGGTCTCCAAAATCACTTCAGATGGTGACTGCAGCCATGAAATTAAAAGGCACTTACTCATTGGAAGAAAAGTTATGACCAACCTAGACAGCATAGTAAAAAGCAGAGACATTACTTTGCCAACAAAGGTCTAAGTCAAAGCTATGATTTTTCCAGTAGTTATGTATGGATGTGAGAGTTGGACTATAAAGAAAGTTGAGCACTGAAGAGTTGATGCTTTTGAACTGTGATGTTGAAGAACACTCTTGAGAGTCCAACTGGACTGCAAGGAGATCCAACCAGTCCATCCTAAAGGAGATCAGTCCTGGGTGTTCATTGGAAGGACTGATGTTGAAGCTGAAACTCCAATATTATGGTCACCTGATGCAAAGAGCTGACTCATTTGAAAAGACCCTGATGTTGGGAAAGATTGAGGGCAGGAGGAGAAGGGGATGACAGAGGATGAGATGGTTGGATGGCATCACCAACTCAATGGACATGAGTTTTAGTAAACTCTTGGAGTTAGTGATGGACAGGGAAGCCTGGCGTGCTGCAGTCCATAGGGTCGCAAAGAGTCGGATGTGACTGAGCGACTGAACTGAACTCAAGTTATGGGACAGACCCTCTTGTTAAACCTTTCAGAAGTTATTTAATCATTGCTTTACAGTCTGTTTCTGTGGCTTTTTTTTTTTTTTTTTTTTTTAACATACATTGACACTTAACCTTAGCACAAGTGTCTCTCCTAGGGAAACCTGACTTTTTTCCCAAGCTCAGAACTGCTGCATTAAAGGGCTGTTTGAAGGCTTACAACAATTCTAAGGAAAAAAAATATATTTATATTTTAAATACTACACTAATAAATATTTAGTACTGTTTTAAATATGTCAATATGTCATGATTTAATACCATTCAAAATCCTCCAGAATCCTACCCCTATAAAATTTATATTTCCTTATAAATTTTATTAAAATCTGTGTTACTTGAAAACTGTTAAATGTAGATGTACTGGCATCCTCAGTGATGAAGTCTAACTTCAATATCAGTCTGCTCTTGCATCCCCCCACAAATGAAACATCATCCTTACAAAACACACACACACACACACTCATACACACAAACGCACTTATTCTCTTCTTAGTCAAGATCTAGATCAAGCTTCATCTTTTATTTTATTTTTTAATATAAATTAATTTATTTTAATTGGAGGCTAATTACTTTACAATATTGTATTAGTTTTGCCATACATTACATGAATCCACCACAGGTGTACCTATGTTCCCCATCTTGAACCCCCCTCCCCATCCCATCCCTCTGGGTCATCCCAGTGCACCAGCCCCAAGCTCCCTGTCTCATGCATCAAACCTGGACTGGCAATCCGTTTCACACATGATAATATAATGTTTCAATGCCATTCTCCCAAATCATCCCACCTTCGCCCTTTCCCACAGAGTCCAAAAGACTGTTCTATGCGTCTGTGTCTCTTTTGCTGTCTCACATATAGGGTTATCATTACCATCTTTCTAAATTTCATATATATGTGTTAGTATACTGTATTGGTGTTTTTCTTTCTGGCTTACTTCACTTTGTATAATAGGTTCCAGGTTCATTCACCTTATTATAACTGATTCAAGTGTACTCTTTCTAATGGCTGAGTAATATTCCATGTGTATATGTACCACTGCTTTCTTATCCATTCATCTGCTGATGGACATCTTCAGAAAGAAGGATAAAACTGGAGGAATCAACCTGCCTAACTTCAGGCTCTACTACAAAGGCACAGTCATCAAGACAGTATGGTACTGGCACAAAGATAGAAATATAGATCAAGGAAACAAAATAGAAAGCCCAGAGATAAATCCACGCACCTATGGACACCTTATCTTTGACAAAGGAGGCAAGAATATACAATGGAGAAAAGACAATCTCTTTAACAAGTGGTGCTGGGAAAACTGGTCAACTGCCTGTAAAAGAATGAAACTAGAACACTTCCTAACACCATACACAAAAATAAACTCAAAATGGATTAAAAATCTAAACATAAGACCAGAAACTATAAAACTCCTAGAGGAGAACATAGGCAAAACAGTATCTGACATAGATCACAGCAGGGTCTTCTATGATCCACCTCCCAGAATATTGGAAAGAAAAGCAAAAATAAACAAATGGGACCTAATTAAAATTAAAGCTTTTGTACAACAAAGGAAACGATAAGCAAGGTGAAAAGACAGCCTTCAGAATAGGAGAAAATAATAGCAAACAAAGCAACTGACAAAGAATTAATCTCAGAAATATACAAGCAACTCCTACAGCTCAATTCAAGAAAAATAAATGACCCAATCAAAAAATGGGCCAAAGAACTAAACAGACATTTCTCCAAAGAAGACATACAGATGGCTAACAAACACATGAAAAGATGCTCCACATCACTCATTATCAGAGAAATGCAAATCAAAACCACAATGAGGTACTATTTCATGCCAGTCAGAATGACTGCTATCCAAAAGTCTACAAGCAATAAATGCTGGAGAGGGTGTGGAGAAAAGGGAACCCTCTTACACTGTTGGTGGGAATGCAAACTAGTACAGCCACTATAGAAAACAGTGTGGAGATTCCTTAAAAAAAACTGGAAATAGAACTGCCATATGACCCAGCAATCCCACTGCTGGAGATACACACTGTGGAAACCTAATTGAAAGAGACATGTGTACCCCAATATTCATAGCAACACTGTTTATAATAGCCAGGATATGGAAGCAAGCTTCATCTTTTTAAAAGTCTATCTCATAAAAAAAAAAAAGTCTATCTCATGACCTTTAATAATATGACTTCTTCCTTGTGATCAAAACACACAAGCCTAGCATTATTTAAATTTTTATTTTTAAATAATAAATTTAAACTTTTATTTTTAAATTTAAATTTTTACAAAGCAACAAAATGTGACTCTGGAATATTCTCATAGATACCAAAACACACTTTGAATAAGCAAACTTTGACCTACAGAATAACAGAAAATAATGAGACCTCTGCTAATATGTCCTCTCTCTTGATTCCACTAAGTTGACTCAGCTCCAGTAACCACCACTTTTCTAAGTTCTCAGAACCTGTGTCTTTTAGATTTCATATATCAGGAGAAAGAGTATTTTGGGACTAACATAACTCACTATCATTCATGGAAATGTCACCTAAAACCTACCTTAAAAATGGTGATTAACTCTTCTCAAATTAAGAGGGACTCAATATCTAAAGAGGCATATAATTCTTGACTCTGACATACCTGGAATATTGGGGATACACTAACTTCTGACTGTGCCCTGAACTGAAACTTACAGGTAAATAGTGTGGAGGAAATGCCTACAGAACAAGAGAAAGGTAATTAAAACTGTAGGTCTCTGACATTTCAGATGATATAAGATAAAGGAAAGAGATGTAATTAGAATTGGGGGACTTGCATCCCTTATTAAACTTAGGACATTTATAAGGGAGAGAAGGGGGAAATGCTTGAAAAGCCTAAAGTTGAAACAGAGATATCTTAATATTTAAGCTGTATAGCTGTTGATTTTCAGTTTTGTCTCCATAGTTAGGTGAGTGAACATACATAAGTGCCTTAACCACTCTGTTTCACCTTAAGTTTCCTGATAAGAGATATATACAACCTCTCTAGCAGGATAGTTATGAGGATCAAATATGACACTACATGCTAAGTACATAGTGTCTATCAGTGAGAGGTTAGAAAAAATGTTGACTTGATTATTTCCTCACACCTAATATTTATTTCACACTCTCCTCCCTCACTCCTCTGCTCTCCCTACCAAAAGAGAAATATAATATCTTCAAAATTCAGATGAGTAGAGAGGTTTCAGTAATATATGTAAAAGTTAAGGCTGTCTGGTAGTTAAGGATACCTGAATGTTAAAAATGCAATTTATTATTCATTGAATATTTATTCACAGGCAAAAATCATTGCCTGGTATTAGCTAACTTCATTTTCATCATGTTCAGTTCAGTTCAGTTCAGTCACTCAGTCGTGTCCGACTCTTTGCGACCCCATGAATCGCAGCACACCAGGCCTCCCTGTCCATCACCAACTACCAGAGTTTACTCAAACTCATGTCCATTGAGTCGGTGATGCCATCCAGCCATCTCATCCTCTGTTGTCCCCTTCTCCTCCTGCACCCAATCTCTCCCAGCATCAGAGTCTTTTCCAATGAGTCAACTCTTCAAATGAGGTGGCCAAAGTATTGGAGTTTTAGCTTCAGCATCAGTCCTTCCAATAAACACCCAGGACTGATCTCCTTTAGGATGGACTGGTTGGATCTCCTTACAGTCTAAGGGACTCTCAACAAGAGAGTTCACACCACAGTTCAAAAGCATCAATTCTTCGGCGCTCAGCTTTCTTTATGGTCCAACTCTCACATCCATACATGACAACTGGAAAAACCATAGCCTTGACTAGACGGACCTTTGTTTGGGAAGTAATGTCTCTGCTTTTAATTTGCTGTCTAGGTTGGTCATAACTTTTCTTCCAAGGAGTAAGCATCTTTTAATTTCATGGCTGCTGTCACCATCTGAAGTGATTTTGGAGCCGCCGAAAATAAGGTCAGCCACTGTTTCCATTGTTTCTCCATCTATTTGCCATGAAGTGATGGGACCAGATGCCGTGAACTTAGTTTTCTGAATGTTGAGCTTTAAGTCAACTTTTTCACTCTCCTCTTTCACTTCATCAAGAAGTTCTTTAGTTCTTCCCTTTCTACCATAAGGGTGGTGTCATCTGCATATCTGAGGTTATTGATATTTCTCCCAGCAATCTTGATTCCAGCTTGTGCTTCATCCATCCCAGCGTTTCTCATGATGTACTCTGCATATAAGTTAAATAAGCAGGGTGACAATATACAGTCTGATGTACTCCTTTTCCTATTCGGAACCAGTCTGTTTTTCCAAGTTGAGTTCTAGTTGTTGCTTCCTGACCTGCATACAGCTTTCTCAAGAGGCAGGTCAGGTGGTCTGGTCTCTTTCAGAATTTCCCACAGTTTATTGTGATCCACACAGTCAAAGTCTTTGGCATAGTCAGTAAAGCAGAAATAGATATTGTTCTGGAACTCTCTTGCTTGTTCGATGATCCAGCAGCAATTTGATCTCTAGTTCCCCTGCCTTTTCTAAAACCAGCTTGAACATCTGGAAGTTCACGGTTCACGTATTGTGGATGCCTGGCTTGGAGAATTTTAAGCATTAATTTACTAGCATGTAAGATGTGTGCTGTTGTGCAGTAGATTGAGCATTTTTTGGCACTGCGTTTCTTGGGGATTGGAATGAACACTGACCTTTACCAGTCCTGTGGCCACTGCTGAGTTTTCCAAATTTGCTGACATATTGAGTGCAGCACTTTCATGGCATCATCTTTTAGGATTTGCAATAGCTCAAGTGGAATTCCATCACATCCACTATTTTTGTTCATAGTGATGCTTCCTAAGGCCTACTTGACTTTACATTCCAGGATGTCTGGCTCTAGGTGAATGATCTCACCATCGTGTTTATCTGGGTCATGGAGATCTTTTTTGTACAGTTCTTCTGTGTATTATTTTCACCTCTTCTTAATATCTTCTGCCTCTGTTAGATCCATATTGTTTCTGTTCTCTATTGAGTCCATATTTGCATGAAGTATTCCCTTGGTATCTCTAATTTCCTTGAAGAGCTCTCTAGGCTTTCCCATTCTGTTGTTTTCCTCTGTCTTATCTGTGTTGCTGCAAGTCCTACATTCACAGCAGGCAGGCAGTCAGTCCAGTGTCCAGACAGGGTAGAAGCAAGGTCAGAGGCCAGCTCTGCTTTGTCTCTGTAGCTTAAATAATACTATTGATTTAATTTGCATAACATATGAATAATCAATGTTTTGTGGTTTATATATACATAGTTAAATAATTTACTATTTTGCATTTTCAACAGTTTGCTACTTATTTTGGATAATCTACGTCTGTTAGACCTCTATTATAATGAGGATTTAAGGGGAGCAGAAGTTGCTTTAAAATTATCGATTGCCTAACTCCAGAGTAAGCATTGGCCTGTTGAACGTATTTTATAAGCAAAAATGCATGTGCATGCTCATTCACTCAGTTGTGTTCAACTCTGCAACTTCCTGGACTATAGCCTGTCAGGCTTCTTTATCTGTGGAATTATCCAGGCAAGAATACTGGAGTGCACTTCCATTTCCCCCTCCTGGGGATCTTCCCTACCCAGAGATTGAACCTGCATCTCCTGCATTGACAGACAAACTATACTACTAAACCACGTGGAAGCCAAAAATGAAAACAGACAAAATTTTTTTGGAGCAAAATGGAGCCCAGAAACTAAATTTTGCACATATGGAAAATTAATGTGTGAAAATGTATTATTTTGAAAATGGTTGAATTACTTAACAAATTGTTGTTTAGTTGTTAAGTCGTGTCTGAATCTTTGTGACCCCATGAACTGAAGCATACCAGGACTCCCTGTCCTTCATCGTCTCCCAGAGTTTGCTCAAATTTATGTCCATTGAGTTGATGACACCATCCAACCATCTCATCCTCTGACTGCCCCTTCTCTTTCTGCCCTCAATCTTTCCCAACATCAAGGTCTTTTCCAGTGAATCAACTCTTTGCATCAGATGAACAAAGTGTTGGAGCTTCAGCTTCAGTGTCAGTCCTTCCAGTGGATATTCAGGGTTGATTTCCTTTAGGATTGACTGGTTTGATCTCCTTGTTGTCCAGGGTACTCTTTTTTTTTTTTTGAACATAATAAAATATTTATTTATTTATTTATTTATTTATTTATTGTCATTTTGTGTTTTTTTTTTAAATTTTTTTTTTAGTTGGAGGCTAATTACTTCACAACATTTCAGTGGGTTTTGTCATACCTTGACATGAATCAGCCATAGAGTTACACATAATGATAACCCAATATGCAAAACAGAAAAAGAGACACAGAAGTACAGGGTACTCTTAAGAGTCATCTCCAGCACCACAGTTTCAAAGCATCAATTCTTTGGTGCTCAGCCTTCTTTATAGTCCAACTCTCACATCTGTTCACGACTAGCGGGAAAACCATAGCTTTGACTATATGGAACTTTGTCAGCAAAGTGCTGTCTCTGCTTTTTAACATGCTGTCTAGGTTCATCATAGCTTTTCTTCCAAGGAGCAAGCATCTTTTAATTTCATGGGTACAGTCACCATCCACAGTGATTTTGGAGCCCAAGAAAATAACATCTGTCACTGTTTCTTTTCTGAGCTCCATGGATTGTTTAATTTAAAGGTATCATATAGAATGATTTATTTTTCTCTGACTTTTCAAAACCTTCTTATAGTTAATATTTAACTTAAATCCTGCAACTCAAGAGGAAATCCCCCACTCCTGTCAGCTGTATTCAGTTTCTTTATCTCTTCCATTTACAAGAGACCTTCTTTCTGTATTGTAATAATTTTCACTTCTATTGTATCTACTATATGCAACTCCTCCCCTAGACTGGAAGTCTTGAGAAATAGTGACCATGTCGTATTATCTCTACAGATTCCACAGAAAATGATTCCTCAGAAAAATGATCAAATAATTAAAGTGTTTATGTTTACCACAAATCATAACCTATAATGTTTATTTTTAAGAAGCTGGTAGCTTTAACATTGTGGAACCAATGCCAATAAGAGATGGACTACTAAGAGGAAGGTGGGATGTAGGATGCCTCAGGTTTTTCTCTTTATATCCATATTTATCTTATTATAAATATTTTCAAGGCAATTTTGGGAATCTGGTACTCTAATATTTCAATTAGGCAGTTTTTTCTTAAAGTTCACCTATCATTTTCTTCACCTGTCTTTCAGAAATAATGGATTATTTTATTTTATTTTATTTTTTTTTTAAATTTGGAAGCAATCTTTATTTTTTATTTTTATTTTTTTTAAATTTAATTTTTATTTTTCAGTGGGTTTTGTCATACATTGATATGAATCAGCCATAGAGTTACACGAATTCCCCATCCCGGTCTCCCATCCCACCTCCCTCTCCACCCGATTCCTCTGAATCTTCCCAGCCCAACAGGCCCGAGCACTTGACTCATGCCTCCCACCTGGGCTGGTGGTCTCTTTCACCACAGATAATATACATGGTGTTCTTTCGAAACATCCCACCCTCCCCTTCTCCCACAGAGTTCAAAAGTCTGTTCTGTACTTCTGCCTCTCTTCTTCTGCCCTGCATATAGGGCCATCGTTACCATCTTTCTAAATTCCGTATATATCTGTTAGTATACTGTAATGTTCTTTATCTTTCTGGCTCACCTCACTCTGTATAATGGGCTCCAGTTTCATCCATCTCATTAGAACTGATTCAAATGAATTCTTTTTAACGGCTGAGTAATATTCCATGGTGTATATGTACCACAGCTTCCTTATCCATTCATCTGCTGATGGGCATCTAGGTTGCTTCCATGTCCTGGCTATTATAAACAGTGCTGCGATGAACATTGGGGTGCACGTGTCTCTTTCAGATCTGGATTCCTCAGTGTGTATGCCCAGAAGTGGTATTGCTGGGTCATATGGCAGTTCTATTTCCAGTTTTTTAAGAAATCTCCACACTGTTTTCCATAATGGCTGTACTAGTTTGCATTCCCACCAACAGTGTAAGAGGGTTCCCTTTTCTCCACACCCTCTCCAGCATTTATTGCTTGTAGACTTTTGGATAGCAGCCATCCTGACTGGCGTGTAATGGTACCTCATTGTGGTTTTGATTTGCATTTCTCTGATAATGAGTGATGTGGAGCATCTTTTCATGTGTTTGTTAGCTATCTGTATGTCTTCTTTGGAGAAATGTCTGTTTAGTTCTTTGGCCCATTTTTTGATTGGGTCATTTATTTTTCTGGAATTGAGCTTCAGGAGTTGCTTGTATATTTTTGAGATTAATCCTTTGTCTGTTTCTTCATTTGCTATTATTTTCTCCCAATCTGAGGGCTGTCTTTTCACCTTACTTATAGCTTCTTTTGTTGTGCAAAAGCTTTTAATTTTCATTAGGTCCCATTTGTTTATTTTTGCTTTTGTTTCCAATATTCTGGGAGGTGGGTCATAGAAGATCTTGCTGTGATTTATGTCAGAGAGTGTTTTGCCTACGTTCTCCTCTAGGAGTTTTATAGTTTCTGGTCTTACATTTAGATCTTTAATCGGTCAACGTAATACACCACATTAACAAATTGGAAGATAAAAACCATATGATTATCTCAATAGATGCAGAGAAAGCCTTTGACAAAATTCAACACTCATTTATGATTAAAACTCTCCAGAAAGCAGGAATAGAAGGAACATACCTCAACATAATAAAAGCTATATATGACAAACCCACAGCAAGCATCACCCTCAATGGTGAAAAATTGAAAGCATTTCCTCTGAAATCAGGAACAAGACAAGGATGCCCACTCTCACCACTACTATTCAACATAGTGTTGGAAGTTTTGGCCACAGCAATCAGAGCAGAAAAAGACGTAAAAGGAATCCAGATAGGAAAAGAAGAAGTGAAACTCTCGCTGTTTGCAGATGACATGATCCTCTACATAGAAAACCCTAAAGACTCTTCCAGAAAATTACTAGAGCTAATCAATGAATATAGTAAAGTTGCAGGATATAAAATTAACACACAGAAATCCCTTGCATTCCTATATACTAACAATGAAGAAACAGAAAGAGAAATTAAGGAAACAATACCATTCACCATTGCAACAAAAAGAATAAAATACTTAGGAGTATATCTACCTAAAGAAACAAAAGACCTATACACAGAAAACTATAAAACACTGATGAAAGAAATCAAAGAGGACACAAACAGATGGAGAAACATACCGTGTTCATGGATTGGAAGAATCAATATTGTCAAAATGGCTATTCTACCCAAAGCAATCTATAGATTCAATGCAATCCCTATCAAGCTACCAACGGTATTTTTAACAGAACTAGAACAAATAATTTCACAATTTGTATGGAAATACAAAAAACCTCGAATAGCCAAAGTAATCTTGAGAAAGAAGAATGGAACTGGAGGAATCAACCTGCCTGACTTCAGACTCTACTACAAAGCCACAGTCATCAAGACAGTATGGTACTGGCACAAAGACAGAAATATAGATCAATGGAACAGAATAGAAAGCCCAGAGATAAATCCACGCACCTATGGACACCTTATCTTTGACAAAGGAGGCAAGGATATACAATGGAAAAAAGACAATCTCTTTAACAAGTGGTGCTGGGAAAACTGGTCAATCACTTGTAAAAGAATGAAACTAGAACACTTTCTAACACCATACACAAAAATAAACTCAAAATGGATTATTTTATTTTCTTTATTTGTTGTTTTCTACATAGTACTGGGCTCCTTCTATTTATCGGGATTTTTTTAAGACTTCTCTATCAGCTTGTTTTCTTATTATGAGATATATACATTTATTCAAAAGCTAATTACCAACAAACTACTGGATGTCTAAGAATCTATACTCTACTATCCAAAAAACTTGAAAAGGCCTATTTGGTGTTATGTGAGATAAGTAAGATTAGTTTAACTGTTTATATAAGTAGGATGATATTCAGGTGCTGAAAACAAAAATCACAGCAATTTAAAAAAGTTATTTATGTCTCCTCGTGTGAAAGTTTGGAAGTTAGTTCAAGGCTGACTCAACCTGCCATGGTTTCAGGTTATCTTATTACTGTGCCTTCTTTAGGGCATGATGTTTTTCTTATGTGTCAGACTAAGTCCAGTCTGGGTAAGGAAATCACACCACAATCAAAATGGGGAAAGTTTAATACAGAAAATTATCAATTATAACATTATTGGAATTATAATATATGAATTAGTAAAAAAATTGAGATGACCTTAACGAATATCAGCATAGCAGATGTTAACATATGTTTAACATAATATCAGATACATTATATAATATAGTAATGTAACCAGTTCGCCAGGGCAAATAAGGTACCCAAGAAAGACTGTGCCTTATCTACTAACTTAAGGACGTGATCGAGGTTTTGTTGAAGAGAGCAAGTTCATAGCTCAGAATCAAAGTTTCTATCTTGCTGCACTGACAGAACTTGCTAGAAAATATGCTGTCTGGAACTTGCCAGAATTCTTCCCCCTAGAGTGCTAGCAAAATGTATTCATGGGAGGTGTCTCATCAAAGACACTCTTCAACAAAATTGCCCGAAGAAGGTTCCAGGGAACCTTATAGTCTTTGGGTGGTGCTGAATACCGTGCACGTCAGTGGCCACAAGCACTGTGGGGGCCAGAGCCTGGGGCTGTGGCTCATGTTGCAGGAACTCAGCATTAGGGAAACTGTGCTCTTCAGGAGCCTGAAGAGTTCTGGAATAGGTTGCAAGCTCTTATATCATGAAGTATGTTTCTGTACTCTACCAACAAAGCTTAATATTGAACCAGTTGAAAAAAATTTTTTTAAATATTAAAAAGAAATCAATCCATTTTAATAGAGCTGGCAAAAACATTTTAATTTGGAGCTTAGAGGAATTAAATTGGAAATCATTCATACCCTAGGATCCAAAGCTGCAAATCAAAGTTCAACCAAAACATTTGTTTTTCTTAGGAAAACAGAAAGGAAGAAAGGACAAAAATAAAGTTAACTCTCCTACAGGAGCAATTTTTGGGATTGATATATAACACTACTGTTTGGCCCATTGGTCAAAATTTAGGCATATATTTACTTAGGCACAGGTTTGGGATAGTTTTAGTTTTCAGTGGACAGGATAAAATTATTAATCTACTTTTTAAAGTATCAGTGAATAATTCATATTGATTGAAACCATCAGCTTCTACCACGTTCAGATTTTTCTTTTACATCTGGATATGGTGAGCAAAAGAGATACATACAGTAAATTAGCTATCATATAATAATCAGTGTGTTTGTTGACCTATTTAAGAATTGTTTCTTTTCCTTACCAATGCTGAGCTATTCTTTGCCTTACTATTTCTAGTCTGTACATTGTATCTTCCATCTGATATCACACCCAGTTGCCCTAACTTCATGACATTTAGCAAAGAGCTGCTGATGCCCTCTTAGCTAAGATATGTGGTGAGTGGCTCTTGTTTTCTCAAAGATAAAAAGCTTATGGACCTTTTAAAATTTAGACATATTAATGACATTAAACATAATCATTGTGTCTCAAAATTTTAAGATAATTAAACACCTTTGATTCAGTAATACACAACTTACTATGAAAGTGAACATGTAAATAAAAATGGGAGACAGTAGAATTAGTTAGAAGTACAGAGATATCACTGATTTTTAAAAAATCCTGATATATTTGGGACATTTCACATTGTTCTGAATTGGCTTAGTATCTTTATGTTCTAATCTAATGCTGAGCATTCACTATGGGTTAAAAAATGTTTAGGATATAAGAAATACATCAATTGGCAAAACAAAACAAAATTTCATGCTTTAACAGCTTACACTGTTGTGGATTTGGTTGGTGGTTCAGAAAAATCAAATGCCTTGTTAGATGCTTCTAAGAAGAGTAAGAAATAAGCACTTAAAGATAGAGAGTCCAGAAGTTAGGGGTTTTCTATTTATATTGGGAGGCTAAGGTGTTAATATAGATTGGGAAACAGTGGAAACAGTGTCAGACTTTATTTTTTGGGGCTCCAAAATCACTACAGATGGTGATTGCAGTCATGAAATTAAAAGATGCTTACTCCTTGGAAGGAAAGTTATGACCAACCTAGATAGCATATTAAAAAGCAGAGACACTACTTTGCCAACAATGGTCTGTCTAGTCAAGGCTATGGTTTTTCCAGCGGTCATGTATGGGTGTGAGAGTTGGACTGTGAAGAAAGCTGAGCACTTTTGAACTATGGTGTTGGAGAAGACTCTTGAGAGTCCCTTGAAATGCAAGGAGATCCAACCAGTCCATCCTAAAGGAGATCAGTCCTGGGTGTTTATTGGAAGGACTGATGCTGAAGCTGAAACTCCAATACTTTGGCCACCTCATGCGAGGAGCTGACTGATTGGAAAAGACCTTGTTGCTGGGAGGGATTGGGGGCAGGAGGAGAAGGGGTCGACAGAGGATGAGATGGCTGGATGGTATCACCAACTTGATGGACATGAGTTTGAGTAAACTCCAGGAGTTGGAGATGGACAAGGAGGCCTGACATGCTGTGATTCATGGGGTCGCAAAGAGTCGGACACAACTGAGCAACTGCTCTGAACTGAATTGAAGGTGTTATAAGGGCTTTCCAAGTGGCACTAGTGGTAAAGAACTCGTCTGTCAATTCAGGAGACACAAGAAACACAGGTTCAATCCCTGGATTTGGAAGAACCCCTGGAGGAGGGCATGACAGCCCACTCCAGTATTCTTGCCTGGAGAGTCCCCTGGACAGAGGAGCCTGGCAGGCAACAGTTCATAGCACTGCAACAGTTGGACAGGACGGAAGTGACTGAGCATGCATGCACAAGGTGTTACATGGTCAGAGATACAGGAAATGGGCAAGCAAGCCATGAAGCTAATGGAGGAAAACAATTTCAGGAACATGAGAAAGTATTTGCAAATATTAGAAGGTAGGATTCACTTTGCTGTGATCAAGGCCTAGTAAGAAAACCAGTGTTAGTAGAGAATTAAGTTAGTGGAAAGACAGGAGAAGATAAACTCCAGGAGATGGCAGAGATGAGATCATAGAGCCTTGACAGCCTTGAAATGGATGAATCTTTCTGACATACACACAAAAAAATGCATATGGTGACAAGAATTAGTCTCATTTTACCAGATCAGATCATTGCTGATTATTTAAAATCCATCCTCTCTTTAAGTGTCAGGTTCTCGTACTCATGGAGGCTTCCCAGTTGATGCTAATAGTAAAGAATACACCTGCCACCACAGGAGACATGAGAGATGAGGGTTTGATCCCTGTGTCAGGAAGATCCTGTGGAGGAGAGCCTGGCAACCCACTCCAGTACTCTTGCCTGGAGAATCCTATGAACAGAGCAGCCTGGCAGGCTATAGTCCACGGGTTTGCAAAGTGAATGAGCACTTCTCGTACTTGTGAACTCGAATAAATATGCTAGAGAACAGGCCTAGACTTAAAAGCGAAGATGGTTGGCTATCAGAAAAAAAGTGTATCCTGGGTCTCCAAGCTACTCTATGAAAATATTTGATCCAACAAGTAGCGCTCTTAGATAATACCTGACTGACTGTTGTTTGTTATTTAGTCACTCAGTCATTTCTGATTCTTTGTGACACCATGGACTGCAGCCCACCAGGCTCCTCTGTCCATGAAATTCTCCAGGCAAGAATACTGGAGTGGATAGCAATTTAGATACTTAGGTAAAAGGATGTTGTCTCATTTTTTATTTCTTAATCTGAAGTAATCATTAAAACATACACAGTGACCTCATTTCCCTACAACCTTGGCTGAAGATTCTCATGTGTGTTTAAGGTATTGAGATATAAATTTTGCTATATTTCACTAAGATATAGTCAAAAGAAGACATAGTGAAGACATTTATTCTATGTACAGTTTACGAAAAAGAAATTAATTAAATTCCACAAAGACAGATAATCTAGAGAAGGAAACAAGGCATAATGAGTAGAGATGCTATATGTCAGCCTTTCTGAATCTTATAAAGCTGGCCTCCAATAAGAAAGAAGCAAACTACATAGAAAGAAGTTCATAAAAATTGTTTCATTTTATATTATTGTCATTTTGCTACAATGTATCCTTACCTGGAAATAATACTATTTCCTTCTGAAAGAATCAAGTTAAAGTCGGGTTTCTAATTCTCAGAGTGTGATATTATCAAAATTTAGGTGTCTAAAAACACAGAAGGGGATGGAATGTACAAGCCTTAAAACATGAAAAAGAAAAGTTGAGCTCTAGAAAAAATGTCACCCAACCTAATTCTAATATCCCCATTACTGTGTTTAAAAGAAATAGCTGTTTTCACAAGCCACCAAAACAGGGGATTAGAATGCACTGCTTTGAATTATGCTTTGTGATGATACTTGTGGTCTTGTTTATTGTTATGTTCAGAGAGCTCCATAGCATAAGCTTTTTTGTTTTTTTAGTGGTTTTCTACTTTACAAGGCAACTCTTAAGCACTCTCAGAGATACTATTAGAGAGGATATTCAAGGTATCGTTTTTTAATACTTCCATTCTCTCCCTTGAGGGTATATCTTTCTCCATTTTGGACTATCAGTTATCCATTTCTAGCATTAAAGCATGCCTTGTGTGTGTGTGTGTGTGTGTGTGTGTGTGTGTGTGTGTGTGTGTGTGTTCGGTCATGTCCAACTTTTTGTGACCACATGAACTGTGGCTCACCAGGCTCTTCTGTCCATGAAATTTCCCAGACAAGAATACTGGAGTGAGTTGCACATGCTTATGTGGTGATATACGTTCACTTCAGTTCAGTCGCTCAGTCGTGTCTGACTCTTTGTGACCCCATGGACTGCAGCACACCAGGCTTCCCTGTAAATCACCAACTCCTGGAGTTTACTCAAACTCATGTCCATTGAGTCGGTGATGCCATCCAAACATCTCATCCTCTGTCGTCCCCTTCTCCTCCTGCCCTCAATCTTTCCTAGCATCAGGGTCTTTTCAAATAAGTCAGTTCTTCCCATCAGGTGGCCAAAGTATTGGAGTTTCAGCTTTAGCATCAGTCCTTCCAATGAACATTCAGGACTGATTTCCTTTAGGATGGACTGGTTGGATCTCCTTGCAGTCCAAGGGACTCTCAAGAGTCTTCTCCAACAGCACAGTTCAAAAGCATCAATTCTTCGGCATTCAGCTTTCTTTATAGTCCAACTCTCACATCCATACATGACTACTGAAAAAACCATAGCCTTGACTAGACAGACCTTTGCTGGCAAAGTAACATCTCTACTTTTTAATATGCTGTCTAGGCTGGTCATAACTTTTCTTCTGATATATGTACTTACTTCTAATATATTTATTCCTGGATGAAAGTGAAAGTCATTCAGTCGTGTCCGACTCTTTCTGACCCCATGGACTATACAGTCCATGGAATTCTCCAGGCTAGAATACTGTAGTGGGTAGCCCTTCCCTTCTCCAGGGGATCTTCCCAATCCAGGGATCGAACCCAGGTCTCCCACATTGCAGGTGGATTCTTTACCAGCTGAACCACAAGGGAAGTCACAAAAATGACAATTCTGCACTCCTCATTTATCTCTATTTACCTCATTCAGTTCTCCATATTCTCTTTACATCTAACGTTATATTTAAGATATCTTCTGCATCTGTGTATCCCAATGTCAAATGTAATTCCAGATACATACTGACAGAGTAATACATTTTATGGAATCATTTTTATTGCATTGTGATTGAATGCAAAATTTCATTATTCACAGACTGGAAACAAAATATGGCATCCTTCTCTCTAGTAAAACACTATAAGTTCCTTCCAGTTTCAGTAACTTCTCATTATAAATACTAACCAAATCTTAATAGCTGAAAAGAAGTGAAAGGGATTAGGAGGACAGTAAAGAGAACATTGTTAGTAGAAGCATAATGAATACTTTTATCCTATTGAAGAAAAAAAAAAGAACTATAGCAATTTATGCCTTTCAGAATTTGCTCATAAACACTAAGAATATTAACCTTCACCAAATAGACAGTTGACTGCATTCTCCATGTAACACTTTACTGTATTGTGACTGTCATGACACTTCCTAGTTCTTCAAGATGCTAGAACTAAACTTCCACCATGATGATACTTCCCTGTTCTTATAGACTCTAGTTTCTCTTTTAATGTGTATGGCTCCTCTTTTTCTTTCTATAATATTTTTGCTTCTCAAAGGTGTTTGTCCAAAGCTATTTTTTCTTTCCTACTCTCCTTTTGTATCCTTTATATCCTTTATCCTTTTTGAGGATCACTGCTATATCTCTTGGAGAAGGAAATGGATATCCACTCCAGTATTCTTCCCTGGGAAATTCCATAACAGAGGAGACTGGCTGGCTACGCTCCACAGTGTCACAAAGAGTCAGACACAATTGAAGTGACTTAGCACGTACTATGTCTCTGTTTCCATGGGTAGTTTTTCTCAATTCATTGAATACACTTTTCCAAAAGCTTCCAACTGGCTATTCCACTGGATATTCTATAGATTTCAGGAAAATCTATGAAAAGCCAATTGTTTTCTTTCAGTTGTATTGAGATATAATTGACAAACAGAACTGGGAAAGCTTAAAATGTACAGCGTAATATTTTGACTCATATACATTATGAAATGATTATCACAATGAGTTTATTGAGTATCTATCAACCCATATAGGTAAAAATTAAAGAAATTTTTAAAAATTCACTGTGATAAGAACTCTTAGGAGTTACTCTCTTAACAACTTTCATATATAACATACACCAGTGTTAAATTATAATTGATCTACCTTATATTAGCAACTGTGACACAGCACAGTAATTTGATATTTCTATATATTTCCAGATGGTCACTACAGTATGTCTTATTCTAGTATGTCACAATACAAAGATATTATGGTTATATAATTAACTATGTAGTGTGGGAACTGTATTCCCCACACTGTATATTTCATGTAAATGGCTCATTTATTTCACAATGAGAAGTTTGTATCTCTAAATCTCTTTCACCTATTTCTTTCCTTTTCCCACACCCATCCCCTATGGCAACCACCTGTTTTATTCCTCTTTATCTGTAACTCTATTTCTGTTTTGTTAAGTTTGTCCATTTGTTTAGTTTTTTTTAGTTTGTTGTAAGTGAAAGCATGCAATATTTGTCTTTGGCTTATTTCACTTAGAATAATACCTTCCATATTGTTGTAAATGGTAAGATTTCATTTTCTTTTATGTATGAGTAATATTGCATTGTATGTATGTGTACACACACACACACACACACACACACACACACACTCCATCTTTATCCATCCATTTATTGATGGGCACTAAGGTTGTTTCCATATCTTGGCTATTTAAAATGACACTGCAGTAAGCACAGGGATGCATATACCTATCTACTTAGTGTTTTTTTCTTCATGTAAATCCCAAGTCTAGGTCATGTGGTAGTTTTGCGTTTAATTTGGTGGAGGGAGGAGCGGGCAGTGGATTGCTGTACTGTTTTCCATAGTGGTTAAATCAATTTATATTCTCACCGGAGTGCACAAGAGTTCTCTTTTCTCCACATCCTTTCCAACACTTATTTGTTGTCTTTTTTGACAATTGCTTTTCTGACAGGTTTGAGATGTTATTTCATTGTGGTTTTGATTTGCATTTCTCTGATGATTAGTGATGCTGAACATCTTTTCTGTGTCCCTGTTATCATCTGTATGTCTTCTTTGAAAACATTCAAAGAACCTTTTCAGATCTTCTTCCCTTTTTAAATCAGGTTGTTTGGTTTATTACTATTAAGTTGTATCAGTTCTTTGTACAATTTGGGTATTAAGCCTTTGCCAGATACATTGTTTGCAAATATCTTCCCCCATTTAGTAGATGGCCTTTTAATTTCATTGATAGTTTCCTTTGTAGGGCAAAAGCTTTTCAGTTTAATTAGGTCCCATATGTTTGTTTTTACCTTTTGTTTCCCTTGCCTGAGAAGACATATCTTAAAAAAAAAATAATAATAAGAGTAATGTCAAAGAGCTTACTGTATATATTTTCTAAAAGTTTTAGGATTCCAGATCTTATATTTAAACCTTTAATTCATTTTGAATTTATTATTGTGCATGATGTGAGGGAATGTCCAGTTTGGTCCTTTTGCATGCAGCTGTCCAGTTTATTAAAGAAATTATCTTTAGCCCATTTTATATTCTTGCCTCCTTTGACAATTTGTAGATTGTTCCTGTAAGTGTGGGTTCGTTTCTGGGATGTCTCTTCTGTTCCGTTGATCTGTGTGTCTGTTTGTCCCAGTACTATATTGTTTGATGACTGTAGCTTTGAGGTTTAGTTTGAATTGGGGAGCATGATACACCCAGCTTTGTTTTTCTTTCTTAAGATTGTTTCTCTCAGCCAATCACCCTGGAATCTTGTCCCACCTACCACAAGGCTGTTACCACTCTTGGGATACTCTGGATTCTATATAACTGTGTCAGGAACCAGCGCTACCCACCAGTGGGCCAAAACACAAGCTACAGTGCCCCTAGGATTCTGCAACTAGAAAATGTGGGATTTGATTCCATCTACCATTGAGCAAGCACTAGCTTGGGACTCCATGGATCCCAGATTTACCCACCAGCAGTCATGGACATCAGCCAATACCAGTTCTGAGACACCTTGGACCCCTCAGCCATCCAACACTGGATCCTGCCTTACTCACCAGTGGGTTGATACTTAACTTTGGGACACCCTAGACCCAACAGCCAGCCATGTCAGGAACTGGCCCCACCTACCAGATCCAGGACTCCAATCCTTTAACCACCCACTCTGAACCTGGCCCATTAGCACCTGGCTACCTTCACACAAGGTCCCCTCCACACAAGGCAGGCCCTGGCAAACACCTGGACAGGGCCAGCCACAGAAGTCAGTCTTCTGCAACAGAAGGATCCACACATCACATAGAGGGGGCACCCATAGAGCATATAGCTCTGGTGACTGAAGGAGAGTGTGTTGCTGGGATGTATAGAATAACATCTATGAAGGGCCACCTTTCAAAAGTTGGGATTGTAACAAACCCTCCAAACACATAGAAATAAAAAAACAAACTTCGATTTTCTATTGACCAAATATTTCCTTCATATTAGTGTCTCAGGACTTCAGAATGGTCTTAGGACTTCTCTAACAGGATGCCACAAATTGAAATGACTCTCTTTTTTTTTATTAAAATGGTGATGTTGGACTTCCCTAGTGGTGTAGTGGATAAAAATCTGCCTGCCAATGTAGGGGACATGGGTTCAATCCCTGGTCCAGGAAGATTCCCTTTGCCATGGAGCCACAACTACTGAACCCAAATCCTGCAACTGCTGAAGCCCATGAGCCTAGAACCTATGTTCCCACAATAAGAGAAGCCACAGAGATGAGAAGCCTTTGTACTACAACAAAGAGTATCCTCTGCTCACCACAACTAGAGAAGAAAGGCTTCATGCAGACAGGAAGATCCCGTGCAGACGAAAATAGAAACAACTAAATTAATTAATTATAAAACACACAAACAAAAACAGTGATGTCCTCTCCAGCTCTAGTCTTCTGCACTTCACTATTTTTCAATTGTGAAGTGAAATACCTTCAGAATCTCTTAGTGCTTAGAATGTCATCTAGCATGATAAAATGCTGCTTGTTAAATGCTGGATTTCATATCTGGGAAGGAAACATGAAATCACTGAATGCAGGAGGTCTCTCTACGTTCTTTATAGAATAGAGCTTATACCCCCTATTTAAAGAATACAGGTTAAAATGAACAAAAAATTAAACACATTTTATCCTCAAAATAAAATCTTACCTAAATGAATACTTAAAGAGATAGTTTAAACCATGAAATTTAAGGCACTGATTATTTTTTACTTTATAAAAGATTCATCCAGGTATAACTGTGTAACTTAAGCTAAAAATAAACATCATTCTATTAAATGATTATGTCAACTGTTAGCTATGAACATTTATTTTACCTGATATAAGTATCTGGAGCAAGTAGTAAGTGAATGAAATTGATCACTCAAGGCCACCACATTGCTTATTAGCTATTCAGTGGTTTCCTTTACTAATGCCTCAATAAATCCCAGAAATTGAAGAAAATTCCAGACTATTTAGCACTAAATGTTCTCAGATACTGTGATTTATTTTCACTGAAAATAAATGGTGAATAATCAAATGTATCCACATAAGCTCTGTGACTATAAGTAGAAACCCACTTTAGTATACTTTTGGGAACATTTATCTTATAAAGTAAGCATATATGGAAGGAAAGATAGACAAGTAAGATTAGATGGGTGTATGTGTAATTCACTGTACTTTCTAGAATAACTTGGGTACCAGTCTGTCCCTGGAAACTTTTATTAGCCAACAACAACAATTTAAAAGCCCAATATTGTAATGACTATAGAAATTTCTGATGAATCAAAATATAATTAGATTTCTTGCATCCTGCTTACCAGGGTGTCTATTGGACATTCTGTGTGTTTTTGCTTCTAACATTATACCAGGAGAACATTACCATGAAACTACTGGAGCCATTGTGCCTACATACTCAGCAGTTCCTCGAAGTTTACATCATGCCAAGGCAATCGTTAGTCAATAAATGACTGCTGCAGGGTCATGAAAACCCCCCTCCTTGTTTCTAACCATGGCCAACACTGAGGCACAGTGTATACCCTGGAGCTATTCTAAGAGATCAGAATGCAGCTTTAATTGAAATCAAACCTTTACTGGGCTTCTCCCCATTTTTTTCTCTTGGTTCCCTTATGCTCATAAAAATTTTTGCTTGGAACATTTACTTAATAAACCCCACGCATACTAATCTTCATCTTGGGACTTGCTTCTAACATATATCTTTCATGTGCATTTGTTTTAGGGAGAGGTAACTGGGAATGCAAGAGAAGGGAGAGGATCATAGAATAGCATGACAGCTATTTCTATCTTCTCTCTTAATTTGGAACCCCAAAAGATTTCAGCTTCTAGAAGAAGACACTGCTTGCTCTCTGGGTTCCTTTTTGAGATTCTGAATAATGTCCACAATGAGTTGACAAACTATGGGAACATGTTAGGGAAAAGGGAATTATCCAGATTTTTATGGCAAGCTCAGTAATATTTGGAATACCTCAGGAATTGTTGGCTTTAAATCAAGAGGTGTAAATAAGCTCATTAGCATTTATAATACAGGGTTTTGGCAATAGAAACAATGGTAGGCATCATGAGAGCAGTTAACATGTTCAGATTGGTTCATGATCATATGAGACAACACACACAGTCATCCCTCTAAAGCACAGTCAGAGCTTATGGATCACCAGAGAGAATAACATTCTTATGCCATTGTAAAGGTGTCCTCACTTGATTAGGATACACTCAGGTTACACATAAGACCTAGATATTTCAAAGAGACCTTATATTTCTTTTCAGTGTTGTTTGTCCTCAGTCATGTCCTACTCTTTGTAACCGCAAAGACTGTAGCTCGCCAGGCTCCTCTGTTCATGGGATTTTCCAGGCAAGAATACTGGAGTGGGTTGTTGCCATGCCCTCTTCCAGGGGAACTTTCTGACCCAGGGGTTGAACCCGGGTCTCCTACGTTGCAGGCAGACTCTTTATCTTCTGAGTTACCAGGGAAGCACAGTAATGCCAAGCATAATACTAGGTGAAGAGATGATATTAAAAATATCGGCATGGGGTGCCATTCCTTTTTCCAGGGGAGCTTCCCAACCCAGGATTGAACCCAGGTTTCCTGCATTGCAGGTAGATTCTTTATCATCTGAGCAACCAGGGAAACATCAACATTAATAATATTAACAGCTAATACTACACCTAGTTTCTCAAAATACTTATTTACTGACCCTTATAGCAAATTTACTGGGTATAATAAGTCTCATATATTTTGCCCATTATAGATTGAGACATGTTTATTTTTATTTTTTGAGACATGTTTAAATTGGCACAGCTATTACATGATAGAATATATGCTTACTGTATACTTAATATGTGAGAATTTGGCTAGCTGACTTTATAAACCCTTTAAAAATCTAAAATTTTATAATTTGGCAAAATGCATAATCCTCTCCTAGTTTGAGACACTTCATATTCCTGAAAAGGGAAGGTATTCAGGCAGGGCATCCATATAGAAAACATTGCAACAGATCAGGTGATCTATTGAAAGATGATAATATCTAAATTGCTGAGCAGGAGTTGCAAAAGGAGAAGAAAATACTTAGAGGATTCAAAGTATATTTTAAAAACCTCAACTGCACAATTCATATATTCTTCTTAAATGATGCAATTTTTTTAAAGTATCAACTTTCATCCTTTCTGCATTAGCCTGTGTCATCTTTCTGTACTCTACTAAGAATTTGCTGGATCTATTTCAGAGAGTATTTTCTCTTTCTTCTCAATGAAGTAATGTAACAAATGGGAAATATTTTCATTAAGAAGATCATATTTTACTGATTTTAAATATTATATCTTTTTCACTGAGATTTTCACCCCAATCCTGAAAGAGTTGTCTTATACTTAGTATTCTGTTCTATACCATTATTGAACCATTTCCATATTGATACAGGTTATTGATCAAAAAATGTTTTAAGGAGATTTTTCTTTTATGATTTGTGGAAATAATAGTATTGTGTGTGTGTGCGCTCAGTCACTCAGTCATATCTGATTCTTTGTGACCCTATGGATTGTAGCCCACCAGGCTCCTTTCTTCAGGGATTTTCCAGGCAAGGATACTGGAGTAGGTTACCATTTCCTTCTCTAGGAACTCTTTCCAACGCAAGAATAAAAGTATCATGTGTTTCATGGATTGTTTACTGCTAAGTTACTGGGGAAGCCCAGAAATAATACTATAAAATAATAAAAGTATCATTAAAATAATATTTAAGGTCCCCAGTTCCCCCTTTCATGACAAATGAAGGAATCATCTGCATATATCATAAATAATAGTCTCATTCAACTGTGTTGGGATCTTTGGGACAAAAAAAGAGGCTTTAATATCTGCTCCTCCTCTCCAGGTGCTGATTCATCTGAAGTGAGATTGAATGAAAATAGTAGTCTACTTTTAATCTTATTTAATTTTTACATTTAAACATGTGAAGATAGTATTGATATGATCTTTCATGATGATTGCATCAGAACAAAGTCATAGAAATTTAGCACTGACACTGAAAATTGTTCATTATTTCCATTATTACATTATTAATTGAAAGGCTTCCTTTCTTAATAGTTTAGGGTTTATACACAAAAGTTCTTGTTCCACAGTTGAGAAACAAAAGCAATTGCTTTAAGAGCCACAGGTGCTAAACACTGGAGTTTGTCTTGTGATAATCTCCTAAAATTAAATTTATTCCTTCTAAGGAAAAGCACTGAATTCAGCTTTAAAGGTGAGTTGAATTCACTTCGCATAAAAATGGTACTGTAAGTTTTTATTTACCCACTCCAGTGAACTGTTATACAATTTCCTATACTTTTTATCTTTCCAATCTTGGTTACTTTGAGTCCATTCCGTTGTACATTCAGAGAAGGCACTGGCAACCCACTCCAGTACTCTTGCCTAGGAAATCCCATGGACGGAGGAGCCTGGTAGGCTACGGTCCATGGGGTTGCGAAGAGTCGGACACGACTGAACAACTTCACTTTCACTTTTCACTTTCATGCACTGGAGAAGGAAATGGCAACCCACTCCAGTGTTCTTGCCTGGAGAATCTCCGGGAAGGGAGCCTGGTGGGCTGCCGTCTATGGGGTCGCACAGAGTCGGACACGACTGATGTGACTTAGCAGCAGCAGCAGCTTTGTACATTCTCAGTAACATCTTCACTCTTGCATCGGAGCATGTTTTCTCTATTACTAAAGCTCCTTCTTGGGCAACCTTTTGCTTCTTCAGGGAATCTTCCCAATCCAGGGATCCAACCCAGGTCTCCTGCATTGCAGGTGGATTCTTTACCAACTGAGCCACAAGGGAAGCCCAAGATACTGCAGTGGGTAGCCTATCTCTTCTCCAGCAGATCTTCCTGACCGAGGAATTGAACCGGAGTCTCCTGCATTGCAGGTGGATTCTTAACCAACTGAGGTGTCAGGCAAGCCCTTAATCTAGATCAGTATATAATCTTAGAGATACCTATGTTAAGCAAACAGTGACTTGGTGTTCTTGAGCAATAATCAATATTAACACTGCAAAGTAGAAAAGGCTTTATTTACGGTTTTAGGAATTGCAATTCAGGAGACACAAATTCAGGTAAAACCAAAAATATGTTCTGGGGAAGAAAGTTAGAGGCAAAAATCCAAAGATTACTTAAGAATTTTGATTGACCGTAGTACAAGAAAGAAATATTTGTTTTAAAGAGAGACTGTGCTGTGGTCAGTCACTCAGTCACAACCCATTCTTTGCAACCCCAGTGGACTGTAGCCCACCAGGCTTCTCTGTCTGGGGCATTTCTCAGGCGAGAATACTGCAGTGGGTTGCCATTTCCTTATCCAGGGAATCTTCCAAACCAGGGATCAAACCCATGTCTAGCATTGCAGGCAGATTCTTTACTGCTTAGCCACTAGGGAAGACCTTAGGTATTAAATGCCCGTTAGCAAAAATATAGATAAACTAACATGCTAAAATCAATCCCAAGATTTATAGCAGAATAGTCTAAAATGTTTATGTACTATTAATACAATAATGATTTTTAAAATTTTTGTATATTCTTTGTCATTGTTCTTTCCCAAGACATAATCCTCTAGGACAAACAAAACTTTGAGTTGATCATGCATCACAAATATTGTCTTTTTATGGATAGATATAACTATATTCCCCATGGCTTCCCTTGTGGCTCAGATGGTAAAGAGTCTGCCTGAAATGCAGGAGACCTGGGTTCAATCCCTGGGTCGGGAAGATCCTCTGGAGGAGGAATGGCAATCCACTCCAATTTTCATGCCTGGAAAAGCACATGGACAGAGAAGCCTGGTGGGTAACTGTCCTTGGGATCCCAAAAGGTTGAACACAACTGAGTGGCTAACACACACAACTATATTTCCAAGTCATTACTTGAGAATAAACACAGCATTTCAAATAAGATGGCCTGTTTATATAATCAAAAGTTGAGAAAAAAAGAAGAGCAGTGAATCACTGAAGAAATAATTAGCAAAAAAATTATTGTGCACATACTAAAAAGAGTTTATAAACTGGGAGTACTCAAACCAAGACACATGGAATGTGGTGAACAGTTTATATATTGTATAGGCTGTGACTGTTCTTCAAATTGGCTTGAATTTTAGAATTTTCTTAAAGGGAATTGAGTAGTAGTTACCTTGTATCAGTTTGGGGGAACAGTTTCACTTTTCACTGTCAGAAACATAAGCAAGAGAAGTGACCCAAATCAAGTTAGCCTCACCTGTCTTGCAAAAACTTTTTGGCTAAACTGATTTTTTTCTGCTCAGAGAATTTTTAAGTCTGATCTCCACTTGTGTTTAACTTTAACAGTACTAATTATTTTTAATGTAATGTTGTCTTGCAGCTCTGTTTCATGCTGTCTTAAATAACTTAACTAGCCTATGAATTTCAGCAAAAACTTATTTAAATACTGTGAACTTCAAATTCCTTGAGATTTGTTGAACTGAAATATATAAGATGCATTAAGACTTCTCTATCTCATAATCCTAGGAACTTTTTGAAGAGTAATTATGAAGACTGTATAATGTGACAAATACTGAGTGAGTTTTAATGAAGGAAATATTTACCAAGTGTCTTGTGAGCGGATTAAATTTATAAGGTCTAACAAATCTGGTTTCTACAATTTAACTCAGATGGTAAAGACTATTCCTTCAATGTATGAGACCAGAGTTTGATCCCTGGGTTGGGAAGATCCCCTGGAGAAGGGAATGGCAACCCACTCCAGTATTCCTGCCTGGAGAATTCCACGAACAAAGGAGCCTTGAAGGCTACAGTCTCTGGGGTTGCAAAGAGTTGGATGCAACAGAACTACTAACACACACTTGTGAAAAGTGAGTCACTCAGTCCTGTCTGACTCTTTGGGACCCCATGGAATGTAGCCTACCAGCCTCCTCTGTCCATAGAATTTTCCAGGCCAGAATATTGGAGTGGGAGCCATTCCCTTCTCCAGGTGATCTTCCCAATCCAGGGATCTAACCCAGGTCTCTTTAACTGCAGGTGTATTCTTACCATCTGAGCCATCAGGGAAGAAGACTTTTGTGAACTAATTAAATTTATAAGGTAGTATGAATCTGGTTCCTACAATTTTAGATGAAAAAAATATGTATATATAGAGAAATGATCAACAAAAAGATAATCAGAAATAAAAGTAAGCTCGATAAACAAATGCTGCAGGAGGTTAAGGATAAAATGTTCCAATATAGACAGAGCAGTAAACACATACTAAGAGGCAGTCCACTATGCTGTATCAAAATTTTATTATCTGAGCAACCACAGTGAGCCAACTGAGCTGACCTATCTTACAAAACAAGAACAAATTAAATATCTCTGTACTTTATCAAATATCCCAGATATTTGGTCACCAAAATATCTGGATGCATAGCTGATGATTTGTTTCCTATTCCTACTATAATAAGTAAATAAATTAATATAAATGCCCTCAATATTAAACAGGGTTAGTGTATTTTTGTCACATCTTCAGTTCTTTCAGTTACATATTTTAGTTCTGATAAAGAAAAAGATGAAGAAAAGAGATGACAGCTCTTTGTGGAATAAAAGGATTTTCCTATCATTCTAATTATAGAACTGGTGAAACTGAATTACTTTCTAGGTTCTTCCAGTAAATCTGGTAGGAATATTAAGCTTAAATTAGCCTTTTCCTTGAAACTCTCTTATGCCCTTTCTGGAATAGGAAAGAGTAAAGAATTTCAACTCTCTGATGACAAATACATACAAAAAGGCTATGGCTTTAGATCTAAGAATAGAAGGAAGTCATAAGGTCTCCAGGCACTTGACTGAAGGTTAATTAATCAGTATTTGTATTCATTTTCACAGTTATATTTTTATTTGCTACCAGTTAACTTAGCAGATGGTAAGGACTGGAAATCTGGTACATCTTGAAAAAAATCAGATCTCATCAAGTCAATTAGTTTTAGAAACTACATTAGAAATTCTTTGCTTACTTAAGGAGAAACAGTTTACTAATAATGTTTGTTCTGGGAATAAAATTTGTGCCAAAAACATTTTTTCTGTAGTTAATTCCTGCTTGCTTCTCTACTCAGACGTGCCTCTGCACATACACCTACACACACACACACACACACACACACACACACTTGGTGGTGGAAATAAATGAAAACAGGGATGGTGTGGTGGTGGTGGTTTAGTCGCTAGGTCATGTCCAACTCTTTTGCAACCCTATGGACTATAGTTGGCCAGGCTCCTCTGTCCATGGAATTTTCCAGGCAAGAATACTGGAGTGGATTACCATTTTCTTCTCTAGGGGATCTTCCTGACCCAAGAATCAAACTTGTGTCTCCTGCTTCGCAGGCAGATTCTTTACCATTGAGCTACCTGGGAAGCCCTGAAGACAGGATATTTTCACCTAAATGAAATTTTAACAAGTTAGCCTTGTCTCAGGCTAGGAGAAGTCACCAGAAGCTGATTTGGCCCACTTTGGCTCACTCCAATGACTGAAAACAAGTTTTTTCTTCTTTTAAAGGAACATACACACATACACATGGAAGAAAAAGAAAAGTGAAATCCCAAAGCAGTGGAAAAGTATAAGTGGAATGACAGGGTATATTCTCCAAAGGAACCAGTCAGTCAGTCTACTGCCAGCAAACCCAAGATGATTAATACTAACACCACAAAAGGTAGGCTTTTTTAAAACAAGAAAAAAAAATGATCTGAAAAAAAATTTAAATGTTAAAAAATTCACTCTTTTCAAAATTATTTGATAACCAATTAACTAAAAAGATTTTGACAAGAGTTGAATTCTTTAATGCCCCTATTGGTAGCAGGTCAGAGATAGAGCCATAGAATTACTAGAATCCTTTCCTAAGGATGCCTATTTACTAATGCACAAAGATACAAAAATACTAAAGACCATGAAAGCAATGCCAAAAATATAAATATATACAGTAGAATTAGAAACCAATTCTTTATGTTAAATAATTTTTATTGTTGTTTTAGATAGTATTAATTTATATATTTATTTATAATGTACATGCTTTAAAATAGTAGTATTTTTTTTTAAACTACTACATTAGATGGGATTCTAGGGGAAAAATATAGTGAACAAAAACATACTAAAATCCTGGCTTTATAGGGTTTACTTTATATTGAGATAAATGATATTAAACATTAAACACAAAATGTAGTGTAATATAAGGTGATGCCCACTTGAAAAAAAATAAAGCAGTGATGATGGATAAGGAATGTTAGGAAAGGGTAGTTGTAACTTTATATGGGTTGGTCAACCTGAGCCAGGGTCCAAAGGTTAAGGAGAGAACTATATGGGGAAGAAGAAAGAGTAGTTGAGAGGACTAAAGTAGTCTATGCCTACCTTTGCTTGAGGTTTAACAGAGAGATATTACTGTACAGTGAGCAAATTGAGTAAAAAGGATAAAGAAGGCAAGATGATGTGATGGTATGTAGGTAATAGCAAGTGAAATGGGAGAAATTTTGAAAGTTTTTAGCAGGGTACTCCAGGTCTTTTCCTATGAGAATAGATTGACAGGGACAAAAGCTGAGGCATGAAGACTACTGGAAAAGTCTAGACTTTAGGTATAAATTAGGAAGTTATAGGAAACATGGGGATTAATGACACCTAACAACATTTGATTATAAGGTAATAGTTTTACCTGATCTTCTAGGCACTAGTTTTTTTTTTTTTTTTTTTTTTTTAAGACATCATCAACAATGAGACACACAGTTCAATAGCTCTTAGACTCTTGAAAATAAGTTTGAAAACCTCTAACTGTCTGTGAAGAAATGTAAAGAATATGATCTGTTCCCTGAATTTAATTTTGCAATGATGTATTTTCTGTTATCTTTAAAATAAAAACTTGAGAAAGCCTCGTAAGTCAATCCATATCAAGCATGACCATCACCTGGGAGCTTGTTAGAAATTTGGAATCTGGTACAGCATCCAACATCTGCTGATTTTCATTAATGTTAAAGTTTGAGCAACAGTATTCTCTGTGGATTTCCTTGGTGGCTCAGTGATAAAGAATCCTGACAATACGGGAGAGGCAGATTAAATCACTGGGTCAGGAAGATCCCCTGGAGAAGGAAATGGCAACCAAACTCAAGCATTCTGGCCTGGGAAATCCCATGAACAGAGGAGCATGGCAGACTACAGTTCATAGGGTCGCAAAAGAGTTGGAACTGACTTAGTGATTAAACAACAACTATCTATAAAATTAAATTTATAAATTAAAAGATAAAGACCAATTATGACAAGAGAATATAGGCTCCCTGGATCCTTTACATTCATTTTTGTCTTTGATTGTTTCTGATTATTTTTATTTCCTTAACAAGATAATAACTACCTTGACACAAGTTTGTCATAATCATAAAATCAATAGACATAGGGACTTTGCTTTGCTTATTGCTGTGTCCACAGCACCCAGAATAGTTTCTTAGCCTATGTAGGTGCCAAGCTTTGAATTAAGTAGTATTTCTGCATATACCTCAGGCTTCCTGAAAGTTCAAACCAACCAGACACAAGAATGCACATGCAAATGTGAAAATGAAATTAATTGAATAGACATTGGCCAACATTATTTACCTTGCTTGCTTCAGAAACAGACACTCACTTTCTCAAGCTCTTTTTATGTGACATTTGCTTACAATAAGCCAAAGCTAGACATGTGGTCAAACTCAAAAATAAGATGCAAGGTCATAGATACCATCTCCTGATTATGGAATCTGAAATATAGCTAAATAAATGATGTAGTGAAAGGATGAGACAAAAATTTTAGGCTATTAGGTCAATTTGATTTATCACTATTATGTGCTAGATCTTTACTTACTTCATACAGAATTGATTCATAGTCATCACAACCTGAAGTATTACCACCAACCCTTCCAAACTTTGCTCAAATATCTGCTTTATTAAAATTCTTCCAATCACCCTAGAAAAAATTAATTTTTCTCTGTTTTCTATATCTCCACATTACTTTCTTTATATCTGTAATTTAGCATTCCATCTTATACATCATTTTAGTTAGTTTGGGACTCTCTTGGCCCTCTATCCCAGTCAACCAACACTGTGAAATCCAACAAGTTGCCCAAATATAAAATTTCTAATTGATAGAGCTTTTCATAAGGGAGATTCTCTACATTGTTATAGGAAGGAATGGAGAGGGATAAAATATGCTTATAATTTCTATCCTTCCTCTTTGATTTTAGAAGGCCTTATGCAAATCCTGTTTTCCCAAATTTACTTTGTAAGCAGCATCTCAAATCAAGGGTTGCAAACCCATGGTGTTCACACAGACTCTAAGCAGTTTCTAATTTTGTCACATCTTGATTTCCCGAGATGCTACTATGTGACACAGTTTGTATGCTATCTCCTCCTCCTCCATCAGTTTCCCTGGTTTCCCAAGCATACTTCTCACTGGGATGAACTAAAATTCATTTTCTTATAATTAAATGCATTTGAAATGAAGTTCACCAAGCATGAAAATTTCTCCAATCTTCTGTCAACAAAAGCCCAATAATAAAATCTGTAAGAAGAAGTTCTTAACTTTAAACACACAGGTCAGGTGAGTGAACTTTAAAATTATTTTTAAAAGCACTAAAGTTTTAGACAAAATTTTATATACTGTTAAAACATAGGGAAATATTTGTTGAAGTGAAGTTATATGAAAATTCTGACTCATGAAAATAAGCCATCATTAATGACAATAGATATGCATTGACTATTGACATTATTGGCATATCTGTTGGCAATAGATATGCATTGACACTAATGGCAATAGATATGCATAGAGATACCAGACACCTTACCTGCCTCCTGAGGAATCTGTATGCAGATCAATAAGCAACAGTTAGAACCAGACGTGGAACAATGGACTGGTTCCAAATTGGGAAAGGGATATGTCAAGGCTGTATATTGTCACCCTACTTATTTAACTTATATGAGAGGTATATCATGCAAAATGCCGGGCTGAATGCAGCACAAACTGGAATTAAGATTGCCAGGGGAAGTATCGATAAGTTCAGATATGCAGATGACATTACCCTTATGGCAGAAAGCAAAGAGGAACTGAAGAACCTCTTGATGAAAGTGAAAGAGGAGAGTGAAAAAACGGTTTAAAACTCAAGATTCAAATAACTAAAATCATGGCCTCCAGTCCCATCATTTCATGGCAAATAGATGTGGAAACAATGGAATCAGCACGTTTATTTTGGGGGGCTCCAAAATCACTGCAGATGGTGACTGCAGCCCTGAAATTAAAAGATGCTTGCTCCTTGGAAGAAAAGCTATGACCAACCTTAGACACTGTATTAAAAAGTAGAGACATTACTTTGCCAACAAAGGTCCATCTAGTCAAAGCTATGGTTTTTCCAGTAGTCATATATGGATGTGAGATTTGGACTTTAAAGAAAGCTGAGCACCGAAGAACTGAGGCTTTTGAACTGTGGTGTTGGAGAAGACTCTTGAGCATCCTTGGACTGCAAAGAGATCAAATCAGCCAATTCTAAAGGAAATCAGTCCTGAATATTCATTGGAAGGACTGATGCATTAGGTGTCTAATGAATTAAGGATGGAGGTTTGAGACAATGTATAGGAGACAGGGATCAAGAAGATCCCCGTGGAAAAGAAATGCAAAAAGCAAGATGGCTGTGTGAGGAGGGCTTACAAACAGTTGTGAAAAGAAGAGAAGCAAAAAGGAAAGGAGAAAAGGAAAGATATACCTATTTGAATGCAGAGTTCCAAAGAATAGCAAGGAGAGATAAGAAAGCCTTCCTCAATGGTCAGTGCAAAGAAATAGAGGAAAACAATAGAATGGGAAAGACTAGAGATCTCTTCAAGAAAGCTAGAGATACCATGGGGACATTTCATGCAAAGATGGGCTCAATAAAGGACAGAAATGGTATGAACCTAACGGAAGCAGAAGATATTAAGAAGAGGTGGCAAAAATACTCAGAACTGTACAAAAAAGATCTTCGCAACCCAGAGATTACAATGGTGTGATCACTTACCTAGAGCCAGGCATCCTGGAATGTGAAGTCAAGTGGGCCTTAGGAACTAGAAGTGATGGAATTTCAGTTGAGCTATTTCAAATACTAAAAGATGATGATGTGAAAGTGCTGCACTCAATATGTCAGCAAATTTAGAAAACTCAGCAGTTGCCACAGGACTAGGAAAGGTCAGTGTTCATTCTTATCCCAAAGAAAGGCAATGCCAAAGAATGCACAAACTACCAAAGCATTGCCCTCATCTTATATGCTAGTAAAGTAATGCTGAAAATTCTCCAATCCTGGCTTTAACAATACGTTAATGATGAACTTCCAGATATTCAAACTGGTTTTAGAAAAAGCAGGGGGACCAGAGATCAAATTGCCAACATCTGCTGGATCATTGAAAGGGCAAGAGAGTTCCAGAAAAAAACATCTATTTCTGCTTTATTGACTGTGCCAAAGCCTTTGACTGTGTGGATCACAACAAACTGTGGAAAATTCTTCAAGAGATGAGAATACCAGACCATCTGACCTGCCTCTTGAGAAATCTGTATGCAGGTCAGGAATCAACTATTAGAACTGGACATAGAACAACAGACTGGTTCCAAATTGGGAAAGGAGTGAGTCAATACTGTATATTGTCACCCTGTTTATTTAACTTATATGCAGAGTACATCATGAGAAATGCTGGGCTGGAGGAAGCACAAGCTGGAATCAAGATTGCCGGGAGAAATATCAATAACCTCAGATATGCAGATGACACCACCCCTATGGCAGAAAGTGAAGAAGAACTAAAGAGCCTCTTGATGAAAGTGAAAGAGAAGAGTGAAAAAGTTGGCTTAAAGCTCAACATTCAGAAAACTAAGATTATGGCATCCAGTTCTATCACTTCATTGCAAATATATTGGAAAACAGTGGAAACAGTGGAAGACTTTATTTCTGGGGGCTCCAAAAGCACTGCAGATAGTGACTGCAGTCATGAAATTAAAAGACACTTATTCCTTGGAAGAAAAGCTATGACCAACCTAGACAGCATATTAAGAAGCAGAGACATTACTTTGCCAACAAATTTCTGTCTAGTCAAAGCTATGGTTTTTCCAGTAGTCGTGTATGGATGTGAGAGTTGGACTATAAAGAAAGCTGAGCACCGCAGAACTGATGCTTTTGAACTGTGATGTTGGAGAAGACTCTTGAGAGTCCCTTGGACAGCAAGGAGATCCAACCAGTCCATCCTAAAGGAGATCAGTCCTGGGTGTTTATTGGAAGGACTGATGCTGAAGCTGAAACTCGAATACTTGGGCCACCTGATTTGACTCACTGGAAAAGACCCTGATGCCGGGAAAGGTTGAAGGTGGGAAAAGAAGGGGACAAAAGAGCATGAATTTATTGGATGGCAGCACCAATTCAATGGACATAGATTTGCATAAACTCCAGGAGTTGGTGATGGACAGGGAGGCCTGGCATGCTACAGTCCATAGGGTTGCAAAGAGTTGGACACTACTAGCAACTGAACTGACCTGATTTGAATTTTATGGGCAAATATTAATGTCAAGCATGGATAATGTATATATAATAAGTGTATGTTATTTATTTTGTGCTTCCCTTTACCCCTTTATCCTTATGAAGATCTGTTTTCAATATTTAGGCATTTTACAAATAAATGTGTTGACTCACAGACTGGTATAAAATAATTTGAGGTGTAATAACTACCACCTAGTCAGACAGAATAAGGATCAGAATGCTTATTGTTTAAATATATTGACAAGTTTTAAAATAATGATTTTCTGTGACTAAGGACAAGGAGTCCAAAAGTTTTTCAATTTAGGACTGCTTCTTACTCACTGTGTATCCTTGGCTTAGTTTAAAATCTCCTAATATTTTCATGTACTGCCCTACAAAATGAAAACAAAAGTGATACCTACCACCTAAACTTGTATTGGTTTATAACATGCTAATATATGTAAAGCACTTGGAAGCATGTCTACTATATAAATAATAACTCAATAATAGTTAGATATTATTATGATCCTAATTGAAAAGCCCAGGGGAATTTATGTTATTTTATTTAACTGAGTTGGAAATGGTATTTTTCCATATGCTTTTTATTAGCTGTCACATATCTTTTCATGAAAATGTTTTTTACTACCAGAATTTATAAAAGTTCAAAAAGTGCCTACAAAAAATTATGTAGTCCTTTATGTTTTGTGAAATTTTGCCATGAATAAATACTTTCTAGAGATATAACCAGTATTTAACATTAAATGGAAAAGCTTTGAAAATATAATAACCTTAAAACTAGAAACTAGCATTATTATTCAATGTGGGACCTGAAAATGTGTTTAAAGATAAAGAACAGTTGTAGAGCTATGTTGTTGAGTTAATTAGATTTTCAAAGGGTAATGATAACTGTTAATACAGAATAATCAGTAATTCAAGAAAATAGAAGAGAACTAACAAATGTGATTACAGTACAAATGGCTCATAGTAACCAAATTTTCATTTACCTTCTGTATTTTTCCTTTCTATTCTCATTTCTTTCCCATTCCTGGAAATGGCAACCCACTCCAGTATTCTGGTGGGCTACAGTTCATAGGGTCACAAAGAGTCAGACACAACTGAAGTGACACACAACACAGTATGTAGGCAACTCCTCCCCCTTGTCTTTGATCCTCTCTTTTAATATTTTCCCATTTTTTATTTCATTCTCATCCTTTTTATCTTATCACGTATTCTTCTGTAATTATTTTACTATCCATTAATACACTGAAAATAGCAAAAAATTAGTATTAATATTTTTAAATGTTTATTTTTTTATTCACAACTTTGTAACTGAGATACTATTGTGTGTATATGTCTCATTATAAATGATTTCTTATATTTCTATTTGACTTCTCATTTCCAATAGACCTATGAATTCATGTCATATAGAACCTCCTCAACAGGTAAATTCTAAATTCCCATTTAGAGTGAAGGTAATTTTAGCTTTACTAGTTTTCTCAGCTATCTTGATTACTATTCTTACTCTCACTTCTAGATTGAAGGACTGTTGTGATGTTCATTTGTCCTTCCCTCTAAAGCCTAGGAGGTAACATTTATAAAGTAAATGGTAATTTCCTGTATCTCTACTGTTTTTTGATCCTTTTCCTCAGGGGTCAGTAAAACACATCATCAAATGGATTTTCTGAGGCCTCCAAGCCTAAAGTCTTTGCTTTTCAAAGAACCCTTTGATGCTGTTTTGGTTTATGAATGTAAAATGGCATTCTTGATCTATGTCACTATTCATGCCTGGTCATACTGCCATTAACTTTCACCTTTATTGTAAACTTTCATAGAAAGCCACATGGAGGTGATACATTAATTTGAAAATAGTTAATTAGCAGCCTGCTTCCCTTTGCAGTTATCTCCAACAAGGTCATACATGTTAACAGATTTATTCACATGGCACTAAAAAATAAGTAACATAAAATTTAGTGTGATAATTCTATTCCAATATGGACTTTAGATTTTTGCTTAATTTGTTCAAAATGAAAAATACACTTGAGGTATCAAATATTTAGTTTATGAACTGAATAGTAAAAAGTGCATATTTAAACTTTGTGGGGAATATACCAAAGAACTGCTTTACTCTTCCTGCAACAAAAATAACTTGGAGAAAAATTAATATTCCTATAGAAATAGTAAAAAAAAATTAAAACATATATGTTTCTGAAGCTGGATATGGCATACTATTCACCCTATAAATAACGGAATTTTAAACATAAAGATGTGTACTTAGGTGAGAGAGTGATATACTTCATGAAGAATAAGGGGAAAGTCTCATGAATTTAGCATATAATAGTGAAGGAAATTGACATAATAAGCACAGACAATAACCAATAGTGTTCTATGTTTTCTATGTTATTAAAGCAATGCTGGAATTGCTTCCCTGGTGGCTCAGACAGTAAAGAATCTGCCTGCAATGCGGAAGAACTGGGTTCAGTACTTGAGCTTTCCATGAAAGGTGATATTGACAGTATTAATAGAAAATGGTAAAGACACTGGATAGTGCCAAGTAAGAAAGATATAAAGGTACATGAACATAAATGCTAGAAACAATATTGTAGGTCATATTTAAAAAGTAAAGTGTAGGTAAAAAGTTATTACTAGGCTATTTTTCAATAGATGGCCACAAAATCAAATGTTTGTAAAGACTTTTCAATCAGTCCTGGAATAAATGCCATTTTAAAGGTTAAAACATTTAATTTTCTAAAAAATATGATTTTAGGGGGGAATTTAAGTGAAACTAATACTTTTTAAATGAATAACTGTAGGGCTTTTTTTTTTTTTTTTTTTTTTTGCTTTCTGTTTGAAGCTACTCCAGACTCAAAAGGGTCTGAAATATCTGAGGCAACTAAGAAAGATTCTTGGAGAATATGGAAAAAAATACTTATACACATGCATACAAATGACATAAACACAAAATACTTCACCATATATATATACTTAACAGAAAAATTCATTTTGATAGTTGAATAGGAGTAGAGGTGCAAGATCCTTCATTACTTTAGAGTTTAGACTTAGTCTAACTTGTTATAACTACTGGTAAAGAGGAAGAAGCAGATATCATTATATTGAATTAACAAAATATTATTACATTGGGGAATAAAAATAGAAATACAGTGAAATTATTTAACCAAATAGGGGGAATATAATGTATTTAGGTAGAATAAAAGACCATATTGAATCTCAATTTTAATATTATCTGGCATTGATTTTAAGCAAAAAGACATGTTTTAGCAAATCAGTTCTTAAAATATTGTAAAATACTGCAAACCTAAGAAAAGAATAAAGATAGATATGATCTGATATTTTCTCAAATGTGTTGCAATTATTAAAACTAATTTTAGATTAAAATTTAGTTTCAGAATTCAGTCAAATGCAGAACATAAAAATATGTTCTATATTTTTATATATAGAGCATATATATAAATGTTTATATATAAAATATATGCAAATATATTTATATATTTATAATATATATAAACATAATAAAATATGTATTATATACCTAGTCTTGAGTCTAATACTATAATTTCTGGAAAAATGATAAAGAAATAATGATTTGAGCAAATGTCAACAAGACTTCACATTTATGATGGTCTTTTTAAGGACAAAGAATATATTTACAATGTTATGGTAATTTCTGAATTCTGATATTATATTAAAAATTTCTATATTCCAAAAAAATCTTAGTATAAATGTTAAATAGGAGTAGTTGTGTTTTGCATTGCTTAGCAGAAATTCTACTCAACACAGGTATGTTGTATATCTGCTCAAGTCAGCATTCATGTTCCTTCTTAAATTGTACTGTAGGAAAGAAGACTAGGGATATGAAATAAATAATTTTGGGATTTTATTCATTTCTCACTCTTATATGAATCATTATTAAATATTTGCTGAGCTAGTATGCCTGGCTTTGCAATAAAATGCTAAAGGTTAAAAAATTACTGATATACATTCCTGCCCCTCAATTACTTTTTATATAAAGGAAAGCATAAAGATAAAAATTATAAGGAAAAGCTAGCATCTCCCTGATGAGGTCAGAGGTAATATTTTTTAATCTTTGCTTTCTCAGCACACAATATGAGAAATTTATTCAATATTTATTAGTTGAATGAAGTAATAAAATGTCATCTACAGTTAGACCTTTGATTTATCAATTATTGAGAGAGAATGTCTATACACAGTGTTTGGAAATATTCTATAAGGAAGAATTGTCACTTCTGGATTTATTTGTTTAATTATTTACATCATTTGAACTTGTGTATATTTATTTAATGCATTGGGTTATAGTCAATTTATTTTGTGTTCAGATCTTCCAGCTTTAGTGATTGGGACACAGATTGATCCCTGTGTCCCTGTAACGTACTGCCATTCTTCAATTTTTATGCACTGCTTTCTCACTTCAGGCTCATCTTACATTTTTCTTTTCCCCGCCATAGTATCAGTAATTTTCCAATGAGCTCTTGATTTCTTTTAGTAACTCAATAATAAGATACACACAGAAAAGAAACAATTTCATGTTGGCAAAATTTTGATCAGATATATCTCAAAAGAGTATTCACTAACCATCAGAGAAATGCAAATCAAAACCACAGTATCACTCTCTCTATCTGTCTGTCTGTCTGTCTGTCTGTCTGTCTCTCTCTCTCTATATATATATATATATATATATTTATGTTTTAGCTATTCCAGCTAAAACATAAAAAAAAAGACCATAGTTTCATTTGGAGGGAAAGCAATAATAAATCCAGATAAATTGCTAGAAGTCAAACAAGGAGACTATGTATTGTATGATATCACTTAAATACTTGTATGAATGAAAAATTAAACAGCTGCTTTGGAGAACAGTAAAGCAGTGTCTCAGGGAGTTTAGTATACATTTACCATGCTATTCATAAACTGCATTTTATGAAAAGTAGAATAAATGTTCACACAAAAACTTTATTTTCCCAACTTTGTTGAGACATATTTGGCATATAACATTGTGTAAGTGTAAGGTACAAAATGTGTTCATTTGATAATTATTATTGCAGTCTGATTATTACCATGACATTAGATAATACCACCATTCCATCACATGAGAGTATATGCATGTGTATATATTTATCTAGTTTCTCATTTTGTAGTAATCATTTAATATTGAATATGGCTTAATAGCTACTTACTGGAGATCTATTCAATAGAAAGCTTTGCTGAAGTTAAGAAAAAAAAGCTTCTAGACAGTTTTGTATATACATATATGTAAATGAATTAAATTATATATACTATATACTTGTACTTATGGAATTTTACATATAATTGTTTCAAATAATCTTCATAGTTATGATGTAATATTATTTTTTAAATGTAATAGCATTGGTGGATATTATGACCTTAATTTTTCTAAAATGAAATGTTATTTTATGTTCAACTTTTATGGATGCAGTGCCTAATTTTTATATTATATTGAAAGGACTTATGTCAGATCTCCAAAATCTCTTGTGAGTGAAGATTGGGAACCTGAAAGTAACAGAGAAAGGAAGAATTGTAAGAAGGAGGAAGGGAAAAAGAGAAACAAAAGGAAGTGAGGAAAGAAAGCAGAGGAAAGAAAAGGAAACGATGTTAATTAATTATAGTGTTAAAATGTGAAAATTCTTAAAATTAGGAAAATAAAAGCTGTTCATTTAAATACACATTTCTGTAATGTTAAGTGAATTTGCTCCATATTTTTCCATATTAACCAAAAGAAAATTTTAAAGAAGTACACATTTTTAAGAAGAAAGCCTTTATTTTAGGAAAGGAAAAAGACCAAGAACTGTTATTATTGCCATAGTGTTCAGATTTCTTGGTGATATACCAATTTTTACTTTTAAATTTTTTGACAGAAAATGTTATTCACATGCATTTAATTCTCCAAAATGAATATGAAATATCAGAAAATAACAGATACCTTATAAAAATGCATTTTTAAGGTCAGTGGATATATGATCAAACCCATCATTACACAAGGTATAATCACATTTCCTTTACAACTGATGAGTATTATCCTTAAGGGTTGTTGGCAGCAAGTTAATTTGAAATAGGGGCAAATTCAGGTTTTCAAACACAGGTTTTTCTCTTGGGCATTCCCTTCAGTTCTCTGTCATCTTGCTTCCATTCTCTCTTGTTAATAAAAAGTGTTAGTCTCTCAGTCATGTCTGACTCTGCGTAGCTCCATGGACTCTTTGTGACTCCATGTAGCCTGCCAGGCTCCTTTGCCCATGGAATTCTCCAGACAAGAATACTGGAGTGGGTTGCCATGCCCTTCTCCAGGAGATCTTTCCAACTCAGGAATTGAATACAGGTGTCCTTCATTACAGGCAGATTCCTTACCATCTGAGCCACATGGGAAACCCTAAAAGAGACTTCCAAATCCTATTTTTTGCATATATGAAAGAATCCTTGTCTGCAGTGGTCTAAAGACAACCATGCTTATTTATATTTGTTGTTGGTTTTTCTTTCAATAATAATCTGAAATAATGTTGGCCTCTTTGTAAATGGTGGCTCAATAAATTATAAAAGAATTATTCATCTCCTTAGGTTTACTGGGATAAAAAATTAGTACTGTGTTGAAGCACTATTACATTTTCCTCACTAATAATTGAAGAATTCACTGAAAGTGCTATTAAGTAAAGTAGTAACCAGTACTCTGAGAAGATTCCCTTGAGAAGGAAATGGCAACTCAGTATTCTTGCTTGGAAAGTCCCATGGACAAAGGAGCCTGGCTGGCTATATAGCCCATGGGGTTACAAAGAGTTGGATACGATTGAGTATGCATACAACCATTGCTCAATTGATAATAATGTTTCATTTATTTAGTATTATCAAAGAATAGTGGATTCCACTAAAATTGACTTTGTATGCAGTCAACACTTAGCTTTCTAATTACCAAAATGTCTTTGGGAATAGACAACTTTCTAAAATACAGGTCAATCGTTATTTGCTTTTTAAAAATTTTTAATGCTCTTAAATATTGAATTGTGTTTAATCTACTGGAAATGTATTTTTATTGCAGTGTTTCAGCTAGACTTATCCAGTCCATATTTTTTTCATGTAATAAGGAAAAAGTCAAAACTACCCCCCTAGTGTTTGCATAAATGTGATTTATGGACTACTAATGTTAATTGCCTGTTAAAATGTTGATACTTCTGCCTGTCTGTCATTGATTTTTATTCAGTTGTCTGGGTTATAACCTAAGAATTTATATGTTTAACAAGTAACTCAGCATGATTTTTATGCACTAAAACAGAATAATTTAACTGTATTTTTGTACATGGTGATACTTAATCAAAATGAATGAAGAATATATTCTCACCATCTCAGAGAATAAGATTGATATGCAATTCTATAATGCAGTGGATAAATAGAAGGTGTTTTCATTTCTTTAGTAAAATTTCCTTTAGAGATTATAGCACATGAGTAATTTAAAGAGAAAATGGATGCTGTTAATTTAAATAGGTTTTATCTCATCATCAAAGCTGGTCTGGTAGTATCCGTATATATAAATGATTGATAGCAGTTTAATTGAATTGAGTGCCTAAAGGATATAAAATGGTATTTATTTACAATTTCTAGTATATTATTGTCCTGATTTAAGACTCAAATTTATTCAAGTAAGTTTTAGTTTGTAAAGTGTTAAAATAGTAAATTTCTCCCCCCAATATTTTCCCTGACTTTGGGGGAAACTGGGTCTTGTTCTGATGGGTGGGGCCATGTTCAGTAAATCTTTAATCCAATTTTCTGTTAATGGGCAGGGTTGTATTCCCTCCCTGTTGTTTGACCTGAGACCAAACTATGGTGGAGGTAATGAAGAAAATGGTGACCTCCTTCAAAAGGTCCCATGCATGCACTGCCTCATGCAGTGCCCCCAACCCTGCTGCAGACCTTGTCAGCAGCAGGCCACTGCTGACCCATGCCTCTGCCAGAGACTGCTGAACACTCACAGGCAAGTCTGGGTCAGTTTCTTGTGGGGTCACTGCTCCTTTCTCCTGGGCCCTGGTGTGTACAAGGTTTTGTTTGTGCCCTCTAAGAGTCTGTTTCCCCAGTCCTGTGTAAGTTCTGGCCACTCTGTGGTGGGGTTAATGGTGACCTCCTCCAAGAAGGCTTATGCCACACCCAGGTCTGCTGCACCCAGAGCCCCTGCCCTGTGGCAGGCCATTGCTGACCCATACCTCTGCAGGAGACACTCAAACACTCAAAGGCAGGTCTAACTTTAACAGCATCATCAGATGGCATCACCGACTCAATGGACATGAGTTTGACCAAGCTCTGGGAGTTGGTGAAGGATGGGGAAGCCTGGCGTGCTGTAGTCCATGGGGTCTCAAAGAGCTGGAAACAACTGAGCTCTTGAACTGAACTGAACTAACTGAATATTTCCCCTTTATCTAGAGATTCTAAGACAATAAATTTCACATATAAGTTATACAATTTATGTATTATTTTACATAAAATATTGTTTATATGTACTTTAATTTACTTCCATAGCATGGAACTAGTTTTTCTATAGTAGAAATTTAATTTAAAATCATATATATTACATATAAATAAGTAATTCCTGTGGTATTAATGAAAATGATTTTAAAGGCTATTATTACAGTTATTCCTAATCAATTGTCATATATTATCATTTGTTTTGACTTGTCGCCCATAAATACAAAAAATTCAGGGAAACTCAAAAACCTTAAAATGAGAGTGGATGTATACCAAGACACTTTGTGCAACTTTTTTGAAAATTATACATAATTTATTACCACATTCACATAAATGAAATAAAATAATCATTACTTGATGAAATACTGAATTTGTATAGGAACACACGGAAAAGGAAGGAATGATAGAATAAATTCTTGGTTACATTCAGAAACTTGTAAATTTCTTATATGTTTGTTTATGTATTTGTGGCATGTTCAGTCAAAATAAGGGATACAAAAATACATTAGGTGTTTCAACAAAAGAAATTTAGTGTAAGAAATTTATTATATTTCATTATATAATGTGGGCTTCTCAGGTGTCATAGGGTAGACAAACTGTCTGCCAGTTCAGGAGATGCAAAAGATGTGGGTTCGATCTCTGGGTCAGGAAGATCCCCTGAAGTAGGAAATGGCAACCCGCTCCAGTATTTTTGCCTGGAAAATTCCATGGACAGAGGAGCCTTGTGGACTACAGTCCATGGGATTGCCGTAAGACACGACTGAGTATCAGAGCAGACACACACATTTTATAATGTGGCTCAGGCCTTATAGATAAGGTGCTGTATGGCTATTGCTGGTACCTGTGGTGCTGAGTATGCATGGCAGGGAGATCATTGATGAAACTTGCTATAGAACGTTTTTAAATGGCTAGAATCTACAATCAAGTGCTATTGCTTGATTGTCACTGAATGATATACAGTTTCTGCTAGTGGGGCATATTTCCCCTTTTGATGGCTCTATGCTGATAGAAAAGTAAAGATACAAAGTTCTTCCTTCCTGCTTTTCAGCCCTTCCTATATCTCCTGTTGGCAGAAACTAATAGGAAAACAGTTGGATTAATATAAATACACTACTATACATAAAATAGATAACTAATAAGGGTACACTGTAATATTCTGTAATAAGATATGGAAAAAGAAACTGAATAAGAATATTATATATACACTGATTATAATAAGTATATATAGTATATATATATACATACATATATATATATACACACATGTAAAACTTATTCACTTTGCTGTACACTTGAAACTAATACATTGTAAATCAACTATAATGCAAAAGAAAAATTAAAAATGATGGCAAAGGTATTTGTGAAATGTAGTTTGCAGAGTTCCTATAGCAGCAGAATAGATCACAGAAAAGAAGAGTGAATTTGAAGCTAAAGGAAAACAGGTAGTGCCTGGCACATATTGTCTCTACAAATTCTGGTGACTTTGTGCTAGGCCAAAGGATAAAGGCACAGAACCAACCATGACTAAGCAAGTGTGAAACACTACAGCAACAGTTGTCTAGGTCTTAGGGACAAGATTTCTTTCTTCCTTTCCTTTTTTTTTTTTTAAATTTCTTTGTGTGTGTTTGTCTATTCCGTTCAGCTCAGTTCGGTTACTCAGCCATGTCTGACTGTTTACGACCCCATGAATCACAGCACGCCAGGCTTCCCTGTCCATCACCAAATCCCGAAATTTACGCAAACTCATGCCCATTGAGTCGGTGATGCCATCCAGCCATCTCATTCTCTGTTGTTCCCTTCTCCTCCTGCCCCCAATCCCTCCCAGCATCAGGGTCTTTTCCAATGCATCAACTCTTTGCATGAGGTGGCCAAAGTATTGGAGATTCAGCTTCAACATCAGTCCTTCCAATGACCACCCAGGACTGATCTCCTTTAGGATGGACTGGTTGGATTTTCTTTCAGTCCAAGGAACTCTCAAGAGTCTTCTCCAACACCATAGTTCAAAAGCATCAATTTTTTGGCGCTCAGCTGTTTTCACAGTCCAACTCTCACATCCATACATGACCACTGGAAAAACCATAGCCTTGACCAGATGAACCTTTGTTGGCAAAGTAATGTCTCTGCTTTTTAATATGCTATCTAGTTTGGTAGTAGCTTTCCTTCCAAGGAGTAAGCGTATTTTAATTTCATGGCTGCAGTTACCATCTGCAGTGATTTTGGAGCCCCCCAAAATAAAGTCTGACACTGTTTCCACTGTTTCCCCATCTATTTCCCATGAGGTGATGGGACCAGATGCCATAATCTTAGTTTTCTGAATGTTAAGCTTTAAGTCAAATTTTTCACTATCCTCTCTCACTTTCAAGAGGCTTTTTAGTTCCTCTTCACTCTCTGCCATAAGGATGGTGTCTTCTGCATGTCTGAGGTTATTGATATTTCTTCTGGCAATCTTGATTCCAGCTTGTGCTTCTTCCAGCCCAGCATTTCTCATGATGTACTCTGCATATAAGTGAAATAAGCAGGGTGACAATATACAGCCTTGACATACTCCTTTTCCTATTTGGAACCAGTCTGTTGTTCCATGTCCAGTTCTAACTGTTGCTTCCTGACCTGCATATAGGTTTCTCAAGAGGCAGGTCAGGTGGTCTGGTATTTCCATCTCTTTCAGAATTTTCCACAGTTTATTGTGATCCACACAGTCGAAGACTTTGGCATAGTCAATAAAGCAGAGATAGATGTTTTTCTGTAGCTCTCTTGCTTTTTTGATGATCCAACAGATATTGGCAATTTGATCTCTGGTTCCTCTGTCTTTTCTAAAACCAGCCTGAACATCTGGAAGTTCTCGTTTCATGTATTGCTGAAGCCTGGATTGGAGAATTTTGAGCATTACTTTACTAGAATGTGAGGTGAGTGCATTTGTGCGGTAGTTTGAGCATTCTTTGGGATTGCCATTCTTAGGGATTGGAATAGGAGAAACAAAAGAAAAAAATAATAATAATAAAGTGAGAAAAGTGCCTAAACCCTGTTTCAGGGTAGACAGAGTCTCAGATGTGAGTAAGCCTTATTAAGGACACTCACTGGAGCTAGGGAGAGAAATGATTGAGCTGTTTCAGAAAACTGGATGGAAAAGCAAGTGGAATCTATGAAATGTTGGATTTAGGGGCAAAGACACAACATAAATAAAGTTTTAATACATAGAGAAAGATAAAAATCTAATAGGACAGTGTGACCAGCATAGCCAGAGAAAGTATATTCAAACAAATCACTTCTGAGGAGAAGAAGCAAAAGAGGTAGAGGCCACAGAGGCTTCACGAGGTCATGGGCCACAAACAACAAGACATTTATTCCTTTTTTTAAAAAATGTGCTTTGCAAAATGGAAATTTTTTATTAAATTTCTCTAATTATAAGGACAGCATGCATTCTGATCTAGATCAGTAAGTCAAACAATTTACTTTTTTTTAAATTGAAGCCTAGTTGTCTTACAATATTAATTAGTTTAGATTTAGAACGTTATGATTTGATATTTCTATAGATTATCCTTCATATGAAGTTATTACAAAACATTGGCTAGATTTCCTGTACTATATGCTACAGTTTTATATCTTACTTATTTTATACCTAGTAGTTTATACCTCTTAATTCTCTCCCCCTATCTTGACCTTCCCTTTAACCCCTCTCCTACTGGTAGCCACTGCTACCAGTCTGTTCTCTGTATCTGAGTCTGTTTCTGTTTTGTTTCTATTTGTTCATTTATTTTATTTTTTAGATTTTGCATTAATGTAAGTGAAAACATACAGGATTTGTCTTTCTCTATCTGATATTTCACTAAGCTTAATACCCTCTGGGTCCATCTATATTGTTACAAATCTCAAAATTTCATTCCTTTTTATGGCTGAGCTATACACAAACACACATACACATACACATACATACTCAGTCACTCAGTCGTGGCCAACTCTGTGACTCCATGTATTGTAACCAGTCAGGCTCCTCTGTCCATGGAATTCTCTAGGCAAAAATAATGGAGTGGGCTGTCACTCAGGAAGAAACTTTGGCCATCCCCCTAACTACTCAAAGAATGTAGATAGAGGACTTGTTCCAGGAAGGAAGTGATCATCATAAGTCACTACACCATGAACTAGTTATAAGGACAGGGAGGAACCTCACAAAGCTCATTAAAATTCCTCTCTATGTCCCATTGTCATTGCAGAGCTCAGCAAGCATTTGTTTATCGACCATTAGCTTTTTCATCTCCATGTGAATTGCCTTCCTCTGGTCTGAGCTCCCAAATCACTATCACCAACATCCTCTTTCCTCTTTAGCCTAAGATAATATTTTAAGGTGAGAGTTTCAGTCATTTTTGCAAGTTATTTAGTTTTCCTGAGTCTTCCCCTTGCATACATGTTATTAAACTTTGATTTTTTTCTATTAATCTGTATCATGTCAATTTAATTCTTAGACTGGCCAGAAGACCCTACAAGGGTAGGGGAAAATCTCTTCTTCCCTAATAATCACATCTTCTTCATGTATTTATCTGTTGATGGACACTCATATTACTTCTATATCTTAGTTATTATAAATAATACTGCTATGAACATTGCAATAACTATACCTTTTTGAATTAATGTTTTTGTTTTCTCTGGATAAATACCCAGTAGTGGAATTGCTGGATCACATGACAGTGCTATTTTTAAGTTTCTGAGGAAACTTCATACTGTTTTCCATAGTGGCTACAACAGTTACAAGTACTATATTAATACTAAGGCATTCTTTTCTCCACAGCCTTGCCAGCACTTGTTATTTGTTGTTTTTTTGATAATAGCCATTCTGACAGGTGTGAGATGATATCTCATTGTAGCTTTGATTTGCATTTCCCTGATATTAGTGATGTTGATCATCTTTTCATGTGCCTGTTAACCATCTTTATGTTTTGGGAAAGATGTTCTTTTCATGCCCTTTGCTCAGTTTTCAATCAGTTTTTTCTTTTTTTTCTTTTTAGGTGTATGAGTTATATATATATATATATATATGTTATATATTTTGTATATTAACTTATCAGACATAATTCAAAAATATTTCCTCCCATTCTGTAGATTGCCTTTTTGTTTTGCTGATGATTTCCTTTATTGAACAAAAGATTTTACATTTGATTAGGTTTTATTTGTTTATTTTTGCTTTTGTTTCCTTTGCCTTAGGGAGAAGACAGATCCAGAAACATATTACTAAGCAGTAAGACTAAAAGTTCAAAACAATGGTGTCATTTAACTTGTTCTTCTAAAAATTACCTATAAAGTTAGAATTACATGTTAAGTTCAATTTTGTAGACAAGGATATTTTAATGGGAATTCTGCATACTTTCTTTCCTATTGCATCATATTATGGAACATATGATGCTTTAGAAGAAAAAATAATCTGATATTTTCTTGTCCATCTGTGATATGGCATTTTCTGAATATCAGTTCCTATATTGAAAATCCAGATCAGAATCTCTTTTACATGGTTCTGTCAAAATTGCATTGCTCTGACAAGCAGACAAATTATAGATATTTCTTTGCTTGATGGTTCTATCTGACGAAGTGTTTGTTTCTGTTTAATTGCTCTCTGAAAGGGGAGTTGGGTATCTAGGCACTTATGTTATCTTTCACGGAGATAAAGAAGAGAGGAATCATTCTTATAGCTGTAACCACCCTTGGCTAGGGAAACAAGAAGCCCAGATAGGCTCATGAAGTACTGAGTGTACAGGAGAGAGGGGGTGGACAAAGAAACCAGCTCTCAGATGTGTCCAAGTGGATTGGCTTCATGGGCTAAGGGACGAGGCAAAAAATGAACAAGGGTTGGAATGCAGGATGCTTTGAAACTAGAATTTAAAAGGTGAATACTGCTTGCATTTATTTCACCATTTTTATGAAAAAGGTTTTCATTTTCTCCATGTGCTTTTGGAGATCTGCTTTTGTGTAGAGTCAGAAGTCATTAAAAAAACAAAACAAAACAAAACAAAAACCCTGAACACTACTTATATATTTAACTGTTAGGAGGACACAGTCTCATACATAGGACCTGATTCTAATAATAATTTTGTTACTTTTAAAGATGGGACAATATAAATCATCATTATCAATGTCCTGATTTTCCCATAAAGTAGAGAGAATCTTATCATTGTATAGAGAATGGAGGCAGACAGGGGATATATTGTTAAGGTTTGTAGAAATTATTGGGGAGATTGGGAAAGAAAGCAGTGACCAAGAAAAAATTAAAGAATTGTCAGTTCAGTTCAGTTGCTCAGTCCTGTCCTGTTGGTCCTTTAATGGACTGGAACCTGGTGGTCCGGAGTCGACGATAAGAAAGTTAAGAGAGAGAAAGAGACTGATATCCCCTGGTTTACGCGGAAAGCCAATAGAGTCCTATTCTCAGGGCTCGCGCTGCTGCATGTAGGCACCAGGCACCCTCTCGAGTGGGTGAAGGCACAGTGCACCTTCTCAAGGGGGTCTTAGAAGCCCAGGCAAGAAAGTGAGCTCAGCGGGCCTCCACACTCCAAGGAATTAGCCAGAAATAGAGAGAGAGAGAGAGAAAGAGAGAGAGAAAGAAAGATATGGTCACCCAAGCTCTGTTGGAGCAAAGGTGTTTTAATCAACATGGTGTGTGCATATATACTGTCTTACAAGGTGATTATTCCCAGCAAAGGTAAAGATTAAAATTCGAGACTTACAAAACATAAGACATCCCTATCAAAGAGTTGCAAGCAATCACCCTTTACTGTATGGCTCATTAAAAGGAAGAGGGTACTTATCACCATAATGAGAAATGCCTGGATTCCTCAGCTCCAGGAAGGGCGTGCCTCTCCTCTTAATTCCTGAATATTCAGAAATTAATAAGGACCAGAGGCTTCCTGACAGATCCAAACCAGCACACAGGAAGCCTCTTGTTAAATGCTTCCTGACACTGTCCAACTCTTTGTGACCCAATGGACTGCAGCATGACAGGTCTCCGTGTCCATCACTAATGCCCAGAGTTTACCCAAACTCATGTCCATTGAGTTGGTGATGCCATCCATCCAACCATCCCATCATCTGTTGTCCCCTTCTCCTCCTGCCTTCAATCTTTCCCAGCATTAGGGTCTTTTGAAATGACTCAGTTCTTCCCATCAGGTGGACAAAGTATTGGAGTTTCCACTTCAGCATCAGTTCTTCCAATGAACATTCAGCACTGACATCCTAGGATGGACTGATTGGATCACCTTGCTGTCCAAGGGACTCTCAAGAGTCTTCTCCAACACCACAGTTTAAAAGCATCAATTCTTTGGCACTCAGCTTTCTTTATAGTCCAACCCTCACACATCCATACATGACTACTGGAAAAATCATAGCCTTGACTAGATGGACTTTTGTTGGCAAAGTAATGTTTCTGCTTTTTAATATGCAATCTAGGTTGGCCATAACTTTCCTTCCAAGGAGTAAGCATCTTTTAGTTTCATACCTGCAGTTACCATCTGCAGTGATTTTGGAGCCCCCAGAAATAAAGTCAGCCCCTGTTTCCACTATTTCTCCATCTATTTGCCATGATGTGATGGGACTGGATGCTATGATTTCTGTTTTCTGAATGTAGAGCTTTAAGCCAACTTTTTCACTCTCCTCTTTCACTTTCATCAAGAGGCTCTTTAGTTCTTCACTTACTGCCATAAGAATGGTGTCATCTGCATATCTGAAATTATTGATTTCTCCCGGCAATCTTGATTCCAGCTTGTGCTTGATCCAGCTCAGTGTTTCTCATGATGTACTCTGCATATAAGTGAAATAAACAGGGTGATACATACAGCCTTGATGTACTCCTTTTCCTATTTGGAACCAGTGTGTTGTTCCATGTCCAGTTCTAACTGGTGCTTCCTGACCTGTAAAAAGATTTCTCAAGAGGCAGGTCAGATGGTCTGGTATTCCCATCTCTTGAAGAATTTTCCGCAGTTTATTGTAATCCACATTGTCAAAGGCTTTGGCATAGTCAATAAAGCAAAAATAGATGTTCTTTAGGAACTCTCCTGATTTTTTGATGACTCAGCAGATGTCGGCAATTTGATATCTGGTTCCTCTGCCTTTTCTAAAACCAGCTTGAACATCTGGAAGTTCATGGTTCACATATTGCTGAAGCCTGGCTTGGAGAATTTTGAGCATTACTTTGCTGGCATGTGAGATGAGTGCAATTATGTGGTAGTGTGAGCATTCTTTGGCATTTCCTTTCTTAGGGATTGGAATGAAAACTGATCTTTTCAGTTCTGTGGCCACTGCTGAGTTTTCCAAATTTGCTGGCATATTGACTGCAGCACTTCCACAACATCATCTTTCAGGATTTGAATTAGCTCAACTGAAATTCCATCACCTCCACTAGCTTTGTTCGTAGTGATGCTTCCTAAGGCCTACTTGATTTCACATTCCCGGATGTCTGGCCATAGGTGAGTGATCACACCATCATGATTATCTGGGTCGTGAATATCCTTTTTGCACAGTTCTTCTGTGTATTCTTGCCACCTCTTCTTAATATCTTCTGCTTCTCTTAGGTCCCTACAATTTCTGTCCTTTATTGAGCCCATTTTTGCATGAAATGTTCCCTTGGTATCTCTAATTTTCTTGAAGAGATTGCTAGTCTTTCCCATTCTATTGTTTTCCTCTATTTCTTTGCACTGATCCCTGAGGAAGGCTTTCTTATCTCTCTTTGCTATTCTTTGGAACTCTGCATTCAAATGGGTATATCTGTCCTTTCTCCTTTGCTTTTTGCCTCTCTTCTTTTCACAGCTATTTGTAAGGCCTCCTCAGACAGCCATTTTCCTTTTTTGCATTTCTTTTCCTTGGCGATTATCTTGATCCCTGTCTCCTGTACAATGTCATGAACCTCCATCCTTAGTTCATCAGGCACCCTGTCTATCAAATCTAGTCCCTTAAGTCTATTTCCCACTTCCCCTGTGTAATTGTTAGGGATTTGATTTAGGTCATACCTAAATGGTCTAGTGGTTTTTCCTACTTTCTTCAATTTAAGTTTGAATTAGGCAATAAGGAATTCATGATCTGAGCCACAGTCAACTCCCAGTTCTGTTTTTGCTGACTCTATAGAGCTTCTCCATCTTTGGCTGCAAAGAATATAATCAATCTAATTTCAGTATTGACCATCTGGTGATGTCCATGTGTAGAGTCTTCTCTTGTGTTGTTGGAAGAGGGTGTTTGCTATGACCAGTGCATTTACTTGGCAGAACTCTATTAGCATTTGCCCTGCTTCACTCTGTACTCCAAGGCCAAATTTGCCTGTTACTTCAAGTGCTTTTTGGTTTCCTACTTTTGCATTTCAGTCCCCTATAATGAAAAGGACATCAACAAAACAAAACAAAAAGCTTTTTGGGATGTTAATTCTAGAAGGTCTTGTAGGTCTTCATAGAACCAACCGTTCAACTTCAGCTTCTTCAGCATTACTGGTCACAGTGTAGACTTGGATTACTGTGATATTGAATGGTTTGTCTTGGATACGAACAGAGATCAGTCTGTTGTTTTTGAGACTGCATCCAAGTACTGCATTTTGGACTCTTTTTTTGACTATGATGGCTACTCCATATCTTCTAAGGGATTCCAGCCCACAGTAGTAGATATAATAGTCATCTGAGTTAAATTCACCCATTTCAGTCCATCTTAGTTCACTGATTCCTAGAATGTCAATGTTCACTCTTGCTATCTCCTGTTTGACCACTTCCAATTTGCCTTGTTTCACGAACCTAACATTCCAGCTTCCTATGCAATATTGCTCTTTACAGCATTGAACCCTGCTTCCATCACCAGTCCCATTCACAACTGGGTGTTGTTTTTGCTTTGGTTCTATCCCTTCATTCTTTCTGGAGTTATTTCTTCACTGACCTCCAGTTGCATATTGGGCACCTACTGACCTGGGGAGTTCATCTTTCAGTGTCATACCTTTTTGCCTTTTCATGCTGTTCTTGGGTTCTCAAGGTGGGAATACTGAAGTAGTTTTCCATTCCCTTCACCAGTGGACCACATTTTGTCAGAACTCTCTACCATGACCCGTCCATCTTGTCAGGCAGAACTAAAAAATTGTCAGGAAGAGCTGAAAAATGAACTGATGGTGGCAGAAAGAAAAAGAAAAATGTGAGCCATTTTGAAGAAGCACGTTTGTTAAGTTAGGAAGAACCCAGGGGAAAAGGAACTTTTTGGTGTCCTTGAAAAGAAAAAGTCTTATGAAAGCTTTGCTGCTACTATATGCTGTCATTGCCTCATCGTTGTCATCACTACTATCATTATTGTCTTGCTTTGCTTTAATTGCTGATGAATAAGAATTATATTAAACATATCACAGTATTTCACAATTGCATGTTGCAACTGGCTATAAAGTATAGCTGAGGGACTTCCCTTGTGGTCCAGTGGTTAAGACTGCATTTTCAATGCAGGGTCAAGGGTTGATTCTTGACCAGGGAACCAACATCCCGAATGCTATACACGATGCTAGGAATTTCCTGGTAGTCCAGTAGTTTAGAACTTTGTACTGTCACTACTGACGGACCCCACTTGCTGCATTGAGTGGCCAAAAAAAAAAAAGGATAGTTAAACAAGCCTCTTCCATCTATGTGGTTATCTGGTTTTGTAAATCTGAATTTGGCTAAGGCCAATATTACAGAGTCCCAGAGCAAGGACTAAAACTCCATAGTTTCTGTCTACTACCCCAGGATATCTACCCACATTTTTCTAGAGATTCAGCTTCTCAGAGGTCACTCAGAGACTTGAACAAGCATTTCCAAAGAAGAATGAATATGTTTCATGAATCAGGACATTTTGATGCATCTGCGTGTTAAAATGAGTAAGCTATAAGGTAATAAATAGTTCTTCATTATTTTTATTGTTATACCTTATTATTATAAAAGTTATATATATATATATATATAAGTGTAAGTGCATCTTGTTCACACAAAGAGATTAATAGATTTTTTTTCTCACTTAATAATAGGTGTTGAAATTCTTTCTATACTAGCACATACAGATTTGCTCTGGCTATTTTAAGGACTGCATAGAAACATACCATATGGATATACAATGACTAATTTATCACAGTTGATTATATCCTCCTTCTTGAAACACTCTCTTCTCCAGGCTTTCATGACTCTTCCTAATCCATCATCGTATTTACAACTCAACTGCTTAATACTGAAATGATCATGGGACAGATCTTCCCTTTCTCTCTACATTATTTATATCCTTATCCTAGACAATATCCAGGAAACCAGTATCTTTAAATACTGTTTATATTCCAATTACTCCCAACATTCTATCACAGACCATATATTAATATTTAAGAGGAATCTCAAAATTTTCACCAACAGAATTTTTTATCCTTACTGCATACCCCCGATTCACAGAATACTGTTCCTCTGCTTCTTTGTGACAGTATATCATACCATCATGTCCCCTGTTCCTCAAATCAAAACTTAAGGATCTAAATTTAATTCCCATCATTACCTCACCTCCTATATCCGATTCATCTACAAGTCCCATTAGCTGTTTTTCAAAATGTATTCTAAACCAGCTTTTCTTGATTTTCTACATAATTCAAAGCCACCGTCACCTCTCACCAATACTATAATTATAGACAATTTTCCTCCTCTCTGTTCACAATTCCATCTAGACATTGCCCCGAGAGAGATATTTCAAAAAGTAAACACGGTTACATATTTCTCCAGTTTCACAATTCCAGTGTCTTTCCACTGTACCTTGGATAAAATACAAACTCCGTACTATAACCTAAATAGTCATATCTGAGTCAGCTCTTACTTACCTTCTCAGCTCCATCTCCTAAATTTTCTCCCAATACTGTGAACTGGCTTGTCTAATTTCACTTCATTCTTTCTTTTAAAGATGAAAGAGCTTTAAAAAAAAAAAAAAAGAACTATATTTCCTGAGCTTTCTTTTGCCTTTGTTTCTGGATGGATATTAGAAATGCTAATCAGATGCACTTGTGCAAGCATTTAGAAGATAGAAAAGAAATAGACTTCTTTCTGTCCATTTGGCCTTTTCTCCTCTCATGCAAATTTGGGGACTCATGGGCTCTCACAGCAATTTTCAAGCATCTATTTTCCAGTGTTCTGGATGTTGAGAGGCAGGTGTGGTGGAGGCAGAAGCCAAATTTCTCTTTCCAGTGTCTGGTCACCAGCTTTGTGAGTGTGGAACACCAACAGTTGTGTGATTTATCCTAACTTGTGCATAAGAGCTTTGGCAGCATGAACTGGAGCTTGGCAAATCCAATGGTTGTCTCAGAAGTCATAGCTCTCCTTGTAGGCTAGCTTTCTGGTATTCCAATAACCATTCTTGGAAATCCAGCTTACTCCTTCAAAGGATGTAAAGTCCCTCATTCCCTTTAGAAATTTTATTCTGTTTGCAAGACCTGGCATGTTGCCCTTTTATTATTATTATTATTATTAATTTTTACTGAGTACAGTTGCTTTACAATGTTGTTAGTATCTGCTCTACAGCAAAGTGAATCAGTTATTCATATACATACATCCCCTCTGTTTTTGAATTTCCTTCCCATTTAAGTCACCACAGAGCCCTGAGTCTGGTAGCACTGTGCTGTCCAGTAGGTTCTTTTACTACTACAGAAACTTACTGAAACATATCCAAGCTTATCTTCATTAACTGTATTTTTGAACTGGCTGTTACATTGAGCATACTACCCTCAAACTTCAAAGCATCCTTTAGCTTTTAGCTAAATTATCATCTCCTCAAAATAGTTTCCCTTGTACCTCCAGTCAAAACTATTCCAGTTATATGTAGCTTTCACATCCCTCTATTTGTGGTCTTTATAAGATTTGCCAATATGAAAGACAATTTTGTTAATTTTTGCTGCTGTTGTTTGTCTCTCTCTGGCTCCCTTAGAATATAAATTCCACGAGAGCAGGGGTTTTCTTGTCTTCTTTGCTACTGAGTTCTCAACTCTGGAAAAGAATGTAAAATATATTTATCTATTAAGTAAATGAATGTATGAATGAAATGTCATTTCTTGATAAATAATGTTACTTGTTTTAGGTAGTATCAAGTACTTATGAATGACCATCTTTGCAAAAGCCAATTGTATAGTTATGTAAGTATATCTACAGGGTAACATTCTACATGTAGGAATATTGGGTGAAAGAGCACACGCATTTAAAAAAAAAATTAATTGGAGGATAATTTCTTTACAATGTTGTGTTGGTTTCTGCCATACAACAGAGTGAGTCAGTCATAAGTATACATATGTCCCTGTCCTCTTGAACCTCCGATCCTTCTAGTGCATCCTCCATGCCCATGCCTCTAGGTCACAGAGCATGTGTCAAGCTCCCTGTGTTATATAGCAACTTCCCACTAGTTGGCTATTTTACATATGGTAATATGTATGTTTCAGTGCTAGTCTCAGTTTATCCCACCCTTTCCTTCCCATGCTGTGTTCACAAGTTCTCTGTTCCTGTCTTGCAAATAGGTTCATCTGTACTATTTTTCTAGATTCCATATATATGTGTTGCTGCTGCTGCTGCTGCTAAGTCGCTTCAGTCGTGTCCGACTCTGTGCGACCCCATAGACAGCAGCGCACCAGGCTCCCCGGTCCATGGGACTCTCCAGGCAAGAGTACTGGAGTGGGTTGCCATTGCCTTCTCCGATACTTGTGTTAATATACGATATTTGTTTTTCTCTTTTTGACTTCCTTCACATCATATAACAGGCTCTAGGTTCTTCCACCTCACTAGAACCAACTCAAACATTTTTCCTTTTTGTGGCTGAACAATATTCCATTTTATACATGTATCATGACTTCTTTATCCATTCATCTGTGAGTGGACATCTGGGTCGCTTCCATGTCCTGGCTATTGTAAATAGTGCTGCAGTAGACATTGGGGTGAAGATGGTGAAGGACAGGGAAGCCTTACATGCTGCAGTCCATGGGGTCACAAAGAGTCAGACATGCCTGAGTGAGTGAACAACAACAAACACTGGGGTACATGTGTTTTTTGAATTATGATTGTCTCAGGGTGTATGCACAATAGTGAGATTGCTGGGTCAAATGATAATTTTATTCCTAGTTTTTAAAGAAATCTCCATACTGTTCTCCATAGTGACTGTATCAACTTGCATTCCCAACAACTATGCAAGAGGGTTCCCTTTTCTCTATATCCTCTCCAGCATTTACTGTATTTTTGACAATGGCCATTCTGACCGGTGTGAAGTGATACCTCATTGTAGTTTTGATTTGCATTTCTCTAATAATGATCAATATTTTGGTCATTATTAGAGACCAGCATTTTTTCATGTGTTTATTGACTATCTGTATGTGTTATTTGAAGAAGTGTCTTCTGCCCATTTATTTATTTATTTTTACATTGAAGGATAATTGCTTTACAGAATTTTGTTGTTTTCTGCCAAACATCAACATGAGTCAGACATAGGTATGCATATGTCCCCTCCTTGCTGAACCTCCCTCCCAGCTCCCTCCCCACTCCACCCCTCTAGGTTGATACAGAGCCCCTGTTTGAGTTCCCTGAGACTGCCCATTTTTTGATTGGGTTGTTTTTCTGATATTGAGCTGCTTGTATATTCTGGAGATTAATCCTTTGTCAGTTGCATTATTTTCAATTATGTTCTCCCATTCTGGGGGTTGTCTTTTCATCTTGTTTATGGTTTCATTTGCTGAGAGAACATACATTTTTAATTTTAACATTTCTTGCTAAATTTCCTTCAAACAAATTACACAAATTTCCACTTCCATTAAAAATATGCAGGTGTCCATTTAGCCAACATGAGCCTTAAGTAAGTAATATCAAAGTTGCAAACTATTGTTAAACTGAAATATGAAACAGATCTTCATTGTAATATAACTTGTATTCTTTAATTATAAGCAAGGTTAAGTATTTTTTTATGTTAATTAACATTTTATGATTACAATTGCATGTGTTTTGCCCATTTTCTTTTTCTGTGTGTGTGAATTACTTGTTCATTACATACATTTAACATGTGAGCATGGTGACTTTTTATAATTAACCTTCTGATTTTGTTTCTGAGAACTTTTTTCATGCAGATGCTCTTATTTCTTTTTATTAATAAAATTTGTTTCTTTTCTCTATTTTTTGGATTCACTTTTTTTTTCAGTTCTTATTTTTAACACTTCTCTTCTGCAAGATTTTATCTCTGTGTCAGAATTTTTGTTTATTTTGTTTTAATTTTTTATGTGGAAATGTCATACTTGTGTCATACTTGAGGAAAGATATAGTCATGTGCTATCACAGATGATATTTTGATTGTTTATGATAAAGGAAGCCATTCTAGCATAAACTCCAGATCAATTATAAATGGTTTTGTATTTCCTTTAAATTTATTTCTCCTTTTATTCTCCTTTTGTCTTAATTATGTGCATGTGGCTATTTGTCTAAAGTGTAGTCAAGTTTGGTTCAGAGTAATAGAGAAGTGAATTAATACTTGTGTAAACAAAATAAAAATCTATTAAGAAAATCTATAAAAGCTCCAGAGCTGATGTATGCTTCTGTTTCATGGGATTCCGTGGTGGCTCAGACAGTAAAACATCTGCCTACAGTGTGGGAGACATGGGTTCAATCCCTGGATCAGGAAGATCCCCTGGAGAAGGAAATGGCAACCCATTTCTAGTACTCCTGCCTAGAAAATTCCATGGATGGAGGAACCTGGTGAGCTACAGTCCATGGGGTTGCAAAGAGTGACTTCTTTGCATGACTGAGTGACTTCTCTTTCTTTCTTTCCTTCTGTTTCATGATGTTCTTAGGCAACTCAGTTCTTTCCAGTTAATTTTCATTATATTCTTAAGGTGATCTTTGTATCATTCACATGAATCAGGTTGTAGACAGGTATCTTTGTTCCTCGAACTACAATGGGGAAAGGGATGATAAAGGAGGGACCAAAGTTTCATATCAGCACCCTCTCTTAAGGAATGATCTGGAAACCATTGCTGGACATTCCTGCTTTAGATGGCATTAGACAGAATTTAGCAATGTGTTCATATTAAGTAGTACTAAGGATCATCTATTTGTCTATTCTTGATGGACTTTTTACTTACTATAAGTAAATAATTTTGTCTGGCAGCACTAGCTGCTATTAGTCACTGTTTTGTTTTTTTCTTTGCTATCAAGCTTTTCTGGGTTTTCAGATTTGTTCTCCAAGGGCCTAGGAAATATTGAGAATAATGCATTTTTGAAAATTTATATATGTGTATTCATTAACTTAAGGGTACTCAATAAAAGTGAAAAGGCCAGATTTCAATAGTGTAATTAAACTTTTTTAAATTTTAAATTCCAATATATCTATCAACTATCTACTTTGCAAGACAACTCCTGGCTAAAATCAGTATAACACCTAATTAGTGAAGCAAAGTAATAAACTCTTTAGAAAATGTATGCTAGATAATGATTCAGCTCAGTGTGGTAATGAATTGATATTAGAGCTTTCATGTGACTCGCTTAATTTTTTATTTTATTAATGACATTTTGATATGGCTAAAATATACCTTCATTGTTATAATCATTTCAGAAATTAAGATGAAAGAGAAAAGCTAGATTTTTTTCCTCAAATTTGTACATAAATTTAAAAATAAATTTGAATTAAAATGATTAAATGTGCTTTTATAGTAGAAAATCACATATACTCTCTCAACTTCATTTGCTTTACTTATATATCAGGAACATTTTACTTTTAGTCCTTGAATGGTTGCTTTTTAGCCAGCTTGAGTTTTACATTTCTTCTAATAATAAAACTTTTGTTTCTGTGGTTTGTGAATCCCATTTTGGTATAATTTCCTTCAAATATTTTTGCTAATGTTAACATCAAAAGACTGCACAGTTTTTTTGTAAATCATATTTTCATTTTTCTCAACTTAATAGTGTGTATGTTTACAAATATTTTCACTTTGCTTTTCACAACTGTGCTAATTATTCACCTGTAGTGTCCTAATTAGAAGATGTTATTTCTTGGAACTAATACTACCAGTCTAAAAATAGTCACTGCTATTGTCATTTCTTGCTTGTTTAATTCGTAAATTTTTCAAAGGTGTTTGATCATATAAAATTTTACTCTGTGAAAGCTGTGTCTCAAAAACTCAGTTGGAGACAAGGAAAATGTCATATCTAGGATAGGACTGTTTCAAATTTGGTTGAGAATTAACTCAGTGTTAAGATGAGAGTCTAATTTGGGGCTGTCTCCTGGAAAGGAAAAGAAATCTATTTGTATGATCTTAATTTTCATGTTCTGTGTTAAATACCTCTTGGGTATAAAATGATCAGACTGCTATTTGCTCAGGGAGCTTCTACAGAAGCAAACAGGTTCTTCCCAGAGATATCGTAATATCAGTCCTTTAGCAGAGTTGTGTGTGTATGCTCAGTCATGCGTGGCTCTTTGCAACTCCGTGAACTGCACCCTGCCAGGTTTCTCTGTCCAGGGAATTTTCCAGGCAAGAAAACTAGAATGGGTTGCCATTTCCTACTCCAGGGAATTTTCTCAACCAGGAATTGAACCCACATCTATTGTGTCTCCTGCATTGGCAGGTGGATTCTTTACTACGGAGCTATGTGGGAAGTGCTTTAGGTCCTCTTTATTAATGAGGATGCTTGGGGAAAATTATAGAAAGGTTCAGTTTCCTGGGTGAAACTTCCTTGTCATTACTTAGTACCCTTTCTCAGGATTTTAGATTGAATCTATCTTTGCACATGTAGGCTAATTTAGTATGGTTCTAGGATGAAGAGTTGCCAGTAACATGATCATAGTGAGTAAACCATCTAACAGACTCAGATTTGCATATCCTACTGTCAGAAAATATGCAATTCAAGATTTCAGGTATTTATCTTTGCTAATGCCTTGTAAAACTGTAAGTTATAAAGCAAACTTTAACTCAAAGTAACAATGAAACTAAAATTAACTAGTATCACATCATAAAGAGTCATATAAGTCAAATAATTTTAGTGTGATTCTTGAACTTACCTAATTATCTTTGACACATAATCTTGCAAAAACATACTTGATCTGAGTCTTGCTTATATTCAAACCATCACTATACTAGCAGAATTTGTCATTTACTCACTGTAAGCTGTGCTCAATAAAAATAAATGTCCTTATTTAAGTGAGGCAGCAAGTTATGATAGAAATAGCATTGAGTTTACAGCCCAATGGATTTTAATACTGACTCTTCCTTTAATAGACTCAATATGATGTTGAGTCAGTTACTTTAATAGTCCTGCATTTATTTGCCACATTTGTCAGTTAGGGATGGTGTCATTGGCTTTGAAATGTTATTTTAAGGATTAAAAAGGTGGCAATATATATGCAGTATATATTTACATATATACAACATACATTAACACAAGTACAGTGCTTGCCACAAAGTAGGCAAATCACCTCCAAAATTTCTGACCCATTATTTTAACTCAAATTTACATCAAATTATTCTATCATTTTGTCTTCTCTTGGTTTAAACAGTTTCTTATTTCTGGAGATACTTTCACTGTCACAGCTACTGTTTCATTTGTGGAATTATTTCTTCACAGTTCTAACAAACCGATAGAGCTGTACTGAAATTTAATAAAATCCCTTTTGCTCACCCTTTTTTTCACTCTCTTGAAGAGGAAAAATATAAACTATAAATCAATGTTAATTGAGAAATTCTTTAAAATATTTTGTTATTTCACAGATATGGTGGCTAAAACTAAATTATGAGGAAACAAGTGAGAACTGATGATGATTATATAAAATATAAAAATGTTGAAATTTTGAGATAAAAAATACTGGGAATGTGAATCATTTTTTTTTCTTTTGGCAAATCATTTTTAAAAGGTATCATTTATCACATTCTCTTATATGATGCCCAGTATACAGTTTATTAGCAAGTCTTTCTGGCCAGAAAATATAGTTTAGATTTTTTAGTTTCCTAAAATAGTTAGACTCATTTATGAAAATTTCACAAGCATAAAGTCAAATATTTAACAATGTGTAATTTTTTCTTAAGCCATAAACACCAGAAAATGGTGAAGTAAGTAGAGCTTTCTACAAGACCTAAGATCAACTAGGACCAGGAAATACTTTCATGAATATATGAGGAAATGCAGGACAACTTATAAATGTACTTTACTAAAAGGTAACAGAGCACGGAGGGGTGACCAAGTGAAAAATTTCATACTTGTGGGAAGTCTTTACAATGTTCTTTACTTGTTTTGCAAATAATTGCTTATGTGATAATTTTCCTTACTTTGTTATATAGAATTTTGTTACTGAAATTTGTATCTAAAATATGTAAACTAAGTTGAGGACTGTTGTCCTATAAATATGAAATATATTTAAAAAGGCATGAAATGTATATAAAAAGCAAGTGATTTAAAAACAGCAATCAGTTCAGTCTCCCAGTCTTGTCCGACTCTTTGTGACCCCATGGACTACAGCAAACCAGGCCTCCCTTTCCATCACCAACATCCAGTGCCTACTCAAAGTCATGTTTATTGAGTTGGTGATGCCATCCGACTATGTCATCTTCTGTCATCCCCTTCTCCTCCTGCCTTCAATTTTTCCCGACAGTGCTTTGCATCAGGTGGCCAAAGTATTAGAGTTTCAGCTTCAGCATCAATCCCTCCAATGAATATTCAGGACTGATTTCCTTTAGGATTGACTGATTGGTTCTCCTCACAGTCCAAGGGACTCTCAATAGTCTTCTCCAACACCGCAGTTCAAAAGCATCAATTCTTCAGTGCTCAGCTTTCTTTATAGTCCAACCCTCACATCCATACATGACCACTGGAGAAGCCATAGCTTTGACTGGACGGACCTTTGTTGGCAAAATAACTTCTCTACTTCTTAACATGCTGTCTAGGTTGGTCATAGTCTTTCTTCCAAGGAGTAAGTGTGTGTCTTTTAATTTCATAGCTGCAGTCACCATCTGCAGTGATTTTGAAGCCCAAGAAAATAAAGTCTGACACTGTTTCCATTGTTTCCCCATCTATTTGCCATGAAGTAATAGGACCAGATGCCAGGATCTTAGTTTTCTGAATGTTGAGTTTTAAGCCAACTTTTTCACTCTCCTCTTTCACTTTCATCAAAAGGCTCTTCATTTCCTCTTCACTTTCAACCATAGGGGTGGTGTTATCTGTGTGTCTGAGGTTATTAATATTTCTCCTGGCAATTTTGATTCTAGCTTGTGCTTCATCCAGTTCAACGTTTTGCACGATGTACTCTGCATAGAAGTTAAATAAGCAGGGTGACAATATATGCAGCTTTGACGTTCTCCTTTGCCAATTTGGAACCAGTCTCTTGTTCCGTGTCCGGTTCCAACTGTTGCTTCCTGCATATAGATTTCTCAGGAGGCAGGTCAGGTGGCCTGGTATTCCCAACTCTTGAAGAATTTTCCACAGTTTGTTGTGATCTACACTGTCAAAGATTTTGGTGTAAACAATAAAGCCAAAAATTCCATGCTTTTATGGAATTCTCTTGCTTTTTCTATGATCCAGTGGATGTTGGCAATTTGATCTTTGTTTCCTCTGCCTTTTCTAAATCCAGCTTGAACATCTGGAAGTTCACAGTTCATGTACTGTTGAAGACTCACTTGAAGATATTTGAGCATTACTTTGCTAGCTTGTGAGATGAGTGCAATTGTGTGGTAGTTTGAACATTCTTTGGTATTACCCTTCATTGGGATTGGGATGAAAACTGACCTTTTCCATTCTTGTGACCACCCCTGGGTTTTTTAAATTTGCTGGCATACTGAGTGCAGCACTTTACTAGCATCATCTTTTAGGATTTTAAATAGCTCTATGCATGGACTCTACATGGAGATCACCCGATGGTCAATACCAAAATCAGATTGATTATATTCTTTGTAGCCAAAATGGAAAAGTTCTATACAGTCAGCAAAAACAAGACCAGAAGCTGATTGTGGCTCAGACTATGAACTCCTTATTGCCAAATTCAGAAAGTAGGGAAAACCACTAGACATTCAGATACGACCTAAATCAAATCCCTTACGATTATACAGTGGACGTGACAAACAGATTCAAGGGGTTAGATCTGATAGACAAGAGTGCCTAAAGAACTATGAAAAGAGGTTCATGACATTGTATAGGAGGCAGTGATCAAGACCATCCCCAAGAGAAAGCCTTCCTCAGTGATCAGTGCAAAGAAATAGAGGAAAACAATAGAATGGTAAAGACTAGAGATCTCTTCAAGAAAATTAATGATACCAAGGGAACATTTCATGCAAAGACGGGCACAATAAAGGACAAAAATTGTATGGATCTAACAGAAGAAGATGGAGAAGGAATTGGGAACCCACTCCTGGTTGGGGTCCATGGGATAGCAAAGAGTTGGACAAGACTGAGCAACTATGATCAACAGAAGTAGAAATATTAAAAAGACGTGGCAGGTATACACAGAAGAACTATACAACAAAGACCTTCATGACCCGGATAGCCACACCCTCTAGGTGTGATCACTCACCTAGAGTCAGATATCCTGGAATGCTTCCTTGGGAAGACTCACTACGAACAAAGCTAGTGGAAGTGATGGAATTCCAGCAGATCTATTTCAAATCCTAAAAGATAATACTGTTAAAAATGGCATTAAAAGATATCAATCAAATTTGAACATGTTGGGAAATAAGCAGATGAATGTTCAATGCTTTTGTTTGCTTTTCAGAATACCATAGCTATGTGATATTTGAATATATAATTTTAAAGAGTTGATTATTGATATTTTAATTGGTAACAAGGAGAAAGGAATTTCTGTAAAGAAAGATCTGTACAAAACTTGATTTTAAGAATAGGAGTCATGCTAGAGATCAGTGGGTAAACATATGATTTCATATGAACAAAAGTGAAGCAGAAAGTACTAGCAGACAATGAAAAAACAGGAAAAGACATAAACAGACAATTTTTTAAAAGTATATGTTTGTGTGTCTATATCTGCATGTGTATATATCTGTGTCTATATAAAATCAACCCTTAAATGTGTGAAAAATATACAAACTCAATCACAATAGCTATTTTAAAAAATAACAAAAAAACTCTGAGAGACTATGCTTTTCTCAGCAGATTTCTGAAATCAGTAGTTATTTAAAAACTCTAGGGCTTTGAACTTTCCCTAGCATTTAGTAGTTTTAGAATTCCTTTATGTCAATCAAGATAGAATGTCATTTTTTTTTACTCTTTATGTTAATTTTCTTGATTATGCTTGAACTTAAATTTCCTGCTTATTAGCTTTGTATATCCCCCCTTTAATGAAATGCCTGTGTATTTTGTAAATTTTTGTTTTGTCCTTTTTACTTTCCTTAAAGTAGGTTTTAGCTTATATGTGTTGAAAAGATCCTCTTCTACTTTCTAATTTTTTCCTGCTCTATGTTATTACTCAATAATATAATTCTTATTTTTAAACTATTCAAATTTATCAATTTTTATAGATTAGCTTGTATATGTGGTTTAAGACATTTTTTTTCAAGCTTTCATTCAGAAAGATATCATGTATTTTCCTGTGTCTTAATATTTTCTTTTTTCACAGACTTTACTGAGATTATAATTAGCATATAACAAACTTTGTATTAAGTTTTAGATATAAAACATGTTGACTTGATACAACTATATTGTGCAAAGAGATTACCTTGTAGCATTAACTAACATCTCCATCACATCACATAATCACCATTTCTCTTTTATGGGAAGAATATTTAAGATCTACTCTCTTAGCAACATTCAAGAATGTAATAGAGTATAAAGAAGATCCTTAGGACTTATTCACTTTTTAACTGGAAGTTTTTACCTTTTGACCAAAATTCCCCAATTCCCTCAACTGCCAGTCACTGGAAACCATGATGCTATCCTCTGTTTCTATGATTTTGTCTTTTTTCAAAGATCAGTTCAATTCAGTTCAGCTGCTCAGTTGTGTCCAGCTCTTTGTGACCCCATGAACTGCCGCACGCCAGGCTTCCCTGTCCACCACAAACTCCCAGAGCTTGCTCAAACTCATGTCCATTTAGTCGGTGATGCCATCCAACCATCTCATCCACTGTCATCCCCTTCTCCTCCTGCCTTCATTCTTTCCCAGCATCAGGGTATTTTCCAATGAGACAGTGCTTCGCATTAGGTGGCCAAAGTATTGGAGCTTCAGCTTCAGCATCAGTCCTTCCAATGAATATTCAGGACTGATTTCATTTAGGATTGGAAGGTTTGATCTCCTTGCAGTCCAAGGGACTCTCAAGAGTCTTCTCCAACACCAGAGTTCAAAAATATCAATTCTTCGGTGCTCAGCTTTCTTTAAAGTTCAACGCTCACATCCATACATCACTACTGGAAAAACCATAGTTTTGACCAGGTGGACCTTTGTTGGCAAAGTAATGTCTCTGCTTTTTAATATGCTGTCTAGGTTGGTCATAGCTGTTCTTCCAAGGAACAAACATCTTTTAATTGCATGGCTGCAGTCACCATTTGCAGTGATTTTGGAGCCCAAGAAAATAAAGCCTGCCAATGTTACCATTGTTTCTCTATTTGCCATGAAGTGATGGGACCTGATGCCATGATCTTAGCTTTTTGAATGTTGAGTTTCAAGCCAGCTTTTTCACTCTCCTCTTTCACTTTCATCAAGAAACTCTTTGGTTCTTCTTCGCTTTCTTTTATAAGGGTGGTGTCATCTGCGTATCTGAGGTTATTGCTATTTCTCCCGGGAATCTTGATTCCAGCTTGTGCTTCATCCAGTTCGACGTTTTGCATGATATACTCTGCACATAAGTTAAACAAGCAGGGTGACAATATATTTTTTGTATTTTTTAAGATATTATTTGTAAATGATATCATTCAATGTTTATCTTAATCTTTCTGACTCATTTCACTTAATGTAATGCCCTCAAGGACTGTCCTTGTTACCAAAAATTAAATGACAGACTCTTTTTATATGAATGAATAATATCTCATTATACATATAAATATAAATTATAATATATCATAATAATATAATCTATAATATATTATATTAACATTAATATAATTAATATATTAGAATATTTATATAATTATTGTATGTTATATATATATGTACATATCATATATTATATATATGTATGAATATCTGTTACATCCTCTTCACATAATGTTTATCCACTCACCTATTGAGGGACAGTTGTGTTTCTCACTTGGGTGTTGTGAATAAGGCTGCAGTTAACTTGGGAGTGCATATATCTCTTTGGGATTCTGTTTTCATTTCCTTTAGATATATACTCAGATGTGGAATTGCTAGTGCATATAGTGGCAGTTCAGGACTTTTTTTTTGAGAAACCTCAGTATGATTTCTAGTGATCCAAGGTGTGCTGGAAATTCTCACCTGGAAACCTGTACTTCTGCAAAGCCTCTCTCACGCACAGGTGACTGTCTCAGACAATTTTTTGCAGGGTCTTTCAGACTGTGGCCAAAACAGGTTAGATCTGTCTATGGGCCACTGCAAGGTCTGCCGCCAGGACTGAGGTCTGTCTGCCTTGATGCATGAATAGACGAGACTTCTTCCCAGTCCTATGGTGTATGATACTAGATCCCTCAAAGGTGATTGTGGCTCCCTCAAAGCCACTTTTGTTTATGAATAGATCACAAATTTTTCTTGTTGAAAGAAAATACAAAAGAAAACAGGGGTGATAGATGGCTTATGCTGCTATGATCTTGATGTCACTCTCACTATTTTTCTTTTAACATTTAAGTACAGTGTCTGGATAAAATGTCAGATGTCCAGTTATATTTGATTTCGGATATACAACAGATAACTTTTTAGTACAAATATATTCCAAATAATTTGAGACATATCTATACTAAAAGTTTGTATCTGAAATTCAAAACTAAGTATCCTCTATATTTGCTTATTATAATTGTCAGCCTTACATTTAAGTAGGATGTGTGTGTGTGTATGTGTGTGTGTGTGTGTGTGTGTGATGTAAGGTAGAGTTCCACTTTAATATTTTTTCCCTTCTGATACTATATTTTCATTCTTTGTCATCAGTTCTCTATCCACAATTACCTACCATGTTAAATTTAAAGTATATATTACATCCTTATTAATTTAATTGAGTACAGAGATATGTTGTCTAGGCTAGTAAGGATTTGTTACCATTCTGAATTGTCTTCATATTATGTCCTAATGACTATTCCAATTTTTCACATAAAAACTTCATCTAGAGTGTTAGGAAAGACTAAAAGAAGGAGTAGTTGGTCCACGTTATTTTTTAAATAACATGTACATATAGTAACATGTTACTAATTTTTAATAACATGAAGTGAAACCCAGCTTTTATACTGGTACCCTGTTATTCAGAACTTAAACATATGGTGACATCTGGTTAGAAGCAGAACTAGATGCAGAATGTTTAGCTTCACAGTCATTCCTTGTTCAACTCTATCATATCGAAGAAGAGGAAAATGACTTTCAGAGAAAAAAAGCAATATTCTTTATGCAGTATCTTCTGTGACAACAAGAACACCTGTAAACTCATATTTCATTTTGAAATCTATTAGCCAGGATTCAGAAAATATGCCCTCATGGTACCATGACATTCACACCTTTTAACCTTTAGAAAGTATTCTTTTTATAAACATTTTACATCTGAAAGTTAATTAAGGTCAGAAGAAATACCCCTATTCTGGTGCTTGAAGCTGTATAGGCATGAATCTCCCTAGAACTTTTACTTAATACATTTTTTTTATAATGTCTCCAGCAAGACACACTCCAATGCCAGCTGATAATTAGATTTCTAAATATTTTCATTCCATCTCTTGCTGAGCTCTATCAGTCTATCATAACAATGTAAATTATTTGCAAATCTTGTATACTTATTCTCATTATGTAAAAAGCTTCTTTATTATTGAAACAACTGAAAATGTAGATGTCTATAAAAATTTTTTTTTTCAGAGTTTCAAACAAAATACAACCCAGGGGTGACCCCTTAATTCACTCTTCTGCCAAAATCACTCCTTTAATTAAGAGTTTTTTCACTCTGTGATTGAATTTAGCAACTTACAAGGACTCAAAGAGTACAGCAGAATGATTGCTTCTCAACACCTAAATATCAGGCTTATATACACAGCATACTTTAATTGGTGATCATCATCATTTTTTTTTTAGTATTTCCTACAAATATAACACTGTAATAGACATTGTATGGGATCCACAGCTGTCTTTACACAATGCCAAATATCCAGGTTATTAATGGAAGTACAAAGTTTAAACAGGCAGACTCTTATAAGAGGTACTAATCAGAATGTAACAAAACAAGGAAGAAATTATTTCTGGCTGGATGTACCTGTGAAGGTATGATCATAGGGGAAATTAGATATAAGGAGGGTCTTGAAAGATTAACTGATGTACAAACTGTGAAATGAAATATGTTTATAATGTCCTAAAACAGAATTTTATAATGTCGTTTCCTTGCTTTAGTAATTCAGTAAGAAGGTTCTCTCTAGTTATCTAAATAAGATACAGAAATCTTTACCCACAAACCTTCATACCATGTGATTAATTATATTTTGACACTGGAAATGATATTTTATACAGATACTTGGTATTTATACAAGGTCTAATTAAATCACTATTAAAGTATGTGAGAACATAAAATAAGTATTATATGGTTAACTTCTATGAAGAAGTTTATTAACTTGTATCATAATTATTGAAATGTAGTGATATTGAAAGGACATATCTCTAGAGAAGAAATTTATCAAAGATCCAAATAAAAAGTGACTGAGTTCCCAAATTTATCAATACATTTCATGGCCATATTTCCCCTAGGAAATGCTCAGAAATAGACTTATTTCATATTTTTCTTCAAAACTAAGAAATAGTTTCTAGTAATTCCACCAGCCAAATAATGTAAAGGCTAAATGGTGGCTTGTGTGCCATAACACAGTAAAAAAAGAGCCTTTATAATGGAGAAATACGTCTCCAGAAAAAAAAAAAAAAAAGAAAAAAGAAAAACAGAGGAGAGCAAGAAGAATCATTAACAAAGGTACAAATTTAGTCTTAAACTTTTACAAAATGGTTGTTGGTTCTACATCTCCCTTTGCAAATACCACCTTTAGCAAAAGATCTGCAGTGAACTTCCCTATAAGTGAATTTTGATGATAAGCCAAAAATATGTTGACTTTTATTTATTTATTTATTTATTTATTTAATATGTTGACTTGTAAATGTCTTTCAGTAGGAATGGCATACCCCCTCAGAGAGGTCTGCTGTGTTCTTTCTATTTATTCCTCTTTTATGCTAGGCTTGTAGATATTGAGAACCTGTTTTACAAGGATAGAATTTTAATCCAAGACTGTTTCACCAGTCCCGTCCCTAAGATGGGAACCAGTAATGAAAAAGTCAGAAAGCATCTAACATTTGTGGAAATTTCTTTGGAAGTTAGAAGGATTTTGAATCCTAAATTGAGATGGAAGGATTTAACTTGAGAAAATAGATATATCTTCTATTAAGACAATATAAAAAGGAGTGAAATTATGTGTTGGTGACAATAAGATGATTACATGGGGGTAAGCATAAAGTATTAGGAAGTTTCACCTGACATTCCTTATTTTCTCTATAAAATAGAGACACTGATGTCTTAGCATGAAAGTAGAGATGAAGGAGAAAGGGAAATACCTGCTTGCAACAATCATTGTGGGATCTAAAAGAGAGAAGTTGACTGAATTATAAAAGATTTCTGGGTGTCATTAGGGTCCAGCCATGTCGAATGACATGGTTTGTTTAACCATATAGTATAGAATTGGATGATTTTTTTTTTTTTTTTTCCCAGTCAGTGTCAGTATGAGGCAGGAAATTATGGGCAACAAAGAGAATGTATTTTGGAATCCCACTGTGCTTGATTCAAATTTATCTTACTTTCTAGCAATGTGACCTTGGGCAAGATATTTAACATATCTAAACTCTAGATTTTCTGCCTACAATAGTGGAATAGGTGAGTCTATATCACAAGGTTATGGTGGAGCTGAAATGAAGAAATGCATATAAAGTATTTAGCAAAATGTTTGGCACAGAGTAAATATTTAATAAAATGTCTAATAAAAATATTTAATAAAGCTATTTGAATAGGGAAAATAATGCTCACTAAATATAATTTGTTTTGATTTGAATTTGTGAGTCTTCAAAGGATGTAGTAAAGGGACAATATAAAATGGGATTTATAATACAACATGAAGATGGATTGGAGTAATCAATTTGGAACTAAAGGAATTAGGTCCCAGAGACAAGATAAGAGTAGTAGTAGATTTTTCAAGTAACAAGACCATAGCGGGCACACAGAGGTCTCATATTGGTAACTGAGCAAAATGTGGGGCTGCCAGTGGACTGATGTCCCTTAGTATTAAGTAGAAATGCATAGTTCATTCTCATCTTAATTCCATTGTATCTGCTAATATATTTTTTATCATTCATCTTGTGTCTTTCAACTTAAATTGTAAGCTGTGTTTACTCTAGAACATGGGTAATATATTCTTATGCAAGTGATACACATAAACTATAAATATAATAACTGTGGGTTAAAAAACAAAAAAATCAGAACCTTTTTATTAGTTATCAATTCTTGAACCTGGAAGATCTCATCTTACAGTCCAAATGAAAACATTGCAAAACAGCTGATATTATTATGTCACTTAATTCAAGTAAAGCCGTAAATATAGTTTCAAAAACCAAATGTTCCTTTTAAAAAACTATTTTTATTTGTAAAGTATCAATGCTTAAGTAAAATTGCATTTCATCTTTTAACTTTATATAAAGTAAGTGAAAGTTTTAGTTTCCTTGCTCTCAAGTCTCTTTTTACTGAATTCCTTTAATTCTTCTTTGAAAAAGAAAACCAAATTTCTTCTCTCCAGCTTTTTTTTTCCTTCACTAAATGTATCTTTCATCAGTAATTATACCTATTGTTTGCATTTTTTAAAGTAGATTTTTCTTGTAGAATCATCCTCTACTGAGCCGCCAGGGAAGCCCCTACATTGGAAGCTGGCAAAACACCACCTATGAGCCAATCCAGTTTTTAGAAATAAAGTTTTATTGGTAAACAATCATCCCATTTTGTTTGCATATTGTCTATCGCTGCTTCTATGGTCTAAGGACAGGGTTGAGTAGTTGCAACTAACTCAACTGATTATAGACTGTAAAGCCTATAACATTTACTGTTTGGTGCTTTAAAGAAAATTTTAGCTGACCCTGATTTCCTTAATTATCTGTGGCTTACACTTTTCACATAACTCTTGTTTTATTGGTGTTTTTCTAAGTCTATATATATAGATGTTTCTTAGACATTTGAATTATTTCATATTATACTGTGCATTGATATACACTTATCATTGGTAGAGATTTAGATATTTTCTACTTTTTGAGATAATATCACAGTTATGAAATATATATAAACTCTTGCTAGTGTATGGTATATATATATTAGATTGTTATAGAATAGCAGCAGCATTCTATTAATATAATATATTCTTACATGTTAAGTTCATGAATATTCCAGTTCATTACAAAATGAAAAGTATAAGCAGAGAAAATAACCAACAAGGAGCATATGGAACTCTGCTCATCAGTTATGTGGCAGCCTGCATGGGAGGGGAGTCTGGGGGAGAATGGATACGTGTATGTGTGTGGGTGAGTCCTTTTTCTGCCTACCTGAAGCTCTCACAGCATTGTTTATTAATTGCCTATACTACCATACAAAATAAAGTTTTAAAAACCACATTATATTAATTTCAGTTATACAACATAATGACTCAGTATTAGTTAAAAAAAAAAAAAGAAAAGAAAAAAAATAGTGTTATGGAAATGACTGTCAAATCAGGATTCTCAAATTTTAAAAGCATTACATCATTCAGTTCAGTTCAGTCACTCAGTCGTGTCTGACTCTTTGCAACCCCATGAATCGCAGCACCCCAGGCTTCCTGGTCCATCACCAACTCCCGGAGTTTACTCAAACTCATGCCCATCGAGTCGGTGATGCCATCCAGCCATCTCATCCTCTGTCATCCCCTTCTCCTCTTGCCCCCAATCCCTCCCAGCATCAGGGTCTTTTCCAATAAGTCAACTCTTCGCATGAGGTGGCCAAAGTATTGTGGTTTCAGCTTCAGCATCAGTCCTTCCAATGAACACCCAGGACTGATCTCCTTTAGGATGGGCTGGTTGGATCTCCTTGCAGACCAAGGGGCTCTCATCATAGACCATACCAATCTTAGTGACTGCTACTTATCTACTCAATAATAGGATCCCTCTTTTGTCTTTATGAGTAAAAAACCCATTTAGCCAAGTCTCAATTAAACATACTTAGTACTTCAGGCTCCATACAGCTAAGAATGGTCTTGTAAAACTAGTCTTTCCAAGTAATTATAGAAAGAAATGCAGACATTGCCTCCAATGACCATTTGAAAACACTGAGTTGAATAGGTTTCCATAACTGATATATAATAAATTGGAAAGTAATGTACCTTGATGATGTATTCAGTTATAATATTAGCTTTGAATTTTCTGATACATAACTTTTTGTGGTTTGGGACAATTAAGCCACTATCTTTTTTAAGCTGCAGTAGTAGAGCTTCTTGTTATTTGAAATGTAGCCCTAACAAGCAACCAGAAATCTATAATGTGCTAAAATTAGTTCTGTTAGGCTGATATTAACTTCCTATGTGAACATGTTTTTCTCCCTAATGACTGTAAGAACATCGAACACAGGAAGTTTTTATAAAGTAAGTATTTACTATATATACATAACTGTAAACACTATTTACATTTGAGCACTTCTAGAAATCTGAAATTAGAAAATTTCTATTTTTGGATTAAAATTATCTTCTCAGATCAAGTCTTACATAAGCAACAGATTTTGTTCTGTCTCTCCTGGGATGTCTGACACAAATTTCAAATTTAATATAACCAAAGCTGAATGCTTAATCTTACTTACTAAATCTTTCTCCTTCTTCATTCTTCAAGAGCTCCATTCTTTTACTCAGGCAGCAACTTGGGTCACTTCCTCTTTACAGCCAACATTACCAAGATGCAGTATGCTACCAACGCGTCTGACTGAAGTCTATTCCACAGTTCTACCCCTTCTCTTGACCTCGAATTCAGCCCCATGAAACACGTTATCATCTCTCACCGCTGCCGCTGCAGTCTCTCCCTAAGTAAACACTCTACTTTTCCTTCTACTCCCCTCTTAATGGTTTTTCATACAGGAGTGATCTTTTAAAAATATAGGTTGAATATTTCTCTTAAGTACTTTTAAAGGCTCTCTATCATGCTATGAAAATTGTGGTTTAAAGATGCCCTGTGTGACCAGTTCCTGTGAATCACTTCAACCTAATCTTGTTTTCATTTTCCTGCCTTTTCATTATCTTCAAGAAATCATGTGTTATTTCAGTTCCTAAATCATTCTAAATTGTTTTCTATCCATGAGACTCTATTTACGCTGTCCCTCTTGGTTGATTGTCTCCCTAGAAAATTATTACCTTTCCTTTACATCTAGGTTTTAACATTACCTCTTTCCTTAGTGTCCCTCACTGATATTGAATCTAAGTAAATATCCTCCTTGCTTTCTACCACTTATGCAATTATTCTCTTTGATAGCTCACAGGACCATTACTTTTCCTTAATAGCACTTTATAAACAAAGGCAGAGGTCATCCATCTCCATTTGCTTCAACATTGTGTACTCACTCATTAGGGTAGAGTATGGCACGTAGTAGGTGTCCAATAAAAGTATGAAAATAAAAGATGAATTGTAATGCAATGAACTTATTACAGAGTGAGTTTGCTGAAATGCATTACCAGTGTTTGCAGTGAGGGATTTCAGAACTGAGAGGGCAAATGAATACCACCAAGACATTATCTATGTTTCTAGAATATTTTGATACCATAGACCCTAGATCATTAAAATTCAATGAAACTATGTGTTTTAGTACTTGATTTCAGATGCTTTTTTTTTTTTAACACACAATCACATACTTAATAGTTCCCTCATAACTTGGTAAAGAATCTGCCTGTAATGCGGGAGACCTGGGTTCAATTCCTGGGTTGGGCAGATCCCCTGGAGAAGGAAATGGACCCACTCCAGTATTCTTGCCCAGAGAATCCCATGGACAGAGGAACCTGGCAAGCTACAGTCCATGGGATCACAAGAGCCAGACACAACTTAGTGACTAGATCTCCACCAAGGGGCATATTGGGCTTTCCCAATGGCTCAGCAGTAAAGAAGAGAAAAAGTAAAAATGACTGCTACTCAGTGTTGGACTCTTTGCAACCCCTTGGACTGTAGCCCACCAAACTCCTCCATCCAAGAAATTCTCCAGGCAAGAACACTGAAGTGGGTAGCCATTCCCTTCTCCAGGGGATCTTCCCAACCCAGAGATCAAGCCCAGGTCTCCCTTATTACAAGCATATTCTTTATTGTCTGAGCCACTAGGGAAGCCCTAGATTTATATGAAACAAAATCAAAATCATGCAATCAACATGAAAGACACCTCCTGCTCTCTAAATTCATGAATGTAGCAGGAATAATTTAGCCATTAACACAGAAAATATAAAAAGAGACTAAAGGTACAGAGTCCAGTATTGGAGATTATAACTTCATATATGTCCATTTTGATAGAGTGAATTTTGTTATTTATTTCTCTTGATTTCTGAATGTAACAAAATCTTCTTTTGCAAACATTTCACACAAATATAGAAAATATTCCTCCAAATTATAGTTTATCTTGAATTTATTAAAAACTATGAAAGTGAAAGTGAAAGTCACCCAGTCATTTCCAACTCTTTGTGATCCCATGGACTCTAATAGTCTGTAGAATTCTCCAGACCAGAATACTGGAGTGGGTAGACTTTCCTTCTCCAGGGTCTCACAACCCAGGGATTGAAACCAGGTCTCATGCAGTACAGGCAGATTCTTTACAAGCTGAGTCACAAGGGAAGCCCGTTAAAAACTATGGATGAATATGAACCTTAATGTGATCTAATCACACGTTAGCTAAATGGATTAATTTATCAACAGCATTTGCTGCTGCTATAAATCTTCATTGTATTATATTTTGTTGGTATTTACCTTAATCAAAGAAAATAGATTCAATGTTTTTGCTTTCCTTTATAGGGAATATTTTTGTCATTTATATGCTTTATTTTTGGAATACAATTTATAAATATTGTATGTCCTTCATGCTATTAGTAAAATACTTTCATATCTATTGTGAGATATATGCTATAAAATGTACTTGAAATACTTCATTTAATAATTCACCAAAGATTTTTTCTTTATATAGAATGAATATTGACTACAATGACATTTTTGTAAAGAACATGCACAATAAAATGAGTAAGTCAGGAGAAAAATTAGTTAATTATGTAAATATGAGTGTATGAGTCGCTAAATATTTTGGCTACCATATTTCTAAGTTGATTATTAAAATCTAACATCCATGAATTCCCTTAGTTTTAGTGTCTTTATGTTTTTATTCAGTTCAGTTCGTTGCTCAGTCATGTCAAATTTGCAACCCCATGGACAGCAGCACGCCAAGCATCCCTGTCCATCACCAACTGCCAGAGCTTGCTCTAACACATGTCCATCGAGTCAGTGATGCCATAAAACCATCTCATCCTCTCTCATCCCTTACTCATCCTGCCTTCAATCTTCCCCAAGACCAGGGTTTTTTCCAATGAGTCAGTTTTTCACATCAAGTGGCCAAATTATTGGTTTCAGCTTCAGCATCAGTCCTTTCAAAGAATATTCAGGACTGATTTCCTTTAGGATTGACTGGTGGATCTCCTTGCAGTCCAAGGGATGCTTATGAATCTTCTCCAATACCACAGTTCAAAAGCATCAATTCTTCAGTACTCAGCTTTCTTTATGGTCCAACTCTCCCATTTATACACGACTACTGGAAAAACCATAGCTTTGACTATATAGACCTTTGTTGGTAAAGTAATGTCTCTACTTTTTAATATGCTATCTAAGTTTGTCATAGCTTTTCTTCCAGGGAGCAAGTGCCTTTTAATTTCATGACTGAAGTCACCATCTTCAGTGATTTTGGAGCCCAAGAAAATAAAGTCTCTCACTGTTGCCATTGTTTCTCTATTTGCCCTGAAGTGATGGGACCTGATGCCATGATCTTGGTTTTTAAGCCAGCTTTTTCATTCTTCTCTTTCACTTTCTCAAGAGGCCCTTTAGTTCCTCTTCAGTTTCTGCCCTAAGGGTGGTTTCATCTGCTTATCTGAGGTTATTGATATTTCTCCTGGCAATCTTGATTTCAGTTTGCACTTCGTCCAACCTGGCATTTCGCATGATGTACTCTGCATAGAAGTTAAATAAGCAGGGTGACAATATACAGCACTGATGTACTCCTTTCTCAATTTGGAACCAGTCCATTGTCCCATGTCCAGTTCTAACTGTTGCTTCTTGACCTGCATACAAATTTCTCAGGAGTCAGGTAAGGTGCTCTGGTATTCCCATCTCTTTCAGAATTTTCTACAGTTTGTTGTGATCCACACAGTCAAAGACTTCAGTGTAGACAATGAAGAAGAAATAGATGTTCCTCTGGAATTCTCTTGCTTTTTCTATGATCCAGCAGATGTTGGCAATTTGACCTCTGGTTCCTCTGCCTTTTCTAAAACCAGCTTGAACATCTGGAAGTTCACAGTTCACGTATTGCTGAAGTCTAGCTTGAAGAATTTTGAGCATTACTTTACTAGCATGTGAGATGAGTGCACTATTATGGTAGTCAGAGCATTCTTTGGCATTGCCTTTCTTTGGGATTGGAATGAACACTGACCTTTTCCATACAGTCCTGTGGCCACTGCTGTGTCCGAAATTTGCTGGCATATTAGATGCAGTACTTTCACAGCATCATCTTTAAAATAGGATTTTAAATATCTCAACTGGAATTCCATAACCTCCACTAGCTTTGTTCATACTGATGCTTCCTAAAGCCCACTTGACTTCGCACTCCGGGTTGTCTGGATCTAGGTGAGTGATCACACCATCGTGGTTATCTAGATCATGAAGATCTTTTTTGTATAGTTATTTTATGTATTCTTGCCACCTCTTCTTAATATCTCCTGCTTCTGTTACGTCCATACCGTTTCTGTCCTTTATTGTGTCCATCTTTGCATGAAATGTTCCCTTGATTCTCTAATTTGCTCGAAGAGATCTCTAATGTTTCCCATTTTATTGTATTCCTCTATTTATTTGCATTGATCACTAATATTGTTATTGGTAGTTTGCATTTAAAATAGTTATTTTTAAAGGTTTTATTTAACGCTTATACTTTTTAAGTTTACAAAATCAATGCAATCTTGATATAAAAAACTTAAAATATGGAGGTATATGAAAATAAACTTGTGTCTGCCATAATTTCATTCTTCTCAACTGGAGAAAATTTAATATATTCAGTTATTTTATTATAAAATATCTTAAGTGCTTAATCCTTTCTATATAAGTTACCCAGAACTATTTTGAACCAAAAAGCACTGCAAATATGTAACTGCCACAAGCAAATGCATTTCTAAGTCTTACCATAAAGTATGTGTAACATCCACATGTTGTTTGTTTCATGTTGTTACATGAAATAAACAACATGTTTATTTCAAACATGCTGAAATAAATGAATCACAGCAGACTTTTCTGCAAAAGTAACTTTTCCTAAAATCCCTTTTTGTAAACTCTTCAACTTTCTAACAGAAAGTTTTATGATTTTTAAAGTAATCTTGGCCTAGTCATCCCAAAGTGAGTGCTCAGTCTAGATTTTATTATGAATTGGTTTGCTTCCCAAGTTTTGCTTGCTTGGTTCCAACACAAATTAGTGTAAGACTAATTTTTATAATAATTTTTATTATTATAAAATTATTAAAGTATAACTAATATTAATAATAATGTGTTTTTACTTTTTTCTAATTTCATGCTTGGTTTTTAGTTAGATTGTTATTTTAAATGAAGTTTTAAATTTATTTTTTTAATTTATTTATTTATATTTATTTATTTATTTATTTTCAGTATTTTTTAATTTTCTCTAGTATCTCTTGTCTCTTTTTCTGAGACTACAGTTACACACGTTAGAAATGTTTGTCAATTTCTCTCTGAACATTCCATTATAGTTGCTTATTATATTCACATTTTTCTTATGAATCCTTGAACAAATATGTTACAGTTGTTTTATTTTTTTAAACAGTTTCCATATTTCATTTATCATCCTCTCTCTCTCCATATATACACTATGCACACACATGCATAAATGTATATGCCTGTGTATGTATATGTGTATATGTATGTATATATATACACACACACTTTTTTTTTTCCTGAATCATTTGAGAGTAGTTGCATGCCTCATGTCCCTTCACTCTTTTTTTTTTCTTTTTTATCCTTTTTTTTTTTTTTTATTAGTTGGATGCTAATTACTTCACAACATTTCAGTGGGTTTTGTCATACATTGACATGAATCAGCCATGGAGTTACATGTATTCCCCATCCCGATCCCCTCTCCCACCTCCCTCTCCACCAGATTCCTCTGGGTCTTCCCAGTGCACCAGGCCCGAGCACTTGTCTCATGCATCCCACCTGGGCTGGTGATCTGTTTCACTATAGTTGGATTATTGTTGATTTGTGTATTTCATATTGAAGTATAGTTGTACAGATACGAAAGTTGAATCATGAAGAAGACTGAGCACCAAAGAATTGATTCTTTCAAATTATGGTGATAGAGGAGACTCTTGAGAGTCCCTTGGACTGCTAGCAGATAAAGTCAAACAATCCTAAAGAAACTCAGTCCTGAATATTCATTGGAAGGACTTATTCTGAAACTTCAATACTTTGGCCACTTGATGTAGAAGGCCGAGTAATTAGGAAAGACTGACTCTGGAAAGATTAAAGGCAAAGGAGAAGGGAATGACATAGGATGAGGTGGTTAGATAGCATCATCAACTTAACGAGCATGAATTTAAGCAAACTCCAGGAGATAGTGTAGGACAGGGAAGCCTGGTGTGTTGCAATCCATGGGGTTGCAAAGAGACGGACATGACTTAGTGACTGAACAGCAATGATTGATTTACAATGTTGTGTCGGTTTCAGGTGTACAGAAAATCACACACACACATGCACACACACACACACACACACACACACACACATTCTTATTCAGATTCTTTATCCATGTAGTTTATTACAGAGTGGATAGAGTGCCATGTGTTATACAACAGGTCCTTGTGATGATCTATTTTATATATAGTAATATGTATATGTTAATCCCAATCTCCTAGTTAATCCCTCCCTCCTCCACCTTTCCACTTGGGTAACCATAAATTTGTTTCCTGTCTGCAAGTTTGTCTCTGTTTTATAAATAAGTTTTTTGTATGATTTTTTAGATTCCACATATAAGTGATACATATGATACTTTTCTTTCTTTGTCTGACCTGCTTCACTAACTATGATAATCTCCAGATCCATCCATATTGCTGCAAATGGCATTATTTCTTTCATTTTTATGACTGACTAATATTCCATTATATATATGTACCACATTTTTTTAATTCACTCATCTGTCAGTATATATTTAGGTTGATTTCATGCCTTTACTATTGTGAATAGTGCTTCAGTGAATATTGAGGTGCATATATCTTTTCAAAATATTGCTTTCTCCAGATATATGCCCAAGTTGCATTGGTGGATAATATGGTAGTTTTGTGTTTAGTTTTTAAAGAAATGCCCATACTGTTCTCCATAGGGACTATACCAATTTACATTCCCTTCAACAGTGTTGGAGGGTTCCCTTTTCTTCACACTCTATCCAGCATTTATTAAGTATAGATTTGTTGATGATGGCCATTCAGATCAGTGTGAGGTGATACCTCAATATAGTTTTGATTTGCTTTTCTCCAATAATAAGCGGTGTTGAACATCTTTCCATGTTCCTTTTGGCCATCTGTATGTCTTCTTTGAAGAAATGTCTATTTAGACCTTCTCCACAATTTTTTTTTTTGAATTGTGTGTGTTTGATATTGAGCTGCATGTGAAGTTTGTATATTTTGGAGATTAATCCTGGTTCCAAATTGAGAAAGAAGTACATTAAGGCTCTATTTTGTCACGCTCCTTATTTAACTTCTATGCAGAGTACATCATGAGAAATGCTGGGCTGAATGAACCACAAGCTGGAATCAAGATTGCCTGGAGAAATACCAGTAACCTCAGATATGCAGTTGACATCATACTTATGGCAGAAAGTGAAGAAGAACTAAAGAGCCTCTTGATGAAAGTGAAAGAGAAGAGTGAAAAAGTTGACTTAAAACTCAACATTCAGAAAACGAAGATCCTGGCATCTAGTCCCATCACTTCATGGCTAATAGATGGGGAAATAATGGAAACAGTGACACACTTTATTTTGGGGGGCTCCAAAATCACTGCAGGTGGTGACTGCAGCCATGAAATTAAAGGACACTTGCTTCTTGGGAAAAAAAAAAAAAAGTTTTGATCAACCTAAACAGCATATTAAAAAGCAGAGACATTACTTTGCCAACAAAAGTCCATCTAGTCAAAGTTATGGTTTTTCCAATAGTCATGTATGAATGTGAGAGTTGGACTATAAAAAAAGCTGGATGCTGAAGAATTGATGCTTTTGCACTGTGGTGTTGGAGAAGACTCATGAGAGTCCCTTGGACAGCAAGGAGATCCAACCAGTACATCCTAAAGAAATCAACCCTGAATATCCATTGGAAGGACTGATGCTGAAGCTGAAACTCCAATCCTTTGACCACCTGATGTGAAGAACTGACTCATTGGAAAAGAGCCTGATAGTGGGAAAGATTGAAGGCGGGATCCAAATATATATTGCTACTCTTTTTATCAAAGAGTGTTCTGTCTGTTTTCCTCTAAAAGTTGTATAGTTATTTGGTCTCACATGTAGGTCTTTAATTCATTTTGATATTATTTTTTGTATGGTGTTAGAAAATGTTTTAATTTTATTGTATTATGTGTAGCCATCCAGTTTTCCATGCACCACTAACTGAAGAGGCAGTCTTTTCTCTATTGTATCTTCTTGTCTCCTTTGTTGTAGGTTAGATGACCATAGGAGCATAAGTTTATCTCTAGGCTTTCTATTCTATTTCACTGATCTGTAAGTCTGTCTTGTGCCAGCACCATACTGTCTTGATTACTCTTGCTTTATTGTATAGTCTGAAGTCAGGGAGCGTGATTCCTCCATGTTTCTTTATCAAGATTGTTTTGGCTATTTGAGGTCTTTTTGTGTTTCCACACACATTTTAAGATATTTTGTTCTAAATCTCCAAAAATGCCATTGTTAATATTAGGGATTGCATTGAATCTATAGATTACCTTGGGAAGTATAGTCATTTTGACAATAGTGATTCTTCTAGCCCAAGAACATGATGTATCTTTCCATTTACTTGGGTCATCTGAGATTTCTTTCTTCTGTGTCTTACAGTTTTCAGAGTACAGGTCTTTTACCTCCTTAGGTAGATTTATTCCTATGTATATACTTCTTTCGATGCAATAGGAAATGGGATTGCTTCCTTAAATTCCCTTTTTGATATTTTTTTTTTAGTGTATAGAAATGCAACACATTTCTGTGTATTAATTTTGTATCCTGCAACTTCATTGATGAGCTCTAGTAGTTTTCTAATAACCATTAGGATTTCCTATTTATAGTACTGTATCATCTGTAAATAGTGACAGTTTTACTTCTTCTTTTCCAATTTGAATTTTTTTTTTCTTCTCTGATTGTTGTGGCTTTGACAAAACTACATGGAGTAAAAGTGATGAGAATGAGCGCTCTTGTCATGGTCCTGATCTTAGAGAAAATGCTTTCATCTTTTCACCATTAAGTATAGTGTTTATGTTAGCTGTGGGTTTGTTGTATATGGCCTTTATTATTTGAGGTCTGTTCCTCTGTACTCACTTTCTAGAGAGTTTTTGTCTTTAATGCGTGTTGAATTTTGTCAAAAGCTTGTTCTGTATCTATTGAAATGATCATATGGTTTGCATTCTTTAATTTATTAATGTGGTGTACCACACTAATTGATTTGTGTACATTGAAAAATCCTTGCACCCCTGGAATAAACCCCACTTGATCATGCCATATGATCCTGTTCAAGTATTTTGGGATTTGGTTTGCTAGTATTGGGTTGGCCCAAAATTTCTTTTGATGATAGCATCCATAAAATGTTATAGGAAACCCAAACAAAATTTTTGGTTAACTCACTATTTTGTTGGAGTTTTTGCATCTAGGTCCATTAGTGATATTGCCCTGCAATTTTCTTTTTGTGTAGTATCTTTTTCTGATTTTGGTATCTGGGAAATGGTGGCCTCAGAATGAGTTTGGAAGTGTTCCATCCTCTGAATTTTTTGAGATAGTTTCAAAAGGATAAGTGTTAACTCTTCTCTAAATATTTGGTAGAATTCACCTTTGAAGCCATCTGTTACTGGGCTTTTGATTGTTGGAAGTTTTTAATCACAGTTTCAATTTCAGTGCTTGTGATTGCTCTGTTCATATTTTCTGTTTCTTTGGGGTTCAGAAAGTATACATTTTGAGACAGTACAACTTTCTAAAAATCTGTTTCTTCTACGTTGTCCACTTTATTGAAACATAGTTGCTGGTTGTATTTATTATGATCCTTTTTTTTTCTGTAGTGTGCACTGTAATTCACCTTTTTCATTTCTAAATTTATTGATTTTAGCTCTCTCCCTTTTTTTCTTGATGAGACTGGCTGAAGGTTTATCAAACTTGTTTATCTTTTCAAAGAGCCAGGCTTCAGCTCCATTCATCTCTTCTATTGTTTTCTTTGTCTCTATGTTATTTATTTTTGCTCTAATCTTTATGATTTCTTCCCTTCTGCTCAACTTTGTGTTTTGTTTGCTCTTTCTCTAGTTGCTAAGAAAGTTTTATGTATTTTAATTGGTACTTTGAAGGAAATTGATTTTTATTCTGAAGGAAAATTTGTCATAGAGAAGATGCTGTAGAACAATAAGCCTTTTTAAAGTAAATAAGTTAGATTAATAAATTTAAGCATTATGGTAATTTTTAATGTACATATATAAATATTTCTAAGTTCCTTCATTGATCTCCTGCTAGTGATCATCTTGAATCTGGTGCCCTATGTACAATTTTTGCTATTCTCTTCAACCAACTTTTTAAGGAAATAAAAAGAATATACTACAGTTATACCTCATTTTATTGTGCTTTGCAGACATTGTGTTTTTCACAAAAATGAATGTTTGCAGCAACTACGTTTTGTGCAAGTCTATCAATGCCATTTTTCCAGCAGCATTTGCTTACCTCATGTCTTTGTGTCACATTTTGGCAATTCTCATAGTATTTCAAACTTTCTCATTATCATTATATTTGTTATGGTGATCTATGATCAGCGATTTTTGTTGTCACTTTTGCAGAAAAATTATGACCCACTGAAAACTCAGATGATGGTTAAAATTTTTAGCAACAAAATATTTTTAATTAAGGTGTGTGTATTTGGGGGAAACAAAATACTATTGCTCACTTAATAAACTATAGTATAGTGTAAATATAGCTGTTATATGCACTGGGAAGCCAGTGACTGACTTTGTTGTCATATTTGCTCAACTGTGATGATCTGGAACCAAATCTGCACTAATTCTAAGTGTAATTCTTTACACTTAATTTTAATCTTAACCATATGGCCTCAAAGTAGAGAGGAACATTTGTTTCATACCTGAAGGATAGTGGTATGAGTATCCCCAGTGAATGGTAAACCTAGTATAGCAGTTATTGCACTTTTGTTTATGTTCAAAGTAGTTTTTTGCAATACATTCTTTTTTCTTTAGCATTGTTATGATACATATGTTTTGTCTGTTGTATTGCAGTTCATTCATTATATGACTATACAATGCTTTGTTGTTATAAATAATGCTGTATTCTTGTACATGTTTCTTGAAACACATATGCAAGACATTCTGTAGAGTTTTAGAAGGTATAGAATGTGTATATTTTCATTTTACACCCTATTTTTTTCTAGCAAGATTGCTTCAATCACTTTCATAAGCAGTGTAGAATAGTTTCCATTGCTGCTCAACTTCACACATATGTGGTTCGATTAGCCTATATAATTTTGATTAATTTTTTCTCAAATTGGTATAGTTTTTATTTTGTATATTTGCAACTGTAATTTGGATTTCTGTGATTACCAATGAGCCTGATCATCTCATTTGCTTTTGGTGTGCATTTATGTTTATCGTCCTTAAACTATGTGTTCATTTCTTGCATGTTTGTTTTTTATAATATTCATAATTCCAATTTGTATTGTGAAGATTAAATGTTGGTTTATAATATTAAGCATCTTTGCCCAGCTTACGACTTGTGCTTATAAATTTTGTTGTTACTTTTAATGAAAATAATGTATAATTTTATTCTAGTTGAATTTTTCAAGCATTCCTTTTGCAATTTATAGTTATCATTAAGAGTTTTAACACTTGGTGGTGATGCAGCTGTTGTCTCCCATGCACCTTTAGATATTTTAAGGTTTTCTTTTCTTGTTTGATCTTTATTCCATCTGGAATTGATTTTTGACGAAGATATAGGTTTAAAGTGATAATGCATTTTTTACAATTTAAATAATACATTATTTCAGCTCTACTTTGGTAAAATTTAGCAAATTCTTCCATGAATTTGTTACACAAAGGGAAGTGTTTGAAGTATGGTGAAAATGAGCTAACTATCATATATATAAGCTTTTATTTTGTATATGATAGAATACAGTTTTATAAACATGATCATCAATATCATTCCAAGGTAAGTTCAGAAAACATGGCTTCTCATATCTGCCCTATTTGTTCAAAACGATGTAGTGGTATTTTGCCTGATCATAGTGACATCATGATTTGTTGATAGAAAATTCCAGATTGGGGATGCCTCGCATCTTCTATACTCAAAATTGTTGCCTTGGAACAATTATAATAACAATGTATAATCCCACAAGCTTCCTTTAGTTTTCTAACACCTTTGAGTGGAACTAGGTCCATTTTGGATGTATTTCTGGTATATGCCATTGAGGTTTACTGACTCCAGTGTTATATCTTTATTACCATATATTTTTGATGCCCTAAATATTTTGACTTATTATCAAACTTGTTATCAATGAATGGTCATAAACAACCTTGTGTTCCATGTATTATAAGTTGTATTGATTAGCGAGGACTGCCATAACAAAATAGGTTGGATTGCTTAAACAGCATAAATTTATTTTCTGAAATTTCTGGAGACTAAAAGTCTGAGATCAAAATGTCAGAAGGTTTGGTTTCTCCCGTGGTCTTACTTCTTGGGGATGGTCTTGGTCACTTGCTCCTGTACAATGTCACAAACCTCAGTCCATAGTTCTTCAGGCATTCTGTCTATCAGATCTAATCTCTTGAACCTATTGTCACTTCCAATTTATAATCATAAGGGATTTGATTTAGGTCATATATGAATAGTCTATTGGTTTTCCCTACTTTCTTCAATTTAATTATAGAAATAACGCCAGCCAAAAATGATTTCCATGCTGAATGAAAAAAAAAAAAAAATGTCCACAAGTTGACATAGAAAATGGCATATAGTAAACACTCAAAGAAGTGAATTTATTATTTTAGCTTTTGACTAATACCATCAAACCATTTTTAATGCTATAATAAAATATTCATCAATTTTCTAGGGCTTAAATTTTACAGATTGCACTCATCTCACAAGCTAAAAAAGTAATGTTCAAAATTCTCCAAGCTAGGCTTCAACAGTATGTTAACTGAGAGCTTTCAGAAAATAAGCTGAATTTAGAAAAGGGAGAGGAACCAGATATTAAATTGCCAACATCTGTTGGATCATAGAAAAAGCAAGAGAATTCCAGGGGGACAAAAAACAAAAACAACATCTGCTTCATTGATTATGCTAAAGCCTTTGACTTTGTGGATCACAATAAACTGTAGAAAATTCTAGGAGATGGGGATACCAAACTACCTTCCCTGCCTCTTGAGAAATCTGTTTGCAGGTCAAGAAGCAACAGTTACAACCAGACATGGAACAACAGACTGGTTCCAAATTGAGAATGGCGTATGTGAAGGCTGTATATTGTCACTTTGCTTATTTAACTTATATGCAAAATAAGTACATCAGCGAAATACTGGACTGGAAGAAATACATGCTGGAATTAAGATTGGAGGAAGAAATATCAATAATCTCAGATATGCATATGATACCACCCTTATGGCAGAAAGCGAAGAGGAACTAAAGAGCCTCTTGATGAAAGTGAAAGAGGAGAGTGAAAAAGTTGGCTTAAAAGTCAACATTCTAAAAACTAATATCATGGCATTTGGTCCCATCACTTCATGCCAAATAGATGGGAAAACAATGAAAACAGTGACAGACTTTATTTTCTTGGGCTGCAAAATCACTGCAGATGATGACTGCAGCCATGAAATTAAAAGATACTTGCTCCTTGGAAGAAAAACTATGACAAAATTAGCATATTGAAAAGCAGACACATTACTTTACTGACAAAGTTCCATATAGTCAAAGCTATGGTTTTTCCAATAGTCAAGTATGGATGTAAGAGTTGGGCCATAAACAAAGCTGAGCACCGAAGAACCGATGTTTCGAATTGTGGTGTGGAGAAGACTCTTGAAAGTCCCTTGGGCAGCAAGGAAATCAAATCTGTCAATCCTAAAGGAAATCAGTTCTGAATATTCTTAGGAAGGACTGATGCTGAAGCTGAAGCTCCAATAATTTGGCCACTTGATGCGAAGAACTGACTCATTTGAAAAGACTCTGATGCTGGGAAAGATTGAAGGCAGGAGGAGAAGGGGATGACTGAGGTTGAGATGTTTGAAAGGCATCACTGACTTGATGGACATGAGTTTGAGGAAGCTCCAGAAGTTGGTGATAGACAGGGAAGCCTGGCATGTTGCAAAGAGTTGGATATGACTGAGCAACTGAACTGAACTGAACTTTAAAGATAGATGTTAAAGTCACTTAAAATATCAAAAAAGCTATATTTTTCAAGTTTATATTTTTTTAAAGTTTCCAATCACTTTATGATTTTTGCTTGTGCCAAGAATTTCTTGTACCTACAGTGTATCTTTCTATTTTTGCCTAAAACAAATCCCACCTAATCCTTTGTAACAGCATTTCTGAACTCTATAATAAATGATATGTCATGATTGTCTAATTATCTATGCCTCACCTCTCATTTTAACTATTTCTTCTGTGATTGTTAACATTTGTCACCTAAATAGACTGGAGTAATTTAAGAAAATGATTTCCTTTGTCTCTCATATTTCACTTATTTATCTTTAGCACCTAGCAGAGTGTCTGTTATGGAGTTGACTGCCTCCTCTTCTCTTCTTTTAGTTAGTATCTATGTATAATACTACTCTATTAATTAAAATTCATAAAATCAGAGGAATGAAGAAACATCAGAACTAAGAGCACTAAGGATTCATCTGCTTCACAGACATGCAGGATTAACAGTTGTGTACTTAGAATATGCAGTCATTTAGTTCCAGTCACAAAACTTGGATTTCACTAGGTTTGTGATGAAGTTTCATCTCTTGCATTTTGTTTAATTTCAAAATGTGATACTGATGCATGCTTTTAGTTGAGAAATTCAGATCTCTTTGACCACCTTCTTCCTCTCCTTCTTAAAAAAATAAATGATATCTTGAGAGGTAACTTTTCACAGAGAACAGAAGAATTTGATGACAGAAATACATGATGACACGTGTTGATGACACGAACTTTCTGTGACGATTCACAGTGATCTTTCTTTCCTCTCTATTCATACTGGCTTCCATGTGGAGAAAAATATCAGCAATATGGGTTTTCATATTTTCTTTTTATTTTGCTATTTTCTTTATATTTTTCCATAGGTAATGGCATTTTTAGAAGAAGAATTGGAGTTCTGAGACTCTCAAAATCATCAAGTAAGCACAATGATTCTGTGGCAAAAGTTTATTCTGGAGATGATATTGCTTATCAGACCTGAAGAACCTTAAGAGTTTGTTCCAATGGGATAAGGGACTGTAATAGAATTTTCCTCAGCCTCAACCCAGAAGAAAATATGGAACCCAAGGAAAGTCACTTCACTGGTGCACAGTTAGCACACATCAGTTCAGTTCAGTCGCTCAGTCATGTCTGACTCTGTGACCCCATGAACCCCAGTACGCCAGGCCTCCCTGTCCATCACCAACTCCTGTAGTCCACCCAAACCCATGTCCATTGAGTCATTGATGCCATCCAACCATCTCATGCTTTATCGTCCCCTTCTCCTCCTGCCCTCAATCTTTCCCAGCATCAGGGTCTTTTCAAATGAGTCAGCTCCTTGCATCAGGTGACCAAAGTATTGGAGTTTCAGCTTCAGCATCAGTCCCTCCAATGAATACCCAGGGCTGATCTCCTTTAGGAAGAACCGGTTGGATCTCCTTGCAGTTCAAGGGACTCTCAAGAGTCTTCTCCAGCACCACAATTCAAAAGCATCAATTCTTCATCGTTCAGCTTTCTTTATAATCCAACTCTCAAATTCATACATGACTACTGGAAAAACCGTAGCCTTGACTAGACGGACCTTTGTTGACAAAGTAATGTCTCTGCTTTTTAATATGCTATCTAGGTTGGTCATAACTTTCCTTCCAAGGAGCAAGTGTCTTTTTATTTCATGGCTGCAATCACCATCCTCAGTGGTTTTGGAGCGCAGAAAAATAAAGTCAGCCCCTGTTTCCACTGTTTCCCCATCTATTTCCCATGAAGTGATGGGACCAGATGCCATGATTTTAGTTTTCTGAATGTTGAGCTTTAAGCCAACATTTTCACTCTCTTCTTTCACTTTCATCAAGAGGCTCTTTATTTCTTCTTCACTTTCTGCCATAAAGGTGGTGTCATCTGCATATCTGAGGTTATTGATATTTTCCCCGGCAATTTTGATTCCAGCTTGTGCTTCCTCCAGCCCAGTGTTTCTCTTGATGCACTCTGCATATAAGTTAAATAAGCAGGGTGACAATATACAGCCTTGACGTACTCCTTTTCCTATTTGGAACCAGTCTGTTGTTCCATGTCCAATTCTAACTGTTGCTTCCTGACCTGTATACAGGTTTCTCAAGAGGCAAGTCAGGTGGTCTGGTATTCCCATCTCTTTCAGAATTTTCCACAGTTTATTGTGATCCATGCAGTCAAAGGCTTTGGCATGATCAATAAAGCAGAAATAGGTGTTTTTCTGGAACTCTCTTGCTTTTTCGATGATCCAGTGGATGTTGGCAATTTGATCTCTGGTTCCTCTGCCTTTTCTAAATCCAGCCTGAACATCTGGAATACCATGGTTCATGTATTGCTGAAACCTGGCTTGGGGAATTTTTAGCATTACTTTGCTAGCGTGTGAGATGAGTGCAATTGTGCGATAGTTTGAGCATGCTTTGGCATTGCCGTTCTTTGGGATTGGAATGAAACTGACCTTTTCCAGTCTTGTGGCCACTGCTGAGTTTTCCAAATTTGCTGACATATTGAGTGCAGCACTTTCACAGCATCATCTTTTAGAATTTGAAATAGCTCAACTGATATCCACTAGCTTTGTTGGTAGTGATGCTTCCTAAGGCCCACCTGACTTCACATTCCAGTATGTCTGGCTCTAGGTGAGTGGGAGTGATCACCCCTTCGTGATTATCTGGGTTGTGAAGATCTTTCTTGTACAGTTCTTCTGTGTTCTTGCCACCTCTTAATATCTTCTGCTTCTGTTAGGTCCGTAGGATTTCTGTCCTTTATTGGTAGCCCATCTTTCCATGAAATGTTCCCTTGGTATCTCTAGCACACATTATAGCTATGTTTTCTAAATATGTACTTAACCCATGGACAAAAGAAAACATCATATAACAATCCATAATGTACTTGGAATGAGTCTGATCTCATTAGATGTTTCCACCTTTGATAAATTTTCCTCACTTGCTAAAATTATTGAATATAAAAATCATTTCATAAATCCATTTTAGCAGAATCAGGGAGATATCTGTGTAATTAATAATGATTACAACACATTTCTTCTGAAATGTAGACTCTAATTTAAAAAAACTTGTAAACTCTTTAGTTGTTTTTTTTAAAATGGCAAATCATAGCAAACATCTAACTTTGCGTGTGTACATGCTAAATTGCTTCAGTCATATCTGACTCTTTGTGACCCGAAGGGCTGTAGCCCTCCAGGCTCCTCTGTCTTGGATTCTCCAGGCAAGAATACTGGAGTAGGTTGTCGTTCCTTCCTCCAGGAGGGAACGATATTGTTCCCCAATTCAGGAGTCAAACTCCATGTCTCTTATCTGCTGAATTGGCAGGTGGGTTCTTTATAACTATCATCACCTGGGAAGCCCTAGCTAATTCTACCGATATATTTTTCAAATCCCTGAAAGTGAGTATTGTTGTTATAATTTTGGAAGAGTCAGGCATTTGCAAACCTGATCTTGGAACATTTGGAGATATCTTGAAGGCAGAGCTAGGACAAAATTTAATGGCCAGAGCCTCAACAGTTTCAAGGAAATCACACTGTTTCTATAAAGTTAGCAATAATTGAAAAGATAAATCAGTCTCAGATAGAAAATTTGCAAGAAGATATTTATAAGCATTCATGTTTAAAGTTAAAATTCACCATGAATTCATTAATAATTTATCCAAAAATAGGAGATATTAATTTCATTATTACTAAATTATTATTAAACAAGGTACAATCAATGATTTAAATCAAGCTGGGCTAATTGAGAATGAATTATCATCATCCTCTGTGAGAATATTGCCCATTAATTACCTCTGAAGTCCAAAGGATTATTATGCATTTATTCTTGTAAATTATGGCTCCATGGTAAATTGGATAAGATTTTAATATTTTAACATTCATTAAATTCTGAAAGCTTAGAGCCAGCATAGTGATGAGCAAGCCTGTTTTGTCCTCTAATGAGAATAATTCAGTTACAACTAATTGCCATCATTATCATATATTTATATAAATTCAGATTAACCTATAGATTTAAAGTTAATATTTATATTTTACATATTTCATTTTAGAATTAAGGAATATAGGTTTAGTTTCTAATATTAAACAACTTGCTACTCTTAAACATAAAAACTTAAACATGTGCAATGTTGGTAATCATTTTTATTTTATACTTAGCATGCAAACTATACAATTAAAGCTAACTTGCATTAGCTTTAAACTGTTCCTTAGTCTGTGATATATGTACTCATTCATGTTTTCATATTTGTAGCTAGTGATGGATTGAGATGAAAGACTGAAGTGTCTGGGGAGAGGGCAGCTTCTCTAGAAGTACACAGGCTTCATGAGGATGGAATAGAACTCTAAATATAAGTCAGAGTACTGTTAACCACAAGGAATGGAAATGGATAACTGGCTTCTGAAAATATAAATATTGACTATAGGAACAGAGGAAAAAATACCCCCAAAATAACAGAAAGGAGAATCAATTTGGCTTAGAAATAATCCTATTTGAATCATCAGGGAAAGTGAACTAACCTGCTAATAAACTGCGAATAGCCCATTCTGTAATGTGAATTTGAGCTCTTCCCCAGTATTTTATTAGTCAAATTAGAAATATATAAATTTGGGGAAGGAATTCAACAGCTATTTTTACTGGCTAGTTTGATGGTCTTATTGTGTCATTATACAAGCATCTATATATTAATTAAAATGCTAGCTTACCAATATATTAAGGGACCTGATGACTCTTGATGATATTGCTATAAGTATATAAATGATTAAATTGACAATCCTGTAAGCTTAGACCCAGATGTAAATTTGCCCCGACCTCTAACCATATGTTTTTAGTTTTTTAAAAAACATTGATTACTCTAGCATTTTTTCCATGGATGCACTGATTTTAATGCTTTATAATAGTGAATATACACACTGCATTAACTTAAGAATCTCATGATCAAATTAGATACCAAGTCCTGTGATTTTTTAAATAAATACACCTAATATTTTTTAGTAACAGTCTATTAATAGTAGAAATGACATGGAAAATCTTATCTTTATGTAGGTAGTAGCTATTTACTTCAATTCCATGAGGTCCTTGAAAATAAGAAATGAGATTTAAAAAAAGCAGACTAAAATATTAAGAAATGAAAAAAAAATATTTTGAGTGTTTTTATTTCATCTCAAATGTATATATTTCCCCCTTACAACAAAACCATCCCAATTGTTCCAAACATTGAAAACAGTATCTACTTCTACTTAACAGAAAAAACTAATAAACAATTCTTTGTGTTTCCATTGGGTATTGCAGTGACTTAACTGTATGACTGCTTTCAGTCAGAAAGTAGAGAATGAAGTAGGCCAGAAATAGCAAAGTTAAAAAAAAAAAATCGAGTCCATTCTTGCTGTAATCTGCTTTTTGTCTTTATTATACCAGATTTTGTCTCAAAATAATTGTAAAATATACCCAATAAATATTTCTACCAAGAGAAAGGTGCTAAAATCCCAAATCTGATATTTGGATTTAATGAATTTTTATATATGTTCTGATTTCATTAGCTGCCATTCCCATCTCCTCATTAATATGATATGAGATACTCAGATTTTTAAATTTGCTTTGTTTTTCTTATTGGGGCCAAGACTGAATGAAGAATGTTGTGTCATCTATTTTGCAAGTCATTCATTTATTTCTTTAACAGCCATTTGTTAGTCACCTACAATTTGGTAGTTATTACAAGACAAATAGATAAAGAAGATTGACATTGTTTTCTGCACTCAGAAAAAGCCTAGTCTAGGAAGAATTATTTATAATTAATATGTTTGTAATTGTTTGTATAAAATATATACTATGTAATATATAATGCATATTATATATATAGTGTGTATCATTTATATATAGTATTTTATATTCATGAAGAAATAAATACTAACCTCTTAATAGTGAGATCTGAATAGTGAATAGGCATTATAATCGTGAAGATAAATGGAGACAGTGTATATCACACACAGGGTGAAAGTCATTATACTGGAGAGACCTTGCCGCTTCCAAATATCTTAATGATGGTCAATATGTCAGAGTCCTAGAAAAAAGAAAGAGTATCCCAAACTTAGATGGTAACTGTGGCTGAAGAGGATAGAGATTTGTGCACCATGTTAAGAACAAAGCATGTTTCTATAATTGCCAAAGAAAATAGCTAAAGAGGGTACTTAAGGAGAGTGGTAACGTGGTAAGTTTTGCATTTTATATGTAGTCATTTTATTGTATTTTATTTCTTTTTTTTTCATTTATTTATATTAGTTGGAGGCTAATTACTTTACAATATTGTAGTGGTTTTTGCCATGCATTGATATGAATCAGCCATGAATTTATATGTAGTCATTTTAAAGTGCTATTGATTTCTTGGAAAGAGTCATACAGGAGTAGGAACAAGAAGAGGCATTTGAAGGAAGTCATATGAGAGACAACTGTGACTTGGGTTCTGGTATGGAAAGTGAAACTGAAACTTATGATGGAATATTTGGAATATAAATAGCATTATGTATGTATAGATTAGTGATCTTTTACTTCCTTCTCACAAAAATCCAGCATGAGAAATATTAAAGGTTGTGGCATTTCCCCCAATTGATTTAGTGTGTCTTAGAATAAAGAGTAAAACTCAAGTGTTTGAGTTCAAAGCCTGAGAAGGGGTGTGTGTGTGTGTGTGTGTGTGTGTGTGTGTGTGTGTGTGATCGTATGCTCCTATGCACTCATACCAAATGTTGTAGAAGGACACCTAAAATGAGAAATGAAAAGTCTATATTGGATTTAGCACTGTGAATGCTATTGAGTTTGGGAATGTTGCTTTGTTTGTTGATATGGGTAGCTGTTATGTAGAGCAATATGCACCAATCTCAGACTTTTGGAGTTTGAATCCTAACTCTGTCATCTAGCACCTGTGTGATGTAATGAATATAATTCAACTTCTTTCTCTCTTTGTTTCTTCATCTGTAAAGTAGTATAATGATGTATAGGTCATTAGGAAATTGGTATTATTGAGTTAACCAATTGTAAATTACTCTTTGGCATGCATTACCTGTTTAGTATATATCATTGGAATGATGATAATTATGGTGATGGCAAAGAAAGATGAGCTAGATTTTTTGTGAGTCAAAGGGAGATGGATAATTGGAGATAGTAAGTATATATAACTCTTGGGAGAAGTAAATTTTTTAATAATTTTATTTATTTATTTACTTATTTTTGGCTGTGCTGGGTCTTTGTTGGTGCACGGGCTCTTCTCTAGTTGAGGTGAGTGGGGGCCACTCTCTAACTGAGGTGTGCGGGCTTCTCATAGTTTTGACTTCTCCTGTTGTAGAGCGTAAGATCTCTAAAGCATGCGGGTTTCAGTAGCTGCAGTTCCAGGGCTGTAAAGCACAGGCTTAATAGCTGAGGTGCATGGGCTTAGTTGCTCCATGGTATGTGCCATCTTCCCAGGTCAAGGATCAAACCCAAGTCTCCTACATTAGCAAGTGGATTCTTTACCACTGAACCACCCAGGGGAACCCTGGAAAAGTAAATTATTGAAGTGATGCATCAAGTAGGAAATATAGTGATGCATCAATGCAGGAAATAATTTGACCATTCCCAAATGGAGACCTAATTTTTCCCTCATCTCCGTGGAGATAATCTTTATTTGCCTGGCAATCTTTAGGGTCATCATATAGTAACAGTGTGATTTAGGGTGAAGGTTGAATACACATGACAGTCTTAAAGTAGGAGAGGCCAGGTCAGAAAAAACAATCATGTGCTTTAGGGTAGGGTCATTGTGTCACATGTTATTACTTGATCTGAAGTTCAACCTTTGGGGCAATAAATCATCATGCCTATGTAGTGAAGCTCCAATAAAAACTGGACACTTTAGATTTATGAATTTACAGATATATTGTCAAGCATATTATAACACATCAATTACAGAAGGAAAATATGTCCTGAAAAAAATATCTTCAAGCTGAATGTAATTTTGGGCATGCTCATGTACACCCCCAGTGAATTTACAGTTAATGTCAGAAGTGAGGATCATTTACTGTGGACTCTCCCCTTTAACCTTGCAAATGTACCCTAATTTCTTGAAGTTTATGTCCTAAGCCTTGAGTAGACTTGGCATTCTGATGACTGTGCCTTCAGACCATGAAGTTTGATTAGCTTGAGATTTTCTCTAGCCAAAGGAAATTAAGTTATGTAGGAGTGTTCTTTAATTATGTTCATAAAATACTTCATGGTATTTATTTAAAATGTAAAACTACAGGGGAAAAAATTAAAGAAAAAAATGGGCCCTAAACTACTGAAATAAACTACTAAATAAACTACTAAAATACTGAAAAAACTACTGAATACTGTGGTTGTAATATGTGGCATACTTTATTTCAGAACTCTATTGATATCTCTCTTATCAATTTATTTACAGCTCAAAAATAAATAGAGATTAGAAAAGTATCACTCTAAATATGTAGTGTAAGAGTGTATTAAGTTAATATTGTCTTGAATTTTAAAAAAAAAGTTAAAAAGTGAATTGAAAGAACTGGTGTATTGACAATAACTTAGCAAGTTATCTTCAATTCTTAAGAACAAAACTTACTAAATTTAGGAAAAATGAAAATAACCAAGGATAAGAGTATTTTAGGAACTAATATTTTAACATAATGAGAAATGATAGATATTCTGCTTTTAATGACAAAGAGATTTGCACACAGTTCTTTCTTTCCTGCCCTTACATCTTGATTATGTAAGTTTATACTGTTCTCGTTTTACAGATATTCTTTTGTGCAAACACAGATCTCTAAATTGCTAAACTCAGTTCTAAGTCCAAGCAAGTCATTTTGCCTCTTAGAATCATTCATTTACAAAGGCTTCCTTATCTTGTTTTACTTCTTGGTTGGCTGAATTTATCATTGATTTTTTTCAATAATGTATAATAAATACAATATTCTATGAGAGTATCTTTTTAGTCACTTAGTTCACAACTTGTCAGCTTAACCTGGTATCATAATTTACCTCCTCATAACTTTATTGATAACATAATCATCTAGACTTGGAAATTATGCTGAATTTAAGACCAGTCTTATATTCTCTTGTTTAGAACATCCTTTGATAAACAAGCAACCATTCTTTAAGATAACAAATTTGCTGCAAAAAGAGAGAAAATTTACGTAATTTCAGCCTCTAAATAGGGACCACATGTACACCCATGGCGAATTCATGTCAATGTATGGCAAAATCAATGCAATATTGTTAAGTAATTAGCCTCCAATTAAAATAAATAAATTTAAAATAAAACAAAATTCATGTCAATGCATGACAAAACCCACTGAAATGTTGTAAAGTGATTGGCCTCCAACCAATAAAATAATATTTAAAAAAAAAATAAAATAAAAAAATAAAATAAAATAAAACAAAATTTAAAAAAAGGTAACCAAGTTCAAAACTTATCTATCTCTCACTACTGATTTTCAGAATTTCAAATATCAGAATTAAAGTAAAACAAAGCTACTAAAAGTAATTAAAAATTTATCTGCAATGCAAAATAGAAATGACAAGTGCAAAGAGGACAGTACTTTTCTGTTTTCCCTTTTATTCAAAGAAGCAATGCAGTATAGAGTTGGCCGTTTCTAGAGTAAAATGTATGTCAGCCAGAATGATGTCAGCCAACTAAAAATCTCAAAGCTAAGGGAGAATTATCATAGGAACAAATCAATAGAAAATTCTGAAAACTGAAATGATCTGACTCTAGTTTGCATTCACACACTCTTATAATTTCAGTTTCTCCAAACTCATAGCTCTCAGAAAAGAAGATTTTAAGGAATGACAATTGTGACCATAAAGCAAAATACAGAATATGTCAGAGGAATAGGTGGACGTGGAGTACATTTCTCCATGGATACACCAGGAATACAGCTTCAGACACAGAATTTCGTGCAGAACACCAGCTGAGAGTGGACAGGAGTACCTGACCAGTGGAAATGGATATATAGAACCAAGCAAAACTTGGTAGGATGAAGGAACTAGGGGGGAAAGCAGGAGTGTTAGTAGGAATGGACCTGCCCTCAGCGGGTGGGGGAACAGAAGCAGGAGTCGAATCCCCACATTGGGGCAATTGTCTGAGTCAGAGGAGAAACATTTAAGGCTGAGAGTGAAACAGCTGATCTGTGGAAGCCTAAATGGAATGAGAATCAGACAGTCCTTGTCTCAGCCACACATACCCTGGACAGGGACGCAGGTCCCCTAGAAGGCATAGAAGATGGGAGCTGGAATTTGGGGATTGTGGAGCAATCCAAGGGTGAGGGCTGCTGTTGACTGTGGAGATGGATCAAGGGGATGTGAGGGAGGGGATTGTGGTGGGAAATGCCTGTGGAGGAAAAGGCAGCCATGGAGGCAAAGTGATACTGCCGAGTCAGGTATAAGGGGTGGAGCCATCACCATAGGCTCTCTCTCCCCACATGCCAGCACCGGCAACTGAACAACAGAGACTGCCCGTCAAATGCCTGAGACACTGATATACAGAGTGGGACCCCACCCAGGGTGCTCCTTAAAGTGCCTGATGCACTGATCTACAGAGTAGGACCCAGCCAGGGGGACCCATCTATGTGCCTGATGTGCCAAGCAACAGAGGAGGACCCCAGGCAAGGGAGCCCTCTGAGTGCCTGAATGGGCGGAGCTATGGAGAAAGACTGGCCAAAGAGACCATCTGACTGCCAGCTACAAGAGGATTGAAAAAAACTCTGATATGGCCATGACGCCTGAGGCAGACACAGCCTGTGTCCCTGCACACTTGGCTCTGCCAGGATGCCCACAAGTCAAGCAGCTGTGCCACCTTCACACTCAACTCTCACTGGGGCAGAGCTGCCACAGGCAAAAAAAAAAGTCTTGTGTCTAAGCACGCAGGATCTCTTTGGTTAAGTTCCTGTGGATGGTGGCCTGCCAAGCTTCTCTGTCAGCGGAGTTCTCCAGGCAAGAAAACTGGAGTGTATTGGCCAGTACTGGTTGCCATACCCTTCCAGAGCACCATTTTTCCTGCTGCCCTAGTCACCAACTTGCCTGAATACTTGGTGCTGCCAGAAGCCCTGCGACCAAAGCAGCTGAACCACCTCCAGAGCTGGCCCTCACTGAGGTGACCGAAGTCCTCCAGGGTAGCCTCAGGAACAAACCACAGTGGACAACTCACATGAAGAGGTGGAAATAAATCCACGATTGAAACCCAGGTGCAGTGTGGCTAGGGAAGAAGACCCATAACCTTGCCACCAGCTGTACAAGCTGCAGATTACATCCACACAATCAACTAGGCAGACTCTGTGTCTATGGAATACATAAAAGGACATTGAGAGCTCCCGCAAAAGAAAACATACTGATTCTGATACCTGTGGACATTGAAGACAAGAACACACAGGAGTAGGACCAGATTAGAATCTGAATTGCCCCCACAGCAGGTCCAGAGACCAGTACAGTGTTGGAGTGCATCCTAGGCAGGTGAGGTGGACTATGACTTCCAGTGAGGGAAAGGACTCTGACCACAGTGACTCAAAAAACATTTATTATTCCTATGTTTTGACTTGTTCTGTGTATTCTTTTGGATATTCCCCCCCCGCCCCCACCATTGAATTTGTCAGTTTCATTGGCGCTATGAAATATAATTAAACTTTTGAGCTTTTATTTTTTTCTCAGTCACATTTTTTATTGTTGTTATAAACCTCTGACTCTACATTTCACTTTTGCAGTTCTGTGGAGTTTTACTTTTTTGTTTGTTTGTTTGTTTGTTTTTCTTTCTTTCTTCTTCCTTTTTTTAAAATTCTTTTCTCTTTCTAAATTTTAATTCTTTAAACCTATTTTTATTTTTTCTACATTTATTCCTTTGCTTTTTCTACTGTTCTTTTCCTATTGAAGTTAATCTTTAATATATATAAATCTTCTTTACCTACCTGTATTTAACTTGGCATATCTGTTCTTTCTTTCTTTTCCTCTCAACATATTTGTTAGTTTTGTTTTCATTGCTTTATTCCCCACTTGGCACCTTGCTTTAGCTTTGTTTTCCAGTTTGTGCTTTAGTTAGTTTTGTTCTTAACTGGTAAATATAATTTTTGGTTTTCTTTGTTCTCCAGGTCAATCTATTGTACTTTATTTTTCTTGGACTGTTTTGATTTTGTTTATGCATGTACATATATATGTGTATATTCCATTATTTTAATTATTATTTGCCTGATTTTGTAAATGCCGTTTGCCTGGGGTTTATTTTTGGTTTCTCATTTTGGGGTATGTGTTTAGGTCTCACTTAATGCCATTACAAATCATTTGTGGAATCTTCATTCCTGAACAGAGATCAAGCCGTGAGTCTTTGGAGTGGGAGTACTGACTCCAAGACCCTAGACTCCCAGAGAATTAATGCTAGGGAATATCAAATAATGAGAACTTACACAAATGAAACCACTTGAATACAAGATCCAACATCACCCAACCATCAGTAGCACCCTGTGCAGGACACCTCATCTAAACAACAAACAAAAATACAAACCCAGTCAGCAGCAGACAGGATTACCACCTCACTCAGCCTTACTGATCAGAGGAAAAACAAGCAAACAAACAAAAAAGCTCAGCACAAATCACCCTATATGAAGTTTACACAAATTACTGGACCAAACTTAGAAGGGCAGAAACCAAAAGAAAGAAAGAATTCAACCTGAAGCCTAGGGAAAGACCTCAAACACAGTAAGGTACAAAAAATAATGAAAAGGCAGAGAAATACTACACAAATGAAGGAACATACTAGAAACATAGAAGTACAAATAAGTGAAGAGGAAATAGGCAAACTACCTGAAAAAGAATTCAGAATAATGATAGTAAAGATGATCAAAATCCTTGAAAACAGAATGGAGAAAATGCAAGAATCAATTAACAAAAAGACTGAAAAGAATTAAAGAATAAACATGCAGAGACAAACAACACAATTACTGAAATTAAACATACTCTGGAAGGAATCTAAAGCAGAATATCTGAAGCAGAAGCTTGAATCAGTGAACTGGAAGGTAAAATGGTGGAAATAACTTCTGAAGAGCAGAAGAAAGTAAAAATAAATAAATAAATAAAAAGGACTGAGGATAGTCTCAGAGACCACTGGGAAAATATCAACCATACCAACATTCAAATTATAGAAGAAGCAGAGAAAAAGAAAGGGTATGAGAAAATTTTTGAAGAGATTATAGTTGAAAATTTCCCCAATGTGGAAAAGGAAATAGTCAATCGAGTCCAAGATACATAGAGTCCCATACATGATAAACCCAAGGAGAAACATGCCAAGACACATACTAATCAAACTAACAAAGACTAAGCACAAAGAAAGAATATTAAAAGCAGCTAAGGAAAAGCAAAAAATAACATACAAGGGAAACCTCATACATTTAACAGCTGATCTTTCAGCAGAAACTGCAGACCAGAAAGGAATGACAAGATATATTTAAAGTACTGAAAGGGAAAAAATCTACAACCAAGATTACTGTACTCAGCTAGGATCTCATTCAAAATTTATGGAAAAATCAAAAACTTTTCAAACAAGCCAAAGTTAAGAGAATTCAATACCACCAAACCAGCTTTACAACAAATGTTAAAGGGACGCATATAGTCAAGAAATGCAGTAAAGATCTACAAATTCAACCCCAAACAAGTAAGACAATGGCAATAGGAACATATATATCAATAATTACTTTAAATGTAAATGGATGAAATTCTCTAACCAAAAGACACAGATTGACTGAATGGATAAAAAAACAAGACCGGTATATCTTCTGTCTGCAAGAAACCCACTTCGTACCTCAAGACACACAGAGACTGAAAGTGAGAGGATGGAAAAATATATTCCATAGAAATGGAAAGCAAAAGAAAGATGGAGTAGTAAGCTTCATATCAGACAAAATGTTGTTGAATCACTCAGTCGTGTCTGACTCCTGTGACCTCATAGACTGTAATATACCAGGCTCCTCTGCCCATGGGATTTCCCAGGCAAGAATACTGGAGTGGATTGCCATTTCTTTCTCTAGGGGATCTTTCTGACCCCGGGATTGAACCCATGCCTTCTGCTTGGCAGGTGAATTCTTTACCACTGAGCTACCTGGGAAGCCTGGTTTAATCACTAAGTTGACTCTTTTGCAACACCACAGACCATAGCCTCCCAGGCTCCTCTGTCCATGGGATTTCCCAGGCAAGAATACTGGAGTGGGTTGTCATTTCCTTCTCCGGGGGATCTTCCCAACTCAGGGATTGAACCTGCATCTCCTGTGTTGGCAGGTAGATTTTTTACCACTCCAGGGAAGCCCCAGATATGTTGTTAATGACTACTGATTAAATTAGATTGTAGTCAGAGGACACAGTGTGATTTCTATCTTTGAAAATTTATGGACACTTATTTGCTGGCCTAGAACATGGTCTAAATTGGTGAACATACCATGTGCATTTGAAAAAACATATATCTTGTGGTTATTGAATATATAAAATAAACATTAAAATAAAGAATATTACAAGAGATAAGAAAAGGACAATATATAATGATCAAAGGATCAATCCAAGAGGAAGACATGACAATTTTAAATATCTATGCACCCAACATAGGAGCACCTCAATACATAAAACAAACACTAACAGACATAAAAGGAGAAATTGACAGTAGAACTATATTAATAGGAGACTTTAACACCCCAGTCACACCAATAGACAGATCATCAAAACAGAAAATTAATAAGGAAACACAATTCTTAAAGGATACTTTAGATGAGATGGATCTCATTGATATCTTCAGGACATTCCATCCAAATGCAGAAGAATATACCTTCTTCTCAAGTGCACATGGAACATTCTCCAGGAGAGACCACATCTTGGATCACAAATCAGACCTCAGTAAATTTAAGAAAATTGAAAGAGTATCAGGCATCTTCTCTGACCACAATGCTATGAGACTAAATATCAATTGCAAGAAAAAAAATGTAAGAAACACAATTACATGGAGATTAAACAATATGTTTCTAAATAACCAACAGGTTACTGCAGAAATCAGAGAAATCTAAAAATTTCTAGAAACAAATGACCATGAAAGCATGGCAACTCAAAACCTATGGGATACAGCAAAAGTAGTTCTAAGGGGGAAGTTTATAGCAATACAATCCTACCTCAAAAAACAAGAAAAATATCAAATAGGAAACTTAACTTTATACTTAAAGCAACTGGAAAAAGAAGAAAAAAACACACACACACAGCATTAGCAAAAGGAAAGAAATCATAAATATCTGAGCAAAAATAAATGAAAGAAACAATAGTGAAGCTTAATAAAACTAAAATCTGGCTCTTTGAGAAGATAAAGAAAATTGAGAAGCCTTTAGCCAGACTCATCAAGAAAAAGAGAGAAGAATCAAATCAACAAAATTAGGAATGAAAAAGGAGAGGTTGCAACAGACAATGCAGAAATACAAAGGATTATAAGAGATTATTATGAACAGCTATATGGCAATAAACTGGATAACCTGGAAGAAATGGACAGATTCTTAGAAAAGGTCAATCTTCCAAGACTGAACCAGGAAGAAATAGAAATTATAAACAACTAAGTTACAAGCACTGAAATTTAAGCTGTGATCAAAATTCAACCCCCCGCCACCCCCCCAAAAAAAAAGCCCAGGACCAGATGGATTTACAGGAGAATTCTATCAAACATTTAGAGAAGACCTAATGCCTATCCTTCTAAAACTTTTAAACAGTTGCAGAGGAAGGAACACTTCCAAATTTATTCCACAAGGCCAACATTATCCTGATACCAAAACCAAACAAAGACAACACAAAAGAAGAAAACTACAGACCAATATCACTGATGAACAAATTGAAAGATAAAAACCATATGATCATCTCAATAGATTCAGAGAAAGGCCTTTGACAAAATTCAGCACCCATTTATGATTAGAACTCTTCAAAAAATGGGCATAGAGGGAACCTACCTCAACATAGTGGAGGCCATATATGATAAGCCTACAGCAAGCATTATTTGCAATGGTGAAAAACTGAAAGCATTCCCCCTAAGATCATGAACAAAGACAAAGGTATGCAGTTTCACCACTATTATTTAACATAGTTCTGGAAGTCCTAACTACAGCAATCAGAGAATAAAAAAATAAATAAAAGGAATCCAGATCAGAAGAGAGAAGTAAAGCTCTCACTGTTTGCAGATGACATGATACGGTACATAGAAAACCCTAAAGATAGTATCAGAAAATTACTAAAGCTAATCAGTAAATTTAGCAAAGTTGCAGGATACAAAATCAATACACAGAAATCACTTGCATTTCTATGTACTAACAATGAAAAATCAGAAAGAGAATTTAAGGAATAAATCCCATTCACCATTGCAACAAAAAGAATTAAATATCTAGGAATAAACTTACCTAAGGAGACAAAAGAACTATATACAGAAAATTATAAGACACTAATGAAAGAAATCAAAGATGACATAAACAGATGGAGAGATATTCCACGTTCTTGGATAGGAAAAATTAGTATTGTGAAAATGACTATATTAACAAATGCAATCTACAGATTCAATGTGATCCCTATCAAATTACCAATGGCATTTTTCACAGAACTAGAACAAAAAATTTCACAATTCTATGGAAACACAAAAGACGCCAAATAGCCAAAGCAGTCTTTAGAAAGAAGAATGGAGCTGAAGGAACAGACCTTCCTGACTTCAGATTGTACTACAAAGCTGCTGTCATTAAGACAGTATGGTACTGGCACAAAACAGAAATACAGACTTGAATGAAATACATAAATACATAAATGTAACAAGATAAAAGGACCATAAATATACCCATGCACCTATAGGTACCTTATTTTTGATGAAGGAGACAAGTATATACAATGGGGCAAAGACAGCCTCTTCAATAAATGGTGCTGGGAAAACTGGACAGCTACATTTAAAAGAATGAAATTAGAACACTTCCTAACAGCATACACGAAGATAAGATGGATTAAAGACCTACATGTAAGACCAGAAACTATAATACTCTTAGAGGAAAACATAGGCAGAACCTTCGATGACATAATCAAAGAAACATAAATGATGACATAAATCAAAGAAAGATCCCCTATGACCCACCTCCTAGAGTAATGGAAATAAATCAAAGAAAGATCCCCTGTGACCCACCTCCTAGAGTAATGGAAATTAAAACAAAAGTAAAGAAGTGGGACCTGATTAAACTTAAAAGCTTTTGCACAGCAAAGGAAACTATAAGCAGCATGAATAGACATCCCTCAGAATGGGAGAAAATAATAGCAAATGAAACAAATGACAAAGGATTAATTTCCAAAATATACAAGTAGCTCATACAACTCAATGTCAGAAAAACAAACAACCCAATCAGAAAGTGGGAAAAATATCTAAATAGACATTTCTTCAAAGAAGACATAAAGATGGCTAAAAAACATATGAAAGATGCTCAACATTGGTCATTATTCAGTTCAATTCAGTTCAGTCGCTCAGTCATGTCCGACTCTTTGCGACCCTGTGAATCGCAGCACGCCAGGCCTCCCTGTCCATCACCAACTCCCGAAGTTTACCCAAACTCATGTCCATCGAGTTATTGGTGCTATCCAGCCATCTCATCCTCTGTCATTCTCTTCTCCTCCTGCCCCCAATCCCTCCCAGCATCAGGGTCTTTTCTAATGAGTCAACTCTTCGCATGAGGTGGCCAGAGTATTGGAGTTTCAGCTTCAGCATCAGTCCTTCCAACGAACACCCAGGACTGATCTCCTTTAGAATGGACTGGTTGGATCTCCTTGCAGTCCAAGGAACTCTCAAGAGTCTTCTCCAACACCACAGTTCAAAAGCATCAATTTTTTGTCACTCAGCCTTCTACACAGTCCAACTCTCACATCCATACATGACCACTGGAAAAACCATAGCTTTAACTAGATGGAACTTTGTTGGCAAAGTAATGTCTCTGCTTTTTAATATGCTATCTGGTTGGTAATAGCTTTCCTTCCAAGGAGTAAGCGTCTTTTAATTTCATGGCTGCAGTCACGATCTGCAGTGATTTTCAAGCCCCCAAATATAAAGTCTGACATTGTTTCCACTGTCTCCCCATCTATTTCCCATGAGGTGATGGGACCAGATGCCATGATCTTAGTTTTCTGAATGTTGAACTTTAAGCCAACTTTTTCACTCTCCTCTTTCACTTTCATCAAGAGACTTTTTAGTTCCTCTTCACTTTCTGCCATAAGGGTGGTGTCATCTGCATATCTGAGGTTATTGGTGTTTCTCCCGGCAATCTTGATTCCAGCTTATGCTTCCTCCAGCCCAGCATTTCTCATAATATACTCTGCCTATAATTTAAGTAAGTAGGGTGACAATATACAACCTTCACGTACTCCTTTTCCTATTTGGAACCAGTCTGTTCTTCCATGTCCAGTTCTAACTGTTGCCTCCTGACCTGCATACAGGTTTCTCAAGAGGCAAGTCAGGTGGTCTGATATTCCCATCTCCTTCAGAGTTTTCTGCATTTTTTTTGTGATCCACACAGTCAAAGGCTTTGGCATAGTCAATGAAGCAGAAATAGATGTTTTCCTGGAACTCTCTTGCTTTTTCAGTGATCCAGCAGATGTTGGCAATTTGATCGCTGGTTCCTCTGTTTTTTCTAAAACCAGCTTGAACATCTGGAAGTTCACAGTTCACGTATTGCTGAAGCCTGGCTTGGAGAATTTTGAGCATTATTTTACTAGCGTGTGAGATGAGTGCAATTATGTGGTAGTTTGAGCATTCTTTGGCATTGCCTTTCTTTGGGATTGTAATGAAAACTGACCTTTTCTAGTCCTGTGGCCACTGCTGAGTTTTCCAAATTCGCTGGCATATTGAGTGCAACACTTTCACAGCATCATCTTTTAGGTCATTATTAGAGAAATCCAAATCAAAACCACAGTGAGTTATCACCTCACACCAGTAATAATGGCCATCATAAAACAGTCTACAAACAATAAATACTGGAGAGGTCATGGAGATAAGGGAACACTTTTGCACTGTTGGTGGGCATGTAAATTGATACAGTCACTATGGAAATTGGTATGGGGATTCCTTAAAATCTAGGAATACAACCACCATATGACCCATCAATCCCACTCCTAGACATATACCCTGAGGAAACCAAAATTGAAAAAGACACATGTATCCCACTGTTCATTGCAGCACTATTTACAATAGCTAGAACATGGAAGCAGCCTAAATGTCCATCAACAGATGAATAGATAAAGAAGTTTTGGTATGTATACATAATGGAATATTACTCAGTCATAAAAAGGAACACATTTGAGTCAGTTCTAATGAGGTGGATGAACCTAGAACCTATTGTACAGAGTGAAGTAAGTCAGAAAGAGAAAGATAAATATTGTATTCTAATGCGTATATACAAAATCTAGAAAAATGTTACTGAAGAATTTATTTACAGGGCAGCAATGGAGAAACAGAGAATAGACTCATGGACATGAGGAGAGGGGAGGAAGGGTGAGATGTATGGAAAGAGTAACATGGAAATTTACATTACCGTTTGTAAAATAGATAGCCAACACGAATTTGTTGTATGGCTCAGGAAACTCAAACAGGGGCTCTGTACCAACTTAGAGGTTTGGGATGGGGAGGGAGATGGAAGGGAGGTTCAAATGATGGGAGAAAGTTTCAAACACATCCATGTGTACCTATGGCTGATTTGTGTTGAGGTTTGACAGAAAACAACAAAATTCTGTAAAGCAATTATCCTTCAATTGAAAAAATGAATTAAAAAAAAGTGAATGTACTTCTTAGCATTCCTCAATAAACAAACAGGAGTTAGATGTCTTACTGTTGATTTCCAACTCTATTAGTAAAGAGCCCTGCTAATTTTGGTCACTTAATCATTTCTCTACTGCTCAGCTTCTTATCTCCAACAACAGATTCAAAGTTTTTTTGATCTGCATTCTACTCATACTTGTGTATTGCTAAATGCTTCAAGTGTTGGGATAGGAAAAACTGAGTAAAAGGAAAATGAATGAATTGAGGATCCAATAAACCTCTCTACTTTTTGCTTACCATTTTCTTTGAAAGAGAAAATAAGGTCTGCTAATAAAAGAAGTATAAATTTTATTTTTAACTTTACAATTCAATTATGCTATATAAATTTGTTTTTACTATATGTGGTACAGTGTTGGCAGAGAAAATATGCAGAATAAATAGCTGTTTATTTTCTGTTCATCAGGCATCCATAATAAATTTTCTTTTATAATCTTAATGCTTTCAACTTTTACTAGTCTCAACCCCATTGCTATTCTCTAATATATAACATCTTCAGGAGATATCATAAAAATCAGATTTTCCTTAATGGAGTAGTTATCTCAGTGAGAACACTTCCAAGGTTAAGCACCATATCCACATAATATGGCAGTCAGTGCCTGGACATGATTGATGAAAGTATTAGAGTCAGTCACTGAGTCAGGAAGTAAGATGGAGAAATGTCATGTATTCAAGTTCACTGGGCATACAAGTTAATATGCAGCAAATAATAAAAATCAACAATGCATTACTGAACTAAAACTTGAAGAGAATTATGTAGGTAAAGGACAAACTGTTGAAATATATTTAATATTATACTGCTTTGCATTAAAATTATTACTTAATTCTACATCATTAGTAGTGAAAACTAATTACTTCTTTCATGTCCTAAAGGACCAAGAGAATGAGAAATTAAACTTTTTTACTTCCAGTTAAGGACATTAAAGCTAATTAGATTACCAAAATACAACCAGGAAATATACCAAGCATATAAAAATATGCTTCAATGGTTGAAAAGTTTAATAATTCATTTTTGAGATGGCTTATAATTAAAGCTCTGCTGTCAAAGCTAGTGGATACGATGGAATTCCAGTAAGTAAAGTCATTCAGTCGTGTCCGACTCTTTGTGACCCCACGGACTGTAGCCTACCAGGCTCCTCTGTCCATGGGATTTTCCAGGCAAGAGTACTGGAGTGGGTTGCCATTTCCTTCTCCAGGGGATCTTCCTGACCCAGGGATCGAACCCGGGTCTCCAGCATTCAGACAGACGCTTTATCGTATGAGCCATCAGGGAAGAGCTATTCAAAACCCCGAAGGACGATGCTATCAAAGTGATGCACTCAATATGTCAGTAAATATGGAAGACCCATCAGTAGCCACAGGACTGGAAAAGGTCAATCCTCATCCAAATTCCCAAGACAGGCAGTACTATGGAATGTTCAAACCATTGGACATTGCACTCATATCCCATGCTAGTAAGGTCATGCTTAAAATCTTGCATGCTAGGCTTCAGCATTATGCAAACCAAGAACTTCCAGATGTTCAAGCTGGGTTTAGAAAGACATAGTTTCTAGAGATCAAATTACCAACATTCACTGGATCATAGAGAAAGCAAGAGAATTCCAGAAAAATATCTACCACTGTTTCATCAACCATGCTAGAGCCTTTCACAATGTAAGATCATAATACTCTTTGGAAAGATCTTAAAGAGATGGAAATACCAGACCATAGTGTCTATCTCCTGAGAAACCTGTATGCAGGTCAAGAAGCAACAGTTAGAACCCTACATGGAACAACTGATTGGTTCAGGACTGAGAAATGAGTGTAACAGGCCTGTCTGTTGTCACCCTGTTTATTTAACCTATACTCTGAGCACATTATGAGATATGCCTGGTTGGATGAGTTGCAAGTTGGAATCAAGATAGGCAGGAGAAACATCAGCAACCTCGGATATGCAGATGATACCACACTAGTGGAAGAAAGCAAAGGAGAACTAAAGAGCCTCTTGATGAGAGTGAGAGAGAGGAGTGAAAAACATGGCTTAAAACTAAATATTAAAAAAAAAAAAAAAAAAAAAAAAAACTTAAATCATGTCATCCAGTCCCATTACTTCTTGGCAAATAGAAGGAAAAGGTGGAAGTAGTGATAGATTTACTCTTGCTGGGCTCTAAAATCACTGTGGATGGTGACTGAAGCCATGAATTCAGAGGATGATTGCTTCTTGGCAGGAAAGCTGTGACAAACCTATACAGTGTGTTGTAAAGCAGAGACATTCCTCTGCTGACAAAGGTCCGAATAGTCAAGGCTATGGTCTTTCCAGTGTTCATGTGCCACTGTGAGACCTGCACCATAAAGAAGGCAGAGCACCAAAGAACTGATGCCTTCAAACTGTGGTGCTGGAGAAGACTACTGAAAGTCCCTTGGACAGCAAGGAGATCAAACCAGTCAATCTTAAAGCAAATCAACCCTGAATACTCATTGGAAGGACTGATGCTCAAGGTCCAGTATTTTGTTCATCTGATGTGAACAGCCAGCTCATTGGAAAAATTCCTGATGCTGGGAAAGATTGTGGGTAGAAGGAGAAGATGACATCAGAGGATGAGATGGCTGGATGGCATCACTAATGCAATGAACATGAACTTGGGCAAACTTCAGGAGATGATGAGATGCAGGGAGGCTGGCTTGCTGTGGTCCATGGGGTCGCAAAGAGTCAGACATGACTGGACAACTGAACAACAAAATGATTAAAGAAATATCTTCTTCTCATATTGTTAGTAATTATAATGTGGTTCTCAGTTTATCATCCTCCTGCATGCATCATTTTTATGATATAACCTCATATTCTCTTACCTCTAAGATTAGAGTGGTCTGCCTTATCAGTTGGTCATGGATTCAACTGTGTGATTTGCTTTTTCCAATGGATATTAACTTATGTTCTGAGTTTTGCTCCCTTGAACCTTTGCCATTATCATGAAAGTATGCTCAGACTAATCTGCTGAAAGATGAAAGAAACATGGAGTCTAGCCAAAACACAAAAGTAGTCCCAGCCAAGATCAACCAAAATCAGTCAACATCTAACCATGTGAGTCTACAATATTAGAGACCACTGTATGTGAGAACAGCCAAGCCAGAAATGCTGACCAGATAATCACAGTCTAAATTGCAAGCATTCAGACTAATGGGTAAATAAATGCTGCATATATTTAGTCACTTGTTTTGGGGTAATATATAATTGGTGCAGAAGTCCCAACATTTTATTTACTCATCTACGCATAAAGTGAGATTTATTTATTTTCTAACATCTTGCATCTGTTTATCTCAAGATATGATTATGATATTTGCTATAAAATTAGAGCAAGACTGTTATTTACAACAAGAGTATATTCTTGAAATAAAAGATACTCAAATTTGATACTTAAAGAGTATTCCTTATATAGATACCAAGGGCAGTTTATTTTTTGGCAATTTTATTATATTTTATTGAGAATGGGAAAAAAGATAGGGATTCAGGTGTCTAAGAATCTTGCTCAGTTCTCATACTAATTATTTATGTGAGTTCAAAATATATATATTCTTGGATGTCAACAAGACAAAGGACTAAGAAGTTTCAAGTCTTTGTTCTCCCACAAAATATCAAACAAACAACTACAAATAAATAAAGTAACTTCACGGGTCCTCTGGAGACAAAAGATATATACTATTCAAGCAAATATCCCAATAAGAAAAAGCACATTTGAGAGTGGCCAAGATGGCAGAGTAGGAAAAAAAAGTTCAGTGTTTTGCCTTATCCCAAGAGCACAACAAAATTAAAACTATCTACAGAGCAGCTATTGATGAGAAAAGACTGAAAGAGAAGCAGAAATAATCTTCTATAACTAGAAATATAAAGAACCACAAAAAGATATGAATTTGGAGATATCATAATCTAGACATGTGTCCTCAGGGCGCTGACCCACAAACAGGAGGATAATTACAATTATAGACGTTCTCCCCAAAGTGTAAGGGGTCTAAGTCCCACATTGGACGCCCCAGTCCAGAGGTCCTGCACTAGGAAGATGAATTACAACAAAACATGGCTTTGAATGCCAATGTGTTTACTTTCAAGAGAGACAGAGGAGTGTAGGAAGTATAGACACCAACCTTAAAGGGAAAACACAAAATCTCACAGGCTCCAAGAACAAAAGCAGAAATAGCAATCTGATCTTGGAGGGTATCCTGAAGAGGTAGAAGGCAACTGTAACTCACTATGGGATCACAGAGATGGACAAAGTCATTTTGGAGAGCTCATTCTACCATGAGGACAATAATGTTGACAAAGACTATTTTGAATTCTTTCTCTGTTTTATTAATGCAGAAAGCCAACCTTATCCACCAGAGTAGGGACACTTGTACTGGGGTGACTCAGGCCTAGTAACTACCTTGGTGGGGACATATCCCCACCCAATAGCTGGTGGTTGCCTTTAAGGCCCTCTAAGTGCACAGCCATCCTGGCACCTGGTTTTGTTTACCAAAGGGCCTATGACAGAAATCACAAGGCCCTGTAGTCAGAGACACTGTGACCTGGCTCTACCCACTAGTGGGCTGGTACTAGCCTCAGGACAACAACCCTACTAGTGGGCAATCCCTAATGCATGAATCCCCTGGGACAGTGTGCTGTTGGCACTCATAGGATAGCTCCTACAAAAGGCAGCTTCTCCAAGTTCTAGAACTGTAGACAGCTGCCTAATTGCATAGAAATTAAAAACAGCAGTTTTAGTAAAATGAGGCAACAGGGAGTATTCCAAACGCAGAACAAGATAAAATCCCAGAAGAAGACCTAAGTATAGATAAACAGTCTACCAAATACTGAACTCAGGATAATAATCCTAAAGAAATGTGAAAAGAACTTGGGAAGAGACTGGATTAACAGAATGAAAACTTAGAAGTTTTAAACAAAGACTTAGACAATTAAAACCAAATAGAGATGAATAATACAATAACCAAAATAAAAATAAATTAGACAGACTCAACAGTGGATTAGATAATACAGAGAAATGGATAAGTGAGCTGAAAGGCACAGTGATAGAATTTACTGAAGCTGAAAAGAATGAAGAATGAAATGAAGGTAGTTTAAGAGATCTCTGCAACAACATCAAACATACAGGAGCCCCAGGAGGAGAGGAGAAAGAGAAAGGGCAGAAAACATACTTGAAGACTTAATAGATGAAGACATCCTTAACCTGGAAAAGAAAACATATCTAGGTTCAGGAAGCATGTGTGTGTGCTTAGTTGCTGAGTCATGTCCAACTCTTTGCCCTTGGACTGTAGCCCACAAAGCTACTCTGTCCATAGGATTTCTCCAGGCAAGAATACTGAAGTGAGTTACCAATCCCTTTTCCAGGGGATCTTTCTGGCCAAGGGATGAAACCTGTGTCCTGTGTCTCCTGAATTGGAAGGTGAATTCTTCCACTTGAGCCACCTGGGAATCCCTGCAGGAAGCACAGAGAGTTCCAAATAGAATCAACCTAAGGTGGATTATACCAAGACATATTGCAATTAAAATGACAAAAATTAAAGATAAGGAGACAATATTATGCACACAACATAGGAGGACCTAACTGCATAAATTTAATACTAACAAAGATAAACAGAGAAATTGACAGTAACACAATAATAGTATGGGACTTTAACACCCCACTTACATCAGTAGATCAAACAGACAGAAAAAGAATAAGGAATCACTAGTCTTACATAGCATTAGACAAGATGCACTTAAGTATATAGCTATATAGAGAACATTCCATCCAAAAGTAGCATAATGCACATTATTTTCAGGTGCACATAGAATATTCTTTAGGATACAGGCCTTGTTTAGGCCATAAAATAAGTCTCAGTAAATTCAAGAAAACTGAAATCATTTCAGCATCTTTTCTGACCTCAGTGCTCTAAGAGTAAAAATCAACCACAAGAGCAAAAAGAAAAAAAAAAAAAAAAAAAACACACAGACACGGGCAGACTAAAAAACATGTCTCTAAATGACCAGAGGATGATTGGTGAGATCAAAGAGGAAATTTAAAAAGTACCTCAAAGGGACTGGTGGTTCAGTTAAGAATCTGCCCTGCAATACAGGGGTTGTGAGTTTGATCTCTGGTCTGGGAACTAAGATCCCACATGCCACAGAGCAGCTAAAAACGCATGCCACAACTACTGAAGCTCACACACTCTGGAATCCATGCACCACAACTAGAGCATCTGTGCACCACCTCAAAAGATCCTGCATGACACAGCGAAGATCCTGTGTGCCACAACTAAGACACAATGCAGCCAAATAAATAAATATTAAAATACGTGGAAACAGTTGAAAACAAATACATAATCATCCAATATCTATGTGATACAGCAAAGTCTGTTCTAAAGGGACATTTATGTGATACAAACTTACCTCAAGAAAAAAAAAGATTCAAATAAACAACCTAATAGTACACATAAAGGAACTAGAAAAAGAGGGATAAGCAAAGCCAAAATGTAGTAGAAGAAAATAAATCATAAATACCAGAGCAAAAATGAATGAATAGAAATTGAAAGAAGAATAGAAAAGATCAAAAGAAACTTAAGACCTGATTCCTTGAAAAGATGGACAAAATTGATAAACATTTGATAAGCATTTAACCATGCTGCATCCCTGGTAGCTCAGCTGGTAAAGAATTCTCCTGCAATGCCGGAGACCTGGATTTGATCCCTGGATTGGGAAGACCCCGAGAGAAGGAAATGGTTACCCACTGCAGTATTCTGGCCTGGAGAATTCCATTGACTGTAAAGTCCATGGGGTCGCAAAGAGTCAGACACAACTGAGTGACTTTCACTTCACTTCACTTCACATTACTTAGCCATACTAGTCAAGAAAACAAGAGAGAGGACCTACGTCAATAAATCAGTAATGAATAGGAGAAATTACAACAAATATCGCAAAAATACCAAAGATTGTAAGAGATTACTAAGAAAATGTATATGCCAATGTCGCCTAGAATAAAGGGGAAAAGTTCTAGAAATGTACGCTCTCCCCAGATTGAACCAGGAACAAACAAAATATGAATAGACCAATTACCAGTACATAAATTGAATCAGTAAAACAACTACCAAAAAACAAAAACTAGGACCAGATGACTTCACAGGTGAAATTTACCAAATATTTAGAGGAATTAACACCTACCCTTCATAAACTATTTCAAAAAAATTGCAGAGGAAGGAATATGTCCAAACTCATTCTACAAAATGAGCATTACCTTGATACAAAAAGTCAGACAAAGATACCTTGAAAAAATAAAACTACAGGCAATATCGCTGATGAATATAGATGCAAAAATCTTCAACAAAATTAGCAAAACAATTCAATACCATATTAAAAGGATCATACACTCTGATCAATGGGATTTATCCTAGGGAAAAAAGGATGACTTAGTGTTCACTAATCAAGCAATATGATAAGCCATATTAATCAACTTGAAGAATAAAAAAAATTATTATCTCAATAGATGGAGAACAGCTTTTGATACAATTCAAAATCCATATATGATAAAAACTATCAATAAAATTTGTATAAAGATAACATAACTCAACATAATAAAGGTCACATATGATAAGCCCACATCTGACATCATTCTCAATGGTAAGAAGCTGAAAGCATTTTATCTAAGACCAAGATCAAAATAATGACACCCATTCTCATCACTTTTATCCAACATAGTATTGAAATCCTAGCCACAGCAGAGAAGAAAAAGAAATAATTGGATGCAAATTGGAAATGAAGAAGTAGAAGTAATACTGTCACTGTTTGCAGATGACAAGGTACTGTATATAGAAAGGGGGAAAAAATGCTACCAAAAGCTAGTAGAACACATTAATGAATTTAGTAAATTTGCAGGATACAAAATGAATATACAAAATACACTGCATATCTATACATTAACAATAAAATAGCAAAAAGAGGAATTAGGAAAACAACCTGTTTACAGTCATATCAAAAAGAAAAAAATCTAGGAATAAATCTAAGGAGACAAATGATATGTATTCAGAAGTCAATAAGACACATTGATGAAAGAAATTGATGACAACAAAAATAGATGGAATGATATTCTATATTCAAAGATTGGAAAACTAATATTGCTAAAGTGAACAAGTAGCCCAGAACATGTACAGATTCAGTGCAATCCTTATCAAAACAGAAATGGCAGATTTTAAAAGAATTGGAAGAAATAATTTTAAAATTAGTATAGACACACAAAGGATTCCAAATAGCCTGAGCAATCTTGAGAAAAAAGGGAAAAAAAAAAAACACTGGAAGTATTGTACTTCAGGATTTCAGACTATACTACAAAGCTACAGCCATCAAAACTGTATGGTAATGGAAATTTTCCTGGCAGTCCAGTGATTGGGCTGCACACTTCCACTGCAGGGGTATAGGTTCAATCTTTGGATGGGGAGCTAAGATCTTGTATGCCACAATGCAAAAAAAATCACACTGAATACAAATAAAAATACAACATATCAACATTTAAGAAAAAAATTAAAAAGCAGTATGGTACTGCACAAAAACAGAGACATAAATCATTATCATAGAGAACCCAGAACTGAATCCATGTTAAAGTGGACAATTATCTATGAGGAGACAAGAATATACAGTGAGAAAATAAGTGTCTATAGAAAAGGTGTTAGAAATGTGGAAACTACAGGTAAGAGAATAAAACTGGACTACTCATACCATGCATACAAATTAATTCAAAATGAATTAAAGATGTAAATATAAGACTTGAAACTATAAAAATTTTAGAAGAAAACATGGCAATATGCTCTTGGATATTGATCTTAGTAATATTTTCTTGTTCTATCTCTTCAGGGAAGAGAAACAAAAGCAAAAATAAACAAATGGGGCTACATGAAACATAAAAACCTTTGCATAAAGATTAAACTATCAACAAAATTAAAAGGCCACTTACAGAATTAGAGAAGATATTTGCAAATGATATGTCCAACACGGTGTTAGCATTCCAAAATATAAAAAGAACTCACAGAATTAAGCATTGAAAAATGAACAACCCAGTTAAAAATGAACAGAAATCTGAATAGGCATTTTTTTAAAGAAAACACACAGATGGCACATGGAAAGAAGCTAAATATCACTCATCATTTGGAAATGCAAGTCAAAACTACAGTGAGATATGAACTAACACCTGTCAGAATGGCTATTATCAAAAAGACAACACACAAGAAGTGTTGGCAAGGATGTGAAGAAAAGAGAACTCTCATACACTGATGGTAAGAATGAAAATTGGTGCAGCCAATATGGAAAGCTGTATGCAGATTACTCAAAAAATTAAAAACAGAACTACATATGACCCAGCAGTTTGATTCCTGGTTATAAAAAAATTAGAAATTAAAAAAAAAACACACACACTAGAAGTGATATGTGCTTGTCAATATCCATTGCAGCATTATTTACAATAGCTAAGATGTGGAAGCAGCCTAAGTACTCAATAGTACATGACTAGATAAAGAGGTGGCATTTATATACAATGGAATATTACTCAGCCACAAAAGCTAATGAAATTTTGCAATTTGCAATGATATGGATGCACCTAGAGGGTGTTATGCTAAGTGAAATATGTCAGAGAAATATAAATAGCATATTATTTCATTTATATGTGAACTCTAAAAAACAAGATATATGAACAAGTATAACAAAATAGAAACCAAATTATGTATAGAGATGATAGAGAGATGTTTAAAGAGAGGAGAGGGAAGTGTAAGAAGTAAGGAAATATGTGTGCGATATTAAGTGGAACAAAGTTCCAGTTACAAAATAAAAGAGCTGCATATATGAAATGTACAGTTTGCATGGAACAGTCATTATCTGGGCTTCCCTTGTGGCTCGGTTGGTAAAGAATCAGCCTACAATGTATGAGACCTGGGTTCAATCTCTGGGTTGGGAAGATCCCCTGGGGAAGGGAAAGGCTACCCACTCCAGTATTCTGGCCTAGAGAATTCCATGGACTGTATGGGGCCGCAAAGAGTTGGATACAACTGAACAACTTTCACTCACTCATGTAATATTTTTGCCTTTTGACAGATGTTAACTCAGCTTATCACACTGATCATTTTGTAATGTTCAGAAATATAGAATCACCATGCTGTGTAACAGGAAGTAACATAGTGTTATAGGTCAATTACACTTAAACCAACAGACTCATTGAAAAAGAGATCATATTTGTGATTACCAGAGACAGGGTTTGGTGGGGAGTAGTTAAATTGCAGAAAAATAGTCAAAAGATACAAAGTGTCAATTATATGATAAATAGGGACTAGAGATGTTTGATAAATATAATTAACACCACTGTGTCTTACAAATAAACTTTGTTAAAGCAAATCCTAAGAGTTCTCAACACAAGGAAAAATTTTTTCTATTTCCCTAATTCTGTGTCTGTGAGATGATGAATATTCACTAAACTTATTGCAGCAATCATTTCATGATGTATGTAAGTCTAATCATGTTGTGCACCTGAAATTTATATAGTACTATATGTCACTTATATCTTAATGAAACAGAAAGAAAAATAATCAGAAAATCAACTAGACTAAAAACAAATTAGAAGAAAAATCCACTTTCAATTTGTAGAAAACTTCATTGGATTTTTATTTACATTTGCCTTATTTCTCCCTCAGTGTAACATACAGTTGTCTGGTTGAAGTAGTCTAATTCCAAGTTGCCTCCCTCAGAATGAAAGGAACAGAGTGATATATATTTAAAATATTTTGTCTATGAACTGATCTCTAGGCTCATTTCTGTCTTAGTTGACTGGAAGTCAGACAGCGAGTAGAGATATAATTGGAATTTCAGGCTGAGACTACAAAAGATATTGGTGGGCACAGAGGTGTATAGAGAGCTGTAGGAGGACAGCAGGGTGATCAACACCAGGGAGTGAGAGATTATGGGAAGAGTAATACAATAGAACGTCTAGGCCCTGAGAAGAACCTGGGGTGAAACTCCTTAGGATATTGAGAAATTAAAAGCAGCATGGAGAAATAAACAATAAATGAATACATAAATAAATCACACACTCAGGTCTAAATAAGACCTGTGCTCAGAATATCTGAGAAGACCTTAAACCTTTACCCAAGGCTGATCTCAAAGTTCAGGAGTCTGTTAAAAAGTGCAAGTCTTCTGTCAGTCTGCAAAAGACTGGGAAAGGTGGCTGTTTTTTCAAAATGCCTAACTTTTAACAAAAGGCTGCAATAGAGGGGAACACATAGCCCATTCAAAGGAAAAAAACAAACAAACAAACAAATCTCTAGAATCAGTTCCTGAAGAGATACATGTATTGTATTTAATAGAGATGGACTGATAAAACAACTGTCTTAAATATGCTCAGAGTGAAAGGAAAACACAAAAGTCTAAAGGAATTCTTGAAAATAATACATGAACAAAATGAGAATATCAAGAGATATAGCAATTGTAAAAAATGAAACCAAACAGGAATTCAAGAGTTGTGAAATACTATATGTGAGATGAAAAATTTACTAGAGGGTGGCAACAACAGGCGTGTGTTACTACAAAAAAACCAACTAACCATAAAGAAGGCAGTAAAGGGGAAGATGAGGAATAAAAAAGTGTACACTCATACAAAAAGTATCAAAATTGTAAAGCATATACTTCTATATTAGTAGTTACTTTAAATGTAGACAGATTAAATTTCCCAATCAAGTGTTGCAGAATGGGTGATGAAACAGTATCCAATAATATGATGTTTAAAAGAGATCCATTTTGGATCTATGGATATGCAAAGATGGGGCTATCCCGGTGGCTCAGCAGCAGAGAATCCACCTACAATGCAGGAGACACGAGTTAGATCCCTAGGTGGGAAAGATCCTCTGGAGAAGAAAATGGCAACTCACTCTAGAATTCTTGCCTGGGAAGTACCATGGACAGAGGAGCCTGGCAGCCTGCAGTCCATGGAGTCATAAAAGGGTTGGACATGACTTAGTGACTAAACAAACAAAAAAAACATATGCATTGATAGAGAATGAAAGGAAGGAAAAAGGTATTTCATGCAATGACATCTTTGCAGAAATAGAAAAACCCACCTTAAAATTCATATGGAATGTAAGCAATCCAAAGAGCTGAAGAGTAACATAGGTGGAGATCTTACATTTCCTGATATCAAAATTTATTACAAAGAAATGATAATCAAAATAGTGTTGTACCAGTATAAAAGCAAACTTAGACCAATGGAATAGAATTAAGAGCTCAGAAATAGCCTTGCCTATATGGTTAAATGATTTCAAACAGGATATTAAATCATTCAATGGAGAAAGGACAGTCTTATAAACATTTGGTTTAGAAAGTTAAATATCTGTATGTAAAAAAAAAAAAAATCACATTGGACCGTAGCTTGTGTATATGTGTGTGTGTCTGTGTGTGTGTGCACATGCACGCGTATGTGTGTGTACACGCTAAGTCGCTTCATGTCCAACTCTTTGCGACCCTTATGGACTATAGCCTGCCAGGTTCCTCTGTCCATGGGGATTCTCCAGGCAAGATTACTGGAGTGGGTTGCCCTATTCCAGGGGATCTTCCCAACTTAGGGATCAAACCATATCTCCTGCATTGGTAAATGTATTCTTTACCACTGGTGCCACCTGGGAAGCCCAGACCCATACCTTACACTATATATAGAAACTAACTCAAAATGGATCAAAGACCTAAGGTTAAGAGCTAAAACTATAAAACTCTTAAGAAAATATAGTGGCAAATCTTCATAACATTGGATTTGGCAGTGAATTCTGAGATATGAAACCAAAAGTACAGGCAACAAAAGGAAATATGAATTAGTTGGACTTCATCGACATTAAATTTTTTGTGTGCCTCAAAGGATACTATACACAGAGTGAAATGAAATGGGAGAAATTTTTTCAAATCATATAAATGGCAAGGAATTAATACACAGAATATATACAAATCAAAATAAAACCCTAAATAAACAATCTTATTCAGAAATGTGCAAAGGAATTAAATAAACATTTCTCTGCAGAAGATATGCAAATATTCAATAACCCCATGAAAAGATGTGTAATATCACTAATCTTTGCTTAGTTTCTAAGTCATGTCCAACTCATTTGTGACTCCATGAACTGTAGTCCACCAGGCTCCTCTGTCCATGGGATTTTCCCAGCAAGAATGCTGGAGTGACATGCACCTTTTTGCATTTTAACAAATAGGCATGGTATGAGCTAAGAGAATCTAACACTTTCCAAGGATAAATATTCTGTGAAGTAACATTAGGTCATCAACATTTTTTCCAGGAAGTCTGAATGTTGGTTCAACATTCATTCGTCTGTTCAGTTGTCCACTCATTCATCTATCCCTCATTCACCTAGCCCTCCTCCAGGAGATATTCCTGACCTAGGGATCAAACCCACATCTACTGCACTTCCTGCATTGCAGGTTGATTCTTTTACTGCTGAGCAACCAAGGAAGCCACATTAAACATTAGAACATTAAGCATTAGGGAGATGTAAATCAAAACAACAATGTGCTATCACACCACACCATGAAAAATTACTATTAACAATTACAAAAGAAGAAAACAGAAACAGAAATAGCAAGTGTTGGCAATAATGTGGAGAAACTGAACTCTTATGCATTGCTGGTGGGAATCTAAAATGGTGTAGCTACTGTATAAATACCAAAGAAAGGCAACCCCAAAGAATGCTCAAACTACCGCACAATTGCACTCGTCTCACACGCTAGTAAAGTAATGCTCAAAATTCTCCAAGCCAGGTTTCAGCAATATGTGAACTGTGAACTTCCAGATGTTCAAGCTGGTTTTAGAAAAGGCAGAGGAACAAGAGATCAAATTGCCAACATCCGCTGGATCATCAAAAAAGCAAGAGAGTTCCAGAAAACATCAATTTCTGCTTTATTGACTATGCCAAAGCCTTTGATTGTGTGGATCACAATAAACTATGGAAAATTCTGAAAGAGATGGGAATACCAGACCACCTGACCTCCCTCTTAAGAAACCTATAGGCAGGTCAGGAAGCAACAGTTAGAACTGGACATGGAACGACAAACTGATTCCAAATAGGAAAAGGAGTATGTCAGGGCTGTATACTGTCACCCTGCTTATTTAACTTCTATGCAGAGTACATCATGAGAAATGCTGGGCTGGAAGAAGCACAAGCTGGAATCAAGATTGCTGAGAGAAATATCAATAACCTCAGATATGCAGATGACACCACCCTTATGGCAGAAAGTGAAGAGGAACTGAAAAGCCTCTTGATGAAAGTGAAAGAGGAGAGTGAAAAAGTTGGCTTAAAGCTCAACATTCAGAAAGGATCAAGGCATCTGATCAAGGCATGTAAGATCATGGCATCTGGCCCCATCACTTCATGGGAAACAGATGGGGAAATAGTGTCAGACTTTATTTTTTGGGCTCCAAAATCACTGCAGATGGTGATTGCAGCCATGAAGTTAAAAGATGCTTACTCCTTGGAAGGAAAGTTATGACCAACTTAGCATACTAAAAAGCAGAGACATTACTTTGCCAACAAAGGTCCGTCTAGGCTATGATTTTTCCAGTGGTCATGTATGGATGTGAGAGTTGGACTATGAAGAAAGCTGAGCACCGAAGAATTGATGCTTCTGAACTGTGGTGTTGGAGAAGACTTTTGAGAGTCCCTTGAACTGCAAGGAGATCCAACCAGTCCATCCTAAAGGAGATCAGTCCTGGGTATTCATTGGAAGGACTGATGCTGAAGCTGAAACTCCAGTACTTTGGCCACCTCATGCAAAGAATTGACTCACTGGAAAAGACCCTGATGCTGGGAGAGATTGTGGGCAGGAGGAGAAGGGGATGACAGAAGATGAGATGGCTAGATGTTATCACCAACTCGATGGGCATGAGTTCAAGTAAACTCTGGGAGTTGGCGATGGACAAGGAGGCCTGGCATGCTGCAATTCATGGGATTGCAAAGAGCTGGACACGATGAAGCAAGTGAACTGAACTGAACTGTGTAAAACAGGAGAGGATTGGCTCAGAGGTTAAAGCGTCTGCCTGCAATGAAGGAGACTTGGGTCCAATCCCTGGGTCGAGAAGATCCCCTGGAGAAGGAAATGGCAACCGACTCCAGTATTCTTGCCTGGAGAATCGCATGAATGCAGGAGCCTGGTGGGCTACAGTCCACGGGGTCTGAAAGAGTCAGACATGACTGAGCAACTTAACTTTCACTTTCACTGTGTAAAACAGTATGGTGGTTCCTCAAGAAACTGAATATAAAGTTAACACATGGCATAATAATTCCACTTCTGGGTTTATAGTGAAAGTGAAAGTCGTTCAGTTGTGTCCGACTCTTTGGGACCCTATGGACTATACAGTCCATGGAATTCTCCAGGCCAGAATACTGGAGTGGGTAGCCTTTCCTTTCTCCAGGGGATCTCCCCAACCCAGGGATCGAACCCAGGTCTCCCGCATTGCAGGCAGATTCTTCACCAGCTGAGTCACAAGGGAAGCCCTCTGGATTTATAACTATAGCTAGAAGAAGGAAGTCAAATAGATAACTGGTATACCCATGTTCATAGCAACATTGTTTACAACAGTACATGGTGGAAGTAGCCTAATGGTTTATTGACAGATCAATGAATAAGCAAAATGTGGTGTATACATATATTGAGGTGTTATTCAGGCTTAAACAGAAATGAAAACCTGTCACATGTTACAATGTGGATGAAACTTGAGGACTTTATCCTAAGAGAAATAAGCCAAACACTAAGATTAAAGATTGTATGATTCCTCTTTATATGAGGTACCTAGAATAGTGGAGAAGGAAATGGTAACCCTCCAGTATTTCTTGCCCGAGAAATTCCATGGACAGAGGAGACTGGCAGGCGTCCATGAGGTCACAAAGAGTTGGACACAACTGAGCACAAGCATGAGCTCATACAAGAGTAGTCAGACTCATAAACAGAAAGTAAACTTGTGGTTGCCTGGGGGTCATGGGAAGTTATAGTTTAATGGGTATACAGTTTCAATATGAAAAGATGGAGGAAGTGTTGGTGATGGACAGTAGTGATGGTTACCTAACCATATAAATGTATATAATGCCACAGAAATGTGCACTTAAAAATGTTTAATATGACAAATACATAATTGTGCATCCATTTTCCCCACTGGACCATATTTATTTCATTTATAAAATGCATATATAAAACTATATCCTAACTGAAAATTTAGTAAGGGAATAATATGACATAAATATATGAACATGGCATTGAAGTTATATTCAGTTATACAAATGCAAGTATCTTTCATTTGACAATGTGATAGCCCATGAGTATTTTGTTCTAAAAGTTACCATGTGGACATAGAAAGTAAACCTGGTAAAAATAACTTATTTAGAAAATTTTGATATTTCATTTAAGACTCAGAAAACAGTATGTACATTTGAAGCCCTAAATCTTTCCAGTTGGTATGTTGTGTCCCGTGTCAAATTCTTCCTCTGAAAATTTACAAAATTTTATTTCTGATCTATCATTGACACATTTTTTTTGGTTTTCTCATCTCCAACTGATTAAATAAAAATATGAATTTGAAATACATCATAGAAATGAAAGAAGAATGAAAGAAAGAGAAGAATGAAAAATGCTTACAATTTTAGATTATAGGTTCTGCTTCTTTTTCTGCTCAAGGTCTATAAAATAAATAAAACATTCCAAATTATTATATTTTTTCTCACTAGTTTCAAGGTATTTCACTGTCTCGGTGTCAGCTAGCCACTTTCCCCACCCAATTAGTATAGTCTATTACTATAGACATAGTCTTTCTATCTCTCAAAAACACTCATTCACACACAGATACACACACACACGAGGAGTGCCAAAAATTTTCAGCTATATTTTAAAACTTCTGTAATGAGAGAATGCTGGGTGCAGTCTCATGAACAAGCAAATTAAAGCAAAGTTTTCTGACTGGCACATTAAAAGCAATAATCATGACACTGGATAGGCTGATGAGATTACTTGGCAGGAAAGATGACAAATCTCTATTTGAAAGTAGTCTGCAGCTCCACTATGAAACTGTAGCATTAGTGAGAAATCAAATGAATAATTTTGTTCATGTTCTGGTACTATAAGAGCATGCATTAGTAAACTGAAGAGTAAAGATATTTTAGTATGAATTTTTTATATCCTAAGCTCTTCTTTTCCTCATAGCTGCAGCTTTTTACCTGGTCCATGAAGCCCAGAAAACTAATCAAACTGATTACATGGTCTACAGCCTTGTCTAAGTCAAAGAAACTATGAGTCATGCTGTGTAGGGCCACCCAAGATGAACTGGTCATGGTAGAGAGTTTTGACAAAATGAGGTCCACTGAGAAGGGAATGGCAAACCACTTCAGTATTCTTGCCTTGAGAACCCCATGAACAGTACGAAAAGGCAAAAAGATATGACACTGAAAGATGAACTCCCCAGGTCAGTAGGTACCCAAAGGCAACTGGAGAACAGTGGAGAAATAACTCCAGAAAGAATGAAGAGATGGAGCCAAAGCAAAAACAATATGCAGTTGTATATGTGACTGGTGATGGAAGTAAAGTCCAATAATGTAAAGAACAATATTGCATAGGAACCTAGAATGTTAGGTCCATGAGTCAAGGTAGATTGGAAGTGGTCAAACAGGAGATAGCAAGAGTGAACATCAACATTTTAGGAATCAGTGAATTAAAATGAACTGGAATGGGGAAATTTAACTCAGATGAACATTATATCTATTACTATGGGCAAGACTCCCTTAGAAGAAATGGAGTAGCCCTCATAGTCAACAAAATAGTCCAAAATGCAGTTCTTAGGTGCAGTCTCAAAAACAAGACAATATCCCTATTCATTGCCAAGGCAAACCATTCAATATCACAGTAATCCAAGTCTATACCCCAACCAGTAATGCTGAAGAAGCTGAAGTCAAATCGTTCTATGAAGACCTACAAGACCTTTTAGAACTAACACCCAAAAAAGATGTCCTTTTCATTTTAAGAGACTGGAATGCAAGAGTAGGAAGTCAAGAGATATCTAGAGTAACAGGCAAAATTGACTTTGCAGTATAAAATGAGTCAGGGCAAAGGCTAACAGAGTTTTCCCAAGAGAATGCACTGATTATAGTAAACACCCTCTTACAATAACACAAGAGAACACTCTACACATGAACATTAGATCAGTTCAGTTCAGTCACTCAGTCATGTCTGACTCTTTGAAACCCTATGGACTGCAGCATGCCAGGCCTCCCTGTCCATCACCAACTCCCAGGGCCTTCTCAATCTCATATCCATCATGTCAGTGATGCCATCCAATGATCTCATCTGTCATCCCCTTCTCCTCACGCCACCAATCTTTTCCAGCATCAGGGTCTTTTGAAATAAGTCAGCACTTCTTATCAAGTGGCCAAAGTATTGGAGTTTCAGCTTCAACATTAGTCCTTCCAATGAACACCCAGGACTGATCTCCTTTAGGATGGACTGGTTGGATCTCCTTGCAGTTCAAGGGACTCTCAAAAGTCTTCTCCAACACCACAGTTCAAAAGCATCAATTCTTTGGTGCTCAGCTTTCTTTATAGTTCAACCCTCATATCCATACATGACTACTGGAAAAACCATAGCCTTGACTAGACAGACCTTTGTTGACAAAGTAATGTCTCTGCTTTTTAATAGGCTATCTAGGATGGTCATAAGTTTCCTTCCAAGGAGTAAGTGTCTTTTAATTTCATGGCTGCAGTCACAATCTGAAGTGATTTTGGAGCCCAGAAAATGAAGTCTGACACTGTTTCCACTGTCTCCCCATCTATTTTCCATGAAGTGATAAGACCAGATGCCATGATCTTAGTTTTCTGAATGTTGAGTTTTAAGCCAACTTTTTCACTCTCCTCTTTCACTTTCATTAAGAGGCTTTTGGTTCTTCTTCACTTTCTGCCATAAGGGTGGTGTCATCTGCATATCTGATGTTATTGATATTTCTCCTGGAAATCTTGATTCCAGTTTGTGCTTCTTCAAGCCCAGCATTTCTCATGATATACTGTGCACATAAGTGAAATAAGCAGGGTGACAATATACAGCCTTGACGTACTCCTTTTCCTATTTGGAACCAGTCTGTTGTTCCATGACCAGTCCTAATGGTTGCTTCTTGACCTGCATACAGGTTTCTCAAGAGGCAGGTCAACTGGTTTGTTGATCTCATCTTTTTCAGAATTTTGCATAGTTTATTGTGATCCACACAGTCAAATGCTTTGGCATAGTCAATAAAGCAGAAATAGATGTTTTTCTGGAACTCTCTTTTTCAGTGATCCAGCAGATATTGGCAATTTGATCTCTGATTCCTCTGACTTTTCTAAAACCAGCTTGAACATTTGAAAGTTCACCATTCACGAATTTGGTATTGACTATCACCAGATGCTCAATACCCAAAGCAGATTGATTATATTCTTTGCAGCCAAAAGTGGAGAACCTCTGTACAGTCAGCAAAAACAAAACCAGGAGCTGACTGTGGCTCAGATCATGAACTCTTTATTGTCAAATTCAGAGTTAAATTGAAGATAGTAGGGAAAACCACTAGACCATTCAGGTATGACCTAAGTCAAATCACTTACGATTATACAGTGGACATGAGAAATAGATTGAACAGCTAGATCTGATAGACAGAGTGCTTGAAGAACTATGGATGGAGGTTCATGACATTGAACAGGAGGTAATGATCAAGACCATTCCCAAGAAAAATAATTGCAAGGCAAAATTATTGTCTGAGGATGCCTTACAAATAGCTGAGAAAAGAATAGAAGTGAAAGGCAAAGAAGAAAAGGAAAGATATACCCATTTGAATGCAGAGTTCCGAAGAATGCAAGGAGAAAAAAAAAAAAAAAAAAAAAAAGCCTTCTTCCTTGATCAATGCAAAGAAATAGAGGAAAATAATAGAATGGGAAAGACTAGAGATCTCTTTAAGATATTTAGATATACCAAGGGAATATTTCATGCAAAGTTGGGCACAATAAAGGGAAGAAATGGTGTGGACCTAATAGAAGCAGAAGATATTAAGTAGAAGTGGCAAGGATACACAGAAGAACTATACAGAAAATATCTTCATGAGCCAGATAACCACGATGGTGTGATCACTCAGCTAGAGCCAGACATCCTGGAATGTGAAGTCAAGCGGGCCTTACAAAGCATCACTAGGAACAAAGCTAGTGGAGGTGATGGAATTCCAGTGGAGGTATTTCAAACCCTAAAAGATGATGCTGTGAAAGTCCTGCACTCAATAAGCTAGCAAATTTGAAAAACTCAGCAGTGACTATAGGACTGGAAAAGGTCTGTTTTCATTCTAGTCCCAAAGAAAGGCAATGCCAAAGAATGCTCAAACTACCACACAATTGCACTTATCTCACATGCTAGCAAACTAATGCTGAAAATTCTCCAAGCCAGGCTTAAATAGTATGTAAACCAAGAACTTCCAGATGTTCAAGCTTGATTTAGAAAAGGCAGAGAAACCAGAGATCAAATTACCGACATCCGTTGAATTACCTAAAAAGCAAGAAAGTTCCAGAAAAACATCTTCTTCTTCTTTATTGACTATGCCAAAGCCTTGACTGTGTGAATCACAAGAAACTGTGGAAAATTCTGAAACAGATGGGAATATCAAACCACCTTACCTGTCTCCTGAGAAATCTGTTTCCTGGTCAAGAAACAACACTTAGAACTGGACATGAAACAACAGACTGGTTCCAAATCAGTAAAGCAGTATGTCAAGGTTGTATATTGTCACCCTGCTTATTTAACTTACATGCAGAGTAGTATATCATGCAAAATGTTGGGCTGGATGAAGCCCAAGCTGGTATCAAGATTTCTGGAAGAAATATCAGTAACCTCAGATATGCAGATGGCACCACCCTTATGGAAGAAAGTGAAGAACGAAAGAGCATCTTGATGAAAGTGAAAGAGGAGAGTGACAAAGTTGGCTTAAAACTCAACATTCAGAAAACTAAGATCATGACATCTTAGTCCCATGGTCCCATCACTTCATGGCAAATAAATGGGGAAGCAATGGAAACAGTGACTGACTTAATTTTCTTGGACTCCAAAATCACTGCAGATTGTGATTGCAGCCTGGAACTAAAATACACTTGCTCTTTTGAAGTAAAGCTATGATTAACCTAGACAGCATATTAAAAAGCAGAGACATTACTTTGCCAGCAAAGATCAGTCTAGTCAAAGCTATGGTTTTTCCTGTAGTTATGTATGGATGTGAGAGTTGGACTATAAAGAAAGCTGAGTGACCAAGAATTGATGCTTTTGAACTGTGGCATTGGAGAGGACTCTTGAGAGTCTGTTGGACTCCAAGGAGCTCCAACTAGTCAATCCTAAAAGAAATCAGTCCTGAATATTCATTGGAAGGATTGATGCCGAAACTGAAACACCAATACTTTGGCCACCTGATGCGAAGAACAAACTCATTTGAAAAGACCCTTTTGCTGGGAAAGATTGAAATCGGGAGGAGAAGATGACTACAGAGGATGAGATGGTTGGATGGCACCACTGACTCAATGGACTGAGTTTGAGCAAGTTCTGGGATTTGGTGATGGACAGGGAAGCCTGGCATGCTGCAGTCCATGGGTCGCAAAGAGCCAGACACGACTGAGTGACTGAACTGGACTGAGCCACTGAACTAAACTGAATTGATGAAGCCCATATCAGAGATGGTATACCTTAAACACAAGTCACTTTAATGCTGGTGAACTTTCAAAGAGCTTTCATGTAGCTTTGGCTGCAATAGAAATTGCTTTATCAGAAGGATTAATATATGTATACATAATACCAATATTTGGGACAGTAATGTATTAAGTCAAAGAAGAAGCATATCATAAAAGATTCTTTCTAGGAAGTGAGAGGATAATTGAAGTAGGTTAGGGAGATTAAGAAGTACAAACTTTCATTATTAAAAAAAAGATGATGGGTTTGAAATATAGAGTATGGCAAATATAGTCAGTAATATTGTACAGTGATATCTAGACTGTGGTGATCATTTTGTAATGCATAGAAATTTTGAATTACTGTGTTTTGCACCTAGAACTAACATAATGTTGTAGGTCAGTTATACTTCGATAAAAATAATTGATTTTAAAAAAAGAAGGTTTGCATTGATAAGTGATTTGATTATTTTCCAAAGTGAAAAACGTCCCAATGACTGAAAAGAAAGGATGCTAGTAAAGTTTTGACCAACTGGAAATGAACATGTGTCCCTCTGTTAGAACGGTCAGTAATCCCTCATGCTTTCAGTTATGTATTTACCTCAAGGAACAGAAATGATCTTTAGCCTAGTGTCACATATTAAGATGTAGGCCCATGACCTTTCTGGTAAAATATGTACAGTTATTTAGAATATGATTTTGCACATTCCACTGTTTAGGTCTTCTTTTTAATTTATCATGTCACACGTGCATCCTGTATTCTTGGCTCACATTATTATTCTCTTCATTAGAAGTTTATAATTTAAAGAGGCCTTTATTCCCTTTTGATAACTTGTTAGTGTCTCACAAAAGCTCTGTAGAAGTAGTACATATATGAACATTTTAATGTCCTGATTCTTTCGTGATCAATTTCCATGAAAAAAAGTCCAATTTTTTTTGAATTTTATTTCCTGTGTTTTGACTGTTACTCTGGTTAAAAGTTAGGAATTTTTTTTCTTTTTTTGCTACTGTTTTATCTTTTTATATTCCTAATAAGGAGCATAATCCATATGGTTAAAATTAAAAAAAATTTGAAAAAATATTGTAGTGTTAGTACATACTTTTATACATCTCTCAACAGTCATAAATAAATGTACACCAGAAAAGCCAACTTTCAATACAGTTAAATTCTACATCAATTAAAGAAAAATAAAGATCAAAAACAAATTCTAGAGTTTTTTTAGTATGTATAAAGCCACATGGCCAGTTTCATGTTCAAAATATGTTTCACCATTTTCATGTTTGTGTGTTTGCAAGTATTTTTGTGAGTTTTATATGTGTGTTTATTGTTATACTTGGCCATAAAATTTACCCTCCAGATAACTTGACAAAATGGAAAGTTTTTATGGAGGCTCAAATATTGTGCAAGAGATGGTGACCAACACCATCTCAAAGAAAGAAATCCTAGAAAGCAAAATGGTTGACTGAGGAGGTCTTACAAATGGCTGAGAAAAGAAGGATAGTAAAAAGCAAAGGAGAAAGAGAAAGATATACCCATCTTGATGAATGCAGAATCCCAGAGAATATCATGGAGAGTTAAAAAAAAAACCTTCTTCAGTGAACAATGAAAAGAAATAGAGGAACATAATAGAACAGGAAAAACTAGAGGTCTCGTCAAGAAAATTAGAGATATCGAGGGAGCATTTCACGCAAAGATGGGCACAACAAAGGACAGAAAGGGCATGGACCAAAAGGAAGCAGATGATATTAAGAGAAGGTGGCAAGAATACACAGAGAACTATACCAAAAAATCTCCTAGTGACCCAGAAAACCGTGATGGTATGGTCACTCACCTGGAGTCAGACATCCTGAAGTGTGAAGTTAAGTAGGCCTTAAGAAGCATTACTAAAAACAAAGCTAGTGGAGGTGATGGAATTCCAAATAAGCTATTTCAAATTTTAAAAGATCTTGTTAAAGTGCTACACTCAATATGCCAGGAAATTTGGAAAACTCAGCAGTGGCCACAGGACTAGAAATGGTCAGTTTTCATTCCAGTCCCAAAGAAGGGCAGTGCCAAAGAATGTTCAAACTACCACACAATTGCACTCATTTCACACATTACCAAGATTATACCCCAAATCCTTAAAGCTAGACTTCAGCAGTACATGAACTGAGAATTTCTAGATGTACAACTGGATTTAGAAAAGACAGAGGATCCAGAGATCAAATTAACAACATCTGTTGCATCATAGAGAAAGCAAGGGAATTCCAGAAGAACATGTAATTCTTCTTCATTGACAAAGCCTTGGACCTTGTAGATCAGAACAAACTGTGGAAAATTCTTAAAGAGATGGCAATACCAGAAAACCTGACCTGCCTCCTGAGAAACCTGTAAGCAGGCCAAGAAGTAACAGCTAGAACCAGACATGGAAAAACAAACTGGGTCCAAATCGGGAAAGGAGTATGTCAAAGTTGTATATTGTCACCCTGTTTATTTAACTTATATGCAGTGTACATCATGTGCAATACTGAGCTGGATGAAACACAAGCTGGAATCAAGACTGTCTGGAGAAATATCAGCAACCTCAGATATGCAGATATGCAGATGATACCACTCTAATGGCAGAAAGTGAAGAGGAACTAAAGAGTCTCTTGATGAAAGAGAAAGAGGAGAGTGAAAATCTGACTTAAAGCTCAGCATTCAAAAAACTAAGATCATGGCACCCAGTCACATTACTTCCTGGCAGATAGATGGGGGAAAAGTGAAAACAGTGATAGATTTTGTTTTCTTGACCTCCAAAATCACTGCAATGGTGACTGTAGCCAGGAAATTAAAAGATGCTTGCTCCTAGGAAGAACACCATGACAAACCTAGATAGCATATTAAAAAGCAAACACATCACTTTGCTGACATAGATCTGCATAGTCAAAACTATGTTTTATCCAGTGGTCATGTATGGATGTGAGAGTCGGACCATTAAGAAGGCTGAGCACCAAAGAATTGATGCTTTAGAACTGTGGTGCTTGACAAGACTCTTGAGAGTCCCTTGGACTGCAAGGAGATCAAACCAGCCAGTCCTAAAGGAAATTTACCCTGACTATTCATTAGAAGGACTGATGCTGAAGCTGAAGCTCCAATACTTTGGCCATCTGATGCAAAGAGCCAACCCATTGTAAATGACCCTCATGCTGGGAAAGATTGAAGGCAAAAGGAGAAGAGGGCAACAGAGGATGAGATGGTTAGATGGCATCACGGACTTGATGAACATGTTTGAGCAAACTCCAGGAGATAGTGTAGGACAGAGAATCCTAGCAAGCTGCAGTTCTTTGGGTCATGAAGAGTCAGACACAACTTAGTGAGTGAACAACAAATTGTACATGTTCTCCTCTTCTACCAGGTCCTAATGAACTAGGTGACTCTTTAACTGTTCAAGGTATGTCAACTATGCCATCTGGATTGCATTTCTTTTTACCTTACACCAAACAATTTATAAATCAAAAGTTGCTGTTTCAAATTTTCATCTCCTTCACAACTTTAAATTCCTTGAGTGTAAGCCCTGTACGTCATCCCTGTTTTCTTAGAATTGAACAGTGTGCCTATGAGTACATGCCTATTACATATTTAATAAATGGATGTATGCACCAGAGAGAAAAAGATATAAAATTGCAGAGAATGTTACAAATCTTATAATTTTTCCACCTCTTGCATTAACCTCAATTTATACTCATAAACTCTTTTTCATGGTAAGTTGGCAATCTTTTTTAATGGTTAGTGTAGGATGGTGATTACATAGAAGAACTTTTAGAATTATATACAATCAAATTTAGATTTTAGATCTGCTGAAGAACTTGGAGACAAGATATTTAAAGTCTGTAAACATCAGTTTCTTCACCTATAATATGGGTATAATGTCTTAAACGTAAATGTGTTGATAAATGTGAAGCCCTTGAGTACATGGTCAGGCATTTAAGAAATGTTTTATTCTGAGCAGATTTTGTTATTTCTACTACTAAATTCATTTGTGCATGTTTGCCCATAAAATTAAAGGTTAAAAAATATGATATTCACTCCACATTTATTTTTTAATGGCATTTTCATTCAAAGTCTGAGCACAAAAGTGTGTATTCACAAAAAGTAGAGTTATCAGTAATCTGGTGTTTGATCTATAGATATTTTAAAGGTGGTGAATATCTGCCATTTATTTCAGTTGCTACATGTTTGAAATTAAATGCATTTGTAATTAAGTTTTCCAGCCTCAAGTCAGCATTAGCTGCTAATTATTTCATTTATTTATTTAGATAGAATCAGTTCCTGAAAAGTGTAATTAAAATACAACACACAGATAATTTTCTGTTCAAGAAAGGTGGACTATGTGTCTTCTTATCTCAGATGCCTTAAGTGTGAAAGATTCATAGCAAGAAGTCTGCCTTAGGATGAAGCAGATGAAGAATGTGAGAGCAAGAGCAGCTGGAGAAAAGGTTCAGAGCTTTTGACACTTTACTTGAACATGGAAATTAGACATTTAATTTTATACCAAGCATTCGATATTCTCATACAACACATTTCACCTGAGAAAGAGGAATTTCAGAATCTAGCTGCTGCTGCTGCTAAGTCACTTCAGTCGTGTCCGACTGTGCGACCCCATAGACGGCAGCCCACCAGACTCCCCCGTCCCTGGGATTCTCCAGGCAAGAATACTGGAGTGGGTTGCCATTTCCTTCTCCAATGCATGAAGGTGAAAAATGAAAGTGAAGACGTTCAGTCCTGTCCAACTCTTAGCGACCCCATGGACTGCAGCTTACCAGGCTCCTCTGTCTGTGGGAGTTTCCAGGCAAGAGTACTAGAGTGGTTTGCCGTTGCCTTCTCCATCAGAATCTAGAGTATTGGTTTAAAATCTTACGTTGGAACCATCTAAGAAAAAAAAACTACTATTCTTGTCTCGTCTCTATATATTTTCACTTAATTCACATGAGGTGAGGCCTGGGTATTGGGATTTTTATAAGCTCCCTTAGTGATTCTCATACACGGGAAAGTTTCAGAATCACCAACCTAAAGAAAGAGGGAGAATTGAAGTAAATACTGGAAAGTTTCTTCTCAAATGTCTAATTAAGAATAAGAAAAGAAATTGCAAAGTAAGGTATTCCCAAGTCAATAGCTAACCATAGTTCGCATATTATGTTTTCAAGTCACTTTAGAAAACTATATAGCTTGACAACTTTCATAAAGAAAGTTATGTTAAGTTATTCAAATAGCCTATTTACCTCAGATTTTTCTTTTACAAAATTGACTTATTTCCAAAATATATTAGTTTCCATTGTTACTAAGATTTGGGAAATTTAAGGACACTGTTGCCTATGATAAAGAGTAGACACCAGAGAACTTATGTTTTTTGAATTTTAACTTCATCTCTACAATAAAACAATAGCTAATCTAAATTTTCAAGTATAAAAATTCTAATATTTGTGGCAGCACACTATACAATATGATATAAAGTGGATTTATTTGTATTTCTTTACTGATACGAGGGATAAAAAGCAGTGTCTATTTTAAATGTGATATTCATGGTTCCAAATTCTGAATGTATGAGAAATCATTGCAATTCTTGTTCTCAAACACGTAAGTCCTACGTTTAAGTCTATTAAAAAGCAGTGAGGTGACATATAGTGTTCCCTCAAAGCTTTCAGAGTGAATAATATCCAGCTTTTATGGTGTTCAACATTCTGCCTACTGATAAAGATGAATTCCCATGCAGACTGCCTCAGATATTAGGGAAGTCATTTCCTTTAACTTATATTAGATACTCAAGTTTTGCATCAGTTAGCGGTCTTTGAAAAATATCCCTAAAGAGCCAAAATATTATTTCACTTAAACAACTGTAGTTATTTTGCAAATAACACACCATGTCCAGGAAATATAAATATAAAGTGAAATAAATAAATGTGCTCCTTGAAGGTCTGAGCTTTATGTTAGGCAGGGAAATATTAACATGACTTAAATTAGAGCCATATCTCAATTTTATGTACACTTGATTTTGTAGCCACAGTAAATTATTTTGAAAAATTTGGATCCACACTACCAACAAAACTACTCCACACTGAGAGCTAGCCAAAAGTTAGTCTTTGGGAAGTTCAAAGTAAAGATGTGATGAATAAAAATTGTGTATAGTACAATGACAACATATAATAAAGATAGCAAAATAATTGCAGTGTAATCAGTGTATCAAACAACTACTAGTTCAGTTTTGTTATTTTCCTCAGTGAGGTATAAACCACACAGAAATCCTATATTACTGCCAATCTTATAACTTATTTATGTCATTTCTTTTCCATTCCCACTGAAGTGACCTTGGTTAAGATTCTTAACACTTTCATACTCAAAATACTACCATAAAGATCTAATTATGCATCCTGTCTTTCTATGCACATTCATCTTGTGTGATGCTGCCAGATTTTAAAGCATTTGACATTATTTATCTCATTTATTTGACTAAAAACTAGATTGATCAAATATTTACTAGGTCTCAACACTATGTGAAACACAGGATCCATTGTGGGGGGGGGGGTGGGAAGCAGTTGCTACTTTTAATATCCTAACAGTCCCAGCATGAAAACCTGATTAAAAAAACACATAATTAATCAATTTCTAAATTCCACTACTCACTGTTTATGAGACCAATTTATTTTCATATTGCCCAGTTACAGTTTACCATTAGGAAATATAAATAAAAATACTTTTCCAGTAGGATTAATTAGAGAATTAAAAAGAGTGCAAATGGCTTTTCATGTAGAAGTACTCAAAAGATTTCAGTTGGCTTCACTTAGGGCTTCCCTGGTAGCTCAGTTGGTAAAGAATTTGCCTACAATGCAGGAGACCTGGGTTCAGTTCCTGGGTTGGGAAGATCCCCTGGAGAAGGGAATGGCAACCCACTCCAGTAATTTTGCCTGGATAATCCCATAGACAGAGGATCCTGGTGGTTTACAGTCCATGGGGTTGCAAAAAGTGAGACACAACTGAGTGACTAACACACATCCACTTTGGAGAGGGGGAAAAATAATTGTTTTGCCTTTATTTTATTTTTCTTAAGCATTTAAGAAAAATGAATCACTTTTAAAAACCCAGACTGTTTCAGCCATAATCAGAGCAAAAGTTGAAGTATAAAAGAATGAAGACATCTTTCTTTTAAAGACCATGTGTGTTTTTCAAGGCCTTAGACAAGGTTTAAGAAAGAATATAATTTTATTGTTGATCTAAACAAAACTTTAGAAAGAGACACAAAGTAAAACCAAAGGGGTAAGTTTCAACAATAATAGAGCCTCAGGAAACAATTGACAGATGTTTCAGTGCCACAGAATCGATAATTACTCATTAAATGTCAGCTCATTTCCATGAACTCAGAAACAGCTAATAAGGCATATGGATTTACTTCTTAAATCAGCCCACAAATATGCCAGACCTGGTCCTTGAATACATATAAAGCATTATGAAGAAAGAAATCCAAAATAAGATATACAAGATAGATTTTTTCCCTTTGTTGGGAGCTTCCAATAGGGTGAGAAATTTTACTGAGAAAGGGAAATAGAATAATGAGTCTCTATTGTGAAAGATCACAGAAAACTACAAAATAATGTTGAATGAAGACAGTTTTATGGAGAATAAGTTAGCTATCAGGAATATGATAATGCTTATGTGTGTTGTCTTCTGTATTCTTGAATTAAATTATTATGATAATAATGGTGTGAACAAATAGTAAACAGAGATTGGGTTATTTATTCTGACTCTTCATGAACACAGGAGAAGGAAATAGTGTGAGTTTCAGTTTCTAAGGTTCAAAACAGAAAGAAATAAAAGCGGCATTTTGGGGATCACTAGATGGGCACAGTAACAGTCAAGATAACAGAAACTACATGATTATGACCATATTCCAGATAGTAGGTTTGGTTACATTTTATAAAACTGAGAATACCAAATGCTAAATTAGCAAGTGTTAAGTCAGTCATGTATGACTCTTTGTGACCCTATGGACTATAACCTGCCAGGCTCCTCTGTCCATGGGATTCTTCAGGCAAAAATACTTGAATGGGTTGCCATTCCCTTCTCCAGGGGATCTTATCAACCCAGGGATTGAACCCAAAATTAGCAAGGATGGGGGGCAAATGAAATTCTTATATATTAATGTGGAGAATGAAAATAGGTACAGTTATTTTGGAAAACATTCAATTTTTTTTCTGTAAAAAATGTAAAACAGTAATTATAAGATCCAGTAATGCATGTTCTAGATAAATATCCAATAATAATTCATACCAGTAGATTTCATAGACATGCACAAAATGTCCACAATAGCATTATTCATGTATCTATATTTCTTTTATGTTATTTTTGGTCAGTGCATTGTTTGTTAGTTTAATGCAGATTGTTATGGTTACCTCTATTTCATTCTTTCCCACTAATATGTCAAATTCTATGTAGATATATGTGTATATATTATAAAGTTTATAAAAACATGCATACTAATATACCCCTTAAGATTATTATTATATAGTAATGTATATGTTGGACTCATTGGAAAAGACCCTGATGCTGGGAGGAATTGGGGGCAGGAGGAGAAGGGGATGACAGAGGATGAGATGGCTGGATGGCATTACCAACTCAATGGACATGAGTTTGAGTAAACTCCGGGAGTTGGTGATGGACAAGGAGGCCTGGCGTGCTGGGATTCATGGTTTCGCCAAGAGTCAGACACTACTGAGTGACTGAACTGAACTGAATGTATATGTTATACAATACAATATATATTTTACATGCAATTTTATAGTGTATAATATAGGTTATAAATAAAATATATAGCTAACTTATGTATCAATTTGTCTATTTCCTCTTGGTGAGATTCTTTTACTGTTTTCAGGTTTTTACAGTTATAATGAAATCACCAAAGTGTATTCACGTACAAGACAGTTTGTAAAACTGTTGGGGTTTATGGTCTGCACATCTTCAATTTTACAGAAATTGTCATATTTCTCTCCAAAGTCTTTGTGACACTATTCATGCAACCATTTTATAGATCTTCCTGATTTGCAGTTTACTACAATTTAGTGAAAGTTGTATATAATGGTTTTTTTCTTTCCTTGCCATGATCACTAGTGAGATTTGAAATCTCTTGATATTTTCTTATTGTTATTATTTGAGCTTTCTCTTCTGTTACATGCATATGCTTATATTTTACCCAGACTTTTTTTGAATTCCTTTTTTAAATCAATACATTTGGTCAGTTTATATATTCCTAATATTCCTAATTATATATTCCTAACATTTCTATCATATGTATTGTAAATATTTCATGCAGAGTTAGTGTGTCTTTTAATACTTTAAACATAACTTTAGTGGCAAACAGTTTTATATCATTATTGTTTTAGTATTATCAACTTGACTATCAGAGCTGCTTTCTTGCAAAAAATAAGTTTGCTAAGTGAATTACATAGTTCATTTAGAACTTTACTAATGTTTTGCAGTTCTCTCTATGAAAGATGTGCATTTTTTCATTGGATTTATTGATTACTTTGTATCATTTGTATGTGTGTTAGGTGATCAGTTGTGCCTGACTCTTTGCAACCACATGGGCTGTATGTAGCGCACCAGGCTTCTGTGTCCATGGGATTTCCCAGGCAAGAATACTGGAGTGGGTTACCATTCCCTTCTGCAGGGGATCTTCCTGACCCAGGGATCGAACCCAGGTCTCTGTCCCTGCAGGCAGATTCTTTACTAGCTGAGCCACCAGGGAAGCTCTGCTGTTTGTATAAATAGTAACTTAATATATGATATTTTTTATTGCTATTTTAGCTTCTAGCCATGTTAATAACTCTCTTTCTAATTCTAATAATGGATCTGAAGGACCAGTGTGGCTCTAAGGAGATAGCATACAATACTAACTATAAGTAAAATATATAATAATAGAGAGTAACCTATCAATGTAAATGCATTCCAAAAATATATCATTAATAAAAATAACATATTTCAAGAAAAGAGATATAATGTGGTGCCACTATATAAAGTTTTACAAAATACAAAACACGCCCTATGGAAAATTTGCATCAAGGACATTAAAAAATACCCATGCTTTCAACCCCTTATAATTTGTATTGCTTGAAACTGTCTTACTTGATGAATAGATGAATGTAGACATACTTTTATCATTCTTTGATTTTAACAAAATACCTGTAATATTTTATCATTGATTTTAATGCTTGTTGCAGATTTTTATAGGTATCTCTTACTGTATTAAGAATGTTCCTTTCTATTGCTAGTTTGCTAAGTGCTTATAATATGAATATAAGCTAAATTTTATCAGAGTATTGTAGTTTCTCTTAAAATGATCATATGGTATATTCTCTATAATGTAATATTGTATGAATTATCTTAATATAACTTGCAAAATGAAGCCATAATTGTATTCTAAGATAGCATCATCTTGATCCTTTACAAAATGTATGGGTATTTTGATCTAAATTTTATATTTGGGATGATCATATCTATGTTTCTAAGTGACATTGGCTTGCAATATTAATTTTTATGCTGACTTAACTTGTATTGGATTCAAGGCTATATAAGCCTTAGAAAATGAACCTCGTTTTATTCTCTCTAGAAAGATTTAGATAAGACTGAAATTCTGTTTTCCAAGAAAGTTTGGCAGAAATTATCTGTGAAATTGCACAGATTTGAAAGAACAATTTGTGGTTGAATTTTTAAGTACTGCTGCTGCTGCTGCTGCTAAGTCACTTCAGTCGTGTCCGACTCTGTGCGACCCCATAGATGGCAGCCCACCAGGTTCCCCTGTCCCTGGGATTCTCCAGGCAAGAACACAGGAGTGGGTTGCCATTTCCTTCTCCAATGCATGAAAGTGAGAAGTGAAAGTGAAGACTCTCAGTCGTGTTCAACTCATAGTGACCCATGGACTGCAGCCCACCAGGCTCCTCAGTCCATGGGATTTTCCAGGCGAGAGTACTTTGGAGTGGCTTGCCATTGTCTTCTCCTAATAAGATGAATTTTTAAATGGCTATTAATTTAATAAATTTTGTCTTTATTTTGAGTCAACTTGATAGATTTCAGTTTTAAAAAAAACTACCTCATGCTAATTTAGTGCATAAATTATTCAAATTATATGTGTAACTTTTAATATCAGAACTAAATGCTATATTTTCTATTTTTATCTTAATATTATGTATTTGTACCTTCTATTTTTTCTTAATTAATTTTAGCAGTGGTACAACATTTTTACTAATATTTTTACAAGTCAACCTCACATAGTTCTCTCCTTATTTTCACTGATTTTAAACTATAATGTTAACTGTACTCCAAATGTAGTGCTTTATTAATGAATTAATAAACATAAAAGTGATACCTGGCAGATAGACCCTTTATAAATGCTAATTCAGTTCAGTTCAGTTGCTCAATCGTGTCTGACTCTTTGCGATCCCATGAACTGCAGCATGCCAGGCCTCCCTGTCTGTCACCAACTCCAGAGTTCACCCACACTCATGTCCACTGAGTCGGTGATGTCATCCAACCATCTCATCCTCTGTCGTCCCCTTCTACTCCTGCCCTCAATCTTTCCCAGCATCAGGGTCTTTTCAAATGAGTCAACTGTTCGCATGAGGTGGTCAAAGTATTAGAGTTTCAGCTTCAGCATCAGTTCTTCCAATGAACACCTAGGACTGATCTCCTTTAGGATGGACTGGTTAGATCTCCTTGCAGTCCAAGGGGCTCTCAAGAGTCTTCTCCAACACCACAGTTCCAAAGCATCAATTCTTCGGTACCCAGCTTCCTTAATAGTCCAATTCTCACATCAATACACAACTACTGGAAAAACCATAGCCTTGACTAAACAAACCTCTGTTGACAATGCAATGTCTCTCCTTTTTAATTTGCTGTCTAGGTTGGTCATAGCTTTTCTTCCAAGGAGTTAGCATCTTTTAATTTCATGACAGCAGTCACAATCTGAAGTGATCTTGGAGCCCCAAAATATAAAGTCAGCTACTGTTTACTGTTTCCCCATCTATTTGCCATGAAGTGATGGGACCAGATGCCATGATCTTAGTTTTCTGAATGTTGAGCTTTAAGCCAACTTTTTCACTGTCTTCTTTCACTTTCATCAAGAGGCTCTTGGTTCTGCCTCACTTTCTGCCATAAGGGTGGAGTCATCTGCATATCTGAGGTTATTGATATTTCTCCCAGCAATCTTGATTCCAGCTTGTGCTTCATCGAGTCCAGCATTTCTCATGATGTACTCTGCATAGAAATTAAATAAGCAGAGTGATGACATACAGCCTTGACGTACTCCTTTTCCTATTTGGAACCAGTCTGTTTTTCCATGTCCAGTTATAACTTTTGCTTCTTGACCTGCATACAGGTTTCTCAAGAGACAGGTCAGGTGGCCTGATATGCCCTTCTCTTTCAGAATTTTCCACAGTTTATTGTAGTCCACAAAGTCAAAGGCTTTGGCATAGTCAATAAAACAGAAATAGATATTTTCCTGGATATCTCTTGCTTTTTCGATGACCCAGCTGATGTTGGCAATTTGATCTCTGGTTCCCCTGCCTTTTCTAAAACCAGCTTGAACATCTGGAAGTTCACGGCTCATATATTGCTGAAGCCTGGCTTGGAGAATTTTGAGCATTACTTTACTAGCATGTGAGATGAGTGTAATTGTGCAGTAGTGTGATCATTCTTTGACCTTGTCTTTCTTTGGGATTGGAATGAAAACTGACGTTTTCCAGCCCTGTGGCCACTGCTGAGTTTTCCAAATTTGCTGGCATATTGACTGCAGCACTTTCACAGCATCATCTTTTAGGATTTGAAATAACTCGACTGCAATTCCATCACTTCCACTAGCTTTGTCTGTAGTGACGCTCCTAAGGCCCACTTGACTTCACATTCCAGGATGGCTGGCTCTGGGTGAGTGATCACATCATTGTGATTATCTGGATCATGAAGATCGTTTTTGTGCAGTTCTTCTGTGTATTCTTGCCACCTCTTCTTAATATCTTCTGCTTCTGTTAGGTCCATACCTACTGTCCTTTATTGAGCCCATTTTTGCATGAAATGTTCCCTTGGTATCTCTAATTTTCTTCAAGAGATCTCTAGTCTTTCCCATTCTGTTTCCCTCTATCACTTTGCATTATCTCAGAGGAAGGCTTTCTTATCTCTCCTTGCTATTCTTTGGAACTCTTCATTCAGATGCTTCTATCTTTCCTTTTCTCCTTTGCTTTTCATTTCTCTTCTTTTCACAGCTATTTGTAAGGCGTCCTCAGAGAGCCATTCTGCCTTTCTTCTTCTTGGGGATGGTCTTGATCCCTGTCTCCTGTACAATGTCATGAACCTCCATCCCTAGTTCATCAGGCACTCTGTCTATCAGATCTAATCCCTTGAATCTATTCCTCACATCCACTGTATAATCATTATGGATTTGATATAGGTCATACCTGAATGGTCTAGTGGTGTTCCCCCTTTCTTCAGTTTAAGTCTGAATTTGGCAATAAGGAGTTCATGATCTAAGCCACAGTCAGCTCCCAGTCTTGTTTTTGCTGGCTTTATGGAGCTTCTCCATTTTTGGCTGCAAAGAATATAATCAATCTGATTTCGGTATCGACCATCTGGTGATGTCCATGTGTAGAGTCTTCTCTTGTGTTGTTGGAAGAGGGTGTTTGCTATGACCAGTGCTTTCTCTTGTCAAAACTCTATTTGCCTTTGCACTGCTTCATTCCTTACTCCAAGACCAATTTGCCTGTTACTCCAGGTGTTTCTTTACTTCCTACTTTTTCATACCAGTCTCCTTTAATGAAAAGGACATCTTTTTTGGGTGTTAGCTCTAATTACTAGTACTATTATTATTGTAAATATTTTTATAAAATGTTTTAATTCAATAACATTATTCACATATTATTTTAGGCTTTTTTCTGTATTATTCTTTTTTTGATTTGCACGCTTTGATCTTCTAATAAAATACATACTTATAAACTTAGCATTACTTGTCAAATAAGCTTAACCACACTAGTTTGTTAGATTACATTTACATTTTTGTATAGACTGAATATTTTATTATTTCAGAAATGATGTTCTTTGAATTTAGATTTATTTGAGGTATTTTAAAGTTTTCCAAACTTTAGCTTCTTTTCTTTTTTGTATTGATAATAATTTTTTTACTTTTTAATCAATAGTTCCAATATCTGCTATCACCAGCAGTAAAGTTTCTCTAGGGACTATTCCTAGCTTTGTTTGAGGGTATATTCCTCTGGAAAGATTTTGTTTTACATCAGCCAGACTCATAACAGTGTATGACCATTTTAATTTTATTTAATTTGAATCATCACATATTGTGTAACTTAATTTAAAGACCTCTTTGAGGAGATTGTTTATTATCAAAAATAAAGCAACACAAAACCTTTAATGGAAAGATTTTTATAATTTCCATTTGCTGGAAGAAATACTATTTAAATTTTATTCTCTAGTTTGCTTTTCATTGAGTATGCAGCTCCTATGGTCTTGATTTTACTTGGGAGTTGCAGCTCAGCCCTCCTCCTAGCTTAAGTCAATATGCTGGCTTCTTGACTTGAAACAGACAGTAAACCCTGGATTCTAGTTTCTTTGTTTCCTGGAACAAACAGAAGTCCTTGGACAAATACAAAAACAACCCTTTAAAATCAAAGTAGCATTCTGGTTTTCATTTCTATCTCTTTTGTTTTTGTGGGATTGGTGCCCTTATAAAAGAGACTCCAGAGAGGTCCATGACCCTTTTTACCATGTGAAGTTACAGTAAAATATGTAGTCAATAAGAAGCTGGCTTTTGTCAGACTTTTGCCATGACTTTGGATTTCCCAACCTCCAGGACTTAGAGAAATGAATGCCTGTTGTTTATAAGCCACTGAGTTTATGGTTCAGTTCAGTTAAGCTGCTCAGTCATGTCCAACTCTTTATGACCCCATGAACTGCAGCATGCCAGTCCTCCCTGTCTGTCACCAACTCCCAGAGCCTACTCAAATTCACGTCCATCACAGTGGTGATGATATCCGACCATCTCATCCTCTGTCATCCCCTTCTCCTCCTGTGCTCAATCTTTCCCAACATCAGAGTCTTTTCAAATGAGTCAGCTCTTTGCATCAGGTGGCAATAATATTGGAGTTTCAGCTTCAACATCAGTCCTTCCAATGAACACCCAGGACTGATTTCCTTTAGGATGGACTGGTTAGATCTCCTTGCAGTCCAAGGGACTCTCAAGAGTCTTCTCCAACACCACAGTTCGAAAGCATGAATTCTTCGGCACTCAGCTTCCTTAATAGTCCAAGTCTCACATCCATACATGACTACTGGAAAAACCATAGCCTTGACTAGACAGACCTTTGTTGACAAAGTAATGTCTCTGCTTTTTAATAGGCTATCTAGGATGGTCATAAGTTTCCTTCCAAGGAGTAAGTGTCTTTTAATTTCATGGCTGCTGTCACTATCTGCACTGATTTTTGAGCCCCCCAAAATAAAATCAGCCACAGTTTCCACTGTTTCCCCATCTATTTGCCATGAAGTGATGGATCCAGATGCCATGACCTTAGTTTTCTGAATGTTGAGCTTTAAGCCAACTTTCTCACTCTTCTCTTTCACTTTCATCAAGAGGCTCTTTAGTTCTTCTTTACTTTCTGCGATAAGGGTGGTGTCATCTGCATATCTGAGGTTATTGATATTTCTCCCAGCAATCTTGATTCCAAGTTGTGCTTCATCCAGCCCAGCGTTTCTCATGATGTATTCTGCATAGAAATTAAATAAGCACGGTGGTGATATACAGCCTTGACGTACTCCTTTTCCTATTTGGAACCAGTCTGTTGTTCCATGTCCAGTTCTAAGTGTTGCTTCCTGACCCGCGTACTGATTTCTCAAGAGGCAGATCAGGTGGTCTGGTATTCCCATCTCTTTCAGAAATAGCCCAAAGGGACTAAGACAGTCCTTATTTGTGAATATAGCTGTGTTCTTAAAAGTCTAATGACTATATTTTACTAATTTTCATATGGCTCATTTTGTTGTTGCTCTTGAGTCACTAAGTCATGTCCGACTATTTGCAACTCCATTATCTGTGAATTTTTACCTGGAGGATATTTTAGAATATTCACTCTCCATGGTTCATACATGAAATATGATTCACATATATTGCTGAAAATCCAGTTTCTTTCCATATATTCTCATTAATTTTAACCTCAATTCTCAGGAACGTTATTGATCTAACTCCTTTCACCTTTATATGCTGGCCTTATATCTCGGCTTTTTTTTTTTTTTTTTAACTTCTTTCTATTCTCTTCAGTTTACTCCTGATTTCAGCTTGACAAGTCAGGTACTATGTCTTAAAGAGCCTTTCTGTTTCTTTTACAGTGTCTGCCTAGTATGATGTCTTAAGTTTAATTTTCAAGACACCTTAACCAAAAAGGGAATGTAAATTGATATAGCCACTATAGAGAACCTTATGGAGGTTACTTAAAAAACTAAAAAAATAACTACCATATGACCCAGAAATCCCACTACTCGGTATATACCCTGAGAAGACCATGATGTGAAAAGACACACAAACCCCACTATTTACCATAACCAGGACATGGAATCAACCTAAATGTCTTTTGGCAGATGAATAGATAAAGAAGATGTGTGTATGTATACACACATCAAGTGTGTATACACTGTGTGTATATACATACACACACACACTGTGTGTATATACATGTATATATACATACACACAGTGGAATATTACTTGGTCATAAAAATGAATAATGTTGGATCATTTTTAGACACATGGATAGACCTAGAATCTTTATACAGAGTAAAGTAAGTCAAAAAGATAAAAACAATGCATATGTGTGGAATCTAGAAAAATAGTACAGATGAACCTATTTGCAAAGCAGATGTAGAGAACAAAATTTGGACACCTAGGGAGGAAAGGGAGAATGGGATAAATTGGGAGATTGGGATTGACAAATGTGCACTGCATTTGTAAATCAGATAGCCTGTAGGCCTGCCTTATAGCGCAGGAGGCTCAGCTTGGTGCTCCGTGGTGACCTAGATTGGTGGTGGGATGGGGTGGCGTTTGAGGGAGGGGATCTCTGAATGCATAGAGCTGACTTCTTTGTTGTACAGCAGAAACTAATACAGCATTGTGAAGCAACTATACCCCAGTTAAAAATGAAAAGAAAATTGTGCCCACAGGCTCAGCTGAAACAGTGCATATTATGTAAAAGGTTATTAGGTGAATTAGACATTTTTTATATAGATAGTATGTGTACATTCACAGCACCATAGCTAGACTGTCTGTGTCATTTTCAAGGCTATTTTCTCTTTAATTTAATACTCTTTTTTGTGATATTACTTTCTATTCATATTCTACCTTTTTGACTAGTTTTTGAGTTACAACACTGTCTTAGTTCATTCAAGCTGGACATATAAACAACTGAAATTCATTTCTTATAGTCTGGGAGGCTGACAAATCCAAGATTAAGGTGCTGGAAGGTTTTGACTGGTGATAAACTGCTACCTGGTTCATAGACATCAGTCTTTTTGCCATATCTTCATGTGAAAAAGGGGTGATGGAGCTGTCTGGGGTCTCATAAAAAAGGGAGGCACTAATCCCATTCATGTGGGCACCACCCTCATGACTAAGTCACCTCTGATGGTTTCACTAATAATAACATCACATTGGGCATTAGGTTTCAGTGTATGAATTTTGGTAGAACACAGCCTTTCAGTCTATAATAAGGATAACATCACTAGCTTTCTTAGAGTTTAAATAGTAATAATGCTACATGACTAGAAGGTACTACATGGTTTTAAAGAATTTTTTTAATGTATACTCTAGGTGGAGGAGGGCCATTTTGAGTTAAATGAAGAGACAATGGAAATACCAAACAAATAACCACTGTTATTTTTCACAAATGTGCTGGGCTGACAGGTTATTTAATATAAATGGAATAATGTGTGTCCTGACATTTTCAAATTGTCTGGGAACTTTTAGAACTGAATACTTCATCATGCCTTTAGTTCTTCAGTGTTCTTTTCAGAAAATTCTTCCTGCCTGGAATAAATGTATGACATTAGATTTTCTAGTAAGAAGACTACAAAGAAATCTACCTTTTAAAGAAGCATTTCCACTGTTCAAATCAGATAGAAATTTCAGGCAGACCTGAAAATATACATTTGTACTTATACCAATTTAACTTTCACATGTATCAGATAATTGCTTTGATAAAGTGGGAATGAAGGTTAACTAAATTTTGGAAAGGATTGGAAAAAAGCTTCATTTCCAGCAACTCCCTTGCTCTTTTCTAATATTCAGTTTCACAAAAGTATATACATCAAATATACAGAGGAGCTCTACCTTAAGAAACCAAATAAACTAGCTTACATAAAAAAAGAAAAGCAATTTTTAAAAGCCTGAATAGTGCTTGGTTTATTGTTTTAGGAAATGATTCAACATAGGCATCATTACCACTGTATGTAGGAATAAAAAATAAGTAATTGAGCACACACAAAATCATTTTTAAATAATAATTTGTTTCATTCTGTCTGATAGTGTCTCATGGCTTCATTCATAGCATCTGCGATAATTAGGGGTTTAATTTCTCGCCAGTTCAGTTACATTATGCTAGCTGGGCAGCTGTTTAAGGAAGATGAAGATATTCATGGTATCATCACAGCAGTGGCTCTTATCTTTAATTTTTTTTCTTATCTTTAATTTTTATGTTATGAATAATTACCAGTGCTTTCTGGAAATAGGTTTTGAATAGTTACATTCTTAGTCATCCTGAGCTGTTGGTACTAAAAAAAGTTATTAATGGTTAATAAGGCAAAATCAAATACTGAGTTTTTATTTCCCTGTCACTGTGTGCATGCTCAGTCATGTATGACGCTTTGTAACCCCATGAAATGTAGCAGGCTATAGGCACCTCTGCTTGTGGAATTTTCCAGGCAAGAAAGTGGAGTGAGTTGCCATTTCCTGCTCCTAATCCAGGGGATATTCCCAGCTCCAGGATCAAACCCACATCTCTTTGCATCTTCTGCTTTGGGAAGATGATTCTTTACTACTACATCACCTGGGAACCTTTTATATTCCTCTACTTCTGTCTGAAAAATAAGTCCAGCATTCATGTAATTGAACAAATTCTAGCATGACCATAAACTCAAATATCACACAGTGACCTACTTTGAAAAGGTAGGAGATTTGACTGGACATATTTTCTATACCTTTCTCCTCTGTAGCACAGTCTTAGCACGTTATTCATACTTGCTTGTTTGTTAGTTAAGTTTACATTTGCAAAGGTAGGTTCCCCCACTGGCCTGTTAATTTCACTGTTAGCCATTTTTATTTCTTAGTGACACACACAATAAATAAAATATTATTTAGCATATAGCTTTTAATAAATATGTTTTGACTTTATGTTTCCATACAGTGGAGAAATATTTCGTATAGTTGAACCTCATATCAATAGGAATAAATATCTTTGGAGTAAAGCTTGGTTTCTGCAATACTGATACCACAGCATAATGATTATACTGAGAAGTAAACACAAGAAGACTCTATGAACATAGTAGCCCCCAAACAAGAGTGATAGAAGCCAGAGGAGGGGGGGATTGAACTATATATAAGAAATGCTGAAACATTGAGAGCAGTATCATGTATGGCTCTTTTGTGCTTATTCTACTCTAGAGTTGGCTTTGCTGAGAAAATAGTGAAATTTAGTGTGAGTTTGACACCAAGGACTTCCTAAAAGAAAATGGTTTCATTTTTGAGTTGTCAACAGTGTCTTTGATTACTAATGTCCATTGATATTATAAAAATATTTTTAAAACAACAGAAAACCAACAGTAATTACAAATGTTTATTGTTGGCTTCTATAAATGAAAACAAAAGTGTAGTCCTAAGATAATATAGTTAGCAAATTCATATTTTCTTATTTCATATAACTGTGATGATACTGATATTGTCTCAAATATTGTTTCTGACAACCAAGGATCAGCAAAGTGTTCTATAAAGAATCAGAGAGTAGATGTTTTAAGTTTTTCTAATCTCATATGGTTGTTATCAGATTTTATTTTTTTTAAACCCCCTAACAATGTGAAAAAACATTCTTAAATCAAAGTCGATAATAAGTAGGTTTTGGAATGAATTTGACTGCCAAGATGTAGCTTGCCAACTCTGTTCATTATTGTTTAAACCACAGGGCATAGGTAGGTACTAAGCATTTCAGAACCCTTTACTCCTCTGAAAATATTGGTAGCTAGCATTCAGGATGGTTCCAATGATTCCTACCCTTTAGATATTTATGCCCTCATGTATTACCCACTTTTTGAGTATGGAATGGCTATTTTTAATGAATAGCTAGTCAATGGTGACAGTATGTGACCAGAATACTAGGCCATATTAGGTAGTATAGTTGTGCTTTCTATCTCTTAGACCAAATGCCCTGAGAGAAGCCAACTGCCAAATGTTGAGTACTTATGTATTCAACTTATGTACTTATGTACTGAGGCCCAAGCAGCGATGGACTGGAGCTTCCAGCCAGTCACCATGTGAGTGAACTTAGAATCTGAACCTTCAGTCAGTCAAACCCCACATGACTGCAGACTTGACTAACATAACACCTGGTTGCAGTTTTATGAAAGACTCTAAATGAGAATCAGTCAGCTAAGCTGCTGCCAGATTCTTAACTCACAGAACAGGTTGTATGACAGTCATGCATGTCATACGTATGTATGTGTGACAGTAATGTTTATTGCTATGTTTTGGCATGTTGGTTATGCAACAATAGATAACTAATAAGATATAACTCTAATATGTTGTTTTATAAGAATTTTAGCTGCTTACCACAAACTGCAGATAACTTTAATCTTAGGTAATATGTTAGAATTCTCCAAAGACTAAAACCAATAGGATATGTATATATGTAGAAAGAAATTTATTCTAAAGAGCTGGATCACACAATTGTGGATGCTTAGCAAAATCAAAATCTAATAAGGGAGGTCAACAAGCTTGAGACTCAGAAAAAAAGTGCAGCTCAAATCCAAATGCAATCTGCTGCAGAAATGCCTTTCTCATAGGAGGTCAGCTTTTTGTTCTTCTCAAGCCTTCAGCTGATGGGCTTTCTTTTAATAGAAGTCCAGCTGCATGTGGAAGGCAATCCGTTTTACCAAAAGTCCATCACTTTAAATGTAAATCTCCAAAAATTCTCACAGAAACATGTACATATTTAACCAAATATCTGGACTCTATGACCCATCCAACTTGAAATAGAAAGTTAGCCATCACAGGTAGAGACAACTAAACTAGTTAACTTAATTTCTCTAGTCCTAATGAAATTAATGTAATTCAATTTCCTGGCTCAATGGTAAAGAATTCACCTGCAACACGGGAGACCTGGGTTCGATCCCTGGGTTGGGAAGATCCCCTGGAGGAGGACATGTCAACCCACTCCAGTATTCTTGCCTGGAGAATCACCATGAACAGAGGATTCTGGTGGGCTATAGTCCATGGGGTCGCAAAGAGTCAGACATTACTGAGTGATTAAGTGCATATTCTTAGTCAGCTATCTAGAAAAAAAGAGCCAGATTAAAAGGCAGATAAATGGCTCATTAAGACATCATTTTAATGTGTTGTGAAAATTAAAAACTAAGTTTGGGAGACATAAATGATTTTTCTTACCATTTCAGTACAAAAATTATCAAGTTTCATGAGGATAAATGTACATAAATATAGATGCATCAGCCAACTTGTGAGAAAAAATCAACTTTATTCCATCATCCAGTTTATTTCAAAAATTGTCAGGCTGTAAGATATTGAAGAAAAATATTTAGATAATTTGACTTTTTATCCACATGTTGTATTAATATATAATAAACTATCAACTTATAAATAAATGAGTCTCCCTGATGTAGAGAGTCTGTGATAGGCAAAATATTAGCTCCTTGAAGATATCTACATTCCTATCCCTGGAACCTTAAAACATGTTGCCTTTCATGGGAAAAGAGACTTTCCAGTTGCGACTGGATGGACTAAATCACTTCAGTAATGTCAAACTCTTTGCAACCCTATGGGCTATAGCCCACCAAGCTACTCTGTCCATGCACTTCTCCAAGAAAAATACTGGAGTGGATTGCCATTTCCTCCTCCAAGGAATCTTCCCGGTCCAGGGATTGAACCCAGGTCTCCTGCGTCTCCTGCATTGCAGGTGGATTCTTTACCTCTGAGTCACCCCAGTTATGATTAAGTTAAGGATTTTGAGATCAGCAGATTAGTCTTATAGTCAGTAAACCAGTATAATCACAAAGGTCTTATACATGAACACAGGAGGAACAAAGTTAGAAAAGAAGATGTGGCAGTGGAAGCTGAGATAATAAAGAGAGAAATAGAAGCTGAGGTGAGAAAGAAAGAGAGAGGTGAGAAAGAAAGAATTGATGCTTTTGAAGTGTGGTGTTGGAGAAGAATTTTGAGAGTCTCTTGGACAGCAAGGAGATCCAACCAGTCCATCCTAAAGGAAATCTGTCCTGAATATTCGTTGAAAGGACTGATGACGAAGCTGAAACTCCCAATATGTTGGCCACCTGATGCGAAGAACTGACTCATTTGAAAAGACCCTGATGCTGGGAAAGATTGAATGTGGGAAGAGAAGGGCATGACAGAGGATGAGATGGTTGGATGGCATCACCAATGTGATGGACATGAGTTTGAGTAGGCTCTGGGAGTTGGTGATGGACAAGGAAGCCTGGTGTGCATCCATGGGATCTCAAAGAGTCAGACACAACTGAGTGACTGAACTGAACTGTTCTGGATCCAGGCTTTGAAAATGGAGGAAGATTACAAGCCAAGGAATAAGGAATGTAGGCTTTATCTAGAAGCTGGAAAAGGAAAGGAAATAGATTCTTCCACTGAGTCCAAAAGAAGCATAGCTTGTTAAAAATTTGATTTTAGGTCTTCAGACCTCCAGAACTATAAGATTAGTGTGTGCTCCTAAGTGCCACAAATTTGTGTGGCAGAAAATCTTTACCACTTGAGCTGCTGGGGAAGCCCTCAGCAGTAGTATTAAACGTAAATAAACCCTTACTGATTTAGAGAGTTATGATTATAATCATATTTAGAGAAATGGCATTCTGTAAATTACAAAGCTCTTTTAGTAACCATGGAAAACAATAAGACAATACAAGTTCCTTGAGGGAGGACAGATACCATATATTTTGTCTACCATTGTAATCCTTGGGCATAGTACATAAATAACACATACCAGGGTAAAAAGAAATAAATAGTTTGAGGAAGGATGCCCTAATCTTTATGATATTCAATTAATATATTAAATGTCTCTGTGCTAATGTCTTCAACATTTATGAAGGTATATTGCCTCAAACCAAGATCTTTTTCAGACAACATCAGTTTTCTAGTAAACATTTGAAATAAATTAGTATCATGATCATATTTGGCTTATTGCTCCCTTACATATCAAAGTCTGACACTGATACCTTATAGTATTTATAATTGATATTAATTTTACCATATCTTTACTGATTCTATTCTTCATGGCACTGTTCCACAGAATGATCTGAAGAAATGAGAATCAATTTTCAGGAACCAAAAAGATAAAGAGAATCCACAGATTTTGCCTTCAAGGATAACAAATCTCCCTATCATTAGAATTAGTAAAAATTAAAAAAATAAAAAATAATAAAATAATTATTTTATTATTTTACTACTTATTAAAAATAAATAAAATAAATCAGTAAGAGGTCTGACTTCAAAATAATTCTCCATAATAATAATAATAATAATAATTTTCCATTTTTCAAGTAAAACACTTTGAGAAATCAAAACACACAAGCTATTTAAAAAGTCACCAATTTAATACTAAGTTAACAAATACATGTTACCAATTTTTGTATATAATATTTTGACTTCAAATGCATAACTTAGCCTCTAATGGAAAAAATAGAGTATTTATAGAGATCTACCCACTAGCTAATTGAAATAGCAAATGTTTACCTTGTATCAACTTAGAACAGTGCCACTGGTTAAGAGATTAAGATTTACAGAATGTCACTGCTAATGGCTCACGATGGTTGCAGCTGTACTATTGTGGTGGTCCAGGAAGTGTGCTTGGCTAAGGGAGAACTGCATCTGCATGCTTGATGTTAACACTCAGGCCTTTTATAGCTCTAATAAAGTTAACAATTTATGCACAGACATGCCAGAATCTAGAGCCAAGCAAATGAAATCACTGAGGTTGAGTGGCACAAATTCAAGCTGCATGCCAGAAACATATGCAGCTCTATTAGAAAAAGGAAGTAGATCCCACTGACACACCTGCTACAGATGCCTGGCTTGCAAAATTCTGTACTTCTTTCCTCTATTAGACGCATGCAGCACTTAGTTCATTATTGCTTATACATGTCAAAGGGTGAGATCCAGAGTCATGATCATGTATTTATTCAGTTTATTCAACAAGGGAGGTGACTCACCTTAAATTTGATGTTAGGGATGTGTGGTGTACAATCTTTCTTTTTCTCCATCCTACTTATTCAATAAATTTGAGCTAGACAGGTAATCAACCCAAATGTGAAGCTAGTAACCACTTCTAACTTTAAGTATCTGGATTACTTAAAGTTTACCTTTAGTCAGTGCTACTTCTGAACGTTTTGCCTTATGCTGCCTTGTGAGAGATCAGTCTGTATTATTGCATTGCCATGAGGTCTTACAGCCTAAGAAATGCCCGAGTACCCAAGTTGAAGCCATCACACTAGATCAACCAAGTCAAGCCAATCTCACCACATGTAGTGGTGGGGATGGAAACTTCTCATCAAGAAAATGATCTCTTCCTGTGACCTCATCTTTCTATTATCAGGAAGCAGAAGAGTGATATCTATTGGCTTTCTCAGACCTCAACATTTGTTGAGAATTTGGATCAAGAATTGGGCATGTGTTAGAAACAGAAATGAATGTTGTTCAAAGTAAGATTTGACCATTATGGATTTGATCGCATTTTAATTAAGTCCTATCATGAGCCTCTGATAGATATGTGGTAACTGCCAGGAAACAGTATAGGGGATAACACCGGAGAACGATTTACTATTTTTGTCAGATTAGAGTGAATACCTTCTAAAAGATTGTGTATTCCATATTCAAATCTTAGCAAGAAAACAGCTTTAGTATTTTCAGAATGATGTAGTAATTCAAGTGAGAAAGTGATCAGAGATTAAACAAAAAATAGAGGGAGGTTGGGGCAAGGAGCAGGCAAAGCTGAGGTTAACCATAGGTCATGGTATATGATTTGTTTCAAGAAAAGTATGTGCCAAAGAGCTATGTGAGATCATTAAGCCCAGCATGCCAGAAGGGGATTCAAAGCTCTGTACAGAAAATGTCTGAAAAATCTAAGGTATTCTGAAATCTTTATTTCTAAGGATTTCAGATACGCTGGGTATACTTATTCCTGTTGAAGCTACTATAGCCATTCATATGCATTCTTAGTAAATTCATCTTCTTTTCCTCCAAATATCTTGTCCCCTGTAAATGGTGAAACAGCCTTCTTTAGAACCGTGTGTCTTTCTTATATTACCCAAAACATATTCTTACAATTAACTAAATTAATGTCTTCATGGCTTCTGAAAAAAATGGCAGATATTAAAGTCAAATATACAAATACCCCAAACATCCCATATAAAATATTCAGTGGAAAATATGAGTTATCTAATACCTAGTTAGCTCCTTCTAATGAAGGGCTGCCAGTTCTAGCTAGAGTGCAAAAAAGAAGATCACTCTGATGATATTACTAATGCTTTCATACTCTTTGTTTTGAAACTTTTACTTAGTAATTTCCTTTTCTAAATTTAATGACTTTAGTTGTGCAATACAAACAACAGAATATAATACTTTATATTTCAGAGATTCAGAGATTTATTTTACAGGTGAAAATGGGACTAAAGGAAAATAAATATCAAAATTAACCACAATGACTTTACTAATACCACAACTGAGGGTGGCTCCAGCCTCCTAGTATTAGTTTTCAGGTTCCTAATGTAAAATAAAATGTAAATTCTGATTTGATCTCTCTGAACATGCTTTGCAATTTTATAATATTCTTCCTATTTCAAAGAGGGCAGTCAAACTAGAAAAAAATATAATTTTGAATTGGTTTGATAATAAAATTTTCTTTGTAATTTATTATAATTTTAATTGTGTATGTTTATAATACAAATTCAATGATTAGGAAGATATAAGGAGATGTAAATATTTTTAATCAACACACTAGTTAAACTTACCTTTCATTACGGCAATTAAAAAACTTCGATTTCTATACATTTTAATTTATAATAGACACCATAAAATAATGTTTCCTGTTTTATGCCATACATTGCCCTGCAAGCTTACCTTTTATTTAAAAACTTTAGAAATCATTTATTATAGAAACAAACATGGATATATTACAATAAATGAATAATCTAGAAAAGTAAAATTAATATATAAAAATATATTTTGCTAAATTCTAATTGCATTAAGTTGTTTAAAAAAGAATATACAGAACTAGTTAGTTATTAGGTAACTAAGAAAACATGTTCTAAAATATATTTAGATTGGAACACTTATTGTTGTTTTAAACTATGTTTTTGTTTAAAATATTAAATAAAAATAGATAAAACTATAAAATTTCTAGAAGAGAACATAAGGGAGGAACTAACTCACCTTGGATTTGGCAATGAGATTTTTTTCTTCTTCCTGTCAGGTTATTTTTTCCCTTTGAGACAAAATTCACATGACATAAAATTAACCACTTTAAAGTGTACAGTTTAGAAGCACTTAGTACGTTCACAATGTTGTACAACTATCATCTCTATCTAGTTCCAAAATATTTTAATCATCCCAAAAGGAAACCCTGTACTGTTTAAGCTGTCACTCCACATTCACCCACAACTGCTCATTTGCTTTAGGTTTTTAATGATTTACCTATTTGGGATATTTCATATAAATGGAATTATGCAATATGTGATCTTTCATAGTTGACTTCTTTCACTTAGCATGTTTTCAATAATCACCTATGTTGAAGCATATATTTGTACTTCATTCTTTTTTTACTGAATAATATTTTATTCTATAAATATGACACATTTGTTTATTCATTCATCTGTTAATGGATATTGTGAACAATGCTACTATAAGCATTCATGTATAAGAATTTGCTTCAATACCTATTTTCAGTTCTTTTGAATTTATACTTAGAAGCAAAATTGCTAGATCATATGAAATTCCATGTATAACTTTTCAAGGGAAGGGCAAACTATTTCCACAGTGGCAACACTATTTTTCATTTATCATTTTTTCATTTATTTCTAATATTATTATTATAGCTCCATAGTGCATATATGGAATGGTATCTCAATAAGTTTTAGGTGAAAGACAAAAGCATAATCTATGAAGGAAAAAAAACTGTTAGTTGGGCTTCACTAAAATAAAAACCTCTTCAAAAGACACTGTTAAGAGATTGGAAAAACACCTTTGCCAAACAGATCAGATTGTGGACTGTTATCCAAACTAAACAAACAACTCTAAAAACTCAACAGTAAAAAAATAGACAATCCATTTTTTTTAATGGAAAATATCTGAACAGACACCGCATCAAATAAGATATGCAGAATGATAAATAAGTGTATGACAAATGAAGCTCAACATTATTTATAATTAGAAAGTTTCAAGTTAAAACAACAACAAGATCCCATTACATACCTATTAGAATGGTTAAAATACAAAAAAAATCTGATGGTAGTAGTTGATGGTGAAGTTGTGAAACAAGAGAAATTCTTATGCATTCTTGATTGGAATACAAAATATATGTCCACTCTGGAGGAGAGTTTGGTAGTTTCTTACAAACATAATCTTACTATGTGATCCAGCAATCACACTTCTGGGTATTTTAACTGTTCTAAAACTTAATAACACCCCAAACCCTGTAACTTATACTTACAGCTGCCTCATTCACAGTAGCCAAACCTAGAGGGAGCCAAATGTCCTTTAACAGGTGAATGGATTAAAAAAAATAACAAAACTGTTTAATAGCCATACAATGGACAGTTTTTCATCAACAAAAAAGATTGAGCTATCAAGCCACAAAATGACATGAATGGATCTGAAATGCATATTGCTAAGTGACAGAAGTCAGTCTGTGAAGGGGTATATATTATATGTTTTCAGTTATATGGCATTCTAGAAAAGGCAAAACTATAGAATAAAAAAGATCAGTGATGTTGAGCATTCAAAACAAGGGCATGAAATGTGAATATGGAAGACACAGTGAATGTTTTCAGTGTGGTAAAATATTTATAATATATAAAAAGGTTTCAGTATGATGAAACTATTCTGTATGGCAGTATCATATAACACAATGGTGTCATATGATATTGTCCATTTGTCAAAATTCACAGAACTTTACAAAGTATACTTTAATAAATGCAATAAAAAAATTTTAGGAGGTTGGCTAAATCCCAGAAAAAACTCAGAGTGTGACAAAGGAATGTAACTGTATTACAAATATATGAAACAACTTTACTGAAGGGAATGGGGAGAGAAGGCACTGACCTAAGTAACTGCAGATGAGTGGGATCTGTGAAACTAAAGGTGAAAGGAATTGCACACAAGTACTGTTCTTTAGTTGATGAAGTTTTTTCAATGGGAAATGGGTTACCAATTTGATCCTGCTGTATATGCATACTGGAATTCAAACAAGTAACTATCAATAGATGGCAGATGGTGGGAGCTAGTTTACTAATTGTACAAATGAGAACTCACAAATAAAGAAACTGAAGAGGGAAGAATCATCCATATAGTAATGGATTACTTTATACATTAGTATGAATTCCTATTTATTGTTCTTCAGTTGCTCAGTCGTGTCTAATTCTTTGTGGACCCATGGCCTGCAACTCCCAGGCTTCCCTGTCCTATACTATCTCCCAGAACTGCTCGATCTCATGTCCGTTGAGTCAATGATGCCATCCAACCATCTCATCCTCTGTCATCCCTTCTTCTCTTGCCCTCAATCTTTCCCAGCATCAGGGTCTTTTCCAATGAGTCAGCTCTTCATATCAGGTAGCCAAGGTATTAGAGCTTCAGCGTCAGCATCAGTCCTTCCAACGAATATTCAAGGTTGATTTCTTTTAGGATTGACTGTTTTGATCTCCTTGCAGTCCAAGGGACTCTCAAGAGTCTTCTCCAGCACCACAATTTGAAAACATCGATTCTTCAGCACTCTTTCTTTACAGTACTACTCTCACATCCATACATAACTACTGAAAAAACCATAGCCTTGACTATACAGACCTTTGTTGGCAAAGTGATGTCTCTGCTTTTTAATATGATGTCTAGGCTTGTCATAGCTTTTCTTCTAAGGAGTAAGTGTCTTTTAATTTTGTGGATGCAGTCACCATTCACAGTGATTTTGGAGCACAAGAAAATAAAATCTATCACTGTTTCCACTTATTCCCAAACTATTTCCCATGAAATGATGGGACCAGATGCCATGATCTTTGTTTTTTGAATGTTGAGTTTTAGCCAGTTTTTTCACTCTCCTTTTTCACCTTTCTCAAAAGGCTTCTTATATACAGATAGTTGCATATAAAAATCTTTATGAATATATATGTATATACAGGGGCTAGTACACACACATATATTTCCTTACTTTGTCTGTGAAAAAAGAACTAACAACAGTGAAATCCCAGCAAAAACAAAGACATCTAGCATCCAGTGTTTGATTTTTACAACCATTCTCCAATTAAAGAAAACAATTTCTTGGAGAAATGACTGATTCTAAGACAGGGATACTAAGGTATAATATGAGTGTCAAAAATATTGCAGTGTTAGAAAGTAAGAAAATGCTCAAAAATAATAATAAAACACATCAATGAGTGAAAGTCAAAAGGACACAGGAGCTATCTGAAAGGATTTTCAATGGACAAATCCAGAAACACTTGAAAGAACAATAAATAAAATAGTACTGGAGTATTTGGATTGTATGCCAAGGCATAAAACAAATATCCGAGAATCCATATTGATATAATACAATAATTGAATAAATAAATAGATAAATCTGAGAGAAGAGACAAATATCCCCTGTGGAAGTATTCCAAATAATTTCTGAAACTACTATAACCTAAAGGAAGAAGAGTATGACTTCCCAGTCCTTAAAGATGTTCTAGGCATTGCAACCTCCTTCTAAAGAATATAGTATAGAGCACATGCATGCATGGGAAGGGGAGTAAAAAGAGAGTAACCATATGATGGAGACATATGAAAAGCACTGTTTCATAAGATGGGCAAGGTCAACATTAGCAGTGAAAATCATTTATGCACCCTTGCATGCATCCTAAGTTGCTTCAGTCATGTCCAACTCGTTGGACCCTGTGTGACCCTGCGCACTGTAGCCTGCTGTAGGCAAGAATACTGGAGTGGCTTGCCTTGCCCTCCTCCAGGGAATCTTCCAGACCCAGGGATGAACCTGTGTTTTTTATGTCTACCTGCATGGACAGGTGGGTTCTATAACATGAGTGACACCTGGGAAGCCCACTCAGTATATCCTCTTAACATGAACATGGCACTTTGTCATTTTGGCCTTCCTCTCAGAAACTGGTAACCTCAAGTCATTTATGAGGAAAACATCAGACAAATTCAAATAGAGGGCCATTATATAGAATGTCTAACCAGTAGTACTCAAAACAGTCAAGGTCATCAAAAACAAAAGTGAGAAACTGTGACTGCCTTGAGGAGTCTAAAGAAACATGACAACTAAACATAAATGTCAGAAAAAGAGCATTAAGTAAAACACAGGAAGCCTGAATCAAGTATGGATTTATTTAATGATAATGTACCAATTCATTCACTAATTGTAAGGAAGTTATCATTTTTAAGTAAACTGATTTAAATTCACAAAAAATCAGTGTGTTCTTTACTAGTTTATAAAAGTAAATATATTCTTACCTCCCATGGAGATAATGTCCTAGTCTTCCCTTATTGATAGAGATTAATTTTTATAAGGAACTGAAGAAAGGTTTTTTAGATGGTGTATTTTTAATTAATCAATTTATTTTAATTGGAAGATAACTGCTTTACAATATTGTGATGGTTTTTGCCTTACATTAACCAGCATGAATCAGTCACAGGTATTCCATTTTCCCCCCAAGGCAGAAGACCACAAAAAGAAAAGTCATCTTAAAATGTCTACTGTAAACCAGACTGTTTCTTACTTTGGGAAAACACATTTAATGATTTGATTTTCATTCATGAAAAACTTCTTAAGCCATTCTGTCATAACATTTAAATCTGAGTCTGTATGAAATGGATTCATGGGTTTATTTCAAAATCAAAAGTATAGAATAACTGATGTTTTGAGTTTATAGTGTTGCTTGTACTTTCTTTATCCCCTTACATAAATTCTAATTTTATGAAGCGTCACATGTAAATTGGGTAAATTTTAAAAAATATATTAAAAAACATGTCCGTTTCAACAATTACTGATGATTTCCATTATTGTTGATTATTTGCTATTATTCTAATGTTTTTGTATTTTCAAAATTTGTTTTTTATTGATGTATCCTGCATCAACAACACATCAATAAATCACTCTTTTTTTGCATGTAATATTTTTTATGTTTCCTTTGTTTTTTGTGTATGTAATATTTTTTAGAGGCAGGAAAAAGTTTGCAGCAAACAATATAATAGTATAAAATAATGTGATGACAAATGTGCTCAACACAGAATTTAATAAATTGCAAGCACATAAAAGTGGAGATAATTAACCTCTCATTCAATAAATAAATGCAGAAAAATCCATTTTTGCACAAGAGAGTGGCTATAGAATGATTTATTTTCAATTCCAGTTTATCCAAGAGTAGACCAAACTATATAATATATACAGATTCACACATGGAAACTGTTATTTTAATGATAAATGATGCCATATCAAAAAGGCAGAATTATTCTGTAAAGAACTGCAGTTAGTTAAAATTCGTCTACCTCTTCTAAGGCATAAAATTAATTGACTTAAATATCAATGTTTTAAGTTTCAAAGTACTAAAGTTATGGATATGTCAGAAGAAATTTTGTTATGCTTTTAAGTTGTTTGATCTTTTTGAAGAAGCAGAGAAAGAAAAGAGTAAGTAGCTTGAATGTACCTACAAAGTTAATGTGGTTCATATTTTGAAACAAAGACATCCTAATACAGCAATTGAATTTTGAAATAGGTTTCTAGTGTAATTTACCACTTATTCATTATGTCTACTTAATGCACAATATTCAACACTCAACATCTGGTTGTTTCATCCCAAGACTAAGTGTTAATTTCTATGCTTGACTCTGTAGTCTAACTTTTTGACATACCATAGATTTGGAATTGAGGAAAGCCTCATGTGGGAATGTTTTATCAATTCTTTGAGGCTGCTATATTTAATCTTGAGTGCTAGGATAAAGTGCCTGCTGAGATGAATCAGTGCAATAACACTGATGCCATTTGAAAGCGTGGCAGTGAATATGTTCATTTTTCATAAACAAAATAAAATTACATTGAAATAAAAATTTGCAGGTGATTTAGCATTCCTACCAAGTCAAACTAAATTCACTCACATTCTTTATAACCCTTTTTTATAGTGTCCATTGTTTTCTTCTGCTCTCTTTCTCCATAGACAAGGTAGAAAAATTCTGCCTTCACCTGTGTATTATATTCAGTATCCCTCCAGAGAGGTGAATTTATAAGTAAAGAGGATATACAGGAGCCAAAATATATCAAATATCTAGTTTTTATTTTCCTTTCAGTCCAGGGATTATTTTCACAACTAATATAAACTGATGTAGTACTGCTATTTCTTTTTCTTTCTTTTTTTTTTTTAGTACTGCTATTTCAAAGAGATTGTAGGTCTTTTTTCTAAGAACCTTAAAGATCGGAAGCTAATTCCTGTCATGCAAAAGATATGGCTAAGAATGTTCTTCATCAAGTCTTTGACAAGTTTGAATTTTTTAATGTTAAATATACTACTGTATTTTCACACAGAAATTATGAAATTTCACATGCAAAATACAAAAAGTAGTCATTCAAGAAAAGATGAATATGAAGGAGAACAGCATCCAGGATAACCCCTAGTTTAAAGAAAAAATAAATTTACTGTCATGTGTTAGAAATGTGTGTTTTATATAATTTCACCAGTGTTATGAAGTGAAAACAACTCTCAAAAACACACATTTCTAAAGTCCTTTACATAATCTAAGCAGTTGATAATCTGTATCTTTGAGTAAAGAAATAAGGATAAAGAATGAGTTTTCCCACAACTATTCATTCTAAGAGTTTTATTTGATGCAAAAGACCTCACTTTAAATATAGATATCCTAAAGAAGTCACATCACTACTGGTCAGCAATCTGTGTGATCACATTGATGAATCATTTGTTTTCCACTGAGATTCAAGCAGCAGTATTGAGGGAAGGGCAAGCTTGATGACTGAGTTAGAGGAAATAGTGCAAGAGGGGAAAACCTAAACTTGAAAGGAGGCTGTTATGGGAGACCAAAGTCATAAATAAATGCTCGATGCCTGGCACATAGCACGAGGATACTGGCTGCCTAGAGATTAAGGAAGTGAGGATGTCAGAAAGTAAATAACCCAAAACAGGTACGGTAAACCTCAAACACTTATTTTGTTACTTCTGCAAATACAGCTAGTCAGTTAGAGCCACTCTCCAAGTATCATTGATCATGTATCCATATCAATAAAATAAAAATATAGCAAAAATTGACCTAACATACTAAATTTATGTATAAATATCTATATCTATCTATATAACTTTATTAATATGTCATTTGTTTTCTAAAACATACTCAAAAATAGAAAACTTAAAGGATGATATAAATTTAAAAGTGTGTTTCTTAACATTTTCTATCCATTCCTTAGTGTATCTATTTGCTTATGCCCTAGTGAATAATTTGGGATCCACTGTCATATGGGATGGCTAAGGAGCCAAAAAACAAGAGTTTAAAATCCTGTCTTTGACTCTTTTTAGTGGTGTTGTGCTTGAAAAGTTACGTAAGTTCTTTCAGCTTATTTTTAAGTTGTTTTTGATGAAGGGAGGATAATAATAGTACTTAAGTAGTAGTAGAGCTGAAAGATTAAATGCAAGCTGCTTAACACATTTTTTTCTCAAGGCAAGTGCCCAGTGAAGGATACATATTATTATTGCTATAGGTCAACAAGAGTCCTGTTTGCCTCTGAAACCTCTCTGAAACATTGATAATGATAGTAAATGTGCATAAAAGAATATGGTTTCAGGAACAGAGTTCACCTTCACCTTTTCCAAACGAGATACACACACCACCACCACCACCACCACAAGATTTTAACAGAAGAAAGAAAAAGCAAGTCCTGTCAGATTACCTATTGCATTTTTCTAACTCATATTATCAAAGATGAAACCAATGTAACTTATTTGCATTGTTTTACTGCTTAGTATTATGTTAAGTTCCTATTTTCTGTTAATTTATTGTTTGCTACCAGTCCCTGTGGAACCCTTAGGACACACTTCAAAATGGAATATTTTTCATCCTTATTAAAATATTTAAATGAATTCATATCCTGAAAGTACTTGGTGATGACCAGGAGCACTATCTTATACAATGAAAAAGAGAAGTTCTTAGAAGATATGACATTGTGACAAATAAGCAACAGAAATGATACCCTGGGTCACATATTTTAGAGGAGAGGACCATAACATAAAGAACTATGACAAGTGGTAAATTAATGCCCATTACTCAAAAAATTATTTTCTTTATCTCCTGTATTTACATACAAACTCATAAAACTTATTTTTTAAAATATATTTTTATTTTGTTTTAAGGAAGAATGTTGCTCTTTCAGTATCTCTCTCCAGAGTCTATTTTTAATTAACATCAAATATTATGTTTGCTAAGTTTATATTATGAAGACAAACTTGTATTCCACTTACCCTGTGTAGTTAGTTAAGTTGCTCAGTTGTGTCCGACTCTTTGCAACCCCATGGACTGTAACCCACCAGACTCCTCTGTCCATGGGATTCTCCAGACAAGAAAACTGGAGTGGATTGCCATTTCTTTCTGCAGGAGATCTTCCCGACCCTGAGGTCGAACCCAGGTCTCCCGCATTGCAGGCAGATGCTTAACCTCTGAGCCACCATCAGTTCAGTTCCATTCAGTCGCTCAGTCATGTCCGACTCTTTACGACCCCATGAATCGCAGCATGCCAGGCCTCCCTGTCCATAACCAACTCCTGGAGTTTACTCAAACTCATGCCCATCGAGTCGGTGATGCCATCCAGCCATCTCATCCTCTGTCGTCCCCTTCTCCTCCTGCCCCCAATCCCTCCCAGCATCAGGGTCTTTTCAAATGAGTCAATGCTTCGCATGAGGTGGCCAAACTGGAGTTTCAGCTTCAGCATCAGTCCTTCCAATGAACACCCAGGACTGATCTCCTTTAGGATGGATTGGTTGGATCTCCTTGCAGTCCAAGGGACCCTCAAGAGTCTTCTCCAACACCACAGTTCAAAAGCATCAATTTTTTGGTGCTCAGCTTTCTTCACTATCCAACTCTCACATCCATACATGACCACTGGAAAAACCATAGCCTTGACTAGACGGACCTTTGTTGGCAAAATAATGTCTCTGCTTTTTAATATGCTATCTAGGTTGGGCATAACTTTCCTTCCAAGGAGTAAACGTCTTTTAATTTCATGGCTGCAATCACCATCTGCAGTGATTTTGGAGCCCAAAAAAATAAAGTCTGACACTGTTTCCACTGTCTCCCCATCTATTGGGCCACCATAGAACTCCATAAAAAAAGTAAAGGTTTTATAGAGGGATTACATTACTCTCTTACTGCTATCCCATAATCCAAATGTGCCCAAGATCACCCTTCACAGAGAAAAGAACAAGCAATCATGAGAAAGCCACTTCTAGTTTCCTCAAGGAAGAACATTTCCCCATAAGATCACTTCTAATTTTTCTGTACTGGCACTTTTGGGACACCCAGGGATCAGCCCCACTTGGTCTTCCTCTTCAATCTAATTTCCTCCAGAGGCAGCTGTCCCGTCTGGTCCCGCCTCGCAGTCTGTGACTGGTAGTCTCAGGCTTTATGGTGATGGGATTAGTTTCTGGGTTGTCTGTAGCCAATTGTTTTGACTCAGGATCCTTCCTGGTGATATATACCTTGTTCAGCCAAGATGGATGCCAGCAAGAAGGATTCTGGGAGGTGGTTAGACACATGGTGTCACCTTTTGACCTTTCCTGAACTCTCTGGATTGGTGTTGACTTATTAGTTCTGTGTTCCTTACCAGGACCTCCTGTCATAAAACAACTCATGCAAATTGTTACTATGGTGCCTGGCCAGGATGGGTGGTTTCAGTCACTGTGATTCCCCGAACATTACTAACACCCATACTCTCCAATGTCAGCCATGTAAAAAGTGGTATTCTGACTTTTCTATTTTTCAAAAATTAGGGATAAAGTGTGATGTATTAGCAGCTTCAGGTGTAGTGAGATTGATGGTGCCCTGGAGGCAACAGAGGATACAGTAGAACATGGGGCTATAAACTCAAGCCAATGGAAGTTCATGTGATCACAAGCAGTTAAGAAGGCCAAAGCAAACATCAAGATTTCAAACATACCACACTTCCTAGAACTCTTGCATGGAGTTTTTGTTCCTAGAAGAACTGGTGAGTCAAATTTAGATCAAACACAAGAAATGAGACCAAGTGAAAGAAAGAGAAACAGAATATAGAATAATAATGCACAGTAAGAACTTGGTAATAAGAAATTAGTGGCACCTATTACTGGCATCAGAGAATTAGTGTATTATGTTGGAGTGGATCACCAAAAAGGTTGACAACAACATTAGCATAATGACCATTTCAATGGTGACCATCAGTACACCCACCAACACTAATATTTACTGAACAGTTACTATATGTCAAGCAGTAGGTCAAGAAGTTTAATCCATTAATACATTCAATTCTCATAACACTGTTGAAGATAGGTACTTAATTCCTAACCATTACTGATCAAGGATTTCTTCAATTATCCACAAGACAGAGCAGGTCTAGCTGAAAATCAAAATGGTATTAAACGTGCAAGTAGAAGCTAGATGGCCACTATTTTAAAGGTTACAGAATTATAAAGAAGACTCATTACAGTCATTGACCTTTGTACACTGCTAGGTAGAGCCCTTGTGAATCACAGGACTATACCTCCTAAAGTGAGGAGAGACCTCCTGTGATCTGCTGACTTATTCTCTGATCCTTAGACATTATCTCCATTTCGTAGAGAAAGAATCTGAGTCATAGAGAGATTAAGTGATTTGTTGAAGATCATACAATTACAATGGTAGAAAACTGTAAAATAACTCCTTACTAAGTCTTTGAAATCTTTTCATAACCCTTTGAGAAACAACTGTTTGAAAAGCCAAATTAATCTTTCCTAGAATGCCCACTATTGATAGGCTTTCTCTTTCCCTCAGGGGAGTTCAGACATTTGGAGTTTGCTGCTTAAAATAACTACCTCCTACCTTCTAATCTCCACCCACCCTCTTCAGCATGATGACTACTAGGTTCCATTTGCAGCCCGGGTTGCCCTGTGAGTTGATAACTCCTGCTGCTTTCCTCTAGAAGCCTCTCTGTGAGCTGAAATCTCCATCCACACAATTTCACTGCTCATAAATTCCATGCAGCAAAGAGAGCACAAAAGATGCCAGTTTATCCATTTTTTCTGTATCTGGGAAACATGTGGAGTCAAAATTGGTGGTTTGCCTTGGTTCTCCCTGCTAGGATAATTTGGGGGTGATATTGCAACTAAACGTTATATTTAAACTATGCTACTCACACTGTGCATTTTAAAGACCATATTACAAAGTGCACTACCTTTCCAACATATCTGAGTGTATGAGTAAATTTCAAAGCAGAATAGCTTCCACGAATAGGAAATTATCTCACTCTTAATTTCACACTGCTATTCAAAGACAGATAAAGAAATTCCATTTGTCTTATTTCTACTTTGATATGATTTTCACTGATGGTGAAAGTGTTCAATTGCTTTGATTTGTTTAAAAAATTAATTGCTTTGTGTTGTCTCATTTGTACTCAAGTATAAAACATGTGAATACTCTCTCTCTAAATCCCTGAAATGTATAACCTTGAACTGTGTTTCTGATTCTGTCCTTTTCCTGTAAAACCAAATGACTCTTCAAGTTCTGGATATCTTCCTGCATGACTAGGACTCGGTTTTCTCCTGTGTAGTATTGTTATTTTTTCCATTTGCTCAACAAAATTATAAACCCAAGACCAAATCTTGGCTCTTTTTACTATAAGTCTGTCTTCTCCAGTTACCCAAAGCAAAAATGCCAGAATTATCAAGCACTTAATAAATATATAGCAATGGTTGCTACTTTTATCCTCTTGTTTCACTATTTTTAATAATCTGTTTTCTGTTACTCATTGTGCCAAATTCAAATCCATTAGCCTCCTAAGTAGTAAGTGGCAACTTCTCAAACTATCATAGTCCATGTGATCTTGCCTGGATATATGTCAGGCAGTTTATTTATGCTTGTTTGTTGTCTACTTTGAATAGCTAGTTCTTAGCCTTTGGTTGTGCCATATCTTTTCCGATTTAGAAAAGTCCCCAACATGGCAGACATTACCAGTCTCTCTGTTATACAGTACCCCTCTTTTCCTGACATACAGATATTTGTACATTTCTGCCGCTTATAGTTAAGTGGGACCATGTGACTAGTCAGAAAAACTATTATAGATTTGGACAAAATTTTGGACGGAAGCATTTAACAGCAAGTGCTGCATCCTGCAGCTTTGTTGTTCCTATTCCATGGTGATCATGGAGCCATGCAAAAGGAGCACCTTCATCCATCTGAAATAGTAAGTTCTCATCAGGCACATGTTGGGTAGAGAGCATAAGTTAGGTACAAAGCTCTAGTGTTTTATGCTACTAAAATATGATAATTATTCTTGATCGCAACATATCTAGCCTCTTCTGAATTTTACATGCATCACTCAGTCATTTAAAATTTTATCTATTTATTTATTTTTGTCCGTGCTAGGTCTTCTGTGTAGGCTTTCTCTAGTTGCAGCCGACAGGGGCTACTCTTTGCTGCAATGCATGTGTTTCTCACTGTGGTGGCTTCTCTTGCAGGGCAAGGGCTCTAGGCTGCAAGGGCTTCAGTAGTTGTGGCGCATGGGGTAAATAGTTGTGGTTCCCAAGCTTTAGAGGATAGTCTCAATAGTTGTAGTGCACGGGTTTAGCAACCCTCCTGAACCGGGATTTGAACCCATGTCTCTTGCTTTGGCAGGCAGATTCCTTACCACTGAACCAGCAGGGAAGTCCACTCAGCCATTTAAAATGTGTCCGCAAGATTCAAAACTAGAAAGTGTTTCTTTGCTGCTTGCTATTCCTTTCTCTGCCTTTCAGTAATTTATATTTATCTTTTCTTTCATAATTTTGAATCTATTCATTGATTCAATCAGTCCTTCAATGACTATTTATTGTGTGCCTGCTCAACTGGCTATTATGTCATTTACCAAAAAAAACACATTAACAGAATATTGTGATAAATATTTAAAGCATGACTATGGGCAATAATTAGCTACATTTCAAACAAATTCAAGAATTCACTTTTGTTCCAAATTTATATCTGTCTTGTATGCATATTATATATTACTTTTGAGGACTTTCTTGAATCAGATTTGCACCTTGCTTCATTTTTTCTATTTCTTCCAGTTCCAGGAATACCAGTAATAACAGGGATGTTTGATATTTTTTCTTCCACTACTGGACATATCAAGATTCCCCAAATGTATATAGAAATTAAAGAAACAAGTTATTTTAATCAACTCAAAACTTTCTGTTATATAGTGTTGGGGGAGTGTGTAATTTCCTCGGTTCTGTCTTGCCACAGCAAAAATTTGAAGGCACAGACAGACCAGTGTTATAGCTCCATTTTATTGGTAAGCAAAGGAAAATACACCCTCGAGACGGGAGGGCCAGAGGACCCAAAAGAGCGGAGAGAAGAAAAGCCCCAATTCTTCTAGGCTTCCTTCTTTTACACACTTGTCTCCTACGCCCGAGCCTGCCCTATGAAAATTGGGCTATCCAGGAGAGCTGTTTGTTTTACCCGAGGTTCTCACTCCAGTCTGCAGACCTTCTTTTTTTATTTCTGTGGGCTTTTCCTGTCTTTGTCTTTTAGCCACCGCCATTTTGGACTCCTTTTTCCTTTTTAACTACCTGACATATAATTTTTTTTCTTTTTTAATCCAAATATCAATATCAAATATCAATGTGTCAATAACAGTGTAAGTCAATACAATGGAAGTGGCAAATTATGGAGAATCATCAGTTGTTCTCCCTCTAAACTTAACCACAAGGGTAACTATTATGCTAATTTATAGCCTGGAAAAATGTCAACAACCTCAGATATGCAGATGTTTCCACTCTATGCAGAAAGCAAAGAGGAACTAAACAGCCTCTTGATAGGGGTGAAAGAGGACAGTAAAACCACTGGCTTAAAAGTCAGCTTTCCTTTGTTGTGCAAAAGCTTTTAAGTTTAATTAGGCCCCATTTGTTTATTTTTGCTTTTATTTCCAATATTATGGGAGGTGGATCATAGAGGATCCTGTTGTGATTTATGTCAGAGAGTGTTTTACCTATGTTCTCCTCTAGGAGTTTTATAGTTTCTGGTCTTACATTTAGATCTTTAATCCATTTTGAGTTTATTTTTGTGTATGATGTTAGAAAGTGTTCTAGTTTCATTCTTTTACAAGTGGTTGACCAGTTTTCCCAGCACCACTTGTTAAAGAGGTTGTCTTTTTTCCATTGTATATTCTTGCCTCCTTTGTCAAAGATAAGGTGTCCATAGGTTCGTGGATTTATCTCTGGGCTTTCTATTCTGTTCCATTGATCTATATTTCTGTCTTTGTGCCAGTACCATGCTGTCTTGATGACTGTGGCTTTGTAGTATAGTCTGAAATCAGGCAGGTTGATTCCTCCAGTTCCATTCTTCTTTCTCAAGATTACTTTGGCTGTTCAAGGTTTTTTGTATTTCCATACAAATTGTGAAATTATTTGTTCTAGTTCTGTGAAAAATACTATTGGTAGCTTGATAGGGATTGCATTGAACCTATAGATTGCTTTGGGTAGTATAGTCATTTTGACAATATTTTGCTTCTGCACAACAAAGGAAACTATAAGCAAGGTGAAAAGACAGCCCTCAGATTGGGAGAAAATAATAGCAAATGAAGCAACAGAGAAAGGATTAATCTCAAAAATATACAAGCAACTCCTGCAGCTCAATTCCAGAAAAATAAATGACCCAATCAAAAAATGGGCCAAAGAACTAAACAGACATTTCTCCAAAGAAGACATACAGATGGCTAAGAAACACATGAAAAGATGCTCAACATCACTCATTATCAGAGAAATGCAAATCAAAACCACAATGAGGTACCATTACATGCCAGTCAGGATGTCTGCTATCCAAAAGTCTACAAGCAATAAATGCTGGAGAGGGTGTAGAGAAAAGGGAACCTTCTTACACTGTTGGTGGGAATGCAAACTAGTACAGCTGCTATGGAGAACAGTGTGGAGATTCCTTAAAAAACTGGAAATAGAACTGCCATATGACCCACCAATCCCACTTCTGGGCATACACACCAAGGAAACCAGATTGGAAAGAGACACGTGCACCCCAATGTTCATCGCAGCACTGTTCATAATAGCCAGGACATGGAAGCAACCTATATGCCCATCCACAGATGAATGGATAAGGAAGCTCTGGTACATATACACCATGAAATATTACTCAGCCATTAAAAAGAATTCATTTGAATCAGTTCTATTGAGATGGATGAAACTGGAGCCCATTATACAGAGTGAATTAAACTGGAAAGATAAAGACCAATACAGTATACTAATGCATATATATGGAATTTAGAAAGATGGTAATGATAACCCTTTATGCAAAACAGAAAAAGAGACACAGATATACAGAACAGACTTTTGGACTCTGTGGGAGAAGGCGAGGGTGGCATATTTAGAGAGAACAGCATCAAAACGTGTATATTATCAAGGGTGAAACAGATCACCAGCCCAGGTTGGATACATGAGAAAAGTGCTCAGGGCTGGTGCACTGGGAAGACCCAGAGGGATCGGGTAGAGAGGGAGGTGGGAGGGGGGATTGGAATGGGGAATACATGTAAATCCATGGCTGATTCATGTCAATGTATGACAAAAACCACTACAATATTGTAATTAGCCTCCAACTTATAAAAATAAATGAAAAAACAAAAACAAAACAAAACTCAGCTTTCAAAAAAACTAAAAGCATGATATCCAGTTCCATCACTTCATGGCAGATAGATGGGGAAGAGTGACAGATTTTATTTTCTTGGGCTCCAAAATCATTGCCAGTGGTGACTGCAGCCACAAAATTAAAAGATGCTTGCTTCTTGGAAGAAAAGCTATGACAAATATGGATAGTACATTAAAAAGCAGAGGCCTCACTTTGCCAACAAAAGTCCATCTAGTCAAAACTATGATTTTTCCTGTAGTCATGTATAGATGAGAGAGTTGAACCATAAAGAAGGCTGCGCAACAAAGAATTGGCGCTTTCAAACTGTGGTGCTAGAGGAAACTCTTGAGAATCCCTTGGACAGCAAGCAAATCCAACCACTCAATCCTAAAGGAAATCATCCCTGAATGTTCATTGGAAGGATTGACGCTAAAGCTGGAGCTCTAATACTTTGGCCACCTGATGTGAAGAGATGACTCATTGGAAAAGATCCTGATGCTGGGAAAGACTGAAGGCAGGATGAGAAGGGGATGATAAAGGATGAAATGGTTGGATGGCATCACCGACTCTGTGGACATGAGTTTGAGCAAATTGCATGAGATAATGAAGGTCAGGGAAGCCTGGCGTGCTGCAGTTCATGGAATGGCAAATATTCATGCACGACTTAGTGACTGCACAGCAACAGCAGAATAAAGTAATGTTAGCATGAAAACCAAAAGATATGTAGCTAAACCTAAAGTCTTTTATTTAAATTATAGATATTTGTTTGAGATTACTAATATGAGCAGTGATAGCTTACAGGGAACAATGTCGGATTTGTGACCTCTGAAGATTTAGCTTTGGGACCAGGGACCAGTCTTGATCACTCAAGAGCTTTTGTGTAGCAGAATTTTATTAAAGTGTAAAAGGGACAGAGAAAGCTTCTGACATAGACCTCAGAAGGAGGATGGAGAGTGTCCCCCTGGCTAGTCTAAGCAAGGGAGTTATATACTTTTTAAATTAGTTATTGCAGTAAATCAAAAAAAGGTCTCAAAGTTGTAAACATTTTACCAGACCCACTCCCACAATTTACATTCTAAGATAATAGGATTAGTCAGAGGTTTTCAAGAAGTTGAAACTATCCTCAAGCAGAATACATTGTTATATCATCCTTAGTACAGAGTTTAAACTGAGTTGTTTATTGTGTAATTATCAGTTCTGGGCTTAAAGCAAAAAGCCTTTTATGTGACCAAGACTAAGGAATGTAGAGAAAAAAAAAAAGACCTTTGTCCTTTTTCCTCCTCCTTGAGAATTCCATACCTCTATCTCCTCCTTGAGAGCCTCAGACCCATTTCTCATCCTCTGGGACCCCAGACTTCTTATCAATCTGCCTAGGAATTGGCTCTCTCAGTAGAAAGTAGAACACTAACAAATGTTTCTTAATTACATTCCATCCTGAATTCTGCCCTTTTGCAATTAATTTTAATATTAAAAAAGAATAAACTCAAATATAATAAAAAATAAATAAAAAAAGAAGTAGAGTTAGAATACTTAATTCTAAAGAATTTCATGCAAAATTTGAAAATTTGATAAATCTATTATACTTAAATTATTAATGATATTAATGACATCATTCAGGATGTTCTTATTCTAATTTTTCTGCACTTGATAAAGTATTCTCAGAGAAATGTTAATATGTCTCACTATGATTATATTATTTTTTTCTTTCCCTTGTATTTCTTCTGATTTTTGCTTTATGTATCTTTGTTTCTTTGTTTATCTTTGTTTCTTTCTTTATGTATCTTTGTTTCTTTGTTGTATCTAATGGTCTTTGATGTCTATCTTCTTTGTGAATTGTATCTTTTATCACTGAAAACATTCATTTTTGTTTCATTTAAAAATAAATTTAAAAAGAAAAAAATCTTGAAAATTTGAATGAATTTCTAAATATAAATGTATTCTTAAATATGTTATCAATAATAGTTCTGATATGTTTGTCTTGGACACTAAAATATATTCAACTTAACAATTTTGGTAAATATTATTTAACACCAATGAAAAGGTTAGATATAAGGTATATTTCATATGCTTCAGTCTTGGTTTAATCTTTTGGTCAGTTTCTATAATCAGAAATATACTTATTTTAGTGCTTCTACTGTATTCTCTATGGGATATGCCTATCTACCTACAAAGCTAAATACAATATATAGAAGCAAGTATAAGAATATGTCATTTGGTATTGGAGAATAAGCTCTGCTTAAAATTATAAAAGCTGAATATAAATTTGAAAAAATATATACTTCTTTGTGATAAGTAAAATGTAAATTTTTACTTAACTGGTGCCTTGAATAAAGAATTAGTCTGCAATGACACTGGCATTAGGAATCTGTTAGCATTTTTCTCTTTAACCCTCTTGGGAAGAAGACAGGACAAAGAGCTTAAAGATAAGTTACAATAACTTTAAATATCAGGGCATTATTAGTTGTGACAATAACACAAATGTACATAGGTCTTGAAAGGTGCGTGTACATACATACATACACAAACACACACTCAGACTCAACCTACCACTTTAACTAAACTTAGATGCACCTTTGTGCATGTACAGTGAAGGTCACAGAGAGTACAGAGGGGCAACAGAGTAAAGTTTCCAAGATCCAGAGGTTTAGGACTCAACTCCTAACTACTAAAATCTAAAGGTAGATCCTGACAAACTGCTCATACTTCTCTCTAAGCCATAATTTATTAATTTGCAAAATAAGGAATTGGGAGATTTGCTGGCTCATTTCATAACAGAAACTCTCCAATGACCCACATATTTTCAACTTTTATCTTTATTTTCCCCTGAATACCCCTTATAATAAGCAGAATGAAATGTCAGTAACCCAGCCTTAAAATTAATGGTTGTTTTCCATCTGCAAATGAAACAGAGGAGTTTGTTATATATGATTACATTTGTCAAGAAATACTAGATAAAAAGCAAAAGGTAGATAAAAGAAAAAAAAATGTATATATGTATTTATATATATGTGTATATACACAAAGAAATCAGAGCATGTTTGAAGCGAAAAGCACTTTAGAGATAAAGATTTTGGATTGAGAGATATATTTATAAATTTATAATCTGAAGCTGAATTTTTTTCCTGTAGCCTTTCAATGACAATCTGAACTTTGCCTGAATAGAGCGCCATCACTAGGGAACACAGAAATTTTAGCACTTTTGCAGATTTTATAGAGTAGATCTTTTTTTTTTTTCTGTCAAAGATCAGAGGGTAAATATTTTCTCTTTGTCAAATACTCAATTCTTCCATTGCAAACAAAGTAACAGCAGATAATACATATTAATTGATGTGTCTTTGTTGCAGTACACTATGGACATTGAAATTTTGATTTTGTATAATTTCACATTTCATGAAATGTTGTTCTTTGGATTTTTCCAACCATTTAAAATGTAAGTACCATTCTTAGCTCATAAACTGTAAGAAAGTCAGTATGATGGACTAGGTTCTTGGACTATACAGTTCACTGACCCCTGGGCTAAAGATGCAACATTTGAGACATGAAAGGATTCAAACACAGTGTCAATTTCTCTCTCTCAAGACAATAGATTCTAAGTTTGTGTGAAATAGGAGGCACAGTTTTTAGCTGAAACATTCTGAAAAACAGAGAAGACTTTGCCAAAGTGTGAGATAGAATCTGGATGGTCCCGAGAAGCAGTCCTGGTGAGTCCATTAAACTCTAAATTGAAAACTTTAAAATCATTAGACTGAGCCTCCCTAAAACTGTAACCTCTCCTCCACTAAACTTCATCCAAGATAGGATTAAATTCATTTGCCTGCCACTCTACAGGGGCTTCCGTGGTGGCTCAGCCTGCAACATGGGAGACCTGAGCTCAACCCCTGGGCTGGGAAGATCCCCTGGAGAAGGAAATGGCTATACCTGCAAAAGAAAATGGTGTGCTCTCTCTCAGGAAAGACTGCATAACCTAGAGTCTCTGCGTTATTTTTTAGTACAACATGGCTAGAAACAAAACAGCCAAAAGACAAACAAAAAAGAAACAAGCAAAAGACTATGATAGACATAGCAAGAATAAGGAAATCGAGATAAAAATCAAGAGAATCTTTACATCATCCCTACAGACCCACCCACAGATGATCTAATAAACTTAACTGATAAAGATTATGAGATAATTATGATTAAAATATTCAAGTAAAGAGATAAAAAATAGAGAATTATTTAAGAAAAAATTAAATCTTTCTGGTCAGATTTTGGCATTAGGGTTTGAAGATCTCATAAAATGACCACTGTATACACACACACATACAAGCACATCCCACAATCTGGACTGTTGTTTTGGTTTATTTCTTTTTTCAGTATTTGAAATAATATTTTTGGTGAAGCAATCTTCTTTCTGAGGAGAATTTAAATAGTATACTGTGTTTTTCTTGATAGTTGTAGCACTATTCATATTTCTTTTACTTATTGTGTCAATCAGAATATACATTTCAAGGATTTTTTTCTTCTCAAAAATTGGTTGGTGTTAAGGTTAATAATATAGTTTCATTTTCATATATGTAGAGTCCAGAGTGATATCACTTTTTATCTGAATTTGGTAACTTGTAAATTGTTCCTTTTTTCCTTGGTAGATCTTTCCTTGGTAGGTAGCAATTTATTAGAATCATCCATGTTTTCAAAGAACCACCTCTTGTGTTAATGTATTCTATATATTTTTATCTTTCATTGAGTTCTCTTTTCTTAATTATTTTCTTTTATTTACTTTGAATGCTTTGTTATACATTTTCAAGTATCTTGGAATAGATGCTTAGATCATTGTTCTTCAGTTTTTATTCTCTTCTAATATATGTACTTAAGGCTATAAGTTCTCCTGTAAGCTTTGCTTTCAGTATTTTCCGCAAAGGTTTATAAAGTGCTATGTCTTCATTTTATTTCTGTTTAAAATATATTCTATTTTCTATTGTAATTTTTTCTTTGACCCATAAGTTGTTTGAAAGTATGTTGCTTAATTTTTAACAATTGGAGACTTTCTAATTATCATTTTTGTTATTTTTTTTTGCTACAGTCAGAAAATATTCTAAATTCTGTTTAAGTATACTTTGCAATCTCAACCATTGATTTTGTTAAGATACACTTTATGCTCCAAAACATTTATAAAATATGTAGTTACTTATGAAATAAACATGCTTCTGTCTCTCTTGGATAGATTTTTTTACATGACTGTTATACATAGTTTTAATTATGCTTTTTATATTTTCTCTATCCTTATTGCTTTTTTCTTGCTTGTATAATGTTTGTAGGATATGTGATTTAATACCTCTCACAATGATTATAGATGTGACTACTTTTTTCATTTCCTTTATTTGTGTCAAATATTGCTTATCTCTATTATACTAGCTGAGACACATGTTTATAATCATCACCATATCTACATGAATGGTTGACCTCTTATTATTATGAAATATCCATGTTTATCTCTAGTAGTTCTGACACTAATATCTATGTTATCTGATGTTATTATAGTTGTACCCATTTTCTTTGATCACTGTTTTCATAGTAAATTTTTAAAAAACTTCATTTTCAAACATTTGGCATACTCATATTTAAAATGAATTTGAGAAACAGCATGCACTTTTTTTAAAAATCCAGTTCACAAAAATAATATATGTAAAAATGTATGTATTTGGACTTCCCTGGTAGCTCAGCTGATAAAGAATCTGCCTGCAATGTGGGAGACCCACCCGTTCAATTCCTGGGTTGGGAAGATCTTCTGGAGAAGGGACAGGCTGCCCATGCCAGTATTCTTGGGCTTCTGTGTGGTGACTCAGCTGATGAAAAATTTGCCTGCAATGTGGAAGGCTTGGGTTTGACCGCTGGGTCACAAAGAGTTGGACATGACTGAGTGACTTTCACTTTCATATGCATTTTAATTTATACCTACTGTGTTTTTTGTCTGTTTTTTTTTTTTCTTTTTGTATTTTTCTATGTTATGAATTAATTAAGTATACATTATTAAGGGTTACCTGGTGCCTCAGTGGTAAAGAACCCAACTGTCAATGCAGGAGATGCAGGATTGCAGTTTCAGTCCCTGAGTTGGAAAGATTCCCTGAAGAAAGAAAAGCAACCCACTCCAGTGTTCTTGCCTGAGAAATCCAAGGACAGAGGAGCCTTGGTGGGCTACAGTCCATGGGGTCACAAACAGTCAGACACAACTTAGTGACCAAACAATGACAGCAATATTGTTATCCCATTTTTCTTTTGCTAATTTTACATTAATATTCATTAAGCAGTTAAATCTTTTAATATTTTAGAGACTAAAATCATATACAATTTAATAGTTTTAAAATGTCTCTGAAACTACTAAAAAATTGGAACACTATTCCAGCTACTTCTTACCACAGTTTGCATAGTTAACATTTTTATACATAAATATTTTATCCATAAGAATTATAATTATTGTGTTTATGAGAGTCTTTCCTTATGTTAACTCATATTTGTTCTACCCATTGGTTTCATTCTTTCCTCTATTTCTGTGTTTATATTCCTTTTGTCTGAATAAACTCCCTCTGTGTTATCTATTAGTGAAGGTCTGCTGCTGATGCATCCTCTCAAAATTTTGTTTGTTTCTTTGTTTAGTTTTGTTTAGTTTTTTTTAATTTTTGCTTATTCATTTTTGGCTGTACTGGATCTTTTCTGCTATGTGGGATCTTCTATAGTTGCAGCAACTGGGGCTACTGTCTAGTTGCAGTACAAGGGTTGCTCATTGTGGTGGTTTCTCTTGTTGTAGAACATGAACTCTAGGGCATGCAGGCTTCAGTAGTTGTGGCACGTGGACCTAGTAGTTATGGCTCCCAGGTTCTAGAGCACGGGCTCAATAGCTGTGGGACACAGGCTTAGCGGTTCTGAGGCATGTGGGATCTTCCCCCATCAGGGATCAAACCTGCATCTTCATTATCTGGCAGATTCTTTACCACTGAGCCACCAGGGAAGTCTCTGTTTGTTTTAGTTGTGATCTGAAAAAGTTTTTATTCATTTCACAAGGCTATTGTTTCAGCATAAAATTCTAAGTTGGCAATTATTTCATTTTTATAGAGTTCTTCTTCCACTGTTTTCTGAATTCTGTGATTTTTGGCTGTCAGTCTTTTGATTATTCTTGGAGGGCAATGTTTTTTTCTTTTTAAGAAGGTTTTGAGTATGCTTTTGTTTTGTTTCCAATAGTTTTGCTACACTATGCCTTTCTGTAGGGTTTTCATTTGCTTATGGTTGGAATTTCTATAGCTTTCTGAATCCATTAACTGGTATATTTATTTTGCTAGTATTATTTCTTAAAATATGGTTGATGCACCATGTCTTCCTTTTCTTCTTTCTCAAACTGCAGTTATATATGTAATAGTCTATTTCTCTATCTCTAGTAGTCTTTTATATATTTTCTTTTACCTATTTTGCTTCAGTTTAGGAATTATCCACTGATATGTGTTTCAGTTTACTAATCCTGTCTTTTGTTGTGTCTAATATACTATTTAAATCCATATAATGAGTTCTTAATTTCATAAGTTGCATTTTTCAATTCCATGGACTTTGTTTTAAATAAATTCAAAATCTCTGATATAGTTGTCTGTGTTTTAATCTGTTTTCTACATCCTCACTTTCTATTTTTGTGACATTAATTCTTTGTCATCTAACTCTACTATCAATGAGTATGTTTGTGCTTATTTTTTAGCTTATTTTTTGGTCATGTACTATTATCTTGGTACTTAAGGAAATTTTATTGTAAAAAAGACATTGTATATAAACACTACAAAGCTTTATTTTTTTTCATTTATTTTTATTAGTTGGAGGCTAATTACTTTACAATATTGTAGTGGTTTTTGCCATACATTGACATGAATCAGCCATGGATTTACATGTGTTCCCCATCCCGATCCCGCCTCCCGCCTCCCTCCCCATCCCATCCCTCTGGGTCTTCCCAGTGCACCAGCCCTGAGCACTTGTCTCATGCATCCAACCTGGGCTGGTGATCCGTTCCACCCTTGAGAGTATACTTGTTTCAATGCTGTTCTCTCAGAACATCCCACCCTCTCCTTCTCCCACAGAGTCCCAAAGTCTGTTCTGTACATCTGTGTATCTTTTCCTATTTTGCATATTGGGTTATCATTACCATCTTTTTAAATTCCATATGTATGTGTTAGTATACTGTATTGGTCTTTATCTTTCCGGCTTACTTCACTCTGTATAATGGGCTCCAGTTTCATCCATCTCATTAGAACTAATTCAAATGAATTCTTTTTAATGGCTGAGTAATATTCCATAAGCACTACAAAGCTTTAAATGATGGCATTTGCTAAAGTCACAGAATTTAGAAATGATTAGTATTTCTTAAAAAAAAACCTACATTAAAAAAAAAAAGAAATAATTTAAATTCTGTATTTCATACTTACCACCATGAAAAAGTAAGTTAAAATTTTCAGTGTTGATGACCAACAGAGCTTTTCCACAAGTTTAATGAGTATTTGGGTTGAAGATCTTGGGAAAAAGAAGGAACTAGTGACCAGAATCTGGAAATTAATCATATAATTGGCCAGTGATTCACAGTATCATAGTCTATCATAGATCTGGGCTTGAATATGTATAAAGGAAGACATGGTAACTAGTTTATTCTGTGGATTATTCCATTTCATCTTGTAACATATCTTAATATGACCTCAGTATCAGTGTTTTAATACTGAATATTCATTTTATTTGAAGCAATAATCAAATGGATATTTTATTTGGAAGACAGAGAGCTTTAACATCAGATAAATGGAATTACATAAATTCAGTGCAGGCTGATTATTAGAGAAATCCCCAGTTACAAAGAAAATATTAACTAACAAGTGAATTAGAAACCTGGAAATAAACAATCTATACTCATTGGGGAAGAAATATTAGTATCAGACAATGTCCCTTTTTCTCTTATTCCTTGTGATGGAGGGAAGCCTTGTGTGTACTACTGTTTAATGGGTGATAAACAGAGTGAATATGGGCCACTTGTGCAATGAAGGAACAGAAATTCCATGCACAGTTCTCTTCCATAGAAAATGCATAGGACATGGATATGAAATAGTTCATTAATAGGATGATGGCACCCTAAGGATTTCAATATCATTCTGTGTACATGTAGAGGACGGTTATATTAGAAGATCATGTAGAAATTCAGCAGGCTTTCTAGGAATAAGAAACTGTTGTTGACGTCAGTTCACAGATACTTTAGAGTGATTTGTCACCACAGGACAAATTAATCTATTCTAACTAATATAGAAGGGCTTCCCAGGTGACACTAGCGGTAAAGAATCTTTCTGCCAATGGAGGAGACTTGAGAGATGCAAGTTTGACTCCTGGGCCTGAAAGATTTACTGGAGGAGGCAGGGCAACACACTCCACTATTCTTGACTTGGAAAATCCCATGGACAGAGGAACCTTTCGAGCTACATACAATTCAAAGATCGTGAAGAATTGGACATAACTGAAGTAACTTAGGGGCTTCCAAAGTGGCACTGGTGGTAAAGAACCCGCCTACCAAGCAGGAGATGTAGGAGACCTGGGTTCGATCCCCCGGTAGGAAAGGTCCCCTGGAAGAGGAAATGGCCACTCACTAACGTATTCTTCCCTGGAGAATCCCATGGAGAGAGGAGCCTGACGGGTTACAGTCCATAGGGTCGCAAAGAGTTGGACACAACTGAAGCGACTTAGCACACACGCAACTAATATAGCAACTTAGATTCTATAAAATGTCACTGAAACTAACAAAACTATGTGATAGTGGGAGTAATAGTGTCTAGGCCTTCTCTGGAGCATCAGATACCAGAATAGCAATCACTTCAGTACAGTTCAATTCAGTCGCTCAGTCGTTCTGAGCACTCTGGAGTGCAAAGAGTCACTCCAGGCCTCCCTGTCCATCACCAACTCCTGGAGTCCACCCAAACACATGTCGATTGAGTAGGTGATGCCTTCTAACCACTTCATCCTCTGTCGTCCCCTTCTCCTCCTGCCCTCCATCTTTCCCAGCATCAGAGTCTTTTCAAATGAATCAGCTCTTTGCATCCTCCAATGAACACTCAGGACTGATCTCCTTTAGGATGGACTGGTTGGATCTCCTTATAGTCCAAGGGACTCTCAAAAGTCTCCCAACACCACAGTTCAAAAGCATCAATTCTTCGGCATTCAGCCTTCTTTATAGTCCAACTGTCACATCCATACATGACCACTGGAAAAACCATAGCCTTGACTAGAAGGAACTTTGTTGACAAAGTAATGTCTCTGCTTTTTAATATGCTGTCTAGGTTGGTCATAACTTTCCTTCCAAGGAGTAAGCGTCTTAGTTTCATGGCTGCAATCACCATCTAAAGTGATTTTGGAGCCCAGAAAAATAAAGTCAACCACTGTGTCCAATGTTTCCTCATTTTTTTGCCATGAAGTGATGGAACCAGATGCCATGATCTTAGTTTTCTGAATGTTGAGCTTTAAGTCAACTTTTTCATTCTTCTCTTTTTCATTTTCATCAAGAGGCTCTTTAGTTCTTCTTCACTTTCTGCCATAAAGGTGGTGTCATTTGCATATCTGAGGTTATTGATATTTCTCCCGGCAATCTTGATTCCAGCTTGTGCTTCATCCAGCCCAGCGTTCCTCATGATGTACTCTGCATATAAGTTAAATAAGCAGGGTTACAATATACAGCCTTGACATACTCCTTTTCCTATTTGGAACCAGTCTGTTGTTCCATATCCACTTCTAACTGTTGCTTCCTAACCTGCATACAGATTTAACAAGAGGCAGGTCAGGTGGTCTGGTATGCTCATCTCTTTCAGAATTTTCCAGAGTTTATTGTGATCCACACAGTCAAAAGTTTTGGCATAGTCAATAAAACAGAAATAGATGTTTTTCTGGAACTCTCTTACTTGTTCTATTATCCAATGGATATTGGCAATTTAACCACTGGTTCCTCTGCCTTTTCTAAAATCAGCTTGAACATCTGGAAGTTCATGGTTCATGTATTTCTGAAGCCTGTCTTGGAGAATTTTAAGGATTACTTTACTAGCGTGTGAGATGAGTGCAATTATGCAATAGTTTGAGCATTCTTTGGCATAACCTTTCTTAGGAATTGGAATGAAAACTGACCTTTTCCAGTCCTGTGGCCACTGTTGAGTTTTCCAAATTTGTTGGCATATTGTATGCAGTACTTTCACAGCGTTATCTTTCAGGATTTGAAATAGCTCAACTGGAATTCCATCACCTCCACTTGCTTTGTTCGTAGTGATGCTTCCTAAGGTCCGCTTGACTTCACATTCCAGGATGTCTGACTCTAGGTGAGTGATCACACCATCGTAATTATCTGGATTGTGAAGATCTTTTTTGTACAGTTCTTCTGTGTATTCTTGCCACCTCTTCTTAATACCTTCTGCTTTTGTTAGGTCCATACCATTTCTGTCCTTTATTGAGTCCATCTTTGCATGAAATGTTCCCTTGGTATCTCTAATTTTCTTGAAGAGATCTCTAGTCTTTCCCATTCTATTGTTCTCCTGTATTTCTTTGTACTGACCATTGAGTAAGAGTTTCTTATCTCTCCTTGCTATTATTTGGAACTCTGTATTCAAATGCTGAGGGGAGCTACCCCGCTTCCCAGGTAAGGAGCAGTGGCTGCGCTTTGCTGGAGCAGCCATGAAGAGACCTCACGTCCAAGGCAAGAGAAACCCAAGTAAGATGGTAGGCACTGAGAGAGGGGATCAGAGGGTAGACAAATTTAAACTATAATCACAGACAACCAGCCAATCTGATCACATGGACCCCGGCCTTGTCTAACTCAATGAAACTAAGCCACGCCATGTGGGGCCACCCAAGACTCCCGGGTCATGGTGGAGAGGGCTGACAGAATGTGGTCCACTGGAGAAGGGAACAGCAAACCACTTCAGTATTCTTACCTTGAGAACCCCATGAACAGTATGAAAAGGCAAAAAGATAGGAAACTGAAAGAGGAACTCCCCAGGTCAATAAGTGCCCAATATGCTACTGGAGGTCAGTGGAGAAATAACTCCAGAAAGAATGAAGGGACTGAACCAAAGCAAAAACAACACCCAGTTGTGAGTGGGACTGGTGATGGAAGCAGGGTTCAATGCTGTAAAGAGCAATACTGCATAGTAACCTGGAATGTTAGGTCCGTGAATCAAGACAAATTGGAAATGGTCAAAAAGGAGATGACAAAAGTGAACATGGACATTCTAGGAATCAGTGAACTAAGATGGACTGGAGTGAGTGACTTTAACTCAGATGACCATTATATCTACTACTGTGGGCAGGAATCCCTTAGAAGAAATGGAGTAGCCATCATAGTCAACAAAAGAGTCCAAAATGCAGTACTTGGGTGCAACCTCAAAAACTACAGAATGATCTCTTTTCATTTCCAAGACAAACCATTCAATATCACGGTAATCCAAGTCTATGCCCTGGCCAGTAACACTGAAGAAACTGAAATTGAACAGTTCTATGAAGACCTACAAGACCTTCTAGAACTAACACCCAAAAAAGATGTTCTTTTCATTATAGGGGACTGGAATGCAAAAGTAGAAAATCAAGAGACACCTGGAATAACAGGCAAATTTGGGCTTGGAGTACAGAATGAAGCAGGGCAAAGGCCAATAGAGTTCTGCCAAGAGAATGCACTGGTCATAGCAAGCACCCTCTTCCAACAACACAAGAGAAGACTCTACACATGGACATCACCAGATGTTCAACACTGAAATCAGATTGATTATATTCTTTGCAGCCAAAGATGGAGACGCTGTATACAGTCAGCAAAAACAAGACCAGGAGCTGACTGTGCCTCAGATCATGAACTCCTTATTGCTAAATTCAGACTGAAATTGAAGAAAGTGGAGAAAACCACTAGACCATTCAGGTATGACCTAAATCAAGTCTCTTATGACTATGCAGTAGAAGTGAGAAACAGATTTAAGGGACTAGCTCTGATAGACAGAGTGCCTGATGAACTATGGATGGAGGTTCATGACATTGTACAGGAGACAGGAATCAAGACCATCCCCAAGAAAAAGAAATGCAAAAAAGGAAAATGGCTGTCTGAGGATGCCTTACAAATAGCTGTGAAAAGAAGGAAAGTGTAAAGCAAAGGAGACAAGGAAATATATACCCATTAGAAACAGAGAATAACATTACTGAGACTAATTTCACATCTCACTATACTTCTTAATTGTTCTCTCTCTCCCTCTAAGTTCAAGTATGTAAAGTCAGAGGTCTTGCAACTGAGTAATCCGTTTATGGGATAGGTTAACCTAATAGTATCATGTGTTGAGGAGCTTCCCTGATAGCTCAGTTGGTAAAGAATTTGCCTGCAATGTAGGAGACCCAGTTCAATTCCTGGGTTGGGAAGATCCCCTGTAGCAAGGCATGGCAACCCACTCCAGTGTTCTTGCCTGGAGAATCCCTATGGACAGAGAAGCATGGCAGACTACAGTCCGTGGGGTTGCAAAGAGTCAGAAACAACTGAGTCACGAAGCACAGCATAGCACATTGCTTGTTGAAGACAGCTTACTGAGCTTCTTGGATAAATACCTTTTCAGTGACTAAAAAATCACGTTGAATAATTTGACTTTGACTCTCAATTAAATTTTTACTTTTAGCCCATCCATATTATAGTGGATTGCATTTGTGATAATTAAGTGTATACATGATATTGACTTCTATATTATATACAGAGAAATCAATACAAGGGTTATCCTTCATAACTATAGGTAAGAATTACATAGAGGAGGTTCAATAATGCAATTGCCCAAACCCAAAGTTTCAAATTTAATTTTAGGGGTTAAGTCAATTCAAAGAAAGGCAATGCCAAAAAATACTCAAACTACTGCAAAATTGCACTCATCTCTCATGCTAGTAAAGTAGCTCAAAATTCTTCAAGCCAGCTTTCAATAGTATGTGAACTGTGAAATTCAAGATGTTCAAGCTGGATTTAGGTAAGGCAGAGGAACCAGAGATCAAATTGTCAACATCCGTTGGATCATAGAACAAGCAAGAGAATTGCAAAAAAAAAAAAAAAAAAAAAAAATCTACTTCTGCTTAATGGACTACCCTAAAACCTTTGACTGTGTGGATCACAACAAACTGTGGAACATTCTTAAAGAGATAGGAATACGAGACCACCTGACCCTCCTCCTGAGAAATCCGTATGCAGGTCAAGAAGCAGCTGTTAAAACTCGACATGAACAACAAACTGGTTCCAAATTGGGGAAGGAGTACATGAAGCCTGTATATTGTCACCTTGCTTATTTAACTTATATGCAGAGTACACCATTAGAGATACTGGACTGGATGAAGCACAAGCTGGAATCAAGATCTCCAGTAGAAATATCAATAACCTCAGATATGCAGATGACACCATACTTATGGCAGAAAGTGAAGAAGAACTAAAGAGCTTCTTGATGAAAGTAAAAGAGGAGAGTGAAAAACTAGCATAAAACTCAACATTCAGAAAACGAAGATCATGGCATCTGGTCCCATCACTTCATGGCAAATAAATGGGGAAGCAATGGAAAGAGTAACTTTAATATTCGGGGTTCCAAAATCACTGCAGATGGTGACTGCACCCATGAAATTAAAAGACGTTCGCTCCTTGGAAGAAAAGTTATGGCCAACCTAGACAGCATATTAAAAAGCAAAGACATTATTTTGCGAACAAAGGTCCATCTAGTCAAAGCTATAGTTTTTCCACTAGTCATGTATGGATGTGAGAGTTGGACTATAAAGAAAGCTGAGCTCCAAAGAATTGATGCTTTTGAACTGTGGTGTTGGAGAAGACTCTTGAGAGTCCCTTGGACTGTAAAGAGATTCAACCAGTCCATCCTAAAGGAAATCAGCCCTTAATATTCTTTGGAAGGACTGATGCTGAAGCTGAAGCTCCAATACTTTGGCCACCTGATGTGAAGAGCTGACTCATTTGAAAACATCTTGAAGAATGGAAAGATTGAAAGTGGGAGAAGAAGGGGACAACAGAGAATGAGATGGTTGAATGGCATTACAATGAGCATGAGTTTGAGTAAGCTCTACAAGTTGGTGACAGACAGGGAAGCCTAGTGTGCTGCAGTCCATGGGGTCACAAAGAGTCAGACACAACTGAGCTTCTGAACTGAACTGAACGGACGTCAATTTAAAGTTTTAATAGCTCTCCATATGATCCTGATATTGGTCAAAACAACTACCAGTGATCTACTAAAGAGCTTCACTGCAGCTTCCCCAGTTCTAGGCTCTCTCAGTCATATGCCACTGTTGTCAGATTTGGAATGTTTCATGGTATTTATAAACTCCTGAGATGTGTCATGAATGGATATTAACATAATTGAATGCCTTTTTTCTGCCTATACTTTGCTCATCTTATGATTTTTCTTCTTTATTCCACTAATATGGTGAGATAATTGTTTAATTTTTGAATGTTAATAATTACTGAAATTCAGTACTGGAAGGAACCCCACTCCATTGTGATTAATTAGCTTTCAATATATCATCTTATTCACTAGTGAGTTAATGAGGGTTTTTTGTCTGTGTTCAGGAGTAATGATGGTCTGTAGATTTGTTTTCTTGTGCAGTCTTTGTCTGATTCAATATCAGAGTATCTTAGAAATTGCACTGGGAAGTATATTTCCCTTCTTCCCTGGAAGAGTTTGCACAAGTTGGTATTATTTCTTCTTTAACAGATGTCATTTGTTAGGAAAGACACCAGCCCCTGTTTTATTTATGAGAGTGTTTTTAACTATGGATTTTATTTCTTTAATAGATATAGAACTGTTCAGATACTCTTTCATAAATGATTTTAGTAACTATTTTTTAAGAAGTTGTATACACCCTGTAAGATTTACAATTTATGGTTCTTCATAAAATTATTATTCTGTAATTTTTGCATCATCTGTGGTGATAGCTCCTCTTTCATTGCTGATATTTATCATTGAGTCTTCTGTTTATTAATCATCTGATTCAAATTTTGTCAATTTTATTCATCTTTTGCAATCTGCTTTCAGTATCATTGACTTTTTTCTATTTAAAAGTTTTTCTCATTCACTTCTATATTCATATTTATTATTTCCTTCCTTCTACTAGTTCAGGTTTAATTTTTCCATTTTTTGGATTCTTAAGATAGAAATTTTGCTAATCTATTACAGATCTTTATTCTTCTTTACTTGTTAAAATAGCTTATTATGATTCACATAAGACACAATTCATCCATTTAAACTATAGGAGTCAGTGGACTTCATTGTATTCACAGAGTTGTACATACATGACAACAATTCATAGTAAAACATTTTACTATCGCAAAAGAGGCGGTAGCTCTTACTACTTCTACAAGTAGTAGTTCTTACTTAATTCTCACTACTTCCACAAGTACCATCACTCTCCAGATCTAGGTAATGGTTAAGCTACTTTCTGTCTCTAGAGATTTGCATATTCTGGATATTTCTTATAGGTGGATATTTCTTATAGGTGGATGATCTTGTCTTTTAGACTGGATTATTTAACTTAATATTGTAAGTTGAATGGTGGCTTCCCAAAAGATATGTATATGCAGAGCCTGGAAATATGACATTTTAAGGGAGAAAGTCTTACATATGTAATTATGTTTAGGATCTCAAGATGAGATCGCCTCAATTAAGGTGGGACCTAAGTCCCTAATGACAAGTGTCTTATAAAAGATCAGAGGAAAATAAACATAGAGGCATAGATTGAAGTGATGCTTCTACAGGCTGAAAATCACCTAGAATTGATGGCAGCCACTCAGTTCAGTTCAGTCTCTCAGTCATGTCTGACTCTTTGTGACTCCATGGACTGCAGCGCACCAGGCTTCCTTGTCCATCACCAACTCCCGACACCTGCTCAAACTCATGTCCTCGAGTCAGTGATGCCAACAACCATCTCATCCTCTGTCTTCCCCTTCTACTCCTGCCTTCAATCTTTCTCAGGAGGCAGGCCAGGTGGTCTGATATTCCCATCTCTCTAAGAATTTTCCACAGCTTGTTGTGATCCACACAGTCAAAGGCTTTGGCATAGTCAATGAGGCAGAAGTAGAAGTTTTTCTGGAACTCTCTTGCTTTCTTGATGATCCAGCAGTTGTTGGTAATTTGATCTCTTGTTCCTCTGCCTTTTCTAAATCCAGCTTGAACATCTGGAAGTTCTTGACTCACATATTGTTGAAGCCTAGCTTGGAGAATTTTGAGCATTACTTTGCTAGTGTGTGAAATGAGGGCAATTGTGTGATAGTTTGAGCATTCTTTGTCATTGCATTTCTTTAGGATTGGAATGAAAGCTGATATTTTCCGGTCCTGTGGCCACTGCTGACTTTTCAATATTTGATGGCATATTGAGTGTAGCACTTTCACAGCGTCATCTTTTAGGACTTGAAATAGCTCAACTGGAATTCCATCACCTCCACTAGCTTTGTTCCTAGTGATGCTTCCTAAGGTCCACTTGACTTCACACTCCAGGATGTCTGGGTCTAGGTGAGTGATCACACCATCGTGGTTATCTGTGTCATCAAGATCTTTTTTGTATAGTTCTGTGTAATTTTGCCACTAAGAGAATATCTTACTATCTTCTGCTTCTGTTAGGTCCACACTTTTTCTGCCCTTTATTGTGCCCATCTTTGCATGAAATAGTCCCTTGGTATCTCTAGTTTTCTTGAAGAGCTCTCTTTCCCATCTCTTTCCCAATAGTCTTTCCCATTCTATTGTTTTCCTTTATTTCTTTGTATTGATCACTTATGAAGCCTTTCTTATCTCTTCTTGCTATTCTTTGGCAGCCACCAGAATGCAGGAAATAGGTATGTTATGAATTCTCACTCAGAATATCCAGGAAGAACGAGTCTTTATAACATCTTGATTTAAGACTACTAGTCTTGAGATCTAAAGAGAAAATTTTTAGCAGTTTTAAACCAGCTAATTCTTGATAACTTTTTACAACAGCATAAAGAAAGTCACACACTTAGCATAATATTTTCAAGATTCATCCACTTTGTAGCATGTCCTAGTACTTCATTTCTTTTATTGCTACATAATATTCAGTTGCAAAGATATGCCACATTTTATTCATCAGTAGATGTACATTTACTTTGTTTTCTCTTTTGGCTATTATTTAAAAAAAAAAAAAACAACTGCTATCAACCTGTGTAAAAGTTTTGTAAAGACATATCTTCTCAATTATCTTGGGCATATGATTAAGAAGGAATTGCTGGATTGTATAGTAACGTTATATTTAACCACTTGAGGATTATTGGACATTTTTCTAGAACAGCAACACCATACTGTGTTCTACCAGCAGTGTAAGCCATATCTGATTTCTCAACATTCTTGCTAATATTTGTTATTAATTGTTTTTCTGGTCATAATTATACTATGGGGTATGAAGTGTTATCTTAACTGCATGTTGATTTCATTGAAGGCTAATGATGCTGAGCATCTTTTCAAGTATTTTTGGCAGTTTATATATCTTATTTGGAGAAATGTCTATTTAGATTTGGGGGCAGTTTTTAGTTGGGTGTGCACATAGAGAAAGGTCTTCCCAGGTGGCACTAGAACCCAGATGGTAAAGAACCCACCTGCTAATGCAGGATACTTAAGAGATGAGATACAGGTTTGATCCCTGGGTTGGGAATATCCCCTGGAGGAAGACATGGTGATGCATTCCAGTATTCTTGCCTGAAGGAGCCCCATGGACAGAGGAGTCTGGCGGGCTACAGTCCATAGGATCACAAACAGTCGAATACGATTGAAGCAGCTTATCACATAGCATAGAGAAAAGACCAGGTGAGGGACACACCAAGAAAGGCAGTCATTTCCAAGCCACAGAGAGGCATCAGGAGAAAACAATACTACCAGCACCTTCTTCTTGGACTTCCAGCCTCCAGAATTGTGAGAAAGTAAATTTCTGTTGTTTAAGCCACCCAGGTTGTGATACTTTGTTATGACGGCTCTAGAAAACTAACCTGTTTGGTTTCTCCTATCTGTTCTTTGTTTTTCAATTCATTCTCTTTGATTCCTTTGAATTTATTGAGTATATTTAAGGAATTTATTTTTGTCCACTATTAACTTATTTTATGTATGTGTGTGTGTGTGTGTGTGTATATACATATATATATAGTTTTAACTTTTTATCTTATAGTGGAGCAAAGCCAATCAAGAGTACTGTGATAAAAAAAAAAAAAAAGAGTATTGTGATAGTTTCAGGTGGACAGCAAAGGGACTTAGCCATAAATATATATTTATCCACTCTGGCTGTCTCTTTATTTTAGGTTTAGGGATTGTGCTGTGCTTTACCATATGCATCTTTAACTCATCTCCAGTCTATTTTCAAATGGTATTCCACTTCATGTATGCAAGAAGCTTAAGACACAATTCTTCTTCATGTATAGAAAAAGTTTATAGTGTACTGTATTTGCCCATTTCCTGTCTTTTGTACTATAATTATCATATATTGTATTTCTACCTATAATAGGTACATGGTACATACTGATTAGTTTTGCATTAAGCAACAATTATCTTTTGAAATTATTTTAAAATATAAAAATATCTACATACTTATCTTTTTTTATTTTTGTTCTCCATTCTTTCATGAAGATTCACATTTCTCCTTGCTGTCATTTTCTGTTGCTTTAAGATCTTTCTTTAACATTTTTTGTAAAATAAGCTTAATGGTAATGAATTTTCTGTTTTTCTTTGAAAAACCTTTATTTCATCCCTATTTTTGAATCACATTTTAGCTTCATATCGAATTATATTTTGGCTTTATTCCCCTTGAATGTCTCTAAAGGTGTTTTTCAATTATCTTCTGGTGTACAAAATTTCTCTTTTTTATTCGTATGTGATGTATATTTTCCTTTCAATATTTTTGCTATTTTCTTTTTATCATGATGTTCATCTATTTCATTATTGTGTGTCTTTCTGTGGTTTTCTTTATGTATGTCCATTGAGGCTCATTGAGATCTTGGATCTCTGGGTTTATAGTTCTCACACAAATTTGAAAAACACCTGGCAATTTTGTCTTCAAATGTTTTTCTACTCCTCATATCATCTTGAGACCCCCATTTACACAGATAGCAAACTGCTTGACACTTTTAATTTTTCTAGTGAGTCTAATTTGCTTTTAATTTAAACTAGCTACTTAAGATTTAAAATATTGTTTTATCTAGATGCTCCTCTAGTTTTTCTTATGTCTTGCATTTATCTCATCATGTTCATATTGCCTTAAATAGCTGAACTTTGCTATAATCACTATTATAACATAATGGTTAACCCCATCATCACTGTGAAGATTGGTTTCACTATACAGTTTTTCTTGTTTCTATGGATCATTTTTCTGCTTCCTCAAATAGTGAGTAAATTTTTCTAAGATGCTGGATATTTAGAATTTTATTTTGGTATGTATCTGGATTTTACTGACTTCATTTTTAAGAATGCTGAGCTTTATGCTGGCAGGCAGTCAAGCAGTATGAAATTTACTGTGTTTTTAAGGTCTGTGAGCTCTGTGAAGGCAGTTTTAGGGAAGGCTTTACTCTAGGGTTAAGCTCCATTACAGAGGGTGTTTTCCTTCTTTGGTCTGAATTGCATTTCTATAGTGATAAACAACTCTGCAGTCTAGCTGATGGAAAATGGAAAGTCTTCCAACTCTGTGAAATTTAGTCACCAATCAAGCATAGAGTTCCTGGTCACTCTTTATCCACCCTTGTTGAGTTTCACAAGGGACATTTTAGTACTCAGCAAGTGCTCAGGGGACCCTTTGGTAGATTTCTGGGGTTCTTGGTATACTCCTAACATTGTTCTACAACTTCAAGCCTCCTCAGATACACTAAACATTGATCATTCCAAAACTCAGGGAGGCCATTCCTTAATCTGAGATGCCCTCCCTCATCAGATATCTAGAAAGTGCTTCTCACATTAAAGGTCAGATTAAAATAAAGACTCACTTTGTTTCCTTTTTTCCCCAAAACCACAAAATAGTACTATATATTGTCCAGTATTTGGAATTATTTATACAGTTTTCTAGATGTTTCGGTGGGAAGGACCTTGCACGTGTGTACCCTTCACTATTAGTGATAAAATTGCCTTTTAACATACAAAAATATGAAAGATTGCAGGCTAGTTTTCCTTAAATTTCTCCAATTCAATCAGAAAAGTGTGTCTACAATGGCACAGTCTTTCTGCTTTTCAAAGAGGGTAGCATTTTACTCTTTGTCTTCACAAAACCTTTGTATATTCTAAGAATCAGATCTTTCACAAGCTTACAGAGTGTCATTAAACATTTCTTTCCAGTACTTTTTTTTTCTCTGCCCTCTGGATTTTTTTCTTAAGTGTATAAGTACAATTTTTTAGAAAGGTTTAGCAGATTATGCTGTGTCTATAGTAATTTTTTCCTTAGCCAAAATACCCTGACATAATACTCAGGGCTGCTCTGTGCTTAGTCCCTCAGTCGTGTCTGACTCTGGCTCTTTGCGACCCCATGGTCTGTAGCCAGCCAGACTCCCCTGTCCAAGGGAATTCTCCAGGCAAGAATGCCGGAGTAGGTTGACATGCCTTCCTCAAGGGGATCTTCCCCACCCAAAAATCGAACCGGGGTCTCCTGCATTGCAGGTGTATTCTTTACCAGCTAAGCTACTAGTGAAGCTTGACATAGTACTCCGCTTTAGTTCAATTCTCATTTAGTTCCACCTGATGGTACTCTACTTTCTACTTATTATGCCAGAGTGAAAGTCACTCAGTTATGTCCGACTCTTTGTGACTCCGTGGACTCCATGAAATTCTTCAGACCAGAATACTGGAGTGGGTAACTTCTGCCTTCTCCAGGGGATCTTCCCAAACCAGTGATCAAACTCAGGTCTCCCACATTGCAGGGGGATATTTTTTACCACCCGAGCCACCAGGGAAGCCCGTTATCCCAGAAAATGACTACAGATAAAGTTACTACATTCCAAATAAAATGATAAGTGCTTATTTCTCATACTACTTAATGTATTTGCATTGTTTAACACTGCTGTTAAGCCCTGCTGTTACTTTTCAAAATTATTTCTTTCTTACTCTCCAGGAAACTTTTATGTTTCTATTATTTTGACATTTCATTCTTTGTCCCTTTTATTAATCTCATCCAGCAGTCTCAGAATAGAGGTGGTGGTTGAAAAAAAACTGTACAAATTTAAAAGAAAAAATAATAGGAAGGCAATAATATTTTAGTTGAAATAATAAGACGTATGAAATCAATTGGTAGTTCCATACCTGAAAACTTCTTAAACATCAAAAGAGGAGTATCGTTGAAAATTTCACCATAACAAATTTAAATTAAACCTCCAATTTAATTTTAAATTAAACCAAATTAAAACTTCACATATGTGTGTATACATGACAATTAGTGAAGTTTTGAGTGTATATATTTATATATACATACATACACACCTTTTATTGATTATAAGAGATGCTAGAGTTTCTTGTAGACTATTTATAATTCATTCTGATGATCTAGAATGGACCTAAGATATCTTAGAATCTAGGAATACATATCGATTCCTCATTTATAGCTATAGTTCCTTTATGTATTAGATTCAGTTCCAAAATAATATTTCCTTTAATTATTTCCTGTTCTTTCAAAACAAACATGTTTCCACTTATAAGTCACCACAAATGCACATCAAAAGACTGGTATGCCATATATTTGTATTTGATGTTTGTGAATGTGTGTGTATGTATATGTACATATGTATGGTGGATGGTGAGAGAAGAAAATAATGCCATTATAGAAAATAACCCATTTGACAAAAGAACATCATTAAATTGTAATCTACTGAGTAAAACACCTTGTCAACCAGTCATGTTGTTGTATTGTTAACAAATTACGGAATGTATGACAAAAATTCAATGGCCAAGAGCCAAGAAACAGCCATTTGATTATATTTGGCATGCTGCTACAATTATTGAAGTGTGATGTCCTCTTATAAGCTCTACATATTTGAAGAAATTAAAACTAGTGTAAGAGTAGTAGCAGAAATGTTAACACAGAAGTACTGTGGAGAAGATTGAATAGGTTGGGTTTATTTGATTTTAGAAAATGATAGATGATATAGTCTTCAAGTATAAATTATAAAATTAAACTGTGTGAATTAATTACAAGTACTTGTTAGATATTCAAAATATTTGATGTACAATCTTAGTGGTTATGAGAAGATATAGCAGTCTCATCACTTTTGTCAGTGTATTTATCAGTTAGAATGAAAATTCCTATAAAGGTGAAATATCAAACCAAATGATAAACAGTTAATTATAGCTTAGTAAAACTGTGCAGATAGTATCACAAGGCAGAGTATGATGAATTTCCAAATAAATGGAGGTAGAAGTTTTCAAAAAGTATAATGATGCTTTCTTATCCACCAGTAACATCAACGTAAGAATAAGGAAAAGTGATTTGAGATTTTCTCTTTTCTTTCAAATAATTAGAATAAGTGATTTCAAAAAATGTTCTTCCTCATTTGACAAGCTGTATTATGAACTGATTAAATAATTAAAGAGAATAACATCTGAGCTGGGATGCAGGACTTGAGTTGCACTAAATATGCTAGATGATTTCTTATCAACATTAAAGTAATAGATACACTGAAATGGTTTGAAAGAAAAAAAATACAGAGCAGTAAATATGTGACAAGGTCAGCAGGGTTCTTGTGTGTATTCATCTAGAGTTTCAGGTTTAATGGACTATATGTAAGAAAAAATAATATAATAGTAAAAATACATTTAAAAAAATAAGATCATAAGCACAGGATAATGGGAAGCCAAACTGGAGACAAAAATTCCTGAGTAGTAGTGACTGTCAGTGTTTCATATTCATAATATGTCAGAAGAACTCTGATAGAAAACATGTCTTCTCAGCTTTGACTCTGTTTAGGGGATGCTGGGAAAGCAAGATGTTCTGTAGGAAGAGGTACTATCAGCAAGAGCAAGAAAATAAATTTTAATATAATCATAACCAAATAGATTCAAAATACTACATAAGGAGATTTATTGGTTTAAAAACATAGGAAGACTTTGATAATGCAATTTTCAACATAGAGTCAAAGAAATCAAGGCTATAACAAAAGAACCAACATATTTATAGATAAAATCAAGTAGATATGCTAGATTTTAATTTGCAATTATAAAAATAATCAAATTTGATATTTTATGTGAAAGTCAACAATTTTATTTATATCAGTAAAAAAATAGGTGTGATTATCAAATTAATAAAAAAAAGCAAAGGTATCAAAAATTCAATCCAAAAAGTCTTTAAAGGAGTGCCAAGAATGATATGAAAACAAACAAGAAAATGGAAGTTCTAAAAATCAGAATCAATATTATTTTAATTAAACTAAACCATCCTGTTAAAAGATACTAATTGATAGACTGAAAATGGCAATGGTATAACACTGTTATAATAAAAATATGATTCTACCAGATATACAAATATAGTGGTCCCAAAAGTTGCAAGTAGGAAAAATTAACAGCAAAAATGACAGAACAATATAAATATTAGACAAATGATGCATTGAAGGGGATAAAAAAGATTTTTGATATATTAGACAAAAACAATCAATAAAAATATAGGAGTAGTTTTGGGGGTCACTTTGGTTGTTATGTTCATTTGTAAAATTAGGGGTTTGAATAAATGTTTCTCAAGGGCTAATGAATTATTTTGTGACTATTTTAAAAAACAAATTCAACACAAATTATGCATGCATTTTATAAAACCTGCTATATATATGTGTGTGTGTGTGTATTAAGTAAGACTAAGGTTTCTATAAAGCTCAGAGGAGAGTTACCACTTAGTGTGCATGCCAAGTTGCTTCAGTCGTGTCCAACTCTGCACATCTATGGACTGTAGGCTCCTCTGTCCATGGGAGTCTCCAGGCAAGAATACTGGAATGGGTTGCCACATCCTGCTCCAGGGGGCCTTCCCAACCCTGGAATGGAGCCTACATTTCTTATGTCCCCTGCTCTGCAGGCGGGCCCTTTACCACTAGTGCCACCCACTTAGGATTACCCTTTAGTAAATTGGTTTATACTGTGAAGAATCTTTTTTTATGAAGTATTTTATTACTTTCTAATTTAAGCCTTAAGATGTTTGGCTTTATTTCGAGTGAGTTTTATTTAAAATGAACCACAGCCATGGTTCAATCTGCTGGAAAGTATTTTCAAAATATAATTGACATCAAGTGCACTTTAATGAATCAGGATTCCTGTCATAGATTCATTGGAAGGTAAAATTTTTGCCAGATTCTTTCACAAAATTACCATATGGCATTGAGATACCCAATTTTGCCAGAAAAAAATTTCTGAATCAACGTTAACTATTTCTGTCATTGCTATGAAAAAGTGTGTCAGGTTGCCAAGTTGGGTGTTTTCCCCACCCATCTGGAGGCCACCATTATGCAACTGTTGCTCTTGAATGGAAAGAAAAAGGAGATTGAAGTAATGCCTTCAAGAGGCTGTGTTTCTTTCTGATTGTTTGACTGTATATACATCTGAACCTCCAACTCCAGCATTAATGCCTGGAGAATCCCATCGACAGAGGAGCCTGGCAGGCTGCAGTCCATAGGATCACAAAGAGTTGGACACAACTGAAGCGATTTAGCACACAGGCACATGCTTTAGTTTCTTAACCTCTGTATGCTGCATACTTTTTCCCTCAAAAATGATGTACTACTTGCCTAAAAAGACACTGTTAGAAATAAAAGAGATAAAACATAAACCAAAAATTAACCATTTGCCTTGTACAAAATATGTGCTAAAGAAGTACCATCCATTTTTACTTCAATTATGGTGACAATAATCATTTAATTTAATGTTCTACAGTAGATATCACAATCACATTAAATCCAACATCAAGCTTTGACACTGCCCTGCCCCCCCGCCCCTGCCGCCCCCCGCAAACTCAGAAGAGATAATTTCTCTTTTTTCTAAGATTCTCAGATTGTCATAGGAGAGAATTCCCTGATGGCCCAGTGATTTGAATTCTGTGCCCTCAAAACTGAGGGGCCAGGTTCAGTCCCTGGTCTGGGAATCAAAGTTCCACAGCTGAGCAGCCAAAAATAAATAAATAGTTGTCAGGGGAAATTACAAATAAATATGTCAACCACCAAGAAAAGACCAGCACTATAATTTAGTGCTTGGTGGCCTCAGATCACAGAGTTTTCCATTCGAATGTGGAAAGTTAATGAACAATTCAGTATTTTAATATGCATGCATTGTCTTAAGCTATGTTATTTTAGTAGCAGTTGCATGATTCAAATTTAAGAATAAATACATTCTGAATCTTTCTGACTCAAAAATTTGAATAAGTTTGAAAAAGCAAGTTCAATTTTAATAATCATCAACTTTGCTCTTTAATATAAGTACCTTTGCTCTTTAATATAAAACTCTATCCTCACAGAAGGACATATAGTTTTTTTTAAAAGAAACAAAACAACTAAACAAACAGTAGAATATTGTGGCCACAATGGACAGTAGACACACTTCTTTTAAACTTTCTTTGAATTTTGGTTTTTAGGTCAAATTGTAAACTTCACATCACCCCTGACCTAAAGCAGTCCAGGAGGCAGAGTCCAGCATAGGTATATGCAAAATCACAGACTACCCTTGATAACATTGACTAACATGATAGAATAACTGTTGGGAGACAATTCTCCGTGTGTCTCTTGTGTGTCTTCATGTTTTAGAAGAAAGGCACTGACTGTACAATTTTCCAAATGACCTTTTCAAAGATGTTGAAGAATGTACAACATTGAAAGTTAGAAATAAAGTATTTCTCCAGAGCAAAGGGTAGGCTTGCTTAGAGTCTTTGAAAGTAGTGATGTTGCCTTTTCTCAGAGCAAAAGGCAGGCATGGTTAGCCATTATAGAAGCTTGAGATTCTTAATCTTGAGGTTCCTCACCTGTAGCACAGCCTACTGCCTACTGCATGGGCAGATTTCATCTAGCCCTTTTGGGGCTAGATGTTGTCTTGTGGGATTCAGGGCTCAGGTAACTAACACAAAATTTCATGAGCTCCTCTCACTTGTGTAGTTGCTGAGAGTAATATTCTGTCCTCACTGCTGACTCAGGAGTCTCTTGAGTCAGAAACAGTTGCAGCCTAACTTGTGTGTGTGTGTGTGTGTGTGTGTGTGTGTATGGGTGTCTGTGCTCAGTCATGCCCAACTCTTTATGACCCCCTGGACTATAACCAGCAGGCACCTCTGTCCATGAAATTTTGCAGGCAAGAACACTGGAATGGGTTGCCATTTCCTCCTCATGGGAACTTTCTGACCCAGGGATTGAATGTGGGACTCTTAATCCTCCTGCATTGGCAGTCAGACTCTTTACCATGGTGCCACTTGAAGCCTGACAAGTAGATTAGGAAACAATGGAAATAGTGACAGACTTTATTTTCTTGGGCTCCCAAATCACTGCAGTTGGTGACTGCAGTCATGAAATTAAAAGAAGCTTTTAATTGCTCCTTGGAAGAAAAGCTATGCACAACCTAGAGAGCATATTAAAAAGCAGAGACATTATTTGCCAAATAGGTCCATCTAATCAAAGCTATGATTTTTCCAGTAGTCATGTATGGATGTGAGAGTTGGACCATAAAGAAAGCTGAGCACTGGAGAATTGATGCTTTTGAACTATGGTGTTGGAGAAGACTCTTGAAAGTCCCTTGGACTGCAAGGAGATCAAAACAAATCACTAGTAAAGAAAATCAATCCTGAATTTTTATTGGAAGGACTGATGCTGAAGCTGAAGCTCTAATAATTTGACCACATGACTCATTAGAAAAGACCCTGATGCTGGGAAAGATTGAAGGCAGGCGGAGAAGGGGACGACAGAAGATGAAATGGTTGAATGGCATCACTGACTCAATGGACATAAATTTGAGCAAGTTCTGGGAGTTGGTGATGGACAGGGAATCCTGGTGTGCTGCAGTCCAGGCGTCCCAAACAGTCAGACATGACTGAGTGACTGAACAACAAAATAATACAATATTTAAGTATGCCAACATCAGTTGGAATGAGGAAATTATCTATGATATTTTTTGTACTAAGCCCTCTACTACTTTTGTCCCTTTGTTTAACAAGCAGTTATTTACAGATTATTTACTGAACCCTTTCCTCTCAGTGCATGGCACATATTAAACATCTTCTGAATTCTGTCACTAGACTGGATATTTTAGCTGACGTGTGGTGTTATATTTGTTTTTCCCATGGAGAGTAAACACTACTTAATATTACATGCAATGATAAAAATTTATCATCTGTCATCAGCAACTCTGAATATACTATTTCCAAATAAAAATAAACATATATACACACACATACATGAATTGATATTCAAATAAAATTTCAAAAAGTTCCAAGAGCAAATAAAAATCAGTAACAACACATTATTTATTCTAGTGACTCATAAAGCCTTTGCCAAAGGTAGTTCTAAAAAAATATTTCACAGTTAGTAATAAGAAGGGTAAAGAAAATTAGTATATCATCAATAATCCATCAATTGATATTTTAAGCTTCTATTAAGCATGTTTTGCACAATGCATTTTTGTAAAGCATATGAAATCACTCAGTATAGTATATAGCTATATACTTTATATAAAGAATAAAAACAGATACATAAAAATAACTTTTTTTTGCAAAATAATTGATTTGCTATGTAATAGAGAAATTTAAGTATGTTAAGAGAAAATGTATTAACTCAGCTGGAATATTGAGAGTCTACTATCTGTAAAGTTTAAACTTTGGAAGGTACAATAATGAAAAAAGCCTTTCCTTTATAGAGCTTATATTTTAGGTTAGAAAACTGGAGATAAAAAAAAAAAGGAACTACATAAGTGAATTATAGTCAAATAATACATCACAAGGTGATAAATGCTTAGATAAAAAAATAAGGGTAATGAGATAAAGAATAAACTTTGGAGGAGGGTGCTGTTTCTTATGAGGCAGTCAGAGAGTTCTGAAAAGGGGGTCCTTGAGGAAGAAACTGACCAACAAGAGGCAGTAGGCCATGTGAACACTAGAGAAAAGAATGTAGTAGATGGAGTAAACTGAGGCAAAGTGATGCAGGCAGAAGGATATGTAATGACTTTGATTTTATTTAAAGTGACATAAGAGGATGAGCATGAAAAATCACATTTAATTGGCTAATTGTTATGGAAAGGACACAGTAAATGATCCTATGAAATGCCTGGAAATCTGCCCTGTAATGCTAATCAACCCTACAAGACTTCTTTCTTAAGATTTTTTGACAGCCTCCCTTCCCACACACAATATAACTCAATAGTCAACTGGCACTGAATCTACATAGTTTACCTTCTCTTTTGTTAAGGTAAATAAGCTCTTGGATGCTGCTATCTAGGACCAGATTCTTCACTTTTGCTCTGGACCTCTTCTCTACTTCTCTTCTCCAGGACATTGTTCCTTCTCATCTCTCCTTTAGTGTAATGCTTTCCCTTGCTACTACATTATTCTCACTAATATCAAACACAGCATAAAGCCCCAACATTAAAAAATAATAGCATGTTCCCATAATTGCAGTTCTAGCCTCATTTATTTGGTCAACTTTACAGAATAATTTTTTGAGTTGTTAATCATTATTTTTTACTTTCATCTTAACATCTTGCTTTTACTCTCTTGCATCTACTCTTATCAGTATATTAAACTTTTATGTTTTAGAAGCATAGTAAAGATGTTGCAGGGGAATGGGGCATGAGAGATTAGTCACATCCCAGGACTCTGGAAAGTCCCCAGGACAGGCTGCCAAGTGAGGGTCTTTGGCCTGGCACAGGACAAAATTTAAAAGGGAGCTAAAGTAGAGTGATAGTGGATTTACTCAGGGAGCTACACACTCCATAGATAGGATGAGGGCTGTCTCAGAGGCAATATGGTCTCTGGGTACGAGGTTGTTATTTTTTATGGACTGGATAATTTCATAGGTTAATAAGTAGGAAGTTTATTTCAACCATTTTGGGAAAGGGGTGGGGATTTTCAGGAACTAGGCCACTGCCCACTTTTTGGCATTTTATGGTCAGTCTCAGAACTGTCATGGTGCCTGTAGGTGAGACATTTTGCATGCTAATGAGTTACAGTGAGTGTATAATGAAACTCAAATTCTTCTTGAAGTCAAATCCTTCACCATCTTGAGCCTAGTAGATTCCAGCTAGTTTTTGTGATATTCCATGCCACTATTTTTAAAGTACTTATCTGCCCCCTTCCTTCCTGTCTCAGAAATACTGAAAAAGTAGAAAAAAAGTAATAATTAATATAAAATAATATGGTTGTGAATTTTTAATATGGAACAAAGATAAAACTCAACTTAGAGAAAAAGAAATTTTACTTTTGGAAAAAAATAGAGGTAAGCAAGGAAAAAATGTATATCAAAATATCAGCTTTTTACAGAGAAGATTTTCCTAGTAACACTCATCTATTTTAGATAATTTTTTTTCAAAGCTAAAGTTTTCAAAATACTGTTGATCTCACTTTTATTATGAATGGAGTACTCAGAATGCAAACTTGAATTTTAACTTGTCTCTCTTTCCTATTCCAGTGCTTTCATTTTTTTTTTAAATACCCTCAAATGGAAGAACAATAGAATAGACTACACCAAGAGGTAAGCTCTAAAGATTTTAAATTTATGTGTTTGCATAATGACGGTAATTGCTGAATGAATATATTCACTTCTTTTTTCCTTTTGTTATTTTTCTAAACAAAAGAAGAAATTTGGCATGTAAAGAATCTTTCTGAGAATTAGGCAGAGAATTTTTTTTTCCTGCTTCAAACTGCCCATCAAGTGAATTCCTCCACAAAGGCTCCAGCTGAAATGCCTGTTTTCCAGTAGGTCAAACTTTCTTTAAAGGCCACACTTGACAGTGTGATTGTTAATGCCAAGCCAAGACATGAAAATCTTCAGGGCTTTCTCAACTTCTTGTAGACTGATGACCTTTTTGAAATCTAACACACAGACATAAACAAACTAGAGACCTCATCGCTTTACTAAAAGCTTAGATATGAACTGGGTATTACAATATTGATATAAACTTGCTAGTTAACAAATGGTCGGAATACCTTAAAGTTGATTGTTCAGATGATTAAGGAGTATTATCTATAAAGTTTGGCTGAGGGAACATTCACAGCAGTTTAGATTTAAAACTGCCACTTCCTCCCCACCACTTGGTCTTGCAGGTTTATTTGTAAATTTCCTCATGTTATTAGCTGTATTACTTGTAATCTGTTTATTTTATAAGATCATTGTCTTTTGTATTATGTAATGTATAACCAGGTCTCCAGCCAAATTAATGATAGCTAAACGTCTTAAAGAAATAGATCACATTTATAATGTAGAATAATTTTAATAGTGTGGTTCTAGGTATGGGAAGAGGCAACAAGAGAAATATCTCCTGGATCCTATTAGGTTAGAAGACCCAGAGAATCTTTTGTTATTTATCAGTGGAAATTAACACCTGGAGTGATTTATCAAAGAGGAGCTTCACCTGATTTGGGATGAGCCTCCCAGCGCTGTGGGATAAAAAAAAAAAAAAAAAGTCATGAAATGTCCCCCAAATACCATCAAACTTATGACCATGGGGAAAGACTGAAATGAAATATCTGGCCCCCAAATGTGAATGAGGGCTCCCAAAACTGCAATCCAGAGGATGCTGCCTCTCCTTATGGTGATTGTTGGGGAGCTGGAGGAATGCAAGGAGCAAGGTGAACAAGGAAACAGGATTGGCCCTGGATAGCTGAGGTGCATGTGAAAGCAATGAATGGAGAAGGAAATGGCAACCCACTCCAGTATTCTTGCCTAGAGAATCCCATGGACAGAGGAGCCTGGTGGGCTGCTGTCCGTAGGGTCGCACAGAGTTGGACACGACGGAAGTGACAGCATGCATGCATGCGTTGGAGAAGGACAAGGCAACCCACTCCAGTGTTCTTGCCTGGAGAATCCCAGGGACAGGGGAGCCTGGTGGGCTGCCATCTATGGGGTCACACAGAGTTGGACACGACTGAAGAGACTTAGCAGCGGCAGAGGCTTGCATCTCCCCATGCTTAGAATTCCTTAACTTGATGCCTGATCTTTGGTGTTCAGGTTGCCTGCTCCCTTTGTTTCAAACTTGTATATAGCCTGACTTCCCCTTCTGCCTGCTTGGAGCAGTTTTCTCAGAGCTACTGAGAGACTGTCTCCCGGGCTCTGAGCCCTAAACATTCCTACCAAATAAGACTCTCTGCTTTCAGGTTGTGATTATACTTTTTAGTTGGCAAGATAAACATAATTTAAGTCACTTAAAGTATGTAAAATTTAAAATTCCAGTTCTTAAATGCAGCAGTTCCAAAGACTACCATGACTATGTTGGAGACTGCTTATTGTATTAATATACCATGACAGAAAATTCTATTAGAGAAGCTATTCCAAAAGTTGAAAACATCTTTCAATGAAATTTGGGTTTACTTTCTCCTTGCTACTTTTGGCCTTTAGGTGAATATTGCTGGGGGTATCCAAATGTCATATTTTTGCTAAATGTATCACTCATTCACAGTAAAAACTTTATAATGAGATTTCTTTGCTATTTATTATTAAGCAAACTAGGTGTACATTTTTTGTTGTATTTCCTTATTATACTTTCAAAATATCTAGAGTTTCTTCATTCCTTATATCGGTAGTTTTACCTCTTCTACCTTACTTTTCTCAACCATATACTTAGAAAACCAGCTTTTCATTTTCTAGATTTTCTATATTATTTTTATGACTTCAGTTTCACTGATTTGTGCTCGTCTTTATTATTTACTTCAATCTGCTTTCTTTTAATTTAGTTTCATTTTCTGTATTCCATGTCTTTAAAGTAGAAGTTTATTTTTTTGAAAACTTTGGGCTTGACTTTGGTTGAAAGCTAAGAGGAAAAAAAAAAGTATAAATAAACAAAAGAAATACTCTCTCATTAACTTTCTGTTTTCAGAGGAGGTTTCTTTGGCCATGTTAGGTAGTTAGAATAGGAAAAAGGAGTCCAGAATGGTGGTGGCTAAAAGACAAGGAAAGGAAAAGTCTGTGAAAATAGAACAAAGGAAGGTCAGAGTACTGTAGTGAGGACCTCAGGTAGAACAAATAACTCCTGGCTGGCCCAATTTACATAGGGCAGGCCCAGGGGGAGGGAAAAACATATAAAAGGAGGAGGCCAAAGGGCCAGGGCTCTCTCACGCATGCACATGTGCACTCTCTCTCTCTTTCTCTCTCTCGCTCTTCCCCCCTCCCCCTCGCTCTAGTCTCTTTGCCTCTTTTGGGTGGCATGCCGTCATGTCTCCAGGATGTATTTTCCTTTATTTAAATAAAACTGAGCTGTAACACGGAGTGTAACACTGATCTGTCTGAGAGCTGTGTCATGCTGAGGGCTTTAATGTCCATTGCTTCAAATTTTTGTTGTGATGAGACAGAACTGACAAAATTACACACTCCCCCGACAGCCAGAAAAATGGGGTTTCTGTTGGAGTTGTATCGATTTTTCTTTCACAGAAGGTCTGTCAGTGTGCCTAGACTCAGCTCAAAGCCATGATTAGATATTTAGAAAAAAACTAAAGCTAAATGAATAACTCACCTCTGTACTCCCTGCCTCTTCAAGTTTTAGCTTTCCTTTTCAATTCACCTTTTTGTTTCTTATTTTTCCGAAACCTGAGATAGTTCATCTTTTATTTTGTGCAGAGATATTAATCAATAGCAAAGAAAGGTTCTGTTGGACTTTAAAAACTGGCATAGTAAAATTTTGTTGTTTTTCAAAGAAATCAAAATGAGAACAATACAGTGATATGTTTATATTTAAGCATGTGTTTTCTATGTTCACTGCTTTTTTGCAAAATTTGTCTTAGTTTCTCTCTTTTATAGCATGCCTTTCTTCTCTGATTGGTTTTTTAGGAGTTTCTCTTTATCTTCGCTTTTCAGTAGCTTGATGATGATATTTTGAGGCATGCTGTGTATGCCTTTGTTTTCATTCTGCTTGAGATTCATTGAAGTTTGTGCATTTCTAAGTTGAAATGTTTTTCACCAAATTTGAGAATTTTTAACCACAAATTCCTCAGGTATTTTTTGTTTTTCTGCCTCTTTGTGTACTCTTCTTCTGAGACTCCAATTACATTTACACTTCCTGATAATGTGCTCCCTGTCACTGTGGCTCTTTTGTTTATTTTTCAGTCTATTTTTCTCTTATTTACATTAGATTATTTGTATTGATTTGTTTTCCTCTGGTGTCTCCAACCTGATGTTAAGCTCATCTAGTGAATTTTTCATTCCCTATATTTTATAATTTAGTTCTTAAAATTCAGTTTGGCTTCTTTTTAAATAGTTCTCATTTCTCTGTTGAGAGTTCCCATATGTTCACTCAATATGACCATGCTTTTTTCTAAATCCTTGAACATATTTATAATAGACATTTTAAATTTCTGTCTGCTAATTCTAACATCTGGGTAATTTTGGCATCTGTTTCTATTGTCTCTTTCATTTTTCTGATTATAGGTCACATTTTGTTGTGTATATACATGTTTGGGGGTTAATATTGCACCTTGTTGATAATATACTCATGTAAAAATTGATGCACTGTAGTATAAAACATAATATTTTGCTTTAAAGAATTTTGATTTTCCTTTCTAATAAGCAGTTAAATTATTTTGGAATGTTTTTGATCATTAGACTTAATTTGAATTTATTCTTTATAAGGGTGGATCTATTTTAGTTGTACTCTTAGCCTTGCAGCATAGATCTTATACTACTTATAGATGTTGACAAACTAGATCAAGATGACAAATCCAATATCTTGTTTTTGTCTGTAGCTAAGAATTTTTTTATATTGATAAAGATTTACCAAAAAAAAGAAAAAAAAAGCATATGTGGCAAGAATATTTGCCATCAATCCTTTTATAAAATATTTGTCAAGGCTTGAATCCTTCCTGTGTCCTAGAATTTCTTTCATTGTCTTATCTGAAAAATGCTTGGCCTTTGATATCCATTCTGCTCTCAACCCCAGAGCAGTTACTCTTTGCTAGGCCTTATGGAGTCTTATCCAGTATATCTGAAGTCAAGCTCTCTGTCAAAGCTTTGTTATTGTATTCCATTTGCAGATTCTTAGTTCACCCCTCCACCTTTCTTCACCCTTCTGCAGACCTGTCTTTGACCTTTGCACTTTTCAGCCACTTCAGCAGCCCTGAAGCCCTGAGGTATGATACAGTATTTGCCTTCTCAACTTAGTAAGATGGCCCCTTTGATTGAGTTCCATCACACTGCATTGCCCTGAGGAAAGGACTCCCCTGGTGAACAATTGGACGCAGCCTTTTATCACCAGGTTTCCAACAAATGGAAGCACTTACTCTGTGAAGTTTGTCCCACTTAAGTTGTGCAGAGTAAAAGGGCAAGATGCTGTACTAATATGACCAATAACAGATCGTCTAGGGCTTCCCTGGTGACTCAGTGGTAAGGAATCCACCCTCTAATGCAGGAGAGGCTGGTTCCAACCTTGGACTGGGAAAATCCCCAGGAATAGAAAATGACAACCCAATTCAATATTCTTGCCTGGGGAATCCCAAGAATAGAGAAGCCTGGTGGGCTACAGTCTGTGGGTTACAAAAGAGTCAGACATGACTTAGCAACTAAACAGCAACAATAGCACAGCAACAGATATTCTCCCCATGTTTTATACATCCTGTTCCTTATATCACTCCCCCAGGCTTTTTAGCCACACTGACATTTTTCCTTTTACTTTAACCATCAAACTCATTCTCCTATCAGAGACTTTGTTTTATTTTCTATTTTCTCTACCTAAAATACGTTTCTTCTCATCCCCATGAGGCTACACTTTTTTACATCCCAGCACAAATATCACTATCTCAGAGGCCTTCCACAACCATTGTATCAGAATCAGCTTGATAATACCCCTCTTCAATTGATCCTAGTCTATTGTATCAACTTTTTATTATCTGCATGGCTCATGTCCCTAGTTGATGTTATTGTTTTACCTATTAGTTATTTAACTTGTTAATTATCTGCTCCACGTCCATCCCCATGTGAATGTAGGCTTCTTTTAATCAAAGTCTTTGCCAGTCTTGTTACTAAAAAATCCTGTGTCTAAAACCATACACAAAATATAATAATACTGAGAACAATAATAAAAATTTATATCATGCTTGTTATCTATCAGGCAAGAATTTACAAGTACTTTTACATGCAGCAACTTAATTCTCACAAATACTCTATGAAATAGGTGCATTTATTTCTTAATTTTTTTAATATGAAGAAATTGAAAGAGAGAGGTCATAAACCAATAATGACAAAGTTAGAATTCAATTTCAGAAACATGATAGACAGTAAAAAAAAAAAAAAAAATTACTTAATGACTACATCCCCAAATGACTTTAAGTAGTATGCAATTATTTCTTTTGCATAAAATTAAAAATAGATAGGGATGTTTCTTTCTGTTTTCTATTCTTTGGTAAGAAATTACAAAAAATGGTAACAGTGGTAATCATTTTGAAAGAAGGACTGGGGTAGAAGAGGATAAAAGGGGACAGGGGAGGTAAATTTTGCATTATGTAGAAAGTATACTGAGTGAGTTTTCTAGCACTTTATGAATACTGTTTTGTACAGATGTTGTGGATTATTTTTTTACACTTTATATATCTCTGTATTAATATGAACCTTGAGAACTAAGTTCTTGTATTTTTATTGCCTCCAACCAAAACATATACTAATTTCTATTCTAACTAACAAGGAATATAACAGGCAATTAAGTCAGTGAATAGAAGAGCCATGGCAACAGGAAGAAGCAATAAATAACTGAAAAAAAAAATGACTGCTCTAGTAACAGGCTCTCTGTATATTTTTATACTTATTTCTATAATAATTTTTAAATCTCAGGTGGCCTATACATGATGCTGGTTTCTCAGTACAGTTGTATTGCCAAAGTATTGTGGAAACACCCATTTAGAGAATGACACAAAGAGACTTTCATCAAATATAATTAATTTTTTTCTAAGAGTAATTTCTATGTGCAGGTAAGGTAGAGATCATTGCTCTTATCAGATCACAAGAAAAGAAAAAAATCAGAAATTATTTCTTTGAAGCTTCAAAGAGATCCTGAGGAATTGGAGGGTTAAAACCTTCTGAAAGAGGATAAACCAGGAGAAATAAAATGACAGCCACATTTTCCCAAAGGGCATTTGTACGAAGAATGCTACACTTCAGCAAGTCCATTCTTAGGACTTAGAGAAAATAAAAGATTTTGGAGCAGGATATTGGGGCCCTTAAATGCATACTGTTTCCCTAAAGAATTTTGCCAAATTCTGAAGCAGGAGGAAAAGAAAAAAAAGGCCAAAAAAAAAAAAAAAAAGATAATTGAAAACATTTTGAAAATAAAACTTACCTTTCTATCCAAAAGTCTACAAGCAATAAATGCTGGAGAGGGTGTGGAGAAAAGGGAACCCTCTTACACTGTTGGTGGGAATGCAAACTAGTACAGCCACTATGGAAAACAGTGTGGAGATTTCTTAAAAAACTGGAAATAGAACTGCCATATGACCCAGCAATACCACTTCTGGGCATACACACTGAGGAATCCAGATCTGAAAGAGACACGTGCACCCCAATGTTCATCGCAGCACTGTTTATAATAGCCAGGACATGGAAGCAACCTAGATGCCCATCAGCAGATGAATGGATAAGGAAGCTGTGGTACATATACACCATGGAATATTACTCAGCCGTTAAAAAGAATTCATTTGAATCAGTTCTAATGAGATGGATGAAACTGGAGCCCATTATACAGAGTGAAGTAAGTCAGAAAGATAAAGAACATTACAGTATACTAACACATATATACGGAATTTAGATAGATGGTGGCGATAACCCTATATGCAAAACAGAAAAAGAGACACAGAAATACAGAACAGACTTTTGAACTCTGGGGGAGAACGTGAGGGTGGGATGTTTTGAAAGAACAGCATGTATATTATCTATGGTGAAACGGACCACCAGCCCAGGTGGGATACATGAGTCAGGTGCTCGGGCCTGGTGCACTGGGAGGACCCTGAGGAGTCGGGTGGGGAGGGAGGTGGGAGGGGGGATCGGGATGGGGAATACATGTAACTATATGGCTGATTCATGTCAATGTATGACAAAACCCACTGAAATGTTGTAAAGTGATTGGCCTCCAACTAATAAAATAATATTAAAAAAAAAAAAAAAAAAAAAAACTTACCTTTCTAGAGAATATTAAATCATGTTTCTCATACAATCTCTAAATACTCCGATTTTACTTGATGAGTTCCAAAGTTTAGTAAAACTTAAAACTTAGTTAGTAGGCTGCTAGGGATAGGATACTAGGTATGCTGTGTGCTGTGCTTCAGATCAGGTCAGGTCAGTTGCTCAGTCGTGTACAACTCTTTAGGACCCCATGAACTGCAGCACACCAGGCCTCCCTGTCCATCACCACCTCCCAGAGCCTACCCAAACTCATGTCCATTGAGTTGGTTATGCTATCCAACCATCTCATCCTCCGTCTTCCCCTTCTCCTCCGGCCCTCAATCTTTCCCAGTATCAGGGTCTTTTCCAATGAGTCAGCTCTTTGCATCAGGTAGCCAAAGTATTGGAGTTTCAGCTTCAACATCAGTCCTTCCGATGAAAACCCAGGACTGATCTCCTTTAAAATGGACTGGTTGGATCTTGCAACCAGTCCAAGGGACTCTCAAGAGTCTTCTCCAACACCACAGTTCAAAAGCATCAATTCTTCCACGCTCAGCTTTCCTTATAGTCCAACTCTCACATCTATACATGACTGTTGGAAAAAGCATGGCCTTGACTAGTGGACCTTTGTTGGTAAAGTAATGTCTCTGCTTTTTAATATGCTATCTAGGTTGGTCATAACTTTCCTTCCAAGGAGTAAGCATCTTTTAATTTCATGGCTGCAATTACCATCTGCAGTGATTTTGGAGCCCCTCCCCCCCCCCCAAAAAAGTCAGCCACTGTTTCCCCATCTATTTGCCATGAAGTGATGGGACCGGATGCCATGATCTTAGTTTTCTGAATGCTGAGCTTTAAGCCAACTTTTTCACTCTCCTCTTTCACTTTCATCAAGAGGCTTTTTAATTCCTCTTCACTTTCTGCCTTAAGGGTGATGTCATCTACATATGAGGCTATTGATATTTCTCCCAGGAGTCTTGATTCCAGCTTGTACTTCCTACAGCCCAGCGTTTCTCATGATGTACTCTGGATATAAGCGAAGTAAGCAGGATGACAGTATACAGCCTTGATGTACTCCTTTTCCTATTTGGAACCAGTCTGTTGTTCCATGTCCAGTTCTAACTGTTGCTTCCTGACCTGCATACAGGTTTCTCAAGAGACAGGTCAGGTGGTCTGGTATTCCCATCCCTTTCATAATTTTCCACAGTTTATTGTGATCCACACAGTCAAAGGCTTTGGCATAGTCAGTAAAGCAGACATACATGTTTTTCTGTACCTCTCTTGCTTTTTCGATGATCCAGCAGATGTTCGCAATTTGATCTGGTTCCTCTGCCTTTTGTAAAACCAGCTTGAATATGCTGTGCTTAGTCATGTCCTACTCTTTGAGATCCCGTGGACTGTAGCCTGCCAGGCATCTCTGCCCATGGAGATTCTCCAGGCTAGAATACTAGAGTGGGTTGCCATGCCCTTCTCCAGGGGATCTTCCCAACCCAGGGATAGAATCCAGGTCTCCTGCATTGCAGGCGGATTCTTTACCATCTGAGCCACCAGAGAAGTCCATACCAAGTATACAGAAAATAAAAGCATGATATCAGTGTGCTTCATTGGCTCATAAGTATAAAGGAAACAATGTGTATGATTCATATCAATTTAGGACTCATCAGGAATATTCTAATAACTTAGTATAGGACTGGCCAAAAAGTTCATTTGGATTTTTCTATCAGCTCTTATAGAAAAACCTGAATGAACTTTTCAGCCAACCCAATAGTAAGCCCAGAGGGTGTTTGACATCATTGCTTTAATATAGGGCCCCTTAGTTAATTTTCTTAAAATATTTTCTCATAATTATAATTTTTCCAAACAACCAATTCATCCATTTTAGCTAATATGTGTTTTTCATAAAATCAATCTTTTGAACAGTTTATGAAATTTATAGAAAAATATATTGAATGAAGTAGTCTTAGCTATTGTAAGATTTCTCTAGTTTTAGTTTATTGGTTTCATTTTATCTTTATATATTCATTATAAAGACTTCAGTTTTATTAAAAACTAAGGCTTCTGCTTACTTCGTTGTTTTTTAGCTTTTCAAATTTTAATTTGTCTACTGTTTCCCTCTCATTTTTTTAGTGGTGTATTTTCTGCAGTTTTGTATTTCCAGTAGTATAGATTTATCTATCAGAAATATGGAAAGGTAAATATTGGATAGTGTTTTAATTCTCAATAAATTATCACAAACTTAGTAACTAAAATAGCATATATCATTTATCTTAATTGCTGTAAGTTAAGCCCAGCATAGATCTCACTGGGCTAAAATTCAGGCTCTCATTTGCCACCTCCATCTTCAAAACCAGTAATTTATCTCTCTGATCATCCTTCCATAGTCACATCTTCCTCTTTTTTTTTTGACTCTCTTCCTCTTATAAGAATCCTTGCAATTACATTAGGCCCATCCAGAGAATACAGAATAATCTAATTTAGAAACCTCATTCCATCTTCAAACTTAGTTCCACTTTGCCACATTACCTATCATAATTACAGGTTCTGGGGATTAGGATATGGACACTTCAGGAAAGGATACATCATTTTGCTTACAATAGTTATCAATATTTAAACATATAAAATTGAAGCACAAATGCTACTTGGGGCATTGATGCAAGAATGGTAAAAATGTCGTAAACTAGTAAGAATATAAAAGTTGTTCTCACAATTGTATGAAAAAGTTAAGAGGTAACTCAAACAGTCCTATCCATAGTAAAATGTTTAACTTAAATATTTTATTTGCTTTCTTTGGATTATCCTGCTTCCCCAGTGAATGTTCTTTGAGGCTGGACAAAAGATAACATCAAGGTCTGTAAATGTGAATTGGGCAAGGTTTTCTGAGACTTTAATCTTTGAATTGAGTCTTAAAGGCTTAGTGGGAGTTTCTTGGTGATCAGGGGAAGGGAGAAAACTCTGATGTGTGAAACCAAGTTTTTAATAAATTATATTTTATCTTTAAGGCATCACAAATAGTTCACTGTTGACTAGAAGTCAGGCCTAGTGTAAGAGATTGACACATTAGGCTTAAAGTATATGCAAGAGTTAAATTATCTCTATATCTAAGCTAAGATCAGTATATTACTTTTAGTGTATGGAATATACTACTATGAGTACTAGTTCTAGTTGAGAGTTACTCTAGAATTACTCTAGAGAGTTACTCTAGAAGTTGTTTGAAGTAATGATGATGGTAGTTTATAAGATCTGTGGTTGTATGGTTGAAAATGGTACATCTGGAAACCATAGATGCATAAGAAGACCTGAGAAATTTATAAATATAGTCAAAATCACTTCCTCATAAAGTGAAAGTGAAGTGAAGTCGCTCAGTCGTGTCCGACTTTTTGCGACCCAAAGGGGTGTAGCCCACCAGGCTCCTCCATCCATGGAATTTTCTAGGCAAGAGTACTGGAGTGGGTTGCCATTTCCTTCTCCAAGGGATCTTCCTGACCTGGGGTTCGAACCCCGGTCTCCCGCATTGCAGGCAGATGCTTTACCATCTGAGCCACCATTGTAAAGGAAAAATGTGACAAAGATGATCTCCAAAATTTGGGGCCATGATGTATTTCATCAAGATAGGAAATGAGGAAAAGAATAGATTTGGAGGGAATATTAAGTATTGTTAACGACACTTTGAATATTCAATGTGTCTTAGAGAAAGCTAGTAACACACACATGTCATGGAAGAGATTGAGAACAGATTCATGAGTTGAAAATTCACAATTATTAGGGGATATTGGAATCTATGGAAATTGATTAGAAAATGAAATGCAGAGATGCTTAGTTAAGATGAATATATAACCTCATCATAGAAGAGCTTCAAGGGGTCTGATCACCCTAAACTTATATAAAGAATTCTCTCTATATATGCATTATTGAAGGAGAAAAGCCATAACTTCCATGAAGTTTTTACAAGGATGTATTCTTGCCTGGAAAATCCCATGGACGGAGGAGCCTGGTAGGCTACAGTCCGTGGGGTTGCTAAGAGTCGGACACGACTGAGCGACTTCACTTTCACTTTTCACTTTCATGCATTGGAGAAAGAAATGGCAAAGAATCCCAGGGATGGGGGAGCCTGGTGGGCTGACGTCTATGGGGTCGCACAGAGTCGGACAGGAGTGAGTGACTTCACTTTCACTTTTCATTTCATGCATTGGAGAAGGAACTGGCAACCCACTCCAGTGTTCTTGCCTGGAGAATCCCAGGGATGGGGGAGCCTGGTGGGCTGACGTCTATGGGGTCGCACAGAGTCGGACACGACCAAAGTGACTTAGCAACAGCAGCATGCTCCTGAAATAGCTAAGAAGCTGTTTTACAGATTTATCAGATACTAATAACAGGACTAGGTGGTACCTTATTTTACAGGTAGTGAAAAGATGGGAAAAGATGCTAAAGGTGTTTAGCAAAGTTATAAAGAAAGCTAAAACAGTGGCTCAGTGTCTAAAGCAGAGGACCTTGTAAAATTTTCATCTTTTCCTGCTAAGGAAAATGAGTGAAAGAAGAGGGAGAATGAAGATTCCAGAAAGAGACACCGATGAATCAGGAAGATAATAAAAGAGAATCAGGCTATGAGAGAATTAAAGTGTAGAAAGGAGGTGGGACAGGAATTAGCTTTGCCTGAAAAGAGTTACTCTTCTTTTTGAGGAACAAAGGAAAACAAGCAAAGCTAGAGACAAATACACATTTTTTACAATTTATGTGTGGATTTGTATGTGTATATGTATGTGAGCTCTTTTTTTTTCAGAGAGGCAGGAAGGCGGTTTAGTCTATGTATGAACTTTGTGAAGTTGGAGGCAAAGGCATTTGAAACTGAAGAAATCCAAAATTTGGAATTTCCATTAGCTTATTAAGTGAAATCACTCAGAATATTGTAACATAACTGCCAAGTTGAAATTACATCTATGTTTTGAATATAGAAAAAAATAGAGTTAAATATTGTTTTCATCAAGCATTACATGTTTTGCCAAACATATAGATTTAGTTTATTATTCATACAAATAAAAATGCATGTAAGATTTCTTTACAACTTGATGTTCACTGGGAAACAAACTACAGAAACAGGCATAAGGAGTTACATTGCTTTCACATAAGAAGTCCATATTTTTGTTTTAATGAGAAAGTGAATGCATCAGCTTCTTCATTAGTATCATCTTCTCAGCAACAAACTACCAGTTACATATAATAAAGACTTCCCTAGAAATTTGCTTCTACATAGGATCACATTTTCCAAAGTGGTTCTTGGCATTGTGTGTAAAATCTCCATATTCCAGTTGTCTTATATACAGTTTAAAAGAGCTGCATGGAAAACATGTGAAAGTAGCTCTTGTTCATCTAATTATTAATTCTGATGTCAATCTGTTTGCTAACCTGGAGCTTTAGAAATATAGTGTATGGTTGTGATTTTAGTTGTTGAGATATTTGTCATATAATCATACTCCCAGAAATAAGCTAGGCTAAGAAGCTATGGTGCTGCAATGTTGCTCTTTTTATCCAAAGGAGAAGCTATAATGGAGATATTATAGGTAACATCAATACAATGTGCTTTTGCTAGTACCTAAAGGTTATAGAGTTTGTAAATATAACTTAACTATAAGATCTCTGCCTCTACCATGTCTAAACCAATAATACTATCTAAGTCAGAGCCTGAAGTTATGGCTTGAAGCCTAATTAGTCTTATTATCTGTTTTTGTAGATAAAGTTTCATTGAAATCCAGTTACTCATTTGTTTACATTATGTTTACGGCTTCTTAGTGCTATGTGTGTGTGTGTGCGTGTGTTAGTCACTCAGTTATGTCTGACTCTTTGTAACCTCATGAACTGTAGCTCACTAGACTCCTCCTCCATCCATGGGTTTCTCCAGTCAAGAATATTGGAGTGGGTTATCATTTCCTTCTCCATGGGATCTTTCCTACCCAGGGATCGAACCTGGGTCTCCCACATTGCAGGCACATTCTTTATCGTCTGAGCCTCCAGGGAATCCCTGCTTAGTGCTAGGGTTGAAATAATTGAGATACAGACCTTCAGTTTATACTGTAGAGTACCATAGAGACTTTTACAGAAAAAGTTTGCCTCTAATCTAAGTAATGGGACAAATACTCACATAAGCACACTGACATATCCATGAGTGATACATATTAATGTGTATTAAGATAAGAGTGAACATTTGTAGAAAACCTTATAAAATTTTTAAAAGAAGTGCTAGCATTACTAATTCTGAACACAAACCTATCTGATCTATGTTACTGTTATAACCATTTAAAAAGTAAGCAAGATTTCCTCCATTAGTAGCAGAAGTGTTGAAATGAAACAATTAAGATATACAATCAAAGATTGAATCCAAGATCCTGAAATTACCATTTACATGTTCCTTGGCAAGCATATTAATACCTTTCTGCTTCAGGGTCTTCATTTGTAAACTCAGGAAAACAAGTTTCATAAAATTGTTTGACACCAAGTGGATTAATAATAAGAAACTCTCAGAAAGAAAATTTAAACATAAAAAAGACAGAGCAAATTATAGCTATTATTATGTTACTTTAATTATTGTCAATCATGTCGAACCTCCAAGTACTCTAGTTTCTACTGATTTTTCCATCACACTACATTAGCTACGAAGTTCCACATTTCAAGTTTCTGATTGTCTGAGGTTATTTTTGACACCAGATGCATTTTCTGAATCTTTGGGAATATGACTCAGTTATATAAATGGATAAAACCAACACCTTGTTTTGCCCAGACGGCAATTGCTTATTAAATATCTATAGTATTTAAATGCCTATAATATTTTCATCTTGTTTCTTTTCTACTGTTACCATGACATCAAAATGTTTAAATATATTAAAATAGTGAATTATATTATTTCAAATAAACTTTTAAGGAATAAGTTTTATTTTTCAGTATCTTGGCGCGTTTAATCAGATAGCTCTTTTACTATTTACAAATAGCATGGGTGCAAGCCAAATTTATTTCTAAAGTTTCATCTTAAGGGAAAAATGGGTATTTGCCTATTTCATGGGTTTTTTTGTGTAGAAATTACTAAATGTCTTTAAATCAAAATGATGCCTGTGCTTTCTCAGCATGAAAATTTTAGATAATATGCAAATTACTCTCAAGAGAGTAACAGCTTCATCTGTTTGCCATTCATACAAGGACTTCTCTTAGTAAAATGCAATGTCAAACTCTGAATGGTTTCTTTTAGCCCTAGAACTTGCCTCAAATTAGATACAAATGCACTCTTGAAAATATTGGTAAGTTTAGTATTAACACAGAGCAAGATTATTCTTCATATTTAATTCATTAATGGCCCTCACATCTTGAGCATTTTCTATTATCAAGATAAGAAATGTTTTCTGCACCATTTGAAAAAGATGATTGGTTTAACTTAAGAGAGCATTCAGTGTATGTAACTAGAGACAAATTCTATCAGGAAAGGGCAGGAGAATAATTCTTTATTTGGTGATTCTACAGAAAAATACCATGAAAACTTGATAATCCATTACTACTTCTAAGTAATTAAAATGACCTGTGATGTAATTAAATGTGTAATGAAAAGTTAATTAGAAACTAAAGTATATTAACTGTAAAAACAATTCATCTAACTTACTATGTAATGTGGATATTTTCTACAGTGCCCATTATAGGAATTATATAATAAATTACAAATAAATATTATGATTTTTATCATATTACTTATCTGATAGTATTTGTAAGAGCATTAAGAATATGAAAAATTGTTTCTTTTTTGTCAGAAAAATCATTTGGTTACCCCCTAATCATCCTTTAACAGATACAATGTGCTTCTTTCTTTGCTGTGAAGAAGACATTTGTAGAAAATACTGTGGTTAGTTTTAGAAAGCCATTATTTCAGTTGAGAAATCAAGGTGTCTATCCACATAAAGGCAACTAAAAAAAAAAAAAAAATCCAGAAAACAGAACTCTCAAAGAGTACAATAACATACTCTTCTTTTTAATATAGTTCTAAAGAGGATAATCTATTCAATCATTAATATTTATTGAATATTTGAGAGTTTTAGACCCTCTACTGAGCACTTGGATAAATTCATCATAAAGAAGTGAAACATCCTGACCCTTTAGGTCTTTTATTTCCATGCACAATATAAGCTGCTGAGAACCAGTCAATATCACAGTCAAATCTTGAGAATAGCAATGGGTTGAGGAAAAAGCAATTATGTTGATGTCTTTGTCTTCTGTTCTTCCTTATTCTAACTAACAAGACTTAACTTTTGTGAACATTAATTTTCACGAATTCTTTTCAACTCTACTAAAGAGGTGAATAACGATAGTACAGAATGAGTCTGTATGTACTTTATTATTGTAAGTAATAAAGAAGGAAGACTATGCTTTGTTTAATTGACTAAGGAGTTATTTCCACTTCACCTATTAAAAAGTCTCTCTGCCCTTTAAAATGTGCTATGTAAATTGTGTTTCTGTTTAAAAACTTTTTCAAAATTGCAATTGTTGATTTCATTTTCAATACATTATTTTATAAGGACAAAAGTACTAGTATTATTGCTAAGAATGCTTCATTTTTTAATAACCTTTTACCAATTACTTTACAAGGATAACTTAAATAGTTAAGTGACTCACAAGAGTTTGTATGTTTTTTAAACGCTAAAAGGCAATCAAAAAAAGGATATACTACTGAAAGTCACTTATATAGACACTTGCAAGTTTAAATTTTAAATTTATATTTTTGTTGGCTAAGATACTGACTATTCACTACTGTTTCAAAGTTGATTTCATCACTCACTGCAAAGTCAGTCTTTTTTAGAAAAATTGGAGTATAGTTGCTTTGCACAGCTGTGTCAATTTTTACTGTACAAGAAAGTGAATCAGCCAAATGTATACATATATCCTCTCTTTTTTCGATTTCCTTTCATTTAGGTCACTATAGATAGCTGAGTCAAGTTCCTGTGCTATACCTTAATATCTCATTAGTTATATATTTTATATGTAGTAATATCTATATCAATACATATACACATTATTCCCATCTCTCAGTTCGTCCCACCCACCCTCTTTCCCCCTTGGTATTCACAAGTTTGCCCTCTACATCCGTGTCTCTATTTCTGCTTTGCAAATAAAATCATCTGTACCATTTTTCTGATTCTGCTAGTTAGTTAGAACAGGAAAAAGGAATCCAGAATGGTGGTGGCTTAAAGACAAAGAAGGGAAAAGCCCGCAAAAATAGAACAAAGGAATGTCCAAGGACCAGAGTGAGGACCTCAAGCTAAACAAACAGCCCTTCTGACTAGCCCAATTTACATAGGGCAGGCTCAGGGGGAGGAGAAAGAACATATAAAAGGAAGAGCCAAAATTGACTTGGGAGCTTCTCGTCTCTTCACATCCTTTGGGTCAGCCCACACTCATGCCTCTGTTCTGCCCGTAGTCCGAATCCCCGGTCGGGAAAGAAGACTCCTCGAGACAATGCAACTTGCAATAGGGGAATTTATTACTGACTCGAGCCAGGGCCTCCCGCCCTCACCAAGGGTGTGAGGACGAAAAGGTCCCGAGCCCCAGTTCTCTCCGGTACTTATTGGGTACAATCAGGTAGTTGGCGCAAGCGGATTGGTTACACAGTTGCAAGGCAATTTTTGTTGGCCCAATCCTTGCGGGCTTTCAGCTTTCCCCTGATAGGTCCCCTTTTTCTTGCTAGGCACATGTTGATTGGCTGGCTCCAGGTGGCCTGATAAATTATGTTACCCCGGGAAACCAGGCCTACTCCTAGTCTAGGCTGCCTGTCATGGCATTAGCCGTGAGAGCCTCACATTTCCCCGCTTTCTTTGTACTTTTGTAGAGGAATCTTTCTCTTCACCCTGTGAAATTGGCTGATATTGTTGTCTCAATACCATAATTTGGGTGGTATTTAGGTGCTCCCTAATAAATTAGACCAGACGGTTTAAAATGCATGGACCAAAGGTCAGTAACAATATTAATATTATGAGTGGACCCAGGAGGGTGGAAATCAAAGTGGTCAACCAGGGGGAGCACTGAAACCAAGATTCAAATCAGCCTTGTTGGGCTTCTCGTTCTCTCTTCCGCTGGGCTAGTCCCTCTCTTACTTTCTGGAGAGATTTTTGTACCACCCCTGAATGGTCGATATAGAAACAGCATTCTTCTCCCAGTGCTGTACATAATCCTCCTTGTTGCAGAAACAACAAATCTAAACCTCTCCTATTCTGTAACACTACTTCAGCCAAGGAGCTCAAGGATTCTTGGAGGTGTGCCCGTGGTTTCGCAACCCCAAGCGGTGCAATAAAAAGAGTCAACTCCCCCACATTTTTCAATTTGGTTCTGATCCCTTTCTCCCCCCGGGCAGACATAGATAGGCACCTGTTCGTAGTACTGTGGGCCTTTTCGCTCACAGTTACGGGTGAACAGACTGAAAGAGCCGTGGGCAAAGAACTTGGTCAGTTGGTGGGGACCAAACCCATTACCGTCAGCCGCCAGCACACACAAATCAAAGGTCAGTCCTGGCCACCATGTCCCTTTGGGGGCCACGTTGGAGCTTGAATTAAGCACTTCTCTAGTCTCAGGATTGTAGATCACCCAAGTCAGGTTAGCTGGCTGATGGGGGTTGTGGCTGGTTGCTCTTGGGCCTATGAAAACTGTTATCAGTAGGAGAGTTAAGAGGCCTCCCATCATACAAGTTTTAGTTTTAAAGGATTTGACAGGTGAGGTCTTGCCTCCCATTCTGCTTGCGCCTTTTCCTGTTCTTCCGGGGTGGCTTGCCACACGTGATTGCAGTGAACCCAGGGCCCAATCCCGTCGACCTTAACAGCAGTAGGAGTGGTAAGGAGAACAACATAAGGGCCTTTCTATCTAGGTTCTAATGTTTTAGATTGGTGTCGTTTTACCCAAACCCAATCACCCAGGCCAATATTCTGTGAGGGGATGGTCCCTTTGCTTGGACCCTCGTGTATCTCTTGAATTAATTTCCAAACATGGCTATGCACCTTACTTAATGTCATCAGTGTTTGCTGGAATTGTCCCAAGGTAGGGGGTGGTAGGCATTTTCCCTCGAATATAGGACACACAGGAGGGGGTCTTCCATACAGAATCTCAAAAGGGGTAAGATTCAGCTTATAAGGGGTGTTACGCGCTCCAAAGAGCGCGAAGGGAAGGAGGGTCACCCAGTCCCCACCAATCTCTATTGCCAACTTTGTCAAAGTATTTTTTTTAGGGTCCGATTCATTCTCTCAACCTGTCCTGAGCTCTGGGGATTATATTCACAATGTAACTTCCATTTTGTCCCCAGAGCTTGGGCCAGCCCTTGTACAATCTGGCTCACAAAGGCAGGTCCGTTATCAGAGCCCATAGTCACTGGCAGCCCGGACCTAGGCACTATCTCTTCTAAGATCTTTTTAGCAACCACTGTTGTTGTCTCTCCCTTAGTGGGGAAGACTTTTATCCACCCCGAGAAGGCATCTACCAGAACCAACAGATAGTGATACCCGTACTTGCCTGGTCTTACCTCAGTGAAATCCATCTCCCAGTGTTGCCCTGGCTCTTCCCCTCGGTACCTCGTTTCAGTATGCTGCCTTTTCTCTGTCCTCATCAGCTGGCACGCTTTGCAAGCCTGGATTATCTCTCGTACAGTTGCATTTTGTCGAGGGAAACTCAGGCAGGCCGTCTGGAAAAGTGTCAAGGTCTTTTTCTCCCCCAAGTGTGTAGTTGTGTGCAGGTGTTCACATAGGTGACGACCCAGGATGGCAGGCAATATCAGGTTGTTGTTTTGATCTCGGTACCATCCATCTTTGTCATCCTTCTGAAGGGTGGTGTCCTCGTTGATCCAAATGAGGTCAGGGAGGGAATAGTTGGGGACTGGCGGCAGAGTCCCCATACCAGGGGGTGGAAGTCCCACGGCTAATATGGGGGCGGCGTAGTCCTGACTGGCCGCTTCTCGAACGGCCGCATCAGCAGCCCGATTGTCCCGTGCCATAGGGTCTTCTCCTTTCTGGTGACCGGGGACATGTACAATTGTTACTGCCCAGGGCAGTTGAACAGCTTTCAGGAGCCTACGGATCTCAGGAAAATTCTTGACTTCTTTTCCCTCCACTGTTCTAAATCCCCTTTCCTGGTATATCGGACCTTGAATATGGACAGTGCTAAAAGCTGTCCGTAAAAATGGTGACTCTCTTTCCTTTTGCTTGTTCCAGAGCCTGTATTAGGGCAATCAATTCTGCTTTTTGCGCAGATATGTTTGGGGGAAGTGTCTCAGCCCATATTGTCTGTCCTAAATCATCAACCATAGTGGCTCCCGCCTTCCTTTGTCCATCTTTTACATAGCTGCTCCCATCAGTGAACCATACTAGCTCACTGTTGTTTAGCGGCACATCAATTAAGTTTTTTCGAGCCGCCAGGGCCTCAACCAGTATCTCACTGCAATCATGGGGAGGGCGGTCCTTCTCTGGGTTAGGTAGAAGCGTGGCTGGATTCAGGAAGCCGTGGGGGGTGTAAACCCAGAGTTGCTGTCCATACGTCAACTTGTCGGCATCGCGGATGAGGAGGGCAGTGGCTGCAATGATGCGGAGGCAAGGGGGCCACCCAGAGGCCACCGGGTCTAATCGCTTTGAAAGGTATGCCACCGGCCGCTTCCATGATCCCCATTGTTGCGTCAAGACCCCCTTTCCTACTCCTTGCTTTTCATCTACAAACAGCTGGAATGGCTTATTTGGGTTAGGCAGGGCAAGGGCTGAGGCTTCTAGTAGGGCCCGTCTGAGTGTCTGGAAAGCCTGTTTCATTGGCTCAATCCAAATCCAGTTTGGGGCCTCTTTACTTCCCTCGTACAAGGGCCGGGCCTTCTCAGCAAACCCCATGATTCACAGTCTACAATATCCAACAGTCCCCAAAAACTCTCTCACCTGGCGGGGGGTCTTGGGCTCTGGTATCTGCAATATTGTTTCCTTCATGGCCTGAGTTAGCCACCTTTGCCCCTGCCTGATCTTATACCCCAAATAGGTGACCTCTTGCCAGGATATTTGCACCTTCTTTGCGCTAGCACGATACCCCAAGGTGCCTAGAGTCTGTAAGAGGTCACCGGTGGCAAGGCTGCATGCCTCCTCTGTGGTTCCAACCAACATAAGGTAATCTACATATTGCAGCAGGATGACCTCTGGGTGGCGAGTCTGATATTCATGGAGGTCCTCACTCAAAGCCTCATTAAACAAGGTAGGGGAGTTTTTGAACCCTTGTGGGAGGCAGGTCCAAGTTAGTTGTACTACCGGTTGGCCTTCCCCCTCAGTCCACTCAAAGGCAAATATCTCCTGGCTCTGGGCCACCAGGGGTAGGCTGAAAAAAGCATCTTTCAAGTTCAACACAGTGTACCAAGTGTACTCAGGCAGTAGACTGCTCAGGAGGGTATACGGGTTGGGGACAGTAGGGTGTATGTCACTCACCCGCTTGTTGCATCCCCGCCAAAAGAATCTTGGCCAGCTCTCTCTGGTTCTTCCGGTTTTCTTTTGCCCTGTGTTTTCTATCTTCTTTCCTGATCTTCTCAGCTAGTTCCCTTTCCTCTCGACGAAGTCATTCCTCCCTTTCTTCTGGGGTCTCCCTATTATTAAATACCTTTTCAGCTGCTTTCAGTAAGTCTTGTATTGTCTGTTCTCCTAACCCCTCTATCTTTTGTAATTTTCTCCTAATATCTGGGGCTGCCTGATTCACAAACGCTAATAGAACTGCAGCGCGTGATACCTCAGCCTGGGGGTCCATAGGTGTATATTGCCTAAAGGCTTTCATTAGCCTCTCTAGGAAGGCTGACGGGCTCTCAGTGGGCTCTTGCCTTACTAAATTTACCTTCACCAAATTTGTCGGCTTCCTAGCTGTGGCCCGCAGGCCAGCCATTAGAGTCTGGCGGTATACTCGGAGATGCTCCCTACCTTCCACTCACTCAAAATCCCAGTTAGGCCGCAACAGAGGAAACCCCTCGTCCATGAGATGAGGCTGGGCGGTTGGTCTCCCGTCGACCCCCAGGACCCGTTTCCACGCCTCTGCCAGGATTCGCTCCCATTCTTCCGTGGTGAAGAGCACCCGCAACAGCTGCTGGCAATCATCCCAGGTGGGGTTATGAGTGAACAAAATGGAATCTAAGAGGTCAATGAGGCCTTGGGGTTTCTCCGAAAAAGGAGGATTTTGGGTTTTCCAATTATACAGATCACTTGTGGAAAAGGGCCAGTACTGATAGGTTTGCTCTCCATCTGGGTTAGCTGGTCCCACTCAGACGGGGAGTGCCTGTACAGTAGATGAAGGTAACTCTGGGTCCCCATGATCCTGCTCACCACTATTTCCTCTATTCCTTCTCTGGGGTCGGGGTTCCCTTATCTCTTCTGATTCATCAGGGGGGCTCTTGCCCCCGGGGAAACCTGCAACAGAGGAGGGGCACATGGCGGGGGCCTAATTTCTGTCTCCAAGTCAATCAGGTTCTGGTACGAGGATTCCTACAAGGCCGGTTTTGGGCCCTTATTCTTTTTGGCTTCCTCTGGGGGAGTGGGGGTTTCCATAACCAGGGCTTGTACATTAGGAGAATCAGGGAGCTTGTGAACAAAAGATTTTAACCATTTGGGCGGATTTTTTACTAGATCGTGCCAGACCATAACATATGGGACTTGGCCCAGGTGGCCCCAGGGATCAGGAGCCATAATTTTCTCTTTCACCGCCCAAATAATAGAAGGTTGAAAAGTTACCTCTGGAGGCCATCCAACTTGAAGGCAGGCCACTCTGCAGAGCAAAGGTTATTAATTTACTCTTTGTAACCAGTAGCGACAGATCATAGGCTCTAGCCCTGACATCCGAGAAATGATCAGTCATGAGAGAGAGTGGGGTAGATTCTCCTTGCCCCATAGCGAGAGTCAGAAGAAGGTCACCGAGAATTACCACTAAAAAATCCTATCAGGAGTAGTGGCGGCCAGGAGGTTGGGCTTGTGGTATGCTTCGTGGAACTATTTGAGTGCCTTAGTCGTTGCACGGAAGTTTTCTTGTTGGGGGCGGGCACCCTAAAGGTTTCTAGCCCGTTCCGTGACCCCCTTACCCTTTCACGGGAGTCTTCCAGTGGCAGACACCCTATCGGCTCTTAAGTGCCTGTCCCGTGCCCACACAGACGGATTTTTATTTGGCCAGGTTCTCGGTTTAGAATACGATAAAAAAGAAAAGAGTTTCACCCTTTCAGGCTCCCGTTACTGGGGCTGACTTGTTGGGAGGCCTTCAGAATCCGCCAGGGAGTAGCCCTGGCCGGGACTCGTCAGTTGCCCCGACAACTGTCTGCCTGTTCACTGAAACTCTCAGAAACAGAAATGAGGGTCCAAGGCTTTATAGGAGGAAGTAGACAACGACACACCAGAGAACAACGAGACAAGAGACAATGCCGGCTGTTATACAGACGCGAAAGGGTGTAGAAAAACACATAAACAGACACACATCGGCCGACAACACAGAACTGGGGGGCGGGACCCCCTGAGTCTCCCTATCCTCTGGAACAAGGGTCACCTTACCGAATGGCGTCCACTGTTCCCCAGATTCGGGCTTAGGAGAGGAGGTCTCCTTCCCGCAGAGCCGGCTGCCTTCCAGCATGCTCACTGGCCTCGGCCTCACACCGGCCGGAACGGGCAATCCATTCCCTCATGGAAAGCTTTCCCTCACGCCAGACACCTTCCTGGCTTTTAGCAGGGCCTTGGATTTACACTGGACTTTTCCAGACCTGCCTGAGCACCAGTGCTATTACCTGTCCTTTTCCCTCTTTGTTCCAAAGAGCGTTCTTCCCCGGTCAAGGGATCCCGGACAAGCCCCCAAATGTTCTGCCTGTAGTCTGAATCCCCGATCAGGAAAGAAGACTCCTCGAGACAATGCAACTTGCAATAGGGGAATTTATTACTGACTCGAGCCAGGGCCTCCCGCCCTCACCAAGGGTGTGAGGATGAAAAGGCCCTGAGCCCCAGTTCTCTCGGGTACTTATTGGGTACAATTGGGTAGTTGGCGCAAGCGGATTGGATACACAGTTGCAAGGCAATTTTTGTTGGCCCAATCCTTGCGGGCTTTCAGCTTTCCCCTGATAGGTTCCCTTTTTCTTGCTAGGCACATATTGATTGGCTGGCTCCAGGTGGCCTGATAATTATGTTACCCCGGGAAATCAGGCCTACTCCTAATCTAGGCTGCCTGTCATGGCGCTAGCCATGACAGCCTCATACCTCAAGGATATATTTTCCTTTGCTTACCAAATAAACCACAATCACAGAAAACTAACTGATCTGATCACATGGACTACAGCCTTGCCTAATTCAATGAAACTATGAGTCATACAGTGTAGGGCCACCCAAGATGGACAGGTCATGATGGAGAGTTCTGACAAAACGTGGTCCACTGGAGAAGGGAATGGTAAACCACTTCAGTATTCTTGCCTTGAGAACCCCATGAACAGTATGAAAAGGCAAAAAGATAGGACACTGAAAGATCAGCTCCCCAGATCAGTAGGTACTACTGGAGATCAGTGGAGAAATAACTCCAGAAAGAATGAAGAGATAGAGTCAAAGCAAAAACAGCACCCAATTGTGGATTTGACCGGTGATGGAAGTAAAGTCTGATGCAGTAAAGAGCAATATTGCATAGGAACCTGGAATGTAAAGTCCATGAAGCAAGGCAAATTGGAAGTGGTCAAACAGGAGATGGCAAGAGTGAATATCAACGTTTTAGAAATCAGCGAACTAAAATGACTGGAATGGGTGAATTTAACTCAGATGACCAATATATCTACTACTGTGGGCAGGAATCCCTTAGAAGAAATGGAGTAGCCATCAAAGTCAACAAAAGAGTCTGAAATGCAGTACTTGGGTGCAGCCTCAAAAACGACAGAATGATCTTCATTTGTTTCCAAGGTAAACCATTCAATATCACAGTAATCCAAGTCTATGAGCTGCCCAGTAATGCTGAAGAAGCTGAAGTTCAATGTTTCTATGAAGACCTACAAGACCTTTTAGAACTAACACCCAAAAAATATGTGTTTTTCATTATACAAAAGTAGGAATGCCAAAGTAGGAAGTCAAGAAATACCTGGAATAACAGGCAAATTTGCCTTTGGAGTACAGAAAAAAGTAGGGCAGAGGCTAATAGAGTTTTACCAAGAGAACGCACTGGTCATAGCAAACACCCTCTGCTAAAAACACAAGAGAAGACTCTACGAATGGATGTCCCTGGATGGTCAATACTGAAACCAGACTGATTACATCCTTTGCAGCCAAAGATGGAGAAGCGCTAAATAGTCAGCAAAAATAAAACCAGGAGTTAATTGTGGCTCAGGTCATGAATTTCTTATTGCCAAATTCAGACCTAAGTTGAAGAAAGTAAGGAAAAGCACTAGACCATTCATGTATGACCTAAATCAAATCCTTTATGATTATACAGTGAAAGTGAGAAAGATTCAAGGGATTAGATCTGATAGACAGAGTGCCTGAAGAACTATGGGTGGAGGTTCGTGACATTTTACAGGAGGCAGGGATCAAGACCATCCACAAAAAAAGAAGTCTAAACAGGCAAAATGATTGTCTGAGGAGGCCTTACAAATAGCTGTGGAAAGAAGATAAGCTAAAGGCAAAGGAGAGAAAGAAAGATATACCATTTGAAACCAGATTTCCAAAGAATAGCAAGGAGAGATAAGAAAGCTTTCCTTCAAGATCAATGAAATAGAGGAAATAGGTAAAGAAATAGAAGAAAACAATAGAATGGGAAGGACTAAAGATCTTTTCAAGAAAATATCCCTTAGAGATACCAAGGGAACATTTCATGGAACGATGGGCACAATAAAGGATAGAAATGTTGTGGACCTAACATAAACAGAAGATGTTAAGAAGAGATGGCAAGAATACACAGAAGAACTGTACAAACAAGATCTTCCCGACCCATATAATCATGATGGTGTGATCATTCACCTAGAGCCAGACATCATTCTAGAATGCAAAGTCAAGTGGGCCTTAAGAAGCATCACTACGAATAAAGCTAGTGGAGGAGATGGAATTCCACTTGAGCTATTTCAAATCCTAAAAGATGATACTGTGAAAGTAAGTCCTCCTCAGACAGTCATTTTGCTTTTTTTCATTTCTTTTTCTTGGGGATGGTCTTGATCCCTGTCTCCTGTATAATGTTATGAACCTCCGTCCATAGTTCATCAGGCACTCGGTCTATGAGACCTAATCCTTTGAATCTATTTCTTACTTCCACTGTATAATCATAAGGGATTTGATTTAGGTCATACAAGAATGGTCTAGCAGTATCCCCTACTTTCTTCAATTTAAGTCTGAATTTGGCAATAAGGAGTTTATGATCTAAGCCACAGTCAGCTCCCGGTCTTGGTTTTTCTGACTGTATAGACTTAAGAAGACTTGACATCCTAAAAATGGTTATTAGGAATTGTTTTAATGATTTGATTTTTTGTTTTAATGATTTGATTTAATAAGCTTCCCTTGTGGCTCAGCTGATAAAGAATCTTCTGCAATGTGGTAGACCTGGGTTTGATCCCTGGGTTGGGAAGATCCCCTGGAGAAGGGGAATGGCTACCCTCTCCAGTATTCTGGTCTAGAGAATTCCATGGACTGTATGGGGTCGCAAAGAGTCAGACATGACTGAGTGACTTTCACTTAATGATTTCCAACCATCAAGAAAAAAAGGAGAGGAGCAGAAGAAGAATCATTTTTTTTTTTAATTGCATAGGAAAATGTAAGGAAGTGTAGAGTTAAGTTTAAATTTTAATGTCAGAGTTCTTCGTGGCATCTCTGTATACTTTCTGGTTTATAACAGGTGTCCAAAAAGCATTAATCAGCTAGAAATTGCAAGTGTTACAACTAATAAACATTTTAAATATTTACTCAATCAAGGAAATGACTAGACAAATTGTGTTTTGGATCTCATAAAAAGAAACGAATGATAAAAACCAGCTAAAATTTGCATGTAAGCACATGTATCATTGGTTTGCTTTAGACAAGTATTTTAAAGAAGTTGCTAACTCTTATGTGAAATGTGGGGCTGGCTGAAGCACAAGCTGAAAAGAAGATTGCTGAGAGAAATATCAAGAAACTCAGATATGCAGATGACACCACTCTAATGGCAGAAAGCAAAGAAAAACTAAAAAACCTCTATATGAAGGTGAAAGAGGAGAGTGAAAAAACTGGCTTAAAACTTAACATTCAAAAAATTAAGATCATGGCATCTAGTCCCATCACTTATGATAAGTAGATGGGGAAATATTGGAAACAGTGACAAACTTTATTTTCTTGGGCTCCAAAATCACTGGCATGGTTAGTAATTATATAAGCTTTAGATTCTTAATCTTGAGGTTCCTCTCCTATAACACAGCCTACTGCCAAATGCATAGGCAGATTTCATCTAGCCTTTTTGTATTGTCTTGTGGAGTTCAGAACTCAGGTAATACAAAATTGTTGCTCATACGATTGCTGGGAGTAATATTCTGTCCTCATTTCTGACTCAGGAGTCTCTTGAGTCAGAAACAGTTGCAGTCTAACTAGTTTGTGTGTGTGTGTGTGTGTGTGTGTGTCTGTGTGTATGCACAATTATGTTCAGCTCTCAGTGACTCCATAGACTATAGCCCCAGGCACCTCTGTCCATGAAATTTTCCAGGCAAGAGTACTGGACTGGGTTGCCATTTCCACCTCCATGGGATCTTTTGGACCCAGGGATTGAACTCATGGATCTTGCTCCTCCTGCATTAGCAGGCAGATTCTTTACTATGGTGCCGACCGGGAAGCCTGACTTATAAGCTTGTAAATAGTGTCTTACCTGTCAGATCTTGACAAAAACAAGTCAGGTATATTTTGCAAGATTGCAAAAGGAAAGATATTCTGAAGTTGAATGGTTATATGAAGACCTACATAATCTTCTAGAACTAAGACCAAAAAAAGATGTATTTTTCATCATAGGGGACTGGAATAGAAAAGTAGAAAATCAAGAGATATCTGGAGTACCAGGGCAGTTTGGCCTAGGAACACAAATGATACCAAGGCAAAGGATACCAGAGTTTTGCAAGAGAATACACTGGTCACAGCAAACAACCTTTTCCAACAACACAGGAGATGACTCTACACATGGACATCACCAGATGGCCAATACCAAAATCCAATTGATTACATTCTTTGCAGCTGAAGATGGAGAAACTCTATAAAGTCAGCAAAAATAAGACTGGGAGCTGACTATGGCTCAGATCTTGAACTCCTTATTTCAAAATTCAGACCTAACGAAAGTAGAGAATGCCATTAGGCCATTCAGGTATGACTGAAATCAAATCCCTTATGATTATACAGTGGAAGTGACAGATAGATTCAAGGGATTAGATCTGATAGAGTATCTGAAGTACTATGGTTGGAGGTTCATAACACTGGAAAGGAGGGGCTGATCAAAATCATCCCCAAGAAAAAGAAATGCAATAAGGTTGTCTGAGGAGGACTTGCAAATAGCTGAGAGAAGAGAAGTGAAAGACAAAAGAGAAAAGATGAGAAGCAAAAGGCAAAGGACAAAAGGAAAGATATACCCATCTGAATGCAGAGTTCAAAAAATGGCAAGGAGAGATAAGAAAGCCTTCCTAAGAGACAATGCAAAGAAATACAGGAAAACAATAGAATGGGACAAACGAGCTCTCTTCAAGAAAATTAGAGATGCCAAAGGAATATTTCATGCAAAGATGGGCACAATAAAGGACAGAAACGGTATGGACCTAACAGATGCAAAAGACATTAAGAAGAGGTGGCAACAATGCAGAGAATAACTATGCAAAAAAAGATTTTCATGACCGAGATAACCACAATGGTGTGATTACTCACCTAGAGCCAGACATCCTTGAATGCGAAGTCAAGTGGGCCTTATAAAGCATCACTAGGAACAAAACTCGTGGAGGTGATGGAATTCCAGTTGAGTTATTTCAAGTCCTAAAAGATGATGCTGTGAAAGTGCTGCACTCAGTAAGCCAGCAAATTTGGAAAACTTAACAGTGGTCACAGGACTGAAAAAGGTCAGTTTTCATTCCAGTCCCAAAGATGTGCCAAAAGAATGTTCGAAATACTGCACAATTACACTCATCTCACACGTTAGCAAAGCAATTCTCAAAATTCTCCAAGCCAGGCTTCAACACTATGTGAACCGTGAACTTCCAAATGTTTGTGCTGGATTTAGAAAAGACAGAGGTATATTATCTATGATGAAACAGATCACTAGCCCAGGTGAGATGCATGAGATGAGTGCTCGGGCCTGGTGCACTGGGAGGACCCGGAGGAGTCGGGTGGAGAGGGAGGTGGGAGGGGGGATCGGGATGGGGAATACGTGTAACTCTATGGCTGATTCGTGTCAATATATGACAAAACCCACTGAAATTTTGTGAAGTAATTGGCCTCCAACTAATAAAATAAAATTAAAAAAAGAAGAAGAAGAAACAAGTGAAAAGTGAAGCCACAAAAAAAAAAAAAAAAAAAAAAGCTGTACACATAAGATTTATCATTTTACTAAATAAAAATGATGCATCAATTAAAAAAGAAAAAAAGAAAAGACAGAGGAACCAGAGATCAAATTGCCAACATCCATTGGATCATCAAAAAAGCATGATGATTCCAGGAAAACATCTACTTCTGCTTTATTGAGTACACTAAAGCCTCTGACTGTTTGGATCACAACAAACTGTGGATACTTCTTAAAGAGATGGGAATGCCAGACCACTTGACCTGCCTCCTGCAAAACCTGAATGCAGGTCAAGAAGCAACAGTTGGAACCGGACAATAAGACAAAGAACTGATTCCAAATTGGGAAAGGACTATGTCAAGGCTATATATAGTCACCCTGCTTATTTAACATATGTGCAGAGTACATCAGTCTAAATGCCAGGCTGGATGAAGCACAAGCTGGAATCAAGTTTGCCAGGAGAAATATTGATAACCTCATATATGTAGATGACATCCTCCTTATGACAGAAAGTGAAGAGGAACTGAGGAACTTCTTTGAAGGTGAAAGAGAAGAGTGAAAAAGCCAGCTTAAAACTCAACATTCATAAAGCAAAGATCATGGCGTCTGGTCCCATCACTTCATGGCAAACAGATGGTGAAACTTTGGCTATGTGACAGAATTTATTTTCTTGGGCTCCAAAATCACTGCAGATGGTGACTGTAGTCATGAAATTAAAAGACACTTGCTCTCTGGAAGAAAAGATATGACCAACCTAGACAGCATATTAAAAAGCAGAGACATTGCTTTTCCAACAAAGGTGTGTCTAGTCAAAGTATGATTTTTCCAGTAGTCACGTACGGATGTGAGAGTTGGACCATAAAGAAGGTTGAGCGCTGAAGAACTGATGCTTTTGAACTGTGATGTTGGAGAAAACTCTTGAGAGTCCCTTGGACTGCAAGGAGAGCAAAGCAGTCAATCCTAATGGAAATCAATTCTGAATATTCATTAGAAGGACTGATGCTGAAGGTGAAGCTCCAGTACTTTGGCCACCTGATGAGAAGAACTGACTTATTGGAAAAGGCACTGATGCTGGGAAAGTTTGAAGGCTGGGTCATATGGGGGTGCCAGTTGATGAGATAGTGTATTGCATCATCTCTTCAATGAATAAGAGTTTGAGCAACCTCCAGGACATATTGGTCACTGGGACACCCGGTGTGTTTCAATCCATGGGGTTGCAACTAGTTGGATATAATTGAGAGACTGAACAATAGCAAAAGCAAATGTTAACTCTAGATGAGTTATGAGGATTGGATACCCCAGAACTAAGTTTTTTTTTTTTTAATTTGTTATTACTTTAATTTGTTTATTGTTGTTATATTTACTAGTATAGTTTTTCACTTAATTTAGCATGAGTAAATCTATATTCAGTACACAAAGCAACTTTTTTTAATATTATAAATGATTTTACTGATGAAATGTGTTGACATATATACATCTATAATATAATAGCAATAATAAAAATGCTAATACCCCATTCTCAGTGGGGGATAGTGTAGTGTCCATTTTCAAAAAGTGAATTCCTATTTATGTATCTTTTAACTCCACATTCAGAAAACTTTAAATGTGTCCTATGTGATTAGGCCCCTTAACTTTAACATGTTGTTTTATAGGCATTTATTGAATAGAAGTCTTTGATTTTCCAGAGCCTTCAGAAATATTGACTATGCAAGGTGTTTCCTAGATTCAGACCTAGATATATTGATCAATCAGGCAGTAGTATCTTACTTTGACTAGACCTTTAAATAAATGAAGACTGTACTTCAGATTCTATGTTATTTACAAATTTTGCATTAGCTTAAGTAGTCACTGGATGTCAGCATTGTTTCACTAAAATCTGCTTACCAGTATTATTTTTGACTGGGAAATTTATAATTCTTAAGTATTACCAAAACTGCCCTACATTGTTCTGATGTTAGAGACAAAGGGGAAAAGGCATGTGAGCAAAGGCAAAAGCCTCTTAGAAAAAGTATGATTGATTATCTTTCAGTAGCTAAATTTCTGTTAGTTATAGATCACTCCATCTGATTCAAAATAAAGACCTAGTAATAAGAGGTCTGATCCTTTTTGCCAACAAATACCCAGTCGTTGACCAACACAGATTTCTTTGTAAGAAAAATGCAGATGGGCATCTAGGCTGCTTCCATGTCCTGGCTATTATAAATGTATGAAAAAACCCACTGAAATGTTGTGAAGTAATTGGCCTCCAACTAATAAAATAAAATTTAAAAAAAAAAAAAAAGAAAAATGCAGGCAAAATGTCCTTCCTTCCTTCCTTCCTCTCTCCCTTCCTCTTTCTTTCTTTCTTTCTTTTAAGAGTAGGAAGACAATTTTATTTTTAGCATATTCAATAATATTTCAATAAAATTTTAATTGCAGTTTACAATAGTTTATCACTTTCAATATAAATATACTTTTAAAAAATAGTTTTGAATCTGTAGTTCTACACATATAAACTGTATGGTGATCACAGTGAAGTGATTCAAGAGGGACACAAATAGTTATATTTTATTAGATATGACTAATGAATGCACAGTAACCACAATGGCATCCATATTTAACCCATACATTCATCTATGCAAAGAGTAATTTGTCTTCATTTCATTGTAATATGTAAAGAAATCTCCTCAATCAATACACACTCTTATGAACCACATGTCCTCCCATATATTACTTCTATTATTTGCTGTAGTTACTGGATAAATACTGAGAGAAAAAGTGCCTGAGAGCATTTAGGACACGTTCAAAGCAGAGTTTTTCCCTAAAGAGAGAGTTGCAGTAATAGCTCATATCATAGCCAACCACTGACAGAACATGTGAACCAGACTTGTGGATCTCCTCGTCATTCAGTGGATGTGAGGTTTGAAGGTAGCAGCTGATCAAACACTAACCAGAAAGCAAAGAACCAGTAATAATTACCATGAAGGATACAGATGTTATGGGTTACAACAATATTCCCCTTATGGAAAAGGGATCAGAGTAAATTTGAACTGATGAATTTTGTTTAACTATTTTATATATAAAGTAGTGTTAATACATTAATACCAAGGTTCTGATTTATCCCTCCCCACCCTTCCCTTTGTTAACCATGTTTGTTTCCTATGTCTGTGTGTCTGTCTCCATTTTGTAAATAAGTTCATTTGTATCATTTTTTTTAATTCCACATGTAAATGATGTCATATGCTATTTGTCTTTCTCTATCTGACTTACTTCACTTAGTATGATAATCTCTAGGTCCAGTTATGTTACTGTCATTTTTTATGGCTAAGTAATATTCCAGTATCTGTGTGTATATATAATATATTCTTTACTCATTCATCTGTTGGTGGACACTTAGGTTACTTCCATGTCTTGGCATTTATAAATACTTCTTCCATGAACATTGGAGTGCATGTATCTTTTCAAATTAGAGTTATCTTGTTATATATGCCCAGGAATGGAATTGCTGGATCATATGGTAGCGGTATTCTCTTTGGAAGAAAAGCTATGACAAACCTAGACTGCGTATTAAAAAGCAGAAACATTACTTGCTAACAAAGGTCTGTATAATCAAAACTATGGTTTTTTCCAGTAGTCATGTATGAATGTGAGAGGTGGACCAAAAGAAGGCCGAGTGCCAAAGAATTGATGCTTTTGAGCTGTGATGTTGGTGAAGATTCTTGTAAGTCTCTTGGACTGTAAAGAGATCCAACCAGTCAATCATAAAGGAAATCAGTCCTGAATATTCATTGGAAGGATTGATGCTGAAGCTGAAGGTACAATGCTTTAGCCACCTGATGTGAAGAACCGACTCATAGAAAAGACCCTGATGCTGGAAAAGATTGAAGGCAGGAGGAGAAGGGGACAACAGAGGATGAGATGATTGGATGGCATCACCGACTCAATGAACATGAGTTTGAGCAAGCTCTGGGAGATGGTGAAGGACAGGAAAGCCTGGTGTGTTGCAGTCCATGGGATCACAAAGCATTAGACATGACTGGGTGACTGGACAGCAACAGCAACAATGGTAAGGGTTTATCAATGTCACAATTAAAGGAAACCAAAGTCCAGTTCCAGAAAGCACTATATTCTCATTAAAACTACACAAAATTTGCATAGATAATGGTGGCATTATCACAATTATACTTTTGAAAATATAGTAGAAGTACTATATAACTTAAGTTGAAGAAACTAATAAACCCTTTGCTTTTAACATGAGACTAAACGTCTAGTCACTTATTGAATGCCTATATTATAGTCTATGGCCTAAACAATGACTACAATTTCTAAGTCAATTTATCCCATGCCTGAGAATAATTAAGAGTGAATAGAATCTATTATATTAAGTAACTCAGATAGTAAATAATCATGGTGAGTGATCATCAAGGCAATTATTATGCAACCCATTCCCTGTTGAAAGAAGGTAGGGAAAACCACTGGACCATCCAGGTATGACCTAAATCAAATCCTTTATGATTTTACAGTGGAAGTGGCAAACAGATTCAAAGGGTTAGATCTGATAGAGTACCTGAAGAACTATGGATGGAGGTTTGTGATATTTTATAGGAAGTAGTGATCAAGATCATCCCCAAGAAAAAGAAATGCAAAAAGGCAAAATGGTTGTCTGAGGAGGCCTTACAAATAGTTGAGAAAAGAATAGAAGCAAAAGGCAAAGGAGAAAGGGAAAGATATACCCATTTGAATGCAGAGTTCCAAAGAATAGCAAGGAGAGATAAGAAAGCCTTCCTCAGTGATCAATGCAAAGAAATAGAGGAAAACAATAGAATGGGAAAGACTAGAGATCTCTTCAAGAAAATTAGAGATACCAAGGGAACATTTCATGCAAAGATTGGCTCAAAAAAGGACAGAAATGGTATGGATCCAACAGAAGCAGAAGATATTAAGAAGAGGTGGCAGTTCTATTTCCAGTTTTTTAAGAAATCTCCACACTGCTCTCCATAGCGGCTATAGAGAACAGCATCAAAACATGTATATTATCTATGGTGAAACAGATCACCAGCCCAGGTTGGATGCATGAGACAAGTGCTCGGGCCTGCTGCACTGAGAAGACCCAGAGGGATCGGGTAGAGAGGGAGGTGGGAGGGGGGATCGGGATGGGGAATACATGTAACTCTATGGCTGATTCATGTCAATGTATGACAAAAACCACTACAACATTGTAAAGTAATTAACCTCCAACTAATAAATGGAAAAAAAAAAAAAAAAGAAGAAGAGGTGGCAAGCATACACAGAAGATCTAAACAAAAAAATCTTGATGACCCAGATAACCACAATGGTGTGATCACTCACCTAGAGCCAGACATCCTGGAATGCGAAGTCAAGTGGGTCTTAGGAAGCATCACTATGAGAAACCTAGTGGAGGTGAAGGAATTCCAGTTGAGCTATTTCAAATCCTAAAAGATGATGCTGTGAAAGTGCTACACTGTACAGGCAACAAATTTGGAAAACTTAACAGTGGCCACAGGACTGGAAAAGGTCAGTTTTCATTCCAATCCCAAAGAAACAAAATGCAATAGAATGTTCAAACTATCACAAAATGGGAGATGATATTTCCAGATCACCTATTTGACATAGATTAATATCCAGATAGAATTTCTAAAATTTAACAACAGCATAAAAACAAAAAACTGAATTAATAACGGGCAAGGGACTTGAATAGATATTTCCCCACAGAAGGTAAATAAATACCCAAAAAGCATGTGAAAAGATTCTCAACATCACTAATTATCAAGAAATGCAAATGGAAACTACAACAATATACTACTTGTCACTCAATAGGATATTTGCTGTTAAAAAAAAAAAAAAAAAAAAACGCAAAATAGCAAGGGTATGGAGAAAAGGAACCCTTATGTGCTATTGAAATTTGGATAGCCCCTGTGGAAAACGTTATGGCAGTTTCTCAAAAACTTAAAAATAGAATTACCATATGATCCAGACATCCTCCATTTAAGCCTACACCCTAAATAATTGAAATCAGAGTCTTGGGAAATTAGCACCACTATTTGTAACAGCCAAAGTATGAAAGCAACCTAAATGTTGATTGGAGGATGAACAGATAAGTTGTACATGGTATATAAATAGAGTGGAATATTATTTAGACTTAAAATTAATGAAATTCTGAAATATGCTGCAACATGGGTGGTCCTTGGTTACATTATGCTGAAGGAAATAAGCCAGTTACAGAAAGACAAATATAGTATGATTTCACTTATATGAGATACTGAGAGTAGTCAAAATGATAGATACAGACAATAGAATGGTGGTTGTGGAAAGGTGAGGGGAGAAGAGAATGAAGAATTATTACTTAATGAGTATAGAATTCCAAACTGCAAGAGATGAGTGGTTGTGATGGTTATACAAAAATATGAATGTATTTTTTAAAGTAATTGATTAATTTGGCAGCATGTGTCTTAGTTGTGGCACATTGGATCTTCACTGGGCCATGCAGGATCTTTCTTTGCAGCACACAGACTCTCTATTTGTTGCACTCAGCCTCCAGTGGTTGTGGCACAGGCTTAGTTGCTCAGAGGCATTTGGGGTCTTAGTTCCCCACCAGGGATTGAACCCACTTTCTATTGAATTGCAGGGGTGGATTCTGAACCACTGGGCCACCAGAGAGGTCCCTTTGAATGTTATTTGTTGTTATTATTTAGTTGCTAAGTCGTGTCCAACTCTTTTGCGACCCCATGGATTATAGCCCTCCAGGCTCCTGTGTCCATGGAATTTCCCAGGCAAGAATACTAGAGCTGGTTGCTATTTTCTTCTCCAGGGAATCTTCTCAACCCAGGATTGAACCCACATTTTCTGTATTAACAGGGAGATTCTTTACCACTGAACCACCAGGGAAGCCACATGAATGTATTTAATACCACTGAATTTTGCACTAAAAATTGTAAGGCAATAAATTTTATGTTTTGTGTATTTTACCACAATGGAAAAAAATGAGAGGGAAAGTCAGTCCCATATATCAATATTGTTAATTATTTTTCTAAGGCAGTGATTATCAAATTTTGGGTGTGTATCAAAATTGTGAGGAATTGAAAATAAACGTATTTCTGGGTCCAATACATAGAGTTTCTGATTCAGAAGTTCAAGACTGGGGTCAAGAAATATGTGCTTCTAACAGTTTCTCAGTTGGTACTGATGCTGCTGGTCAAGCAACCACATATTAAGAACCATTTATCTAAAGGAATGGTAAGTTCTAAACATAATTGAGGTTTGAAAATATGGTTTAAAAACATCAGAATGTAAACATTTTTTTGTTTCTGCATGGGTAGGCCTTTCTGAGAAGAGAAATTTGGGACCTGGGTCATGAGGAGATTTTGAAGTTAAAGGGTAGGTAAACAGTGACAGTTGGGAGAGATTTACCTGTCTGAGGAATGTATTTACATTTCAAAGGGGATAAAAACTGAAGCCATGAAAGTGTTCTTAGGAATTGTTGTAAATTCAGAGAGTCTTGACTTTTCTTCTTCCGAGAAATATTGGTTTCTTTCAAAGGATAAAAAATTGATCTTTACCCTTCTGTTTCAAAGGAGAATTTGTTTGCCTTAGAGAGATACATTTCTGTCCCTTGATAAAAATAAAAGGAAGGCTGTTATACCCATTTTCCTATTTAACTATCAAGGTTCCTCACTTAAAGTATAGATCCTAGTACATATAGGATGACATCTAATTGAAGTGTCTATTGCTCTAAATGATAATATCTGCCTGCCTCAGAAATCTCACATATATTTGTAGGAATAAATATAGTTACAAAGTCTACAAAATACTTTGTCAAATATGTCATTTATGAAATAATCTTTTTTTCCCTCATGTTATCAAGAATAATGGTTAGTTTTAAGGTTAATTTCTTCGAGTGTTAAACTTTCAAACCGTGAGGTTTGAGAGCTAGAAGAAATGTCATGGATGTGTGCTCAGTTGTGGCCAACTCTTTGTGACCTCATGGACTATAGTCTGCCAGGCTCCTCTCTCCATGTAATTCTCCAGGCAAGAATACTACAGTGGGTTACAATTTCCTCCTTCAGGGGATCTTCCCAACTCAGGGCATCTTCTGAGTCTCCTGCATTGCAGGTGGATTCTCTACCACTGAGCCACGTAGGAAGTCCTATCATTATGTTTTACATAGGAGAAAACCATAAACAGAAAAGTTATGTGATTTTAAAAAGGGTAGTAGTGGGGATGGATTATTATTTCCTTCATCTTAGTTGGTGTTTGTTCCTAACCATATTAAAAAGGGGACCAATACAAATTCTAGTTGGAGAGTATGGACTTGAGCCCAGCTCTCTTAAAGTAATTAAAATTCAAAATTCACCCTATGTAATTTCTTATCCTACTAAAGTCAGCTTGTGTGATTTTTCATATCTTGTCAAGCTGGATTCTTTCAGCAACTGTAATGTAGAATGTTTTTCGGTGAAATTCTTTAAGACCTTAGCTCTTATATGGTCTCTCATATTTTCTTCTTTTGAAAAATCCAAAGTCAAATAAACTGTAAAACATTACTGTAGTACTGGCTTATATATGATTTATGATATATCCAAATATTATGGCAAAATTAATTGGTACCTGAGTTAAGGAGAATAAAATGAAAAGACTTGTTTAGTTCCAATCTGTGAAGTAAATTTTATTTGTCAACATATCCCAACAAAAGCCTATTATAGACTGTTTAAAAATGAAAGGTAGAAAGCACTTAACACACACACATACAAAAAATCCTTTCTCATCTCTAAGACTATAGTATTTTTGACATTCTGAACATATTGAAAGGTCTAGAGATTGCAATGATGAAAATCACAGTGATCAGATATTATTTAAAGCATATTTCCAGCATAATAAAATTTTTATCTTTGTCTATAATGTAGCTGCATGGGAAAAATAATACATGCATTTGTATAAACAACAACTGTCATCTTGAAATTCAGTCATTTATTTTTTCTCTGAGTATTTTTACACTTAGCTTCCTATTCTTCCTAGCTTAGATTCCATCACATTTTCTGTAACTACCTAGTATAGCTTTAATAATCTCTAAGGATATTTATCCAGTTGCTATTATTAAGAGGTCAACTCTAATCCACAAAGCAAAAAGCTAGTCATTTGAAAATAGCAATAAATTTATAAATTTTAAAATGTAGTGATGTATTCATCATCTGAAATATAATTAATATAATTCATTACATCAAGAAGCTAAAAAAGAAATATCACATGATCAAATCAATAGTTACAAAAGAAACATTTAACAGAATCCAATACCAGTTCATTATATAAACTCAGAGTTAACTAGGAATAGAGGGAATATTTTCAACTTGATAAAGAACATCTGCAGTAAACCTATAGTTAACATTATACTTGGCTTCCCAGGTGGCGCTAGTGGTAAAAAACCTACCTGCCAATGCAGGTGACATAAGAGACAAGAGTTGGATCCCTGGGTCAGGAAGATCCCTGGAGGAGGAGAAAATGGCAGCCCATTCTAATATTTTTGCCTGGAGAATCCCATGGACAGAGGAGTCTCCAGGCTACAGTCCATGGAGTCACAAAGAGTTGGACTTAACTGAAGTGACTTAGCACTAACATTATACTTAGTGGGGAGAAACTAGATGCTTTCATAGTAAGATTAGACTAAATTAGAATAGATTAGTAACAGAGCAATGATATCCATTATTGTGCCTATTCAATATCTTCTGGAAATCCTAGCTAATACAATAAAACAATAGAATGAAATAAAATGCATACATATTGAGGTGCAATAATGTCTATCTCAAAGGGTGGAAAAGTTTATATGAGTCCCAAAAGGTAATTCAAAGATTTAGGAGGATCAGTGGAAATGCTTTTGGCCAAGGTATTTGAAGGGCCCCCACAAATTTTGCCAGTTGAGCTTTAATCATGTCATGTGTGTGTTCTTCAAATCAGAAGGTCGAAGGTGTCAAGCAAAGTGAAAGTGTTATAAAGCCAGCCAAATAGCACAGACATGTCAAAAAACCTGATCAGTAGAATGGTCAGGTCACTACAGAATTTGAGTTACCCAGGTTTAGGGATTATCTTTCTGGGAGGACTTTAGACACAGAAAAGGAAGTAGCATGTCTGCAGGGGGAGGCTTCAGTCCCTTCAGCGTAGTGTGAAAACATGTAGATCATGATTAAAGCATGTCTATAGCCATGAAATGGAAGATGTTGTATGAAATTCATTAGCCAGATCTCAAATAGTTCATTAAGTAGTTTATCTGGGAGCAGTACACACAGGCTTCAGTGAGTTGTATTTTGGATAAACAGGACAAGTGAGGTAAACACTGTGGCCTTGTTATTGTTTCTCTAACAGATTGGTTCATGGATGCTATCATTTTGTCAGTAGGCCAATGATTTAATGAATGTGCAGTGGTGAAGAGTGGGAATTTTAAAGTCTTCGGTAGGAATGGGCTGTTTTTTGGTCCAAATCAGAGCTTTACCTTTTTATCAAATCAGCAATTGTTGAATTTCAAATCTTGTTTTTCTTTACCTGAGGCCAAATGAGTTTCTGTAGCCAGTTTTACTAAGTTATCACTTGAGTAAATGTCTCTTTGGACCATGACTGTGTTTTGGTTGCTGCTGGTCCCTTTAAGGACAGCTTGTCTTCTGGAAATGTCAGCAAGATGACTTCCCTTAGCTTCCAGAGAGTTAAGTTTACAATGCTCCTGAGTCTTAATAGTTCCTAAAGTGGTAGGTTAAATAATATATCCAATAATTCTTGAACATTAGGACCATTTTAATTTTATTTCTGCTGGAAGTAAGGAAAATATGTTTCCACAACATTCCAAAATCATGAGCTAATCCAGAAGCAAATCTACTCTTTGTATAAATGTTGGCAATTGTGTCCTTGGCTAAAGTACAAGACCATGTAGGAATATAAAATTTTGCCCATTGGGCTGAAAGCCATAGGTAAAGATGCTACCTCAACACATCAAAAAGAGTTGTAATAGCATACCCAGCTTGGTATTTGTCACTGTCACCTTCTAAATAGGGCTTCCCTGAAGGCTGAGTTGGTAAAGAATCTGGCCACAATGCAGGGGACCCCAGTTCAATTCCTGGGTCAGTAAGATCCACTGGAGAAGGGATAGGCTACCCACTCCAGTATTCTTTGGCTTCCCTGGTGGCTCAGGTGGTAAAGAATCTACCTGCAATGCAGGGGACCTGGATTAGATCCCTGGGTTGGGAAGATCCCCTGGAGAAGGGAAAGGCTACCCACTCCAGTATTCTAGACTAAAGAAATCCATGGACTATATAGTCCATGGGGTCGCAAAGAGTCGGACTCAACTGAGCAACCTTCACTTCCTTTTAAATAAGAACCATCAGTGAAATACTGATGAGAAATTTTCAGTAGATCATCATGAGGAATCAGGAGGTGACCCATCATTGGTAAACAATCCTGAAAGATTTTGGGTAGATGAGTGGTCCCCATGATTTTGTGTGAATAACCCAAGGAAATTTCCTTGTATTTCATATACAAAAATGGGAAAGGAAATCTAAATATTGGAATTCTCAAAGTCAGATTCTTCAAACTCTAAGCCTTGGAAGTTATGTTGTACAGTTCTTCTCATAAAATTGGGTCAGGGTTCTTACTGTTGAGTAAAATATACAGGAGTTTGGTCACAAGAGAGATATTTGGAATATAATTTTAACAATAACCATCTAGCTTGAGAAAAACTCACATTTGGTACTTAGTTTGTGTTTGGGGGAAACTTAGGACACCACAGAGTTTATCTGGACTTAAATGTAACCATTGTTCTGATATCTGATGCCACAAATACTGAAACTGGATTTGGGCAAATTGAAGTTTTTCTTTGATGACCTTATATCCCTTTAAGGCTAAAAGCTTTAGCAAGCAGTTCCTTTCTTCCAATGAAGAGGCTTGAGAAAGAGAGGCAAGAAGGAAATCATCCATATTTGCAACAAAGTAAAACCCTTTGGAAACTTAATATCAATCCATATCAGCCTTCAGGATTTTAAAGAAATACTCTCAGTAAAACTCCTGTAGAAATTACTTCTAGGTGACTTATTTTCCTTCCTAAGTGAAGGTGAAAAGGTAATGGTCAGCTTCATCAACTGGAATACTAAAGAATGCACTGCTTAAGTCAAATACAAATACACAAATAAGTCAAATAATTTGGTGAAAGTGAAAAAATTATTTTTCATCAAAAATAATTTGGTGAAAATAATCTGGTGAAAATGGATGTTAGTGATGTATGAGGGTTAAAAAAATGTGTAAAAGCAAAAAAGCATTGAGAAATAACAACATTGTTTATTGCTCAGAGGTCTTGGACAAACCTCTGATCTTTTCTTTTCAATTTTTATTTTAAATTGCAGGATAATTGCTTTACAATGTTGTATTGGTTTCTGCCATACAACAGTGTGAATCAGCCGTAAGTATACATATGGCCCCTCCCTCAAACCTCCTTCCCACCCCTCACCCCATTCCATCCCTCTGGGATGTCAAGGGGCTTCCCTTGTAGCTCAGTTGGTAAAGAATCTGCCTACAATGCAGGAGACCCAGGTTTGATTCCCAGGTCAGGAAGATCTCCTGGAGAAAGAAATGGCAACCCACTCCAGTATTCTTGCCTGGAGAATCCCATGGACAGAGGAGCCTGGCAGGGTACAGTCCATGGGATTGCAAGTGTCACACACGACTTAGCAACGAAACCACCACCAGGTTGTCACAGAGCACCAAGTCGAGCTCTCTGTGTTATAAAGAAACTTCCCGCTATGTGTGTCTTCCCTAGTGACTCAAGGGTAAAGAACCTGCCTGCAATGCAGGAGACTTGCTGGAGACGCAGGTTCGATCCCTGGGTTGGGAAGATCTCCTGGCAAGAAGGAAATTGCGATCCACTCCTGTATTCTTCCCTGGATCCCATGCACAGAGGAGCCTGTCTCTCACAAAAGAGTCAGACCCTAAACAACAACATGTGGGTCTAGCGTGTAGCCCAGGTTTTGAATGGTGATGTATATATTTCAATGCTACTCTCTCAATTCATCCAGCACTCTCCATACCCCACCGTGTGTACACTGTCTGATCTCTATGTCTGAGTTTCTATTATGAGTCTATTACTCAGACTCAGACGAGAGGCCGAATCTCAGCCTCATCTCTGAGTCTCTATTCCTGCACTTAGGTTTGCTCCTCAGTAAGATAGTAGTATTACAGGAACTAGTAATGAAAGACAATGAGGCCTTGAGCCTTGTAATCTTTTCTTGAGCTTTGTACCTTAAAGGGCTTCTTTACTCACAGAATAAGAGAAGTCTTTCTTCTTCCTGTTTGGTTCTGCTATCACGCTAGGGTGTGGGCACACTCCCTTCTGGCCTCCTGACTCTATTTAATTAAGGTTTCTGTTTATTAATTTTAGGTAGATATAGTTGGGTATAGGTAGGTACAGTATACTACTAGGTAGTAGTTAGGTATAACTCTAACAAAATATGTACAATATCTGTGTAATACTACAAAATTTTGATGAAGTATTCAAAGAAGATTTAAATAAACAGGGAAATACTCCATATACATGAACAGGAAGATTCAATATTGTTAAGATATAGGTTCCTCCAAACTAGGTTCCTCTATATATTCAGTGAAATCCCAATCAAATTCCCAAACCAATTCTACAGTTACACAGAAAGGCCAGAGACCCAGAATAGCCAACATGATATTGATAGAAGAACTTACAGTACCTAGCTTCAAGACTAACTAATAGTTACAGTAATCAAGACAGTGTGTTATTTGCAAAAGAATGGAAAAACAGATCAGTGAAGCTGACTAGAGAGCCCAGAAGTAGCCTTGCACAAATATAATTAACTGATCTTTGACAAAGGAACAAAGGTAATTCAATGGAGAAAAGATAGTCTTTTCAAGGATTGGTACTAGATATTCACATACAAAAAGGTTAAATCTAGACACAGACCTTTGACAAAAATTGACTCAAAAACTGACCAAAGACCTAAATATAAAGTTCAAAACTAAAACATTCCTAGAAGGAAACATAGGATAAAATATAGACGGACTTGGATTTGTTGATGATTTTTCGGTATAACACAGAGAGTATGATTTGTGAAGGGAGTACTCGATTGTTTGGACTTCACCAAAATTAAAAATTGCTCTGTAAAAGATGGTAATAAGAGGATGAAAAAGCAAGCCACAGACTCAAGAAAGCACATATCTGTTAAAGAAGTGGTATTTAAAAATATAAAAAGAATCTTAGAACTCATCAGGTTAAAAAAAAAAAAGGTAATGAAAATAACCAAAAAATTTGGAAACCTCATAAAGAAGATATAGAGATGGCAAATAAGCACATGAAGAAAATGTTCAGTGCCATTAAGGCATCTTAAAACTTGGAACAAAAAGGATATACCACTACATATCTATTAGAATGACTTAAGTTCAGAATACTGACAACACTAAATGCTGGCAAGCATGTGGACCAACAGAATTCAAAATTCAGCTACTTTGGAAGGTAATTTGGCAGTTTCTTAAAAAAGTAAATACTCTTATCATGCAGTCTAACAACATGCTGCTTGGTATTTACCCAAGTAAACTGAAACTTTATATTCACATAAAAACGTGCACACAATGGTTTTTAGCAACTTTATTTACAACTGCCCAAACTTGGAAGGAACCAAGGTGTCCTTTAATTGAAAAATGGATTAACAAACTATGATGCATACATGCAGTCAAATATTATTCACTAATAAAAAATAAATGAGCTATCGAGTTACAAAAAGAGAAGGAACTTTAATGCATATTGTTAAGTTAAAAGAAAACCCAACATGGAAAGCATTTTTACTGACTTCAACTATATGACATTCTGTAAAAGATGAAATTATTGAGACAGTTTTAAAAAATCATTGGTAGTCATGACTTTCAGAGCAGAGAGGGAAGAATGAATAGATGGAGTACAGGCAATTTTGAGGGCAGTGAAAGTATTCCATGTGACACTGTAATGATATTGTAATAGTGGATACTTGCCATTAAACATTGTACATTATACACATTATACCTGTAGAATTTTCAACACAAATGTGAACCTTAATATATACTGTGGACTTTGTTACTAGTAATGTATTGGTTGAACATTAATTGTCACAGATGTACGTCTCTAAGTGAGAATATTAATACAAGGAATTGTGTATGTGGTAAGGTAGTGTATGGGAAGTACAGGAGCTCTTGCATATGGGAAACCAATATGTTTTCTGTCTAAGTTTTTATAAACCAAAAATTTCTCTGACAAGTCTACTAATTTGAGAAAGGTAAGTAAAGACTAGATTAATGCTTTATATTTCTAACTAAAAATCATTTTACATTACCAAAAAAGGCTACCTATATACAGTTTTGTTTTATTTTTGTTTTTTGTCTGTCTGTTGTGCTTTGTTCATTGTGACTCCTCAGCCCTTTGAAAGTATACCATTCTTCCTTTATTGGATCTTGGGCAGTATTTTCAAATAATCAAACAATCTATATATTTTATTTTCTAATAATGTTAAAGAAAATTTGGTTTACATAATTCCTTCTTCTCTGTCTTAACTCTGTCTTAATTTTATGTTGAAATTATTTTTTTCTTAATCACAATTTTTTTTCTAAAAGCTTTCTTTTAACTTTCTTTATTTTGCATAATTGCTACCCACATTTTTTCCTTTTCTGTAAATTAACATAATCCATCAACTTTCCATGGGTGAAGTCTCTTACTGTGTGAGTTCTGCGATCTAAAGCCAGCATCAGTAGTTTCTTAACAAATACAGAGTCAGTCTGAGACTATGGGCACTGGTAAGTGAAATGACATTTAAAATCCAAGTAAGACAAATACTATGAAATTATAGCCCCTCTGGGCTTCCTTGGTGACTCAGATGGTAAACTGCCTGCAGTGCAGGACACCTGGGTTTGATCCCTGGGTTGGGAAGATCACATGGAGGAGGGAAAGGCAACCCACTCTAATATTCTTGCCTGGAGAATCCCCATGGACAGGGGAGCCATGTGGGCTATGGTCCATGGAGTCTCAAAGAGTCAGACATGACTGAATGACTAAGGACATAGTCCCTCTAGCTTACTCCTTTATTTCTAAATGTGGTGATTATTTTTCTTGAGAGTTGATTCAGCATTGTCTACTATATCCTGGCATTAACAAATTTAAAAAAACTTTTTATATATACACATGAAACATAAATAGCTATCTTATGTTATGAGACTCTACCTGAAAAAATGGCTCAGTGTAAAAGTAGAAAATATTGTACCTTCCAAAAATGTCTAAAAGGACCAAATCTCTGTCCTGGCTTCACCTGCAATACCAAACCTAGCTGAATCTGAAGCTAAAGGTCAACTAAGAGCCTGAATGCTAATATCTATTAAAAGCTCTTACCTATATGAAGGCAACCATTTGCCTATGCACAAGCAGACATAAAATATTATGACTTAATAAGATAAAAATTTCTCATGATATACTTAAGAGAGCTTAAAATCTTGTTTTTCACCCTAGATATGTCAGTTAAAAGTCAACCACAAAAGTGAAGAACAAATCTCTTGGCACAATTTAAGTCAATGAACATAGTTAAAGTAAAAAAAAAAAAATTGTGTGGTCACTAATTGCTACTGCATGAGGTTTTAGTTAGCAACTTTGATGCCCATCAAAAATGCTTCTTTCCTGTTTTTTCCATCAAATACAGTTCTAGGTTGCTCCATATATAATCCATTTATTTTTCTCAACCTGCTTTTTAATAAATCAATAGAAAGATACACAGAATTTAGATAATGATAAAAATCATTTTTTATTGATTAAAAATTTTGGATTAAAAATATTGGAAGATGTGACTTGGACATGAAACCAGGTAGATTTGCTGACATCTTTTAAATTGAACACACCCATCACTATTTTAATCCTGGCCTACTGAGCTCAATTATTAGATCACAATGCTACTTTCCTGTACAAAGGCTGGTTCCACGGGAGGAAAGGACAAAACTCTGCTTACACAGATTCTTCTTCCCACATCACTAATCAACCAGTTAGAAAACTTGTTCTCCATCCTCTCTTCCCTTTCTCCTGCTTATTATTGTTTTATTTTGAGAAATAATAATATGCATATTCAGAAAAACACATATAATTTTATAGGCTATCACTCAGTTGCCCGGTCGTGTCTGACTCTTTCCTACCCCATGGACTGCAGCATGCCAGGGTTCTCTGTCCATCACCAACTTCCGGAGCTTGCTCAAACTCATGTCCATCGAGTCAGTGATGCCATCCAACATCTCATCCACTGCTATCCCTTCTCCTCTCCCCTTTAATCTTTCCCAGCACCATGGCCTCTTCAAATGAGTCAGTTCTTCACATCAGGTGGCCGAAGTATTGGGGGGTTTCAGCTTAAGCATCAGTCCTTCCAATGAATATCCAGGATTGATTGCCTTTAGGATTGACTGGTTGGATCTCCTTGCAGTCCAAGGGACTTGCAAGATTCTTCTCCAACACTACATTTCAAAAGCATCAATTTCTTTGGTGCTCAGCTTTCTTTATAGTCCAACTGTCACATCCATACATGACTACTGGAAAAACCATAGCTTTGACTAGATGGAACTTTGTTGGAAAAGTAATGTCTCTGCTTTTTAATATGCTGTTTATGGTCATAGCTTTTCTTTCAAGGAGCAAGCATCTTTTAATTTCATGACTGCAGTCCCCATCTGCAGTGATTTTGGAGCCCCCCCCAAAAAGAGTCTGTCACTGTTTCCATTGTTTCCATCAAGTGATGGGACTGGATGCCATGATCTTAGTTTTCTGAATGTTGAGTTTTAAGCCAAATTCTCACTCTTCTCTTTCACTTTCATCAAGAGGCTCTTAGTTTTCTTCAGTTTATTTCATAAGGGTGGTGTCATCTGTGTATCTGAGGTTATTAATATTTCTATCAGCAGTCTTGATTCCAGCTTGTGATTCATTCAGCCTGGCATTTAGCATGATGTACTCTGCATATAAGTTAAATAAGCAGAGTGACAATATACAGCCTTGATATACTCCTTTCCCTATTTGGAACCAGTCTGTTGTTCCATGTCCAGTTCTAACTGTTATCTCTTGACTTGCTTACAGAGTTCTCAGGAGGCAGGTCAGGTGGTCTGGTATTCTCATCCTTTAAGAATGTTCCACAGTTTGTTGTGATCCACACAGTCAAAGGCTTTGGCATAGTCAATGAAGGAAGAGTAGATGTTTTTCTGGAACTCTCTTGCTTTTTCAATGATCCAGCGGATATTGGCAATTTGATCTCTGGTTCCTCTGCCTTTTCTAAGTCCAGCTTGAGCATCTAGAAGTTCTAGGTTCACGTACTTTTGAAGCCTGGCTTGGAGAATTTTGAGCATTATTTTGTTAGCATGTAAGATGAGTGCAATTGTGCTATAGTTGGAACATTCTTTGGCATTGTCTATGAAGATCTTAGCAGGAAATAAATTGACCTCTGATGGTTCAAATGAAAATAGTGACTAACCAAAGAGGGATGAGAAATTAAAAGGACAGAAAAGTGACATGGAAAAACCTAGGGAACAATATGTGTTGAAAGCCATTACCAACCCTTGGACTGAAGAAGGAGGAAGACAGATAAGATGTCACTCACTCAGAGCTACAGCCATGGAGACAAGGATTTTTGGTGGAAAGTGATTTCTGGTGATATTTAGAAGGCTTTCTGGTGGTAGTCAGAGATGTGGTGTCTAGAGATGCGCTTTCCCCTTGAAGTCCTCGTGTCTCTCTTCTCTATTGATGGTTTTTCTCCAGGACCACAAACATAGGAACTTGCTAAGCCAGGCAACCACAATTCTGAATGGGGTTGGATGAGGGAAAGGGAACACAAGATTAAACAATCAGAGCAAACCTAAATATAATGGGGAAGAGATTCAGCCATCCTGTCCTGTGTGGAAATGATTTTGAAACATATTCATGTATCTTTTTGAATTATACTTCTGTCTGGATATATGCCCAGGAGTGGGATTGAAAGATCATATGGTAATTCTATTTCGTTTTCTGAGGAATGTCTATACTTTTATCCATAGTGACTGCACCAATTTGCATTCCCATCAACAGTGTAGGAGGCTTTGCTTTTCTCCATACTCTCTGCAGCATTTTTTATTTGTAGATTTTTTGAAGATGGCTATTCTAACTGGTGTGAGGTAATATCTCATTGTAGTTTTGATTTGCATTTTTCTAATAACTAATGATACTGAGCATGTTTTCATGTGCCTATTGGCCATCTGGATATCTTGTTTGGAAAAAAATGTCCATTTAGGTCTTCTGCCTATTTTTGATTGGTTGTTTAGGGTCCATACCTAAGTCACATTTTGCAATATTTTTAATCAATAATAAAGTTGATTTTTTTGTCATCATCTAAACTTTGTACGGAGGAACCTGATAGGCTACAGTTCATGGGGTCGCAAAGAGTTGGACATGACTGAGTGACTTCACTTTCAGCTTTTCAGCTTTCAAACTTTATGAGCTAGTTTTTTAGTTTATATTTTAATTGAAGGATAGTTGCTTTACAGAATTTTTTTCTCTGTCAAACATCAACAAGAATCAGCCATAGGTATATCCATGTCTCTTCCCTCCCAAAGCTCCCTCCCATCTCCCTCCCCATCCCACCACTCTAGATTGTTACAGAGCCCCTGCTTGAGTTCCCTGAGTCATGCAGCAAATTCCCATTGGTTATCTATTTTACATACGGTATTGTAAGTTTCTATGATACTCTCTCCACACATCTCACCCTCTCCCTCCTCCCCTCCCTCTGTGTCCATAAGTCTGTTCTCTATGTATGTTTATCCATTGCTGCCCTGCAAATAAATTCATCAGTACCATCTTCCTAGATTCCATATATATGTGTTTCTAGATCCCATATATATGGGTTAGTTTGTTATATTTATATTTCTCTTTCTGACTTACTTCACTCTGTATAATAGGTTCTAGGTTCATCCACCTCATTAGAACTGACTCAAACGCATTCCTTTTTATGACTGAGTAGTATTCTATTGTATATATGTACCACAGCTTCTTTATCCATTCATCTGTCGATGGGCATCTAGGTTGCTTCCACATTCTAGCTGTTGTAAATAGTGCTGCAATGAACACTGGGGTACATATGTCTCTTTCAGTTTTGGTTTTCTCAGGATATATGTCTAGCAGTGGGATTGTTGGATCATATAGTGGTTTTATTCCTAGTTTTTTTAAGGAATCTCTTTACTGTCTTCCATAGTGGCTGTATCAATTTACATTCCCACCAGCAATGCAAGAGGGTTCCCTTTTCTCCACACTCTCTCTAATATTTATTGTTTGTAGACTTTTTGATGATGGCTCTTCTGACTGGTGTGAGGTGGTATCTCATTGTAGTTTTGACTTGCATTTCTCTAATAATGAGCAACGTTTAGCATCTTTTCATGTGTTTGTTAGCCATCTGCATGTCTTCTTTGGATAAATGTCTGTTTAGGTCCTTTTCCCATTTTTTGATTGGGTTGTTTGTTTTTCTGGTATTGAGTTGTACGAGCTGCTTGTATATTTTGGAAATTAATTCTTTGTCAGTTGTTTACTTTGCTTTTATTTTTTCCCATTCTGAGAGTTGTTTTTTCACCTTGTTTGTAGTTTCCTTTACTGTGCAAAAGCTTTTAAGTTTAATTAGATCTCACTTGCTTATTTTTGTTTTTATTTCCACTACTCTAGGAGGTGGATCATAGAGGATCTTCTTTGATTTCTGTCATCGAGTGTTCTGCCTGTGTTTTCCTTTAGAAGCTTTTTAGTTTCTGGTCTTATATTTAGGTCTTTAATCCTTTTTCAGTTTATCTTTGTGTATGGTGTTAGGAAGTGTTATAATTCCATTCTTTTACATGTAGCTGTCCAGTTTTCCCAGCACCACTTATTGAAGAGACTAACTTTGCCCCATTGTATTTTCTTGCCTCCTTTGTCAAAAATAAGGTATCCACAGGTGTGTGAATTTATCTCTGAGCTCTCTATCTTGTTCCATTGGTCCATATTTCTGTTTTGTGCCAGTGCCGTAATGTCTTGATGGCTGTAGCTTTGTAGTATAGTCTGAAGACAGGAAGGGTGATTCCTCCAGCTCCATTCTTCTTTCTCAAAACTACTTGGGCTATTCGGAGTCTTTTGTGTATCCATATGAATTGTGAAATGTTTTGTTCTAGTTCTGTGAAAAATGCCATTGGTAATTTGATAGGGTTTGCATTGAATGTGTAGATTGCATTTGATAGTATAGGCATTTTCACAATATTGATTCTTCCTACCCAAGAACATAGAATGACTCTACATCTATTTATGTCACCTTTGGTTTCTTTCATCAGTGTCTTATTATCTTCTGTATGCAGTTCTTTTATCTCCTTATGTAGATTTATTTCTATATATCTTATTCTTTTTGTTGCAATGGTGAATGGGATTGATTCCTTAATTTCTCTTTCTGATTTTTCATTGTTAATGTATAGAAATGCAATTGATTTCTGTGTATTGACCTTGTATTCCATGACTTTGCTAAATATGCTGATTAGCTCCAGTAATTTTCCGATAATTCCTTTTGTGTTTTCTATGTGTAGTACCATGTTATCTGCACACAGTGAAAGTTTTACTTCTCCTTCTCTGAGCTGGATTCCTTTTATTTATTTTTCTTCTCTAATGGCCCTAACTAAGACTTATTCAACTATGTTGAATAATAGTGGTGAGAGTGGACACTCTTGTCTTGTTCCTGATCTTAGAGGGAACACTTTTAGTTTTTCACTGTTGAGAATAATGTTTGCTGTTGGCTTATCATATATGACATTTATTATGGTGAGTTGGACTCCTTCTATGCACATTTTTTTAAGTGTTTTTATCATAAATGGGTGCTGAATTTTGTCAAAGGCTTTTTCTACATCCATTGAGATGATCATGTGGTTTTTAACTTTCAATTTGTTAATATTGTGTATCACATTGATTGATTTGTGTACATTGAAGAATCCTTGCATCCCTGGAATAAACCCAGCTTGATCATAGTGTAAGAACTTTTTAATGTGTTGTTGAATTATGTTTGCTGGATTTTGCTAAGGATTTTTGCATCTATGTTCATCAATGATATTGACCTGTAATTTTCTTTTTTGCATGTGTTTTCCTTCCCTCGTTTTGGTATCAGGGTGATTAAGATCTTGTAGAATGAGTTTGGAAGCACCTGGCATTCTTCTTGGTTGTGGAGTCTGCTCCTGTGGATGGGGTTGGATTGATGTCCTATGATATTTTCCTGGTTGGGGGAGCTCGTGCCTTTGTTCTGGTTACTGGAGCTGGATCTTGTCTCTCTCAAGGGCAGTGAAGAGTCCAGTAGTAGGTTTTGGGGTGTCGCTGGGTTCAGCATATCTTTGGGCAGTCCTTCCTCCTGGCTTTGGCAATGTTAGACACACATTTTCCCAGCATCATCAAAGGGGCCCTCTCAGCATATCTTCACTGCCGCCAGCTCCCTACTTGTCCCTGAAATCTTTTCTGGTACTTCTGTTCCCCCTGTGCTGCCCTGAACTGCAGACTGAAGCTTGCTGGGTAGGGGCTTGTGTCAATCTTTTCTTGGCTCTCTGATCCTGCCCTCTGCATTGCAGAGGCTTGTGTGGCCTTCCCTCAGCCCCTGAGCTTGCCCTTTATGTCGTGGGGCTTGTCTGTTCTTCTTTTGGCTCCCTGGCCTGCTCTCTGGGCTGTGCTGTTTGTGTGTGCTGGAGAGGTTTGTGTGCTGCTCCTCTCTTGTTACCCCTGGCCCACCCTCTGCACCATGGGGCTTCCATGTGCTTCTCTTGGTTCCCTGAGCCCACTGTCTTCTCAAGGCTACAGTCCATGAGGTTTTTATGGGCTGAGAAATGCAGCTTTCTCTGTTTTCTGCCCTCTAGGTCTCTGCTTTGTCCAATCTTCCGAGATTCCACAGCTCTTACTTGGACCCACCTATCAAGGTACTTCCCGGTGCAAGGGAACCCTTCCTGCTTCATGACTCCCTGCCTCCCTCCAGGACACAAGCTCCCATCTAGAAGTTCTTCGCCTTTTCCGTTTTTATGTCTCCATCCTCTCTCCTACCTCATTTCAGGGAGTTTAGCCTGCTCCCCTGGAGTCCTGGGGTTTTCTGCCAGTCACCTAGAGGTTGCTTAGTAGGAGTTGTTCCATATCTTAATGAGTTTTTGATGTATTTGTGGGGAGGCTGGCAATCTCCCTATCTTACTTCTCCACCATCTTCTTCTGCTCCTGTATGGGCTATTTGTATACTAGGGAAATTAAACTTCTGTTGCTTGTATAGTTTGCAAATATTTTCTCCCTTTCCATAGGTTGTCTTTTTGTTTATGGTTTTCTTTGCTGTTCAAAACCTTGTAGGTTTGATTAGTTACCATTTATTTATTTTTTCTTTTTATTTCTATTGCCTTGGGAGACTGACCTAAGAAAATACATGTACAATTTATGCCAGAGAATGTTTTTCCTATGGTCTTTTCTAGGAGTTTTATGATGTTATGCCACAAATGAATCTATCTACAAAACAGAAACAGACTCACAGACATACAGAACAGACTGTGGTTGCCAATGGGGAGAGGTGGAGGGGATGAATTGGGGATGTTAGTAGCTGCAAACTATTACATATAGAATGCATAAACAACAAGGTCCTACTGGATAGCACAGAGAACTATATTCAATATCCAAGGATAAACATATGGAAAAGAATAGAAAAAAGAATGCATATATGTGTATAACAGTAGAAATTAACACAACATTGTAAATCAACTATATGTGCATGCAAACAAGCATGCATGCATGCTCAGTTGTATCTGATTCTATATGACCCCATGGACTATAGCTCACCAGGTTCTTTTGTCCATGGGATTTTTCAGGGAAGAATACTGGAATGGGTTACCATTTCCTCCTGCAGGAGATATTCCTGACCCAGGGATTGATCCTGTGTTTCCTGCATTGGGAGGAGGATTCTTCTTTACCACTGAGCCACCTCTATACATCAATAAAATAGTAGTAATAAAGGTGAGTTACTTAGAAAAACAAAAAAGAAACACATTCATTATTGTTTCTTAGTATTGATTACTAGTTACCCCTGATGGTACACATCAGAGTTGCCAAATAAAAATACAAAGTGCCCAGTTAAATTTGAATTTTAAGTAAACAGCAAATAATTTTTAGCATAGGTGTACCCCAGGCAAAATTTGACACATAACTTAACATTAAGAAAGTATGTACTGTTATCTGAAATTCAAATTTAACTAGGGATCCTGTTTTTTATATGACAACCCTCTACTACATTCATTAACAGACTCTTTTGGAGGCCCTTCTTCCCATTCTTTGTCTCACTTTTCCCGTAATCTAATTTGTGATCTTTGGTTCACCTCCCAACTCAAATGACACTCAAGTTATTGTAAGGTCTAGCTTTGGGGAAGTTTTACTGAGCATGAGACCAACTGATAGCAAATGAAGCAAAAGGAAATTGGAGGGAAAACAAAGATTATAGTAAAGATTAGGGTAAAGAAAATAGTAAAAAGTGGATAAATTTGGTGGCTATTTTCCATGTGAAATGAAAAAACAAGTTATTGATAGTCAGTCCTCCAATGTCCTGTTGCTGCATTATCTGAGTTAGGGGAGAGTGCTCTCTGACTGGAAAGATTACTCTCCTGTTTTTACTAAAACTTGTTTGCAACACATAATCTAATTTGACAATTAGGAAAAGAAACAGCAAAGGACTTGGGGACAGAAATATCAACAAGGGGAATACAGAGTTTCAAAACTCTTGTAAAGAGAAAATAAACTTGGAAGAGAGATAAAAATGCCAATTGATGACAGAACATGTAACCTCATGATATCTCTTGTGTGGGATCTCAGGTCTTGCACTGATTCATGATAGAAAGACTCATGGTGTGAGGCTTTGACTTCTGAAGACTGAAGTTCAATTTGTATTATTTTTTAGCTGCTCTAATAAGTGTTCTGTAACATTCTGGGCAAAATAAGAAGATGGAGTAATAAGAAGATTAAAAAAGTGGTGGCAATATAAGTATTGGTGACATCTCCATTTTGAGAGATGTGCTGTTTATTCTAATACTAGAATGCTCCAGTGATCTAGGTGTAAGTGAATAGGATACCCAGCTACTACTACTCAGGTGGCTTGGGTACAGAAAAATTCATACTTAACCAGATTTTAATTGAAAATGCTAATTGAGGGCCTCTAGAGCTACTGAAGTGGAGAGTTGTGATAAAATTCAAACAGCTCAAGCTCCCTGAAGGACAAGAGAATATTGAATTCTTTCATTAGAGAAATGATGCATGTAGGTGTATTGATACTTTCAAACCCTTGATATAATAGGCCTGTCTAGCCAGTAAAATCAACAGCTGATAGGCCTTGGTGATTCTCAATGCTGGGGGAAGTCACTTCCTAATCGTCACTGTCACAGTCACTCCAGGAGAGGAAATGTAGCAAGGTGGAGAAAAGTTGAACAAGCTACTTTATCCCACTAATGCTTTCTTTTCTTTTCTTTTTTTTTTTTTTTTTTTTTTTGAGAGATATCCAGAAATAGCTTGTTTTACATAAGAAGTAACAAAATACTTTTTGTCATGCTGGCCAAAGTTATTTTAATGTCCTGCTTATTATCCTAATCTAATTAAAAATGACTGGAAAATCACTACCAGAGCTAAAATTAATTATACTGATGATTTAGTATTAGTAAAAAAAAAAAAAAAATCTAGGGAAGAGTACTTTTTTTTTGGCATTTTAATCTATTTTTTTCCAGTTTTGAGATATAACTGACATTTATCACCGTATATATTTAAGGTATAATGGTCTGACTTACATATAGTGTGAAATGACTATCACAATACTTTAGTTAGTGTCTGTTATCTCATGTAGGTACAATACAAAGAAGAAAGAGAAGAGAAACATGTTTTCCTTGTAATAAGAACTCTTAGGATTTACTTTCCTAACAACTGTTAGGTATACTGGAGTGAATAGCCATTCCCTTCTCTAGGGGATCTTCCCGGCCCAGGGATTGTACCTGGGTCTCCTGCATTGTAGGCAGACTCTTTACTCTCTGAGCCACAAAGGAAGCCCTATGTATATTATATGTGGATTTTAACTATAGTCATCATGAAAAGTATATTATTAAGTGGAGAGTATAGTGTGCAATTTGATGTCTCTGGGTTGACTGATATTAGGACAAAATACAAAAAAAAAAGTTGAATTTTTGCATTTTTATGAAATTCAAGTTGTCAATAAAGACATATGTTGTTTGGAGTTTCTGGTAAAATCCAGAAGGAGAGTAAAAATAGTGGCATTTAGAATACAGTACTCAACAGCCGACTGATGTTATCTGCTCACTACTTACCTTGTGACAAACAGTTACTCTAGTTTCATCTTTGACTGGCTTTGTGAGCTTGTGCAAGTTATCTACTCATTGTGTCTTAGTTTCGTTATGCATAAAATAAGGAAAATATACCCCCAAGACTGTTATGAGTAATAAATAGTGAATATATGTGGACTGTTTTGAACAGTGACTGCTACCTGTGGAACAGTGACTGCTAAAAAGTGCTCAGTAACTATAATCTATCTATTTGCTTTGGGGGCATTAGTTGACACTCAGCAGACACAGACATTCATTAACTTAAAGCAGAGATTCTAACAATACCCTGAGTGACGCCAGAAACAAGAAGGATCTGCTAAGGAAGACACAGCTCAGGAAATTTCATTGATTAAATAAGAAGATGGTATCTTCAGGAACATGAATAATGAATAATGGTATATTCAAAACTATCCAGAGAACTCATAGGCAAGACATAGCAGATGCCTTAGTCTGTTTAAATCTCGAGACAGTTTATCTCCAGAAATGAAATATGAGTATCATGATAAGAATAATTTTATCTTTTGGAAGATGGGACAGCTAAGGAGGCAGTTTTACTGAAGTGTAATTTACATATAACATATTTCACCCTTTTTAGTGTGTGATTCAATAGGTTTAAATATATATACAGATGTATAACTTCTGTCTCATACAAGATATAGGATATCCGCATCACACAAATTGTCAATCATTTATAATCAGTCCTTTCCCATCACTCATGGCCCCATCACCACTGTCAGCTTTTTGTCATTACAGATTTATTTTTCTAGACTTTTATATAATCTAAATCATATAAAATATAGTTTTAGAGTCTGGCTTTTTTCTCACAGTACAAAGTTTCTACAATTCATTCATGTATTGCATGAGAATGAATATGGTTTATTTATTGCAATGTTCTTTTCACTGAGCAGGGCTATGTCTTAAAGACTGTAGACAACCATCCAACTGAGGCGGATATTCTCATAGGAGAAAGAAAATCAAGTTTAAATCAATATGATTCATTCTCAGGTGGTGCTGTTGTAAACCCGCCTGCCAATGCAGGAGACCTAAGAGATGCGGGTTCTATCCCTGACTTGGGAAGATCCCTTGGAGGAGGGCATGACAACCCATTGAAGTATTCTTGCCTGGAGAATTCCATGGACAGAGGAGCCTGGTGGGCTCTGGTCCATAGGGTTATGAAGAGTCAACCATGACTGAAGCGACTTAGTATGCATGCACTATGGTTTTCAACTCATAAAAAGTAAAATAATCTCCAATTTTATTCACACACACACACACACAGTTGAGGACTGTTGCAATATCTTTTATTACTAGATAGTATAAATGGAAACTGGCAAAAGCTTTTCTGAGACGTATAGGCATATATTTTACATAAATAAAAACACAATTCCTTAAGTGTATACAATCTGAGGGTGGTAACATTATAAACACATTTAGAAACTTATTGGTGCAAAGGTAGATGCAAAATTTTGATATGTATAGAATCAGTGTGGTTTCAGGGTCTCATAATCTTTTTCAAAATTCCAATTTGTTAATTTTTTTGCTTTTTTTTAGTCACTAAGTCACGTACGACTCTTTGTGACCCAATGGACAGTAGCCTGCCAGGTTTCTCTGTCTGTGAGATTTTCCAGGCAGGAATAATTGGTTGCCTGTATTGGGTTGCCTGAGTGGGTTGCCATTTGCTTCTCCAGGGGATCTTCCCAACCCAGGGCTCAAACTAGTGTCTCCTGCAGTGGCAGGCAGATTCTTTATTGCTGATACATGAGGGGAAGCCCCCAGAGAGAATAAAGAAATAAGAACAATTATGTGTACACACATACTTACCACTTTGGGCATTGTTTATTAATTTGTATAGATGCAAATTTCCATCTAGCATTATTCATTTTTCCTGAATGTGAAGGTCTAAAGATGATGTGTTCTCTTAGCTTCTGACTGTTTGTTTTATAGTCTTTATTTTGCTTTTATTTCTGAAAAGTATTTACACTGGTTATAGAATTTTAGTTTGAGTGTATCCTTTTTTCTTCTAGTACTTTAAAAATGTAGTTCCATTGCTTTCTGGTTTGCATATTTTTTAAGAAGTGTAATTTAGCTCTCTTCTCTATGAGTAATGTTTCTCTGCTTTCCCTGGATGCTATTAAAGTTTTCTCTTTTATCATTGGTATTCAGCAATTTGATCATGCTTGGTTCTGACATGGTTTCTTCTATGTTTCCTTTGTTTGAGATTCATTGAGCATCTTGAATCAGGAGTTTTAAACTTTAATCAAATTTGGAAAATTTAAACCAATCTTCTTCGAGGGTTCACCACCACCTCATATTAGACTAGTTGATACAGTCCCACAGGCCATTAATATTCTATTTATTTCTATTAATTTACTTTCATTGACTCATTTTCAATCATTTATATTTATCTGCCTTCAAGTTGCTCTTTTCTATAATGTGTAATTTGCTGTTAATCCCATCAAATATATTTTTGAATGAGGATTTAAAAAAATATTCCACTTCTTTCTTAACTATCATATTTTCCTTTACATTCTGAATATATTAATAGATTTGCAGTAGCTATATCAAGAACACTGTCTGCCAATTCTCTTTTCTGACATTTTGATACTGTTTTAATTAATTGATTTCCACTCTATCCCCAACTCCCACATGAGTTATGGGTCATATCTTTTGTCTCTCTTAGTTTGTCTGGTAATTTTTATTAGATCTCAGACATTGTAATTTGCATTATTGCATATTAGATTTTGTTATTATATTTCAAAGATGTCAGACTTGCTTATGCATGCAGTCAACTATTTCATTCCTGTATCAATTTTATCCTTTTATTGTTCAGTTGCTAAGTCATGTCCAACTCTTTGCGACCCCATGGTCTTCAGCTTGCCAGACTTGCCTGACCTTCACCATCTCCCAGAGCTTGCTCCATGTCATGTCTTGAGTCATTGAGTCAGTGATGCCATCCAGCCATCTCATCCTCTGTTGTCTCCTTCTTTTCCTGCCTTCAATCTTTCATTGCATCAGGGTCTTTTCTAATGAGCTGGCTCTTTGCATCAGGTGGTCAAAGTATTGGAGCTTCATCTTCAACATCAGTCCTTCCAATGAATATTCAGGTTTAATTTCCTTTATTATTGACTGGTTTGATCTCCTTGAAGTCCAAGAGACTCTCAAGAGTCTTCTCCAACACCACAGTTCGAAAGCATCTGCTCTTTGGCGCTCAGCCTTCTTTATTGTCCAACTCTCACATCCATACATGACTACTGGAAAAACCATAGCTTGGACTACACAGTCCAAAGTTCTTGGACAGAACTTTGTCAGCAAAATAATGTCTCTGCTTTTTAATATGCTGTCTAGGTTGGTCATCACTTTTCTTCCAAGGTGGCTGTAGTCACCATGTGCAGTGGTTTTGGAGCCCAAGAAGATAAAATCTGTCACTGTTTCCATTGTTTCCCATCTATTTGCCATTAAGTGATGGGACCAAATGCCATGACCTTAGTTTTTTGAATGTTGACTTTCAAGCCAGCTTTTTCACTTTCCTCTTTGACCCTCATTAAGAGGTTTTTTTTAGTTCCTCTTCACCTTCTGCCATTAGAGTGAAATTATCTGCATATCTGATATTGATATTTCTCCTAGCAGTCTTGATTCCAGATTGTGATTCATCCAGCCTGGAATTTCACATAATGCACTCTTCATAAAAGTTAAATAAGCAGGGTGACAATATACAGTCTTGATGTACTTCTTTCCCTGTTTTGAACCAGTCTGTTGTTCCGTGTTCAGTTCTAACTGTTGCTTCTTGACCGGCATACAGGTTTCTCAGGAGATAGGTAAGGTGGTCTGGTATTTCCATCTATTTAAGAATTTTCCACAGTTTGTGGTGATCCATAAAATCAGAAACTTTAGCATAGTCAATGAAGCAGAAGTAGATATTTTTCTGGAACTCCCTAGCATTTTCTATGGTTCAGCAAATGTTGGAAATTTGATCTATGGTTCCTCTGACTTTTCTAAATCCAGCTTGTATATCTAGAAGTTCTTGGTTCACATACTGATGAAGCCTATCTTGAAGGATTTTGAGCATCAGCTTGCTAGCATGTGAAATGAGTGCAATTGTAGGGTTGTTTGAACATTTTTTGACATTGCCCTTCTTTGGGATTGGAATGAAAACTGATCTTTTTCAGTTCTGTGGCGTCCGCTGAGTTTTCCAAATTTGCTGACCTATTGAGTGCAGCACTTTAACAGCATCATCTTCTCAGATTTTAAATAGCCCAACTGGAATTCTCATCACATCCACTACTTTTGTTTGTAGTAATGCTTCCTAAGGCCCACTTGACTTCACACTCCAGGGTATCTGGTTCTAGAAGAGTGACCACACCATCATATTTATCTGGGTCATTATGACTTTTTTGGTATAGTCCTGTGTTTTCTTGCCATCTCTTCTTAATCTCTTCTGCTTCAGTTAGGTCTTTACCATTTCTGTTCTTTATCTTGACCATCTTTGCATGGAGATGTCCCTCGATATCTCCAATTTTCTTGAAGAAATATTTAGTCTTTCCAATTTGTATTGTGTTCATCTGTTTATTAGCATTTATTGGCATTTTTCACTTAAGAAGACTTTCTTATCTCTCCTTATTATTCTCTGGAACTCTGCTTTCAGTTGGGTATATCTTTTCTTTCTACTTTCCCTTCTGCTTTTCTTTTTTCCTCAGCCATTTGTAAAGCCTCCTAAGACAACCACTTTGCATTTTTGGATGTCTTTTTCTTTGGGACCATTTTGGTCGCTACCTCCTATACAATGTTACAAACCTCCATCCATAGTTCTTCAGGCACTCTACCATATTTATTTTCTTGAATCTATTCATCATTTCCTCTGTATAATCATAAGGAATTTAGGGTCATATAAGAATGGTCAAGTGGTTTTCCCTACTTTCTTCAATTTAAGCTTGAATTTTACTTAAAGTGCTCATGATCTGAGCCACAGTCAACTCCAGGCCTTGTCTCTTACTGACCATGAGGGATACTCCAATTCTTCTAAGGTTTTTCTTGCCTGTAATAGTAGATATAATGGCAATTGGAACTGATTCCTAAGATGTTGATGTTCTATCTTGCCCTGTCCTGCTTGACTACCTCCAATTTACTTGATTCACAGACCTAACATTCCAGGTTCCTATGCAATATTGTTCTTTATAGCATCAGATTTTGCTTTCACCACTGGACACATCCATAGCTGAGCATTGTTCCTACTTTGCCCCAGCAACTTCTTTCTTTCTGGAGCTATTATTTACAAATTATTTATGATGACTCCAATTATATTGTTTATAAGCTCAAGATCCAGCAATCTCCAATTGTTTTTAAATTATATATAAAGCCTATACAAAATATGCAATTTAAATTTTAAGTTGCTTGTCTAAATAACAGACTAATTATGTAGTAAAATGTGATATGAAATAAGGATCTTTAAGACAAGATTTGATCTCTAGTTTTAGAGTCTTCTACATTTAAAAATGCTTCTTATCCTCACAAAGATGCATCTGTAAAATAAAGATAGCAATGATATCTAATTCATAATTTTGTTGAGGTGATAGCATGGAGCAATCCATGTCAAGGGATTAGATGTTAACTATAGAGATGTTAACTGTAGAGTCTATTAAGTTTTCACCTTATGTGGGCCATTATTAAATATATATATGGTAGTGGTGGTGGTATAGACATTAATTGTGTCTGATTCTTATAACTCCATGGACTGTAGCCTACCAGACACCTCTGTCCATGGGATTTCCCAGGCAAGAATACTGGAGTGGGTTGCCATTTCCTTCTCCAGGGAATCTTCCCAACCCAGAGATCAAACCTGGCTGTCCTGCATTGCAGGTGAATTCTTTATCAACTGACCCACCAGGGAAGTCCCTCAAATATGTGTGTGTGTGTGTGTGTGTGTGTATACACATATGATCCTGAGCAAATTGCTTCCCTACTCTGAGTCACAAGTTTATTTTGTGCAAAACAAGAATGGTGATTAAGATAATTTCTAAGTTAGTTTCATTATTTCCAAGGTTTTTAAAAAACGATATTAATCTTTAGGTGGGTTTTGATTTTATGGTGATGGTTATTGCTATGGAACCCCAAAATGATATGCTAGAAACTGCATGTGAGAAAGGAATGCCGTAATATATAAAATATATTTTTAATTTGGAAACAGTTTTGAGAAGTCACCATTTTACAAAGCATAATAAATGAGAATATGATTATATTTTAAAAGGTTGTTCTGAAAGTGGGTAGCTCCCTTTTAAATTGGCTACGTGAGCAAAGAAAATAAAAAACCCTAACCTGGAATGTTGAGTTTTAGAGACATGTAAATATTTCGGAAATGTAGGCCTACAATTCAAAGTTTGCACTCTGTTTTATTTTTTAAGAAATACAAAAAAAAAAAAAGAATGTAAGCTGATAGAACTGTACTGAATAAATTCATATCATATTCAACTATTTGTCTAAAGGATTCACCTAAATGTCCCCTACCAATTAATTCATTGAGAATACAGGAATTTTCTGAATACTAACCTTACCTCCTTTTTATCATCTTTTTGTGTTAATCTGTAATGCAAATTCAGTATAATGCTATTTATCATTACAACCCAGCTTTAGCATAGAGTAAAAACTAAAAGAAGAAAAACTAAGAGAAGAAATTTTGTCAGAGAAGCTACCAAAGCAAATAAAATTCTTGTTCTTCTAAGAACTTACCATAACCTTTTCATATGAAACTTCTTCAAAAGTTGAAAAGAATCAAAGAGTCTTGAATTATCAGTACAGTAATATCTTTGATCTAACATAATATGTGAATAATCTGCTTGAAGAATAATTTTCCATGTAACTGTTATAATTGATTCAAGAGCCTACCTCTTTCAATTCTGCATATTTTGGGGTGAGAATAGTTTTGGGTTGCACTATATATTTGTCTGCATTTAATAATATTATCTGGAATGTCATCACCCTTTTCTTAATGACTCCAGTAACTAATTACTTTCTCTTTTTATCCTCTGCCCTACCTTTGGCATTTTATTTTGACCTTTGTATGTTTTTTTTTTCTTTTTTCCCCTCTGTTCCTCTTCTCTTGTTAGTGACTCTGCTCTGGTGCCTGTGTCTAGCTCTGTTGGTACTGCTTTTAATTAGGTGTGAGAGGGAGAACAGATTATCACATTTATTATAATTATATATTAAATTAATTTGGACAGTAATATGCAAATCACTGAGGTCAGTATTAGGTGGCTAATAAAGAGTATAAGACATATTACGTGAGATAGTAATCTTTGGATACATTATGAATTTTTTACACTGTAATTTCAGCATTGTTCTATTCTCCTAAGTGACATTAAATTCAACAGAGTTTTACTACTAAGAAATTTATATTTTAATGGTTTAATGATAGGGAATAAGTCAATAACTATAACTAAAAATGAAAAATACTATTATGACGGAACCAGAAAAGAGGCTTGAATACAGGTTAAAATGTGTTAAATAAGCACTTGCTATGATTGCTATTTAGCAGTTCATATTTTTTATTTTATTTGATTGTTTTAGTTATTGCTTGTATGCTATGTTCCAGAGTATTGGGGTTGCCAGAAAACTGATTTGGAGATAAGCAGAATGTTGCATATTAGAATATTCAAATCAACATTTTTTTCTTGTTCTATTAACAAAATTTGTTTGATTTTTTGTGGTCTATTAGTGATATCCCTGAATGATATCCTGCCAGGCTCCTGTGTCCATCAGATTCTCCAGGCAAGAATATTGGAGTGGGTTGCAGCGCCCTCCTCCAGGGTATATTCCCAGCCCAGGGATTGAACTCACATCTCTGGCATCTCCTGCATGGTTTCTTTACTACTGAGCCACTGGGGAAGCCCATAGCCCTGGTAATGTGCCATAATAACAATATATCTAAAGTATAATTTAAAAGAATAATGATTTGTAATCAGCTTGTAATTTACAGATCAGGTGGATGCATTTTCAATGACATGAAAAAATTCTCTATTAAATCACACAATATTTATTATAAGTGCATTTATTATAAAATTACTATAATGTATATAACCAATATTAATTTTAATTAAAAACCTGCAAATAACCTTATCCATATCAGCTTTTACAATATTTCTTTGCCACTTTCAGTTATTCCAATAAATCCTCTTCCTTTTCATAATACCCTAAAGTATACTGAAGCAATAAATTTTAGAGTTTCTCCCCAAAACAAGATTTCAATCATAAAACATATGTGATGTGCTAGGCCTGTGTCTAACAAATTATATTAACTCACATAAAGATGCTATAGCTATCCATAGAAAAATATAAATTAAAGACAGAAGAAAGATAGACTTTCCTCTAGGAATATTGATTTATTATTTATTATTAGGCCATATACTTGGCTTTCAAACCCATGACTTTGCATATTACTTTAAAAAATTTATCAATAGTTTGGTTTTATGTAGTTCATCAATGATATACCTGAATGAAATTCCTTGTCATACTTAACAGAAACTAAAATAATAAACGTCATGATATAGAGCAAGCATTTTCAACAGGGGCTATATTATTCCCAAGGGAGCAAAAATTGGTTGCTGGGATGGAAGAGAGGCAAAATATTCTTAAATATTACACTAACTTGTTGCCCTCCAAAGGATCACAACACATAAACAGATCTGTGGTATTGAACTTACATGGAGTATTGGGTAGGAATAAAAGGTCTAAAATGGCACTTTGGATGGATGGGAGGATAATGAGAAAAATATAGAGAAATACTGTGTAAAGGAAAAAGCTCTGAAATTTGTCAACTGCCCAGCCTTGTCAAAATCCTATAAATTGAGGAAACAATTACATTTCACCTTAATTTATTAATTCAACATGCATTAATTTATTGCCCACATTATACTATGTACTGAGAATATAACTTTGAAATGAATAGCAAAGGTGCGTGGTCTTTCTGAACTTAAAATTTAACAAGGAAGACAGAAAATATACATACTTAAATACATAAATTATCTAATATCAAATACTTGTGAAGGCTATAATAAAAGAATGTTCTGATTTACTTTACAGTAATGATTCAGAATCAATTTTATTTATTGAATTAATGTCTGGGTATTGAGTACTTTCTAGGTGCCAGCCACTGAGCTAGACAATAAGTAAACAGGGTTATGTTTCTGTCTTCATGGATAGGCTAGTGGGGAAGACAGATGTTAAGTCATTTTAAAAATTTGCCTTAGCCAAGGCTTCTGTTTGTTCTCCACTATATTTATTTATTTTTCTTGCCAATGAATAACTTGGACAAGCAATCACCAACCTAGGTACATTCCACAGCCTGTCTCTCAACTATGTGTGACAAGATAGTTAATGTTTTGTCCAATAGGAAGCAGTAGAAGTAGCGTATATTACACTCTTTGTCTTGGTCGCCCTTCTTTTGCCTTGCCTGTTTAATTAATTTATTTATTTACTTTTGGCTGTGTGGGGTCTCGCTGTCCAGACTTTTCTCTAGTTGTGAGTGGGGGGCTACGCTCTAGCTGCAGTGGGTGGGCTTCTCATTGTGTTGGCTTCTCCTGTTGTGGAGCCGGGGCTCTAGGCATGCAGGCTTCATAATTACGGCATGTGGGTTCAGAAGTTGTGGCTCCCAGGCTCTAGAGCAAAGGTTCAGAAGGTGGAGCACAGGCTTAGATGCTCTGAGGCATGTGGGATCTTCCCAGACCAAGGACTCTTGCATTGGCAGGCAGATTCTTTACCACTGAGCCAGCAGGGAAGCCTGGATTCATGTTTTTGATATTTTTTGTTTGCTTATAATGGTTTAACTTATATCCTAATTAGTACAAATACACAGGTGTACACTGTGTTAAATATTATGCAGACACCACAGAACATAGAGCTTCAGGGCAGATAGCAGGTGGCAGTTACTTAAGATTAAGTGGTTGATGATAGCGAATCAGAGAAAATATATTTAAATTGACATTTGAAGAATAGGAGTCATACTGAGATGAGGAATGGAGTAAGAGGATAGATGTGCAGACTTCATGAAATGGAAAGAACTGGAGGAACTTTAGGAATCCCTGCAAGTCCAATATATTTAAAGCATAGAAATAAAGTGCTAGGTTAGTAAGAGCCAAGTTTGGAGAGAGACCATGCACACATTTGATAAAATGTTTACATTTATTCTAAGTGACAGTGGCAAGCAGAGGAATCTCATGGATCTTGTTGCTACTTTATAACATTAAGATATCTTAATATAAAGAGATCTCTGACTTTTGAATGATAGAATATGCTTTCATTGGAAACAAAATGGAAGCAAGAAGACTTGTTAGAGGAGTTTTTCAATCTAGGTCAGAAATGATGGTGACTTTTAAAAAATCTTTATACCAACTTATGTGTGAAAAATTCATATTTGTAAGGCTTGAGTCTTAAAATGCTAGGAAATATATCGGGGGACTTCTTAAAATCCATTGATTTTGCTTTCTTTTGATCCTTCATAAATGCTACATCCACCTCCAGTTGCTGCTACATGACTTCCCCTGGATTACTTACCTAACTTTACCAACATTTAACTTTGCCATTCCAATTTAAATTAAATTTCTGGTTTTCCTTTTTTTTTTTTTTTTTTAAATAAATCCAATAGCTCTTTGAGGTCTAAAACTACTATGTACTGAAAATATGCAGGAATAGAAATGTTCTAGTCTCTTTCTGACCTGGGTTTGATTTCTGGGTCAGGAAGATCCTCTGGAGAAGAAAATGGCAACCCACTCCAGTATTCTCACCTGGAGAATCCCATTGCCAGAAGAGCCTGACAGGCTACAGTCCTTGGGATCGCAAGAATCAGACACAACTTAGCGAATAAATCACCACCACAATCTCTTTCTTATTTTAGAGAGTTTAACAGCCATTACTATCAAAAGGGGAAAATAGCTCATTTATTTTATAATTATGTTACAGCTTTCCCTTATTTTTTCCTCCAGTCTAAACCACAGAGTAGAAAGCATTCTAATAGAATATGTCCAAAATCTTTGCACTAAGTGTTCCAATGACATTACACTCCATTTTAAGGTCTTCTCAGGCATAGTATCTAAATCCTTGAAAAACTCTGTGGGTGATAATATTTAATTCCGTAAACTATTCAGTTTTACATTAACTATTTTGACTCTGAAGATGACTCATCTTCCCTAATAGCAGATTGTCTGGAAGTTCCAAATTCTCATATTCAGAGTATCACATTAAAACTAAGGATATTTTCTCTAGTTCGCCCATCTAATTAACATGATCAGTCAGCTGAACAAACCATCACACTAGCAAGTCAATTGTTAGGGTCATTTCAGGTATTTTTAGATTAATGTCTTTAATAACACAGAAACAGTGATCCTGATCTTTAGAGAAAGGTAATAAAGAACCGTAACTGAAGAAGAATAGTCCTGTCAGTTCCCCCTCTGCAGTCTATATATGATACATTTAATCTGGAGTGTCAGCAAATAATTAATGGAACTTTGGCTTCTCAATACCCAGACTAAGCAGAATTTTTCTCCCAATTTTCTCAGAAAATTATATTACTAGTATGATGAAACTATTTTTGAAAATATTCTTTTAATGTTTAATTCTGTTATATGTGAGACAAATTTAAATGGATGCTGAACAGTACTAAATGCACAAAGATTGATCTAGAAGTTTAACTTTGTATAGATATGAACTATTATTTTATCATTTCATATTAGTTCTATGACAAATTTGTACATGATTATTATTTTCATACCAACTGGAGTGGATTAGGTGAGTGAAAGTTACTAACATAACTAGAATGCAAGTTTCAAGATATGCTAAGCAAAGTGAGCCTGAATGTGTCTCAATGACTACTGTTGAAATTTTAATTTTTCCCCCTCTGTTCTTCAAGCAAATCTATTAAGGTCCCTATTTCCTATACCCTCTCTACATATATATCTCTTGTAGCTTATTTATATTATACATAGTAGTTTGTATCTCTAATCCTTAATCCTATTTTGCCCATTCCACTTTCCTTCTCCCCACTGGAAACCACTAATATCTTCTCTTCATCTGTGAGTCTGTTTCTTTTCTGTTGTATTCTCTACTTTGTTTTGATTTTTAGATTTCATAATAAGTGAAAATACAGTATTTATCTTTCAATTTTATCTCTTATCCTTGTACCTTGTATAATGATATTTATGTTAATATAGTGATGCCTGCATATAGTTATTAAAAAATATAGTATTTATGCTTTTTATAGTATAGTATAAAGAGGATATATATCCTATATATATGTATATAATAAATATACCATAAATTTATAGCATAAATAGAGGATAGTTTGCTTATTTTTAAAATAAATGAATGAACTAAAATATCATAAGTTCAGGGTATGAAGAAGAAGAAATAATACCATCAGGGAGAGAAATAATAGTTTAAATTAATTAAGAATCACTATCTTCTCTGAAATCCTCTAATGATTCTGGACAGTTTCCCTTATTTAGGATTTTGGGGTGTTGTAAGAGTCAGACACTACTTAGTCACTAAATAACAACAAATGGATTTCCTACTATTTGTCTTTATCTTTATGTTTGTGAGCTTATATTTTTAATGGCTTCCATACATTTTGAAAGCAAGATATGTATTATTTTCTTCTGATTAATAGCTAAACATTAGGATACTTGCAATACCACTTATTGACTGAGTATAAGTTATAATGCAGGACAGACGACCTAAAAATTGTAGTGTCTCACAATAAGAGGCTTATTTCTATCTCATACTGTATGTCCATTGTGGGTGATCTATGAATTTGTTTTATGTAGATTTTGAAAAATAGGGAAGTTATATATGGGAAATTTTTGCATGCTCTTAAACATTTTATTCATAGCTGACAATTGTTACTTACCTCACATTTCATTAATCAAGACATATGGCCAAACGTGGTGTCAACGTGATTAGGAAGTACTGTTCACTCTTAGAGACTTAAAGGAGGAAAACAAGAATCATGAGAAAACGCCAATACAAAATTCCATAGGTTATATGAACTGAAAGCAATGACTTAAATCCTCCAATTTGCAGAGTAGCTGTAAGATGTAAATGAAATGACAAGCATGAACACATCCGCCACAATACCTGGTATAATGTGGGTATCAGTAAACATATTTTCACTTCAAAATGATTTAGTCCAAGTAATTTACTTTCTTAAGCACTAAAAGTCTGCCACTGTTTCCACTGTTTCCGCATCTACTTGCCATGAAGTGATGAGACTAATGCCATGATCTTCATTTTCTGAATGTTGAGCTTTAAGCCAACTTTTTCCCTTCTTTCACTTTCATCAAGAGGCTCTTTAATTTTTCTTCACTTTCTGCCATAAGGGTGCGGGCATCTGCATATCTGAGGTTATTGATGTTTCTCCCAGCAATCTTGATTCCAGCTTGTGCTTCATCCCACCTGGCGTTTCTCATGATGTACTCTGCATATAAGTTAAATAAGCAGGGTGACAATATACAGCCTTGACGTACTCCTTTTCCTATTTGGAACCAGTCTGTTGTTGCATGTCCAGTTCTAACTGTTGCTTCCTGACCTGCATAGAGGTTTCTCAAGAGGCAGGTCAGGTGGTTTGGTATTCCCATCTCCTTCAGAATTTTTCACAGTGTATTGTGATCCACACAGTCAAATGCTTTGGCATAGTCAATAAAGCAGAAGTAGATGTTTTACTGGAATTCCCAGTTTTTTGATGATCCAACCGATGTTGGCAATTTGATCTCTGGTTCCCCTGCTTTTTCTAAAACCAACTTGAACAACTGGTAGTTCACGGTTCACGTGTTGTTAAAGTTTGGCTTGGAGAATTTTGAGCATTACTTTACTAGCATGTGAGATGAGTGCAACTGTGCAGTAGTTTGAGCATTCTTTGGCATTGCCTTTCTTTGGGATTGGAATGAAAACTGACCTTTTCCAGTCCTATGGCCACTGCTGAGTTTTCCAAATTTGCTGGCATATTGACTGCAACACTTTCACAGCATCATCTTTTAGGATTTGAAATAGCTCACATGGAATTCCATCACTTCCACTAGCTTTGTTCACAATGATGCTTCCTAAGGCCCACTTGACTTCACATTCCGGATGTCTGCCTCTAGGTGAATGATCACACCATCATGATTATCTGGGTTGTGAAGATCTCTTCTGTATAGTTCTTCTGTGTATTCTTGCCACCTCTCCTTAATATCTTCTGCTTCTGTTAGGTACATACCATTTCTGTCCTTTATTGAGCCCATCTTTGCATGAAATGTTCCCTTGGTATCACTAATTTTCTTGAAGAGATCTCTAGTCTTTCCCATTCTGTTGTTTTTCTCTATTTCTTTGTGTTGATCACTGAGGAAGGCTTTCTTATCTCTCCTTGCTATTCTTCGGAACTCTGCGTTTAAATGGGTATATCTTTCTTTTTCTCCTTTGCCTTTCACTTCTCCTCTATTCACAGCTATTTGTAAGGCCTCCTCAGACAACCATTTTGCTTTTTTGCACTTTTTTTTCCCCCTGGGGATGGTCTTGATCCCTGTCTCCTGTACTGTCACGAACCTCTGTCCATACTTCATCAGGCACTCTGTCTATCAGATCTAGTCCCTTAAAACTATTTCTCACTTCCACTGTATAATCATAAGGGATTTGATTTAGGTCATACCTGAACGGTCTAGTGTTTTTCCTTACTTTCTTCATTTAAGTCTGAATTTGGCAATAATGAGTTCATGATCTGAGCCACAGTCAGCTCCTGATCTTGTTTTTGCTGACTCTATAGATAGTGCAAAAGTTGGCTTAAGGAAGCTGTGGTACATATACACCATGGAATATTACTCAGCCGTTAAAAAGAATTCATTTGAATCAGTTCTAATGAGATGGATGAAACTGGAGCCCATTATACAGAGTGAAGTAAGCCAGAAAGATAAAGAACATTACAGTATACTAACACATATATACGGAATTTAGATAGATGGTGGCGATAACCCTATATGCAAAACAGAAAAAGAGACACAGAAGTACAGAACAGACTATTGAACTCTGGGGGAGAACGTGAGGGTGGGATGTTTTGAAAGAACAGCATGTATATTATCTATGGTGAAACGGACCACCAGCCCAGGTGGGATACATGAGTCAGGTGCTCGGGCCTGGTGCACTGGGAGGACCCTGAGGAGTCGGGTGGGGAGGGAGGTGGGAGGGGGGATCGGGATGGGGAATACGTGTAACTATATGGCTGATTCATGTCAATGTATGACAAAACCCACTGAAATGTTGTAAAGTGATTGGCCTCCAACTAATAAAATAATATTAAAAAAAATAAAAAAATAAAAAAAAAAATAAAAAAAAAAAAAGAGTCTTCTCCAACACCACAAAAAAAAAAAAAAAAAAAAGTTGGCTTAAAGCTCAACATTCAGAAAACTAAGATCATGACATCCGGTCTCATCATTTTTTGGTAAATAAATGGGGAAACAGTGGAAACACTGGCTGACTTTATTTTGGGGGGCTCCAAAATCACTGCAGATGGTGACTGCAGCCATGAAATTAAAAGAAACTTACTCCTTGGAAGAGAAGCTATGACCAGCCTAGACAGCATATAAAAAGCAGAGACATTACTTTGCTAACAAAGATTTGTCTAGTCAAAGCTATGGTTTTTCCAGTAGTCATGTATGGATGTGTGAGTTAGACTATAATGAAAGCTGAGCGCTGAAGAATTGATGCTTTTGAACTGTGGTGTTGGAGAAGACTCTTGAGAGTCCCTTGGCCAGCAAAGAGATCCAACAAGTTCATCCTAAAGGAAATGAGTCCTGAATATTCATTGGAAGGACTGATGCTGAAACTGAAACTCCAATACTTTGGTCACTTGATGCTAAGAGCTGACTCATTTGAAAAGACCCTGATGCTGGGAAAGATTGAAGGCAGGAGGATGAGGGGATGACTGAGGATGAGATGGTTGGATGGCATCACCGACTCAATGGACATGAGTTTGAGTAAGCTCCAGGAGTTGGTGATGGACAGGGAGGCCTGGCATGCTGTAGGCCATGGGGTTGCAAAGAATTGGACTCAACTGAGCGATTGAACTGAACTGAACTGAGTCACTAAAAACCATTCTGAGTAAAGACAATGATAGTGAAGTTATACCTGTTTCATGCCCACAATCCCAAACCCATACTCATTCACACACATGTGTACACACACACACATACACACATATGTGCATATACATATAATATCATTCCTGGTTTAAAGAGTCATATAAAATAAATAAGCATTTTATGAGCTTATGTAATCACTTTCCAAGGAGTGACTAACTGCAGTCATATATATTTCTTAAAAATGCAGAGCCTTAAATAGAAAGCTTATATTTTGCTGCTTTATTAGGGAATGAGGCAAAGATTGCTAAGATTTAAGTACTAGACCCACAAAAGCCTACATTTTGCATGGATGCTCAGTCATGTCTGACTCTTTGCAACACCATGGACTGAAACCTGCCTAGCTTCTCTGTCCATGGAATTTTCTAAGCAAGAATACTGGAGTTGGTTGCCATTTCCTATTGCAGGAGATCCTTCTGACTCAGAGATCTAACCAGTATCTCTTAGGTCTCCTGCATTGGCGGGCAGCTTCTTTACCACTCGCCCCACCTGGGAAGTCCTAGAGCCTTAAATAAAAAGCTTGTATTTTGCTGTTTTATTCAAGAGTGCATCCCAAGGAAGCAGAAGTGAGAGGTAAGGGGAGTTGTTGACAAATATTTGGGTTTATTATTAGCTGACTACTGCTTAGAATGAAATTCAAATTATGACTTGATGTCATGGAATTGCCCTCTTTGAAGCTCTAAGACTGCTGATTCTTCTAAAGACATCTGTCCCAAAAGTTGAAAAGGGAATAATTTATGTATCTGAACCTCTTCCTTTTAGTCAAAAAAATTTCCCACAAGTACTAATTCTCCTGTCCTTCCATGTTGTTCATCTGTCAGTGTCATTCAGATATTTTGGAATGTTATGCTTCAGCAGCAATAGCAAAACCTCAGTGAAGAAGCTGAGAATCACAGGACAAAAGTTTAAGATGAGGTGCTGTTGAAATTTGCTTTTTGAAGTTGGTTGATGTGATTTCTTTCTTTTTTTTTCTTAACATGTTAAAAATATAAGTTTAACGCGGGTGGCTCATTTCATAAAGAATTTCAGGGGCACTGAGGACATCAAGCAGCTTGTGTCTGCACCACTGTGGACCGCCCAACCCCCGACCCCCAAGCCCCACGGGCACATGCCCACCTGGCGCAGGGCGGGGCTCAGGGTAACATAAATCAACTAACACAAAAGAAAGCTTTTAGGAAACAGCATGATTTAATGCAAAAGATTCTCTGCAGCACCAAGAAGTGGGGTCCACACGGATAGGCTCCTCACCTGCCATCCAGGTAACTCGGACAGACTCGCTCTGCACTCCCTTCGAGGAGCCCACCACTGACCTTGAGTGGACAATCGCCCAACAAGCTGAGTACAAATAAAAAGCACGGCTTACAGCCAAGTTATTTTTTGCTTTCTTTACCTGGATTGAGTTTACTCAGACTTGCTGCTGTGACAGCTATGCAAAAAAATGACCAACGGACTCAAAAATAGATGAGGTTAAAAAGGTCTTAGATGGCATAAATAAGGTTACATTATGATTTGTTCTCCATGAAGACTTTGAGACTAGAACAGGGTGCTATTAATAATCACACCTGAGAAACAGACATAAGCCAGGCTAGCCTAAGGCAAATTGTCTAGAGTGGTCATCCATTGCATAAAAGGCTTTTCATAAATGTTCTCTCTATAAATAATGAATAATACCTATAAAACAAATAATACTTGTAATACAAAAACAATAAAAGCACTAAGCTCATGAAAATTGATAATTTTGTATAGAAAAATATTGTAAAATAGGAAGTTTCCTGGAAGATATATACTGTAACAATATGTAACGATATGTAATGATATGACAGTAGACAGACTGACCCTTACTTACCTAAGGATGTTGCTGTGATTACCCAGAATAATATTAAACATTCAATTAAATTTCATATTTAGGATTCAAAAATAATTGAACACATTGCTTATTCCTATTTGTTATTTTTAACTTTTAATTTTCTATATGATTAAATATGAATCACTACACTGGTTACATGGTTATTGAATCACAATTCCATACCCTTTCTAATCACTTTTCATAACTCTTGTTTCCTTTCACATGAAGTAATTTTCATTTATCTATGTAAACTACTTTTTATTCTGAAATATGAGATTACTAAAATATTTAGTTAGCTACTTGTAGGGTAGTTCATGTTCAGTCATGTCTGACTCTTTGTGAACCCATCAACTGCAGCCTACCAGGCTCCTCTGCCCATGGGATTTTCCAGGCAAGAGTATTGGAGTGGGTTGCCATTGCCTTCTCCGGTGACAATGTACTAATCAGTTAAAATTTCTGGGAATCAGTGTCTTGTTAATATAAGAGAAAATTAGAACTGGGTTCAGTCCAGTCCATAATACTAACATTGTATCAGTATCTTCAGGTAGAATGCATGAATGGACAACAGTCTAATCTGTAACTTCTTTACCCATTTTAAGGCTTTTATAAAAAATTCTCAATACCATCAGTTTTATCAATTAGGTTTGTGAAAATACTTAAATTTAGACAGTATCTTAGTACTTAGAAAACCAGTGGACCAAATCTAAATATGAAAATGTTTTATGTTGTGATACTTGACTTTGTAACACTCAAACTGAAAACTGAAGCAACTCTTCATAATAACCTTTTGAGTATAGCGAACATACATGGACAAATTGAAGAAGGAATTCAATTATGAGTGACAGAAATTGGCACTGGAAAGTAGTATAAGTAGAATGAAGGCCTTTGGTCACTGTCAACTAAATAAGAAGGGAAAAAAAAATGTCTAGCTTATTTGAAAAGATAATTGAAAAAATGAAACACAACACCTTCTTGATAATTTCTCTAGTCAACTATGAAGGGTGCGGAAGAAGTCAGTTACTTGTTAGCATTCAAGTTAATATGTAAGTATAAATATAAGCATAGAAAAGTATATTTTCTTTGAAATGGATAAAAAATACACCTATCAAATATTAGAGCTTAAATTATTCTTGAGAGGAGAAGGCAGTGGAAACCCACTCCAGTACTCTTGCCTGGAAAATCCATGGACGACGAGCCTGGTAGGCTGAGGTCCATGGGGTCCCTAGGAGTCAGACATGATTGAACGGCTTCACTTTCACTTTTCACTTTCATGCATTGGGGAAGGAAATGGCAACCCACTCCAGTATCCTTCCCTGGAGAATCCCAGGGACGGGGCAGCCTGGTGGGCTGCCGTCTATGGGGTTGCACAGAGTCAGACACGACTGACGTGACTTAGCAGCAGCAGCACCAGCAGCATTATTGGAAACTATGCTAGGATTTTAAAAGTATACATAAACACACACAAACGTGTACTACATTTATGTGCTATCAAAGAAAAATAAGTAGTTTGGAACAAGAGTGACTTCTAAAAGAAATGTTTAAGCTTCACCAAATAAAATCTAGTAATTTAAGTTATTAAGCCTGTTGCTGCTATGTTAATGGCAGTTACCAAAAATGGAATTCTCCATGTATCTTCAAAAAATACAGTCCACTAAGGACATAAAATAAACCCTATCACGGCCAACAACTACATCATAACAAGAAGATGGGAAAAGAGATGAAAATCAATGTCTGTAAAGAATCAAATAAATATTCCAGAATGATTATAGCTAACTCTGGATTCTAGGTCAGACCCAGAATCAAATGGGATATGTGGAAATGATGAGGAAACAGTAAAAGCTTAAAATAGAGAAAATGTTACCCCAAATAGATAGTTTAACTCTGAATGGAAAATATTAGTGAAAGAGTCATGATAGATCAGAGCTTTTTTTCCCCGGGGAATCTAGAAGAGAGAAGTTTGAAAGTCCATGGGACTAAAAGTGGTAGTTTGGGGAAGACACTGCTTTTGTGTCACTTAGAAGGAGAATGGTATATCTCACTCTGTCCTGCCTGCCACAGATCAGTTGCCACACTCTTCTCTGATAGCCCCTAACGCTCCCCTTCTCTCCCAGCCGATCTCCCCACTGGTGAGGGGATTCTCTACATGCCAGAATCTCTCCTTTCTTTCACCTCCTTCACTCCCCACCAAGGACAAAGGTCCTCTCCCACTTCCTCTTCTCTTCCTTTTTCCTTCTTTCATCCTACCTGGTCATATGGGGATCTTTCTTGTACTTTGGGTGTCCAAGATCCTCTGCTAGTGTTCAGTTCTGTGAGAATTGTTACACTTGTCGATGTGTTCTTCATACATTTGTGGAGAGAGATAAACTCCATGTCTTCCTGCTCCTCTACCATCTTGATTTCTCCCCAGTAAATGTTATTTAAATTAAAGCATATTGGTATATATAAAACTTAGCATCTCTTCTACAAAAACAGTGTAGTGAAGCCAAGTTTTTTTAATAAAAGCATTTTCTTTTATAAAAAATTAAACTAAAATTTAGCTAAAAATTAAACTAAACATAATATAAAATAAATTTTCAATGCAAATGAAATTTTCATGGGTAAGCTTATGCTTGCTTAATAAAAAGCAGGGTTGAAAGTTATTTCTGAACCCCAAGAAATATATAACTGCCATGAAAGCTGAGACAGACATGAGAAAATAGCTGCATAAAATAAAATACGTCCTTCTGACTATTGCTATTCAATCATAAGCCTTTTTGTTGAAGGTTTCTAAATTCTACCTATGTAGCATCAACCACAAGAGAATATTCTTTCTGCAGATCAGATTAGTCTCAAATTGCATCTTGATAGCCTTAGAACTCCTTTCTGTATTCTTTCTTCTCTTGCAGTGAATTCTCATTCATCCCAATAGACACTGTTAGACCTGACTCATAAAATAATAGTTGAATTCAAAATGGTTGAAGATAAAACCAAGCTCAGAATTGGGGAAAGGCAAATCAGAATCTGTCAGTCTTCCAGTGAATAAAAATACTGAGAGATAACTGAAACTAGGAAACCTAAATGATTTTCAGATAAATCTATATATCTAAACTGCCAAAACTCATATTGAAACATTTTAATCAAACATTTTAAAAACCATAGCCAGAACCTCTATCCAGTAGCACAACTTTGGAAATGAATCAGAGGATTGTCATAAAGCTAATTAAAGAATACAAATTTCTGTACAATAGAGGTCATCATAAAATCATTATTTCACTTTGTAAACTGCTCTCATGTTTCTCTAAAGTACAGTATGCTTAGCTGCTCAGTCATGTCCAACTCTACAACCCCATGGACTGTAGCCTGCTAGGCTCCTCTGTCCATGGGGATTCTCCAGGCAAGAACACTGAAGTGGGTTGCCATTCCCTCCTCCAGGCTTCCCAACCCAGGGATTGAACCCAGGTTCCTGCATTGCAGGCAGAAATTTTTTACTGACTAAGACACCAGGGAAGTCCAAGAATACTGGAGTATCCCTTCTCCATGGGATCTTCCCGACCCAGGAATTGAACTGGGGTCTTCTGCATTGCAGGCAGATTCTTTTTTTTTTTTTTTTTTTTCAGTGGGTTTTGTCATACATTGATATGAATCAGCCATAGAGTTACACGTATTCCCCATCCCGGTCCCCCATCCCACCTCCCTCTCCACCTGATTCCTCTGGGTCTTCCCAGCCCACCAGGCCCGAGCGAGCACTTGACTCATGCATCCCACCTGGGCTGGTGGTCTGTTTCACCACAGATAATATACATGCTGTTCTTTCGAAATATCCCACCCTCACCTTCTCCCACAGAGTTAGGCAGATTCTTTACCAGCTAAGCTACCAGGGAAGCATCTAAGATACAGATGTACTAATATCAGAATATTTTTTAGTGCACACAAGTTCTCCTTTCTCTCTCTTGATCTTTGTTTCTCCTTCCAGTGCCTTGAGAAGATATTTTATAATTTCAGATCTTAATTTCCTATCTGTGAGACACTTAGACTACCTTATTTCTTATTATTATTACAAGATTCTGCAATTCAGTAATTCAACACTTCTTTTTTTATTGGAGTAAGTTGAAGTGTGTGAAAAATAAAATGGACACAAAAACTAGAACACTAATTATCCTAACCAGTTTATTACTCCTTGGGGAATCATTTATTGCACTGCAACCTTAACTTACTAATATGTTTTCTTCTTTCATGATAGTCATTGCAACTTCTCCCAAATGGAAGAATTCTTCCAAAATATGATTTGTTTTTCTTCTAAATATATTGTGATTCCTGGTGGGTATCCAAGCTTAGACTCCAAAGAGCTCAATATAGAGATTAAAAAGGCATAATTAGATAATTGTGGGTAATTCAAAATCTACCTAAAAAAGAAACAAATATAGACCTGACTGTTAAAGTCGTGTCAAGTCATAATTATCCAAGATATTTTTTTTTCTTATTCTTGCTTGTTTCTCATATAATCCATGAATTACTGCCTTTAGCTTTAATCCCTGTGTGCCAGACTTCATGTTTAGGCATATAGAAAGTTGTTGAACAGCTGATCTGGAAAAGTTCCTGATGCTGGGAACGACTGAGGCAGAAGAGGACATCACAGGATGAGATGGCTGGATGGCCTCATTGATGCAATGGACATGAACAAACTTTGGGAGATGGTGAGGGACAGGGTGGCATGGCATGCTTCTGTCTTCAGTCCATGGGATCACAAAGAGTCAGACACAACTTGGTGACTGAACAACAGCAACAAACTTGTTAGAGCTAAGTGAAATTTGGTTTTCCATGAAGAAATTAATGTCCCTTAAAAAAACAGAATAATCTTTTTGACTTCTCTAATATTTTAATCTAATTGATCACTTTTGGTATAGTGAAAAAAAATTATCTTCAAATAACTCTAAGCTCTGTGCACTAAGATATATGAATAATTCTAATGCTTATGAACTATGTGGCATAAGACCCATTATTCAATCTTCCTGGGTGCACTCTCCTCATGTGTAAAATAAGTGATCAATCTAAATGATCACTGTAATTTCTCAGCAACCCAAATTTCTGATTTTATGAAAACAAATAGTTATGTCTTTAATCTGCCCAATCTTGGTTCAAATGTATACTTCAGTTGGTTTTTTCAGAATTCTACTGAAGTACAAATTCTTTTTTTCTCGAATACTACTGTTTGATTATACTGTTTGGTATATAAAGAGTAAAATTCCAGTAGATTTTAAAGTAGATATTTCAAGATTTATGTCATGTTATTTGTATACTAAGCTAGCTGCTGCTACTGCTAAGTCACTTCAGTCGTGTCCAACTGTGTGTGACCCCATAGACAGCAGCCCACCAGGCTCCACCGCCCCTGGGATTCTCCAGGCTAGGTGGACACAATTAGAATTTAAGCCTAAAGACAAATATTTGTGACTTAAAATTTCATGTGTGAGCACCATTTCACCTTGTAACTAAAAACCAAAATAAAAATAACTTAAAAAAAAAAAATTAAGGTTTATTTTCTAGGTAAAGTTAAGTCCCAAAGGAGATAGTCCAAGAATGTTATTGATATTCATGATTTATCAGAAACCCATGCTCTTTTTAGCTCATAATTATACATTACTGAATATGCAAGAAAGCCATCTATATATCCACGTCCAGGCTGTGGAATGGATGTAGAACTGAGGCCAAAGTAAATATGTGTGTCTTCTTTTAGTACTATCTGAGAGTAATTCATAAAATCCTCTTTTATATCTTATAGCTTTAAATTCTGTCATGTAGACATACTAATTATAATGTAGGCTGAGAATACATTTTTTTAGTTTTATTTATATTAATAAGAAAAAAACATGAAATAGTCATAGGAAAATATTTATTGCACTATCTCATTCATTGGCTTTAAATTTCCTGAAATAAAAATACACTTATGTTGGTTTATGTTTTAACTTGCCTAGGATACAGATTGCAGTTATTCAATCAAGTGCTGTCCAGGTGTTGTTATAAAGATATTTTGTAGATATGATTAAAATGCACAGTCAGTTTTCTTTAAGTAAGGGATATTATCCCTGGTAATCACAGTGGATATGATCAGAGTCAATTGAAAGGCCTTAGAAGCAGAACTGAAGCTTTCCAGAATAAAAAAAAAATCTGCCTGTGGATTGTAGCTTCAGCTTATGCCAAAGAGTTCCAGTGTATCCTTCCTGGATTACAACCACTCATCTGTTAGAGTTGAGCAGAATTACATACAAAAGAGGACATGACAGAATGTTTCTAACTGTGGTGGTACACACAGGACACTGTGAATTCCCCAAACCCACAGAACTGTATACCTCAAAGATTGAAATGTAAATTTTAAAAAGGAAATAACAAAGGCAAGAAGAGAATAAAAACTGGAATACAAATTGTAAGAAAGTGATCTATTTCTCATGATTAATACAACTGCATTGAAAAGGTGGGGAAGAAAAGAACTGATCTAAGTGATTTTGAAAAACAATGTTTTGCTACATATCATAAGGCAAACAACAAAATATATATAATTACTGCATTCTAGTTAGCATTATTTTTTTTACTCATAGTCATATAAATTAGCAATTCTGAAACTAAATAAACGTGGTTGAAGAAATAAGTAAGCATATTGTAAATGATGACAGCAGTGACGCTCGGTGTCAGATAAGGAGAGTTGAGAAGCCAGTATGAACCACATTTCAAAATAAATATATACAGTTAGATACAGAAATAAATATAAATGTGTATGCATGGATCAGTGTATAAACATCTGTTTTCTAGCTGCATCTTCTGAAAGGGTCAAGAAGCAGAAATATCCATTTTCATGCTACTCCAGTCATATTTTCACCTTCCAGTTATTTGAAATAGCCTCTCTTTCTCCCACCCAAGAATCTTTGAACATATTATTCTTTTTCCCTGGAGTGTTCTTTGTTCTATTTGTATGTGCTAAGTCGCTTCAGTTTTGTCCAACTTTTTGCCACCCCATGGACTGTAGCTCTCCAGACTGCTCTGTCCATGAGATTCTCCAGGCAAGAATAATAGAATGGGTTACCATATCCTCCTCCAGGGAATCTTCCTGACCTAAGAACTGAATCTGCAGCTCTTAAGTCTCCTGCGTTGGCATGCAGGTTCTTTACCACTAGGGTCACCTAGAAATTCATTGGTCATTCTTCAAGTTTGTTCACTTACAAATGGAAATCTTTCTTAACCTCCTTGATAAGATCAAATCTTACTAAACACCATGCATGTTTCTGTTAGTATAGTTAAAGCACTGCTAAATTCATAATCCTTTGTCTGATAATTCAAATAGTGTTCACTTTTCTTAATAATTTATGGCATCTGTGAGTATTGAAGCCATGCCAGCTTTTGCTCAGCCACTAATACAATGCCTTGCACATTGTAAGTCATCAGTTCACATAAGCTGAATGAATGATTTCCTTGAGGAGTAAGTGTTCAGGCCTCTTTCCAGGCCACCTTCTCCATGTACATTTCTGGTTCACACTGCATAAGAGGAAATAAGGTTAGGTGAATTTGTCAATTGCTAACATGATATCCTACTATTGAGAATAGTCTTGAAGCAATCCATTTCATAGGCATAAAGATCCCTTGGAGTAGGAAATAGCAACCCACTCCAGTATTCTGGCCTGGAAAATTCCATGGACAGTGAGCCTGGTGGGCTATAGTCCAGGGGATCACAAAGAGTCCGACACGACTGAGCACACACATACCACTGCAAACTTACTTAGCGTGCCAAATCCTGCCTCTGGCTACTAGGGCATTCTCCAGTACATTCTGTTGTAGGCAGGATAGTATATTTCATGTGTTAGACCATTATACTTTATGCAGACCTTTTACTTATCATCACTTCTCTCAGAGGTGAAAGCATGTCAGACAGTTGGAGATTCATCGCCCATCCTTTATATTTGAAATACGCGCTTTGGCCTTGACACCATAATAAGCCTACTGTAATATCTTAGAAGGTCATGCCACTTCTCTGGAGTTTCATAGTCTCATCTGTTAGAAGAGGTTATTGATTCACACAGTTTATAGATCTTCACTAGAGTATTCTGTACCAGATGCTAATGAGCTGTAAAGAATTGCTGCTAACTTATGTGTTCCTCAAAATATTGTAATTAGAATGCTATATCATTGATGTAAAACACTTGGGGCTTTATACAGATGTATTCCAGTAATGCAAAGTAGCTCTGTGTTTATAAAATTTTTATCATTATAAAAATGAAAGTACTAGTTTACAGAGTATTGGTAAATATTCTAATTTTAAAAGAAAGATGAATTTTGAAGTAAAAGTATTTCTGTGATATAAAAATTTACTACATTGTTAAAAAAATTTACTATATTGTTTACTTAATATGCTATCAAATGTCTCTCATATGCCCATGATTACAGCAATTTTTTGAAACCACAGAGGTAGAGTCTATATTTTGCCAGGTGCTATGACAGATAGTGGGAATTCAAAAATAAATGAGATTCCCCCCCTGTACTTAGAGCTAACTATAAGCTAATAAACATAAATATATTATATATGCTGATTCAGGTAAGCGTATTATCTTATTAAAGCATGCAAGAGCAGAAAATAGTACAACCTTAGGGGAAATTAAGTTTAAGTTCAAGAAATGCTTTTTGCAAGAAGTTATATCAAGTTGAAACTTAAATAACAAGCCAGATTCTGATCCACAGTTTTTCTGTTTCTCAGATCAACTAGTTTAGCCTGATTCACTTTGGGAGAAGCTATATACATAGTAGAGAATTTCCTGTTTGTTTGACATTAATTATTATAAAAAGAACATTAGATGTAGTCTATATTCTCATTGAAATTAAAATACTGAGGAAGGATGAAATGTAAAACAAAGGAAAGTAGAATATTTCAGTCATGAAAGATAACCTGATCAATAATTCCCTGGGCATATAAAAAACTGTGATTACTAGAAGATTTCTATGATTCTTAGGGATTTCTACACCATGTTGAGTAAAAAGAGGAAAGATTCCCAGTGGAAGTAAATTAGTGGATAATAGAAAAGGAAATGTATGTGTAAATGCCTATCCCATAGTGAGATGGAATCATATTATATGGTGTAACTTCTCAAGAATTAATGGCCCAGATATTTTATACACAAAAGTGTGAAATGTTTCAATAATTTATTACCTTGTTAGGACAAAAAGAGACTATGAAATAAGCACAGAAGATTGTACTGTTCTCTACAGCTTCTCAAAAGGCATGGTTTTGTCATCTTCCTGGATAGAAGGGAAGGTTCAGTTCAGTTCTGTCACTCACTCATGTCCAACTCTTTGCGACCCAATGAATCGCAGCATGCCAGGCCTCCCTGTCTATCACCAACTCCCGGAGTTTACTTAAACTCATGTCCATCGAGTCGGTAATGCCATCCAGCCATCTCATCCTCTGTCGTCCCCTTCTCCTCCTGACCCCAATCCCTCCCAGCATCAGGGTCTTTTCCAATGAGTCAACTCTTCTCATGAGGTGGCCAAAGTATTGGAGTTTCAGCTTCAGCATCAGTCCTTCCAATGAACACCCAGGACTGATCTCCTTTAAAATGGACTGGTTGGATCTTGCAACCAGTCCAAGGGACTCTCAAGAGTCTTCTCCAACACCACAGTTCAAAAGCATCAATTCTTCGGCACTCAGCTTCCTTCACAGTCCAACTCTTACATCCATACATGACCACTGGATAAACCATAGCCTTGACTAGACGGACCTTTGTTGGCAAAATAATGTCTCTGCTTTTTAATATGATGTCTAGGTTGGTCATAACCTTCTTTCCAAGGAGTAAGCATCTTTTAATTTCATGGCTGCCATCACCATCTGCAGTGATTTTGGAGCCCCCAAAACTAAAGTCAGCCACTGTTTCCACTGTTTCCCTGTCTATTTCCCATGAAGTGATGGGACCAGACACCATGATCTTAGTTTTCTGAATGTTGAGCTCTAAGCCAACTTTTTCACTCTCCTCTTTCACTTTCATCAAGAGGCTTTTTAGTCCCTCTTCACTTTCTGCCATAAGGGTGGTGTGATCTGCATATATGAGGTTATTGATATTTCTCCCAGCAATCTTGATTCCAGCTGTGCTTCTTCCAGCCCAGCATTTGTCATGATGTACTCTGCAGAGAAGTTAAATAAGGAGGGTGACAATATACAGCCTTGACATACTCCTTTTCCTATTTGGAACCAGTCTGTTGTTGCATGTCCAGTTCTAACTGTTGCTTCCTGACCTGCATACAGGTTTCTCAAGAGGCAGGTCAGGTGGTCTGGTATTTCCATCTCTTTCATAATTTTCTACAGTCTGTTGTCATCCACACAGTCAAAGGCTTTGGCATAGTCAATAAAACAGAAATAGATGTTTTTCTGGAACTCTCTTGCTTTTTCGGTGATCCAGTGGATGTTGGCAATTTGATCTCTGGTTCCCCTGCTTTTTCTAAAACCAGCTTGAACATCTGGAAGTTCACAGTTCACGTATTGCTGAAGCCTGGCTTGGAGAATTTTGAACATTACTAGCGTGTGAGTTGAGGGCAATTGTGCAGTAGTTTGAGCATTCTTTGACATTGCCTTTCTTTGGGATTGGAATGAAAACTGACCTTTTCCAGTCCTGTGGCCACTGCTGAGTTTCCCAAATTTGCTGGCATATTGAGTGCAGCACTTTCACAGTATCATCATTCAGGATTTGAAATAGATATCAGTAGGTATTTGAAAGGAAGGTATCAGTATTTAAATCATACCTCTATGGCTTCTTATATTCTTGGCATTTGATTCTGGCTATAGGGAATGCTAGTAAAGAATCCACCTGCAGTGCAAAAGGCCTGGGTTCAATCCCTGAGTTGGGAAGATCCCCTAGAGAAGGGAAAGGCTACCCACTCCAGTATTCTGGCCTGGAGAATTCCATTGACTATACACTCCATGGGGTGGCAGAGTCTGACATGACTGAGTGACTTTCACTCTCAGGCTTTCACTTTCATAAGGAATGCACACTTTTAAAAGGAAATTACTCAGGAAAACAAAATAATCACTCTGATTTAACCATTGATGACTTACTTGGACATAACTTGCTTTTATTTTTTTTTTAATTATTTCATTCATTAAGTTAATAATTGTGACTCCCCTGTATAAAAACTGGTTTGAAAAATATGCAAACAGATCAGAAGCCAAAAGAGGAAATGGTCATAATAATAATGAAGCAATGTCTTGTGATTCATTCCTTACTCTACCCCTCCTCCTGGGTTTAGGAAGAGAAACACCAAATGATTCAAGGGTCTCCTGGGATTGCTGATTAGTCATGGCACTACTTATTGAACTGTAATACAGTTTCTAAATACTTTTCAACATAGCAGTTTACCATGAGTTGATAAAATTGGTACAAAAGATCAAATCAATTTGCTATTGTTGGTCAAGTTGGAGTTAAAAGGTATGTGCTAGAGAGGAAAATTTCACCTTGAATAGAAAGTTTCTCCAGTGACTCCAATTAATTACCATAAAATAAATACTTCAAAGGGTCTTGTAATAATTTTGGTATTAGATTTAACTCTGAGTTTATACAACACCCAAAGCATATATATATATATATATGGAATAATTCCTTATATATATAATAATAATAATTCTTTATATTAATAATAACAATGATATAAATTATATAAAAAATAAATTATAATAATTCCTTAGCAAAGGAAATCATTCTCATGGAGTAATGAGAAATAAATAAGTGGTACAATGTGTGATACAGATTGCTAAAAGTATATTTAGAGTGATGGGTTGAGCTAAATTGATCGAGAGATGTATATCACCACACTAGAAGTATGTCTGGGAAGGCATTTAAATCTGAAAAACTTGTGAACAAGCTTTATTTGTTAAAACAAAGCTGTATTTCCAAAACGAAAGGCAACCCTGAGAAATGCTTTCATCAAAGAAGTGGCAAAAACTGGTCTTTGGAAGCTTTCCAAGATTGCTACTCACCTTTGCAGAACCATAATAGAGACTGAGTTAGAAATGTAAATCAAATGCAAGATTCATATCTTTTAAAGAGTGATTTCCATGGAGGCTGTACTAAATGTTTTCAAAAAATGTAAATTTTCTATTTTTGTGAAAAAATATTCCACATTTTCTAAAAAAGTGTATTTGGAAGAATCTCAAGATCAAATATATAAGACAGATTGCTTATTGCTAAGGGAATTTATGCAATGACCTCATATTAGAGAATACAGTGAATGTTAGTTTTTGTGTTTGTTAGAGGGAAAAAAGGAAACTGCTCAAACAACAAACAATACATAGAACTTATTATTCAGAATCTCTAAAAGGCAGGTGAAGAATAAAAAGAGAGGAAAAGACCTACTATGTGCCTGGCATCTTGTCTGATGTTTTAAATGTATAATCTTATTTAATTCTAAGTTATAGATATATTTTATAGTAAGCAAGATTCAGATTCCACAATGTTCTTAATTATGTAAAATCCACTCTTTTCATTTTTTTGGATCATAGGTAAGGTAGTTACAATTTTTAATTTAGGGTCTCCCTGAATTTTAAATAAGACGTGACTCATGGGCAAAGCACCACATCAGCCACTAGCAAAGGATAATTGCTCTCTTGTTTGCCAATGCCAGCATATAGGTACTACTTGACAGAAAGAAGCTGCAAGCAGAAGTCAGAGGAGAGGTCACAAACAGGCAGCAGCTTAGGAAATGGGTGAAGTTTGATCATCATGGATAAGTTGGAAGCTTATGTAATATTTCCTAAAAGTAATATTCTTTGGTACTAACTTTGCCATATACTAGTTGTTTTCACTGGATGAATTAATTAACCTCTCTGAATCTTAGTGTCCTTATTCATAAAATTCATAAAGTATATAGCCTCAGAGAGTTAAGGTAAGAATTAAAGGAGATAATTTTTAAAAAGCTATTACTAGAGTGTTTGCCATGGAAGTAACTGTCTCTTTAGATATCCCACCTTTTCTTCACATAGTATAATGAAAGTTAAAGTAGTATAATAGGAATATCATTATTTTTTTTAAAGATTGGATGCCTGAATTCTTGCCTCAATCATTGATTTCCTGTGTATCCAGTTTCATGCGTAAAGTAGGAAGACCAGCATTCCCCTTCTGTATCCCAAGGGAACATTGTGGGCATTACCAAAAACCGTGTCCCCCAAACAGATCACCAAACTATAATTCTGTCTGGCAGATATAATCCAGCAAAGTAATTTGTAGTAGTAATTTGTCACATTAACTGTCTCCTGCTTTCACCCATGGTAGACATAAGTTGTTGATCTTAATACTCTAGCAGACTATGAATGAAGTCTCAGAAAACTTCTTATAATGCCCTATTGTTACTGAAACAAGCTTTGGTCTGCTCACCCAATGAGCAGCAAAGCCAATCTACTGACATTGGGTTGGGGTGAAGGAAAGTGCAGCATTTGCGTTTATTGCAAGGTACACATTATGGGGCTAAGCAGGGAGACCAGGCAACTTATGCTAAAAAAACCTGAAATTTCCCGCTGGTTTTCCAGTAAGGGTTTTTACAGTCAGGGTGAGGGAGAGGCTTACAGAATGTGTGGTCAGCTTGGGCACAATTCTCTGGTTGGTTGATGGTGAGGTAACAGGGTGATGATTTGAGAATCTCAATCATCAACATTCTGGTTCCAACCAGTCAGGGATCTATGTGTTTGTGGCCAGTGTGCAGTTAACATTTTCCACATAGTGGGTGTTTTAGTACCTGCAAAACTACTCAAGGATCTGGCTCAGGATATTATCTATAGACTTTGAGTAGGAACTAAAGGTACTTAACTTTGTTTTATGACCAAGCTATTATTATATTGTCTTTCTTGACTGTTTTCCTTTGTTTCTGCCTTTTCTCACTTTTCTGATTGGATTTATTCTTTGGAACTTGGGGAAGGCCTAGGACACTAAATCTTTCTTACAAACAAATGGTGGGGTGCATCGGGGCCTGTCGCTGGGAAGGTACCACAGGATTCTGATTAGTTTCACTATTTGTAGCAACTATCTAACAATTAAAATTTGCCCCAGAAATTTAACTTTGTTTTCTAGACTATTGCTGGAGTCATTTAACTCCAATGTCATAAATGCTGGAGTCACTTGATAGAATCTTAAGCAAGATGTTTTAGGAGAGAGAATATCAAAGGAAAAATATAAAAGATGAAATCAACATTTTGTCCCACCTCCTTCCCAGATCAGTATTCCTGAGTCAACTACATATTCTGTATCACCACCCTTGGGAATAGAGTTCAGGAGAAATATCTGATTACCAATTTGAGAGAAATTTTGCTTAAATAATGTTGCTCCTAAAAATAAAAATAAAAAAAAATAATGTTGCTCCTAGAGAGAGGACAAATAAATTATACTTGGTGTCATTGCAAATGAAACTGACAATGAAATATTACAAAGATCCTACATCATCAGTCTTCCCATCTTTCAAACAAGGTATCTCAGAAACGTTCTTGTCATTGAGGTTCAGTTTGAATACACTTTTTAAGGATGCTTTTTTTTTTTTTTTTTTTTTTGCACTTTACCCTTCTAGTTCCTTAATGGTGACCAGCAAGTACAGAAAGCTGAATGTATTTTAAATGGACTTTGCACAACCAACATTTTGTTGAAAGGGAAAATATTGGGCACACAAGTCATAGGTCTCTACTAAATGCAGATACCTCCAAACAATATATCAAATGCAGTGAGTCTTATCTAAGTATGAACAAGGTACCCAGCAGGCTTTGCCAGGATAAATGGGAAGCAGGAGAACTGGGTCCAGACAGAGAGAAGCAGTGAAACTTAGGGATTAGAACTTGGAAAGGACCTAGAGTGTGATATGAATGTTGGATTGGCAAAAATATACATATACTACCCAGTTTGATACTTTGCCCATGGTTAGAATTGCCTGAATTATAATATTTCTAAAGGACTTTTTGTTGAACATATATGATGGTTAGAAAACATTAATAATCACATCACAAATTTTAATCAGAACCAAAGAAATTATGCAAGGAACTTTGCATATGCTACAGATTGTTTTTTATATAATATTTACCAAAAAGTGATATTACATATAGTCTAGTTTTATTCTTCTTTCTATAATTAACCACTGCTAATGTTAAATAAACACATGCTTCTAGGATGAATCTCTGTCATTAAAATAAAAGTAGTCAATAAGGCTTCCTAGGTGGTGCTAGTGGTAAAGAACCCACCTGTCAGCGTAGGAGACATAAAAGATGTGGGTTCAATCCCTGGGTCAGAAAGATCTCCTGGAGATGGGAATGGCAACCCACTCCAGTATTCTTACCTGGAGAATATCTTGGACAGAAGAACCTGGCAGGCTCCAGTCCATAAGGTCACAAAGAGTTGGACACAACTGAAGTGACTGAGAAGGCAGTCAGTCAGCAGTAAAAATATCATAGATTTCATTTGCTATGAAGCTAATTGAATTGTAAATATTGAATTTAGAAACGCTTCCCTGATAATCAAAGAGCCTGGAAAATAGGTCAGGAAGTCCAGTGTGTGCATTGGTGAGGTTGGGGGGGGCAGGTGATATTTATGTCTTTTCACATGTAAGCAGTTAAAGGATGACTTCATTATGATGTATCTGTTATCTCTGCATTACAGAGCAAGAAAAAGATCTGGTTTCTTTTTATAAATGTAAGGACATACCAGGCAGAGGAATATTCAAAGGGAAAAAAACTCAGTAAATGTTCTAAGAAAGGATTAGACATAAGAAATGCCATATAGAAGAAATAAACATAATAGAAGAAATAAACATGCCTCAAACAGCAAGAACATTTACAATCTCAGGTTTAGAATGAAAAAATATGTAGTGAAATTATTAATAAGGCAGAATGAATTTAAGCTCTTTTATGTTTTTTTCCAATACTTTATTCATGGGGAACAAAACAAGCTAAAAATATAATTTTAGGATGCTTTACTACACATTCCCTTTTAAGACAAACTGTATCGTTGACTCTGTCTGCATAGTTGATGTACATTACAGATAGTTCTAACGCACCAACTGATAGAACTGAAGTTTTAAACTTTACTCCATAAGTCTATCTTTTCATGTACTTGTTTGGAAACTAACTATTGAGAAGGCAATGAATACCTTTTAATTTCTTTATAGTAATGTACCCCATCTTCTACCTTTTTGCATCACAGAACTGAGGTGGGGGGAAGAAAATATCATGATATCTTAAAACGATTGTCCCAGCTTGATGCTGTATCTTTCTTGGTAAAAAGAATATGTTTTGCTGCAGACTTTGTATAGCCACAGATATATCTACCATACCTCTCAGTCTCTTCTCCTCTATAGAAATATTTAGAAGTGCAAGGGTAACTTAGCATTAGAAAATATAATAATATCGTTGAGTATATTTGTAGATTAATGTGAAGAATTATGTGATTATCAAAATAAATGCAGAAAAAATGTATAAAATTCAGTATCCAGTTCAACATTTACTACATGCCAGTCACTCTTCCAAGCACTGGATATGTACTAATGAACAAGTAGATAAATGCACATTCTTGACAAAAATAAAAATCAAAGAATAAACATAAATCAAACTTATAGCAATTTATGAAAAGGGAAAAAATTCTCCAAACTACCTAAGAGTTACTTACTAAAAAACTCCTAAAATTACAATAAATAAGCATGAATGCTGCAAGCAACTGTCTTCAAATTCGGGAAAAAGATGGTGATGCCCACTAATAGCATTCTATTCTGTAACATACAGAATATTCAAGACAATCTAAAAAAGATAAAAAGAAGCAAAGTTATTGAAAATAGAAAACAATTTTTAAAACTCTCATTGTCATAGATATATCATAGATTACATAATATGTATGTAGAAAATTCAGAAAAAATTCTGAAGAAACTGTAGGTAAATAGCTAAAACTAACAGTCTGATAGGTACAGAAGCAATATACAAAACTCAGTTACATTTCTATGTATCAACAACAAACATTTAGAAGATGAAATTTCAAAGATACAATTTAAATTACATCAAAAATACAAAGTAACTAGAAATAAAACTAACTACTTTCAAGTTCTTATAGACACTATCCTAATTTTTATTAAAATATACAAGAGAAAATATATGTTGATGAAGATACATGTTATGTTCAAGTAATCAAAGGAACATATTCTAAATATTTCCATTCCTCCTAAACTATCCTATAATTTCAATGCTATTTAAACAGAATCTTAATTTATGCTTCTGGGTGGATATGTGAGCATACCTGACAAGATTGTTCTAAAGTTTATATGGAAAAGAGAGTCAAAAGAGAAAATTTCCCTGAAGACACAGGACCAGATGGAAATATTTACCTAACTTAATGCCAATAATTGTTATAAACTATGGTCATTAATTTTGTAAATGGAATAGGAACAGATAAATAGATCAATGTAACCAAAAGGAGCCCACTGAAAGACTCATATATGTATGGACAGTTGTCCTTTATAAGCTTGCTATTATAGATCTATGGAGAAAGAATAAACATGAGAGGTTGGTAATATACAGGCATGTCTATATATTATAGATGCATAAATATATATTTTCATGAAAACTAAAATCAATGTAAAATTTGGAAATCATATCTATTTTCATGCCATAGTAGGACTTCTTAATAAGACATTGATTATGAAACATAGGAAAAGATATCAAATGAAGTGAAATAAAAGAAAATGAGGATGAAAAGGCAAGCCATGAGTTGGGGACCTTAGTTCCAAATATATCATTGATCATTAATTAGTACCAAGAAAATGTGAAGAATTCTGATGAATTTATAAGAAAAAAAATCATAGAAAATTTGAAAAAGAATTAAGCAGGAATACCATATTTTGACAAAAATGCTAAGCACCTGAAATTTCTACCCAATGTAGGTATTTAATAAGAAGTAAAGATATTTTCAAACTTTAACCCATTGTGAAAATACTGAAGTATCTGGTGACATGCATTGTATGTCTAAAGTGTTTTAACACTCCCTCTCCTGTTAAAATGCTCTAGAGAAATTCTTGAATATATGTACTAGGAGACTTCCTTAAAAGACTCAAAATATTTTCATATAAACAATAAGTGAAAATAAGCCAAATAGATTAATGCAAGGAATACATAAGTTCTGACACTCAAACAATGGAATATTATACAGCGCTGATAATGAATAGGCTATAGCTACATATATGGACTTGGATAAGTCTTGAATAAGATTTAATGTGGATTTAAAAAAAATAACAAAAAAGCACTGAATGCTCCATTAATTTTAATTTCAAAGCAAGCAATTGTGCATTGTTTAGTGATACATTAGGTGAATTTATAAAGTAGAACTAAAGGACAGATGTTAAGAAAAATTTAACTTAGTGGTATCAGAAGACAATCTCTGTTAGTCTCTCTTGTTTTTGAATGTCTTTTGAGCAGAGCATTGACAAGTTTTTATTCTGGAATGTTTTCCAAGATTTCTGTACAGTAGTCAGTTTTGAAAGACAGAGATTCTATCTGCCTCTTGGACAGAGAACAGATTTACTTGCTCTCAAGAGTAATAAAGATAATCTCTCCTAGTAAAGCAAAGATTGGTCAGATTTTCCAGAAATCACCTCAAAATATTGTAGTTTCCTGAGCTCAGAGTTACTCATTCAAAAGGTAAATGGCACATGCAGCTTCTTCCCAAGATCTACGTAACTTCTTTGGGACCCGGGAAGCAAGGTGAGACAATAGGGACAATAAGCTCACGTTGCTGACTATGTCATAAGTAAGTCCCTTTTTCTTTCCTAATAATCTTCTGTGTTCTTCAAGAATGCACAAAACTGTAGCAGACTGACATGTTAGTATGAAAGCAGGGGAATATCTTTGACCCTTTACAGTTCTTGAAATGTGGTAACATCTGATAGGGAAGAGAAGAATACAATTGTGGGTCTCACATATAGAACTTCTGGTTTGCGTGAATATTCTATCTTCAAATATACTGTGTTTTGCATTATAATTCTTAACAATTGTACATTGCTATATCATAAGGGGGAGAAGGCAATGGCACCCCACCCCAGTACTCTTGCCTGGAAAATCCCGTGGACGGAGGAGCCTGGTAGGCTGCAGTCCATGGGGCCGCGAAGAGTGCCTGGTGGGCTGCAGTCCATGGGGTCACGAAGAGTCGGACTTGACTGAGCGACTTCACTTTCACTTTTCACTTTCATGCATTGGAGAAGGAAATAAATGGCAACCCACTCTAGTGTTCTTGCCTGGAGAGTCCCAGGGATGGTGCAGCCTGGTGAGATGCCGTCTATGGGGTCACACAGAGTCGGACATGACTGAAGTGACTTAGCAGCAGCAGCAGCAGCATATCATAAGGATTTGTGTAATTCATTTATTTGACTAATCTCCTATTTTGGACACATCCTATTTTTGCTTTCATGTTATATCTAGAGCTTCCAATTCATCCACTAAAGTCTATGATAATCTAGCCTGTTACATGAATAGCTATAGGAGTTCATGCCAGTTAATGGGCTGTATTAACAGGTAACATAAATATAATTTAGTGATGACTCATATTTCAATAATAAAGGTCAGAGAAGATTGGATACCAGGAAAGTTAAAATTAACTGCCACAAAAACAATCATCATAGCAAACACTGTTTATTTGGAAAGAAATTCCTGGTATAATGAATATATATTGTTTTAATCCTGAGAGGATGATGATAGAAACTTATGGAAAATATGATGTCTATACACATCATTCATATTTTTATCTGTCACTTCTTTTGACACATGGGATAACCATGTGCACAAAAAAGCAAGAGCAAGACAAAGCATCAAAAAGAGGTGGAATGCACTTTCACCTTTTTTCAGTAAGCAATACCCTTTGGACTGCATGTTGACATGTAAGAGAAAGAGAGAGAAGAGTGACAGTTCTACTTTATGGAAAGATTGACAAGCTTCTTAGAGAAGTGCAAGATGCTAATGAATATGGAAAGGCATATACTAATTGTGATCAGGAACTATATGAATATAGATAATTTTGGACAATTTTAATAAAATTACAGAAGTAGAATTGAGATAATATGAACAGAAGTGTTTTTCAAAACAGGTGAACTTTAGGGGCATGAAACCAAAGACATACAAAGAAACAGAGAAGTTAGCCCTTGAATTTCTCATTTTAATGACACTGAATATTCATCTCACTTAATCTTCTAAATTTTCTTGAAGTAATCTCTAATCTTTCCCTTTCTATTGTTTTCCTATATTTCTTTTCATTGATCACTGAGGAAGACTTTCTTTTTTATTTATTTATTTATTTATGTCAAGGAAGGCTTTCTTATGACTCCTTGCTATTCTTTGGAACTCTGTGTTCAAATGGGTATATCTTTCCTTTTCTCCTTTAGCTTTTACTTCTCTTATTTTCTCAGCTATTTGTAAGACCTCCTTAGACAACCATGTTGCCTTTTTGCATTTCTTTTTCTTGGAGATGGTCTTGATCACTACCTCCTGTACAATGTCATGAACCTCCCTTCATAGTTCCTCAGGCACTCTATCAGATCTAATCCCTTGAATCTATTTGTCACTACCACTGTTTAATTGCAAAGTATTTGATTTAGGTCATACCTAGATGGTCTAGTGCTTTTTCCTACTTTCTTCAATTTAAGTCTGAATTTGGCAGTAAGGAGTTCATGATCTGAGCCACAGTCAGCTCCTGGTCTTGTTTGTGCTGACTGTACAGAGCTTCCCTGCACCAAAAAATTGATGCTTTTGAACTGTGGTGTTGGAGAAGACTCTTGAGAGTCCCTTAAACAGCAAGGAGACCAAGCCAGTCCATCCTAAAGGAAATCCGTCCTGAATATTTAATGGAAGGTCTGATGCTGAAGCTGAAACTCTAATACTTTGGTCACCTGATGCACAGAAATGACTCACTGGAAAAGACACTGATGCTGGGGAAGATTTAAGGCGGGAGGAGAAGGGGATGACAGGGGATGAGATGGTTGGATGGCATCGCAGACTCAATGGACATGTTTTTGAGTCAACTCCAGGAGTTGGTGATGGACAGGGAGGCCTGTCGTGCTGCAGTTCATGGGGTCGCAAAGAGTCAGATATGAGTGATTGACTGAACTGAACTGGTGAAAAGGACAATTTTTGGGTGTTAGTTCTAGAAGGTCTTTTAGGTCTTCATAGAATCATTCCACTTCAGCTTCTTCAGCATTGTGGTTGAGGCATAAACTTATATTAACTCTGAAATTGAATTGTCTGCCTTGGAAAGGAACAGAGGTCATTCTGTCGTTTTTGAGGTTGCATCAAAGTACTGCATTTTGGACTCTCTTGTTGACTGCGAAGGCTACTCCATTTCTTCTAAGGGATTTTTGCCCACAGTAGTAGATAAAATGGTCATGAGTTAAATTTGTGCATTCCAGTCCATTTTAGTTCGCTGATTCTTAAAATGTTGATGTTCACTCTTGCCATCTCCTGTTTGACCACTTTCAATTTACCTTGATTCATGGACCTAATACTCCAGGTTCCTATGCAATATTGCTCTTTACATCATTGGACTTTACTTCCATCACCAGTCACTGCGCATTGTTTTTGCTTTGGCTCTGTCTCTTCATCCTTTCTGGAGCTATTTCTCCACTCTTCTCCAGTAGCATATTGGGCACCTACTGACCTGGGGAGTTCATCATTCACTGTCATATCTTTTTACCTTTTCATACTGTTCATGGGGTTCTCAAGGCAAAAATACTGAAGTGGTTTGCCATTCCGTTCTCCATCAGACCACGTTTTGTCAGAACTCTCCTCCATGATCTGTCCATCTTGGGTGGCCCTACATTGCCTGGTTCTCAGTTTCATTGAGTTAGACAAAGCTGTGGTCTGTGTGATCAGTTTGATTAGTTTTCTGTGATTGTGGTTTTCATTCTGTCTGCCCTCTAACAGATAAGGATAAGAGGTTTATTGAAGCTTCCTGATGGGAGAGACTGATTGTGGGTGATACTAGGTCTTGTTCTGATGGATACTAGGTCTTGTTCTGATGGGTGGAGTCACGCTCAGTAAATCTTTAATCCAATCTTCTGTTGATGGGCAGGACTGTGTTCCCTCCCTGTTGATTGACCTGAGACCAAACTATGGTGGAGGTAATGCAACCTCCTTCAAAAGGTCCCCTGCATGCACTGCAACAAAATTCTCCAAGCCAAGCTTCAACAGTATGTGAACTGTGATCTTCTAGATGTTCAAGCTGGATTTAGGAAAGGTAGAAAACAAAAATCAATTGCCAATATCCTTCGGATCATTGAAAAAGCAATAGAGTTCCAGAAAAACATCTGCTTCTGCTTTATTGACTATGCCAAAGCCTAGGACTGTGTTGGTGACAAACTGTGGAAAATTCTGAATGAGATGGAAATATTAGACCACCTGACTTGCCTCTTGAGAAATCTGTATGCAGGTCAGGAAGCAAAAGTTAGAACTGGACAACAAACTGGTTCCAAATCGGGAAAGGAGTAAGTCAAGGCTGCATTTTGTCACCCTGCTTATTTAACTTATATGCATGTCATGAGTCTTTGTGACCCCATGGACTATACAGTCCATGGAATTCTCCAGGCGAGAATACTGCAGTGGGTTGTCTTTCCCCTCTCCAGGGGATCTTCCTAACACAGGAATTGAACCCAGGTCTCCCACATTGCAGGCAGATTCTTTACCAGCTGAGCCACAAGGGAAGCCCAACTTACATACAGAGCACATCATATTAAATGCCCAGGTGTATGAAGCACAAGCTGGAATTAATATTGCCAGGAGAAATACCAATAACTTCAGATATGCAGATGAACCCACCCTTTGGCAGAAAGCAAAGAACTAATGACCCTCTTGATGAAAGTGAAAGAGGAGAGTGAAAAAGTTGGCTTAAAGCTTAACATTCAGAAAACTAAGATCATGGCATCTAGTCCCATCACTTAATGGCAAATAGATTAGGAAACAAGGGAAATAGTGACAGACTTTAAGTTTTTGGGTCCAAAGTCACTGCAGATGGTGCCTGCAGGCATGAAATTAAAAGATGCTTGTTCCTTGGAAGAAAAGCTACAATGAGATACCATTACACGCCAGTCAGGATGGCTGCTATCCAAAAGTCTACAAGCAATAAATGCTGGAGAGGGTGTGGAGAAAAGGGAACCCTCTTACACTGTTGGTGGGAATGCAAACTAGTACAGCCACTATGGAAAACAGTGTGGAGATTTCTTAAAAAACTGGAAATAGAACTGCCATATGACCCAGCAATACCACTTCTGGGCATACACACCGAGGAAACCAGATCTGAAAGAGACACGTGCACCCCAATGTTCATCGCAGCACTGTTTATAATAGCCAGGACATGGAAGCAGCCTAGATGCCCATCCGCAGATGAATGGATAAGGAAGCTGTGGTACATATACACCACGGAATATTACTCAGCCGTTAAAAAGAATTCATTTGAATCAGTTCTAATGAGATGGACGAAACTGGAGCCCATTATACAGAGTGAAGTAAGCCAGAAAGATAAAGAACATTACAGCATACTAACACATATATACGGAATTTAGAAAGATGGTAACGATAACTCTATATGTAAAACAGAAAAAGAAACACAGAAGTACAGAACAGACTTTTGAACTCCGTGGGAGAAGGTGAGGGTGGGATGTTTCAAAAGAACAGCATGTATATTATCTATGGTGAATCAGATCACTAGCCCAGGTGGGATGCATGAGACGAGTGCTCGGGCCTGGTGCACTGGGAGGACCCAGAGGAGTCGGGTGGAGAGGGAGGTGGGAGGGGGGATCGGGATGGGGAATACGTGTAACTCAATGGCTGATTCGTGTCAATGTATGACAAAACCCACTGAAATGTTGTGAAGTAATTGGCCTCCAACTAATAAAATAAAATTTAAAAAAATAAAAAAATAAAATAAAATAAAAAGTAGAGACATTGCTTTGTCAACAAAGGTCCATCTAGTCAAAGTCATGGTTCTTCCAGTAGTCACATATGAATGTGAGAGTTGGACTATAAAGAAACCTGAGCGCCAAAATATTGATGCTTTTGAACTGTGGTGTTGTAGAACACTCTTGAGTGTCCCTTGGACTGTGAGGTGATCAAACCAGTCTATTCGAAAGGAAATCAGTTCCAAATATTCATTGGAGGACTGATGCTGAAACTGAAACTCCAATACTTTGGCCACCTGTTGTAAAGAACGGACTCATTTGAAAAGACCCTGATGCTGGGAAAGATTGAAGTCAGGAGAATAAGGGGACAACAGAGGATGAAATTGCTGGATGGTATCACCGACCTGATGGATATGAGTTTGAGTAAGCTCCAGGAGTTGGTGATGGACAGGGAAGCCTGACGTGCTATAGTTCATGGGGTCCAAAGAGGCAGATATGACTGAGAGACTGAACTGAACTGATTCTTCTAAAGTTTAGTTATAACATGACCCTTAGTAGAAGTCCCAATTGGTTTATCTACAATACATTGAGCCAGTTATATTAGAGGATATTCCGAGCTTATAGGGGTGGTAGATTGCCTATACTGTGTGCTATATGATAACCCCATAGCATCTATTGCATTGTCAAACCTCATAATATCACTTCAGTGAAATATATCAAGAGTTACACCAATTAGGAACAATAAGGATTACAAAAACTTCACATCTTTCATGTTTGCCGTCAAATGAATTTGTTGAGTAATTATGTAGAAATTTTTAGCTTATGGGGCGTTTTGAATTTTGGAAGTATAATTAAAGCAGTGTAGACCAGTGTGTTATGGCATGTAACACAGCACAGCACAGCAGACCGTAAGATAACTTATATGTCCTGAACAGTAAATGTTAAAACAGTCACTGTAAACATCTCACATATCAGCCTGTCAAAAATATTTAGGTACCATTTGGAACTTATCATTAGTCTGCATACTATACATGACACATTACAAACGTTCAGATATATGTGCCCACCTGCTATTAAATTGAAAGTGTCTGCTTTTCATTTAGTGATAACATATTTAGGTATATTTTTAACTATACAAAGAGTGTTTTTATTCCTGGCTTTAAAAAGTTTAAAATACACAGCAAGTTGTGATGTATATTTTCACTTGTTTTCCATGCTTAGTTTCTAGTCAGAGAATATTCATGGATACAAAACAACAGTGGGGAACTAGACTGAAAAGTGTGATTTGAATCATTGAAATCAACATTCAGGTGGAGGTCTAGAGTGATTAGTGTTCTGCGTTCTACTTGAGGTACTGCCTCTCTCTTCAGGATTAAACACCAAACTGTTACATGCAAGACCCAGGTATTATACAGAGTTGGACTTTCTAGGATGTCCATTTGATTCCATATAGCACTGAAGTATCATTTTCAACCTCAAAATCTTTACATCTTTTCATAGATGATTTCTTGGGATAATGCAATTGCAACAATAATGGAATAATAATGCTAGTTGCCAAAAATAGTCAGCATCACCTATGCATTAAGCACTATTCTTGATTCTTGGGATATTTGATTTAAAATTTCTACCATCTATATGTATAGAATTATTAATATCTAAATATTGCATACAAACAGCCTTTCCTACAAGAGCAAAGACCAGATCACACAGATAAAACTGGACACATTCAGTTGGGGAAAAGATTCTGTATTTATTTGTGGTCTCAAAATTCAGATTATTTTGCCTCCTTACTATGGAGCTACTTAAACTAGGAATTTATTTGGTCAACAGTAGGCTATCACCAAAACATAATACATGATTGTTCTAATTACTCATTTTATTTGTTTAGTAGCTTAGCAAGGCATTTCACATGTGTTCATAAAAGGACTAAGGGAAAATTCAAAATTTTCCTGTAATTTCTTTTTGAGTCCTATTTTAACCAACAAAAGGAATAAAGTTAAAAAGGTAACTATCAGAAATATTCCAAATTAACATTAAAACATGTTAATAAGCTCCATTTCTAAAGTAAGAAAACAGCAAGAGGATGAGAGTGTTGACTATTCATTGAGTAAGCTGGACCTTCTAAAGCAGTAAAGCAATAAATAAGACTGTGAACTAAGCAGGCTTGGCATATAAGGAATAAAGCTCATTCAAGATAGAAAATTCTGAAACAAGAGATCAAGAAGAATAGAAACTATGGGACTCCTATATGTATGCTCTTCCTCTGTTAACTAATCCACATAATACTTTAGCAAGTAAGTAAACATTAATCTTCCCAATTTGTAGTTAAGAAAACTGTGAGATTCTGTGAAATCAAGTCATTTGTTCAAGCCTCCAGCTTAAGTTTGTTGAAAAGCCAAAATCTCTAGGCAAATAACACAAGCTCATGCAATGACTAAATTCATCTTTTGTGCGAATGGGTAATATGGATTGGATCTTCTCAAGGATTGAAATAACTAACACAATTTTGCACACTCAAAACCTAATTCCAAAGTATCTCAAAGAGCACTACTGATAGAACTGAATACGTTTTTAAAATAATTTGTGTCACTGATCTCTCACTGTTTAAAAAAAAAATGATATTTAGGTGAAAAATAATAAAGTGATTTAAGGAGCAAGCTACTATTTAGTTGCAGTGAGAGATAAATTTTTGGGGCTCCAAAATCACTGCAGATGGTGACTGCAGCCATGAAATTAAAAGACACTTGCTCCTTGGAAGAAAAGCTATGACCAACATTGACAGCATATTAAAAAGCAGAGACATTACTTTACCAACAAAGGTCTGTCTAGTCAAGGCTATGGTTTTTCCAGTAGTCACATGTGGATGTGAGAGTTGGACTATAAAGAAAGCTGAGTGGCAAAGAATTAATGATTTTGAACTGTGGTGTTGGAGAAGACTCTTGAGAGTTCCTTGGACTGCAAGGAGATCCATCCAGTTCATCCTAAAGGAGATCAGTCCTGGGTGTGCATTGGAAGGACTGATGTTGAAGCTGAAACTCCAATAATTTGGCCACCTGATGCGAAGAGCTGACTCATTTGAAAATATCCTGATGCTGGGAAAGATTGAAGGCGGGAAGAGAAGGGGGTGACAGAGGATGAGATGGTTGGATGGTATCACCAACTTGATGGACATGAGTTTGAGTAGGCTCCGGAGTTGGTGATGGACAAGGTGGCCTGGCATGCTGCAGTCCATGGGGTCACAAAGACTCGGACATGACTGAGCGACTGAACTGAACTGAATCAGTTGTAGAATTGAGAACAGAGATCTCCTTACTCCTTGTCCAGAACCCCATTCATTTCTTTGAATTTGGAGTGTGTCACCTAATTCTTGTCAGTTCAGTCACCGTATCTTCATCTTGAAAATTGTCTTCACAGATATAAGTGGACTCATTATTAGAAAAAATGCAGAGTAGTGTAAAATTTTGCTTCTGTACAAACATTCCAATTTAAAAGTAAACCATTTCTCCCAAATTTAAGTACAGTTTTCAATGACTTAATATGTTTTGTTAATTTAAAATAAAACTTCCATTTTTTCTCAGTTGTTCTTAGAATAAAAAATTAATACAATACCAATTTTAATGTTTCTTAGTGTAGATAAAAGAAGGAAAACTTATCATTTTAGATCTTTGCTAATGATTTGAATGTCCCTTAGTAATATGAATACTCTTGGGTGAGAATAAAATTATTTTGATTCATAATAATTATAAAAAGTGTTAATAAAGAATGGTAACATAGAAAAGAAACTGTCAAAAGTTTTAAAATATTTTATTGATTAATAAGATCTACATTTACTGAAACTCCCCATGTCTAAACATGGCACTAGAGAGAGAGAGATGAAGATATATCATCTCTCACCCCTGCTTCAAAGGCATTCCCAATCCTGTAGAAATCTTTGTCAAATGCCTACTATGCACTGGTGTCCATGAAAGATACTTTATATTTTATATTTTTAAAAAAGGTAAAAGTAGAAATAGCTATCACCAAGAAATAGCTATCAACCCACAAAAAATCAGTGAAAGGTAGTTTTCAGACACCCGTTGAGTGTTCACCACACTGATTATCCCCTTGTGAAGGCAACAGAGAAGGGGATGAAGAGCAAGTCCAGATGAACTCTGGCAGAGGTAAACAGTGAGTGGCAGAGATAGTACAAGGTTTGAAGAATGAGATGGGAAACTGCAGTTGTCCAGGTAAGAAATTACCTAAGGTAGGAAGGAGCATATTGTAATTTTGAGTCCCTGGAAGTCAAGCAGTGTCCTGAGTATAAGGAAAAAGTGCAAGATTTTCACCATGAAGTTTGAAGTCAGTAGATTTGGGTTTTAGGCATTACTCTGTCATCTTCACTTTTTTAACATATTCCTTTCGTTGTTTTTTGTTGTTGTTTAGTCACTAAGTTGTGTCTGACTCTTTTGGGTTCATGCAAAATTGAAGAAAGTGGGGGAAACCAATAGACTATTCAGGTATGACTTAAACCAAATATCTTATAACTATACAGTGGAAGTGAGAAATAGATTTAAGATCTGATAGACAGAGTGCCTGATGAACTGTGGACAGAGGTTCGTGACATTGTACAGGAGACAGGGATCAAGACCACCACCAAGAAAAAGAAATGCATAAAAGCAAAATGGTTGTCTGAGGAGGCCTTATAAATAGCTGTGAAAAGAAGGGACGTGAAAAGCAAAGGAGGAAAGGAAAGATATACCCATTTGAATGCAAAGTTCCAAAGAATAGCAAGGAGAGAAAAGAAAGCCTTCCTTAGCAATCAATGCAAAGAAATAGAGGAAAACAATAGAATAGGAAAGACTAGAGAGCTCTTCAAGAAAATCAGAGATACCGAGGGAACATTTCATGCAAAAATTGGCTCAATAAAGGACAGAAATGTTATGGACCTAACAGAAGCAGAACATATTGAGAAGAGGTGGCAAGAATACACAGAAGAACTATACAAAAAAACTTTTGATGACCCAGATAACCATGATGGTGTGATCACTCACCTAGAGCCAGACATCCTGGAATGTGAAGTCAAGTGGGCCTTAGGAAGCATCACTACGAACAAAGCTAGTGGAGGTGATGGAATTCCAGCTCAGCTATTTCAAATCCTAAAAGATGATGCTGTGAAAGTCCTGTACTCAATATGCCAGCAAGTTTGGAAAACTCAGCATTGGCCACAGGACTGGAAAAGGTCAGTTTTCATTCCAATCCCTAAGAAAGGCAATGCCAAAGAATGATCAAACTACCACACAATTGCACTCATCTCACATGCTAGTAAAGTAGTGCTTAAAATTCTCCAAGCCAGGCTTCATTAATACGTGAACTGTGAACTTCCAGATGTTCAAGCTGGTTTTAGAAAAGGCAGAGGAACCAGAGATCAAATTGCCAACATCTACTGGATCATCGAAAAAGCAAGAGAGTTCCAGAAAAACATCAATTTCTGCTTTATTGACTATGCCAAAGCCATTGACTGTGTGGATCACAATAAACTGTGGAAAATTCTGAAAGAGATGGGAATACCAGACCACCTGACCTGCCTCTTGAGAAACCTCTATACAGGTCAGGAAGCAACAGTTAAACTGGTCATGGAAAAACAGACTGGTTCCAAATAGGAAAAGGAGTGCATCAAGGCTATATATTGTCACCCTGCTTATTTAACTTATGTGCAGAGTACATCATGAGGAACTCTGGGCTGGAGAAGGCACAAGCTAGAATCATGATTGCCAGGAGAAATATCAATAACCTCAGATATACAGATGACACCACCCTTATGGCAGAAAGTGAAGAAGAATTAAAGAGCCTCTTGATGAAAGTGAAAGAGGAGAGTGAAAAAAGTTGACTTAGAGCTCAACATTCAGAAAGCTAAGATCATGGCGTCTGGTCCCATCACTTCATGGGAAATAGATGGGGAAACAGTGGAAACAGTGGCTGACTTTATATTTTTGGGCTCGAAAATCACTGCAGGTGGTGATTGCAGCCATGAAATTAAAAGACCCTTTACTCCTTGGAAGGAAAGTTATGACCAACCTAGACATCATATTAAAAAGCAGAGACATTACTTTACCAAAAAAGGTAAAGGTCAAGGCTATGGTTTTTCTAGTAGTCATGTATGGAATGTGAGAGTTGGACTATAAGGAAAGCTGAGTGCAGAAGAATTGATGCTTTTGAATTGTGGTGTTGGAGAAGACTCTTGAGAGTCCCTTAGACTGCAAGGAGATCCAGCCAGTCCATCCTAAAGGAGATCAGTCCTGGGTGTTCATTGGAAGGACTGATGTTGAAACTGAAACTCCAATACTTTGGCCACTTGATACGAAGAACTGACTCATTTGAAAAGACCCTGATGTTGAAAAAGATCGAAGGCAGGAGGAGAAGGGGATGACAGAGGATGAGATGGTTAGATGGCATCACTGACTAAGTGGACGTAAGTTTGGGTAACGCTGGGTGTTGGTGATGAACAGGGAGACCTGGCATGCTGTGGTTCATGGGGTCGCAAAGAGTTCTACACAACTGAGCGACTAAACTGAACTGAACTGAAACCTTGAGACAAATATGGCAACTAGAAGAAAGCAAAGGTTGCACATGATTACGGTTCCAATTTGGGAGAAAGAATAGCAATGCCCTATTATTTCATGTTGGGTATTTAGCATAAAATCTGAAGTCAGTAATGAGCCAATTTGAAACTGCAGAAAGGTGTCTTGAGTGACAAGTAGCGGTGGCTCCAAGGGGCTGTGCTTCTTTATGTCTCAGTGTGGAAAGAATACAAGAGGCAAAATGATAAGAAGTGATTTATTAGGGTAGGATGATTGTGAGGCTTACAAAGAGGCAGGGAAGGATACTACCCCAAGAACTTAGTGGGCTACAGTTTTATAATCAAAGGAAAATTGGGGAGGGGAGATCATGTTTTCCTCATCTTAAGTGGATGTTAAGCTTCTGTTATCAGCTCCTCCCCTTCCTCCATGTCATGTGGAGGAGTTTTCTTGCACCTGCATGGTCAGACTGAGACTGTCATAGCGATATGGAAATGATCAAAACATATACTAAAATATGGTAAATCATTCCAGGTTTCAGTATAATGTCACATTTTCTTTGTGTTTTGCTTTTAGAGTATGTAGTAAAGCATATCCTAGGAATCATTAACTTACTGACCTCACTGGGCAGGATGTGGTTCTTGTTCTACCCTTATTTTATTATCTGGGAGTATGTGTTATGCTTCTGTTCCATGGTTTTGTTGCAAAGCAAGCCTGCTTGGTTTTGTGGTTAAGCAAATTTGCTTTCTTGAGTGATCAAAGCCCCCCTGTACTTTTTTAAAATTTGTAATCCCTTAGTGGGGTTAACTATTGATACTTAATTACCTACCCTGTCCCTTTGCCCTGTCCTTATCAATTTCACTAATTTTTCTAAGCTTTATCACACATGTAAAGTCCTGATCTTAATAGCTTGAACACTAGAATAAATTAAGTCCCAATTCAAGGCGTGGGTGAACCACTTAAGAGTAGCAGAATTCAGGAAGTTATAACTTGTATGAACCTGCCTTTCTAATTTGGAATATTAGGATATTAATACTGGATTGTTATGAATATTAAGGTAGACATTTCAGATAAAATGCAGATTAGTATTAAGCTAGCATCAAAGGCTCAAGAATCATAAATCATTACTGAAATTCAGGTCACATAGTACTTGGTAATGGTTACAAGTTTGGGTTGGATTTTCTTGGACAACAAAACCCTGAACTCATAGAATAAATCAACAAACAATGGTTAACAAACTAGTTGAATTACTGGTTTATATTAAATAATGACAGAATTATTCCCTTAGGAAACTGTCTACAACATAACTCATGACCTTGTTTATATGTTTATATGAGATGAATCCTAGTTATCAGTTTATTTTAAAAGTTATATTGCATAATGAAAATAGCAATGACTGTGAAAGCTGATGTACTTCATTTGCATTCCTAATCTCTCACTACCTATTGACTTTTAATTAATTTCTTAGTTTCTTCATTTGTAAAATGACAATGAAAATAATCCCTGCTTTCTAGAATTGTTGTATGGATTATACTGAATTAAATAGTATTTTTAAAAACAGAGTAGGGAAAAATAGCAGTTGTTATGTGTGTGATTGTCAAGTGAATTATTCCTAACACTGTGCTTATAGTTTCTACTCAATAAAAGATAAAAAACAGAGAGGAGATTGAGAAAGAACCAGAGAACACACACACACAAGGTGAGAATGAACTAAGACCCAAGCCAAGAGAATCACAATTCAGGAAATAGAATGTTAAATATTCATTAATGCAGTCAATAACTTAAGAATCTCATTCTTACTGTTTAGGATAGTAAAGATGGCAATTAAGGGATTATGCTATTAAAGTTATCTAATTTACAGATAATGCTATTTCCTTTAACTTTGCTAGGTAAGCAAAATTTGGCTATAACAATTCACTTTATTAGACTCAGCCATTTAATAGAAACCAATACTCAAGATAAAGGGCCCCAGAAATTGAGTATAGAACCCCAAAGGTCACCAGATCATCCTCTGCAAGATCACTCATGTAAACACTAGAAGAATTACAAAAATTGGAATTGCAAAAATAACTGCTTCCTATATAATTATGTATCTGAATTGTATAGGTAAAAATATGATTTGAGGGACTGTGCCTACCTTTAATTTTAGAGAAGTTTGTGATTTTCTTCAATTAATATGAAAGCTCAGGTAATAAACATTGAAAAACGTTGGCATTTTTTTTTTCCTCCCCACCAACTTCATGACCTAATTTAAATTCAAAAGGTTTTGAGGCATTCAAGATGAGCCATTATTTTGCATATGGGGCTGGAAAGTGGAATAACAGTATCCCTATTGTATGAGAAAATGAGATAAATCCAAGTTGCTTTGTGTTTATAAAGTAGCAATGAGCTAAAAAATCTCACAGTCAGATGCACAGAGAGAACTTTCTGCAAGAAATTTTAAATCTCACTCTTCAGTAAGGAGTCATTTTGGGGAATACTTTTACATTTCCCAACACTCTTTTTCGACAATGTCTTTTCTTACTCTCATTTTTAAAATTCATATGACAGTTTCTAATATGACCTATTGTCTTTAAATCTTCCCCTGATAGCAGGAGTTTGAATAAGTTCATCATCTTAGACTTAAACACCATGATCTTCTATACATTTAAAAAAGAATTTATCAGTGGTTATTTGAGAGACAGAATGTAACTATTGCATTGGAATTTGGCGGATATTCTCTATTCAAAAACCTTTTAAAAATGAGCAATAGACAGAATTTGAAAGCCCAATAACTGTATCCACATGATGGCATGAGATAATTTTGTGGCCTAAATATACCCTCGATTTATTAGAGAGGAAAAAACATAGTTTACCAGTCTTCTTTTTCAGTCAGCATTTCCATCAAACTGAAGACAGAAAAGCAAAACAAGTAGACACAGCAGCAACCTGTGTTTACTGGATATGGAGTCATCAAGGTATGTTTACACTCATAGGACATTGCATTGCATTCATTAGTTTTGGAACCCTACAGAACGCCTGTGGAGGTACCAGGGCATGCACTTGGCTTATCCTATTTTCCTTGATTACTTGCTAAACCTCTACTCACACTTACCATTACCCTTGAGTGATTTAAGCATTCCCCAGGAATAATGACATCCATAAATTATTGTGATCACCTTTCTGTATAAATATGTCACTGTTAAACCAACATAACTTGCAGAAAAATTACACCCTGATATTGATTTTATTTACCTAATATTCAAAGTGAGAGAGTAGAAAAATGCATCTGAGGTTACAGTATCCTCTGGTAACATATTAGGTTAAATAAGGAGAAACAATTGTGGAAATTTAAGTTATATTCAGAGGCTAAAGAAAAATAAAAATTGAAAAGCTTGGATTGGTGTATCCTGCCACTCTTCATTCTTAGAAGATTCATAAAAATTTGGAAGACAAGGCCATGTTTCTAACAAATCTCTCCCAAAATCCTAATGAAAAAGCATATTAATTTTCTGACAAGACACATTCAAAATTACATCATGTAAGTAGAGATTTTCATATTTATTCATATGTATATTAAAAATTGTCATCAGTATCTTATATTAGGAGCACATCACCATTCACAAGTTTTTAGTATTTGTAGGTAATTCTGTGAGGTACCACACATCCAATTACTCAATATGCATATATACATCCATCCATCCACACAAATATACATTCGCACACACACATACATACCCTGTGCTTCCTCTGTATTCCCACTGCTAACAGATTGGTTTGGGCTTTCAGCATCTATCTTTTTTCTGATCAATAAGCTCCTAGATTATAGCTGGCCTGAAGACTTTCTCCAACTAGTCCATTCTCTATACCTCTAGTAATATTAGCTTTCTAGAAAACAGTGTTTATAAGGACTTATTTAATGATTCTTCTTTGACTGTAAGATAAATCCTCAGCACCCCAACAGATAAGGCACACAAGATTCTCTGTAACTATTCAAAATTCTGTTAGAAAATTCTCTGTTCAGTATCTCCTGCTTCCCGTTCTCCATCCATATGCAGTTTTCTCCAGCTATAGCAATCTGCTTATTCCCCATATATGCCCAGTTCTTTTGAACCTGCAAGGTTCGTCAGAGATTATACATTCCCTCTAGAAGTATTTACCCATAAAAACTCTTATTAGATGTTACTTTCCTAGCTTATATATCACTGCCTCTTACATATATATAGGAATATTTATGAATTTTTAATATATAGATTTTCAATATATATATTATATATATATATATATAAAGCTTTCTGGTGTTTCCTTCTGAGACCCCAAGTAGACTAAGTTACCTGCATAAGAAGTCATATTTGTTTTCAATTTTTAGCACATTTTACAATATATTGTGACCAAGTTCATACTTGAGACTTCTGTCAAAACAATGAGTTTGTGGGAGAGACTTAATTTTCCTAAACCACAGCTGCACTGACTTTTTGTTTCTGGTCTGGGTGCACAATATCTGCTGTAAGTGAAATAAAACATACCTTTAAAAAAATGCTTTAACATTCTCACACACAGAAGAGCAGTTTTGTCTTCTGATGCAAAATTTTGGTCTTCCGTGACTTCACAAGCAGGGATTTGGTAAAATATCAAGTTAAAAATGAGGTTTCACAAAGCACTCAGAAAAATTTGAAAAAAATTCTTAGTCCCTAATAAGACCTTAAGTTTGTTCAAAATGACCTGTAGGTTATATAAAGTATTATTAGGTTTTACAACCAAATATCTTGGGTGGGGGCTAGTTAGCTAAATCTTGAAGGAGAGATAAATGGTTCTCTTAAATTCTCTTTTACATAGTACATGGTGCTGCAGTGGATCCCTCTGGGTACCTGACAAACAGTACTTCAAGAAAATGAATATGTAAGGAAGCACTATAGCAGGCAAGATTTGTAATCTTACCATGTTTTCTTCCTAAGTTACAGTTGGAACTTTCCACACAAAACACTGAAATTTCTGCTTGATAGCAATACTAATGAAAATGTATTGAAGCATATTTTAGGTGTCAGCTTTCAAAGTATAAAATCAAATCCAATTGACTTTATGTTTAATTTTATTAAAATTCCAGTTGCTGTAATGATCTTTTGTTTAATGACTCTGGCAGTGTTGAGGACCTTTCTGCTCAACGTTTACCATCATTACCTGACAGTTCATTAGAAATGCAGAGCCCAGATCTTACCTCAGATCTACTGCAGATAAGAGTCTGTTTTGTAGCAGGATCTTCAGTTGATTCAAATGCACATTGTTTGTTTGTTTTTAATTATTTTATATTGTACTATAGTTGGTCTTCCTTGGTGGCTCAGACAGGAAAGAATCCACCTGCAGTGCAGGAGATCGGGGTTCAATCCCCGGACTGGAGATCCCCTGGAGCAGGGCATGGCCACCCACTCCAGTATGCTTGCCTGGAGAATTCAACGGACAGAGGAGCCTGGTGGCCTACAGTCCATGGGGTTGCAGAGTCAGACACGACTGAGTGGCGAAGCACAGCACGTAGTTGATTTCCAATGTTGTGTTAATTTCATGTGTACGGCAAAGTGACTGAGTTACACAAATACATATATCTATTCTTTTTCAAATTCTTTTCCTGTTTAGGTTATTACAGATTACTGAGTGGAGTCCTATGTTCTAAACAGTAGGTCTCTGTTGGTTTTCTATTTTAAGTATAGTAGTGTGTATATGTCATTAAATTTTAAGAGGTACTGATGTAAGCTGTCACCAAGCATAATTTTCTGGATTCTAGTAGTTTGAAACTACCTTAGACTGTGAGGTTTAAAATGAAATAGTAAATATTCAATCATAACACACTAAAATAAAATATTTGTTGCATAATTTTGCAATGTTTTGACCACCAAATCGTAGTTACCTTAACCAGTCAAATAATTTTATCTGTAGCTCTTTTTGGATCACACTTCCTACTTTGCATTTTATCTATGTACAAACCTCATTTACTGAACAGTGTTTTGAAATACCTGAATATAGGAATTATTTAATGCTACGTAAGAACTAGAAAACAGTAGGCTATCCAACATTCAGAATTTACAATTAATGTTGTAGGTCTCTGATTCACTGGAAAGATAAATATTATTAATATTTTATTAGTTATCCTGAAATATTTGTTTTATATATTAAATAGCATGCTTTAATATGTTTTATAAAGTATAGGTAGTATATTAAGTACTCATAAATACTTGTTAAATATGTATTATTAATATCATTTATAGTTTTAGTAATTTAATTTATGCATGTATTCAAAAAAATTATTTATTATCTACTCTGTGCCAAGTTCTATGTGCTTGGGAAATAGCAATGAACAAGACAGCCAAAAGTTTCTTACATTTTAGTGTGAAAAACAGAAAAACATATAAAAAAACTTTACAGTAAATTCCTCTGAAGGGAAAAATAAAGCAGCAAGAGTGATAAGGGGATGAGAGAATGTGGGGCAGGGTAGGGGGTAGGGTTGCCCATTGAGCTTCATAAGCAGCAGAATCTAAGAGTGAGGGTTAACCTTACATGTGTGAGATTTTTAAGGTGGTGGATCTACTTTGAGATAAAGACATAAAATAATCAATCCTGATTATCTCAATACAGACGAAGGTCACAAACCTATGACTATTAGAAACTTGAGAGAGAACGTAGGTTCCTTCTGTGATAACAGAGTTCTGGCACCGTTTTCACTTTGGCAGTGGTGACAGGGAGTACCCAGACTCCACAGATTTGTTAGGTCCCAACTTGAATCATATTCCTGAAAGCATTTCCTTTTCTGTATATTATGTGAACCTCACTTTAAAACATGAGTCAGACATTGTTTCTAATTCATATTGAGGAAACCAGTGACAGTTTTAATTCACTTATCTTTAGCTAGTGACTGATGTTTGCTAACATAGAGGCAAGCTTCAGACTACAGTGTCTACACTGAAATAAATGTGTGTCACCTACCTAGAATGTGGCCCAAAACTTACCTTTAATTCATATGGTTAGGTATACACAGTGTAAGAAAGAGAGGCATCCTTTCTGCTGTCATGAATTAAAATCTTCTCGTCCTTGAATCAAAATCTTTTCAGGATTTCCCTCAAGGTATTGCAAGTCTATTGGTTACAAAACCATAGTGATTCATTCATTTCCACTCTCAGAAGTCTTTCTGGATTTGTGGAAATGAAATCCATTTTATTAGGCAGGAATATAAGGTAAAGGGGCAGAGGTGAATTACAACAGAAATACATTTTGAGGAGGGGAGTTATCTAGAGTATCCAAAACAGCACACAGCATATGCATCTGCACACTTAGACTGTAAGCAGGTTATGACTTCTTCCCACTTATTTACCTTTAAAGCAGTCAGGCCAAGTGAGAAGCTAAGCAGGAGGGACAGAAAGGTTAACCGTGTCACAAAGGAGGCATCCGGCCTCAACATTTCTAAATGGAGCACTCATTATCTTATCTACATGAGACAGAAGAAATCTCTGCCTCCTTGTTCCTCTGCTTACATATCAAACATTTTAAATAGCCTCTGGTGACACAAGAGCCCTGGAAAATTCCTGATACAGAGCATAACTAGATGGTATATCTTGGCTTTACAGATTCTCCAGGTGAAGTGTCTGCCTCTGCTCTCTTTCATACTGCACCTTGAGGAATATTCTCAATGTTTTCTTGTGTAACAGTTAATGTATCAGGGACAAGCAGTGCCTACCTTGGCTACAAATAGTTTACCTGCACAAATGTGAAAGATAATGAGAATTGTCAGTCCTGGACATTGCCAAACAGCAACTGACTGTGGAACTCCCTAGTTGCCAGTTCTACTGAAATTACCCTCAGTCGGGGAGTCATGCAATTAGTAGTCCCCTAATACTTCTAACATTATTCTATGACGGCCATGTAAGTGCCAAGTGAAATTAAAATGACAGTTTAACTCCCTTAATAAGTCCCAGTGTTTTTATTTATAGTCTAATCCATCATAATCATTTATATCCCACCTTTTTTATTCATTGGAAGATACTTGGAGACTAAATAGGAAAAATCCAAGATCAGTGTAAATTGCATTTTATTAGATGTATCAGTTCAGTTCGCTCAGTCGCTCAGTTGTGTCCAACTCTTTGTGACCCCATGAATTGCAGCATGCCAGGCCTCCCTGTCCATCACCAACTCCGGAGTTTACTCAAACTCATGCCCATATTGAGTCAGTGATGCGATCCAGCCATCTCATCCTCTGTCATCCCTTTCTCCTCCTGCCCCCAATCCCTCCCAGCATCAGGGTCTTTTCCAATGAGTCAACTCTTCACATGAGGTGGCCAAAGTATTGGAGTTTCAGCTTCAGCATCAGTCCTTCCAATGAACACCCAGGACTGATCTTCTTTAGGACAGAATGGTTGGATCTCCTTGCAGTCCAAGGGACTCTCAAGAGTCTTCTCCAACACCACAGTTCAAAAGCATCAATTTTTCGGTGCTCAGCTTTCTTCACAGTCCAACTCTCACATCCATTCATGACCACTGGAAAAACCATAGCCTTGACCAGATGGACCTTTGTTGGCAAAGTAATGTCTGCTTTTTAATATGCTGTCTAAGTTGGTCATAACTTTCCTTCCAAGGAGTGGCATCTTTTAATTTCATGGCTGCTGTCAACATCTGTAGTGATTTTGGAGCCCCAAAATATAAAGTCTAACACTGTTTCCACTGTCTCCCCATCTATTTCCCATGAGGTGATGGGACCAAATGCCATGATCTTAGTTTTCTGAATGTTGAGCTCTAAGCCAACTTTTTTCACTCTCCTCTTTCACTTTCATCAAGAGGCTTTTTAGTTCCTCTTCACTTTCTGCCATAAGGGTGGTGTCATCTGCATATCTGAGGTTATTGATATTTCTCCTGGCAGTCTTGATTCCAACATGTGCTTCTTCCAGACCAGCGTTTCTCATGATGTATTCTGCACATAAGTTAAATAAGCAGGGTGACAATATACAGTCTTGATGTACTCCTTTTCCTATTTGGAACCAGTCTGATTTTTCATGTCCAGTTTAACTGTTGCTTCCTGACCTGCATACAGGTTTCTCAAGAAGCAGGACAGGTGGTCGGGTATTCCCATCTCCTTCAGAATTTTCCACAGTCTATTGTGATCCACACAGTCAAATTCTTTGGCATAGTCAATAAAGCAGAAATAGATGCTTTTCTGGAACTCTCTTGCTTTTTCGATGATCCAGTGGACATTGGCAATTTGATCTCTTGTTAGTCTTCCTTTTCTAAAACCAGCATGAAGATCTGGAAGTTCTCGGTTCACGCATTGCTGAAGCCTGGCTTGGAGACTTTGAGCATTATTTTACTAGCGTGTGAGATGAGTACAATTGTGCGGTAGTTTGAACATTCTTTGGGATTGCCTTTCTTAGGGATTGGAATGAAAACTGACCTTTTCCAGTCCTGTGGCCACTGCTGAGTTTTCCAAATTTGCTGGCATATTGAATGCAGCACTTTCACAGCATCATCTTTCAGGATTTGAAAGAGCTCAACTGGAATTCCATCACATCCACTAGCTTGTTCATAGCGATGCTTTCTAAGGCTCATTGACTTCACTTTCCAGGATGTCTGGCTCTAGGTTAGTGATCACACCATTGTGATTATCTGGGTCGTGAAGATCTTTTTTGTACAGTACTTCTGTGTATTCTTGCCACCTTTTCTTAATATTTTCTGCTTCTGTTAGGTCCATACCATTTCTGTCCTTTATTGAGCTCATTTTTACATGAAATTTTCCCTTGGTATCTCTAATTTTCTTGAAGAGATCTCTAGTCTTTCCCATTTTGTTGTTTTCCTCTATTTCTTTGCACTGATCACTGAGGAAGGCTTTTTTATCTCTCCTGCCTATTCTTTGGAAATCTGCATTCAAATGGGTATATCTTTCCTTTTCTCCTTTGTTTTTTGCTTCTCTTCATTTCACAGCTACTTGTAAGGCCTCCTCAGACAACCATTTTGCCTTTTTGCATTTCTTTTCCATGGGGATGATCTTGATTCCTGTCTCCTGTACAATATCATGAACCTCCGTCCACAGTTCATCAGGCACTCTGTCTATCAGATCTAGTCCCTTAAATCTATTTCTCACTTCCACTGTATAGTCATAAGGGATTTGATTTAGCTCATACCTGAATGATCTAGTGGTTTTCCCTACTTTCTTCAATTTAAGTCTGAATTTGGCAATAAGGAGTTCATGATCTGAGCCACAGTCAGCTCCCGGCCTTGTTTTTGCTGACTGTATAGAGCTTCTCCATCTTTGGCTGCAAAGAATATATCAATCTAATTTCGGTGTTGATCATCTGGTAATGTCCATATGTAGAGTCTTCTCTTGTGTTGTTGGAAGGGAGTGTTTGCTATGACCAGTGCGTTCTCCTGGCAAAAGTCTATTAGCCTTTGCCCTGCTTTATTCCATACTCCAAGGCCAAATTTGCCTGTTACTCCAGGTGTTTCTTGACCTCCTACTTTTGCATCCCAGTCCCCTGTAATGAAAAGGACATCTTTTTTGGTTGTTCTAAAAGGTCTTGTAGGTCTTCATAGAACCGTTCAACTTCAGCTTCTTCAATGTTACTGGTTGGGGTATAGGCTTGGATTACCATGATACTGAATGTTTTGCCTTGGAAATGAACAGAGATCATTCTCTTGTTTTTGAGATTGCCTCCAAGTACTGCATTTCAGACTCTTTTGTTGACTATGATGGCTACTCCATTTCTTCTAAGGGATTCCTGCCCACAGTAGTAGATATAATGGTCATCTGAGTTAAATTCACCCATTCCAGTCCATTTTAGTTTGCTGATTCCTAGAATGTCGACATTCACTCTTGCTATCTCCTGTTTGACCACTTCCAATTTGCCTTGATTCACGGACCTAACATTCCAGGTTCCTATGCAATATTGCTCTTTATAGCATCGAACCTTGCTTCTATCACCAGTCACATCCACAACTGGGTATTGTTTCTGCTTTGGCTCAGTGCCTTCAGTCTTTCTGGAGTTATTTCTCCACTGATCTCCAGTAGCATATTGGGCACCTACCGACCTGGAGAGTTCCTCTTTCAGTATCCTATCATTTTGCTTTCTCATACTGTTCATGGGGTTCTCAAGGCAAGAAATCTGAAGTGGTTTGCCATTCCCTTCTCCAGGGACCGCATTCTGTCAGACCTCTCCACCAGGACCCGACCGTCTTGCATGGCCCCACACGGCATGACTTAGTTTCATTGAGTTAGACAAGACCGTGGTCCTGTGATCAGATTGGCTAGTTTTCTGTGATTACGGTTTTAGTGTGTCTGCCCTCTGATGCCCTCTCGCAACACCTACCATCTTACTTGGATTTCTCTTACCTTGGACGTGGGGTTTCTCTTCACAGCTGCTGCAGCAAAGTGCAGCCACTGCTCCTTACCTCAGACGAGGGGTATCTTCTCACAGCCGCCCCTCCTGACCTTGAACGTGGAGTAGCTCCTCTTGTCCCTCCTGCATCCATGCAGAAGTTGCAGGAAAAAAAAAAAAAAAAGACACAAGAAATAGTTACTTTTATTTCTGCCAGGCCTTCAGAGCAAGATAATCTATGTATCTATGTACCTATCCCCTCTATCTATCATCTGTCTCCATATTTGTCATCATATAGCTATATAATGAGATTGATAAAGAAAGAAAAATAATTAAAATTAATAAGGAAATGCTAAATGGTAGACATCTGTACATGACTACTGGAAAAAAAGCCATAGCTTTGACTGTATGGACTTTTGTCAGCAAAGTGATGTCTCTGTTTTTGAATACGCTGTCTAGGTTTGTCATTGATTTCCTTCCAAAGAACAAGTATCTTTTAATTTCATGCTTGCAGTCTCCATGATTTTGTAGTCCAAGAGAATAAAATTTTTCACTGCTTCCACTCTTTCCCCTTCTATTTGCCATAAATGGTGGGATCAGCTGCCATGCTCTTAGTTTTTTGAATGTTGAGTGTTAAGCCAACTCTTTCACTCTCCTCTTTCACTTTCATCAAGGGGATCTTTAGTTCCTCTTCACTTTCTGCCTTTAGAGGGGTATCATCTCCATATATGAGGTTATTGATATTTCTCCTATCAATCTTGACAGCTTCCAATTCATCCAGTCTGACATTTGACATGATGTACTTTGCATAGAAGTTAAATAAGCAGGGTGACAATAAACTGCCTTGACATAATCCTTTCACAATTTGGAACCAGTCCATTGTTCCATGTCCAGTTCTAACTGTTGCTCCTTGACTCCCATTCAAGTTTCTAAGGAGGCAGCTAAGGTGGTCTGGTATTCCGATCTCTTTAAGGATTTTCCACAGTTTATTGTAATCCACATAGTCAAAGACTTCCATGTAGTCAAGGAAGCAGATATTTTTTTTCTGATACTCCCTTGCTTTCTCCACGAGACAACAAATGTTGGCAATTTGATCTCTTATTCCTCTGCTTCTTCAAAACCAGCTTGTACATCTGGAAGTTATTGGTTCACATGCTGCTGAAGCCTAGCTTGAAGGATTTTGACTATAACCTTCCAAGTATGTGAAATGGGAGCAATTGTAGGGTAGTTTGCACGTTTTTTGGCATTGTTTTTCTTTGGGATTAGAATTAAAATTGACTTTTTTCAGTCCTGTGGCCACTGCTGGATTTTCCAAATTGGCTGACATATTAAATACAGCACTTTAACAGCATCATTTTTTTTTCTTCAGATTTTAAATGGCTCAGCAGGAATTCTGCTACCTTCACTAGCTTTGTTGATTGTAGTGCTTCCTAAGGCCCACTTTACTTCACACTCAAGGATGTTGGGCTCTAGGAGAGTGGCCACACAGTCGTGGTTATCCAGGTTGTTAAAGCCTTTTTTAAAATAGTTCCTCTGTGTATTCTTACCACCTCTTCTTATCTCTTCTGCTTCTGTTAGATCCTTACCATTCCTGTCCTTTATTGGGCACATCCTTGCATGAAATATTCCATTAGCATCTCCAATTTTCTTGAAGAGATCTCTAGCCTTTCCCATTCTATTGCTTTCCTCTATTTCTTTGCATTGTTCATGTAAGAAGTCCTTCTTATCTCTCTTTGCTATTCTCTGGAACTCTGAATTCAGTTGGGTATATCTTACCCTTTCTCCCTGGCATTCTTTTGCTTTTCTTCTTTCCTTGACTATTTGTAATTTATGCTTATTATTGGTATCCTATGTCTTTCCTCTAGGTTTTTGAGACCATTTTGTTTTCTATGATTTTTACAGGGTATAAGGAAGTCCATTTTGTGTGCTCTCACATCTTCTGCATAGTTGTATAATAGATATAAGGATTAATTTATTTTGTTTCAGTTATTTACTGATTTCATTTTGTGAATGAAATGATAGATTTCATTTTTGTGATTTACAAACTGATGGAATCATAAACCTGAAAATAAATCAGGAGTGTCTTCAGAATCAGATCTTGGATTTTCTTTGTCTTTTTTCTTCCTTATCGTGGTATGGCTGACAAAAATTGTATAAATTTAGGTTGTACAGCATGGCTTTTTTAATGATGTAGAATGTGATTATTTAATATGTATTTGTTTATATTGTGAAGTGATTACCATAATCAAATTAATTACACATTCTTCCCCTCACATAATTACCAATGTTTCTTTGTGTGTGGTGAGAACACTTACCGTTTACTCTTAGGAAATTTCAAGTATACAATATAGTACAGGCAAATCTCAGAGATATCATGAGTTTGGATCTAGATAACTGCAATAAAACTAGTCACACAAATTTTTTGGTTTCCCAATACACAGAAAAATTATGTTTCCACTATACCAAAGTTTATTTAAGTGTTTAATAGCATTATGTCTAAAATAGACAAAGTGTATACTTTAATTAAAAATAATTCATTACTAAAACTCTAATCATCATCTGAACCTTCAGCAAATCATAATCTTTTTGTTGATGGATTGTTTTGACTCCATGTTGAGGTCTACAGACTGATCAGGGTGACGGTTACTGAAGATGGATGGCTGTGTTAATTTCTTAAAATAAAGCAACAATGAAGTTTGCCATATCAACTGATTTTTCCTTTCACTTGAATTCTTAGAAGCCATTGTAAGATTATTAAATGGTCTAATTTCAATATGGTTGTGCCCCAGTAAATGGAGAGTCAGACACGACTGAGTGACTAACACACACACCCCCACACAAAGAGAGGGAAAGAAACGGGGAAAGGCCAGTTGGTAGGGCAGTCCAAACTTACACAATATTTATCTATTGTTTGTTGTTTTATTTGGGCAGTTTGTGGCACCCCAAAACAATTAAAATAGTAACATCATAAATCACTGATCACAGATCACCACAACAAATATAACAATAATGTAAATGTTTGAAATGTCACAAAAACTATCAAAATGTAGCACAGAAACACAAAGTGAGCAAATGCTATTGGAAAAATTACACCAGTAGACCTGCATGATTCAGCGTTACCACACACCTTCAATTTGTAACAGACCACAACATCTGCAATGCACAATAAACCAAGCACAATGAAATGTGACTTCTTAATTACATTAACAGTTATTATCATTGTCAATTATCTGGTTAATTATCATCACCTGTACTGTTAATTATACTCACCAGGCTGTACATTAGATCCCCAGAATTTATTCATCTTATAAATGAAAAATTTGTACCCTTTGACCAATATCTCCCTCATTTCCCTCAGTCACAAGCTGCTGACAATCATCATTCTTTCAATTCTTCTTATTCATTTCCAGTATCACAATCAATTCCACTACATTTTCTTTTCAGAGTTAAGAGTTTGAAGATCAGTGCTGCTTTATTCCACAAAGCTTAAAGTTAAATAAATGAACAAATTGTGCTTTTTAATTATATCTATTATAAATAAAATGTTAAGATATAGTTTGAGACATCCTTTTCCTTCCTTTAAAATTAAAACCATTGTTATGACAAAATCATGACAAAAATTCATGGCAATTTATCCATAAATACATTTTATTAAAAGGCTGATTAATACATGACTCTTTCTTTCTCCTATTATGTCAGATTTTTCCTCACTATTTTTATCATACAATACTGATTTATCAGGTTTCAAATAAACAGCATGATAATTTTCCCATGATTAGGTCTAGTATTATTTTTCATGTTCCCATTTCAATAGGAAATGCTGTTTATGAAAAGGAATACATGTTGAACTCAGGAAATAAACTTAAAAATGCACAAACAGAAGAAATTCTCTAGCCATATAGCTCACACATTATGGCTTTGAAAATACTTGCACACATTTATGAGTGTATGCATGTACCTTTCTTTAAAAAAAAAAAAAAGTCAAAGCATTATGCATAAAATCTACTTTTTAGGACTTTATAGTGATTATTTTCCCACATCTAAAACTATTCCTTTATAATTTTTAAGGTGTACTTTATAAAGTGTTTCACTAAAGTGCAATAATTTATCTTAGCAGTTTCCTGTTGTTGGACAATTATATTGTTTCTGACTTACACTATTATAGATAATGATTGTTAAAATTATATTTATATGTGTACAGCTCACAGTAAGTCACAATGAATGTGTAGTAGGTCAAGGGTATACTCACTTTTACCTTCAGTGACATTGTATCTTCTGATACTTCTACTTCTCAAAGACTATTGTTTATTTGCTCATTTAAATAATGTTTAATAGATGTCAGTCTTGTGCCAAAGCACATGCTGGGCACTAGGAAAACGGGTGTATTTTAAAATAGGAAAACAGACACAATCTCAGCAGTGTAGATGAAAGCAGTCTAATAGGGGAGATAAGTGATTAATCAACTGATTGCTCTTTTGTATGTACTATGAAAACAGAATAAGATTCAGTTCAGTTCAGTGCTCAGTCGTGGACAACTCTTTGCAACTCAATGAACTGCAGCATGACAGGCCTCCCTGTCCATCACCAACTCCTGGAGTTTGCCCAAACTCATGTCCATCGAGTTGCTATTGACATCCAATCATCTGATCCTCTGTTGTCACCTTCTCCTCCTGGCCTCAACCTTTCCCAGCACCAGGGTCTTTTCAAATGAGTCAGTGCTTCGCAACAGGTGGCCAAGGTATTGGAGTTTCAGCTTTAGCACCAGTCTTCCCAATAAATATTCAGGACTGATTTCCTTTAGGATGGACTGGTTGGATCTCCTTGCAGTCCAAGGGACTCTCAAGAGTTTTCTCCAACACCACAGTTCAAAAGCATCGATTCTTCAGTGCTCAGCTTTCTTTATAGTCCAACTCTCACATCCATACATGACTACTGGAAAAACCACAGCCTTGACTAGATGGACCTTGTTGCCAAAGTAATGTCTCTGCTTTTTAATATGCTGTCAAGGTTGGTCATAACTTTCCTTCCAAGGAGTAAGCATCTTTTAATTTCATGGCTGCAGTCACCATCTGCAGTGATTTTGGAGCCCTAAAATATAAAGTCAGCCACTATTTCCACTGTTTCTCCATCTATTTGCCATTAAGTGACGGGACTGGATGCCATGATCTTAGTTTTCTGAATGTTGAGCTTTAAGCCAACTTTTTCACTCTCCTCTTTCACTTTCATCAAGAGGCTCTTTATTTCTTCTTCACTTTCTGTCATAAGGGTGGTGCCATCTGCATATCTGAGATTATTGATATTTCTCCCAGCAATCTTGATTCCAGTTTGTGCTTTTTCCAGTCCAGCATTTCTCATGATGTACTCTGCATAGAAGTTAAATAAGCAGGGTGACAATATACAGCCTTGATGTACTCCTTTTCCTATTTGGAACCAGTCTGTTGTTCCATGTCCAGTTCTAACTGTTGCTTCCTCTCCTTCATACACGTTTCTCAAGAGGGAGATCAGGTTGTCTGGTATTCCCATCTCTTTCATAATTTTCCACAGTTTATTGTGATCCACACAGTCGAAGGCTGTGGCATAGTCAATAAAGTAGAAGTAGATATTTTTCTGGAACTCTCTTGTTTTTTTGATGCTCCAGAGGATGTTGGCAATTTGATCTCTGGTTCCTCTACCATTATATAAGAACGTTTAAAAGAGAGACTTTATCTAGTTAAAGGACAAGATATATTTCCCTGAAAGACTGACAATCAAACCAACATCTGTAGGATGAATAGAAAGGTGGATTAATAAGTTTAAGTGAGAAAAGGCTACAGAAGTAAGAATTCCGGGAAGAGGAAGTAAGTCATACTTTTGCAAGACTTAAGGTAGTTTACATCCAGAAAAAAGTGATAATATTATTAATTGTAAAGTTAGCATTGTCCCACCACTCAGAGAATTGAAGGATTGGAAATAAAATCAATTGTAACGAAGAAAGAAGCAATTTTTTATTTGTATTATGTATATACATATATTTAACCCCTCTACAATATACACAAATTTTTCTTTTATATATGTTTCTTTGATTACTGTGCAATTTAGTCATTTAAGTTATCTGGGAATATCCCACGTACATTATATTATCACTATAAATTTTAAAATAGTTTTCATGTTGCCATGTGAGTTACTTATACAAATACATTGACCTTTTGTCATATTTTTATAAATATTTTCCTTCTAGATTACAAAGCAAGATCATGTCAACTTTTGATATACAGACATTTTACTTCATGCAGTCAAATCTATCATATTTTTCCTTTATGCTTTATGATTTAGATATCATACTTACCATTTCCCTACTAATATTATATAAACAATCTTAGCCTTTCTTGAATTTACTGTCAGAGATAGCTTTGTTTAACCTGCTAAAAGGAATTTACACTTCTCTCAAGGAAATTTAATCTTTCCTTACATACTCTGCTGTTATTAACCACATGGTCTTTGTTATATTACATATGGATATGTGGCTCAGTGGTAAAGCCTGCCAGTGCTTAAGAATACAAGAAATATGGGTTTGATCCTTGAACTGGGAAGATTCCCTCGGGAAGGAAATGGCAGCCACTCCATTATTCTTGCCTGGAAATCCAATGGACAGAGGAGCCTGGTGGGCTACAGTTCATGGGGTCAAAAAGAGCCAGACATGAGCTAGCGACTAACAACAGCACCAACATCCCTTTATAATCCATCAAAATTATCAAGTGAATTTTAATCATGCTTGTGACAAATGGTTTTAAAACTGACACACTAGGTAAGTCTTTACATGTAACCATGGAATTACTCTTTACACCATGTGTTGGCACATACTTCCATGTAGCCATCCACACACAATTTTGGAAGATGTGTGTGAACAGCCTATTAAGTTGTGATGAAAAGAAACTAAACTCCCTGCCAAGGTTTTTGGGTGCTGTCTCAAGTCTGTCATCAATACTGTGAACTTTTAGGTGAGTTAGACATTTGAGCTCCTAACTAAAGACAAAACCATCCCTCACCTATATTGTCATTCAATGATTTCTATTTTGCATTTAAAATACTTATCTCATGAGAATGTACCTATATTAAGACAAAATCATATACTTGAAAAACATGGTGAATCCTTTAAAATAATCATTTGCATCAAAGTTTGATTAAAGCTATATGAGAGATATAAGGGAAGCACAGATGAGGAGTACCTGAATCAATCCATGAGAGCTAAGAAAACCTTTAAAGAAGTGCTAATACCTTGGCAGAGGGTTCCAAAAACAGCTAGAGACACTTTTGAAAAATAATGGAATATATTTTTTGCAAACATCCTGTTACTAGAGATAAAGTACTGTTTCAGAAACACAAAAAACCCCTATGAGTAGAAAATAAGGGCCTGACTCTTGAAGAATAAGAAAATACACAATATAAATAACAATGTTTTAACAATTAGATTTAAGTAGAAGGCTGGCTTCTAAAATTGTTATGCAAATTATGAAGCACTGATGGAAAAAAATAAACAGGCAAGAATATTCAGAAAGACTCTGAAACAAATCACAAAAATTAAAAGATGTGGTAAAGATGAATGAATACATATATAAACCAAATGAACAGAAAAGAAAGACTAGGGATAACCCAAATGAATATGAAATCTAATACGTAAGAAAGGCAGTATCTTAGATGGCTAAGAAACACACTGAAAGATGCCCAACATCGCTCATTATTAGAGAAATGCAAATAAAAACTGCAATGAGATATCACCTCACACCAGTCAGAATGGCCATCATCTAAAAGACTACAAACAATAAATGCTGAAGAGGATGTGGAGAAAAGGGAGCCCTCTTGCACTGTTGGTAGGAATGTAAATGGAAGATAGTATGGAGAGTTAAAAAAAAAAAAATACAAAAAACTAGGAATAAAACCACCATATGACCCAGCAATCCCACTCCCAGGCATATACCCTGAGGAAACCAAAACTGAAAAAGACGTATACCCCAATGTTCATCAGTACTGTAAACAGTACTGTTTACAATAGATAGAACATGGAAGCAACCTAGATGTCCATCGACAGATAAATGGATGCAGAAGTTGTAGTACATATACACAATGGAATGTTACTCAGCCATAAAAAGGAACACATGTGAGTCAGTTCTAATGAGATGAATGAACCTAGAGCCTATTATACAGAGTGAAGTAAGTCAGAAAGAGAAAGATAAATACTATGGACTCTAGAAAAATGGTACTGAAGAATTTATTTGCAAGGCAGCAATGGAGAAACAGACATACGAGAACAGACTTGTGGACACAGGGAGAGGGGAGGAGAGGGTGAGATGTATTGAGAGAATAACTTGGAAACTTACGTTACCATGTGTAAAATAGATAGCCAATGGGAATTTGCTATACATCTCAGGGAACTCAAACAGGGGCTCTGTATCAACCTAGAGGGTGAGTTGGGGAGGGAGATGGGAGGAAGGTTCAGTAGGGAGGGGACATATATATACCTCTGGCTGATTCATGTTGAGATTTGACAGAAAACAACAAAATTCTGTAGGGCAATTATCCTTCAATTAAAAAATTTAAAAAATACATTGTTAAAAAAGGCAGTAGCTCATATTAATAGAGTTAATATGAATTTGTTAACTCTGTTGTTACCCAGTAGTGTAAAGAATTTAGATCCATATCTCAAGACGTATGTAAGCCACAAATCAATAAAAGTTTTGAGTATAAAAAAACCATGCATGTGCTTGAAGGAAATATGAATGAACCATTTTATAACCTTGCAGTAGGGAAGGATCATGACCCAAAACTTGAAAACCAAAAAATTACAATCTGACAAATAGACCATAAGTACATTTAAAAAAAGAAAAGAAAAAGAGACAACACTTTTGCATAGCAAAATCATCCCTGAAAATCAAAAAGAAAAAGAAAAAATAACACTGAAAATGTTTATATCACAGAAAAAAAATTACTATTTATATACAGGATATATGTGTGTGTGTGTATATATATATAAATTCTCAAGAAATCAATAAGAAAAAGACCAATGGCTCATTATATAAAAGAACAGAGCATACACATAGTCCACAAGAAAATTATGTATATAAATATTTCTTCAGCAGATGAAAAGGTGTTTAAGTTCCCTACAAATAAGAGAAATGCAAAAAAATCCCAAAAGTTGACCACACAATCTATTTGTAAGACAGTGGAGAAAATATACTTTCATAACCTGCTGGCAAGAATGTGGAGATGAAACAGCTCCTCTGCAGGAAAATTTGGCAACATCTCTTGAAATTACAACTGCATCATCCTTTGATTCTACAATCCCACTTTGAGGAATCTATTCTATAGATATACTTGAACATGGGCAAAATAACAGATGTATAAGTTTAATCATCTGGCATCTTTTTCAGTGTATCAACCTTGCATTTTCTAGAGTTTGAAAGCAAGCTAAAGTTTAAGAGCATAGCTACATTTTAAAATATTATGCAGCATTTAAAAAATGAGGAAACACTCTCCATCTTGATAGTAGGTAAGTTCTAGAATATATTCTTAAAGAAAAAGGTTTAGCACAGTATATGAGAAAAGAGGGAAGAGAATATATATTAATATTTCTTAGAATTTACATAAAGAGACACTGGGAAAATACATGGGAAACTAAAAATGACTGTGTAGGGAGTAAGTGTGATAGAATAAACCAGATTATAACAAGACTTATATACCATTTTATATTGCTTTGATTTTTACATGAACTATCTATCCAGAGTATAAAATTAATCCACAGTAAAATATGGCCCAAATAAAAATACCATAACATATACATGTATAATGTTTAGCCTCCCCTGGTAGCTCAGTGGTAAAGAATCTGCCTCCCAATGCCTGCCATTGGATCAACTTGGGTTCAATCTCAAATCGGGAAGATCCCTGGAAAAGAAACTGGCAACCCACTTCAGAATTCTTGCCTGGGAAATCTCATGGACAGAGAAGCCCCGTGGGCTACAGTCCATGCAGGAGATCACAAAAGAGTCAGATACGAATTAGCAACTAAACGACGACAAATATAATGTTTACAGAATCTAGAGACAACTGAAGCAAATAAACAATATGTAAAACAGAAGGAAGATCCATAACTTATTTTCTTAAGTATTTACCTTTGTAAGTGCTTCATGATGGAGTAGCTTCAGATATTCACTACAATCATAAAATATTAAATGTAACTAGTTTCTTGAGCATTGATGGGTGGTAAAACATAATAATATATAACATAACAGTGGTAACATAGCTTTTGAGGTTGCATGGGATATAAATTGAAAATACCTGTTCACCTTCTGCATGTCAGTAATTTGAGGTTCCAGAAAGTATAACACATTTGTATATTATTAATATAGTAGAGATGGAAAGTGTCAGTAGTTGTGTGCCTTTATTAAAAATAGTGTTTATTTTTTATTGTTTCTCTGGGAAGTTTATTTTGGTTTATTTTTAAAAGCTTTATGAGAATTGTAAAGCTCCATATAGAAAACCAACCGAGGCTAAAATCAATAGCATCATCAGTCACTTGCTACTTCTCAGGCCCTGTGTGTTCTGCTGTAGCATTCAAAGTGTTCCTGTGAGAAATGGGGCTTTAACCTTGGAAGTTAGAGCAATTGAATACTAAAATAAATTTGACTACTTTAGAAGTTTTTCAAAAGCCTTTAAGATTCTTCTGGTAACAAAACTATTTACTCATACAAACTTTAACTCTGAAATGAATGGAAATGACAGACTTGGATAGAAACCACAAAGAAAATATACAATCAAAAGTGCTAACCTATGAATCACAGACAACCACAAAGCAACAAACAAGAAAACAACCATGTCCGTGGTTTTTATGAGGGAGGGGTGATGGATGAATAAGAAACACATTCTACCTAATATTATCTCAGATTTGGGTGGTGAAAGGGATGAATGCTCAAAATAGAAGAAATTAAATTCCTCAAATGATCAATATGACAGAGGAAGGAAGGAGGAGGTGGGAATTCTTTAGTACATATTCAAGTGATTCATAGAGCTTTCTAGCACAAATAGAGCTAATTGTAGGAAAAGATCAAAGTTATAATCCAGTAGATTTGTTGTCTTTCAATTGGCCTTCACATAATTGTTCTTTTTAAAATAAATCTTTTAAAAACCATGGGATAGCAATATTAAGGACTTTGGCAAAAAAAAAAAAAAAAAATCAGTAATTTAGAGCTTAATTTGTCAGTAAGTAATGGACCAGCAGAAGGATTCTATAACAGCTGCAACTTGCTGTCTTATACAGGATAAGAGGTTCCAATCAGCAATTAGATTTGTCAGTATAAATTACTTGGACCAAGGTTTTGTTGTTGTTTTATTTTTTGCTTCTTTGCCAGTAAAGTATCAAACAGCAAAATTTCTTGGAAAAGCATAAATAAATTAGTAGTTTTAAATCATTACTTCTATCATTTGCTTTTAATTTTTAAGTGTTAATAGAAAAGAAGATTTTCGTGTATAGTCATTATTCGAAGATTTAAAATGAAATCAATGACACTCTACAATGACAGATGGAACTTCTGTCATTTACAATGAGAGAAAGCTGAGTGCTCTTGGTGCACTGAATTTTAATTTAGTGGTTATAAAAAATAATTTCAAAAGTTGGTTTGAAAATTACTCATTTCTTTTTATGAAGTGATTACAAAACTACATTGCTTGGATAATTTTTTTTTTTTTTTTTTTTTTTTACAATTTAAGGCATTGTAACTCATATTGAATATAGAGAGAATAAATTGAACTCCACTCAGAGTAATTTTATGTAAAACCTTTTCTATATAGACAATGCACCCCACCACATTTTTCATTCTCTCTGCCATTGAGCTCTGATTTTTGAGTTCATGTCATATATTACAATTAGTCTTTGCAGGTTTATTCATGTGCTTACCTCGTTATTATCTCTCTCTATAGACTAAGAGCTGCAATGTGGCAGAGATCACTTATGCTTCTTTTATGACTGAGGATTTGGCATAGGGTAAGTGCTCAAGTTTTAGAAACTGAGAAGCAAAGTTTTTATCTTCTGTTTGGAATCAAGGTGTGAGATCAAATAACTGATGCTTTTGAGTTAAGACTCCTAAGAAGTTTTGGTCACCAGAACTTTTATTTCTCTGTTGCTTGACAATTGTAAGCACATTTTCTGCTTTTAGGGATTTTCAGAGTAAATATATACCCTTGCCTGGCACATGGAACAGGATATAGTACACCAAACCTAAGGAGTCTTTTTAGGGTTTCCAATACCTTTTCCAAGCTTATTATTTCTCAATGTATAAGTTTATTATAGAATAATAACCACTAGAATATGTGATAACTCTCATAACAATTATCATCCTGCCAACTCTACTTTTTTATGTTTGTTTTCAATTCTGAGATACCACTTGCCCAGGAGAAGTTGCAAATGTATTTTCCTGCTGGAAAAATGTACTCCTTTTTAAAATCTGATTGTTGTTAACATATAACCACTATTTTAAAACCCTGTGTATACAAGTTTCTAAAAACCATAGTTGTTCCCATGGTTCTGTTGGCTTATTTTCAGCATTACACAGATGAGTAAATGAAGACTCTGAGAGGTTAAATACCTTGCCTGAATTTTTTCAGCTGGTGCTTGATGGAGCTAACATTCAAAACCAGGTCATCAAATTGTGAACAAGGCTTATGCACTTAACCACTACTTCACTGCTATTTATAGCTCCAACAAACATCTCAGTTTTATCTCTGGAATAGGTAAACGTAATGGGCTTAAGAGTTGTACTATAACCCAGGGTTTAACATGTAAGAGGGGTGAACTGACCTCATTTTGTGAAAAATGTAGAGTGGAAAGGCCACAAATGGGTATTTAGGGGGAAAAAAAGTTGGAATAAAACGGACTCTCTCCTTGCCTTTTATGTTCATCCCCATTATATTCCTGACCTTAATGAAATTTCTACCTAGAAAAGAGTATTCTTGATTCAAATTGAGAAGAGATACAATAGCCTTGGTGTCCTTTGGCCAACAATATGAAACTGTGGACCCAGGGAAGTAACAGCCTCATTAAGCCTAATTACAATGAAATTCACAGACACATACTCTCTAACAAGGACCTTGGCCATCCTTTCAATTAGTTCTTGAGGCACTGAATGTTGGTTAACTACTGTCTAGGTGAAAGGATGTTTGAGACAGGAAATTACCACTGAATTATTTAGCCCAAGATGGGAGACTCCATTTTGGTCACATGGCCCTTTCTTTCTGTCAGCTTATTTCATTTGGAATTCATATATTCAACCATTAGTGACCCCTGCTACATACAAAGAACTGAGTAATTTTTACACAGCTCAAAGAAACAAAGATAAAAACTTTATTCTTAAATTGTTTTAAATTATGGTTTGATAGGAAATCTGATTCATTTTCAGAGTAATAATTTGAATGCTACAGATGGAATCCACTTTCTCCCCTCCAAAATTTCTCTATCTCACCATCCTTGTCACAGTATCATTCTTGAAGTACAGTTAACAATTACTTCTCAATTCCCCTCCCTCAAAATACTTTTGCATATAAGTGCTGTGTATATACATGTGTATATTCATAATATACTTATTTTATGTACATAAGACTACAATTTAATAATGTTCTACATCTTAATGTAATAACAATAAAACTTGAAATACTTCAAAAAAGTATGGAGAGAATAAAGTAAAAAGAAAAAATAACCCAGTGCATGGGTATAGCAAAATTGATTAATTAATTTCTACTGAAGGATATTTATGTCTTTTATGGCAACACTGCAGTGAATATTCACATTTATATCTTTGTGCTTTCATCCAAAGCTATCTATGTTGAATTTATGTTAATAGAATGGCTGGGTCAGAGAGTATCTGTGTTTTAATTCAAACAATTTAGTTATTACTAAGCTGTCTAACAAATAGATTTTGCCATTTAAGTTATTTAAGTGCAAGAATGGTTGGCAAGCAACTGTATAAATAGCTTTTTAATAACTGAAATAAAACATGTGCATCATTAAAAATATTTAATAATACAGAAAAGTTCACAATTAAAACAAACCTTTTGTTTTGTATATCCTGTTCTGTTCCAAAATAGGATTAAATTTTAACTCTTTTATCTCTGTTAAATTCTTCTAGCTTTGATATTGTGATTTAGAGTATGAAATATTTATTTGGTCATTGTCTTGTTTCTGGCACAGAGCTATTAAAACCCTTGGAATTTCCTATGTGAAGAGAGAAGTAAAAGTGTCTTTTGTTTTGTTAGTGAAATGACTTGGATAACTCCTAAGGATGTGGGCTGGTTGCCAGAGGAGCCGACTCTATGTTTAGATGGTTGAGTTGTAACTTTTAGTCCCACCCCACTGATCTCTGGGGAGGAGATAAGGAGCTAGAAGTTGAATCAGTCACCAATGTCAAATGAGTTAATCAATCATGTATATATAATGAACCCTTCTTAAAAACATCTAAAATTGAAGGGATTCAAAGCACTTCTGGGTTGGTGAACACCAGAAGCTACTAGGAGAACAACTTGCCTAGAGATGAGGAGGAAGCTCTGAGCCCTTTCCCCACACTTTGCCCCATATACCTCTCCCATCTGGTTGTCCCTGAGTTAAATCTTTTAAGATTAACCTGTAATCTAGTAAGTAAAATATTTCTCTGAGTTTTGTGAGGTAGTCTAGCAAATTGATCAAACCCAAGGAGGAGGTCAAGAAGACTCTGATCTATAGCCAATTGGTCAGAAGTCCAGGTAATAAGTGCCCTGGGCTTTCAGTTGGCACTCTGAGTTATAGGGGTCACTGGAACCCTCAAACTATAGTCAGTTGGCCAGAAGAACAGGTGACAGCTTAGACTTGTGACTGATGTCTAAAGTTGGGGTGGAGGTGGAGCTGGAGTAAGAGGCAATGTTGTAGAGTCGAACTCTTAACCTGTGAAATTTGATGCTGTCTCTGGGTGTACAGTGTCAGAATTGAGTTGAATTCTTGGACACTATGTTGGTGTCTGACAACTGCTTTTTGGTAATGGGAAATCCCCCCCTCCCCAACCATGAACTGGAATTGGGCCTTCCACATCTCTAAATGATGTTTCACCTTAGTGAAATAGTCTTAACTATTGATTAATATATTTTACATATTACATAATCCACACCTATTAGGACAAATGGGAATTTGTCATACTTTCTTACATTTTTAGTCACTCGTATGATCGCCAGCTTCCTTCTCTTCAACATGGTTGTTCACTACAGTTACATATTGTAATGCCATGTTCTTCAGTGGTTTTATGCAGTATATAAACCTTATTTCTAATTTCATTAAATATATGTTATCTTGGATACTCCTTTATTAGGCTGAAAACACTTCCCCCTGCTTAAGGAATGGGTCCATTCCCTTGTTGAATATTTTAATTCTTTCCAGTCTTGCTTATTTATTGTGAAGAAAGTTCTGTAGAGGAGCAAAATTTGCCACCCCAAAGTGTTGCTGACCTGGCCTCTGACCACCACCAAATTGAATCACAGAGACAGTTTTGAGTGAAGTAGAAAAGAAAAGCTTTATTGCAGGGTACTAAACAGGGAGTCCAGGAAAGTGGAAGCGAAAGTCGCCTGGAATACAGGAGACACAGTTTTGACTCTTTGAGACCCCATGGGCTGTAGCCCTCCAGGCTCCTCATTATTTTGTATTACATATTTAATAATTTTTTTTCTATTATCTTTATCCCTTATTTTGGAACTCACATTTGTGATTTTGGACTTAAGAACTAATGCTCTCTCTGTTTATCAAAATGCATCTCTGTATATCTTTTACTTTTCCTGAGAGTGACTCATACGAGGACAACACTAAAATTCTGTCTTGTTCCATTTTGTTCTATATGCTCTTATGATATGATCACATTCTCAATATAAACATAATTATTAAGAAAGAGAGTATATGTGATTCAAATGATATGGGTTAGGCACTTGATAAATTATTAGTTAAATTTGTGAACAAAGATATATATTTCATATTTTAAAATCTTTCACATTTTGCATGTGCATGAAATCCTATTTGTCTTTTAAGTACTTCCTGCATAACATTTAAATACATTCATCAAATGTCATGTGTGCTATATAGAGAAAGAAAGAAGAAAGTGAAGTTGCTCAGTCATGCTCGGCTCTTTGCGACCCCATGGACTATAGCCTACCAGGGTCCTCCTTCCATGGGATTTTCCAGGCAAGAATACTGGAGTGGGGTGCCATTTCCTTCTCCAGGAGATCTTCCCGACCCCAGGATTGAACCTGGGTCTCCCACATTGTAGGCGGACGCCTTACCATCTGAGCTACCAGGGAAGCTCTGTTATATATGAGAGACCGAAACAAAGAAAATATGTATAATTAAATGTATATACAAATACATGCCACTAAAGGACACTACTAATATGTGTAATTTTCCTGTGCTTTGATTTGCATTCTTACTTTCCAAGTAAGCAACAGCTACCCTGATAGACTGTACTATAAACTCTTGTGTGTGTGTGTGTGTGTGTGTGTGTGTTAGTCAGTTGTGTCCAACTCTGCAGCCCCAGACTGCAGCTTGCCAGGCTCCTCTGTCCATGGAGTTCTCCAGGCAAGAATACTGGAGTGGGTTGCCATTCCCTTCTCCAGGGGATCTTCCCAACCCAGGGATTGAACCCAGGTCTTCTACATTGCCAGCAGATTCTTTAGTGTCTGAGACACCAGGGAAGCCCACTATAAGCTCTTAGCCAATAAGAATCAGTACCCCATATTGAAATATTCTCTACCAACAAGGGCTTTACCATGATATATTATTTCAGTATATACATATTATTTACGTAGTTTATTCCACTGTATTCAGCGTTATATATTTTAGCAAGGCTTTTGACCCATCAAGACTGATAAGATGCTTAAGAAGAAACACAGGGAGACTACCATTCTATAATCTTAAATGCAAATTTTATAACATCTTCAGGTGCAGAAAAACTAGGAGGTACAAATTAGTAGCTAAATAGAGATTGCGGAATAATATTTGACTTTATAAAGGCAACTATAAACTTCTATGGAATCTGAAGGGAATGTCCAACACTTGTTTGAATAACAAATGGAATTCACTTTGGCTAGATCCCTAAAAGAACTTTTAAAATGGGAGAGTAATTGCCAATATATGAAGTCAGAAACCCAGCTCCATAGTAGTGCATAGCTCTGGTTTGGTTAGTTCTTTCAGTACTGGTAGCTATTCTCCTTTTGCTAACCAGGATATATGTGAAAGAGTCCTGTTACAAAGCTGAAGCATAATTAATATGTAGAAGCTATTATTGACTAAATATAAACTTAGGCATCTGAATCTTGGTCTTAAGATGGGCAACATAGAGCTCTTTCATGATTTATATCACCCTATGTTAATCGGTGGCTCAGATGGTAAAGAATCTCCCTGCAATACAAGAGACCCAGGTTCAATCATTGGGTCAGGAAGATACCTAGAGAAGGCAATAGCAATCCACACCAGTTTACTTGCCTGGAGAATTCCATGGACAGATGAGCCTGGCAGGTTACAGTTCAGTCCATGGGGTCACAAAGAGTTGGGCACGACTGAGCAACTAGCACTATCACTGTATGTTAATTGCATATGGACGTGTGTCTCTGTGTGTGTTCACACTGTATACACGTTTGTCTTCTTTCTACTATGGATAATACCCCGTCAAGCAATTTAATAGAGAACTTAAGTATAAAATTTGTGAATTGAGGTATCCATATCCTAGTGATGAGAACAGTGTACTCTGAAGTGCTTAAATAGTAGAACCATATAAAGACAGGGATAAGTAGGTTAGAGTCTGGGATAAGAGCAAAGGGGCACTTAAGATAATAGAATTCAGCGTGATATCAGAAAACAAAGATTCCAGTGGGAAAAAAAAGAAGAAAAAAAGTAAAGAAATGAGCAGTTTATCTGAAGAGATGAGAATATTAGCTAATTTTTTAAAGCCTTTGATTCACAGGCAGTAAGAAGAGACCAAAAACTGGAGACAGTATAGCAAACTAAAAAAGCAATGCTGATAGAGAAAATGAAGTTTACAGAATTGGAAACAAGTGAAAAAATGACTACTGACTAAAACTCACCAGGGAATACTTCTTTAAAAATGTGAACATACATAAACCAGCAGGACCAAATAAAGTGGATCCCTGGGTGTTGAAGGAATTGACTAATAAACTACCCAGCACAGCCACAATTGTAGCTGGAAAGTCATGGAGCACTACAGAGAGCTAGAAAATTGGAAAACAACAAGAAATGTGGCATCATTTACTGAAAAGGGGGAAAGCATTGTTCTATCATGTACCTTCCAATAAACTGAATGCCAACACTTTAAAAAACAAAATAGACTATTAGAGCTGCCCTACTTGAGCTCCTCCAGGCAAGCATTTTAGTGTGCATGGTATATGGCTCAATTTGCAGGGCAGTAGTAAATTCCATAAATAATATTTGTTGAAAAGCATAACTGAGTCACAATCCACATAATCTATTTGGCAAATTCACTTGTCTCTCCCACAAAATCATGTGTAGGCTAGATAACAGAAATTATAAATATTATAGTTAAACATTCTTGATATTCACAAGATAGGATAATTCACCCAGGTTAAGATTAATTTGAAATGAGTTTTATTTTATTTCATCTTAGAGCTCCCATGGGCTTATATGTTAGGCAGGGCTGAATTTGAATCCCTGCTTGGGCTTCTGTGGTGGCTCAGAGGGTAAAGCGTCTGCCTGCAATGTGGGAGACCTGGGTTCGATCCCTGGGTTGGGAACATCCCCTGGAGAAGGAAATGGCAGCCCACTCCAGTATTCTTGCCTGGAGAACCCCATGGATGGAGGAGCCTGGTGCAGGTTACAGGCCATGGGGTCACAAAGAGTCAGACATGACTGAGCAATTTCACTTTCCCCCAATTTATGTTTTAACCAGAGAAATTTATCAAATCTTTCTGAGTCATAGATTATTCATCTACAATATTGTCTTAATATAAGGTCTATTTGTATATTTATGTGTAATGTTTTTTGTAAAGAAAATATAGCAGTTACTGTGAAACTTAAATACATAGCACGAGGAAACAAGCTGACTACATAGCACAGAACCTAGAAAAATGTCAGGGGTTCAGGAAATCTAGTTCCATTTTCTTTTCAACACAATAGCATCCTTCAATTCTCTTTAGTACAACAGTTGTTTTGAAGATAATTAAATGGATATACTTAGTTATCTGTATTCATATTAGTTTGAAATTGGTAATCTCTAAAGGAAAATAAGTTTTGCCATTTAAAATTATTGTAAAATATATTATTTTTTGGTTTTATACTTGAAAGTAAAAATATTTCTATTCTTCTACAGAAATATTGATTGTTAATTGACCTTAATAAAATGAACTTCCAAAACTGCTTAAAAACCCTCCCAACCAATGGGAACATCTTCCAAAGTCCCACAGTTAGGCTATACAACGTTCTGAAAGTCAACCAGTTGGTGGCAGCCACAATCCTATGACTGAGGCCAAAGGTCATCCAATCCCTAGGCACTCTTGCTTCTGGTTAGCCCACCAATTTCTGATATGCATTTCCTAAAATCCATGTCTAAAATCAACAGTGTACCTTGTTCAGAAACACTGTGTCTTTCAAGCACAACTCTCCATTGCTGAGTAAGATATATACAGTTTTATTTCAAATACTCAGTGGCAATTACTTCCTTCCACATACTTCAGTTCAGTTCAGACTCTCAGTTATGTCCATTTCTTTGTGACCCCATGGACTACAGCATGCCAGGCCTCCCTGTTCATCACCAACTCTGAGAGTTTGCTCAAACTCATGTCCATTGAGTCAGGGATGCCATCCAAACATCTCATCCTCTGTCATCCCCTTCTCCTCCTGCCCTCAATCTTTCCTGGCATCAGGGTCTTTCCAATTAGTCAGTTCTTCACATCAGGTAGCCAAAGTATTGGATCTTCAGCTTCAGCATCAGTCCTTCCAATGAATATTCAGGACTCTTTTCCTTTAGCATTGACTGGTTTGACCTCCTTGCAGTCCAAGGGACTCTCTTGAATTTTCTCCAACACCGCAGTTCAAAAGCATCATTTCTTCAATGCTCAGATTTCTTTATGGTCCAACTCTCACATCTATACATGACTACTGGAAAAACCATAGATTTTTGAGTAGATGGACTTTTGTTGGCAAAGTGATGTCTCTGCTTTCTAATATGCTGTCTAGGTTGGTCATAACTTTTCTTCCAAGGAGCAAGCATCTTTTAATTTCATGACTGCAGTCACCATCTGCAGTGATTTTGGAGCCCCCCAGAATAAATATACTATTTCCACTGTTCCCCCATCTACTTGCCATGAAGTGATGGAACCTGATGCCATGATCTTAGTTTTCTTTATGTTGAGTTTTAAGCCAGGTTTTTCACTCTCCTCTTACTTTCATCAAGAGTCTCTTTAGTTCTTCTTCGTTTTCTGCCATAGAAATGGTGTCATCTGCATATATGAGGTTATTGATATTTCTCCTGGCAATCTTGATTTCAGCTTGTGCTTCATCCACCCTGCATTTTGCATGATGTACTCTGCATATAAGTTAAATAAGCAGAGTGACAATATACAGCCTTGACGTGCTCCTTTCCCTATCTGGATACAGTCTGTGGTTCCATGTCCAGTTCTAACTGTTGCTTCTTGACTGTACAGATTTCTCAGAAGGCAGGTAAGGTGGTCTGGTATTCCCATTCCTTGAAGAATTTCCCACAGTTTGCTATGATCCATAATCAAAGGCTTTAGCATAGTCATTGAAGCAGAAGTAGAAGTTTTTTTCTTACTTTTTCGATGATCCAGTGGATGTTGACAATTTGATCTCTGGTTCCTCTGCATTTTATAAATATAGCTTGGACATCTGGAAATTCTCAGTTCACATACTGTTGAAGCCTAACTTGGAGAATTTTGAGCATTACTTTGATAGAGTGTGAGATGAGTGTAATTGTGCAGTAGTTTGAACAGTCTTTGGCCTTGTCTTTCTTTGGAATCGGAATGAAAATTGACCTTTTCCAGTCATGTGGCCACTGCTGTGTTTTCCAAATTTGCTGGTATATTGAGTGCAGCACTTTCACATACTTAAAGGGCAATATTCAGAAAAGTTGAAATTATAGTTCAAGTCATTTGTAAACAGTCTGGCTATCTTTTGGGTCATATTTTTTCTATATTATATTCATATTAATAATTTCAGAGACTGAATCAAAAACTAACTCTCTTGGCCATTTTATAATTTATCTTTTGCCTAAACCCCAAATAAATGATATATTATAGTCTATCTATGAATCAGCATTTACTTAAATTCAAACAAGATCTATAACCCAAGAATTACACTTAGTGCTATACTAAAAGCTTTGTGAGATGAAATCTTCAAGTAAAGGAATAGAAAGTAGATTTGTTCAATAAAGAATTATATGTGGTGCTGGTGCCTTCTGGATTTCATCTCCTAGCTTTACCAGGTACAAAGACAAATGCTAGCAACTAATCTCAACTTTGTAAGCTTTTCAGTAAGGTCTTCATTTCTCCCAGGATAATTATGAAATAATTAGTTGTCATTCAAACTACAGGATCCCTCAATAACTCTGATCTTCTCTTACTAGTGGAAGTACTTAATTATTTGAGGAAAATAGCTTTATTTTGTTTAAAATTCTGTGGTAACATTACCTGGGACTGAGACCTCTCCTACCCCTCATTTAACCTACTAACTTGGCCTTTATAGTCGTTGAATAGCTCTCAGAGAATAACTGTGGGCTATTACAAACTTAATCAGACAGTGACTCCAATTGTAGCTACTCTTTAAGATGTACTACCTATACTGAAATAAATCATCTCTTTCTCCCATACTGCTTTGCAGGGATCACCAAAATCAGTTTGCTATCACCTGACCCAAACAAGATGAGGCCTTCAGTCTTGTCATAGAGTCAATTCTTCTTATCCATAGCATAATATAGTCTGCAGAGGTCTTAATCATCTTGCATGTTTGCTAAGTCACTTCAATCATGTCTGACTCTTTGCAACCCCATGGACTGCAACCTGCTAGGTTCTGTCAATGGGATTCTCCAGGTAAGAATACTGGAATGAGTTTCCATGCCCTTCTTACAGCGGGATCTTCCCAAAGCAGAAGTAGAACCCATATCTCCAGTGGCTCCTGCATCGCAGGCAAATCCTTTATTGCTGAACCCTGGAGAAGCCCCTTAATGATTTTGCCATCCTATAAAAAATGACACTGGTCTTCTACACTGAGATATTATACTGATTATATCTGATGAGCAGGAAACAGCAAGTGTTTTAGATGCCTTACTAAAATATGTAATGTTTAGAAGATAAGTGAGAAACCTTACAAAAAGAGGACTCTCATCTCAATGAAATTTCCACAATCTCACACCATTGTCTCCCATCTGAAGGCTTAGTAGCCTAGAACATGTAATGCTATAACTTTCATGGTAAAAGACAACAGCTTCTCCTAATACCTCCTACTATAGTAACTGGGGATGGGGAAAAAAAGAAAAAAAAACTTGATAATTTTATTCTGGGGGAATTTGGAGACAATGTGTACCATATTTGAGTATACTATTGCAATATTTAGATCCACGAGAGCCAACTGGCTGCCAGTTTCAAGGGAAGACCACAGCAAGAGGAGACTGCAATAAATTCAGGCTGCACTTCAAACCACTCTACTGCTTGGGCCTTATGATCAAGTATATCCAATGATATTTGAAGTGTCATTGGTGAAAAAGAATAGTATATTGTGCTGCACAAATAATAGCACAGTTCTTTATGTGTAAAAACAGATTGGGCAGGTCCATATAGTATAACTAATATGCATAGTAGTTAGATAGGACACTTTATGATATCAACTCTTTTTGTATTGTCTTATATCCTTCAATCTGTGGCCCTGAGTTTTGGGGATAAATGTTGTTACTTAAGACTAATTGACAGAAGTGGGAAAAATAAAACAAACTCAAGCCTGGTTAGAAGATGATTCTAATATGACAGGAATATTACCAAAAAATGGTAATAGAACACTGGAGCCCCACTCAGAGATAATCCTTACTTAAGAAGTATTGTAAAAATTCCTCCCAATGGGAGAAATTTCAAACAATACACTTGGTCGTCCACTTTGTCTAATTAAGAGATAGCTAGAAGCATCAATCTACACTCTAATTCATGGGGAGTTGCTAATGGGTTCACTGGATGGTCAAAAACAGGGGGGAAAAAAACAGGATTGAAAAATTAGTGATGAAGAAGTACTGGGAAGAGGTATGAGTGAACTTCTCAGAATGGGCACAGACTGTGAAGACACTTGAATTTCATGAATTCAGCTAAGCATATCACCTGTAAGGTGGGCTCCTCATAATCCGCTGGACAAAATAACACACTCCATTTATGTCAGCCAGACTATTTCCCCTGTCATCCCAGTGTTTAATCAGTTATCCTCGGAACAAAGAGCTACATTGGCATAATTAGAGGCTATGCATGGGCAAACAATAGTGTATTTTCTTTTACCAGCAATGGCCTGGATAATGATAGTGCTGGTGCCTAATTTTCCAATAGTTGAGATGAACATTGAGCCCTAAATTTGTCATCATTGCCTGGATGTAAAAGTCTGTCACCTTGTGGTAGTTTGTCAAACCTTAGATGTATTTCATCATGAATTGGGAAGATAATTTTTCTTACTGAAACAAATTCATGTTCTGGACAAGGGTTTTCCTTCCCTATCTGTAAATAGTCTAGCAACACTACCTTCCAAAATCTCAGAAAATGCCTTATAAACCATTATAGCATTCCACATATCTTTGTTTCTGATTGAGAATCTTATTTTATCAAATAAGATATAACAATGGGCTAGTGTCACTAGAGCTAACATTAAAACAAGCTGGGTTGCTTTAAAGCAGTTGGACTCACTGAAAATTGAAATGGCTTACTGATATCTCCTTTGTAGTATCAACTGGGAAATAACACCCTAAAGGAGAGGGTTCTGTCTTACAGGACCCAGTATGTACTTTGAATCAAAGACCATTGTGTGCGTTAGTCATTCAATCATTTCTGACTCTTTGTGATGCCGTGGACTTAGCCTGCCAGGCTACTGTGTCCATGCGATTCTCTAGGTGAGAATACTTGAGTAGGTTGCCATGCCCTTTCCAGGGGATCTTCCCAACTGAGGGATCAAACCTGGGTCTCCCGCATTGCAGGCAAATTCTTTACCTTGAGTCACCTGGGAAACCCAATGCCATGCTCTCTCCCCATAGCCAGAGTGGTCTGAGAGTCATGAAGTGGGATTGGCTCTTCTCACTATTATACTCAGTAATGTAATATCAGGATATTTATTTTCTGTAATGGAAATCTTAAATCTTACTGATTTGGAGGTCTCACTTCCAAAGGAAGAAACATTTTAACCATTGGACAGAGGAATGGCTTCATTGTAGTAGGACATCTGACTGATAGCTAACCATTTTAGATCCTTGTGTGGCTAAAACAACAGGCAGGACTGAGGGTTTCTTTGCTGACTGAAGAGATTGTTCCCAATTACAAAGGGAAAATCAGATTGCTGCTGTATAATGATGACAAGGAAAACATTGTGCAAAGTCTAAATAGTTCACTAGGGTCCTTCTTAGTATTTATATGCTCAATATGCTAAAGGTTAAGAGAAAACCACAACTGAAAAAAGAAAGATAACAAGAATACAAACACTTTGGGAATAAAATTTTGAGTCATTTGATGACTAAAATCAATGCACAACGTAAAAGTTGTGAGTTTAGTTTCCTTTGGGGCAAAGGAAAGAGGACTATAGCCCAGGAGACAGTCTGTCAGAAAGCTCTGAGAAACTGCTCTGAAGAGGTGGGGGAGAAGATCAGTATTATATATGATTTTAGTGAAGGAGCTACATGGAGCCAACCATCCATTTTGGCAGAGGCTTGCTGCAGGTCACGAGAAACAGTGTTAATGATTTCAATGCTTTTCTAGATATGAGAAGATGCAAGAAATTTGGCTCATAAAACCTTCTCCTGAAAATATCTATCTAAAGGTCTGTTCTGCCAGTTTTCCCCAGAGCACAGAGTAACTCATTCGTCCTCTCCATCCGAACTTTTTCAGGCTGTGTTGAAGGTCACGACTGCAGTGGCTAGTAACTTTATTCTTATGGAAACAGATGGCAAGTGCTAATCTTTAGTTGGCACATTCAACCAGGTAAAGAACTTCAACCGAGACCCTGGATAGAGTTGAGGAGAATAGGAAATAGGTAGTACAGGAAGGAATCTCTAAATATCAGCTGTTCTCTTTTGACCAATTAAAAAAAATGGGAACTGCTATAGCTTTGCATTTCTGTTCTTTACTTATGTATGTGCTTATTTGTATATGTTTTCTTGCCTTCTTATTTCTATTGTAATTCTAAAGAAAACTGTTGACCATTCGCTTTACAATTTAACATACAGATAACAGAATATTTAGTGGTACTGTAACTAAACTTATGGATATAATAACTGTTGGGATTATGCATTTGGGGGAAAGTTTAATAACTTCTTCACTTGTACAAAAGGTAGCTGTAACTTGTTGTTGGAAAACTGAGAATAGTTTTGTTGTTATACAGAAGTTCAAATGTAGTAGAAGGGTACGTATGAAAGTAAGTAGCCAAGGGATGGACTATAACATCATATATATATATATATATATATATATATATATATATCTCCTTTAGGTATGAAATTCACTCTTCTTTTTTAAACTTTTTATTTTGTATTGGAGTATAGCCAGTGAACAATGTTTTAGTAGTTTCAGGTGGACAGCGAAGGGACTCAGCCATACATATACATGTATCCATTCTCTCCCAAACACTCCTCCCTTCTAGATTGGCACATATTGTTGTGCTTATAATACTGGAACATTTCTCCTGACCATTGGATTAAAGTTAACTTTTGTTCCAACTCTTGAAATCAATGAGCTTTCAATGGGCCTGGAAGAAAAACGGTGTCTTCTTTTTGTTACCTGTGTGGGTTCTCTCTTAACTTACTATGTTCGGCAAGTCGACAGTATGTAGCAGTCCCCATGACAACTTTGGCCAGCTTTCTAGATCCTAGTATCTTAATGCACAGTGAGTGGTAAGTTCTCTGTACTGCCTTCTTGTTGACAGCTTTTGACTGCAGCCTGAACTGTGATTCCACAGCACATCTCCCCATGTATGGCATCCCTCACTGTCCCAGATGGTTGATTTCATCCAGAAAGTTCCACAAGCACAAACCCTTCATAGAATTTCTTCCCATTCTGTTGGATATAACCTTACTTTCTCCAATGAGGTCTAGATGCCAACCTTCAGATTTGCTGTTTTGTTGGGTGTTCTGTTTTAGTCTTAGGGGTAGTGGCTGCTCCCCACATCTACTCTTCACCTATTCTTTAGTGTTGTCTTTATAATTTGGTAGCTAATTTCCTATGATGCTAATCCCCTATTATAGTTCTTAATTCTTTAATTATTAAACATTCAAACTTACTGTGTAGTTTGTCTTCTGATTATATTCTGAGAAATTCACCTGGTAATTTCTTATTGATTGCCAGATGTTGTAGGTCAAAATTTTAGAGATTTGAAATGATGTTATTTTCCTTCAAAGTGTTATTAATGTGTTCTCCAGGAAGACTTATCATATAGGAAGGTGTCATACAACAAACAGGCAAAAAATACGTAACAAAATGTCAGATAGTGCTAAGTGGTAGGGAAAAAGTTAAGTAGGGCAAGGAGATATAAAGCAATAGAATGAGACCCTTTCAATAGGGTAATTAAGGAATACTTCTCCCAAGGTGTGTCAAAGAGCAGATTCTTGAATGATGGAGTCATAATGGTCCTTAAAAAAAGAAAAGCAAATGAAAAAGCACTAGAGAAGAAGGCATAAAGAAAACAAAGGAGATAGATTTAGACAATAAGATCAGAAAAGCGAGTGAGCCCCCAATCACACAGGATATATTAGGCCACATTGAAACCTCTTTAACTATCTTGGGGTTCCTGCCAGCCTCCCTATAGTGACTCTTCTGTTTTGTTTTGCTTTTTGTAATGTAAAATTGGTATACAATCAGAGGTAGCATTTTGGATGTGATTAGTGCTAAACCTTCAAGTATTAAAATTGTACAGTGAAACATGCAGTACCAAAAGACAGACAGTGAAACTGCTATCACAACTGTCTTAGTTTGAATTCCCCTAACATCAGAGCCTAAAATAAAGACTTGGGAGCAGATAGTTTAAAGCAGGTGATACCTGGCCTCAGGAGTGAGAATTGGAGAGTAAAGCAAGGAAGAAATAAAAGAAAGTAAAATATCATTGTAGAGCTAGTTACATATTTGAACAACTGGGATTCAATCCCACTGGGGAACCACTGTTAATTTCTCAAAAGGCTGAGGCATTTAATACACCAATTTTACCCAAGTGCCTCACAATTTCCTACTCCCCTTCATCTGCCCACACCCTCACTGTATTAAATCTGTTGTCTCGATTACCCTGCATGAATCTGAGCAAGATCTTATGGTTTGGTACAAAACTAAAACATGAGGTCATATTGTAAGTTGGTGAAATGTGCTAATGAAACTTGTGCAGGTAGCTGATAGGGACTTCTAAGCATTTGACTGAGCTACTTAAAATTCACTACTGATTGTGGTTTGGAGTTACCTGGCAGTGGTTTTCTGCTTTGAATTAAATACCAATAGGATGATTCTGGCTGAGACTTAAAGGAGAGTAGCATCAACCCTTTTGAAATCTTCTTGAAACTTGTTGATTTCCAAATATTGGCTTTGTGTAGAGATAAAACCTAAAGAATACTAAAGACGAGGAAATCCACTTTCTGCTCTGTTCACTGAGTCTGGATTGCATGCTGTTTACTTTCCTGGTCTTACCTTCCCTCCCTCCCACACTGTGCCCACCCCATCCTCAACCCAACACAGCACAAGATATTTAGAAAGAGTGTTGCATGGAAATTCCAGCCAAACCAATTATATCCAAATGTGTACTTTTATAATGTTATTCTACAGTTCTACTGTAAGTTGCATTGAAATCTCTTTTTAAAAAATTATTTTCAAAATTGAGAACAATAAACATTTATTTAATAATCTGAGATCATCACTATTAAATTCAACTGCTATTGTTTCTTAAGGCTATTTGATAATTGTATTAATAGTATATAATATCTGGCCTCGGATTTTTTTTAATTAAAAAGCATTACATTTTATTTTCAAATTTATAATTTTTGTCTTTTTCTTTTCCATCAAGTATTAGTTTTTCTTTTTGTTGCTCAAGCTACATTCATTATTATAAGACCCTTCTGTTTGCACTTGCCAAGGTTTTTAAGGTTGAGAAGCTGATGAACAATAAATAATACATTTTCTATGGGTCTAAATAAAAGCAGTTTGACAGATATCTTAGGTATTCAGTAGCCCATTTCTCATTTGTTGATTTATTGGTATTTTTTCCTCATCCACATCATTTACTTTATTTGTTAATCAGAAATCTTGAGGAAAAATAAGACCTAGATAAATTCCTTTGGTTCAGACTTTAATTGTTATCCTGGTTTTTGTTTGGCTTTGTTTTATATTAAAACTGTTACATAATTATACATGCATTAGTTCAGTTTTTGGTGTTTTCTCTTCCTAACACTGTCATCCTCCAAGAACACATACACTCACATACAATTGACTCCTAAAAGATATACCCATTTGAATGCAGAGTTCCAAAGTATAGCGAGGAGAGATAAGAAAGCCTTCCTCAGTGATCAATGCAAGAAAAAGAGGAAAACAATAGAATGGGAAAGACTAGAGATCTCTTCAAGAAAATTAGAGATACCAAGGGAACATTGCATGCAAAGATGGGCTCAATAAAGGACAGAAACGGTATGGACCTAACAGAAGCAGAAGATATTGAGAAGAGGTGGCAAGAGTACACAGAAGAACTATACAAAAAGATCTTCATGACCCAGATAATGACGATGGTGTGTTCACTCACCTAGAGCCAGACATCCTGGAATGCGAAGTCAAGTGGGCCTTAGGAAGTATCACTGCAAACAAAGCTAGTGGAGGTGATGGAATTCCAGTTGAGCAATTTCCAATCCTGAAAGATGACGCTGCGAAAGTGATGCACTCAATATGCCAGAAAATTTGGAAAACTCAACAGTGGCCACAGGACTGGAAAAGGTCAGTTTTCATTCCAATCCCAAAGAAAGGCAATCCCAAAGAATGCTCAAACTACCGCACAATTGCACTCATCTCACATGCTAGCAAAGTAGTGCTCAAAATTCTCCAAGCCAGGCTTCAGCAATATGTGAACCATGAACTTCCAGATGTTCAAGCTGGTTTTAGAAAAGGCAGAGGAACCAGAGATCAAATTGTCAACATCCACTGGATCATCAAAAAAGCAAGAGAGTTCCAGAAAAACATCTATTTCTGCTTTATTGATTATGCAAAGGATTTGACTGTGTGGATCACAATAAATTGTGGAAAATTCTGAGAGATTGGAATACCAGACCACCTGACCTGCCTCTTGAGAAACCTCTATGCAGGTAAGGAAGCAATAGTTACAACTGGACATGGAACAACAGACTGGTTCCAAATAGGAAAAGGAGTATGTCAAGGCTGTATATTGTCACCCTGCTTATTTAACTTCTCTGCAGAGTACATCATGAGAAACGCTGGGCTGGAAGAAGCACAGCTGGAATCAAGATTGCTGGAAGAAATATCAGTAATCTCAGATATGCAGATGATACCACCCTTATGGCAGAAAGTGAAGAAGAACTAAAGAGCCTCTTGATGAAAGTGAAAGAGGATAGCGAAAAAGTTGGCTTAAAGCTCAACATTCAGAAAACTAAGATCATGGCATCCAGTCCCACCACTTCATGGCAGATAGATAGGGAAACAGTGGAAACAGTGGCTGACTTTATTTTTATGGATTCCAAAATCACTGCAGATGGTGATTGCAGCCATGAAATTAAAAGATGCTTACTCCTTGGAAGGAAAGTTATGACCAACCTAGACATCATATTAAAAAGCAGAGACATTACTTTACCAACAAAGGTCCGTCTAGTCAAGGCTATGGTTTTTCCAGTGGTCATGTATGGATGTGAGAGTTGGACTATAAAGAAAGCTGAGCACTGAAGAAATGATGCTTTTGAAATGTGGTGTTGGAGAAGACTCTTGAGAGTCTGTTGGACTGCAAGGAGATCCAATCAGTCCATCCTAAAGGAGATCAGTCCTGGGTGTTCATTGGGAGGACTGATGTTGAAGCTGAAACTCTGATACTTTGGCCACCTGATGGGAAGAGCCGACTCATTGTAAATGACCCTGATGTTGGGAGGGGTTGGGGACAGGAGGAGAAGGGGACGACAGAGGATGAGATGGTTGGATTGAATCATCGACTCGAGGGACTTGGGTTTGGGTGGACTCCAGGAGTTGGTGATGGACAGGAAGGCTTGGCCTGCTGCAGTTCATGGGGTCGCAAAGAGTCGGACACGACTGACTGACTGAACTGAACTGAACTGAATAAATGTGTGTATGGATATAATCCTATTTCAGAAAAACAAGCATTATCAAAGATATTTACCAAAAATATATCTATCCATTTTTTCATATTAAAATTATTCTTCCCACGGAAATAATAATATCTTATTATCAGATAAACAAAAATAAAGTTTTCCATAATTTAGATACCAGTCGGCTAACACTCACATTAATAAGATATATAACTGCCTGAGAGTTGGGCTGTGAAGAAAGCTGAGCACCGAAAAATTGTTGCTTTTGAACTGTTGTGTTGGAGAAGACTCTTGAGAGTCCCTTTGTTGCAAGGAGATCCAACCAGTCCATCCTAAAGGAGATCAGTCCTGGGTGTTCATTGGAAGGACTGATGCTGAAGCTGAAACTCCAATACTTTGGCCACCTCATGTGAAGAGCTGACTCATTGGAAAAGACTCTGATGCTGGGAGGGATTAGGGGCAGGAGGAGAAGGGGACAACAGAAGATGAGATGGCTGGATGGTATCACCGACTTGACGGACATGAGTTTGAGTAAACTCCGGGAGTTGGTGATGGACAGGGAGGCCTGGCGTGCTGTGATTCATGGGGTCGCAAAGAGTCGGACACGACTGAGCGACTGAACTGAACTGAAGCTACCACTAGTACCTCACATTAATAAGATCTATAACTGCCTTTATTACTGTCTGTAGTATTGTGTATGCCTGTGTACATGCTAAGTCACTTCAGTTGTGTCCAAATCTTTGCTACCCCGTGGACCACAGTCCACCAGGTTCCTCTGTCCATGGGATTCTCCTGGCAAGAATACCGAGATGGGTTCCTCTGGTCTCCTCCAGGGAATCTTCCTGACCCAGGGGTCAAACCTGTGTCTCTTAAGTCTCATGTGCTGACAGACAGGCTCTTTACCACTAGTGCCACCTGGGAAGCCCAATATTATGTATATATACATTATATTGTGTATAAATATATTTATTATATACACAATATACTTATCACTGCCTTTGTTTTCCACAAACTGAGAAGCAGAGGTTTAGAGAAGCTAATAATTTTACCGTGTTCACATATTTATTTAGTGACTGGCATAGCTAAGGTTTAAGTGAATTTCTAACCAAAGTTACATTTGTAAATTTACTTAATAAAACTCTATATTTGCACAATCATTGATTTTTTTTTTTAACACTTGCAGCCTCTTTCTTTGACTCCCCAAAATAAGTTATCATGGAAGTGTGAAGCATTGCCTTTTTACAATAATGTATAAAATATGAATGTTTTCACTTGCAGGGAATTTATTTTCTTTTTGCACACTTCCATTCATTTATATCATTTAGTTACATCAGATATACAATTTCTTATTTCTTACTTCAATAAATTCTGTTTCCAACAAGTACCAAGATAGTTCATGAAGCAAATTAAAAAAAAAAAGTGACTGTGGGGTTAGTTTCTAACAAGGAAAAAGTTACATCCACTTCTTTATTCTCATGATGACAAACAAAAATTAAAAACATAAACACTTTTCTTGCTAATGTAAAACAAAACAGAAACAAAGTCTTTGGACTAACTTCATTTTAATTCCTTTGAAACTACTCTGCATGTACTAAAAAGGCATAAAAGCAAAACTGGCAACCACATGCTTAACTGACTCCAAAAAACACATCTCAGCATCTATTTAAGGTTATAATTTTTTAAACAAATATATGCAAGTTTAAAAATGTTTGAGAAGATGCATAACTTTAAAATATTCTTTTGAAGGGTATATGATCAAAAATTTTAAAGGTAACTGTCCTTCAATAGCATGCATTGATTTTTCCTGCCCACTAAAAGCAGAATTAAAGATCTATGACTAATTTCTGTTCTCCATTAGCAAACTCCCTTATTTTAAATAAGGGATCAAAATAAATAACAAATACAAGTATTCCTTTCTTAAATAATCATTTGGTTAAAAATAATTTGTGCTTGAGTTTTATGTTTCAATAAAATAAAAAGGTTGTCATTGGAAATACCTATACATGTACAATTTCTGCCTTTAATAAACAAGTCAAAGTGATAGGGAAACTAGCCTAGGTTGCAACAGAGAATTGAATACAAAGAATTAGGAATTCTGTGGATCCCTTCTCCTAGTACAGGGCAAGAATTACTGGTCAAGTCCTTGTTTGCATTTGCTAGGAACATTGGTTCAGAGATAACTTCTTACTTGTCAGCAGTCCCCGGTGTTCTAGAGTTTCCTTCCATGTTTGTTTCATTTATTATGAAATACTTGAAATACACAAAGCACGCAAGGAATAGCAATGAATTCCCATGTGTCTGTCACCAGGTTTAAGAAGCATTGACATTGTGCTGTATTTGTATTTTATTCTTACAGAATTGAAAGATCTACCAGTATAATTTATACCTACTTTACCTTCCTGCCCAGACATTCCTTTCCTTTTCTCCCCAGGTAGAGTCAGTGCCTACTTGCATGTTTATACTTTTACAGCATATGTACACTGCATCGACCTATACATTATACAGTGTTTTGGAAGTTTTAAGCTTTAGATAAATTGCATTATACTGTGCTGTCTCTTCCCCCTTGTAATAAGTATGCATTTAAGCAGTGTTGCTTTAGAATTGATTAGCTCTAGTTTCGTCATTTTATCTTCAGAATATCATTTCATTTTATGAATTAATAAACCAAAGTTTTATTTTCTCATTCTTTTTTATAGATATTTAAGCGCCCCCCCCCCCACCTTCATGTTTCTTTGTTTATTGATTAGTTTTGGTATTACAAATTATGTTGTAACAATAATGCAACATAGAAACAAATTCAAACTTAGAAGTTTTATTCATAAGAAAAGCAATTGCCATAGGAATAACACTCCAATTTCAGAATTCTGCAAGCCTCTTAATCAAATAAAAAAATATATTTGATAGAGTAAACATGAAGAAAACAGAAATAAGCAGAATCTTTAGAGGGGAAGCTAGACATGCATGGAGAAGTGACCAGTAGGATCTGACAAGAAAACAGCCTCCCAGTGATCTGTTGAATATTCACTGTAAGGACTGATCTGAAGCTGAAGTTCCAGTACTTTGGCCACCTGATGCTAAGAGTCAACTCATTTGAGTTGACTGATGCTGGGAAAGATTGGAAAGACCCTGATGCTGGGAAAGATTGAGGGCAGGAGAAGAAGGGGGAGATTGAGAATGAGAAGGTTGGATGGTATCATTGACACAATGGATGTGAGTCTGAGCCAACTCTGGGAGATAATGAAGGACAGGGAAGCCTGGCATGCTACAGTCCATGGGGTTGCAAAGAGTCAGACATGACTTAGCGACTGAACAACATGGTCAATGGACTACCAGAAGAAGCTGATAAGGGGAGCTGGTTCTGTCTTTCTGGTGTTTGTACGTGCGTAGAGCACATGATGGTCAGGGTCCTATAGGAAGGAGACAAGACTGACTAAAACTTAGTCAAGACAAAGCTGAGGATAAGAAATGGCCAATTGTGAACAGTTGATAATCTCCCCTGCTGTTTAAGAGACAGAATCTGTGCTTAGATACTATTAGTAATGGAGTAAGAGTCATTGTATGGTTAGTTCAGTTCAGCTGCTCAGTCGTGTCCGACTCTTTGTGACCCCATGAATCACAACACTCCAGGCCTCCCTGTTCATCACAAACTCCCGAAGTTTACTCAAACTCATGCCCATCGATTCGGTGATGCCATCCAGCCATCTCATCCTCTGTCATCCCCTTCTCCTCCTGCCCCCAGTCCCTCCCAGCATCAGGGTCTTTCCCAGTGAGTCAACTCTTCACATGAGGTGGCCAAAGTATTGGAGTTTCAGCTTCAGCATCAGTCCTTCCAATGGTTAAGGTTGATTCAAATAGTGTTTTGGGGTGAGATAAACTTCATCCCTGACAGACAAGCCGTATGTTACAGTGAGTGTGCTGTCAGACTGACAACTGTTGGAGGGTCTTAGAAATCAGGCATTTAGCAAATCAGGCATTCTCTTCTATATATAGGAAGAGAATTTTTTAAATAAGTACTAAATGTTGAACAAGTGAATATAACCAGAATATGAGGTTTGGAAGGAGCCAGTTAAAAAGATTCGAGATGTTGGGCTTAAAGGATCTTCATTTGGATAGTAGAATGATGACAGCAATGAAAATTTGATATTTTCCCAATTTACTGTCTGAATATTTTTGGTGATGACATATATATCAGAGGATTCTAGAAACATGAACAGGCATCTTCTTCTAAGCACTGTGCATGTGCCTCTTTAGAAAGCCAGAGTCATGTACAGGTAATTGTGAAGGATCTCTAAGTGGAGTTCTGAGGTTCTTTGGCAATGATGCTGAAAGTTCTGGCAATGTTATCCATAGTCATGGATATTTTCTGGGATAGACAAAGGAAGATGCTAGAGTTTTGTCAAATTTCCCAAGTGTCCCACTCAGTAACAGCTTTAGTCACAAAGGTTGTTCATACATGATCTGCTGCAGTACTCAAGTCTTAAGGTTTTACTCTTAATCTTCTAACCTCTTCTTCAAAGTTTTCTTAAGAACCCTCATAGGGCTGCTATTATGTGCCTACATTTGTAGTTGTAACATGTTAGTACAGACCTTTGAGCTCGTCTCACACTTAGTAGCTCAGTTGTGTCCAACTCATTGTGACCCCATGGACTAGCTCGCCAGGCTCTGTCCATCGGATTCTCCAGGCCAGAATACTAGAGTGGGTAACTGTTCCCTTCTCAGGGGATCTTCCCAACCCAGAGATCTAACCGAGGTCTCTTGCATTACAGGTGGATTCTTTACGGTCTGAGCCACCAGAGAAGCCCTTGGGCTCATCTAAAGGCCTGGGTATTTAGAGATAATAGAAAAAATTAAATAGAAAATTTAAAGGTAGAGAAAAATTTAGAGACTAAGATGAGAAAAACAGTCTGGTTCAAAATTTAATAAGCATTATTTATATTTGCTAATTAACAGGATACAGTTCAGTTAGTAGGAATTTCAGTACAGTTCAGTTCAGTTGTTCAGTCCATCACCAACTCCCGCCATTTACTCAAACTCATGTCCATTGAGTCGGTGATGCCATCCAACCATCTCATCCTCTGTTATCCCCTTCTCCTCCCACCTTCAATCTTTCCCTGTATCAGGCTCTGTTCACATGAGTTAGCTGTTCACATCAGGTGGCCAAAGTATTGGAGTTTCACTTTAAACATCAGTCCCTCCAATGAATACTCAGGAGAGATCTCCTTTAGGATGGATTAGTTGATCTCCTTGTTGGCCAACGGACTCTCAAGAGTCATCTCCAACACTACAGTTCAAAAGCATTAATTCTTTGGTGCTCAACCTTTTTATAGTCCAACTCTCACATCCATACATGACTACTGGGAAAACCATAGCCTTGACTAGATGGACCTTCGTTGGCAAAGCAATGCCTCTGCTTTTTAATATGCTGTCTAGTTTGGTCATAACTTTCCTTCCAAGGAGTAAGCATCTTTTAATTTCATGGCTGAAGTCACCATCTGCAGTGATTTTGGAGCCCCAAAAAACAAACTCTCTCACTATTTCCACTGTTTCCCCATCTATTTGCCATTAAGTGATGGGACTGAATATCATGATCTTGGTTTTTTGAATGTTGAGTTTTAAGTCAACATTTTCACTCTCCTCTTTCACTTTCTTCAAGAGGCTCTTTGGTTCTTCTTCACTTTCTGCCATAAGGGTGGTGTCATCTGCATATCTGAGATTATTGATACTTCTCCCGGCAATCTTGATTCCAATGTGTGCTTAATCCAGCCCAGTGTTTCTCATGATGTACTCTGCATAGAAGTTAAATAAGCAGGGTGACAATATACAGCCTTGACGGACTCCTTTTCCTAGTTGGAACCCATCTGCTGTTCCATGTCCAGTTGTGGCTGCTGCTTCCTGACCTGCATGCAGATTTCTCAAGAGGCAGGTCAGGTGGTCTGGTATTTCCATCTCTTTCAGAATTTTCCATAGTTTGCTGTGATCCACACAGTCAAAGGCTTTGGCATAGTCAACAAAGCAGAAAAAGATGTTTTTCTGGAACTCTCTTGATTTTTCGATGATCCAGCGGATGTTGGCAATTTGATCTCTGGCTCCTCTGCCTTTTCTAAAACCAGCTTGAACATCTGGAAGTTCATGGTTCACATATTGCTGAAGCCTGGCTTGGAGAATTTTGAGCACTACTTTCCTAGCATGTGAGATGAGTGCAATTGTGTGGTAGTTTGAGCATTCTTTGGGATTGCCTTTCTTTGGGATTGGAATGAAAACTGATCTTTTCCAGTCCTGTGGCCACTGTTGAGTTTTCCAAATTTGCTGGCATATAGAGTGCAACACTTTCAGAGCATCATCTTTCAGGATTTGAAATAGCTCAACTGGAATTCCATCACCTCCACTAGCTTTGTTCGTCATGATGCTCTCTAACGCCCACTTGACTTCACATTCCAGGATATCCGGCTCTAGGTGAGTGATCACACCATCGTGATTATCTGGATCATGAAGATCTTTTTTTTATAGTTCTTCTGTGTATTCTTGCCACCTCTTTTTCATATCTTCTGCTTCTGTTATGTCCATACCATTTCTGTCCTTTATCGAACCCATCTTTACATGCAATGTTCCCTTGGTATCTCTAATTTTCTTGAAGAGATCTCTAGTTTTTCCCATTCTATAGTTTTCTTCTATTTCTTTGCACTGATTGCTGAGGAAAATTTTCTTGTCTCTCCTTGCTATTCTTTTGAACTCTGCATTCAAATGGGTATATCTGTCCTTTTCTCCTTTGCCTTTAGCTTCTCTTCTTTTTTCAGCTCTTTGTAAGGCCTCGTCAGTCAGCCATTTTGTTTTTTTCATTTCTTTTTCTTGGGAATGGTCTTGATTCCTTTCTCCTGTACAATGTCACGAGCTGAGGAAAGTCTAATTGTGTTTTGCCAAGAGAACACACTGTTCATAGCAAATACCCTCTTCCAACAGTTCATCAGGCACTCTGTCTATCAGCTCTAGTCCCTTAAATCTATTTCTCACTTCCACTGTATAATCGTTAGGGATTTGATTTAGGTGATACCTGAATGGTCAAGTGGTTTTCCCTGCTTTCTTCAATTTAAGTCTGAGTTTGGCAATAAGGAGTTCATGATCTGAGCCATAGTCAACTCCCAGTCTTGTTTTTTTCTGACTGTATAGAGCTTCTCCATCTTTGGCTGCAAATAATATAATCAATCTGATTTCAATGTTGACCATCTGGTAGTGTCCCTATGTAGAGTCTTCTCTTGCGTTGGTGGAAGAGGATATTTGCTATGACCAGTGTGTTCTCTTGGCAAAACTCAATTAGACTTTCCTCGGCTTCATTCTATATTCCAAGGGCAAATCTGCCTGTTACTCCAGGTGTTTTTTGACCTAGTTTTGGATTCCAGTCTCCTATAATGAAAAGGACATCTTTTTTGGGTGTTAGTTCTAAAAGGTCTTGCAAGTCTTCATAGAACCATTCAAATTCAGCTTCTTTAGCATTACTGGTCAGGGCATAGACTTGGATTACCATGATATTGAATGGTTTGCCTTGGAAATGTACAGTAGGCAGATCTCAATAAGCAAAACAGTGCCTCATTAGGGACTCTCCAAGTTCATGAAATAATTTTCCCATGAATTTGTATGTTGGAATTCATAAGTGTTCTTTTGATAGAAATGTTGAGAGAAAATAAATGGCAACTCACTCCAGTATTCTTGCCTGGAGAATCCCAGGGACAGAGAAACCTGGTGGGCTGCTATCTATGGCGTCGCACAGGGTCAGACACAACTGAAGCGACTTAGCAGCAGCAGCAGCTGGTTTGATCTTCTATGAAGATTGCTAAAACTTCCTCTATATCAACAGTAGGGCTGTTTCACTTTCTTACCATTCATGTGTTTACTGGATGGTAGCCTGTCAGGTTCTTCTGTCCATGGAATTTCCCAGGCAAGAATACTGGAATGGATTTCCATCCCCTTCTTCAGGGGATCTTCCCAACCCAGGGATTGAACCCAGGTCTTCTGCCTTGCAGGCCAATTCTTTACCATCTGAGCCAGCATAGAGGCTATCTCCTCCAATTAAGAAGAGAATGATGATTAGATTTGTGCTTACAAAATGACTAGTCCCAAACATATTGGGTAAAATTATGCTTAGGATCATCTAAGTCTATTATATTTATATACTCTTGTCTCCCATAGTAATAGTGTATTTTTTGGTATTGTGGAAAAGTATGTTTCCCTGGGTTGGGAAGATCCCCTGGAGACAGGAATGGTTACCCACTCCAGTATTCTGGCCGAGAATTCCATGGACTGTATAGTCATACGGGTCTCATAGATTTGGACATGACTGAGTGACTCTCACTTTCATGTTTGATTGTAAATAGTTTTAGGCACATGAAAAGGCCATTAGTTAAGTCACAGCAGAAGCACAAGTTGTCTTTTTTGAAAAGTATTGAAGTTGAAGGAGGGTCCTTTTGAAATCTGAAGTAGAAAGCAAAAGGGCCACTAAATGATAACACAAAGGATGACCTTAGATCTGAGAGTAATATAGGAATCTAAGAAATCAGAAGCTTATAAAATAAAGGGTGTATATGACCAACAATCAAATGTAGAGTTGTAGATCATGCTATAAATTGAATAAAGGGCTGTCATAGATTTTGTGGTCCATGCATGGATAGAAATAATCAAAAGAGAACAGGTCACAGGTCTGGTGAGAGAGGAATAGGTAGTACAGTATAAATCTCATTACTTAAAGTTATGATCTAACTTTATATAAAGAGTTATAGGAATATAAAATATAATGTGGAAGGGTATAGAGAAGGATGAAGTCAAGGAGAACAAGAAAAATAATGAAACTAAAAGTAGTTAAGGGAATATATGAGGCCATGTTCTGGCATCTGGAGTAGAAACTGATTACTTCATGATGTCATCTGCTTATCTTAAAGCTAACTACTTCATGGTTCTGTGTGCTTCTGAGTTATTTAAAGAAAGCCTCAGTTTAAGCTTTCCATTTGGAATGGACTTTCGTTTAGAGCAGCATTTATACCTTTTCAGTTGAGAAACATGCATCCAGGTTTGTATCCCATGAAGTTTGACAGCACTATTGATGGTAAAGAGGTTGACATAAGGGTTTTTCCAACATGCTCAAAATTAATTTTCAAATGCTGTCAGCTCCAGAGAACTAAGCCCTAATTTCTAGGATGCAGAGAAGTTTGGCTGAAAGAACTGGAGGAAGAGCAGTCTTCTTCTGTTGATAACCACAGTGGATATAGTTAATAAGTCCCTTGTAATTTTAGGATGTCTGAATTGACCAGGATAGAATTTTCAGAAGCCCAGACAGAATAAGGATTTGCTAAGGGTCATTCTGTTATTTTATGTAAAAATAGTTGCTATGACTCAGAAAGAGAGACCTAGAGAGCAATCAGGGCTAATGACAAAACCTTAAGCAATAGGAAATTGAATTGTTTCATCAATTTGCAAGTTTTAATTTTATTAGTCCATTAAATCTATCATTCCAGATGATTGGCAATGATAGAAGCAGTGTCATTTGGGGAAAAGGGAAAGAACTTACTGAATTGCTCACAGGACTACCAAAGAAATGAGTCCCTTGATTAGGTTAAAGAGCTAGTGGAATTCCCCATGAAGGGAACACTTATCCTAATAAGCATTTAGCAGCAGTAGTGGAAATGGTCTTTTTATAAAGGAAAACTTCCAGCCAGTGACAGTATATAGATATGATAATAAGAAAATATTAATTTTCATGAAACTTAGGGATATGATAATATAATTACTAATAAGGAAAAAGCCCTGGTGGAAAGGTTTCTTTTCTTGTCCCCACCTTTGCAGCTTTACCAGAATTATATTTTTGAGGTGGAACATGAAGCCACCACTTGTTTCTAATAGGAGTAAAGTTTTCCCATCTTGGTGCAGGAGTTGCTTATTTCCTTTCTTGGTGAGTGATTTTATAAAGGTCAGAAACTAAATTTCAGATAAGGGACTAAGGAAAGACCAAGGGGCTATTTGGGTGTTTCCAAGGTACAACTGCTTAGAAAAAACATTCAACTTGTTTCCAATTGGCCTTTCAATGTTCAAAGGCATTGAGTTGGGAGATTTTAAGTACCTCAACTAGAGGATAAGGTGTAGTCAGAGTATATTTAGGATCTTATCTGATTATGGTGAGGGTGTAACAACTTTATGACAGTTTAATGTACCCATCAGAGAGTAAATTTGCCTCAGGGGTTTTGTAGCCCATAAGAACTTCTATTAATATCTAAAGTATGGCTATTTTCTTTGGCAATAATAAAGCATCTAAGAAGTCACATAACTACTTTTCATTTTTCATTGGCATTCTAGCTGTTTTCTTAAATCCTCTGATTTCCATAACATACAAAAATAATGTACTACACCCAAAATATATCTACTGTATCTATAGATGCTAAATTTCTTAACTTTGACTAAAGATAAGAAGCTCTTGTGAAAGATACTCTCTGCGATTTTGAAGATTTGTAATGTCATATCCTGCTGGAATATTTCTTTCTAAGGCATAGAGATATGAGCTATCAACAAATGGGGTAAAGTCTGGATTTTCAAGGAAGACTTCCAAAAGGCCGATATGAAAGACGATTGAGACTTGAGTGTTCATAACAGAATCGGGCAGTTATCTTTCAGTTGGGAGAGGGAGGAAAGTGGCAGGACTGAGACTTTAACATGAGTGGATAGTGGTGTGGTGGCAGAAAGAAGGATTTCATAACAGGTGAACTGAGAAGTCAAAAGGTGTTGGGTATTTTTAGTTTGGAAAAGTGTCCAAATGTGTCCAAAAGTGTCCAAAAAGACATAAATGTTCGGGGTACAGGCTAGCACAAGGTCAACGGTGGTTTAAACTAATTGTGTCGTTTCCACTACTGCCAGCAGTCAGGAAGGGAAAACTTGGGCTGTAGGATTCCAGGTGAGAAGAAAATATCCAGCTGACCTTTGATTTTCATTATGTTTTTAAGAAAATACCTCTATAGCATATTCTTCTCTTTTATGAATAAACTGGAAGAAAGCAAAAGAGCAGTCAGGAAGCCCTAAGTGGGTTGGATCAATAGGAGACCTTAGGGATTCCAATGATGCTATAGTAGGCAAGTCCCATTTTAGAGGTTCAGACACAAGTTTTTTTTTTAGTATTGTAATATAAAGGAGATGCTCTAGCAGAGAAGGTAAGAATACACATCCTACAATAGCCAGTCAGTTTCAGAGATCCTAAATGTTGTCTCTTGTTTCAGATAGGAGACTGTTAAGTATGGTCTTTTTTTTCAGTTCTTTTTTTTTTTTTTTTTAATTATTTATTTTTAATTGAAGGATAATTGCTTTACAGAATTTTGCTGTTTTCTGTCAAAAGTATGGTCTTGATATGATCTTGGGATCAGATTTTTCCTTTGGAGGGAATATTATGACCTAAGTAGTGAACCTGGGGGCAACAGAGCTGAACTTTATCACTTGAGACCTTATGCCCCTTCTTAGAGAAGTCTTTTAATAAGTATTAGAGTTGTAGAGATTTGCTGAATGTCTCAGAACAAAGAAGGAGGTCACCTACATATTGAATAAAGATTGCATTACAAGGGAAGAGCAACTCTTTTATATTTGCACTTAGGGTTCAGGAAAAATGTGTGATGCCTTCTGTAAATCCCTGGCACTCAGGTGTATTGTTGACTTTCCCATGTTTAAGTAAACAAGTATTGGTAATAAGAATGAAAGGGTATAGTGAAGAAAGTGATGTATAAGCCAACAGTGATAACATGAGTGACATTGGAGAACAGCATGTGAGGATGGTGTACTACATCCATCTTTAAGGACTTTGTCTCCCAGATATGGCCTAAGTCTGCTGTTCCAACAGCCCCAAGTGAGTCAGGAATGTGAATAAACATGTCTTGAATGTAGGGGTTTTTAATGGCTTCAGAGCTATAAAAGGGGTGAGAAAGTTATAAAAGGGAGTTATCTTTCAGAGCTGTCAGAGATCAAAGATGAGTGGGAGAGGAATCCTATACTTTAAGAAAAGTACCTCAGGTGAACATGAAATATTAAAATTCTAATTAGAAACCAAGTCTCTGCCTATTAGACAAGCTGGTGAAACTTAATAAAAAGCTATGTCAAGCAGCATGAGACCCAAGGGATATAGAAAGGAGATAAGGTATAAGACATATGGTGAATTATTTAAATGCACCACAGAGATTGTGTACTCTGAGGCAAAATGGCGGAAAATTGTGAGCTGTCAAATGTGGCTCCATTGTCTACCAGAAAGGCAGAGGGTTCCCCTTTGACTGGAGTCATTATTTCTTCTAATTTACTTAAGAGTATTTGAGGGCAGACAAAAGCAGATCTCTCAGAGGAAAGTCACCAACACTCTGAATTTCTTGTCTTTTTGTACCTCGCATATTCTTTTGGTATCCTTTCACCAATAGGCATAGTATCTCTACCAAACAGGGAGGACATCAGTGCAGCCTACATTCACACTTAAGAACATTGTCTGCAAGATATGGCCTAAGTCTGTTGTTCTGATAACCCCAAGTGAGTCAGAAATGTGAATAAGATGTGTAGATTGTTAATGACTTGGGAACTGAAAAAGGGATGAGAAATTGAGAATGGTCCTAAGGTGAATTTGAGAGTGGTCCTAAGGCATTAGAATAACTTTTCTCAAGTTTCTTAAGTTAGAGAGTCATGAGTTTGTGTTATGTAAACTTAGCTTTGTTAGCCTGTACAGGCATACCTCAGAGATATTGCAGATTTCATTTTAGACTACCACAATAAAACAAATATCACAATCAAATGAGTCAAACAAATTTGGTTTCCCAGTGCATGTAAAAGTTATATTTATACTACACTGTAGTCTCTTAAGTGTGCAATGGCATTACGTCTAAAAAAAAAAGCAATGGATATACCATAATTAAAAACACTTTATTGCTAAAAAATGCTAGCAATCATTTGAACTTTGAGTAAGTCAATTTTTTTTTGCTGGTAGATGGTCTTTCTTCAGTGTTGATGGCCGTGGACTGATCAGGAAGGTGGTTTTCAAAGGCTGGGGCAGTTGTGGCAATTTCTTAAAATAAGACGACAATGAAATTTGACTCATAGATTGATTCTTTCTTTCACAGATGATTTCTCTGTAGCATGCAATACTATTTGATAGCATTTTCCCCACAATAGAACTTCTTTCAAAATTAAAGTCAATCCTCAAACTCTGCCACTGCTTTATTAACTTAGTTTATGCATTATCTAAAGCTTCATTGTCTTATTAACAATCCTCAAATCATCTTCACCAGGAGTAGTTTCCATCTCAAGAAGCTGTTTTCTTTGCTCATCCATGAGAATCAACTCCTTATCAGTTAAAGTTTTATGATGAGATAAGATTAGCTCCCTTGCTGTTTCCACCACATGTACAATTGCTTCCTCCACTGTAGTCTTGAACCCCTCAAAGTTATCCATGAGGGTTGGAGTCAGCTTCTTCCAAACTCCTGTTAATGTTATTTCAGCTTCATCCCACAAGTCACACATGTTCTTAGTGATATCTCATCAGAAGTCCCACTCTGTGGAAGCTAGAGACTTGCAAAAATTTGTTTCTTAAATAATATGACTTAATAGTCAAAATTACTCCTTGATCCATAGTCTGCAGAATGGATGTTGTGTTAGAAAGCATGAAAACAACATGAATCTCACTTACATCTCCTTCAGAGTTCTTGGGTGACCAGGTGCATTATCAATTATTGTTGTTCAGTCACTAAGTCAGGTACTGTATGTGACTCCTTGGACTGTTGCATGCCAAGCTTTCTTGCCCTTTGATACCTCTTGGAGTTTGCTCAGATTCAAGTTCATTGATTTGGTGATGCTATCTAACCAATTTATCTTCTGCCACCTCCTCCTCCTTTTGCCTTCAATATTTCCCAGCATCAGGGTCTTTCCCAATGAGTTGATCTTTGCATCAGGTGGCCAAAGTATTATCAATAAGCAATAATATTTTGAAAGAACTTTTTTTCTGAGCAGTAGGTCTTCACAGTGGGCTTAAAATATTTAGTAAAATGTCATAAACAGATGTGCTGTCATCCAATCTTTGTTATTCCACTTATAGAGCACAGGAAGAGTAGATTTAGCCAAATTTTTAAGACTGTAGGATTTTTTTGAATGGTAAATGAACTTCCACTTAAAGTCATCAGCTCCATTAGCTCCTAACCAGAGTCAGTTTTGAAATGTTAAAGACAGACATTGACTTTTCCTCCCTAGCTATGAGAGTCCTAGATGGCATCTTCTTCCAATAGAAGGCTATTTTATCTACATTGAAAATCTGCTGTTTAGATAGACAGCATAATTACTTTTCTTAGCTAGATCTTTTGGATAACTTACTGCAGCTTCTATATCAGCATTTGCTGCTTCACCTTTTACTTTTTTTTTTTATGGAGATATCTTCTTCCCTTAACATCATAAACCAATCTCTACCAGCTTCCACACCTCATTCAGCCTTGCTGAAGAGTGCTCATACATGCTCAGTCATGTCCAACTTTTTGTAGCCCCATAGACTGTAGTCCACCAGGCTTCCCTGTCCATGGAATTTTTCAGGCAAGAACAGTGGACTAGGTTTCCATTTCCTACTCTAGGGGATCTTCCTAACCAAGGGATGGAACCTATGTTTCTTCCATCTCCTTCATTGGCAGGTGGATTTTTCTTTTTTTTTTTTAAACCACTGTTCTACCTGGGAAGTCTGAAGTCCATTGTTGAAGACTGGGCCTTGACTTAAAGAAATGTTGCAGCTGGTTTGTGGAGAAGGAAATGGCAACCCACTCCAGTATTCTTGCCTGGAGAATCCCAGGGACAGAGGAACCTGGTGGGCTGCTGTCTACGGGTTCGCACAGGGTTGGACACAACTGAAGTGGCTTAGCAGCAGCAGCAGCTAGTTTGATCTTCTATGAAGATTGCTAAAACTTCCTCTATATCAACAGTAGGGCAGTTTCACTTTCTTATCATTCATGTGTTTACCGGAATAGTACTGTTAATTCTGTTCAAGAACTTTTCCTTTGCACCCACAACTTAGCTAACCTGTTGGTTCAAGAGAACTAGCTTTTTGCCTGTTGTGGTTTTTGAAATGTATGCCTCAATAAGCTTACTCACTTCTGGCTTTTGATTTAAAGTGAGAGACATGCACCTCTTCCTTTCCCTCCCTTCCTTCCTTCCCAATATAGGATTCAATATTGTTGTTCTCAGGGAATAGGAAGGCCCAAGGAGAGGGAGAGATGGACAGCAGCCAGTCAGAGCCATCAGAACATACATAGCATTTATGGATTAAGTTCACTGTCTTATATGGGTGCAGTTCTTCTTACCCCAAAACATTACAGTGATAACATCAAAGATCACAGATCACAGATCAGTATAACAAATATAATAATAATGAAAAGATTTGAAACATCACTAGGATTACCAAAATGTGACACAAAGTGAGATAATACTGTTGGAAAAATGGCATCAATAAACTTGCTCGCAACAGGGTTGTTACAACCTTCAATTTCTAAAATATATGATGTCCACCTGCCAATGAAATGAAATATGCCTATATATCATCATGATGCTGTGTTAAAGCTTGGATTTTGGAGAAAAATTACATTTTACCAATTAATGTGATGTCTTTGAGTAACCTCTCTTAGTTCTTCATGGAGTCCATTGATAAAGCTGATAACCAAAGCATATTCCCTGTTATTATCTAGAGTTAGACCTGAACAAGATTTCTGGATATTTTCTAAACATCTAACAGCTTTTCTCCAAATTCATTATTTTTGTTATAGGTCTCAGGGGTATTTTGATTTCTCTGTAAATCTTCATTAAGTTTGACTGATTTTGATTTTTCAAACCATAAAGAGGTGTCTCCAGAATCTAAAAGGAGTTGAGTCAACTGATAGAGATCTGACAATCCCTAGAGTATGCCCCTAAGATTGACCTTAAGTATGTAGGAATTTTTTCTCTATTTCTACATGATCAGGAAAGTTTTTCATTTTAGCATACAGGCCAGATTGAAGCACATGTTAAAAAGTAATCTGCTGGAGAGGAAGTAGTTTGATCCTTGTAGTTTCTTGCCCTTGGAGTCTTAACATTGTACGAGCAATAATAACGTCCCAGGACACTATGGGGAACTGAGAAGCTAGCAAGTCTGGGGTGGGGTCCAGGGATAGAGAATAAATACAAATGAGACAAGAGCAAGGTTGTAGGAGAGACTGGGACAAACAGAAGAGCAGAAGAGAAAAGAGTGGAAAATGCTAAAGGCAAGGCTTTCTTAGAGCTGGGGGTAAGAGGAATAGCATAGGAAGAAAACAAGTAGTCCTCAAGAGGTTGAGTAGCACAGCTTTCAATAATATAAACTGAGATTGTTGAAGGCCTTGATTGACATTTGACTTAAGGGTAGTTTTTGGCTTCTTCACACCAAAGAAAACGGAAGCAGAATATTATTTAAAGCATATTCTAGACATCCAGGATTCAACAGCTCCCTAAAGGTGGACTGAATGAGGGAGGTTCTCAAGCCCCAGAGTGGCTTTGCAACTCCAAGTTATCCTTAGTAAAACTGCCATTTTTGAAGGTATTGAGTGAAATCAGTGCCACAGTGGTCAAGCAGATAATGAGCTGAAATTAATCTATCCTCAATCTCAGTAGATTAAGAGTTATCCATGGGGTAACAGAATCAAGTAGAGAAAGGAGGCAAGTAATAACAAATCAGTCTTATGCACAGTTTTCATTTGGTAGTCAGAGTCCCTCTTGCAACCTTTCTGGAAGAGCTGAAAGCTCCAATCTGTTTAACCCCTGCGAAAGGAATCAGAAAAAGCAGAGAGGCATCATAAAATAGCTAAAAATTTTCCTCTAGAGAGTCAAGTTGTAAATTCTCACTGAAAAAGAACCAAGAGGACTTCTGTCCAGTAAGATTCTCACTAAAACAAAAAAGAACCATGAGAAGTCTTGCTCAAATGGAGAAGGACAGAAAGAAGTCGGTTTAATGGAATTAAAGTATCCCAATTATGCTAATACAGAAAAATGTCCCGAACACTGGATTAGGAACTGTGACTCACCACAGAGTCCCCTAGCCATGAAGGACACAGAGGTCTGAGAAGTCAGCAAGAACACCAGGGTAAAGACTGTAGGGTGGAAGCAGTGGTCAGCTCTCCACCCATATTGTGGCAACAGAAGCTGTCAAAAACAAACCCAGATTTAGAGAGAGGTTTTATTCAGAAGAAATACTACAGTCATAGGGAGAATGATCCAATCTCAGAAATCTCTCATCTCCCAGTCAAACAGGAAAAACTTTTTGGTTTTTAGGATAAAGGAAGGGCAAGCAGAGATTCTCAGACTCTTAAGGGGAAGCTGGATAGACAAAGAGAAGTGGCCAATGAGTCTACTAAAGGAAAGGGTCTTGCCTTAAACAGTTGATTCCCAATAGAAGCTGAGAGGAGGGACAGATTCCACTTTCTTGGAACTTTATTATGCTTGAGAATTTGAAAATTCAATGACCTGGAAGAAGGAGAGAAGCCTGACTAAATTTGGTCAGGACAAAGCAGAAGGTAAGAAATTACAATTAGAAACATTTGGTGGTCTCTATAAACATTTCTCCTTTGTTTCTGTGTGACAGGCTCTCTAGAGCAAGGGTCAGAAAACATTTTTTTGTTTTGTTTTGGTAAAAGAGAAGATAGTAAATGATTTAGAGTTTGTGGCCACATGGTCTTAGTTGCAACTCTGCCGTTACAGCTTGAAAGCAGCTACAGACCTGTCTAAGAAATGGGGTGGAATGTACTGTAACATTACTTCATTCACAAAACAGGAGCCTGGCCAGACATGGCCCTTGACCATATTTTGCCAACCCATGCTATGGTGTCATGTCAGTTAGGAATTGAATTTCCTGAAATGTGAGAAAAAACACAAATAATAGCTACTTAAACACCCTTCCTGGTAACATCAACTTAAGGCCACATCTATCTGCAAGGGAGTTTAAGGGATATAGGTATTGAGCAAAGCATATCACTCCTAAATATATTTTTATTTGTGATTTAGAAACAAATACAAGCAATTTCTCATTTGAATTTATTTATTTTGCCTGGTATAGCAACAGGAGCCTACTATATGAAAGTTGATTCAGACTTCATAATTATCTGTATTAATTTAACTGGTTTATATAAAACTAGTCTATAATTAAGCTTATCTTAAAATAGAAACATAAAATGTTCCTAAAAGTCTTTTTTATTTTGCTGTATTCATTATAGCATTTGACACAGGGTCTGACAGAATGGGAGTTGATTTAATGGTTTTTAAAAAGCACTGGTCTTCCTCTAAATTATGATGATCAAAGATAAGTAGGCCGTAACCATAAAGGGAGTTTCAAATCCTGAGGATTTCACTTGAAATGTTTGAACTGAGGCTGTAAGCATTTATAAACTGCCTTTCAAATATTTTTGGACTGAGAGAACATTTAAAAGTTCCATGGAATCATAATTCAGGGCATGAAAGGGCAGCATATGTCCGTTTTCCTCACCAAGAATAAGCTGCTTGGAATTTCATCGGTTCATCTACTAAAGCCATCTTTTTTGCTCATTTACACATTTCGGCATGGAGACAATTCATTCTTTGGATATGAAAGTCTCCCTATTCTTAACTAGTTCAGCCATTTGTATTCTAGTCAGTGTCAGAATGTGAGAAATCCCCCTTGAGCACTCCTCTAGTCTTTTCAAGGCCAATCTTATCTTTACAAACATTTCTTGATCTGCTTTATCATCCTACACTGGAGAAGATGGATTTGATTTTTTTTTTCTTTTTAGTTAAACATTGTGCTTGGTTTAAAATAGCACACTGAGATAATGCTATACTGTTTAATCTTATGTTCTTTTTACATTCTTTTATTCCTTGAGTTCTTACTCGTTTTAATTTGTTTTGCTGCATTGCTTCTCTTTGACTTTGCCATATATCTCTTTATTAAAAATATTTAGAGTTTAGAACTTCCATACCAGTGATTGAAAAGATTTTTTTTTCAGATTAACTTAAAAAATGATTAAGTAATTACCAGCAACTACCTCCTACCCCAGCTTTAACAGTTATATCTGTTTCTTTTTGTGATTTTGAGGGTAGATTCATTTATTTTAGGACCTCCCTGGTGACAGACCATAAACACTCATTTCTCTTACTCCTAATATTAAAAACCATTCTTTGTCTAATCATCATCAATAACCTTATTTTAATAATAATATATATATTATTCATCAGGGGGCAATCAGAAGAATTAATTTTTACCCTCATTCTGTATAGGCTGTAAACCCCTTCCTCTGGCCTTTAGGCTGAACTAAAATTAAATATCTAAACTTGGAACATTAAGCTGCAGTATTTAATATGTGTTCATGATATCTTGATTTGTCTTGCCCAATTTTCTTCAGCTTCTGTAGAGTTTGTTCTAAATGCTGTAGAATGTCTCAATAACATTTCATATTTTCATTTGCATTATATTCCCCTTCAAGGACTGCAAAACAGAAAACTATACTTATCAGTCAGCTAATTTTTTTAATGTCCTATTGTATTTTCACTTATTAACACGATTTGGTTTCTACATGGTGTCATCAAACAATAGTATATTAATGTATTTAAACAGTTGGCTGATATCATCCATAAGTTCTTCATAATATATCTGCTCACATCTCATTTGTATTTCCATTTTCTTATACCTAAGGAATAACATATCTGAGGGAAATAGAATGAAAAGTCAGGAACAAGTAGCAAGCATGTAGTTGGATTTCAAAGATTATTAATGTTCCAGTTTGAGTATTTTTATGAAACACCTGCTTTGACTAAAAATTGTTAGCAAATTTGATCTCTGGTTCTTCTGCCTTTTCTAAATCCAGTTTGAACATCTGGAAGTTCACAGTTCACTTACTGCTAAAGTCTGGCTTGGAGAATTTTGAGCATTACTATTGCTAGTGTGTGAGATGAGTACAATTGTGCGGTTGCTTGAACATTCTTTGGCATTACCTTTCTTTGGGATTGGGCTTCCCTGGTGGCTCAGACGGTAAAGCGTCTGTCTGCAGTGCTGGAGACCTAGGTTCGCTCCCTGGTTTGGGAAGATCCCCTGGAGATGGGAATGGCACCCCACTCCAGTACTCTTGCCTGAAAAATCCCATGGACAGAGGAGCCTGGTAGGCTACAGTCCATGTGGTCGCAAAGAGTCGGACTCGACTGAGCAACTTTACTTCTTTGGGATTGGAATGAAAACTGACCTTTTCCAGTCCTGTGGCCGCTGCTGAGTTTCCAAATTTCATGAACGGGGAGTTCAATACAATCAAGCACTCATTTTACAAAAGGCAGTCTAAGTACCTTAGTACTTAGTACTAGTACTAAGTACAGTTTTCTGTTTTGCAGTTCTTGAAGGGGAATATAATGCAAATGAAAATATTTAACTCTAGAAATGTCATTGAGACATTCTACAGCATTTCTACTAGTCACAGGGATCTGATGTCATCATGAAGGGATTTAGTACTTTTCTAGGTATCTTATATCTAGGAGATACAAGAAATGGAACCATGAAATCAGTTCCTGTAAATATCCAGCTGTCTAAAGACCTGTCCCACCAGATTCCCTGGAGCATAGAATGCCTCACTCCACCCTGAATTCCCTCAGGGGGCATTGAAGGTTAACAGCTGCAAAGGCAGATGGCAAATGCCTTTATTGCTTGATATCTGGCAGTGCTCTTGGCAAATGCCAATTTATGGTTGACACCTGTAAGTGGGAGTATTACAATTATATGCTTATTGAACAATATGAATTTCCTCATACACCTTGGAATGTATAGAATGCAGCCTTGATAACTCTTGTTTTGAATCCTCAAAGATACCTGATTCCTTGGAAATTTGAAATAAATTTCCGTGGATTTCAGGATCAGTGTGATATTCTAGTTAATGTACTTTTTAAAGTCATTTTCAAACAAAGAAGCTCATAATTTTTCTTTCTCTTCAACTTATGCAGTTTCTGTTCTTCACAAAGATACATTTCAATAAATTGTTTGGCTAATACTTTCTCATCATGATTACTGGCTACTGTTATTCAGTCTTTGCATATACTCACTGTGTAAATCATTCTTTATTTTTGCCTCTTCTCTTCTATATCCAGATATCTTCTTGACTGAAAAAATACTTTCTAGCCTACCCCAATGCCCCCTACCTCCACAGTCAGCAAACTGTTTCACTCTAGCTAGCTTTTTACATAGTCTGATATTCCAAGGATAGAAATCTCTCAGATCTTACCTGTTAGTCTCCCACAATTCTCAATAAAATTCATCAAAACATTAATTTAGTAATTCATGACTACATTGCCAAAAAGATGTAATCTAGTTGGGACAGAATTTGTAAATTAAACAATTAGTGTAACAGTATATAGTCTATGGTAAACTACAAACTATAGAATATAAATAATATAAGGATAAATACAAATTTAAAAAGAAAACAAAAAAATTGAAAGGGATAACCCCCTTCCCTAGAGCATTTATTTTAGAAAACTTACAATTGTAAGTTCTTTCTCTGTCTTTTTGAACTGTGTGTAAATCTTTTGAAAAGTAAACTAAACCTCTTGCCAGCTTTAAGACCCAGGAATATTTTTCTCAAGAACTTGGGAGCCACTTCTTCGAAATGTCATTTTGGAGAAAGAGCCCATATATCCCAGTTTCTATGAGGAGTAGGAACCTATCTTCACTAGGCCTCTCCTGTAATAACAATCTGAGAAGTCCATTTTTCTTTTTAATAAAGTCAGTTAACTAATGTATAAGATCACTCCAGTTATCAAGTGATTTTAGGATGAACTATGTGTGACCAATGTTGCTGTCAAGTTCTTCTACTTGAAGACTATTGTTTATCTTGAAAATATATATGTAATAAGTTGTAGCTGCTAAAGTTATAAAGGGGTGAAATTTTTGTCTCTGTGATCTTTTTAGCAGATTGACTATGGTATAGGTCATATTCTGGTTTAAGGCTTGCATGCTCAGTCACTTCAGTCATGCCTGATTATTTTTGACCCCATGGATTCCCCTTGGAGACCTCCAAGCCCCTCTGTCCATGGGGATTCTCCAGGCAAGGATACTGGAGTGGGTTCCCATTTCCTACTCCAGGGAATCTTCCCAACCTAGGGATTGAACCCACCTCTCTTATGTCTCTTGCATTTGCAGGTAGATTCTTTACCACTAGCACCACATGGGAGATACCAAGGGGACATTTCATGCTAAGATGGGCTCAATAAAGGACAGAAATGCTATGGACATAACAGCAGAAGATATTAAGAAGAGGTGGCAAGAATACACAGAACTGTACAAAAAGATCTTTACGACCCAGATAATCATGACAGTGTGATCACTCACCTAGAGCCAGACATTCTGGAATGCGAAGTCAAGTGGGCCTTAGGAAGTATCACTATGAACAAAGCTAGTGGAGGTGATGGAATTCCAGGTGAGCCATTTCAAATCCTAATAGATGATACTGTGAAAGTGCTGCACTCAATATGCCAGAAAATTTGGAAAATGCAGCAGTGGCCACAGGACTGGAAAAGGCCAGTTTTCATTCCAATCCCAAAGAAAGGCAATGCCAAAGAATGCTCAAACTACTGTATAATTGCACTCATCTCACACATTAGCAGATTAATGCTCAAAATTCTCCAAACCAGGCTTCAACAATACATGAACTGTGAACTTCCAGACGTTCAAGCTGGTTTTAGTAAGGCAGAGGAACCAGAGATCAAATTATCAATATCCACTGGATCATCAAAAAATCACGAGAGTTCCAGTAAAACATCTATTTCTGCTTTATTGACTATGCCAAAGCCTTTGACTGTGTGGATCACAATAAACTGTGGAAAATTCTTAAAGAGATGGGAATACCAGACCACCTGACCTGCCTCTTGAGAAATCTGCATGCAGGTCAGGAAGCAACAGTTAGAACTAGACATGGATCAAGAGACTGGTTACAACTAGGAAAAGGAGTACGTCAAGGCTGTATATTGTCACCCTGCTTATTTAACTTCTCTGCAGAGTACATCATGAGAAACGCTGGGCTGGATGAAGCACAAGCTGGAATCAAGATTGCTGGGAAAAACATCAATAAACTCAGATATGCAGATGACACCACCCTTATGGCAGAAAGTGACGAAGAAGTAAAGAGCCTCTTGATGAAAGTGAAAGAGTAGAGTGAAAAAGTTGGCTTAAAGCTCAACATTCAGAAAACTAAGATAAACAGTCCATCACCAACTCACAGAATTTACTCAAACTCATGTCCATTGAGTTGGTGATGCAATCCAAGAATCTCAACCTCTGTCTTCCCCGTCTCTTCCCACTTTCAATCTTTCTCAGCACCAGGGTCTTTTCAACTGAGTCAGCTCTTCAAATCAGGTGGTGAAAGTATTAGAGTTTCAGCTTCAGCATTAGTCCTTCCAATGAATATTCAGAACTGATTTCCTTTAGGATAAGATAAACTCCTAATAAGCCATAATGGAAAAGAATATGAAAAAGAGTGTATATATATGTATAACCAAAACACTTTGCTCTACAGCAGAAAGCAGCACAATATTACAAATCAAGTATACTGTTAGCTTTTTTTTAAAGGAAAAAAAATGGTGCCAGATGATCATTGATTTTTAAAGCATCCTTAATACCTTAGTGTTAATATGTGGTTGGCAGTGCAATGTATCTCCTTTCTATGCTGTAAGCTCTAAATTGTGAAGTGTTGTTTGGAATCCTTTGTCCACTCTTTTGCTAGATTTTTTTTTCATTGACTTACAAGATTTATGTGTATGTGTGCTCAGTTGCCAGGTCGTGTTCAACTCTTTGTGATGCAATGGGCTGTACCACCAGGCTCTTCAGTCCGTGGTGTTTTCCAGGCAGAAATACTGTAGTGGGTTGCCATTTCCTTCTCCAGGGGATCCTCCTGATGCAGGAATTGAACCCATATCTCCTGTGTCTTCAGCACTGTCAGACTCTACCACTGAGCCACCTGGGACGATTTCTAGGATTTATAGGAAAACTTTGATCCTTATTTAGACCTTAAATTAGGATTACAAACACTGTATACATTATGTTTTTTGACATATACATTTTAGATATCCTCTTTCATTCTGCAGCTAGTACTTTTATTCTATTAATGTAGACATTAGATGGAAAAAATTTCTTCATTTTAATAATTTCCAGTTTTTTTCATTTTTTTCCAGCATGAAGGCCACTTTCCTTGTATACTGTTTATGAAATCTTTCCTTATTTCAAATTCACAGATCTTTTATGCTATCTTTTAAAACTTTCTTGCTTATCTTACACATTTAGATCTGAAATTCATCTGGAATTTATGTTTGTGTATGATGTGTAGTAGATATTCAGAGAGCTATTTTTCCTTTATGGCTTTCTGTTTGACCCAGAACCATATATGGAAAGGAGCGGGGGGGGGGGGGGGGGCTTCCCTGATAGCTCAGTTGATAAAGAATCTGCCTGAATTGCAGGAGACCCCTGGTTCAATTCCTGGATTGGGAAGATCTGCTGGAAAGTTGCATGAACTACAGTCCATGGGGTCACAAAGAGTCAGAAAGGACTAAGCGACTTTCACTTTCATTTGGGCTTCCCAGATAGCTCAGTTGGTAAAGAATCTGCCTGCAATGCAGGAGACCCTGGTTCAGTTCCTGTGTCAGAAATATCCCCTGGTGATGGGATAGGCTACCTACTCCAGTAATCTTGGGCTTCCATTGTGGCTCAACTGGTAAAGAAACCACCTGCAATGAGGGAGACCTGGGTTCTATCCCTGGATTTGGAAGATCTTTATTAACTATGCCACAGCCTTGGGCTGCGTGGATCACAACAAACTGTGGGAAATTCTTAAAGATATGGGAATACCACCTCCGGACCTGCCTTCTGACAAATCTATATGCAGGTCAAGAAGCAACAGTTAGAACTGGACATAGAACATCAGACTGGTTCCAAATCAGGAAAGGAGTATGTCAAGGCTGTATATTGTTACCCTGTTTATTTAATTCATATGCAAAGTACATCATGCTAAATGCTAGGCTGGATGAAGCACAAGCTGGAATCAAGATTGCCGGGCAAAATATCAATAACCTCAGACATACAGATGACACCACACTTATGGCAGAAAGTGAAGAAGAACTAAAGAGCTTCTTGATAAAAGTGAAAGAGGAGGGTAAAAAAGTTGACTTAAAGCTCAACATTCAGAAAAGTAAGATGATGGCATCCGGTCCCATCACTTCATGGCAAATAGATGGGGAAATAATGGAAAAAGTGAAAGAGTTTATTTTTGGGGGCTCCAAAATCACTGCAGCTGGTGACCACAGCCATGAAATTAAAGACACTTGCTCCTTGGAAGGAAAGCTATAATCAATTCAGAGAGCCTATTAAAAAGCAGAGACATTACTTTGCCAACAAAGGTCCATCTAGTCAAAACCATGGTTTTTCCAGGAGTCATGTATGGATGTGAGAGTTGGACTATAAAGAAAGCTGAGCACTAAAGAATTGATGCTTTTGAACTGTGGAGTTGGAGAAGACTCTTGAGAGTCCCTCGGTCTGCAAGGAGATACAACCAGTCTATCCTAAAGGAAATCAGTCCTGAATATTCATTGGAAGGACTGATGCTGAAGCTCCAATACTTTGGTCATCTGATGAGAAGAGCTGACTCAACTGAAAAGACCCTGATGCTGGGGAAGATTGAAGGTGGGAAGAGAAGGGCATGACAGAGGCTGATGGTTGAATGGCATCACCGACTCAATGGACTTGAGTTTGAAATGGACAGGGAGACCTGGCATACTTCAGTCCACGGGGTTGCAAAGAGTTGGATACAACTGAGCGACTGAACTGAACTGAGCTGAATCCACAACTTATAAGTTTTGTTGTATTAAACTTTTCTGCTTTTCTTAGATTTTCTTTTTTGTTTCCTTCACATTTTCTTCCCACACCTCACACTCAGTATGTAACCAAACATATAGTAATCCACCTGATATTTAATAAACAGAGAAAAACCTGCTACAACACAAAAACTCTTAAAATAAAATTAGGGAGAAAAATCTCTAAATTTACTTATCATGAAGAAATTTGACCTACTATTAAGAAAATATCAAATTGAATCTCTTGTGAACAGGCATCTTGATAATGCTCCTATTTTCCACTTCTAGGTTTAGTGCATAAAATAGTTATACTCCAACAGCAATCTCTCTCTCTTTCTCTCTTTCTCTTGCCCTCACTAATATTGGGTTGGCCAAAAATTTTCTTGTGTTTTTCTGTAAAATCTTATGGAAGTACATGTATGTTATGTTATCTATCCATCTAATCTCTATGTAAGGTCTATATAGCATACTAGTTTTAAGTGTATATCTTGTAATTATATATACATATGTACATGTACATAACTCTTTAACCACCCCCAAAAAAGATAAGGAATATTTCCGGTACTTCATAAATTTTCACTGTGTACTTTGCCAGTTTATACTCCCTTCAGTGTATGTACCATGACTATCAGCTTGTTTTATTTCTTTAACTTTTTTGTATCTGGCTTATTTCACTCAGTATTACATTCATGAAGCAGAGCTTGTTGCTACAGGTACTAGAGTTTGATCTTTTTTAATTCCTGGGTAGTGTTTCACTAAATGAGTGTCACTATTTCATGTTACCTGAGAATAAGTCCCTATTTGTTTATTTTTTTCACCTGTTGACAAGCATTTTTTTATTTTTAGTTTGGGGATTTGTGAATAAAGCTGCTGTGACGTTCCTTGGCAAGTCTTTTATTTGATATATATATTTATTTCTCTCAGGTATGAAACTAGGAGTAAAACTACTGGATCACAGAATAGACACATATTTAGTTATAGTAGAAACTTCCAAGTTGATATGCCTACTACCACTGTAGAAGAAATCCATCTGTATCTTCCCAGCACTTAAGAGTCTACTACCCAGTTAATTTCTACGAAGTGAATACACTTGTATAACTGTCACCTAGATTAATATGAAGACTATTATCAGTACCCTAAAGACCTTCACCAATTCTAGATCTACTTACTGCCCTACTCAAAGTAATCTTTAGTTTTATTTTAACTGTTAGAGTTCATTTTGCAGTTTTTAAACTTTATGCCTATTGAATTATTCAGTATGTAATATTTTTTATTTTAGAGTCTGACTTTCAAAATTATTTCTGTAATATTAAGCCATGTAGTTGCATTTAATATCATGTTTTCTTTACTATATAATGTTCCATTTAATATATATATATATAATAATTTGTAGAATTTACTGACAGACATTTACATGTTTCCAATTAAGGACTTTCATTAATAATACTGAAATGACCATTATTAGCCATATATATTATACTTTTTATTTTGTTCTGCAGGCCTCCAACATTCTTCACTTTTTCAATTGTTCCCCTTCTTTTTAAATTAATATATTTTATTTTTTAGAATGGTTTTAGACTTATAGAAATATTGACTAAATAATACAGAATTTTATATATTGTTTTTCTCCTATTATTAACATACTGCATTAGTGTAGTACATGTTTTTTTCATTTGATAAACCAACATTGATATATTATTAATAAATACTTGACATTAAGGATCACTTTATGTTGTATAGTTTTCTGGGTTCCAACAAGAGCATATTGTCATATGTCCACTATTGCATGCTTACAGAATAGTTTTATCACCCTAAAAATTCTCTGTACTTTACCTATTTGTGCCTCTTCTACTTCCAGCAAATCCCCAAAGCTGCTGATTCTCTAATTTTCTCCATAGCCTGCCTTTCCCAGATTGTCATATAGTTGGAATCACACAATATATAACCTTCTCTGGTTGACTTCTTTCACTCAAAATTATGCATTTAAAGTTACTCTATTTCTTTTCATGGCTTGATAGATCATTTTTTTAATTGCTCAGTGATATTCCATTATATATATATATATATATAGTGAAGTTTATCTATTGACCTGTTTAAAAAAAAGTTGTCTTCTTACAGTTTTATAAATAGAGTTATTATAAATAGTTTTTTATGAAAAACAAGCATAAATTTTCAATTCAATTGAGTAAATAGCTAGGAGATGATTTCTAGATTATATGATAAGAGTGTATTATATATTTATCTTAAAAATAAATTTTGGAGTTCTCTTTTCAAGTGGTTGCATGATTTTGCATTCCCATCAGCAAAGAATAAGAATCGCTATTGCTCTGTATCCTCTGCCCTCACTGGCATTTGCTATTGTAATTTTTTTTTTAATTTTTGCCTTTTTTAATAAGTATTTAGTACTATCACATTGTTTTAATTTTCAATTCCCTAATTATATGATCATAATAAATATATAATGTGGTAAATGTTGAGAATTTTTTCATATGCTATTTTACATTTGCATATCTTCCTTGGTGAGGTCTCTGTCGTTGCCCATTTTTTAATTGAATTATTTGTTTTCTTATTGTTGAGGTTTTTTTTTTTTGTCTTATTGTTGAGTTTTAAGAATTCTTTTTGTATTTTGGATACAAGTCCTTTATCTTGCAGATTTTCATCCAGTCCATGACTTTTCTTTTTATTCCTGTAACAGCATCTTCCAGAAGTTATATAATTTTGAGATATACATTTAGATCTATCATTCATTTTATGTTAATCTTTATGGAAACTGTCAGATCTATGTCTAAAACATGTTTTTTTGGATATGAATGAATGCCCAGTTATTCTTTCTCCTCTGTATCACCATTGCTCCTGTGTCAAAAAGCAGTTGACAACATTTGTGTGAACCTATCACAAATACCCATCTCTCCTGTTCCATTGATCTATTTGTCTATTTTTTCATAAATGTCATGTTATTTTGATTATTGAAGCTTTATAGTCATCTTAAAGTCAGATAGAGTCAGTTTTCCACCTTCATGGATTCTTTTTAATATTATTTTGTCTAATCTTGGTCTTGTGCCTTTCCAAATAAATTTCAGAATCAGTTTGTTGATTTTTTTTTTTTTTTTTCAGTTTGTTGGTTTTCACAAAATAACTTGCAGGGATTTTGGCTGGGATTTCATTGAATCCATAGGTCACTTGAGAAGAATTTAAATCTGAACAATATTTAGTTTCCTATCCATTTACATGGTCTGTTTTTCCATTTATTTAGATCTTCTTTATTTAATTGGAGTTTTATAGATTTCCTCATATAGGTCCTGTATGTATTTTGTAACATGCTTATACCTTAGTATTTCATTTCTGTTTGCAGATGTTTTTATTTCAATTTCTGATTTTTAATTGCTGATATGTCAGAGCCAATTGAATTCAGTATATTAACCTTATATGCTGTAACCTTGCTACAACCACTTAGTTGTAACCACTTAGTTACAAGACTCTAGTTCCAGGAGTATTTTTGCTCATTATTTATGATTTTTTAATACAGAATCATGTCATATGTGAACAAAGAGAACTTTATTTACTTTTTCTGTTAAGCATATCTTTTATTTCCTTTTAATGTTTTATTGTGTTAGTAGGACTTCCAGTGTGGGATATCATCATGAAGCATTTTTGGATGTTGTCAAGCACATTATATATATATGATTATTCCTTTTTAGCCTATTGATGTGATGAATTACATTATGTGATTTTTCAGTGTCGAAACTGCATTACTGGAAAAAGTTAACTTGGTTATGTTGTATAATTATTTTTATACATTTTTGGGTTTAACTTCATGGAAGATACTGGTTCTGTTATATACCCTACTTGTACTGTCTTGTCTTTATCTGGTTTTGATACTAGAATAATGCTTCTCTCATTCAATTCAGTTAGAAACTCCTGCCTCTGCTTTTGTTTCTGGAAGAGATTACAGAAAACTATAATTCATTTCAAGATGCCTTCCTTAAATGTTTGGTGTTATTTACCATTGGAGCCATTTGATCATACTGCTTCCTTTTTGAGAAGGCTATTAATTATTCACTCAACTCCTTTAATAAATATACACCTATTTAGATGATGTATTACTCCTTATGTAAGTATTTTCAGCAGTTTTGATTTTCATGTTTGTCTGATATTTTGGGTGTGGTGGTAGACAGAAATGATGAGTTCCAACCTGTTTACATGTTGGGGCTGAAACCTGGAATCAGTTCCCCCCAAAACTTTTTTTTTTTTTAAGATTGCATACTTACTGCTGCAGGTCACCACCTCTTTTTTCTGGCACCTCCATTTTATTGTTAGGTCCATCTAGTGAATACTTTATTTAGATATTGTGTATTTTAGTTCTAGGATTTCCCTCTGGCTCTTTGCTTCTCTGGTGGCTCAGAAGGCAAAGAATCCGCCTGCAATGCAGGAGATCTGGGTTCAATCACTGGGTTGGTAAGATGACCTGAAGAAGGGAGTGGCTACACACTCCAGGATTTTTGCCTGGAGAATTCCATGGATAGAGGAGCCTTGCTGTCTGAAGTCCACAGTGTCACACAGAGTTGTACATGACTGAAGCAGATGAGCACACACGCATAATAGCAGCAATAAAGAACAAGTCAAAGAAACCGTTCTAACATGGAGTCAGAATTGTTTTTTCTCTGCAAAAATGCTCACACTCAAGGATTTCTTCTTTGCATTCTAGTAAACTATAGATGACTAACAGCAAAGGAGGTAACGGACAGAATGTTTTGAAATCTCAGAAACTCGTCCCTCTACCACTGTCTTTTCTTATTTTCCTTCTAGCACAGTTAGTTTTGTTACCCTCTAGTCCCTCCTCCTATTCCTTTCAATGATTATTCTGGGTTTTTTATCTTGTCTGAGATAGAACAATTAAACAGTGATACCCTGAGGTAATTTAGGGAAGAGAGAAAAAAGGAGCAGCAATAATGCTCTTCTTTTCTTAGTTCCCTGTTGGTGCATTTCGCCGTCTTTTAGTACAGGACCAGACTAAACCTACCACCTTCTGCTTCTCTAGGAGTTCCTAGAGGTTTTAATGTTCTGAGATCTGTCAACTTCCCTCTTGTTTTTGTGGCATCTCCAAGGTTAAGCTCTGGGAAAGGAGCCAGACTCCTGTACTCCTTTCTTTTCCATCTTGTCAGGAGACAGAATTTAGAGACATTTTATTTCCAGAGAACTTTCTTTGTTTATTTTAAATAAACTGTCTCACACTTCCACTGAGGCAGCTTGAAAGTTAAATCTGAAAAATAGGGCAATTAGGAAGAAAAACAAAAATTTTTGAACAGGAACAGAGAGAAAAAATTCACCCAGCCTAAAGAGGAGCTGATAGATATGCTTAGGCACAGAATTTGACTCTATTTTCTATGAAAGTGAAAGTGAAAGTCCCTTTCAACTATTTGTGACCCCGTGGACTATAAAGTCCATGGAATTCTCCAGGCCAGAATACTGGAGTGGGTAGCCATTCCTTTCTCCAGGGTAAACTTCCCAACCCAGGGATCAAAACTGCATCTCTTGCATTGCAGGCAGATTCTTTACTACTAGCTGAGCCATGAGGGAAGCTAACCCTATTTTCTATAAGCTTATCAAATTGGCAAAACTGCCCATATTTCATAGGCATAAATCCATTTTATGAAATGCAAAAAGGCAAAATGGTTATCTGAGGAGGCCCTACAAAGAGCTGAGAAAAGAAGTGAAAGCAAAAGAGAAAAGGAAAGATACCCACCTGAATGCAGACTTCCCAATAATAGCAAAGAGAGATAAGAAAGCTTTCCTAACTGAATATGAAAAGGAATAGAGGAAAACATCAGAATGGGAAAGACTAGAAATCTCTTCAAGAAAATTAGATTCCAAGGGAACATTTCATGTAAAGATGGGCACAATAAAGGACAGAAGCTTGGAGAATCCCAGAGACGGGGGAGCCTGGTGGGCTGCCATCTATGGGGTCGCACAGAGTCGGACACGACTAAGGTGACTTAACAGCAGCAACAGAAAGTGAAGTCGCTTAGTCGTATCCAACTCTTTGCAACCCCATGGACTGTAGTCTGCCCAGCTTCTCCATCAGTGGTATTTTCCAGCCAAGAATACTGGAGTGGGTTGCCATTTCCTTCTCCAGGGAATCTTCCTGACCCAGGGATCGAATCCAGGTCTCCCACACTGCAGGCAAACTCTTTACCGTCTAAGCCAGCAGGGCAGAAGATATTAAGACGAGGTGGCAAGAACACACAGAAGAATTATACAAAACAAGATCTTCATGACCCAGATAATCATGATGGTATGAGCACTCATGTAGAGCCAGACATTTGGAGTGCAAAGTCCAGTGGGCCTTACGAAGAATTACTGTGAACAAAGCTAGTGAAGATGATGGAATTCCAGCTGAGCTATTTCAAACCATATGCTGTTAATATGCTGCACTCAATATGCCAGCAAATTTGGAAAACTCGGCGGTGGCCCCAGGACTGGTAAAGGTCAGTTTTCATTCCAGTACCAGAGAAGGGCAATGCCAAAAATGTTCAAACTACTGCATGATTGCACTCATTTCACATGCTAGCAAAGTAATGCTCAAAATTCTCTAAGTTAGGCTTCAATAGTATGTGAACTGAGAAATTTCAGATGGTCAAGCTAGATTTAGAAAAGGCAGAGGAACCAGAGATCAAATTGCAACATCCATTGGATCATAGAAAAAGCAAGAGAATCCTAGAAAAACATGTACTTCTGCTTCATTGACTGTGCCAAAGCCTTTGTGTGAAAGTGAAAGTCGCTCAGTGGTGTCCAAGTCTTTGTTAACCAATAGATAGTCCATGGAATTCTCCAGATCATAATACAGGAGTGAGTAGCCTTTCCCTTTCCCAGGGGATCTTTCCAACCCAGGTATCAAACCCAGGTTGCCCGCATTGCAGGTGGATTCTTTACCAGCTGACTGTGTGGATAACAAAAACTGGAAAACTCTTAAAGATAATTTTCCTCACCTGCCTCCTGAGAAACCTGTGTGCAGATCAAGAAGCAGCAGTTAGAACCGGACACGGAACAGTGGACTGGTTCAAAACTGGGAAAGGAGTACATCAATGCTGTATATTGTCAACCTGTTTATTTAACTTCTATGCAGAGTACCTCATGAAAAATGCTGGGCTGCACAAGCTGGAATCAAGCACAAGCTGGAATCAAGATTGCCGAGAGAAATATCAATAATCTCATATATGCAGATGACACCATTCTAATGGCAGAAAGTGAAGAGGAAATAAAGAACCTCTTGAAGCAGGTGAAAGAGGAAAGTAAAAAAGGTGGTTTAAAGCTTAACATTCAGAAAACTAAGATCATGGCATTCGGGCCCATCACTTTATGGCAAATAGATGGGGAAAGAATGGAAACAGTGACAGACATTTTCTTGGGCTCCAAAATCACTGTAGATGGTGACTGCAGCCATGAAATTAAAAGACACTTGATCCTTGGCAGAAAAGCTATGACAAGCCTAGACAGCATATTAAAAAGCAGAGAGATTACATTACCAACAAAAGTCCATCTAGTTAAAGCTATGATTTTTCCAGTAGTCATGTATGGATGTGAGAGTTGGACTATAAGGAAAGTTGAGTGCTGAAGAATTGATGCTTTTGAACTGTGGAGTTGGAGACGACTCTCAAGAGTCCCTTGGACTGCAAAGAGATCAAACTAGTCAATCCTAAAGGAAATCAGTCCTGAATATTAATTGGAAGGACTGATGCTGAAGTTGAAGCTCCAATACTTTGGGCACCTGATTGGAAGAGCTGACTCATTAGAAAAGACCCTGCCTGATGCTGGGAAAGATTGAAGGCAGGAGGAGAAGGGGGCAATGGTGTATGAGATGTTTGGCATGAGATGAGATGGCATCACTCACTCAATGAACATAAGTTTGAGCAAGCTCAGGAGACACTGAAGGACAGGAAAGCCTGGCATGTTGCAATCCATGGGGTTGGAAAGAGTCAGACATGACTGAGTGAATAAACAACAGCATAAATCCATTTGCAGGGACATGTTTTCCAAGAGATTTTCTAAATTTCCCTAGCATTTAATCCTGGATGGTAACCACCGAAATCACCATTTTTTTTTCTTCCTGAAGATTCTAAATGCTTTGAGTAACATGATTCTAGATTCTTTTTGGCAAATTACTGATCTGAGACATGACTGTTATTTATTCCAGAATGGAAAGCATGTGTTTTAAGATTTTCTAGATATTTTCTGAATCCCTTGCTTTTTCCATACCATTTTTTAATGAATTCAGCAAGTTATTGTGATAGGAGGAAAATGACATGAGTGGTTCTCCAATAACCTACCACACTTGAAGGAACTGAATTTATGAAAATGCTAAATCCATATGTTCCATAAATTGTTTTCAAGATTGCAAGTTTCCTTACAAAAATGTTCTCCCAACCAGACAATAGAAAGAGGTATAACTTTAACAATATGGTGAAGGCATGGCCACCATTATGGTTAAAGGCACAAAACATCTGTTTAAGGAGGATTTGTATTATTTTGACTAAGTCTCTTTGGAAAATAGGGTCTAAATCAAAGACGATGGGGTTTCCTCACTAAGATCTGATGTATGTGATCTAATCACTAAGGAAATAAATCAGCTCCTCATCCCAAACTGAGGCTTACCTTTAATTTTTTTTTTTTTTTTTTTTACAAAATCATACTCTGAAAACCATCAAACTGTGTGTGGAAAATATACTAACCACAGAAAGTTCTGTAAATGCTTCTGTCTAATGCATGAAAATGATTTACATTGTGAGTTTGGTCAGTGCACCACATATGAGGCCGCTAATGAGGTTGGAGACCAATAGGTAAATGACTGAAGACACTAGACTTCCAAAGCAGATCAACTACAAATTTTTATTCCCTGAGAAAATGTTAGGTTAAAAGAATGCACCAAGTTCAAAGGAGTAAAACTGAAGAAATCATTTCTATTATCTTTATACACTAAAAAGATCACAGTTAATAGCTATGTATATGTAGCAAGACTGCTGTTTCTACTAGCAGAAGTAGGAGATGTTTTTATATTAAGATTTCAGTGAATACAGAGAGAATACCTCCATCTCCACCCATTCTCATTCTTGCCACCTAAAAGTTCGCTATGAACAACCTAAAAGTTTGCTGTAAGCAACTATTTCCTCTGCTATGAACCCATCCACAATGATAATGTTACCCCGGGAAATGTGATTGTCAACTGTTTCCAAACGCAAGTCCTTCTTTCTTTTGTCATTTTACTTTACCATAAATTGTTAGTTGTGTCTTAACCATAACAGACTACAAATGACTTCAAGAAAGGATCCTTGTTTACTTTCTTCACTAACTCTCTGAGAACACAGTATCTGGATCAGATTACATGCTTATGAAGCATTTGGAAAAAAATAATAGGGAAGAATGACTATGTGATGCCCCACAATGTTAGTTGAACAAAAGTCTGATAAATGAAATTCAAAGACAATTTGTATTATATTTTTCCCTACAAAAACATTTTAAAATATTGATACAAACAGATGAAGAAAGAATATAAGTTCCTTAATGTTTATTTCCACAGCCTTTGATAGTTTAGAAAAATAGTTTACAATATAAATATTATATAAGCTACATATGTTATTATTTTAAATTTTATAATGTCCACATTTACTAAGTAAGAAGATAGGAAATTAATTTTAATAATATATTTATTAACACCCTATATACAAAATAGTAAAACATAATCAATGCAAAATCAATATAAATGTCATTAATGAGACATTACAATATATACTTTCATCATACAAGGTCTTTCACATCTGGTGTGTGTTTTACACTCTAACACATCTCAAAAACTACTTCTGACTATCATCTGCCATATTGAATAAAGACGGTATAGAGTAGCATTTTTTAATCTTAAATGTTCATAATACACTCTTGAGGGTATTATAAAAATTGAAATTCTTATGCACTAAATGGGCTGGTGTGGAGATTATACTTTTCTAATGACGTCTTAGGTAATGCTGATGCTGTTGGTCCGTGGACCACACTTTGAGTGGGTAAAACATAAATTTCTCAATAGCAAGACAGAGAAATAAAATGCAATAAATTGTCAGAATTATAGAAAGACTCAGTCAAAGCCTCTCTCTATATTTGTATACTCATTAGTCTATCTGACATTTCTTCTTGGATGAATAATAAATATCTCAAATTTTATATGGATGGTTTATTAAGCTGTTGCCCACAAAGGGTAACTGAAGCTTAATCACACTGGGGACCCTCTGAGGAACCGGAGGAATTGTGTAGCATCTATCCAGTAGTTCTGGCTATAGGGGAATATTTTGCACTTCTTAAAGAACTGCAGTGGTTTTGTATGAAATGTTTACTGAGAGTGGTGAAAACAATTTAAATCAAGTTAAAATTAGAAAGCAAGAAATTGTAGTTTTAAGAAAGTATATTTAATTTTCTTGCTGATTGTTACATATGCTTTTTTTTTTATTGCTTAGAGCTTTTCATTTGTCCAAAACATTCATATTTTTTATATTTTGTTGACATGTAGATGAGTTTGAAAACCCATGTGTTCACAGACCTTTCACAGAGTACATCTTTTATCCTGTCACCATTTCCTTGTTTCATTACTGTGTTTCTCCTAAACTCCATCTATTGTATATGTAGAAGGCATATAAATACCATTTATGTAAGTGAATCAGTAGGTGACATTTTCATCAGTCATAGTTTGTGATTACATTTGGTCTCTCTTACTAAAACAACTTACTCAAATACTCGAAGAAAAGAAAACTAGAATACACAAAGGGCTTTACAACAGTTCAGCTCAGCTCAGTCACTCAGTTGTGTCCGACTCTTTGCGACCCGATGAATCGCAGCACACCAGGCCTCCCTGTCCATCACCAACTCCCGGAGTTTACCCAAACTCATATCCATTGAGTCGGTGATGTCATCCAATTATTTCATCCTCTGTCGTCCCCTTCTCCTCTTGTCCTCAATCTATCCCAGCATCAGGGTCTTTTCAAATGAGTCAGCTCTTTGCATCAAGTGGCCAAGGTATTGGAGTTTCAGCTTCAACATTAGTCCTTCCAATGAACACCCAGGACTGATCTCCTTTAGGATGGACTAGTTGGATCTCCTTGCAGTCTAAGGGATTCTCAAGAGTCTTCTCCAATACCACAGTTCAAAAACATCAATTCATCGGCACTCAGTTTTCTTTATAGTCCAACTCTCACATCCATACATGACTACTGGAAAAACCATAGCCTTGACTAGACAGACCTTTGTTGGCAAAGTAATGTCTCTGCTTTTTAATATGCTGTCTAGTTCGGTCATAACTTTCCTTCCAAGGAGTAAGCATCTTTTAATTTCATGGCTGCAATCACCATCTGCAGTGATTTTGGAGCCCCCCCAAAATAAAATCTGCCATTGTTTCCACTGTTTCCCCATCTATTTGCCATGACGTGATGGGACCAGTTGCCATGATCTTAGTTTTCTGAATGTTGAACTTTAGGTCAACTTTTTCACTCTCCTCTTTCACTTTCATCAAGATGCTGTTTAGTTCTTCTTCACTTTCTGCCATAAGGGTGGTGTCATCTGCATATCTGAGGTTATTGATATTTTTCCCAGCAATCTTGATTCCAGCTTGTGCTTCATCCAGCCCAGCGTATTTCTCTTGTTTCTTTCAATGATTCAGCGGATGTTGGCAATTTGATCTCTGGTTCCTCTGCCTTTACTAAAACCAGCTTGAACATCTGGAAGTTCACGGTTCACATCTTGCTGAAGCCTGGTTTGGAGAATTTTGAGCATTACTCTGCTAGCGTGTGAGATGAGTGCAATTGTGCAGTAGTTTGAGCATTCTTTGGCATTGCCTTTCTTTGGGATTGGAATGAAAACTGACCTTTTCCAGTCCTGTGGCCACTGCTGCATTTTCCAAATTTTCTGGCATATTGAGTGCAGCACTTTCACAGCATCATCTATTAGGATTTGAAATGGCTCAGATGAAATTCCATCACCTCCACAATCTTTGTTCGTAGTGATGCTTCCTAAGGCCTACTTGACTTCAGATTTAAAACAGTAGATATTATTTAAAAGCAGATAATCATCCAGAAAGTAATAGAATAGGCAAAAGATAAGTGACTCACAGATTTTAAGTGATCACAGCTCATATTCTCTAAAGAAAAGGATAAGCAATTGCATTAATGTTGGAAAAGGTTATTTATATTCAGTTGTTCTAGATGTTACATGTATCTTGGTTTACTTCTTGAATTATTCTAGATATGCAGATAAAGAAAAGAACACAAAACATATTGTAAATAAGACTGCATTTCAGGCAACTTATAAATTTGTTTTATATAAATTAAATAAATAATAATATGAATTGATATAAATTCATATGGATTTAATCACAGTACATGGGGTTAAAAATCTTGTTTTCAATGGGATTGTCTTATTACCAACAAGATAAAGTCATTTCAGCTGTGTTCACAACAGTCAAGATATGAAAGTAATCTAGGCGTCCAGTGATAAAGAAGATATACTGTTTATACCCAGTGGAATATTACTCAGACATAAAGGAGAACAAAATTTTGTCACTTGTGGTCATTTTGTCATTTTTTTCTAAGTCCACTGATCCGTTATGCTGAGGGAACCTAGTCAGACAGAGAAAGACAAATACTGTATGATCTCACTTATATGTGGAGTCTAAAAAATTAAAACAAATGAGCAAACAAAACAAAAACAGACTCATAGACACAAAGAACTGTGTATGAGTGGTTGGTAGAGTGGAGGGGGTAGGTAGATTGGAAAAGAAGTAATGGGGATTAAGAGGTACAGCTTCCAGCTATAAAATAAGTTATAGGAATGTATTGTACAGCAAGGGAATATAGTCAATAATATTGTAATAACTGTACATGACATGCTAATTGACATCATAGTGATCATTTTGTAATGTATAAAATATCAAATTACAATTTTGTATACTTAAAATAATCTCATATTGTATGTCAATTATAATTCAATAAAAATAAATAGAAATGAAATTGAGAAGAAATGTGGATCTACTCCTGTACCTCACCAACAGACTTAGAAAAACTGTGAAAATACTTCAGTTTGGATTGCTGCCTGTATCTATTTCTACCTGAAACAACTCTTAACAATAATTTTTTAAAGTTCTTTATTTAGTTCTTGATAAGAAAACTTTTCTATTTATTTTTAAGTTGATATTCAAAGAAATATGTAAAAAGAATAGACCATAAAACAAGAGGTTAGGAGCACATATTACTTAATTTTGGTCTTAACATATGTTTGACCTATAGGAATAATTTTAAATATCTTCAGTAAAGTCAGAGAATGGCTACAATAGTCACTCCAGTGATTTAACTGTAGTCATTCTAGCTATTCATCTTGTAACCATTCTAGTTGTTTATTTGTGGTCCATTCAGAAGGGAAAATGAAAATATGCCATGACACCCTCAAGTAGTTTGAAAGATGGATATGGGTATGAATAGAAAGCTAAAAATATAAAAAAATGAACTCTTCAGAACAATGTAGCTATGTTGTTCACCAATTTTCAGAGGCCCCAAATGACTATCTGAAACCTTATTTAAAATTATAATTATTTAGTTAATTATTTAGTTTATTTTGTTAACTAAATAAACCCTGCTGCCTTGTTTTATGGGAAATATACAGAGAATATTAGAATTAAAAAAGACTTCAAGGATCATCCTTTCTAGTTAAGTCATTATAACAGGTGAAAAAACAGGACCTGAAAGATTGATACTGCATTCCATAGTCACTACATTTAGCAAAAATTTGATCAAAACCCTTAACTCTTAATCTCTCCCATTTATCTGTATCTCTATAGAGTGTCCTTTTGACTATATGGTAATCATTTAGATCTTCACATTAGCTCTAACTGTAACACTATTTTAGTATTTTATTCCTTAAAAAAATAAGAAAAAATTTAATCACTTTATGTAAGCATTCAAGAAAAATTGAGTTTGGTTCCGTCATTTTCAAGCTGATGAAATTCTTGCCAAGTTGTGAAAAAAATATAAATTCCAGAGTGTTGTGCTTCCTCAGAAGTACTAGATTGCATCTAAAAAAGTAGTATTTACTACATTGTAAACACTGTGATTCCAAACGTTTTCATAACACACACATATATACACACACTGACACATATATTTGGTTTTTTACTTATACAACTATCATGAGATGAGCTATTAGGTCAAGAGAAGAAAAGTATGTGAGAATTATTAAATTGGTATTCCTCAACTTCAGGTCCACACATCTCTATTCTGCTTCGATGCTAGCGCAGGGACCGAAAACCAAATGTCTCCTTTACCAGCTGGCTCCATGTTAAATTCTGTCAATAGGGGGTGCTGGAGAGAGACCGGATGCCTGGAAAAGGGTTAAAGATGTGGGTTTGTTTGTTTTTTTTTTTTTTTTTTAATTTATTTATTTTTTATTGAAAGATATCTCTATATGTGTTTGCTTATTTTTGTTAGTTTCCTCTAGTTTACACCACCTCTTCCACGGTTCCTGCTCCTGGTGGAGACAGCTGGTTCCCGTTGCTGCAGGTAGAGGCAGTTTCCCTGTCATTCCTAGGAGCGGTGCCTCACATGCCTTTAGCGACAGAAGCACCCTAAGACCTACAGCCCTTACCTCTAAGGTCTGCGCCTCAGCTCTGTTTGAGTCATTCTCCTAGCTCCTCATTCATCAGCAGGGAAACACCTCCTTCTCAAAGGTCGAGGCCAACCCAGCTGCTTCGCTTTGCTCCCCTCACCTTAAGGATGAGAAGTTACTTTCTGTACTTACAGTTTCTGTAAAAGCTCAGAGTTTCTTGTTTTGTTTTTGTTTTTTTCCTTATTTCTAGTTTTCCATACCTGACTAGACAAATATTTATATTAGCGTTTTTCTCTGCTACAGTAACTGCTGTGCTTTCTGTTTTGCTGCCTGAACTTTGACAGATACAGAAATAAAAACTTGACAGTGATCGAGGACCTAGCATCCATCAGGCCTCACTGATAGATTACTTACTTTTCAAATTTTCTCTGGTATACATAGTAATTTCACTATTCCTCCTCCTAACAGCTTTATTGAGATATAATTGATATATAAAAACTGCATATATATATAGGCTTCCCTGGTGGCTCAGATGGTAAAGAATCTACCTGTAATGCAATGCAGGAGAGCTGGGTTCAATCCCTGGGTTGGGAAGATCTCCTGGAGAAGGGAGTGGCTACCCACTCCAATATTCTTGCCTGGAAAATTCCATGAATAGAAGCGCCTGGCAGACTACAGTCCATGGGGTCGCAAGAGCTAGACATGACTAAGCAACTCACACACACACACACACACACACACACACACACACACACACACACACACATGAAAGCGGTACCACTAGTAAGATAATGGGCATATTCATCACTTGAAAAGTGTCCTTGTGCCCTTTTAGAGTTCCATTTCGTTTTGCTCTGTTTTGCCCTGTTCTCTGTTGTTTTATGCGTATGTGTGAATGTTGTTTTAGAATACTTAACATGTGATCTTAATAAAGTTTTAAGTGCCAAAACAGTGCCATAATTATGGTCACTATGTTGTATAGCAGACAATATATACATGCAATGTGATATTACTCAACTTTATGTTGCTGTTGTTTAGTCACTACATTATGTCCAACTCTTTTGCAACACCATGGACTATAGCCTGTCAGGCTCCTGTGTCCATGGAATTCTCCAGGCAAATATACTGCAGTGCATTGCCATTCCCTTCTGCAAGGAATCTTCCTGACTCAGGGATCAAACCTGCATCTCCTGCATTAGCAGGCAGATTCTTTATCACTAAGCCACCAGGGAAGCTCATTCAACCTTATAAAAGGGAGCAAATCCTGCCATTTTTGACAATATGGGTGAATATGGAGGACATTATGTTAAGTGAAATAAGGCAATCACATAAGGCAAGTATTATATGATCCTACTTAAGCAGAGAATAGAATGGTGGTTGCTAGAGGGTGAGGGAACAGAGAAATGGGAGGTTGTTCAAAAATTTAAGGAGACAGTTACATAAAATAATGACTACTATTCTCTTTCAATGGGGAAGAAATTTCAGGATTACAAACCTTGAGTAAATTTCTCTAGTCATAAATAGTAATTGGAACTCCCTGAAGTGAGAAGATAATAGGAATATCACGACTTTCACTATCTTTGAAAGATTACTTGAGAAATGAAAATAATGATAACCAACCCTGAATGATATTTACTTGGAGTTAGATATCTTCTAGATGCTTAACACTTAATTATTAGTAGTAAATGACACATATTAACTCATTTAATCCTCAAAACAACTCTATGAGATAACACTGTCATTATAATTAGGTTGCAGAGGAGAAAACTAAAAATTCAAATCAGGCAGAGTGGCTTTTCTGTATGTGTTTGGAATCTTCAGTATGTTCTTCCTTGGAAGGAAAGACAGTAGCATGAATATACATAAGGATAAGCTTGTCAATGTTGCAGACAGGAAGTTTAAATTCCTGCAACCATTTTCTTTTCCATAATTAATTTCCTGTTATTTCTCTCCATCAGCTTCTTCTCTCCCACCCCACTCCTAGTCTAATATTGTTACATATATTCTTCTCATACTAATTATCTTTGAGTAATTCCATATATTAAGAAGTTATATAAGACATTTAACACTAACCCAGCTCTCCAAATTTTTCTGCACTGCTTTACAACAGGTACCATGTAAGACTTTCTTCAAATGTTATCTGTGCAAGCCTGGGCCTGTATTTGGTACTTCAGTGTCTCTGTCTTAAATGCCTTTCTTCTGTCAGGATGATTATTTGTTTATGTAATAACCAATCATAAGAATCCTGATTAAGAAGTTTTTCCTGACTGAAAAGCCTACACAGATTCAACTCCTGAATTTTTAAATCATCTATTGCCTTTACTATGAGCTTCCATAGTGGCTCAGACAAAGACTCTGCCTACAATGAATTTCCCTTTAATGCAGGAGACCCGGGTTCGATCCCTGTGTCAGGAAGATCCCCTGGAGAAGGGAATGGCAACCCACTCTAGTATACTTGCCTAGAAAATTCCATGGACACAGGAGCCTGACAGGCTACAGATCATGGTGCTGCAAAGATTCTGACATGACTGAGAGATTAACACTATCACTTTTTCATTGTCTTTATTGTAGAAACTTATTGTAGTTCACCTTATTTTTTTACACTTTCTTTTTATACAAGTTTCATGTCATTTTAAACTAGATTGTAAACTCCATGAGGCCAGAGATCATGTCATACATTTATTTATATACTGGTAGTTTTAGTAATTAGCATATGGTCTTATACACAAGCATTGACAAATGCATGTTTATTGTTGAAAAAATGGTAAGAATCATACAAGAATCCCAACTCTTCTACTGTTTTGGAATACGAGTCTAAACTTAAAGAAAGAAGCAATTCTAGAAATGAAAAGTATATATAAATAATTTTTCACCACACGTATCCCTAAGAATACTATAAAATCTATTACCCTCCTCCTAAAAGGAAAATTATAGTACATTTCTTAAAAGTTTAAAAATCCAAGAAATTGGAAATAATTTTATTTCCAGAGGAATGAATAATGAATGGATTAAGAACTCCTAAAGCACAAACACATAAAGCCTATTCCAAGACATGTCATATTGCCAAAAGTCATTCACAGTATACTGTGGTTTTTAAGACGACAGATGCACTATTCAAACATTCTTGAGTCCATATCCCTTCTTCAGGGGATCTTCCCGACCAAGAGATTGAATCCAGGTCTCCTGAATTGCAGGCAGATTCTTTACCATCTGAACCACCAGGGAAGCCCATATCTTAGCTCAGCTACTGGCTACTGCAATAGTAAAAAATTTATGTGCTCTAAATGGACTTTATTAAAGGGTGATAAATATAGTATCATATCTACCTCATAGTATTATTTTGAAGATTATATGAGATGATCTGTAAAAGTGGTTAACATAGTACCAACACTCAGGAAATACTCAGTTGCTAGTAATTATTTGTTCTCTGCATTAAAGAAATAAAACAATCTAGGGTGCTGTGTCACAGTCAGACCAAATCATTTGTGACAAAAATTGCAAACAATGTGTAATAATTGCAGTATTAAGTGGAAGGGATTATTTCTATGGTCTCTCAACCCCAAAGTTAGTAGCAATGATGGCTATGAAATTTCATATTCAAAAGAGAACTGCTTTACACTATTAGATAGCTAAGCTGATCTATCCTCTCGCTCTGTTCCACACTATTTAATAGAGAACTGATGCTTTATTAGAAATGGTGGAGGTTTAGAAATGTACAGGCCTGTAGAGCACTGTTAGTTCCCTATCCCATCCCCTTTTGAGTAAGAAAAGATGGGACTCTTACCTCTACCACGTGAGAGAGTTACCCAAGATATCTCCTGAGAGAAGGGAGCTTCCTTCTTCTCTTGCTGCATTCCATGACAAATTCTCAACCATTCTGTGCTGATATCCATATAGTGTGTGACACAATCCTTTAAAAAGTTGACTGCAATCTTTTGGAGTTTGAAAAGTTTGAGGCTAATATCTCCCTCTAAACTGGAAAAGTCTGGAGACAGGAGGCAAATTCAGGACAATAACAGGCAAGGAAGAGAAGGAGTAGCTATATAATCAAGTTCATCCAGTTGGGTACACTTCAAATTTTTAACTATGTCAAATAATCCTTGGATCCCTGAAAAACAAAACCATAGTGCTCCCCCCAAATGAGTCAGCTTGGAAAAGTGTTGTGAAGCAAGACATTTGACCAAAGGTGAAAAGTAAAAATATTAGCTAAGTTTTATTCTTTCTCCTTGCCCTGAACCCCAGACCCTGGGTAGTAGTGATTGGTTGGGGAAAGATATAAAGAGAAGAGACTGAGCATAAAGATGGAAAGGAAAAGGCCAGAGACCACTTGTCCCTTCCCTAAGGTTCTCACGTAAGAAGGTTGATCACTAGCCTGGTCTTTTTATTACCTAAAAATAATAGTTTGTTTTAAGTTTTAAGTGCTTGGGAAGCTGTGAGGTCTGCCAGAGATGTTTCAAATTGATTGCTAAGGGAGATACTAAAGAACAGGTTTGAGGGCAGAGAATAGAATAAGGAAGGTGCTTTCCGATCTTACTGGTCTACTGTTTTAATGCAGCCCATTAAATAAACCCACTCTATTACACTTTATGCAATGTTATGCATACTTTTATACATAATAACACATGTATCATAAAGAATTGTATGCTTTTTAAAACATTTTACATTATTTCTGTATTTTTAGCTGTGCTGAGTCTTCATTGCCGCTTGCGAGCTCTCTCTAGTTGCAGCCAGCAGGCAGTCACTATCTAGCTGCAGTGCCTGGACTTCTCCTTGCAGTGGCTTCTCTTGTTGAAGAGCACAGGCTCTAGGGTGTGTGGGTCAGTCGTTGTGGCACAAGGGCTTAAATGCCCATCAGCATGTGTAATCTTCCCAGACCAGGGCAAAAACCATATCCTCTGCATTGGCAGGCAGATTCTCAACCACTGGATGATCAGGGAAGTCCAAGAATGATATGCTTATTGATATCTATCAGTTCAATTCCATTCAGTCACTCAGTTGTGTCTGATCCTTTGTAACCCCATGGACCACAGCATGCCAGGCCTCCCTGTCCATCACCAACTCCCAGAGCTTACTCGAACTCATGTCCATTGAGTTGGTGATGACATCCAACCATCTCATCTTCTGTTGTCCCCATCTACTCCTGCCTTCAATCTTTCCCAGCGTCAGGGTCTTTTCAAATGAGTCATTTCTTTGCATCAGGTGGCCAAAGTATTGGAGTTTCAGCTTCAGCATCAGTCCTTCCAATGAATGTTCAGGATGGATTTCCTTTAGGATGTACTGATTTAATCTCCTTGCAGTCCAAGGGACTCTCAAGGTTCTTCTCCAACACCACAGTTCAAAAGCATCAATTCAAAAAAAAAAAAAAAAAAGCATCAATTCTTCAGCACTCAACTTTCTTTACAGTCCAACTCTCACACCCATACATGACTCCTGGAAAAGCCATAGCTTTGACTAGATGGACCTTTGTTGGCAAAGTAATGTCTCTGCTTTTTAATATGCTGTCTAGGTTGGTCACAACTTTTCTTCCAAGGAGCAAGCGTCTTTTAATTTCATGGCTGAAGTCACCATCTGCAGTGACTTTGGAGCCTCCCCCAGAAATAAAGTGTGTCACTGTTTCCATTGCTTCCCCATCTATCTGTCATGAAGTGATGGGACCATATGCGATGATCTTAGTTTTCTGAATGTTGAATTTGGAAAACTCAGCAGTGTGTATTGGTTCTGACTAAAGATTATGCCTTTAACTCTGCTTTCATTTACTTGCATTTCAGTATGTTTCCCAAGTGGGAGAGATAAGCATAGGTTTCAGGCTAATCATCTTAGAATTGTGTATAACTGTATGCATCAACTATTCATTTAAAAATATTTATGTAACAGGAGGGCTTCCCAGGTGGTGCTAGTGACAATGAACCTGCCTGCCAGTGCAGGAGACATATGAGATGTGGGTTTGATCCCTGGGTTTGGAAGATTCCCTTGGAGGAGGGCATGCAATCCACTCCAATATTCTTGACTGGAGAATCTTCATGTCAGAGGAGCCTGGCAGGCTATAGCCCATAGTGTTGCAAAGAGTCGGACATAACTGAAGTGACTTAGAACAGCATGGCAAAGCATATGTAACAGAACCAGACTCTGCAAATGGTCACATATGTAGATTGCATTATGCATTTGACAATCATCTGCTGCATATGTCAAGCTAGGACATAAGCTGAAAACCCATGACCCATACCCATGGGAGCCAATGAGATGGACATCTGGCATTATTTGAAATAATTCAGAGTGGGAAAATTGATTGTATTAAATAAGACAAGATTGGTTTTGAGTTAAAGATAATTATAGAAGCTGAGTGATAGTTGCATTATTCAGTTACTTTATTATTATATTGGGCTTCTCTTGTGGCTCAGCTGGTAAAGAATCCACCTGCAATGTGGGAGACCTGAGTTTGATCCCTGGGTTGGGAAGGTCCCCTGGAGAAGGGAAAGGCTACCCATTCCAGTATTCTGGCCTAGAGAATTCCAAAGGGGTCACAAAGAGTCAGACTGAGCAACTTTCACTTCACATTATTATATTGTTCTGTTTTCTTGTATATATACTTGAAATTTCCCTTATTAAAATGTTTTAAAAAGAAACACATCTTATCTGACCACAACACAGTAAGACTAGATCTCAATTGCAGGAAAAAAGCTATTAAAAATTCAAACATATGGAGGCTGAATAACATGCTTCTGAAAAACCAACAAATCATAGAAGAAATAAAAAAAGAAATCAAAATATGCACAGAAACAAATGAAAATGAAAACACAACAACCTAAAAAGAAACAGATGGGCCGATTAACAATAAGGGAACATCTTGCTGTAAGATGCACTGGTGGGCATCAATGAAAAATAAAGAAAATATTCAAGAATTTGTTCTAGGCCTCCTCAAAATATTATATGAAAACATCATACACCCACAGTGCCCACTGTAGTTAGGGCTGGCAGCAAAGTGGGAGAAGGTTAACCTGAGACTCTGGCATTTTAACTGAGCCCTTGCAAGGAAATGATCCCTGCCTTGGTAGTAGGGGGACAGGGGGGACTTCTAATGTCTAGCAGAAGGAAATGTAAACCTTCTCTAGATCTAACATCCCAAAATTGAGTAGCCTAACTTCCCAAACATCCATGAAGGAAAGCATAAATTAGGTTTACTACAGAAATACACCCTTTCTGGTACTCCTTTCCTCATGATGACCAGAGAATATTTATTAGTCCACGTGACCACCCCTTCTGCTATGACTTTCCTTTAAGAAATTTTACATTATGGCCACACTATGTGATGTGTGTCTACACTGTCTATCAGCCACTGTCTATCAGCAGTGGCATTAGGGTTCTTATTAATTTCTTATTTAAAAGTTAATAGTTCCAAATTTTCCACATTGTGAATATTGTAGTCTTTTATTGGTAGATAGCCTTAAGCAAGTTAACTAAATTCCCTGTTTGATTAAGTACTTTTTAAACCATCATAAATGGTGTTGAGTTTGATGAGATAACCTTCCTGCATCTATTGAAATGGTCATATAATTTTCCTTCTGTGATTCACTGATGTGGAAAATTATGTTAAACCATCTTTGCATTCTCTGGTTACACTAATTTGGTCATGATATACTATAATAAAAAAATGAAATATTAATTAGAATACAAACTAAAAAAGAATACAGTTTTGAGCATAAACTTTGCAATGATTTTAAGAGGTACTTATTTCCATATATTAAATTTAGCCTACTAGTTTAGCAAGTACATCCTAAAATTTCTTTTAAATGACCAAAGAATTATGAAAACTAGCATTGCTTATAAAAACAACGTCAGATATCACACTGGATGAATTTTAAAGCATTATAAACATTTTACAGCTCCCATATTGCATGGAAACAAACAAAAGAAATATGTTTAAAATATTTATGCATACCAATTAAAATAAAATAAAAATAGAGGGTTTGGAAATTTCATTAAAGCAACATTTTCTGTAAAGCCTTTAACATAAATTTAAAGACTAATACCACATAATTGTACTGATCAATCTTCAAAGAAGTCATGTGCTCACTCTCCCCGCCCCACCACTGTGAATGCACAGGCGCACACACACACACATATATACACACCCACACACATGTTTGCCAAGCTTGTTTCCTAAACACACCTCACTCCATGGCTTCCAAGGCCACAATTACAGGCGAGGGAGCCTCACAGGCTGTGTGGCACTATCCAATAAAAAGGGTACATATTGCATCTGTGGACTGGGAACGCTGCCAGCCAGAGTCCCTATCTTACTCCACTGCTTATCTGAAGAGGACAGACCTGGGAACATGAATGTGCATGTGACTAAGTCCCTTAAGAGTGGACTTTATAAATGAGATATGGGTGACAGAAAGGAACAGAAGCTGTAATCCATTTGGCCTCTGAAAATGTCTTGCAAAACTAGAAAGTAGCCTCACTTATTACTTAGGTGAAGCCATGTAGGAACATACTTCCTTATATTTTCTCCCCCTCCTTTCCTGCCTTGTTTTGTGTTTTCTTTGAGCCTACACACTGGAATTGCATTATCCAATAAAATATTGCCAAGTGTGTGTTGTTTTCTAGGAGAACACAGAGCTAAGACAATGACACAAGTAAGCATTTTATTAAGTGACTGTGTATTATATTTTAATGTCTGTTTTAGTTACAGAGGCTTCCCAGGTGGCTTTGGTGGTAATGACCCTGCCTGCAAATGCAGGAGACCTAAGAGACGCAGGTTCAATTCCTGGGTTGAGAAGATCCCCTGGAAAAGGGCATGGTAACCTGCGCCAGTATTCTTGCCTGGAGAACCCCGTGGACAGAGGAGCCTGACAGGCTAGTCCATAGGGTCTCAAAGAATCAAATATGACTGAAGTGACATAGCAGCAGCAGCAGATATTCAGAGATGATGGGGAAGGGAAAAAAATCTCTCAGTAGATGCCAAAAACAAATTTGGTCAAATTTGATATGCATTTTTGAATAATAAATTATATAATTTAAAATCCTAATAAAATAAAATAAAATCCTATCAAGGGTTTTCTTTCCATAAGTGAAGAAAATTGTTTGTTTCCAAATCAACTGCCAGCACAATTTCAAAACCAGCCACACTATATCATTCTAATTAAAATTAGAGCCAACACTGCAATTCCTGCATGTATAACCATGTAACATTATGTAAGTTCTAGCTGATTAAATCATTGGGGAAAAACAAATGAGTTATACTGGATAGACCATATAATTAAATGCTTTTTGCCAAAAAGCACTAAATTTATAATATCATTTTATTTAGCAATTCTGTGCTTAACTTACCATTTGAATATAAATAGACTTGTTGCCAAATATACATGGGCTGGTAGATTTTATGTGTCTGAAAGGCAAGGACTGTGATGCTTTGTTCATGGATGCATACCTAACACCTTATCCCAGCCCTTGGACCACTGTTCCAATGATGATTCTGCAGTACAGACAAGATGGTCTTCTAAGCATTTTACAGAATCATTATGCTCAGTTCTCATAACAATCTTAATGGTGGATATTATTATAAATGAGGAAACTGAGGCTCATAATGATTATGTGACTTGTCTTAGATCAGAGAGACTGTAAGTGATAAGACAAGAATTTGAATCCAGATATTCTGATTCAAGAACTTCTATCGAGAAATGATTTCTAATGTTTCTCTTAGGTAGAAATTGAATAGTTTTTTCTACACCTAGTCATTTTTGACTATTGCATATGGATGATAAAAAGATATATAAATAATTGAATGACTATTACTCATTTATATAAGTGAAAACTAGAAAACAAATACACCAAGTGCCAATAGACAATCTGATTTTTTAAAAAATTGGTGCATCCATTTAAAATAATCTATGAAATCATTTAAGAAGAATGATAAATTGGAATGTATATGGGTAAAGCAATATATGGTTTTATGTGAAAAGCAAATATCAAAAGTGATATATAGAATAATGGCACTTCAAAGATGTTCATGTCCTAATCTTTGGAACCTATGTATGTGTTATGTTACATGACAATGTGGAATTAAGGTTGCAGATAGAATTAAGATTGCTATTCATCTGACCTTGAGATGAAGAGATTGTCCTTGATTATCTAGCTGTACTCAAAGTATTCACAAAGGCTCTTATAAATGAAAGAGCTTGGCAGGAGTGTCAGTGTCTGAATAGGAGAAACACCTGAAGATACTACATAGCTAACTTTGAAGATAAAAGAGAGTCACAAACCAAAGAATACCAGAAGTATATAGAAGCTGGCAAAGGTAAGAATGCTAATTTTTACCAAAAGACTCAAAAGAATGCAGTCTCATCAATACCTTGAGCCCAGTAAAACCCATTTTGGACATTGGAATTGTAAAATTGTAAAAATAAAATTGCTATTGTTTCAAGCCACCAAGTTTGTAACAGTGTTAATAAGAAACAAATATACTATGTATGAGAGATATGATTACATTTTTATATTTAAAAGTATATATGTTTTTCAGGGTGATAATATTATATACAATTTTTAGATTCTATTTTCTTTAGGTTCACTATGTTTTTTTCACTTTAATGATTATTTATAATTGCTACATCTGCATCTACTTCTCTATGTAATATGAATTGGGGAATAAAAATACCATGTAAAGTATTTAGGAATTTAGGTAGAAAAGCAAACACAAAAAACATAGAGCACAGAGAATTGATTACCATATTTAAATGTGAAGCAATACACACACGTACAGGAGTCTAAAGGCATATAATAACCAGCCACTTTATTAGTCATATTTTCAGATGAATTATATTTTCCAGTCCCAAATAACTTATTTCCTAAAGTTTTCAAAAGTTCTACAATATACCTGTAATACATGTAAAATGTTCAGAAAATTTATAAATTTCTTAATTTTAGGTGTAGCTTGAATTTCATAACTTACTCATAGAAGGTGGTACAAAGACATTAATAAATAAATTACCTTTTAGAATCAAACATTGATATATGTGAAAATTAATGTTTCTAAATTCTCCAAAGCAGAATCGTGAATAACATATTTCAGCACATTATCAGAAATGTCCAACATATCTGTATATAACTGAAAAAAAGAAAACATATGTACATTTTATAAGAAAAGAGGTGGTATAAATAGCTTCACAACTTGAACCAAAGAAAAAGTTAGTATTAGTGAAAATGTGCACATACATTCTAAATACAATTTGAGAGGCAATCATAAAATTAAATAACACCTTCATCATTTTCAAGCTAACACAGTTGAAAGGAAAGAAATTAATTACAAACAAACAAAATCACTGAAGATTCCAGGCAGCAGTATTTATATTTTGTACTCTATTTCTATTTCATATTCTATATCCTAGTCTTGTCTTGTATTTTTTTCACTATAAACTTATATCTGTTTTCCATTGCTGTGAAATGACTGATCACAAACTTAATGGCTCAAAACAACACATTTATTATCTCACAGTTTCTCTAAGTCTGGGTGCAATCCCTATGGTTTCTCTGCCAAGCATTTCACTGGGCTAAATCAAGATGATAGCTAAACTCTGATGTTATCTGAAATTCTTTTCCAAATCACTGGTTGTTGTCATAATGCAGGTTTTTGCAAACCTAGGGCTGACATTCCCATTTACTTCGTTATTGTCAGGCTGGGAATGCATTCAGATCCTAGAGGTTACTTGTAGTTCTTTGCAGCATGGGCTGACTCCATTGGCAGCTCACAGCACAGTTGCTTGCTTCTACAAGATCAGAAGAAAAAAATTATTACTGCTTAGAATCTCTCTGACTCTCTTTAAGGATTGACCTGACGAGGTCAGGAGTACCCAGGATAATGTTTCTTTTGATTAACTTAAAGTCAACTAATTAAGAACCTCAATTACATCTGCAAAATCCCTATATAGCAATTCTTAAATTCAAGTTTGGTGAAATAACTGGGTAAATATATGTAAATCAGGACCAGGGACTCTTGGGGATAATCTTAGAATTCTACCTACCATATATTTGTTGTTCAGTTGCTCAAGTCATGTCCAACTCTTTGCAACCCCATGGACTTATGCACACCGGGTTTCCCTGTCCTTCACTATCTCCTGGAGCTTGTTCAAACTCATGTCCATTGAGTCGATGCAATTCAACCATCTCATCGTCTGTTATTTCCTTCTCCTCCGACCCCTCAAACTTTCCTAACATCAGGGTCTTTTCCAATGAGTCGCTCTTCACATCAGGTGGCCAAAGTATTGGAGCTTCAGCTTCAGCATCAGTTCTTCCAATAAATATTCAGGATTGATTTCTTTTAAGATTGACTGGTTGTATCTCCTTGCAGTCCAAGGGACTCTCAAGAGTCTTCTCCAGCACCTCAATTCAAAAGCATCAATTCTTCAGCACTAAACCTTCTTTATGGTCCAACTGTCAATCTGTACATGACTACTGGAAAAACCATAGCTTTATTCAGATCTTTGTTTGCAAAGTGACGTCCCTGCTTTTCTAACATGCTTTCTAGGTTTGTCATAGCTTTCCTTTCAAAGATCAAGCATCTTTCGATATCCTGCCTGCAGTCACCATTCACAGTGATTTTGGAGTCCAAGAATATGAAATCTGCCACTGTTTCCACTTTTTCCCCATCAATTTAGCATTAAGTGATGGGCTAAGATGCCATGATCTTAGTTCTTTTTGAATGTTGAGTTTTAAGTTATCTTTTTCACTCTCCTCTTTCACCCCCATCAAGATGCTCTTTAGTTCCTCTTCAATTTCTGCCATTAGAGAGGTATTATCTGCATATCTGAAGTTGTTGATATTTCTCCCAGTAAACTTAATTCCAGTTTGTGATTCATCTAGTCTGGCATTTCATATGGTGTCCTCTGCATATAAGTAAATAAGCAGGGTAACAATATACAACCTTGTCATACTCCTTTCCCAATCTGGAGCCAGTCTGTTGTTCCATGAGTTCTAACTGTTGCTTCTTTACCTGCATACAGGTTTCTCAGGAGACAGCTAAGATGGTCTGGTATTTTCATCTCTTTAAGAATTTTCCAGTTTCTTTTGATCCACACAAAGTCTTAAGCCTAGTCAGAAGCAGTAGTTAAACTATTCACTGTTCTCCTCCAAATCCTGACTTTTCTCACTCCTATTCTTCATTGCTCATGCTGTTCTTCAAATCACAATGTCCTTACCATGTTTTAGTGGAAGGAGTTTTGAAATTATATTTATTTTTTTTAACAGCTTTATTGAAAAAAGAAAATTTTCCGTTTTTGTTCCTATTCTTCAAACATTGTTGTGCCCAAATTAATATTATACTTTACTTACATGCATTTTTTAAAGTGGTGAATGTGATTTTTAAAAATTGCATTCAAAACTGAAATGACCTAATAGATTGGTTAGTAATTTTTGTTTTTTCAAGACAGTCTTTTTGTTAAGTGTATTTCTTTTGTTAAATGTATCTCTTTTGTTGTCTAAATTCCCAGATAGTCTGGAATATTAGCATGCTAGAATTGGCTATCAGTATTGGCTATCAGAAGCACAATGGTGCTTCCTGGGTGGTGCTAGTGTTAAAGAACCCACCCACCAATCCAGGAGACATGAGAGACATGCTTCTATTCCTAGGTCGGGAAGATCCCCTGGAGGAGGGCATGGCAACCCACACCAGTATTCTTGCTTGGAGAATCCCATGGACAGAAGAGTCTGGTGGGCTACAGTCCATAGGGTCACAAAGGGTCAGACGTGGCTGAAGTGACTCAGCAGGCACGGACACACTGCACATGACATTTAGAATGTTTTGAGAGGTAGTTTTGAAAAGTTTAGTTTTGCATAATATTGACCCACATCATTGTACTCTGATTGCCAAAGTCTCCTAGGAAACATCCAAATAAGATTTAGTCTCTAGACCTAGGAGTTTGAAATCCTTCCAACACAGAGAAAACTGGAGGACCAGGACCTGGACCAGGACATCAGGCTTCCTGGGGGGCTAGTGGTAAAGAGCCCCGGGTGGCTAGTGGTAAAGAACCCACCTGTCAATGATGTGGGTTCAGTCCCTGAGTCAGGAAGATTCCCTGGAGGAGGGCATGACAACCCACTTCAGTATTCTTGCCTGGAGAATCCCATGGACAGAAGAGCCCAGTATGCTAACAGTCCATAGGGTTGCAAAGAGTTGGACATGAGTGAAGCAGCTTAACATGCACACACTTGACTCTATTTGTTGAGGTTTCACAGTGGCACAGAAGTCACTTCAAAATGACTCATCAAAAGCTAAGTTTGGTAAGATTAAGAAGATTTTAAAGAACTTTGACAGCTTCAATTAACCAAACAACAGGGATTCAAAATAAAGCAATTAACAGACAAATAACACAGGGTGGAGGAATTCAGTCATTATTTTGGCTTTCATAATATAATTTTTTTTTATCACTGGTTGAATGAAATCCTGCTTTATGAAATTACATGTAAAAAGTACCCATGGAATGTAAAGTAACACTTTTAGGTTCCCTAACAATTGCTTCTTTGATCTTGATACCTCTAATTGTTGTCAAAACAGGTTTATTTTCTAAATGTACATTTTCACCTAAATATAGGTCCAAAAAAGTTCTCCTGATATGACAACAGGAACAATTTAGGATATGACTTTGGGGTAAACCTTAGATATGTTTTAGTAAAAGTAAACTTGGGTTAGAGATTGTGAGTAGGGGAAGGAGGGATGAGGAAAATGACCTAGATAATCTAGAGTCAAATATAGCATATATTATGTTACCATTGTGTAGTTGTTAAGTCATGTTCCACTCTTTTCAACCCCATTGCCTTGTTGGCTAAAAGAAAAGCACAATGTGAGAGTTGTGAGTTAAGTTTTATTTGGGGCAATATGAGGACTGCAGCCAGGGAGAAAGTACTCAAATAGCTCTGAGAAACTGCTCCAAAGACGTAGGGGAAAAGGACAGAATATGAATGATTTTGGCTAAGGAGGAGTACATGCAATCAAGCACATATTTTTTTTTTTGTAGAAAACTTTTGTTGGTCTGGTAAGCTTCTGGTGGTCACAAGGAACAATCTTTACCATGAAAGATTTTAGTGCTTTTCTAGATATGAGGAGAAATAGAATTGGGCTTATAAAATCAGTTCCTGAGAATATCTATTTGAAAACCTATTCTCCCAGTTTTACAGGATCACTGAGCGCCTCATTTCCGGGGGTATTGGAGGTCAGCAGCTGCAGCAGCACATGACTTAATCATTGTAGTAGATGGCAAGCCCTAATGGCAAGTACCAGTTTGTGGTTGACACACTAGCCCATCAGGGTTCTCTGTCCATAGGATTTCACAGGCAAGAAAACTGGAGTGGGCTGCTATTTTCTTCTCCAGGGATCTTCTGGATCCATGGATAGAACCTGAATCTCCTGCATTATGGATAGATATACTTTTATATTAAACTTAAGCACTGTGGTTTTTTAATAAAACTTAATGGTGACTTGCTACAGGTATTCATAGTGAGTTATGGAAACAGAGCCTTGGGATTAAGTATTGACTGAACTATTTACTAGCTATGAGGTTTAGAACATATTTTTTTTTCTTTTTTTAATTTGATGATTTATCCATTTGTATCTGTAATACAGTATTATAGCATTGTTGGAAGTATAAAGAACAATATATAAAAATAGCACAGATGAAATATTTTCTTTTTAAAAATCTAACAGGGGAAAATACCTACCAAAGACTTCCCTATTAAGTGATTTAAAAGTTAATACAAAAATTATACATATTATATCTGGGAGGGCATTTAGAAAGTCATCTGCTCCCTCCTTTTAAATATTCAGTTCAGTTCAGTCGCTCAGTCTTGTCCAACTCTTTGTGACCCCGTGGACTGCAGCACACCAGGCCTCCCTGTCCATCACCAACTCCTGGAGTTTACCCTAACTCATGTCCACTGAGTTGGTGATGCCGTCCAACCATCTCATCCTCTGTTGTCCCCTTCTCTTCCCGCCTTCAATCTTTCCCAGCATCAGGGTCTTTTCAAATGAGTCATTTCTTTGCATCAGGTGGCCAAAGTAATGGAGTTTCAGCTTCAATATCAGTCCTTTCAATGAACACCCAGGACTGATCTCCTTTAGGATGGACTGTTTGGATCTCCTTGCAGTCCAAGGGACTCTCAAGAGTCTTCTCCAATACCACAGTTCAAAAGCATCAATTCTTTGGTGCTCAGCTTTCTTTATAGTCCAACTCTCTTTTAAATATTAAAGAAAAGAAAAACAAACTGAAGTCTAGAGTGATGTTAGAGATAACACTTATGATATTTATTAAAGATGGTAAGACAGACTTATTCAGGGGGACTGCAAAACCCACAAAGTGTTTTGTAGCAAGGGAGAGAGATGAGACTCAACTCTGAATACTTCTTTCTATCAGTAATAGACATCCAATAATGCTCACCGAATTATCTAAAATTCATGGCACGTAATCAAATAAGTTTTACAACAAAAGCAATATGAGCTAATATCTCAATTCATAGGGAAATTCAGCATAGTCTATACCATTAACAAGTTTACAATTTAGGGAGGTTGTTAGGCTTAAACAGCTAACACGTTTCAACATGATGATTGCCATTACAGAGCTAAAAGATAGTATATGACAGTAAGAGCAAGAGCAAGAAGAGGGATCAATCAACTGCCTTACAAATACAAAGAAAGGCTTTATAGGAAAGTGGCATTTTTCTATAAAGCTTGAGTTTGAAGGATGACTATACTACTCAAATCAAATTCCATTTTCAGGGATTTGCATTTTTCATAAGTGGGTGAGTCTGTTTTAAGGTAAGCCTTTTCTAGAATTTTATGTATGATTTTGTACATTAGAAAGGAAGAGTTCAGGTGGCTTGAGTTAACTTGATTCAAGGCAATTTAAAGTTCACTTACAAATTTAAAGATTTCAAGACAAAAAGTAAGCCAGCATCACTCATTTTCAAGTGATGAGATTCATTACTTGAGTTTAAGATCATTGCAAAGTTAGACAATTTAGGCTGGGACTGGAGTTCAGTTGACTTTGTTCATGTCACTGGACCATAAAATAGCAATTTAGTGTTGATTTTACAAACCAGAAAGGAAAACCAAAGGCATTCAATGGGGCTGAATGCAAATATTTTATTTCCTTGATGTGGCTGTACATTTTACTGGGACCATATATCAACATATAAATCACATTTATGTTTCCAGTACTCTTAGCATAGTATCTTATACATCAAAAGTGATCATTATTAAATTAACTAAAGTTTTATATAGGAATTCTGAGTCAGAGAAAAATGAGATTATAACTGGTCAGGATTAAAAAGACTTCATGCTGGATATAATGTTTGAGATGGAATGACTTTAAAGGTCATTAGGTCCTAAGACTATATATAAATGGCCAGTGAGAACACAAAAAGATACTCAGTATCATTAGCTATTTGAGTAATTTAAATGAAAATTTCAGCGAGACACCACTTCATATCTATGAGATGGCTATAATCAGAGACACATGTAATGATAAGTATTAGCAAAAGTGTAGAGAAATTAAAAAACTTATATAATGCTGGTAGAAATACAATATAGTACAGCTGTTTTGAAGATAATTTTGAAGTTCCTCAAAAGAATAAGCATAAGCTCAGTTTGACAAAAGATTAAACATAAGCAATTGTACTACTAAATACATGCTAAAAGAAATAAAAACATGTCTACATATATATTGGTACACAAAATTTCAAAACAACATGTTCATAACAGGGAAACAGTGAAAGTAACCCAAATCATCAACTGATGGAGATGGCTAAATGGATAAATAAAATGTCATATATATATATATATATATATATATATATATATATATACACACACACACACACAATGGAATATCATTCAGCAATAAACATTTATGTTAAATTCTGACTTGTTAGGGATAAATCATTCATGGGGTAGAACATATTTCTCAATATTTTCAAATGTGAGGGCTCTTTTAAATATTAAAAATATTGAGAGACATCCCAATAATAATAGTCACTCTTGGATTTGGAATTGTATTGATTCTTAATTGACTTTAAAAGTATGAGAAAAACTATATATTATTAAATTGAACTGCTTTGGTGTGAACTAACTGATTAGCTATCTATCTTGTCTTTGAAATATGGTATATATTTAAGTAAAATTTTTCACCCAAGCCTGCAGACAAAGCTTATTGTATGTATGGATTAACAGACCACTTTTGAATAAGTTTGTGACTCTCCAGAATTATTCCTTCCATTATTCGTACCCAGTATTATTGAGAAAACTGTTGCATTGGTTTCTAGTTTGACTTTTGAAGGCAATTATTTTCAAAAACTATCAGTAAATTAGCATCTTTGTTATATGCTTTATTCTCTAACTTACATCCACCTCTCACATCCATACATGACTACTGGAAAAACCATAGCTTTGACTAGAAGGACCTTTGTTGGAACAGTACTATTTCTGTTTTTTAGTATGCTGTCTAGGTTGGTCATACTTTTTCATCCAAAGAGCAAGCATCTTTTCATTTCAAGGCTGCAGTCACCATTTGCAGTGAGATGGCAACCCACTCCAGTATTCTTGCCTGGAGAATCCCAGGGATGGAGGAGCCTAGTGGGCTGCCGTCCATGGGGTTGCACAGAGTCGGACACGACTAAAGTGACTTAGCATAGCATAGGAGCCTCCAAAAAATAATGGATGGATGTGAGAGCTGGACTATAAAGAAAACTGAGTGCTGAAGAATTGATGCTTTTGAACTGTGGTGTTGGAGAAGACTCTTGAGAGTCCCTTGGACTGCAAGGAGATCCAACCAGTCCATCCTAAAGGAAATCAGGCCTGGATATTCATTGGAAGGATTAATGCTGAAGCTCAAACTCCAATACTTTGGCCACCTGATGCAAAGAAATGACTCATTTGAAAAGACTCTGATGTTGGGAAAGATTGAAGGTGGCAGGAGAAGGGGATGAAAAGGATAGTTAAGGGTAACGATAAGGATGAGGATAAGATGGTTGGATGGCATCACAGACTCAATGGACATGAGTTTGAGTAAGCTCTGGGAATTGGTGTTGGACAGGGAAGCCTGGCGTGCTGCAGTCTGTGGGGTCACAAAGAGTCAGACATGACTGAGTGACTGAACTGAACTTACTCTTTAACTTACCAGATTAAGGGTCTGAATTAGATGATCTTTGAAAATCTTTCCTGGCATTTCTTCTTGATACATTAATCCAGTTTTATGAAAATTTTTAAATAGAATTTTTTTCTTGTTAGGGTTATGACATGTATAGTGAAGTATTGGATATTATCTTACATTCTTGGATTGAATTTTTCCTTAACAAAATTCATTTTCATTACTTGTATAATTCAAGTGGAAATGTTTTTTACCTAAGATACCAAAATCATTGCTTTGATTTGCCACTTTAATCACCTAAGTTTTTTAAAAGTTTGATCATTATTTTCTAGCAAATTTTGTATAAATACATAAAGATATCCAGTACCATGATACAATTCACTTCCTTTTCACTGCCACAGACTTCATTCTTTATATCTGAAATCTACCATATCCTTCAATGCTACCAAAACCCTCAGTTATTAGAACTAGTCATGGCCTTTTAGTAGGAAATTTAAAAGGTCACAATAGTTCTCTTCTTCCTTAGTACTTCAGAAATATCAAAAATGGAATGGATTTTACTTCAAATGATTAAGAATTTGCTTTTTGGTCTTGGTTGCATATGGGATAACTCTGAGTTTCTTCCTAAAAATAGTATAATTTTATAATTTTTCAGTGTGATTTAATATTAACTTTTAAGTTTCTTTCCAACATGTTTTATCAAAATCAATCATGCTTTTTACACAATGTTAAATTATAGGATAATATTGTTACAGTTAATGCTCAAGGATGCTTGAGTTCCAGAAAAGTAACTACTATTCATAATAATAATAGTAGTAATAATAATATTGGATGTTGTAGAGAAAGAATGGAAGTTAGGAAGTCTGAGTTTTATTTCCAACTCTTATAGGAAATGATAATGCTATCTTTATCAGGTCATTTAATTTTAAAAAATTGACTGAATCATTATATGCAGAGGCAGAGAGCTACGCCATAACATGTATAGAATGCAGTCCAGTAATTGAAAAGAAGGTAAGAAGGGAGAAAAGGGAAGGGAGGAAGGAAATAAACAGTTGATAAAAGTCATTCTCTATGGTACTATGTATTAAGAATTAGATGTGCCAGCAGAACCCACTTCTTGTTTCTTCTACTTGTCCTTCCTTGCTTGCAACACCAAATCAGCCCTCTTGCTTTGTTTCTTTGGAACTTAGGAAGAAAATGTCATCAGTGTCTGAAAAATGTTCTTCTAGTTCTGCTCTTATCTCCTTTGCTCTCCTTTAGCTCTTCTTTCATTTGTTGGTTTATTTCAAACCTCCAGCCAGTTTCTCTTCTCTGTTTATTCCTATGTAAATAGAGAACTCCAAAACACATTTTCTTGTGTTCTTTCTTAACATAAAAAAAGATCTGAAGAAGCATGCTGTTGATGGTGAATTGTTACGCTCATCAACATGCACACGCATGTGCCTCTTTAGCTATTTGCACACAGTATGTGTCTGTCACAAGGGCATTGCATGAACTCATAAAACCCAATGGAAGCAGTAACATCAATTCTCCAGCTTCCAACTCCCTCTTTTGTCGCAACGAGCCACATTTTCCTGCTGCATTCCAGAGAATCAGTTTTTATTGGCTAAAATTGCTCTTTGCTTCAAAGCTCCCAAAATTGCTTTGTGAAAAAGAAAAGAGGTTTGATTGTTTTCCCCTTTTAGGCAGCTTTTAAATAGTCAAACAATGACAGGTTTTTCTTTATCTAAATTTTTTTGAGGTGAACCAGTTAAGATGTGTATTTTCTATACAGAAATTAGAAAGTTATACACTACTTATTAAAAAGGAAAGAAACAGATAAGAAAACAAAGTATTTTTAAGTGCTTTCATTAACAGCAGCAGCTTCCAACCGCATAGACTCTATCCATTAGTGATGGTCACAATAGCAACTTTAAATACACAGAAGAAGGAAGAGGACTTTGTGACCTGATTAAGTATTGTAGATCAGAGAAAAGAATAATATAAACAGCAATTCCAACTTGATTGGAGGGGACACTTTCCATCTGAAGCCAAGTATTTCAAAATATCTAAAGCTCCTTCATGGCACAAAGTTGTTAACTCATTTCTGTGACTAAATTGTTGTAAGATATATCCATCAGCCTGTTTGTGATACTAATTCTTATTTGAAAAAGAAAAAAAAAGGGGGGGGGAGAAAAGAGGAGATGAGAGGAAAGCAGATTTGCAAGTGAAGAAAGGTTGTGTGGCTGAACCAGAGTAACTGAGAAGCTTGTAGCACAGCCAATATGTATGCTATTTCCAGATTCCTCATGCAAAACACGTTATAAAAATAGGATTTTATTCACCAGGATGAATATGCAGATTGTCAGAAAGGCAATAACTTCATTGAAAGCCATTGCTATGGATGAAAGCTTCTAATCCAGCACTCATATTTTTTCACTGGGATTCGTTGACACCTAAATGAAAACCTATTCAACAGAAACTGTTAACATTTATGTATCCTGAAAAGCCAAAACATGAATATCATAATCTTAGTTTCTGAAGTAGTTTCTTTCTAAAGCCGTGTAAGTTCAAAATAAATACACAAAGAAGATCAGCACCAAAAATATTGGGATCTAGATGCTTTAACCTATTTCTTTAACAAATTAAACTTGGTTTTATGTTAACTAATTCATTCAGGGGTTCCATCAATATTAACTAGCCCTTATTCTGTGCCAAGAATTGTTTCAGTGTTAATCAGCTAGTTGTCCAGTGGTGAATTAGACATATGTTTGTCATCTTTGAGTTTACATTCCAGTAAGGGCAAAAAATAAGTAAATAGCAAACAACAATCAGTGTCCAGTGCAGTTAAGGAAAACATTCTAGGTGCTTTAATCAGAAGAGATTTGAGACAGAGATTTAATAGGGAAATGCAAAATAAAATAGTTGGAAGGCTGGAAAATGAAAATTAGCGGGCTGCCACTGATAGTCATGTTCAAAAGCACTCCAGTGTTGCTTAACTAAACTTGAGAAGCTAGTTTTGCACTATTATTGCTTCTGACATTCATGAAACTAAAGAGTATATGCACTGAAACAAAAGTTCAGTCTTCAATAGTATCTTGGCATTCTCAGCTCTACAACCTTGCTTGTCAACAAAAGCAGCAAGAAGATACAGCCTGTGCCTCACTTCTACTTTGCAAATGTCACATAGCTTTTAGTTTCATCTAGAATCCTGTGTAAAGGAGTTACAGGAAGCATAGATTTTAGCTTACCATTCTCTGTGGTATAGGCAGACAGAATGAATCACAGGCACAAACAAAGGCTACAGAAATAAAGGTGATAGCAAAGTTGAGGAAAACAGATGTTTTGTTGACCTCAGTTCATTGAAATCAAATAAATAATTTGCTTACCATCCTCTAGTACTTTGAAATGGTCCCTGAGGAAGTCAAGAGTGGCAGTGGATATGTAAACCGGATATTTCCAGATTTCAGTGAGGTACAGTTTGTGAGAACAGAGAAGCTGTCCCTGTTGGAATGCAAAGACAAAGCTGCAATAATATTAGCATAATGGGTGGCCCCAGGTGAGTCTTCCTAGGCAGCAAACTGAAATAGGGGAAAATAACTATGTTCATTTGCTCTTTATTTCACTGCTTGATTGAAACACATAGCCATTGATAACTCAACTGATGAGTTGGAAGGAACTTCCCACACAGTGGGCTGGATTCCAGCCTTTCAGTAACACACACAGTTCAGGAGTCAGAAGCTGAGGGTCTGAGTTGACATTCTATCAGAAGTTTAGATCTTCTCACTTAAACCTACAGAAGTTTCAAGTAGCTAGGCATAGTTTTGGGGTCTAAAAACATTTTAAATTTCTTGTTGAAGACTGTAAATCTAATTGGGCTTTTGTGATCTTGATCCAATTCCTTTACATTTCTAATTCAATGAGGAAAAGATTAAATGATACAACATGAAAAAGTTCTTGCTATATTGCAGGCAAATATACATTTCAGTACACTTCTGCCTCAAGGAAATGGGATTAGGGAGGATAAGTTTTAGGATAAACCTAAAACCATCAGCCAACTAGAAGTCAGAACACAGATAGGCTGTTTAAAGAACTTAGCTTCAGTCTCCTGAGAAGTAATTATGTTACCCCAAAACTGGGTTCACTTTTTGGTAGATGTTGAGACAAAAGACACAGCCAAGCCAAAGAGTGGGAGAAGGAAAGATTTATTAGAGAGAATGTGGAAATTAACAATAGAACAGCCATCTTAGGCTGGGAAGTTACCTTAAAGATAAGACAATCATGCCCTTCTCCCAATGGAAATTACCAGCAGTCACAAGCAGTTGGCATTCCAAGAAAGTACAACTCTGACACGCCCAGCCCTAACTACCATATGTAGTTAATCCAAGGGTGACCAGAAGGAACCATAAATGAAGCCTAGTTTCTCTCACCTGGCACTGATTCCCTCTTGCAGTGTACACAATAACCTTACTTTCTACCTCACTTCTGGCTCAGTAAGTTCTTTTACCACCCATGTTGCTGGCTCCATTGCAATACTCGGCATCAGGGAACACCAGGAATGTTTCCCAAGGCAGTGTCTCTCTGAACAGTAAAGCTGGGGAAATTATAAGGTAAGAGTGTGTATATATTCATGAAAGGGTTTGAGCAAAGGAGAATTCAGCATGGAATTGGGGCAAAGGTTAACAGAGTTCAGGATCTGGTTGATCAAAGTCACAAGGGTTGGCAAAGGTTAGTAGCATCTTTCCTTAGGTTCTAGTTGGTCTGGTGGGTGAGTGTTCAAGAAGGTTTGAATTCTAAACAGCTCAAAGATGTTCTTCGGGCTGATCTTTACCTTTGACATAGAATTGGGAATCTTTACAACAGATTGTTTCTGATATGATTAAATTATTTTCCTGGCTTGGTAATAACTGTTCTCACATTTGTTGTTTCTTTAAAAACCAGTAACTACTGGTTACTGTAGTTTCTTTAAAAAACAGTAACTCCTTCTATGGGGTCTAACTCTGTCGCTAAGCTTAGATCATGAAATAACAGGCCTGAAATGGCTTCTCTTATGTCCAGAAATCTGTGCCCACCTAGCTGTCTTTTTCCAGGAATCCTCTTCTAATTGCCTACAATGATAACTTCTGAACCATTTTAATACCGAGATTTTAAGTATTAGATAATATAAATATTTAGCATTGAAAATGAGTAAATAATAAAATTTTATTAAAGGAATGAATAAATGATTGAATGATAAGAATATTTCAATTGGAATCCAAATGCTAGCTATCTAGATCATTCTGATCAATTTGACTCAAAAACTGTAAATTATCACCTCCAAGCCTCAACTTCTTCATCTATAAAAAAGAGGATTTGGGCTAGATGAACCATCCTCAAACATTTATGTGTAAAAAAGCCATCTAGAGACTTTGTTAAAAATTAAGATTCTTGGGTTACATATCAAAGGAGTCTTTATTAGAAGGTCTGTAGTGAGGTTCAGAAATCTGTATTTAAAAGCAGCAGCACAGGTAATTATGGGGCATGCTGAGTCACTCAGTTTTGTGTGACTAGTTGCAATCCCATTGACTATAGCCCACCAGGCTCCTCTGTCTATGAGATTTCCCAGGCAAGAATAGTGGAGTGGGTCCCATTTCCTTCTCCATGATTATGCTGCAGGTAGACCCAAAACACATTTTTAAAAGAAATCTGAACTAAGATGTCTCTTGGCTCTAAAATTTCCTGCTTCATTTTCATTGTCACAAACCATTTCAAAAAGTTCCCCTGCTATCAGTTCAGTTCAATCACTCAGTCATGTTAATTCTTTGCGACCCTATGGACTGCAGCATGCCAGGTTTCCCTGTCCTTCACCAACTCCTGGAACTTACTCAAACTCATGTCCATCAAGTTGGTGATGCCATCCAACCGTCTCATCCTCTGTTGTTCTCTTCTCCTCCCGCCTTCAATCTTCCCCAGCATCAGGGTCTTTTCCAATGAATCAGTTCTTCACATCAGCTGCCCAGAGTATTGGAGTTTCAGCTGTAACATCAGTCCTTCCAATGAATATTCAGGGTGGTTTTCTTTTAGGATGGACTTTTTGGATCTCCTTGCAGTTCACAGGACTCTCAAAAGTCTTTTCCAACATCATAGTTCAAAATCATCAATTCTTCAGCCCTCAGCTTACTTTATAGTCCAGCTCTCACTTCCATACATGACTACTGTAAAAACCATAGCTTTGACTAGATGGGTCTTTGTTGGCAAAGTAATGTCTCTGCTTTCTAATTTCTTGTCTAGGTCGGTTGTAGCTTTTCCTCCAAAGAGCAAACTTTTTTTTTTAATTTCATGGCTGCAGTCACCATCTGCAGTGATTTTGGAGCCCCCAAAATAAAGTCTGTCACTGTTTCCATTGTTTCCCCATCTATATGCCATGAAGTGGTGGGACCAGATGCCATGACCTTAGTTTTCTGAATGTTGAGCTTTAGGCCAACTTTTTCACTTTCCTCTTTCTCATTCATCAAGAGGCTCTTTAGTACTTTTTTGTCATAAGGGTGGTGTCATTTGCATATCTGAGGTTATTGATATTTCTCCCGGAAATCTTGATTTTTATCTTGTGCTTCATCCAGCCTGGCATTTAGCATGATGTACTCTGCATATAAGCAGGGTGACAATATACAGCCTTGACATATTGCTTTCTCTATTTGGAACCAGTCTGTTGTTCCATGTCCAGTTCTAACTATTGCTTCTTGACTTGCATACAGATTCCTCATGAGGCAGGTAAGGTGTTCTGATATTCCCATCTCTTTCAGAATTTTCCACAGTTTATTGTGATCCACACAGTCAAAGCCTTTGGCATAGTCAATAAAGCAGAAATAGATGTTTTTCTGGAACTCTCTTGCTTTTTTGACGATCCAACGGAGTTGGCAATTTGATCTCTGCTTCCTTTGCCTTTTCTAATTCCAGCTTGAACATCTGGAAATTCACGGTTCACGTATTGCTGAAGCCTGACTTGGAGAATTTTGAGCATTACTCTGCTAGCATGTGAGATGAGTGTGATTGTGTGGTAGTTTGAGCATTCTTTGACATTGCTTTTCTTTGGGATTGGAATGAAAACTGATCTTTTCCAGTCCTGTGGCCACGCTGAGTTTTCCAAATTTGCTGGCATATTGAGTGCAGCACTTTCACAGCATCATCTTTTAGGTTTTGAAATAACTCAACTAGAATTCCATCACCTCCACTAGCTTTGTTTGTAGTGATGCTTCCTAGGCCCACTTGGATTTTCTGGTTCATGAAAATCTTTTTTGTATAATTCTTCTGTGCATTTTTGCCACTTCTTCTTAATATTTTCTGCTTCTGTTAGGACCATACCATTTCTGTCCTTTATTGAGCCATTTGCATGAAATGTTTCTTTGGTATCTCTAATTTTCTTGAAGAGATCTCTAGTCTTTCCCATTCTATTGTTTTCCTCTATTTCTTTGCATTTCACTGAGGAAGGCTTTCTTATCTCTCCTTGCTATTCTTTGGAACTTTGCATTTAAATGGGTATATCTGTCCTTTTCTCCTTTGCCTTTCACTTCTCTTCTTTTCTCAGCTATTTATAAGGCCTCCCCAGACAACCATTTTGCCTTTTGCATTTATTTTTCTTGGGGATAGTCTTGATCACTTCCTCCTGTACAGTGTCACGAACCTCCGTCCATGGTTCTTCAGGGATTCCTTCGACTCCTTGGCTCCTCAAGGACATGATTCAAGTGATTCTCTTATCTCCATCCTTTATCATAATTGTTACCTTCTTTATTGGGTTACTTCTGTAAACATGTGTTGTGGTGTCCTAGTATATTCTCTTGACTACACATCTTTTTTCCACTACCATCCCATTCCTTGTTTCCTTTAACAGCAATATTCCTTTATATAGTTATTCATATTTTTATCTGCAAAATCTTGCCTTTGATAACTCATACGTAACACTCTATCAAATTGCTCATCTCCACATTTGCAAAAGCTATAGTGGTATATCTGACTACAGTCCCATTATCTGACCTAACAGACACAGCTGTTCATTCTCCTTGAAATGTCTTCTGTCAGCTTCCAGGTCACAGGAGTCCTGGTTCCTTCCTAATCACACTGATGACTCCTTTTTAACCTTTCCTTGATTTTCCTCATTTCTTCAAACTTTAAAGTCTAAAAGCCTTCAAAGTTCAACTCATGACCCTCCTCTTTTCTCTGTCTACATTCCTTTGCAAAATGCTTTCATCTTGTCTCGTGACTTTACTTCCCTGGTGGCTCAGGTGGTAAAGCGTCTGCCTACAATGTGGACGACCCAGGTTCAATCTCTGGGCCGGGAAGATCCTCTGGAGAAGAAAATGGCAACCCACTCCAGTATTCTTGCCTAGAAAATCCCATGGATAGAGGAACATTGTAGGCTACAGTCCATGGGGTTGCAAAGGGTTGGACATGACTGAGAGACTTCACTTTCACTTTTCGATTTTTATCTGGTCTCGTAACTTCAGGCAGATGACTTCCAAATTTACATATCTAGCTTGGACCTGTTATTTGAATTCCAGACACAGTTACCCGACTCTCTAATCAACATCTCTGTTTGATACCTAATTGTCATCTCAAACTTCATTGGCCCTAAACCAAATTCTTAATACACCCCTGAAATCCTGCTACTCCTGCTCTTCCTAACAAATAGCAACTCCATTTTTCCAGTTGTTCCAGACATTTTCCTCACATCCCATATCCAATCTCTAGTCAATAGGCAATCTATAGTTAAATCCTGTTGGTATTCAAAGTCTACCTAAAATTTACTTCATAGCACCTCAACCACTACCACCTTAGCAAAATCCACTTTCATATTCCTTGTGTATTTTTGAAAGCACCTCTTAACTGGTCTCCCTGCTTTTGCCTGTTCTCTTCCATTTGTCCACACATACCACTAAATTAATACAAAATTCATCCAAATCTTTTAATATATAAAAATCACACAAGAGTTTCCGATAGCTTCCCATCCTACTCAGAGAAAAATTGGTCCTTACAGCAGTCCACAAGGTCACTTTCTCACCTCACAATTGTTTGGGCTCCTATTTCTACCATGCAGCCACACCATCCTGACAGAGCATGCCCTTGCCACAAGCCCCCTTCCCTGGCTGTTTCTTGTACCGAGTGGGTACCTAAGTGCACTTGAGTGCTCACTCATCTTGCTAAGTTTCTGCTCAAAAGTCATTTTCACAGTTTTCACTATAATGATTCACATCCTTAACCTTAATAATTTTCACAGCCTTAACCACCTTATTAAAAATTGTACCCTGCTGTATTAGCATCACTTAACCCACTTCTCTGCTTAATCTTTCTTCAGAGCACTTCTCATTTTCTGACATGTATTTTACCCATTCAAATCTAAGCTCTGAGTAAACCAGAAAGAGCTGTCTGTGTTGTTGATTTTTGTACCCTTACCCTCAGCACCTTAGAAATTCTAGAACATGTAGTCAACTGTCAATAAATATTTTTTAAATAAATAAATATTGTAATCAAAGATAATGTTAAAATACAATGTAAAGTAAGTTTGTTTGATGTCAATTTAAGTATCTAAGTATGAGAGCAGTTTTTAGTTTAAAGGTAATAAGCACTGCTTGACCCGCTGATTTATTATTGCAATAGGTACACATATGCATTTCAAAACAAACATTCTAACTTTATCAATGCCTTGATTTCTCTTAATCAATAAGTAGCTCATTTTGAATTTTAAACAACATTAAAGGAAACAGAGGAAGTGAGAAGTAGATTTAAGGGACTAGATCTGATAGACAGAGTGCCTGATGAACTATGAACGGAGGTTCGTGACACTGTATAGGAGGCAGGGATCAAGACCATCCCCATGGGAAAGAAATGCAAAAAGGCAAAATGGTTGTCTGAGGAGGCCTTACAAATAGCTGTGAAAAGAAGAGAAGCAAAAAGCAAAGGAGAAAAGGAAAGATAGTCCCATTTGAATGCAGAGTTCCAAAGAATAGGCAGGAGAGATAAGAAAGCCTTCCTCAGTGATCAATGCAAAGAAATAGAAGAAAACAACAGAATGGGAAAGATTTGAGATCTCTTCAAGAAAATTAAAGATACCAAGGGAAAATTTCATGCAAAGATGGGTTTGATAAAGGACAGAAATGGTATGAACTTAACAGAAGCAGAAGATATTAAGAATAGGTGGCAAGAATACACAGAAGGACTGTACAAAAAAGATCATCACGACACAGATAATCACGATGGTGTGATCACTCACCTAGAGCCAGACATCCTGGAATGTAAAGTCAAGTGGGCCTTAGAAAGCATCACTGCGAACAAAGCTAATGAAGGTAATGGAATTCCAGTTGAGCTATTTCAAATCCTGAAAGATGATGCTGTGAAAGTGCTGCACTCAATATGCCAGCAAATTTGGAAAATGCAGCAGTGGCTACAGGACTGGAAAAGGTCAGTTTTCATTCCAATGCCAAAGAAAGGCAATGCCAAAGAATGCTCACAGTACTGCACAATTGCACTCATCTTACATGCTAATAAACTAATGCTCAAAATTCTCCAAGCCAGGCTTCAGCAATACGTGAACTGTGAACTTCCAGATGTTCAAGCTGGTTTTAGAAAAGGCAGAGGAATCAGAGATCGAATTGCCAACATCTGCTGGATTATCGAAAAAGCAAGAGAGTTCCAGAAAAACATCAATTTCTGCTTTATTGACTATGCCAAAGCCTTTGACTGTGTGGATCACAATAAACTGTGGAAAATTCTGAAAGAGATGGGAACACCGGACCACCTGACCTACCTCTTGAGAAACCTATATGCAGGTCAGGAAGCAAGAGTTAGAACTGTACATGGAACAACAGACTGGTTCCAAATAGGAAAAGGAGTACGTCAAGGCTGTATATTGTGACCCTGCTTATTTCACTTATATGCAGAGGACATCATAAGAAATGCTGGGCTGGAAGAAGCACAAGCTGAAATCAAGATTGCCGTGAGAAATATCAATAACTTCAGATATGCAGACAATGCCACCCTTATGGCAGAAAGTGAAGAGGAACTAAAGAGCCTCTTGATGAAAGTGAAAGAGGAGAGTGAAAAAGTTGGCTTAAAACTCAACATTCAGAAAACTAAGATCATGGCATCTGGTCCCATCATTTCATGGGAAATAGATGGGGAAACAGTGGAAACAGTGTCAGATTTTATTTTCGGGGACTCCAAAATCACTGCAAATGGTGATTGCAGCCATGAAATTAAAAGACGCTTACTCCTTGGAAGGAAAGTTATGACCAACCTGGATAGCATATTAAAAAGCAGAGACATTACTTTGCCAACAAAGGTCCGTCTAGTCAAGGCTATAGTTTTTCTAGTGGTCATGTATGGATGTGAGAGTTGGACTGTGAAGAAAGCTCAGCACCGAAAAATTGATGCTTTTGAACTGTGGTGTTGGAGAAGACTCTTGAAGTCCCTTGGACTGCAAGGAGTTCCAACTAGTCCATCCTGAAGGAGATAAGTTCTGGGTGTTCATTGGAGGGACTGATGTTGAAGCTGAAACTCCAGTACTTTGGCCACCTCATGTGAAGAGTTGACTCATTTGAGAAGACTCTGATACTGGGAGGGATTGGGGGCAGGAGGAGAAGTGGATGACAGAGGATGAGATGGTTGGATGGCATCACCGACTCAATGGACATGAGTTTGAGTAAACTCCAGGAGTTGGTGATGGATAGAGAGGCCTGGCGTGCTGCGATTCATGGGGTCGCAAAGCGTCGGACACGACTGAGCGACTGAACTGAACTGAAAGGAAAGAGTGAAAGTTTTTTCAAAAGGGAGTCTGTTTAATAAAAGATTGAAAATAATATTTATGCAATGAACAAATGAGATTTGTTTGTTTAATTTGAACTGGATTTTTAATTTGAAGTAGATTCCCTTCACTTCTGAGTCTGATATGAGAGATCATTTTCCTTTTAAAATAACTGGGGGAGGATTTTTAAAAAAACAATTTGAGGGAATCAACTCAGATTGCTAGCAGCGTGATTGTAAGATAGGCAAAGGGGAAGTTCTAGCATGTAAGAATTTAGAATGTTATGCAACTGAATTTTAACTTGGTTGCAGGTTTCTTGACTAATGTGTACAAGGAAATTATGTAGGTAAACCCAATCATTGTTCATTGAATTACCTCAGTTTCACTTCTGTAGCATATGGGTATAGCATAAGGGTGTCACACTGTCTTCTACAGTAATTTAAAAAAGAAATCAGGATGTGAATTAAAATTAAAATTTAAATTTAAATCAAGTTAAAATTGATTTTGGGGAAAATTTATGTAGTATATTGATACATTTTTATATTAATTATATATTTTACCCCATGATAATGAATATTAATATTTATCCTAATGATTATTTGCTTTATTTAAAGTTGAAATGACATTTGAAACTCAAGCAATTTAGTTTTAAGTGACCAAACTTTTTATTAATGTAAGAATCAGAGCTGAATGAATAAGGAAAGGTATTATCCTCTTGGCTATTTCTTTTAAAAAAGAGAGCAAGAATACCTACTACACAAGATTGTTATACAAATGTAATAAGGTAACATTTGAAAATAATTCTATGAATTTATTATCATTATTATTATTACTATGTTGTGAATGTTTGGTAGAAAGAGAAGGAAATAACGAGAGAATGAAAGATAGAGGGAGAGAAAGAAAAAGAAAAGGAAGGGAGAAGAGAAAACTAACAGTGGAATAGTAATAGTTCTCATTCTTCACCAACTAAAAAGATCCTGTAACACAGTGAAAATTTAAAAGTATCATTCTAAGTTTTAAATCACTGGGACAAATTCAACATTACATCATACCAGTATCTCATGACCCTTTCCTTTCAAAAGTTGGTATTACATTTGAAAATTGCCAATTTAAATTTCAACTAGAAATTATATAAAGAATGTTAATAAAATATGATTTCTACCATCAAATATAGTAAAATCCATGGACTTGGATGTTAAATAAATTAATTAGTATACTGAGATAATGAAACCTTAATTTTAAAGACAATCAGCAAGACAGAAAAACAGGGAAAGACTATCTGATCATTTTTGATCTCCTATCACTATCATGTCTCAAATGGAAATTAACTTTTAAAAAGTTACTTAGAAAAGGTATTAAAAATTATCAAGGAAAGTTGTTAGTAGGATTAGAACATATTATCCATGTTAATGGTGTAGATGTTGTTATCTTTGTGCATTATTTTGGATCTCAAGCTGACTTGAGATAGCAAGAGCATCTGAGGAAGTTAACTCAGATGGTTAACAGCATGATAGAAAGATAAAACCACTCACCACAACAGGATAAGTAATCATACCTGTGAAGAAGCTAATTCCCCTCAGACAGTAATGAAAATAAGACTTCTGTGAAATTAGATGACATCCAAATATAGCAAATGTGAAAAAAATATGGTTGGTGGAAAATTCAAATTAAGTTCATGTCTTAAATATCCCAACATGCGTGTCCTTTTATTTCTGAAATACCACCTTTAAAACACAGTTGCAGATTCCTTGGCAAGGGTTAGACTAGTAATGCTCTTTGTCTTGGTTATCCGTTTGGAAAATAATGAAAAGTATTGAACTTTCCAAACCAATGCATTCATATAAAAGTTTAAAATATCATATTTTAATTATACATTAAACATATAAAATATGTAAAGCTGACTATTAATGTAAATTTTCATATTGATTTTTCTATAATATTTTGAGAAACCTTTCAAATATAGGTTTTAATTTATATTAATCATTATATTATCATCCCTTCTCAAAAATACTTAATTATTCTCTGTAAAAATCTTTATTAAGTGTGCATGGCATTGTGCTAAGCACTTTTGAGAATATAGAAGTCTGTGAAAACTGTCACCTGAAGCTTTCAGTTCAGTGAGGAAACAAAAATATGCCCCATGAAACAAAAACAATCTGTGAAGGACAGTGACTTAATAAACAAATTAATAAATTACATTTGGTTCCAATATACCACAAAGTCTTATACAAAGACCTGGGGATAATGAGATAAATATCTCACAGTGATTTTTCTATAAGACTTTACTGGCTATTGGTGGTGATAGATTGATATACAGATCATTTGATGTAAGGTAGTAATTTATAAGACAGAGGTGAGCACAGAGTAATAAATCCTCATTTACAGGATACTTTCTGAGAATTTATGAAGATATGCTTCCAATTCCACACACTAACGTTTGTGATGATCTTAAAATGAAAGCTCATGAATTAACAGAGTGTGGTATTAAGAACCCTGGCCTTTGGTGGGGATAGATATGATTTCTGTTAATTCAAATGCTTTCCACTAAGATTTATGATGTTGGGCAAGTTGCTCTTCCCCCTCTATCATTTCCTTACATGTAAAAGGAAAAACTCCACTAGATTGGGGTGCTAAATCTGGGATCCTTCACCAACTTCAGATAGAAATCTAGTAATATCCTTCCATTATGAGTATAGATCGATAAAACTATTAATGGCACCTGTGAATTGGACACCATGAGGAATCAGTCACAGATATTTTCATATCACATTATAGATATTGCATATAGCTGAAAATATCTTGAGATAACATTATTTTATTCTTTATATGGAATGTTAATACATAAAAACATATACTACTGTATCACAAATTAGGCATTTGCAAAATATTTTAGCAATTGTATTTCAATACTGTTGATTTCTTTGTAATCCTGTGTGTTATATTTTATGCATATAAAAACATTATTTTGAGAAATGGTCTACAGAGTTCACCAGACTTCTGAAGGAGTCTTAAACAAAAGACAAAAAGGTTAAAAAGTCCTGCACTGTATCATCTCTGAGATCTTATACAAATATATTTTAAGCATGTAATTATATTATCTAAGACATACACAATTTTATATTTTAACCATGTAATGATTTCTAAGAGTGTTATGGGAAAAAAAGAGACTAGTGAAGACTGGAATAATATATCATGAGTTTTTCAGTACCTTTTCACACACTTAGGGGCAGAAACATCTACACCTTTGCAGGTTCTATGTGGGTTTTTCCCCCATGTTTCTGTGACTGGTTTAGACACTTGTTTGCCTTTAATCTCTTTTGGCTTTCTGAGTCCCAGTCCTGGCTTCACCAGTGTTCCTAAGACCACTTGCCCAATTTCATCTTCTTAATCACCTCTTCTTGATACTAGGTTTCAAGAAGCCTGACAACAAACTAGAAAATACTAACAAAATTTCTTAAAGAATTAGAGAGTTGGAGAGCTTTATACTGTATGAGAACTTTAGTGAAGTCTCCAAGGAGTAACAATATTTAGAAAATTAGAAAACCGTGCAAAGGAACATAGCTAAAGTAGTACAAATGTGTTGGAGAGGGTGAAGAAAATCTGTCCAGAGACTATTGCACGTGTGTTCCTGCATGCATGTGTGTATGTTGCAGGACAGTGGAAAATAACTCAAGGCAGGCATGTTAGCCAATATTGGATAAATAGAAATTAAGAAAGCTGGAAATTTAGAAAAGACACTTAAAGAAATGAGACCAAAAACACTACTTTGAACCAATTACATGAAAAAGAAAAGGGAATAGATGTATTAATGATGTACTACTAATAATAAATAATAAATTTAAACTAATAATAAATAATAAAAATACTAATAAAGATGTAAAAAAGTACTTAATAATAAAATTACTAATAAAGATGCTCATCATGATTAACATCTTTTTAGTACTTTTATTCTGTGTTTTGATATTATACTGTGCTTTCAAGATATCTGTCGTTCTTTTAAAATTTAAATTTGGATCACATTCTTTTTTCCTGCATATTTTGGTTGACTTTTTTGTTGCCTTTATCATTTTTTTTTTTAAATTCTGATCATTAGAAAGCATAGTGTTATATGTGGTTTTGCTCCACAAGAGTCAAAGGAATGGAAAGTGGGATGGAGGGTCAGATCAGGTCACATTCACAGTAGTTTAGTTGTAGTTTAGTCGTGCAGTAGTGTCTGATTCTTTTGTGACCCCTTGGACTGTAGCCTGCCAGGTTCCTTTGTCCATGGGATTTCCCAGGCAAGAGTACTGGAGTGGGTTGCCATTTTCTTCTCCAGGGGATCTTGCTGACCCAGGGACTGAATCTGAGTCTCCTGCTTGGCAGGCAGATTCTTTACAACTGAGACACCAGGGAAGCCAGAGAAGTAAATTCACAATACACTTTGGGAAAATACTCTATGCTCTCCCCAGATCCTTTGGGGATTTGATTTAGTTTTCTCTAGTCTGCCTGAGGTCACGAAGCTCTTTTTTTCATTCATATCATTATTAACTCACCAACAGAATGGATGAATAATTTGGTTGGATCCTCAATGGAAGCATGTTGAATTTTGAGATGGTAAATTCTTTAGAGGGTTTCTGATAAAAGTAAATAAGCAAGTGTGATTCTGAATGACTCCACTAGCATAAATGATATTATATAATTTAGTTTTATAAAATTTTACTAAAATAAGATATGTGTTAGTTGCTCAGTCATGTCTGACTCTTTGTGACCCCATGGAATGTAGCCTGCCAGGCTCCTCCATTTATGGGGTTTTCCAGGCAAGAATACTAGAGTGGATTACCATTTCCTTCTGCAGGGGATCTTCCCCACTCAGGGATTGAACCTGGGTCTCCCACATTGTAGGCAGACTCTTTACTATCTGAACCACCAGGGAAGCCAATGATGTTATTCCTGAAGTGCAAAATTGCAATAAAAAGATAAGTAAATTTGAAAATATACTTACTCTACAGTTACTAAGCAATCTAATTAAAAGATGAAAATATTCACTGAAAATTTTGATAGCTCGTGACTTCAATGCTTCATCACTCATGTAGCCCACAACATGATTTTAGGGCAGGAGAAAGGGACTCTAAGCCCTTCTACAATTTACAAGTTTATAAAATAGTTAAATTCAGGGATTTCCTTTACTCAAAAGCACTACATTGGTTTGCAGAGCACTAACAAACAAGCTTCAGGAGTCACTCATGTTTACAGAAGAACTTTGCATAGAGATCTTTAAGATATCCGTCAAAATCAAATAGGCATCAAAAGGAAACTAGCTATTCCTTGATTTGTATGGGCTTTTCAGAAATAGCCTGCTGCCTAAAGCCTCAGAAACAAACTTTGTATAGTGAAGTTTCTAAATTCAGAATATGTGAGGAAATAACAAGGACAGAATGGAAAGAATGTGGTTTGTGTCTGAGCTAACAATGAGGTATACAGTTGCTACTCACTGGTGAAAGTCAACAAAGTGTGACCAGAAGGCATTGTGCCTTTTGTAGCCAGTCCAATTCCATGTATAGTATAAACCAGCTGAGTTGATTAATCAAAGATATGTCAAAATGACCCTAGAGAGATAGGTGTTCAGGACTAAATATTTACACTTATGGAGGCATTAGAGTTATTTAGTCTAGATTTTTAAAATCTATAAGTCTTCAAAAGTCTGTTCTGTACTTCTGTGTCTCTTTCTTTTTTGCATATAGGGTTATCGTTACCATCTTTCTAAATTCCATATATATGTGTTAGTATGCTGTAATGATCTTTATCTTTCTGGCTTACTTCACTCTGTATAATGGGCTCCAGTTTCATCTATCTCATTAGAACTGATTCAAATGAATTATTTTTAACAGCTGAGTAATATTCCATGGTGTATATGTACCACAGAGGGTGGGATGTTTTGAAAGAACAGCATATATATTATCTATGGTGAAACAGATCACCAGCCCAGGTGGGATGCATGAGACAAGTGCTCAGGCCTGGTGCACTGGGAGGACCCAGAGGAGTCGGGTGGAGAGGGAGGTGGGAGGGGGGATCGGGATGGGGAATACGTGTAACTCTATGGCTGATTCGTGTCAATGTATGACAAAACCCACTGAAATGTTGTGAAGTAATTAGCCTCCAACTAATAAAAAAAATTTTTTTTTAATCTATAAGTCTTAGAAGTCTTTTCAATCTTAACAAAATTCTGTGTCTATGGATTGGTATTTTCTTTTAGGATGATGACAATGATGTGTCACAGACTAAATTTGTTATAATTTAAATCTTTGCTCTTTTGGAGGGTTGTGATAGAATTTTTTTTTGTTTTATACCATGTACTTAGAATACAAGAAATTTCCTTTTCTGGGAAAATGAATACTATAAACAAGGTTTACATTGTACTACCTACCTTGTTTAAGACTCTAAATTGTTTCAGATACTCTTGGAAAGTATTTTAGTTTGTCACCTAAATATACAATTTTTTTTTATTTATCAAATAAAAATATATATATAAGTGTTGTTAGTCACTCAGTTGTGTCTAACTCTTTGTGACCCCATGAACTTTCGCCTACCAGGCTCCAAAGTCTCTGGGATTCTCCAGGCGAGAAGACTGGAGTGGGTGGCCATTACCTTAGCCGGGGGACCTTCCTGAATCAGGGATCGAACCTGGGTATCTGCATTGTAGATGAATTCTTTATCATCTGAGCCACCAGGGAAGCCCAAATATACAAATCTCCAGCTCTTTAAAATTCCTTTAGAATACATACTTGATTACAACTTTATTAACTAATAATTTCTTAAAATACAGAATTGAACTGGACAAAATGTATTTTTTGCATGTTCTTTAGACTGAGTTGAATTAGTTCCTTATTATTGAAAAGATTATATCATGACACTATTAAGATTATTTTGGAAAAAAAGTCAATGGTAATCTCCAATAGTGTCTCTGCAAATCAAATTACCTCCAAAATAATTAGAATATTATCATTTTCTCTTCTTTAGGAGATCTTTGTACCAGCTATGAGGATAATTTTTCGTTCTTCATAGAGTTCATCTCTATCCTATGTAGATAATTAATCCCTTTTCTTATCATATATCCATTCTTACCATCATACTTCTTTATATTTCTTCTATTTTGTTTTCCTTTATAAGACCTTTAACTAATGCAAAATTATTATGGTTTTATAAGTGTTACTTCCTCAGTAAATATCTCATGTGAGTAGGAATCTTATTTATGTTTCCAAATATAGTATTAAGACTAATGTTTATCCTGTACTAAATAATAAATAAATATATTGTTGAATGAGTGAAAATAAGAAATCAGGAAAGTTATTGTAAATAATCCCTGATGCTGATTGCACATTTTAGGAATCATTTGTGTAGAAGACTACAGTTTTTAGATTTTCAATTATTAGAAAATGTATACTCTACAAGGATAATTCTTAGGAAACACTCAACTTTTCTTGGAGGGCAAGAATACTTAATTCCTTTTTATTGTTGAATGATATGCCATTGTATGAATGTGCAACAGTTTGTTAAACCATAGTCTTATTGATGACCATTTGGAATGTTTCGCCTTTGTGATTACTGTGAATAAGGCTTTTATGAACATACATTTATAAGCTTTATGTGGATATTTTATTTTAAAGAGTAAACATGAAGGAGTGAAATGCTTGATTATAGAGTTAGTTTTTTCTTAACTTTATAACCAACTACCATATGTTTATCCAGAGCAATTGCACCATTTTACACTCCCTGCAAAGTATGACAGTTCCAGTTGTTCTACATCCTCAGTTCTTACTGCTATATGAATCCTTTATTTTAAGCATTTGTGTAGGTGTGGACAGTTATCCCCTAATTAATTGATACCTGTCCAGTGAATAATGTTGTGCAATATCTTTTTATGCATTTATTGGTCAGTTTTACATATTTATTTGGGAGTATATGGTACAATATTTTTCCTATTATTGTTGGATTATTTGCTTTTCTATTTTTGATTTATACAGGTTTTTATATATTCTAGATGCAAAGCTTTTGTCAGATGTACATACTAAGGATAGAGCATTTTCTCCCAGTCTGTGGGCTGCCTGTTTATTTTTGTGATTGGCCTTTTTATGGAGTGATATATTCAATTTTGATGAGCTTTAATTAATTTGTTTCTTCTGTTAAGGATAGTGAGTTTTCTTCCCCAATATAAGAAATCTTCATTTAAGCTACAGTTGTATAAATAATCTGCTATATTTTCTTATAGAAACATTATGACTTTAGCTATGATTCATCTATTTCAAATTAGATTTTGCCTATCAAGTGAAATAGGAGTCAAAGTTCATTTATTCCATATGGATATCCAACTGTTTCAAAAGTACTTGTTGGAAAGATTGCTTTTATCATTGAACTAAAAAATCAATTGACTGTAAATATGTGATTTTTATTTCTGAAGTCTGTACTTGCCCTATTTGTGATCTTAGAGGGAATGCATACAATATCTCACCATTAAGTATGATGTTATCTATAGACATTTTTTCATGGATGATTTTTTATAACATATAATAAGATACTGTCTATTCCTAGTTTGTTAAAAGATCATCAAAATGAATGAGTGCTGAATTTTATCTCCTTTTTTACCTATATTGATTAATCATATATTTTCCCATTTACTCTAGAAAGTGATGATTTACATGATTAGTTTTTGATTATTAAACCAACCGTTCTATCTTGGGAAAATATGCTTGTATTAATATCATCCTTCTTATATATCAATGGATTCGATTTACCAAGATTTTTGTGCAGAAATTTTGTATAGATGTTCTTGAGGATGACTGACCTGTGTGCTGTTGTTTTGTTCTTATAATGTCATTATCTGGTTTTAATATTAGCATCATAGTGGCTCTTAAAATGAATCGGAAAATGTTTCTTCTTTCTCCTTCAGATCTTGAAAGAATTTGTGCACAATATTGTGCAAGATATGTTTCCTCTCTTTAATCTTTGATAGAATTAACTGACTGTCCATACCACCTGGGACCAGAGGAGCTGTTTTTTCAGTAGTAAAATTTTTATTAAAAATCCAATTTAATAAGGAATTTTCTGTTTCTTATTGGTATTCAATATATTGCAATAAGTTGTCTTTTGTATCTTTCTTCTAATATCTGTGAAATCTGTAGTAATGGCTTTTTTATTCTTGATATTGCTATTTGTGCTTTTTATTTGTATTACTTAATTCATCTCACAAGACTATGGCAATCTCATTAGTATTCTCCATTTTATTTTACTTTTTTGATTTTTAATCTATTTTGTATCTGTTTTCCATTTCACTGATTTCCACATTTATACTTATGGTTTCCCTCTATTTACTTTGGAATTAATGTGATTTTCCCCCTCTAGTTACTTAGGGTAAAAGTTTAGAATATTTTACTTGCAAAACCTCTTCTTACATAGAGTTTTAAAATTATACTTCTTTCTACAAAAAACTACTGTTATGTACTGAATGCTTGTGTCCCTAAAAATTCATCTGCTGAAATCCTGAAATCCTACATATCCCCAGTGTGATGTCATTAAGAGGTAGGACTTTTGAAAAGTGATTAGGCCATGAGTATGGAGCTCTCATATATGGGGTTAATGTTCTTACATAAAAGACCCCAGAGAGATCCTATAAGACAGAGCAAAAAGACAGAACTTTGATCTTGGGTCTGCCTGCTTTGATAACTGTAAAGAACAAATGTTTGTTGTTTGTAAACAGTCTAGTCTATGGTACTTTGCTACAGTAGGCTAACCTGACTGACATCTGTTTTAACATCATCCAACAAATTTTGTGTTTTAATCTTTTCTCAGTCTGAAATATTCTAATTTTCCTTGTGATTTTTTTCTTAGTTCATGACAAATATAGAAGTGTATTTATTAATTTTCAAATATTTTTGTATTTTCTAGATAACATTCTTAGAATTTCTAATTATAATGAAGTTATTAGAAAACACTGCCTGATTTCAAGGCTTTGAAATTTGCTGAAATTTCTTTTATGGTCCACTTTGTTCATCTTGATGAATGTTCCATGTGCATTTGAAAATGAATGTGTTTTCTATAGTTGTCAGGTTGTAGATTTCCATGAATTTTATTTGAAGCAAGTTCTTAGATATTGTGGCTCAAATCTTTTATACATGTATTTGATTTTGTCTATTTAATCAAGAGATGTGTTATAATCTACCACTAGGACTGTGAGTTATCTGTTCCTCCCTTTTTTCTGTTAAATTTCCCAGCATGTATTTGTATAGTCTCTTACTAGGTGCATAGACATTTAGGATTATTATGCTTCCTTAGAGACCGACCTTTTTCATTTTTATGAAATATTCCTTCCCATTCTCCAGCAATACTCCTTGTCTCAAAGACTACTTTCTCTGATATAAACATAGACTCACCTGCTTCTTATTCTTACCATTTTTATGGTATACATTTTCCATGCTTGTACTTAATCCAACATATATCTTTATAGTTAAAGAATACTTCCTGTAAATAATATATAATGGATGTTGTTTCTTTAATGCTTCAGTTTTAATGCTTTTTTAAATTTTCCTCTCATTATCCTCCCTATCCTCTGCTCCTCCCCCTCCTTCTTCGATTTTTATTCCCCTCTTGCAATGATCATGATCACAATGATGATGACAGTGTTAATGAGGTATCTATTGTCCATTATTTCTCTACCTGCTGTTAAATTTTATTCTTTCTTTTTTGATTTTCATTATTTTGGCTATGATGTGTTTATGAGACCTCCCTTACATTTATCTTGCATTGTGTTATTAAAGTTTTAGAATTTGTAGATTAATATTTTTTATTAATTATGGAAAACTTCATTAATTAATTTTTTAGTAAATGTTTCTTATGTGTTATTCTCCTTTTCTTGGATCCCCATTATACATATATAAAAACATGTTATTTAGATTATTTTTTTGTATGTATATATATTTTATTTTGGGCTTCCCTGGTGGCTCAGATGGTAAAGAATCTGCCTGAAATGTGGGACACCTGGGTTCAGTCCTTGGGTCAGGAGATTTTTATATTAATCTGTCTTCAAAATTCACTTTTCTTCTGTGGGGTCCAGTTTAAAGTTTAGTTCATCAAGTGAGCTCAGTTGTTAAAAACTCAATATTTTTAAAATATTAATTTTTTTAAATTCTGATATATCTGTTGAAGTCTTTTTTTATTCTTCTCTGTTGAAATTATCCATCTATTCATTTATTAGTCAATTAGATATTTCAATATGCTTAGCAAGTTATTTTATACTCTTTTTTTTCTGATGATTCTAACATGTGGGCCATCTATGGATCAGACTTTATTGGCTATTTTTGCTTTTGATTATTGGTCAATTTTTCCTACTTCTTTCTGTATCTCAAAAGATATATATTTGCCAAAATTCACCTTTACATTTTAAAATAAAGAGTATAAACTAAAGTATGTATTTTAAATTTAAGCTAAAGTTTATACTTTGAAATTTTCCTTTAGAAAAGAGCATGTCTTTTGCTCTGTCAAGCTGCTATTAAAGGTGGTTGAGTCACTTTTGTCTGTGGTTGAAATTTATCAGTCTTTGTTTTATTGTGCCATTTGGTAGATTCCGTTCATCTCTGGTTCAAATATTTTAAAGGTGTTGTTAGGATTTTTCTTTTATCATGTTTTGGGTTGTGAGCCCTGATGACATTTTTAGAAATATTTATGCTTAAAACCTAATTAGCAGTCTTCTGAATCATCAAAGATATTTCTCTCTCTCTCTCCCTTTTTCTCAGTCTCTCTCTGCCTTTACATCACAGCCAATAGTTTTTTGACTCTCTAGGGAATTTCCTTGCTTTCCAGCCTTATCCTCAGCTTTCTGTTTCTCAAAAAGTGCAGTCTATAATAGTCTTCTGCAGATACATATTAGAATTATGTTTCTAACAGGTTATCACTGTCTGTGAAAGTCACTCAGTCGTGTCTGACTCTTCATGACCGCAAGAACTGGAACCTGCCAGACTACTCTGTCTGTAGAATTCTCCAGGCCAGAATACTGGCGTGGGTAGCTGTTCCCTTTATTCAGGGGATCTTCCCAACCCAGGGATCGAATCCAGGTCTCCCGCATTGCAGGCCAATCTTTACCATCTGAGCCACCAGGGAAGCCCTATCACTCTCTCAGTTCAGTTCAGTTGCTCAGTTGTGTCCGACTCTTTGCAACTCCATGGACTGTAGCACCCCAGGCCTCCCTGTCCATCACCAACTCCTGGAGTTTACTATTCATGTCCATTGAGTCGGTGATGCCATCCAACCATCTCATCCTCTGTCATCCCCTTCTCCTCCTGCCCCCAATGCCTCCAAGCATCAGGGTCTTTTCAAATAAGTCAGCTCTTAGCATCAGGTGGCCAAAGTATTGGAGTTTCAGCTTCAGCATCAGTCCTTCCAATGAACATTCAGGACTGATCTCCTTCAGGATGGACTGATTGGATCTCTTTGCAGTCCAAGGGACTCTCAAGAGAAGGGAATGGCAAACCACTTCAGTATTCTTGCCTTGAGAGCCCCATGAACATTATCACTGTCTAGTGGTAGTAAATTGGATACTTTATGTTGAAGTTTAGAAACACAATCCTACAAACTGTGGTTAAGTTTATGCTTGACACATATTTACAATTAAGCACAACATAGGGAAGAATGATGCCCTGCTTAGAGAAGGAGGAACAGCAATTTTAAATATTTTGGTTGATTTCTCAGGTTAAAAGTAGCTAAAGATCCCTCAAGAATGATGAAAGTATCTCTTATCTAAATCTTAAAAGTCTATCTATTGAAACTTTAGTTTATGTGCATGATCCTGGGAGCTTCTAAAGATGTGATATCCCAGGGACTATTCAAGATATAACTATATGCATCAGTGTTTATGAATCAAATGTATACTTGGTTGAAAAAATGCTAAAGTAGCACATAACTGCTGAGGAAGTTACATATTAAGAATAAACTAATCCAGTTGCAAACCTAAAGTTAAAAGAAAAGACATGTTACTCATTTTATCTTTATTCCTGTCTGGGTACAACTACCATGTGTAGACCCATTTCAGAGTCTGGCCAATTTCCTTGACCAAAACATATTAAATCAAACAAATCGCTTCAAATATTTCTTGAAATAGATAACAGTGAAAATAAACATAAAAATACCTTTCTGTTATCAGGATTTATAGCAGTGTCACTTGCTCTAAATAACTCCATCTATAGCAGATGCATTGTTTTATTTTAGGTCTGACTAATGGTCATACATGCTCACCTGTCTCAAAAGACACAACATCCAATGTCTCTTACATGCCCATCATATCTAGTTTTATTACTAAGTCTCTATCTCAACAAAAATATTATTCCAACTAGAATGTCTATAAAATACAAAACCAAGAGAACTTAATTCTAATTGAGGTGGTGCTGTATGCCCTTGAGCAAGTCAAGCAACTTTTTCAAGAAAAATAAAATATATGTTACATGCATATTGCACGCCCCTTCATGATTCCATACAAACTGCTGAGTCTAGATGTCATGTCAGCCTTCTTTAAAATGCAAGGTCCCAGAGAGCTCTACCATTGGTTGTCATAAGAGACAAAGCTCATTCAACACTTCTTGGAAAAAGTATTTATTAATACTTTTGAAGAAAATTTATTTTTTATCACCTGTAATGTGTCAGGAACAATTCTGGATAGTGTATAATTCTAGATAATTTTATTTATCTTAATTATAATATCACTTCAAAGTAAGAATTTAGTCACATTAAAAAAATTGAATGTTAAGAAGTTATTAATTTTCCTAAAGTCAGTGAAACTGATAAAAGTCATATCTAAGTCTTGACCTCAGGTCTCTGCCTCTGAGCATTGACTTTATTTTATATCTGCTTCCTAGCAGTTTGGTGAGAAACAGGAAAATAGTTTATAATATCTCAGAAAACTTCTTTTTGAAAAGTCAACAGCCAGGATTTTTTAATCAACCAAGTTACATAGTAGAAGAGGCAATGACTGTAGAATCTGTGAGTATTTTCATGAAATGATAAATCAAGGGAATTTAGAAAAATTTATGAATACTCTTTACTTTGGAGTTATACTTTTCAAGTTTTGTTCATCCACTATGGCATAATGAATCCTAACTCTGTTGTAAGTATCATTTGCTAATCCTCACAAAATTAAATAGTAAACATAATTTTCAACCATCAGACATAGACAATTTAGAGCACTACTACCAGAGAATGGAAAACTGGAAAATCCATCTGGGTCAGTATCAGGCCCTAAATAATTGACCATTATTCAGAGGAATAGTACATGGATTATAGCTTTAAAAATTTCAAATCTTACAGAGCAATCAAATGACTATTTAGTTCATATATTTTTATTTAACTCAATACTTCATGATAGTTTTTTAAAATTTCCTTATTTATCCTTACTATCTGTTAGTGTGCTCTGCATTGTTTGTAAACTGTTCATTTCAAATGTGTCCCTGCTTGTCTACTGATTAGGATATAACTTTGTTGATCAGTGACTCCTAATCATTATGACCTGATACTGTATGCCTTCACACCTGTTTCCTAACTTGAAAAAAAAATGTTCATATTTGTTTTTATGACATTAGTTTGTATTTGCATGATGTCAGTAAGGTCATTTCAACCAAAACAAAGCCAGTTTTATAGCATCCTGAGAACAGTGTACTTAGATAATTAGTTGATTTTTATATGTATATATATTTAAACAGGTACTTTTGGTTTCATGTAGACACAGCCAATGAGTCATACTTCTTTAACTGAGAGTTTTGTTTGCTTCATCTTTAAATTTCTGGGTGTAGTATGTATTTATTTTCTCTTTCTTGACATTACTCAATTATCATTACAATTCTTATTGTTTCTTCAAAAAATATGTATTTACTATAGTAGGGGTATTCTTCTCAGCAGCTAAAACGTACTTGCCAAGATGCAAATAAATTATCTACATTTTTAAAGAGACTTATGGGAATTTTGTGTGTGTGTGAAAGAACTGTTCAAACTGAATTATATTTACTTATTTTCATTTTTTTCAACTTGTCTGTCATTGCACAGTTATTTTTTTCTTGCATCTCTCTTGAGTAATCAGGAAATGGGTTCCTTTTTTGGAAGTGTTAATTCCACAAACCCCAAAAGGCCTTGGCACTCTGGAAGATTGCAGTGGTTTTCAAAACAGAATTCCTGTTTTTCTCATACATTTAGTAAACTGATCTAATTTCTTCCATATTCAATAGAGGGTTATTTGCCAAGCAGTGAGCTCTTTCTGTGTCCAAATATTCTCATTTAAGTACCAAGTGAAGTGCTGTTATGTGCAAGGCACTGTCCTAGGTTATTCAAGGGAATGGATAAATAAGTAAGATATTTCTCCTGCCTACAGGATATTCAGATTTAAAATTTAGGAAGGAAATATAGCCACAAAATACTTTGAAGATTTAGAAAATTACAAGCAATCAGTAAAACAAAAAGAATGCTGTCTATATGGAATGTAACTTCGAGGGATTGCTTTCCTACTTTGTAATAACCCTATTGAGCACTGAGATATATACAGATGAGGAAGGGCCAGGTACTGTCCTTGACATTAACAAAGGTATTAATAGATAGAAATAGGAAACTGAGTGTGAGAGGTGGAGAGAGTGTGAATGAGGAAGACACCTCAGCATCCCAGACCAGATATGGATGAGTGCAGGTTAAGAAGAAGAAAGGTGAATGTATGGTGTACTTAGGTACCAAAAATTAAAAATAGCCCAAATGAGTAGGGGCCCAAATAATATATGGGGAAGTATTTCTACTGAAGCCTAGAAAGTTAGATTAGGTCTGTGTTGTACTGACCATACGGCACATAAGAAAGGTGAATTTTCTGCCTCAGTTTGTTTTGTTTTGCTTTTTTACTGTGTTTTATTGACACTAGCAGTAAAGAACCTGCCTGCCAATGAAGGAAATGTGGAAGACATGGGCTTGATCCCTGTTTTGGGAAGATCCCTTGGAGGAGGGCATAGCAACCCACTCCAGTATTCTTGCCTGGAGAATTCCATGGATAGAGGAGACTGGTGGGCTATGGTCCATGGGGTCACAAAGAGTCAGACAATACTGAAGTGACTTAGCATGCACATCCCTAGGAATCACTGTTAGTCATATAATATACCTAGTCATCAATTAAAGTACACATCAATTTACTTGTTCTGTTAATGTGAGAAAACTTGCTAGAATACCCTCATAATATTGAAATGTATTTGGAAATATTTTACTGATTTTTATTAAATGATTGATTGATATAGGAGCAGAGATAACTAATAAGCAACAAAAAACCCAGTAAGTCACTGTAGAATATGCATCCAGATTTATGAGCTTTTACATCATTGAATATAATATGATGAGTGATTGATGAAATTACTATGGGAAGCCCTGAGGCCTAAGTTAACCACGGAGTCCTTGAAGACCTCCTCCAGGAAGTAACACTTCAGTGGAGATATGAAGCAGGAGTTAGCCAGAGAAAGTGGTATATGTGAATATGAGAACTGAGGAAGAGATTATGCACTGTTTTGTGCAATGTCTAGATGGGAGGGGCAGAGAAAGAGAGAAAAATTAGCTAACATTGGGATCTAAGAATAGTGAGTATAATGGTTTGAGCTGAAGCAGAATGGGAATGTTTATATTTACCTGAAAGTGTAGATGCCACATTATTGAAAGGACCACTGATTTAGAGAATAACAGCAATTTACTCATTCATAAATATCAGAGCCTAGGTACCCAAACCTTCAATGAAAACAAAATACCAGGAATAAATTATTAAAATGACTAAATGGATTGAAAGTCAGGGAACAGTCCTTGCCTCATTTTTGGCACTTTTGAGACTAAAAATGAGCTTTAGTCATTTTTAGAAAAGATGAGCTTTATTTTACAAAGGAAACAGATTTGATTCACTGAAGTGTTCTGGAAAACATACATGATAAATATACATTACCCAAATCATGTGCGTCTAAGTTTTATCTAGTTCAGGAGTATGGAATCAAGGCCTGAATACTGTAACTTCTTTAAAGCGTGAGCTGTAACTACATTGACAACCACTCAACTCTGAGATTTTAACTGTTTGGACCCTATTTTTAACAGAAAATCAAGACCCAATATACCCTTAGTTATAGTATTGGGCTAAATTAGATTTAATCCAAGTTTTTTCACACTCATGTTTATAGATGTAACATCTCGTAGGAAAGTGATGTTTATAAATATAAACACTAGTACTATAAGACTATAAGACCCATAAGACCAACCAAAATACTAATGGCTTTCTTTACACTTTATGAGACAATAAGAGACATGTATACATTCCTCAAGGACTTTTAACTCTCAGTCATAGTCACAAAGGAATTTCACACTAGCTTTAATTAACCAGAAAATTCGGATGATCAGAATTCTTATGTTCTGAATATGTTAGTTACCTGACATTTTCAGGTAAAAATGACCTGACATTGAGACTGTTAACATTATTTTATCCTAGATTGCTTTTCTACCTCTTCTGCTTTGCATTTTTCTCTCATAGCCCCATGTCTATCTTTGTATATTTGACCAGTTAATTTTGCTGTAATGTAGTTATTAAGTCATATCATATTCTTTTGAGACCCCATGGACTGTAACCCTGCCAGGCTCCTCTGTCCATGGGATTTTCCAGGAAAGAATACTGGAGTAGGTTGCCATTTCCTTCCACAGGGAATCTTCCAGATCAACAGACCAAACCCATGTCTTCTGCATTGGCAGGCGGATTCCTTACCACTGAGTCACATGGAAAGCCAAATTGGAAGATTACTTGCCTATATACTTAAGATAAGCCAGAAATTAGATATAGAAAAATTTGAGGATGTGGAAAGTTTGTATGTGTGTGCATATAAAATATATATAATGTACATTTGTATATTTGGGGATAAAATTTAACTCTACTTTTCATTTAAGAGTTTGCCACAGGCATCACCTAGGCAAAATGCATAAGCACTCATTTTATTTTATTTTATTTTGAATATTTAGTAAAGATTTATTTTTTTTTATTTATTTTTTAAATTTTATTTAGTTTTTTTTTTTTCAGTGTGTTTTGTCATACATTGATATGAATCAGCCATAGAGTTACACATATTCCCCATCCCAATCCCCCCTCCCACCTCCCTCTCCACCCGACTGCTCTGGGTCTTCCCCGTGCACCAGGCCTGAGCACTTGACTCATGCATCCCACCTGGGCTGGTGATCTGTTTCACCATAGGTAATATACATGCTGTTCTTTTGAAACATCCCACCCTCACCTTCTCCCACAGAGTTCAAAAGTCTGTTCTGTACTTCTGTGTCTCTTTTTCTGTTTTGCATATAGGTTTATCGTTATCATCTTTCTAAATTCCATATATATGTGTTAGTATACTGTAATGGTCTTTATCTTTCTGGCTTACTTCACTCTGTATAATGGGCTCCAGTTTCATCCATCTCATTAGAACTGATTCAAATGAGTTCTTTTTAACGGCTGAGTAATATTCCATGGTGTATATGTACCACAGCTTCCTTATCCATTCATCTGCTGATGGGCATCTAGGTTGCTTCCATGTCCTGGCTATTATAAACAGTGCTGTGAGGAACATTGGGGTGCACGTGTCTCTTTCAGATCTGGTTTCCTCAGTGTGTATGCCCAGAAGTGGGATTGCTGGGTCATATGGCAGTTCTAATTCCAGTTTTTTAAGAAATCTCCACACTGTTTTCCATAGTGGCTGTACTAGTTTGCATTCCCACCAACAGTGTAAGAGGATTCCCTTTTCTCCACACCCTCTCCAGCATTTATTGCTTGTAGACTTTTGGATAGCAGCCATCCTGACTGGTGTGTAATGGTATCTCATTGTGGTTTTGATTTGCATTTCTCTGATAATGAGTGATGTTGAGCATCTTTTCATGTCTTTGTTAGCCATCTGTATGTCTTCTTTGGAGAAATGTCTGTTTAGTTCTTTGGCCCATTTTTTGATTGGGTCATTTATTTTTCTGGAATTGAGCTTCAGGAGTTGCTTGTATATTTTTGAGATTAATCCTTTGTCTGTTTCTTCATTTGCTATTATTTTCTCCCAATCTGAGGGCTATCGTTTCACCTTGCATATAGTTTCCTTTGTTGTGCAAAAGCTTTTAAGTTTCATTAGGTCCCATTTGTTTATTTTTGCTTTTATTTCCAATATTCTGGGAGGTGGGTCATAGAGGATCTTGCTGTGATTTATGTCAGAAAATGTTTTGCCTATGTTCTCCTCTAGGAGTTTTATAGTTTCTGGTCTTACATTTAGATCTTTAATCCATTTTGAGTTTATTTTTGTGTATGGTGTTAGAAAGTGTTCTAGTTTCATTCTTTTACAAGTGGTTGACCAGTTTACCCAGCACCACTTGTTGAAGAGGTTGTCTTTTTTCCATTGTATATCCTTGCCTCCTTTGTCAAAGATAAGGTGTCCATAGGTTCGTGGATTTATCTCTGGGCTTTCTATTTTGTTCCATTGATCTATATTTCTGTCTTTGTGCCAGTACCATACTGTCTTGATGACTGTGGTTTTGTAATAGAGTCTGAAGTCAGGCAGGTTGATTCCTCCAGTTCCATTCTTCTTTCTCAAGATTATTTTGGCTATTCGAGGTTTTTTGTATTTCCATACAAATTGTGAAATTATTTGTTCTAGTTCTGTGAAAAATACCGTTGGTAGCTTGATAGGGATTGCATTGAATCTATAGATTGCTTTGGGTAGAATAGCCATTTTGACAATATTGATTCTTCCAATCCATGAACACGGTATGTTTCTCCATCTGTTTGTGTCCTCTTTGATTTCTTTTATCAGTGTTTTATAGTTTTCTATGTATAGGTCTTTTGTTTCTTTAGGTAGATATACTCCTAAGTATTTTATTGTTTTTGTTGCAATGGTGAATGGTATTGTTTCCCTAATTTCTCTTTCTGTTTTTTCATTGTTAGTATATAGGAATGCAAGGGATTTCTGTGTGTTAATTTTATATCCTGCAACTTTACTATATTCATTGATTAGCTCTAATAATTTTCTGGAAGAGTCTTTAGGGTTTTCTATGTAGAGGATCATGTCATCTGCAAACAGCAAGAGTTTCACTTCTTCTTTTCCTATCTGGATTCCTTTTACGTCTTTTTCTGCTCTGATTGCTGTGGCCAAAATTTCCAACACTATGTTGAATAGCAGTGGTGAGAGTGGGCATCCTTGTCTTGTTCCTGATTTCAGAGGATATGATAAGCAGTCATTTTAATAGTTGCATAAAATCCTATGATATGCCATTAATTTTGTAACTATTTTTGTAGTAATATAAGTATTTAAGAAATTTTTGCCAATATAAGTAAAAGTACAATAATCATTCCTGTGTGTAGGTTGCATGCTTGCTAAGTTGCCTCAGTCATGTCTGACTTTGCGAACCTATGTACTGTAGCACCCCTGGCTCCTCTGTCCATGGGATTCTCCAGACAAGAATACTGGAATGGGTTGCCATGCCCTTTTTCAGGGAATCTTCTTGACCCAGGGATAGAACCCACATCATATATCTCCTTCATTGGCAGGTGAGCTATCTACCACTAGCACCACCTAGGAAGACTGTCTAGCTAGAGACAGTGAAACGTGTTAGTCGCGTCTGTCTCTTTGTGACCCCATAGACTGTAGACTGCCAGGCTCCTCTGTCCCTGGGATTTCTCAGGCAAGAATACTGGAGTGGGTTGCCATTTCCTTCCTCAGGGGATCTTCCTGACTCAAGGATCAAACCCGGGTCTCCCGCATTGCAGATGGATTCTTTATCATCTGAGCCACCAGGAAAGCCCCTGCCCATGTAGATACTTATATCTAAATGTTTTAAAACATGCACGACATTAATAAAATACTGGACAAGTAAGTAAAAAAAATGTGAATGTAGCTAAACCCTTTAAAATTTGCTCAGCCTTATTACTACACAGGGAAATGAAAATAAATCCAACTGGATACCATCTTTCTCATCAATCTAAACAAATTTCAAAAGAGAAATTAAAACTACTACTGTGGGCATATATACACTTTGATGCTTTGCTGATGGGAGCAAGCTCCTTAGGGAAAGGAAACTAGCAATAGCTGGTGATTTAAAAAATCCTTTGGGAAGGATGTGTCTATTTTTAAAATACATTCATATTTTCTGACTTACTTGTTCATGTATTTTATTAATGCTGATACAGAAAACTTCTTCTAAATATGTAAAAAAATGTATATACGGGAGGTATTTGCCATTTTATTTTTTTACTTGAAGATAGTTTTCCAAGCCTTTTACTTTTGGTCGTATTCAGTACCTCCTTTGGAGAAGGCAGTGACACCCCACTCCAGTACTCTTACCTGGAAAATCCCATGGATAGAGGAGCCTGGTAGGCTGTGGTCCACGGGGTCGCTAAGAGTCGGACACGACTTTATTTTCACTTTTCACTTTCACTTTTCACTTTCATGCTTTGGAGAAGGAAATGGCAACCCACTCCAGTGTTCTTGCCTGGAGAATCCCAGGGATGGGGGATCCTGGTGGGCTGACATCTATGGAGTCGCACAGAGTCGGACACAACTGAAGTGACTTAGCAGCAGTACAGTACCTCCTTTGACATTCAAAGTATCAAATTATTGTTTTGTTCACATACTTTTTTTTTTTTTTCCCTATGGATCTGGGTGCCTTGTCTTACTTGAGAAAATTTACTTGAGCCCTAATTATTTTTTTTAATTTGCATAATTTTCCATTTTTTTTACTCAATTAAATATTTTACTCTGTCTGAATAAAAAATCATGGACACAAAATAGGGTTCTATCATTGTTTTCTATCAGTGAAAACCAACCATATTTCCAGCAACCGATGTAGCACCTTAAGTAAAAACAGACTTAAGGCAGGCCACTTGGTTGTGGTCTTTTACCATCCATTTAACTGGTCCAAGACTGTGTTTGTCATTTTAAAACTGGTATTATAATGACACTTACTTCGTAGGTAGTTACATAAATAAATAACATTATTATCCATAAATTATTTGCACATATAAATAAGTGTAACTATTATTTAAATACATACTATTCACAGGTGGCATTTGTGATAAAGAACCTCCCTCCTAATGCAGGAGGCATAAGAGACTTGGGTTCAATCCCTGGGTTAGGAAGATTCCCCTGGAGGAGGGCATGACAACCCACTCCAGTATTCTTGCCTAGAGAATCCCATGGACAGAGGAGCTTGGCCACAGTCCATGGGGTTGCAAATAGTCAGACATGACTGAAGTGACTTAGCACATTCATAGCACAGCCTCTGTACAAAGACACACTTCCCATATTTCAAGTTGTAATCTAAATTTATATATTTTCTGAAGGCTTTTACTTCTGCTTAGTAATGTATCTTCTCCCAAGTGAATGTCATTTCATTTTGTTAACAGTATTTCTGTAATTCTCTTATCTAGACATGTCCCTATGTAAACTTTTTTTTTTCAAAACTTTAATGAACATTTTAATTATTTATTTTTTGATAGAAACAGAAAAGAAAAACAAAAGCAGGCAAATAGAAAATCAATTTTAGGTCATATTTAATAAATATCTTACACTTTTCCACTTTAAAATAGATTGAAATAATATTCTCTTACTCTTTACAAACCTACTCACATCTGTGGTGATTCTTTTTCTTTTGCAAGTTTCCATATTTTTTCTTACTGTTTAAAATTTGAGTAGATTTCTGAATGTCTATTCACTGAATTAGCTTGTTTCAAATTATTAGTGTTTGTTTAATTTTAATATCTCCTTGTGTGTATACTCATTTAAGCATGTTAATTTCATTTTGCTTAATCTTCTCTATTTACCTAATTTTTAATTTCTTAGATTGACTATTACACTCATTCACTTTCAATTTATTTCTCTTATTATTGGAATACATAAATCTATACGTTTTCCTTCTCATTGAAAACTGGTCATTATGTATTTAAATTATTGATATTAAGTTTATTTTTCCCTTTTACTTCTAGGTAACTTATAGTTTACTTTTCATCTCTAGGCTAGTAATATCTGGGAAGTAGCATTTCTTTTTAATATTTATAGTGTTTATAGCAGAATTTTTTCTTATTTTTAGAACTGACCAAAGAATGTGTGCTATAATATAGCTAATTTCATCATCGATTAAACTTTAGGTGGGGGTTCATATACACACATACATATGGACATTTATGCAAAATACTTTATGAATAAAGGATAAAATATATAATTTGTTTACAAAATAAATAACTTTACATTGATCACATTTTTCAATTTTAGATATTTGAAAGATTAAGATAAATATGAAAACTATCCTGCTACAAACATCTAGAACTAGATAAACTAGAAAAAATATAACAATCATTTAAATATGATGCTGAGCTTGTATATGCATGCATGCATGCCTAGTTATTCAGTCGTGTCCAACACTTTGTGACCTCATGGACTGCAGCCCACAAGGCTCCTCTGTCCTTGGGGATTCTCCAGGTAAGAATACTGCAGTGGGTTGCCATGACCTCCTCCAAGGGAATCTTCCCAACCCAGGGAAAACACAGGTCTTCCACATTGAGGGTGGATTCTTTACCACCTGAGCCCCCAGGGAAGCCCACAAATACTGGAGTGAGCAGACTATTTTTTCTCCAGGGGAATCAAACCGGGGCCTCCTGCATTACAGGTGGATTCTTTACCAACTGAGCTACTGGGGAAACCCAAGCTTGTACATAAGAAATTCTTCTTGTAGCTCAGTAGCATAGTTTGAAGTCAGTGAGCCTGATCATTCCAGCTTTGTTTTTCTTTCTCAAGACTACATTGGCTATCCAGAGACTTTTTTTGCTTCTGTACATGCCATGAGTGCCAAGTCGCTTCAATCATGTCCAACTCTTTTCAATCTCATGGACTGTAACCCACCAGGCTCCTCTGTCCATGGAATTCTCCAGGCAACTATACTGAAGTGAATTACCATGCCCTCCTCCAGGGGATCTTTCTGACCCAGCAATGGAACCTGTATCTCTTGTGGTTCCTGCATTGCAAGAAGATTCTTTACCACTGAGCCACCAGAGAAGCCCTTTCTGCCTCCATACAAATTTTCAAAGTTTTCATTCTATATCTGTGAAAAATGACATTGGTAATTTAATAGAGATTGCATTGAATCTGTGGAGTGTCTTGGATAGTTTAGTCATTTTAGCAATATTGATTCTTTCAATCCTAGAAAACAGTATAGCTTTCCATCTATTTGTGCTATCTTCAATTGCTCTCATCAATGTCATAGTTTTTGGAGTACAGATGTTTTGACTCCTTAGATAGGTTTATTTCTAGGTATTTTATTCTTTTTGATGTGATGGTAAATGTGATTATTTCCTTAATTTCTCTTTCTGATTTTTCATTGATAGTGTATGAAAGTGCAACAGATATCTGTATTAATTTTGTGTCCTGAAATGTTACTGAATTCCTTAATAAGCTCTAGTAGGTTCTGGTAGCCTCTTTAGGATTTTCTCTGTGTAGTATCATGTCATTTGCAAACAGTGACAGTTTTACTTCTTTTTTTCCAATATGGATTCCTTTTATTTCTTTCTCTTTTCTGATGGCTGTGGCTAGGAATTCCAAAACTATGTTGAGTAGAAGTGACGAGAGTGACCATCTTTGTCTTGTTCCTGATTTTAGAGGAAATGCTTTCAGCTTTTCACCATTGAGTATAATGTTAGCTGTGAATTTGTCATACATGACATTTATTATGTTGAAGCATGTTCCTTCTATGCCCACTTTCTGAAGAATTTTACCACAAAGCAGAATACTTTTTGACATATATTGCAGCAATATCTTTCTGGATTCATTTCATAGAGTAACGAAAATAAAGGCAGAAATAAATGGCGTCTAATTAAACTTAAAACCGTTTGCACAGTAAAGGAAACCATAAGCAAAATGAAAAAACAACCTAGAGAATGGGAGAAGCTATTTGCAAATGATGCAACTGAAAAGGACTTAATTTCCAAATTATATGAACAGCTCATACAACTCAATATAAAAAAAAATTAAATTAAAATATGGGCTGAAAATCTAAATAAACATTTCTCCAAAGAAGACATGAAGATGGCTAACAGGCACATAACAAAATGTTCAGCATCACTAATTATTAATATTAGAGAAATGCAAATCAAAACCCTGATAAGGCATAATCTCACATTGGTCAGAATGGGATTATCAAAAAGTCTATAAATAATAAATGGTGGAGTGAATGTGTGAAGAAAAAGCAACCCCCTCCCTTTATACTGTTAGTGGGAATGTAGATCGGTACAGCCACTATGAAAAACAATTTACCTAAAACTATAATTACCACATGATCAAGCAATCTCACCTCTGGGCACATATCAGGAAAAAAAAAAAAAGTATAATTCAAAAAGATACATGCCCCCCAGTGTTCAGAGTGGCACTATTTACATACAGTAGCCAAAGCATGGAAGCAACCCAAATGTCCATTGACAGATGAATGGATAAAAATGTGCAAGGGGATATTAGTCAACCACAAAAAATAATGAAATAATGCCATTTACAGCAACATGGATAGACCTAGAAATTACCATACTAAGTAAAGTCAGTCAAAGAGAGAAGGACAAATATCATATGGTATGGTTTATATGTGGAATTAAAAAAGAGAGAGAGAGAGAAACGAACTTATTTCCAAAACAGAAAGAGACTCACAAACATAGAAAACAAATTTATGGTTACCAAAGGGGAGGATAAATTAAGAGATTAGAATTAACATATATATACTATGATAAGTAAAATAGATAACAAATAAGACCTACAGTACACCACAGGGAACTATACTCAATATTTTGTAACAACCTATAAGGAAAAGAAATATAAAAAAGAATATATACATTGTACAGCTGAACTAACACAACATTGTAAATCTCTGTAGTTCAATTTTTTTTAAATGTAACTATGAGTTTTATCTTTAGCATGGATGTATTCTTTATATGGCGTGCCTGTAATAACTTTAATAGTAGAAAACTTGGTACTTAAAGTACAATCAATTGTATTATATCATGAGTACTATAAAATGATGTGTTCTTGAAAGATATTCTATCTGCAAAATTTTCCTACTATTATGTTCATAACTGAACTTCTATATCAAGTATAACTTCTGTATATGAAAAATCCCAATTGAGTCTAAGCTCTTAAAAATTTAAATGAATTTATTCATGTATTTCTATACTTATATTGCTACAGGGTAGAAAATTTGGTTCCTATATTTTGGGGGTTTTCTCACAATATGAATTCATCATAGTCCTAGTAATCAATAAATCCAAATGAAAACTAAGAAAAAAGAAATTCTTAAATGAAGAATGGACTGAACTCTGGATTATTTGATACTTAACTTCACCACTGAGCTGCTCTGGGTGGTGGAGGGAGTCAGTTCTGGTAAGTGGGAGTTGAGACAGGATCATTGGTTGTGTGACCCTATAAGGGCTTAGCACAGTAAAGGGGTAGACTAAAAACAAATTGCCCTGCTGAAAATAATGTCAGGGACCACTTCAGTTTTTCCAGATTTCAAAGTAGAAGAATGAAAGTCTTCCGTGACAATTAGAAAATCAGGGTCTGACTTCTGCATGGATATAGAGATTGAATTATACTGGCCAAACAGTAAAATTCTTTCCTTTCTGAGATTATAACTTTTAAAATGGCTTTTGGAATGGTAAAATTCCAAGGACTCTGATAGAAGTCATGCTATTGTGGTTGATCACATCTTTCACTGAAATCACAAAGAAATTGATTAGAAATAAGAAACCCCTCAAAAGTTGTGATGGTAATTTTAAATTTCAAATCCCTTATCCAAGAAGCAATTCATCTGGTTAATGAGAAGCAAACACAATTAGGGTTAGAACCTTCCAAACTTGAAGTGATCCTTAAATAAAAAGGAATATGAAATGAATGTTCTCTAAATTATTTAAATTCATTAAATAAGAAATCTAAACTACAAAGTGAGACCCAAATGCTCTGAACCTTGTGAAATACTAATAAGCTTTTCTGAATAGTAACTATATGAAGTTCCCAACTTAGTACTTTTCAACTTTACTATAATGTGAAAGCAACATGCTCTCTGTAGAAAAGGTAGTTCATATTTTAAATTTTGATCTTTTCCTGGCTAAGTGTTACACGATAGATGATGCTGGGCTATGTCACTGAGTCACAGCTCCTGGGCATCCATCCAAAGAATATGCTTACAACCATTCTGTACTCATACAATTATCTTGTTTTTCACTTTCAATATTCAATTAATTCTGAGATATGCAATACTTTAGTTAAAAAAATAGGCTTTATGTCAGTTGATATTACCCAACTGTAGGCTAATTTATGTGTTCTGAGCAAATTAAAGTAGGGTAGGCTAAGCTAGTAGGTTCAGTAGATTCAGTAGTTTAAGAGTAACAACTGCATTTTTGAATTATGAAATTTTCAGCTTTTGATGGGTTTGTTGGGAAAAATACACATATATGTATATATTTATGTATATTGATAATGTGCACATTGATATGAATCCTTATATATATATATATGCATAATAAATGAATTGGTAAATCAAAAAGAAAATACAGAATTGTGAACAGATGGTAAATCTGAAATGATTACAGAAATGTTAATGTAGACGCTGGACAAAATAAAAAGTTCTGGAAATTTAATTAAAAGGGTTTCATTGTTTAGTTGCTTTGTCATGTCCTATTCTTCTGTGGCCCCATGAACTGTAGCTAGCCAGGGTCCTCTGCCCTTGAGATTTCCCAGGCAGAATACTGGAGTGGGTTGCCATTCCCTTCTTCTGGTGATCTCACCAACCCTGGGATGGAACCCGAATCTCCTGAATAGGCAGGCAAATTCTTCACCATTGCACCACCAAGAAAGTGTTTCAGGTGGTTAAAACAGAGGAAACCAAAAATGAAAAAGGCAATATCTGAAATGATAATAGCTTTGATCTTTTTTAAGAGTTGATAACATATACCAATTTTTAAAATTATAAAATACAGTGAGGGACTTCCCTGGTGGCTCAATGGTTAGGACTCCTTCCAGTGGAGGGGGTGCACGTTTGATCCCTGGTCAGGGAGCTAAGATCCCACATGCCTCACAGCCAAAAAAACCTAAAAAAAAAAAAAAATCATAAAACAATATTATAACAAATTCATTAAAGACTTTAAAAATTGTCCACATGAAAAAAAATCTTAAACACACATACACAAAATGAGAATCAAGGAAGATAAATTCAAAGCAAATCCACACCTAGATGCATTGTGGTGAAATTGCACAAAATTTAAAATTTTGAACACACGCACACACAAAGGGATATAGCAATTAAAGAAAAGGAATGTTTACCTTAAAAATAATGAATAGAAATGAAACTGATATCTCAAAAAGAACAATAGAATCCTGAAGAAAAAGAGAGGAAGGAAGGGAGGGAGGGAAGGAGAGAGGGAGGGAGGAAGACAGGAAGGAAAGAGAGAGAAAAAGAAAGCAAGAGAATAAAATTTAAAAAGATAATTAAGGAAATTATCTGTTAACCTATAATCCTATACCTATGAAATTTTGCGGACACCAGGGATAAAGATTTAGACAAATTTCCTGCTCTCAGAAGTTTCCAGTAATATTGAATGTGTTTGGTTTGTTTATTATTACAAACTCTTTCATCTCTCTCTGTTACAGAGTTATATTGCAGTTCCTTCCAGCATGAGTGATATATACTTCTCTACCCAGAGGTTTCGGGCTTAGCCATGTGACTTGCTTTGGCCGCTTATGTGACATATGTCAAGTAGAGACTTAAAATGCTCTTGTGTGGTCTAGCTTGCTTCTTGTGCTCCTGTGATCACCATGAGGAATATAACCTCCAAATATCTGCTGCCCCGTTAACCTGGGCCCAGCAATGATATTCACGAACAGACGTGAACCTAACTAGAAACAGAGCTAAACCCATCCCACTTCACATCCTGAAGCAGTGATGTTTTGATTTCCTCACGGATTCATGAGGAAAGTAAATATATGTTACTATAAGCCATTGAAGATTTTTATTATGCAATATAATTGTAGCAACTACTTCCAAATACAGTGTGTTTTGAGGAGATGGAAAGGGAAATTGAACATAAAAAAAGGAGTAGGATAAAGGAATGATGATGATCAAATGTATGGTAAATATTTGAGTAAATTCAAGCAAGCACAAACTTTATAAGACAACCATGACAATTAGTAATTTATGTCATATGGGAATGGGGTAAAACTGAAATTCAGTCTAGCCAAAACCACAGAGGCTGGCTTGAAAATTAATAGAAATAATGTCTGGGGTATTACCAAGTTTAGTTTCAAATTGGTTTACTCCCAGCCGGTCAGTTAATGACATAATGACACACAGAAGAAGGAACCTGGAGAGAGGTATACATGCATGGACTCATCTTCATAGTGCATCCTTTATTGCCCTAAAAGCCATAGGCAAAGCTTTGTTACTTATGCTGCCTTCACTGACCTAGGATTTACCAAATCAGAAACATCTGGAATCATGTCCTTGCAGCCTTTTGTTTGAAGTAATGGAATGGGCACTTCTGAACTCAAGGATTTACATAATTACAAAACTTTTTTTTTTTTTTTTTTTACTGTGCCACAGTACATCACACTTTTTTGCATTTTATTTCCTGCTGAATCATCTGGCTTAGACAAGGTTTGAGTAGGGCAGATCTAATCAGAGCCTACTTCTAAAGCAATCTGGACATTCCTGTGACATGAGAATTTAAACAATTGATAATTTGTAAAAAGTATTTATACTTAGATTTGTTCCTCTACTTTAATTTATGGTTAAAATCTGTTACATTTATTGCTTATCATCAATTTTATCCATTCTAGTTTTATCCTGATTATATTTTTTTACCATGCCATGTTGATTTAGATGTCTTTCCAGACTACTACTGAGGCCATTAGTATCTTCAAAGTTATAATTAATCTATCTCTCTGCATTAATGCACCAACATTAAATTATAATTGTGTGCTACTCTTACTCCAAAGCAAGGCATTATTCTTCTGGACATTTCCTTACAAGGTAAGAACTTAAGAAAACTGTGCTTCCTCCCACCCTAAACTCTGTATTGGGCTAATGTAATTTTGGATTCCTGGTGGTTCAGTGGTAAAGAATCCACTTACCAGTGCAGGAGATGCATGAATTTGAGGTTTGATCCCTGGATCAGGAAGATCCCCTGGAAAAGGAAATGACAACCTATTCCAGTATTCTTGCCTGGAAAAATCACATGGACAGAGGAGCCTGGCAGGCTACAGTCCTACAGTCACAAAGAGTCAGACACAATTGAGCATGTACACAGAGCCACCATTTTGAATTATTTGGTCCTACACTAGTGTGAATAGTGAATACTAATGGTGTCAGTGTATTTCAGAAAAGTATTTGATAACTGAAGAATTAAAGCACTAATAGCAACTTTTATTTAAGTATCTCATGATTTTAAATGGATTTTCCAAGAGACGCTGATATCTTGTAGAGTTTCTTAGAGCAACAGTCCACCAAAAGCTAAATTTTCCTGAAAGACTAAATATGTTTTTTTTGTAATGTACTGGCAAGATACTTCAGTAGTTTTGAAGAACTCAGTGAACCTAAAATATGGCAGTTTTCCTATCCTTCTGGATTTTGAGTATCTTAACTACTGTTCTGTATAATAATTTGTGTTCTTTCAAGTAATAGGGAAAAAGAGGTCAATGTAAGTTCACCATGTGAATTAAGAACAGCAGTAATAAATGTATTTATGAAAATCTTTGTTGTTGTATAATTGCTCAGTCACATCTGACTCTTTGCGATCCTAAGGACTTTAGCCAGTCAAGCTCCTCTGTCCATGGGATTTTCTGGGCAAGAAAACTGGAGTTGGTTGCCATTTCCTTCTCCAGTGAAAATCTTTAAAAAAAGAATTAATTGGTTTTATCTAGCTATAAAATATTCCATATCTGTTTCAAGAAAACTTATGAACAGATACCAAAAATTCCAACTCATATTTCATTGCACATTGATTTATTTATCATACATTTATATTTCACATCAACATTTGCAGGAGGCCCTGGTTTGGTTCCTGGGTCAGAAAGATCTGCTGGAGAAGGGATAAGCTACCTACTCCAGTATTCTTGGACTAACCTTGTGGCTCAGCTGGTAAAGAATCCACCTGCAATGTGGGAGAGTTGGGTTCAATCCCTGGGGTGGGAAGATCCCCTGGAGAAGGGAAAGGCTACCCACTTCAGTATCGTAGCCTGGAGAATTCCATGAACTGTATTGTCCATGGGGTCCCAAAGAGTTGGACACAACTGAACGACTTTCAATTTCACTTTTCATACATTTGTACCTGTATATAAAGTAGTCAAATTTATTATATGCTTTAGGTAGATATTCTTGCATAAGGATTTATGTGTTTTTCTTAGAATACATGACAATACATTTTCGTCTTATTTTAGCAATGTTTCCTCCTCAAAGAAGAATAAAGCTATATTTTGTACAGATTTTTTTAAGATTATGTTTCTTTCCTTTAAATAGCCTTTATTCATTATCACTTTCTAGCTGCAAATGAGAAATTTAATGTTGTTTTGGTTTCTTGTTTCTTTTAAAATACTGTACTTTCAGTAAGCTCTTTAAACATAGAGATTTTAATCCCAAATTGTTTTTCACGTTCAGTTTAGTTCAGTCGCTCAGTTATATGTAACTTTTTGTGACCCCATGGACTGCAGCACACCAGGCTTCCCTGTCCATCACCAACTCCTGGAGCTTGCTCAAACTCATGTCCATTGAGTCAGTGATGCCATCCAACCATCTCATCCTCTGTAGTCCCCTTCTCCTCCTGCCTTCAATCTTTCCCAGCATCAAGGCCTTTTCCAATGAGTCAATTCTTCGCATCAGGTGGTCAAAGTATTGGAGTTTCAGCTTCAACATCAGTCCTTCCAATGAATATTCAGGACTGATTTCCTTTAGAATGGACTGGTTTAATCTCTTTGCAGAGAATAAATTAGGAAAATAATAAGTTTAATAAATAAATAAATATTTTTAGGAAAATAATAAATACCAAAATTTCAAATTGTGTTTCCTCTATCTTTCTCTTCTTTCACAGGTTGTGATTTTTGTTATCTAAATAACTAATTTCTTTGGTTCCCTCTACAAGTCTTCATTTGTGTTCTTGTGTTTTCCTTTGCTGAATACTGTGAAAAAAAAAAAAACACTTTTTTTTCTTTTTGATGTTATAGTTGTGGTTCTTAGTAGTGGTTTGTTCTTAGTTTGTTTTTGGTAATGGTTCTCTTTTTTTGCCCTCTCTCCATCTCTTTCTCTTTTTCCCTATTTATCATATGTTTAAATTTGAAAATTGTTTTAGATATACAAATTACTTTTTGTGTTCTAATTGTATAACTTTAATGTGTCAATTAACTTTTATTAACATTTTTGTCTTATGCTTTTATTGTGTTAGCTTCATTGGTGTCACCCGTCCTAGTTGTTTATCTTGATCTTTGGTCTTTCATGGTTCAAGTTCCCTAGAAAGACTATGTGTGTGTGTGTGTGTGTGTGTATCTCTGTGTGTGTATGTATGTATATGATCCACTTTGAATGCTATTCCTTTGGCATGTATATAGATCAGGCTCTTCAGTTTAGTATCTTGGGATCTAAAATGGAGGATATCACTATGATTTTGGTATTATGTTTTGTTATTGCTTTAAGTCTGTTTTTACAGTTATTTATACATTAATTTTGTTGACCCATTACATTTTGCTAAAATGTCAGGGATAGACTCAGTTCTCAGTTTTTGTCTTTATATATACAAGGAGGCTTCCCAGGTGGTTCAGTAGGTAAAAAATCCGCCTGCCAACCCCCAGGTCAGGAAGATCCTCTGGAATGGAAATGGCAATCCACTCCAGTATTCTTGCCTGGAACATCATGAACAAAGGAGCCTGGCAGGCTACAGTCCATGGGGTTGCAGAGTCAGACATGACTGAACACAGCACAGGGCATACACAGGTAAAGGCATTCTCATTCAAAACTGATGTATTGGGACCAGTTCAGTTCACATGAGCAGTTCACATGCAGATCTAACTGAGTTAGCAAATCAGGCATGTTCTCCATGTTATTCCCACAGCAAACCCACTAGTGGAGACCTCTAGGCAGATACAAGGTCCACTGATTCCTGAACTCTTTGAATTCCAACAGCTCAGTTTAGTTCAGTTGCTCAGTCGTGTCCAACTTTTTGCGACCCCATGAATTGCAGCACACCAGGCCTCCCTGTCCATCACCAACTCCCGGAGTTTACTCAAACTCATGTCCATCGAGTCAGTGATACCATCCAGCCATTTCATCCTCTGTCGTCCCCTTCTCCTCCTGCCCCCAATCCCTCCCAGCATCAGGGTCTTTCCAATGAGTCAACCCTTCGCATGAGGTGGCCAAAGTATTGGAGTTTCAGCTTCAGCATCAGTCCTTCCAGTGAACACCCAAGACTGATCTCCTTTAGGATGGACTGGTTGGCTCTCCTTGCAGTCCAAGAGATGAATTCCATAGTTTATGTCAAAAAGGACAAGCAAGGATTTTCTTCTGCTGCTGGCCCTCTGCCTCTCATCCCGGATCCCCTAAGATAAAATCTTACAGAAGAAAAGTAGAAGAAAATGATGCTGTGTTGCCCTGCCTGATCTGAAAAGATATTACATAGCTTTAGTTACGACCATTTGGAACATACCATCTGCTGAACTGTGATAATTGCCCCAGCTTGGATACTGAAATCTGAAGCTCTGTAAATTTTGGATAATGTCAAAGAAAGAGAGAGAAAAGAAGCATAATCAGAAGACATATGCTACAGAAAGATATGATAGAGGGCCAGGACTATATTATAAATTATTCCAAAGAATGTATGCCTTTTCTTGATGGATTTCATTTTTAAAAAATTGTACCAAGTTCCAATTCTTTTTGTTATACCAGAGGGAACATTTTTTTTAATTTCACTTTTTTTAATATCCTACTCTAGGAAATGAAAAGTTCAAAAGAATCTCACTGATGGTGAAATAAATAATAGAGAAACTAATGGTCAACCTTTTGTACCTAGTCTTCTATTCCTTCAACTGTTAACACAAATAAAATGAAATATAAAATATATTCAATAAATATTAACTACATATTTACACAATCATAACTTGGCCTCTTTGTGCACATTATGTAACTTATTATAGGAACATTTATATAAATAAATTGTGCAAAATGACTCCTTTGCTGGTAGAGAACTTCTCGCCTTCAGTCCAAAACACATCAAATCTTATGAGGCTTTAGTCTACTATTTGAAAACATAAATGTAAACAATGTAAGAAACATCAACTTCTAGACTTTGAAATTCAGTACCAAGATAAAATAGATGTCTTTCTAAGAGCTAGTGTTGTCTAATAAAATCCACATGGACTTTGGATTTGGAGAGTCTTAGGCTGACTTCCCTTTACTGTTTACGTAAAGACCGGTTGCATATTTGTTTAGAATACAGATTCCCAGTCTTGAGGTCAGCCACATGTATTTTGATTCATTTGATCTAGTATGGGATACAAATGGCCCGTGGAGGAATGACAATTTAATTTATTATTTGAACTGGGTCATTTTTGAAAGTGAAAAGAGAAGCATTAACATTTAAGTCCAGGCAAATCTGACTGTATGGTCACACATAGAAGCTAAAACTGAAAAGTCTTGCCTTACTAATTTCAAGATCTTAGGTAAGATATTATGAGAATGTAAATACCTGACTTAAGGGCTTTATGAAAAGCAAATTGAGAGACTAAATTGAAGAACATTACTGATAAAAACAAAATAGTATTTAAAGCATTTCTTCTTCCTTCTCTCCTTGTAATGAAATAAGCAGAAGGAATTAGTGTATGCCACCCATGTGCCTACACAGAGCAAGTCTGCATCTGGATGCTTCTGCTCTTCTTCCTGTTGTGTTCAGAACACTCACCTAATCTAGAGTTGCTGCTTCTCCGCAAAGTTTTAAAACTTTGAATTTTCACATCCTCACTGTGACTCAGAAGATATGTTTTGGCCTAAACAGAAATGGCGAGAATACCCTACCTTTTTGCCCTCTGGTCCAAAAGAATGCTTTCTATGCCTTCATCATCACCAAGTCTTGTGAGATAGCAAAATCCTTTCAAGAGAGGTTCATATATGGTCCCGGATGGAAGGACAGATTCAGTGCCTTCCTTTCTATCTCATCTTTCCCTTGGTATCCACATATAGACTATCTTACCACAGCTTTGTCAAATAAAGAAAAAAAGAAAAGCATTCATAAAAGTTCAAGTAAGTAGAGATCCACAAGTCAATCATACCATTTGCTCAGGATCTACATGAGATCATTCAAATCTGCCCAGCTAAAATTATAGTTAGGTTCCTGTATTTCTGACTTCTGACTTTATTTTCAGGTTAGGGAACTCTTCAATTAGCTAATGAAAGATACTGGTGTGTTTTAAAAAGTTAAAGAGCAACCCATGTAACTATATTATTACAAGAAGAGCCTGAGTTATTTACCAACCCTTTTCAATTTCTGCCCAACCAGTCCATCCTAAAGGAAATCATTCCTGAATAGTCATTGGAAGGACTAATGCTGAAGCTGAAACTTCAATGCTTTGACCACCTGATATGAAGAACTGACTCATTTGAAAAGACCCTGAGGCTGGGAAAGATTGAGGGCAGGAGGAAAAGGAGATGACAGAGGATAAGACGGTTGATGGCATCACTGACTCATTGGACATAAGTTTGAGCAAGCTCTAGGAGTTGATGATGGACAGTGAAGCCTGGTGTGCTGCAGTCCATGGGATTGCAAAGAGTAGGACATGACTGACTGACTGAAGGTCAGCCTTGTTCTATTGTAATCACTGATGAGCTTGACCACAGGCTAAGCCCTGTCGTGACTAGGCATAAGGTGAGGACTAGGGTTTCTGATGCTGCACTAAGCTTGTGAGGACTTGTGGGCTTGGGGTAGCCGCAGTGACCTCAACAATGGAGTCGCCCAGTGTCATCCTAATTCTCAGCATTCAGTCTTGGGTTACTCTTCAAGCTATTCCATTCCTGACGACTCAGCCTTTAGCTCAATTTCTATTCTTGAAAGACTATTCCCTCAAAGCCAAAATGTCACTGCCTGCCACAAATGCTAAGTGATTCTCATTCTAGAACCACCTGTTTGTCTACTTAAAGCACTAGATACATTTCCTTGAATATCATAGCTCTTGTGACCCACAGCAAAATTATGTTCAATCATTGGATGCTGTATTTCAGAGCAAATATTTCTTCCTTGTAGGGAGATCTCTGCTTCAGTGGCTATTGCACTACCCTCAAGCCTTTCACCCCACCACAACAGGTCCATTCCTCCTTCTCATCAGCAACAGAACTAAGAGTAAAACAAGTCTTTTTTAAGCTATCAGCTGTCTAGGACACATTTCTCTTTCACCTTACTCTTTTCTTAATTTGTAAGTTAAAGAATTAATGACTGAATGAATGATTTCCTTGGAGAGAAAGATGTTTATACCTGAGAAAGAAGTTTATACCTGATTCTTTGTCCACGAAACACATTGTGACCTGGGTAACATTGAAAATCTATTGTTAAGAATATGAATTGTACTATCACATCCCAAACAACTTTGATTTTGGTAAATACATCCAAATGGGAACAGAAAAGGCAGATCAAAAGTGAAGCCAGTTGTGCTCAGTCGTGTCCAACTCTGCTATTCCATGGACTCTAGACCACCAGACTCCTCTGTCCATGGAATTTTTCAGACAAAAATAGTGGAGTGGGTTGTCAGGGGATCTTCCAGACCCAGGGACAGAACTCATGTCTTCTGTGTCTCCTGCATGGCAGGTGGATTCTTCACCCACTGAGCCATCAGGGAAACTCAAGTGAAGTCAAACCCTTGATCAAAGACTAGTATTCAAATTTAACTCCTTTTCAAGTTGCTTCAGTCTAAATGATGGCTTCCCATGGTGTTGTCTGATGAAAACCAAATGAATTGTGCTTTGTGCAAGTAAATAAGTTTGTGGTCTAAAATAAGCCATGCTGGCCATACTAGTAGTCTCTCCTTAGGACTAAGACTAGGGAAGGGACATGACCTTGGGAGTAAAATGCCTTATTTAATCTGTCAATAAGCCTAATAATATGCCTTTTGTCAGGTTACTTAATAATATGCCATCTGACACAAGCCCAGATAATTCAAAATACAGTTGCCCCTTGAATAACACAAGGTTAGGGATACCTACTCTCACCAAGTCAAAAATCCACCTGTTACATACAGTCAGCTCCCCTTATCTGTGATTCCTCCGTATTTGCCACCTTACATTCTTGGGTTCAATCAATTGCAGATTGTCTAGTACTGTAACATTCACTATTGAAAAAAATCCCACTGTTGAAAAAAGTAGATAGACCTACCCAGTTCAAATCTGTGTTGTTCAAGGGTCAACAGTAGATAAATGGCTCCATTCAATGAAGAAAAAAATGAGGGGAAAGTCTCAAATAATGTTATTATATAATTATATATATATATATATATACACACACACACATATATATATAACATATAAAGTTATTTATATAATGCATGTAGGCCATGGCTAGAGTAGAGAATTATAATGTAAATCTTAGGTCATTATGACATTCCTTTTGTTATTACATGATTTGCCTATCTAAATTCCCAAAATTAGAACACATAAAATTCTATGTGAAGAGAGCTCCTCCTAACTAAAATATGAAAATAAATAAAATAATTTAAATATCAGTGATAAAAGGGGAAAATTAACTGAAAAGATAAGCTTGTGTGTATGCATTATTTATTTATTTGTTGTCAAGTTGGCTGATTCATTCCTCTCAAGTCAAAGTGTTGAGCAGTCAGATTGGACATGTACTAAATTACACAACTGATTTTGATTATCTTAGAAACTTTTGACTTTTATTTTGTGAGGTGTTAAATATTGCTTTTTATTGCATATTTAATTAGGAAAGTAGGAAGTAAGGATTGCTGTATGTTTATCATTGCTAACAACAAATCATAATGATGATTTTAAGTTTGTCTAATCTGATGGGTGTGAGTTTGAGTAAACTCCGGGAGTTGGTGATGGACAGGGAGGCCTGGTGTTCTGCAATTCATGGGGTCGCAAAGAGCTGGACATGACTGAGTGACTGAACTAAACTGAATCCAAGAACTTGTCTATTCAGGTATCTTTATATCCATAATATGATTTATAATCAGAAAAATTAGAGGACTACAGAAAAAGGGAGGATGAGAGTAGAAACTCACTCTCAACAAAATGCAGAATGGCAGCTATTTCTATTTGAGGCTTCCCTAGTATAGTTAGAGCTTACCTGGTAGCTCAGCTCATAAAGAATCCACCTGTAATGCAGGAGACCCCGGTTCAATTCCTGGGTTGGGAAGATCTGCCGGAGAAGGGAAAGGCTACCCACTCCAGTATTCTGGCCTGAAGAATTACACGGACTGTGTAGTCCATGGGGTCACAAAAAGTCGGACACAACTGAGCAACTTTCGCTTTCCACTTTCTGATATAGTTAAAGATATGGATTAGAAATATATTATGACAAAATGTTTCTTCAACTGAATCTGGCTTTGTTTGAAGTGAAGATCTTCTTTTTTCTCATTTAAAGGCACTCCTGTTTTATTATCACATTTCCCTCCCAAATAATCACTCCTTCATCATGTGACAAATATAGATAGTAAATACTCAATTAAATTCAATACCTATTTGCTGAGTACCTTCTGTGTTCAATTGTTTGTGCTGAGTTTCATTTATACTTTCAAGAGACTGTAACAGTAGAAAAAAATTTGAAAATGATTTTTTAAAAAAATACAAAATGGAATAGGAGAGAAATAATAAAGTTTGATGAGGATTTTGTGGAAGAGTGCATCATCACCTAAGAGGAGAGGACTGGAGAAGTTTTTATGAATAGTGGGATATTTAATATAGGTTATGAAAGATGTGCTAGATTCCAGGAGAAAGGCCATGTTGGCCAGAGAAACCAACAAAAAGTGACAAAGTGAAATGAAGGCCCGTGTCAGGTAATAACAATTGTTTTTTAAAAAAGTGCTCGTTGAATGATTAATGAAGAAAAGTCATGATGTGTACTGGATGATTTTTTCTCAGAGTTACTTGGCTTTCTGCTTTTGTTTTAAGACAGAAGTAGGCTTTTAGTAAAAATCATTTTTCAATTTTTTTTTTTCTCTTTCTGCTCTCCTTCCCAAGTTTGGAAGCAATAGAGAGACAAAGTAGTAAACAGATGGGGAGACAAATATCAACTTTATTATCAAATAAATCTGGTGTTGGAATAGGATTCCCCAAGCTGCACCCCAGAATTAGACTGATTTACCATCCTCACGTAAATCAGAAGAATCAGAGTGAGGCATTCTTTGCTAACATGGGCAATGGAACATTTTCTTTTCGGGTGCACCAAATTTGTTCCTGTCTTGCACTATAGGCTTCTCTCCACTGACTCATGATAGATGTCAAGAGAAGTTAAGACTCTCTAGTGCCAGATGGTTTAACCTCTTCATGTCTCTCCATCATTTCCTGCCTATGGTGACCCTATACTCTTTCATTTCTTTTATGAGTCAGGCACCACCAAAATTTTCTAGGTATGCTTTTTCTTTATTTTTTTTTTTTCAGTTTTTACTTGTTAATATCAGGACCAAGAAAGGCGGAAAAGCATCCCCTATTTGTACCTAATTGAAAACTCCCAGTTACCCTAAGGTATATGTAGTACTATATGTCCTATGCTACTAAATATATATTTCATTATGAAGTTATTCTTCAAATTTTACTAGAACACCATTAATATGTAGAGGTAATAATTATATAGAGATATATAAAGTTAAAATACAGAGGTAATAATTATCCTAGGTATTACTTAAGATATTTGAAATGTACCTGATGTGAATGCATTATTTTTATGACAATATTTCTACAGTCAGAGGGAGAATAAGTTGGCTGAGAAGAGTAGGATAACAGGCATTTCTATTGCATTTAGGCCCTCGTTGGCAATTCCACAGACGATTCTCAGACATGGTATTACTAAGGATTATCTCAGAAGAATAAGATCAGACCAAAAATTGAGGGAAAATATTGCTTTTTACCTAGTGTAAACTTTGACCTAACCTGTGACTTACCTAAGGAGTTATTCATAAAATATTTATGTTTAAGCCTGATCTATGACCTAGTGGATATTTTCCCCTGACTGTGGGAGTCTTCAGGTGGAGAAATGATGGAAATCTGGCTGTTTTGCCAAGTTTGAGGACCTCAACCTTTGCATCAGCCACAACACATACAGAAAATATTGGAATGCTTCTCATATTCCCCCTACCACTATTAACTCACTGCCTTGTTTCCTATAACCACATTCAAACCTTAGACTCTTTGTAAACTCATCAGATTCATACATATGATCTTTTCCTGTCTTTTATAATGAGTCATTAATTAATGTCATGTTTTTCCTGATGAAAAAATGTCTTAATTTACTTTTCATGAACAAACAATAGTCTATTTATTTCTCCGATCTTCTGTTGTCCTCCTCCATAATCTGGAAATGAAGAAAATTGAGTCACTGAGTCAAATTAAAAATATAGTAGTTCATATTTGACTTCCATTTCTTTCATTAGATGGGCAGTCTGATGCCTATCCAATCATGGTGAGCCTGTTAAATCCTCCATGAGCATTTCAAAATGCTTTTTTAAGTGAATCATTGGTTTGGGCATTTTGGAGAAACACAAACACTGCTTCATTATTCCACAAGATCCATCTGGTTTTCCTTTAGGTATGAATGAGTCAGAGTTATAGTTTTACCAGTTACACACTTCAGGTCAGTGTTGTGAGGTCAGGCATACGTTTTATGGACTGAATTATCTTTTGTTACATAAAACCCATAATTCTTTGCCTCTGCCCTATTGTCTCCAGAGAATTATGAATCTATCTCATTTAAAAATTTTCAGGATATTGCTATCAATCTAGAAGATTCTCTGCTCCCTTGAAAGTTCTACCAAGATCACACGCACAAATATATTCTTTGTTATTGTTTGTCTATTCTAAAATTATGGTGTTTGTTTTTCATTGTTTTTCTTAGCTGGATCTATGTTCATCAGATATACTATGATTATCTCTAGCTGCAAAAAATAAGTGTATCTATATCAAGATAATTTGTGTAGTCTGAGTAATGACTAATGGTGGAAGGGACAGAAAACATAATTACAATGAGTGCATCAATTTGACTATTCCCTTGGTTCTTTAATAGGCTCCTGCAAATTCACACTGTCTATGGTTCTTATTTGCCTTTTACTAAGACAGTTACCAGCTTTTGACAAAGTAGCTCCATGCTGAGAGAACTTTGTATATGGGATATGTCTGTGTGTGTGTGTGTGTGTGTGTGACAGAGAGAGAGAGAATCCTCATAGCACTTGGCACAGAGGATGCTACCCATCTGTTTCTGTTTTGTTTGTATAGGCTCTTAGTATAAACCTTAGGACATCTTTCCTAAATATACTCCCTGGTGTTTTCCTGTTTCCACCAGACTCTGAAGCCACATGGAATTCAACGTAGCCCTTTCATGAAGCTAAATATATCTTGCAATTTGAGATCCTCAGTGATTCTATTCAGTGGCAAAGTGGTTCTTCAGTTGTTAAAGGCTGAATAGCCTCTATGGAAGTCAGGACAGGAGCAATGGAGCACAAACCTACTGTTGTTTTTTTTTGTTTGTTTGTTTGTTTTGTCTTTCATATTTTATATAGGCAGTGTACGCCTTGACGTGTTTAAAATGCTGAATCAAAAGTTTTGCTTTGTTTTGTCTTTCTTTGACCATGTAAAAACACAGTTAACTAAAAAGATTACATTTTAAGCCCTTTTGTGATATATTTAATATAAGTATGTGAAATCTTTAAAATGTATTGAAAAGGAAGAAAATTTGCTTTACTCTCTTTTATTACTGTATGGAATATATTTCCATGGAAACATATCAGTGAATCCTACAGATACATTAATTTAGTGTCCATTGTCTTCCTGAAAATTTGTTAGTTTGCAAACACAAATTCTAAAAACATACTATTAGGTTGGTACAAAAGTAATTGTGGTTTTGGACTGTGAATTTTAAATCATTATAACTGATGAAGCACATCTTTATTAATCAAATTAGGAACCATTAAAAGCAACACAATTTTTCCAATGAGAAATAAGTTTATTTATTCCTATAGCATAAAAATCCATGCATCAGGGTTTAACCAACTCTTGGAAAGTGTTTCTGCCTCCTGCTGGTTTGGGAAGCGTTTATCCTGCAAAAAATTGTCGAGATGCTTGAAGTGGTAGTTGGTTGGCTAGAGGCGTGGAGAATGTGGTGGCTGAGGCAAGACTTTGTAGGCCAATTTGTTCAATTTTTGAAGAGTTCGTTGTGTGACATGCAGTTGGGTGTTGTTGTGGACAAGAATTAGGCCCATTATATTGACCAATATGTACTGCATACATTGCAGTTTTTGGTGTATCTCATTGATTTGCTGAGTATATTTCTCAAAAGTAATGGTTTCCTGGGGATTCAGAAAGCTGTAGTGATTAGACCTTCAGCAGACCACCAAACAGTGACCTTTTTTTCTTTGGTGCAAATTTGTCTGGGGTTTTTCCAGTAGTAATGTATGGATGCAAGAATTGGACCATAAAGAAAGCTGAGTGCTGAAGAATTGATGCTTTTGAACTGTAGTGTTGCAGAAGACCCTTGAGAGTCCCTTGGACTTCATGGAGATCAAACCAGTCAATCCTAAAGGAAATCAGTTCTGAATATTCATTGGAAGGACTGATGCTGAAGCTGAAGCTCCAATACTTTAGCCACCTGATGTGAAGAACTGACTCATTGGAAAAGACTTCGATGCTGGGAAAGATTGAAGGCAGGAGGAGAAGGGGATGACAGAGGATGAGATGGTTGGATGGCATCCCTGAGTCAATAAGTTTGAGCAAACTCCGGGAGTAGGTGATGGATTGAGAAGCCTGGTGTGCTGCAGTCCATGTGGTCTCAGAGAGTCGGACATGACTGAGCAACTGAACTGAACTGAACTGAAGTGCTTCGGAGCTTCTTCTCAGTCTAGCCACCGAGCTGGTCATTGCTGGTTGTCATATAAAGTCCACTTTTCTTCGCACATCACAATCTGATTGAGAAATGCTGCATTGTTGTTGCATAGGATGAAAGAAGACAACACTTCAAAACAACAGTTTTTTTGACTTCTTGTCAGCTCATGAGGCACCCATTTATCGAGCTTTTTCATCTTTCCAATTTGCTTCAAATACTGAATGACTGTAGAATGGTCAACATTGAGTTTTTTGGCAACTTCTCATGTAGCTGCAGGAGGATCAGTTTTGATGATTACTCTCAATTGGTTGTTGTCAACTTTCAATGACCAGCCGCTATGCTCCTCATCTTCAAGGCTTTTGTCTCCTCTGCAAAATTCCTTGAACCAGCACTATGCTGTATGTTCATTGGCAATTCCTGGGCCAAACGCACTGTTGATGTTGTGAGTTGTCCCCGCTGCTTTATGACCCATTTTGAACTCAAATAAAAAAAATCTCTAGAATCTGATTTTTGTCCAATATCATTTCTATAGTCTAAAATAAACATAAAATAAACAGCAAGTAATGAATCATGAGCAAAAAAACCCAAAAATCAAGAAATGCACATTAAAATGATGTATAACAATGCCACATATATTTAAGAACATATTTCAATATCAAATGGCAAACCTCAACAGTGTAAAACTGCAATTACTTTTGCACCAACCTAACACCACAAGGTAGAGGAAATGTGTCCAGGAGGAGTTTATTTGTAATGGTTAAATTAATCCCAATTATCTACACATGTAATGTACTCTTATATAACCTTATATATTATACATGTGAAATATATATATGTAATACTTCTCTTACAGAGTTGTTCAATGATATTATTTAGTTTTTAGCTAACTACTTCACCTTACAAAAACATGTTCCTATCAAACTATAGTGAAATCTTACTAGTAAAGCTTTCTTGACAGATTATATTGTGTGGGTGAGGGAGACAAGATAAAAACTTCTGAATAAGTAAATACTGTTTAAGTTGCATTTAAATGCAATTGGAATGCGGGAGCTATTCACAATTTCACAAATTAAAAGTGTTACTGTATTTCTAGAGAATATGGGCATCAATTAACAATTTCTTAATGGGTCAAGTGTGCACTGCACACTCAGTTTTTGTATGTACTATAAGAAAATGATGCTCTCAGGGATTAATGAAATATGAGGATTTTTTTCTATACTGATTCTGACCACATGACATGATAGGCTGGCTTTATTATTATTATTATCATTATTAGCACATTGCCACTGGCTACTTTCCCTGCTGTCATACTGTCTACTTTAGACAAATTTTCTCCCTTTTGATTTATGTTTTGAATTTGATTCAATAATCAGATATGTCCAAATTGAATTTATGACAACATTCTACAACTAGGTCTTGAGTGAGTACTTGTGCATTTAAGGAAGAGTTTTGCATGACACTTTACATCTTTTTTTCTAGCTGAAAAAAATGTTTTCATTTATTTCTTGGAGGATAGGTGAATTTGCCAGAGATAGGGCACAGCTGTTCAGGCTATCCACAAATACACTAGTTCTTCTTTTAGGCATGATAGTGTTATACTTACTCAGAATTTGAAGTTCTATGTATTCGTGTGACTCAGCTGGGTAACAATATGTGAAGAAAAGACATATGCATCACTTTAAGGCCAACGTTTTAAGAGCCTATATCAGAATTAACTCATTTTCTTACTTCTTATCACAGTGATCATGGAAACTAGTGTCAAAATGGGGTGAATGTCAGCCTAGAACTCTTAAATGATTCTGATAAGCACACCCCCTAGCCAAACTATGATGAATATAAAATGTGAGAGAGAAACAAACTTTTGCTTTTTTTAATGAGAAACTTGGGGTCATATATTATCAAAGGGTACCTATTCACATTGTATATGTATATCATATCATCCCTTTGCATGCTTTAAATAGCTTATAATTCTATTTGTCAATAATATTTCAACAAAGCTGAAAAAGGTATAATCTATACTTTTCTGACCAATACAGAGCAGTTGAAAATAAATTAAAAATTAGTATAAAAACCCAGTTAGCCAGCTATTGGCTTCTTAATGGTAAGGAATAAACTTCTAAGTTATTTCCAACTTCTGTCATTGGATGTCACCAAAATTTCATTAAAAATATATAAATGTTTGAGGAATCTACTAGAAAAATAAGGAGTATAGGGGAGAAGACTTTTTATAAAAGCCCTTATAAGCATCTTTTTAAATGATTCCTGAAATAAAACTAGATTTATGGTGTTTTCTGTAATGAAACAATACTTGCTAATAATAAATAATTTCAATTAGCTGATTCAGTTCTATGAAGAAAGTCTGACAATGATAATGTACTGTTGGTGACAGCTGTGATAATGGTAGTGAGATGGAAAAGGGGGAGGAGTTTCACTAATATTAGGGAGAGGAGCCCTTTGATGTCAAGGTTCCAGTATCCACACCAACACCACTGTTTCTCACTGCTTTCAGGCTTTGTTATCACCTGGAAAGTAAACTATAATCTTTTAACTAAATATTTTGTTTCTATCCGTGGAGAAGGAAATGGCAACCCACTCTAGTATTATTGCCTGATGAATCCCATGGATGGAGGAGCCTGGTAGGCTAGAGTCCACGGGGTTGCAAACAGTTGGACATGACTGAGCGACTTCACTTTCACTTCCACTTTGCTGTTATTCTTCTACTATTCATTTAAGGACTCTGGAGGTAAATGAGAGTGGGGTGTTTTAGTGGTTAAACTTCTGGACGAAATAAATAAAAATCTATGGGGACTGACCTCATCGTCCGCTGTTAAACAATAAAAACTTCCGTGCCAGCACTCACTCTTCTTTCAGGCTGACTCATTTCCTAAGAAGCTCCTTATTCCTTCAAGTGGATGCTCAGCAGAAATGCCCCAGTGGTACTTTAATTATGTCCATGAAAGCTTGGGCATGGGAGTAATTTCAATGACAGAGCATGTAGAATATTTTCAGCAATTTCATTAAGTCATTTACTTTGGGGTAAAATGTTTTTCACTATTAAGTATAATGCTAGTTGTAGCTTTTTAAAAGATATCCTTTATCATATTGAGATGCTGAAATTTTCAATAATTAATGAGTTTTGTGTTTTGTGAAATACTTCTGCATCTATTAAGATAAGCATATTATTTTTCTGTCTGTTAATATGATGAAATGCATTGATTTATTTTCAAATAATTACCATATTTAGAAATGTTTTATTCTTCTTATATGTTGCTAGATTTCACTTGCTGTATTTTGTTATTTTTGGTTGTTCAAGAGGAAAAAGGATTGATAACATTATTCAGATCTTCTTTATTATTTTCACTATCTGCTTTATCAGTTAGGGAGAAGAATATTTTAACTATCTCCAGCAAATTTGTATGTTTGTATATTCCTCCTTTTAATTAGGCCTTTTTCCTTACGTATTTTGGAACTTTTTAAAAAATTAGATGTACTCACATTTAAGATTGTTACAATCACTATTGAATTGACCCCTCTGTTAGTATAAAATGTTTCCCTTTTCTCGATAATTTTATTAGATAAGAAATCTACTTTATCTGACATTAATATATCTGATTCATCTTTCCTTTCTTAGTATTTTCATGATATATCTGTTCAAACTTTCTTTTAATCTATTAGTATATTTTTTAATCTATAGTATATTTAATATATATAATACATAGTATACTTAATCTGTAATGTATTTATATTGATTTCTCATATACCACATGTAGCTGGATCTTGCTTTTTATTTAACTTGGTAATCTCTGTCATTGAATTGGGGTTTTAGATCATTTCAGTTAGGTTGAATGTGTTAATTATCAGTTTTCTGTTTGCTTCAGTCGTTCTCTGTTCCTTTTTCCCTGCCTTCTTTTGATTTAGTTCCTTACTTTTACAATTTGCTTTCTGTTTCTTTTCTTTTCTTCTCCTGTGGCTCTTCTGGGTCTTCGTTGCTGACCAGGCTTTCTCTAGTTGCAGTGCACAGACTTCACACTGCTGTGGCTTTTCTTGTCACAGAGCACAGGCTCTAGAGCACCTGGGCTTCAGTAATTGTGGGTCACACCCTCAGTAGTTATGGTACATGGGCCCAGCTGCTCCACTGCATGTGGAATCTTCCCAGATCAGGGACTGAACCCCTAAGTTGGAAGGCAGCCTCCCAACCACTGGACAACTAAGGCAGTCCTATGATTTGCTTTCTCTACACTATTGTCTTATAACTCTTATCTCTTTGTTTGCTATGATAATCCAGAGTTCACAGTATATATCTTTTCCTTTTTTGCACTGAAAAACTTGGTTAACTATTAACACGATATACATCTTATAGTCTACCAAATCTAGTGCCACTGCCTATCAAAAGAAAGTAGATAAGATTTTGCCTCCATTTCACCCCTTCTGTGCTTTTGATGTTATTTTTATTTCTGTATGTGTTATTCACTATTATATTTTAATATAATATGATTATAATATATTATATTGTATTTATTATATTTTTGTTCACGCAGTTAACAATTATTTTAAAGATATATATAAATATATTTATTGTATAATTTTAATTTCTGACACTTGTCATTCATTTGTATATATTTAAATTCTTGTCCGATGCCATTTTTCCTCTGTCTGAAGAACTTTTCACATTTTTGTAGTTCCAACTTGCTAGTGATGTGAATTCTCGGCTTTCATCTGAATAACTTTTTCTTTCACTGGCATTTTTGGAATTCTTTTTAAAAACAGCCAAGCTGACAGCTCCGGATTGTTTTTTGCTAGAAGTACTTTAATGATATCATTACATTTTCTTCCTATTTGCATAAATTTTGACAAACAAGACTTTGTCACTTTTAAGTGTGTTTCTTTGTACATAATAGGCCCATTTTTTTTTTTTATTTTTTACTGACCTCTGGCTACTTTTAAGATGTTTCTTTACATCACTAATCTTATCAATTTGATTTTTATATGCCCCAATGTTGTTTTCTTTATGTTTGTTCTGTTTGACACTTGTTAAGCCTCTTGAATGTGTGGATTTAGAGTTTAACCAAATTTGGAACATTCTCTACTACTGTGTTCAAAACTGTGATTCCCAGCCACTCTTCTTTCTAGATTCAATTATACGTGATAGAATACAGTTACTGTTTCACAGCTCATTGTGGCTCTTTTTATGTATAGTCTTTTTCTTTAATCTGTGCTCCATTTCTATTGTTATACCTTCATTCATTTTTATTTTATATGTATATTTTCTTTATAAGTTTTCATTTTGTAATATTTTATATCTCTTACCTCTCTCTTTATCATACTCATACCTTTTCTGTATTATTGAATCAATGGCACAAATGTATGCTTTTTAAGTATTTGCAAATGTCTTTGTCATATGAGGAAATATCATGAGAAATATTTTCTAACTTCATTGATTGTATGTGTTTTATGTTATTGAATGCTAGATTTTGTTATATTTCTTTACACAGTGTTGGCCTCTGGTCTGGTCACAATTTATTTTACTGAGTTGCAGCTGACATACAGTATTATATTAGCTTCAGGTGAACAATAATGATTCAATATTTTGTATGCATTATGAAATGATCATTGTGATAAGTCCAAGTATCATCTGTCACCATATAGAGTTGTTATATTATTGACTATACAGTAAGTCCCCTATATATGAATGAGTTCTGTTCTAAGAGCACATTCATTATGCCTAATTTATTTGTAAGTTTGAAAAACTCTACTTAACATACTAACACAATTGGCTATCTAGTACTGAACTGTAATAGGTTTATAATACTTTTCAAACAGGTAATACATAAAAAACAAGCAAATTTCTTAAAAAACTGGAAATAGAACTGCCATAAGACCCAGCAATACCACTTCTGGGCATACATACTGAGGAATCCAGATCTGAAAGAGACACGTGCACCCCAATGTTCATCGCAGCACTGTTTATAATAGCCAGGACATGGAAGCAACCTAGATGCCCATCAGCAGATGAATGGATAAGGAAGCTGTGGGACATATACACCATGGAATATTACTCAGCCATTAAAAAGAATTCATTTGAATCAGTTCTAATGAGATGGATGAAACTGGAGCCCATTATACAGAGTGAAGTAAGCCAGAAAGATAAAAACATTACAGCATACTAACACATATATATGGAATTTAGAAAGATGGTAATGATAACCCTATATGCAAAACAGAAAAAGAGACACAGAAGTACAGAACAGACTTTTGGACTCTGTGGGAGAAGGCGGGGGGGGGGGGGGATGTTTCGAGAGAACAGCATGTATATTATCTATAGTGAAACAGATCACCAGCCTAGGTGGGATGCATGAGGCAAGTGCTCGGGCCTGGTGCACTGGGAAGACCCAGAGGAGTCGGGTGGAGAGGGAGGTGAGGGGGGGATCGGGATGGGGAATACATGTAACTCCATGGCTGATTCATGTCAATGTATGACAAAACCCACTGAAAAGTTATGAAGTAATTAGCCTCCAACTAATAAAAATAAATGAAAAAATAAATAAATAAAAAATAAAAAAAAACATTTTAAATCTTATACTACAGTACTTGGAAAAGTACAGTAGTACAGTACAACAGGGTTGACATCAAGTGAACAGGCAAGAAGAGTCACTGTTTGGAGAAAGGAGAGGAGGTGGGAGATGGTAGAGCTGAAGGTCAGCAATAGGAGAAGGAGGAAAAAATGCAGTTTCACTCACATCTGACATTGATGGCAAATTCTGGTTCTTTACTGGATTTAGTTCTGTCTACCTTCTTGAAAAAGTGGCCCACTTATTTCTGGGTAGAAGCTCTTTTGTCTCAGCATTGATGGCAAGGTAGCACTGGATTGCCTTATGAATGGCTGCTGCAATTCAGAAACGTGCCATTCTATGTTTGGGTCCTGTGCCTTAAAAAACTACAGTGCCTGCTCAGATTAAGAAAATCCCCTCACCATTTCCTATGTCATGAATCTGTTTGTTTCTTCAGTTATTTCTTCGTCTTGTCTTTCTTTGTCCTTTCTCTGGGCCACTGCTTTTTTTGCATCAACACTGCTTTCACACTTGCTTCTGAACATCCTGGGCTTGAAATGAAGATACTGTCCTACTGGACTCTATACAGAACTGTACGGCACAGTACACGCACACACCATCACTTGTAGAGGATGCACGCACACGACAATGTAAACCTGACATGTGAACTAATTTATGTAACTGGACATGCCAACACAGGTTCTGATCTTTGAAAGTTTGCAACTTGAAGTTTCATGTGTAACAGGACTTACTGTATTCACTATGCTGCATATTGCATCCCCATGACTTATTTACCTTATATCTGGGAGTTTGTACTTCTTAATCCCCTTCACCTATTTTAACCATTCCCCCCACACCACTACTCTATAGAAACTACCAGTTTGTTCTCTGTATCCATTAGTTTGTTTCTGTTATGTTTTGTTTATTTGTTGTTTTAGAATGCACATGTAATAAAAATCATACAATATAATATATTTGTCTTTTTCTGTTGACATTTTACTAAGCACAATGCTTTCTAGGTTCATGAATGTTGCTGCAATTGGCAAGATTTCATTGTTTTTTATGGCTGAGTATAAACTTGAATATTCATTAGAAGGATTGCTGCTGAAGCTCCAATACTTTGGCCAGCTGATGTGAAGAGCCAACTCATTGGAAAAAACCCTGATACTGGGAAAAATTAAAGGCAAAAGGAGAAGGGGGTGGCAGAGGAAGAGATGGTTAGATAGCCTTACTAGATCGATTAACATGAATATGAATAAACTCCAAGAGATAGTGGAGGACAGAGGAACCTGGTGTGTTGCATGCAGTCCATGAGGTTGACTGAACAACAACAATATCCATATATATATATGGATATGTATATACATGTATGTGTGTGTGTGTATATATATACATATATATATATAACCTTTTATTTATCCAATCATCTATTGGTGGACACTTAGGTTGGTAGCCTGTTGTAAATTTACTGCAATGAACGTAAAGGTTCATGTATCTTTTTATGTTAGTGTTTTCATTTTCTTTGGATAAATACTCAAAAGTATAATTGTTGGATTGTATAGTAGTTCTCTTAAGTTTTTGAGAAATTTCTACTCTGTGGCTACAATAATTTATATTCTCACCAACAGTATAAGAAAGTTATCATCAACACTTGTTTTTTTAATTTTTTCTTTTTGATGATAGCTATTCTGATGGGTATAAAGTTGTACCTCATTGTGGACTGGTATTAGCTGAGTGATTACTGATGTTGAGCATCTTTTCATGTGCCTGTTGATTATTTGTACGGCTTCCTTGAAAATGTCTATTCAGGTCCTCTGCACATTATTAAATTGGATAATTTTTAAAAATTGAGTTATCTAAGTTCTTTACACATTTTGTATACCATTGCTTTATTGAATACATTATTTGCAAGCATATTCCCCCATTTAGCATGTTGCCTTTTGGTTCTGTTGATGATTTCCTTTACTATGCATAAGTTTTCAGTTGGATGCAGGCCCATTTGCTTATTTCTGCTTTTGTTGCCCTTATCTGAGAAGACAGATCCAAACAGTATTGCTCAGATCAGTGTTAAAGTTACTGTTTCCTGTGTTTTATTTTTGGAGTTCTAAGGTAACAGCTCTTATGTTTAAGTCTTCAATCTATTCTGAGTTTATTTCTGTATATGAGGTAAGGAAATGGTACACTTTCATTCTTTTGCATATAGATGTCTTGCTTTCCCAGCACCGTTTATTGAAGAGGCTGTTTTCCCTTGTACGTTCTTGCCTCCTTTGTCAAAGATTAATTGTCCGTATATTTTCAATTCTGGGCTCTCTATTCATTGATCTATGGGACTGTTTTTATACTAGTATCATATTGTTTGATAACTGTAGCCTTATAGTACAGGTTGAAATCAGGGAGCATGAGACATCCTGCTTTGTTCCTCTTTCTCAAGATTGTTTTGGCTACTAGGAGATTTCTCTGGTTCCATACAAATTTAAAAAAATTACTTGTTCTAGTTCTATAAAAAATTCCATTGGTATTTTTAGTAGGAATTACATTAAGTCTGTAGATTGCTTTGGGTAGTTTAGACATTTTAACAATGTTATTTTTTTCTAATCTATGAGGACAATTTATTTTATAGTTTTCAGAATATAGGGCTTTTATTTCCTTGATTTAATATATTCCTAGGTGTTTTAGTCTTTTTAATATAATTGTAAATGGGATTGTTAACTTGATTTCTCTTTCTGATAATTTATTGCTGTTGTTGTTTAGTCACTAACTCATTTTATGATTCTCATAGTGACCCCATGGACTGTAGACCACCATGCTCCTCTGTCCATGGGATTTTCCAGGCAAGAATTCTGGATTGGGCTGCCATTTCCTTCTCCAGGGGATCTTCCTGACTGAGAAACTGAACCCAAGTCTCCTGCTTGACAGGCAGATTCTTTACCACTGAGCCACCTGGGAAGCCAGATAATTCTTTAGTATATATAAATGCAACCAATTTCTGTATATTTATTTTGTATACTGTACTTTATAGAATTTGTTTATTAATTCTAAAAGTTTTTGGTGAACTCTTTAGGGTATTTTCTTTACAGTGTTAAGTCTCCTGTAAATAGTGACAATTTTGTTTCTTTATTTATTAATTTGTGTTCCTTTTATTTAATTTTCTTTGCCAATTGCTGTGGCTAGGACTTCCAATACTATGTTGTGTAAACATGGTGAGAGTGTATATCTTTGTCTTCTTCCTGATCTTAGAGGAAAACCTTACAGCTTTTTTGTCATGTATGGTGTTAGCAGTGAATTTGTCGTATATGACCTTTATTATATTGATATACATTTCCTCTATACCCACTTTGTTGAGAATTTTTAACATAAATAGGTGTTGAATATTGTCAAAAGCTTTTTCTGCTTATGTTGAGATGATTATATTATTTTTTCTTCAGTTTCTTAATGCAGTGTGTCTCATTGATCACTCTGCAGATATTGAATCATCCTTGTCCACTAGAATAAAGCCCACTTGATCCTGATGTATGATCCTTTAAATATATTGTTGGACTTGGTTTCCTAATATATTGTTGGGGATTTTTGCTGTGGCTTAAAGATTTGAGAAGACTATGCTTCCATTTTCATTTGTCTCAAGAGACGTTTTATTTCATCTTCAATTTATCTGTTTGACTTATTTATTTTTTAAATAGTCTGTTGTTTAGTCTGCATGAATTTTTTTTCTAGTTTTCTTCTTATGGTTTTCTTCTTTCTACATATAGTTGATTCATAGTTTCTTAACCATTGTGTTTGGAAAAGATGCTTAATAAGATTTCAGTCTTCTTAAATTTATTTGCACTTGTATTATGGCCTAAAATGAAAATAATGTATATTCTTGGGAAGAATACATATACTGCTCTTTTGGGATAGGATGTTCTTTACATATCTGTTAATTTATTTTGGTCTAGTGTATCATTTATGGAGACGGCAATGGCACCCCACTCCAGTACTCTTGCCTGGAAAATCCCATGGATGGAGGAGCCTGGTGGGCTGCAGTCCATGGGGTCACTAAGAGTCTGACACGACTGAACTACTTCACTTTCATTTTTCACTTTCATGCATTGGAGAAGGAAATGGCAACCCACTCCAGTGTTCTTGCCTGGAGAATCCCAGGGATGGGGGAGCCTGGTGGGCTGCCGTCTATGGGGTTGCACAGAGTTGGACACGACTGAAGCGACTTAGCAGTAGCAGTGCATCATTTAAGGACATTGTTTCCTTCCATCTATTCATTCATGAAAGTCCCCTACAATTATTGCATTTCTATCTATTTCTCCTTTTATTTCTGTTGATATTTGCTTTATGTATGTAGGTACTTCTATGTCAGTTGCATACGTGTTTCCAAATGTTATATATTTTTATTAGATTGACCCCTTTCTCATTATTCAATGCCTTTTTATTTTTTGTTACAGTTTTTGTCTTAAAGTCTATTTTGGCTGATATAAATATTGCTACCCTAGCTTTCTTTTCTCCTCATTTCCATTCTTGTAGTTTATTTGTTTCATCTTTCACTTTCAATCTGTAATGTCTTTAGGTTTGAAGTGAATTTCACACAGGCAGCATATAGAAAGTTGTTTTGTGTTTTTTTTTTAATCCATTCTGTCACCCTGTGTCTTCTGATTGGAACATTTAGTCCATTTATATTTAAAGTAGTTATTAATAAATAGGGCTTTCCTAGTAGCTCAGTTGGTAAAGAATCCGCCTGCACTGCGGGAGATCTGGGTTCACTCCCTCGGTTGGGAAGATCCCCTAGAGAAGGAAATGGCAACCCACTCCAGTACTCTTGCCTGGAGAATCTCATGGACAGAGGAGCCTGGCAGGCTCTTGATAAATATTTATTGGTGTTTGTGTTTGTTTTCTGGATGTCTTTGTAGTTTCTCTTTGGTTTTTCTATCTTCTCTTGAAGTTTTATTGTTTACTTTAGTGTTATGTTTAGATTTCTTTCTCATTCTTCTTTGTACATACCAAAAGATTTTTTTTTCATTGTTGTTATTGTGAAGTTACATGTAATCTCCTAAGTATATACTAGTCACTTTTAAATTGATAGTAACTTAATTTGAACACATTCCAAGGTTTTATATTTTTGCTCCCCCATACATTTTGTATTTTTTGATTACACACTTTTTAAATTTATTTTTTTTTATTTAAGGATAATTGCTTTACAGAATTTTGTCATTTTCTGTCAAACATCAACAAGAATCAGTCACAGTTACACCCATGTCCCCTCGCTCCCATCTCCCTCCCCATCCCACCATTCTAGATTGTTATAGAGCCCCTGTTTGAGTTCCCTGAGTCATATAGCAAGTTCCCATTGGCTATCTATTTTACATATGGTATTGTAAGTTTCCATGTTACTCTCTCCACACATCTCACCCTCTCCCTCCTCCCCTGCTCTGTGTCCATAAGTCTGTCCTCTATGTCTGTTTCTCCACTGATGCCTTGCAAATAAATTCTTCAGTACCACCTTTCTAGATTCCATATATATGCATTGGTATATGATATTTGTATTTCTCTTTCTGACTTACCTCACTCTGTATAATAGGCTCTATGTTCATCCACCTCATTAGAACTGACTCAAATGTGTTCTTTTTTTATGACTGAGTAATAAATACTCCATTGTATATATGTACCACAGCTTCTTTATCAATTCATCTGTTGATGGACATCTAGGTTGCTTCCATGTTCTAGCTTTTGTAAATAGTGCTGCAATCAATATTGGAGTACATGTGTCTTTTTCAATTTTGGTTGCTTCAGAGTATACGCCTGGTAGTGGGATTGCACATTTTACATCTTTTTATTTTATGTGTCACTTATTTATTATATTTTAACTAGTTTTGCTACTTTTGTCTTTTACCCTTCATATTTGCTTCATATTACCTCTATTATTTATTTACCTCTTTTTTAGTAAGATTTTTATTTTTCCATGCTCTGCTATTGTTAATTAGTGCCTTTTCTTGTTAGCATAGAAAAATATCTTTTACATTCCTAATAAGATCAGTTCAGTGATGCTGTTTTTGCTCAGTTTCTAAGTCATATCCAGCTCTTTGTGATCCCATGGACTGCATTTAGTTTAGTGATGATGCATTTATTTTAGTTTAGTTTAATTTAGTTTAATAAAGATGAATTCTTTTATCTTTTGCTTATCTAAAAAACACTTATTTTCTCCTTCAATTCTGAATGAGAGCTTTGTAAGTTAGAGAATTGTTAGTTGGAAGTTTTTTTTTTATTTTAGCACTTTGAATGTCATGATATTCCCTTCTGGCATATAACATTTCTTCTAAAAAATCTGCTGATATTCTTAATGGGGGTATCCTTTGCATAACAAGTTGCTTTTATCTTGCTGCTTTTAAGATTATCTTTTTATCCTTAACCTTTAACATATATTATAACATACAACATGCCTCATGTTTCTCTCTTTGGGCTTATCTTATTTGGAACAATCTGGGACTCCTGGACATGGATGTCTGTTTCCTTCACCAGATTAGGAAAGTTTTCATTGATTATTTCTTCAAATAATTTTTCTGGTCCTTTTTCCCTACTCCTTCTGGGACATCTATAACATGTACGTAATTCTGTTTGATATTGCCCCAGAGGTCACTAAGGTATTCTCACATTTTCAGATCCTTTCTTCATTTTGCTGCCTTTTCTGTTGCCCATTGCTTTATCTTCTAGATTACTGATTTGTGCTTCTATTTTATTCGTTTATTTTTGAACCACTCTAATGTGGTTTTTTTTTTTCCAGTTCAGTTATGATTTCTTTTGGCACTTTCTTATATTTTATGTCTCTTTGTTGAAGTTCTGACTGTGCTCATTCATTTTTCTCCCTAAATGGGTGATTTTTTTTTCCCCAAAACGATTGCTTTGAATTCTTTATAAGGTAAATTGCTTATCTCTGTTTTATTGAAGTCTTTTTTCTGGGAATTTGCCTTGTTTTTTGATTTGAAACATCTACATCTTGATCTTGCCTGTCTCTCTGTGTTTGTCTCATATATTAAGTGAAATGGATTGCACTGTCAGTCTTGGAAAGAGTAGTTTATGTAAGCATTCTCTGTGGCCCAGAATCACAATTTTCCCTGGCCACTGGAACCAGGCCTCCATGGCCGTTCCTTGTGTGGCTGAATGCACTTGCTGACTCTAGTAGGGCTGTAACTGCTGCATGAGGAGGATGGGGTTTGAGTCACTTCCTTGTCCTGATTTCAAAATCAGACTTTGCGCAGGGTGCATGGTACTCAGGATGCTGACCCAGTCCAGTTGCATTTTGAGTGTGCATAGGGTGGGCAGAGAGCAGGGCACTCACCCAGTCCAGTTATGATGTAGGGTAAGTAGAGCATGCTCTCTGATGCTAGCTGGCTATAGGGTGAGGACCAAAAATGGTATTTGTTGGCTTTATCACCAGCAAGTTAGGATGAGTTTGCAAAAATGGCATCTGCTAGTGTTTGTCCCCAGAAAAAGTCATGCCAGTTTCTGCCTCTCCAGCAGCCATTTTTAAATTAGTAAATAGGTCTCCCTTTCTTATGGTCTACATGCTTTTTAATCAGCTACTTTTGTGCTGGATTGCAAGTTGAATGCCTTTGCATATGAGTCCTTCAAAAGCAAGATCTTCATTTCCTATACTTCTATGATTCCTCTTGACTTAATCTCCACTGATTTTCAGAACCAGACATTTTAGGCATTAATCTTTCCATTGCTAGCCCACAGGATCAGTGTGCTTGATGTGGGGAACAATTCTTTCACTCTTTGAGGAAATAACTCCACCTACAAATTAGAGGGTATTTTTCAGGATGCCTCCCATTTGTAGGTGACCACATCTGGAGTGGTATCTTGGGTGAGACTGTGACTCAGCCTCTCCAGCCCTTCTTGATGAGTCTCTTTTGCCTTTTTTGTGGAGTCATTGTTCATTTAGTTCTCAGGTCCATTGGAGAGGGAAAATATTCTATCTGTAGATGTAAATTTGCTGTGTCTGTGAGAAGAGGTGAGTTTAGGGTATTCCTACATCATCATCTTGAACTGTCACCGATGTACAATTAAGTTACTTATAATCATTGAATGCTTACTTTTGTTCCTTAGAATGTATTTTGATCAGCCTTCAACTGAAGGATAATTTAGTCCTTTTATTTATGTGGCACTTTTCTGACGTTCCCCCCGTGTTTTAAGGGTCTTTCAATTCTGGTTGATAGGAAGAAAAACTATTCCTATATATGGGTGTATTCAGCAAATTGTTCAGTTTACTTATTTCATTTTTTTTTTCTTTTTTCTTTTTTTCCTGTTCAAGTATTTTCCTCTCACACAGGTACAGATCAGATCTAGGAGACTTCAAGGTAAATACGAGGGCTCTGTATCTTTTTCTGTCTCTCTCTCTCTCTTTCTCTGAGCTCCTTCCTCTCTGACACTCTGTTTCTCAAACTGTAGCCACTCTGAGTTTTTCAGCATTTGCTCTCTATCTTCTTAAATCAGTAGAGTTGCTTCATTCTTCTACTTGGATTTATCTTCTCTATGCTACATTCTAGGGACTTCTAGGCCAGAGTTTTCAAGCAGATGATTTTTCCCCCTACTAATATTTGCAGTATCTGGTAATGCTTTAGGTTGTTACAACTAGAGTGATGCTACTGCATGTAGTATTAAGATCAGTGATGCTGCTGATAAATATCCTGCAATTCACAAGACAGCCCCCACTAACAAGAATTATCTGATCCAAAATGTCAGTAGGATCCAAGGTTAAAAAACTTTGCTCTAGGCTGCAGTCCATGGGGTTGCAAAGAGTCAGACACAACTGACTGAACAACAAGGCAATTTCTAGAAATGTCATTTTTTTTCATAAAAATTAATCATCCATTGTTTAATATTCCAAAGTTTAATGATCCAAACTTGTATAATCCAAGTTTAAGTTTTCCTCTGATCTTAGTTGTACTTACAATATATTAAGGTGTGGGTCACAGTTAACACATATTTGAGGATACTTACTTTATATAATAGAAGAAAATTACAACACAGAAAATAATTTATACCTCAATTTTATTTCCAAAACTTCTCTCAAACCCACAGGTTATAAGATATCTTTAGAAAGCTTTCTGAAATCTGCCTGCGTAGTACCTCCAGGCTCCATTTCTTCAGAGTTTTATCTTGGTTCCATTAGGCAAAAGTAAGTTTTCAGTACATTTAGGGAATTGCTGGGCAAGATCCAGAAAGAGAAAAACATGAGGAGAAAAGCCCAGAGGGAAGGCCTTCCCTCCTGGGCTCAGTCATCATGCCTTTCAAGTTCCTGATTTTAGTCCTTGAGTCTAATTTCTTCCCAGGGTTATTGGCATTGGGATGGTCATTTCTATCAGTGGAAATCTCTAACTGGAGACATAATCTTTCACTGTATATGCCTCAAAAGTATGAGTTATTGTCTGATCTTCTTCAAACTCAAACCAGTTCATTCTCATAATTTCCTTATAGTGAACTGAAGAGTATAAAAAATGTATTTTAATTTTTCTGAGCTTCTGAGGCAGTTGTTCAAGCAAAAATTATGAATATATTGGTTATATCTAGTGCAGTAGTTAAATGCCCAGACTGCCACAAGAGAACTTCAGGTTGGATCTTACTCTCACTTACTAGCTCTGTGACTTTTAAAAAGTTACTGTGTCTCAGTATAAAAACTGTCTCAGTATTTTCCTCTGTAGAACTGAGGTTAAAAGTATATTACTATTAATATAGTAAAGCAATAGTCAAATACTATTATTATTCATATATTACTGAATTATTATAGTACTATAATATTATCGATGATAGTCTAGAATGATGATGATAGTACTTTTGTTGATATTTGAAATAATTTGCATTCAATTTAGCTTAAATAAAACAGTTGAGGAATGGTTGAAAAAGAATACATATCTTAGCAAAGTTATAACTTATTTGAAAAAATTATGGTCTCAACATTTTTTTTAATGCACTGCAAAATAAGATGGGTTCAGGAAATCTAATTACTATTTGCATTTGTAATTAGGTAAAATAACTGATCTGCAGTAAACAAAGGAAGGAAAGAAAAAGAAAGCAAGGATGGGAAAAAGCAAGAAAAATTGCTTTCTTTGAGGATTTGTTGGCTCTTTTATATATGTTAATTCATTCTATTTTTATAATAAACTACAAAGTATTTATGTTTAGCATACTATTTTATAAGAATTTGAAGTTCAGAAATGTATTTCAGAATATTAATCTTATGAACTGTGATACCAGAATTTGAAAACGGCTTCTAACTATAGTGTGCATGATCAGTTGCTTCGGCTGTGTCTGACTCTGCAACACTATGGACTGTAGCCCCACAGGCTTCTTTGTCCATGGGATTCTCCTGGCAAGAATACTGGAGCGGGTTGCCATGTCCTCCTCCAGAGGATCTTCCCCACCCACAGAATAAACCCACATCTACTTCATCTCCTGCATTGCAGGTGGTTCTTTCCCAACTGAGCCACCTGGGAAACCTCAGACTATGGCATTCAAAGGAAGATATAGTAGTTCAATGCTTATTTCTCTCAAAGATTACAACTGAGAAGCTGCCCAAGAAGCTTTTATTTTTCTTGATTCCCCACTTTAATATCATAAAATTTATTACATTGTGGCAGAAAAGGCATTCTTTTTTATTCTAACAGGATGCTCAGATATGCTAAGTTGTGTTTAAAATAGTCTAAATACCTAGCTCTCAAAATCCTACTAACTTCTAACTTATCTAACAAAGACTATCAGAATTGATTTGCTATAATAAGTAATAGCATTTTTTAAATGACTAATATGAAAGGGGTACGGTTGTTGCTGAACTGTTAAACTGTGTTTTTTGACATTGTTTTATATTTTACCAATGTTTAAAGTTCAAAAACATATAAGTTCCCATTTTAAAGATTTCATTTTCAAGAACATTCATTTATTTTCCTCTGAAGAAGCAACATTTACTATGAAGTTCAGGACTCCCCCTATAGGCTCTTTGCAAAACCTTGTGCAATCTCAGGCCTTTACTCTCTTAAGCTGTGTCCCAAGACAAAAAGAAGAAATGTTTACTGCACATTTAGCTACAAAGTTGTTGTGAGAACTGAGCTAATATTGAGAGTGCTTTGAAGTTATAGAATGAAAGATGATATTCATGTTGCAAGCGTGATCCTTCTTGCAACTGCTATAAAAGAGCATACTACTGATGGTGTGGTTGGAATTGATCCACTAAGTGAGAGAAATCAGCATGTGATTAAAACTTGTGGTAATGTTTGAGTCATTATATAAACCAGAACAAAGATCAAAGCAAATGTAAATCTACCAATTACAAGAAATCGTTCAATAAAATCAAGCTGTGTGCTTCTATGCTTTTTTTCAAATTATTTGGATTAGTACTTATTTCCACAGTTTCTTTAAGCAAAGGCACTAATCTTCACCCTTCTGTCTCTCTACTAGATGATGTTAAGAGACATTGTGTTAGGAAAGAAACACATAAGAAAGAATTAGCACATAGTTTCAGGAGCTTTCCTTAATATTAAAAGAATAAAGCAAACTTCAACTCTACATAAAAGTCTTCAGCATCCGAAAATCCCAGGTTTATGCTATTTCCTTCTTGTTTTCTTTAGGAATGGGATTAGGGTGGAAGTGATGGTTATTTGAGTGATTTATTGATATGTTTATCTTAGTGTTATATTTTGTAATCTTAAAATCAGAGATAAAAGTGGACAATTTTTATCCAGTGATTACTTTTATGGGCTGGAAAAAACCCAAGTGTTTTCCATTTGAAAGTCAGAGTATTAGTCACTCAGTCGTGTCCAGCTCTGTGACCCCATGGACTGTAGCCTGCCAGGCTCCTCTGTCCATAGGATTTTCCAGGCAAGAATATTTGAGTAGGTAGCCATTCTCTTCTCCAGAAGAAATTCTTCTCTTTAGACCACCAGGGAGCGTCATTTTTCACTCATGTCCTATCTAATTCTCTTGATAGTACTGTAGGCATAATGTTACTGTTAGACCATTTTATAAATGATATAAGGGAAACTGAAACTTAATCAGGGTCATAGAGCAAGAGAGCAGTGAACCTCAAACCAAGGAAGCCTGACTATGAATCTGCAATATAATCATTTCACCCTCTTGCCTAATGTCAATGGTCAAGAAAAACAAAATCATCTTCTTATAAAAGGAAATTCTTATACAAGGAAATAATCCTTTTATACAAAGAAGAAACATACTTATTGCTACATTTCTCAAAGGACAGTTCAAACAATTTAAATAGGAGACGAAGAAGGAGGAGAAAGAGAAAGTGGTACACAACGGAATTTTCTAGGAGCTTTATGATGTATGATATTACAACACAGTAAATGCTGAAGAAAAGAACTTGCTGTCTTCTATTAAGTCAAACCTTAAGGAGATATAAAAGTGTGAAACAGCACTACTCATCTTGCTAAATTGTCTTTGTTTTTGTTTTGAAATTTTTCATAAAATATATTACTTATATGTTCATTTCAAAATGAATAAATGAAAACAGAATCTCTAAGTTTTAACTTCAAATGTAGTACTAATAGGCATGACCCACATAAACAACAGTTCTTCAGGATACCCAGTAATTTTTAAGAATCTACAGGGGTTCTAAAACCAAAAGATTTGAGGATACCTGTATAGAGCATTTCAATTAAACACCATTTCACTTGCCTGGATTAAGTTAGCTACTTCTTCAGAATGTTTAGATGTTTTAAAATAAAGTATCTGTTTGCATACACTTACAGCCTAAATCTATCCCCTTTCTATATAGCCCTTCCTAAATTTCATTATGAAAACTTTCTTTTAAAGTACTGTATGAAGCCTGATTTTTCTGTCCAAGGTGTGAAAGTGTCTGTCATTTAGAATCAACGCAATGGTTTTTCATTTTTATTAATGCAGGATCAATTGATTTTGACTTGATTCTCAGTTCTTTATAATAAACCACTGAGTACATGAAATTAAATGGGAGAAACTGTATTGAGTGAAGTGGTGCTCTTGAAGTTTTCATAACTTTGTGTTGCTAGGAAACAACTTTACCATCATTGCAGAGTTTAGACTTGGAGCATCTGTTTCATTTAAAGTCTGGCTTCCAGGCAGTATAGATTGCGTTGAGCATTGGGGTGGGAGGTGGGGGTGGAAGCAAAAGCAATTGCTTTCTAAAAACAACAATGTTTAAAATGTTGAAAACGGACAGTCTTATGCTATATTTGTAATTATAGTCTTTTGAAGGTGTTGCTGGAGGGTTGTTTGCTAACTTATAAAGCTAAAGTCCACAGTAGAGATGGGGGTCACTCGAGTTCGAAATCTTAAGAAATACAAAGAGAGTTGAGTATTGGTATCTCAGATTTTCAGGAAAGAGACAGGGAGCAAATATACTCCATGAGGTATTTTTGCATTTTATTTCATTTTATGCAAAAGTACTAATTTAGAGAAATATTTTGTCATTTTTACAGGCCACATGTTATTAATAGAATCTTCCTACCATCCCTTCCCACATTGCCACATATTTCAGCATATTATCAGTCTGTAACAGGATAAACAGATGTTGCTAGTTATTTGTACAGTTTATGCTAACTGATGCAGTATTCTAGCATTCTTTCTTCAAAGTAAATCTGCTTAAATGAATTAATACTAACATTTCTACTGTTCCATAAGGGATAGGAGTATATTGCTATGCCAGGGAACAGAGTGTCAGTGTTACCTTGGTCCAGCAAAAGCAAGAGTTGATACTATTTTTATGTTAACAAGTCCAAGCCATAGAAAGTTAATGCTTCTGTTTCACAGCATTTTCACATCTGTACTCCTGAGAGTGGGAAAAAAAAAAAAAAAAAAAAGTCTCAAGGGTAGAGGAAGAACCAAAAAAAAGAAAGAAGGTCTGAATGAGGATTTTATAGTTTTTCAGGAAATGTAACTCATTTGCCTGAACATCCTTTCTCGTGTTTCATCGTAAGGTTGCTTTCTAAAGAGAGGAAACAGTTTTCATTATTTCCTCAATCTGGGGAAAACTTGACTCACTAATATCCCAAGACTTCCTGCTGAGGACTGCCGCTGGTGTTCACTGTGGTCTCACCGGGGGCAGCAGATCTCGGGACTGGCAGACTCAGCACCACCACCTGCATACAGATGGCTTAACCTGTGTGTCTTCCTCTTGTCTCTTACAACTGCAAGTACTTAACCGTGGTCCTCCATCACTGGCACCTTTATTTATGACCTCTCATTCATGATCCCTGTCCCACGGTAAGTCTAGTGGTTATGTTTTCTTGTTTTTGGATCTCCACACGAACCAGCATCTTTTAACTTTGTCTCTTTACTAACAGCAGTGTCTTGCTTGTATGGCTCTGTCTCAAGTTCTACCTCCCCATCGTCTACACCTACCCCCACTTATCTTGAATTCAGGCCGTGATTGGTTCTCTGGTTGAATTCCTTACATCTTTCCCTTTGAAATAACATTTCCTGGTATCTCAGCTGGTAAAAAATCCACCTGCAATTCAGGAGACCCCAGTTCGATCCCTGGGTTGGGAAGATCCCCTGAAGCAGGGATAGGCTGCCCACTCCAGTATTCATGAAATTCCTTAGTGGCTCAGACAGTAAGGAATCCGCCTGCAATGCAGGAACCTGGATTCGATCCCTGGGTTGGGAAGATCCCCTGGAGGAGGCATGGCAACCCACTCCAGTATTCTTGCCTGGCAAATCCCCATGGACCGAGGATCCTGGTGGGCTACAGTCCATGGGTTCACAATGAGTCAGATACAACTGAGCGACTAAGCACAGAACACCCTGAATTTCAGAGCCAATCATTCCATTTGGTAATCTTTCTGCATCAGCCAGTTGAACTCTTGTGCCTATATCTTTATATATGTGCTTTCTGTTTAATGATATAGTCTTAATTTTTATTACTTGCCTGTTGGAAGGCTATCCAGTGCTAACTGATTTTGGGTTTGTCTTTTACATTTATAATTTATAAACTTTCCTTTTTCAAGATAAATTTTATTTCAATTTTACCTCATTACTGAAATTCCCTCATAGTTCTACTATTTTAAGTAAAACATAATTCAGTTAAGGCCTCATACTTTCACACACATACACACATACAATGCACTGCTTTTTTTTTCTTGTTTAATATAGGCAGCCAAGATATATGGACATTTTTTTAAATCTGGTTTTTAATATTAGAGGTAGATATTTATAGAAAAGCCCCTATGTTAATAGTATGGACATGTACTAAAAGTTAGGCCCACATGAACAATTTCACTAATGCATTTTATAATCTTGGAAAATGAATAAAATGAAAGTGACTGAAGCATTCTTTTTTCTAAAATAAAATAAAAATTATTTAGAACTGTTTGGAGGAGGTTATGATGATTTTTAAAAATCTGACTGAAAACATATTTTTCAGGAAAACTTCCCAGATAAATGTATTAATATAAACCTCTGTTTTTGTATTTTGCTTTTCACTTTCACTTTATCAGGCTTCACCTTTTTATTAATTGCCTTGATAATCTTTCTTAACTGATGTAATGTTTACAAGCTCTTAGAGAATCCTCTCCTGGATCATGAAGATAAGGATCACTATCTTTCCGTGATATCCTTTAGCTTGGACAGAGCATGCTGTAGACATTAGGTGTCCAAGTAGGGCTACAGATGGAATTATGCTCTTAATTCATCTCAAAGTGAACTACTACCCTGGGGAAAAGTTTCAGTGAAAAACTGTGCAAAACTATTTGAAACTTTATTTTTTACTTATAAATGTCATTTTTGGAGGAGAGGGTTGGGGGGAAGTGTGATTAAGTGAATCTCAAATCATATTTTGTATTTAATTGCTGACTTAAACTTTTTAAGTTATTTTAAAGGAATAATGTAGTTGACCACTTCCAATTTGCCTTGATTCATGGACCTAACATTCCAGGTTCCTATGCAATATTGCTCTTTACTACATTGGACGTTACTTCCATCACCAGTCACATCCACAACTGGGTGTTGTTGCTTTGACTCCATCTCTTCATTCTGTCTGGAGTTATTTCTCCACTGATCTCCAGTAGCATATTGGGCACCTACCAACCTGGGGAGGTCATCTTTCAGCGTCCTACCTTTCTGCCTTCTCATACTGTTCTGGGATTCTCAAGGCAAGAATACTGAAGTGGTTTGCCATTCCTTTCTCCAGTGTATCATGTTTTGTCAGAACTCTCCACCATGACCCATCTGTCATGGGTGGTGCTACATGGCATGGCTCATAGTTTCATTGAGTTAGACAAGGCTGGGCAGGAGATTTGGAAAACTCAGCAGTGGCCACAGGCCTGGTAAAGGTCAGTTTTCATTCCAATCCCCAAGAAAGGCAATGCCAAAGAATGCTCAAACTACTGCACAATGGCACTCAACTCACACACTAGCAAAGTAATGCTCAAAATTCTCCAAGGCAGGCTTCAACAGTATGTAAACCATGAACTTCCAGATGTTCAAGCTGAATTTAGAAAAGGCAGAGGAACCAGAGATCAAATTGCCAACATCCGTTGGTTCACCAAAAAAGCAAGAGAGTTCCAGAAAAAACATCTATTTCTGCTTTAGTGACTATGCCAAAGCCTTTGACTGTGTGGATCACAACAAACTGGAAGATTCTTCAAGAGATGGGAAACCAGATCACCTGACCTGCCTCTTGAGAAATTCGTATGCAGTTCAGGAAGCAACAGTTAGAACTGGACATGGAACAACTCACTGGTTCCACATGGGGAAAGGAGTACATCAAGGCTGTATATTGTCACCCTGCTTATTTAACTTATATATGCAGAGTACATCATGAGAAATGCTGAGCTGGATGAAACACAAGCTAGAATCAAGATTACTGGGAGAAATATCAGTAACCTCAGATATGCAGATGGCACCACCCTTATGGCAGAAAGCAAAGAACTAAAAACCTCTTGATGGCTGATTCGTGTCAATGTATGACAAAACCCACTGAAATGTTGTGAAGTAATTGGCCTCCAACTAATAAAATAAAATTTAAAAAAAAAAAAGATAATGAAAAAAAAAAAAAGTGAAAGAGGAGAGTGAAAAAGTTGGCTGAAAACTCAACATTCAGAAAACTAAGGTCATGGCATCTGGTCCCATCACTTCATGGAAAATAGATGGGGAAACAGGGGCAGACTTTATTTTGGGGGGCTCCAACAGCACTGCAGAGGTGGAGACATTACTTTGTCAACTAAGGCCCATCTAGTCAAAGCTATAGTTTTTCCATTAGTCAAGTATGAATGTGAGAGTTGGACTATAAAGAAAGCTGAGTGCCAAAGAATCGATGCTTTTGAACTGTGGTGTTGGAGGGGACTCTTGAGAGTTCCTTGGGCTGCAAGGAGGTCCAACCCGTCCATCCTAAAGGAGATCAGTCCTGAGTGTTCATTGGAAGGGCTGATGTTGAAGTTAAAACTCCATTTCTTTCACCACCTGATGCAAAGAACTGACTCATTGGAAAAGACCCTGATGCTGGGAAAGATTGAAGTCAGGAGGAGAAGGGGATGACAGAGGATGAAATGGTTGGATGGCATCACCGACTCAAAGGACATGAGTTTAAGTGGACTCTGGGAGTTGGTGATGGACAGGGAGGCCTGGCGTGCTACAGTCCATAAGGTCCCAAAGAGTTGGACACAACTTGAGTAACTGAACTGAACTGACTGTAGTTGAAAGAAAGGAAATCTATTTTCATTAGATCCTTTAGCCCATGCACATAATCCTTCAGTAATCCTTCTGTAGTCACGTATTTTTATTGTCTACTGGAATTATGAAATAAGCTTTCATGTTACTCATTAAAATTCATGAATTAAAGCTACCTGTTTTTCAGTTTGGGGCTTCCCTGGTGGCTCATATAATAAAGAATTTGCCTTCTGGGTTAGGAAGATCCCTGGAGGAGGGCATGGCAACCCACTCCAGTATTCTTGCCTGGAGAATCCCACTACTTTGCCTTATTTATCTTCTTGAATCCCGTAAGTTTTCATAGGTAACTTATTTTTTTCTCCATTATTTCTCCATTTATATTTTTATGTTATTAAGCTTATTAAAAATGAGAAAGATACTTTTTCTAGATTATTTAGGTTAGTGTTTGCAAATAATTAGAAATCATTGACTACATTTTTTTTTCTTAACAGCAATATTACTGAGGCTTACTCCATATTTTTTTTCCTGGAACTCTTTTGTACATCTCCTTTATTTTACCTAAGTATTGTGTTACTATCAAGAAGGGCTATCAACAATGTTTTAATTAAGACATTAAACAAAATTATGTTGCATACATAGTCAAGCACAGGTAGTATCTTATTTACATATTCTAGATCACTGATCCTAATAGAAATAGTTCTAATTTCAAAGTCTATTATTGATTTTTTAAATACTGAATTGAACATATTTTGTGGCATTTCTTCAGGCAAATTATTTTCATGCAGCAGTTGTTCTGTGGCTTTATTTATTCCTTCTTCAATGTTATTCCTTTAAATAAAATTAGATCCACCTTATGACCAATATACTTTTATTACTGTCTAAATAAAATATTTTAACATTTTTTTTGTAAGATAGATCAACTGGCAATAAATTCCCTCAATTGTTGTTTATTGAAAAAAAATCTTTCTCATTCACTTTTAAAGGACAATTTCACTGAATATTGAATTCTACATTTTTTGTCTCTCTCTCTCAACTCACTAAATATTTCATTCCATCTCTTCTTGGCAGCATGTTTTCTCTGTTTCTCAGTAGGTAACAAAATCTTTCTCTGACTTTCTCTGAAAAAGATTTTCTCTTTGCTTTTTGTTTCCTGCCATTTGCATATGATGTGCCTCCGTGCAGCTTGTTGCTATCTGTTCAGCTCAGTGTTCTCTGAGTTTCCTGAATTTGTGTTTTGATGTTTGTCGTTAATTTGAAAAGTTCTTGGTCATTATTTTTTTTTTTGTTGGCCATTATACTTCATTAATACTTGTATTATCACTTCAGATATTTTTTTTTTCTATTTTCTCTTTTAGCATTCTAGGTATGTATATGTTACATCTTTTAAAAATTGCCCCAAAGTTCTTGGATGTCCTGCTATGTTTAGTCTTTTTTTTTCTGATACATTTTTACCCTTTAGGAAGCTTCTATTGACTTTTTTTCATGCTCACTGATTCTTTCCTCACCTGTGTCCGGTCTGCTAATGAGTCCCTGGAAGTAAAGCATTCTGTTTTGGTTTGGGTTTTTTTGTTATTTTCTAACTTTTTTTTTTTAATTCCTTCTTAGGGTTTCTGTTTCTCAATTTATATAACCTAAATTTATTGAATTTTATGCACTTTTCCATTAGAATACTTCTAATAATCACAGTAATTTTAAATGTCCTGTTTGAGAATGCTACATGTATGCCATATCTGGCTGTACTTCTGATACTTTCTTTGTCTCCTAAGACTGTGAGTTGTTTCTTTCACTAACCTTTTGGTGTATGTAGTAATGTTTTGTTGTTTAAAGCTAGATATGTTTTATCAGGTAACAGAAACGGAGGTGAATAATGATGTGTGGTAATCCAGATGGGAGTTGAACTTTGTTTACTGTAGCTGTAGGCATCAGAGACCTCTAGTAATTTTATTTTTGTTTCTCCTTCTGACTTTGAACTTCTATTTATATTCCTCCTCAAAGAGAATCTGTGTCATGCAACTCTCTCAGTAGTAATGCATTACTGTTACACTGGAGTCCTATTGATGTGATAGTCAGCTTTAGGGAACCCTTCTATAACCTTACAATTTAATACCTGTCTTTAAATGAGCTTCTGTTTTTGCCCTGCAACTTTCACAAGTGTTTCTTCTTGCATGGTCTCTCAGTTCCTAACCCATTGGATAAGACAGGGAGGCTAGAGGAAACCAGAGTGAGAAGATTGTCTTTATCCCGTGGCAGCGGGACAAGGCTCTGGTAGTCTTTCCCCCTGGAGAGTAGCCCTTTGCTAAAAAGAAAGTTCTGGGCTTATTTTACAAAGATTAGTTTCCCCTCACCTCTCAGGCTCATGAGGGAATCTGTTTTCAAATATTCACAGAGATAAACTGGTGGGATTCCTGGCAAAAGTATGGGGGTCCCTCTAAGAGTACAGCCCCCAGGAGTTTCTCACTCTTGTTGTTCAATCTCTAAGTCACGTCCAACTCTTTGTAACCCCATGAACTGCAGTGTACCAAGCTTCCCTGTCCCTCACTGTCTCCCTGAGTCAAGAGTTTTCTCCAGTACCACAGTTTGAAAGCATCAATTATTTGGCACTCAGACTTCTTTATGGTCCAACACTCACATCTATGCATGAATACTGAAGTGATATTGAAGCCCAAGGAAATTAAGACTGACACTGTTTCCATTTTTCCCCATCTATGTGCCATGAAGTGCTGGGACTGGATGCCATTATCTTCATTTTACAAATGTTGAGTTTCAAGCCAGCTTTTTCACTCCTCTCTTTCACTTTCATCAAGAGGCTCTTCCAGTTCCTCTTTGCTTTCTGTCAATAAATTGGTGTCATCTGCATATCTGAAGTTATTGATATTTCTCCTGGCAATCTTGATTCCAGTTTGGGATTTATCCAGTCCAGCATGATATACTTTGCATATATGTTAAATAAGCCGGGTGACAATATAGCCTTTCTCTTAGCCCTAACAATACTCAGCCTCTAGCAATTAGTCAAAATAAGCATTTAATTCTTCCTCCCAGTTTATGCCTCCAGAAGTTTTCACTCTAGGTAAGCAGATCTCAGCTGTGACTCTCTGATTTCTTTTGCAACATATGTCAGTGTGACTATCTGCCCTATAACTTCAGTTCTCTAATGAATGCAATAAAATGCATTGATTTTTAGTTTGCCCAGCTTTTGTGGATGTGTGTGATTACAAGGATGGAAATGACTTCCACACTCCTTACATGGAGTTATTATGATTTTTAGCAATGCACTTTTATTCAAAATAACATCAATTCATTTGCTCAGCAAAGATTTATTGAGCGCCTATTCTACACCAGGCTCTGCGCTAAGTGTAGCAGCCATAAAGAGAAGCCAATCAGAATGCGTCTTTGAAATCCCTTTCCACCGGTAAAAGACAAGCTGATTTTTGCTGTCCTAATTACTAGAAAGAATGCCAAGATTCTCTAAAATAAAAGCTGTCTTTTTCCATTTCTGTATGGGTGTCACACTGTCAGATGTGTAAATTATATGCAGAGGTATTTGTTTCTTCCTCCTGGTGTCAAGCTGTTGAGTGTGATTTGTACTTCCTGCCGCTGTGCTTCAGGCAAAGGAGGAGGTGACAACTAAGATTTGAAGAATTAGACTAATTGCAGTAAACACCCAAGGTTTTCAAGGAATGTGCAAATATAGAAAATCAATTTTATAGTATTATTAGCCAATTTTATAGTGTGTAATAATATATTTATGAAGCTTCAGCCTTAAAAATAGGAATAAAGATGATGAACATAAACAAAAATAAAATCAAAGTAGGCTCTATGCCCAGAAATCCAAAGCAATAAACTCAGTGCAGTAGGGAAATATTGCTAAAAAAAAAAAAAAAAGTTTTCATACACACACAGAAAAAAACACTTTGAAAATAACTTCTCCCAAATTTGAAAGAGTTAAACATCTTAGCTATGGGAGGAAACCAAGAGTTTTCCACAAAACCATATAAAATGTCTATATGAGCCCTTAGATTTGAGAATTATGAGTCTGATGATCAGAAATGACATCTTACTTGTTAGAGCTCAAGATCTCAACTGGAATTAGATCTCCTGACTGCCTGTTTGTGGTTTCATCTGCAGACAAGAACTATATCTATAGTTTGTTGTTCTTCATAAGCAAGTCTTAAACACACTTAATTAGTAGGAGTTAAAAAGACAAAATAAGCTGCAAAAAATAAATGCATCAATATAAATAAATAACATAGATTTGTAACAGTGATATATATGGTACAGAAATGAACTAATATATAGGTGCCTCGTTTTATCATTGTATTTTTTTCATATTTAAAATAAAAATGTTTGGTAAATTTTCTACCAATGTATGTCTCCATTATCTGCCTGCCAAGCAGGAGACATATGTTCAATCCCTGAGTTACGAAGATCCCCTGGAGAAGGAAAGGGCGACCCACTCCAGTATTCTTGCCTGGGAAATCTCATGGACAGAGTAGCCTGGCGGGCTACAGTCCATGGGGTCTCAAAGAGTGGGACATGACTTAGTGACTTAAACAACAACAATAAAATGTCTCCATTAGGTCAAGAAAAAAATGTTTAATTCTGGATACTGAAATAAAAGCAATTCAAAAAACAGTAAATTCTTTTTTCTCTCCATCAAACATGTTAGATGTAATTTTTCATGAAATTAGTTGTGGTTTGATTCATGGACTGCTAGTAGCTATTGATAAATAGCTTTGAATCAATATGGACTTTGACTGCACTCCAGTCAGCACTGGCCTATCAACTTTTCAAAATACCAGAGATAGAAACACAAAGCATGCTTGACCAATCAACACTGACTTTTGGAACTGAAATACAATAACATCACTGTTAAATTCTGTGATTGTTCTTTTTCATTTTAAACATTATTTGGCATCTTGTCTTTAAAGAGATTTTATTTGTATTTCTGCTTCTAAAATGGCAAAGTCTTTGGTGTGGTAAAGAATGTCCAGTTATTCTTCAAACTGTTAGGTGCACATTAAAACAGTTTTAAAAAATCTCTCACAATTTTTTCTCTTTAACTATGAAGTCTGTACTTCCGTATATTTGAATATAATGGAAAAGTATGGTCTTATGTAGGCCATGAAGGTAATCCAAATTAAGCATGCACGTGCCAGCAGTGGGGAAAACATGGAGAGGCAGAGGATAGTGTAGATAAACCAAAGAAAACCAACAAGGCATGAGGGAAGAAGAGGCTGATTATGGACTTAGAGAATAGATAGGAACCTAGATAGTCAATCAAGAGAGGAGGATTATAACAAGTAAATGGACCCAGGGAATCTCTGTAAACAAGATGTATGTGAATAACTAGTGGCTGGAGGAGTGGAAATAGAGATGTTTCAGAGATTTGCATTAGAGGAAATTGACAGGAAGGAGCAGAATATATGTTTATCTATGTCTCCTAGGACATTCCTTCTCAGACTTTGAAGTACATACAAATAACCTGGGGATCTTGTTAAAATGCATATTTGAAATCTCTATGCATATTTTGAAAAATGCATATTTTCAGTCCAGAAGCCTGGGATCCTCTAACAAGGTCCCAAGTGATGTCTATGGTGTTGGTGTATGGACCACACTTTGTATAGCAAGATTCTAGAACATTCATTTTATTTTAGCTCTGGCAATATGAAGAAATTTCTAGTTACTGAGCTGAGTTAGTTATTATAATTCATTTAATAGTATAAATAGTATTAGAAGCCAAAATTTGAGCTGAATACATTCATAAAGTATTGAGATACTGCTGCTAATTTTAACAAGAAAACTGATATGAAGTATCCTAGATACCTAGATTTTTCCCTATTTGAATTTGAAAGTTTTTGTTTATGCAGTAGTATTTAGTTTTGTATAGTCACCCAGGGAATCACCCACCCAATTATACAGGAAAAGTAGTTGCTGTGAGGATGAATGGTTAGCTAGTGTTCTGTATCTTACTGTATCCAGTTGGCTAGATCATAGTAGGATTTGTTTTCTTCAGTCTAAAGAGCAAATGGTTTGACTTAAATAGTTTCATTTCATTGTAGACAACAATGCTTTTTTAAAAAACTTCATTTAGAAATGTGCCAGTGTTCTGACATAAGGCATTTATTTAAGTAAGTGATATTTTGGAATAGGGCTTTTTGAAACAAAAGAAGTACACTCAGCATCTTCACTGAAGGTAAGAAATTTAAGGTTTAAAAAATGTGAGTTAAGTTGGTCAAAAGTTTAACAACAATATTCTTCTTTCTGAATTGTTCAGTTGTTCAGTCACTAAGTTGTGTTCAGTTCTTTGTGAACTCATGGACTGCAGTATGTCAGACTTCCCTGACCTTCACTATCTCCCAGAGTTTGTTCAAACTTATGTCCATTGAGTTGACAAAGCCATCCAACCATCTCATCCTCTGTGGCCCACTTCTCCTCCTGCCCTCAATCTTACCCAACATCAGGGTCTTTTCTAATGAGTCAGTTCTTAACATCAGGTAGTAAAGTATTGGAGCTTAAGCTTCAGCATCAGTCCTTCCAGGGAATATCCAGGGTTGATTTCCTTTAGGATTGACTGGTTTGATCTCCTTGCTGTCCAAGGGACTTTCAGGTCTTCTCTAGCACCACAATTTGAAAGCATCAATTCTTCAGCACTCAACCTTCTTTATGGTCCATATAAACTCTCGTATCTGTACATGACTACTGGAAAAACTATAGCCTTAACTATACAGACCTTTGCTGGCAAAATGATGTCTCTGCTTTTTAATATGCTGTCTAGGTTTGCTATAGCTTTTCTTCCAAGAAGCAAGTATCTTTTAATTTTGTGGCTGCAGTCAGTATCTGTAGTGATTTTAGAGCTCTAGAAAATAAAATCTGCCATATTTCCACTTTTTTCTCACCTGTTTGCCATGAAGTGATGGGACTAGATGCCATGGTCTTCATTTTTTTGAAAGTTAAGTTTTAAGCCAGCTTTTTCTGTCTTCTCTTTCACCCTCATCAAGAAGCTCTTTAGTTCCTCTTCACTTTCTGCCATTAGAGTGGTATCACCTGCATATCTGAAGTTATTGATATTTCTCCCAGTAATCTTGATTCCAGCTTGTTATTCATCCAGTACAGCATTTCACATGATATACTCTGCATATAAGAAATAATCAGGGTGAAAATATAGAGCCGTGATGTATTACTTTTCCAGTTTTGAACCGTGAACTCTTGTTCCATGTCCAGTTCTAACTGTTGCTTACTGACCTGCATAGAGATTTCTCAAGAGGCAGGTCAGATGGTCTGCTATTCCCATCTCTTTCAGAATTTTCCACAGTTTACTGTGATCCACACAGTCAAAGTCTTTGGTATAGTCAATAAAGCAGAAATAAATGTTTTTTTCTGGAACTCTCTTGCTTTTTCAATGATCTAGCAGATGTTGGCTTGAATAAATTTTTATTGAATAATATGCCACATTTTTTTAATCCATGCATCTATCAAAAAGAGATTATTTCCAAATCTTGGCAATTGTAAATAATGTTGCAATGAACATGAAAGTGTAGATATCTCTTCAGGATACTTATTTTCTTTCCTTTGATATATATATACACAGAAGTGAAATTGCTGAATTATATGATAGTTCTATTTTTTAAATATTTGAGAAACCTCCATACTGCTTTCCATATGACTATACTAGTTTGCTTTCTTGTCAAAAGTATAAAATAGTTCCCTTTTCTCTATCCTCATCAACATTGATCATCTTTTGCATTTTTGATAATTGCCATTTGAACAGGTATGGAATGACATCTCATTGTGGTTTTGATTCATATTTCCCTGATGATCAGTGATGTTGAGAATCTTTTAATGTAACTGCTGGCCATTTGTATACCATCTTTGGAAAAATTTCTGTTTAGTTCCTTTGCTCATTTTTTTTAATTGTTGAGATTGTTTATTTGCTATCAAGTTATGTGTGTTCCTTACATATTTTAAATATTAACCCCTTATCAGATAGCGGGTTTGCAAATATTTCCTCCATTGCCATAGGTTACCTTTTTGTTTTGCTGATTGATACCTTTGCTCTGCAGAAGCTTTCCAGGTTCATGTGGTCCTACTTGTTTGTTTTTGCTTTTCTTGCCTTGTGCTTTTAGTATCATGTCTAAAACATCACTAACAAGACCACCATTAAGGAGCTTTTTCCATGTTTTCTTCCAGTAATTTCATGGTTACAGGTCTTCCATTTAAGTCTTTAACCCATTTCAAGTAAACTTTCTTGAGTTTTGTAAGATAGGAATCCAATTTTCATTCTTTTGCATGTGAATATCCAATTTTCTGAACACCATTTATTGAAGAGATTATGCTATCCACATTGTGTGTTCTTGGCATCTGGGTTAAATTTAATTGACTGGAAACACATGGGTTTATTTCTAGGAACTATATACTTTTCCACTAGTCTATGTGTCTGCTTTCATGCTATACTGTATTTTTGATTACTCTAGCTTTGTAATATAGTTGGAAATAGGGAAGTGTAATGCCTCCAATTTTGTTATTTTGTCTCAAGACTATTTTGGCCAGTTGGGGGCCTTTTGTGGTTCTATGTGAAATTTATCATGTGTGTTCTTAAAACAATTAGGATTTTAAAATAATACTCTACAGTAAGGTGAGGTCTCCATAATAAAACAAAAAAAAAATCAAAAAATAAACAAAAAACAGAAGTTAGAAAATGAGGCAGGAGATGTTTTTATTTACATAGAAACTTAAAATATGCTTATTTCAAGAGACACTATAATGTTTAAATCAAATGAGAATGCGATAATATTTGCAAATCATTTAAGAGAAGGGGTTGATATCAATAACATATTCATTTTCTATAGGTAAATGATACCAATGAATAGACCTCACATTAGGCAAAGAACACTCCAGCCAATTTAGAAATAGTAGATACCAATAACTACACGAAATGTATCCAACCCCTCTAGTAGTAATGAAAATACTAATTTTAAAATAATAGTATTTCCTCATTAGATTGGCAAAAGTTAGAATATTGATACATTCAATACTGGTAACAGTAAAATTATATTAATTATTTTATCCACCATTAGCAAGCACATAATTAAATTCTTTGTTAAATATTTCACATCAGGTCGTTTAGTCGCTCAGTCATGTCTGACTCGTTGAGACCCCATGGTCCACCAGACTCCTCTGTCTGTGGGAATTCTCCGGGTAAGAATACTACAGTGGGTTGCCAGTTCCTCCTCCAGGGAATCTTCCCAACCCAGGAACTGAACCCAGGTTTCCCACATTGCAGGCAGATTCTTTACCCTGTGAGCCACTAGGGACGCTCGTTAAATAATTAGGCATCACTTATTACAGTTTAGGGGATTCCCAGATGGTACTAGTGGTAAAGAATTCACCTGCCAATGCAGAAGACACAAGAGACATGGGTTCGACCATTAAAGTTTAAAATAATTATAATTTGAATTTATCCACCTCACTTTCACACTCTACCCAATTTTTAAGAAAATTCTGGCTGCTCTACCTTTAAAATACATCCTCAGTACACGAGTACTTACTAGTGTGTGCATGCATTAAGTGCGTGACTTACTTCAGTCATGTCCAACTCTTTGTGATCCTATGAACTGTAGCCCACCAGGCTCCTCTGTCTATGGGAATCTGCAGGCAAGAATACTGGAGTGGGTTGTCGTGCCCTCCTCCAGCGGATCTTCCTGACCCAGGGATTGAACCTGCTTCTCTTGGGTCTCCTGCATTGGCAGGTGGATTCTTTGCCACTAGTGCCACTGGAGAAGCCCCAGTACTTAGTAATGCCTAGTCCTAGTCCTACATATCATAACCTCTAGGTTGAACTAACACAGTAGCCTCCTAAAAATCCCCTACATCCAACCTGTCTCCCTGTAGTATGTTCTTCTCAGAACAAATCAGATCATGTTACCTTCCCCTCCTCCCCACTACACTACTTTACCCTGCCTTCCCACAGTTCTTAATCCCCCTTTAAAACTTGCCTATTTCTTTCTTTCACACTTAATTGTAAGATCTAATTGTCTTTGCCATGGAACACAAAATCTTACATGATCTTACAAGTTACCCTTTGTAATTTTCTGAATTCATCTTTTAACCACTCTCTTCTGCTTCCTCACTGAAGTTCAGCCTCACTCTTTGGCTGTGCCTCAAACCAGTTTCCTCATTCTACTTTTTACATTTGCTTTTACTTTTGTCTGAAATCTTTACTTCTGTCTGTGGCATGACTGTTTGCCAGTAGTCACTGAATACTATACCTAAATATTGCTTCCTCAGACTTTTCCCACCATACTATCTGAAATAGCAATCCTGCACCCTGTCAGAGGTGCTTTACTTGGCTTTCTTTTTAAAATTTTCACAGTAGTTACTACAACCTGCCATTATATTCTGTGTTTATTTGCATGCATGTTTCTTGACTCTCTCCTCTAATTGTAGATAAGTTTCAAGAGAACACTTCTTTATCACTGCATCTTGAATGCCTGCAATTATGCCTGGCACATGCTAGGCACTCAGTAAATATTGTTCAAATAAAGAAAGAATATATAAATGGATAGTATTTAAATATGCAAATCCACTGCTAGGACTCTCTTATTTAAAGAAGACAAAGTTACACAAAGCTATTCATACATCTATTTTCTTAGCTACTTTGAAATAACAAACTTCAGAAAAAATCCATGGATATAAAAATTGAATCATTGAAGGTTCACCAGGCAGCCAGTAAGAAAAAATGAGCTAGATTTTTATGTAGAGATCTGAACAGGTATCAATAATACATTGTTAACTCGAAAAAACAGATAGCATACATACTCTTTAATTACATATATATTATGTATGCTGTCTATCATACCTGAGGTCTTTAAAAATTTTTGTACAAAAATGTTTAATTCTTTTTAGCCCAACATATCGCCAAAGTATTTTGTCATTGAATCATTTTGTCTGAATATTATATTAACTTCGTAAGGAAAATGATTGAAAAGAGAGCAATGGTTATATGATTTTGTATTTCATTGCAACATGATTTTCCATCTCTAGAATTCAAATTTAGAAGTACATACCAAAAAGTAAAGGCAGTGAGATCCATATGTTGATATACTATTAAATATACATGTAATTTTCTCTCATTATCATTGTGGAAGGCTTTAGTTTGTTATCCAAAGTGGGCAATTTCAATGTTATTACATATTATTTCCAGAGAAATCAAAATAACAAGAGAAAAATAGAATTAAAATTGACTAATTAGGTCACAGAATTTGATAGCTTCTGCTTACTTGACCCCTTTACCTTTCTCATTCCTTTCTGTTTAACTTTTGGTCAGTATTTGGCAGCTAGCCTATCCACCAAACCCAGGAATTAATAAAATACACATGGTGGACTTGTTTGTTGCGGCATTTCAAAAGAACTGGCTTTCAAAGCTATAAGGACATTCCCTACCAGAAAGTTTACATTTTCTTAAGAAAAGTTGACTTACCAAGAGTTTTTATGAAATGCACAAGATGTAAAAAGGAAATCTTATCATGGAAGATGACCACAGTTAAAACTCATTTTAAATGAACATGAGATATCATTTCACCTGCCAAGTAAGTAGTATTACCTTTTTAAATTAGAGCTAACCATGTTAGAATCAATCTCTTTTCCACCAGCCAAACAATTTGCGCAGTTCAAAATGGCATGCTGTATCTTCTAAAACTGTTTTTAAATTTTAACACATTTCCCCTGTAAAACTTTCTTGCTCTAACTTTATTGGTACTCAACAATTCTAGAATATTTTTTGAATTTGATCATTCCTTGTATTTCTTTACAGATTATTCCATTTTAAAACCCTGTTTGATATAAATAAGATTTCATAACATGACAGACAAATGGTACTCACTAGGGGTAGAATTGGTATTTTTAGATCAACAGGAAAGTAGCAAGACTTAATCAATTAAATGCCCCCCAAAAAAACCAAATTAATGGTTTTATGACTCAGATCCTATATTTAGTAGGTAACAGCTCTGCTATAAGAAGACCACTGCATCACACCCACAGTAACTCTGGTCACTTCTTTATTTGCTAGAGCTAAAAATATGTGGTAAGATTTCTGGGCAGGGAGAATGCCAATTGATATCTAGAACATGGGCACAGGAGAACAAGTCTCATTCTGTCAGTGGCTTGTTTTCTTGGTTCTTTAACTAGACCATGAATTCCTAAGGGTGAACAACCTATTTCATTCATCTCTAAACTCAATCAGCAATGTGCCTGACTTAGTATGTGAGTTGATGAGTGAATTAATTGCTATTTAAGATCATCCAAATTATTACAGCGCCTTGAAAATAAAGACTATGGTTAAGGAAGAAATGACAGTAATGTGTTGTGGCCCAAAATCAATGTTAATCATCCCTTATTAAAACTACATGGCTCCCTCAGTCCCATTTGAGTTTTAATAAGGTAAATATTCCTATTATTTATAATAAATGTATTCTACTTTTGACTGTCTATGGATAGGAAAGAATTTATGGCTATAGGTAAATAAAACTAAGAAGCAAAAAAGCAAATAAAAATAACTGCTTATTTGATTTGTCAAGGGGCATCTTAATAACCATTCTATTTTTTTTTTTTTTTTTTTAGCTTAAGCCCTCTGTATTTCTTTTGTTGATACTCCTGACCCAGCTTTTTGAGAAATGAGTGCTCATTTGGGAAGTTGATCTGTTGGAACTCTGTATTTTCTATCGTCCTAACATTCAAGACCTGCCACTCTATCACTTCAGTTCAGTTCAGTTCAGTCACTCAGTTGTGTCCGACTCTTTGCGACCCCATGAATCACAGCACGCCAGGCCTCCCTGTCCATCACCAACTCCCAGAGTTTACTCAAACCCATGTCCATCGAGTCGGTGATGCCATCCAGCCATCTCATCCTCTGTCGTCCCCTTCTCCTCCTGCCCCCAATCCCTCCCAGCATCAGGGTCTTTTCCAATGAGTCAACTCTTCACAGGAGGTGGCCAAAGTATTGGAGTTTCAGCTTCAGCATCAGACCTTCCAATGAACACCCAGGACTGATCTCCTTCAGAATGGACTGGTTGGATCTCCTTGCAGTCCAAGGAACTCTCAAGAGTCTTCCCCACGACCACAGTTCAAAAGCATCAATTTTTCGGTACTCAGCTTTCTTCCTAGTCCAACTCTAACATCCATACATGACCACCGGAAAAACCATAGCCTTGACCAGATGGACCTTTGTTGTCCATCTAAAGTAATGTCTCTGCTTTTTAATATGCTATCTAGGTTGGTCATAACTTTTCTTCCAAGGAGTAAGCGTCTTTTAATTTCATGGCTGCAATCACCAAAAAATAAAGTCTGACACTGCTTCCACTGTTTCCCCATCTATTTCCCATTAAGTGATAGGACCAGATGCCCTAATCTTAGTTTTCTGAATGTTGAGCTTTAAGCTAACTTTTTCACTCTCCTCTCTCACTTTCATCAAGAAACTTTTTAGTTCCTCTTCACTTTCTGCCAGAAGGGTGGTGTCATCTGCATATCTGAAGTTATTGATATTTCTCCTGGCAATCTTGATTCCAGCTTGTGCTTCTTCCAGCCCAGCATTTCTCATGATGTACTCTGCATATAAGAAAAACATCTATTTCTTCTTTATTGACTATGCCAAAGCCTTTGACTGTTTGGATCACAATAAACTGTGGAAAATTCTGAAAGAGATGGGAATACCAGACCACCTGACCCACCTCTTGAGAAACCTATATGCAGGTCAGGAAGCAGCAGTTAGAACTGGACATGGACCAACAGACTGGTTCCAGATAGGAAAAGGAGTATGTCAAGGCTGTATATTGTCACCCTGCTTATTTAACTTATATGCAGAGTACATCATGACAAACTCTATCACTTAGCTTCAAATAATTAGCATAACTTGGTATATTGAAAAGAGTCAGTCTGCACATCTCAGTACATACCACCAAGAGCATGTGGATGAGGAGAAAGGGGCAATGGTTGAGCACTGAGGCTTTTTGAACTCTGTAAAAGTATATGCAGCCATCCTCTGGTGTTAGTGAGGAAATTGGTTCCACTCCCCCACCACCACCACCAACTCCCATCCCAGACTCTAAACTCTGAGGATGCCAAAGCCCTTATATAAATGGCGTGATAGAGGCAGCCCTGCATATCCGCGTTTCCACAGGGTCAAATTGTATACATGGTTGATTGAATCTATCACTGTGGAACCTGAGAATATAGAGGGGTGATTGTATAAATGTTCTATTTTTACCTCGGAAAGTAAGTCTGTCGTTCTTTATTATCCCTACAGTGAATCTTGGGACCACCCCAAACTGGAAACATTTTTACCTTATTGTCTGTGCTGCCAATGTTACTTGATCCTAAAGTTCCTTAAAAAAAAAAAAAAAAAAAATGAACATATAGGCAAATTCTAGGATCAAATACAATCTTCCATCTATGAAAATTTATCCACAGTTGTCTTAAAAATCTAAGATTTAGAACTAAGATCAGTTGTACTGATTACTACAGGGTGGTGCTGCCCCTAGGCTTACAGCATGTATATGCTCCCATTCACCTTATTATACATATATCTTGGTCCACTGAGACTGCTATAGCAAAATGCTATAGACTGACTGGGCTTTGCTGGTGGCTCAATGGGTAAAGAATCTGTCTTCAACACAGGAGACTCGAATTTGATCCCTGGGTTGGGAAGATCCTCTGGAGGAGGGCATGGCAACCCACTTCAGTACTCTTGCCTAGAGAATCCCATGGATGGAGAAGCCTGGAGTGCTACAGACCATAGGGTCGCAAAGAGTCAGACATGAATGGAGCAACTGAGCATGTACAAATGCAAAGACCGGCTGCCTTTAACAATAGACATTTATCTGTGACAGTTTTGAAGTCTGGGAAGTATAAGACTGAGGTGCCAAAAGTTTCACTACTTAGTGAGAACCTATTTCCTGGCCTTTTCTCAGTGTGTGCTTACAGAGAGAGAAAGAACTTTTGTATCCCCTTCTTCTTATAAAGGCACTAATCCTATCATGTGGGTCCCACTTTTGTAACCTGATCTAAACCTAAATACCAATACTTTCCATAGACACTACATCCAATGCCATCATACCAGGGATTAGAGCTTCAGAAGTTTTAATTTTGAGGGCACACAAACATTGAACCCTTAGCAACATGCATTTAGACATACATACTCCTTTAGACACACTCACATTTATATCTATATTTCTATATCTACTTCTCTCTATTGATAACTGTATTTATGCTGTCAGTGATCCAAATCCAATACCATAGAGTTCATTCCATGTTTGTAACTATTCTTTGACAGTAAGAAATCAAATATACTTATTTGATCAACACTCTCCTATATATGGACCAGTCACCTGCTCCTACCTCTGTTCTAACCCCCATGGATATTCTCTTCTCATCCTACTCTGAATCCAACACTTTAGACTGAGTATCCATGCCCACTGCCTTCTTACATGAACTCTCTGCTCACTCTGCTGGCCACTGACACCCTGCAACTCTTATTGCAAGGCTACTCTTATTGCCACCCCATTTTGACACTCCCCCTGCCCCGCTTTATCTGCCCTCCTAAACTGATTCTCTTTAACTTACTCAGCATTTACCGTCCCAGGTAGAATCATTGCCATCTTTGTCTTTATTCTGCCTTGGTTCTAACCTTGTGCATGTTGTGGAGGTCCCCTCAGATTCACAAGGATGCCTGCATTTCTCAGCCCATCTATTGCTTTTGGCCTGATTTGTTCATGGAGGGAAGTCCAGGGAAGGGGATGACAGAAGAGATGGAGGAAGTGGAGGTAGAGAAGAAAAAGGAATGTCAATAGACTTTTAAATGCACATCAATGTATGCTTATAAACAAAACAAAACTAAATAATTATGCCTGGCAATTGCTCTCACCACTTTAAAATTCCTAAAAGATTATACATTGTTGGAAGCAGTATGTCCCATTGAGTAATAAGGTCAGTGAACGCTTCGTTATAGATTTAGAAATTCAAAAACCACCAAGAAAAAGTACACACAAAGATTTTCAGCATAATGTTCATCTTTAAGTTCTATCTGGGTTCAATTTAAGAAGTTCTTAGTAATCATTTATATCATAAACCAGCATTCAACAAGAACTTGTTGAAAATAGTTTATGGGGAAAATATGTGGTCAGAAATAGGGATGTTACCAGGCTTATCAAAGGATCAGGATTGAGATTTAGAGTTGGTTGGAACAGTCATTAAGAATAGGGACTCTGCAGTCTAATGCTCTGGTTCAAGTCCTGGTGCAGACACTTATTAAACTGTATGATGTTAGACAAATTGATTAATATTTCTGTCTTTCAGTTCCATCCTCTATAAAATGAGAATCATAGCAGTGACCACTTTATTGACTTGTTGTGAGGATTAAGTGAGATTATTTTTCTAATTGGCTGACATTTCTCACACATATTATTGTCTACTTGTTTACTGTCACTTAGGGTAGAGATGGTGGCCACTTGTTAAGAGTCTGCTTATGTGAGAGAGAGAAGGCAGCCTGTCAGCCTGAAGTGAAATGCAATTTGATAGAAGAGGAAATTCTTTAGAAAGTTAGATCTATGAGTGTGATTAAACAGAAATCTGGAAGCTAGGTCAGAAGGAAAACTGTATTATAAGGGAAAGTTTAAATGACATTATAGTTTTGAGACAGGCATTATGTCTGTTCATTGCAGTAAACAAGTAAAAAGAAAAGAGGGAGTTTTATACTGGGTTTTCCAAGAGTATTGGAGATAAATATGTCCAGTACTGCACAATATTTGGCCCATATTAGCTAATGAAGCACAACAAAGAGGTAGCAGTAATGGCCTCCACCCTCTCCCCACAAAAGGGCAGAGGATATTGAGCCGTAACACAAAACTACACAGAATATGTTAGATTTGATGATTTGGTACTTCTGTGCTATTTGCCTATAAAAGAGAGCAAAGGAAAGCAGAATTTGCCATTCCAAAATATGTCTCTTTGACATAAGGATTATTTTGGGCTAATTATTTTTTTTTTAGGAAACTGCAGACACTGGAGGCACTCTAGAAAAGGAGTAAGAGTTACTCTTTCCTAAGAGATATTTACTTTTATGAAGGAAATAGCCATTTGTGAGATTGTCTCCCTTTCTGTGGGCTTCTCCAGTGGCTCAGAAATAAAGAGTTTCCCTGCAATGCAGGAGACTTGCAGGAGATATAGGTTTAATCCCTGGGTTAGGAAGATCTCCTGGAGTAGGTAATGGCAACCCACTCCAGGATTCTTGCCTGGGAAACCTCATGGACAGAGGAGCCTGGTGGGTTGCAGTCCATTGGGTCACAGACAGTTGGACAGGACTTAGTGACTCAACTGCAACAGCAACAACTGCCTTTCTGTGCCAGAAGTAGATGGATGACTAAGTCTCTAGAAACTTAGCAATGGCGAAGTCTACTGATTTAAAGCTGCTTAACAATACCCTGATTTACTGTATTTTTCCTGATAACATCCAACAACTGCCCTCCCTCACCCCCATACATCTGTTATCTTTAGCTGGGTATGTTCTATAGGGTGGTGGCTTGGGCCATTTCAAAGTGATTCAATTTTCCTGGTTGTCTCCCATGTATGCAGAAGCTATATGTAGCATTAAACCTCTATTTGTTTTTCTTTGTTAATATTTTTATTGCAGGGGCTGTCTCAGCCAAGAGCCAAAAAAGGGTAAAGTTAGTTTTCTTACCCCAATAGAGCAGTCAGACCAACTTCTCCCTTTCCAAATTATTAAAGCTTCATTGTAATTTATATGTTTTATTCTTTTGGGGTTAATAACTCTCCATTTCTAAATCCAAACAATAGGAATCTGTAAAGGGTGCAGGTGGATGACAAGTCTCCCAGTAGCATGGAAGTGTACAAGGTAGAGGTTGCTTATATTGTGAAACCTTTTAAAATCACCCTGATCTTCCATACACTTTTTTTTTTTATCTTCAGGAGACAGTCAGTATGTATTTGTTTAACTTGAGAGTGATTAGTCACACTGAAAGAAAATCTATCATCAAAACCAGGAACATGACTTAGGTTGTCAGGAGACAAAAAATATATTACTCAATAGGTTGTCCTTTTCATTCATTTCTACTAGGATTCAGGCTGTGATTTGCCAAGGGTCCCAATAACCATTATTCCCAATATGAAATAATGGTGTATCTAGCTACGATCAGATCTCCTGAAAATAATCTCTACTTTCAAGGGGTAGAGTTAGCAGCCAGGGTGTAGTAAATCAAATATAAAATGCTACTGGGAAAGTCATACATTTCAGCAAAGAAGAATTTAGCAGAGTGGATTGAATGTGTCTGTGTCTCAGAGAAAGAGGGAGCCGAATGAGGCAAACAGCATGGTTCCAGCATTCTTCAGCTGCTTCCTAGTATCTATAGAGGGTGAAAGTACTGGCAGTTACCCATCACAGAGTAGCACATCAACAGTGGATCTTATTATACACAAGAAATATTGAAAATATTGAAAATGTAATTACTGAGTATATTGTGTTTTTTAGTTGCTCAGTCTTGTCCAACTCTTTGTGACCTCCTGGACTATAGCCCGCCAGTCTCCTCTGTCCATTGGATTTCCCAGACAAGGATACTAGAGTGGGTTGCCATTTCTTACTCCAGGGAATCTTCACAGCCCAGGAATTGAACCCATGTCTCCTTCATTGGCAGGCAAATTCTTTACTGCTGTACCACCAGGGAAGCCCAATGGAGCACGTTGTAAGTACAGAAATGGGCCAGTCTTTATTGCGACGGGAGCCCTTATATTGAAAGCCCTTATATATCCATGTATTCAGAGGATTCACTCACAATTTGTTTTCTTTTTTTCAATACATCTTAAATTCTATTCTATACAATAAAATTACAGTAAGTGCTTAGAATTTCCATCACCCAATAAGGTTTAACATAGCATTTGAATTTTTACTTTTTATGTATATATATCAACAGTGTACTACATTTGCTTAAAGTTATATACTATATTTATCATTTTGCTGCTGTGACATGAATTCATCAAATTTCAGTTATTTATTTCTATTTATGTCACATGGTTGGGGCTATGAATCAAATATGATAGGTCTCCTCTATGTGTCCTTTAATTCCAGAATTGAGGAGTAATCCTTATTTGAAACATAATATTCCTATAGCTTAGGGAAATGAGTAAGTGGATTGGTGGCAAACATAATGGTTTAAAAGTCTCTGCTCAGATGTGGTACATGTCATGTCATACATTTCACTGTCTAAAACTTGGGTAAGCCCCAAACAATATCATGGAGACATAGACTCTTCCCCAAACAAAAGGCAAGTCATTAGACAAAAGATTGGAATGGATGAGTCTCTTGCAAAAAATGTTGGGAATATACAATGTATAATATATACTCAATATATACTTTAAATATCATTAGTGTTGGACTAACTAAAGGTTGTCATTTCTCAAAGTTCACAAATGGTGAAGCAGCTTGAATTAGTTTTCATATTGTAATCAGACTATGGGAACGGAACAGAAAGAATCAGTTGGTTAAATTAACCAAATAGACTTTACAGTTAGAAACTTTTTCATACATTAAAAAAAATATATGTATATATTAAGGTCTACCTTATAGGGTTGTTAAAAGAATTGAAATAAGAGAAACAAAATCCCAAAATATTTGATGCAGAGTACCATATACAGCAATAAATGTTATTTTCCATCTGATTTCTTACACAGAATCAAATGAATATTTCTAGTCTTCAAAATATTCAATGTAAATTAGATATATAGCGTGTAGCAAATAAAATACTTGAATACATTTTATTGAGCTATAACAGTGGAGATAGTCTGAAATTGTATCACAAGTTTTCAAAATTCATATATGCTATTTTTTTTTCTTGCATAAGAATAACAATGAAAAATAAAAGAGAAATAGGGAGAACAGAAGTCTAAAGACTAGGTTGAGTACGTTTCATGCCATATTATATAATTTAATGCTTTTTTTAATTAAAGGATTTAAGTTGCTGGGCAATAATTTTTAAAAATGCACTAAATCTAATATTATTGCTACTGAAAGCTTAAATAAATGAATACTGTAAAAATATTGAATTTAAACATATATATTTACTTCTGTATTTTTTTTCCAGTCCTCTTTAAATTATTTGCTTAAAAGAAATTCCTATCAAGATCTATTTAGGACTAGCATTTTTAAGTGTCTAAAACCAAAATGCTAAGATTTGTTCAATTGTTTATATTATTAACTATGTGGTGCACTTACTTTATCCCAAATGTCCCCACAATCTTTCCAAATTTTTTGGAAAAGAATCATATATAAAGAAAAAAAAGAAGTATTCTGGTCTTGGAAGTAATAAATTAAATCAGTATGCAAAGGATTATTTTATAGTATTTCATAAAGAACAGCGACCAAGACAGCCTTAATATTCCCATATGACTAAATTTTAGAGACAGACTTCTGCCTGACTATGAGCCCTTGACCACCCTTGTCCTGCAGCATTTACTTGCCACTGTAAATTCTTTCTCTATCGCTTTGAAGTGTAATTTTCTTTTTCCTCCAATGTCTTTGCCAGTTTTGTAGGAGAGGAGTATCTTTCTCCAGGACCTGGAAGCCATCCCTTCAAAATATAATCTTCAAGAAAAGATAGGACCCCTTTCCTTGGTCTCTGTGGGATGATAGAAGCTTGACTTAGATGAGAGCCAGTTAGCAAACACTGACGGCTTATTCACATTGATCAACTCCCCCACCTAAAGTCCTGCAGTACTTCCCCACTAGCTCATCCCTGTGCTTAAAATTCCTTCACGGTAAAGAGTCTGTCTGCAATGCGGGAGACCTGGATTTGATCCCTGGGCTGGGAAGATCCTTTGGAGAAGGAAATGGCAACCCACTCCAGTATTCTTGCCTGGAGAATTCCAGGCAAGAGCCTGGTGGGCTATAGTCCTTGGGGTCACAAAGAGTTGGACACGACCGAGTGACTAAATTTTGCTTCAAAATTGTTGAGACCAATCTCTCTCCCCTATTGCAATAATCTAGATGATATTTCAGTAGTCATGAAAAAACCTTGTTCTATCCTATGTAGTTTTTCTTTGATAACAGAAATAACTCCTTCCTGGACTAGATTAAATGCAGCCCTAATTAATGGCAGGAAAATATACAAGAATACTTTTTGAAGTTTTTAAACTCTTAATAGGGAAGTCACAAACTGAAATAGCTTTTAAGATCACCGAAAATGTCAGATGATATCTGCTCCATACTAAAACAAAACAAAAAGCACTTAAATTTTGGAGTCCTTATTAAAAAAAAATAAATAAAAACTTTGAAAGTGACATCATTTGCTTCAGAGTGACTCACATTTCATGAAGCAGCCAAAGAAATTAAATTTACTTGAAGCCACCCAAATGCTGCTTCACTGTATCAATGTGTGGCAGAAATAATACTATGGCACATAAATCCATTTTCTATTTTAGAAAGACAAGGCTTCTGTAATGAGCTGAAGTGCAGAGAGCAGCATTATCATATATTGTCATTGAAATATATTTCCCTGGTGGTTTTGCCCACAAAAGTATGAAATTGAGATGGAAAATAAAACAGGTAATACTGTAGACAGAAGGTTAGTGAGTATGCATTATCTAAAATGTGTGACTTGCTTAAACAAACAGTTAGTTTTCTGATTGATGGGAATTAAGATTAGATCTTTAGAAGTCCTAAATTTAAGGTGATGTAAGTCTGAAAGCATCAGAGATTCATATCAGCTTTACTGTTCCAATCTATTGACAAGATAAGATGCAATAAGTACTTGAAGATAAGATGAGTCTTGCTTTTGCTGGGAAAAAAAGAAAAAGAACTAAAGAAAGATCCTATATTTCAGGGTAGTGGAGTGGGAAGTGGACCAACCTCTCTCATTTCTATAAGAAAATTGAAAACTCTGTGATGCTGTCTAAATTGTTTTGATACTGTTGAGGAACCATTAGAATTGGTGAGACATGATCAGTACCCACTTTATATTTTTTCTTTCTTCCAGGAAAGTCAAAACAATGTACGTTTTATCCAAAGCCTAAATAAGTAAATTAAAAACAATTTTTTCCAGATGTTTTTAAAAGATACACCATTTTTAAATTTTTTCTTCAGCTTTTTGAAAATAAAAGATATCAAGTTTAGGGTCCTATTGGAGAGCTATTTTTAATGAAAAGATGAATTTTAGAAATAGAATAACTTTTTCAGTTTCTTAGTACTGATTAACTAAAAAGGCAATTGTTTCTCTATAAAAATCTATATATCACCTATATATCTCTCCATTCATTTATCTATGCACCTATCATATCTCAGTTAAATATCTATTATCTTTATATAGAAGATAGATACTTAATAGTTGGCATAGTGTCTGACTATGATACATATCTAACCTAACAGATATACACAGACACAACAAGAAATTATATTTCAACCTAAAATTTATTTTTACTTTGTCATTTATTCTGGCCAAATATAAAGATTTAGTATGTCTCAAAGAATATTGTGTTCATCTTCTCAAAAACTAGTAGGACAAAACTGAAAGGAATATGCCAAGAGAACCGTGAGCCATCCTGCAGCAGCAAAGCTGGGGTATTTCTTGCTATTGGCTATGCGCTCACCGACTGGGTAGACTTCCTCTTGGAAAACATGTACAACAGGTCTTAGATCACACACTTTCATTAGAAAAATAACGTTGTTTTGATAGCTTATGGTGGACGATGTTGGATTCATGATCTCTGAAGAAGAAGATTTAGCTTCGGGACCAGAGACCAGGCTTGACCACTCAGGGCTCTTGTGTGGCAGAAATTTATTTACAGTGAAAAGAGACAGAGAGAGCTTCTGACACAGATGTCAGACTGGTGGAGAGTGACCCAGTCTTAGCAAAAGAGCTATATACTTTTTTAATTGGTTATTACAATAAGTCAAAAGAATGTCTCAAGGTTCTAAAGATCTCACCAGACCCGCTCCCCTAGTTTACACTTTAAGATAACAGTCAGAAGGTCTTCAGGGAGGAGAACCTGTCTCCAAGCAGGATACATTGCTGTTATAGAATCCTTAGTACAGAGTTTAAACTGAGTTGTTGTATTGTATCATCATCAGTTCTGGGCTTAAAGAAAAAGTTTTCTGTGAATAAGACTAAGGAATGTAGAGGAAAAAAAAAAAGTTTGTCCTTTTTTCCTCTTTGAGAATTCCAGACTCTATCTGCTCTTCAAGAACCTCCTGAGGGACCCAGGACTTCTTATCAACCTACCTAGAAATTGACTCTCTCAGTTTCTGACAAAAGAAAAGAATACATGAATATTATGTTGGCTTCCCTGATGGTTCAGACTCCAAAGAATCTGCCAGCAATGCAGGAGACACAGGTTTGACTCCTGGGTCAGTTAGATCCCCTGGAGGAGGAAATGGCTGCCCACTCCAGTATTCTTGCCTAGAGAAGTCCATGGATACGGGAGCCTGGTGGGCTACAGTCCATGGAGCCTTGAAGAGTCAGACATGACTGAGTGACTAACACTTTGACTTCACTTAGTCTTCATATCTTCATGAGAACTGAAGATGAACATCTTTAGGTACTCTAAGAAAGAACCTTGTAATAATTTATCATTTCTATTTTAAAAAATTAAGTATATTATCTTAAAGGAATGAGGCAATATTCAGATTATTTCTGTAAATCATGACCATTAATAAATATCTCTTCTTTTTTTTCAATTGGTCTTTACACAAGGGTCATATCTCCTTGAACTTTATGCAAGAGGGCTAGGATTTAACTTTTCTTAGAGTAATTACTAAGTTGTTAAGTGAAGAACACTTAAGTAGAAAATAACAGAAAATAACAGAAACTATGTTTTTAAAACCAAAACAAAATCTGTTGTTGTTCAGTTGCTCAGTTGTTTCCGACTCTTTGTGACCACATGGATGCAGCACACCAGGCTTCCTTGTCCATCACCAACTCCCGGACATTGCTCAAATTCATGCCCATCAAGTCAGTGATACCATCCAACCATCTCATCCTCTGTCATCCCCTTCTCCCACCTTCAATCTCTCTCAGCATCAGGCTCTTTTCCAGTGAGTTGGCTTTTCACATCAGGTGGCCAAAGTATTGGAACTTCAACTGTAGCACCAGTCTTCCAATGGGTATTTGTCATTTCCAGGTTATAGGAAGGAGTATCTTTAGTTTTAATTAGGCAACTCCAGATGGACTCCTGGATGGCTCTTGGGTGAGGGCTGGTCACAGGGAAAACCAAGCTGTAATTAGAGACTTGGAATTTTTAGTCCCCCTCCACCATTTTCTTGAAAAGGGAGACGGGCAGAAATTTGAGTTAATGATCAATCACACATATGTGATGAAGCCTCTACAAAATTCCAAAAGTGTGTGAACTTCTGTAACCCTCATATCTCTTTCATCTTGCCTCTCACCTGATATCATTTATAATATTATTTAATAAACTAGTAAGTGTGTTTCTCTGAGTTCTGGGAACCACTCTAACAAATTAATAGAATCCAAGGTCATGGAATGGCAAATTTAACTCAAATGACCATTATATCTACAACTAAGGGCAAGAATCCCTTAGAAGAAATGGAATAACGTCTTAATCAACAAAAGAGTCTGAAAGGAAGTCCTTGGCTGCAGTCTCAAAAACTACAGAATGATTTCTGTTCATTTCTAAGGCAAATCATTCAATATCAAAATCGTCCAAGTCTATTCCCCAACCAGTAATGCGGAAGAAGTGAAGTTGAACGGTTCTATGAAGACCTACAAGACCTTCTAGAGCTAACACCCAAAAAAGATGTTGTTTTCATTACAGGGGACTGGAATGCAAAAGTAGGAAGTCAAGAGATACCTGGAGTAAAAGGCAAATTTTGCCTTGGAGTACAAGATGAAGCAGGGCAAAGGCTAATGGAGTTTTGCCCAGAGAATGCACTAGTCATAGAAAACATCCTCTTCCAACAACACAAGAGAACACTCTACACATGGACATCACCAGATGGTCAATACTGAAATCAAATTTATTATATTGTTTGCAGTCAAAGATGGAGAAGCCCTATAGAGTCAACAAAAACAAGACTGCGAGCTGACTGTAGCTCAGATCATGAACTCCATATCACCAAATTCAGACTTAAATTGAAGAAAGGAGGGAAAAGCACTAGACCATCTAGGTATTACCTAAATCAAACACCTTGCAATTATAGAATGAAGTGACAAATAGATTCAAGGGATTAGATCTGATAAAGTCCCTGAAGAACTTTGGATGGAGTTTAGTAATATTATACAGGAGGAAGTGTCAACAACATCCTAAAGAAAAAGAAATGCAAAAGGAAAAATGATTGTCTGAGGAGGACTTACAAATAGCTGAGAAAAGAAGAGAAGCAAAAGGCAAAGGAGAAAAGGAAAGATATACCCATTTGAATGCAGAGTTCCACAGAACAGATAGGAGAGATAAGAAAGCCTTCCTCAGTGATCAATGCAAAGAAATGGAGGAAAACAATAGAATGGGAAAGACTAGAGATCTCTTCAAGAAAATCAGAGATACCAAGGGAAAATTTCATGCAAAGATGAGCACAATAAAGGACATATATGGTACAGACCTAACAGAAGCAGAAGATATGAAGAAGAGGTGACAAGAATACACAGAAGAACTATACAAAAGAGATTTTCATGAACCAGATAACCACAATGGTGTGATCACTTACCTAGACCCAGACACACTGGAATGAGAAGTCAAGTGGGCCTTAGGAAGCATTACTATGAACAAAGCTAGTGAAAGTGATGGAATTCCAGTTGAGCTACTTCAAATCCTAAAAGATGATGCTATTAAAGTGCTGCACTCAATATGCCAGAAAATTTAGAAAAAGCAGCAGTGATCATAGGACTGGAAAAGGTCAGTTTTCACTCCAATCCCAAAGAAAGGCAATGCCAAAGAATGTTCAAACTACCACACAATTGCACCCAGCTCACACACTAGCAAAGTAATCCTCAAAATTCTCCAAGCAAGGCTTCAAATGTACATGAACTGTAAACTTCCAGATGTTCAAGCTGAATTTAGAAAAGAGTCTCAAAGTGTCTGACATGACTGAGCAATTGAACTGAACTGAACACAGTCAAAGGCTTTGGTATAGTCAATAAAGCAAAACTAGATGTTTTTTTCTGGAACTCTCTTGCTTTTTTGATGATCCAGTGGATGTTGGCAATTTGATCTCTTGTTCCTCTGCCTTTTCTAAAACCAGCTTGAACATCTGGAAGCTCACGGTTCACATATTGCTGAAGCCTGGCTTGGAGAATTTTGAGCATTACTTTACTAGCATGTGAAATGAGTGCAATTTTGTGATAGTTTGAGCATTCTTTGGCACTGCTTTTCTTTGGGATTTGACTGTGTGGATCACAAAAAACTGTGAGAGTTCATGAGATGGAAATAACCAAACCACCTGACCTACCTCCTGAGAATTCTGTTTGCAGGTCAAGAAGCAACAGTTATAATCAGACATGGAATTACAGACTGGTTCCAATTTGGGAAAGGAGTATGTCAAGGCTGTATATTGTCACCTTTCTTATTTAACTTATATGCAGAATACATCATGAGAAATGCCAGGCTGGATGAACCACAAGCTGGAATCGAGATTGCCAGGAGAAATATGTATAACCTCAGATATTGATGGCACCATACTTATGGCAGAAAGCAAAGAAGAACTAAAGAGCTCATTGAAACTGAAAGAGGAGAGTGAAAAAGTTGGCTTAAAATTCAACATTCAGAAAACTAAGATCATGGAATCCAGTCCCATCACTTCATGGCAAATAGATGGGGAAACAATGGAAACAGTAAGAGACCTTATATACTTGGGCTCTAAAATCACTGCACATGGTGACTGCAGCCGTGAAATTAAAAGACACTTGCTCCTTGGTGAAAAGTTATGACCAACCTAGACAGCATATTAAAAAACAGAGACATTACTTTGCCAACAAAGGTCCATCCAGTCAAAGCCATGGTTTTTCCAGTAGTCATGTATGGATGTGAGAGTCGGACTGTAAAGAAAACTGAGTGCCAAAAAAGTATGCTTTTGAACTGTGGTTCTGAGGGTCCCTAGGACAGCAAGGAGATCAAGCCAGTCCATCCTAAAGGAAATCAGTCCTGAATATTCATTGGAAGGACTGATGCTGAAGCTGGAACTCCAATACTTTGACCACCTGATATAAAGAACTGACTCACTGGTAAAGACCCTGATGCTGGGAAAGATTGAAAGCATGAGGTGAAGGGGACGACAGAGGATGAGGTGGTTGAATGGCATCATCGTCTTGATGGACATGAGTTTGAGCAAGGTCTGGGAGTTGACTATGGACAGGGAAGCCTGGCGTGCTGCATCCATGGTGTCACAAAGTGTAGGATACAACTGAGAGACCAAACTGAACTGACTGAAGGTCCTTGAAATCTCTGATCTTTAGCTAACTGGTCAGAAGCACGGGTGATAACCTGGATTTTTGACTGGCATCTGAAATGTGTGGAGGGGATGAGGGGTCAAACTTGTAAGATTGAGTGTTAACTTGTGGAATCTGACAGTATCTCTAGGCCAATAGCATTAGAATTGAGTTAAATAATATGGGCTTCCTCAGTGGCTCAGACAGTAAAGATTCTGCCAGCAATGCAGGAGACCTGGGTTCAGTCCTTGGGTCAGGAATTTCCCCTGGAGAAGGAAATGGCTACCCACTCCAGTATTCTTGCCTGGAAAAATCCCATGGGCTGAGGAGTCTGGCAGGCTACAGTTCATGGCATCATAAAGAGTCGGATACTATTAAGCCATAACACACAAATATGGGACACTTGGCTGCCGTTACGGAGAATTGCTTACTGTAGGGTGAAACCGTCACATATTTATTGACCAGGAGTGTCAGAAGTGAAGGGTTCTGTTAGAATAGCAAAGGAGACTCACAGGGAGGAAACACAGAGTAAGGAAGAACTGGGGTTTTCCCCACTAAAGAAGGAAAGCTAAACTTTCCCTTTAAAGATAGGGACAGAGTTCAAAGAATTTCTCTTAATTATTGTGATCTTTTCCTTGTTTGTTAACTGCTTCATGGAGATAAAATTCACATGATATACAATTCACCCACTTAAAATGTACAAGTCAGTTTTTTTTTACTGTATTGGAAGACATTGTATAGCCATCCCTATAGTCATTTATAGAATGTTTTCTACACTTAAAAGAAACCCCAAACACACCAGCAGTGACTTCTAATCTCCTTTTACCCCTTTATGTCTAGAGAACAATAAATCTAATTTTTGTCTCTCTATACTTGTATATTCTGGATATTTGATATAAATAAAATCTTACAATATGTAGCCTTTTGTGTTTGCTTAGCAAAATGTATTTTACTTAGCAAAATGCATTCACAGTTCATCCATGTGCAGCATATGTCAACACTCCATTCCTTTTATTTTGCTGAATAATATTTCATTTATGTGCCTGGAGTATTTTATTTATCCATTCACCAGTTGAAAGATATTTGAATTTTTTCTGCTTTTAGCTATTATGACCATTTTTCTTTTGATACTCATGCACAAGTTTTTGGGTAGACATATGCTTTTATTTGTCTTGAAAATATACCTGGGAGTAGAACTGCTAGGACATATGGTAACTTCTTCAGTTTAACCAAATGAAAACCTAAGACTATTTTCCTAAGTGACTGCACCATTTTCCATCATCAAAATTACATGAAAGTTGAAATTTCTCTGTATCATCATCAGCACTTGCTATTAAATGTGTTTTTATTTATAGCCATATTAGTGTTTGTGATGTGGTATCTTATCATGGTTTTGATTTTTGTTTCTCTAATGACTAATAATTTTGAGTGTGTTTTAATGTGTTTATTGGTCAGTTGTTCATTATCTCTAGAAAATATCTATTTGTATCTTGTACCCATTTACTTCATGGCTGCAGCCACCACCTGCAGTGATTTTGGAGCCCAAAAAATAGTGTCTCACTGTTTCCATTATTTCCCCATCTATTTGCCATGAAGTGATGAGACGATCTTGATGCTATGACCTTAGTTTTCTGACTGTTGAGTTTTAGGCCAACTTTTTCACTGTCCTCTCAGTTTCATCAAGAGGCTCTTTAGTTCTTTGCTTTCTGCCGTAAGTGTGGTATCATCCGCATATCTGAGGTTATTGTTATTTCTCTCAACAATCTTGATTCCAGCTTGTGCTTCATCCAGTCTGGCATTTTGCATGATGTACTCTGCATATAAGTTAAATAAACAGGGTGACGATATATAGCCTTGACATACTCCTTTCCCAATTTGGAACCAGTCTGTTGTTCCATGTCCAATTCTTACTGTTGCTTTCCTCAGGAGGCAGGTAAGGTGGTCTGGTATGCCCATCTTTTTTAGAATTTTTCACATTATGTTGTGATCCACACAGTCAAATGCTTTGGTGTAGTCAATAAAATAGAAGGCATACTAGAGGCATACATTTATTCTTTTGCATGTAGATAAACAGTTGTCCCTCTACCATTCAGTGAAAATAGTATTAGTTTTTCATTAAATTGTTTTGGAAAACTTGTCATCAGTTAACCAATAATTGTGAGAGTTTATTTTTGAATTCCAAATTCTATTTCATTAATTTATATTTCTATCCTATGCTAGCATTACACTATCTTGATAATTATATCTTTAAGATAAATTCTTGAAATCAAGATGTGTGAATCATCCAACTTCATTCTTCTTTTAAAATATTCTTTAACTATTACTTCTTTACATTTGCATATAGGTTTAGGACCCTTATTTATTTTTTCAAAATGATAGATAAGATTTTGATAGGGATTTTATTGAATCCATAGATTATTTTGAGGACTATTGCTATTTTAACAATGTTAAGTCTTCTTATGAGTATTGTTGGAAATATCTTTGAGGTAGCTTCCAATTTATTAGGTCTTCTTTTATTTGTTCACCAATGTTTCAGGCTTCTCGTTACATAATTTTACATTTTTGGTTAAATTTATATTTAGGCATTTCATTCTATTTTATGCTATAGTACTAAAATGGAATAATTTTAATTTCATTTATGAAAAAGATTTTAATTTTATTTGTTTGGCTCATATTAATTGAAATATTTAAAAATTCATTTATGGTTCATTACTACCCTGTGGAAATATAGTTGATGTTTTCTTTGATCTTATAACCTGCCACATTGCTGAACTGTTACATTAGTTCTAGTAGTACTTAGTTGCCAAACAGATATTAATCTTTTTTCAATTTATTGAGACTTGTTTTATCATCTAACTTATGGTGCATTTGAGATGAGAGTGTGTCCTACTGCTGTTGTGTGAGGTGTTCTTAAATGTCTTCAGGTCTAAATGGTTTATGCTGCTATTTACATATTCTATTTCTTGATTAACCTTCAACATAGTGGCTCCATCCTTGCTAATGTTGAAATCGCAATTATTTCAACACTAGTGTTGAAATCTCAACTGTTACCTTTGAATTATCTATTTCTTCTCCCAAAGATATTCATTTTTGCTCCATGTGTTTTGAAGTGCTTCTTTTTAGGTCCATACATTTATAATTGCTTTGTCTTCCTAAATTTTTAAATACCTAATCATTATAAAATGTCCCTCTTTATTTGTAGTAATACTTTTCGTCATAAACTCCATTTTGTCTGATGTCAATATAACCATTTTAGCAGTCATATGGTTGCTGTTTGTATGCATATCTCACACAGTTTGAATTTAAAGTATGATTCCTGTAGAAAGCATACAAGTGGACAGTTGCATATGACATGTTGTTTACTTGTATCTCAATTCTCAAATTACAGTCTCTGCCTTTTGATACAGATGATTTTGTCTGCCATTTTGGTGTTTGTTTTCTACTATCACATCTTTTTTCTTCTCTTCTTCCTACTCCTTTTTCTTTCATTAATTGAATGTGATCAGAGTTGTTAATCTTAAACTTAGTTGGATTAATTTATGCCTATATCTGTTGAATATTAAATTTTTTACCACAATTACTCAACTTAAATAAACAATTCACTAACCAAAAGTATCTGAAGAATACATTGCCTACAAAGAAACATCCTAATAAATCCATAAAGGTTAGTTCAAAATATGCATAATTCAGAATATAGCTATTCAAAAGCCCACTGCACATAAGATTATATATATACATATATCATTGTGTACATTTTATAATAGGATATTTACTGTGTTGCCAGAGTTTATTTAGTGCTTTCCTTATTGTCATAGAATACATCTATTGTGGAAAAAATAGATGAATAAATAAAATAAGTTTCTAGAGGTAGCATGGTTTATGTTTTAATTGTACTTAGAATCTATTATGCACTATATAAAAATATAAGATTTCTTCTGTGCTAAAATGGTTGTTTTATTACATCTTTCATTTGGATTACTTTAGAGTGATGTCTCAATTATACTTTGGTTCCATGAATATTTATCTTGTCCCAGGGTTAAATTTACTTAGATTCTAAAAATTTATAGCCTCAAATTTATTTCATTTCTGAAAAAGTATAGATTTAGTTTCTAAGCATAAAAAGAACTGAGTTTTCAAGCATTTTATTTTTAGACTATAATGAAATGTGTAGAAACACTGCCTACATATAGAGAGAAATGTAAACAACCTATCCTTTCTAAGATCACACGTTTTTTTTCTTTCTTTAGTTCATATATTGAAACTGTTGGAAAATGAAGCGTTTTGGATCACATTAACCCTATTTAGCACTGCTATGAGATGATTATGAATTCTCCTGAAATGTAAGTGGAGCAATTGGCTTATATCTCTAATTATTTTTCAACCAATATTAATCAATTTTGAAACAAAAGTTTTTAATTTACTTTTTATGTTCCACAGTATAGACATTCTCTTAGATAGGTGTAGCAATTTTCTTGTTAAACCTACTTTTTTATGTCTTTTTTGAGTATTATAAATGGAATCTTTCCACCATTGCATTTATAAGAGGTTACAATTTTATATAAAATATTTCATATTTTTAAATTTTAATTGTGTTGTCAGTCACTTTATTGAATACTCTTACATTATTTTGGTTGGATTTTCTGAGAATGTAATGATATCAGTAGTAAATATAGGTACATTTATTCCTTCCCTAAATATAACTTTTTATTCTAATGTCTTTATGCATTGTCTAAAACTTCTTAAAGAAAACATTAATGGTAGTGATAAAAGTTCTTTTTCTTTCTTACTAATATATTTCAGAATGATTAGGCATTTTACCCCAAATCAAGAATTTAGACATTGTTTACAGAATGGGCAGTCGTGTTAATTAAATGTTCTCATATTTCTATTTGTGTGGGGCTTAATTCTTAGTCAGAAACAATTTTACTTTTTATTTTCTAGCTCTTTTTGAAGATATCTCTCAAGATGGTTTTTGTTTTTTGTTCTTTTATTTATTAATATTTTGAATTAAAGTAATAAATTTCTTATCATTGGCCTCTTTATTCCAATAATGACACTGTTTGGTAATATTTTAATAATGCTGAACTGTATGTTATCTAGGTTTTAAAAAGTTACATGTAGTTGTTGTCTTTGACACTTGTTTTTTTTCTGGAATCATTTTCTTTCTATAAGCTAGAAACGTGTTAAATAGTGAACGTGTAAGTCACGTCCGACTCTTTGCCACCCAATGGACTGTAGCCTGCCAGGCTTCTCATTCCATGGAATTTTCCAGGCCAGAATACTGGAGTGGGTTGCTATTTTTTACTCCAGAGGATCTTCCCAACACAGGGATCTAACCCAGGCCTTTTGCTTCTCCTGTAGTGGCAGGTGGATTCTTCACCACTTCACCACCTGAGAAGTTTATCATAAGCTCAGTTCATAAGTTTATCATAAGTTCAGTTAGTTCAGTTCAGCCACTCAGTCATGTCTGACTCTTTGTAATCCCATGGACTGTAGCACGCCAGGCCTCCCTGTCCATCACCAACTCCCAGAGTTTACTCAAAATCATGTCCACTGAGTTGGTGATGCCATCCAACTATCTCATCCTCTGTCATCCGCGTCTCCTCCGACCTTCAATCTTTCCCAGCATCAGGATCTTTTCAAATGAGTCAGCTCTTCATATCAGGTGGCCAAAGTTTTGGAGTTTCAGCTTCAGCAGCAGTCCTTCCAATGAACACCCAGGGCTCATCTCCTTCAGTATGGACTGGTTGGATCTCCTTGCAGTCCAAAGGACTCTCAAGAGTCTTCTCCATCACCACAGTTAAAAAGCATCAATTTTTCGGCTCTCGGCTTTCTTCCCAGTTCAACTCTCACATCCGTACATGACCACTGGAAAAACCATAGCCTTGACTAGACAGAACTTTGCTGACAAAGTAATGTCTCTGCTTTTTAATATGCTGTCTAGGTTGGTCATAACTTTCCTTCCAAGGAGTAAGTGTCATTTAATTTCATGGCTGTAGTCACCATCTGCAGTGATTTTGAAGACCCCAAAAATAACGTCTGCCACTGTTTCCACTGTTTCCCCATCTATTTGCCGTGAAGTGATGGGACTGGGTGCCATGATCTTAGTTTTCTGAATGTTGAATTTTAAGTCAACTTTTTCACTCTCCTCTTTCACTTTCATCAAGAGGCTTTTTAGTTCTTCACTTTCTGCCAAAGGGTGGTGTCATCTGCATATCTTAGGTTATTGAGAGGTTACAAACAAAAACTGAGAGGAATTGAAGTTCCTGAGATGGCTATGAAACTGTAAGTCACCCAGTGAGTGAGGGAAAGTAGGTGCAATTGCAAGAAGCAAGATTTTAGAGGATTTCAAAATCATATTGGAGTTTAGGCTTTATGCTCTTAGTCCCAGAAGTTCTTTTGCTATTTTTCACCTGTTTCATGAAAACACATGTGTTTTGATGGATTTTTATGGTGACATTGTAGGGAGAGAAAAAGGAGGCAGATACAGATGGGTACAGTGTTCCAACTGTGAAACACTGATTAGGGCAGTGAGAAATGGAAAGGATGTCCCAAGGGCTATTTTAGAATTAGACTCTCCAGATCACTATGCAATCCCTCAATCACCTTTCTTCCTAATCCACCTTGCTTTGACAGCATTTCAAAGTGCTGCCCTCCTAGTTTCTTTCTGGGGCACATCTTGGATTATGCAGTCTCTTACTCAAAACTAGACATGCTCCTCTGCCACAACTGAAAGAAAAATAATTCTATCTTCTTACCTTGACATTTAAGAGCCATAGTGATCGAACCCCATTATCTTTCCAGATTTGTTACATCTGTATATTTACTTTGTATTTCAGTAACAGTAGCCTCTCTCATGAAATAATCATCACAATCAAGGTGTGTACCTTAAATATATACAATATTTGTCAGTTTTATTTCAATAAGACTGGGGAAAAAAAAATAAAAACTGTTGCATAAAAATGTAACCTCTCTCTCTAAAACTATTCTTCATTTCTCTTGTGTTTGTTCAGCTCAATTAAGTGCTACTAATTATTAAGAACTCAACTCATATGTTATCCCTTTAATAAAGATGCATCAGAGTGCCCAATCAGGTGTGTTCTTTTCTAAATTCTCATGGTGTTCTGCTCACATTTTTTCTTATGCAATGTTATATTATATATTGTCTCCCATATAGAATCTCTAGATGACATTCCCTATGTCTTCATTTCATATCCAAATTTCCCAGGGCATCAGTTATAGTGTCTTTCATAGAATAGATGCTTAACATTATTTGCTGAATTAATAAATTACAGTTCTTGGTTGTACTCCATTATATTCAGTATCAGGTTCAAGCTTTTAGAGTAGCCTAAAATGCCTTGCCTGACCTGGGGTGTTTGCGCTCCAATATCATCTATAGCCAATTATCTTTTCATTAGCCTATCACAGCAACCTTATGCCCACCTTAGGACTTTATAATTACTGCTTTCTCTATACAGTAGTATATTCCACTATCAGGTGACTCATCAGTTGCTTCTTCTCATTCAGATCTCAGGTTCCCTGGGAGGCCTTCCCCAACTGTCCTAATGTTAAACTACCATCATTCCCCCAGTTACACTCAGTTACGTCAGGTGTTTTATTTATTTATTTATTCTTGGTATTATCATTTAGTAAATTTTATTCTAGACTTTTAAATTATTATTCATTTTCTTTATCTTTATAGTCCCTAAAAATATAAGCTATACTAGAAGAGATATTGGGTCTATCTGGGCCACACAAGTATGCCTCAAGACTATAATAGTTTTTAATCTTAGTGCTCACTCTGTGTGTGTTTGCTGGATGAGTTACTCATATTATATCATTCAAATTCTTCTTCTAAGTGCATAGTAAACTGGAGATGGAAATACATAAAATGATTGAATAATTTATTCCTGTCAAACTTAGTTTCTCCCAGTTTACCTCAAGGGATCAACTGATCAAATTATTTTAGAGGAATAGCCTATTTTAAAGGTACATGAAATATCCAACGGGCATAGTGATCAAACCAGAACTTCCCATTTGCAATCCATCAATGGTGTGAAATCCCCAAATCAATTATCTTTCCATTTGAGAGAACATGCCAACATGACTTGAAAAGCAATCCCAGAAACTGGATTTCACAGCAGGTTAAAATTATATACATTAGCTGTAATATGTTTCTGCAATTGTATTAGTTCTTTCCCATTTCAAGTGTTATGTTATTCTTTTCATTTGGCTTTTTATGTAACTAATTGTAATGTTCTATAAATATTTTAGAATATTTGAATTCTGTAACATTTTGCTTTTTTTATGACTCTTAGATTGTTGAATTACAAATCATATGCAATAACTTGGTCAAATTTAGATAATACCTGTGATCAATAAATCTTAGAAGAAAAGGTGAAGAAAATCATGTTACTCTTTAATCCCCTGAAAATTTTCTCTATGAAACTAGTAACAAATGTTATTGAATAACAATGTCATTCTTAATAACAATGTTAAAGAATAACAATGTTATTCTTTACTCTTGTCTATTAAAATTTTAAAATTGCAGTGTGAAATAGGGGGTGCAAATGTTATATTAAGAATCCAAATATTAATATGTAATAATAGTAGATGCTTTTAATGGGCACTGACAATGCTAAACAGTTTGCACACTTTCATTTAATATTTATAACATCCCAATGAATATGTCCTTTAATCAATACCCTATTTTCACATGAGGAAACTAAGGCCAAGAGAGGTTTTAATAATTGCCAGTGTCATACAACTAATATTGGAAAATTTTTGTCATTCAGAGTTAGGCTTTTCTTCTTTAAAGTCGATGCTCTTAACCATAGTGAAATTTTATTACAACTGCGCCAGCAAAGAGGAAGAATGCTGCAGTCTTCCAGAGATCCACTGGTGCTTCTCTGCAGTTATAGTTATTGGAGAATATTCAAAAAAATCCCACAACTAACCTGTAAGAACAGGCCAAAGGATCAGGGCTCAGTATTATTTTTTTAAATAATTGTATTTATTTATTTTTGGCTGTGCTGGGTCAGTATTTGTGGCCCTAGAGCACAGGCTCAGTAGGTGCTGTGCGTGGGCAGAGGAGCCCCACAGCACGTGCGGTCCTCCGGGGATGGGACCCAAGGCTCCTCATTGGCAGGCGGTTCCTTTACCACTGAGCCAACAGCGAAGCCCCAGGGCTAAGCATTCTTTACTGTTCACACTTGGATGACTACAAACTATGGTCCTATATTATGTTTTACATATATTCTTATCTTTACTGTCTATAAAATGTGCACTAATTTCCAAAATTTTGTCTAGTCTAACTAACTCAATGCTAAATATACTACTAAAGAGTTTGTGACATAGAAGCTAATTAGTATATGCTAACTAGTGACAAAGCAAAAAAAAAAAAAAAAAAAAATATATATATATATATATATATATGTATATACATGTAGCAGGCAGATTCTTTATCATCTGAGCCACCAGGGAAGCCTTAAAAATATATATATATATATATATACACATACATGTATACATATATGTATGTATATACATATATATATGTGTGTATGTATATAGTGTGTGTGCAAAAAGATTACTTAAAATTAATTACAATGAAATCTCAATATTATAATTTTCATTTTACAAAGGTAAGCAACAGCTACATTAACATAGGCTTCATTGAAAAGGTGAAATACAAGAGAAACAGATAACAAATGATGCAACTGAAAGAAACAATTTACTTCCCACTGAGGTAAAATGCTTTTGAACTGTGGTGTTGGAGAAGACTCTTGAGAGTCCCTTGAACTGCAAGATCCAACCAGTCCATCCTAAAGGAAATCAGTCCTGAGTGTTCATTGGAAGGACTGATGCTGAAGCTGAAACTCCAGTACTTTGGTCACCTGATGCAGAGAGTTGACTCATTGGAAAAGACCCTAATGCTGGGAGGGATTGGGGGCAGGAGGAGAAGGGATGACAGAGGATGAGATGGCTGCATGGCATCACCAACTCGATGGGCATGAGTTTGAGTAAACTGCGGGAGTTTGTGATGGACAGGGAGGCCTGGCTTGCTGCAATTCATGGGTTCGCAAAGAGTCGGACACAGCTGAGTGACTGAACTGAACTGAGGTAAAAAGAGAAGCCTCCCATCACATGATGTTTTAGCTAGGGCTGAAAAGGCCATTTCAGAGGCAAATACAATTGCAAAAGCAGTTGCTAAAGTTGGGAGAGTAATAATACATCAAACAGTTAGCTGCTCAACAGAAGGCAATAGTACATTTAAACATAGATGACAAATAGAATGTGCTTTGCTTTTTAATTCATTTTGGTCTGTTCAACTATTTCTTTTCTTAAAGAGATTCAGAATTTTACAGAATTAATATTTATAAACTGACGTATCACTTTTTAATTTATTCAATATCATCTTTCCTCTGAAATATATATATTCTTATAGATTTTTTAAAATGAAAATAAAGCTGCATGTTAGTATTGATTCCTCAAAGTCTCCTATCTTAACTCCTGTATTGATTGAGTGACTTGAAAAATAGCATTATGGTTCAAGCAAAAGTGATTATAAATTTTTCTTCTATTTCTGGAAGAAAACTGAGTTGATATATGGTTCAATTATCTCTGTTATTTTATAGGATAGCCTGAGATAGCATTTATTCTGAATTACTAACAAAAATATAAACTTGAACAGTCAAATAGATAATTAAATATACAACAGTCTGGAATACATTTAATGTTAAATTGGATAAAAGTATTAATTGATACTGAGAACTGGAGTAAGAGGTCAAATGAATGTGAATTTTTTGTAACTTTATTTATTTGATGAATTTAGGAGTAAAAACACTTGAATCTTGAATAGACACATTTAGAAATTATACAGGAAGATAAAATAATGTAAAATGCCAGTTAATACTCAGTCATGTCTATCTGGCCATATAATTAGATGTATATGTGCTTACAAAGCTAGTTTCTCATTGAGTATTAAACAGACCCAGTGTAAAATATCTTGAATGCCTCTTTCATAAGATAATTCATAGTAATTAAAGATAGAATGTGGTGGCATCTTTATTTCTGCTCAGAAGAGTCAATTTTGGACTATAATCAGGAGGTTACTTTTCAAACTATATAGTCTCTATTACTAAATAATAGGTAAACAGAGACAGAAATTGAGGCATAAAACAAAGTTTATCACCATACACTTAGGAAAATTCAGTAAGTAGCACTAGTAGGCATCTGCAGAGCATATTTTAAAAAAGTATAGCTTTCTTATTATAAAAGTGGGTAAAAAATGATATTTAAAATTAATTTTGATGTACAAACATTAAAAATTCTATAAATAGTAACAAAAGTTATATTGAAAGACATGGGTCTCTCAGGACAGATTATGAAGTGCAGCAACAAAAGGTGACATGCAGAAAAAAATTGGAAGATCATGAAAAACGTGAGCAGAAATTGTTGGATGAGAACACAAAAGAGAAAATCTCCAAATCACACTTAGCCACAGGTGATGACAAAATCTCAATATGGAGAATTTAAAAGAAAATAATGTAAGAATTAAACCGCATGTTTATTTAATTTTGTTGTATATGATGATGTTCAAGTTCACTGTACATCTAATCTGCCTGGAATGGTAATATCAGCAAAGTCCTGTTAGGCCAACTGATCCCCACCATGCATCTACATCCACCAACAGTAAGAGTCTGATCTACACATGATGATAACAACAGCAGATCCAGGTAAACCAACCCATTTCCCACACTACACATTCTGATAGTCTGTTGATGATGGCCAAGTAAACCTCAGACAGATATCCATCTTCTGCCACATACCTTAACACTGGCAGTTTCATCTGCTTCCTTAACAACAGCAGGATTCCTGACCCACAGGTTACAGGCATAGGATGACAGGCCTGCTTCACTAAAGTATCAGTATCATCAGGTTCCCTATGCCACACTTGGGACAGGAGGTGGGTCAATAAACCCAGAGTGGTAGCATCAGCAAAGACTGACTGGGGTTGCACTATACCAAGCTCATTCCCACTGGCAAGCCCAACTGGTACCTATGTACAGCACAGAAGAAGAAAACGCATCAGAAGACTATCACTGCCAACTTTCTGAAAATTAAGCTTACAGTTTACAAAAATAGTCAGGGACCTACATGCTATGCCTAATAATGTGGCTGACTACCTGCTATAAAAAAGTTTTAGATAGGAAAATGAGTCTTCTATGATACTGTGCAAAATGTCAAGGATAAAACAAAACAAAAATCTCTTATCAAGAACTAAGAAAAATACAACTTGAAAAGTAAAAACAATCATTGACACCAACAGAGATTATTCATCTCTTACAATTATGTGACAAAGATTTTAAAGCAGTCATTATAAAAATGCTTTAAGAAGTAGTTACAAGCTCTCTTAAAACAAACAGAAAATCTTAGAAAATAAATACAAAAAAAGAATTTGTATTTTAGAACTGAAAAATATAATAACCAAGTAAAAACCTTGCTAAGGGGTCTCAGAGTAAAGTAGAGATAGCAGAAGGTAAAATCAATAAGTTTGAGGAAAAATAGTTTACCCAACCTGCGTAATTTTATTACCATTTGGCAACTCACTCCAGTATTCTTGCCTGGAAAATTCCATGGACAGAGGAGCCTGGCAGGCTACAGTACATGGGGTTGCAAGACTAAACATACACACCAGGCCAGAAATTTAATTAGTAATTATAAAGCCCTCCCCCAAATAGGAAAGAAGGGCATACTTCCTATCATTTAGACGCCAATATTACCTGACACCAAAGCCACACACAAAAAGAGTTCAAAAAGAGAAAACTATAGACTAATATATCGTATGAATTTAGATGCCCAAATTCTTAATGACATATTGGCAAATTAAATCCATCAATGTATTTAAAAAAAGAGTTACATCATACTGAAAAGATTGATAAACGACTGCTTTTCCTCTTGGTTTGAGAACAAGTCTGATTTATGCTCGGACCACTTTTAACATTGAACTGAAAGCTCTAAATAGCAAAAAAAAAAAAAAAAAAAAAGTCAGAAAAATAATTAAAATACATACAAGTTGGAAAAAAAAGAAAACTATTTTTATTTGCAGAGTACATTAATGTTGATGTAGAAACTTACAAAAATATCTACCAAAAAAATTCTTTGAATTTATTAGTTCTGCAGGATTGTTGGAATTCAAGATAAAATGCAATAACATTTAAAATTATCCCAAACAAGATGAACTACTTAGGTATAAATGTAACAGTGCACAAATCTATATGCCTTAAGTTATGAAATGCTGATCAAGAGCTCAAAGAAGCCATATATAACTAGATATACTTATGGTGTTCATGGATGGGAAGACTCAATATAGTAAAGATGTCAATTCTCCCTGAATTGATCTAAAGCTCCTATCAAAATTCCAGCATTTTTTTAACCACAGACAAGCTTACTCTAAAATTTACATGGCAATACATAAACCCTGGAATAACTGAAGCAGTTTTTCACAAGAAAAATAATGTGAAAGGAATCACTCTTACTGGTCTTAAAACTTAAAATATTCTTACTATAATCAAGACAGTATAGTACTAATGGAAAGATAAACATATAGATCAATGTAATAGATAGAGAACCAAGAAACGAACTCACACAAATATGCAAAATTGATTTTTGACAAAAATAAAACAATAAATCAGTGGAGGAGGTATAGTATTTTCAACAGAAATGGTGCTGTAGCAATTGGACATACTTATACCAAAAAACCTCATACTTACAGGGAAATTAATTGGCAATGAATCACAGAGTTAAATGTAACATAATTATAAAACTTTGGGGAAAAAAAATAAGTGATACTCTTCAGGACCTGACACTAGGCAAGGAAATCTTAGACTAGACAACAAAAGCACAATCCATTTTTTAAAAGTCATAAGTGAGAGTCTCATCAAAATTTTAAAATTTCACTGTGAAACTTATGTGAAGAGAATAAATTGAAAAGCTAAAGACTGGGAGAAAATATTTTCAAATTAACATGTTTAAAAAAATAATAGTTTCTAGAGATTGTAATGCACTCTCAAAAGCCAACTTAAAAAAAAAGAACAAAACTAGACAATCTAGTCAGTAAAATGGGCAAAAGACATGAACAGACCTTTCACCAAGGAAGATTTATGTATGATATATAAGCATATGAAAAGGTGGTTGACATCATTTGCCATTAAGAAAATGAAAATTAAAACCACAGTTCAGTTCAGTTCAGCTCAGTTCAGTTGCTCAGTCGTGTCCGACTCTTTGCGACCCGTGAATCGCAGCACGCCAGGCCTCCCTGTCCTTCACCAACTCCCAGAGATTACTCAAACTCATATCCATTGAGTTAGTGATGCCATCCAGCCATCTCATCCTCTGTCGTCCCCTTCTCCTCCTGCCCTCAATCCCTCTCAGCATCAGAGTCTTTTCCAATGAGTCAACTGTAATACACATCAATTCCACAGAATAGTATTTAGCAATCAAAGGAACAAACTATTTATACATATAAAAACTGGGACAAGTCTCAAAGAAATTATATTGAATTTAAAAAGATAATAGCAAAAGTTTATTCTATAGAATTCTATTTGCACAACACTCTTGAAATAAATAAATTACAGAGATGGAAAACAGATTAAGGGTCGCCAGGGTTTGGAATGGAGAGAGAGCATGTGATGGTAGACATAGGCAGCTATGCATGGAATAAAACTGCATATACACACACACAAATTAGTGCATCTGCACTGGTAAAATGTGAACAAAACTCCATCATTATAACCAATATCAAATACTTGGTTTTGATGCTGTATTATACTTATGTAAGTTGTTAATGTTGGGAGAGGTGGGACAAGGATGTTAGAGACCACTCTGTACATTTCTTTGCAATTACCTGTGAATCTATAAGCCTTTCAAAATAGAAAGGAAAAAGAATTACACCATAATCTATATAGAGTTACCTTTCCACAGTGATGCTTCAATTTGTGAATTGTTTTGCTATTCTTGTTGAATCATAATAGAATGCCTTTATTATGTATTTGTTATTTATCAAATGCCCATAATCTCTCAATTGATCTTTCCAACAAATATTATCCCATGTTATATTAGGAATTATTTAAAAATCAAAGTGTTTTTATATAAAAATAATTTGTTCTGTTTCTTATGCTCTCATATCTATAAACATGGTTCTTGCCATGAATTATTTTACTTTAAAACAAATTCTCACTTTAAAGGGGCCTCCATTTTCCCATTGAAAAGAAAAGTGATTATAATTCTGAGGACCTGTCTTAGTCTGTTCAGGCTCCTATAACAAAATATCACAGTCTAGGCACTTATAGAGCACAGTTCTGGAGGCTGGAAGTACAAAATAAGGATGTAGGCACTGTTGGGTTCTTGTGAAGGCCTTCTTTGGGGGTTGCAAACTGTTGACTTATTGCTGTGTCCTCATGTGGTAGAAGGGGCAAATATTTCTCTGGGACTTCTTTTACAAGAACACTAATCCCATTCACAAAGACTGCCTCAATGACCTAATCACCTCCCAAAGGCCCTGCCTCTGTGGTGGTGGTATCATCACCTTAGGTATTAAGTTTTTAACATATGAATTTGTGGGATACATAATCAATCTATATATAACTGGACTTTTCACATTGATTATTACAGACAGCATAAGGATGCATAAGTGGTGAGAATTGAAGAAGGTTGGAGGGAGAGAAATGCATGGTTTGGAATTCTTGATCCCCAGGGAAGCAACCTAAATTATCTAAAGTTTCTATGCTCTATCTTTACAAATATGAAGAAATTTCTTTTTCCATGAAATATGAGTAGTAGGTTAATCCGAAAACAAAACAAGAAGTTTACTGCTTATCTGTCACATTACTCTTTGAGTGCAGTTGAAGAACTAAGAGTGTGCTAGGGGCTTGGCAGCTGAGTTCTTGTCAGCAAGTCATCTCTTGCTTGGTTGGCAAGATTAAAAATGGTTATTGCCTTAGGAAGTAAAGAGTAGCCTGGAGGAAATGGCCTGAAGGAAGCTAAAGTGTAGCCCTGTAAAATCAATAGCATGGCATAAGGAATGTTATTTAGTCAGCAAAGGAACTTTGGAAAGTGTTTTTGTCCAGAAGATGTAGCAACTGTAGTGACAAGTTATAAAGTAAACAAGCTCACAAAAATTTCAGGAAATGCCTTGTATGTCAGTGCTATACTCTAGAGTGTTACAGCAATATTATAAGAAATAAAGGTTTTCTCCTTTCTTTTCTTTAGTCTTAATAATATTTCCTTGGATGTAACCATGTTTACACCCAAGATGAGAGTTAGTATACTAAGATTCCATCAATGACACTTCATTTTGTAAGCAGATGCATGTGTCACCTTGACTAGAATCATATACAGATCTAATTTAAACCTGAGCTTGAGATGCAATTTTTAAGAAAAGTAAAACCATAAAAAAAGGTACAGGTCAAAGATTTTCTATCAGTAGAGAAAGTGTAGAAGTGAAGAAATTAGTTTCCACAAGCATATACAGCCATGAGAGTTAGATGGACAAAAGATTGAGATAGCTCAATATTGTAATGGAATGGGGTTTCCCTGGTGGCTCAGTAGTAATACATAAAATATATGTATGTATGTATACACACATAGGCTTGGATTACCATGATATTGAATGGTTTGCCTTGGAAACAAACAGAGATCATTCTGTCATTTTAGAGGTTGCATCCAAGTACTGCATTTCAGACTCTTTTGTTGACTATGATGGCTACTCCATTTCTTCTAAGGGATTACTGCCCACAGTAGTAGATATAATGGTCATCTGAGTTAAATTCACCCAGTCCAGTCCATTTTAGTTTGCTGATTCCTAGAATGTCGACATTCACTCTTGCCATCTCCTGTTTGACCACTTCCAATTTGCCTTGATTCATGGACCTAACAATCCAGGTTCCTATGCAATATTGCTCTTTATAGCATTGGACCTTGCTTCTATCACCAGTCCCATCCACAACTAGATATTGTTTTTGCTTTGGCTCCATCCTTTCATTCTTTCTGGAGTTATTTCTCCACTCATCTCCAGTAGCATATTGGGCACCTACCGACCTGGGGAGTTTCTCTTTCAGTATCCTATCACTTTGCCTTGAACGCACTGGTCATAACAAACACCCTCTTCCAACAACACAAGAGAAGACTCTACACATGGACATCACCAGACGATCAACACCGAAGTCAGATTGATTGTATTCTTTGCAGCCAAAGATGGAGAAGCTCTATACAGTCAGCAAAAACAAGACCGGGAGCTGACTGTGGCTCAGATCATGAACTCCTTATTGCCAAATTCATTTAAACTGAAGAGAGTAGGGATAACCACTAGATCATTCAGGTATGACCTAAATCAAATTCCTTATGACTATACAGTGGAAGTGAGAAATAGATTTAAGGGACTAGATCTGATAGACAGACAGCCTGATGAACTATGGATGGAGGTTCGTGACATTGTACAGGAGACAGGGATTAAGACCATCCCCATGAAAAAGAAATGCAGAAAGGCATAATGGCTGCCTGAGGAGACCTTACAAATAGCTGTGAAATGAACAGAAGCTAGAAGCAAAGGAGAAAAGGAAAGATATTCCCATTTGAATGCAGAGTTCCAAAGAATAGCAAGGAGAAGTAAGAAAGCCTGCCTCAGCGAACAATGCAAAGAAATAGAGGAAAGCAACAGAATGGGAAAGACTAGAGATCTCTTCAAGAAAATTAGAGATACCAAGGGAACATTTCATGCAAAAATGGGCTCAATAAAGAACAGAAATGGTATGGACCGAACAGAAGCAGAAGATATTAAGAAGAGGTGGCAAGAATACACAGAACTGTACAAAAAAGATCTTCACAACCCAGATAATCACGATGGTGTGATCACTCACCTAGAGCCAGACATCCTGGAATGTGAAGTCAAGTGGGCCTTAGAAAGCATCACTATGAACAAAGCTAGTGGAGGTGATGAAATTCCAGTTGAGCTACTTCAAATCCTGAAAGATGATGCTGTGAAAGTGCTGCACCCAATTTATGCCAGCAAATTTGGAAAACTCAGCAGTGGCCCCAGGACTGGAAAAGTCCAGTTTTCATTCCAATCCTTAAGAAAGGCAATCCCAAAGAATGCTCAAACTACCGCACAATTGCACTCATCTCACACGCTAGTAAAGTAATGCTCAAAATTCTCCAAGCCAGGCTTCAGCAATACGTGAACTGAGAATTTCCAGATTTTCAAGCTGGTTTCAGAAAAGGCAGAGGAACCAGAGATCAAATTGTCAACATCCGTTGGATCATCAAAAAAGCAAGAGAATTCCAGAAAACCATCTATTTCAGCTTTATTGACTACACCAAAGTCTTTGACTGTGTGGATCACAATAAACTGTGGAAAATTCTGATGGAGATGGGAATACCAGACCACCTGACCTGCCTCTTGAGAAACATGTATGCAGGTCAGGAGGCAACAGTTAGAACTGGACATGGAACAACAGACTGGTTCCAAATAGGAAAAGGAGTACGTCAAGGCTGTATATTGTCACTCTGCTTATTTAACTTATATGCAGAGTACATCATGAGAAACGCTGGGCTGAAGGAAGCACAAGCTGGAATCAAGATTGCCGGGAGAAATATCAATAACCTCAGATATGCAGATGACACCACCCTCAAGGCAGAAAGTGAAGAGGAACTAAAAAGCCTCTTGATGAAAGTGAAAGAGGAGAGTGAAAAATTTGGCTTAAAGCTCAACATTCAGAAAACTACGATCATGGCATCTGGTCCCATCACCTCATGGGAAATAGATGGGGAGACAGTGGAAACAGTGACAGACTTTATTTTTGGGGGCTCCAAAATCACTGCAGATGGTGACTGCAGCCATGAAATTAAAAGATGCTTACTCCTTGGAAGGAAAGTTATGACCAACCTAGATAGCATATTAAAAAGCAGAGACATTACTTTGCCAACAAAGGTCCATCTGGTCAAGGCTATAGTTTTTCCAGTGGTCATGTATGGATGTGAGAGTTGAACTGTGAAGAAAGCTGAGCGCCAAAAAATTGATGCTTTTTGAGCTGTGGTGTTGGAGAAGACTCTTGAGAGTTCCTTGGACTGCAAGGAGGTCCAACCAGTCCATCCTGAAGGAGATCAGTCCTGGGTGTTCGTTGGAAGGACTGATGCTGAAGTTGAAACTCCAATTCTTTGGCCACCTCCTGCAAAGAGTTGACTCATTGGAAAAGACCCTGATGCTGGGAGGGATTGGGGGCAGGAGGAGAAGGGGATGACAGAGGATGCGATGGCTGGATGGCACCACCGACTCGATGGGCACGAGTTTGAGTACACTCCAGGAGTTTGTGATGGACAGGGAGGTCTGGTGTGCTGTTATTCATGGGGTTGCAAAGAGTTGGACACGACTGAGTGACTGAACTGAGCTGATATACACACATGCCTGCCAATGCAGGGGAGACAGGTTCGATCCCTGGGCAGGAAGATACCCTGGAGGAAGGAAATGGCAACTCACTCTAGTAGTCTTGCCTGAGAAATCCCATGGACAGAGGAGTCTGACAGGTTACAGTCCATGGGGTCACAAGAGTCAGACACAACTTAGTGACTAAACAAAGGCAACAATAATGCAATGGGTGGGAATATCAGGGGCAGCAAGCGATAATTCCATTTGGAGTGAGGAGGGTTATTTGCTGATTAGTATAAAGTCTGGTTTGATAGAGCACGTTTATTAATATAAGGGACAGCAACCCACTGAAACATGTCCAGGAAAGCTCATACAACTACGTAATTGTGGGAATATAAAGCCTCATGAATAATCTCAAAAATAAACTAGAACTTTCTCTACTATAGTGGCTGAGTGATGACTTCAAAATAACCATTAGCACAGAATCTGTGATTTGGGTGAATCAGTTGAGTAGTATGGAATCAAAAGACAAATGTTAAGCAAGGACTTGACCAGTTATCTCTGTTGATGTCAGAAAAGCAAAGGGCAAAAAACCCAGTGTCACCCAGTCAGAACTGCTGTGTCCTAGACCCAAAGACTCCATCACTAGCTGCTGAATCCTATAAAAATATAGGAAACTAAATAGAGATAATGTGAATGGGTTGATGTAAACTCATCAGTCTGCTTCAGAAACTGTCTCCAGATTCAACTGCTGAACTCTTCTTATAAGGAAGATATTCTGAACAGAATATGTACTTGTTATGACTGCATAAAAGTAACATACATACATATAAGTTTAGTTAGATATGAGAAAAACTTTGAGGCTTATTTGATTGCTCTGAGATGTGGAATACTTCTTCTCCTTGAAATACTTAAAGTCTTTTCCTTGATGATGAGGCTCACTGACAGACTTCTTAAGAGATAGAAGAAGAAAATCCATTTATGGAGACTGTAATTCTCCACTACTCTAGTTTCCTTAAGGAATTTTATTGTTATGCAAAGTATCAGGGACTTTATATTCAAGTTAGGATTTTTAATGTATTCTGTATTGATATATATACTATTTACAATTTTATTTTAAAATTATCTTACTAGTGTTCATTTCAAACACAAGAAATAAATGCCAAATGAAGACTGAATTAATCTAGTAACTGGGTTCAGAATATCACTAAAATATCACTATGGAGCTGTGATCATTAATCATACATAATCTTGGCACTATGTTCTAGTGGTTGATGAGTAGTAAAATCTGTAGCGTTCAGTTATTTGGAAATTATATATCTGATAAGGGACTTATATTTCAAATGTATGAAAACTGAATTAAAACTTTCTTCCAGTATGGCATATTATAATTTTTGTTATAATGATGAATGTTTTTAATCCAGTCACTTTAAATTAGTTATGCTTTATTTTCATCTATAACTGTTGAAATATCTTTCAGTTAGGGGCTTGGAGAATTTAGTACTGCCACCGCTGCCGCTAAGTCGCTTCAGTCGTGTCCGACTCTGTGCGACCCCATAGATGTCAGCCCACTAGGCTCCTCTGTCCCTGGGATTTTCCAGGCAAGAACACTGGAGTGGGTTGCCATTTCTTTCTCCAATGCATACATGCATGCTAAGTCGCTTCTGTTGTGTCTGTCTGACTCTGCCACCCTATGGACACAGCCCACTAGGCTTCTCCGTCCACAGGATTCTATAGGCAAGAATACTGGAATGGGTTGCCATTTCCTTCTCCAGAATTTAGTACAACACTGCTCAAATAACAAATGGTCTAAAGCAAAATACTGATATGAGAAACCACTTAGGACAGCAAAAATTAACTTTTTAAATATAACCTTTTTGTTTTGAGCCTATAGGTTTTTAAATGTTTCTGCATATTTTGAAATAAAGACTTAATTATAATAACTTGTCTAGTACTTATAGTGACAAATTTATTCCTAGTTAATTCATTTGTCTTTATGTAGAGACTTCCATAGGATTGTGCTTTAATTCAGTACTAACCAGGCTATTATTTGAAAGTGTTTCCAACTCAGCAATAAATGGTGGTGATTTAGTTATAATTAAATAGAAATGGGTATTTGAAAGCCTAATGAAGTTCAGAGAAGTATTCATTATGTTTCAATACATTTATATTATCTACTCGCCCAATAAAATGTTATACCTCTTTTGTAATTAACTAGGAATTAACTCATTTAATTAAAAAAAATTCTGGTCTCAGAATTCTTACTGTTATACATCCATTGAAAACCTAATTGAGTGCAGGAAACACATCTTGTAATGAATCAAAACAAAAAAATTAGTGTAGCATTGCAAGTGAATTATAATTGAAACTGTTTACAGAATTATGATGGATCTGTAGCATCCAACATTTTTCTGCATTGCATGTCTCTGATACTAAATATCTTTACATATTTAGTGTTCAATACTTTATCAAATATCATACATCCTATTTTTCTCATGTCTTTTATCTGATATGAAGAGCATTATCACATTAGTTCTTATAAGTAAGTCATTTTTAATTTCTAAAAGATTGAGTCTTCTATTTGTTTCACATTGCTGTGATTTAATGCATTTGCCTAGCTGGGCAGGATACATCTTTCTTCCCACATTCCCTGTCCCTCACCAAGCTTAGAAAATGTGATGAATTAACTAAGTGGCTGCAGACTTTTCTTTTGTTTCCTAGCTTCTTCTTTTTCCCCTTCCTCCATTTCTTCTCCTTCTCCCTCTTTCCTGTCCCATCTCCCTCCTCCATCTTCTTTTCCCCTTCCTTATCCTCTGTTCTCCATTCTCCCCCTCCTCCACTTCTTCCTCTTATGCCTCTTCTTTTTTTTTTTCTTTTTTTCCTTTGGAGTACCTATACTGAGATGTAATTCATATAGCCTAAAACTCACTCATGTAAAATAAACAATTTAATATTTTTTACTATATTCACACAGATATGTGCAACCATCATATAGCAAGTTTACCTCACTTTTGTCAACTCAAGCAGAAATGCCATAGCATTACTCTCTAACTGTCACTCTCCCTATTCCCCCATCTTCCACCCACCCTAACCCTAAGCAGCCACTAGTCTACTTTCTGTCTCTGTAGATTTTTCTATGCTGGACATTTTTATATGAATAGGATCATATGACATTATTATTTATTTATTTTTTTCATGACTGGCTTCTTTCACATGCCTAATGTTTCCAAGGTGCATCCATATCGGAATATGTGTTGGAGCGTGCATGCGTGCTAAGTCACTTCAGTCAAGTCTGACTCTACTCAACGCTGTGGACTGTAGCCTGCCAGGCTCCTCTGCCCATGGGATTCTCCAGGCAGAAATACTGGAGTAGGTCGCCACGCCCGCCTCCAGGCAACCTTCCCAATGTAGGGATCAAACCTGCATTTCTTTCATCTCCTGCCATGGCAGGTGGGTTCTTTACCACTATTGCCTGGGAAGCCCAACATGTATTAGTACTCTATTTCTTTTATGTGGTCAAATATTATTCCATTATATGAATTACCATGTTACCTTTATCTGTTTGTTAGTTAATAGACATTTGGTTTGTCTCTGTCATTTAACTTTTATGAATAATGCTGTTTATACACATTTGCATGCAAAAATTTTTTGTTTTATTTTGTTTTATTTCTCATGTGTAAGAGCAGAATTTCTGAGTCATATGGTAGCACTATGTTTAACATTTTGAGGAAGTGCCACACTATTTTCCAAACTGATTCTGTATTTACATCCCCACCAGTAGTATATGAAAATTCCAATTTCCCTACAACTTCATCAACCGTTATTACTATATAACTTTTTGATTACAGTTGTCTTGCATTATCCTGATGGAAGATTATGTGTTTTCTGTTGACTAATTCCAGATGCTCCATGGTCTCTTCCATTCCACATTATTGTATAGTGTCTACTTTTCTTTGGCCTTTCCAAGAAAAATGACTATTCTGGTAATTGCCAAATTATGATTTTGATATCTGCCATTCCTTGTACCTTTCCTGAAGAGCTTTCAGTTCTCCTCCATGTATTTCTGTACTCTCATTTACATATTATATCATTATAGACACAGAGATTGTAATTACATTTGTTATATAATCCATTACTCTCAGTGTTAATTTTGTTTCTCAAGTTGTCTAGAACTTAGACAGTGAGAATCTCCTCAAACTGACTACTATGTCTTTTTGACACGTTCTCACGTTATTTGAGAATTTCCTTTCCTTCTCAATCAAAAAGATGTTTCTGCCTTATCTTTTCCTTTCCAATTCCATCTCTGTAATCATCCCTTTTTTCTCAAGGAGACTAGACTCCTTTCGAGGCAAAATGATATTTTATAAGCACAAATGTTACCACTGGAGCATTATCTCATCTAGGCTTTCTCAATGGCTGAGCTAGGAAGTGTCAGTTTCTGAATGTAGACATGTGCATGTCTCTGTATCTTCTTCTATATCTACCTTTATATACTAAAAATATATGTAAATTGATGCTAATACCTCCAACTCCAAACCAACACCAAACAGTGCATTTGAAATATTCTCACTTCAGTATTTGTTACTCCCTTCCCTATCAGTGAGGAATGTGGCTGCCATTATCCTTAATATGTATTTTTTCTCTCGATCAGAGAAAACAGAGAAAGCAGTTTCTGAATTGCTGTTTCGTATCACTGTGAAAAGCAGTCCTACTAATAACCAGATTGGTATTTGTTTATAGCTCTGTGTCTTTAGATTGATGATAGTGTGAAAACAAAGTTTAAAAATAAGAGACCTGATTCTCCCTAATAAAAACAGAGACAGAACCATTTCCTCCCTCGCCCCCACTCTTTTTTAGAGCCTGTTGCCAGTTTTACAATCCAGGAAAGTATTTGTCAAGATCCTAGGAATATTTTTTTAAAAAACCTTGACAAACAGCAAAAAAGATAATGCCCCTATCATCAGTTTCTGTGGGAGCATGGGAACTGACATCTGACAGTTCAGCTGACACCTGGCTCCAAATTGCAAACCTATCTCCATTCATAAAGATTTGTTGTTTAGTCATGAATTCCTGTCTGACCCTTTTGCAACCCAATGAACTATAGCCCGCCAGGCTTCTCTGTTCATGGGATATCCCAGACAAGAATTCTGGAGTGGGTTGCCATTTCTTTCTCCAGGGGATCTTACTGACCCAGGGATCAAATTCAAGTCTCCTACTTTGGAGGTGGATTCTTTACAACTGAGCCACCAGGGAAGCTCTTTGTAAGGATAGAAGCTTCTTTTTCTCTTGTATGTATCAGGTCAATTAACTAATATAGATGGTTACCCCAACTAAAGTAAATTTCAGTTCAGTTCAGTTCAGTTCAGTCGCTCAGTCATGTCTGACTCTTTGTGACTGCATGAACTGCAGCAAGCCAGGCTTCCCTGTCCATCACCAACTCCCAGAGCTTACTCAAACTCATATCTATCGAGTCAGTGATGCCATCTAACCATCTCATCCTCTCATCCCCTGCTCCTCCTATCCTCAATCTTTCCCAGCATGAGGATCTTTTCAAATGAGTCAACTCTTCTCATCAGGTGGCCAAAGTACTGGAGTTTCAACTTCAACATCAGTCCTTCCAATGAACAACCAGAACTGATCTCCTTTAGGATGGACTGGTCGGATCTCCTTGCAGTCCAAGGGACCCTCAAGAGTCTTCTCCAATACTACAGTTCAAAAGCATCAATTCTTCAGCACTCAGCTTTCTTTATAGTCCAACTCTCACATCCATACATGACTACTGGAAAAATCATAGCTTTGACTAGACAGACCTTTGTTGGGAAAGTAGTATCTCTGCTTTTTAATATGCTGTCTAGGTTAGTCAGTTAAATTTAGGATGAACTATATGTGATTCAATCCCTGAGGTGGGAAGATCCCCTGGTTAAGGAAATAGCAACACACTCCAGTATTCTTACCTGGACAATTCCATGGACAGAGGAGCCTGGTGGGCTACAGTCCATGGGGTCTCAAAGAGTTGGACACAACTAAGCGGCTAACACTTATATGTGGTTTTAGATGGTACAAATCCTTTGCTTAAGGACTGGTTATTGTTTATCTGAAGAAAATGTCTGAGATGGATGTTATCTGCTCCCTTATGTAAAAGGGTGGGATTCCTTCCTGTCTTTGCAGTCTATTAATGGACTGCCTGTGATGCACACCAAGCTAGGGTTTAATGCTTATACAATAATAAAACTGTTGTTCCCTACCACCTTTTTGGAGGGTTTTCTGGGTTGAAAGTGCTTCCTATGTACTTTAGTTGGTAAAGAATCCACCTGCAATGCAGGAGACCTGGGTTTGATCCCTGGGCTGGGGAGATCCCGTGAAGGGAACAGCTACCCACTCCAGTATTCTGGCCTGGAGAATCCCATGGAATCTATAGTCCAGGGAGTCACAAAGAGTTGGACACGACTGAGTGGCTTACACACTTTTGTCATTTCTGTGTTGAAAGAAGATTTTGTTTTCAACTATATGTTCCCAACAATAGTTAATATTATATTCAAATGCTGCTTGGGTTAATTCTTCCTCCCCCTTACTTGATATATATTTTAAGTGCATATATATATTACTAACATATATTCATCTGAAATACAATTAAATTATTTATTTCTGTTTATATTCTAATTGTTTATTTTCCCCTTGGTGCTTATTTTTGAATATGAAAAACATCAATGATTCCAAAGTTGATGCTATATAAAAGTTTTAGGCAAGCAAGTATAATCTCACACCTCAAATCCTTCAACTTTATTCCTACCAATGAAACTTAACCAATATCATTACTATCTGCTTCATGCTTCTTGTGTTTCTCTTTGCACAAATAAGCAAATCATATTTTCTGATTTTCCCTTCTTTCTTACACAAAAAAACTAACATACTGAATTTGGTCTTTTGCACTCTGCTTTTTGTACTTAATATTATACATATAGAAAATATGTGTATTAATTTATTGAGATCTCCTCCATTCTTCTTTATGATGCATTGTACTAACAATGTATAAACACATTTGATTTAACCAATATTCTATATATGGACATTTAGGTCCATTATTTTGCAATTACCAACAATTCTAGACAAAATAACCTTTTGCATATACATTTTCATATTGTTGGAGTTGTATCTTCAGGATAGATTCATGGAAGTGGGATTTGTAGGTTAAAAAGTAAGCGCATGTGTAGTTTTATTTATATATTGTAAAACTCCTCTCCATAACAATTTGTACCAGATTGCATTCTCACCAGCAGTTTTCCATAGCCTCAAAAATATAATGTATTATCAAATATTACATTTGTGTCAATATGCTAGTTTAGAAATGGTATCTTAATATAGTTTTAAATTGAATTTTTCTTGTAATGCGTAGTGAACATCTAGCCACAGGTATAAGGGCCATTCCTATGTATTATACATAAATTTTCTGTTTATGTCTGTGGCTTGTTTTTCTATTTGGGTTGTTCTTTTCCTTAGTCCTTTATCTGTGTTAAATACTGTAAGTATTACCTTCCAGGTTGTAATTTGTCTTTTGATATTGGTTACAGTATGTTACAAGCTGAATTCCTCAGGAAGTTGATAAAGATTGAGATAGAAATTGGTATGTTGGAAGTTTATTAAAGAGCTCTCTTGAGATCAACACCAATGGAGAGGAAAGTATATGTTCTACTCTCTTCTAGGCCTACATGTCTCTTTCTTTGGACCATTGCAGGTATTTCAGAGATCAATAAGACCAATCATCAGTAGCAACAACAGAAGGGAAAAACAACAAAAGGAAGCCTGATATTTTATTCCAACATGCCCCCATTCTGTTTATCATGGCTATATTTAAATAAATGGAAAAACAGCCAAAATTTGGTCAAGTCCTAATTATCATATAGGTAGTATGTTACGTTGGATTTACTCACACATTTTTAGATGTAATCTGTTCAGTTTGTGAATAACAGTAGCTTTAACAGAACAGAAAGAGACCTCTTTAAAAACACTCAAAGACTTCTAAACTCTCAGAATTAAATGACCATTATCAACTGACTTTATCAAGTCATTTATTTAAATATTTGCAAGCAAATCTGTAGTCATTGCTAGCATCTAGGATTTGAGGAGAAAGTGGGGAAGATGATCCCTTAACTACTTCATTAGTATTTCCCAAGATGCATAGCTCTGCAGAAGTGCATTCTGAGATTATCTACCCAAGGATAGATATTAGAACAATACTTCAGAGGAAGACTGCCTTGTAAATATCTTTTAGTATTTTCCCTATATAATATGTAATTATTTTGTTCTTATAAATAAAGGAAACTAAAATATCCTTTAAATTCCTCGCTTTTGGCTTTCCTACTTGTCCTCAATTTTGACTTCCTTACTTCGACTCAATAAAATTATCATGTTGGGTGTATCCTTCCAAACCTCTTTGTATATGTTAAAGACATTAACATATATGTCCACTCCAGTGTTCTTTCTATGATCCAGACCATGTAAAGAAGGATCAGCCATGGGCAATTCAAACTGTGCACCCAGCCACAACTATTTATCCAAGTCTGTTTAACTGAAACATAACACACAGTTCAGTGGAGAAGATAATAAGCTACAGAGGGATGTTCTATAGTTTGCAATGTGAAAGAGTGAGAAGAATGTTATGCTTCATATTTCCGATGACTAGTGGTTGAGGTTTAAAGGAGGAAAGTTGGTATATGTAATTCTGTCCTCCTTTTCCTTATTCTATTCCCTATCTTTACAAAATTCTACTAGGATAGCTCTCAGAAAGTCAAGCTAGTACCTCAGTTTGGAGCATCCCGGGGATTAAGACTTCCAAAATAGATGATATATGGCAATGTTTGCTGTCTCTTTGGATAGCTGGTGTTAGTATTATTTCAGGAGTACTAGTCTCTAAGAAAGACAGCCCTCAATCATGTTGCAATTCCAAATTCACTGTTAGAAGAACACATATTAGGAAAATACTTGAACCCAAAGCTGTATTATAAAACCACTATCTCCTGAATATATATCCAAACACATAGGGTACTGTTTGTGATTGAATTTCCCCTGGATTTTGTGGGTGCACATGCTTCAGATAATAATACAGGAGAATATCAGATATGCCATGAGGTCATGGCATATCTGAATTGAGATCATGAAACCTGATCCTATTTCAAGGACACAGCAGCCCCAGAAGGACATCTCCCAGGTTTGACTTTAATTAAGGTCCTCCTCACTGGCTTTTGAAGCGACGGTTGAGATCTTAGCAAAATGTTCCCTTATCTCCTTGACCTCTTTTGTTCAGATCTTCAGCACTGGACGATTAAAGCTATTTTGTATTTTATTCAGAAAAAAAAAGAAAGATAAAGTCATTTCCAGGTCCTCAAGGGCAGAAGAAAGTACCTGAATTCACAGAAGGCTTGGCACTGCTCTCTTCTGCTACACTTGGCCTGAAACAACACAGATGGGTTGTATTTGAGGTGATAAAATGCTTGGGAAGGTGAAATAACTCCCGAGGAGAGGCGCTGACAATGGCAAATAAGGCATTTGGTTGGCAAAAGAAGTGAAAATTAAAAGACACAAACTAACTGGGGCCACTGAATCTATAAAACTCCCAAGTGCCCAACGATTTTAGATGACTTAAGTGGTTTTAACAGTTTGCAAAAAGAAACGTACTTACATGAATCAGTACCTAAATCATTGTGCTTTATTCTTTCTAATTTATTTTATTAAAGATATTTTTATCTGTAGCCTCTCAGTTTATATAAAAAACAAGAAAAACAAGATTCTGCCACAACAGAAGAAACACCAAACATAGTCAACATGCAGTGTATTGTTTAATTGAACTTTAGCTGGAGATAATTGTATAGATTCAAATAGAGTCATAAGAAATAATCTAAGAGATCCTTCATGTCTTTTGCCAGCCCCAGTGGTGGTGATGGTGTGTGCATCCTCAGTTGAGTCCAACGCTTTGTGACCCCATGGATTGTAGTCTGTCAGACTCCTCTGCCCATGGGATTTTCAAGGCAAAAGTACTGAAATGGGTTGCCATTTTCTACTCCAGGGGATCTTCCCCACCTAGGGATCAAACCCAGGTCTCCTGTATTGCAGGCAGACTTTTTACTGTCTGAGCCCCCAGGAAAGTCTACAATGGTAATATCTTAAAAAATTATAGTACAATATCACAGCCATGTTGATATTTATAACAATCAGGATGCAGAGCATTCCATCACAACAAAGATCCCTGGTCATGCAAAGCATTTTAAATCCCTGAATCAAAATATCTTACAAGTATTGGCTTAACACATTAAATGAAATGCATGGTAGTAAGAACCAGAAGAGATGCATATATATATAAAAGTAAGTTGGCTGTTTTCAAGGAAATCAAAATAGGTTGGACAGAAAGCATGTAAATTTACAAACTGCTAACAATATCCACCACCAATAATTGCGGTGGGAAACAATATTTATTAAATACATGCAGCCAGGTGTAGTAGCAGGTTCTCTGGGTGCAGTAGACCTGGGTATGGCATAAGCCCTCTTGGAGGAGGTCATCATTTACCCCACCATAGAGCCACCAGAACTTACACAGGACTGGAAACAGACCCTTGGAGGGCACAAACAGAAACTTGTGTGCACCAGGACCCAGGAGAAAGGAGCAGTGACCCCACAGAGACTGACCCATACACGCCTGTTGAGTGTCCAGGAGCCTCCAGCAGAGACTTGGGTTGGCAGGGGCCAGCTGCAAGGTTGGGGGCACTGAGTGTAGCAGGGTATGCATTGGCTCTTTTGAAGGAGGTCAACATTATCTTTATTACTTCCATCATAGTATGGCCTCAGGTCAAACAACAGGGAGAAAACACATCCCTGCCCTTCAACAGAAAATTGGATTAAAGATTTACTGGGCCAGTCAGAAGTAGACCCAGTTTCCCCCTCAGTCAGTCTCGCCATCAGGAAGCTTCCATAAGCCTTTTATCTTTCTCCATCAGAGGGCAGACAGACTGGAAACCATAATCACAGAAAATTAACCAATCTGATCACATAGACCACAGCCTTGCCTAACTCAGTGAAACTATGAGCCATGCCATGTAGGGCCACCCAAGTCAGATGGGTCATGGTGGAGAGTTCTGACAAAACGTGGTCCACCAGGAAAGGGAATGGGAAACCACTTCAGTATTCTTGCCTTGAGAACCCCATGAACGATATGAAAAGGCAGAAAGATAGGACACTGAAAGACGATCTCCCCAGGTCAGTAGGTGCCCAACATGCTACTGGAGTTCAATGGAGAAATAACTCCAGAAAGAATGAAGAGATGGAGCCAAAGCAACAACAACACACAGTTATGTATGTGACTCGTGGTGAAAGTAAAATCTGATACAATAAAGAGGAATACTGCATAGGAACCTGAAATGTTAGGTCCATGAATCAAGGTAAATTGGAAGTGATCAAAAAGGAGATGGCAAGAATGAACATTGACCTTTCAGGAATCAGTGAGCTAAAATGGCCTAGAATGGGTGAATTTAAAAGATGACAATTATATCTACTAATGCGAGAAAGAATCCCTTAGAAGAAATGGAGTAGCCATCATAGCCAGCAAAAGGACATAAAATGCATTACATGAATGCAGTCTTAAAAATGACAGAATGATCTCTGTTCATTTCCAAGGCAAATCACTCAATATCACAGTAATCCAAGTCTATGCTCCAACCAGTAATGCTGATGAAGCTGAAGTTGAATGATTCTATGAAGACCTTCTAGAACTAACACCCAAAAAAGATGTTCTTTTCATTATAGAGGACTGGAATGCAAAAGTAGGAAGTTAAGAAATACCTGGAATAACAGGCAAATTGGATCTGGAGTACAGAATGAAGCAGGGCAAAGGCTAATGGAGTTTTGCCAAGAGAATGCACTGGTCATAGCAGACACCCTCTTCCAGCAACACAAAAGAAGACTCTACACATGGACATCACCAGATGGTCAATACGGAAATCAGATTGATTACATTCTTTGCAATCAAAGATGGAGAATCTCTGTACAGTCAGCAAAAACAAGATGGGGAGCTGAGTGTGGCTCAGATCACAAACTCCTTATTGCAAATTCAGACTTAAATTGAATAAAGTAGGGAAAACCACTGGACAATTCAGATATGACCTAAATCAAATCCCTTACGATTATACAGTGGAAGTGAGAAATAGATTCAAGGGATTAGATCTGATAGACAGAGTGCCTGAAGAGCTATGGACAGAGGTTTGTGACACTAAACAGGAGGCAGTGATCAAGATCACCCCCAAGAAAAAGAAATGCAAAAAGGCAAAATGGTTGTCTGAGGAGGCCTTAAAAATAGCTATGAAAAGAATAGAAAGGAAAGGCAAATGAGAAAAGGAAAGATATACCCATTTGAATGCAGAGTTGCAAAGAATAGCAAGGAGAGATGAGAAAGACTTCCTCAGTGATCAATGCAAGAAATAGAGGAAAATAATAGAATGGGAAAGACTAGAGATCTCTTCAAGAAAATCAGAGATACAACAGGAACTTTTCATGAAAAGTGGGTCCAATAAAGGACAGAAATGATATGGACCTAAGAGAAGCAGAAGATATGAAGAAGAGGTGGCAAAAATACACAGAAAAACTATGCAAAAAAGATCTTCACGACCCAGATAATCACGAAGGTTTGATCACTCACTTAGACTCTGACATCCTGGAAGGCCAAGTCAAGTGGGCTTTAGGAAGCATCACTACAAACAAAGCTAGTGGAGATGATGGAATTCCAGTTGAGCTATTTCAAATCCTAAAAGATGATGCTGTGAAAGTGCTGTACTCAATATGCCAGCAAATTTGGAAAACTCAGCAGTGGCCACAGGACAGGAAAAGGTCAGTTTTCATTCCAATCCCAAAGGAAGGCAATGCCAAAGAATGCTCAGACTACCACACAGTTGCACCCAGCTCACACACTAGCAAAATAATGCTCAAAATTCTGCAAGTTAGACTTCAACAGTACATGAATAATGAACTTCCAGATGTTTAAGCTGAATTTAGAAAAGGCAGTAGAACCAGAGATCAAATTGCCAACATCTGTTGGATCATCAATAAAGCAAGAGAGTGCCACAAAAACATCTATTTCTGCTTTATTGACTATGCCAAAGCCTTTGACTGTGTGGATCACAACAAACTGTGGAAAATCCTGAAAAAGATGGCAATACCAGACCACCTGACCTGCTTCTTGAGAAACCTATATGCAGGTCAGGAAGCAACAATTAGAATTAGACATGGAAAAACTGACTGGGTCCAAATAGGAAAAGGAGTACATCAAGGCTGTATATTGTCACCCTGCTTATTTAACTTATATGGAGAGTACATCATGACAAATGCCAGGCTGGATGCAGCACAAGCTGGAATCAAGATTGCCAGGAGAAATATCAATAACCTCAGATATGCAGATGACACCATCCTTATGGCAGTAAGTAAAGAACTAAAAAGCCTCTTGATGAAAGTGAAAGAGAGTGAAAAAGTTGGCTTAAACCTCAACATTCAGAAAACTAAGATCATGGCATCTGGTCCCGTCACTTCATGGCAAACAGTTGGGGAAACAGTGGAAACAGTGACAGACTTTATTTTGGGGGGCTCCAAAATCACTGCAGATGGTGACTGCACCCATGAAATTAAAAGACACCTGCTCCTTGGAAGAAGAGTTATGTCCAACCTAGACAGCATATTAAAAAGCAGAGACATTACTTTGCCAGCAAACGTCCATGTAGTCAAGGCTATAGTTTTTCCAGTGGTCACATATGGATGTGAGAGTTGGACTATAAAGAAAGCTTAGCATTGAAGAATTGATGCTTTTGAACTGTGGTGTTGGAAAAGACTCAAGAGTCCCTTGGACAGTAGGAAGATTCAACAAGTCCATCCTAAAGGAAATCATTTTGAATGATTGGAAGAACTGATGCTGAAACTGAAACTCCCATACTCTGGCCACTTGATGCAAAGAGCTGACTCATTTGAAAAGACCCTTATGCTGAAAAGATTGAAATGGGGAGAAAAAGGGGATAAGAGAGGTTGAGATGGTTGGACGGCAACACTGACTCAATGGACATGAGTTTGAGTGGGCTCCGGGAGTTGGTGATGGACAGGGAAAGCCTGGCATGCTTGAATCTATGGTGTTGAAAGAATTAGGCATGACTCCGTGATTGAACTGGTCTGAACTGAACTGATTCAGGCAATTTATATTATAAGTTAGTCTTCACAGCCTCTTGAGATATGTAATAATTTTTATCCCCAACTCACAGATGTTTGGTTGCTAAATCATGTCCAGCTCTTCCGCAACCCCCTGGACAGGAGCCCACCAGGTTCCTCTGTCTATGTTATTTCCTACGCAAGGATATTGGAATGGATTGCCATTTCTTTTTACAGGGGATCTTCCTGACCCAGGGATTGAACTTGCATTGCCTGCATTGGCAGGTGGACTCTTTACTGCTGAGCCATGAGGGAAGCCCATTTTACAGATGAGAAAATTGTAATTCTTTCAGTTAGTAATACAAGGAGCTAGAATTTAATACTGTCTAGGCAATATGTGTCAAATGAGATTGAGAAGACAGAGATCTCTGGGGAACCCTCAGGATGGATACCCTGATATTGTGAAATGTATGTGCCATTGTCCTATAAATAGAACTTAGTTGAAAAGGTTAGATATGGGCCCAATTAAAGGAAATGAGATAAGAATGAGAAAAGTATCATCAGGTGATACTAATTGTCTAGAGGGTTTGTGTAGGTTAGTAGGATGTTAGGGGGAGGGAGAAAGAAATGAAGTAAATATTTGTATTAATTTCATGTGACTAAATTTGAGGAGCCATTATATTAAAATAATAGTGATATAATTAATAAACAAAATTTAAAAAATAATAAGAACTGTTACTGATGCTATGGCAGGCCACACTGTTGGTGCTTTACATGTATCACCTCATTTATATTGCATAATAACCCTTTTCTATAATCCCCTCAAAATATGTTGATTACTGAAAATCATTACTACAATTAGTAAACTACTGAAAATCCTGTTACTGTAGTTAGTAAACTATGCAAATGAGCAATTATTGAGGGAAACACAGGGAAAAACAGAATCAGCTCTAAGTTATGTAAGATCTCATTTTCTCAGTTCTTAGAATTTTTGGCCCCAAACTTTGATTATCTGCCTCCCATTCATCTACCCCTTTGCCAAAGCTGTGTATACTTTGAGAGAGGTGCTAACATTGAATCTGTATGTGATGTGTATTATCATCACTTTGATTAACTTGTAGGCATTTTATTTATTTTATTTGTTCTTTCAACCCTCCCATGTGGGAAAACTGACTTTCAAACTCAACATTCGAAAAACAAGACATGGCATCCAGTCCCATCACTTCACAATTAGAAAGGGAAAAAGTGGAAACAGTGATATTGGGCTCTAAAATCACTGTGGATGGTGACTGCCGTGAAATGAAAAGACACTTGTTCCTTGAAAGAAAAGCTATGACAAACCTAGACATTATATAAAAAAAAGCTCAAACATCACTTACTGACAAATCTGTATTGTCAAAGCTCTGGTTTTCCAGTAGTCATGTAAGGATGAGAGTTGGACCATAAGGAAGGCTGAGAGTCAAAGAATTGATGCTTTCAAATTGTGATGCTGGAGAAGTCTCTTGAAAATTCCTTGGACAGCAAGGAGATCAAATCAGTCAATCCTAAAGGAAATCAACCTTGAATGTTCATTGGAAGGACTGATGCTGAAGCTCAAGCTCCAGTAACTTGGCCACCCCATATGACGAGCCGACTCATTGAAAAAGACCCTGATGGTCAGGAAGGTTGAGGGCAGAAGGAGAACAGGACAGCAAAGGAGGAGATGGCTTGATGGCATCACCAACTCAATGGACATGAGCTTGAGCAAACTCTGGGAGACAGCAAAGAACAGGGAGGCCTGGTGTGCTGCACTTCACGGAGTGGCACAGAGTCAGATAGGACTTAGCAGCTAAACAACAATCCTCCCGTATTTCTTGCGAGCAGTCTAGCCATGTTTGGTTTAGTAAAAGAATATGTTTTCTTTTGCTTTTTCTAATCATGGTCACTTTGATGCAAACTTCTGATCTTACTACAGGTGTTAAAGTTTTTACACCAATAAGTCACCATTACAACCTGGCATCAAACAATTTTAAGACTTCATAGATGTTAAGTAACATGACTTTAAGTGAGTTTTAATGGTCGAAAAAATGTCTTGAAATCTATGAAAGTGAATAATAATGGCTTATAAAATTATTAGACCCTTACAAGCCTTTTAAGCCAGCAACTGAACCAAGAAGGGTGTCTATGCCATCTCGCTTAATGTTGTACCCAGATCCTTTGTCTTGTCTGTTTTGTCTTATTTATGCTGTTCATTTTGTCTTTTTATCTAATTATTAGAGTTTAGGACTGAATCTCCTCCAAACCACAGAAATGGTCATGGAACACACTTTCCTGACATGTGAACTTTCACCTCATTTCCCCAGATATTTCTTCCTCTGTGCATAAATCCACATTCATGCACATCTCCTCAGACCGACTTCTTAAGCTAGTTTCTAAAAGTTTGATTCCCTGGACTGTTGCTTCTGCTCCAGAGTAACTTTAAAACCGCTCATCCATTCTAAACTGTGCTCTGTTCATTGAATATAGCCTTAGGGGAAGGTTGTGCAATCTCTATGAGTCACACTCTACCCTTCAACAAAAGTCAATAGGCACTATCTGCAGACACCTCAGGACACAATTTAGCAGGCTAAATTTGGTCTGCCACCATATAGGTCACTGTAATGCTAGTTTTTACAGAAATAGATTATTAGAAAAGAACAGAAATAAAAATAATAGATAGCTTTCTTCAATCACCCAAGATAGGGTCCAGGGGGCTTGCTTTGAGGGTCACCAGAAAGATTTCCTGGGGGAGTTGAGGGGAATGTTTTCCCTAAACAAAAGCAAATGCCTGAGGGCATTTGATTAGACTATTAAAGTACCGATTACAAGTGTTCACCAAGGCCCCTTACCTGCATGGGAGGGTTGCCAGGTAAAATACAAGATGCTCAGTTAAATTTGAATTTCAGATAAACCAGGACAATTTTTAGTATATGCCAATTATTTGTATTTATCTGAAGTACAAATTCAACTGAATGGCCTGTGAGTATATACATTATGCATACGTAATCTGGCAACTCTACCCTGAAAATAAGAGTGATATGCTCTCCAGGCAGAATTTACTACCAATTCTGGCCAGTAAGATGTGAATAAAAATAGTGTACTGATGCAAGACTGAGGCTGTGAAAGTGCCTACGCAATTTTCCAGTTTGTCTTTTTCATGACCAATACAAATGTTTCATAACATGTCATCTCCTGGATAATGCAGGAAATAAAATTCTGTTTATTAACTATTGTCCTCTCCTTGCATACCTTAAAAACTCTGCAGATCCTCAAAGGACTGGAAAAGGTCTAACCTGTGTAAATTTTATATTCATCTGATTTGCTTGTATCATCTTGAATTTTGTTCTCTGAATCTCCACTTAGTGGCCCTGACTCAGAGACCTGATGCTGTTTCCTCAGTGTAAACCTTTACAGGCATCCTAGCTCAATCCCAGAGAAAGAGGGAAAGAATGACAAATTAAAATCAATGGATAGATCCTATTAACAATGTCCATTAAGTCCGCAGAAGACCCTTCTCAGATGGATGTAAACTAACTTTATTTATCAAATATGTTTAACATAAAGTTATATAAAATATCAATTACTGAATAATTTAGATATAGGACCAATAGAGTACAAAATAAATACAAGGAATGTGAGCCATACATGACATGGAATATACCTTGTTTTTTTACTAAATACCTGAGTGAATAAATCTGTGAATGAAAGGATGCAATAAAAAGACACTCCTCTTAAAATTAGATTTTTCAGTCCTGATTTCTTTTGTTCATTATAAGAAAAAATATTAACCTAATATTGTATAGTCATCCCTTACACACCTGCTGCAGAACAAGGGCTAGAATTATGAAATCACAACAATCTAAAAATTAATAATTACAAAAAACATCACATCCTCAACTCTCCTTTTGTGAGGGGTAAGTAGAAATTATGTGATCTTTGGAGATCACTACAGAGAAGTAACTTCTTTTATAGTTAGACTTACATCAGTTTGAGGGACAATATTTTCTCACACTATGAACAAAGCTAGTGGAGGTAATGGAATTCCAGTTGAGCTATTTCAGTCCTAAAAGATGATGCTGTGAAAGTGCTACACTCAATATGTCAGCAAATCTGGAAAACTCAGCAGTGGCCACAGGACTGAAAAAGGTCAGTTTTCATTCCAATCCCAAAGGAAGGCAATGCCAAAGAATGCTCAAATTATTGCACAATTGCACTCATCTCACATGCTAGGAAAGTAATGCTCAAAATTCTCCAAGCCAGGCTTCAGAAATACATGAACCGTGAACATCCAGATGTTCAAGTTGGTTTTAGAAAAGGCAGAGGAACCAGAGATCAAATTGCCAACATCTGCTGGATCATCAAAAAAGCAAGAGAGTTCCAGAAAAACATCTATTTCTGCTTTATTGACTATGCCAAAGCCTTTGACTGTGTGGATCACAACAAGCTCTGGAAAATTCTGAAAGAGATGGGAATACCAGACCACCTGACCCACCTCTTGAGAAACCTGTATGCAGGTCAGGAAGCAACAGTTAAAACTGGACATGGAACAACAGACTGGTTCCAAATAGGAAAAGGAGTACATCAAGGCTGTATATTGTCACATTGCTTATTTAACTTATTTTCAGAGTTCATCATGAGAAACACTGGGCTGGATGAAGAACACACTGGAATCAAGATTGCCAGGAGAAGTATCAATAACCTCAGATATGCAGATGACACCACCCTTATGGCAGAAAGTGAAGAAGAACTAAAGAGCCTCTTGATGAAAGTGAAAGAGAGTGAAAAAGTTGGCTTAAACCTCAACATTCAGAAAACTAAGATCATGGCATCTGGTCCCATCACTTCATGGCAAATAGATGGGGAAACAGTGGCTGACTATATTTTTGGGCTCCAAAATCACTGCAGATGGTGACTGCAGCCATGAAATTAAAAGACGCCTACTCCTTGGAAGGAAAGTTATGACCAACCTAGACAGTCTATTGAAAAGCAGAGACATTACTTTGTCAACAAAGGTCTGTTTAATCAAGGCTATGGTTTTTCCAGTTTGGCTTTTCCAGTCATGTATGGATGTGAGAGTTGGACTATAAAGAAAGCTGAGCACTGAAAAATTGGTTCTTTTGAACTGTGGTGTTGGAGAAGACTCTTGAAGAGTCCCTTGGACTGCAAGGAGATCCAACCAGTTCATCCTGAAGTAGATCATTAGTCCTAGGTGTTCATTGGAGGGACTGATGCTGAAGGTGAAACTCCAATACTTTGGCCACCTGATTTGAAGAGCTGACTCATTGGAAAAGACCCTGATGTTGGGAAAGATAGAGGGCAGGAGGATAAGGGGATGACAGAGGATGAGATGGTTGGATGGCATCACCAACTCAGTGGTGATGGGTTTGAGTAGATTCCGGGAGTTGGTGATGGACAGGGAGGCCTGGTATGCTGCAGTCCATGGGGTCACAAAAAGTTGGACACGACTGAGCGATTGAACTGAATTGATTTTCTTTCACACTCAGTATCAGAACTTGAAGCATCACCCATTCACTCAAAATTGATAAGGTTTGGTTGTTAATCCAGATATATAGTATACAACTTTTCTAGAATGAAATTTCTTAGAATTAGCCTTTGTTTTTAAGACTGAAGATCACATCTCTGGGCAAAAAAGGGCAAGTTTGGGGTGAAGCAAAGTCAGTAATTTAAAGAAAACCTCAGCAAATGAGATACAGACTACCAAACTCAGGTTAAGAACATAATGGAAACAGTGAAATCATTGTTTAGGCTCAGGGACCAGAACAAACCTTGGATTGAGGAGGCACATGTACTGGGATCCGAGTCTCTCACTTCGCTTACTGGATGTTTTTGCCAATCTGACCCTACCTGCTAGTAGAAACCTTCTGCATACAGCGTCCTACTTTCTCGATGGACTCTTAAAGAAGAAACTGAAGTCGCTCAGTCATATCTGACTCTTTGCAACCCCATGGACTGTAGCCTATCAAGCTCCTCAGTCCATGGAATTTTCCAGGCAAGAGTACTGGAGTGGGTTGCCATTTCCTTCTCCATAAGAAGAGAGGTACTTAAATAAATGGGTGTGAGTAGAGCTATACCAGAATGCTTGACAATGTTTATATTCTAAACATCAGACATATATTGAGTTCAGAGTTACTTCATGACTTACATGGGCCTTAAACATGTTTGCCTTCCTCTATAGAAAAATATGAAAATTGCATTTTATAATCACATTAGTAAAAAACATATATTAATGCCATTGTCAGAATATTTTCTTTGACCTAAATATTTCTTTTTCTTCTGATTTTAAAAGAAGTTAAAATATTTTCATGGTATAGGAAAGCAAAATTTGCCACCCCAAAATGCATTTTGTGGTATGAAGATTATTTCAGTGTGATTAGATACAAAAAGTCTACCTTTTTACCTCCCCACTAGCTGCCTAAAATATTCATATGAAGAGTCTGGTACAGGCAGAGCAGTATCACCAGGGATACCTACAAAGAATATGGGCTAATTGTGGCAGGGGAGCCCAGCAAGATCTGAAGACCAAAGTCCTCTCTGTGTGCCACTGTCGCTCATGGCACAGTGAGCATTTGTTTACCAGACATTTGCTTTTCCATCTCCACATGAACTTCCTTCCTTCTCTTTGAAGTCCCAAACCCCTACTGCCTTCTCCTTCTCTCAGATAGCATATAAATCTCAACTGCTCACTATGCACTTGGACCCCGTCTTCCTGTTGGAACCCTTGTGCATACATAAGTACATTGATTTTCTCCTCTTGATTTGTCTCATTCAATTTTAATCTTAAACTAGCCAGAAGAACTTAGAAAGAGTAGAGGGAAAGATTTATTTCATCCTTCATAGTGGGCTCCTAAAATTATTGTGAACTCTTGGTATAGCACTTACTGTGCTCAGTGGATATTAGCCCTGATTATTATTGCCTGACTGCATTTCCTCTTCTTCTGAAATTTTACCTAAATGAATAGCTTTCTTTCTTCATTTCTAAGTCAACCAAATAGTAAGATTTTCATCGTATCTAGAGCTGTGATATGAGGCGTGTCATTCTGTTAGGGTTTGGGGAAGGAGGAGCAGCTATGACAGGAAAGTGACAGCGCTAAATAAATGAATTTGCTTTCTAACTGGTGAGCAAAACTTACACACAGAAACCCACTGAAGACAATTTTAAAGCACTAAATTTGTAGATAATATTTCAATGTCATCCTCACCCTAAATGTGAGACTTAAAATACTTTTCATGTTGAACACAGTCATGGATTATATTTATAACAGGGAAATACTCTGGGTTATTGGAGGTAGACAGGTCTTTAACACCCTCTAATTCTTTGAATCTTACTTGAAGTTGTTGGATCCATACACTACCTAGAGAAGATTATCTTCAGTGCATTCAGTAAATGCTCACTAATTTCTTTCCTAGAAGTTGAAAAGAGGTATAAGAAATACAACTAGCATTGAACACTCTCCCCTCCTCCTTCCAGTATGAAATGGAAGTCCCTGCCCAGGGTTGCGATTAGGATTCTCTTTGCCCTGGGGTCTTATCTCTTACCACAGACTTTTCTTAAATGGGAAATTCAGCTATCTGAAGGCTAAGAGCAGGCTGAGTCATTACTCAAAATTCATTGTCCATCCCTGAGTCATTCCTGATGAGACAATTGATCAAGTGCCAACTGGTTTTGACTTGAGTTTACTTGAGAATTTATTCTTTCCTCATAGTCCTTCAGAATATTCTCTGATATCAGTTTAGTGGGTGAGATTTGATCATCGGGTTTTTTTTTTTTAGGTTTAGATTTGGGACTGGTGAACTTTTTTTCTTTAAGAGTTCTTCTCTGACTTAAACTACTACAGTGTACTGAACAAACCAGGTATGAAAGTGAGGTGGGAAGAGGTCTAATATTTATTAAAATTAGTCTGCCTCTAAATCAGGCTGTCTGGGCCTAACTTTAGGCTTCATCACTTAGTATGTGCCTTTCCTTCCTATACTTTACCCATCATTCACTTCTAGCTACACTGGCATCCTGTCTTTGGCTTTTCACACTTGCTGTTCCCTCTTTCTGTTACAAGGTCTCTGCAGATAGCCACATGGTTTGCTCCTTTACCACACTTATATCTTTGTTCAGATGTTAGCCTTGAGTTGCCAAACAATAAATATTTATTGAGCACTGCTATGAGGTGAGCACTGTTCTAATTATTTCATGTAAGTCAGGAAATATTAGAGACAAATGGTCCTGCCCTGATAAAGATTATATTCTAGTAGTGAGGAAGAAACAGTGGTTGACTACAAAACAAGCAAATTTTAATATGTATTAGAAGATGATACTATGAAAGAAAAGAGACTAAGGCAGATTTGGTATTAAGTCAGGCAATACTAATAGGATTCATGAAGAGGTAAACATAGTTTTAATATGAGGTATAAGGAAAAATACACCAGGGATAAAGACTAAAAGCCTTTGGAGCAAAACTACTAGAATTATGAAACTGTCATTTTGTCTTCATCCTTACAGTTTTTTGTGGTCCCTGAAACCTCCTCAAGCCAGGCCACCTTGCCTCTGGAATTTCTTAAGAAGGGGTTTCACTATCCTTTGATCTAAGACCACAAAGTCTTAAACCATGAGGAACAGAAATTAACTCATGTGTGGTCTGAAGCTCTCCCACTCGGGAAAATTAAGGAAGGAACAACAGAAGATCTTGTTTCAGTAATTTGCATATGCTCAAAAACTGCCCATAATCCAGCAATTAAGATATTGTTGCCTTGAAACAGGTGAGCAGTAAATACCCTTCTCTATGATACATCAATTTAATGTGAGCTATCTACTAGCTATGAGGGTCTCACTTTATATGTAGGAGCATTTGTGTGTAAAGAAAGAGCAAGGAAGCAAAAATTAAATGTATTGTGGCACTACAGTAATTTCTGGAGCCACATACTGGTAAGAATTTAAATATAGTCATCCTTGCAAAAATGAATTAATTCCTTTATAGTAATTTGCCCCAAATGAATGTGAAGACCTAACATCCAGTATCTGCAACTCATTTGGGCTACAAATAAATTTTTGAGTGTTTAATCCAGTGTACTTATATTACATTAAGCTCTGCTTGAAGAGTTTTATTCTACTATGATACAGCCAGGGATGCCATGAAAAGAATTGTAAAGCAGAAAAAAAGTGTGAAAATTACTCAGCATACTTAGCTTATTTTCCATGTTAGTTTCTTGAAAATGAATTTCTGGTGTGAGTTATTCTTCAGTAGCTATACCACAACAGAAATAGCAAAGGACTCACTATTTCTCCACTAAAACACTAATTAATATCTGTACCACTATTCTGAACTAATGCAATGCAAAAAAGTTTTATAGTATTCTTCCACTATGTGCTAATAATTCCATCATTCTGATTCCCTTATATGAAAGTGTCTTTTTTTCAGCCTGGCCCACAGTTGGAGGTGACCATTGAACAGTGATATACTATTTAACTCTGTTTTCTCTTTCCATCCTGCCCCCCTCAACCCCCCATTTCTCCATGCCAATAACCCTTCCCTGGCCCAATCAACAAATCTGAAAATGAGTTAACTGCTTAGGTATATTTTCTACATGCCAAATTTTGAAATACAGTGTGAACTTTGAGCAACATAGGCTTGAACTGCATGGATCCATTCATATATAGATTTTTTTCAATAAATATATTGGAAATTCTTTTGGAAATTTCAACAATTAGAAAAAAAAAAACTTGCATACCTAGAAATGCCAAAAAATGTTAAGGAAAAGTTTTGTCATGAATGCATAAAATATATGTAGCTACTAGTCAATATGTGTTAGCTTTCTTATTGTTTTATAACTTAGCTTTCAAAGAACTACATTACTGTGTAGTATGCTTCCTTCTTGCAATTGGAAAAACTGGTCATTAGCCTATCATAGGCATTTGTTATTATTATTTTTTAATGTAAAATGTTTCCAGTACTGTATTATGAGTATGGCTGTTATGTGCCATGTTACGTGTTATATAATATGCTATATGTTATATGCCTTATAGTTATATGCCATGAAAATTTTATAATGATCCACTCATTAGTGTTTAGGTTAGGTGACCATAAAGTGATCATATTACTACTTCTTCTTTATTAATGTAAATGGCTGTACTTGTGAATAAATAATCTTTTTCACATTATCTTTTTCTTTTTGATTATGTTAGTAGGATATGTTCGTAGGATAACATCTACTTTGTTTTGTATCATATAATAATGTAGGTACTGAGAGATGATTCATCTTATAGACAGATAATATAAATTTCTGTTATCAATAAATACATTGCAATACTATAAATGTATTTTCTTCATCACTTCCTTAATAACATCTTCTCTTCTATAGCTCACTTTATTGTAAGCATACAGTATATAATATACATAAGATGCAAAATATCTGTTAATTAGCCATTTATATTATTGGCAAGGCTTCTAATCACCAGTAAACTAGGAGTGGATGTTTTTGGGAAATCCAAAGTTATATGTGGATTTTAAGCTCTTCAGAGGGTCAGCACCCCTGACCCCCAAGTTGTTCAAGGGTCAACTGTATATTTTTCATTGCTTTGTCAGGCATCAGATAGTTTGTAGACATTGAGGTTATCAGGTTTTTAAAACCTTGTCTATAATATGCCAAAGAACAGATGGAAACTGATTTTTTCATTAAATTAAAATTTATTTGGGCAGATCAAGTGAGGAATTACCTGAAACTCCCATTAGTCATTTCCTTTGCAAAGATTTTCTTTGTAGTCAATCTGTGCTACACTGAAAGAAGAAAGATCTTCTTCCTTCAGATTTCCAAAGAAAGTTTCTGAAGATATTTTGTGAGAAGAGTGTCCTCCTTCATTTGTGTTAACACAACATTTTGTCCACATATTTATTACAATCTAGCTGGTAAGATTTGAAATCTTTAAAGTCAGGACCGAATATCTTATATTGATATCACTAGTGTGTCTAGCATGTAAGTCATATAGTAAAAATGCAAACATAGCTATTAAAATAATTCACTACCCTTAATTATATCCAAATATTTCATAAGTTTCACATTGCTTTTCATCTCTGGTGTATATGTTCAGGAAAGAAAAAAAAAATCAATGCAGTGCTGGCTCATGTCACAGCTTTGAGAAAGTTCCCTGTGTTCTACTTACTGGCTGCGAATAATAAATCCCTTCTTCTCCCAATCTTTGGCTTGATTGTTTCTTCTGACTTGACATCTGCCAAGAGGCAAATGAAGGTTTGGGTTAACACTCCCACTTAGGGGAAAATATTATCAGGTGATTTTGAATAAGTGGGTGGTATTTAGTAGAGGTGGAATAAAGACATGAAGGAAGGGTGTTATATAATGGTATCAAGTAATAGAAGACATAATATACGATCTTGACAAAAACTGTGTAGTCATTAAGTTTCCAGGGGCCTCCATTGTCTCTCAGGTCAACTTCCTCTCCGAACTCAGTGGGTCAGTTATGCAGGGCTTTAATAATATGTCTGCTACATTCTCTGAAACTACTTATAGCTTTCTAATTCCCAACTTTAATGATTGTTTAAATGATTTCTTTAAATGATTGTTCAAAACAGATAACCTCAGATTTGACTGAATATCAGATCCTATTATCTTTGTTGATATGCTGAAAAAAATTACTGAATTAAAAAATAAAAAAGAATAAAGCTTGAAAACTAAAGAAAAATAATAAATGCGTTTGTTTTCTTCCCCATTCAGATATCTTTGTGACTGTACCTGATATTCATTTATCAGGTGGGGAGGGCAATCAGGCAAAGCTGAACTTGAATTTAGTTTGTTTGGCTACTTTCAACATAAAAAACTACTAAGGAGGACAAATGGAAGAAACCAGTTTCTTTAAGTCATATCAGTTGGTCACTGATTATTCAGCATTAAAACAAAAGAATAAAAGAGCAAGCTTCAATAAGGCCACTTCCACACTTTGGGGCATGAAATGTCAGCCATTTTTCACTGAGCTGTAATCAACAATAGACAAGTCACCCTAACAACATATGTCTGGCCCAGGGCGCTTATTTTCAATCTCATCAGTCATTTTCTGACAGATTCCTGAAGGTCATAGGAAACAGAGACCTGGAAAGTTAAATAGATACACTATATGCATGTTGTTATTATTTTAATTTTTATTTTATATTGAAGTATTGTTAATTAACAATACTGTGCTGGTATCAGGTATATAGCAAAGTGCTTCAATTACACATATATTTTTTTTTCAATTTCAGTAATAACCTAAATGGGAAAAGAAATTGTTGTTGTTTTTTCAATTGGCATGGTATGGTAAATATTCAAATAAACTCTTCTGTAATTTTAGTTAAAACAATTTTAACCCTCCTCTTCTAACATGGATTTGTATTTTTTCCTACTTCTAGAAATAAAAGTCACTCATCATGCTAGCTAAAAGCTTTTTGTGTACCTCCTTTTAAAATGCTGCTACATAGTTCATAATAGAGTCTTATTCCTCTTGGGAATTTAGGAATAGCTTTACAGACTTACTATTCTCCTGTTCATTCTGTTCCCCAAGCAAAACAGTATTGGAAATATTTTTTTTTTCAAATTCCCTTCTTCTGAAAAAAAAAGAGGGATTTTTTAAAAATCTGATTATTGCAAGAAGACAGAACCCATCCTCTTTTCTTCTTCTCCAAGGGAAGCACACTTGAGGAAGAGTTCAGTTCACTCAGTATATCCCCATGCAGACAGACAGCCCTAAAGCTAGACCGAGTGACCAGGACTGGGAAGTGTAATGAAGGGACAGATCTAAGCTTTAGTACACAATGCTGCTTTTTTTTTTTTAATTGAAGCTGATATTTTGATTTATATCTATATGAAACTTGAGTCTGGTCCTCACTTTGGAACTCAGGGGCTAGAAAGGAATGTTTGTAATCATTACCCACAAACCACAACAATAGAAATTGAAAAATATAATCTCATTGGCCTGTAACCTAAAATCCCAGAATAAAATTCTATGTATGCCATCATCACAGAGCACGTATCACATGTTCCTTATGTATTTGGGTGGAATTGTACTGTCTAATGTGATAGCCACTAGTTGCATGTGGCTACTGAGCATATGAAATGTGGATGATCTGTATCGAGAGGTGCTATAAATGTATTAATACAATACACACCATATTAGAAAGACTTGGTTAAGAATATAATATCTCAATAATTTTTGTACTGATTATTTATTGATGTGGCAATATTTGAGATATATTAGATTAAATAAGGGAGAAGTCATTGCAACCCACTCCAACTCTTGCCTGGAGAATCCCATGGACGAAGAAGCCTGGTGGGCTGCAGTCCATGGGGTCGCTGAGAGTTGGACATGACTCAGCGACTTCACTTTCACTTTTCACTTTCATGCATTGGAGAAGGAAATGGCAACCCACTCCAGTGTTCTTGCTTGGAGAATCCCAGGGTTGGGGGAGCCTGGTGGGCTGCCGTCTATGGGGTCGCACAGAGTCGGACATGACTGAAGCGACTTAGCAGCAGCAGCAGATTAAATAAGAAGCATTGCTAAAATTAACTTTACATGTTTTTCTTTTTGCTTTTAATGTAGATACTAGAAAATTCAAAATTCCACACGTAGCTTAAATTTTATCTTTATTGAACAACAAGGAATTAGAACAATGAAGAAAGTACTTTTCTTTTTCAAGATGTGGATAAGTGTCAACACATAGGAGGTTGTGGGCAAATGTAATTAAAATAAAATTAATGTGAAACAAAGAGAATGATAATTTGTGACACTATTATACAATGCCTACAACTAATTCCTACGTTGAAGTCCTATTTGGTGCTGTTTGCTTTGCACTTTACCCTTTGTGATTATATATCATGTTTCCACTGAAATTCCAGTTTCAAAATAAGGCTTTGTGTTATTTTTTTGAAGCCAAAATAATTAAACTCAAATGAGTTTCTTTATACTTTGAGAAAATAAAAATGATTTTCTCTGCTATAAAGGGCTAGTAGACCAATTCTCCCATATCTATGTGTGTGTATGTTCCCTTGGAAACATAATAAATTTAAGTCATGATAATTTTTTGAAATAGAGACCACTTTCTCTAGGAATTAAGTCAATTCTCCAGTATTCACAATATAGGCCTATCTCTAAAGTTATAGGCCAGATGACTTCCACATATGTCAAAATGTACCTTTAAATAGCTCAGGGATTCCTCATGAAATGTATGGGAGAGGATCAGAAAGTACAGCCCTTAGTCTGTCAACAAGATAGTGAATCCTTTTTCTATCATCTTCACTGCCACATAACATATGTGAAATTTTGTTCCAACTTCATAGTCACTGTTGTGCTTCCTTATATGCATATAGATCTGTTAATGCTTACCCAGTTACATATTGTGTTCTGAATTCTATATTAGTCTGGAGGAATGTTTTTGTTGGCAAGGATAAATTATTTCTCTAACATTATTAAAACTATGGTCTGAGACTGAGTTGGTACAAATCCTTACTGAATATAAATGTTAATCTGGTGCTGAAAAATTATGATGTAATGAGCTAAAACTAAAGTGGTTACTCACTAAAATGATGAGAATATTCTAGAAGCTGAGTCATTCACCATGATTGCTGGTGAGACACAGTCAGTATTTTTTTAACTGAAGCATAGTTGATTTACATCCCTGGTGGCTCAGATGGTAAAGAGTCTGCCTGCAATGCAAGAGACCCAGGTTCAATCCCTGGACCAGGAAGATGCCCTGGAGAAGGAAATGGCAACACACTCCAGTATTCTTGCCTGGAGAATTTACTGGACAGAGGAACCTGGCAGACTACAATCCATGGGGTCACAAAGAATCAGACATGACTGGGTGAATTTCACTTCTTCATTTGTTTCAAGTATACAATGTATATATTCAGTATTTTTTATAGATTATGCCTCATTGAAAGCTAGTATCAAATATTGGCTATATTCCCTGTGTTGTGCAATATATTATTGGTACTTATTTACTTATTTACTTTATGCATAATAGTTTGTACCTCTTAATCCCATACTCCCATCTCACCCGTTCTCACTTTCTTCTCCCCACTGGATGCCACTAGTTTGTTCTTGATATGTACATTCAGTATTAAACAATTGAAGCTAGAAAGGATTCTAGATTTTACTGAAACTGCTCATTTACTTTTCAGATAATAAAATTAATACAGAGAGAGCTGAAGTGTCTTAATTAAGGACACCATCCACACAAAGTAAAATGATTGGAATTAGAACCCAGGGTCAAAATCTGTGTACAATGCTACAGTGATTTTTTTTTTCTTTGAGTCAGTCCTATTTTACCATAGCTTATCTCCTTAATTATAATTAGTAAGTTAAAGTGTGGACTTTGCCCCACACTGATGTTTAATAAAAATGGGACCTGGAGTGAAAATGAATATTTCTCATGAGGTGTAGTGAACAACTGCCACCGGATATCAAAAGAACATTTTCATCTTCCAGTTCATGCTGCACTAACATTCTTCCAAAATAATATTCTTCTGTTCTGTGTGTGCTCTTTATGAGTGGATAGGTTATTCTTTTTAATTAGAATTCTTTATGACAGGTTTTACAGATACTATCACTGGATGAATAAAAATCACAACTGTTTTGTCTTTTGGGTTTTCTGTCTTATTATTCAACTTGATCATTTAACTTGATTCTTTCTACGATTCTTCTAACTTCGTAATCTCAACAACACTTTTGGTTGACATCAAGAAAAAAACCTCCCTGTGTAAAATTTCTTGGCAGATTGAGACAAAGTTGCACACTCCTTTTATTCCAACCTTCTCAGACTGTAATCTGTTCCAAGGGAATGTTCAAAGCATTACAGTCAGGTGGCTTAAAATGAAAATCACATTATACTTTGAAACAAAGGACATTATTTACAGGAACAACTTTATAAATAGTCTCAAGTTCCTCTTAATGAAAAGATGTCAAGTAGAATATTTTTATTCCAAAATATGTGATCCCCTAGCTTAAAGAAACTGTTTGACATTCTTTTATATTTAAGATATACCATTCTTATGTAGCTAACTTCATTGGGATTTACCACATAATGCTTATGTTGATGGAAATTTTTTTAAGGAAAAGGAATGTATTTTCAATGTATTTGAAAACTACAGAAAATTGAACAACCATATAGACATTTTCCACCCCAGTACACAATCTCTACTTCTTTCAAAGTATTAAAGGAAGAAAACTACTCTGCAACCTAAAGTTTCTTTACTGTATAATAAACTAGCTGACTTTACATTAGGGCCATTTAAAATATATCTACTCTCATCTGTGCAAGCCTCTGTCCTCATGGGATAAAAAAGGACCTAAAAGAGTTAGTGTCCATAAGCAAATGTTACTGACTTCTTAGCTGACTTTTTCATCAAGAACTCATTTCATAAAACCTGTATCTTCATGGTTCATTCAGAAAAAAATCTTAAGGTAAATATCTGTCCAAGGAAGTCATTAAGAAATGGATGGAATTTTGTTGCTATTCACACATCTGTCACTTAGTACCAGACACTGATTTAGAAATACTTCATATTTATCCCATAGTATTAGATTACTTTAGAACTGGGCCATATTTCTATCTTGACTTCATCCAAGCAAGAATTTATGGGCATCTTGTCAGTAAAGAATCTGCCTGCAGTGCAGGAGACCTGGGTTTGATCCCCAGGTTGGGAAGATGCCCTGGAGAAGGAAATGGCAACCCATTCGAGTACCCTTGCCTAGAAATCCCATGGATAGAGGAGCCTGGCAGGCTGCAGTCCATGGGGTTGCAAAGAGTAATGCACGACTGAGCGGCTAACACTTTAAACCAATATAGCATCAAAAAATTGCCTGATATATAAGTAAATTTAATAAAGTTCTGGTGTGTCTCTGAAATCATGCTTGACTTTTCCTGCCTCTATCACCTCAGGCCACATCTTGTTATGCATACATTTATTGCCTCTGCCTAGAAGACATTGTCAATACCCCATTGCCAAAATCTGGCCCTCAGAGCAGTGAAAGAGCATTTTTATTATTACTTTAATAATTTAAAGAAATCTTAGATTTTATTCATATTTTTGTGGACTAAGCAAATGTTCATATTTAAAAGAATGATATTTTTCAGAGTAAGATTTCTATTTTTTTTTCCTCACTTCCTTTAAGTTTTCACACTTTGGTTGCAAGAACTTACTGTCCTGAATAGTTCTGCACATGCTCTTGGAAGCCAAAATAGAATTTACCAAGTTGTCCATTTAAATTATTTTTTAATCTATTTAGGACTAAATTGGAATCAGTTCTGTGTACATGCTTAGAGTGGATAGGAGAGAAATTTGTTGAATACTCAGACAGCTGATCCATCCTAGTAAGGATCATCTTTTTCCTTCTGCAGCAGAATCTCCTCCAACACACACTTTGTACTGGTACAATAACCCCCTTCATTTTCATTCTAGACACAGAAAGTGAGTTTATAAGAAAAGAACTGCTTGTGACAGGTTTGATCTGAATTACTCACTTTTTCATCAGGTTACTCAGTTCAGTTCAGTTCAGTCGAGTCACTCAGTCGTGTCCAACTGTTCGAGACCCCACGGACTATGGCACGCCAGGCCTCCCTGTCCATCACCAACTCCTGGAGTTTACTCAAACTCATGTCCATTGAGTCAGTGATGCTATCCAACCATCTCATCCTCTCTCGTCCCCTTCTCCTCCTGCCTTCGATTGTTGTTGCTCATGCCATTTAAAATAAAAAAATTAGTTTACTTTTAATAATGAATTATTTTTCTATGAACTTTAGGAGATCTGCATATCTAATATTTCCTCATTACACAATTTATTTTCTCATTGCTTAAAAACTAAGTTGTATACTCTCCTCAATTCCTATTCTTTCATTTATTCAATAAATATTTACTGTATACCTATAAGTCATGCACTCTGCTAGGGCATCTTAAAATCTTGAATAAGATAGTACAATCCCTGCTGTCCAGAAACTTACTGACTGGAGGAGGCAGACATTTATCAAATGAATATGTGAATTAACATATTTTAAACTGTGATTAATTGTGTTGAATAAAGTTACTGGAGTAAGGAAAGTGAATAATAGGAAAAGTTTAATTTGTTTATCAGATCAGTGAAAACTTTCCTTTGAATGTGATATATGAGCTAGAATTTGAAACATAAGTAGTATTTAATTAGTGGAAGAAAAATTGGTCCAGAGAAAATGGCACATATAAAGATCTTGAGTGAGTAGGACTCAAAAAAGTTCAACCCGGCTAAGGCATTTAAACTTGTGTTCCAGGGGTTAGGAATCTGCCTGCCAATGCAGGGGACATGGGTTCAATCCCTGGGTGAGGAAGATCCCCTGGAGAAGGGCATGGCAACCCACTCCAGTATTCTTGCCTGGAGAATTCCATGAACAGAGGAGCCTGGTGGGCTACAGTCCATGGGGTCGCAAAGAATCGGACACAGCTGAGTGACTAACACTACCACTAGTAAGACACTTAAAGTGAGGAACAGAACAGATTATTTTGTGTCTGGGAAGGCAGACGGTGGCTGACCATAAAGAGCTTTGCAAGCCTAAATACTGGATTTTGGTCTCTATTCTAAAAGCAAAATGTTTGAAACAATGTAGGCAAGTAAGGACCATAACCCTTCCTGCATTTTTAGATCAATGGCTGTGATATGATGGGTAGTTTGGGGGTTGGCAGTGGCTAGCTTTGATGTGAGCTGAAATTTGAAACCTAAGTAGTATTTAATTAGTGAAAGAGAAATCTTTCCAAAGAAAATGGCACACATAAAGATATTGAGTAAGTAGGACTCAAAAAATTTCAACTTGGTTAAGGCATTTAAACTGGTGGTCCAGTGGTTAAGAATCTGCAATGGTTGTCTTAAAAATTCATCCTTTAAAAATAAGAAAAAATAAAGACATGCCAGATGCTTCCCCCTCGGTCAAAAAGTAGACACAGTTTGCTTACAAAACAAACAATGAGAATCAAAAGAATTATAGGCTTGTCTGGAGGTGCCTGGATTCTAAGTGTGTTGCCTTCAAGTGAAAGTATCAATTCTTAGGTGAGATTTGTTATTTGGAAGAGCAGAATATACAGAAGGTGGTTAAATATTAAAACATGATCATATAGGGAAGGAAAGATTTTCTGTCCATCCTCTTAGTTACAATTGCTGGGGTTATGAAATAAACTGATATATGGCAGATTAACAGATTAAGAGGTCTACAAGTGTATTAATTTTTAATATTATATGTACAGGGCATCAGGAAAAAAGTGAATACCACCCCCCCAAAAAAAAGTGAGATTTGCAAGCTTATATACCATGTTAATAGAGGAAAGGGAAGGGAGATGTAGGTGACTTAGGAAAGAGTCAATAAATCTTAGGAAAATAAACGGGCCCCAGTAAAATTAATGGGAGCTAGGATAGTTTGTGACAAAGATTTCTGGACGTGATGTTCACCCCTAGTCTCCTCTCCTGTGATGAGTCAACCTTCTCTGGTTTATGAAACACCCGGGAAGGGATTTATGACAATTGGATTTCTTCTAGAGAATTTGTCTTTAGGCAAAAAAAAAGAAAAGGGAGTTCAGAGAAAGTTTCTCCCTGCATGTTGTGTTTTACAAGTGCCTTCAGCTCAAAACAATCAATGTATAAAGTGGTGAATTTTCAGGTTGCATCTCCTAAACTTCTTCAGTCCTCAATCCAAGTAAACCATTATGTAATTTTTATGGAGCAAAAATGAAAACCTGAAATATATCTCCATAAAAATTCTCTCTAGTATTCTTTTTTCCTCTAAAATAAATAAAAAATTCCTGTTTTACTTTTTCAACTTTCACTTTCCTAGGGTGATTTTGTGCAAGTTCTTTTACTTCAGTGTTTTACTTATATGTAAATTTCCTGATCTGAGTTACAGGTAGAGTAGTTAATTGACTATGGGACTTGGTTCCATGGATATGAGACCTATGCTGTACCCATTCAATACAGCACACTAGTTAAGAGAGTGGAATCTAGATCTAGCATTAATACGTTCAAATCCCATTTTTTCCTCTTACCAATAGTATGACCATGGGAAAACTATTTCATATTTCTTGGCCACCATCCACTCATACAAAATTGGAAATAATAACAATTTAACAGGTTTTTAAAGAGATACTTGTAACATAACTTGATACATGTAAGATAAGTTGTATCTAGTATATAGCAAATACTTGTTAGATATTTCTATTTATCCAGACAAATCTTTACTACTGACCAATGTTAACTTGAAAATCCACCTTGGAAATCTACCTTAATTCAAAGTTTTAATCCCTAATGAATACCTTTTCTACATAAACCCTAACAATAATTTAAATCATTATGAACATTGCCTTTTTATGTGAACAAGAGTTTTGAGCAAAAACTTGCTACACATTTATAAATATTGAAATAAAAGATGTAGTCTCTGCAACCCCCAAAAATATAGAATGGAATAATACACTCAAGACAAATTAATAAAGCACTTCTTCTTCAAGGTCTATTGTAAATCATACTCATTCTATGAGGTTGTCTTCTTCTTGATGGACAGAGTTGGCTCAGGTAAAATGCTGCTGCTGCTGCTGAGTCGCTTCAGTCGTGTCTGACTCTGTGCGACCCCATAGACGGCAGCCCACCAGGCTCCACTGTCCCTGGGATTCTCCAGGCAAGAACACTGGAGTGGGTTGCCATTTCCTTCTCCAATGCATGAAAGTGAAAAGTGAAAGTGAAGTCGCTCAGTCGTGTCAGACTCTGTGCAACCCCATGGACTGCAGCCTACCAGGCCCCTTCATTCATAGAACTTTCCAGGCAAGAGTACTGGAGTGGGTTGCCATGTCCCTCTCCTCAGGTAAAATAATTTTGTATATTTTAGCCCATTGGAAGAAAAAAGGAGTTAAGTGCAAGAATGTAGACCATAAACCTAACTTGTCACTTTTCCTTGTATCCAAGTGACTGGAACTTAATCACATGCCCACATGTAGGTGTGGTGTCATGTGCTCAGTTAAAAGTCAGGGGGTTCAGTAACTGAAAGGCAAAAGGAGAAAATGTATGATTGGCATGATCGGATGTTACCAATGTACAATAATTATAACTTGTGTGGTATTAGTGTGTAGGTGGAATGAAAAGGACAGAGGATGAAAAGGGAGGAAGAAAGGAAGAAATAGAGGAAAGGAAAGAAAGGGAAAATAATGCTGTAAGCAAAGTGTACAAGATTTTAGTTGAAAAGTATTTTATTTATAATAACTCAGAGCAAAGATATCAATTATGGATTAAATCATATATATGTATACATATACATATACATATACATATACAAGTTAGAAATTTGTCTGCATTCGACACCCGGGTAAGACTTTGAAAATTCAAAGGAAAATGAAGGGTTTTCTAAAGGAAAACAAACAAAAAAGAGTAAACACATGGTGAAAACAGGTATGAAATTTTGAATGGTAGAAACAGCAGTGTGGCAATACTGAAAAAGGAATATTAAGAATCATTCAGGGAAACTTGAAGCCTAACATGTAATGAATTTGGAATGAGATAAGAAGCAATGATGTTTTTAAGAGTAATTTAATACAAGCATTCTTTTGTAAAAGTTTTACTTGGTTGAGTTATTGTTGATTTACAATGTTGTGCTAATTTCTGCTGTACAGAAAAGTGATTGAAATATATATATATATATATATATTTCATATTCTTTTCATGATGGTTTATTATAGGGTATTGGATATAGTTATCTGTGCTGTATAGTATAGCCTTGTTATTTATTCATACCATGTGTGATAGTTGCATCTGCTAATCCCAGGCTCCCAGTCCATCCCTTCCCTACTCTGCCTCCCCCTTGGATGTGTGTGTCAGATGCTCAATTGTGTCCAACTCTTTGTGACCCCATGGACTGTAGCCCACCAGGTTCCTCTGTTCATGGAATTCTCCAGGCAAGAATACTGGAGTAGGTTGCCATGCCCTCCTCCAGGGGATTTTCCTGACCCAAGGATCAAACCCATGTCTCCTGCATTGCAGGCAGCTTCTTTACTGCCCGAGCCACGAGGCAACCATAGTACATTTAATAGAAGCATTCTTTAAGAAGATCCAAAGACAAACAAATGCAGGACTGATTTGGAGTCAGAAAGTAAGATGAGGAGGCTCTTAAAGGGTGCTGAAGATAAGGCAGGATGAGAAAAATGGAAAAGAAGGGATATTGCAAACAATGTTTCTAAGGAGGAATTGCAGCTTTCCATGTATTCTGAAGTCATAGATCTTCTGGGCACATGAAGGACATGAGTCTCAACGAAGTGGATAGGAGCCCAAAAACCTTGAAGTTAATGAATGCCAAAAATATTTCATTTACATAAATTATGCTGGGAAACATAAAACTTGATTATCTGTTACTTCAATGGTACTTCTTCCTGGTTGAGGAATAGTATCTTAGTTTCTACAGACAAGAATAAATATGAGAACCAACAAAATTTTTTAAAGAAGTAGTTCAAGTTACAAAATAGCTTCTTCATTGATATTTAGGATTTCATCAGCCCCAGAACAGTGAGAATAGAACTGGGGCTTTTTTATTTAAAATAAGCAATCAAATACTTCAAATTCTAGTGAAATAAAAATATAAAAGAAAGTGAAAGTGTTAGTGGCTCAGTCATGTCTGACTCTTTGCAACCCCCTGGACTGTAACCTTCCCAGGCTCCTTTATCCATGGAATTCTTCAGGCAAGAATACTACTAAACTTAACCCCTTAAATCATCCAGTGATAATATTATTTCAATGTTATGAACAATGAAAATTTAAAATAAAGCATATGACATTGATATTTACAACAAAATATTATTTCTTTTGCTTGAGAAGAAAAGATTAAAAGTGCATTCTGAATATCAAGTTGAGTAACTCTGCCTCAGCAATACATTAATGAATTAAATGTTAATTATTGTAGTTTCAAAAAAAATACAATTACAGCATCCCTACTCTTTGAAGCTTTAGGCACTTCACCACCTTTAGAATTAAGAGTTAATTAGGAATCTAAAATTAAAATTGCTGCATTAATAGAGGCTTCATTATTTTTCAAAGGAGAATTCTTAGATCTTTTATTGATACTGTTGCTTTAGAATAATATGATCAGCATAAATTACTTTTACTCTTTGAGGCTTTTTCTAGCTAACTAATGACCTTAATTTACTTTGGAGTTTGAACTATTTGATAACAAAACATAAAGAAATATATAAATTGAGAAATAAAAGAAGAAAGAAGGGAAGGAAGGAAAGAAGTAAGAAGAATAAAATCAAGTTATTTGGATGATATCAAATCAGCGAGAAGGGAAAAAAAAAAAGACAAGCAGACAACTCACCAGGAAGAAAAATTCAAAGATATCAGACACAGTGAAAGTCAAGGATGAAAAAGGTAAGGTGTTTTACTGAAAACACAGGCTTTACCAAAAGTGCAAATGCTAAACAGTAAGCCTCTCAGACATTTCCTACCACTTGTCTCTCAAAATACCAGCTGCCAGATTTCTCAGAAGAAACTGGGCCAAGAGATCAAAATCCATAGAGATTAAAATTTTTGGTCAAAAAAAAAAAAAAAAGAAAAAACAAAGCTAAGTCCTGTCCAATTTCTCTGCAAAATGTCTAAAATCCAAGTCAAACCTTTAATACAGAACTCCTCATCAGCTCTTTTTGCTTCATTCTTAAATGTGAATTGGCATTCCAAGTTCACAGTAGTTCAAAGGAATAAGCAACAACAATAGCACACATAGACCCAAGAAAGAATTAAGAAAGAGGATGGTGCAGAATCAAGGGAATACCCAAGATGTTACCAGCCCTATAGCTGGCAAATAAGGCAATTCAATTTATCTTGCTTTAATGGAAGACAGCCAACAAATGTCAGTGATAAAATAATAACAATTGGTGTGTTTATCCTGAGAGCAATTGCACAATTCTATCAGTTTCTGGATAGAAACTGGTTTCTGGATAGAAACCAAACAAGTAAATAAACAATTAAGGAAACATGAGGCAACTTTCTAACTTTGGAAGAGTAGTCAACGAAAAGAGAGAAGGATCAAAAAGAAAGAAAGAAAAACAGAAAATGCAATCATAGCTTACTATATGGCCCTGCTACGAACCATATCTACAAAGTTATATAATAAAGATAATTAATTCAATCAAATTAGATTATATAAATTCTAAGGGTATGGGTGGGTCCTTGGAATGTAAGCAGAATGGCATCTGTGTCTCTGGTGCTTCTCCAGGAAAGAATACAAGAGTAGTCATTCCCTTCTCCAGGGGGTCTTCCCAACCCAGGGATCAAACCCAGGTCTCCTGCATTGCAGGCAGATTCTTTACCATCTGAATCAGCAGTGGCCACAGGACTGGAAAAGGTCAGTTTCCATTCCAATCCCTAAGAAATGCAATCCCAAAGAATGCAGAAGCTACGGCACAATTGCGCTCATCTCACACGCTAGTAAAGTAATGCCCAAAATTCTCCAAGTCAGGCTTCAGCAATATGTGAACCATGAGCTTCCAGATGTTCAAGCTGGTTTTAGAAAAGGCAGAGGAACCAGAGATCAAATACCAACATCCGCTGGATCATCGAAAAAGCAAGAGAGTTCCAGAAAAAACATTTGTTTCTGCTTTATTGACTACGCCAAAGCCTTTGACTGTGTGGATCACAATAAACTGTGGAAAATTCTGAAAGAGATGGGAATACCAGACCACCTGACCTGCCTCTTGAGAAACCTGTATGCAGGTAAGGAAGCAACAGTTAGAACTGGACATGGAACAACAGACTGGTCCCAAATAGGAAAAGGAGTATGTCAAGGCTGAATATTGTCACCCTGCTTATTTAACTTCTATGCAGAGTACATCATGAGAAACACTGGGCTCGAAGAAGCACAAGCTGGAATCAAGATTGCTGGGAGAAATATCAATAACCTCAGATATGCAGATGGCACCACCCTTATGGCAGAAAGTGTAGAGGAATTAAAAAGCCTCTTGATGAAAGTGAAAGAGGAGAGTGAAAAAGTTGGCAAAAAGCTCAACATTCAGAAAACTAAGATCATGGCATCCAGTCCCATCACTTCATTGGAAATAGATGGGGAGACAGTGGAAACAGTATCAGACTTTATTTTTTTGGGCTCCAATATCACTGCAAATGGTGGTTGCAGTCATGAAATTAAAAGATGCTTATTCCTTGGAAGGAAAATTATGACCAACCTAGATAGCATATTAAAAAGCAGAGACATTACTTTGCCAACAAAGGTCCATCTGGTCAAGGCTATAGTTTTTCCAGTGGTCCTGTATGGATGTGAAAGTTGAACTGTGAAGAAAGCTGAGCATCAAAAAATTGATGCTTTTTGAGCTGTGGTGTTGGGGAAGACTCTTGAGAGTCCCTTGGACTGCAAGGAGATCCAACCAGTCCATCCTGAAGGAGATCAGTCCTGGGTGTTCATTGGAAGGACTGATGCTGAAGTTGAAACTCTAATACTTTGGCCACCTCATGCGAAGAGTTGACTCATTGGAAAAGACCCTGATGCTGGGAGGGATTGGGGGCAGGAGGAGAAGGGGACGACAGAGGATGAGATGGCTCGATGGCATCACCGACTCGATGGACATGGGTTTGAGTAAACTCCGGGAGTTGGTGATGGACAGGGAAGCCTGGCGTGCTGTGATTCATGGGGTCGCAAAGAGTTGGACACGACTGAGCGACTGAACTGAACTGAACTGAACTGAAGGGTAGGGGTTGAGAGTGTGGAGTTTTGAAATTTTGAGACCTAATCTATTTTTTTATACAACTGACAGCTTATTAAATCTTCCAGATATAAAATTTTAAAATAAATTTTAAAAGCTCTTCTGAGGGGATGATTCAGAAGAAATGGAGGTAAAGTCAGAAGAAACATTTTCAAGTGTGGAAAGTTGTTTCCCTGGGAAATTGAGAATCTGGATAGGTGAGCAGCAAAAAGGAGGGTAGTGGGGGGAACTGATTTTCATTTTAAGCTTTAGAGGTGTATTTGATGTTTTAAACATGAATATTTATCATTTTTATTGAAAAGTAATGAGAATAAATTTCCTGCTTCTGGTCTGGTCTGTAAGGAGTTTGAAAGTTATCACTGTGTCCTAACAAGAAGCAAACATTTGAACAAACTTGAAAAATCAACCACTCTTAGATCTATTAGAGAAGTGAGATCACGATGCAAACCACTGCCCCCAAAATTGGAGAGACAGATAGGCACAACCTACTGGATGGAAATCTGTGAGCTGAAGCTTCTGCAGGAACCAGTTTTACTGTAGCAAAATTTAAATCATAACTGAAAATTTTCTAAAAGTTCAGGTAGACAAGTCTGAGAGTTAAAAACTCCAGAGGGGGAACCAATTTTAGGGCAAAGAGGTCTGCTTTTGTGAGTTTTACCAGTTACTAACAGTGAAGATAAGAGGAAATTCCCCTTAGATTTCCAGCTGAATGAGTGGAAAAATAATCATTTTGAAATAAGCCTGAGCATTCTGTTCTTAACAAGGCCTACCCTCAGGAGAACCTAGTTAACTAGAACCAAATCTGTTGTATTGTTATCAAAGCCTAACCAACGTGCGGAAAAGAAACTCCCACCCCCTCTAGCCATCCTGTCTTACCTATTGATGGGGAGGGCAGGGGGTTGGATTGAGAAGCACATGTCAAATTCACGGTCCAGAAGTACAGCCTAACTAAAAGACAGAAACTCAATATTAGAACCATAAAACACTTCCCGTCCCTTGACACCTTAGCAACACACTACTGAAGCCTTAATTTCCTGAGTTCCTTTGACTTAGTGTATCATATATGGCATTCAACAACAACAAAAAAAACTGCAAAGCATATTAAAATGCAAAGTTAATAAGTATATTATTTTAATCAGAATAGCTGAACAGAGCCTTTTTGAGGAAGTTTTGCAACATACAGTCAGTCAGTCAGTTCAGTCACTCAGTCATGTCTGACTCTTTGAAACCCCATGGACTGCAGCAGGCCAGGCTTCCCTGTCCATCACCAACTCCCAGAGCTTACTCAAACTCATGTCCATCATGTCAGTGATGCCATCCAATCATATTATCCTCTGTTGGCCCCTTTTCCTCCTGCCTTCAATCTTTCCCAACATCAGCATCTTTTCTAATGAGTCAGTTCTTTGCATCAAGTGGCCAGAGTACTGGAGTTTCAGCTTCAGCATCTGTCCTTCCAATGAATATTCAGGACTGATTTCCTTTAGGATGGACTGGTTGGATCTCCTTGCAGTCAAGGGACTCTCAAGTGTCTTCTCCAACACCACAGTTCAAAAGCATCAGTTCTGCAGTGCTCAGCCTTCTTTACAGTCCAACTCTCACATCCATACAGTACTACTGGAAAAACAATAGCTTTGACTACATGGACCTCTGTCGGCAAAGTAATGTCTCTGCTTTTTAATATGCTGTTAGGTTGGTCATAGCTTTCCTTCCGAGGAGCAAGTGTCTTTTAATTTCTTGGCTGCAGTACCATATGCTGTGATTTTGGAGCCCCCCCAAAAATAGTCTCTCACTGTTTCTATTGTTTCTCCATCTATTCACCATGAAGTGATGGGATTGGATGCCATAATCTTCGTTTTCTGAATGTTGAGCTTTAAGCCAACTCTTCACTCTCCCTTTAGTTTCATCAAGAGGCTCTTTAGTTCTTCTTCACTTTCTGCCATAAGGGTGGTGTCATCTGCATATCTGAGGTTATTGATATTTCTCCCAGCAATCTTGATTCCAGCTTGTGCTTCTTCCAGCCTGGCATTTTGCATGATGTACTCTGCATGAAGAAGTGAAGTGTTAGTCCTTCAGTCGTGTTTGACTCTTTTCAACCTTATGGATTATAGCCCACCAGTCTTCTCTGTCCATGGGATTCTTCAGGCAAGAATACTGGAGTGGATCCTTTCCCTTCTCCAGAGGATCTTCCCAACTCAGGGATCGAACCCTGGTCTCCTGCATTGCAGGCAGATTCTTTACTGTTTGAGCTACAGGGAAGTATGCATAGAAGTTAAATAAGCCAGGTGACAATATACAGACTTGACGTACTCCTTTTCTGATTTGGAACTAGTCTATTGTTACATGTCCAGTTCTAACTGTTGTTTCCTGACCTGCATACAGATTTCTCATGAGGCAGGTCAGGTGGTCTTCAGATCTCTTGAAGAATTTTCTACAGTTTTTTGTGATCCACACAAAGTCAAAGGCTTTGGCATAGTCAATAAAGCAGAAGTAGATGTTTTTCTGGAACTCTCTTGCTTTTTCAATGATCCAACAGATGTTGGCAATTTGATCTCTGGTTCCTCTGCCTTTTCTAAATTCAACTTGAACATGTGAGCCTTACTTTGCTGGCATGTGCGATGAGTGCAATTGTGTGGTAGTTTGAGCATTCTTTGGCATTGCCTTTCTTTGAGATTGGAATGAAAACTACCTTTTCCAGCAACTTTTACAACTTACAACATCTGTATAATCCAGTGATGAGAGAATAAAGAAAACAACACATTTAATCAATTTGATATCCATTGGATCATAAGAAAGGAATTGTTGTTCAGTTGCTAAGCTGTGTCCAAGTCTTTGTGAAAAAGAACAGCTATTTAATCAGATATATATAAGAGCAAATTAATTGTTAGTGAATTATCAAATCATTTTAACTTGTCCATGATATTTGACCCATTACCAGATAAATATTTGCCTTTAGCCTGTATTAGATAATAGTGGTAAATAATGGGGAAATAGATGAGTAATACACTTTTTAAAATCCTTAATCAGAAGTATTTAAGAATATGAATATTCTTCTCACATCCTCAGAAGTATATCCAGCATATTAGGAATACACACACATACCTGTGCACATGCACACACACACAACTGGTACTTAAGAAATATTTATCAAGGAAGTTCTTTTGCCTGAATCTTATTATTCATTAGAATTGAAATCAAAACAGCAAAAGTGATACTTTGGCATTTATTGTTATTGTTCAGTCACCAAGTCATATCTAATTCTTTGTCATGGACTGTAATATGTCAGGTTGCTCTGTCCTCCTCTATTTTCTGGAGTTTGATCTAAATCACATTCACTTTGGTATATGGTCTAGCAATAGGAATTAATCAATATTTTCTCCTCATATATTTCCAGACAAACAAGATTATGAGTCATTCAGGTCTTGGCCCAACTTCAGATATTAACATAAAAACAGTATGAATTACTCACAACTCCAGAATTTAGATTATCTTTAACTTTTTCCATTTCTTTCTTTAAGACATTGTGTCTTACAAGTGTGGAAATCATTACATAAAAGACTGTCAAGCTACTTCCTGTTCTTTTAGGAAAGTAATGAATGTCTTGTTTTTCTCCTTTCTGAAACAAATGAGAACCTTGAACACTATCTTAATAGAGCACGCTGCTCCTTTATAAATAAAACTTCCAGTCAGATGTTTGCTTTACAGTGACTAGTAAGAACTCATCATAAATGTTCCCAGCTAAATCAAAGGCTCTAGCTACACTTTTACTTTATACAAGAATGGAAGTTTTACAGTCAGCTGAGCCCCTGAAGAGATCTTAGGTCTTAACAAATATTGAATGACTGAACTTCTAATACATTTAAAACATAGTGATTTGTTTTAGATTGGACAACGTACATATGTTTATTCTTAGGCAAAAAAAAAAAAAAAAAATCACTTGAAAAAATAACTCTCCTATCAACAGCAGAAATAGCTAGCATTTATTGAACTTAACTCTGTTGCCAGGCAGGGTTAGAAGTTATATTTTTTACTTCAGATTCTCACAGATATGCTGTTATAATGTTGTCAGTATTGTTGACATTCTAAAAATGAGGAAAATGTAGCTTGGTCAATATAATCCCCCTAGTAAGAGTTTGAATTTGAGTTCAAACACAGTCATTCTAACTCCAGAGTCCAAACTATTAATCATTATATTAAAAGACCAGTTTGATGCAGGTTGGTTGAAAGATAGGTATAATTAGAAATAATAAAATTAAAATCATCTTTAAATCTGTCACCTAGGTAAAACAATGTAATGTATTGGTGAATTTTTCCCTTTGTCTTTATTAAAGCTTGTCTCTCTCAAGATTAGAACCACACAGATAGGGTTTTAACTTTTTATTTTTTTGGTTTCCAAATATGTAGTGAGTATTTCCCATGTCATTAAATGGTCTTTGAAGACACAACTTTAATGGCTACAAGAGAAAACGTTTTTCACTTAAATAATCCAAAGAATTATCACAATTCTTTATGTCACTCAGCATGTGTAGCTTTGGTTAAAATGACCACATTTCTCTTCATTTGGGGGTTTTTTTACTTTCTCCAAAGGGATCAAAATATATCAATGAAACTGTGCTCTCTGTTTGCATTTTGTATGAAGCAGCTATGAAGCAGGATGAAAGCATTTAACTTGATTCTTTAATGCATCTGCAGCTGAAATTCACATATTCGTAGCCTAAGGGATGGTCTTGCCCTGTCAAAGAAGCAACTGAACACTCACTAGAGCACTTCACTAGGGATTATCTAAGTGGACAATGGAATTATCTTTCCAGTATAGTTAGACCTTTCTCATTCTTCCAGTTTAAAAATATAAACTCATTTGATTAACTTTGTCCATACATACGAACTGGGAATGCTAGAACACTGGAGGCCACGGTGGATATAAGACCAGAGAAGACAGCAAACCAAAGGAGGTTTGGTCTGTATGTTTCTGTCTAGAAAAGTGGAAATAGATTCTCACTCTGAGTTCTTTTTGAACACTTGCTGCTCATTCATTTACTCGCTCAATATTTCCTCTCTGGGGCTATCTAGATCTCTATGGGAATAGTACAAAGAATATAATCAAAATCAAGCATTTATTTTGTTTTTCTGTTTACCCTTTTTCCACTATGCAGAAAAAGATGTGCTTATATGGATTTTAAGTAAAAATAATACATTAACAGATCACTGGAGGAAAGAAAGCTAAATTACATTCTCTGCGTGTAGGATATTATGGCAGTTGGTTAAGAACATCCATGGGGCATGATACAGATGAAGTGGAAGTTTTAAAAACTAAACAGTGAGATGAGGCAAGGCAATCAGCTGAAAGTTCAAAAGTACATAAATGGCAGCCTAATGTAATATATAGGTTTACTCAAGAGGTGGCAAGAATACACAGAAGAACTATACAAAAAAGAACTTCCTGATCCCGATAACCATGATTGTGTGCTCACTCACCTAGAGCCGGACATCCTGGAATGCGAAGTCAAGTGCTCCTTAGGAAGCATCACTACGAACAAAGCTTGTGGAGGTGATGGAATTCCAGTTGAGCTATCTCAAATCCTAAAAGATGATGCTCTTAAAGTGCTGCACTCAAAATGCCAGCAAATTTAGAAACAGCAGCAGTGGCCACAGGACTGGAAAAGGTCTGTTTTCATTCCAGTCCCAAGGAATGGCAATGCCAAAGAATGCTCAAGGGAAAGTGAAAGTCGCTCAGTCGTGTCTGACTCTTAATGACCCCATGGACTATACAGTCCAGAGAATTCTTCAGGCCAAAATACTGGAGTGGGTAACTGTTCCCTTCTCCAAGGGATCTTCCCAACCCAGGGGTCGAACCCAGGTTTCCTGCATTGCAGGCAGATTCTTTACCAGCTGAGCCACAAGGGAAGTCCAAGAATGCTCAAACTACTGCACAATTGCACTCATCTCACACGCTAGAAAAATAATGCTCAAAATTCTCCAAGCCAGGTGAGAGGGTAACAGGCAGGAAGGCCAGTGGTCTCCAAATGGAGGAAATAGGCTGCAAGTATCTCTTAAAATTCTCTATTGCTCTGATAACAACTGGTTCCACCTGAACTTAACTTTTCTCAGACCTGAGCTAACAAATGTATTTTTCTTATGGAAATGTTTTTCTTAAGCTATGTTAATGAAGCTAGGTATCTGCTTTGGAATTTGCCTTTCATCTAAATGGTTCCACCTAAGACTAACTTTTCCCTTTTCTCAAACCTGGAGCTGATAATAGCTCAACAAACTAGTATTCATATCAATTGTTTAATGGCTGGGGGATGACACATCTCTTGCCATCCTATCTCAAAAATGCATATTGTGGGAGAGGGGCCTGGCGAAGCTCCTTCAGCCTTGAGGTGTCTCTCTAATCTGATTAATAGCCATAAAGAGAAAGCCAGAATGCTTCCCCTAGCCAGTGATCTGTACAACTGATGGGCCACTCAAATCACTAATTAGTTGGTGTCCTCCCTCAGTATTTTCTCATTTGACCTGAAAATAAAGAATTATTTTCTCTCTGATGATAAAACTTTAAGAATTGTGATGTTTATGGGCTTACCTCCATGTATACTAAAATGCCAACTGAAATAATGAGGTCAACATACAGAAAAAGGAGAGAGATGGAAAGAAGCTTGCCAGAGAACTTTTGAGAATCTAATGAATATAGTTTAATTTACTTGAACATATGTTCATAAATTTTGTGATGAAATATAATACCATTATATAATTTTTAAAAATTAGCCTAAATGCAGAGCCTAGTTCTATTTGACAATATGGTAGCATCATTTTTGGGTTGGCAGGAATTTAAAGGGAAAAGTAAAGTCCATTTACCCTAATTTTTCAAATTTTGCTTTCCATTTAGCCACTTGTCTCAAAATTTACACTAAAAAGTACATTGTTCACCATCCACAAGATCTTGGCTCTTTATGTTTGGTAAAATCCTTCAAAACACAGATTTTTATTGTAGAAAGTGTGTGTGTGTGTGTGTGTGTGTGTGCGCGCGCGTGCGTGCACTACGTTGCTTCAGTCTATGTAATCACCATAAAATGCCTTAGTTGTTTTTCCATGTTTGAAAGGTCAAGAACAAAGGAATAATTTATTTAAAAGAGGGCCATTAGAAGGAAAGAAAGGCCACAAAATGTGTAAAACTGAGGAGTTTCAAAGCCACATAGCTCTTACCTATGAACAAATCTAGTGCTGCTGATGTGCAGATAATTAGGGTCCTGCTATTTAAATTTCAACCAATGTTTGTTTAGCAATGACATGTTTGACCAGACATTTATTTAGCAAGTTTCAGATTCTGTGTTGATTGTTTAAGGTATGACAATTAATTTTGATCAATATAGTAATAAGATATAGGCATATGCCAAAGCATATATTTTTGATAATTTCTGGTTTGGTATTTTCAACTAGTAAGCATCCATACAACTTGTAAACCAAAACTTTTAGAAATAGAGTCTACTAAGAAGTTTAAAAAGAAAAAAAAAAATCCTTACAGAAATCCTTCCTTGCAGTCACTAATGGTCTAATTAAGTTATTCAAATTGAGTTTGTTTGTTGAATAGGTATCATTGATAAACTCAGAAAATTATTGTTGCTATGAAGAATGTTGTAATGTTATAGGAAACTACCATTTGGGAGATCCAAACCTAACTGGTTAGTGTTAGCCACTCTATGCTAGGTACATTGACCTTCACTTATCTCCTCTGAAATTTCAGCAATCAGTAAGAGTGAAAATAAGTGAAACAATGGCTGACAGACTTGTGTTGCATGCTGCTGCCCTAGGGATATGATTTATTTCTCTGAAATTGTTTTGGACATACATTCGGATGTGATCTATTAGCATAACATAATCAAAATATTTCCATAGATTTTAAATCTGAGTTGTAAGAGAAACTAGGGGAAATTTCCTGAATTTTCCATCTGGGATAAAACTGTTTTTAATTTTAAAATAGTGAAATGTCCTTATAATTCCTAATAATACACAATCAGCAAAATGTCACAAGCCTGTCTTTGATCTCCATGATGAACTTCTAACTAAAAATTTATGTTGACGTGCCTTCATTTTTGCGTGCATTATTCTAAGCAGTCTTGCAACATGTGACATTACAACGTTGTGCTGAGCCCTGAGTTTTGCACTCAACGTCTATTTGCTTTGGGGAGAATACAAAGTTGAGGAATAGAAAAAATGATATAATTACAATTGGTTTGTAGAGTAAAAAGAAATATGTAAACCAGGGGGAAAAAGAACTAGATATATTTAGGTAGAAAACTATGTGGGAAATAGTCCAGGTAAGGGAATTATAAGGAGTATATCTCAGTTCAACTTTTATCCTTAAATAGCTGTGTGAGCAAAACACTGAACTATGACCTTCATTTTCATCTCAGACGTGATTTCCAATGTACCTCAGGATCTATGGTGTTTAAGATCTCTGAGGTTAAAGATTCTATGATTTTATGATGCTAGTGGCAGGAGAAAAATAAGAGAATTTATAGTGAAGTGAGCATAAATTACCTTGCAGGGGCTTCCTAGGGGAGGTCAGTATTTTAAGAAGCAGGAATAGGAGGAAAGAGGAACTTCAAAAGGAAAAAGACCACGTGCAAAGATACCCTAAATTACTCAACTGTTGGCTGAGAAAAGAGTGTTTACAGCAGATATATTAACATGTTTTCACATTTGCTTGCATGTTTGAGGGAATAACACAGGTTAGTCCTAAGTCGAGCTTCTGGACTCCAGTCTCTGGGGTGTCAAAATCAGAATTCTGACAGTTACTAGCTTTACAACTGTGGCAAATTACCTTAGCTTCCTATGGCCCAGTTTATATCCATTTTGGATGCTTAGAATTCAAATGGATTACATATTCCTGTTTGAAAAATATTATTGGTGATTTATCTTATTCTTTTAAGACTCTGATCAGTTTCAGAATTATTTATCACATACTCAGTTGGTAGCAGACACTGTTCTGAGTGTTCAAATATTAAACAAAAGTTATAATATAGAAGGAATCTGAAACAGTGGTTAAGAACAGCAGCTCCGAGAGCAGACAACCTAGGTTCCAAGAGTGTTTACAATTCTTCCTTTATGTTTGACTCTAGTAAGTCATTCTACTTCTTTGTTCCTATTTCCTTACCTATAAAGTTTAAAAAATAGCAGTACCTCAAATTATTTTGAGAGTGAATTAATAATAAATGTAAAAACTCTAGAATAGCACCAGGCTATAACAATGCTATCATAGATTCAGGTGAACAGTGAAGGGACTAAGCCGTACATACACATATACATACATCCATTTTCCCCCAAACTCCCCTCCTATCCAGGCTGCCACATAACATTGCACAGAGTTCCATGTACCATACAATAGGTCCTTGTTGCTTATCCATTTTAAATATAGAAGTTTACCGTATTTCTTTAAGGATTAGATCCAGGCAGTTTTCCCAAACCACCATAGAATCATAACCTCACATCACTGAATGCTGGCAAGAATGTGGAACAGTTGAACCTCTTGTTTAGTACTGTTGGGAATATGAAATAGTACAGCCAGTTTGGAAGATAGTATGGCTATTTTCACACAAAACTAAGCATATTCTTACCATTCAGCCCAGCAATTACACTCCTTAGTATCTACCTAAATGCACTGAAATGTTATGTCCACACGAAAACCTGCACACAGATATTTTTACCAGTTTTGTTCATAATTGTCAAAACTTGGAAGTGACTATGATATCCTTCAATAGTTGAATGGATATATACACTGCAGTACACCCAAACAATGGAACCCTTATTCAGTGCTCAAAAGAAAAGAGTTGTCAAACCATGAAAAGACATGGAAAAACCTTAAATATGTATTAATAAATGTAACAACTTTCTCTCATGGCTCAGTGGTAAAGAATCTGCCTGGAACCCAGGAGACTCGGGTTTGATTCTTGAGTCAGGAAGATACCTGGAGAAGGAAATAGCAATCCACTTCAGTAGGCTTGTCTGAAATCCCATGGACAGAAGAGTCTGGTGGGCTACAGTCCATGGATCACAAAAGAATTGGACACATCTTAGAAACTAAATGACAACAAAATGTAACGAGCCAAGCCAAAAAATACCACATATTGTATGCTTCCAACTAAATAACATTCCAGAAAAGACAAACTATTGAGACTGTAAGGTTGATTATTTCTAGGAGTTAAAGGAGGAAGGAGGGATGAATAGGCAGGGCACAGAAGATATTTTGGGACAGTGAAACTATTCTGTATTATAATTGTGGATGCATGTCATAAATTTGTCCAAACCCTTTGAATGAGCAGTACCAAGAGTGGACCCTTAGGTCAGCTACTGCCTTTGGGTGATTATAATGGGTAAATATAAGCTAATCAATTGTGTCAACTAAAAATATAGTCACAACCTGAAAGTAGAAAGTTATTTTATTTGGTGAGAATGTTAAGGACTCCAAGTCAGGGAGCCAGCATCTCAGTAGCCCTGAGAAAACTACTCTGAGGAGGCAGCAGAGGGAGACAGGCCATATACAAATTTGCAACAAAGGGAGCAGGCAATCTGAACATCAAAGATTATTGTTAAGTAGTAAAGAAACCCAGATATCAAGCTGAGGAATTTAGAGTTCTATGTATGGGAAGATGCAAGCCTCTTGACTTATTGAATTCATTGCTTTCATATGAACCTCAGCTATCTGGGGCCAAATCCTGTTACCTACCACTATAAGGGTTGGCAGGTATGGCAGATGGCTGCTTCTTACATTTCCCCCCACCCCCCGAGGTTCTCAGCAATAGCAATGAGAGAGTGGCATCTGCTGGATTGCAGGCATCACGTTCCTTTTTGAGAGCCTTCATTCACATTAGGCGGCCAGAAATTGCTGATGGCTGTGATATTTTGTGTCCCCTGATTTGTCAGAAAATATTTAATTTCATAACTGTAACAATTGTATCATTCTGTTGGGTAATATTCATAATGGAGGAGGTTATGACTGTTGGGGAGGGGCAAGGGTACATGGGAAATCTCTGTACCTTCTGCTTAATTTTGCTGTGAACCCCAGAAATTCTCTAAAAAAGTATCAATGAAAAAACTGAATGAAGCTGGCATAATGGGCAGTAAAAGAAGACTAGAGTGTCATTACATGACACCAAAGAGACAGGGATTGATCAGATTATACAGGCATCTTAGTTCACCTTAATAATGTTCATCTTTATCTTTAACACAATGTGAAACCATTGAGATATTTTAAACAAAGAGGAAAGTAAAATGAACTGAGTCCCATCTTGTTAAGACCAGTCATGCCACAGTATGTTGAACCAATGACAAGTAGACAGAGTGGATGTGGGGGGAATATTTTGGAGACTGCTTTTCCTAGTACAGGAAAGAGAAGACAGTATCTTGGACTAAAGTTAAGGCAGTGAAAATATGAGAATAGATGAGATCTAGAAATTTAAAAAGTTAAAAAAATATATAATAAGTTAAATGTAAAGTATAAAGGAAACAGTGATACCGTCTGTGACTATAATTTCTGATCCATAGAACTAAATGTATGTTTCCATTTATTGAGACAGGAGACTATGAAAAGACTTTGAGGAAATCAGTCAGTCAGTTCAGTCACTCAGTTGTGTCTGACTCTTTGTGACCATATGGGACTGCAGCATGCCAGGCATCCCTGTCCATCAACTCCTGGAGCTTGCTCAAACTCGTCCATCGAGTTGCTGATGCCATCCAACAATGTTCTCCTCTGTCGTCCCCTTCTCCTCCTGCCTTCCATCTTTCCCAACATCAGGGTGTTTTCCAATGAGTCAGTTCTTCACATCAGGTGGCCAAAGTATTAGAGTTTCAGCTTCAGCATCAGTCCTTCCAATGACTATTCAGGGCTGATTTCCTTTAGGATGGACTAGTTTGATCTCCTCACAGTCCAAGGGACTTTCAAGTGTCTTCTCCAACACCAGAGTTCAAAAGCATCAATTCTTCAGCACTCGACTTTCTTTAGTCCAACTCTCACATCCATACATGAATACTGGAAAAACCATAACCTGGACTAGGCGGACCTTTAACGTCTCTCCTCTTTAGTATGCTATCTAGGTTGGTCATAGCTTTTCTTCCAAGGAGCAAGAGTCTTTTAATTTGATGGCTACAGTCACTATCTGCAGTGATTTTCAAGCCCCCCAAAATAAAGTCTCACTGTTTCCATTGTTTCCCCATCTATTTGCCATGAAGTGATGGGACTGGATGCCATGATCTTTGTTTTCTGAAGGTTGAGTTTTAAACCAACTTTTCCACTCTCCTCATTCACTTTCATCAAGAGACTCTTTAGTTCTTTGCTTTCTGCCATAAGGGTGGTGTCATCTGAGTATCTGAGATTATTGATATTTCTCCCAGCAATCTTGATTCCAGCTTGTGCTTCATCTAGCCCGTATTTTGCATGATGTACTCTGCAATACATTAAATAAGTAAGTGACAATATACAGCCTTAATGTACTCCTCTCCCAAATTGGAACTGGTCTGTTGGTCCATGTATAGTTCTAACTGTTGCTTCTTGACCTGCATACAGATTTCTCAGGAGGCAGGTCACGTGGTCTGGTATTCCCATCTCTTTAAGAATTTTCCATGGTTTGCTCTGATCTACACAGGCAAAGGCTTTGGCTTAGTTGATAAAGCAGAAGTAGATCTTTTGTTGGAACTCTCTTGCTTTTTTGATGATCCAAGAGATGTTGGCAATTTTATCTACGGTTCCTCTGCCTTTGCTAAATCCATTTTGAACATCTGGATGTTCAAGGTTCACTTACTGTTGAAGGCTGGCTTGGAGAATTTTGAGTATTACTTTGCTAGTATGTGAGATGAGTACAATTGTGCAGTAGTTTGAACATAATAGAGGGAATAGTGTGAGTTAAAACTGGACTTGATGGTTTTGAGGATCATTTTTGTTATCTATGTGAATGTGGACCTGAGAGGGTATATCCTAGCTGGGAATATATATCTAAAAGTCAGATAACAAGGGTGGGAAGATTAGCAATATCTATTGAGAAAATAATGTAGTATGGAGAAGAAAGCAGAAGAGTTCCAAATTTGTTTGTATGCCAATAGCCATGTAAAAGAAGATGGTCTTTTAAATATGAATGAAAATGATCTTTCAGACAGATAAGAGGAAATCAGAAAGTAAATCCAGAGAAGTAGAGAATATACAAAGCATAGGTAACAGTGTTAAAACCTCTTAAAAATTAAGATAAAGACGATAAAACATTACTTAGATTTAATGACATAAAAGATCACTAGTTGTGTCAGCTAAATTATGCAAGTAGAAGCCAGACTGAAGTAGGAAATAAAGATTCAATACATATGGTCAACTTCTAAAAAAATTGAATGGGGATGAGAGAGTAAGGCCTACCTCATAAATAAAGGAGGATATAAATACTGAAGAAGTGTTGGTTTGTCTATATGTGTGTGTGTTCAGATGAGAAAGATAACGTATATTTGAGTGCCAATAAGAGAATTCAGGTAAACATATAGGAGACAAGTGTTATAAAAGTGATACAGGTGCTAAAAACAGTTTCATTCTTCCCTTTTAGGTTTTTTTGCTGGTCTGGTAATTAAATTGATGTAAGACAGATTAACAGGAGAAAAATAAATTTAATTTTGTATGCATGGGAGCCCCAAGATGTTAGATCCAACATTGTAAGTCAGGCAATTGAGGCTTATATGCCATCCTGAACCAAGGGTTAGGAGCCCGAGGCTTCAGAGGAGGGAAAGTTATTGACAGGACAATAAGAATAGCAGATGTCTTTCCTGCAATACAGATAGATCATTCAGATAAAAACTTTATTTCTGGTAATAGTGCTATTTCTCAGCCAAGCTCGCTATCTAAACTTCTTCTAGGTAGTTAAAACAGAAGTAGAAATTTTTCTTGAATCTCTGGGTCTTGATTGCTTTCAGCTCACAACAATCCACATGTCAAAATAGCATATTTTGTATTCACATATTGGGCTCCTCCCCAGTGGCAATATAGGTAACCCCAAAATAAGTTCATATGCTCTCTAAGTGTAGCATGTTTGTACATTTTGACTCCTTTTATACTTACACCTATTTTGTATAACAGGGGAAATAAGGTAATATATCTATTTAGTCACATGAAAAAAAGGAGGTTCAAGCTGTTAGACAATGTGTCAGTGGCAAAACCTCTAGGTCTCTAGATATTTTGTTCAACAGTTTTTTTTTAATGGTCTAAGGTAATGTTGGAACAGAGAACTCAATAAAATATTGTCATAGAAGGGATAGAGACTTTGACTTGAAACAGATTTTCTTTCTTGTTTTAAAAGGGAGAAATAAGAAAATTTAGAAAACACAGTAAGTAAATTAAAAGCCCTTATTATATCAGCCTACTATGAGATCTTTTGAGAAATGTTTCCTATGAAGTAATTTTGAAGCTCTGGGAGTAACACCTACTCTTTTCTTAGAGTTTATGTTCCTGAAATCCTCTCTCATGTAGTGAGGTCAACCACTCCAGATCTATTACTTTCTATACTTAGTGTACAACAAGCAAATTATCAAGTAAAGTTTGCCATTATTGGCCATGGCCAACTATTTTCTATATAATATTTGCATATTCTATTATTTAATGATCTAATTAATAATATATTGAACCCTAACATTTGCGATTCACAAGACCATTTCAACTTTTCTAGGGCCTCACAATACCATTTTATTAATAATTCAAAATGGCATGCTAAATAATGAAAGCTTCTGCCAAAATGTCTGTCATGTCCACCAACTCAAACCCTTCCTGAGACCTGGTCTTGTTTGTTGTACATAAATGTTATTGTCAGGACTCCATGAGAAAACATGTTCCTGCCAGTCAAACCCCAGGAAGTGGGGGAAACCTGATGATGGATCCACACTGAAGATTCAATTCTGCAAAACATAAAACTCCATGATAAATGTTTTCTAAAACATAATGTGGTGTCTCAATGTTGATGTGTAAATGAAAATAAATTAACTAAGCAGTCACAAGTGCTTAAAAATGGGTAGAAATCTTATTTGAGGAGACAAAGAGTAAATGTGTATCACTCACCATGATGAGAAGCATCGGTGGCTGACTATTAGGAGAGGAGAATAAAGACTGGGAAAGAAGTGTATTTTCTAGAATGGTATTCTAGAAAGAAGTGTATTTTCTAGAGCTTCCTTAAAGCTCTGGTTTTCAACTCTGTTTATAGATCATTATCACCTGGGAAGTATTTTTAAAATTTCAGTATCCTACTGCCATCAGCAGAGATTCTGATTTAATGCATCTGAATGGTCTGAGCATCAGAATTTTTTTGTTTTCTTTTTCCTTTATTCCATCCCATATGATTCAAATGTGACTGAAACCACTATCTTAGAGTCAACTTCCTAACTTAATACAACTTAATGTGGATTATGAAGGGGTAAAAAAGACAGAGAGGTTTTTGGTTTACTGAACGTGACCTGAGTCAAGCAGTTGACCTGGGTATGTGCATATGTGCTAAGTCACTCAGCTGTGTCTGACTCTTTGCGACCCTATGGACTGGATTCTTTATCACTGAGCTATCAGGGAAGCCCTTGACCTGGAAATATATCTATATAAATGAGGGCAAGTAAAAATTGCTAATTGAGAAAAAGGAGTAAGGAGACTGACTGATGAAAGGTAGTTTCTTTTATTGATTTAATTAAAAATATTTACCTCATTAAGTTACAGCAGATTGTGAAGTCTTGGATTTTTGACGATAAAGAGATTGTTTCTTCCAGGCAAGCTTCACTTTCACATGTTTCTAGGACCCATAGATGCAATCCTTGAGGCCAGGATTTTTATGAATCCAAGCACTGTAATTTTCATTTTCCATTCTATGATGAATAAACTTCAGATCCTTAACAGTAATCTCACAACTTCTATCCAAATTTCAAGTTTAGATGCTAAATAATATTTCTCTAATCCCTTGAGGAATCAAGCACTAAGCCATCCCCTGTCAGGGACTGCCCTGAATGGGGATGTGCATTCTCTAGCCTATCAACCGCTGATTTCTAATAAGGACATGCACACTCTTTTAGATTTTTAACATAGAAAACTCACATTTGATTATGTCATTCTCTATACTCCCCAGGATTACTCTAACATCAAATCCCATTATATCCTCCTGGGAAATATCTCCTAGATTCTTTAGTTGCTTCCTGTTACCAAAACTATGTTCAGAACATCCTTACCTCATTTTTGGACACACTATATTCATCTTGCATAGGATAGGATCAACATTTTAAAATGCAAGTTTTAGCATACTTCCCTTTTCAAAGAAAAGATCATTTTTCTATTGCATTGATAAAACAATTGCATGCATGCATGCTAATTTCAGTCCTGCTCAACTCTTTGTGGCCAGGCTCCTCTGTCAATGGGATTCCTCAGGCAAGAATGCTGGAGTGGGTTGACATGCCCTTCCTCGGGAGATTTGACATGCCCTTCCTCGGGAGATTTTCCCAACCCAGGGATCAGACTTGCCACTCTATGTCTCCTGCATTGGCAGACAGATTCTTTACCGCTAGCACCACCTGGGAAGCCCCCCAAAACAGTCAATACCCAGTAAATACCAGTAAACTATTGTTAACTACATAGAGAAAGTTTAATAGTATCTCAGCTTCTATTCATGTTTACTCACTTCCCTTGAAAATTGCCCAAAGACAAATAAGTTCATTTAGTTATTTGAAGCCTGTTCTATATATTATGTCCTAGTCTGTAATATTATAATGTGAATAGAAAGGACAGGGTATTGGAATGAAATGTATCTGGGCTCAAATGTTTGCTTTATGTCTTACCATGTGACCATGAGAAAGTTTCTAAGTCTCTTAACGTTCAGCTTGTTCTGGGGGCTAATAAAAGTCAATTTATTAAACTGTGGTAAAAGTTTTGTGGGAAACAATTCTTTATATGCCTGCTATACCGCAATGCCTTGAACATGGCAAGTCCTTGGTAAACGGAAGGTCTTTTTGTTTCCTTTTTGTTTGTTGTTGCTTGTTAACAGGCTTTTAATAAAACATTCTTTCTTTACCAAAAAAAATCTTTATTTGGAAGAAGAAGGCAGTCCTTTCCCAAAGGGGTTAATTTCCTTTTGTAAGATTTAAGAATTGATGGCTGAGATGTTAACTTCTTTTTGTTTGCAGTGTAAGTTTAAACCAAAGAAAACATCAAAACCTAGACTTGCTTTGTTTAGTATGTGTCATAACGTAGAGATTCAAAGGATCTTTGCCTTTTAGCTTCCAAGTAAAAGGGTTTATTTATGGTGTTTGCAAAGGTGAAAACAAAATTCGCTAATTAGAAATTGAAAAACTTAGTCAATCAACAAGCCTTTGTTGTTAGGTTTTGATCACTACAAAAGGAGGAGTTTTGCATTTGCTTATACACACACACAAATGGCAATTTGTTAAAATTGCAAAAGAGCAGCAAAGGCTGTCTGTTGTTCTACTTTTTCTGAATATACTCCCAGTAGAAGGAGGAGGCTGTTTACCAGCACAGCAGTAATAGCATTTTTTTCATACAGAAGGTGGACTTGAAAGGAAAAATTATTTAGGCTTAAAAATTATTCATGTTCCTCCTCCTAGTCAAGCCCCGCTTGGAAAAAATTCTTTGGCTCTCAATTGTGGAGAACCTGTACTGGCAAAAGAACAAATTTATAACTGAGAAGGAACTGTTATTACCTTTGTGACCCTTCTCATTTTCCTTTGGGCCGTTTCTGTATATGAGAAACCAGGGAACGCTAAATGGCTGACAGGCGAGTTGAGGGGGGACCGTGGGACAAGCAGCAGAATGTGGACACGAGTGTCTACTCTGAGTGAACGAGCATGGGCACATTCGAGTTGATCACTTTGTTTCACCTTAATGTTGGAAAGTCCTTGCTTTTGTCATAAAATTTTGTTTTGGTTAAGTGATTACTTGAAACGTGAGTGGAGAGCATACCCTCCCTCCAGCTGTGTGCAGAAGAAAGGGTCCTACCATGATGCCCTAGAACACTGAAGGAGGAGGGACCCTGTAGCAATAAGTGGGAGGCTTCTTTCCAGTTTGCAAATTGAAATTCTTCTAACTCAAATGTGATTTAAAAGAAGAATAACACAAATATCAAAACATTACAGAAGATGTGTCTTTTCCCCCTTGAAATTCTTATTCTTTAAGCCCAGATTAAGTTCTAAATTCTCTAAAACTTTCCATCCCCACTTGCAGACATCGGATTTCCTCCCTTTTCTGCTTTACAATCTTACTTTGTGGAGAGAGGCTCTGGTGGTGGCATTACCCAAGGCAAACTTTTGACAAGGCAATGTGAAAATACATCTTTAAAAAACTTAAGCAATATAAAACTGAAAAACAATATACCAGGAATATGTATTAAGAAAATAAATGAAATATATCCAAAGGTGTTGCACAAGGATATTCATTGAAATATTAATTGTTAATTAAGAGAAAAAGAAAAAAAAAATCCTAATATCCTGACACATGAGATTGATTAAATTGGTTTTGGAAAGTAAAAAAACGTATACTATTCAATAGTTCATGTGATAACATATATTTATATTCATTTATAAAGAAAATGTTAAGTATGCAAGTTAATTGCATCTATAAAACAGTACATTAATTATTTAATAAAACAATATATGCTGGAACCCCATTTTGCCATATATGTGTATAAAACTGTGAAGATAAGTACATCAAATTTGCTAACAGTGCCTGTAATTTCATGAATGAAGTTTGAATAAGCTCAGTTCCTTTTGGCCCTAAAATTTTATATTATTCCATGTTGATTATGTTCTATTCAGATAATGAAAGAAAAAAAGCATTTTTATAGTTAGGTGTTCTTTGTAAATTGCATTTTTGATCTCTCTAGCTATATATTCCATAATTGTGAGGATTTTATTTCTTCAAAAATGCACTCTTCATTCCTACAATCTTAGTGATAGTTTGACATATTCACAGAGTCATTTGAAGGTGATTTGGGGTTGTTTCTATAAAGAATATTGATTCCCCATTCATCCCCTGAACCCTTATCTGAAATACCAGTAAGTCTAGGATCACTGAAGAATTTTTCAAACTGCACAGGGGAAAAATAATTAAGGTTCTCAAATCCGAGATTTTAATTCTAAAACTGCTCTGGTCCTGAGAACAAACTTTGGGTATTCTGGACAGTCTCCTTCAGTGTCCTGCATTTTTTCTGTAATGTATTCTAAAGACCACTCTCCTTGTCATTAATCTCTTAAATCAAGCATATACATGCCACTCAGGAATCAGAGCTACTAGGTAGTTTGTATGCATTTTACAGTGGGGAGAGCCCTGGTGAGCAGTCCTGGTAGGAAGCACCTGCTAATGAAGCATGGCTTTTAGCCCTGATGAGGGGCTCTGCAGACCACATCCAGCAGACCATGATCTGCCTAGAGAGGAGCATCAGCAGCTCCTTGAATAGCTCAGCAGCAAACTTGCTCAAAATAGGTCTTCAGTGCTCACTTAGTAGCAATACTGTATTAGCCAAATTGTGGTGTTGGAGAAGACTCTTGAGAGTCCCTTCAACTGCAAGGAGATCCAATCAGTCTATCCTAAAGGAAATCAATCCTGAATGTTCATTGGACAAACTGATGCTGAAGCTGAAACTCCAATACTTTGGCCACCTGAGGTAAAAAAATGACTCACTGGAAAAGACCCTGATGCTGGGAAAGATTTTCAAAGGTTGGAGGAGAAGGGGATGATAGAGGATGAGATGGTTGGATGCTATCACTGTCTTGATGCACATGAGTTTTAGAAAGATCTGGGAGTTGGTGATGGACAGGGAAGCCTGGCATGCTGCAGTCCATGGGGTTGCAAAGAGTCAGACATGACTGAGTGACTGAACTGACTGAACATACAAATGTATGTACCTGTCCTCCATGTGACATTATGCTACCGCACGAGTGGGTCTGAAGGCACATCATACCTTTCAGTAACTTCATGTATTTTCTTTTTTCCCTATAGACTCATTATCAGCCATCCTGACACTTGTACAATTTCCTAACTGATCCTAACTGACAGTAAAATTAAATTCTCAGAAGAAGGCTTCATAAACAAATTTTCACTGAACATCTATTTGAGGCCATGTATTTTTCCAGAAGGTGAGGGGGAGGAATAACAGAGTTTTAACCTCCATGAGTCTATAGAAAAGGTAAGAGAATAACTTAATATTAATAAAAGTAAATCTTATACAATAACTTCCAGAAATCTTATGTTGAGGATAAGGGCTGCCAAATTTAGCAGATAAAAATACAGGATACCCAATTAAATTTGAATTTCAGAGAGATAATAAATAATATTTTAGTATAACGAGATTCCAAGTATAGCATAAAATGTACTTAAAATTATTTGCTGTTAATCTGGAAGTTAAAGTTAATTGCCTACTCAGTATTTTATATGATAACACTATCAAGGAATGATTTTCAAACCATCACTGAATACAAATTAGATGTAAATTGAGTATGGAACAGTGATTGATGTATTTAGTTAATAAAGAAATTAATTTAATCCAACAAAATAGTTAAGAAAATTGGCAAATAAGGTGGATATAAGACTCACCCCATATTAAAATCTTGGCATGGAATTTCTACTTGACATAGCAATTGTAAGTCTTCTACAAAAGGAGCTGTGGATATCCATATGGGAGTATGTACTGCCCAGTTTCAGGTTCTAAATTTGAGTCCCCAACTTCTAGGTAACCTTGTGTGTATGTGCCTAATTCCCAGTCGTGTCGACTCTTTGAGAACCCGTGGACCTGGAGCCTGCCGTGCTCCTCTGTCCATGGAATTTTCCAGGCAGAAATACTGGAGTGGGTTGCCATTGCCTACTCCAGGGGATCTTCTCAACCAAGGATTGAACCCTCGTCTCCTGCATTGTCAGGCGAATTCTTTAACATGGTGCCACCTGGGAAGTCCAGGTAACCTTGTGGCTGGCCCAGTTATCACCCTGCAACTTCAGATTGTCTAACTTAGTAAAACTGACTTCTTTTTAGTGAACAAATGACTTCACACACACAAAAAAGGATGTAAATATAAGCTATGATATACTAATCAAAATCCAAAGCATTAATATTTTTGGATAATCCATCAGTATTGTTATTTTAATGTTCTTAAAATCAGTTTCAGACTTTTGATTATAATTTGGAGAGTGTAAGAATTTGAAGCATTGGTTAATAGCATTTAACAATGTAAGAGAAAATGATCTAGTACCTTTATCAGTTTGAGTTATCTGATTCATAAAAGTTGCTTAAGACCCAGGGTGAACTTGTTTGTTAGATTATTATGGCTGCCCTGTTAGTCACTTAAAATGCTTTTTTTAAAAATCAAATGTATTAATCTAAAATGCTGTGTTAGTATGTTCAAGAGAGTACAGATACATTTATAAATGAGACTAGTTTTTAAGCAATTTTAATCAGTTGAACTTGATAAACCAAGCATTTATCAGAGAAGTGAAAATTATGGCCTTTTTTATATAAAACTGACTACATCTGTAAATGGAAAATATTAATAAGTTAAAGCTTAGGTGATTTTGGTTTTAATTTAAATATACTAAATGTAATTTAAACCTAAGCAATTTTAATAGGCCTTTCTATGTTCATACTAGAGCATCCCAGGTGGTGCTAGTGGTAAAGAATCCATCTGCCACTGCAGGAGACCCAGGAGACCTCGGTTTGATCCGTGGGTCTGGAAGATCTCCTGGAGGGCATGGCAACCCACTCCAGTATTCTTGCCTGGAGAATCCCATGGGTAGAGGAGGCTGGTGGGCTGCAGTCCATAGGGTTGCAGAGAGTTGGACATGACTGAAGTGACTTAAAACGCACATGCAACATAGTCCTTTTTAAAAAAGGAAATCATAATCCAGTGAAGAAGATTGGAAAGATAATATCAGTGTCTTTCATAATGTCCATTTAAAATAATGCCTAGTGGAAAAGTATTTTTTTTATTAATGGATAGAACTACATATTTTTCCATGACTATTTATAGGGATCCCCTGGTTCTTTACTGGGGTTACTTTGTTTAGATACTTACTTTAAGCCTATGAGGCATTTAAAAGATCATGAGGGTCTTTAATAGATGATATAAACCCTTTTGACTACTTCTCTTCTACTATTAACAATTTGGAAAGTATTTGGAGACGTCGTGTTCTCTGCATGGTATTATTTCAGCAGGTTTCCCTCTATTTCAGTAAAGACAAAACATCCACTCACAAGCCTTCCTCTCTAATCTGTTTTTTATTTTTATTTTTTTAACCAAAGCACACATGAGGAATGAAGTGGAAAGAAGCTACTCCCACACAAAGTGGTCCAGAGCAGAAGAAAACATGTATTTCATAACAAGACAGATTCTGAAAATAAAAATTTCACATTGTTGCCTAAGATTTTAAGTAAACACTGTGTAGGAGCAGGTAGCAGTGGAAAGAGCCTGGCTAGTTTGTCATCTAATATCTCAGTCCTGACTGTTTAGAAATGTGTTTTCTCTCAGTGTCAAATTGGCAACAACAACCTCATTTCAGCAACCCCCAGCACCCCACCCTCCACTGGAACATAGATGAGACTTCCATTTCTCACACTGTGTTATCTAAGAGCCTGGAAGACCTGTCTACTGATAACAATTAAGTATTGGATTAGATATTGCACACCTGGAATACACGAATACCCTTATGTGAGTTAGGTATTTCTCAGACACTGGAGGAGGAAAGCAGAGTCATAAGAGGAGGGGAAAGTGAGTCAGAGGAGAAACTTAGAGTAGAAACTGATTTTGTAGAGGGTACCTTGGCATTTGCCAAACCTGGGAAACTTGAACTTGTTTTTTTTTTTCCTCTTGGGTAGCAGAAAAAAGTCAAAACCAAAGGCTACCTAAGTAAGTACATAAGTAGAAGAGACCTAAACGGTGAACTAGAGTGAAACCCATGGTTTCTTCCAAATGAGGAAATCCCTGCCTTGGTGCTTAGTGGAGGGAAGAAAGCCGTGTCTCCTGAACAACTGTAACTATAATCTGACATTCAAAAATTATGCAGCATTTTTTCATATTACCTTGGTGGCCTGAGGGGTCTCAAGCAGAGACTTTGACATAGGTTTGACAATTTGTGGACATAAAAGCCTCCTGACAGCCTAATGGATGTCTGCAGGTAAAACAGTATGTCAAGTGGGACAAGTCAAAATGACAAAGAAGACATTATTGTCACAACCAAATCAGGCGGCAAAGGAATCTCAACAGTCCCTTTCAAGCTCCTCAAACCCGAAAATAGGTATTTTGGATCAGTCTCCTATGTGAGACAATGAAATGAATTATTATAGTTTGAGGTCATCTCTGCCTACTGATGCTGGGAGGGGTCAGGGGCAGGAGGAGAAGGGAATGACAGAAGATGAAATGGCTGGATGGCATCACCGACTCAATGGGCATGAGTTTGAGTAAACTCCTGGAGTTGCTGATGGACAGGGAGGCCTGGCGTGCTGCAGTTCATGGGGTTGCAGAGTCAGACATGACTGAGCGGCTGAACTGAACTGCCTACTGGTCTCCAGAGCAGAAGCTTACATGCCTGCCTTCAATGCAAACCTCAGGTAACTCCCACAAATTTTCAAAAACCACAAAAGTATGGCAAAAGTTACAAAACACAAAGAACAAGACACTATAAATGAGAGAAACCATAAACAGCAGTATCAGATGCATGGAGACTATACATATTAGAACTATTAGATAAAGAATGGGGATTAAAAATATAAGTAAACAGCAGAAAATCATAAAAATTGACCTAACTGATAAAAAATAGATCTAAATAGAGCTCGTAGAAGTAAAAAATGCAACAATATACATTTAAAGATCAATAGATTTGACATTAACAAAATTAGCTAAATATTCAATAAATCAGAATATAAATTTGAATTATTTCCTAGAATGCAGCCCAGAAAGATAAAGAGATGAGGCATACAAGAGATAAATGAAAAGATATAGAGTATAAAACAAGACAATCTAAAGTATGTCTACACAAAGTTACAGAAAGATAAGACAGAATTTGAGTGGAAATAGTATTTGATGTGATGAATTTTTCAAAACTGCTAAAAGCCAAACCATTCAATATCACAGTAATCCAAGCCTATGCCCCAACCAGTAACACCGAAGAAGCTGAAGTTGAATGGTTCTATGAAGCCCTACAAGACCTTTTAGAACTAACCCCCCAAAAAAGATGTCCTTTTCATTATAGGGGACTGGAATGCAAAAGTAAGAAGTCAAGAAATACCTGGAGTAACAGGCAAATTTGGCCTTAGAGTACAGAATGAAGCAGGGCAAAGGCTAATAGAGTTTTGTCAAGAGAATGCTCTGGTCATAGCAAACACCCTCTTCCAACAACACAAGAGAAGACTCTACACATGGACATCACCAGATGGTCAACCTGAAGTCAAATTGATTATACTCTTTGCAGCCAAAGATGGAGAAGCTCTAAACAGTCAGTGAAAAATAAGAATGGGAGCTGACTGTGGCTTGGATCATGAACACCTTATTGTCAAATTCAGACTTAAATTGAAGAAAGTAGGGAAAACCACTAGACCGTTCAAGTATGACTTAAATCAAATCCCTTATGATTATACAGTGGAAGTGAGGGACTAGATCTGATAGACAGAGTGCCTGATGAACTATGGATGGAGGTTCATGACATGGTACAGGAGACAGGGATCAAGACCATCCCCAAGGAAAAGAAATGCAAAAAGGCAAAATGGTTTTGTGAGAAGGCCTTACAAATAGCTGTGAAAAGAAGAGAAGGGAAAAGAAGAGGTGAAAAGGAAAGATATTCCCATTTGAATGCAGAGTTCCAAAGAATAGCAAGGAGAAATAAGAAAGCCTTCCTCAGCGATCAATGCAAAGAAATAGAGGAAAGCAACAGAATGGGAAAGACTAGAGATCTCTTCAAGAAAATTAGAAATACCAAGGGAGCATTTCATGCAAAGATAGGTTTGATAAAGGATAGAAATGGTATGGACCTAACAGAAGTAGAAGATATTAAGAAGAGGTGGCAAGAATACACAGAACTGTACAAAAAAGATCTTCACAACCCAGATAATCACGATGGTGTGTTCACTCACCTAGAGCCAGACATCCTGAAATGCAGAATCAAGTGGGCCTTAGAAAGCATCACTGTGAACAAAGCTAATGAAGGTAATAGAATTCCAGTTGAGCTATTCCAAATCCTGAAAAATGATGCTGTGAAAGTGCCACACTCAATATGCCAGCAAATTTGGAAAACTCAGCAGTAACCACAGGACTGAAAAAGGTCAGTTTTCGTTCCAATCCCAAAGAATGCTCAGACTACCACAACATTGCACTCATCTCACACGTTAGCAGAGTGATGCTCAAAATTCTCCAAGCCAGGTTTCAGCAAAACATGAACTGTGAACTTCCAGATGTTCAAGCTGGTTTTAGAAAAGGCAGAGGAACCAGATATCAAATTGCCAACCTCTGCTGGATCATCGAAAAAGCAAGAGAGTTCCAGAAAAATATCTATTTCTGCTTTATTGACTGTGCCAATGCCTTTGACTGTGTGGATCACCATAAACTGTGGAAAATTCTGAAAGAGATGGGGATACCAGACCACCTGACCTGCCTCTTGAGAAAACTGTATGCAGGTCAGGAAGCAACAGTTAGAACCAGACATGGAAAAACAGACTGGTTCCAAATAGGAAAAGGAGTATGTCAAGGCTGAATATTGTCACCCTGCTTATTTAACTTATATGCAGAGAACATTATGAGAAACACTGGGCTGGAAGAAGCATAATCTGGAATCAATATTGCCAGGAGAAATATCAATAACCTCAGATATGCAGATGACATCACCCTTATGGCAGAGAGTGAAGAGGAACTAAAAACCTTCTTGATGAAAGTGAAAGAGGAAAGTGAAAAAGTTGGCTTAAGGCTCAACATTCAGAAAACTAAGCATCCTCATCACTTCATGGGAAAAACATGCGGAAATAGTGGAAACAGTGTCAGACTTTATTTTGGGGGGGCTCCAAAATCACTGCAGATTGTGATTGCAACCATGAAGTTAAAAGATGCTTACTCCTTGTAAGGAAAGTTATGACCAACCTAGATAGCATATTAAAAAGCAGAGACATTACTTTGCCAACAAAGGTCTGTCTAGTCAAGGCTGTTTTTTTCAGTGGTCATGGATGGGTGTGAGAGTTGGACTGTGAAGAAAGCTGAGCGCCGAAGAATTGATGCTTTTGAACTGTGGTGTTGGAGAAGACTCTTGAGCATTCCTTGGACTGCAAGGAGATCCAGCCAGTCCATCCTAAAGGAGATCAGTCCTGGGTGTTCATTGGAAGGACTGATGCTAAAGCTGAAACTCCAATACTTTGGCCACCTCATCGAAGAGTTGACTCATTGGAAAGATCCTGATGCAGGAGGAGAAGGGGATGACAGAGGATGAGATGGCTGGATGACATCACCGACTTGATAGACATGAGTTTGGATAGTTCCGGGAGTTGGTGATGGACAGGGAGGCCTGGCATGCTGCGATTCATGGAGTTGCAAAGAGTCGGACACAGCTGAGTGACTGAACTCACCTGAGCTGAACTGAAAAGCCATCGATCTACAGACTTAGAAAACTAAACAAAGTCCAAGTAGGGGGGAAAAAAAAAAAGAAAAAGAAATCCAGTTTGATATATCATTGTGAGATATATCTCATTCATTGTTCCAAGTATATGATAACAACAGCAATATATTATATGACTTCAAAATAATCAAGTTTATATTTTATAATTAAATATGCATTGCAATTTTTACTGTTATCATTGAAAATAAAGACATAGGCTGTGTATCTTATAATGAAATAGTGGGAAAGAGAATGTAATGAGAGAAATAATCTAGCAGAGAGATGCAAAGAGAAGAGAAATAGAAACATGAAAAAGAGATGATACACATATCGCTGCCCTGAAAAGCAGATGTCAAAAATGGGATTAGATGTGAAAGAGAATGTTTTGGGAAAAAGTGTGAAAAGTGAAAGAGAGGGAATAAGAAAAGGTATAAAAAATTTCATAAAGCCTATATGACTCTATTGAAGGAGAGGAAAAAAGAAAGAAAATTGAGTAGTAAGAGACTCAGACTGAAGAACAGGTATAAAAAGATTTGGCCAACGAGGAGTTGCCTATCAGTAAAACCTTGTGTTTCACAGAAGTTGGCCAACAGCCAGTGCACCCCAGCTATACAGGTATTGGCTGGGAGCAGCCCTCTAGAAGTGTGGCTTCCCCTTAAACTTGAAGATAGACCCACCAACTGACAATGCATGTTTCAATACATCAGAAGTATATAATAGTTACATACTTTGATGCATTAAACAATATTGAAAAAATACATAAAATTTGGCAGATATTAATAAAAGTTGAATCCACTGCCATAATAAATTATTATTACCAAATTCTCCCTGTAATTGATAAATGAAGAAAAATTAAATCAGTAAAGGTTATAGAAGACTTAAATAAAACAAAACAGAATAAACTATAAAATCAGAATGTATAGAAGTGAACTCATTTTTCACAGGAACTTGTAGAAGATAGGAAAACTAATAATAGAGTACTGGAAAATATGTTGAACTGAATGACAATGGAAATAATACATGTTGAATTTCTAGAATTCATCAAAATTGATTTAAAAATGAAAACATTGATCCCATCTATTAATAAATTTTAGAAAAAGATAAAAGGATGGAAATAATAAGAGAAACATACAAGTAAGGAAATTAGAGGAAAGGAGAGGAATAGTCTAAAGATTTAGAAGGAAAGAAATATTGAACATCATATATTAATAGAGTAAGAAGTAGAAGATCAACAAAATCAAAGTATAGGACCTTTGAAAAGGTCAATAAAGTTGACAAACTTTCAAGACTAATTTCTAGGAAGAAGTGGAACAAATAACAGATAATCAGACAAATAGAAAGGGACAAATTGTACTACAAATATAAAAGTGACGTTTTGATAAGATTATGCAAATAAATGTGAAAAGTTAAAAATGGAAAATTTTGATAAAATTATAATTACTCATTATGATGAAAAAGACTGGAATAGCTTAAAGAAATTGAAAGTGAAAGTTGCTAAGTCATGTCGGACTCTTTGCAACCCCATGGACTATACAGCCCATGGAATTCTCCAGGCCAGAATAACGGAGTGGGTAGCCATTCCCTTCTCCAGGGCATCTTCCTAACCCAGGGATAGGACCCAGGTCTCCCACATTGCAGGCTAATTCTTTACCAGCTCAGCCACCAGAAAAGACTTAAAGAATTTGAGGCGGTAGTCAAATACCTTCCATGAAGTATATTCCTGAGCAGAAAACCTGCAAATAAATCGAAACGATGTGTAAAATCTTTATATAAGAAATTATGAAATGTTATTGAAAAACATTTTTAAAAATTAAAATAAGTGAAGAAATATAGTTTATTTATAGATAGGATGACTCAACATATCAAATTCCTGCATAAATCAAAAATGCAAAACATCGTTTCAGAGAAAAGGAATTCTAACTGGCCAATAAACATAAGAAACATTATATCATTACTAAATAATAGTTAACTGTAAATTTCAAACAGTACAAAGTGTAATTTCACACCTCACGTATTGAAAAAACTTGAAAGCTGATGGCAAGAATGAGGAGTAACAGAAATATTTTTTGCACTGTAAATTGGTACCCTGAATTAAATAATTCGGTATTCTATGGTATATTTCGGCCACCTGATATGAAGAACTGACACATTGAAAAAGACCCTGATGCTGGGAAAGATTGAAGGCAAAAGAAGGGGGCAACAGAGGATGAGATGGTTAGATATCATCACCGACTCAATGTACATGAATTTGAGCAAACTCTGGGAGATGGTGGAGGACAGAGGAGCCTGGTGTGCTGTGGTCCATTGGATTGCAGAGTCAAACATGACTTAGTGACTGGACAACAGCAACAAATTCTATGGTTAAGTTTAAGGTATGGATAATTTAACCTTACAATATGGAGTCAACACATTTACAATAAAACTCTTATCTATGAATACTAAAATCATATGCAATAAAGCTGAAAAAAATACTGAAAACACCTTGAAAACCAAAATTTCTAGCATTAGTTGTGAAAAAACTGTGGTATATTCATACATTAGACTTTTTTACAGCAGTAAAATGCATAAAATATAGTTGCAGATAAACAAATGCATAAGTTTTGACATTATTCTGAGGAACTGAGTTATATACAGTATGTGTTCATTTATACAATAACAAAGAATGTGCAAAGTTGGACAAATTAAGGCATACAAATTTAATTTTAAACATTTGAGGGAAAACGATGAAGTAATAAACACACAATTCAGGGAGTCAGTCCTTTTTGAAAAAAGAGGCAAGTGATGGAATGAAGGAAGATTACACAAATGAATCCAATTTCTTGCTTACTTATTATAAATTAGGTAGTTAGTAGATGTTCTTCATACTTTATGTATCAGTCATAAGTACTTGTATCTCTTAGCATTAAATAATAATAATTTAAAGTTGCTTAATTTTGAATGCCGTTGTGTACATCTTTGAAAATTGATGTTTCCTAAAGGTCCAAACCCTTAATACTGAGAGGATCCTAGAAAGTGAAGGCATTTGCCTTCACTGGGTGAGCATAACAAAACTGACCTCACTAACTTAATGGAGCTCATAAAAATAATTTTACTTGAAAAGTCCATTCTTCAAACACTGTTGCAACAAGAAAAATTAAACCTGTGAGAATGTTGAACAGAGACAGAACAGTCAAGTAGTGTGACATTGGCATTGGTCCATGATTGTACTTCCGTTTTCCACACCTGACCGTATTACTCTCCTCTTCCGTACTCATAAACAGGCTGTGCTCTTTATCACATATAATATTAATGCTGCTCATAAATTCATGTTAAAAATTAATAACATCAAATGTTTACTATGTTCTAAATTCTTTTCCGAATGTTACGTGATATGTAGCTCATTTCATCCTCATGGCAACCCCATGAAGTGTTGTCAACAGTTTAGCAAATAGAAAATTAGGACAGCTCTTTGAATCCAGCAGATTTACATTCTGTTTACTAATGCCTTTGATGTTGAAAATGATAATTAGCATTTTTATCCATCTATTAGCTAACTACCACTGGTCAATGCTGTGAGGATAAAAGAGATGATATTGACCTTTCACTCAAGCAAATTAAATCTCTAAGATGATGAGATGAAGTAAACCTACATGGACTAAGTAGAAAATAATGCAAATAGAAAATGTCATGCCTATTCTCACAGGCTTATTACTTTGGATAGGTATTTTCAGAATTAAAAAAAAATGAAGCAACATGGACTTGAGAGGTCAAAAGGATTGGTCCCTATGAGTTAAACATTCCTTAAAGTCAAGGAAGATATCTTAGTTGCCATCTTGTCCTCTTTGCTTTACAAATGGTAGATGTTCGGTATGTATCTTGGGAACAGATGAACTCATAATGGAAAAATTCTTGAAAGAATTGGATTTTAGGTGATGCTTAAAAAGTGCAGGTGTTCTTCCATAGGAGAAGAGATCTAATAAAAGTAATTGAAGGAAAAATATGATGTTGAAATGTTGTATACATTGAGAACAATGTAACATGTGACTTATGTGATCCCATAGTATCCTAGCACTTGTTTGTTTATTAAATGATTACCTGGTCTCACTGTGGCAACACAACTTCTTAAGGGCAGGGGCCACCGTTTTGCTTATTACAGCACTTCCCACAGTACTCTTTATAGGTTAGAATTCAATAGATATTGACTGCTCTTCTGTAAACTTGCAATTTCTTTATTTTTCTTCATTGCTGTTGTTTTTAAGAAAACAAAAGTTTTTTTGTTTTCTTATTTTATAGAAGACCACCACATAAAATCAGGTATCTTCTCATTTGTATTACTCTACTTATATTGTTTTCTAATGAAAACATACAGGAATATCTCAATAAAATCATGAACAATTATGAAATACTAGGAAATTCCTGCATAAAGCCTTGAAGATCATTTATAAAATTAGTAAGTTTTTTTTTCCACTTAAATATCTTTTTATTTTATTTTTTTCATTTATTTTTACTAGGCTGATTCATGTCAATGTATGACAAAAACCACTACAATATTGTAACGTAATTAGCCTCCAAATTAGTAAGTTTTAAAAAGATATTTTTCATATCCTAAGAAGCAGACCAAGGTTCTTTAGAAAAGTGATTGATTTCAGGCTGAGGCAAGGAAAAATATAAAATAATGTTGGAGTACTGGAGTATATCATTGTGCTGAAACACCACCCCCACCTGCCTACCAAAAATTTTTTTAAAATGCAAAGATAAACTGGAAGGCACAGAAGCCAATCCAGAAGAGCTCCAAATGGCCATAGCTGGAATCATTTGAGCAAAAAATAATTTTTGACAGTATTGAATCATAACTCAAAGATTAAAATATTCCTAAATAATTGATTACATAAACAAATGAGTGAGAAGGGGCAACTCTTAAGAGAATACTTCCAATCAATACACATAGAAAGACTGAGGAAAATAGAAAATGGCCAAGTAGATGTCCTCAGCAGCATTGGCTTACAGGCAAGATTTAGCGATAGGTGCTAAAAAATAGAATCAAAGTTTTATGAGAAAATAGGATGTTTGCATAGACTCAAGTTACCTCTCTTAAAATATTTACCTTCCCAATTACAAAGAGAGCAGTACTAACTACATGGTGAAGGAACCTGGGAAACATCACCGTAGACAAGCAGTCAAGGTAAACATCACCAGTAAGAAAATACATCATCATGATGCAACAGCTGATGTAATGAACCGAAGTGACGTCACCCCTCTGGTATTCATTCCAATAAAACATTACTATTCATAGTTAGCAATCTAACCATGAAAAAACATCACACACTCCCAGATTGAGGGACATTCTATAAAATTCCAGACTAGAACTTTTTAAATGTGCCAAGGACATGGCAGAATGAGAAACTTTCCCAGTTGAAAGGAGACTAAGGAGAAACAAACCTAAATGCAGTCTGAAATCTTGAATTGGATCCTGAACTCAAGGACATTAGTTAAGGAAAAAAAAAGAAAAACCATGAAATTTGAATAAATTTACTAGTTATTTTTTTTAAAGTAGTTATTGTTTGTTTCTCTTGCTTTGCAATATAATATTTTTCTGTATACTTGAATTTCTATTTCTATTGGATTTACTTCTTATAAATAGAAGGATCTGTCTGTATAGCGATAGTGATTAAGGGCTTTCTATCTTAATTTCATGTTCTGAGTACCAATTTTTCTGGAAAACATTCTTTCCACTGTTTTATTTAAGGGGAATTGGGATAAAGAACTTCATAATTTCCTGGAAATAAGTTTGCTTTTGGCAAGATTTGCAGCCAGCAGTGTGAATCTTCTCAGCAGCCGTTCAAACATTCATGCCTTCTGGGTGCTCAGTCATGTCAAGGCATGGCTATGATTCATTCTACCTAGATATTTTCTATTCCTTTGCTGGCTATACTTAGACTCCGTTTTAAAAAGTATCATGAATGTTCATTTATTTATTTTACAAACCTAAAATCTATATTATTCTGATTTATAATGCAATGGGTTGGTCAGATTTGTAGGTCACTTTGTTTACTTTACCATGTATTTTTCCCAAAACAATTTAAATATTACAAAATCTACAGCACATATGAAAACCACAAGGTAGTCTAAGTATTGCAGTGATTATAGACACTCTGTGATCTGTAGGTTTGGAAAATGCCAAAGGAAAAAAATGGAGACAGTCTAAAACAGAGAAATAGAATAGCTCTTTCATACACATACACTGACACACACACAGAAAAGCCTGTATCACTGGTATTAGGGATACTTTTCAAAATTTAACTTTAGTATAACTTTATCATAACTTAATTGATGCAACTTTAACTATAAAGTGAACACACATCCAAGATTTTTTTATTAAGATGTTAAAATCAATTCAAAGGAAAATCTGAACAAACATAAGTATGAATGTAGGCAGTATACACTATAGGCAATTTCGGCAGCCTACAATGCTGACATGAATCTACAAATGGATGTAAAACTGGTGCGTATTCACCAGACAAATTTAGTTTGCTTTTCTATGGATAAAGAGTTTTCATTTGCATTACTATCAGTTTTCAGTACAGATTAATAAAATAGTTTGTCGACAATGAAATATGCAGATATCCCAGAAGGGTGTGCTAGATACATACATCAAAATCTTTATAGTCAATTTCAATATCATTCACAATTTTTACTGATATTGGCCATATCATTGAAAGTGTTCCTCTACCCTTCACTGACCAGCCCAATCATTCATTTAATATACATTTATTAAGAATTCACTACATGCAAGGTGCTACTCAGGTATTGAGCTTATAAAGTAAGAAACTGAGGAGGATCTGAGATTTTACCCCGCTTGCAAGCTGACAAGTTAACCTGCCAGTGTTTCATGTGTGTATGCTGAGGAACACCAGACCCTGGGTCAGAAACACAGGTGTCTTATTAGTCACAGTAAAAATCAGTGATAAGAGCAATACTCTAGCTCTGGTTGTCAAAGCCACTATCCCCATAGAGCAAGAGGATGAAGGTCAGTGTTTAATCTGTGCATGGAGTGGGTCTGCATTATAGGGTAAGGATTTCCAAATTAGGAGACTTTCATATTTTATAGACTGCTGGCACCCTTCCCATCCTCTCCCCCAGAGAAAGAGATTCACATTAAACGAATTCCCATGGAAGGAGAGAGAGAGAAGGCATCTCTAAAGAGGGAGATTTTATCTTTGGAAAGGCAAAATATCTAGTTTCCATGGCTGACTGATATGTGACCATTCTCACAATGCTATTTGTTTAGATCTGGATCATGCAGGAATATGATAAAATCATAGAGAATTTTCTCACAGCATAACCTATAGAAAAACAGATAATCAGATTTCTGCATTTCATATTAAATTTACCAAAATTTGAGATACTTATTTGTACTAAGACCGTGGAAACAAAGAAGCACTACTCTGTTAGTGAAAGTCCGAGAATGTTCCTCAGAAGGCAAAACAAAACAGAAAATTTTAGACTGAAACAGAAAAAGTGAGTAAGAAATATCTAAGTTGGTTCATGTAGAAAGATTTCAAATGGAAGTGGTAAGATGCTCCTTGGAAAGGAATTTGGGAAGAGCATGCTCTTTGTTGAAAGAGAAGCAGTTCAGTATTTTTCAGTTATAAGTACAAGGAGACAGAAAAGGGTGAGAGATGAGACTGACAGAGAGGTAGAAGCCATATTGTGAAGAACTTTATATGACATGAAAGAAATTTTTGATGTTATCTTTTTGGCAATGTTTAAATACTGAAAATGCTGATCAAGGAAAAAGAACTGTGTTCTCAGGTAAGAATTTTCTGGCAAAAATTGGTGAAGAAATCAGGCTAGAAGCAGCAAAACTGGAAATGAATTCATCTTTTGACCCATGATGCTTAAATCTATGACATTGACATTATTGATTTGTTTTTATTATCAAGTCAAACTTGATATTATTGCTTACCCAGATTATATTTAGGAAAATAACAAACATTCTTATCACTAAGTCTGCTTTCAGTGGGAACACAGTTCTTCCTATCATATTGTAGATTGTGTCAGGATTGAGAATTAGAAACTTATTATTGAAAGACAAATTATATGTAATTATTTAATATTTTAGTAGAAATAGATTTGCATAAAAGACTTGAGATTTTTGTACTCTAACACAAATCTGATCTGCACTGTAAGAAAATATATTTGAAAAATCAAATGCGAATTCTCCTATACAACATGAAAAAACATGTTCCTATCTTAAATTTAATTAAAACATCAGATTAAAAGCCTTTCTTTTCAGTACATGTTCTATACTTTTCCCTGGTGGTTCAGACGGTAAAACTATTGCAACAGATATCTAAACCTTGTGGGTAAAGGAAGATTCCCCAGAAAATAACAAGTTGGACTACTTGCTTTATTTTTTCCTTAACAGATGACAATACTAACCTGAGGTTCATACCAAAACCAGAGTGAAAAATCCAGAGAACATTAAACAAAGAAGGGAAGATGTATCTTTCAATTTATTTTTAAATCACTAGATTTTTAAGATAATGTTAATTTGACCAAGGTGTTCATCATTTATTAGCTATTGGGTTTTATGTTAGATGCTAATAATCAGGAAATATACATTTAAAAAAAGAAAAACTTTTAAGGGATATTACTGGCCTTTATTGCAACACACACAGGTAAGAACCCAAGTAGTAAATGCCTTTATTAATTCAGAGGAGAGACAGATATTTTCCTCTGGTAACAGAGGAGTGGACAGAAAATAAAAAGCCTAATTTGACAAGAGTAGAGAAAGAAATCTGAGAGGGAATCAACACGGTGTTATTAAAACTGTGGTAACTCCCCATGACACCTGAAGGACAGCGTGCCTGCTCTTTGAAACTCACAGGACCCAGTCTGTCTGGCTCATTTCCTTAGCAATTCAAGCATACATTAACCCTTCCGTGCCATATGATGAAGGATGCTTGAAGCCAGAGTGGTGAGACAGAAGGCCGCTCCTGTAGGAAACCCGTTTATAACCCTGTTCCTCATTCAATCCCCACTCCCCAACAATGATTCACCTGAGAAGTTGTTCCAATTCTTTCCAAGTTTGGTTCCAGTGCTTTTTACGAATCCATCTCTAGGTAAAACAACATGATGTGCCCCCTCTTGACTAATCTACACATCTGAATGTTGAGTGTAGTGACCTAAAATATACACACTAGGTCCAAAGCATAGATTCCGATTCTGTTGTTTATGCTCCTTGCTCAAATGCCAATTGTATATTTCTTTCTCAGACTCTAAACGTTGCTGTTTAATAATAGTAAACTTATTTTAAAAAAGGATCTGATATTACAAACCTAGTCCTGATTTCTATGAACCAATTGTCATGTAACTTTTTGTTATGATGATAAAAATTGTGAATTGCTGCTAATAATCAGTAAATGATAAATATATTCTGATGTATTACATTCTATCTGCTTATAACAATTTCTATTAATTAAATCTTTTATATTTTACTATTGTCCACAGGTCTAGATGGAGTTGAAACATGTGACAACATGTCTGTTGGTGACAATAATTAAATCTTCCCTTCCAATTGGATGATGTAATTCATGCAAAGAGTGTGTCTGATGTGTAAATGCTTCTGTCTGTTGGGTGAGAAGAGAATCAGTAAGCAATGAGCAAGGCTTACCAAGTCACAATATGTTTAAATCAGTTTCCTACATTACAAAGTAACCAAATAATTCTTAACATTGAAATATTTTTGCTTTTTTTAAAAAAAAATTTAAATTAATTTTTATTGGCATATAATTGCTTTCCAATATTGTATTAGTTTCTCCTGTTTGGCAAAATGAGGCAGCCTTTAGGACTTCTTTTCCGTTTAGGTCACCACAGGGCATTAACCAGAGTTTCCTGTGCTGTACAGTATGTTCTCATTAGTTGTTTACTTTATACATAGTATCAAAGTGTATATATGGTAATCCCAATATCCCACTTCCATGCACTCCCTCTTTTTGCCTTTGTATTCATACGTTTTTTTCTCTTTGTGCCTTTATTTCTGCTATGAAAATAAGATCATCTATACACTTTTTCTAGATTCCACATATATGTGTTAATATATGGTATTTGTTTTTCTCTTTCTTACTTTACTTTGTATGACACTCTCTAGGTCTATCTACATTTCTACATATGACCCTATTTAGTTCCTTTTTATGGCTCCATTGTATATGTGGGAATGTGTGCATGCTAAGTCTTTTCAGTCATATTCAACTCTGCGACACTAAGAACTGTATGTAGCCTGCCAGGCTCCTCTGTCCATGGGATTCTCCAGGAAAGAATATTGGAGTGAGTTGTCATGTCCTCCTCCAGGGGATCTTCCTGACCCAGGGACTGAACTTACATCTCTTACATCTCCTTCAATGACAGGCAGATTCTTTACCACTAGCACCACCTGGGAAGCCCATATGTGTACCTTGTCTTCTTTCTTCATTCCTCTACTGATGGCCACTTAGGTTGCTTCCATATCCTGGTTGTTGTAAACAGTGCTGTTATGGACATCAGGGTGCATGTATCTTTCTTGAATGATGGTTTTCCATGGGTATGTGCCCAGGAGTAGGATTGCTGGGTCATATGCTAGTTCTATTTTTAGTTTTTTAAGGAACCGTTAAAAAACTGTTTTCCAAAGTGCCTGTTCCATACTGCTTTCCATAATGACTGTATCAATTTACACTCCCACCAACAGTATATGAGGGTTCCCTTTTCTCCACATCCTCTCTAGCATTTATTGTTTATAGATTTTTTTGATGATGGCCATTCTGACTTGTGTGAGGTGATATCTCATTGTAGTTTTGATTTGCATTTGTCTAACAATAAGTGAAGGTGAGTATCTTTTCATGTGTCTGTTGGCCATCTGTATGACTTAATATGAACACCCCAAGCTTATCATCTAATCACATTCAAAAAGCTAAAATTTCTCAAAAGAACAAGATACTGGGAAACAAATTATTAAAATTCAAGAACTCAAGATTGGTCATTCTCAAAGTGTGGTCCCTGGACCAAGAGCATTGGCATCATCAGGGAATTTGCTAGAAATGCAAATTATTGGGCCCCACCTCAGACATACTAAATCAGAAACTCTGGGGATGATATCCAGCAATGTGTTTTTACAAGATTCTCAGGTGACTTTTAGCCAGATTATAATGTCAAAACCTCTGCTCTGTATAGCAGAGGCCATAAACAAACACTCAAAACAAATTAAATAGGCAAATCATCATTATAGATAACAACTTGCATATCATTTATTTCTATTTGATAAACCATATTAATGAATATCTCATCTTTTAAAAATTATCAGTTTTAGTTAACAACTAGGAAACTTGCAAATTATGATCAGTAAGTTAACCTAAAATATTCATTAGGAATAGAATGCTATATGTAGATTTCAACAGTCTCATTCCATTTTTTATGTTTGCTTGATAAAGACTTTTTGCTATGCTCCTCTCTCTTCACCTTCTGCTCTTCCTCTGGGCAAGTGGATAAGAAAGCTTAGTGCTCCCTCTGGCAAGAAGTTTAAGCCACACTAGCCCCGTGTCCCAACCCCTCACCCCAAGCCACCATCCTTAACCACCGTGAAAAGCCCAAGCCAGTCTCTTTCCTCTGCTCTTTCAAGTCATTTTGGATCTGCTCAATAGCCACACTGTTCTGCCCAGAAAGCTTATTCAGTGAGTATTAAACCTTTTCATACATTCTTATGTGTGGGGGGCATCATCAGCATTGACATCTGAACCTAACTTTGTATGATAGGATTCTATCCCATTTTTACACAGTGACTAAAACACAAATTTAAACCTTTTTATCCCTTCATTGAAAATGTATTCAGAGATACAACTTGAAAAATCCTGTCAGAAATTATAAGCTCTCTCTGTTGTAACTTTCAGGCAAGATATTATATACGTAAAATTAATGCTTTTATTATAGAAGCTTGATCAGATGCTGTGTTTTCCCAGCAATCAAATTGTAAGACCCCCAATATCATTTTATTAAATATTTGTGCCACAGGCACTGAGATATGGCTACAATTACACTAAAAAAGAGGAAGTAATTATTCTGATAATCATGACACCAAGAAACAACTGGGAGAAAAGTAGCTTCGGGGACAGTGTTCAGTAGCTAATTGTTCAACTCTCCAGTTTACATTGCTTGTAGACATTGAGTCTAGTTATGGGATAAATCAAAATGAATAAAGCTCAGTTGGGATTTTGATATCAGCAGTGCTTTTTTTTGTTTGTTTTTTTAAGTGTTGCTTCCTGGAAAAAAATACAGTCAAATAATACAAAACCCACAACATGTCAGGAGAAATGCTAGGTACCAAAATAGAAACTACACACAACAAAAATCATCTCAGAGCACCTTATGCTTTGGATGTTTTGGGCACACAATTTTGTTAGTTAAAATTGAGTTTAAACTTAAAAACTTCAGTTAAAAAAAAAAGTCAAAGCTGATCTGTTTATGAGTTGCTATTGTTCAGTTGCTAAGACATGTTTGACTCTTTGTGATCCCATGAACTGCCAGGCTCCTCTGTCCATGAGATTTCCTAGGCAAACATACTCAGATTTGCCATTTCCTCCTCCAGGGCATCTTCCCAACCCAGGGACTGAACCCGCATCTCCTGCTTCTCCTGCAATGGCAGGCAGATTTTTTACTGATAAGCCACCAGGGAAGCACCTCCTTGTGAGAATCAGATAATGACTTCAGATGTTAAATGTAATAAGAATAATATATGTTTCCTTGTTGTTGTTCAGTTGCCCGGTTGTGTCTGACTCTCTGTGACCCCATGGATGGCAGCAAGCCAGGCCTCCCTGTCCCTCACCATCCTTGGAATTTGCCCAGGTTCGTGTTCATTGAACCAGTGATGCCCTCCAGCCATCTCATCCTCTGACACCCTCTTCTCTTTCAAGGATCACTGCCTTGTCATGGCTTTCATAACTTAGTGAATCTTTGAGTCATTCCGTGCAGGGCCACCCAAGATGGACGGGTCGTAGCAGAGAGTTTTGACAAAACGTGATCCACCAGAGGAGGGAATGGCAAACCACCCTAGTATACTTGTCCTGAGAACCTCATGAACTCTATAAAAGGCCAAAAAGATAATTTTCCTTACCTCCATTTTTAAAAGATATTTTCTTTGCAATTACTGATTTTATGTTAAATTTGAGGTAAAGAATTTTCATTTTTCTGATAAGCTAGCTGCTCATGTTTTGACTATAAGCACCAAATTCTGATTACTAAATGGGTAGTTAGCAATATCCATTTACTAAAAGGATATTTAAGAGCTATATAAGTGTTATCAGAAAAAGAAGTTCAAACTCTTCAGTAAATATATATTTCCATGAAAACCTAGAAGCCATGGTAGTAGCTCGCTGACTTAACTTGAACAGCATAACCATTTTCATGGAAGAAATCTCGACATGAAGTTAAACTTTCATTTATTCTTTGATTAACCCAAATCACTAATGTAATATGGTTTCAGTTCAGTTCAGTTCAGTCGCTCAGTCGTGTCTGACTCTTTGCGACCCCATGAATCGCAGCATGCCAGTAATATGGTTTAATTAGAGATAATTCAACTGAGTGTCTATTAAAATGAATTCACTGACAATGAGCTGACAATGGTAAAATTTTATATAAGGCTTAAATAATTATGATCAGAAAAATCATTTAGGCTAGTTAATTGAGGCTGCTTTCTAAATTATCCAAAAACCTAAGGAAGAACCAGAGAATATGTTCTTTATGATGTATGTCATCTATAAAGTTACTAATGAAACAGCTGGGTGTCATTGTGAAGAAATATATAACGTAACAGTATTTAATATTTGTTCTAAAATATTCTATCAAAACTTAGGTTGCTAGTAATTACTGAACAAAGATTGAGGAAGTGAAATTAGAGGGGTCTGAGGTGATAATGTCACTGTGGAAAACAGAGAGGACATCTAGGAAGTAAGTGTGGTTTAACAAGAATAAGAAAACAGAAGAGGAGCTGCTTCATAGGGCTCAGAGCATTGTTTAGAAAAATACTGGAGTTTTATAAGGAAGCTCTTAGTAGAATTAAATAGACCCTTAGTAATTATTTGATGTCTAGATATACAAGGAAGTACATAACAAACTTAATTCAATAAAAATGAAAGAGAAATAATTTACCTCTCATTTTATTTGATAAGTAAACAAAGTAAGATATTATTTGAGTATTGCTTCCATAGCAGTTGAGACAATTATGGTTAAAGGAGACCAATGGATTACTCTATTTCTTAACTTTTTATTATAATATTCTCTGTACAAATGAGTTCATGAATTATAATTTTATTTAGATGTTTTATTCTGTTTTTTCTACATTGTTTCTGCTGCAGTGATTTCTTTTATTTTTGTTTTGTTTCCAACTTATTTATTGGTGTCTGTCTTTCATCATGAAGGTTTCCTTAACATTTCAGGTTCTGCTTGGCTTTCAAATTCATTTTTAACAAATTAAATTATTGGAAACTTTTATCTGGAGGCCTTCACTGAGGATCACTGAGTGAGTAACTTGCTATTTAATTGTATTGCTAAATGACCTTGTATTTATTTTGGGGGATTGCAAGTTAATTTAAAGAGAAATCATTCCCCTCCAGGTGCAATTTGGGGGCTAAATTGGAGGAGACAGAGGTTTCAGTTCAATTTGGCTTTTAATTAATTATTCCCATCATCTTCAGCTCTCTGGAGTTCATGAGCATAAGTATCTCCAGTTCAATTGTTCTCATGGGTAAACCTCCAGGCTCCCCTTCTTCCAGAATGGAGGTTGAGGAGTGAGCAGTAGCCTGGTGACATAGGCTTTGGGAGGATATCTTGTATGACAGAAGATGAGATGGTCGGATGGCATCACCAACTCGATGGACATAAGTTTGAGCAAGCTCCGGAAGTTGGTGATGAACAGGGAGGCCTGGCATGCTACAGTCCATGGGGTTGCAAAGAGTCGGACATGACTGAGTGACTGAACTGAACTAAACGGGGGTACCTTACTACTCCTCATACAGAATTGAATCTAATGCTCCAATTTTGAATTCCTTCCCTCAAGATAACTTGTACCTCCAACACTCTCTATACTGTGTGTCGGCTTGTTTCCTTTTTTCTTTTCCTCTAGGTTAAGTACTCAGATTTTAATTTTATCTACTCTGTCAATTCAGATTTTATTTATCTATCTTCCAAAATTCTCTCTTCTTCCAGTCTCTTTATCCATATAAGTATGTATCTTTGTTAATTCATCTAATTTCAATTTAGTGGGTTTTGAGAGAGTAGAGGTAAGATGTGCTCAATTTTCCAACAAGTTTAGTAACTAGCCCAATGTGCAATTTTTTTCTACACCTCAAACCAATTAACTTAATTTCTGGCATGATCTACATGAGGTTAAGGGCTCCCACAGGTTAAGAGTTCAGTCCCACATGACTGCCTCCTGACTAGATGCCAACCATCAAGTCCAGGTTGTCACCTCCACTTTTGACCAGCTATAAATTGGAAGTTACTATGACCCCTTGGATTTGATTAACTGGTGAGAATATTTCATAAAACTCAGGAAGACAGTTTACTTACTAGATTATTCATTTATTATAAAAAGATAAAAAACAGGAATAGCTACAAGGAGGAGATACATAGGACAAATTATGAAGAAAGGCATGCAGAGCTTCCTTGTTCTCTCAGATCATGCCACAATCCCAAGACCTCTAGATATCCACCAATGTGGAAACTCTCCAAACCTAGTACTTTTGGGTTTGTATGAAGGCTTCATTATAGAGACATAATTCATTGGCCATTGGCAATTGATTTAACCTCCAGCCCCTTTCCCCTCTCTAGAGGTCAGGAGGTGGGACTAAAAGTTCCAACCCTCTAATCACAGGGGTTTGTTCCCCTGGCAAACAAACACTTAAGTACTTTCCAAAATTCATCTTATTAACATAAACTCAGATGTGATTGGAAAGAATTTGTTATGAATATCATGACCTCTTTATCACTCTTACCACCTAGAAAATTCCAAAAGTTTTAGGGGTTCTGTACCAGAAAGGAAGATGTAGACCAAACATATATTTCTTATCATTAATCACATTACAGCTAGAAATCACCAGGTTACCCTCCCATTCTTACCTTCTGGCTCCTCAGTCATGACTGTCATTCTTTAATCATTTTCCCAAACTCACTACACTCAAACCATTTTCCCATTTCTTCATTTTTGTTCATTCTCAACTAAAAGACCTTTCCCCCTCTTTTAAAAGATAAGCTGAGGTGCATTAAAATTTTTTGAGTTTATTTGAGCAGAAATCAATTAAAATCAGAAAGTATCAAACTGAAAATGGTTAAGAGGTAAGACATTTCTAGAAAAGACATGGAAGCAAAACAAGAAAATTATTTGATTGGCTGTTATAGCTTAGGGTTTCCTTGGTGGTGCTAGTGGTAAAGAACCCACCTGCCAATATAGGAAATGTCAGAGACATGGATTCAATCCCTAGATTGGGAAGATCCCCTGGAGGAAGGCATGGTAACCCACTCCAGTGTTCTTGCCTAGAGAATCCCATGGATGGAGGAGCCTGGTCGGCTACTGTCCAAAGGGTCAAAAAAAGTCAGACACGACTGAAGCAACTTAGCACACACTCAAGTGTGATCCCAAGGAACCTCACTTTATCATCACCACTTTGAAGTGCTTTCTCTTTCCATATAGTCAATATTTTGTCCACACTTCAAAGCCCAGCCTATCTAGCATTTTTGTGAAATCATTCATCTTCACATCTTGAATTAATTTCTTTCTTTTATGTTCCTCCAATTGTATTTCTACTATAAAAGCAATATTATTCTGTCTCGAAAATAAAATCATGTTCATCTCAGTCATCTCTGTATACTTATCTATAATAAAATGTCTATAAATATTATTTAAATGCATGTTTGTTGAATTAAAATAAGCAGAACTCTAAAACTTTATAATATATAGTATCTATTCTGGTTTACTTTTGTTTCTCTTTTTACATCCTTCTAGGATCCCAAAGCTTAAGTATTAAGTATTCAGTATTAACATTCAGAACCACATCTCAATTTCTGTTTTTAATAAAATCAGGTGGATATTTATTGGGCACTTACCATTAAATGAAATTAAATTAGGTATTATGTGAACATGCTTATCTTGTGCGTGGTATGCTTTTTGGAGTTAAGAGAGAGCCACATTATTAGTGTAACGTTTTTAAACTGCTTTATTTAGCTTATAATGCAGTTAAGGAAACTTACCCCAAAGTATGAAACAATATAAAATTCAAAGCAGTATAGAATAAAAAACTGATTGTAGTTTCTGTGAGGGCTCCAATAAAGGAAGAAAATTGCATGGGTATAATTCCTGAAGAATGAATAAAAACTCCAAAGAATGCCAAAAAAAAAAAAAAGTGAAAATTTAAAGTGAAAAAACAAATTTTTTGCAATCTCAGAGAAACTGCAAGATTTCATAAGGAGAATGTTCTGAATGGAGCAAGAGTAGATCAGTTTTCAGGAGCTGTGGAGAAGTCAATCATCTAAGGATATTTGCACTATCACTAGCTTGAAAAAAGAGGCATTCATAAAATGAGGAAACATGGGACCATTAATCAGAGGAATGAGATGATGAAAATGACCCTTTAGAAAATGCATGGCAAGCCTCCTGAAGAATGGCTATGTAAGGAGAAAGTCACTGGGAATCAGAATCAGCTCAGGAATTCCAAATCAAGGAATCTTACAGTATTGGTGGGGCAATCAAGGGCATGAATGAGAGATACATTGTACTGGTCAAAGTTCACTATATCTCTAGCTATTTTCATTTGCTCATTTCAATTAGTTGTTTTGTTTTTCCTGTAACAGAGCCATACTCTGGAGTTTCTTGCTGAGGTTCTGATGAAGTTCTATAGGATAGGCTCAAAGCGTCCTGTTTAAGGAGAGTTCAGTTCAGTTCAGTTCAGTCACTCAGTCATGTCAGACTCTGTGATGCCATGGTCTGCAGCAAGCCAGGCCTCCCTGTCCATCACCAACTCCCAGAATTTACTCAAACTCATGTCCATTGAGTCAGTGATGCCATCCAACCATCTGATCCTCAGTCGTCCCCTTCTCCTCCTGGCTTCAATCTTTCCCAATATCAGAGTCTTTACAAATGAAGCAGTTCTTTGCATCAGGTAGCCAAAATATTGGAGTTTTAGCTTCAGCATCAGTCCTTCCAATGAATATTCAGGACTGTTTTCGTTTAGGATGGACTGGTTTGATCTTGCAGTCCAAGGGACTCTCAAGAGTCTTCTCCAACACTACAGTTCAAAAGCATCAATTTTTCAGCGCTCAGTTTTCTTCACAGTCCAACTCTCACATCCATACATGACCACTGGAAAAACCATAGCCTTGACCAGATGGACCTTTGTTGGCAAAGTAATGTCTCTGCTTTTTAATATGCTATCTAGGTTGGTCATAACTTTCCTTCCAAGGAGTAAGCGTCTTTTAATTTCATGGCTGCAATCACCATCTGCAGTGATTTTGGAGCCCAAAAAAATAAAGTCCGACACTGTTTCCACTGTCTCCCCATTTATTTTTCATGATATGATGGGACCATATGCCATGGTCTTAGTTTTCTGAATGTTGAGCCTTAAGCCAACTTTTTCACTCTCCTCTTTCACTTTCATCAAGAGGCTTTTAGATCCTCTTCACTTTCTGCCATAAAGGTGGTGTCATCTGCATATCTGAGGTTATTGATATTCCTCCCAGCAATCATGATTCCAGCATGTGCTTCTTCCATCCCAGCGTTTCTCATGATGTACTCTGCATATAAGTGAAATAAGCAGGGTGACAATATACAGCCTTGACGTACTCCTTTTCCTATTTGGAACCAGTCTGTTGTTCCATGTCCAGTTCTTACTGTTGCTTCCTGACCTGCATACAGGTTTCTCAAGAGGCAGGTCAGGTGGTCTGGTATTCCCATCTCCTTCAAAATTTTCCACAGTTTATTGTGATCCACACAGTCGAAGGCTTTAGTGTAGTCAATAAAGCAGAAATAGATGTTTTTGTGGAACTCTCTTGCTTTTTTGATGATCCAGCGGATCTTATACTTTTCTGTGTACAGTTCTTTTGTCTCCTTAGGTAAGTTTATTCCTAGATATTTAATTCTTTTTGTTTCAGATGTGAATGGGATTGATTCCTTAATTTCTCTTTCTGAGTTTTCATTCTTATATAGAAATGCAAGTGATTTCTGTGTATTGCTTTTGTTTCCTGCAACTTTGCTAAATTCACTGATTAGCTCTATCATTTTTCTGATACTATATTTGGGGTTTTCTATGTACAGTATCATGTCATCTGCAAACAGTGAGATCTTTACTTCTTTTCTGAACTGAATTCCATTTATTTCTTTTTGTTCTCTGATTGCTGAAGCTAGGACTTCCAGAACTATGTTGGATAATAGTGTTGAAAGTGGAAACCCTTGTCTTATTCCTGATCTTACGGGAAATGCTTTCAGTTTTTCACCATTAAGGATAATGTTTGCTGTTGGCTTATCATATATAGCTTTTACTATGTTGAGATAGGTTCCTTCTATGCCCATTTTTTGGAGTTTTAATCATAAATGGATGTTGAATTTTGTCAGTCTTTTTCTGCATCTATTGAGATGATAGTATGGTTTTTAATCTTTCAATTTGTTAATATGGTGTATCACATTGATTGACTTGCATATATTGAAGAATCCTTGTATTCATGGAATAAGCCCAACTTGATCATGGTGTATGAGCTTTTTGATGTGTTGCTAAATTCTGCTTGTTAAAATTTTGTTGAGGATTTTTGCATCTATGTTCATAAGTGATATTGACCTGTAGTTTTCTTTTTTTGTGTTGTCGTTGTCTGGTTTTGGTATCAGGGTGATGGTGGCCTCATAGAATGAGTTTGGAATTGTTCCTTCCTCTGAAGCTTTTTGAAAGAGTTGTAGAATGATAGGCATTAGCTCTTCTCTAAATGTTGATACAATTCCCCTGTGAAGCCATCTGGTCTGGGGCTTTTGATTCTGGGGAGATTTTTGATCACAGCTTCAAATTCAGTGCTTGGGTAATTGGGTTGTTCATAACTTCTATTTCTTCTTGGTTCAGTCTTGGAAGATTGAACTTGGAAGATTGTCCATTTCTTCCAGGTTGTTCATTTTATTGCCATATAGTTGTACATAATAGTCTCTTATATTCCTTCATATTTCTGCATCATCTCTTGTAACTTCTCCTTTTTAATTTCTAATTGTGTTGATTTAATTCTTCTCTTTTTTTTTCTTGATGAGTCTGGCTATAGACTTGTCAATTTTGTTTATCTTTTCAAAGAACCAGCTTTTTAATCTTTACTATTGTTTCCTTCATTTCTTTTTCATTTATTTATGCTCAGATTTTTATGATTTCTTTCCTTCTACTAATTTTAGGTTTTGTTGCTGTTCTTCTTCTTATTGTTATTTTTCCAGTTATTTTAGGTGTAAAGTTAGGTTGTCTATTTGATTTTTTTTCTTGTTTCTTGAGGTAAGATTGTATTGCTATAAACTTCCTTCTTAGAACTGCTTTTGCTGCATCCCATAAGTTTTGAGTTGTCATGTTTTCATTTTCATTTGTTTCTAGAAATTTTTTGGTTTCCCTTTTGATTTCTTCAGTAACTTGGTTGTTTAGACACGTGTTGTTTAATCTCCATATGTTTGTTTTTCTTACAGTTTTTTTTTTTTTCTTCTAATTGATATCTAATCTCATAACATTGTGGTCAGATAAGATGCTTGGTACAATTTCAATTTTCCTAAATTTACTGAGATTTGCTTTGTGACCCAAGATATGATCTACCCTGGAGATAGATCCAGGATAGATAGAATAGAATAGAACATGTTCCATGTTCACTTGAGATGAAGGTGTATTCTTCTGCATTTGGATGGAATGTCCTGAAGATATCAATGAGATCCATCTCATCTAATGTATCATTTGAGACTTGTGTTTCCTTATTAATATTCTGTATTGATGATCTGTCCATTGGTGTGAGTGGGGTGTTAAAGTCTCCTATTATTATTGTGTTACTGTCTTTTTCTCCTTTCATGTCTGTTAGTGTTTGTGTTATGTATTGAGGTGCTCCTTTGTTGGATGCATAGATATTTATGATTGTTATGTCTTCCTCTTGGGTTGATCCCTTGATCCTTATGTAGTGTCCTTGCTTATCTCTTGCAATCTTCTTTAAGATCTATTTTGTCTGATATGAAGATTGCTACTCCGGCTTTCTTTTACTTCCCATTTGCATGGAATATATTTCCCTTCTGGTCTGCAGAGTTTCTGCTGAAAGATCAGCTGTTAAGCATATGGGGTTTCCCTTGTATGTTACTTGCTGCTTCTCCCTTGCTGCTTTTAATATTTTTTCTTTGTGTTTAGATTGTTAGTTTGATTAGTATGTGTCTTGGAGTGTTTCTCCTTGGGTTTATCCTGTATGGAACTCTGTGCCTCTTGGACTTGATTGACTATTTCCTTTTCCATGTTGGGGAAATTTTCAACTATAATCTCTTCAAAAATGTTCTCATACCCTTTCCTTTTACTCTTCTTCTTCTGGGACCCCTATAATCCGAATGTTGATGCATTTGATATCGTTCCAGAGGTCTCTGAGACTATCCTCAGTTCTTTTCATTCTTTTTATTTTATTCTGCTCTTCAGAAGTTATTTCTACCATTTTGTCTTCCAACTCACTGATTCATTCTTCTGCTTCAGATATTTTACTATTGATTCCCTCTAGAGTGTTTTTAATTTCAGTAACTGTGCTGTTTGTCTCTGTGTGTTTATTCTTTAATTCTTCTAGGCATTTGTTAATTGATTCTTGCATTTTATCCATTTTGTTTTCAAAGTTTTTGATCATCTTTCTTATCATTATTCTCAATTATTTTTCAGGTATTTTACCTATTTCCTCTTCATTTATTTGGACTTCTGTGTTTCTGATTTGTTCCTTCATTAATGTATTATTTCTCTGCTTTTTCATTATCTTTTTTTAACTTACTGTGTTTGAGGTCTCCTTTTCCCAGGCTTCAAAGACAGTTGAATTCTTTCCCTGAAGAAGGTTGAAGTCTTTCTTTCTTTTGGTTTCTGCCCTGCTAAGGTTGGTCCAATGGTTGGTGTAAGCTTTGTCTAGGGTGAGATTTGTGCTGAGTTTTTGTTTGCTTGTTTGTTTTTCCTCTGATAGGCAAGGCTGAGTGAGGTGGTAATCTTGTTTGCTGATGATTAGGTTTGTATTTTTGTTTTGTTTGTTGCTGCACAGGGTGCTAATGGTGGTTGGGTGATGCTGGGTCTTATATTCAAGTGGTTTCCTTTGTGTGAGTTCTCACTATTTGATACTCCCTGGACTTCCCTGGTGGCTCAGAGGTTAAAGCATCTGCCCGCAATGCGGGAGACCCAGGTTCGATCCCTGGGTCGGGAAGATCCCCTGGAGAAGGAAATGGCAACCCACTCCAGTATTCTTGCCTGGAGAATCCTATGGATGGAGGAGCCTGGTAGGCTACAGTCCACAGGGTCGCAGAGTCAGATACGATTGAGTGACTTCACTCACAAGGTTAGTTCTCTGGGAGTCTAGGTCTTGGAGTCAGTGCTACCACTCCAAAGGCTCAGGGCTTGATCTCTTGTCAGGAATGAACATTCCACAAGTGGTTTATTATGGCACTAAGTGAGATTAAAACAAATATCTGAAAATGAGAAACTGAAGATGAATCCCAGACAAATGTCACTTACAAAATCAGGCAAATAATAATTAAAAGAACGGAATATACACATATACATATACACCCCTGAGCAGTCAAAACAGTCCAACAAAAATAAAATATGGTAGATTGACCCAGTGACCAAAGGAAATAAAAAATTATATTTACCAGTTAAGAACAAAACTAACTAAAGCACAAACTGGAAAACAAAATTAAAGCAAGGTGACAAGTGGGAAATAAAGCAATGAAAATAAAACTAACAAATATGTTGAGAGGAAAGGAAAGAAAGTATAGATATGCAAAGTTAAAGTAGATGAAGAATATTTATATATATTAAAGATTAACTGCAAGGAGAAAAAGACAGTAGGAAAGGCAAACAAAGGAATAATGTAGAAAAAATATAGTAGGTTTTAAAAAATTAACATTTAAAATTATGAAAAAGAGAAGAAGAAAGAAGAAAATGGAAGAAGACTGTTAAAAAGAGAAAAAAGAAAAAGGAAAACTCCACAGAACTGCAAAAGCCCAATGTAGAGGCAGAGGTTTATATAAAAAATAAAAAGTGTAACTGAATATACACATATACATATACACCCATCAACAAAATCAAAACAGTCCAACCAAAATAAAGTACAATAGATTGACCCAGCAAACAAAAGAACCAAAAATTATATTTGCCAGAACAACACTAACTAAAGCACAAACTGGAAAACTAAACCAAGTCAAGGTGCCAAGTGGGGAATAAAGCAATGAAAATAAAACTAACAAATATGTTAAGAGAAAAGAAAAGAAATGAAGAAAAGATACACAAAGTTAAAAAGAGATAGATAAAGAAGATGTATATACATTAAAGATTAACTGCAAGGGGTAAAGAACAGTAGGAACGGCAAACAAAGGAATAAATGTAGAAAAAATAATAACTGGTTTAAAAATTAAAAGTTAAAATTAAAAAAAGAGAAAAACAAAAAGCAAAAAAGAAAAAAAGCAAAAGCTTAGCTATATTTCATAGTGCCAATAAAATTGACAACTACAACAGAGAGGGAAAATAAAGGAAACAAAAGAGAAAAAAATTCAAAAGAATCTACAGAACAAATCAAAACATAAGTACCATAAATGTTTTTCTTGAGTCACTGCTGTCAGAGTCCTTTCCCTCACTGGGAGTCACAGTCCACCTCACCTCCCTAGGATGTCCTCCAACACTGCTGATCTCTGGACCTGTTGTGGGGGCATCTCAGATTCTAATCTGGTCCTACTCCTGTGTGTTCTGGCCTCCAATTGTCCTCAGCTATCAGAGGTAGTGCATTTTCTTTTATGAGAGCTCTCAATGACCGTTTACATACTCCATAGACACAGAGGCTGCCTAGTTGATCGTGTGGATTTAATCTGCAGCTTGTATAGCTGGTGGGTCTTCTTCCTTAGCCACACTGCCCCTGTGCCCCTGTGAGGGCCAGGGGTGGATGTGGTGAAGCTGCTGGGGTCGCAGGGGTTCTGGCAGCACCAGGTACTCAAAGGAGTTGGCGGCTAGAGCAGCAGGAAATGTAGCTCTCCAGAAGAGTCTGGCAACCAGTATTGGCCAATACACTCCAGTATTCTTGCCTGGAGAACTCCTTTCCTGACAGAGAAGCCTGGCAGGCCACAGTCTACAGGGTCACAAAGAGTAAGACAGTACAGAAGGGACCCTGAGCGCACAGATGCAAGATGTTTTTTTGCCTCTGGCAGCTCTACCCCAGTGAGAGCTGAGCATGAAGGGGGCACAACTGCTTGGCTTGTGGGGACCCTGGCAATGCCAAGTGTGCAAGGACACGGATTGCCTCCACTGCAGGAGTCATGGCCATATCAGAGTCTTTTTTTTTTTTTTTTTTTTTTTTGAGCTTCTTGTAGCTGGCGATCAGAAGGCTTCTTTGGCCTGTCTTTCTCCGTAGCTCCACCTGTTCAGGCACTTAGAGGGCTCCCTTGCCTGGGGCCCTTCTCTGTTGTTGCATGTGTCAGACATACAGATGGGCCACTCTGGCTGGGATCCTACTCCCTGTATCAGTGTTTCAGGCATTTGATGGGCCAGCCTCTCTCTTGTTCAGCTGCCGATGCTGGGTGTGGGGAGAGAGAGGCTATGTTGATGGCTCCACCCGCTATGCATGACTCAGCAGCATTGCCATGTTCCATGGCTGCCTGGGTTTCCTCCACGCATTTCCCACCACAATCTCCTCCCTCACATCCTCTCCATCCGTCTCTCTGCAGTCATCAGCATCCCTCACCCTGGGATTGCTCCACAATCCCTAAATTCCAGCTCCCAGCCGCTGTGCCTTCCAGGGGACTTGTGTCCCTGTCCAGGGTATGTATGGCTGTGGCAAGGACTGTCTGATTCTCATTCCATGTAGGCCGCCACAGATCAGCTGTTTCACTCTCAGCCTTAAATGTTCCTCCTCTGACTCAGACAAGTGCCCTGAAGTGGAGATTGGACCCCTGCTTCAGTTCCCTCACCAAGAGTAGGTCCAGTCGTACTAACACTCCTGTTTTCCCCCTGGTCCCTTCATCCTACCGAGTTTTGCATGGTTCTGTGTGTTCTTTTCCGCTGGTCAGGTACTCCTGTCCACTTCCAGATGCTGTTCTGCATGCACTTCTGTGTCTGAAGGTGTGTTCCTGATGCATCCGTGGAGAGAGATGTACTCCATGTCCACCTACTCCTCCCCCATATTGTTCTCATGAGTGATAGGTTTTAATCTGACTTTTACTTCCATTTTCTAAGGGTAGGTCTTTTTGGAATACAGGTTTTGATGAGAGAATGGTAGTGAAAAAAAGAAAATAAAAGTGACTGGAGGCTTGAGGAATTGGCAAAGGCACCCTAAGAAGAGAGAAAATCAGTACACAAAGTGGACTGACACAGGCATTACTGCCAAAGACCAACCTTCTTCCATTTAATATTCCATGTAGGTCCAGTCAGAGGTGAATTATGAACGCAGATATTAATCCAGAATGATGGTAGCATTTTCTTTTCTTTTGTAAAATTTTTTTTATTAGTTGGAGGCTAATTACTTCACAACATTTCAGTGGGTTTTGTCATACTTTGATATGAATCAGCCATAGAGTTACGCGTATTCCCCATCCCAATCCCCCCTCCCACCTCCCTCTCCACCCGATTCCTCTGCGTCCTCCCAGTGCACCAGGCCCGAGCATTTGTCTCATGCATCTCACCTGGGCTGGTGATCTGTTTCACCATAGATAATATACATGCTGTTCTTTTGAAACATCCCACCCTCACCTTCTCCCACAGAGTTCAAAAGTCTGTTCTGTACTTCTGTGTCTCTTTTTCTGTTTTGCATATAGGGCCATCGTTACCATCTTTCTAAATTCCATATATATGTGTTAGTAGGCTGTAATGTTCTTTATCTTTCTGGCTTACTTCACTCTGTATGATAGGCTCCAGTTTCATTCATCTCATTAGAACTGATTCAAATGAATTCTTTTTAACGGCTGAGTAATATTCCATGTGTATATGTATCACAGCTTCCTTATCCATTCATCTGCTGATGGGCATCTACGTTGCTTCCATGTCGTGGCTATAATGGTAGCATTTTCCAAGCATGTCATCTTGAAAACAAAGATCTGCAAATTGAAGGTTCATCCTTTGTTTCCTTTCCTATTACCCTTGACTTCAATTAGATAATTGTCATATAATACTTCCAGGGACTGTAGGGATAAAGCACCTCCTGATATTGGTCCCTCCCTTAGGTATTCATGGTTGACTCATTAGTTTATAATGAGGCAGTGAGTGTGTCAATTCAAGAATTCAAGTAAAGAGCTTTACCTTTAAATCTATTTCAGAAAACGTTTTGATATTTGGAATATAATGTATCCCTGGATGGCTTCTTTTATTGTTACCCCTCTGTCTTTATCTCTATTCCCTTTATCTCCACCAATGAGGGAGTCACACTGTGGGATAAGGATTGTTGGGCAGGAGGTCATAATCAAGTGAAACCTAATTACCTCCTTAGTCTGAAATTATATTTCTCTAAATATTGCCATAGGGAAATATTCAATGGGTATTAACAGATAGTGCTCAAGTATGATAAAAATAGACTTTGAGGTAAAGTATTTGAGTTTTGAAAAATACTTTGAAAAAATTTGAAGTATTTGTACTTGAAAAATACAGTTAATAAAGAAAAACATCCAAAAGGCACATAATTCTGCTTCTAGGGTCTGAAAAAGATGAGCCATAAAGTATAATCACTTTATATTAATAATTTCCATATTCTCACATTCATAATTGCTTTAGCTAATATAAAAGTTAAGATATTAATATGTTTAGACATTTGTTTGGGTGAGCTGGAAAATTTTGTATAAAGAAATGATCACACATGGGTACAGAAAATGTACTACTTTAAAAAAGGTAGTGGGAGTTATATATTCCAGTGATGCTGGGTCTCATGGCTCTTAATTTGCATATGAATAATTAATATGCATACTCCAATAATGCCAGCTTCTGAGGAATACATTCAGTATGAATTATGCAGAAACACTTCAAAAATGCCTGTAATAGTCAAGGGAATTACCACCCTTTATACTGTAGAAAATAAAAATCATTTATTTGAAAAATGAAATATAAACAGAAGATCTGATTCAAGTATTCAGGAAAGGAAAGTTTCTTGGTCAACTATCAACTGTCTTGTTTATTTTTTTAATGCGTGCTTTATCTTCTAGGAATTATAAAATTATAACAGTCTTCAGGAATACAAAGGTGCATATGAGTTCATGGGGTGGGGGGGAAGGCATGAAAAACACAAGTACCCAAACTACAGAATAAATAGTAAGGGATTTGAACTCTGAATTAGCTCCATAAAAGAATCAATTGAATTGAAGGAAGAGTTGAAGGAATACATCAAGGGAGAAGGGAATTCATGTATTTTTAAAAGTTCTATATCAAAGAATAGAAGTAATGATTCAACATGTGTTTGGAAGATTTGCTGGGTAACAGGATTTATGTAGACTACACTTAACAATCATAAAAATTTCAGCATATGCCAAGACTGGGGTTACTTTGTGGCTTGGCTAGCATGTGATAAGAGCATTCCTCCTTCTGTTTAGGCAAGATTGACTGCCTCTGATCAAATTGGTCTAGAATGGGGAAAGAGATGTGAGTGTCCACTGAGGTTCAAATAAGTCATTTTTATAATTTATGATTTTGGTGGCCTCTTTTTCATTTTTCATATTATTAAAATATGATAACACATTTACAGGAGATTTAGAAAACATGGAACAAGTTTACATATAGTTCCACTATATATTTCAATAATTTTTTTAAGTAAGTAAATTAAGATTTTTAGCTGGAGTTTCAATATCAAACTCTCAAAAGTTAATAAACAAATATGCAGGGAAGTAGAAGGATATTGTAGATCTGAAAAGCACTATGAACCATTTCAACATGAAAGATTTTTAGTTTTCACACAGAGGATACAAAATCTATTCAAGTTCCCACAGACTATAAACTAGGAGGCCTTTGAACATATCAAGGACATAAGACAAGGTACAAAAATTTGATGGTTTAAAGGTGTTAAAATAATAAAGAGTCTGTTTTCTTACCACTGTGGAATTATTTTACAGATCAGTATCAAAGGATATTTGAAAACAATCCACAAATATTCAAATGCAATGTGACATTTAGCAAGAGAGACCTTTGAATTAGCCATGCCATTGAAAGCTTCAATAAAGTTAGAAGACTGAAGTAGCACAGAGGGTGATTGAAGAGAAGAAAGCATTTAAATGAGAAATTAATATCAAAGATACTTTAAAAATCCCATGTATTTAGAAATTAAATGTCCACTTTTAAATGATGGGTGCATCTAAGAAACCATAACAAGGAAATAGAAAATATTTGCAATAACATAAAAATGAAAAGAGAATTTAGCAGAATATTTGCATGCAGCTGATGCTTCTCAATGCAATGAAATACAATGTGGAGTCCTGAATAAGGTATGAAAGCAAATAATGGACACTAACATAAAATTTGGTGAAATTTGAATAAAATCTGTACTTGAGTTAATAACACTGTATCACATTTAATTTCCTATTTTCTGTTTTTTACAACATAGTATTGCTTTATGGTCTCAGAATTGGATTAGAAGTTTCAAGCCTCATTCAAAAAAACTTTTAAAGATCACTAAGATAATGAAATTTCTAGACTTTTAGCAGTAATACTAGATGCTAAAATACATGGAAATATATCAAAGTTTTGAGTGAATATAAATTAGAAATCTAACATTCTATTCATACTAAGTCAGACAAGTGGAATCAAAATGTCAGTTTTTTAGCTAGGTAGAAATTCCCAAGTTTTCTAAAATATATATATTATATTGTACATATATACATATATGTGTGTACATAAAAGTCTTTATATACATTTGATAAAGGCTTAAGATAGAACATCAAAAACAGAAAAGAAGAAAAGAAGAGATGGAGAAAGTGGAAAACATAAATTAAATGAAATGGGAACACTAATTGTGAAATAGAAAAAGTGAAACAAACTAGATAAAAGTGAAGAACATCATATAGCCCAGTTGTTTTTTTTTTTTTTTTTTTTTTCACTTCACATATATATTTATTTAAATCTTTTTCTTCCCTTTTTACACAAAGTAGGGATTATTATTACATGATACATTTCCCCTTTATTTTTTTTTTTTTTTTTAATATTATTTTATTAGTTGGAGGCCAATCACTTTACAACATTTCAGTGGGTTTTGTCATACATTGACATGAATCAGCCATATAGTTACATGTATTCCCCATCCCGATCCCCCCTCCCACCTCCCTCCCCACCCGACTCCTCAGGGTCCTCCCAGTGCACCAGGCCCGAGCACCTGACTCATGTATCCCACCTGGGCTGGTGGTCCGTTTCACCATAGATAATATACATGCTGTTCTTTCAAAACATCCCACCCTCACGTTCTCCCCCAGAGTTCAAAAGTCTGTTCTGTATTTCTGTGTCTCTTTTTCTGTTTTGCATATAGGGTTATCGCCACCATCTATCTAAATTCCGTATATATGTGTTAGTATACTGTAATGTTCTTTATCTTTCTGACTTACTTCACTCTGTATAATGGGCTCCAGTTTCATCCATCTCATTAGAACTGATTCAAATGAATTCTTTTTAACGGCTGAGTAATATTCCATGGTGTATATGTACCACAGCTTCCTTATCCATTCATCTGCTGATGGGCATCTAGGTTGCTTCCATGTCCTGGCTATTATAAACAGTGCTGCGATGAACATTGGGGTGCACGTGTCTCTTTCAGATCTGGATTCCTCAGTGTGTATGCCCAGAAGTGGTATTGCTGGGTCATATGGCAGTTCTATTTCCAGTTTTTTAAGAAATCTCCACACTGTTTTCCATAGTGGCTGTACTAGTTTGCATTCCCACCAACAGTGTAAGAGGGTTCCCTTTTCTCCACACCCTCTCCAGCATTTATTGCTTGTAGACTTTTGGATAGCAGCCATCCTGACTGGCGTGTAATGGTACCTCATTGTGGTTTTGCTTTGCATTTCTCTGATGATGAGTGATGTTGAGCATCTTTTCATGTGTTTGTTAGCCATCTGTATGTCTTCTTTGGAGAAATGTCTGTTTAGTTCTTTGGCCCATTTTTTGATTGGGTCGTTTATTTTTCTGGAATTGAGCTTCAGGAGTTGCTTGTATATTTTTGAGATTAATCCTTTGTCTGTTTCCTCATTTGTTATTATTTTCTCCCAATCTGAGGGCTGTCTTTTCACCTTACTTATAGTTTCCTTTGTTGTGCAAAAGCTTTTAATTTTCATTAAGTCCCATTTGTTTATTTTTGCTTTTATTTCCAATATTCTGGGAGGTGGGTCATAGAAGATCTTGCTGTGATTTATGTCGGAGAGTGTTTTGCCTATGTTCTCCTCTAGGAGTTTTATAGTTTCTGGTCTTACATTTAGATCTTTAATCCATTTTGAGTTTATTTTTGTGTATGGTGTTAGGAAGTGTTCTAGTTTCATTCTTTTACAAGTGGTTAACCAGTTTTCCCAGCACCACTTGTTAAAGAGATTGTCTTTTTTCCATTGTATATCCTTGCCTCCTTTGTCAAAGATAAGCTGTCCATAGGTTCGTGGATTTATCTCTGGGCTTTCTATTCTGTTCCATTGATCTATATTTCTGTCTTTGTGCCAGTACCATACTGTCTTGATGACTGTGGCTTTGTAGTAGAGTCTGAAGTCAGGCAGGTTGATTCCTCCAGTAAAAAACATATGATTATCTCAATAGATGCAGAGAAAGCCTTTGACAAAATTCAACACTCATTTATGATTAAAACTCTCCAGAAAGCAGGAATAGAAGGAACATACCTCAACATAATAAAAGCTATATATGACAAACCCACAGCAAGCATCACCCTCAATGGTGAAAAATTGAAAGCATTTCCTCTGAAATCAGGAACAAGACAAGGATGCCCACTCTCACCACTACTATTCAACATAGTGTTGGAAGTTTTGGCCACAGCAATCAGAGCAGAAAAAGACATAAAAGGAATCCAGATAGGAAAAGAAGAAGTGAAACTGTCGCTGTTTGCAGATGACATGATCCTCTACATAGAAAACCCTAAAGACTCTACCAGAAAATTACTAGAGCTAATTAATGAATATAGTAAAGTTGCAGGATATAAAATTAACACACAGAAATCCCTTGCATTCCTATACACTAACAATGAAAAAACAGAAAGAGAAATTAAGGAAACAATACCATTCACCATTGCAACAAAAAGAATAAAATACTTAGGAGTATATCTACCTAAAGAAACAAAAGACCTATACATAGAAAACTATAAAACACTGATGAAAGAAATCAAAGAGGACACAAACAGATGGAGAAACATACCGTGTTCATGGATTGGAAGAATCAATATTGTCAAAATGGCTATTCTACCCAAAGCAATCTATAGATTCAATGCAATCCCTATCAAGCTACCAACGGTATTTTTCACAGAATTAGAACAAATAATTTCACAATTTGTATGGAAATACAAAAAACCTCGAATAGCCAAAGTAATCTTGAGAAAGAAGAATGGAACTGGAGCCCAGTTGTTTTTAAACATGGCTTCCCATTAGTACATATCTGGAGCTCTGGAGAAAAAAAAAACACCAGGGCATTTGTATTCTTCAAAAAATTCCATGATGATCCTGATATGCATCTGGATTTTAAAAAATGATTACGGGTTTTTCTATTAAATAGTGGTTTTACTGATATTGTTGTTGTTGTTCAGTAACTCAGTCATATCCAACTCTTTGCAATCCCATGGACTGTAGTTCGCCAGGCTTCCCTGTTCTTCACTATCTACTGGAGTTTGCTCCAACTCATGTCCATTGAGGCAGTGAAGCCATCCAACCATCTTATCCACTGTCATCCCCTTCTCCTCTTTTCCTCAATCTTTGCCAGCATCAGGGTCTTTTCCAATGACTCAACTCTTTGTATCACATGGTCAAAGTGTTGGAGCTTCAAATTCAGCATCAGTCTTTCCAATTAATATTCAGGGTTGATTTCCTTTATGATTGACTGGTTTAATCTCCTTGCTTTCCAAGGGACTTTCCAGAGTCTTCTCTAACACCACAATTTGAAATCATCAGTTTTTGGCACTCAGCCTTCTTTATGGTCCAGCTCTCACATCCATACATGACTACTGGAAAAACCAAAGCTTTGACTATACGTACCTTTGTCAGCAAAGTGATGTCTCTGTTTTTTAATACGTCTTTAGTATTATTGTTCTCCAGTTTGTGGGTTGCCTACTCAGCAAGCAAGGAATTCGATTTTATTGTGATTGTGTCCCTCTTACAATCTTGTTGTAGCTTCTTTGTTTTTGGACATGGGGTATCATTTTTGTGTGTGTGTGTGTTCTAGCATCCTTCTGTAGATAGTTTTTCAGCAGCTGGTTGTGATTTTGGTACTGTCACAGGAGGACATCCAAATAAGTTATTTACTTGTGGAGTTTCATGGGACCAATGTCAATGGCATTAATGAACTGCTCATTGCTTTGAAGTTTTAAAGAGATGAGGCTTCTTGAATTGTCTCAGTTTTGTTTTTCTATATTTTTGCACTTCATTGAGTGGGCTTTATTCAAACATAGCCCCCTTCATCTGCAAAAGGATATAGGAACATAGTCCCTGGTTACACAGCAATATACATTCTTGCTGGGCCAAAACTTCTAAGTACAAAGAGCTTCAGAGAATTGAGAAAAATTCATGCACTAGAGCATAGCAGGTAACTTCAGGGTCTCTAGAATCATACTGTTGTTGTTGTTTAGTCATTAGGTTGTGTCCAACTCTTTTGTGACCCAGTGGACTGTAGCCAGCCAAGCTCCACTGTCCATGGGACAACCCAAGAAAGAATACTAGAGGGGGTTGCCATTTCCTTCTCAAGGGGATCTTCCCAACCCAGGGATTAAATCCGTGTCTCCTGCATCACTTCCCTGGTTGCTTAGATGGTGAAGAATCTGCCCAAAATGTAGGAGACCTGGGTTCGATCCCTGGGTCAGGAAGATCTCTGGAGAAAAGAATGGCTACCCACTCCAGTATTCTTACCTAGAGAATTCCTTGGACAGAAAAGCCTGGCTGGCCACAGTCCATGGGGTCACAAAGAATCCTATATGACCAAGTGTCTAACATGATACTCCTGCATTGCAGATGGATTCTTCACTGCAGGGCCACCAGGGAAGCCCCAGAACCATATTATGAATGTGCACTTAGTGGCTTCAGTCATTATCTTGATTTTTATTTTGTGCTGGCCGTGAAACCTTTCTAACTGTTGCCTTCCTATTAAAGTAGCACCTATTTCAGAAGTTGTTAGGTATAATACTTTACAAAATACCCAGTTCTCAATGTGTTAGCTGTTAAAAGCTTCACTGCTATTATTCTTGATATTTTTATAAGATTTTTAATAACTATTATAAAATCACATTTTGATCTGTAGACATAAGAGCTGGAAAGTGTTATTCAGAATGATAAAAAATATCTTAAACATTTTTACATAATGCCTACAATGTCTTCCCAGCCATGCAAACTTCAAACTCTATAGAAAACCCAGAAAAATGACAGATTACTTTATTATATTTAGTAGTGAATTGTACCTATTTTAACATGCAGAACTAAATTTTCATATCCTAAAAAATGTCCAACCTGTAGCTTTATTTGACATAAACATACAATTGGGAAAATATGTATTTGTATTAATGAAATAGATATGAATATAAAGAGATACTTCAGGAAAAACAATTATTCTACTTATAATAGCTGTGTATCTGTTTTGGTAGAAGCAAATATCACAGGCATGCAGAATTATGAGGTATTCTCTTCTGTCTATTGTATCAGAGACTGAACTTAGTTGATCCATTACATTTATGCCTGGATAGAACCTGCCAGAAATAGATCAATTTCAACATACAGAGACAAAATCAAATCATGAATGTGTTCTGAGTTTTATCTAGTGACTTAATGGTAATGGATGAGCTGCCAGTAAATGATTCATAACAGTAAGATCAATCCCACCCTGTTCTCATCATGCAAAAAGTTGCAATAAAGTCAAGGAGAGCTTCAGTACAAAAAAGGATAGAGATATGATACAAGAGTCCTGGTTGTGCTGCAACCTATATTTCCCTTCTGGATATCCTCACTGTCTTTCTAGGTTATATATTTATCTCCAAATAATTAGCAACTGGGGGACCTACTATCTAATCATCTTAGTTGACTGGTCATGAAATCACCTTGCTGAATCCAAAATTGATCAATATTTATAAATATATCAATACTAAGACCCCCTTTTTCCCCTTCACTAGTATGGAATTCCCTACTCCATTGTTAGAATCATTATGTCAACTCAGAAGCTTTCTTTTGAATCTATTTTTGGAGGAACTTCTAATGCCAGTTGGACTGAACTAGCCCAATATGTCTTTTCAAAGTTTAAGAAGCTGATCATTTATGTGCCCTGTTAGGATATGGCGTGGGATTTATATTGACTTTTTTTAACTGACTTCAAGGCTTTGTTTATATTTTGGCTCTCTGTATACAGCTTCTATTAATAACAACTTATATCTCTTATTCCTCATGGAAATCCAACCAATATTAAATGGCAGAGGAAGAAGGATATCTTTACCAGTTAATCCACATTCTTATTTCCCTTTTCTTCCTCATTTCTTCTTCCTTCTTTGCCACTGACAACTGAGCAGGAAAAAAGGACACCTTCCTCTCCTTGCTTTTTGCTGATTAGACTAAGAAGTAAGACCTTTAAAACACTAGATGACAGATGTATGAATAGCTTGAGGGATCTACCTGACTCTCTGCTTTTATTCAAGAAACTTAGGTGGTAAAGTCCTACAAAAATCACCTGCACAAAGCAGCCAAAAGCAGATTTTTTTAAAATTAAGCCTCATATAATCAATGAATTCAGTTGGTCATTTTTCTAGCTTTTCTGGCTTCCTTCTCCACTATTCCAAAACATTGATATTCAAAAGCTTTGTCTTAGTCTTTTCCTTACCTCCACACTCTGTTTTCTTGATTTTATTCTAAATTCAGAGTATGCTTAAACATAAATTCTCTTATTTATGTTGGCAAGAAATTAAAATCAGTGCATGACATTCAAACTAAAGTTAGAATTTTCTTCTCTAGAGAGACGTCACTATTTCAAGAACCTGGATGCCTAACAGCAATTGCAACTATGTATTTATCCCAATTTGTGAATTCATATGTCAGAATTATTTTCCAGAAAATCAGATTCTATAGGAGAAATACTCTGTCAAGGTATTGATTTTAACAGGCAGTGCATTAGTTATCAAAGTCAGGAGTAGGTCTCCCTAGCCCCTTGATCTATTCTTCTTTTATACACACACACTGTATTTCTTCACCGCAATAAGCACAGTTTGATTAATTATGGAAATACTCCTGTCACTTTATTTACCCAGTATCATCAAGAAACGAGATAAAGCTCAACGATCCAAAATGACGTTAGAAAGTTCTCAAAAGAGGAGCCAGACTAAGAGGAAGCTGATCCTCCTGCGCCATATCTTTCCAAGAAGAGCTAGCAGCACCACTGACGAGGGCCTTTTATCCCCATTTAGAGGACAGTGCTCGCTGTCTTACAGGGATTATGCAAAATGTAGTTATGGTCTAACTACTAAAGAATTCTGAAAAGAAATTTAATAAGCCTAGAAATTTAAAGAGAAGACTATCAGAGCACATTAAATATTATCTGAGCGATCTTTTCCAAACATGCTTGAAAGCTTAATCTAAGACTTTGACTGTTTCTAAAGACATAATATGCAAGGCAAATACTTAGCCTTCTCTGAGCCATTATATCCTAATTTGTAAAATCAGGAAAAGAATATATACTTTACTGGGTGCATTCAATGAGACCACATATGTTAAAAGTAGTGAAAGTGTTAGTCACTCAGTGGTGTCTGACTTTGTGACTTCATGGGCTATATAGCCTGCCAGGATCCTCTGTTCATTAAATTCTCCAGACAAGAATACTGGAGTAGGTAGCTATTGCCCTCTCCAGGGGACCTTCCTGACCCAGGGATCGAATCTGTGCCTTCCACATTGCAGGCAAATTCCTTACTGTCTGAGCCACCATGGAAGCCCCCAATGTATGTTATTAAGTACCTGTCTTATAGTAGGGACTCAAGTAGGGTAATTTTATAATTGATGTGGCAATACAAACTTTAAGATTTTGTGATAATTTACAATGGAAACATTTTAAAATATATTAAAAACTTTATTGTCTTATTAAGCCAAATATACTGAATAAAACAATTTTCTTGGTCACTCGAGAGCATGTCTATTGCACATTCTAAGAGAATTGTCACTATGATAGCTGAATTCTGTAGGTTATTTTGCCCAACATTTTGGCTCATAGCTCTGTTCAGAAGTTTTAAGTTGCCAGAAATCTAACCTCTACATTAAGTAACTTTGAATTTCCTTCTTAATAATAATGCTACATTTAGAAATTGGTAAGGAAAGGCAACTTCCATTCAAAGGCCTAAATAGCAAAATATATTTTATTTGGATAACTCCAGTACAGGGCAAAAAGTGACCTACACTGGGAATAGAGAAACAATTGTGTAGAAATAATTACAGTCCAAAAAAGAATTCTCAAATCCTGAGTTTTAATAAAAATGTGGATTGACCTGGGAAATAAGCAATAGCCAGGAGCAAGTGATATTGTTCAGCATATGAGGTTAACTGAGAAAAAATAGAGGTCATAGGCAAAGTGTCTGAGTTAATGGCAGATGATTTCAACCCTTCAGAAAGCCTTTCAGACAAGAAATTCGTAGCTAGAGGGACAATGTATCAGAGGAAATGTAAAGCTCATCCTAGACTCAAAGGCTAACGCCATTAAAAATATGTATTTTGAGGGAACGCTTGATAAACTGGAAATTGATTAGTTTGGGAAAGAAATTGAAAATAGGTGGCCCAGACAGCACCAGAATTAAGATGTCACACCAGATGAAATGAATTAATCCTATAGTCAGGTTTCACACCCCTGACACATACCTGTATGTGATCTCACTGCCTAATGCTGAGATGAGAGAGCTGTGAAGAAAGGGGAGCATGGAGCACACATTTCAGTAGAAGACAAGAGGTTAAAACATCACAAAGAGTTTTGTGTTTCCCACTTGTTAAGGAAGGGGCCAGCTGAATTCAGAGCAAGGTTAGAGAGAACCAACCATTCTCTGTTGTTATTGTGGTTTAGTCTTTGTGACCAATCCTTTTGTGACCCCATGGACAGTAGCCCTCCAAGTTCCTCTGTCCATGTGATTTTGCAGGCACAGATACTAGAGTAGGTTACCATTTCCTTCTCCAGAGGATCTTCCCGAACCAGAAGTCGAACCTGCATCTCCTACAGAGGCAGGCAGTTTCTTTACCACTGACCTAGCAGGGAAGCCCCTATTCTCTGTTGATTGCTGGAATAAGTTAATGCTGTCTTGACTACCTATCAAGAAAAATGTGTTTAAATTTTTGGAAGCTGGTAGCAGAATAATGAATGCAATTATAAATAATGGGATATGCCATGCTGATCTAGAGCTTTGTATTAAAGATAACTTGTACTGAAGCAAGTTGTATAGTTTTTAATACAACTTTGTATTAAAAACAACGAGAAGAATTGGTTAAAAATAATCACAATTAGCACATATGCTACAATAGATGCTTGGAGGTGTATATAGAAAGCAGCAGCAAGCAAATGCTTGATTGGATTTCATGCTGGAGGAAGTTAGGGGAAAAAATGAAATCTTGAATAGTTTAAATATTCAGACTGTCATTTATAATAATTAAAGAGAAAGCAAGTTCTTGGTGCTTAGAGTATGAGTATTTTCATCTTCTTTTATCTACAGCATGTTTTTCAGATAGCATAAATAATTTCAGTTCTCATTGGTAAGCTCTTCTATATTATTCAGGGAGAGGTCCAGTCAACCAATAATTATTTCTAGAATATTGTTTATGTACCTACTGCTGAGACAGATAATGCTAAAAGCAAGAGAGAACTATGAGAAGACTTAAGAGAATGGACTTATGGTGGCCAGGGGAAAAATGGGGCAAAGGGATCGTCAGGGAGTTGGGGATGGACATGTACACACTGCTATATTTAAAATGGGTAACCAACAAGGGCCTAAAGTGTGGAACTCAGCTCAGGGGACTCAGCTCAGTGTTACGTGTCAGCCTGGATGGGAGGGTGTTTGGGAGAGAATGGATATATGTATATGCTTTGCTGAGTCCCTTCACTGTTCTCCTGAAGCTATCACAACATTGTCAATTGGCTATACCCCAATATAAAATAAAAAGTTTAAAAAATGAGAGAGAGAATTGTGAGATACCAGCTGCCACCTTTGAGTAGCCTAATAGTTTAGCTGGGGAGTCAAAAATGGTATTATAAAGTTATTGAAGTGTACTAAATGATGGCAAATAAACTCTGATGTGTAACATAAAACCAGAAGGAATTACAAGCAGGGAGTGTTCAGGGGAGACAGGAGTAGACAAGACAGACCTACGTACATGGACAGGGTATGCTTTCACTTGAGTGTTGTCAGCGGAGAAGTTCGTTGGAAATAGCACGTGAAGAGAGGTGATGAGTTAAAAAGCCCACAGGCAAAACAGAAATGTAATGAAAATTGAGCACTATTATTATTCTAACAATATTATTAGAATATTATATTATTATATAATATACAGAATAATTATATAGAACAATATATTATTATTATAACAGTATTATTCTAACAATAGTAACATTTTGGAAAAGGCAAACCTATGGATACCCCTCCAAAACCACTGAGCCTTTTACTGTATCCACAGGTTTGCCCAACTGGATTTCAGAAAGTGTGCAGGCCTTTTAGTTGATGATGGGTGAAAGAGGAAGAGTAAAAATTACTTGGTAAGATATATAAATTATTATTTTTCTTTTTTCTCAAGAAGCATACCCCCATGTAAAGGACTTCCTGTGTATTTGAAGTGTCTCGTTGCTTAAGATAGCCATGTGGCTCTGGGGTGACCTCAGTTGGAATGAGGAAGGGCTGGTCGTCCTCCTGCCTCACATTCTTCCCATTCCACAGAAGGACACAGGGACTTCCCGAAGTCCTGTCAGAGGAAATAAGGAAGATGAATATTGTTCTGCCATTCATGAAAAGGACAGAGAGAAAAAAAATACTACAGCTCCCAGTGCTTTTGTTATTTTCTTTTTGCCTAATTTAAAGATGTTACTTATTGGGAAAACATTTCGGGCCCTCAGACTAAATGGGAAGCTCAAGCCTCTAGCACCCTGAAAGAGTTTATCGTTTCAAACAAGTAACTGCATCCTTTCAGGGGCTGTTGTACTTCTCTGGAATGGAATCAAGCAAGTTTGCTGCTTTGAGACTTCCTCTAAGGATGGGGTTGAGAGGTAGGGGTGAGTTGGCTAGACTTTTAGCCTCTGGCTTTTAAGAGTCCACAGTCCACACTGTGTTCTTTCCTTGAGGACTCACCAGCCTAAATTCTTTTGCTTTCATGAGTCTGAAGCAACACATTAGTGACATTGCAATGATTTTTTCCAAGGGTTTAATGCACTATTAGTTCCATCTCAGATGCCTGTAACTAAATGCATCTGCAAATAATTGTTTTAAAGGATGACCAATTGTTTTGACAACTATAGGGCAAGGCTTTCAATAGATAGAACATCATTAAATGTGGGGTTTGTAAAGCTATCAGTTAGGCTTTGAAAGTGCATGTAGTATTCAGGTCTTCCACTGATATGCTCTCTTTCTAAGTGGCTTATTATTTCAACAACTGTAAACACAGGGATCAGATCACCTGTTGGTTTATACCCTCTTTACAATGGAATCATCTAGCCCCACCATGGCTAATTTCCTGGGTTTTTCTCTCTCTGTTTTCACTGTAGGAATTTCTGTTAAAAATTGCATTTCTTTTGGTAGTGCAGCAGTTATGAATATATTCATCTCGAGATTCTTGTATAAGTGGCTTTTAAGGAAACACATAAGAATCATCTCTGAGGAAAAGACATCTCACTCTGTGCTTATGGCATTTCCAATGACAGTTGTGCTAACATCACCAACAGAGCAATTCTTCTGTTAAATGAAGAGGATGACTTCTCAGAACGCATTTTGATAGATATATCTTTACTTGAGTTAAAATATATAAGTCTAACGATGGCATCTAGAAAGATAATCAGTGCTGTTCTTCCTCCTTTCTCTCCAGGTGGGGCAAGACTTCCACAGTGACATCTGCAGACCTGTAAAGGGAGGGCTCCTACCTTGCCAGAGGCAACCGAGGTCATCCATGCTATGGAGCATAGTCTTTCCTTCAGCTGGACAAGCATCTCAGCAAATCCAGAGTGAGTCCAGACTTGAGACAAGACCAATGTTGTCTCCTTTTTGGCAGTTCTTGGTCCACTCTGAGGAGCAGGAGATACTCTTAAGTCACTATGTCTGTCATTTGTTGGGAAGCAATTACAGTGATAGTAGCAATAATAACAGTGATAGTAGCAGAAATATCAATCGTGGGTTTGGGACAGGAGCAATGCTGGCCTTCCATTTCCACGGAACATTAGATGGTACTGCAGGTCTTTCTTCCCAACTCACATTCACTTCCTAGGAAAACAAGATAGTCTTGTCTGAATGGAGAATTCAGAAAAAGGAGCTGAGTAGATATGACTGGAAAACATGTGGGCTCTACCTCTGTTTTGTTTTGTTTTGTTTTTTCATTTATTTTTATTAGTTGGAGGCTAATTACTTTACAATATTGTAATGGTTTTTGCCATACATTGACATGAATCAGCCATGGATTTACATGTGTTCCCCATCCTGATCCCCCTTCCCACCTCCCTCCCCATCCCATCCATCTGGGTCTTCCCAGTGCCCCAGCCCTGAGCACTTGTCTCATGCATCCAACCTGGGCTACAGCCAACCTAGTCAGGAAATGAATACAGTCTGGTTCCCCCCCTGCTGTGTGGGAGGAGACTGCCCTTTTTGGGGAGCCTTTGGTTGGTTGTTCAGAATTCCAAAAGGGAATACAAATAATTCAGAAACAAAATATCATCATACTTTCTTAGCTGTGGCTCTAAAGGCACGTTTTCCAATCAGTTTATCAGTAATATTTAGATATCCATCTGAGCCTGTTTGTGTGCTTAATCACTCAGTCTTGTCCGACTCTTTGCAATCCAATGGACTATATCTCACCAGGCTTCTCTGTCTGTGGGGATTCTCCAGGCAAGAATATTGGAGATGCCCTGCCCTCCTCCAGCAGATCTTTCCAACCCAGGGATCGAACCCAGGCCCCCCACATTGCAAGCAGATCCTTTACCTTCTGATCCTGTGCTTACCTTTTAATTGATTCTGGCCTAAGTAAAGGAACAAGGATATTATTTACAGGCATTGATAAACTTATCAGTGACAGCATCCACAAATAATATTCATAGGCCATTCACTATGTTCTGGATACCAAACTGAATACTCAATATTCAGCTTAATGGCTAAGCACTCAGACTCTAGGAACAGAAAAGCTGGGTTCAAATCTCATATATCACATGTTCAATAATTTGGAAATATTATATAACCTCTTTGATCCTCACTTTTCTCATCTAAAATGTAGGAGTTAAACCAACTCTCACTTCATAGGATTATTGTGAAAATTCAATGGATTACATGTTACAAGATTAGAAAACAGTCCAGCACATAATGCATGCCTAATGATAATTAACTAGCATTCTTTACTACAACCCAGTAAGGTAGATATTGAATTTGTGTTGATGTTATAGATGCAGGAACTGAGACTCAGAAAAGTTAAATATGTTTCTCAGGAAGTGCTCACAGTTGGCAAATGGAAGACATGGGATTTGAGGCCCGATCTAGCTAACTGTTGTGCTTTGGTTCCAACCTTCCTTTTTGTTCCCAGAAGGGGTATTTACTAAGATAGAACTCTACAAATCGAAAGAAAGGGGAAGAGAAAAATAAGATCCCTGCCTTTATCTTATTTTTTTCATAAAATGTTCCATGAATGCCTACTGGTTTACATTGTAGAAATCTTCTTTGCATAATATTTAATAAACATTTTGTCCTTTCTGGAAAAAAAAATCCTTTCTTAGTATCTGTATATAATCAAATATTCACAAACACGTTTTAAGAATTTCTCATTTTAAGACTGTTGTTAAACTTATATCTAAACTGATATTCAGACACTTGCAAAAAGTTTCCATTCTTAAAACAAAAATCCTTAGCCCTCCCATCTTCCACCAATTTGAGAAGAATCTCAGGTATGTTCAAAAAGCATTATTTATGGCTGGGAAAGTGCAGGTGTGGCATTGCTATTTTTTTAAAACAACAGAAACAACAATCTGCCAAGCAATTTAATATAAGTCTTGGTAAGTTTATTTACTGAATTTTCTCTGTATATTCTAAGCTCTCATTTGGGTCAAATTTCTTAGAAATCAGTATATTTTTCTATTCAGCCTTACTTTTTGGTGGAACATTGTTTCTAGTTTAATGGTATGTCCTAAGGCCAAAAATAGTTTTAAATGAAGGGAAATGGCATAGGATTATAGAAAATAGTCTTACCACAGAGATAATTCTCCTACTACACACTCACTGTGTCCAGTCCTAATTCACAATGAATGGATTGGTCTAATTTACTTTCTTTCAAACTACTGAACTATAGAGCCAAGAAAGAGAATTCTTGAAGGTTGAAAGAAAGGCAGCAATTTTGTCATTTAGCAGTCAGAAAAAGAATCTAGGTGAGGTCAAAAGAAAACATAGGTCTACCTGAATGTGAAGATGAATCTGAAGGACCACAGGGAACCATGTGTAGACAATATGGTCAACTCAATTTAAAAAGTAGAGCTAATTCACCAGCAGCCAAGCTGTCTGATCTAGTTGCTTGACACATCTCTGAGGAAACCTTAACAAATTACACATGAATTGCAATCAAAATGTTTAGATCCAGTGGTTTTTTGTTTTTGTTTTGCCAGTTTACATACCTGTACATGTGAGAAATTTCACTTACCCTATGACATGTCTGATAGTTTCCACACAGTCCTCTCCAAGACACAGAAGAATGGGGAGAACAAAGTTGCTTAGGTAAGGAAGAGTTTGACAGAAAGCAGCAGTTCTCCTAACTCCTAATGCCAGTCTTCACTCACATGAAGGCTTGAGCCTCTAACTCTGAAGCTGAAAGTAAAAGGTTGTCACCAAAATTAGACAGGTGGCTTGTCCAAGCTTATTAAATATGTCTGTTTCTGACAGTAATTGTTTCTATTATTTATCCTTACCTGAATGATAAGGACTTCTTAATTAGTGCCTGAGAAAGTAAATGAGGATTTAATTGACAGAAACTGTCTGCATGCTTTTGCTATAATGAAGTCAGTCACGTAATGAAGCATAAGCCAGTTTATTACTCTAGCCAAACACAGACTACTGAATTGCTACAGTAGACTCCAATAGACACTTTCTGAATTCATCCCTCATCATTATAAACAATGTGGCAGGGCATACAGTATATGAAATATCCTTGATGCATTCTTAATTTCAGCTTGTATATTCTTTTAATACAGTTTTCTACAAGGATAACACCGAAAAACCTCAATGAATAAGGTGAGATTGACATTCCTGCTTCAATTGTGGTTCAAACTTGAGGAAATACAGCAGGCAAGCCAAATCATTCTGCAGAGTTTTGAAAGACTAAGCCATGTTTATGAGGAAAGCAAGCAAGGGAAAACTTAATAAGGCCAAAAAAGAAGCCATAAGAGAAAGAGAAATATTTAAAGAAAATATTAACTTTGAGGTGTTTTTTTTTTGTTGTTGTTGTTGTTCTATGTGTTTTCCCTTCTCTGACAGAATTCTCTACTCTCAACTTTCTTAAAAGAAGGCAGATCTCTGGTAGATTCTTGGAAGCTCTAGTTCTATAGCCCTCAGCCCTCCAAGATTTATAATAGGCAAAACAAACATCAACATTTGTCCTCATCTTCATAATTTACTACTAAGGCTCAGTGGGCATCTGCTCTTGAGCATACCAGCATATGTTTCTAGCTCCCTGTTCCATCTACTGATTGTAATAATCTTGAATGTTTATCCTATTCCCTCATCTCTCTCATAACACAAAATGCCGTTTTAAATTCTATTATTTCATGAATAGTTCCTCATTGATGGGATGGTATGACTTCTATCCAAATTTATTACTGACTCTTTACCATGAATTCAGTTTACAATTCTGTTGTACCAGCACATATACAGGGCATTTATTAACTGAGCCCATAAAAGGTCTATTAAAAAAGGCATAGGTTGATTACGTGATAAGTGTTCAAAACCCTGAAAGTAAGCGATCCACAACTTGTCTGCTTTTCAGTGAGCTGATATTTCTCTCATTCTAATGTGAGCCAACCAGTCCGTCATCCTAAAGGAGAACAGCCCTGGGTGTTCATTGGAAGGACGGGTGTTGAGGCTGAAACTCCAATATTTTGGCCACCTGATGCGAAGTGCTGACTCATCTGAGAAGACCCTGATGCTGGGAAAGGTTGAGGGCAGGAGAAGGGGACGACAGAGGATGAGATGATTGGATGGCATCACTGACTCAGTGAACATGAGTTTGGATGAACTCGGGATTTGGTGATGGTCAGGGAGGCCTGGCGTGCTGTTTTCACGGCGTCGCAAAGAGTTGGACATGACTGAGCGACTGAACTGAACTGAATGTGAAGAACAAAATATTGAATGCAATTGAAACTAAAAATATACAGATGCTTTTCCTAATATGACAGTTTTCAGGATTTTAGTTCCAGAGGGCACTTTAAAAATTGCTTACTGTTGATAGCTCAGTCTTCTCTTTTTTAAATATGAAAAATCTTCAGTTCAGTTCAGTCACTCAGTCACGTCAAGCTCTTTGTGACCCCATGGAGTGCAGCATGCCACGCTTCCCTGTCCATCACCAACTCCCAGAGTTTACTCAAATTCATGTCCATCAAGTCACTGATGCCATCCAACCACCTCATCCTCTGTCATTCCCTTCTCCACCTGCCGTCAATCTTTCCCAACATCAGGGTCTTTTCAAACGAGTTAGTTCTTCGCATCAGGTGCCCAAAGTATTGGAGTTTCAGCTTCAGCATCAGTCCTTCCTATGAGTATTCAGGACTGATTTCCTTTAGGATTGACTGATTGGATCTCCTTGCTGTCCAAGGGACTCTCTAGAGTCTTCTCCAACACCACATTTTAAAAGCATCAATTCTTTGGCACTCAGCTTTATTTGTAGTCCAACTCACACATCCATACATGACTACTGGAAAAACCATAGCTTAGACTAGAAGGGCCTTTTCAGCAAAGTAATGTCTCTGCTTTTTAATATGCTGTCTAGGTTGGTCATAGCTTTTCTTCCAAGGAGCAAGCCTCTTTTAATTTCATGGCTGCAGTCACCATCTGCTGTGATTTTGGCACCCAAGAAAATAAAGTCTGTCACTGTTTCCATTGTTTCTTCATCCATTTGCCATGAAATGATGGAACCAAATGCCATAATCTTAGGTTTTTGAAGGTTGAGCTTTAGCTTATCTTTTTCACTCTCCTCTTTACCTTTTTCAAGAGGCTCTTCAGTTCCTCTTTGCTTTCTGCCATAAAGGTGGTGTCATCTACATATCGGAGATTATCGATATTTCTCCCAGCAATCTAGATTCCAGCTTGAGGTTCATCCAATCTGGCATTTCGCATGATGTACTCTTCTTATAAGTTAAATAAGCATGGAGACAATATATAGCCTTGCCATACTCCTTTCTCAATTTGGAATCAGTCTGTTGTTTCATGTCCAGTTCTACCTGTCACTTCCTGACCTGCATTCAGATTTCTCAGGAGGCAAGTCAGGTCATCTGACATTCTCATCTCTAAGAATTTTCCACAGTTTGTTGTGTTCTACACAGTAACAGCTTTGGTATAATCAATAAAGCAGAAGTAGATGTTTTTCTGGAACTCTTATTTTTTCTATAATCCAACAGATGTTGGTAATTTGATCTCTGGTTTCCTTGCCTTTTCTAAATCTATCTTGAACATCTGAAATTTCATGGTTCACGTCCCATTGAAGCCTGGCTTGGAGAATTTTGAGCATTACTTTGCGAGCGTGTGAGATGAGTACAGTCATGTAGTAGTTGGAGCATTCTTTGGCATTGCCTTTCTTTGGGATTGGAATGAAAGCTGACATTTTCCATGTCAGTGGCCACTGCTGAGTTTTTCCAAATTTGCTGGCATATTGAGTACAGCACTTTCACAGTATCATGTTTTAGGATTTGAAATGGCTCTACCGGAATTCCATCACCTCCACTTTGTTCATAGTAATGCTTCTTAAGGCCCACTTGACTTTGCATTCCAGGATGTCTATCTCTAGGTGAGTGATCACACCATCATGATTATCTGGATCATGAAGATCTTCTTTGTATAGCTCTTGTGTATTCTTGCCACCTCTTAATATCGTCTGCTTCTGTTAGGACTATTTATGTTCTTTATTGTGCCCATGTTTGCATGAAATGTTCCCTTGATATCTCTACGTTTCTTGAGGAGATCTCCAGTCTTTCCCATTGTATTGGTTTCCTCTATTTCTTTGCATTGATCACTGAGGGAGGCTTTCTCATCTCTAAGAAACTAAAAATATTCAGATGCTTTTCCTAATATGATAGTTTCCAGAATTTTAGATTCAGAGGGCACCTTTCAAATTGCTTACTCTTGTTAGCTCAGTCTTCTATTTTTTTAATATGAAGAATCTAAAAATCAGATATTTAGTGACTTGACTTGATCAAGATTGCAAATTGTTAGTTAAGGTCCAGAATTAGTACCTCAACCTTCTTAATCTTTATGGCTAACATAGAAGTTTGTCTTCCAATAATAATATTTCTCTCATAGTAAGTTATAATATCAGAGAAATATTATATCTGACCCAATATTTATATCTAGCCCAATATTCAACTTGGACTTCCCAGGTGACAATAGTGGTAAAGCACCCTGCAGAAGATGTAACAGACATGGGTTCGATCCCTGGTCCGGGAAGATCCCCTGGAAGAGGGCATGGTAACCCACTCCAGTATTCTTGCCAGAAGAATCTCACAGATAGAGGAGCCTCTCAGATTACAGGCCATGGGGTCACAAAGAGTTGGACATGACTGAAGTTACTTAGCACTCACCCACTTATTTCTGACCTAGAGATTTAAAATTATTTTGAGAAATAAAACAAGTTGGTGATAATCACCACTTTCAGGTGCAAACAATATTTTTGGTTTATATTGCTCTGGTATTTTCCTTATATAAATATATACATGTTACATGTTTATATCTCAATGTTGTGTCCAGTTGAATCTTTCTTCTTGATTGCATGATGTGGATTGTCTTGACTATGACATAGTTAAATGCAAGAGAAAGACTTTGGCTTATTTTGATGAACCTAAATGTATATCACAGAAATATTATTTAAGAATATTCTGATAATATTAAACCATGTGCCTTTTTCTTATATGGAAACCCAAAATAATCTGAGCAGGAATGGGAAGCCTTGATCTTCACGCATTGTTCATTCTCATATTGGGCTTCAAAAACAACTGACTGATTCTAGGGCCCGGGAACTTGATTTAAAAGTCATTACCAAAGAGAGGTGTCTCCTGCTGATAAATGTTGGTGATGCTTTCAGTCCCTGCTCTGGCCCTATTTATAAAAGTTTCACTCTTTCACTATACCTGCTTTGCATGTAAAGGTGATGCTAAAACTGAGCTTGGTCTATAACTACAGACAGCTTTCTGTTGTCAAGGATAATATGTCAGTTTCTCCTGCAAGGTGTGTAACAGTTACAGGACAAAAATGAAAAACAGATTTTGTGAAAGCATATTATTCTTAGGTCAAAACTGGAAAGTTCCATAATTTTATCTTATTTTGCCATGACATTCCAATAGGATGAATAAAACAATGCAATATTTCATGCCCACTTCTGTCTGATCTTGAAAAGTTGTGGCCCTAAAATGGATCATGGGACAAGTTTTTAAATAATACTATTGATTCATTGTACCTTAAACTGATTGCTTTTAATGGATGGAATCTGCTTTCCATTGGACTATTTAGAATGTTTATAGAAACTAAGAAAAAGTTATTTTAAACAGTAATTAATTCTTGCTTTCTTGCTCCCATGCCTAGTTGTTACTTTAATATCTTTCCCATGACTTACCTATACCTGATAGTGAAAGTGAAGTCACTCAGTCGTGTCCGACTCTTTGCGACCCCATGGACTGTAGCCCACCAGAATCCTCAGTCCATGGGATTTTCCAGGCAAGAATACTGGAGTGGGTTGCTATTACCTTCTCCAGACCTATACCTGATAAATATTGTTAAATCCACATGTAATTAAAAGAGAAGCAAGATTACAAAGCTAGGCTATCAAATTAATGCATATTCATGGGCATTAATCAAATTAAAACTAATGACATTGATAATATTGAGAGAGTCAATTCCTAGGCAGTTGTTAAGAAGTCAGGGGTCCCTGAGAAGGAGAGAGAGGGATCTGGGGTTCTCAAGGTGGAGATAGGGGTCTGGAATTCTCAAGGAGGAGGAAAGGACGAACATTTTTTTTTTCTCTACATTCCTTAGTCTTAGTCACATAAAACTTTTTTTTTCCCCTGAAGCCCAGAACTGACGATTGCACAACAAACAACTCAGTTTAAACTGTGTACTAAGGATTATATAACAACAGTGTATCCTACTTGATGACATGTTTCTCCTTCTTGAGAACCTTCTGACTAATCCTGTCATCTTAAAATATGTATTATGGGAGTGGGTCTGGTAAGACCTTTCTGTTGTCAGTTCTAATCTTGTTAATTTAAGATATATGTTGTGGGAGTGGGTCTGGTAAAAGTATTTAGGCCTTGCTAAGACTAGTGAGTGGGGTACTGTCCATCCAGCTTCTGAGGTCTATGTCAGAAGCTTTCTATGTCCCTTTTCATACTTTAATAAAATTTTACTACACAAATGCTCTTGAGTGATCAAACCTGGTCTCTGGCCCTGAAGCTAAATCTTCATTGGAGATCATGAATCCGACACCATTCACATGTAAAAATATAAATCAATTAACAACTCTGTTAGAAATGTGTATTCTATAGATGTGAGTTCAGTTTAGTTCAGTCTCTGAGTCATGCCCAACTCTCTGACCCCATGGACTGCAACAAGTCAGGCTTCCCTGTTCATCACCAACTCCCAGAACTTGCTCATACTCATGTCCATTGAGTCGGTGATGCCATATAATCATCTCATCCTCTGTTGTCCCCTTCTCTTCCTGCCCTCATTCTTTCCTAGCATCAGGATCTTTTCCAATGAGTCAGTTCTTCACACCGGGTGGCCAAAGTATTGCAGCTTCAGCTTCAGTGTCAGTCCTTCCAATGAATATTCAGGACTGATTTCCTTTAGGAGGTAAGAAGAACTGTGCAACCAAGTAACCAATCAACCAGTTTAGGTCAGTCAAAGAGTATCAGTATCTCAGGATCACAGCATATATTTTCATATAGCATTTAGATTAAGAGCTAAGGGCGAACTAAGGGCTTCCCTGGTGGCTCAGATGTTAAAGAATCTGCCTGCAATGTGAGAGACCTGGGTTTGATCCCTGGGTTGGGAAGATTCCCTGAAGGAAGGCCTGGCAACCCACTCCAGTATTCTTGCCTGGAGAATCCCATGGACTGAGGAGCCTGGCGGACTACAGTCCATGGGGTCACAGAGTCAGACACGACCGAGCGACTAAGTACACGAGGCCGAGAAGTGTGCTCTGTAAAGGTTCTTCTCGGCGCCTCAGCCCATGTACTTATACTCTGACTTTGTCCTGGAAAAAGAAACACTGCTAACTTTACTCAAATATACCACTAAGCCAGAGAGGAAAGATGCCTCTCAGATGAAGAAATTAGTCCCTGAGAAGACTTTAGAATATAAAGTTCCAATTTCTTCACATCCTTGCCAACAATCATTATCTGTTATTTGATCATAGTCATTCTAACAAGCACGATTCAGTTCAGTTCAGTTCAGTCGCTCAGTCGTGTCCGACTCTTTGTGACCCCATGAATCGCAGCATGCCAGGCCTCCCTGTCCATCACCAACTCCCAGAGTTTACTCAAACTCATGCCCGTCGAATCAGTTATGCCATCCAGCCATCTCATCCTGTGTTACCACCTTCTCCTCCTGCCCCCAATCCCTCCCAGCATCAGGGTCTTTTCCAATGAGTCAACTTTTCGAATGAGGTGGCCAAAGTATTGGAGTTTCAGTTTCAGCATCAGTCCTTCCAATGATTACCAGTAACTTATTTTTTATCTTTTTAAAAAATTCCAAAAATAACCAGAATTTTTAATATTAAGAGCTTGTTATTAGAAATATAAGTGGTTTTTATTGATGTTTTGAGTCAAATGCTTTTTAATAGATTGCTTTCTTTAATTCAATATGTTTAGATGGTTTTGATGGTATGAAGAAATGTGGAGAATTAATTGGGATCCACAAATCTATGGTTTATATTTTAAAGTCTTCTCAGGGACTAGTTTCTTTATTCATCCATACAAAAGTATAAAGTACAGATATGTACTATAACGTAGATGAATTTTCAAAACACTTTGCTAAGTAAAAGGATTCACTTACAAAAAGAACACATGTTACATGAATCAATTTACAGTAAGTCCCCTACATACTCACCTTTAAGTTATGAACTTTTAAAGATATGAACATGCATTCATGTTTGCAGTCACATTAAGTTAGTTCACATGTCTGGTGTATATTGTTACATGGGTGCATCTTCTACAAGTGGTCGTGCTTTTCTGTGTGATGCTATGTAGATTACAATAGTATAATACCTTTATTTTAAGCCCAGGCTGTCCAGAAGCAAGTGTAAAAGCAGTAGCAATGTAGTTGGTACTGCTATGAAGCATCAAGGGATAACAAGAGAAGAAAAATCAAAATTGAGAGCATGGAGCAGAGAAAAAGATGGTAGATATCTCTCATTCTTATAATGTGAATTGTTTAACCCTTAGCACAATTCTAAAGAACAAGGATAAGATTATGGAACACGTGAACTCAGTTGTGCCAGTGATATTGACAATATTGTCAAAGAAGCATGGAAGAGTGATGGAGAGGATGGAGAAACTTCAGAGTGTGGATGCAGCAACAACATCTGTGTTGAGACCCATTCAGTTTAAGACTGACTCAAGAAAAAAATTAAAAGCCTTTATGATGACTTGAGGAAGAAACACAGCAAAGAATCAGAGGGCACATCTTTTAATACCAGCCATGTCTGGGTTCATCTGTTCAAGACTAGGGTCAACCTTCACAGTGTAAAGTAAATGACAAGGGAGAAAGTATAGATACAATAGCTGCCTGAGAATTTCCTGAAACAATTGAAAAATTATTGATGAAGGAGCATATTTACACAAGCAGGTTTTTAATGTGGGTGAGACAGGATTGAACTGGAAGAGGATGCCAGGGCGAAGTTACATCAAAAAGGAGGACAAGTTGGTGCCAGGCTATAAAGCAGCAAAGAATAGACTAACTCTGTTGTTTGGTGGCAGTGCTTCTAGTTATATGAACCTGAAACCTCCCAATGTCAAAGCAGAGCATCTGCACTGAATACTAAATTTCTCATCCAACTTAGAGATCAGGGAGTTATAGAGGCTTTCAAGAAATATTATTTACATCACATTTTTTGTCAGGCCAGTAAAGATGAGTGACAAATCAGAAACAACGTTGTAAGAATTTTGGAAGGACTGTAACACCTGCGCTGTGCTCTGCTAAGTCATTTCAGTAGTGTCTGACGGTTTGTGACCCTATGGTCTGTACCCCACCAGGCACCTCTGTTCATGGGATTCTCCAGGCAAGAATACTGGAGTGGGTTGACATGCCCTCTTCCAGGGGATCTTCCTGACCCAGAGATCAAACCAGTGTCTTTGCACTGTATGAGGTTGGGCCATCACCGTAAAAAAGCCAGAACTTTTGCCTGCAGTTTGTTCACAATTTTTGTGAATTTGAGAAGGTGGTTGAGGAATCCAAAGAGGTTTTCAGCAACTTAGTGACCCTCAGTGCGAAGTTAAAGCTACATCTGCAAGAGGACAACTTCATTGAACTCCTTGCTGTGTGCCACATGAGAAGCTTACTAGTGAAGACCTGATGGAATTAGAGGCCCAGAGAAAGGATGAAGAGAGACAAAAGGAAGAAATAACTGAAGAACCAAAGAGATTCATAACACAGGAAATGATAAGGGAATTTTCCTTACTTGGTCAGGCACTCTTAGTTTTTGAGACACAGAGGATCAGATAGTTATACAGCATCACCAACTCAGTGGACACGAATTTGACAAACTCCAGGAGATGTTGGCATACAGGGAAGCGTGCTGTAGCCCAGGGAGCTGCAAAGAGTCAGACACAATTTAGTGACTAAACAGCAACAATATAACATGAAGTTTGCAGCAATCATTCAGAATGCAATCCAGTGCTACCGTTTCATCTGTGATGGAAAAAAAGGAACTGCTCTCCAGACATCTCTGGAGCATTTTCTCAAGAGGTTAGATAGAATTGAATCCAGCAAGTAACCAGAATTTATACCATCAACATCAGACATGAGTGAAATTGCAGCTTGCCCTCTGTCTCCCATTGCTGACAGTTCTTCCACTCTACCATCTCCCACCTCCTCCCCCGCTCCAGTAACTCTTCTTGCCTGTTCACTAGATGCCAGTCCCTGTGTGCCAGCTGGTGTACTTTACTACTATAATTTTCATGGTACTATACTGTAAGGTTTTAAATGTTTCCTTTATTTTTTGTGTGTTTGTTTATGTATTGTTTGTTTGGTAAGTTTTATAAACCTATCACAGTACAGTACTATAAATCTGATTGTATAAGTTGGGTACTTAAGCTAACTTTGTTGGACTTATGAATAAGTTGGACTTAAGAAACATGCTCTTGGAATGGAACTCGTTCACATGTAGTTCAGTTCAGTTTAGTTGCTCAGTCATGTCTAATTCTTTGCAACCCTATGAACCACAGCATGCCAGGCCTCCCTGTCCATCACCAACTCCTGGAGTTCACCCAAACCCATATCTATTGAGTCGGTGATGCCATCCAACCATCTCATCCTCTGTCATCCCCTTCTCCTCCTGCCTTCAATCTTTCCCAGCATCAGGGTCTTTTCAAATGAGTCAGCTCTTCTCATCAGGTGGCCAAATTATTGGCATTTCAGCTTCAACATGGCCAGTCCTTCCAATGAATATTCAGGACTGATTTCCTTTAGGATGGACTGGTTGGATCTCCTTGCAGTCCAAGGGACTCTCAAGAGTCTTCTCCAACACCACAGTTCAAGAGCATCAATTCTTCGGCACTCAGCTTTCTTTATAGTCCAACTCTCACATCCATACATGCCCACTGGAAAAACCATAGCCTTGACCAGATGGACCTTTGTTGACAAAGTAATGTCACCGCTTTTCAATAGGCTGTCTAGGTTGGTCATAACTTTCCTTCCAAGGAGTAAACATCTTTTAATTTCATGGCCGCAATCACCATCTGCAGTGATTTTGGAGCCCAAAAAATTAAAGTCTGACACTGCTTCCACTGTTTCCCCATCTATTTTCCATGAGGTGATGGGACCAGATGCCATGATCTTAGTTTTCTGAGTGGTGAGCCTTAAGCAACTTTTTCACTCTCCTCTTTCACTTTCATCAAGAGACTTTTTAGTTCCTCTTCACTTTCTGCCATAAAAGTGGTGTCATCTTCATATCTGAAGTTATTGGTATTTCTCCCGGCAATCTTGATTCCAGCTTGTGCTTCTTCCAGCCCAGCATTTCTCATGATGTACTCTGCATATAAGTTAAATAAGCAGGGTGACAATATACAGCCTTGACGTACTCCTTTTCTATTTGGAACCAGTCTGTTGTTCCATGTCCAGTTCTAACTGTTGCTTCTTGACCTGCATACAGGTTTCTCAAGAGGTTGGCCAGGTGGTCCCATCTCTTTCAGAATTTTCCACAGTTTATTATGATCCACACAGTCAAAGGCTTTGGCATAGTCAATAGAACAGAAATAGATGTTTTTTCTGGAACTCTCTTGCTTTTTCAATGATCCAGTGGATGTTGGCAACTTGATCTCTGGTCCCTCTGCCTTTTCCTAAACCAGCTTGAACATCTGGAGCTTCATGGATCACATATTGCTGAAGCCTGGCTTGGAGAATTTTGAACCTTACCTTCTTAGTGTGTGAGATAAGTGCAATTTTTCAGTTGTTTGAGCATTCTTTGGCACTGCCTTTCTTTGGGATTTGACTGTGTGGATAACAAAAAACTGCAAAATTCTTCAAGAGATGGGAATAACCAAACCACCTGACCTGCCTTACTATATATGAAGTATATATATGAAATATCCAGAATAGGACATTCTATAAAGACAGATGATAGATTAGTGATTACCTAGGCCTTAGAGGAGAAAAGAAGTGACTGATGATGGGTATAGGGTTTCTATTGAGCCCCCAAATTGAACTCTGAATGTATGAGAAACCACTAAACTGCACATTTTTAAATGGATGAATTCTGTTGTATTTTTCAATAAATTATATCTCACAGAGCTATTTTTTAAAAAGTAATTGATGTTATTAAAGTAAATGCCTATTTCCTCCACTGTTTTAAGTTAATGACAAAACAAACTCAGAGGTCATTAACTACATTACTGAAACCAAAGACTCATTTAATTAACAGTTACATTCTCTTCATATTACACTAGTTAATGCCATAACAGCTATGATTAAAAATCAAAATAATTTTATCAATCACCTCAACTGTCCCAGAAATTAAGATATTTACAAGACAGGATAGAGAAGAAACTAAAATATTGTATGGGTAATTCGGTATAATTCCAGTGACTAGATCTCTTTTATCATAGGGAATTAGCATGACTTTTCAGGGGAGAGCTTTACTATGGATTTTTGGTTCCAGGCTAACTTCAGAGTCTAGTATTATGTATATCTGATAAGATTTTAACCCCCTCCCCCACAAAGTTCTTAAGAAAGACAACAAGAAGATGAATAGAACTTTTTAAAAAAATATATCTGGCTAGTTTGTTTTTTCATAACCTTTAGAGCATATCCAAGGCTACAAATATGCAACTAATGTATGAGTGTTATTTGGGAACAGATAGCCAAGTTTCCATCCAGGAATAAAAGTGATCAACATATCTACAGTATATTGCCAATCTAAATAACTGGAATATTAGACTTCATTAGAATTTCTACAGGAAAATGGTCACCACCATCCTTTCAGAAAATATAGGGTTATAGGTTGGAACAACAAAACAATTATATTGCAGGTTGTTTTCTGAATATTTCAAATTCATAAATACCCTTGCTCAGCATGAATTTGAAAGAAACAGACAGAATATGTTTTTCTACTGGATTGAATAAAATAAACACATGGAATTGTTGAGAATTGGAAAGTTTTACACTTAAACAAAACTGAAAGATGCAAAAGTAAAGCCACAGAATTTGAATATCAATTTTTGCCTTTACGACCTTGGACAAAGTATTTAATCTTTTCCAATTCTTCACCTGCAAAACTGGATTACTAGTATTATTTACCTTAAAAGCATCTGATAAAATGCCAAGCAAAACTAAATAGTCAACATTAAAACCTCTATAACAGTCACTGAAATGAGCAAAGCCTCCATTCAAATTATACTAACAGTACTGAGACCAGTGTTTGCATTTCTCTTCATACCAACAGCAGAGGTATGACATCCCGCTAGGGTAATACAGATGCTCTTATTAGTGTGAGATTAACTTGAAGAGGCAAGGCTTGCAATATTCATAAAGATATTGGACAAAGGGTAGATGAACGTTCATCAGAGTTTCAAAAAGATGACATGTCAAAGAGTTCCTTTAATCTTTCAAGAAATGTAAATTCTGCTCAATCCTTTGAATGCCATTTTGAATGGCAGCTGAGTTAGAAGAGGAGACTCCGTGGTTAGAAGCACGAACCTTGATAAAAGTTAATTTCAAAGTCAAGATTAGTATTAAATAGAACAACTCAAATTAACAAGTGCCTCATACTTGCGTACATTTTTATTAGTGTCAATATCTTCATTGTAGAGGGAAGGCTTTAGAAAAAATTTTTAGTGGTCAACAAAAATATGAAACAAGTTAAAAGGAACAAATTATTTCCCTTTTCATAAAATTTTCAATTATATTATTGCCAAACAAGATATCAAGTGATATTTGATAAATATAGAAACCCTTGTATCATCATTGAAATGAAATGTCAGATTATGTTGTAGGGTTATATATTTAGAAGAAAATGTAGATATATATTACTTGATATACAGGTATATATGTACTTTTTAATAGGAAAACAAAAGGAAAAATAGTTTATAAAACAAAAATTACACTGTACAGGGCATACCTCATTTTATTGTGCCTCACAGATTCTTTTTTTCAAAATTAAGGTTTGGGGGAAACCTGAATCAAGCAACTCTATCAGAGCCATCTTTCTCACAGCATTTGTTCATTTTGTATCTCTCTGTCACATTTTGGTGATTCTTGCAATATTTCAAAGGCTTTCAGTATTATTGAATATTATAGTTGTCATGGTGGTAATCTGTGATTAGTGAATTTTGATGATACTTATGACTTGCTGAAGACTCAGATGATGAAACAACAAGACAATTATATTGCAGGTTGTTTTCTGAATATTTCAAATTCATAAACACCCTTGCTCAGCATGAATTTGAAAGAAACATTTTTAAGAAATAAAGTATTGTTAAATTAAATTCTGTACATTTTAAAAAAATAATGCTATTGCATACATTATAGGCTACAGTATAGTGTAAACATAACTTCTATATGCATTAGGGAAACAAAGATTTGTGTGACTTGCTTTATTGCATTTGTTTGGAACTGAACCCACAATATCTCCAAGTATGCCTCTATTAACGTATATAATTTTAAAAATACCACATAAAAATTAATAGGTAAATACCAGCACCAGTATGCGGAAAGTTATTTCCAACTGATATCACAGAAAATGGGCTAGTAATGCAAATGTATTAAACTTTTGTGAATCAATTAAAATTACAAAAATAGAGGGAAAAGTCATAGAAATAAAATACAAATGGTTAATACATAAAACATTTAAACTGATCAATAACAAAGTCTTAAATTGAAATAATTAGCAAAGATATATTTTTAAATAAAACATGTATAATTAAAAATGGTGGAAGAAAATATTCATGGGCTAAATTTTTTAACAGTTTTATAGAACTATAATTCACATTCCATACAATTCACCCATTTTTAAAGCGTACAATTTAATAGTTTTTAGTATATTCAGAGATATGTGCAATCATCATCATAGTCACTTTTAGAACATCTTCATCATGTCTAGTACCATTTAGTTACAGCCATGGATCTGCTGTTCCCAACCCCAAGACTTACTCACTAATATACTTCTGGTCTTTATAAAGTTCCCTATTCCGAGCTTGTGAATGATTGGAATCATGTAGTGTATGGTCTTCTGTGATTGACTTCTTTCACTTAGAATAAAGTTTTCAAAGTTTACCTATCTGATCTGTAGCATGTGTTATATGCTACATTCATTCCTTTATATGCCAGTTAATATTCCACTGTATGATTTTACTACATTTTCTTTACACATTCATCTGTTGTTAAATGTTTTTGATGTATTGTCTCCCTTAATCCTGTAAAGAATCTGAATAGGTTTAACCATTTCAATAATAGGAAAATTGAGGTAACTTAGTGCATCATATTGGGTTAGTAAATGGAACTTTCATTGCACACTGTCCATTTTATAGAGCCTGCATACTTTCTATTCTCCATCACCTAAGCATGTGTTTCATAGATGGGTCAGTAATTCTACATTCAGGAAGTATTCAGAAAGGAATAATCAGATACTTATAGAAATATTAATACACACCGATTACATCTTACATCATTTATCAAAGTGAAAATTTGAGCATAACTTACTGTGTAATAACTGTAGACTTTTAAAATTATGATACATCAGTATTATGGAATATTATGCAGTTATACAAAATAAATGAAGCTTAAAAAAAATAACTGATGATCTAAAAAATCAAAGAGACCATAGTCTTTTTCTTGGTCACACTTTGCAGTATGTGGGATCTTAGTTCCCTGACCAGGGATTGAACCCATGTGCCCTGCAGTGAAAGCATGGAGTCTTAACCACTGGACTGCCACAGAAGTCTTGAGACCATAGTCTTAAGAGTAAGAAATGGTAGAGATATACTACCTATAGTTATGTTCAGTAGACATCAATATTTATATGTGCATCATTTATAAAGTACGTGTAATAATACCAACTTTCTGGGCATGTTGCAAAGATTGAATGTGTTAGTATACAAAATGTGCTTAGAGCTATATATATGATATATATACATTTATCTAAATGTTAGACACACACTCACACACATACACATACACACACAGAAATACCAAAGGATAAATAATATATACATATAAAAATTCTGAGTAGAAATTGTGGGTGATCCTGAGCTTTTAAATATTTTTTGTTTTACTCCATCTATTCCATAAGAATCCCCAAAAGGTTTAAGTATGTGGAAAGAAATACCGTAAAACAATGAAGCAAAACAAAGAGAAACATTTTGTTCAACTTTTTATTTCCATGAGATTTAGGGGCAGTTTGAGCCCAAGTAACCACTTAGGCTCATCCTGGAACATGAAACTGGCAATGTAAAAATCATTCCCACACTATCTAACCTACATTCCTAAGTGTTTATAGACCTAGACCTGATTTGAAAAGGAGATTACCAAAATGATCCTAGTAAAAAACAGATGCTTAACAGTCTTGAAATGAATGGTAGGGTGTGTGGCAGGATATTTTTTGCCACTGTCAGATGTTGCTTATCAACCCCCCACCTAGCTAAGCATGCAGTTAGATTAGGAAAGAGCTTACAAAACTACTTTCTTCCCAGGAGACAGTTTGTTGACACGTCAGTTGCAGAAGAAAGTTTTCTGAAATCACTCAGACCATCTTCTTTTTAATAGCCCATACTTAATTAACACCCTTCCTCCCTCTGTTTCAAACCAATATAAGACAGCTGTCAAGAACTGATTTAAATTGCCCTAAGTAATATTTCATTAGAAACTAAAAGCTTTTATATCACTTTTGCATCCTGCAGATACAGGAGGGAAAAAACACTGCCTAAGAGGAATTCATTTTCATATGCCGACCTCCCTATCAACTGACACTCCAATATCCTCAAAGGAGGCACTATAACCATTCAGACTTAAGGGGACAGGTTCCACTTCTCTTTCTAAGTATACTTCTCTTTAAAAAAATCATTACCAGAATATAATTGCTTTACACTGTCGTGCTAGTTTCTGCTGTACAGCAGAGTGAGTCAGCTATGTGTACATATATATCCTCTCCCTCTTGAGTTTCCTCCCACCCACCTGCCCCCATCTTTCCCCTCTGGGACATCACAGAACACCAAGTTGAGCTCTATGCGCTATATACAGCTTCCCACTAGCAATCTATTTTACACATGGTCATTTATATATGCCAATACCTATGCCATACCACCCTGAATGTGCACGATCTTGTCTAAGTATACTTTGATAGTGTATTCTTCTCTGATTATCAAATAAAAGTATACAATTCCTTATCTGGAATTTAAAAAAAAGATTAAATGAATCATCATATGTAAAATCAATCAGTACAGTCCTAAAATGTTCATGATAAGTAATTATTTGAATTTGAGTAAAAGTGAGTTCTCATGATTCTATTAATTTACTCAACAAATACTTTTGTGTGCTTACTTATTATTATTCTAGGATTCATCTCCTTTGACTCTGTTGTGTAAAACACACTTGGGGAAATACAGGTTCTGCTCTGTCATTTAATGACCTGACCATTCTTTAAGTTCTTCACTTGCAAGGTGGAGATTTTTAATGCCTACTTCAAAGAGTAGTTGCAAAAATTAAATGATGTAATGCATTACAGTACTGAGAGTGGTGCATATAATCATTGATCAACCATCTTGAGAGTGTTGGTGGTGAGTAGTCAGATTTCCCACCCCAGTGCCTTACACAGAGCTGAAGCCAGTCATCATCAGTTTACTTCCCTTTTGCTTTTTCTCATCAGTTCATAATCCAAGGTACATTACTTACCTGGCCAGTCACTGCGTGAGTGCAGGACCCACTAGAAAATCTGAGCAACAAGATGAGAATTAATCAGCTAAACCAATTTCCACCCACCACTCCCTCACCATAGACAAAACATAACAAACAATAAACCCTCATTTCTTACTGAAAACAATCCATTCCTTAATAATGCGAATCTGAAAAATAATGAAATACAAACAGACTATGATGGAATGTGCCTTGAATGCCAGAAAACCCCAAACAGAAACTTCACTAAAGAAATAAAGCAATTATTTTTTAAAATAGCTACTCTTCCCACTAAACAAGAAAGGAATTTTAAAAACCTATACTTCCAATAAAGTGCTTTTCTCTCCAAGGGAGCTGTGAGATTCATAATTATATAATCGTGATTTTTTTAAAAGATACAATCAATTAATTCTAAGTTAATAATGTTCAAACCCATTAATTTTAAAATGATGAACTTTATAGTGTTGTGTCTCATTCATGATGGCTACATATTTGCCAACTACTATTTTATACTCTAACACTATAGTCATTGATATTTAAAGAGCCATGACTATATCATCAAATAAAGCACATATTTGCTCAATTACCTAGTAAGCTTGAGAGCACAATGACATTCAATCTTAAATCATTAAAGCAAAAGAACAATAAAGTGATTCTAGCTTTCAAATGTCTTTAAAGTTTGGGTTAGGTATCTTCATGGAAAAAAACAAAGCCCTAATTTATTTATGGAAATATTGCCCCTGAAAAGGTCAAGTGTGAATCCCTGAGGAATCACTTGCTCAGCTAGTCTAATAAATTGTTTTCAACCTTTTACTTTTTTGTTCTGATCCACAATGGTTCCGGTTCCTAGGACAAAAAGGCACTAACGAGGACTGTCTCTATAGCTTTAACAGAGGAGAGACAGATGACTGAATGGGCAGGAGAGGCATAATAAGCATTAGCCAGACTCCTTTGTAAGCTGTTACAGTATCAAGAAATCTTAGGAGAGAAAAAGGTGCAGTTTTTTGCAAACAAAAATCTGTGGTTTGGCTTAATAGAGGCGGTCTCACTTGCTCTCCTGACATTTTGGCATTTGGATTTGCTCATACAACAGGAATATGATTGCCAGTTGTGTGAAAAATGCATTCTGAATAATTGCAGGGTGTGAAAAGCAGCTTCAGTTTTTCAAAACTGCTAACAACTTAAGGTGGAAGTACTCAATTCTTTCATCTAAGAGATCAATATGCAAGATGCTGCCATGTAGTTGTCATCTTTGATAAAATACTGGCTAAATAATAGCATTTTTATTTTATGAATTTGACTTCTATGTTAAAACCTTTTCCCAATGTTATAGAAGAATTTTGAAGCATGTTGTGAATTCAATTATTCAGGAAGAGTTTGAGTGATTGTTAATAACTGATAGATAAATAAGGGAGTTTAGATATAGAAAAGCTACATAACCAAAAGCACAATATATTCTAAAATTTTTCCTAATGTGAATTTAGAATATTCAGTCCTAACTTCTTTTACTTGAGAGCATTAGATTTATTCATAGCATCTAAACTATTAGGAATTCAGCTTAGGTTTAAAGGGGTAACACCACTTTCAGTACTATCCTTCGCTTCTATTAAGTGGAGGATACTACTTCTACCACTTCCCTAGTAGTTCAGATGGTGAAGAATCTGCCGGCAGTGCAGGAGATTCAGGTTCAATCCCCGGGTCGGGAAGATGCCCTGAGGAAAGGCGTAGCAAACCACCCCAGTATTCTTGCCTGGAAAATTTCATGGACAGAGGAGCCTAGCTGTCTACAGTCCATGAGGTCTCAAAGAGTTGGACACAACTGAGTGACTAACACTTTCACTTCTAGTAATGTCCTTTAATCTACAATGATTATAGATAGAAAGGAGGACAAAAAGAAAAATGGGCTGAAAGGTCCAGTCAGCTTCGGAAGCCGTTGACATGAATGTGAGTGAAGGCTGGCAGGTTCATAGGAGGAAGACACATGACAGGAGCAGCGTCAAGGCAAGCAGAGTTCAGGTTGGAGCCAAAAGATTTGAGCACCGTTGAGTCATTGAGAATGGTCCAGTACCCTGAAGAGCATCAGGAGAAGATGAAATACGATCCTCAAAGCTAAAATCATTTCTGTTAAGTGGAAAAGACCTACTTTTTTGTGGAATAGAAAATAATAATCTTTACCCTCCTAGAGTTTTTTTAAACAGGCCTAAAGAAGAAGTTTATATTTCTTATCACTTGGGGCTTTGTGGCTTATCCTTGTTCTTAGAAGTTCTGGTGTACTGTCTAGGGAAAGGAGGTAATCTTCCTCTTCACTCTAAGGTTGATGTTCTAAAAATATTTCTCATCTTCACCCTAAAGTTGATATTTCAGTAATATTTCTCCTCAGTCCATGGGCAGAGCTAGTTCATGGTCAAAATCTTAATTGTTCTACCTAAACAAGCTTGGTAGAATGCCACAAAATAGCAGACTTTTCTATGGTATAATAAGAGGTTAAATGTCATGAGGCAACTGCTAAGAAATTTCATTCCATACTACTAATTAACCAATCTCCTCCCCTTTTTTGTGCTACCAAAATCAAAAGTAATTACCTCAAACACTCTCCACTGGAAAACAAGGAGCTTCATTTTTTTTCAATTCAAAAAGGTACTATAACAAGGGAAATAATATATGAAACAGCAAAGATAGGCACTGGTTTATAGTTGTGTCATGAAATCACAAAGGGGAAAACTGGCATTTTCTCTTCCTACCACTCCATCTCCTAGTCAAAGTCTGGCTTCTGAGCTTTAGGGTGGAGTCAAGACAGGTGTTGCTTTATTGATATCTAAAAACCTAACTCTAGAAACCTCCATAATTTATTTGTTTGGATCAGTGTTTTAATTTTTATGGGATATAAAAAATTTATTTATAGGTAAAATTTTATTTTACCTTCAACTCCCTGGGCAAAGTTTTTACTATCCACTTCAAGCATGTGTTACTGTTTTGCTTGATGTTACCAAGTAATGGAATTGTAAAGTCAGCTGCTGGTTGGATCACAGGCAGTAAGGATTGGCTGCTGTCACCATATGCATCATCAGCTGATGTCAGGGACCAACCAATGTAGACAGACGAAATGACCAAAAGTAGAATGGCCTAGTATGAGCAAAAAATCCTTTTTGCTGAGACATTTACACCGAGAACCAAACCATTTATTTTCTGGTGGCTATATCTCACTAGCCACAGAATCAGCAGGTGAGAAGCAGTTTCTGTAGGTCTATGTATGGGGTAATTGTTTAGAGATCATGTAAAGCTGTAGTTACCAAACTTGAATGATTATCAGAATTCAAGTTGCTCAGTCAGCTATAGTATGAACTACCAGTGTTTCACATGACATGTCCCTTTGATAATTTGATCATATATAATTAATCTGGATAGATATAAACTGCATAGAAAGTATTATTTATATATATTTCAAATATTATATGGAGAAGGCAATGGCAACCCACTCCAGTACTCTTGCCTGGAAAATCCCATGGACCAGAGGAGCCTGGCAGGCTGCAGTCCATGGGGTCACGAAGAGTCGGACAGGACTGAGTGACTTCACTTTCACTTTTCAGTTTCATGCATTGGAGAAGGAAATGGCAACCCACTCCAGAGTTCTTGCCTGGAGAATCCCAGGGATGGAGGAGCCTGGTAGGCTGCTGTCTATGGGGTCGTACAGAGTCGGACACAGCTGAAGTGATGTAGCAGCAGCAGCAGCAAATATTATATATATATTTGTGTATATATATATGTGTGTATATATATACACACACACATATATATATCAAACAACCCAATTAAAAAATGGAAATGGGTAAAGGACCTGAATAAATATTTTTACAGAGGAATACAAATGGGCGATAGGTGTATGAAAAAGTACTGGAATATGCTAAAATTTTATTTCACTTATGCACACACAAAATAGTTACTATGTTAGAAGATATGTTAATTAGATTGACTATAACTGTAGTAATCATTTCACTCTGTGTATGTATATCAGATCATCATGTTGTAAGATCTAAAATACAGACAACTTTTATTTTAAAAAATTTAGAAAGGGCTTTCACTAGAAGCAATCACTTTACTTTTAGTTCTCTTCTTCCTCATTTCATTATCTTCAGATCATAGTCCCCTGTTCTGAATAATGTATATGTCCTTTGACACAAAACATATAAGAAGTTCCTAGCCCCAGCCACTATCAAGCTCTTTTGTTGTGCAAGGCCCTTACTTGACTTTCTTATAATTTACCGTTAATCAGTTTATAACTCATATTTCTGACCCATTATTCCTCATTTTGCTTGCCTGGGATTTAGATCCCTACTGTCATAGGCTATCTCTTAGATAATTTGTTTGAATGTTTCAATCTAGCTCTCAGCTTTGCTTTTACTTTGAAGGAAATTCAAGATTTACTTACTAGATGAAGGAATGGAAAAGGAAGTTTATCAAACAACACCTTCCTGTTATCTGTTTCCACTAGGTTTCCATGCACTTAACAGCAAAACTCAGAATATGAGTGGGGATTTTAAATAGACTGGGAGAATATGAGCTTAAATTTTGTTATGTTTCAGCTGAACCTTGGAATTTGAAGATAAGAGATCAACAAATTCCTAAGATAGCCTATAGCTTTTACATCTTCCTAATAGCATAATATCTAGTCTATCAATCAGATGATATGAGCAAATGAGTGTTACTTAATTCTCCTTTGTTATAATTTTCTAAAAGGCAATAGAAATTGAGAGTTATCTTTAAAAAATCTTTCTGAAAAGAACTCAAGTACTCTTTAAAGTCTTTGTGCTTAAAAAGGAAGAAAATCTCATTACGGTTTAGGTCAGAAACTAAAGAACACTTAAAGAGAAATTAGAACAAAGTATTTTTTCTTCCTCTTTAAACAAAATAATTGTTAAGCATACAGACACACACAGAGAGATACACAAACTCAACTTTTCTTTCATAATAAGACAAACCTGGAGATTCTTCCACGTGACCACTCTTCCACTTAACATCCACACTCTAGGCCCAGCCTTTTCCAGTGGTTTCCACATACCATAGAACTTTCATGCCACTATAGACCACTTGCCAGGATCCTCATAAGCAGAGCTCTGACATGCTTAGAACTCTCTGGGCTTATAAAAGTGGTATGTGGAAACTTTTGAAGTGGTATGTGCCAGTATGGTGTGTGCGTGCTCAGTCATTCTGACTCTTTTTGCAACCCTATGGACTGCAGCCTGCCAGGCTTGTCTGTCCATGGGATTTTCCAGGCAAGAATACTGAAATGGGTTGCCATTTCCTCTTCCAGGGGATCTTCCCAATCTAGGGATTGAATCTGCATCTCCTTTGTCTCCTGCATTGAAGTTGGGCATATCTGTATTTATATCCTAGAACCCAGAGCCATCAGATGGATCAAGTTTAAATGTTATTATTTTCTATCATCATCACCTGCTTCCTCACCCATGTTCCTATTTGCTCCCTCAATGTCCTTTTTGCTTTTTATTAAGCTTCTGCTCCTTGTACAGGGACTATTTTTGGCTTTCCTTCATCCAAATCTTTTCTTTCTTGACTGCACATTAAATGAAAACAAAATAAATGCAAATAGTAAGTTATCATGTTACCTCATTTAACAAAATAGTAGAAGGCAACAAAAGATACCAACTGGCACAGAGATGATTTTGTAAATTTCTTTCAAACATGAAGTTCTGGGAATTGTCTGGATTAAAGTCCAGAAGCATTATCTACACCTTAGATAAAAGCTACATATTCCTTTAAATAAGCGAGTTTTGGGGATGTTCTACAGGAACATGCATTTACTTTTGAAATCAAATATTTCCTTCTCCAAAATGCCTTCTTGTCTTAGTTTCATTTTCAAAGAAGAACATCCTTCTTCTAACCGTCCAGTATTAAAATTATAGACTCAGATTTGAATGCTAGTCCCTTGCTCCTTAATAAGTCATCAAGTCTAATCAGGTCTACCTACTCACTTTTCTGTATTTCCTCCTCTCTGTTTGTACTACCCTATTTCAGATCCCCAAGATCTACAGAATAATGTGTAAAAATCTAACTGACATCTATTGTTCCTGTTCTTCCAGTCTTGCTTTTCCAATCTTATTTAGGGAGCAAATTTCTTTCATCTGAACCTTGGCTTTTGCTTCTGCCTGAATACCCACCTCTGTCTTTTCCATTTATCTAGCCCTCATTTATCCCTTGGAATGCAGTATACAAATGCCTCTATGCTGGAAAGCCTTCTTTAATTTTCACAAATGAAATGACAGTCATCACTCCCTCCTCTGAATTCCTACATACTTAACTCAGTTCTCTCTCATTCTCTATCTCCTCTTCACCTATTATCTGTTTGTTTTTGTTTTTGTTTTTTCCTAGTAGACTGTAACATCCTTGAAGGCAGAAACAATGATCAATTTGAATTCATTTTTTTCATCATCTTCTGGAACATAGATATTCAGTACATTTGGGCAAAAAGTACATAACATTTTAGTGCTAACACTTAAATGGATAAACTGATCATTGATTCTAAGTAAAGATAAATCCAATCCACGTGGGCAGGGAATTAATAACATATTCAGATAATGGAATTTTACTGTAGTTTATGTTATTTCCACTTACCTAGTCACCTTTGTCACAAATGCCCATGTTTCTACACTGAATGGGTCAGAAAGATGTAAAATCCCTCTTTTGAAAAGGGACATTAAAAGGGGTCTGGAGAGGCATGAGATTCAAATAGGGTAAAATGATTAGCAAAAATGCTTATTTCTTGTTTCAAAAGTCTAGTCAACATGACAGCCTCATTAATGCATTAAGTTAACCTGAAACTTCTTTTTCAAGTGCAAAGTTATTCACTGCAGACCTTCAAAATCATCATTGGAGTAGTCTGCTCACACACCTTGTTCATACCTGATACAACTTTCTTACTCACTCAGAAATGACCCACCTACCTAGTAGTGAATTAATAAACCAAAAGTTTCTTATAACAGATTTTTGCATTCATTTGCAAGTTCACTGAAAACTGAAAAATCAATTAAAGAAAAAGTATTTAAACCAAAACTGAGAGGATAGGGGAGAATATAAGATGGTACACTTTTGATTAAATATAACATAAAAGGGGTAGAGTTTTAAAAAATAAACTCTCCTCACTTGGCAAGAGCTGTTCCTCTGGTAGCATTGCATTCTCAACCAGAGAATTGCCAGTGGCTATTTGAAGAAGAAAAATAGGAAAAGGAGTTTTTAACAAGAAAAAAATAATATTTGTCAAAGACAGTTTATTAAAGAATATCATTTCCAGATGACTCCCTGATACAGAGTAATAAAAATGATTTTAAAAATTAAATAGAAGCCTTGCAGACAAACACAAGACTTTTCTGTGAAGCCGGACTGTCCAGAACCAGAGTTCACCTTCAGTCAAGGATATGAGCTAGGGAAAAATAAAAAACATTGAGAGAACATCAAAGCCCAGGGGTAAACACTGAAAGTTTAACTGGAAGTTTGTTTACTGTATTAATGAATCAGTAATAATCTCTGAGTCTTGCTTATATTCATACACCTCTGTGTTGGCAATCTGCACCAGAACTTTCAAATCAGAGAAAACAATAAACTTTGAAAACATTTTTATTTTTTTAAAACCCAAACAGTAGCAAGCAGACAAGAATGACAAAAAGAGACTATAAAATCTAGCAGGAACCCAAATGCTTTTTTGCAAAAAGCATAATAGCTTTCTTGCAAAAGAGAGAAACAAGAAAGTGCAGGCAATAGGTTAACATCTGCTGCAAGAACTGAGAGAACTTAAGGTCAAATAAACCTAACTCATGTAGATGGACAAAACCGTGCCCCAACGCTCCTGTTCATATGTTGAAGCCCTAACCCCCGACATGACTGTATTTGGAGATAAGGTCTGTGATAAAGTGATAAAGAGTAAATGAGGTCTTTAAATGTGGGGCCCTTATCCAATAGGATTGGTGGCCTTATAAAAAGATATTCTCCTTCTCTCTCTTTCTCTCTCTCTCTCTCTCTCCTGATCCCCCCTCATCCTCCCCCTCCCTCCCTTTCTCTTTCTCTTTCACTATGTGAGGACACCAGGAGAAGGTGACCATCTACAAGTCAGGAAGAGAGCTCTCACTAAATTGGCTGGCACCCTGATCTTGGACTTCCTAGCCTCTGGAACAATGAGAAATCCATTTCCATGGTTTATTCCATAGAGTCAATTGTACTTTGCTATGGCATTCTGACCTGACCAATGCATCTGGATAAATTGTTAACTAGCTTTTAGCCTTAAGAAGGGAAAAATGAGAGATTCTTCCATCCATTTTTCAATAAGTAAACCTTTGTAAAACCTAAATATTAGTCACCACTGGTGCTAGGGTTTCAATGATAGACAAAAAAACTAGGTACTTTATCTTTGGAAGTTCAGAGCCTCGTTGGAAAAAAAGATATTATTTTAAAAATCACAAAAAGATGTACTTACCAATGATGATATATCCTTTGAAGAAAAACTGAGAGAGGCTATGGGTAGGAGAAGCAGTGGGTCCTAATTCAGTCTGAGTGGCCAGAGAAGCATTCTCTAAAGAAGTGACATTTGAGCCAAGAGGAAAACAATGTGAGTTGATGTGACTGAAGAAAGACAGAAAGGCAAGGGTTGGCTGAACCAGAGGGAGGCTGGCTAAGCTGGGGAAATGGCCCATGCTAAGGCTCCTCAAGGGAGCAAGCGATGTAATTGAGGCAATTCTGTCATTACTCATCTTCTTGGATTTTATAATGGAGTATTGTGAATCAATACTTACAAACCTTACAAATAGCTTTACAAATAGCTGACAAATAGCTGAGAAAAGACAGGAAAGGCCAAGGAGAAAAGGAAAGATATACCCATTTGAATGTAGAGTTTCAAAGAATAACAAGGAGAGATAAGAAAGCCTTCCTCAGTAACCAGTGCAAAGAAATAGAGGAAAACAATAGAATGGGAAAGTCTAGAAATCTCTTCAACATAATTGGAGATATCAAGGGAACATTTCATACAAAGATGGGCACAAAAAAGGGCAGAATTGGTATGGACCTAACAGAAGCAGAAGATATTAAGAAAGATATTAAGATATTAAGAGGTGGCAAGAATACACAGAAGAACTATACAAAAATCTTGATGACCAGATAACCACGATGGTGTGATCACTCACCTAGAGCCAGACATTGTGGAAGGCAAAGTCAAGTGCTCAGGAAGCATTACCATGAACAAAGTTACTGGAGGTGATGGAATTCCAGTTGAGCTATTTCAAATCCTGAAAGATGATGCTGTGAAAGTGCTGCACTCAATATGCCAGAAATTTGGAAAACTCAGCAGTGGCTACAGGACTGGAAAAGGTCAGTTTTCATTCCAATCCTAAAGAAAGGCAATGCCAAAGAATGTTCAAACTACTGCACAATTGCACTCATCTCACATGTTAGCAAAGTAATGCTCAAAATTATCCAAGCCAGGCTTCAACAGTACATGAACCGTGAACTTCCATATGTTCAAGCTGGATTTAGAAAAGGCAAAGGAACCAGACATCAAATTTCCAACATCCACTGGATCATCAAAAAAGCAAGAGAGTTCCAGAAAAATATCTACTTCTGCTTTACGGGCTATGCCAAAGTCTTTGACTGTGTGGATCACAGCAAACTGTGGAAAATTCTGAAATAAATGGGAATACCAGACCACCTTACCTGCCTCCTGAGAAATCTATATGCATGTCAAGAAGCAACAGTTAGAACTGGACATGAAACAACAAACTGGTTCCAAATTGGGAAAGCATACATCAAGGCTATATATTGTCACCCCGTTTATTTAACTTCTATGCAGTGTACATCATGAGATTCCGAGCTAGATGAAGCACGAGCTGGAATCAAGATTGCTGGGAGAAATATCAATTACCTCATATATGCAACTGACACAACCTTAATGGCCGAAAGCGAAGAAGAACTAAAGAGCCTCTTGAAAATGAAAGAGGAGAGTGAAAAGTTTGGCTAAAACTTGACATTCAGAAAATTAGGATCACAGCATCTAGCCCCATCACTTCATGGCAAATAGATGGGGAAACAATGGAAACAGTGATACACTTTATTATTTTGGGCTCCAAAATCACTGCAGATGGTGACTGCAGCCATGAAATTAAAAGATGCTTGCTCCTCGGAAGAAAAGCTATGACCAACCTAGACAGCATATTAAAAACCAGAGACATTACTTTGCCAACAAAGTTCTGTTTAGTCAAAAGCTATGGTTTTTCCAGTAGTCATGTATGGATGTGAGAGTTGGACTATAAAGTAAGCTGAGCACCAAAGAATTGATGCTTTTGACCTGTGGTGTTGGAGAAGACTCTTGAGAGTCCCCTGGACTGCAAGTCCATCCTAAAGCAAATCAGTCCTGAATATTCATTGGAAGGACTGATGCTGAAGCTGAAACTCCAATACTTTGGCCATCTGAGGGGAAGAGCTGACTCATTCGAGAAGACCCTGATGCTGGAAAAAATTGAAGGCAGAAGGAGAAGGGGACGACAGAGGATGAGATGGTTGAATGGCATCACTGACTTGATGGACATGATTTTGAGTAGGCTCCGGGAGTTGGTGATGGACAGGGAGACCTGGCGTGCTGCCATCCGTGGAGTCGCAAAGAGTCGCACATGACTGAGCAACTGAACTGAACTGAACTATGAATCAAAGCATGCGAAATAGCTTCTGATAAAGTAAAGGTACTTTCTGTTTCAGGTAAAATAGCTTCTGATAAAGTAAAGGTACTTTCTGTTTCAGGAAAAATAAAGTTCCTTCTCTTCCTGGGGAAGGAAATAAAAATGATCTTAAATTCTCAATGATACCCTGCGAACTGAAAGATGGTGTGACCTATGAGACAGTCAGTAGCAACCGAAAAAGAGCCAAGTGGAGACAAAAGCAGAATGGACTCCATCAAGTTTCATTGCTCTATCTGAGCTTCTTAACCAAAGTTTCCTGTGCTGTTTCCATGGGAACAGATCTTAGGAGGAGAAATCAATGAATAAAAAATAAGAGTGAGAACAATAATAATAAACTTGACTTGCCCGTGTGACTGACCTGTCTAGAACATGACTCAGTATTGCTGACGGAAGTGAGAGAAGAAATGAAGGGTCCTACCCAGAGAGGAATCTACTTGGCCCAACGCTCGTAGGCCAGGCTATACAATTCAGTGTAGCTACCAGGTTAATAAATGAATCCTTGGAGCATTTTCCTCTCAGGGCCCAGCTGGCTGTGATTAAGGGGAGTGGGGTGAAATCATGCAATGGTTTCTGTGGTGGATGAGGGAGATTTCTCAAGGAAGAGGTGTCTGAGAAAGCAGTGATCCAAATCTAGTACAGTTTTACACAAAGAGAGATGTGTGATCTTAGAGACCTTTCTATTGTGCCAAATAAAGATGAGAAATATAGCTCCAAACCATCATTCATTTATCTTGAGGTTTTGTTTATTCAAGTCCAGATATATCAGTCAGGGATAACATTGAAATTTGGGTCAGTCCTTTAAACCTTATGTGAGATAGTTCCTTAGGTTCTTTGCTAAGGTTTCGATGCGAGTAGGATAATTTACAAGGCACATGGCTAATGAGGTTTTCAGGCATAAAGTAAAAGTAGGCTGAGGAGGTGTAGATTGCCTTCATACACTCAGTAATTTTGAATAGAGACAGGCATGATTCTATCCCCCAGTATCCTTAGCTTCATCTTCTCCCAGTCCCGACCCTCCTAATGTATTCTTTAAAATCATTTGCAAAGAAGTTTCTGATGCTTTGTTCATAGACCTACTTTAGAACATTAATTTACTTTTTTTTTCAAGATCAGAACTATAGTTCCTTTTTTTAAAAGTCAAGACAGTCCTTGTTGGAGTCTCTAGTGCCTCTGAATCTGAAGCATCCAAAGAAACAAGTGGTCTGGAGGACACATGAAGTTTCCACAGTTTTATTTGTAGTTTATTTATTAAGAGCAAAAAACCTAAGTAAAATAGGGCCGTGTCTGAAAATGGACACCCAAGAATGCCAAGAGACAGAGAGCATGTTCAATAATGCACAGTAGCAGCCGTGCATGGCAAATCCATTCCACGGCCCACTCGTTTCTGTCTGCAGTTAACAGATTGAAAAAAATGAATGTTGTCTCAACCCAGTGACCAAAAGATATTCACAAAGTCCCCTGGATTAGCATCGGTGTATTTAGTACTTGAAAAATAGACCACTAAGCTAAAGAAAATCAGCAAATGGAATGGCATGGCAAACATGGATAAAAAGTGAGAATTTAATATATTTTGGGCCCGATTTCTTATTAACACTAAAATAATTCACTTCTTGTGAAAAGTCCTTGGCAGCCTACTAATAAGGATTAAGGAGAATCACCTGATCATTTCTATTAGATCAGCCTAGATGCCACTGCATTTGATACAGCTCTGATTCCCCTTCCCCTCCCTTCTCTCAGGCAGGAAAAAATGTGCAAATTAAAACCAAGGAGGCAACTAAGATTTCCTTGCCATATGGGTTGCTGAGCTTCTCCTATTATCCACTTAGAATATTATGAGCTTCATCCGTTAAAAGTGATATTTCATTAAGGCCTAGCTCATTCTTGTCATACTAGCTCTATCTGTGCCCTTTAAAAAAATCACTCTGAGCCTCTGACCTTCAGGGTTTTTACCTGAAAAATGTGGTAGATAATGTCTAAATGTCCTTGAGCTCTCTAATTATGTAAAGGAAACATATTTCCATCATAATAAAATACTGTGGTAAGTGGCAGGTAACATTTACAGAGTTATTAGTGGACTTACTGCAAAAACCTTGTGAGAGGGTCATCTTGTTGTTCAGAGGTTCCGTTGTGTCCAACTCTTTGCTACCCCAAGGACTGCAGCACACCAGGCTTCGCTGTCCTTCCCTATCTCCTAGAGTTTACTCAAACTCATGTCCATTGAGTCAGTGATGCCATCCAACCACCTCATCCTCTGCCACACTCTGCTTCTTTTGCCTTGTCATCCTTATTTGACAGATGAGGACAGTGCGGTTCAGAGATATGAAGTTACTTAAACACAGTTGCACAGCTGGTCAGAGGAATAAGCAGGACACAATTTACTTTTATCTATTTCTACAGTCTATATTCCTAAAGAATAGGGAGCTGCTTAATGGAATTAGAGCTATACTATAAAGCCTAAATTTGGATTTAGGCATACAGAGGTGGTTAAAGGAACAGCTTCTAGTGTTTCATCAACTTAATATGGTTTAAAGTTAATTGGCTTTGGAAATAAGAATTCAATTCTGCATTCAAGTTTCAATTTTACAACAATACTTTCCAGGAAAGGTAAAAGACAAGAGAAAGAAAAATGTGTTTCTTCTGCTTTCACAAACTAACAACTAAAGTGGGAGATACGAAGCTAATGTACCAGGCATTGGATGAAGCATGGAAGGTTCTACAAAAGATAATATTCAGACAGCTGATTTCTAGAGTTTAAACTTTAGAATTAAACATCATCCACTCACTTGCATTTGGGTCATGGAAAAGGAGGAGATGATAGATAGATTGTGTTAAGAGTTTAGTTTGTGGTTACTCAAGCTTTTTCTATGTGTTGTATGATTCTTACTCTCAGAATCTACTCTGGGCCAAACTTTAAATTTTTTTTTTTTTTTTTTTAATATTTACCAGCATAGTGTCTCAAATGTTTTATTTATGTTGGCTTAGTTTTTTTTTGTTGTTTAAACAGCAGTAAGCATTCACCTGTACTAACTCTAAAGAAGACAGTATTGGAAATTAATGTCTAAGAATCACATATTGAATCACTCTATGAGTACCATTAACATTTGTAGCAATCTTTTTTTTTTTTTTTTTCCCTTTCTTCTCTTTGACTTCTCTGATTCTGAAAATGCAAAGGGGGAGAAAGAAAAAGAGTAAGATACCAAGTGTGGACATTTCCTTTATTTCTTCTCCAGAAAAAGGATTTCTAGGAGAGAAAAGGATTTACCCAATAGAAATAGAATTATAGTTCACACGCCACCTTTTCCCTTCAAAGAGAGGAATAGGGCTTGATGGCTAGTGAGCAACAAGAAAACAATGAAGTTCCCTTTATATTTTCTTTTTAAATAAATTAATTTGGATAAGAAAAAGAGATTTCATAGTAACCAGTTTAAAAGAAGACACATAAATCTTACTCTATAACTGTGAATGTTCCAGTTTTGACTAAGACAAAATAAACATGTGCCACCCTGTCCTTCCCAGTGGATGCAACTGGCTGTGGACTCTAAAATGCAAACAAGGAAGGAATTGAGAATACAAAGTACAGATAATCTGGCAATGAATCTGTATTTCTCTTTTCCTCCTATATCCAAAGGCAGTACACATCCCAGAACTATGCGGAGTGAAGACAGAAGGACCTCCAAGCTAATCCCTTCTCCCTCTGGTCTGTGGGGATGGGGAGTCTTCAAAGAGTAAAGTAAATCCCCTGTTGTTTTTTTTTCCCTTTTCTCTTCATCTCTTATTATGGGACATATATAGCAGTATAGAGACACTAAATCTCTAGTGTTCCAGCCTCAGGATCAAGAAGGAAGAAGAAACCTTGGACCTGGGATACGTTCTTAAAGGAACAAAGGAGAGGAGGGATCACATAAAATTGTGTATGTACTCATGTGCTCACCTGTGAGCCCATTTATGTGTGGATCTGAGCTTAAAGAAGTATACTGAAGCATTTGAGAAAAATCTACAGGGTAGATTACAGCCTAGGTCTAAGAGTGGCCCCTGGGCTGCAGACATTTGGAGACAGACACAAATATCTCTGTAAAGGCTTTGAAAACAACTAACATTAAAACCAGAGTCCACAAAATGAAGTTTGAAACTTATGGTGAAAACCTATTAATAACTGGGCTAACTACTTACTATAAAAAAGCAACTATATTTTCCACAGGCTTTAAACAAGATCTGCATCTTATAGTATAATATTCAAAATATTGAGTATACAATTAAAAAGTAATCAAGGTACAAGAACCAGTGAAGTCTGACAAACTCTCAAGGGGAAACACAATTGATAGAAGCCAGCCCCAAATCTGCCATGAAGTTGACTTAAGAGATGAAGACTTTAAAACATCTCTCCTAATCTTTCTATGAAAACTAAGGGCAAACACTTCTGAAGCAATTGGAAAGATAGAAAGTCTCTAGAGAGATAAGAGATATATTTTTAAAATAACCATTTTAGAACTGGAAGCTACATAAGTGAAAAACAATAAACAAAATAAAAATATTCACTGGATGGGTTCAAGGATAAAACTTATGAGCCGATGATCTTGAGGATAGATCAATAAAAATAATCTGATCAACAGAGGGAAAAAGTTGAAAAACAAAAGATGAATAGCACCTCCAGTACCTGTTGGAGAATATAACAAAGTTCAAAATTCCTTATAGGTGCCAGAAAGGCAGGAAAAAGAATGTGGTGTAAAAGAAATATTGAAGAAATAACAGTGGAAATCATCCTGAATTGGTAAAATGTATAAATTTAGAAGTTTGAGAATCTCAGCAAAATCTAACCAAAAAATACTCAAAGAACTACAGACCCAGATATGCTATAATCAAACTGAAAAACAAAGGTAAAAAAACCTTGGAAACAGGCAAAAAATGACATAGTGTATATATATAGATGAGGGCTCCCCAGGTGGTACTAGTGATAAAGAACCTGGCTGCCAATACAGGAGGTGCAAGAGACCTGGGTTCGATCCCTGGGTTGGGAAGATCCCCTGGAGGAGGGCATGGCAACCACCTCCGGTATTCTTGCCTAGAGAATCCCATAGACAGAGGAGCCTGGCAGGCTATAGTCCATGGGGTCACAAAGAGTAGGACAGGACTGAAGCTACTTAGCACACATGCACACATATATAGGAGAACAAGTATTTGAATTATTACTGATTTCTCAGAGGCAACTATAGAAACCAGAGGTAATGGAACATTCATAAAGAGCTACAATAAAAGAATGAACAACATAAAATAATATATTTAGTTTAAACATTCTTTAGGATTGAAGACAAAATGAAAGCATCCTTATCTTCAGATGAAGGAAAACTAAGAAATATTTTTCACCAGCATATCTAATAAGAAAGAAATGCTAAAGCAAGCTTTCCTAAAATGTAAATGATACCAAAAGAAAACTTGGAACTGTTATAATGTAGGATATGCAGGAAAAACAACAGAAATGCTAAATATCTGGGTGGATATAATAGACCATCCACCTCTGTCTTAAATTCTTTAAAACATACACATCAACAGAAAAAGAAAATTGTGTCATTGTGTGTCAGAATGTGTGTGAATTACATATGTGTAATTCATTACAACTAGAACTTAAAAGAGTAAAGAGACTTATCTGGTTTCAAGTTACCTACACAGTGGAGTGGGTTGCCATTTCCTGCTGCAGGGGATCTTCCCGACCCAGGGATCAAACCCAGGCTTCCCGCATTGCTGACACTTTACCATTTACTTTACATTCCACTAGAGGTGGTAGATTATTAATTCTAATTAAATTCTGAAATGTTTGATACACATCGTAATCTATAGAGAAGTTGCCCTTAAAATAACACAAAGATAATGCCCCCCAAAATCCCTACAAATAAACACTGCACCAAACAATGTTACTTTTATGTCATCATACTGTAATTTAAAGGTAAATAAGCACACACACATTCAAAGACCTTTGTGCTCCACAGGAATTGTAGGCTGAGGAAAAGTTCTATGTCTTGAATATAATGGTAGTTACATGGGCAATTATTCAAAACTCATTGAACTGTACTCTTAAATGGATGCATTTTATTATATACTAATTACACTTCAATAAAATTGATTTTACAAGTAAAAACAAAAAAGTACCTACCAAGAAGAAGATAGAATGGCTCTAAACAGCATTTATTAATTTCAGCCACATGAAAAATAATACCTAAAATTACCATTTGTGAATAATTAGTTACTCAAATTTTGGGCATAATTTCAGCTATAACTATGTTATAGATTTTAGAAAATAAACACATAATAAATTGTTTTGTACACTTAGTAGAAGCTCCAAAAGTGTACTTTATATTTCTTGAATATGATTTCTTTCAGTTAGCAATGTTAGGTACATTCAGAAGTGTTTGAGTGTCTTTGCTGCTCAGTCACTCAATTGTGTCTGACTTTGAGACCTTATGGATTGCACCACACCATGCTTCCCTGCCCTTCACTATCTCCCTGAGTTTGCTCAAATTCAGGTCCAGACATTCATCCACCCATCTCATTCTTTGTCATTCCCTTCTCCTGCCTTCAATCTTTCCCAGAATCAAGGTCTTTTCCAATGAGTTGGCTCTTTGCATCAGGTGGCCAAAGTATTGGAGTTTCAACTTCAGCATCAGTCCTTCCAATGAATATTCAGGGTTGATTTCCTTCAAGATTGACTGGTTTGATCTCCTTGCTATCCAAGGGACTCTCAAGAGTCTTTTCTAGCACCACAGTTTGAAAGTATCAGTTCTCAGCACTCAGTTTTCTTTATGGCCCACCTCTCACATCTGTATATGACTACTGGAAAAACCATAGCTTTGACTATACCAACCTTTGTTTACAACTTGATATCTCTGCTTTTTAATATGCTGTCTAAGTTGGCCATAGCTTTTCTTCCAAGGAGCAAGTGTCTTTTAATTTCATGGCTGGAGTCACCATCCAAAGTGATTTTGGAGCCCAAGAAAAGGCTGTCACTGTTTCCATTGTTTTGCCATTTGCCATAAAATGATGGGACCGGATGCTGTGATCTTCATTTATTTGAATGAGTTTTAAACCAGCTTTTTCACTCTCCTCTTTCACCTTCATCAAGAGGCTCTTTAGTTCCTCTTCTTTTTCTGGCATAATGGTGGTGTCATCTACATATCTGAGGTTATTGATATTTCTCCAGGTAATCTAGATTCCAGCTTGAGCTTCATCCAGCCTGGCATTTCCCATGATTTACTCTGCATATGAGTAGAATAAGCAGGGTGACAACATACTGCCTTGATGTACTCCTTTCCCAAGTTGGAACCAGTCTGTTCTTTCATGTCTAGTTCTAATTGTTGCTTCTTGACCTGCATACAGGTTTCTCAGGAGGTCAGTAAGGTGGTCTGGTATTCCCATCTTTTGAAGAATTTTCCACAGTTTGTCACATGATCCACATAGTCAAAAGCTTTAGCATATAGTCAATGAAGTAGATTTTATCTAGAATTCCCTTGATTTATCTATGATCCAACGGATGTTGGCAATTTAATCTCTGGTTCTTCTGCCTTTCCTAAATCCAGTTTGTACATCTGAAAATCCTCTATTCATGTACTGCTGAAGCCTACCTTGAAGGATTTTGAGCATTACTTTGCTAGCATGTGAAATGAGTGCAGTTTGTAATAGTTTGAACGTCCTTTAGTATTGCCCCTCTTTGGGATTGGAATGAAAACTGACCTTTTCCAGTCCTGTAGCCACTGCTGAGTTTTCCAAATTTCTGGCATATTGAGTGCAGCACTTTCACAGCATCATCTTTTAGGACTGAAATAGCTCAACTGGAATTCCATCACCTCCACTAGCTTTGATATCTGGCTCTAGGTGAGTGATCACATTATTGTGATGTTTGAGTGTCTATGAGCTGCAAAACACAATATTTTGAGTGATCTGCAAAGTACTAAAATTGATGTTTTTTTCTCTCTTTTTTTCTGTTGTTGTTTTATTTATTTTAATTAGAGGCTAATTACTTTACAATATTGTAGTGGTTTTTGTCATACATTGACATGTAAACCCATGGCTGATTCATGTCAATATATGGTAAAATTTGGGCTTAAAAAGCCTACAGTTAACTTGAGATTCATGCCATATGCACACTGGACATAAAAACAGCAAATATTAAATAACAAATGAACTGAGTGGTATAAGCAGTAAGTATATAAAAGTGTTATTTAGGAAGGAAAAATCAACAATCATGAGTTTAGAATGGCTGAATGAGAAAGGCTCCACAGAGAGAGGTGTATACAGGTCTAGTGCCAATGACTACATCAGGTGTTTTCAGGCTCTGGGAACAACTCTGACTGAGTGAACATACAAAGTTTCCAAAAATGAAAAAAGAGGAAAGGTATCTCACTTTGAGTTTAGCAAAGGGAGTCAAAATAATGACATTCAATCCAGCCAAATTATATCCATGTGCTTAGAAATTGAAACATACATGCCATTAACTAAAGGTGATAACAATAAAAAATAAAAGTTTTTTAATTGGATTTTATTCTGTTACTTAGTACCTCAGGGACTAAAAAGAAAGATTTTTTTTTATCATATTTCCTGGAAAAACAAAAACAAAAAACTTCTTTTCTAATGCTACAATGCATAATGCAAGGGATGGAGATTATTTCAGCTTTATTTTATTCTCATGCAATACAAAACAATTTCACAATATTAGAAAATGAATAATTTATTTAGTGTAAATGTACACACCTCTTCTTAGAGTGATGCTGACACTTTCACTTATTTTAAGGGAAAAGGTTTATAAAATAAAACTTCATGGACATTTGTAGACCATAGACTTTTTTATTGCTTTTTTTTAACTGACAAAAATCTCTTCATCCATCAGCTTACTTTAAAAAATAACATATTGTAATATAATATTCCTTGTATGTAAAATTTTTTAAAGCAGTGTAATAAGAATAAAGGGTAAATTCTGTTAAGAATTTCTGAGGGAGGACATCCTTCCCTCCACAAAACAGAATCCTTCTTTACCACTTAGTTTCTAAACATATTGAGAAGTAAAGCAGAATGACTTTTTGAGGCCAAAATACTACTTCTTTTACTTTAATGCTAAGTTAAATGCCACAGCTTAGTTCTAAGAACTAAACTGACTCCTAACACCAAATTCCCAAAAATTAGGTAGACATCCATCCAGTGTCTGTTACGGTCAGAGGGCAAAGAAGCTGCCTCTGAGGAAAACAACTTGTACTTCTAAGAGTAGCTTACTTCAATTAATTCTAAGAGACATCACTAGCTTTTAAAGAAATGCAAATCAAAACTACAATGAGGCATCACCTCACAACAGTCAGAATGGTCATCAACAAAATCAATAAGCAATAAATGCTGGAGAGGATGTGGAGATAAGGGAACCCTTCTGAACTGTTGGTGGGAATGTAAATTGATACAGCCATTATGGAGGCCAGTATGGGGATTTCGTAAAACACTAGGAATAAAACTAACATTGTTGTTTAGTTGCTAAGTTGTTTCTGACTCTAACAACCCCGTGGATTGCAGCACACCAGGCTCCTCAGTCTTTCACTATCCCTGGAGTTTGCTAAAATTCGTGCATGCTCAGTTCACTCAGTTGTGTCCGACTCTTTGTGACCCTTTGCACTTTAGGCGGCCAGGTTACCCTGCCCATGGGATTTTTCAGGCAAGAATTTTGAAGTGACTTGCCATTTCCTCCTCCAGGTTATCTTCCTGACCCAGGGATTGAACTCATGTCTCCTATGTCTCCTGCATTGCAGGCAGATTCTCTACCCACTGAGCAATCAGGGAAGCCCAAAACTACCATATGACCCACTAATCCCACTGCTGGGGATATATTCTGGGAAGACTGTAATTGAAAAGGACACACGTACTCCAATGTTCATAGAAATACTATTTACAATAGCTAGGACATGGAAGCAACCTAGATGTCCATCAACAGATGGATGGATAAAGATGTGGTACATATATACAACGTACTATTATTCAGTCACAGAAAGGAATGAATTTGAGTCAGTTCTAGTGATGTGGATGAATCTAGAGCCTGTTATAGAGAGTGAAACGTCAGAAAGAGAAAAACAAATATTGTACATTAATATGGAATCTAGAAAAATGGCATTGATGAACCTCTTTGCAGGGAAGGAATGGAGATGCAGTTGTAGAGAATGGACACAGTGGGGGAAGAAAAGAGTGGGACAAATGAAGAAAGTAGCATTGACAGATATACACTACCATGTATAAACGAGATAGTTGGTGAGAAGATGCTATATAACACAGGGAGCCCAGCATAGTACTCTGTGATGACCTAGAGGTGTGGGATGAGGGGAGGGGAGGTGATATGTGTATAATTATGACTGATTTGCATTGTTGTCTGGCAGAAACCAACACAACATTGTAAAGCAATTTCCCTCCATTTGAAAAGTAAATTTAAAAAAAAAATTCTAAGAGGAAGAAGTAGTAGATCTAAGCTGAACAAATAAACAGCAGATCAACATATTTTTTCTTCCCAATTTTATCAATCAGGTATGTTATTCCACTGCCTGTGGATTGAAGTCAATCAAGGGACAATCAGATTCTGAGTTTCTTTCACAGCAGGAAACGTGAAGAGGGAGGATAAGTGTTCCATATAAAATCTCCTCTCTTTTTTCTTCAAAACCCTTAAACTTTTTCAGAAAGCCTGTAGTCAGACAGGAGTGTGGCTGCCCTTTTAAGGCAGGGGGGAGAGGGGACCAGTAGTTTATGAGATAAATCTTGCCCCCACCTTCATTAGATCGCCTCTCCATTGTCAACTACAGCTTTTTGGGAATCTTCCTGGTAGCTTTCTGGGAATCCTCCTGAAATGACTGGTAGTCATTTCAGATACTGATAAAATTGATGGGAGAAATACATTATCTAAATCAGCTCCAAGGCAACTTTGTACCCAAGAATAAAAAAATCATTTCCTATTTAGTTTGCGATTCCAAACTACAACCAACCACTGTATCCACATAGCATTCCAGAAATTCTTAAAGAACATTAAACATATTCAAATAATGAAAATATTATTTGAGGGACATCTCAATGTGAATAAAAAAAACATTCTCCCATTATCAAATTTCAAGAGAGAATGGTTAAATCCTCTTGCAAGTTAAAATCCCCAAATATTAATATCCCTTAATATCTGAACTCAAGTTATTTTGCTTATTTAAGTGTAAAATCCAAATCTCCAAGTTTTTAAGTTAAAGTCAAAACCTCAAATTTTTCAGCAAAATCTTGACCACGTGGAATTGAGGTTTTTAAAAAGCAGTCTTAGGAGTGTTGTTCCTCTTCGGTCATAACTGCAGTGTCAATTCTCTGATATATTTCATTTTAAATATCCCAGTGAGTGAAAGCTAAATGCCCACAAGAACACTGACCCCACAATCGCGGTACTGAGAAAGGAAGCCATACCCAGGCCCAGAGCCGTTTGTCCGGCAAAATCATGATCCCAGAATCCAGTACTAGTGTTGAAAAGGCCACAGTGAAGGGAAGTGTAGGGCTTGACACAATGCCTTGCTGAGTTGCCAGTCATCGCTCGATGCCAGAAGGTCTAGAATCCCGGTCTGGGGAATATAAAATGACTGGCGAGACCAGCCGCCCCCTCCATCGGAGTGGACCGCTTCCGCCCGGGGCTCCGAGGAGCCAGCACCCGCCCGTCTGCCGGAGCTCCACCAGAGTTACTGCGCCTCTCCATGACCTACGACTTTGACCGTGACGCTGTGGCTTAGAAGAACTTTGCCAGCATTTTCTTCACCAGCCCTTTGAGGAGAGAGAACATGGTGAAAAACCGTTAAAGAGATGGCCGAATCTTCCTTCGGGTTAGGAAGGATCTGGAGCACGGAGACGGGGGCGGAGTCTGCATCAGAAACTAGTGTGAATCAGTCACTACTGGAACTGCACGGACTGGCCACAGGCCAAAACGACACCCAGACTGTGACTTCTTTGAGATCTGCGACCTGAAGGAGCAGGGAGATGAAAGCCCGCAGAATCGAACGGCCTCGAAGCCCACCTGCGTGAGGCGAATGTGCCCCCCCGCCGCGCCCCCAGCCTCCTCCGTCCTCCCCCTCCCCTCCTGCTCCCGCCCCGCCCTGCCCCGCCTTGGAGCCCGCTGGGCTGAGTGTCCGTGACAAGCGCACCCTTAAGTCCTAGGGCGGCTTCCCTACAGTCATGGGGTTACCCTCTGTGCTCAGGGCAGTGTGTGTTTTTCAGGTTTATATTCTCCCTTCAAGTTGTAAGAACATCCACTTATGTTCTGTCATTTGTACCATTTCTTCAAGTGAAATAATTTAATAGCCCTTCCCAACGAATTGAGGGGAAAAAAAAAATCTCCCAAAATGTGATTTATTTTGCCTCTGTGTATATACCATATTTGGGGGAAGCAGAAGAAGGGAGCCCATCTTTCCCTAAAAATATGCAGTATATATTTCTTAAATTTCTTAATGTCCTCTTAAAGTCACATGATTTTTGAATTCTGGTACTTGAGTGTGAACTAAATCTAATGACATACTATTTTTTAACTTATTACCGTTCTTTTTCTCTGTTCTTTTCTTTCCTTTTAAGTTATTGTCACTACCTCTTGCGATTGATACCTAAACCTAAGCTTTTTCATCATATCTTCACATTTGGTTTAACTGTTACCACTCAGCAATTATAGAAGATTGTCCTTAGGAAAGTGGTTATCAAAGTACAATCCCCAGATGAGCAGCATCTGTATCACTGGGAATTTGCTAGAAATGCAAATTATTGGCCTAACAGGAGCATCTGAATCAGAAAATTTGAAGGTAAGCTTGATAATCTGTATGTTAACAAGTCCTCCAGATGATTCTAGTGCCATGCTGAAGTTTTAGAATCATTGCCCTCTTCTAGGTGGGGTTGGCAAACTTTTCCATAAAATATCAATGGGTCATATGATCTCACCGTGCCACTTAACTCTGGAAATATGGAGGAAAAGATATCTTGAACTAATGGGTATGATTTGTCCCAATAAAACTTTATAAAATTAGCTGGAAGTCCAATTTGGCCTGTCAGGTATAGTGTGATACCTCCACCCTAGAGGATTAGAAAAAAGCAAGATTTCTACCTTATGTCCCTCAGCACACTATCTTTCTTCTACTTTTCAATCCCCTGTACTTGTGAAACATGTTCTCTCAGGGCACTGGCATACCACCTACGATAACTGAATCATCTTGAAATATGTACACTAGTTCTTTGAGAATTAGTCATTCGTGTGTGTGTGTGTACATATACACACACACATATATGTATATAAACTGCATTAAAGATAAAATTAATTCCTCCAATAGCATCTCCTTGTCTCTGAATAGATGATAAAATCTGAAGCAGTTATCTAGCAATATCTTTCTGCCTGGCACTAGGACTTTAGCTTCTGAGAACTGTAAATCATAGAACTATAGAAACTTATCTTACTTAATATGTCAATGCAGCAAATATTTTATACCCACCAATACCAAGGAAATATCAATATTCTGTTCTTCCCGTGATATTATCTTTGCCACAGATAGTTCGTTACAAAAAGCCCAGTCTGTGAATTAAACTGTGATCACATGCACCTGTTAAAGGCCCACAGAGGCCACTTGGGCTAGCAAAGTTTTGCCCAGTCAACTTTGTGATTCCCATGTACCTGTGGTAAAGATACACATAGGAACCATGTACCTCTGCTGGGATTCTCTTACTTTTGTCAGGACCTTTTGTGTCCTTACTTAAGACCTTCATAGCCTTAAAAAATTAAGCCAGCCATAGCCTAGCCTGCAATGTGAGGCCAAGCCATAGCAGCTAAAAATTGATTATAAGCCTCTAAAAGATCTTAAGGTCAGAATACATGGTGGCAAATGAAAGTCCATGGCTAAGGAGATGGTCATCATCCCATCAAAATCTTCTCTAATGTTCTCTTTGCAGCAGAAATCTACTCCTTATTTAATTCTCAGTCCTATAACCAGTGAACCAAATGTTAACACTTTTAAGGAGACTTAGCTTCCTTCTTCCTTTCTCAAGTTCTGAACACATTGGAAATTAACAAAGAGGGTAGCTATCAACTTTGTTCCCTAGTGGCTCAGTGATAAAGAACTCACCTACCAATGCAGGAGACCCAGGTTCAATCCCTGGGTCAGGAAGATCCCTGGAGAAGGAAGTGGCAATCTGCTCCAGTATTCTTGCCTGGGAAGTCCTATGGACAGAAGAGCCTGGTGGGCTACAGTCCATTGGGTCCCAGAAGAGTCAGACATGACTTAGCGACTAAAACAAACAACAACTTTATTGCTTATAAGTGCTTAGTTAGAAAAATTAGCTTAGGTATAAGAACCTAGAGGGCTAACACAGAACTCCAGAAGGGGCTGAAATTAAACTGTCTTGATACCTGAGAAGACTGGAAGACCATGGAACCTGGGAAGGTCTTCCTTTTCTCACAACACTTCCCCACTGAGATAGAGTCTCCCCTGGTGGAGCACCAGGTTAGGTGTTCCCTTCAGTCAGTTCTTCTCAAACAGAAGGTCACTGCTGAACTAAGCATAATCTGTTAATTCCTCCCAAATTTACCCAATAATTAAATCATGTCATGTCAATGATTAAAAGAATGGAGAATAGAAAGAGGTTGTAACAACTGAACTCTGTCTACACTGGGAAATATATACATATATATGTGTATGTATATACACATGTATATATGATGTGTTTATATATATACACATACATTTATATAATAATGGAAATTACTCATTTTAACAGAAGTTAGGAAAGGAGTATGTATGTCAGACACTGTTCATTGTCAACCCACAATTATTCCCATCTTCTAATTCCTTCCTATGAAATGAACCCTGATTTTACAGGTAGGATGAGGAGATGCCTTGATCTCAAAAAGGAAAGCTTTTACATAGGCTTGAGAGGATGTTTCAGATCAATCCCAACAATCCTATTCTAGACCTATTGAAAATGGTCTAGGGGTGGACAAAAATCTAGACAATAAGAGGCTTTTTGTTTGTTTGTTTTGTTTTGCTGAGGGCTTCCATTCCCTGATAAAAATAAAGACTTCAATGAAAATGATTTTGCTTCTCATCTTTCTTAACATGTCTTCCTGAAGGGCCACCAACCATATTTCAAAAAGAAGGACAGAGTCTGAGATTTTAAGCTGAATCAAGCCTGTAATGATTAACAAGCAGTTTAGTAAGTTTTCTGCTGCTTGTACCCAAAACTTTCCTGATACAGATGAAAGAATATAGTCAACTACTTGACCTCTTTAATTGTTTCATTTAACATCCAATAAACTTAGTGACTTAAAAATCCATTATAAAATTGTGTATCTTGAAACATATCAAGTTGAGACAATTTGAACCTCTTCATTTGAAATACTACCTCCACATTTTAAATTTCTTATAAATTGAGGCATAATTTAAATATAATGAAATTCCCTGATGCTAAATGTATAGTTAGATGAGTTTTTGGACCCTTACCCTTAACAAAATATAGAATTTTGTCATCACCTCTAGGAAATTCCATCATGTACCTTACTGTTCATTCTCTGCCCTGTACCCAGAGGCAATCACTGTTCTTATTTTAGTTTTACCTATTTTAAAATTTCATGTAGAAGGAATCATTTAGTCTGTACTCTTCTGTGTCTCTATTTCTTCAAGCAGCATGTTTTTGAGATTCATCCATGTTGTATGCAGCTACATTCGTGAGAAGCACCGAATTATATAAATATACCACAAATTGTTTTATCCATTTACCTACTGATTTTTTTTCTTTGCAACTATGACTAAAGCATTGTATGAGAGTTTTGGTTATTCCATATCTTTTCCAATATTTGGTATTATCACTCACTTGAATATTGTTCATTCTGGAGGTGGTGCAGTGACATTTCCTTGTTATTTTAATATGCATTTCTCAGATGACAAATCATGTTGAGCATTTTTTCATATGTTTATTGGCCACCTGTAAATCTCCCTTGGTGAAGAGTCTATTCAGTTCTTTGCTTATTGTAATTGGGTTGTTTGTCTTATTGTTGATTTGTAACCATTATTTATATAGTCTGCAAATGAGTTCTTTTTCAGTTACATGTATAATTAATATTTTCTCCCAGTCTATGACTGATCTGTTCCTTTCTTAATAATGCCTTGTTTTGATGAGCAAAACTTTAATTTTGATCACTAGCATTTTATCAGTTATTTTTTCTTTTCCCAGTTATTGCTCTCTACTTTATTGACGAAACCTTTATTAACCACATGCCATGAAGTTATTTTCTTATGTTTGTTCCCAGAAGATTGATACTCTTAACTTATTCATTTGGGTCACTGATTTCATCCCAAATTAATGTTTTTGTATGGTGCAAGGTAGACATCCAGGATATAGATATGTAATTGCTCAAGTATCATTTGTTGAAGAGAATTCCTTCTTTTTCCTCATTAAGTCATTTTCATACCTTTGCCTAAAATGCATTAATTGAAAGTGAAAGTCACTCAGTCGTGTCCAAGTCTTTGCAACCCCATGGACTATACAGTCCTTGGAATTCTCCAGGCCAGAATACTGGAGGCCTTTCCCTTCTCCAGGGGAATCTTTCCAACCCAGGGATCAAACCTGGATCTCCCACATTGCAGGCAGATTCTTTACCAGCTGAGCCACCAGGGAAGCCCAGTCAAAAATCAATTAATTAGATATGTCTAAATTTATTTTTTGCTTCCCTATTTTGTTCCATTTATCTCTTTATTTTTACAAATACAATATGCTATCTTAATTAGCATAGTTTTATAATACTTCTTGAAATCTGTTGATGTAAATCCTCCAATCTTGATATTTATTATCAAGTTTTTTTTTCTACACTATACATGTCCTTTGTATTTCCACATATATTTCAGAATTAGCTTGTCCATTACTATCCATAAAAAGTGTTCTGTGTTTCTTATTGGGATTAAATAATATCTGTAAGTCAATTTGGAGAATATTGACTTTTTATCAATTTTGAGTTTTGCAAACTATAAATATGATAAGCCTCTCTGTTTATTTACATTTATTTAATATCTCTTAGAAGCAGTATTTTGTAGTTTTCAGTGAAAAAGTTTGTATGACTTAGACTAAATTTATCTTTGCACATTTTATGATTTTCCATGCTACTGTAAATCATATTGATTTCATCATTTTAACTGGTACTCATATATAAAAGGGCAACTGTTCTTTGTACATTGACATTTATTCCTTAAACTTCTTAAATTCATTGCTTAGTTTTAGTAGTTTTCTCTATTTCTGGTAGATTACTTGAGATTTTCTACAGAGAAAATCATGTTATCTGCATGTAGAATTGGTTTTACTTCTCTCTTTCTCATCTGTATACCTTGTATTTATTTTACCTGCCATGTACCACTAGTGCCCCTGGGGGAGGAAATGGCAGCCCTCTCCAGTATGCTTGCCAGAAAAATTCCATGAAAGAGGAGTCTGGTGGGTTACAGTCCATAAGGTCACACAAGAGTTGGACACAACTGAGCCACTGAATCCCCACAGAACCACCAATGAAAGGATGAATAAAAGTGATACTGGCCAATAGTCATTGTTTCCAAATTTTCCAATTTTAGAGTAAAAGCTTTATATTTTTCACCATTAAATTTAATGTTAGCACAAAGTTCTCCATAGATCCCCTATTTCATTTTGTGGAAATTCACTTATATTTCTAGTTTGTCGAGAATCTGTATCATAAAGTGTATCTATTGATATAAGCTTTATTTTATGTTCAACAAATACTTCCCTTAGAATAGCTGTGAGGAAAAGAAATTTAGCTTTATTATTGGTCTGCTGTATTTCAGTAGGTTTTATTTTATACTAAATTGAGTTTGGGGAACTCTTGCGTTTAAACAGAACTAGATGGATAAATTAAAAGCTTAAGACTTGGAGGAGCCAAATAAAATTCGAATGAATAAAGCAGAGTAGTGAAATACTGAGAGTGTAAGTGGAACAACTGGCTAATCTTTGAAACAACTGATATTCTCAATGTCAAATTGAAGTCACCAATAGTCAGTCAGTTATTCATTACTTTATTTATTTACTCAAGAAAAATCTGTCAGATACTTGGTACATTTTAGGAATAAACATGTATTTGTGCATGCATGTACATACACACAGAGGAAAGATTGCCAGACTCATCATCAAAAGGATAACGACAGCTGTCACTAGATAGTTACGGCTTATAGGGTATGGCTTATTTTCTTCTCTACATAATTGTATTTTGTGAATTCTACTTAAAAGATGTCTTATTTGCACAAACTTGAAGAGAGTTATGATTTTTAAATCATTCTAAGATGAAGATAGTGGAGCCTATGAATCTTAACAGTACTCACCTATGACAGCAGTTCATTTGGTAACAGCCTAGCAAATTGCAATGGGTGAGCAATACCACTCCTGGGCATACACACTGAGGAATCCAGATCTGAAAGAGACACGTGCACCCCAATGTTCATTGCAGCACTGTTTATAATAGCCAGGACATGGAAGCAACCTAGATGCCCATCAGCAGATGAATGGATAAGGAAGCTGTGGTACATATACACCATGGAATATTACTCAGCGTTAGAAAGAATTCATTTGAATCAGTTCTAATGAGATGGATGAAACTGGAGCCCATTATACAGAGTGAGGTGAGCCAGAAAGATAAAGAACATTACAGTATACTAACACATATATACGGAATTTAGAAAGATGGTAATGATGACCCTATATGCAAAACAGAAAAAGAGACACAGAAGTACAGAACAGACTTTTGAACTCTGTGGGAGAAGGGGAGGGTGGGATGTTTCGAAAGAACAGCATGTATATTATCTGTGGTGAAACAGACCACCAGCCCAGTTGGGAGGCATGAGTCAACTACTCGGGCCTGTTGGGCTGGGAAGATCCAGAGGAATCGGGTGGAGAGGGAGGTGGGATGGGAGACCGGGATGGGGAATTCGTGTAACTCTATGGCTGATTCATATCAATGTATGACAAAACCCACTGAAAAATAAAAAAATTGAAAAAAAAAATTGCAATGGGTGAATGTGTAGTCTCTTTAGTTCCTAAATCATTGTCATCAGGGGCAACATACATCACACATTTGTGCTGGATATTGCACAATAGTTTTATATTTTTGCTTTATACAATTATATCTATGTCAGCATATAACAAAAACAGAATGGAAGGAAGTGTCTGTTTCTAATGCCCAACTCAGTTTCACTACATATTTAACAATAGTTTTATCCAGTTTTATATATCCCTGAGTCAAATGGATTCCTAGTAGGAAAAGTCACAATGTTGATTACTACCATCTGACTTTTCTAAACAGGTTGTTCTTTATTCCTTAAACCCTACTTATCAGCTCAGTTTATTGGATCTAATGATAGTATCAGAAGCACCAAAAATGTGTGGCAACTATTCATTCCTTCAACAAGAAGTTAATATTTTCCTGGCAATAGTCTAAGCCTTGTGGATATACTAGTGAACAGCATAGACAAGACTCTTGCTTCCACAGTTACCATTCTAGTAAAAGGGAGGAGATAGAAAAATAAAAGAATAAGTGGAAGTGCTAAAAAGAAAATTAAACTCTTGCCAGGAAGTACTGTCCACTCTAGGCAGGGTGATTAGGAAAGGAAAGAGTAGTAAGCTTTAAGGTAAATGAAAAGACCCAAGCAGAGAAAAATCTGGGTAAAAGAAACATTAAGTGTTAACACATAATCTCTGAGGTGGTAAAGAGTTCATTGTGTCACATACAGAAAGAAAGGCTGGTGAGATTAAAACATAAAGGGCAGGAACAGGATGAAAGGTGGTTTAAGAGGTAGACAAGGGTGGCCCCTGCATGAATCATGAAATTACTACAGATCATGACTCATCACTAATTTCCCTTTCTAACTTTTAAGATTCTTTATGGAAGTGATCCCTCTCACTCTTCTAAATGTGTTAGTCACTTAGTAATGCCTGATTCTTTGTAACCCTGTGGACTAACCTGCCAGACTCCTCTGTCCATGGAATTCTCCAGGCAAGAACATTGAAGTGGGTAGCCATTTCCTTCTCCAGGGGATCTTCCTGAGCCAGAGATCAAACCTAGGTCTCCTGCATTGCAGGCAGATTCTTTACCATCTAAACCACCAGGGAAGTGCTGGGAGTAATTACACAATGGGAAAAAAAATGATAAACGGTTATGTTAATTCTTAGGTGACTTAGAAATAAGGAAAGAACAAATAGTATTTTTGAATTCCATATGTGTGTTTCATTTCTCTCTGCTCTTGCTTTTAGACTGCACTCTATTGGATCATGACTGTGAGTTTTTTAATTTCTACATCTTCAATATCTTCATCAGTTAAATGTAAATAGTAATCCCTGTAAGAGCAACTGGACAGCCATGGTGTGAGGTGTTAGTGAGATAATGGACGTGAAAGAACTTTAAAGAGCTGGAAGCACTAAGACTATAGTGAGGAAATGGAATTTAAGTGGAAAATACTAATCTATAAAGACCTGTGAAATAGGAACTGGAGTTTTTTCTCTTTCCCATTGTTAGGAGACCATTCAAGCTATCAGTGAAATTATCACGTGTATTAGTTTCCTGTTGCTGCTATGACAGATTGCTGCCAATTTAGTGGCTTAAAACAACACAACACAAATTTATTTTCTAATAATTCTGGAGGTTGAAAGCCCGAAATAGATCTCCCCAAGCTAAAATCACTTGTATACACAGTGGGAGAAGGTGAGGGTGTGACAAATTGAGAAAGTTACATTGACATATGGGCTTCCCTGGTGGCTCAGATGGTGAAGAATCCACCTGCAATGCAGGAGACCTGGATTTGATTCCTGGGTTGGGAAGATCCCCTGGAGGAGGGCATGGCATCCCACCCCAGTATTCTTACCTAGAGAATCCACACGGGCAGAGGAGCATGGCGGGCTATAGTCCATGGGGTTGCAAAGAGTTGGACATGACTTGACATATAAACACCATCGTGTGTAAATAGTGGAGAGTTGCTAAATAACTCAGGGAGCCCAGCTAGTCTCTGTGATGACATATAAAGGAGGAAAGGTGGGGAGGGGCGGGTAGAGGGGGAAGAGGAGGGACTCTCAGGAGGGAAGGGATATATATACATATACATATATATATAATTATGACTGATTCACATTGTTACATGGCCAACACAAATTGTAAAGAAATTTTCCACTAACTAAATAAATAATTTTTTTAAAATGCACCAAACAAACAAAAAAGGAAAATAAGATAAAATCACTGTGTTGACAGGGCCGCATTCCTTCTGGAGGCCATAAGGGGGAAGTTAATTCCTCCCCTTTTCCAGCTTGCAGAGACTGCCTGCTTTTAACTCATGGGGCTATTCCTCCATCTTCAAAGCAAGCAAAACTGGGGTGAATCTTTCCTACAACACCATCTCTCTGGTATCCTCTCTTCTGTAAGTGTTCTTGTGAGGACATCTGACCCACCCAGATAATCCAGGGTCAGTATTCCATTTCAAAATCAGCCGATTAGTAACCTTAATTCTATTAACAGCTCTAATAGGATTCCCTCCTTGCTCTGTAGTCTATCTACAATTTGGGGGGTTAAGATGTAGAAATCTTTGGTGGACCATTATTCTGCATATCACACCACTCTATAATGGTTTATTAAGAAATTATTAAATAGGAAATCACAGATAATATACTGAGGATTTTAAAGTTGGAGTGAGATTGTAGTTAAGGTTTGGGTGCTTAAGGCAAGAGAATATTTGATGTAAGCCTGTCACATTCACACAAGGAAAGAATATGTCTCAAGGGAAAAAAGAAACAGGTCCCCATAGGTTCTAGTTCAATCTATAAAGGAATAGCAGAAACCTTCTAATGCTTAGGTCCTCCTAAGAAAGGACATATAAAGTAAGACTAGAAAAATCTAGGTTTCAGCAATCAGAGGCTTTTTTTTAACAGCATTTTCAGTACAAATTTCTTTTAGACAATTGCCCTCTTGCTTGAACTCTGTCTAGCTCTCTTGTTTTGTAAATGTCTTCTTATTTAGTCAAGAACTCTTCCTGCCAGCTTCTATGTAATAGTTCATTGTAAGAAAAATGATTTTGGACCAAAATATCTGCAATTGCTTAGCCTCTGTTAGCACGTAGTCGTGACAAAGAAACCATCTAATGACAAAACTGTGACCGACCAGGAACTTAAGTGTAACATATGATCTGTGAATAACCAAAATTTATTAGAAGCATCAGAATCAAATGTTAATCATGAACACACTACCCACAGGGCTTTCTATATTAGGCAATGAAAACAATTAGTCATGAGACATGGTTTCTGCTCTTAAAGCCCTGGCAAGCTCTTTGGGGTAACAGGATCCATACATAAAATGATAAGTAAAAATGCAGGGCAAAGTGCCAAGAGAGTGGTTGAGGCAATGAGTGCTACAGAATTTCAGAGAAGGAAAAAAACAAGTGAAAGAAAGAACATTTATTGCAGGCTTTATGGAGCTTGAATTCAGTTTGTCTTATACAAGTGTAGAGAAGTAAATAGATCATTCCAGACAAGAAGGATATCGTTATAAGAGCAAAGTTGCATAGGTAAAATCATACATAACTTTTCTGAGGGACAATGAAAAATCTATCTTGACTGGTGCAGGTGATATGTGTGGAGACTAGGAGGAGGTACTTGAACTTGGACTGCACAAGACTTTATGTCAAGGTGATTGTTGATCCTTAAAGCTTAGACAAGAGGAGAGAGTTTTCATTAAGGGAATATCAGTGTGAAGAACCAGTTCAGAAAGAAAACTAGTGGAATTCATTAGTGATGAGATATTATTTTGTGCTGTTTCTGATTATATCATTACCTCTTGTACTTCAGTATATATATTTGTATAATTTTACCTATTTACCCTTTTAAATAATAACCCATTTGGTCTGAAGGACAATGCTGTTTTGTCTTTATGAAGCTGAACCATGGCAACAATGAGGTAATAAAATAAAACACTGGTCTTCAATGTGTTTGTATTTTGTGTAATATTGGCTGCAGTTGAAAACTGTAAACAACAATGCCTTCTTAAGCTGACTACTTTCCTGAAGAAAACAAATACTTCTTCAGTGAATACATTTCAGTGAACCCTTGTCTCCTGGGAACAAGCAGAAAAACCATATCCTTAGTACCAGGTTTCAATTGGCTAGCTGCTATACTTGAATCCTCTGAATTAATGCCCTTGCCATCTTCCTAATGCTGATGCAGTTGTGTGGATATTTGAGTGTGGGTTTTAATACCACAAAATATCTTCAGCTCTGGTGGTTTGGCTCCATCAAAGAAAGGGATGTGGCCCAAAGAAATGAATTCAAGAATCAATCTAATACTCATAGTGGTTGAAAATACAACCTAAAAGTTAATGTATATTGTGAATAAACAAACAGGGGGTGAAAAAAGGCTAAAGCAATTCTGTTGCCTCTGAGTCTGTCTGTCTTCAAATTGGAGGATAATAGTTGTTCTCACCAGTTCTGAAGCTAAAATATTTACACAAAATTAAAGGAGCAGTAAGTACACTAATGAAAATAGTAAAATAAGAGACTTCATTTTAGTTCACAATGAAAGTACTTATGCTTTGCACTTGTAGATAAAATATATATTTTAAATAATCTACACAGGTCATTTTCTATATGCCTAAAATTATCAAAATAGACCTGTAGATTATAGTGACAATTTCTTCAGTTGTCATTTATGAATGAGAAAAACAAAAAACATTCACAGAGAAAGTTAATGACTCACTGAGTTCATATAGTTGTTTAATAAAATTATATTAAAATAGATAAGCCCACAGATTGAATTTTAACTTATCTCTGTAAGATTACTTTCTCAGTCTCTTTCTAGCCAGAAAATGTTCTAACTTAACCTCACCAAATCTCACTTTCTTCATATCCAAAGTGGGAATAATACCGAATATATAAATTTTGGCGATGAATTAATAAGATAACGAATGCAAAGTTTTCAGCACAGTATCAGATACCTAATGATCACTCAGTTCATGAAGATATTTTGGTTTACTGTTGCTATGTAATAAAATACCCCAAATCCATTAACTTACAGCAACAAAATTCACTTATTCCTCAGGTGTCTGTAAATTGACTGTGATTACCTGGATGCTTCTGTTCAGTCTCCTCAAGCTGTGATTGGTTGGAAAGTCCAACATTGCTTGCTCAGCTAATGACTGACAGGTAATGCTAGTGTGTTAGCATGAAGTATCCTGGGGCCATCAACCAAATCATCTTAGCCCCCCTCCATGTGATCTCTCTGTGTCATCTGGGCTTCTCTCTATATGGTGAGAGAAAAAATATTCACATTGTACAAAAGCAGAAACTGAGGATCTCTAAGGCCAAGTCCTTGAAGTTAAACAAAATCATTCCCTTCACATTTTATTGGTCAGATAAAGTCATAAGGTCAGCCAGATTCCAGAGGAGGAAAGAATAAAGTATCCCTCCTACTGAGAGGTGTGGCAAACAATTTATAGTAACTTTTAATCTGCCATAGATTTCCCTCTGGCTACAGATTATTTATATCCTTCCCACAGACAAAAATACACACACTGCCATATCAGTTTCCTAGGGCTGCCATAAAAAATACCACTAACTGGGTGACTTAAATCAGTAGGAATTAGTTGTCTCACAGTAGTTCTGGAGGCCAGAAGAAAAATTCAAGTTTTGAGCAGGACCATGGTGCTTCTGAAACCTAAGGAGAAGTATCCTGCATTGCCTCTTCTGGCTCTTGAAGTTGAAATCCTTGGTGTTCTTTGACTTGCAGATGCTTCCCTGTAATCTCTGTCTCCATTTTCACGTGGCCATGTTCTCCCTGTTGTGTCTCTTCATACCACTTACATTGGATTAGGGGGCCACGCATTCTACTCCACTGTGACCCCCATCTTAACTAATTCCATTTACAACATTATTTCCAAAGAAGATCATATTTCTGAGGTACTGGTAGCTAAGACTTCAACATAACTTTAGGAGGACACAGTACAACCCGTAACACAATCCTGCATGTAACAAAACATTGCCTTCCACATGTGATTCCATTCCAGCATCAGACTCAGGCTCAACATAGAGGATTTTATATATCAGGTCCAGATGCCTGCAGTTTGTGACTGCACCACCAACATAGTTCTAGTCATTCTGAAGACCTGGAAAATAAATGGACATTATTCCACCCACCCATTTCCAACATATTCAGTGCACAGGAAGCAGATGGGGACAGGAAAACCACAGTAGTCACTTCAAACAACAGTCACATCAAACAAGGGAAGATGGGAGGCCCAGAATAGTCACTAGTTCATATAGATTGTGAAACATAAGCAGGCATTTGCCATCAATCTCTCCTGCTTTGGGGAAAGGAAATTATCCTCAGTCAGGGCTTGTTTAATTTACTGAGGGTAATTTTATTCACTGAGGGTATGTCTCTCTGGTTCTTGGCTCCATCCTCCATGTCATGTGTGCATCTGCATAAGAGTCTCAGCATTTTCCTTTTTGTCTTATTTTTCCCTGTCAGTTTTAGTGTACCATCTCTTCAAAAAGACTGTGTGTTCTATAAATGAACTTATGACCCACTTCATGAGGCAAAGCCATGCCTACAAATATCACCTTTGCTACAGTGTCTTCTCTTTCTGGACTATGAATCGAGAGTGCAGTGAGACAATATCTGAGTCTAAGAAGCCCTTTAGCTGAGACAGAGTCTCCGATCCTCTGCCTTAAACATTCTCAAAGTCTTATAGTCCCACCTGGGGTGTGATCTTGATTTGTGGCCATATTTTACTGGCACTACTTGTTTTTTTTGGTTTTTGTTTGTTTGTTTGTTTTTGAGGAAATTGCTGCCTAGTGATACTGTGCTGGAATCTCTATGTTTCCTTTACATTCTGTCTGAAAATTATATAATTCTTTATCTCTCTTCCTGTGCTTATCATAAACAGCTGAAAGAAATCAGTTAGGACTTTCAACATTCTACTTCAAAATCTTTTTCACTGGATCCAAAGCTTATTAGGTACATTTTTTTTGAAAATTTTATTTGTTTTTTAATTGAAGGATCTTTGCTTTACAGAATTGTGTTGGTTTCTGCCAAACATCAACATGAATGAGCCATAGGTATACATATGTCCCCTCCATAATCATTTTTCCATTCGTACATAACTATTTCATTATGGATTGAAAATAGAAAAGTTAATTAATTATCTACCTAATTTGTTTTCATAAACTGATATGGGAAAATGATGGATTGAAACAATCTAAACGCCCAGTTTTAAAATAAAAATGATGTCAAGTAAAATTCCTCCTTGTAAACTGATCCTGTGATCTGGGTTATTTTCTTTAAATTATCCTTTATTTGTTAATAAAAACTGTTGAAAGATACTGGAAGAATTAGTCACTTTCAATGACAGCAATGCTAAAGAGGACATTATAGTAAAAATCTATGAACTGTATTAATCATGCCATTTCAAGGGTAAAATATTAGGAATAACATATTGGTGCATGTATTCTAGGTAGCTAGGTAGCCATTTTAAAGCTAACTCTATCTAGCAATTTTAAAGCTAACTCTATCTAGAGCGTAATTCTAAATCTAAGAAACTATGAATATCAGTTTTGTTTGGTAAGTTTAAAAAAGATAGAATACAAATTTTTGTATTCATTGATTATGGCAATTTTATAAATATATAGGAAAATAGATTAGAAAGGATCAGAAAATTTAGAGAGCAAGGAACTTATTATTTATTTTTAATTTTTTTTATATTGAATTATAGTTAACAGTGTTGGTTTCAGGCATACAGCAGAGTGATTCAGTCATACATGTACATGCATCTGTTCTTTTTCAAGTTCTTTTCCCACTTAGCTAATTACAGAACAGAGTTCCTGTGCTATACAATGGGTCCTCCTTATTGTTTACCTGTATTATATATAGTGGTATGTACAAGTCAATCCCACAGCCCCAGTCTATCCACGCTTCCTCCATGGTAACCAGAAGTTCATTCTCTGTGTCTGTGAGTCAGTTTTTGTTTTGTAAATAAGTTCATTTGTATCATTTTTTTTCATGTTCCACATATAAGTGGTATCATATGATATTTGTCTTTCTCTGTCTGACTTACTTCCCTTAGTATGATAATACCCAGTTCCTTCCATGTTGCTGCAAATGGAACTATTTCATTCTCTTTAATGCCTGAATAATGTTCCATTGTATATACGCATCAGATGCTCTTTATCCATCCATCTATTGATGGACATCTAGGTGGCTACCATGTCTTGGTTATTGTAAACAGCTCTGCAGTGAACATTAGGGTGCATTTATCCTTTTGACCATATTTTTCTCTGGATATATGCCCAGTAGTGGGCTTGCTGGATCATATGGTAGCTCTGTTTTTAGATTTTTAAGGAACTTCCATACTGTTCTGCACAGTAGCTATACCAATTTACATTCCTACCAACAGTGTAGGAGGGTTCCCCTCTCTCCATACTGGAACATTGTTATATTTACCTCTTAAAGGCACTATTTCTCACTTATTGAAGTAACATAAACTTTAAAACATTAAGAATATTAGAATCTTTTATAAAATAAAAATTTAAGAGATTGTGTGAATTGAAAAAAAATTAATAGAAAGCTACAGAGAGATTCTATATAAAGATATAAGGTGATATGTGATAAATGGATATCACAAAACAATGTGAAGAAAACACGGGTAGCTTTTGGTATTAAAATTAAGAATTTTTGAAGTTCAAAAATGCAAGAATTAAGTATAATGCAGATAGTCAAATCACAAATGTATTTTGAACTTTTGATGAATTAAGTGTAGAATTTATTTTTCAAGTATTTTAGGAATACATCTTTCCCTGCATTTTGCGTATCACAGTATTTATACTATTTTCTTCTTTATGGTTTAGAAATTTGCCATCACTTTAAGAGAGTCCAGTATTGTGGGATACAATTTTTCTGGTCTAGAGACATAAACTAGACAACCTGTCTTAATTGCTTTTTTCTAAACTGAACTTTATTTTCTTCCTAATCATGTTTGTTCTACCCTTAACATTTTTCTATTTATTTAAAAATATAATGTATCACCAATAGAGTTTAGGTCAAAATTGAACTCTTTTGTTTGTTTCTGGTGTGGCCATTGCTCATGAATTGTGGTTTTTAATTTTTTTCATTGTTTAAATCATTTTTTTAATAATCAAAAGGCATTGGTTTGTATAATGAATAATCATAAAATAAACCTTTCCTTGTAGTTTCTGAACTTCCTACAAAGATTATGACATTAATAATAAGATTTTTAAAGCTATTTAAAGAAGAACACCATGGGGTATTATTCAGTTATTGAATGATTATCAATAATTGTCTAAAAGTTGGATATGTGCTGTGGTTACAACTCTATAAAATAACGTAGGGTATAGACAAGATCTTGAAGAAAGTATTTTGGGTATGACTGTTCTTATCCCAGAATTGGCAACTAATGGTAAGTAATAAGGGGATAAATTCTTAACATTTATGCTGCTGCTACTGCTGCTAAGTCGCTTCAGTCGTGTCTGACTCTGTGCGACCCCACAGACGGCAGCCCACCAGGCTCCCCCGTCCTTGGGATTCTCCAGGCAAGAACACTGGAGTGGGCTGCCATTTCCTTCTCCAGTGCATGAAAGGGAGAAGTGAAAGTGAAGTCGCTCAGTCATGTCTGACTCTTAGCGCCCCATAGACCGCAGCCTACCAAGCTCCTCCATCCATAGGCTTTTCCAGGCAAGAGTACTAGAGTGGGGTGCCATTGCCTTCTCTCTTAACATTTATAGTTCAGTCTAAATGTTTATCTCAGAGTTTATTAGTAAGTTGCTCAGCAGATTCTGTAATACCAATCATTGCCTAGCCAATTCTTGCCTAGTTTGTCCAAAAATACTGGAAAGCAGGAGGAGAGGCACGGATGGAGTTTTAGGGCATATGATCTTCTTAAGAGAAATCCCCCTCACCCCAGTTGGAGGGACCTGCAAAATGAGCAGGCACACTTTCCCCACCTAGGGGGCAGGTCACCGAGGGTAGATTTACAGGCCCATCTTAGAGTTGCTCTTGGCACAGCCATGGGAGTAGAGTGATTCATGGTGATACTATATTGAGAAAACTTGTCAAGTGTTTCCAGAAGTTTAGGGTCATATGTAGGAGACAGGAAGAATAAAAGAAAAGCAGGCCCCAGCAAGGTCTGCAAAAGAAATTTATAATTATTGATAAACTGGATGCTATAAGGCATGAGACTCTTGGAACAAGTCCAGAGGGAACAGTTCATAGTCTTGAAAACAAGATATGATCCTGGTGTCGGAAAGCCGACCCCAGACTATTTCTCAACTGGCATCTCAGACTCACATGTTTTATGTATCTGGTGGAAAATCTATAGATAAGAATATTAGTCTTAGATACTGATTTGTTATTGATTACTGATTTTTAGTTACTCAATGGTTAATAATGGTTCTTTGTTCTTTGGCCCTGAAGGCCACATGAGTTATAGCTTAACTCCCCACATATTCTTTCCTTCGTGGCTGAAAGTATAATAGAGCTGACTTGGGTTCAGTTTTGGCACCTTCACCTTGGAGTGGGTTGGTCCCCTGATCCTCACTTTTCACTGAAATCTTGTAACTTGTTTCTCATTCTTCTGCCATATCACGCTTTTGGAAACCCTGCTTGTTGAGCTGGCCTTGACAGTCATACATGAAGAAAGAGGGTGGAATCTCTTACCCACCTGGATGTTTCTAAGCATGGGAGGCTTGAGGGAGTAGACCTCTGCCTAGGGCCTATAAGAGACTATAGTATAGTGGACCTAGGGAAAAGTGTCCCCCATTTCTCTTAAAGGACATACAAGAGGAATATAGTGACTTCTCTGGTTCCAGAAAAAGGAGGACTAAGTTTGGGGAGATGAAGGTAATACAGTAGGCATTGTTGGATGTACAACAAAATATGCCTCCCTGGTGTCCATCCCATGATTTGAGGCTTGAATATGGTTGTCAGATAATGATTAAATTTCCTAATTCCCTTTGTAGTAGCCAGGTAACTAAGGTCATATCAATTATTGTAAGTCAGAGTGATGTACACTTCTGCCTCACTTCCTTGAGAGGAAATTTCTGAGACTAGTCCTTGATTTGTCTCCCTCTCTGATGGTAAGTATGCAGTGTCCAGGAACACATGAACCTGAATCATTGTCTACTTGACTATGCAGAGCTGCCTTGTAACACCCACACTAGACCATATTGGACCAGTGTGCAAGAGAGAAGTAAATTTTTGTTTTGTGTGAATTATTATTATTTTTTTAAACTAGAGCACTTTTTATGACATATCTTCTCTAATCCAGATAGCATAAATTTTGGTCCAAAGATTTGATAGGATAATTGGACTACCAGCAGGACACAACTACTCATATGGATATGTATTTTGGTGCATCTAGCAAAGTGAACCCACCTATGAAAACAAATGGCAGATACATGTGTTCTTTGGAACAGTGACATATTCTTTTGACTCCAATTGATAAGATTGTTGTAAACTATCTGAAACTCTTAACTTGACCCACTCCACATTGTTATCGAGAATTCCAGGAAGAGAGTAGGGAGAACAATGGAAACCTCCAGGGAGTGTACCAATCATTAAACTGAGATTTTGGGTTTGCAGAGCCCAGACATAGCTATGGGGGAATGCCAGTGAAGAGCATTAAAGAAACATTAGTCTGACTTATAATAAGAATTTCCATCCAAATCCATCTACCAAATCAAGTGAATCTGCAGTAAATATAAAACCACATGCAGTAGTCTCTCTCCAGGGAAATCCGGCGTATTCCCACCAGACAGGCTTGTTCTGCACAGCCGCCCTTTTGCAGGAAGGATGACAACTTGTCTGTCTTTGCCTGCTGGGATCAGATCAGGATGTCAGCTATGCTACCAGTCAGGTCTCCTCTTCACACTAACTCAGGTGACAGTTTGCCATGAGGAAACATCCTCTCAGCCAGACCATCCAAGAATAGGACACTAAGAATAAGTTCAGACAACAGAAATAAGATAGGAAATTTCTCAAAACAAGTATTATAGGAGAATTTTAAAACTCAAAATTCCAAAAAGCATATAATGTCAAGGTTCTTTAGTAACAAGATATCCTTAGTAAAAGTAGTAATTTATCTGGGAATAACTTGTGTTCTTTTTACTTAGTGTCTCAGACTGTAAAGAATCAACTTCAGTGCAGGAGACCCAGGTTCAATCCCTGGGTTGGGAAGATCCCCTGGAGAAGGGAATGACAGCTCACTCCAGTATTCTTGCCTAGAGAGTTCATGGACAGGAGAACTTGGTGGTCTACCATCGATGGGGTCACAAAGAGTTGGACATAACTGAGCAACTAGTACTGCTTTCATACCTAGTCAGAGATAGTGAGCCAGAAATTGAGCTAACTTAACTTCCTGAAGGCTTACAGGTTTGAATTTGTTTCACACCTTCAGTCAGAAATCTATTTTTGTCTAATATGTTAGTAAAAATAGTAGTAGTTATTATGATCTTTGGGAATTAATGTTATTGCAATGTGATGGATGACTCAATCAGTTCTTTACATTATTCATATCCACAGAATGGTTCTCCCCTGTGAGTATCCTGAGAATAATACATTTTAAGTTTTCTAAATTCAACATTTTAATAAAACATTGGTATTATCATATAGTGTTTGCCAATACCCAAAAGTCCTGTCCTTTTTTTTCAATATTTCAGTGAATAAAATTAAAAAACACTATGGACCCAGGTAAATAATTCATTTAGGAGGAAACCAGATTACAATGATATACTTCCAATAACACTGGTACAAATGTATTAGATGATGTTTCTATGTAGATTCTTAATTTGCTACAGAAAAGTACATATCCATATGAACTTGAACTAACATCACTACTCAGTTTTGGGTGTTTTTATTGTGTTTTGTTTTTCATAATCTTGGATGGGATGTTTGTCTTGTGCAAGAGCAAACATCACTCTCCTTTAAGTAGTATAAATAGAAAATCATCCATCATATATATTTTTCCATAAGTAATGTTACAAGGCAAAACCAGCTTTGCTAAGATATTGGATCCATTGGGTTCTGAGAATCTATCAGTGCACCGTTCCCCAAAACACTGAGTTGAGTTCTTATTGATTAAATGAGGATGTGAGCAAAAAGTTACAGCTCAGTCTGAAACACAGCACACCAAAGATTACATATTAGGAAAATAACATTTCATTCTGGAGAACTCTATCAGTATGTGATATTTTGTTTCTATATGTTAGCACTGTTACTAAACCAAATAAGAAACAAGATCAGACTTCTCCAAAACTGAAAAAAAAAAAAAAAACTTAAAAGGATGATTTGACGATCTATAAGGTTATAATATTTACATGCATTAATTTTATCCTTAATTGCATATCTTCTCCTTATCCGTCACTTGATAATGTGAAAGCATTCAGGATGTGTGAGCTTTGAGGACTAAACTGAAGGAGAAAAAAGAAAATAAATAAGTGCCAGCACATCAACAAGAAAAACGAACTCAAAATTGCCTGTATTTTTCCTCATTCAAGATTTTGAAGATGTAAATATGACTAAACATTTCTGCTCTTAAAGTTTCATTTTTAGTAAAGATAATTAAGGTAATTTTAAAAAGGCAATTCCATTCCATTCCCTTCCATGCAAGGTCTTTTCACTTCAAGAAAACTGAAATAAAATAATTAAGGCTGTAAAGCTCTCTTATAAATAGGTTAAAGGGAGTCTGGGCAGAGAATGGGAGCTATCAAACAAAAATGTCTCTGGACAGTGTTAAATAGGCAAGGAAGACGTTATTCAAGACTATTGCAATAGAGGAGAAAGAGTGAACTCAATGCCACCAATATAAGAGGCAGAAGGATTTTTAAGTGCTGGGTGAGCCAGTTGGAAACTACTGAAGGACATTAGTGGAAAAGTTGATCAATAGGATGGGTTTGACACATTGAGTTATTACTAAGTCTGCAAATGTTTTCCTCTATGATTAAGCCATCTGTGGTTTCTAACTGCTGCCCATTGAAGTTAGATTTCTACCCTCCTACAGACACTAGGAGCTAAGGCTCTATCTTTCTTGATGTTTATACTTCAAAGAAATAGCTACCAGGTTGTTCAGAAAGACATTCCTGGGTTATAAAATTGATACGAGCCTGGAAGATTTATATACACTTTAAAGGGGGGTCAGGAAAGAATTTGCAATTACAACTTTTTAAAAGTAAATGCTCTAAGAAAAAGGAGGTAAAGGCCTAGACTTAGCAAGAACCCTGTCTAAAGTTTGTGTGTGCATGCTAAGCTGCTTCAGTTGTGTCCAACTCTTTGAGACCCTATGGATTGTAGCCCACCAGGCTCCTCTGTCCATGGGATTCTCCAGGCAAGGCTACTGGCGTGGGTTGCCATGTCCTCCTCGAAGGGATCTCCCCAACCCAGGGATTGAACCCCTGTCTCTTATATCGCCGGCATTGGCAGCAGGTTCTTTCCCTCTAGCGCCACCTGGGAAGCCCAAAATTTAGTTTAGTTAAGCTAAAGGAAGCCTTAATCCTGTCTTGGCTGGAACTGATCAATATCACCCGTAAACTTAAATTTCTATTACCTCAGAGGGAGTTATTAAAGATTTTTTACTATATACATAACTACCAATAGTGAGATTTTATATTTGTTTATCATGTAAACCAAAGTTCAACCAATACGCTTTACATTTATTTCTGACAAAATCCAATAAATTGATATTATCATCTCCATTTTACAAAGGAAGAAATTGAGAATGATTTGGAAACATCGCAAAACTACAGAGATAATAAGTGGAAGAATCAAAATTTTAACCCAGATCTAATTATATGTTTTCTGTCTTCACTATACCAGGCTGTTTCTCAAAGGGAAAAAAAAAAAAAAAAAAAAAACAATCCTTGGGTTCATCTAGAAAACAAAGAAAAATAATACTCATGGTATGGTAAAATCAATATTTTCCAACTATTCTGAGGAGAATTTAGAGTTGTTACAGAAATAATAGATCTGTTTTAGAGCTCAGTTTCTCAGCCACGGTAGTATTGATATTTTGGTTAGATAATTCTTAGTTATGGGAGCTGTCCTGTCCTGGGCACTGTAATATGTTTAGCAGGATCACTAACTTCCCCCAACCAGATGCCTATAGCACTCCCAAGTTGTGACAACCAGCATATATCATTGACAGTATCAAATGCATGGGGCAAAATAGCCCCTGTTGGGAATCACTGGCTTAGAGGAATGTTCTTATAAAATATTTTTAGCAGTGGAACTCTTTGAACAAAGAAATATTTTATGGAATACATGTAACTCTATGGCTGATTCATATCAACGTATGACAAAACCCACTGAAAAATTTAAAAAAAAAAATTAGCAACTAGAAAAAAAAAAAAGAAATATTTTATGGAACACTGATTTTTTAATTGAATAAAATGAGGGGGGTTCCCTAGGAGATAGAGCTCTATCAACATGACTTTGTCCTTCCCTCCCTTCACCAACTTCCTGAGATGTTTACATCAATCCTAGAATTTCAATATGACTGTGTAGAAATGGCTGTTCAAATAGAATTTACATCTTTCTCTTGAGGCATTGCCAACATGGTTGATCTACAAAACATTCTATGTACTCTCCATCTCATTAAACATAGATGTGCCATTTGTACTTTTGGCAAGGTAGATAAGTACAGCTATTACCAGGTTTTTTTGTTTTTGTTTTTAAAACCTCATTCAGACCAGCAAAATGATTCCAACTGTTCAGGTAAATGACTGTTATATGCACTTGGGTGAACTGAGCAACTCATTTGCCACAGAGCTATCTCCAATAGTGATGCTCCCAGCTTGCAGTTGATCTGGTTCAGATTTCATTGACAGTAAAATGGATCCTTGGTTTAGCTGGTCCCAATCTTGGTCTGAAGGTTATGAGCATTCTAAAGGGAACATTTCTTTGTGGTTATTGTACTATAATGACTTTTGTTTCAATTGAAATATTCTATCACTCTAACTTTTACAATTGGGAAAAATTTATAGTGTAGGTTAGTCCCGATGGAGAGTATGTTTTCCATTTCACCAGACCTTCAGGTATATCTAAATTAAATTTCATACTTGCTGGCTAAAGTCCAAAAGGTCAAAAATATTTGGTATTTGACCAATTTTTTCCAAAGTTTATTCACATTACTAGACCCAGGTTAAATGTCCATGCTATAAAAATAAATTATTTAAATGTACTTTGTACAGACCAGAGAGTGAGTACTGTGAGAACACAGATCATCTCTGTGAATTTTGAGCATTACTTTGGTAGCATGTGAGATGAATGCAATTGTGCATAGCTTAAACATTCTTTGACATTGTCTTTCTTTGGGAATGGAATGAAAACTGACCTTTCCCAGTCCTGTGGCCATTGCTGAGTTTTCCAAATTTGCTGACATATTGAGTACATCACTTTCACAGCATCATCTTTTAGGATTTGAAACAGCTCAACTGGAATTCCATCACTTCCGCTGACTTTGCTCATAGTGATGCTTCCTTAGGCCCACTTGACTTCACATTCCAGGATGTCTGGCTCTAGGTGAATGATCACACCTTCATGACTATCTGGGTCATGAAGATCCTTTTTGTATAGTTCTTCTGTGTATTCTTGCCACCTCTTCTTAATATCTTCTGCTTCTGTTAGGTCCATACCAATTTTGTCCTTTATTGTGCCCATCTTTGCATGAAAAGTTCCCTTTGTATCTCTAATTTTCTTGAAGAGATCTTCAGTCTTTCTCATTCTATTGTTTTCCTCTATTTCTTTGCAATACTTTTAGTCATGAGCAATTCAGAGTGAATAAATACATTAGTTTTGTTTTTATTTTTCATTTATCAAATATATGATATCATGGAATAGAGTTTAAAAACAGATTAATGGTTTTGGTAATACAGCACATTTTTAAAGTTCTACAGAATTCCTAAACAATAGTTTTGAATAAAATTTAAAATTCTAGAAACTTCTCTTCTAAATTCAGAACAATTAAAGACTTTCACCTACTTTTACCTTTTTAAATAAAAAAGTAATGCCAATTCTTAAAGCAAATATTCACAAATTTGAGCCACCTTGAGAATTCCTAAGTATTATCATCATTATTGTTGTTGTGTTCTTATTAACCTAGAAAGGAAAGACAGTGAAAGAAATAGGATGGTATTCATCTGAATTTAGGACTGCAAAGCATAAAATGTAAATAAGCTTTTTGATAAATTTGATATAATTTTCTGTAGTTACTTTTTTTTAGAGATTTATTGCTGAGTTGTTGGTATTGTTTCTATTTGTTTAAATGCATGCTGCAAACTGTCAGTGAAACATTTCCCTCTCATAACTTAGTAGAATCAGCCACTGATTTTATTCATAATAGTAAAGCAGAGTTTTGTGAGATCAATTTAGATACACAATCAAGTCAAAATTTCCATTTTATGTATTAACCTCTGCATTTTTCAACTGTTAAAGAACACTTAGAGTATAATCATGATTCTCATACAATTATAAAAGCAACCTATGTCAAACGGTTTATTTAACTCATTACTTAAGGAATGAACCAATAAAATGTTACAACTGGATCAAAGAAAAATTCAAAGTACCATAATATACTAGCAGATAAGAATGCTCAAATGAATGTAAAATAGATGGAAAATTTATATACTACTTGGTAGGGGAAGGAGAGGTGTTCATTATAATTCCATTAAACAAAATATATGTGTATGTCTATCAATAAGAATTGCTTGCATTCACATCAGTTATTTGCAACTTGCAAAGTTGTAAATTAGTTCAAAGATAAGGAAAGGCATATAGATTTGTAAAATCAGATAACTTGGATTCGTATTCTTAAGACAACACTGAATTTTCCATAGAAGAAAACGGGTAGTGATTTTGGTCTGTTCCAAACTGTTTCACAATTTTCCCCTATTTTTTTTTCTCCTTTTCCTGGACTAACATGATGATAAGTGAAATGAATGCTCTCCTTCACTTTTTTTTATGAATGAAGTAGTTGGGTTAAGCAATTAAATGTCTTGTCAGCAACTGACATGAAAAGGTTAGAACAGAATAAGGAAAACTATTTTTTAATCTGGAACCACTAAAAGAATTTATGATTTTGTCAATGACTGTTTCCCATTTCTTACTTACCCACAAGACAGATACATACTTCTCATTTTTAAAATTCTAGTTGACAACCACTGACCTAAGTGTGTAGCTAAGTTTAAGAACCATTGGTCTAAGTCATTTGTGGTACCCAAGTTCTTCCCTTTACTGTATAATTTTGCATCTACAGGTGACCACATGATCCATTTCTGGTCAATGAGATATAAAGTCAATTCTTTTAAGAGAATGATTCTGGGAAAGCTTTACTTTTCTCACTGAGGATACCAGACATGGTTGGCATTGTTCCTTAGTCTCTTTTTTCTGCCTTAAATGCAAGCATAATGGCTGAAGCTGTTGTAGCCACATTGCTACTGTGATGAGACAAGCAGAAGGATTAAAACTGACAATCTAAGCATAGCAAAGCAGAAAAATAGAAAGAATCAGGGGCCCTGATCGCATTGTTCAGTAGCTAAATCAATGTCAGAAACAACTGATAGCACCGAGAGTGTTCCTTTAAGCAGACATCTCTTTAAGTCACATTTATTCTCTTTAAGCCACTGTTGCCAGCAGCTGAGAGCATTTCTAGTTGGTATGTGTAATTTTCCACAATATGTAGCTTTTTGTACTAATTCCTGTGTGATAAAATCAAAATCTACGATCTGTAATTGCCACTGATAGCATTCTTGCAATTTGATCTCTTTCCTCTCCCTCCCTTCACACACACAATAAGAGATTGTATTTATAAATCATGCTATAGATGCTATCTTACAACTTATGTTTTTAACCTTATTTGTAACATTTTCCTTATATGCTAAACTCTAAAACAATTAGCAATTCCTAGTATCCCATTATATAGATGAATTTTAAAGAGATTAGTCAAACTCCAATGGGATCTTTGTCTCCAATTTTGTTTATCATTATTTTTGTGAAGTTTGATCATGACAATTTATGGTTATTTTTCTTAGAATAAAGCTTTTGAAGTATAATTACTAGAAGAAAGAATAGTTATGATTTTGAATTGGTATCTGTTATCAAATTTTATTACAAAAAATTAAGAATGGTTATAAGAGAATTCCATATTCTCTTTATCCTTACTGATGGTAATATTATTTCCTTAACATTTTGTAGTTGAACTATTATTCTGTTATCTACTTTTTAAAATCCTACTGTTGCAGGAAGGGGGACCCCTTCCAGGACCCAAAACTGGGCTCTTGTCTAACACTCAGAAATGAATTGTCTGAGGAGACACATGTGCTGACAAAGCAGGAGATTTTCTGGGGAAAGGGCGCCCGTCGGAGAGCAGTAGGGTAGGGGAACCCAGGAGAACAGCTCTGCCACATGGCTTGCAGGTTTTATGGTGATGGGATTAGTTTCCAGTTTGCCTTTAGCTAATCATTCTGACTCAGAGTCCTTCCTGGTGGTGCCTTGTTCAGCCAAGATGGATGCCAGAGAGAAGGATTCTGGGAGGTGGTCGGACACGTGGTGTCTCCTTTTGACCTTTCCTGAACTCCCCTGGTTGGTGGTGGCTTATTAGTTCCGTGTTCCTTGCCAGGACCTCCTGTCCTGAAACAACTCATGCAAATGGTTACTGTGGTGCCCGGCCAGGGTGGGTGGTTTTAGTCAGTGTGCTTCCCCTAACAATAACACAACAAAATCCCTACTTATTTATTGAAATTCATTAAAAATGCGTTAATTCGGATACAATTTACATGTTTACAACATTTAATCTTAATGAAATTTGGGAACACTTATCTATCTATATATAAAAGCATTGTTTTCTCAGTTGTCTATTTTTAAGAAATGGTCTAAGTTTGCCTTCTTATTGCCAGTGGAGTTACTTACTAATTCTCCTCTCAGATTATAAGAGCGAGGACTGATAATGTAAATTCAAAATAACCCTGTCACCTGATAGCATTTGCAGGCACAAATAATCTCAACAGAATAACTCCACCTCTCATTCTCCTCCATGATTGGTCATTCCTTTTTCATCTCTGTGATAAACTGTTATGGTTAAAAATATTTTTAAATCAGTTTGTTTGAGGTCTACTAAAATGTCTGTAGTCCTCGAGATAAATCCAAAATCTAATCTCTGTAGGGGAAGGATAACATATTACAACATAAGTTCTGTTTTAAGAACTGTAAGTGTGCACCCTAACACCCGAGGCTGAATTGGAAAAGCTTGTTAACTTGCTTTCTATTTCAAACAGCTACAAGTTTTCAGAAGCTTGCCTATCTTAGGGCTCAATCCTGTGTACTCCTCCCACGTGCTGAGTAGTGTTCTTTTTATTGAGGAGTCTTCTAAGCATTATTGATGGAAGTGCCCTCTCAAAGTTAACGCTCATGAATATTTAGCATGGCTGGCATTGTAATGTAAATTGGCTCTTCTGTCCGCCTCTTCATTGACTTACCAGGACTCATTTAAAGGCTTTCCTTTAAGTACATAATTCTTTATTAGAGTAATAATAGGGCATTTGTAGTGATCTCTCTCTGTAATACAAGTGTTTTTTGTTTGTTTTTCCTGACTGGATTTAAAACCAAAGCTAAGAGGTTTTGTTTCTTGGTTTAGTTATCGTTTTTGGTTTTTCTCAAGTAATAGTCACTGAAGAATTCTGAGCAATGGATTTGAGTAAGTCAACAACATATGGTAAAAATATGGAAAATGGGTTATCTGCAGCAGTGAAAATTTAAGGGAGGAGTGGGCAGTAATCTTCAAGACAAAGGATAATCAGTTGGATGAACTACCTTGGGCTGCAGATAATAAATGATATTTTAATTGTCACAATAGTTTATATCCAAAGTTTACACTAAATCAAACTGATCTAATTGTTGTTAAAAGTGGACATAATTGGACTTTACCCAACAGTGTTTCTATAATTCTGGGCCAATTTTATAACTCTTTAGTCATCTGTTTTAGATCCCAAGCAGATATTGCATAGCATGTGTGTGCTAAGTCATGTCTGATTCTTTGAGACTCCATGGACTGTAGCCCACCAGTCTCCTCAGACCATGGGATTCTCCAGGCAGGAATATTGGAGTGGGTTGCCATTTCCTCCTCCAGGGGATCTTCCCAACTTAGGGGTCAAACCCATGTCTCCTGTATCTCCTACACTGGCAGGCAGATTCTTCACCACTGAGCCACCAGGGAAGCCCCAAGTAGATATTGCCACCTTTTTATTCACTATTTTGAAAGTTATGAAAAACTAAAATATTAATTCCAAGAATATGAAAATTTTAAATTGTGAAACAACTATGCATATTCAAATTTGATGTTTCTATATTTTGAAAACTTCTGTAACTTGATTTTTTAACCTAAAAAGGACCCATTTTGAATGGATCCAAATGGATCCATTTGAATACTGCTGCCAACTAAAAATCAGCACTTGCCATCAGCCTTTACACAGATTAAGTCACTAGCCACTGCAGTGGCCGACCTTCAATACACCCTGAAAGGAGTTCAAGTGATCAGGAAAGAGGCACTCTGTGCTCTGGGAAAAACTGACAGAATAGGCCTTCAAGATAGTTAGATATTTTCAGGAGAAGATTTTATGAGCCCAAATTCTTACATTTTCTCATATCTAGGAAAGCACTAAAATCATTTAATGGAGACATCTGCTCCTCGTGAGTCACAGCAAGCCTCTGCTGAAGTGTTTGCTTGACTGCATGTGCCCCCTTAACTAAAATCATATATAATACTGAGCTTCCCCCCTACATCTTTGGAGCTGTTTCTTGAAGTTATCTGAGATGCTATCTCCCAGTTATACTCCTTTATTTTGCTCCAGATAAAACTTAACTCACAACTCTCATGCTGCACTTTCATGATGAGAAACCATCAAGGAAAGTCAGAAAATGTCATGAGGAAGGAAATATTTTAGCTGGGATTTAAGTAAATAGAAATTTCCTAGGCAAAGAAAAGGAGAAATATTAATAGTAGTTCAGATAGAGGAAACAGCATGACCAAAATTATATTTTGGAAGAGAATGTGTTGTTTAGATCAGCGGTTCCCAATATTTTGGCACCAGGGACTGGTTTCATAGTAAACAGTTTTCTCACAGACCCTGCAGTGGGTGGGGGACATGGTTCAGGCAGTAATGTGGGTGATGGCAAGTGGCAGATGAAACTTTTCTCACTTTCCTACCACTCACCTCCTACTTTGCAGCCCAGTTCCTCCCAGGCCATGGACTGGGAGCAGTCACCAGCCCAAGGGTTGGGGACCCTTCATTTAGATAACATTAACTATTTCATTTGAGCATTCTTTGGCACTGCCTTTTTTGGGGGATTGGAATGAAAACTGACCTTTTCTAGTCCTGTGGCCACTGCTGAGTTTTCCAAATTTGCTGGCATATTGAGTGCAGCATTTTTCACAGCATCATCTTTCAGGATTTGAAATAGCTCAATGGGAATTCCATCACCTCCACTAGCTTTGTTCATAGTGATGCTTTCTAAGGCCCACTTGATTTCATATTCCAGGATATCTGGCTCTAGGTGAGTTATCACAACATCATGATTATCTGGGTCATGAAGATCTCTTTTGTACAGTTCTTCTGTGTATTCTTGCCACCTCTTCTTAATATCTTCTGCTCCTGTTAGGTGTATACCATCTCTGTCCTTTATCAAACCTATCTTTGCATGAAATGTTCCCTTGGTATCTCTAATTTTCTTGAAGGATCTCTAGTCTTTCGCATTCTGTTGCTTTCCTCTATTTCTTTGCACTGATCACTGAGGAAGGCTTTCTTATCTCTCCTTGCTATTCTTTAGTCAAGGCTATGGTTTTTCCAGTGGTCATGTATGGATGTGAGAGTTGGACTGTGAAGAAAGCTGAGTGCTGAAAAATTGATGCTTTTCAACTGTGGTGTTGGAGAAGACTCTTGAGAGTCCCTTGGACTGCAAGGAGATCCAACCAGTCCATCCTAAAGGAGATCAGTCCTGGGTGTTCATTGGAAGGACTGATGTTGAAGCTGAAACTCCAATACTTTTGGCCGCCTCATGAGAAGAGTTGACTCATTGGAGAAGACCTGATGTTGGAAGGGATTGGGGGCAGGAGGAGAAGGGGACGACAGAGGATGAGTGACTGGATGGCATCACCAACTCAATGGATGTGAGTTTGAGTAAACTCCACATGTTGGTGATGGACAGGGAGGCCTGGTGTGCTGCAATTCATGGGGTCACAAAGAGTCGGACACGACTGAGTGACTGAACTGAACTGAACTGAAATATTTCATTTATGGGGAGAAAATAAAGTAAAGATGGGCTGTGGGAAAGATAGGGAAGAAGATGAGACTGACCAGCAGATACCTTGAAAGGCAAGAGAGGTCTGGAGTCCTGCACTACGTGAGCATAGGCAGAAGTGGTGGATGGAGAATGTGAATGAACATGCCAGAAGATCAAAAAGCAGGAGCAGCTGCGTGAAGACTGTAAGGTGAACTAGGTTCTGAAACACAGCACTGGGCCATCAAATAGTTTTTGTTTACTATTAAAGTAGAAGCCAAGCCCATGTTGTTAAAATGCAGTTTCCTGTGTATGTTTACTTGGAAAGATGATACGACTATGGGAATTCACCACATTTATTGTTTTTCTTGTGTCCAAGGTATGATATTATACAAAGTTGTTATGATAAAGTATTCACCCACAAGAAGCTTATAATCTAGCAGGAAAAATAATCATGCACTTCAATTATTATACACAGCTGTAGCAGCCTCATAGCTCAGCAGGGAAGGGAAGTGAACCAACTGAGGGTCTGGTGGGTGCAAGGCGGTGGGCCAAATGTTTGGCATGGAGTTTCCACAGCAAGTGAAGTGGAGATTATTGTCCTATTTAGAAATGAAAAACATGCTTTAAAAGGCTATAAAACTTCCCAGAACTCACAGTTACTAAGTATCAGAGCCAAATGAGCTGAAGTCTACTTGATACCAAAGCCTGTCTTTCTCCCATAATGTGAGCTGCCTCAAATCAAGTAGAATGTAAATATTTGCAATAAAAAGAAGAAATCTAATTTTTCTTATGTTTTTTCTTGTTTAGTTTGCTGAATATTGTGAGGATATTTCTGGAAGGAAGAGAACTCCAGGTTCAGAGATTTGTATAAAGGGTAACTGGCTGCCTGCGCAAACCCTCAGCTGGTGGCTTTTGTCTTGATCAGCACTGTGGTCCTCGCTCATCAGACCTGACTGGAGAAAACTGATCCACTCTTAGCACACTCAAGAGACATCTATGTAAGGGCCAAAATGCCAAGTTTAAAACCTAAGGTTGACTATTAATCAGATGAGATATTCACTTCTGATGCAGATACATTATTTTCTCACCAAAAAAATTACAGGGAAATCAAGCAGAAAGCTTTTTGTTGACAAAAAAGGAGATGGATGAATTTAACGGCTAATATAAAAATAAACTGCATTCATTTATTAGAGAATTATTGAACAAGTTGATATGAAGTACTATATTTAAACACCGTTCCTGATCTTGAAGAACAGCATGGAATCAAAAGATGAAAAGTGAAAGTCACTGACCTCTGACACTCTTGGTCGGCTGGGAGAGAGGGCCAAGAAACAGATGGCTTTAAAACAAGTAGCAAAGGTTGCAAAGGCAGGTATTCATGCATTTGATACAAATGGAGAGACCCTTAGTCAAGATGAGGGTCAGGTGAGGGAAGTTACAGAGGCAACCTAGAGTAAGCAACACCTGAGTGAAATCATAAATAATGAGCAGAAGTTCCCTGAAAGAGACAGAATACAGGAGACACTTTCGGAATTAACTGCTCAGGCGAAGACCAGAAACAAAAAACAGCTTGGAATTTGCAAACTGTAAGTAGCTAAGTTTTTGAAGCACAGTCTAAGTCCTGGGTGCAGTGAGATGAGTCTGGGGCATGACACAAAGAACATACTGCACTCATGTTCATATTGTGGGTTATTTGTGGAATAAAAGTAGAATTGAGTCTGTTTATGTAAGCAGTTGGTTTTGCCAGTTTTTGCCTTGGGTTCTTTGTCATGGTATGATATATATGAACATTGGTCATTCAGATTTTATATTTCTTTAGTTAATTTTTTAATATTTATTTCTCACAATGTTTCTATTTCAACTAAGTTTTTATATTTGTTGATAAAATGTTAATAGCCTTTTTTTTATTCATTAAAATTACAATGTACATAATGTTGATAGTTATGATTTTTTTTTTTTTTTTTTTTTTTTTGCTTTTTGCTCTGAAATTTCATTACACTATGTCTAGATGTGGGTGGTTTTCAAATTTATTCCTCTTTGTTAAATGGAATATGAATCTTGGTTTTAAAAACAGTTCCAGGAACTTTATCAGTCATTACCTTTTTTCATTCTAAAACTCAGGTGTCTGGTAGACATCTTTCCTGCATCCTCTGTGTTTCATTCTTTTTTTTTTTTTTCGTCTTGTTTTTCTACACTGACTTCTGGATAGGTTTAATTTTCCAGTTTCCTAACATTTTATTCTTCTATCTCTTGTATAAAATGTTCGTTGAGTTTCAATTTCAATTATAATTTTTACTACTATATGTTGGCTCCTTTTCACAAGTATTTTGGCCGTATCATATATTCATTCTTATTTTTCAGGCCCCTGTCTTATTTCTTGAAGCATATTAATCCTATTAATTTTAAATTCTGTGATAAATCTAACATCTGTGCCTTTAAGTTTGGCTTATTATGGCTGTGGTTTCTGCTGGTTTTGTTCATGTTATTTCATATTCATTATGATTTTTGTGGTTATTGACTGTATGTAGATTCCTGGCAGATTTATTGTTTGGGATCTTTTGACATCTGTGTTAAAAGTTGGTATTCAACAATGTATTTTTGCTACTTTTGTTAAGTACCTCAGTATTACCTTCGTGGATCAGCTTGAACTAAATTCTAGGGTTAAAAGTTTTTGCTGCCTACTGTAATGAGGACCAGCTGTGGTATGCATTTTTCAGCGGAGGTTTCTTTCTTCTCAGTCTAGTGCCAAGATTTGAGGTGGGTGTTTTCCATTCTCCCCCCTTGAGAAGGGCCATAGATTTATTTCTGGCCATCATTACACTTATGGATGTCCTGGGGTACCAGTTAACTGTGGGGGTTTTCTGTTAGACTCTCCATTTTAGTAGATTCCTAAACTCTTTTTCCCTGCCACCTTACTGCCTCCACTTATAGAACATAAAAGCTAAAAATCAACAGGAGTTGGCAAAGACTCTAAATCAAAAGTCAGCTTCAGTGCTCTGTTTACCTCTTTGGGCCCTGTTTTTACTAAGATTTTGGACTTAGGAGAGTCTTTTTATTCTTGGAGATGAACAAATGCACTTTGAAAGATGCTTTAAAATACTGTATCCAAGACATTTAAGTTCTCAGCGGGAGCATTGTCAGAGTGCCTAACCCAGTATATTGTCATCAGTGGAATCCCATGCCTTTTTAACTATGGTAGCTGATGGAAATTTTTGAGTTGGTGCTGTCAGAGTTCCCATTTTCTTAAATGCATCAACATACAATTAAAATATTGTTCATTAGAGTTTAACAGCTGCCTCCTTCTCCTTTCCTGTAGTTGATGAATATTGTGACATCAAGCTGAGACTAGAAATAAGTAAGAGAAGGCAGCACTCTTCTGATAAGAAGTAGAAAAGCTGGCTTCTATTGAAAGTAGGGAAGAAATAAACTCTGCCATGGAATAATTGCTCATTGAGTACTCATATCAAAAGCATTGAAATAAGCTAAAAATATTAACCTTCAGGTATTTTAATATTACTTTTCTTCTAGATAAAGAAGTTCCTTGTGGTTGGCTTTAAGGAATAATCAAAAAACCTAAGTCAGCCCTTTTCTGGGGACCTGTCATCCATTTAGACACTGTGCATATAATATGATTTAGGAATGAGGGAGCAGAAGGCAGAAAGGTGGAGATTTCTTACATGGATGAACCAGTATGCCACAATCTCCTACTGGAAAATTAAAGTTATTCAGTTTGGCCATTTGACCCTGTGGGATTCCATAGAAACAATTCAAAGCATATTACTGCTGACATATAGGTCCAGGAAAACTAACAGGAAACACAAACAAAAAAAGACCTGTACCTCTTTAGAATTACAGATTAAATATGTATGAAATATCCACCACCTTAGCTTTACCACCTTCTCAAATCTAACTCAGGGGATATTTGAAAAATATAGATTTGACAAGTGAAACATAAATCACCTGTTTAGTTTCCTGGTAGCTGAATATATTTTTGTTGTTAACTAGAGAGATGGCAAAAGAGAAAATCAGCTATTTAAGTACCCTGTGAGTAGCATGCTCAAGAAAAGGAGGAAACAAAATACATGGTCGTTTTCATATTGTTCCCTAGTGCAACTAGAAGGGAATGGTGCTATTTCTTGAGTCTGATGTAAATGCTGGATTTCGAGATTGCTAGATTGTGTACCAGTATTTCAGAATATTAAAAGTTTTTCTGAAGTGTTCTCAAAGACATTAAAGAAAATAACTTCAGTATGCTCAAAATCTGTGTTTCAGATGGGTGAGCTGGGGGTAAAGAAAGAGATACAGTGTATTTGGGGAATTAAAGGTGTAATCATCACAGAATTTTTTAATATTATTACATGAAACTTTTAAATGTATTCTATTTTTTCTGCTTAAAACAGCAAATATTTGGATCAGTTATGTAGTTAGTAGCTAATAAAAGGAAATGTCATTGAATTACAGTTCCCTGTAGAACATAATATATTTGTGGACAGCAATCACAGGAAATAATAGAATAGTCACCTATTATAAGGTGATTTCATCTCTAAGAAAATCCAGTTACATGAATGGCATTTTAGTAGTCTATACTTTCTTTGATTGGAGGATTTTAAACTTAGTTTTTACTAAGATATTAAAGACTACTTATAGAAAGTATTATGCTCAAATTAAACACTGGATCTACTTTCAGAAGAAAACTTTTTTTTACCTGGTTTCTTTGCTCACACAAAGGTTAATAAAATCTAGTTAATCAGGGCATAGCTTTTATGGTTGACAAATAACACTTCGAAGTGAAATTTCAAGAGATCAGAAGAATTAGAAGTCTAGAAACCTGGTTTTTAGTTGTAGTTCTGGAAGTAACTAGTGCAATCTTCCAATTTTCAAAGATTCTCTGTACCTTAGCTTCTTGATCTATGAACTGAGAAGGCTGCATCAAAGGTCTATTCTAGTCTAATAAAGATTAAGAAGCTAACCAGAATGATTTAACTGCAGAAGACAGAAATACAACTAAATGTAGTTATAACTGTAAAGGGAACGAATTTACTGGTTATCTTGGTGAGAGGTAGACCAGTTTCAGGAGTGGTTGGGTCTAAGGACTTGATGAGGACATCAACAGTCAAATTTCCTGTGTCCTACTTCTGCCTTATAAATGTTTTCTTTGCTGCATTTTAAGACCAATTATTTACATGAAGTAATTACAAATTTCCTGATTTATTTATGCTCCATTTAACAATACCAGACAAAGAAAACATCTTTCTCATAGTTCTAACAAGATCCCATTACTGATGCTGGCTTGTCTGACCTGGGTCACTTGTCCAATCCTATACTGTGGTTGAGGGAATAGACTTCTCCAATTCCTCAGGCATGGGCTATATTTCTATTCCTAAATTGAGGGGAGGGAATGCCCTTCCTCCCCAAACCAAATGAACAGTATTATGTGGCTCCCACAAAAGAGAATTGAGGTTCTCCTACCTGAAATGGAAAAGAGAAAAGGGTATACCAAGAAAACAAAACTGGCATATCCTCAGCACAGATCTTCTTTTTGATGAAAAAATCAGTCATATTCATTTCTTTATATTTTCTTGACATTAAAAATATATTTTACTGTTTCTATAGCTTAAAAGGAATTATCTTAAATAACAGGTATAGAAATTTTTTAAATCAGCATTTTAAACTTTCAATCTATAATTTATTCAAAGATAATTATCAGCCTAAACTAAAAGAAATTTATCCATCAAATGCCATGTGGAAATTTAACTGAATCTTGTGTTTAAAAAAAAAAAATGCTATAAAATCACTTTTGGAATAATAGGAGAAATTTTAATATGGGCTCTATGTTAGGGATTTAGTGATTTTGCTTTGATAATAGCATTATATAGTTATATGGGAACATACCCTATTCTTAGAATATCCATGCTGAAGCATTTTGTGGGCAGGTGGGTGGAATCTGCAATACTTGAGATAGTTCATCAAAATAAACACACACAACACACATGAGTGTGTATATGTATGCATGTCTGTGTCTATATCTGTCAAATGAAGAGGTATAAAGCAAAGCAAAAAAAAAAAAAAAAATCCTAACTGCTATTGCATTTTTCTAAGCAACCAACTTGGAACTGATTGTATAGTATTTTTCAGTTTCCATAGTAAATAATGTACTTTGGGGACACTGTTATGAATCATATCACTCCAGTCCATATCCCTTTCCATTCCTCCCTTCTTTCATATTCCCCCGACCAGAGGAAAATAAATGGTGATCAGAGATTACTGTTTGTATGTAAAGATCCTCTCTTGTCAGTTCTTACCCATTTCTTAACCATGCCAGTTACTGTTAATAAGTAGCTGGTTATTTGTAGCTTCTGTTTCTCTTTTCTCGACCCAATGAATGTTGATAGTTTCTCACCCCTACAATCAGTGCAATTTGGAAAGATACTCCTTGCCCATCTGTTACAGTAATATTTATAATTTTTGAGCATTTACTACATGATAATGTAATGTTAGATGATACAATGTTTTTAAAAACACTATTATTTGGTTTGAGCAGATGGTGAATGACAGCCTGGGGTGCTGCAGCCCATGAGGTTGCAAAGAATCGGACATGATTTAGTGACTGAACTATTCAGACAAAACTTAACTGAATCCCTACTTGAGTCAAACCACAACCACGTATCTCTTGCCTGAATTACTACTCTAGACTCTATCTCTGACTTTGTTCCTCTGTAAAGGATCTTCTCCAAGGCAGCTGGCCAGCCATTCCCTAGGTCAGAGACAGAAATTTTTGTCTGTAGTTGCATAATCCTCAGCATTGATCAATGCCTGTCATACCAGTGGTGATAAATAATTATCAAGTGAGTGAATAAATACCATTTATCTTCCCAAAACATTTTAATGGCTTACCTTTGTCATTAAAATAGTATGCAAATCAAACCTTAATTCACAAGGTCTTCCCTACCTACCTTCACATTAGCCTTTCCCCCCAATTATGCCAGGTGTATGCTGCCTCATGTTTGTTTGTTATTCCCTCTGCCTGAAATCTTCTACCTCCAAATCTTCTGTTTTTAGTTTATTTATTTTTATTTGGAAAATAATTGCTTTACAATATTGTGTTGGAATCCAAATCTTTCTCTCTCTTTTATGCACATCTCAAGGCAAATGTCACTTCTTTGGGTTTTCTTGATGGCCACCCAATCTTACCTAATTCCTCTAGCCAGAAAGTGTTGATCACATCACTTCCATTTATTTTATTCATAGCCCTGAACATAATTTATATTATTTTTTTCCACTTATTAGTTTATTTTCTGTCATTCACTGCTAGAATGCAGCCTCCACATGTCTAAGGACTTTACTAGATAAAGATTTAACACACAATTTCTAGCTCTTAGGGCAGTTCTGTTACATAGTAGGTCTGCAATGAATGCACCTTTTTTTTTTTAAATAAATGAAGAAATCAGGAAAATAAAGCTTAAAGAGATTAATATTGAACCCAAATATTTATGTTCATTCCTGTATTTGTGAACTTCTAAATATGAGTATATTCATTTTATATATGAATTGACTCTTGTGTTCCAACCAAAGTAAAAGTTAAGCATACTTTTCTGAGTATTTTCTTTGAGTCTCTTCATTGGATATGCTAAACCCTCTGTTGTAGATTCAGGTAGAACAACTGTGAAGAAAAATATTCTTCGTTTTTTATATTGAACTACCACTTTTTAAGAATTTTCTCTGAACTTTCAGGGTGATTGTCTATACCATCTCCTGCTTTTTCTTGGAAACAATGAGAAACCAGAAATTGGAATTAAGAAAATTCATTCTAGAGTTTTAATTGTAATGGATAATTCTTAGCAAAGCTATTCTTAGAAATGGACTAAGCAGGTCCCTGCTTCCCTGGTGCTTCAGTGGTAAAGAATCCGCCTGCCAATGCAGGAGACCCAGGGTTCCATCCCTGGGTTGGAAAGAGCCCCTGCAGGAGGAAATGGCAACCCACTCCAGTATTCTGGGAAACTCCACGGACAGAGGAGCCTGGCGAGCTGTAAGACATGGGGTCACAAAAGAGTCAGACATGACTTGATGATTAAACCACAGAGCAGGTGCCCCCTCACTCCCAATGTCAGGTTACGTTTGTTTGAGTCACTTTTTCTTTCTGTTAATTCAGATATGAAATTACATCAGTGTACCTTTAAATAAAAAGCAGTACAGTTTTTCTCACACAAATAAAGTAGAATATGTTTATCTGATAAGTTATATAACTTTAGAAATCCTGACTTTGTAGCATTTAAAGTACTTTCACCTACCTTATCTTACATTAATTTGAAAACAGTCCAGGGAGCTAGGTATGTCTTGAAACATTCCTCTTTAACAGATGGGAACACTGAGGCGTGGCAGATGGTCAGGAGCTCATCCGCACAACTGGCAGCAAGTTAGAAAATTCACAGCTGGGAATTAAGTCTCTTGGTTTTCTCTCCAGGACTGTTCAAGTGAGATAAGATAACAGATATTGGTATCAATAGGTGAATGCTACTAGAAAAATGTCACACCAAATGAAAATATTTTTTAAAGTAAAAGAATAAAAAGAATCAGACTTTTAGAACATTTATAGCATCAATATTTTGAATGGGATACAGAGAAATTAATTGTCATTGTCTTTAAGCACCTAAAATGAACAATGAAAATGGCCATATTAGGTGTTTGAAAAAAAGCCATTAAGGCAGAATGCTTATCAGATTAAAGGCTTATATTAAATCTCATTTTCAACACAAAAAACTGTACCTTTTTGAACATCAGCTAAAATATCTTTATTTCTTGCTTTGCTGAAATCATAATTTAGACATACATGACAGTTGAATTTGAATAGAAGCAAATTTTACTCAGTTTGACTCTTCCTAAAAATGATTTATATGATGAAACTTGTGAGTTTAGCTAGCTAATTATCTAAACAATGTTTCCTTTATAATGTTAAATGTTCCAATGAAGATAACAGGTGATTTTATTATAAGTTGGAGTCCCATTAGGAAACAAGTGGCACACGCAAATTAAAATTATTCAAAAGGGGTTTATTTTCAAGGGTTTGAGGAGGATATAGGATGGCTTCTTCTGACCTCCTTTTTGAGCTCTTTGTTGGTTAACCCAAACCTGAAGCAACATCAGACTCTGAGGGCAACGGGCAGGAGAGAGAAGGGCAGAAATAGATCTGGAGGTGCAAGTTGGAAGTATCTGCCAGAGTGATACTAGTGATGAAGATTATACTAATAAGACAGCTAGCACTTATTGTTTGATATATGTCCATTTTTGCACTTAGTATTCATTGACTCATTTAATTCTCCCAAATAGCCTATGAAGTTAGTAGTCTGTCCCTGTCACATGTGAAGAAACTGAACTCCTCACTTTCTGGTGAATTTCTTCAAGGTGTGTTCATGATTATCTTCCTCCTCACGGCCAGAGTCCGTGAGAAAAAAGGAAAGCAGATGTCAAACACTGGCATGGAGAATGGGCCACAGACTCTTGTTTTGATTATTTTCCTTGGAAAAATAAAAAAAAGCAACACTGATATATTTATGGTTAGGTATTCATTTTTTTATTAAAAATGCATAATAAAACACAGATTTTCTAGTTAACTAGATAAAACAAGAATCTTCTGATAGAAAAACTTGCCAATGTTGTCTCAGTGCACATAATTAAGAAGGTAAACCAATTATGATGAGTCTCCCAGCACACTTAATTTCCTAATTGGCTTCAGAAAGAAGCAAATTCAGGAGACAGAACTGTTTGCTGTCCAGTGGCACAGTCATGTCCAACTCTGCGACCCCATGGACTGCAGCACACCAGGCTTCCCTGTCCTGTGTCCCAGAGTTTGCTCAGACTGATGTCCACTGACTCAGGGATGCCATCCAACTGTTTCATCCTCTGCTACCCCCTTCTCCTCCTGTCCTCAGTCTTTCCCGGAATCAGCATCTTCTCCAGTGCGTTGACCCTTGGCATCAGGTGGCCAAAGTATCGGAGCTTCAGCATCAGTCCTTCCAATGAATATTCAGTATTGATTTCCTTTAGGATTGACTGGTTTGATCTCCTTGCTGTCCAAGAGACTCTCAAGAGTCTTCTCCAACACTACAGTTCAAAAACATCAGTTCTTTGGTACTCAGCTTTCTTTATGGTCCAACTCTCACATCCATACATGACTACTGGAAAATCCATAGCTTTGACTATATGGCCTTTTGTTGGCAAAGTGATGTCTCTGCTTTTTAATATGCTGTCTAGGTTGGCCATAGCTTTTCTTCCAAGGAGCAAGCATCTTTTAATTTCCTGGGTGCAGTCACCATCCACAGTTTATTTTGGAGCCCAAGAAAATAAAGTCTGTCACTGTTTCCATTTTTCCCCCCATCTATTTGCCATGAAGTAATGGAACTGGATGCCATTACCTTTGTTTTCTGAATGTTGAGTTTTAAGCCAGCCTTTAGTCTCTCCTCTTTCACCTTCATCACAAGGCTCTTTAGTTCCTCTTCTCTTTCTGCCATTAAAGTGGTATCATCTGCATATCTGAGGTTATTGATACTTCTCCTGGCAATCTTGATTCCAGCTTGTGTTTCATCCAGCCCAGTATTCTACATGATGTACTCTGCATAGAAATTAAATAAGCAGGGTGACAGTACTGCTGTCACACACAGGGTGACAGAAAGCAGCCTTGATGTACTGCTTTCCCAATTTGGAACCAGTTGTTGTTCCATGTCCAGTTCTGTTTCTTCTTGAATTGCATACAGGTTTCTCAAGAGGCAGGTAAGGTGGTCTGGTATTCCCATCTCTTGAAGAATTTTCCAGTTTGTTATGATCCACACAGTCAAAGGTTTTAGTGTAATCAATGAAGCAAAAGTAGATTATTTTTCTGGAATTCCCTTGCTTTATCTATGATCCAACAGATGTTGACAATTTGATCTCTGGTTCCTCTTTTCTAAATACAGCTTGTAATTCTGGAAGTTCTCTGTTCGCATAGTGTTGAAGCCTAGCTTGAAAGATTTTGAGCATTACCTTGTTAGCATGTAAGATGAATGCAACTGTGCAGTAGTTTGAACATTTTTTGACATTGCCCTTCTTTGGGATTGGAATGAAAACTGACTTTTTCCAGTCCTGTGGCCACTGCTGAGTTTTCCAATTTGCTGGCTTATTGAGTGCAGCACTTTAACATCATCTTTAAGGATTTGAAATAGCTCAGCTGGGATTCCATCACCTCCACTAGCTTTGTTCATAGTGATGCTTCCTAAGGTCTACTTGACCTCGCACTCTAGGATGTCTGGCTCTAGGTGAGTGGTCACATCATCATGGATAAAACTGTTAGGTGCATATTTTCACTGTCTTCTTTGCTTTCACTATTCAACAGGCTTTCCCTGGTTTGTAAATGACTGGTATAACTTGTGTGAACATTTTCTAAGTGAAAGTTGAAATATGAGCTTCAATTTGAAACTCATTTGGAAAGTTAGGAAAGATCCAAATGAGATAGCACAGAAACATTTGTGAGGCACTCTCCCAGGACCATGAGTTAATAAACCCTCAAAATGGATATTGTGCCAGGGTGTGCTCTCAAAGTCTACTGGATCTTGTACCTAGGTGTTCTCGCAAAATCTGTGTCCCTGCCTCTTTGCCTTGACCTTTGACCTCTTGACCTTTCTTCTGTATTTACACAAGAGGAACAGAGTACAATGAACATATTGGTAGTTTGCATAGATTGGTATGTAAACTGTTAGTGGATTTTCCTTTTTTTTTTGTATCCCACCATATTCTACTAGGATACATAAAACTTGTGCCAAAAATAGTCCCATAGGGCACAAGACTGAATGATTGAGAAAGAAGAGAGGTAAGACAAAAATACTGAGACAGCACAAAATCGCTTCTTAGGCCTTATTATAAGTCTCTTTAGAGTTTCCATGAGTTACTCATAATATGTGTAGAAGTACTATATTTGACCAGAAAATATGGCCAATGTGGACAGACCCAAGTCCCTCAAGCTGAAGATCAAAGACTGTGAAGATTCATGACTCAATCACATCAACTTCTGCTGTACCCAGGCCAGTCAAACTCTTGCCTCTGTTTGACTTTACGTCCTCTCTATAAAACAGACATAGAAGCCATAAAAAAACAGGATGTTTTAGGAGGTTGATTAAATAATTTATAAAAAGTACTTCTAAATCCCCATAGATCCTTTATACTAATTCATTTTGGGGATTTTTCTATAGTATATTTTACCAGCTTAAAATTTACAGGGGATATCACCACATAAATATTTGTTCTAGTTTAGTGCTTGATAGGTGGAATGGTGTTTCTTGCATGCTATTTTATTGATAGAACATTTTAGCTGTACTCCATGGAGAAATACAGACCATGAAAGAATTGATTGCTTTGCTCGAATTATGCTTCAGGGATCTGCACCGCTGTATGGACCTCTTATATATTACCAGATAACACAGCAAACTCTCCCTCCTCTTAAAAAAATTCAGACACTATGAATAAATAGAATATATATATATATAATTTTCAAATCTTGTTTTCCCCACTTTTCAGATTTAAAGGACCTGGTATTAACTCTGCTCTGAATTCTTTAAAAGCATAATGTTGACCATGTTGTCCTAAACTCTCCCTATAGGAGGTGTTGGCATCCTCTATAGGATATACTCAGTCTTCCATGTATCCCAGTGAATCTGTTTGGATTAAAATCAAATCAAAACAACTCACTGAGTGGTAAACAGATGACTGATATTCGGCTTTCCTTGCTGGCTGCAGTGGGGGCCCATGAAGCATCACCTGCTGGATGGGCTTTCTTCCTGGCGTTGTTTTCCTTCACAGTTCAGCTTCCGAGCCTGTGATTATGGATCAAAACTTGAAAAAAGTCTGTGATTTGCTCAGAAAAAGATTGCATGAAGTGCATCAGTGCTTTCCCGGCTGAAAACATCTGTTAGGAGACACAAATTTAGCTTCTTATTGTTGGTTTCCTGTGTACCAGACAGAGTTTATTATTTAACTGATGACTGGGAGAAACGGGCTCGTGCAACAATCTGGCCACAAACTGAAGAAGGATTTTACATTTGTTATTTAAATTACCTTGAGAGGAAAGGATTTGGGAATGAAGTATTGACCTTTAATCCTTGTTGGCTAAGAAATCAGCTCCAAGAGTATTATCAAAAGTGAATATATTCATACATGTATATTAATATGTGTGTATATATTATATATGCTTAAATTGTAAGCTTTAGGAAGCCACTTTGCTTTCTTAAGAAAAGGAAAAGAAGATTTTAAGATATGAGGTAACTTGAATTTAGCTAAGATAAAAGAGGGAATTGCTTTTTAGGAATTTTATGAGAGATTGTACTGAAATAAAATTTAAATTGCAGCTAATTAATACCCCAGCACACCAGAATAGACACCAGTGAATGCCATCCCACATAATATATCAGTTACTAAGGGAGCATTCCTAAAGACTTGTTTCCTCACTGAAATGTTTGAAGAAGCAGGAATGGAGAATAGATTCTCATCATCCTCCATACAACTGCAATATATACGAATGTCCTTGAATTTATCATTTTATTATATTCCGTAGAAGTTGTACTTCCGACTTTGTGATCCTATGTCTACAGATTGTTTACTGTTTTCTGCTCTTCCAGTCAGTTGAGTTGGTTTGGTGAGATGGTTCTCAAATATGACTGCTCATTAGATCACCTGGGAAGAACTTTTAGTATATACTTGTTCCTGGGTCCCAATCTAGACAAAATGAGTCAGAATTTCTCAGATTATAAGAAATCTGAATGAGTGTCTGTCAATTGTAAACTTAGGTGACTTATTCTGACTTCATCAACTGGACCATGAAATTAATAGACAAATGTTCTCTTAAGTCCCATCAAGGGACACAAAGCCATTGTTATCTTCTTAAAAACTTCTTAAAAACTCAGATAAGTCAGGACTTGACATCTCAGTATCTCATTTAACCTTGACCACAACTTTTTGAGGACTGCATTATCTGTTTTAGAGATGATGACAGAGGGTCGGTCAGTGAGCTTAAGAACATTTCCCTAGGACATAGCACTTAACACATGGTAGAAAACGTATTTAAATCCAGGTGGATTTAAAAGGAATTACAGTCAAATTCTTAGCTTCTTCATCAGTGGTTTTCATTCCTTGATTCAACCTGTTTTTATAACATATTTTGACCTCTTTATACTATCTATATCTCAGAAAAGTAAAACCCTATAATTATAATGAACTAAAAGATAAAAGGAAAGTAATTTAACTAAAAACAATAAACACTGCTTTATTTATTGGATGTCTAAAAGCATATGTGATCACATTAGAAGATGTAATAAAGTCATCAGCTGCTTGTACCTAATTTAACTTTAGCATCACTGAATGCCACAGCTTCACATGAGCTTTGACACAGATGTGCTGTGTAGGCAGCTTGTGTACTTTTGAGCAACTTGTAGTCAAGGACACAAGTTTTTCCAAGGGTATAACTTTTGATCTGCTTAATGAACAAAACAGCATAAATTTCCTCTTGATTAATAATGTAGTTGCAATACTGGAAAATTCAGTGTATAAATACCTCATAACTCAGCTGGTAAAGAATCTACCTGCAGTGTGGGAGACCTGGCTTCAATCCCTGGGTTGGGAACATCCGCTGGAGAAGGTGTAGGCTACCCACTCCAGTATTCTAGCCTGGAGAAATTCATGGACTATATAGTCCATGGGGTCACAAACAGTTGGACACGACTGAATGACTTTCACTTATTTACTTACCTACGAAAGGTCTTTTCTGTCTACATAAAATGGAGTTGGATTCTGAGCTCTGATCATTATAAACAGATTTTTCGCTTCTTTGGCTGTTTGGAAATTCAAAAGCCATACAGAATGCTTTATTATTCATCATGTGGGACTCTCTGAAGAATTTCAGAAAGATAAAAATCTCTAGTTTTTGCCCACCAAATACCAAATATAAGGTTGGTAGAACTCTCCAACCTTCTTTCTCCCAAAATCTTGTAATAACTGAAAACTCCTCCAGTTCACCAAAAACACTACTGGGGTGGGAGTGGGGGGTAGCAGGGCCATTGTTGAGACTTACTCCAATGCACCAAATCAGCTGAAGAGCACCTAAAGTTAATCTTATGTATGCTGTGTGAGTCTTGTGGTTTTCTCTTTGGGGTATAGAGCACATTGGTTAACTGAGTAACTGACTAGAAACCCAGGTCTACTATTACATGCTTAGCCAAGGAACATCTTCTCTGAAGCCTTCTTTATTTACAGTATGTTTCTTTTGGAGATTAATGACATAGATGCAAAAGGTGAGGCAATGGGAAAAAATGTGGTACTGATCTCCTTCTGTTACTTTCATGATGGGGACAAAGTGACACATTAAGATGCTGTAGAAGAGAAAATCTATTTCTCTATCTAAGATGTTCTTGTGACACTTCAAAGATTCATAACAGGAATCTGTCATCGACTATACACTGGCCCACAATGAAGCTAAGAATAGCTTTTGCTCCAGGCATTCTTTTCCTTTAAGCCACAACACAAAGAGAGAATGATGGGTGTTTCACTTCAATCACTTAGATTTTGGTCAGAATTTGTTTCCTAAAACCTTAGCCACCAACTTGGTCCAGTTTGAATAAAAACTCTGAAAACTGAACCAGCTGGCATTCATCCTTGTCATCTTTTTTTCACTACTATGCACCATTTATTTTTTATTATGACCAGATATATTTAATATTAAGATATTTACTTTTCACTCTCAAAATTTCTAGCATACTTATGATTTAGGATTTATCAAGGAAACATTCTTGTTTTATATTATTTTACAATGTTATAGTTTCAGGTCTATAGCAAAGTGATTCAGTTTATATGCATATATAAATACACATACATGTGTGTATATAAATACACATACACACATATGGACTTCCTAGGTGGCTCAGTGGTAAAGAATCTGCCTGCCAATGCAGGAACCTCAGGAGACCCAAGTTCGATCCCTCGATTGGGAAGATCCCCTGGAGGAGGAAATGCCAACCCATTCCAATATTCTTGCTGGGATAATCCCATGGACAGAGGAGCCTGGCAGGCTAGAGTCCATGGAATCTCAAAGATCAGACATGACTGAGCATGTGTACACATACACTTACTTGTATGTATATTCTTTTTTCAAATTCTTTTCCTATATAGGTTATCACAGAGTATTGAGTATAGTTACTTGTGCTATACAGTAGGTTCTTAATTGAATATCTATTTTATATAGAGTAGTGTGTATCTGTAAATCTCAACCTCCTAATTTATCCCTCTCTACTACCTTTCCTCTTTGGTAATTATAAGTTTATTTTCTATGTCTATGAGTCTGTTTATATTTTGTAAATAAGTTCATTAATATCTCTTTTTGTTTGCACACCTAGGTGACATATATTTGTCTCTGTCTGACTTCACTTAGTATGATAATCTCTAGGTCCATCCATGTTCTACAAATGGCATTATTTCATTCTTTTCTATGGCTAATTAATATTCCATTGTATATAACACATCTTCTTTATCCATTCATCTGCTGATGGATACTTAGTTTGCTTCTATGCCTTGACTATTGTAAATTGGTGCTGCAATGAATATTGGGGTACATGGATCCTTTCAACTGATGGTTTCTTTCAAATATGTGCCCAGGAGTGGGATTATAGGGTCATATAGTAGCTCTATTTTAAGATTTTTTTAAGAAACTCCATACTATTCTTCATAGTGGCTGTACCAATTTACATTCCCACTAACAGTGTAGGAGGGTTCCCTTTCACCACTCAAATGGATACTTGAAATTTCCAGAAAAGGAACATTCAAGGCATATTCTTTTACATTGTTCATGGTTATGTGTTGGTTTGATCTTGCTTTGGGTATTCCAGCTATCTATTTGAGTGAGGAAAGGCACTATCAACTTTATTAACTCTCAGGAGAAAATCAATGATAACACTTAGAAAGTCTACATGCCTTAAAATAAGTCTACAATAAACTTAAGATTATTTCCTGGTTGATTAAAGTGCTTGATGCGGATTCAGTATTTAAAGGATAGGATAAGAGAAAATTTTCTCTACCCAGGGAAAATGTTGAAATAAATGTTTTCTATTCAAACATCATCTCTCTTCATACCAATGACAGGTAATTTTCAAAGGTGGAAAATTATTCTTTCTCTCTCTTTTCCAATCTAATATCCCTTTGAAAAACAGCTTTTGGTTTGGAAAATGGACATTTTACTCCAGTAGAAATAATACTTGCCAATTGATGCAAGCAGTTTAACTCAGGTTGGGTTGAATTTGGAAGAAGTTTACCTTTGCAGTGATAAAGGCTTGATTTTTCTCTCGTAAGTTTTAGTTTTCTCTCATAGCTTTTTATTTGCAATTGAGAAAAAAGTTGGATTGAGAACAAAATAAGAAATACCTCACTCCTTTATTCAAACATGAATTGTATTCTGTACTGTGTCAAATATATTCAAAATTTTCTTTTTCTCATAATTCTCTAAGAAATACCAAATAAGAAAGATTAATAAACTAAAGTGATAGTAAACTCTTAGCAGCTAGCAGCTAACTCCCTCATGTATAAGTGAACAAGAGACAGACTTCTCAATGATAACAATGAAAATGAGTTGAGAAGGCTAAAACAGATGAGTTATTTTAGAATTAAGCCTTTACCCACTGTAGGGTTTTTTTTATATATCAGATCCTTGGGTACACCTGCCTTTAAGAGACAGCTGTCCCTTGAGAGTAGGGTGGAGTTAGTGGTGCTTCTAATGAACAGAATAAAGCAAAATTTATGATATGTGGATATAGCAGCAAAACAAAAAACAAAAAACACAGTAACAAAGTGGCTTCTATCTAGTACTCTTTTATCTTGGGTCACTTTCTAGGGGGAAGTCAGCTGCCTTATTATGAGAACATTCAAGCAGCCATATGCAGAAGCCCACGTAGTCAGAAACTGAGGCCTCTTGTCAACAGTCATATGGGTGAGGCCATCTTGGGAGCAGATCCTTTGGTCTCAGTCAAACCTTCAGGTGATGCCTACTTCAGTAGGGACCCTGACTCTGAACTCCTGGACTAGGCCCCTCCTGAATTCCTGACTCATGGAAACAATTAGGCAGCAAATGTTTGTTGTGTAAGCCATTAATTTTAGAGTAATTTGCACATGGCAGTAGATAACTAAAATAACAATATGTCTTTGATACTCATTTATATTTAGAGCATTGCCCATTTTGTCACATTTCAAATCCAAGAATACACTAGCTTCTCAACATATCAACTAAAACGTGTAGAGAATTAAGGCTACTAGTAGACTTAGTTTTCGCAGATCTGGAATGACTTTTCAATTTATATAGTACTCTTAGCATGTATTCTTTGAGGTTGATTAATAGACTTTGGTAACTGGTTTATAGACATAGGGCTTCCCTGGTGGCTCAGCTGGTAAAGAATCCACCTGCAATGTGGCAGACCTGGGTTCAATACCAGGGTTGGGAAGATTCCCTAGAGAAGGTAACGGCTATCCACTCCAGGATTCTGGCCTGGAGAATTCCATGGACTGTATAGCCCATGGGGTTGCAAAGAGTTGAACACAACTGAGTGACGCTCACTTTCACTTTACAGAAATAACTCTATCTTTTTTCTTATGAGCTAATAAAAATTGAAATGGTAAGGCTGTAAGTGGTAGTGGTAGTGAACTCCATGGATAAGTGCAGGACCTCTCAAGTCTGGTTATTTGGGTTCTAATTCTGGCTTCACTACTTTCCAGCTGTGGGACTTTGGGCAAATCACTGGTGTCTCTGTGCCTCAGATTCTTCGTGTGCAAAACAGGCATAACAATAGTACCTTCTTCTTAAGAGTTTCCAAATGTTTAAGCTGGTTGGTTTAATATCTCAAAATCAATGTAATTTACCACATTGATGAATGAAGGAGACAATCACAATTCATTTTAATACACATGAAAAAAGCATTTGATAAATGTCACATCAATTTCACAATTTTTAAAGACCCTCAAACTCAGAATAGAAGCAAACATATTTCATTTGTAAGAGGTTATCTATAAAACATTTAAAAATCTTATATTTAATCCTGAAATGTTGCAAATTTTCCCTTTTGAATTTAGAAAATTAAAATATTTAGCGTATTACTTTGTGTATCTAGAAGAATGGAATTAAATTTCATATTGGTTGGTTCTGAAACAACTTGTCCTTAATTCACTTATGAACACTGTTAATTTATCTGAGAGTGTTTATTTCTTTACCTGTGTGGTAGCACCAAAGGAAAAAGAAACACAGTGATGAAAACACAGGGTGATGAAACACAGTGACTTCAACAACTGTTCAGAAGTGGTGTACATTGCTTCTCATATTTTAAAGACCAAAGTAAGAACCAAGCATGTCATCATTGGGGCAAAGAAGTATAATCACCCCAGAAGTAGAGGCACAAAATATTGAGGATAATTATAAAATCCATTGCACAGATCTGTATATCATGCCATTTGTAAACAAGGCAGAGAATATTACCTAAATGCTAATCCCTTAATGCTAAAACTACACAGGAATGGGGGCCTTGTTAGTGAATGTGGTGACTGAAATGAGATTCTACTGGGTCTTTATCTTGTCACTGTCTTGCAGAATTTCATCTGTTAATCAAGAACTTTTCTTTGCTATTTTAGCTCTTGGTATCCAAGATTTCTCAATCTGGGAAATTATGTGTGCCTATGGGATAAACTACACTAAAATAATGCTATATATTTGTATAATCCTTTACAGTTTACTAGGATACTTTCATGTTATTTCATTCTAAAAAGCAATGGACTAGAGTTAGGCATTTTAATTGCCTGTTACTCAATTATGTTTCCCAATAGAGAAATAAAATTGAAAATAGGGGCAGTCTTGTACTCATTTCCCCATCCTCAGAGTCTAACACAATGTCTGACAAAAGGAGGGCTCATTTATTGAGTGAAATGGTGTTCAATTACTTGTTCAAGATCCTGGTGCTGACAATTTTGGAATCAAGGATTGAATACAGGCCTTCTGGACCCAACAGCAGTGTTTGCTCTTCTACACCCCTGCTCACCCAATAATACTTTCCTATATAAGGGCAGAGAAACTAGACAAGCAGAGAATAATTAATTAATTTGTATTTTATTGGAAACTGACCAACATTTCCACTTTTAGCACACTGGCAGGTAGACAGATAAGAAGATGGAGCATGGGTCAGTAGGAATACAACTGCTGAGAAGTCCCTGCCCATAAAATACCATCAACGTGCCCATCTGTTTCGTTTAGAGATACACATTTTTCAAAATTAGCATATTTACACCAATTTAAGTGAAGACAATATGTTCAGAAAGATATTAGAAAGTGCTGCGGAAGGCTGGTGAGCAGCCTGAGGTCTAAGAGAGCATGTCAGTAGCATTTCCTTATGTTCGAAGAACCGTGAAGTTGGTAGTTGTTGGTTGTTGTCTGGTTGCTAAGTCATGTCTGATTCTTTTGCAACCCCATGAATTGCAGCCCACCAGGCTCCTCTGTCCAAGAGATTTCCCAGGCAAAAACACTGGATTGGGTAGCCATTTCCTCCCCTAGGGGATCTTCCCAATCCAGAGATTAAATTCGCATTTCCTGCCACTGTCAGTTGCTTTTTATTGTAAGTAAATGGATATTAGAATTGGCGTGATGTCCCCAAGTCAGGCTGATATTCTACATTCAGAAGAGTATAATCACCACTAAGAAGAATAAAACATTTTCTCAATGGCCCTCTGTACAATGTTTCAAATTTCCTGATTTCAATTTCTTCATCTTTATTTTCTGCATTATCTTCCATGTTACCCTGTCATTCAATAACTATTTTTCCAATCTGAATATGGACATCTAGGCAGTCTGGGTGATAGAACTACAAATAGTATGTCTTTCTTTACCTTTCTGAAATTAACAATAGATAATATAGGAAATCATACAAAGGAATTCCATACCATGAACAAACCAGAAATCATTAAATTAGCGCCTGTTTTGGATCAGCCTATTATGGGAAGCACAAGGAATTGAATCCATAATCTTTGCTGGAAAATTACTACAGAAAAATAAAATGGCAGATATATGAAAAAATTGAACTCAAAGCAAAATTAAATAAAAATACATGATACTGTAGAATACATAATCTTATTACTTATGTAATCAATATTCTATATTAAGGGTACATTGAATAGTCTTTGTATTGTAAAATCATAAGCTTATTGATAAGTAATTCATGCAAATTTTAAATACTGTATTTTAGAAGAGATATAACTATGAACTGCAATAAATAGAAAATTCCGTGAATAAGGAGAAATTTGAGATATCCCTTGATATGAAGAATTAGTACAGTCTTGAGGGAATACAAAGTGAAAGAATGATCTAGTATTCATCAGGTAAATTCCAAAGCAGATTAAAATTTTAATTCTATTTTAGAAGGCAAAAAAGGATAACATTTGGAGGAAAATTAAGAAATCCATAAGTTAGGACTCATGTCAAAGAACAAGGGACAGAAAGCAATGTGTTGGCCCATGCCACTTCAAAGTGTTCTTGAGAAAGAATTGAGATGAAAGCTTTTCATCCTAGACTAGAGATCACCACTGTAAAAACTGGGTGTAAGGCAAATACTGACAAGCAATATACAAGAAGGCTACACAGGGCAACTCCTTTCAGATTCTCCAGTGTTCGTCCTCTTCAACGTTCTGGCTTTAAGACTCACAAGAGAAATTTCCTACTCTTTTCAAGCAGCAGTCATCTGCCTTAATTGGATATTATACTGGGTAAGTTCAGAAAAATGCTGAATGTGTTGGTAACAGATGTCTCTATTGTACTATTCCTGCATTAACTCTAATAGTTGTGTCTTTAAAAGGAAACATGACGGACGTTGCAAATGTAAGTCTAGCTGAAGCATAGCTGTACTGGTGCTGTCCATATACACTGCTGACCTCTTTTCCAATTGCTGCCAAAGTTCTTTGTTTTTTAAATTTTCTCAGACTGCATGAATTCCCATATATCCCACTATTTCTGTTTTGTTTTGCAGTGCAGTTCCTCATAAGTAAAGGTGTATACTTAGTTTCCATCTGCCTCTTCAAGAGCATATTCTTCATGAAATAATCTATTTGAAACAGAACCTTTATCTTTCTCCCTAATACTGCTCAGCTCAGATAACCAACATCTTGCAGCCCAGTGTGACGTCAGAGGACCCATCCTCTTAATAGTTTGGATGTGTAGAAGCCTCAAAACTACAGTGGGCATTTTTCATCCATAATATTTGCTCTACCTTCCTCTAGTCAGTAGATGATACAAAAATGACACATTTATGAATGTAAAAGTCAGATGCTACAGAAAACATCCACTTAATGTGAGTCACTAATTTTCCTTTTACTATAACAGAACAGATCAACAGTCAAGTGACTCACTAGAAAAGAGGAACATTTTTCTACTGTTCATCTCTCCTCTAATAGAGTTATCTATGGCCTGAAAACACAGGAGGTCGATTAGCACAGAAAAGTCACACAAGTGCCTTAACTCATTTCTCACTGAAAATGAAAGAATGGGGTCTTATTGGGGAAAAAGGGTCTGGAATACATCTACTGACCTAGAAACAGCTTAATTTAGATATATTTACTGAGGAAACAGAGGGAAGTGATTGCACCTATTGATCCTCTCTCTCCATTCACTGTGCTTGATATAGAGAAGAAAAGTAAAGATTCTTTTCCTTAAGGAATTCAAGTTTAAGAAAGAATAAACACACATATGAATAATAAGGTGTAATAAAGTAGATATGCAATCAGCAGTAAGTGACACTTAGAATAGCACTGAGAATCTCAGTAAGGAGCTACATGGCAGTGTTATCATTAGAACTCTTCAATATAATGTTGTGTTGGCCAGGGGAAATGATTAAATTTGCTTGGTTAGGTTAAGGAAGGTATCCTATCAGTTACTATTGGGTTAACTACTCATAATCCTATGAAATAAGTAAAAATAACTTTGGTTTTTATAATGGAAGAAATGGAGATGGAGTAGTTAATTAGTGTTCCTCATATCACATGGCTATCAGGTGGTATAGTTCAAGTTTGGCTTTAGAATTGCCTCATGCCCAAGACAATCTTCTTCTCAGTTTACTGCCTCTTTCCCTTTTGCTACCATCTTGACCATGCAGAGGTTGTAAACACATATGTTGTTCATATTCTATCCTTAAGGAGTATATAAACCTGTTTAAAAGACCTCTCTCCTAAAAGCAAAAACCACAACAAACAGCATGTAACAGAAAATTCCATTGGTCAAGAGAGACAAATTTAGCAGACTCAAACAAGATCTTTCTTAGTTTCTTGAAGATGTGTATAGTTAGAGTCAATCTCTACATCCCTTCTAGTAGCACTTTTAGACAGATTTTGGGCTTCAGTAAATATAAAATATGACTTCAAAAGAAAGAAGTATGACTAGTGCCACATCTCTTTTGGGTATGGAAGTATTCCAAAAGAAAAATAGACTAGTATGACTTGTAGAATCTTAGATGATTAATTCAATAATGGATGTTCTGTTGCAGTTTTGGAGAGGGATATTTTTTAAAATGTTTTTAAAAACTATGTATTTAATTGTGCTTTAAATGTTATGTATTGATAAAGCCACATGACCTAGATACCATACAGTTTTAGCAATAATTTGTATTTTCTGTCATTTTGAGAGCATTTATCTGTGTATCTTTAATAAAGACTGGTTTACTTCTGTGAAGATTAAATAAAATGAGCATAATGAGTTCTGAATATTTTTCCAGGGAGCAGGTATTAATTACTGCCAGAAAATTAAGAACCCACAGGGAATGTCTGTGGACAAGACAACAGTAAATGATTATTTCACTCTTCAGCTACCTAAATCTGTTTGAAATACTTTGTTAACATCTTTCTATCAGAAATGTTGATGATTAACTAGTTCAATAGTCAATATTTAATACATAATTATAGATTACACACTAGATCATAATGCACTTTGCTCTTGAGACCAGTGGAGAATGTGAAAAATAAAAAGAGAGAGAGTAATATATAAAGTTCCTGACCTAAAGGAAACTACAATCAGTCAATAGCAATGAAAATTAGAAGTTGGTTGATTCGTTCAAAGATTAAGTGCATGCTGGGCACGGGACTAGGCCTTAGCAATACATTGGCACATGAGATAGAGAAAATGCTTTCTCACATGGAGATTACATTCTCTTAGGAGACTCAAGCCACAGGTTCCTAAATAAACTGAATCGTGGTTGACAAGAAGCACTACAAAGAAAAGAAAACAGGTCAGAGAAAGTCTCTCAGCAGTGGTGATCCTTGTGCCAGTCATGCAAGTATCTGAGGCCAGTGTGTTCTTGTAGAGACGAGCTGCAGGCACAACCCTCGGGAAGTAGGAGCACGCAGAGTTCAAAAGGTCCCCAGGTCAGGCCTGGGCTGCAGCTCAGCTGTCAGGGCCATGGCAAAGGATCGAGTTCACAGAGGTGGCCAGGCCCACTTCATAGAGGGCCCTAGGGACTCTGGGGAATGGTTTGAATTTTAATCCTGTTGCCATGGGAAGCTGGTCCAGGGTTTTTTCAGTGGGCTGCAAAATTATGCAAATGTTATAATTATATACATAATTATAATATACACATAACATGCTGTTGATCCAAAAGGCACAGTTTAGGAGCTATGATTGTTGAGAGGCTAGACAATTAGGTTTTTTTCCTCAAAAAATTAAGGATGACTTCATGGAGAAGTTTCTTTTTGAGCTGAGTTCTGAAGCATTCATGAAATTTTCATGAATATGTTCTGAAGTATTCATGAAACTATGCACCCAGGGAATGGCATGAACAAAGGTCTCAGGTGAGAAATCCTAAGATGTTGACAACTTACACATTCACAATACTGATATATTCACTTCCTAAGAAGGGAATGTACTTGCACTGAAATAATGACTATTCAAGATGAAATTGTAGGCACCAGAGCAGGCTGAAATGTTTAGGGGATGAGCGGTTGAGGGGATGAGAGTGGCGGACCCTCAGGCTAGAGTAATGGCAACTGTTTACCCTGACACCCCAGAAGCTGACCCTCTTGTGCTGTGACATCCTGCAAGACAACACGATGTAGTAAACGACATGACAAAGGTGTCATGCTCAGGAATCTGCTGAGGTCACAGGGAGAGGTCTATACATTCACCGAGTAGAAGCAGTTTTCACTTGTGAATATGAATAGGCTGCCCTCTGCAGCCTTTTATGTTTCCCTTAGTGATTATGCAACAGCACAGCCTGCATCTAGAAAGGGCATTCAAGTGCTTGATAAAAAGGACTGGAAGGACAGTTCTAGGCTTCTGATTATGCCAACAGCTCAGAAACAATTACAGCCAACTTTAGTAGCTCTGTCTCAAAGATGGTGTGATCCATGCCACTGTGCATCTGTGGGTGCTAAGTCGCTTCAGTCGTGTTCAACTCATTGTGACCCTATGGACTGTAGCCCACCAGGCTCCTCTGTCCATGGGATTCTGCAGGCAAGAATGCAAGTGGGTCACCATTTCCTACTACAGGGGGTCTTCCTGACCCAGGGAGTGAACCCACATCTTACATCTCCTTTGGCAAGCTGGTTCTTTACCACCAGGTTCCATGTCACTAATGCAGTTTAACATGCAGTCCTGGAATCATTTAGAAGTCTTCATTTTCATTTGGGCAATCTTCATTATGCTGCTTTTCTAACTTGAAAGACTCAGACAGACAAATGTGACTAGCAATTCATATCAACTGTTTAATCACACAAAGGCAGAGGTCAGCAAAATTTTTACATGAAGAACTAGATAGTAAATGTTTAAGTCTTTCTGGACCATGAAGCAAAAGCAAGGATGTTACAGAGACAGTTACAAAACCAGAGAGAGAACAAAAATCTCCAGTTTTTCATTGATGAATTTGTAATCCCAATTCCAACTAATGAGAAGTCTACTAATACAAGTCTGCCAATGAGATGAATGGAATTCTTCTTTGGGGAATAGGATTTCGCTTAGAGTTCAAGATTAGTGTTCTTCATCATCAAACCAAATACAAATATTCATCTATGAAAATAATTCTTGGCTCACAAACTGTACTAAAGCAAGCAATGGGGCTGATTTGGCCTAATAGATGTCATCTATGGACTGATGCCCTAAAGTATGTACACCTTAATTTGTAACACATACATTTTATCAAATTGATAATCAAAATATTGATAAATTATCTTCCTGTAACAGTCCTTTTCATAACATATATAATAGAGAAGTAACTAAGAGCCCATGCTTTAGAATTAGAACAATCCAGGTACAGTGCTTGGCCTCACCCTCTTCTATCTATATGACTTTGGAAATTAAAATCCCTCAGTTGCTTAAAATCCCTCAGTCTCTACTTTCTTATCTATAATATATTGATAATACTGGTATCCCTTCTGTTATGTTTGAGGGGAAATAAGATAGTATGGTGTGTAACACATATTGGGCAATAAACAATAGCTGTTAGTATTCTCATATGCTATATCCAATTACTCACTGGACGTATGTAATACATTGATTATTTTTTTCATCACAATTGTTATTCTTTATTGGGGAGAGGACCAAGCCCAGAGATCAAGGAACTTACACAATATCTGTGGTGATACTACAATGAAAACTCAGCTGTCTTATCTTACTGATTCATTTAGTAATTATTGAATGTGTTTGCATGTGGTAGGAAGAATCCTAAAATGACCCCCCTGAAACCTGTTTATGGCATATACATACTCTGTAATCTCTGCCTGGGGGAATTGGGTGGGTCCTGTGAGTGTCAGGGATAGTAACTAACCTGATTAGTTTACCTTACACTGAAAACATGATGGGATTGTCCATGATGGTTATGTCACATTCTATATGACTCCATGATAGCAGCCTGGAGGAGATTCTCTGGCTGGCCTTGAAATAAAACAGCCATGTTATAGAACAGACAAGTGGGTAGGACTTGAGGGAAACCTGCAGGAGCTGGGAACAGCCTCCCAACCAACAACCAGCAAGAAAATGAGGACTTTGGCCTCATGACTTCAAGAAAGTAAAATCTGACAACAACTTGAATGAACTTGGAAGAGTCATCCAAGCTTCAAATAACACATCCCAGTCAACATCTTGGCTTCAGTCTTATGAGACCTTGAGCAGAGAACCCAGCTATGCCATGCCAGGACTTCTGCCCATAAAGGTGTGTTTTATGAAATAGTTAAATTAGTGGTAATTTGCTATTGAGCAAAAATATCTAAAACACTCTATTAGGTAGTTCACTCAGTGATGACAATAAAAATGGTAAAGAAAAATAGACTTGATTCTTATCCTGTTGGATTTATGGTTTGGAGAACAAGATATAATAAAATAAAAAGAGGATGTCATGAGAGAAAGAAGGAAGCCATCGAGCCATCTGAGGGTTGGGTGACAGGGAAAGTTTTCTAGGGATAGGTTAAGAATGGAAAATTTAATAGACTTAACCAAGGAACTGGAGGGCTGGGGTGGGGGCAGGTAGAAGGAGTATTTCATCCTGAGAAGTAGATGCACAAAGGTTCTGGAGGAGGCAAGTGACAGCCCAGGGTAGCTAATGAATTCCAAGTCACTCACTGAGATATAGGGAGAGCTTGAGAGATGAGGCTGGGTAATCAGGTGCAAGTTCATGAGGGGCTTCCATAGAGTTTGGACTTTCTGTTGAGGGCAATGGGGAGCCAATGAAGGGTTCAGAGTTGAAGAGTAGCAGCTTCAGATTGGTCCTCTTCACATTCTTCATTTAACTGCAGATTAAATGATAAGAGACTTGCTGAGGAGCTATATACAGGTGACAGATTATAGTAGTTGGGATGAAGACCATGGCGGTTAAGGTGAAACAAAAGTGTTCAGGGCCTCCTACGCTTCCACAGCATGGATATTGGGTTGCTTTAGACTCTGACAAGATAGATATGATGGTTTACAAAGGCATAGCTAGAAATGTAAAAACTTACTCTCCCACTAAAACCTTTCTCAAAATAGGTTATATGACCAGAATGTCTAGACTGTGGGAACAGAAGATTCAATCAAGTGTTCTCATTATCTCCAAAGAAGGAAGAAAATATATATCTTTCAATTGGTTCCCAATGGTTATTGTTTTTTTCAGGCAAAATGCTTTCAGAAGAGTGGTCACCCACAGGTGTTTATTGGTCCTTCCCATGATTGAGAAATGAGAAAATGCTCTGACATTTTTAACCTTATTGCACCCCTCTGGCATTTTGATAAACAATTAGCCACTTCGCTTTTCTGGCAACAGCAGTTTCAAATACAGACCAAGCTCCCTAATGAGATTATAAGCTAGGATGGAAAAGAAAATGATCACCTGACAAATCAGAGTGAGGTAAATGTTGGTAAGATAAATGTTGTTGACCCCTTTATGTAGGGGCCACTGGACAGCAACTGGGAAGGTTCATTGAAAGAGAGTTGAAAATTAATCCTAACTTGCAGAATGGCATGGATGTCATCATGACACTGCTGTCAGTTAATAATTCTTTAAGTGTGCAGTAATTCATTTATGATAGCAAAGGGAATGTGAAAGATTACGATTTAGTTGATTGGTGAAAAATAATACTAAGGATTTTGTTATCCCATCATTGAGAGAGCTTTGGGGTGGTTACTATGAGTTTTGGTTCCGCTGAAGGCACGATGCAGTTATTCTTTATCCCCTAAATGGGATTTAGAGTGATTCTCTCTAGCCCTGAATAGGAGAATTGTTGCAGCCTTGAGCTTCTTGTACAGCTATTTTGGTAAATGACAGAGGTAAAGCCTCCAACAAGTGTATCTGAAATAAGAGGTGGTTTGACAGCCCAGGAAAGCTTTGATCATGTGATAAACGAGTCAGTGGAAAGAAATCTCTCATGTGAGAGAGCTATAGTTCTATCAATTATGTTAGCCTATAAATCTGGAGAATTGCGGAAAGAGTGAGAGGTTGCCTTTCAGCTTCCTGCCAAATGGATTTCTAGGAGAAAGCCTCAGGTGTATTCCAGAATATGTCTGTATGGCAGATGAACTCTCAGCCTAAGTGTTTTAATGTAGATAGGAATATTATGAAAGTACTTACTTAGTTCCTCAATCTTCTATATAAAATAGTCTGTCAGGGAGCTGCTTCTGATACAGACTGAATGAAACAAATAAAGAGGGGTCTCTGTCTCTTATTTTTCCTGGATAGATGGATTCATCAAGTCAAGTTTCAAAGTCAAGGAGATCTCTCAGGGACAAATCATTGTATGAGATTTCCAACACCAAGATCAATCTAAATAAACTATCCGTGAGCATTTTTAATCTGCAGTACTAAAGTGCTATGAGATGAGCCTCCGGTTTCCTGAAATGGAGTACATTCTCTGACACAGGGCTGTCATCAGCTTCATATACATCACTGGGGAGAGTAGGAAGGTGGGAAGGAATCTAAGATGCTGAAGGAAACGTTTAACCTCTGGATCTTTGTGATGTTTATAAATGTCACAGTCCCCATCTGCACTGCCTCCAGGCCCTGACAATACAGTTGACTCTTGAACAACTCAAGTATCAGCTGCACATGCCCACTTATACATTAATTTTTTTCAGTAGTAAATACTACAGTACTACACAGTTCACAGTTGGTTGAATCTGCTGTTGGGGAACTGTGGATAGGGAGGAACTGTCTATAATGAAAGCCAACTATATGTTATGCAAGGATTTTTTTTACATGTACACACTGCTGTATTTATTATTTATTTTATTTTTTTGGCTGTGCTGGGTCTTTTCTGCTACATACAGACTTTCTCTAGCCGTGGAGAGTAGGGGCTACCCTCTAGTTGTGATGCCCAGACTTCTAATTGTGGTGGATTCTCTTGTTGTGGAGCACAGGCTCTAGGCACATGGGCTTCAGTTGTTGCTGCACATGGGCTCTAGAGAGTGGGCTCTGTAGTTGTGGTGCATGGGCTTAGTTGCTCTGCAACATGTGAACTCTCCCTTGACCAGGGATCAAACCCGTGCCCCCTGTATTGGCAAGCAGATTCTCTTCCACTGTGCCACCAGGGAAGTCCATCATAAGGATTTCTGACTGTGGGACGGCTGTGCCTCTAACTCCCACATTGTCCAAGGGTCAACTGTTTATTTTTCTTTCTAGATCTAAGTAGTTATATGTTATAAATGAATTGGCAGTAGGATTCATATAAAGAAGGGATCAAATCTTCCAAAATACCCTCCCTGGCACTCAATTAACCTAATATCTCCTGTTAATAAGCACAGATTGAAATGTGATCTTGAATTACTATATTACACTGCCCTCTTAGAGCCATGCACAACTGTCCATTGCTAAAGAGGAGATTAAAGGGATGAGACTTTGGATCAGTTAGACATACATGTTGTTAGCAGTTACAGAAAACTTTGGTGGCTTATAGAAATGTTATTTTTTTCCTGTGACCTGTTGCCATGTCAACATCTTTGATTCTCTTTTTTATTTTTTAATTGAAGTAGAGTTGATATATGGTGTTGTGTGAGTTTCAAGTGTAAAGTGATTCAGATATATATATATATCTGAATCATATATATATTTGAATATATATATATTCCAGATTCTTTTCCCTTATAAGTCATTACAAAATATTGAGTATAGTTCTCTGTGCTATACATTAGATCCTTGATGGTAGTGTGCATGTTTCTAGCTCTAAATCAAAAGCTAAAAGTGACTAAGCCTAGTGAGGAGGCTGTGTCTAGAGTCACACAGGCTGAAAACTAGTCCTTCTGCACCAACAGGTTAGCCAAGAGTTGAATACAAATGAGAAGTTTTGATGGAAATGAAAAGTTCTACTCCAGTGAACACAAGAATGATAAAAAAAAAAAAAAGTGAAACAGCCTTACTGCTGATAAAGAGAAAGCTTTAGCCATCTGGATAGAAGCTCAAAACAGCCCCAACATTCCCTTAAGCCAAAGCCTAATGCAGAGCAAGGCCCTAACTCTTTTCAATTCTATGAAGGGTGAGAAAGGTTAGGAAGCTGTAGAAGAAAAGCTTGAACCTTGCAGGGTGTGGTTCATGAGGTTAGAGAAAGAAGCTGTCACCAAAACGTCAGAGTGCAAGGTGAAGCAACAAGTACTGATGGAGAAGCTGCAGCAATTTATCCAGAAGATACAGCTGAAACAACTAATGAAGGTGGCTGCACTAAACAACAGATTTTCAGTGTAGAAGAAATAGCCTTCTACTTGAAGAAGATGCCATCTAGGACTTTTCACAGCTAGGGAGAAGTTGGTGCCTGGCTTCAAAGTACAAGCTGGCTCTCTTTTTAGAGGCTAAGAAGTTGATGAAACCAGTGTTCATTTAGCATTTCCAAAAATCCTAGGGCCCTTAATAATTCTACTAAATGTACTCTACCTGTCCTCTATAAATGGAACAATAAAACCTGGATGACATCATATCAGTTTGCAATTAGTTTTATTGAATATTTTAAACCCTCTACTGAGACCTATTGCTCAGAAAAGAGATTCAAAATATTCCTTTTCATTGACAGAGCACTTGGTCAACCCAAGAGTTCTGATGGAAATCTTCAATGAGATTAATGTTGTTTTCACACCTCCTAGCACAACATGCATTCTGCAACCCATGAATCAAGCAGTAATTTAAACTTTCAAGCCTTATTATTTAAGAAATGCATTTCATAAGGTTATGACTGCCATAGGTAATGATCCTTCCGAAAGATATGTCAATGTTAATTGAAAACTTTTTGGAAAGGATTACCATTCTTGGTGTGTTTCCCTGATGGCTCAGTGGTAAAGAATCTGCCTGTGATTCAGGAGCCATGGGTTCAATCCCTGGGTTGAGAAGATCCTCTGTTAGAAGGAAATGGCAACCTACTCCAGTATTCTTGCCTGGAGAATTGTCAGAAAAGAGTCAGACGTGACTAAGTAACTAAGTGACAACCATTCTAGATACCATTCAGAACACCCTTGACTCATGTGGAGAAGTCAAATATCAACATTAACAGGAGTTTAGAAGAAGTTGAATCCAACCCACGTGGATGTCTTTGAAGGGTTTCTTCAAGTTGAACAAGTCACTGGAACTAGCGAGAGAAGAGGAGTCAGTAGTGAAACCTGAAGATGTGCCTGAATTGCTACGATCTCATGATAAAATTTGAACCAAACCGACTCAATGAGAAGTCAGTTCTTCTGGATGAACAAACAAGTAGTTCTGGAGGTGGAATCTATTTCTGGTAAAGATGCAGTGAAGATTGTCAAAATGACAGCAAAAGATTTAGAATGTTACTTAAACTTAGTTGATAAAGCAGAAAGTTTGTCAGGTTTTGAGAGGACAGTCTCCAGTTTTGAAAGAAGTTCTACTGTAGGTAAAAAAACAGTGAAAAAGCTTTGCCTGCTACAAAGAAATCTTTGGTAAAGGGAAGATCAGTTGGTACAGTGAACTTCATTGTTTTATTACAAAAATGCCAGTCACCCCAACCTTCAGCAACCACCAGTCAGACCAGTCAGCAGCCATCGACATTCAGGCAAAACCCTCCACCAGCAAAAAGATTAGGACTCACTGAAGGCTCAGATGGGGGCTGGCATTTTTTAGTAATAAAGTATTTCTAATGAATGTTAATATATGTAATTTGGAAGATACAATGCAATTGCACATTTAATAGACAAAGTATAGCATAAATATAATTTTTATATGCACTAGGAAACCAAAAATGTCATATGACTCACTTTATTGCAGTAGTTTAGAACCATGCTCACAGTTTCTCCATGGTATGCCTGTAAATTTAAGTCATTGCGATGTCTTTCTAGAGGAGATTTCCTTTTTAGGTTGTACTTTTTAATGAAAGGCTTTTCTTACAGTTCAAATGATTTCAGGCACTGGTGCACAAATGAGGGAGCTTTAGGATCAGCACAACTACCCCAGGGCCCCCAGAAACCACACTGAATTGGTGACAGACTTTATAGATGTCTACCTATTGTGCTTATTCAGGAAGTTGGCACTGAATATTGCCTTGAACAAGGGCAGCCCTAGAATACTAAATCTAACTTAGACCATTGTATTTTTTTTTTTTTTAACTGCAGTGTAACAAATAACCACAAATATACCAGCTTGAAACAACACCCACCTTCTTATTTCACTGTACAGTGGATGAGAAATCTGTTGTGGATTTGTGTGGGTTTTCCACTTAGGGCCTCACAAGACTGAAATCAAGATGTCAGCTGGTTTGCACTCTTTATCTGGAGGATCTAAGAAAGAATGTGCTTCTAAGCATGCCGGTGTAGTCAGAATTCATTTCTTAGTGACTGTAGTATCAGAGTCCTCATTTTCTTTCTGGTTGCTACCTAGGGGTGCACTCAGCTCCTAAAGGCCACCCTCAAGTCCTTGCTATATGGCCCCCTCTATCTTCAAGCCAGTTTTGAATCTCGCTTGTGCTTTAATCTCTGACTTCCTCTTCTGCTATTAGCTTCAGAAAACTCTCTGTGTTTAAGACGCTCAGGCTCCAGTCCATAGGGTCACAAAGAGTCTGACACAACTGAAGCACGCACATGATAAGATTATGCCAGGTAATATTGCTAATTTAAGGTTAAGTAATCCAAATTACATCTGAAAATTTCCATTTGTTTGTATATAATGACACAAGCAGAGAAGTAACTTCAGGGGGACAGATCCTGGGATCAGTGGGGACACCTTAGAATTCTGCTCACCAGTTTATCTCTGGCTTATGTCATGTCCATGAAAAAGTGAAATTCCACCTTACAATTTTCTTTGGGAATCCTGACCAGTAAAGTAGAACTAAAAGAGTTGTTACAGAGACATGGTCAACCTGATGGCTTATTTTGGAAATAAGATTGCTCTCATATTTATAATATGTAATCTAATATGTCATGGAGTAAGCACTCAGTGTTTGTTTAATAAATGATGAGTCTGTATATTAGTCAGATGTTAAAGAACACCTCTCTCCCTCAATCTTTTTCTCTTCAGAGAAGAAACATTTTATTTCTAATTGTTGATCATATTTTCTTTTCTCATCATGGATCTTGGTAAAAGAGTCCAATTCAAAGCACACAATATGTTAAAACCTCTCAGATGGATGTAAAGCCCTGTAGGTCACATGGTCAGTCCTATAGTCATGGAATGGGAAAAGTTGGTCCTTCCACTGAAAGGCACTGCAACATCACATGACAAAGGATATGATGAATTTTCTTAACATGGGAAGTTCAGTTCAGTTCAGTCACTCAGTCGTGTCCGACTCTTTGCAACCCCGTGAACCGCAGTACACCAGGCCTCCCTGTCCATCACCAACTCCTGGAGTCTACCCAAACCCATGTCCATTGAGTCTGTGATGCCATCCAACCATCTCATCCTCTGTTGTCCCCTTTTCCTTCTGCCCTCAAATCTTCCCCAGCATCAGCGTCTTTTCAAATGAGTCAGCTCTTCGCATCAGGTGGCCAAAGGATTGGAGTTTCAGCTTCAACATCAGTTCTTCCAATGAACACCCAGGACTGATCTCCTTTAGGATGGACTGGTTGGATCTCCTTGCAGTCCAAGGGACTCTCAAGAGTCTTCCCCAACACCACAGTTCAAAATTATCAATTCTTTGGCACTCAGCTTTCTTTATACTCCAACTCTCACATCCATACATGACTACTGGAAAAACCATAACCTTGACCAGATGGATCTTTGTTGACAAAGTAATGTCTCTGCTTTTTAATACGCTGTCTAGGTTGGTCATAACTTTCCTTCCAAGGGGTAAGCACCCTTTAATTTCATGGCTGCAGTCACCATCTGCAGTGATTTTGGAGCCCAGAAAAATGAAGTCAGTCACTGTTTCCACTGTTTCCCCATCTATTTGCCATGAAGTGATGGGACCGGATGCTGTGATCTTAGTTTTCTGAATGTTGAGCTTTAGGCCAACTTTTTCACTCTCCTCTTTCACTTTCATCAAGAGGCTCTTTAGTTCTTCTTCACTTTCTGCCATAAAGGTGGTGTCATCTACACATCTAAGGTTATTGATATTTCTCCTGGCAATCTTGATTCCAGCTTGTGCATCTTCCAGCCCAGCATTTCTCATGATGTACTCTGCATATAAGTTAAATAAGCAGGGTGACAATATATAATACTCCCTTCCTATTTGGAACCAGTCTCTTGTTCCATGTCCAGTTCTAACTGTTGCTTCCTGACCTGCATACAGGTTTCTCAGGAGGCAGGTCAGGTGGTCTGGTATTCCCATGGGAAGAGAGCTGCATATTTGGCATCAATACTGCAGTCTGTCACAGACTATCTACAGTTTATTGGCTAATGACAGTTCCCGCTTCTGTGTTGGCAGACTCTAATGTTTGGCATAGAGGGAGAACGTTTAGGTGAGAAGGTTAGCTGGGATTTTTATGCTCTATCACTCTGAGCTTGCTTTCCTTCTGTGTTCTCTTTTTTTTGTTTCTTTATGGAGGACAAAGAAAAAGTGGTTTATTACTTTGCCAGGCAAAGCAGGAACACAGTAGGATAGCAGCTAGAAGATTATAACCCACCCCCCCCCCCCACCTTGCCTGGTGAGTAGGGAAAGGTTATATTGTCAGATAGGGTATGTGAAAAGGATGTGATAAGGCAATAACATACTTGTTTGTGGACAACAGAATAGGCATCAAACCAAATCCAGTAGGGACACTCGAATGACTCATTTAACCAGCCTCACTGCCACATCTACATATCCCTTATTCTAGAGCTTAGTCTACAGAAAACAAGTTTACTGATTTTTGTGTATTTTGCAGCCACCTCTGGATTACCCAATCCATGATTTTTACATGGAGGATTTGATTTCTCACTGTTCAAGTGTACTTCAAAACTAACCCAGTCAGAATAATGGCATCTATTTTACCTCAAAGATTTTAAGTATTGTTTTGTACAGGAAATGTGTATGTAGCTCAATCTCTTTCCTCAAAGAAACATATATCGTTTCCTTTCCTGCATTCAGGCAACGTTAGTCTTAAATTATAGCAACATATAGTGAAAAAATACTGTTCTCTTTCCTTTTAACACATGCTCATTTCTCAAACTTACAGGAAAACTTGTTGTGGAAATAACATTTTAGTCAATAGATTGCTAGCATATTATATGCCTTGTACCTTGGGTAATGTGATGTATGGAAAATTACTTAGCTATTAGTCTTCAGTGGAAGCCAAATGAATAATGAGAATTGGTAATTCATCTTATTTTCAAGGATTTTCAGCACTATCTCTGTCCTTGGGGCCACTTTTGCAAATGTTACACTTTACTGTTTTCTGATCCAAAGTGACAGGAGACTTTGGTTTTTTTTTTAAGTCTTTAAGATTTAAAAGAGGATTGAGGCTTGTCTGAGCTACACATCTGCATCCATAAAGACAGGCAGGCAGAAACATAACCTTTTGTTTGTATTTTTTTCAAGTGTGACAACTAGAACAATGGCTCTGTTTTCTGATTCTTGTGAAGTTTCCAAAGCACAACTGCGGGTTATTCTGTTATCAACTAAAAAGCTGAATCCCAGGCTCACAATTCGTCTTTACCCTTGGTCTTGACCACCTCCTGCCATAAAGGGAAACATAAAAATTCTCACCATCCTCCTCCTATTTTTCTGATAGGAAGTTTTTCTGGTAGTTGGTGATACCAAGAGTCTCCTTAAATCCTTATTTGGTAAATAAGCAACATACTAATGTGGCAGATAGGGAAACATTCATATAAAAGTATATCAGAGGAGAGTTAGAAGCATATGGTTCTTTTGACTGTTACACCTACCCTCATAGTGCCACAGTTACTTCCAGAATTTTTTTCTTACTAGTCCCTTGATGTCTCCAGTCAGTTTTTTTCTGCCCCCTGCCTTTTGGGTTTATTGCAAGCTTTTGGGTTAATGCAATCTTTCTTGTTCTTAAAAAGACTGAACTGAAGACTGTAGGGGAACTGGTATTTCACAGTAGAATTGTATAACAAAGCTAGCTTGTTTACCAAGCTTTTCTCCTGAGCACACAAACCGCATTTCCCGGACTTGTTTACAATTAAGTGGAAATTCTGAGTTGCAGAAAATGAAATATGAACAAAAACTAAATGAGCCACTTTCTAGAACATGTCATAAAACTCCCATGTGTGATCCTTCCCTGACTGGGTGAAGATGATGGTTAGACAGGAGGTGAAGTTGGATGGTGGTCTTGGAATTCATGTGATTACAAGATAAAAGGAGGCTGAATCACTGTTTGGAGAGGTGTCTTCTGCTAATCAAAAATTCCTATTTTAGTCTTTCTTTGAATGAAGAATAAATTACTGTTTTGAACCATGATGTGATTTGGACTTTGTTACTGCATCAACTTTTTAACTAACGCATATAGAATTTTACTGTGTCCTAAAATTTAAGAATGGGATAAAAAAGATGACCTGTTGAATTTTTATGTTGTTTCTGGATTCCTTTTATGTCCTTAGTGAATTTTGGAATATACAAATCATTTAATTTGTACATGTCCTAAAATAACATGGAGAGGGGAATGGAACATATGAAGAAGCATGAGGGGTCATTATTGAATATTTATATACCTAAATCTGAACTCTAACCAGAGTTAGCATGATGCAATCTACCTTTATACCCACTGAGGTTTAGAAATTTTCAACCAGTAGATGTCCTTAATAACTGAGATGAATGCAAACCTGTCCCTGTTTGATTGCAAAGGCATTTTACTGTTTTGTACACAGATGCCAGACACATAGAAATTGAGATAATAAATATTGTTTTAAGCTATTAATTTGGGGGTAACAATTTTTAAACAATCTGTAGTAGTTTTATCTACTAGAGCTGAATATATATACTAGCTCCCAGAATTTCCACTCATAACCATCAGGTATACATACAGGTTCACAAAAGACATGAATAGAGAAGTTCACAGAATACTATTCATATAACCCACACTGGAAACTTGGTGAGTGTCATATACTTTGAATGTTCACCAAATGTAATCTATAAATAAATTGTGGTATATTCACAAAATGGAATACTATTAAGCTTTGAAAATAAGTAATCCACAACAAAATACAACAGTATAAAGTTCACAAAGATGTTACGTACCAAAGAGACCCTAATATGCCATTTAATTTATGCAAAATATTCTGTTTTCCAATTGGTATAATGTCAGTATGATTACCCTCTAGGGAGATTAAGACTGAAAAAGTGAAAAGTGAAGTGAAAGTCACTCACTTGTGTCCAGCTATTTGCGACCAGGCTCCTCTGTCCATGGAATTCTCCAAGCAAGAATACTGGAGTGTTATGCCTTTCCCTTCTCCAGGGGAATTTCCCAACCCAGAGGTTGAACCCAGGTCTCCTGCATTGCAGGCAGTTTCCTTACCATTTGAGCCGCCAGGGAAGCTGGGCCCTGTGTTATAGGTAATATTCTGTTTCTTGAAATGAGTGCTATACATGGTGTGCTGTCTTTGTGAAAATTCATCCAGGTTTACACTTTGATATATTTACATTTCTGTATAAGTATTAAATATTAAAAATTTTTTAAAGTTTAAGAAATGTGCATGCCTTTGTGATAGACACTTATTTTAATAATATTGTCGAAGGTATACATAAAGCTGTTTGTGTGTGTATCCTGTGTACTACAAATTGAAATTTGGTGAGAATCTTCATAGCCATTGAAATGATTGGTTAAATAAATTGTAGGGCATTCATCAAATTGCTTGCTATAGTTCTGTTAGGATAGATATGGCAGTCCATTTGACAGAGAAAGATGCTCACTGTATGCTTCTCAATGAGAATAATGGGTCATAGTTATGCATGCAAGGGACTTGCAGAAACAGAGAGGGTTAGACAGAAAAATGCTTAACAAAACATTAATACTGATTTACCAGGGTGGTTGGAGAAGGAAATGGCAAACCACTCCAGTATCCTTGCCTGGAAAATCCCATGGACTGAGGGGCCTGCTGGGTTGTGGTCCATGGGGTCACAAAGAGTTGGGAATGACTGAGTGACTGACAGACAGACAGACTGGGGTGGTAACTTCATGACTGATATTTTTTTTTTCTTTTGGTTTATCTATCTTCTTAATATATCACTGGATTTGGTATGAATTTTTTATATTAATTTGATTTTAATATCTTAGAAGCCATGAGTCATGCTTTTCATTCAATAATACTCATTCTACACACATTTATTGCATTGAACCATAGAGCTTGTACAAAGTCAGAACCTGATAAATATTCACTTACTCCTGACTAAATAAGAAGTCTTAATAAGACAATGCCATCCTCATCCATGTATTTTAATATGTCTCAGAGAAGGGTATTTCTGTGTTCTAAGAGGTTGCATGGGTTTCCCTGGTGGCTCAGATGGTAAAGAAACATCCTGCAACCTGGGAGACTTCGGTTCGATCTCTGGGTTGAGAAAATCCCCTGGAGGAGGGCGTGGCAACCCTCTCCAGTATTCTTGTTTGGAGAATCCCATGGTCAGAGGAGACCGGCAGGCTACAGTCCATGGGGTCGCAAAGAGTAATATACAACTGAGCGACCAAGCACAGCACATCAAGGGGTTGTATAGAGACAACTACTGAACATGTTGTGTGTTTGTATGTGCACATTTTGTGTAGGAGAGTTACATATTAGAGCCCACCTTCAAGGCATTTTGGACATTAATTTCAAGGAGAGGGAGAGATGCAATTGAGAAGGGACAATAAAGGCAATGTCTCCAGTTGGTTAATAGTCTATAGCCACTTCTTTTCAAATCTATTGAACAATGTATTAATTTCATTGGACATTTTATCTGATGTGTAGGCTCCTTGTCTGATTTTTTGAAGGTCACATAACTTACTGGGAGGAAATAATCTGTAAGGTCCTTCATAGCCCAGGCAGGTGGTTGGTGACAGGATGCTGAGTGATTTGAAGCCTAGAATTGTAACTGGTTGCTGATTGTGCATGCAAGGCTCAAGTTCTGGATTTTATATTTCCTCTTTGGGAATGACTTTACAAATATGAGAAATATCAGAAAACTCCATAATACTTTTGATCAATTCTTTTTCTTTTACTTGTAAGCATGTGTATGGTGGTATGCCCTAAACTAAACATCAGCAGGTCTTATTATTTTGTTGCAAAACAGTACTGACAACTATTCACTGAAATGTAATGATACCAGCTCTGCTGTCTCAGTGGAAACAAAACTGTTCTCAAGTGGCAAAATATAAATAGAGATGAAGGAGTGTGCAGAGGAAGATAGGAGAGCTAAGAGAGGATTAAAAATATTTTTAAGACTTAAAAACCAGGACTTTGCCTTTCACAAAAATAGTAGCTTTATATTTAATTTATAAAATAAAAAGAATTAATAGTTTTGGCACAGGGACCAAATGGATTGGATAACAAAATGGAAAGACATTTACTAGAGAGTAAATATATATTACTCTCTAGATAATGGGTTATCCAGGCTTTTACTTTCTCTTCTCCCTTTTCCTAGTCTTTTGGGCATTCACCACATAACTGCGAGAATCTAGACAAAATTAAAAAAAAAAATGATTGAAGTTCAAACTGATTTCATTTATCTGCTTGCTGGAATCTTTCTTAGAAAGTGAAGTGAGAGATATCTCAAAGCAGTTGACTTAATTGAAGAATATCTTTAGATCTGTAATTTAGTTTTTTTTTTTTTTTTTTTTTTTTTTTTTTTACCATAAGTGTAGTTTTGAAAAATCATTGTATGAAAAACCTTACCATTTACCATTTGTTACCCCAAGCTTTATAGCTCAGTGGGAAAAAGCGGGGATAACAGTGGATTTAGCTTAATGAAACAGTCTTAGAAAAATGAATGAGCCAATAGATGGATTAGGCAATGTGCTTACTGTAAGGTTAGGTGACAGGTAATGGTAGGCCCTAATACTAGGGTGGAGTGTATTCAACTGAACACACTCACAGAGCCCTGAAATATATACTGACAAGCATTCCAAAGGGTTTATGAATATATAATTGTGATTCAGAAATAATCAACCCACATGATAGAATAGTACCATATCTCTTCTGGTTGCAAAACGCAGATACAAAGGTCCAGGTATATAGGCAACTAAAGTGAGAGCTCTTAGATTTCTAATTGCAGACCTTGTTGGTTAGTTACTAAGCTGTGTGACCCCATGGACTGTAGCCCATCAGACTCCTCTGTGCATAGGATTTCCCATTGCAGCCCTATGGTTTAGGAACAGAACTGAGATAGCCATGGCAGTCCTGGCATTACATTCTAGGGCATGATAAAAGATGAGATGCTGAGTTATAAGTATTTAACATATTACCTTACTTGCCTACTCCCCACTGTACCCTTTCTTGGACAAAAAATTCTTTTTCACAAGATCAACATTCTGTAATGTTTTCCATGTCATGCAGAATCTATGCCCTGAAAAATAGGAAAATAGAATCTAGAGAGGCTAAGTTGATCTAAATAGTGAAAAGCTGAGATGGGATAGAAGGAGAGAGAATAAGGAAATATCTTTGAAAACTGAGTTTGAGAGAAAAGTTAGGAGAGAAGTCTAAAGAACATCAGAATGAAAGAATTTGAACTGTGCATATCTGTAAAAGCAGTTGAAAATGAGAGATGGAAAGATGTTTCAAAAGTTTGGAGATTAAAATAGTAATTAGATGCATTTGAACCTGTGAGACCATTTTAGGGACCACAATGTATGGAAACTGAATTAGAGTGGGATTCAACAAATGACATGTAGGCTTATACTTCCTAACTACATGAAAATTCCAGAATTTGCTTGGGAAAATACATAGAATATTCAACATACTATAGTGAATAAAGCATGAAAATGTATTTTTTGAATTGTATATATGTGCTTATGATCATGTGAAATTAGGGCAATACATTTAACTTCTGGGACCACCAGCTTTTTCATCAGTTAAGTGAGATAACTGCTGTAACAACAGTCACACTAGCACAGTGCCCAGTACATACTGGTTTAAACAAAAAGAGGAAAAGGAAAAGCTGGAAGCCTGCCCATAAGAATTTTGAGATAATTCATCAAATCCTCCTTTATAGGATTGTAAGCCTTTATTTTGGTTCAATGAGTTCTATAATCTACATTCACTGTAGGTAATTATTATTATAGGTAATTGTTAGAACCTCTTGAGATGCAACATTTAAAGAATATTGTAATCTTTCAATCAGAAATAATAATCAGTACTACACAGTAGAGTCTCTATACAGCTGACAGTTTACCAGACCAATAAAAGGTCCAGATTTTAGCAATTATAGTTTTGCAAATATAAGACAAGTTATTTGATTCTTTAAACAAATACTCTTGACTCCATCCCTCTTCCACATACCTATTTTATCTATTATCTAATACAAGTTGAATAGTGATTGTACATTTTAGAACTCTTAAGTTTTATAAGTCATAAGGAAGTTGGTGTTCGACCATATTCTAGCACATAAAGCAATACCAAAGACCAGTTGTCAGAGCTTATGGCCTGAATGTAAACACTGTGATGTCTGGGACATTTTTCCAATTATTCCTGCTGATCTCCTTTAGTACCTAAAATACAAGGCTTAGCCACAAATGGGTAATTGATAAATAGTTCTTAAGAGAATTAAAGAATAAATGGATTAATTATGAAATTACCATGGGTATTGATCAATTGTATTATCCTGTAAGTAATCTATATTTTTCAAAATTTAGCTTTTTGTAGGGCAGCACTGTCTAACAGAAACACAGTGTGAGCCACTTACATAATTTAAAAATTTCTAGTAATCACATTAAAAAGTAAAATTAAACTGGCTAATTATAATAGTATATATTACTTATTTTAATATATTCAAAGTAACACCTTAACAGGTAATCAATATAATTATTATTTATTAGGTGTCTTACATTTTGAGGCTTCTCAGATGGTTCATGGTAAAGAATCTGCCTACCAATGCAGGAGACTTGGGTTCAATCCCAGGGTTGGGACAATCCCCTGGAGAAGGAAATGACAACCCACTCCAGTATTCTTGCCTGGGAAATCCCATGGACAGAGGAGCCTGGTGGGCTACAGTCCATGGGGTCCCAAAGAGTCAGACAGACTTACTGACTAAACAACAGCAGTCTTAGGTTTTCCCTGTCTTTGAATCCTTCTGTTTTACACTCACAACACACAGCACGTTCAGTTGACCTGCATTTTAAGCACTCAATGTGTCACTCGCATACTGGATGTGTACTGATGGAGAAGTCAAACTCTAGTTTGAATGAGACAAATTAAGACAAATATGACTAATTAAACAGAGTCTTAGATTTAAAATAAGAGGAGCAGTTTATAGATAAGGGTGTGGAATTCAAAGTTAGGTATAGCTAATTTTGAATCCCACTTACTAGCTATGTGACTTTGAACAGGAGAATCCAACAAGTCTGTTTTTTACTGTAAAATGTAAATCATATACACATCTTGATGAATTGCTGATTATCTTAGAAATAACATATATAAAAGGTCTACTATAGGGTCTGATGCATATTTGGTGTTCAAACAAAATTATGAATAGCTGTCATTATTTTGTTTGTTGTAAATATTTAATGTATACATCTTTACCTCTCAATAGCTTGTGATTTAAACATGAGATTACACTTCTTTTTTAAATTGAAATAACTAAAGCATGAGCCCTGTTACTAAGTTATACACCAGGACTTTGCCCTGGTCAAATTTTCTCCAATTCCTCCTGAGTGTTTGTGTCTGGGTAAACTCACGCATGTGTTACAAGGGACCCCCTGGGTCCCCTGCTCTGCTGGGACAGTTCTCTGCTAGTGCTTTGCCTCTGTGACTGTTTTGACACCTTCATTTCAGAGGAAGGATCTTGTCTTTAGGACCACAAAAATAATTCAAATATTTTCCACACATAAGAAAAAAAATATATTTCTAGTATCTAGAAATTTATTATCCACTAGTTTCTCTGAAAAACAAAGGACTCATAATATTCTCTAGCAAAGAATGAGTGATAGCTTGAGAAAAACACAACATACAAGGAATGATTAACAAAGTAAAAGGCCAAAAGTTCAGTTGTTACATAAGGATTTAAAAATAAAGGCTTGTGGTTCAAAGACAATAGTAAAAAATTTTTAAAAATCATTAAATCAAAACTAGCAGGATCAGAGGACCTGTATTAGAAGAAAATAGGTAAAAGTGAAGTGTAATGGCCAGTCTGTATCAGAAGAAGGGGCTTTAGATAATCATTAATTTTAGATTAAATAAAACAGTTCTCAAATGTTAGCTGTAAATTTTAACATGAATGAAAACTGAAACATCCAATATGTTGTCATTGTTCAGTCATGTCCAACACTTCACACCCCATGGACTGCAACATGTCAGGCTTCCCTGTCCTTCAATATCTCCCTGAGTTTGCTCAAATTCGACCATTGAGTCGATGATGCCATCTAACCATCTCATCCTCTGTTGCCCCCTTCTCCTCATGCCTTCAATCTTTCCCAGCATCAGGAAGTTTCCTAATGAGTTGGCTCTTCACAACAGGTGGCCAAAGTATTGGAGTTTGGCCTTCAGCATCAGTTCTTCTGATGAGTATTCAAGGTTGATTTCTTTTCAGATTGACTGATTGGATCTCCTTGCAGTCCAAGGGACTCTCAAGAGTCTTCTCCAACACCACAGTTCTAACGCATCAGTTCCTCAGTGCTCAGCCTTCTTTATGGTCCAACTCTCACATCTGTACCTGACTACTGTAAAAATCCCAGCTTTGACTATATGGGCTTTTGTGGGTAACATGATCTCTGCTTTTTAATATGTTGTTTAGGTTTGTCATAGATGTTCTTCCAAGGAGCAAACGTCTTTTAATTTCAAGGCCGTAGTCACCATTGGCAGTGATTTTGCAGCCCAAGAAAATAAAGCCCACTGTTTCCATTTTTTCTGCATCCATTTGCCATGAACAAAACTAATAATATGTGGGTTAACATGGGTAATAATAAATTGGAAAACAAATCATAGACATAGAAAAAATAATGTGGCTATACTAGAATCTCACCAAAATCTTTGTCGTCGTCTTCCTGGGCACAGCACTGGAATGTGTTTTCCATGTTCTTGTGCAGTTTGATGGACTCATGGGATGTCTAGACAATAGAGCATAAGAAAAAGTTGTACCACTTTTAAGATTGGTCCCTGAAGACCTCTCATGAGGGCTCCTTGGTACATGTGTCCTTAGAGTAGGGTAATCAATTAATGACTAGGGTAATCAAACTTGGACTTGATTAATTGAAGATGGCAAAACCTCTATTAGTGGTGGTGGTTTAGTCACTAAGTCATGTCCGACTCTTGTGACCACATGGGCTGTAGCCCATCAGGCTCCTCTGTCCATAGGATTTTCCAAGCAAGAATACTGGAGTGGGTTGCCATTTCCTTCTCCAAAAGCTTTACTAATGTGAGTCTTTCAGTGATTATGTGAGAGCAGCCCTCTGTTACTTTCTACCCTGGACCAGTCAAGAATATTACAGGAGAAATAAACATCTATTTCATGAAGTCATTATACTATGCTCTTGTGTCTATTCCATATACAGCTGGTATTTACCTTATTGTGGTATACTTTTCTGGGATATGTTTTCTTACCACCAGCAAATATCCTGTTTTATAGGCAACAAATTCAGATTCTGATAGAACTTTGGGCTTCTGTGAACAAACAGGGTGGGGACATGTAATCAGGATGCCTTTCTTCTTGGGTATGAGGTAAGTTTCCCTCCTCAATTTGAGAGGCGGTAGACATCCTTTAGCTTCAATTTGTCTCTAACATTTGCTTGGGGAATATCCAACAGCAGATTCACTGCTTAATTCAGAAACCTATTCTTGAAGCAAAAATCAGAACTGAGAGTAGGGGACTGTTGCAGCTGTTCCACAGACTTTAATCAAGTGTCTCACTGACTGTCCAGCTCTGCCTTCCAGCCTCTGGTGCATCGGACTGGGATAATTCCAGGTTTCTGTTAGGAAAACCTATTTTTTAAGTGATTCTGTGTTTGAATATTTTGTGTTGAATTTTATCACCCCAGTTGAGGTTCACTGTTGACATAACTTCCTCTGCTTTATATTATCTATAAATTCCCCAACATTCTTTTCTAACTGTGACATTGTTCTTTGTTTTTCTGTGAATTTTTATTTCGTGTTTTAACCACTTCTTTAAATGACTGAGGGGGATGGAAAGTAATCACATGTGCTCATTTGTCTTTCTGTTTTCACTACAGAAATCAGGCGTTTCATATATTAAAAATTAGGTTTTAACTTCAAAATTCTTAAATTACTTTGTCTTGCAATTATATTGTAGAGGGTAAACGACACTTATGCCAGTATTTTTTTTTTCCTTTGAAGAGAGCCATATCAATTTAACTATTTAGTAAATACTGACTGACTATGCTTATATATGCATACTTCTGAATAGACATGTGGCTAGTTTATTGGCAGATATAGCTCCAATTGTGAAGACATTTAACCCAAATGAAACTACATCATTTACTTTATGAATGTTTTCTCTACATTCTCTAGACATAACTACCATCATAAGCTCTAAAACTCTCTAGCTGTCTCCTCCTCCTTCTCTCCCTCTTCTCCTTTCCCTTTCTCATTTTCTTTCTCCTCCTACTTTTTCTTCCTCTTCTTCTAATTTTTAAATTAAGGCAGATAGAAGAAAGCATAGGAAAAACTTCCTTGATGTAAGTCTTAACAGTGATTTTTTGGGTATGACACCAAAAGTGCAAACAGTAAAAGCAAAAACCAAGTGAGACTACATCAAACTTCACCAAGCTTCTGTGCAGCAAAAGAAATAATCAACAACATGAAAAGGCAACTATAGAGCAGAGCAAAATATGTGCAAACCATGGATCTGAATAAGTTAGTATGCACGATGTGTAGAATTGATATAACTCAATAGCAATAATCATTATCACCATCCAATTAAAAATGGGCAAAAGACCTGCTTAGACATCTTTTTCCCAAGGAATACATACCAATTGCCAACAGGCATATGAAAAGATGCTCAATATCAAAGAAATGTAAATCAAAATCACAGTGAGATACCACCTATTACCAATGACAAGAGAATAAGGGTTGGTAAGGATGTGGAAAAAATAGAACCCTGTGTGTATTGTTGGTGGGAATGTACTGATACAGTCACTATGGAAAATAGTATAGAGGCTCCTCCAAAAATTGAAAATTTACTTTATGTTCTAGCATTTTCACTTCTGGGTATATAGCCACAGGAAATGAAAGATAACTTGAAGAATTTGAAGAGATATTTGCACCTCCAGCTTAATTACAGCATTTTAACAATAGGTTGTTTCCATATCTTGACTAAGCATCGTCTCTGGATGAAAAAAGATATGAGATATACACAAAAGTATTACTCAGTCGTGAGAAAGGAGGAAACCCTGCCATTTGTGACAACATAGATGGGACTTGAGGGCATTATGCTTAAGTGAAATAAGTCAGACAGAGAAAGACAAAGTCTGTATGGTTTCACTTATATGAAGAATCTAAAAATGTCAAACTCATAGAGACAGCAGAATGGTGGTTGTCAGAAAGTGAGGAGTGGAGCAGTTAAGGAGATGTTGCTCAGAGTGTGTGAACTCCTAGTTATAGGATGAAAAAGTTCTAGGGATGTGATGTACAGTATCATGACATTACATAGCATTATAGTATCATCTATGAAAGATGCTGAGTAGATCTTAAATGTTCTCATCACAAAAAAGAAATTGCTATTATGTGAGCTGATGGAGATATAAACCTAATGTGATTGTTTTACAGTATATAAGTGTAACAAATCATGTTGCAAATCTTGAACTTATAAAATGTTATAGGTCAATTATATTTCAATAAAGTTGGGGCAAAATTCAAATTAAAAAAATTTTTAATTAACAGTTAGAGTTTGCTAGCCCTACAAAGTGTTAAAATATATTGTTAGAGCAGAAAAAGGATGATGAAACTGAAGAGGAAGCTCAGACCAAAATGCATATGCAAATTGGGAGAGGATAAAGATGCATATTAAATTAGTGGGGGAATACAAAAAGCTTTTAATAAATGGTAGCCATTTGGGAAAAGATAAAATTTAATCTATACTTCACATATCAGAGTTCTAAACATAAAAAAAAAATGAAAGCAATCTCAGAGTAACTATAAAGTTGAGAAAAAGAAGTTTCTCCCTTGCTGAGTTATTCTATTTTCAACTTGGTTAATCTGAGAACTGCTTCCTAGAATGTCCTTCCCCAGTTGGCCAAAAAAGGAACTTGAATGTAATATTGGACATGAAAAGCTTAAAAAACAAAACAAAACAAAACACTAATACCATTTCAGGCTTCTAGCATTTTCTTTATTTTGTTTTAATCAGTGTCTATCAGGCATTGCATTAGTGTGGTGTATTCAAATGCTACTGCAATTATTCCTACTTTAATTTTTAGTCCTAAAACTAAATTATTTCCCATGTGAGTTGAGGTTCATAGTCAGCAGACCGAGAATTCAAAGCCACATTGTTTGTTTCTTTCCCTGTGTTATGCTAAGAATTCCACACACACTTGTGGGTATAATTTTTTGCATATTAATCTAAGAGCTGCTAGTATCACTACTGAATGTTTTTCTGGCTTAAGAGTTCCTTGGATAAGGAGATAATTAAATCCTCCATTTTCAGAGGTATGTGAAACAATAAGGACTGTGGGTATATTTTCTCCATACAGTCACTTTATAAAGTCTTGAATTGACCAGTAGATAAAACCCATGGTTTGGTAACTCCTGCACTAAAATAAAATAGTATGGGAATGAAGGAGGAAATTATCTACCAGGTAAGTTGATGACTTGCAATCATAAAAGTAAAAGATAGCAACAGATAGTTTCTAGCAAATTGATTGAAAATAAATTTCTGTCTGTATATATAACTGATTTCATGTAACTGATTTCAATCCAGGGTAAATTTGTATGGTTGAATTATGGGTTTGTGTGGCTTTCACATTCCCTGGCTTATATAACTATGTTTCAGCTGGATAACCATTGAAGTAAAATGTTTATTACAGTATGCCATAGTGAAAACTTATTTACATTCTTAACATATGGATCTATTTCACATTGTGACAGGAGAAAGAAAACACACAAAGATATGTTACATACCCATGTCATTTTTAATCAGAAAATAAAGAGGTGAATAAAAGCTCATGTAGTGCAAGTAGATGATTAGTGTTTCTAGTTCTTAAGTAAAAATGATAGGTACCTGATTTTGTTAACATAATTTAAATGGATATCTGGTAATTAAAATAGGTACATCTATCCCTCCTAAGCAGACATGTGTCTCCTATCAAAAAAAAAAGAAAAAAAATGGATCATCATAGGTAAGTGAATTCTCTGTATTCAGACTTGTTATCTTCTTTCTGTTCCATATGTTGTCATAGCAACAATTGACTTCATATGGCCTGACTCAGCTACTCAGCAACCAAAGAGAAAAGAAACGTCCTGCTTTCTGTAATCTGCTGTTATAGATGATGTTTTTAGATTGTGCAGTAACAAAAGGCAATCCTTAAACCTACAGGATTTTCTTTTGTGATTGCAACAAAATCAATCATTATCTTCTAGATGCAGGACAGTTGTCACTTTGGAGTTTGGGTGGCAATTTCTATAGGTCAAGGATATCAGGATTTTTTGAAGAAAACAGAAGCAGGATACCCTTTAAATAGTTATTTGTCTAAACATTTTGATATATAACTTAGACACAGAGAATATGAAGTTTTTAAACAGAGAACTATTGTAAGAACACAGGAAACTCAATTCTGTTTTTCTGTATCCCCTTGTTTTGCAAAATTGAGATATTCTTTTCTACGTGACATTAATTTATAAAAATTGCCTGCCAAAATAAGGGGAATAGAATACCTATTTTGAACTGAATGCTGAGTATCCAGTAGTAATGCTTTTCAAAATAGTATATTAAAGACATATTAAATATTTTCTAGTTATATATTTGTAGTTTCATATGTGGACTGTTGATAAAAATAAGCTGAATAAAATCACAAATAAGACTTTATTTCTTATGGCCTTGGTCATATTGATAAAAAACAATAACAAACCAGCCTTTAAAGAATTAACAAAATCTTCCAATTTCATTTATTCCTAATTCCCAAATGCATTTAGATGTCTAGATTTTCAAGTGATTTCCACTTTGTGGACTATGCTGCCATTATATACAGCTTTTGTTACTTCAGAGATTAGCAGGTGGGGCCTATATGGGAAAACACATGGCTAAGCCACCTTTTTTCTTTAATTTTTCATGTCTCTATTATAGTTATATTTATTACTTTATCTAGAGAATGTGATACTTTTGACTGTGAAGAATAGTCGAGTAAGGAGTATAATGATAAATAGAAATAAATCAGATTTAATAGGTAACATCTATGTAGCATGTGTATTGCAGTACCTCATCCTCTACCATGGCTGTCCTAACACATATGCAAAGTCACCCTTACCTCTGATTGCTGGTTTGGATGAACAGTTTCAAAAAGTGGTCCTGGAAACCACTTCTGGGATTTTCCTGATATATTATGTTATCTTTATTTTATTTAGTGAAAAATGACTAGAGAGGGAAATTAAAAACCTTAAAAATCTGAAATGTGGTTAACCTCTACCCCATCATCTTGATTATATTTTCAGTCTTCCTCCAGTCATTCACCTCACTCAAGTGATTTGATTTATTCTTTAGAGATCATCTTAAAGATTTAGCCACTTCACTCTCATCTGTCTCAGTTCTGTCATCAGCAAATTCTGTGTGTCAGGAATACTGAATCAGATTAGTATAACCTCAAATGCTTGGAGCTTCTTGAAAAAATGACCCTACATTAATACAAAGCAATGCTATTCAGCTTTTAAAAAATGACTCAGTCCCTATGGATCTTTGTTTCTCCTCTTAAGATCTGAAATGTTGGAAGTCACCATACTGATCTTGGCTTAAAGACTGGCCCCGAATTTATCAAACTGGTTTTGAAGCAAGTTAGGCTGTTAACAGTACCAAAATAAATCTGAAATTAAATCTGCTTTCTTTAACTTCACTGAATTGTCCCAAAGAGGGTATCCTTATTATTTCCTCCACTATTCTGCATTGTTATATGTTCCACTAATGCTGAAATTCAGTGGGGTATTGTAGCATCTATCATAGCACCTTCTAAAGATGAAATGTCCCCAAACTTGTGGTTTTTCTATTTTGTTTAGCCTCATGTTTTATTGCATCTAGACTATCAGCAGACTTCTTTGCCCATATCTAGTAGAGCACAAGTTAAACACTTCTAGGCCTCAGCCCCATTATTGGACTTGCTCTGCCCTTTTCTCTCTAGTTCCCCTATCTCCTAATACAGAAGTTTTTTTTTTTTTTTTTTTTTTTTTTCCTATCATGGTTTTCTCCCTTCCTCCTTGATATCAGGCATTGCTTTAGGTATGAATGTCTTTTAACTGATGAGAGATGGGCCAGTGGCATTAAAGATACTCCTTTGCCTGGGCCCCACTGCAGTCCCCTGGAGGTTTTCTAAAGTAACTGAAGCCACATGAGACTTGCTTCACGAAGAGGAAGCCTGTTCTCTGGGTGTTTGTGAGCCGCCGTGCAAAGTGTTCTTTCAGAGCCGTGGGAAGAAGGGAAGTACTTACTATATCTCAGTCAATTCCAAACAGTCCTTCAAACTCCACCAAACCTTTAGTCCACAGAGACCTCATCAGAATCAGGAGGTAGAACTCAATTTTAGAAGAATCCTGTGTGACTCACGTAGGTAACATCTACGTAGCATGTGTATTGCAATACCTCATCCTCTACCCATGGCTGTCCTAACACATCAAAGTCACCCTTACCTCTGATCGCAGGTTTGGATGAACAGTTTCAAGGGTGTATGACTCTCCCTTCATTCCCTGCCAGAGGACCTGTGTAGGCCTTTATGAGCTAGTTATCTATCCCTTACTCACCTATAATGGCAAGTGGATGTAGGGTTGTGTGTGTCCTAAGCCACTTCAGTTGTGTCTGACTCTTTGCAACCCTATGGACTACAGCCCGCTAGGCTTCTCTGTCCCTGGCATTCTCTAGGCAAGAATTATCGCATGGGTTGCCATTTCCTCCACCAGGGGATCTTCCCAACCCAGGGATTGAACCCACGTCTCTTATGTCTCCTGCACTGGCAGGCAGGTCCTTTATCACTGGCACCACCTGGGAAGCCCTGGATATAGGCTTACATGTGTGTATTTGTACACTTGTGTTTGTGACTGTCTTTTACTAGAAAGAAATGAAATGGTAAGAGTATGGGCTTTATAATAGAATGAACCTGTATGGATTTCAGTTGCAGACAAATAACAGATTGTCTTCATTTGTGAAATGGGGAAAAGATTATTTTATGGCTATTGTAACACTAAATAGAATACATCAAACACATGGAATAAGGCGTGAAAAGTCAATAATTGCTAGATTCTGCCCTAGCCCCCAAATCTGGGAAAGGTTTCCTTTTGGTAACTTGATTTATGCTTACTGCATTAATTAGCTATTTTTCCATTACAAAGCACCTCGAAGTCTTTAAATGATTAAAATCTTTCTCATGAAGATAGGGTTGTTCTGCTAACCTTAGCTAGGCTTGGTTAATCTGTCTGTGGGCTTAATCATGAGATCAATGTTGTGTCCTCTGGGGGAAAGTAAGTTTAGGTGACCTTAGATATGATGACTGAGCTTTATTGGAAGTCTCTAACATATCCCTTCAGCAATCTAGCCTGATGCCAGGGATTCAACAGCAAACAAGTCTAGTTCTGGAAGGAGGCAAGGGAAGTTGAACATTTGCTTCTCAAGCTTGGATCACACTTGCTAATATCTTGCTGGTCAATGAAAATCATATAGATGAGCCCAGAATCACAGAGTGGAGGAACTGTCAAGTTACAGGACAGAGGGTGTGAATAATTGGGGCCATTAGTACAATTCACCTACCACCCCCTACAAAACCTTTCTTGCCAACCCTTTTAATTTGATCAGAGAAGCAGAATGCCTACGAGTCATCAATGGTTGCAGAATAAGGGATTTCTTTTAAGAGTTGAATGTTACGTAATTGTGAGACCTGTTGCATCCAGCTCTAGGCCTCTCTGGTGTTAATTCTTGAAGCCATTTTGGTCAGCCAGACTTTCACTCAGGAAGAAAAGCAGAATGAATAGCTATAACTCATGAGTATTATCTAGGACTCAGGACTGTCTCTCACTACCTGTAGTCTTGGTGTGGTGGGTCACCTGAAGGAGAAGGTAGGACTCTTTACTGCAAGCTACACATATGTTAGCCCCCAGATCAAGTGTGCTGAAGGGGAGGATGTGTTAACAGATGGGAGCTGGAGGCTGCTGGTCTAGTTGTTGCCCTAATTCACTCCTGAGCTATTGCATGTGTCTGATGCTCTACGTCAACCTCCAGAGCATAAAAATGAGTGGCTGCTGCTTCACCTCCATTAGCCAGACCTCCTAAAAATGTCTCTTGTGGCCAACATTAATCTGGGGCTATGCAGGGAGGGGAATTCTGGAAAACATATTTCAATTTGGTCTCCTCTGCTATTTTGTTGAAGTCTCTTATCGCTTTATATATGGTTATGCTAAATTCACTTTTTCAAGGGTCCTCACCTTCAACTTTCCCTAAAAACATTTAGATTACAATTCATTCAATGTGGCAGAAATGATGCCAAAATCACTTATGATAACATCTGAATATTTGGCAGTTTTTAACTGCTTTTCCCATCTCATAATTCTTGATAAAATACTCCTTTGACTTCCACTTTGCTTCCAGTTTAGACTATGTTTAAAACATACTTTGCCAACTTAATAGTAAAACATGTTTTAGGGAATTATCTGGTGGTCCAGTGGTTAGAACTCAGAGCTCTCATTGCATAGCCTGGCAATGGGTTCAATCCCAGGTCAAGGAACTAACATCCTACAAGCTGAGTGACACAGTTAAAAAAAAAAAAAAAAAAGTTTTATAAATGCAAAGATTGAGGCTGAGAATTTAATTTCTAAAATAATTATCACAGCTCTAAGGAACCAAGGGGACAGATAAACCAACCAAGTGTATTAGGGATTTGGGATTTGTTATCATTTAAGAGGAGAAATTACTGCAATTGCTGATAATTATGTCCCTTAATTAATGAAAGAATTTAGTGAAGTTCTTTGACTTCATGTAAATTCCCACCATCCAGTATATAGGACTAATTCTCAATAGGGAAATCATAGACTTTCTAATCTCAGAGCAACTAATGATCTAATAGTACACTACTGCTGTTTCTTATTAAAATACTTTATTGTAGAAATAGCCAAGACTAACTAGTTCAGAAACTTCTTCCTTTCTTTCACTCTCTTTTTTTCTCTTCCTCACCTTCTGTCTTCCTCTTGTTCTCTTTATCTCTCTTTTTTTTTTTCTCTCTCTAACATCTTTTAATAAGAGTTCCTAGCTTCAGGAAAAGAACAGCCCAATTTTTATAGAGAAATCTGTCATTATGATATAAGTGGGTAAAACTAAGAGTTAAAATGGAATTGTTAAAGTAAACTTCATGAGAAATTAATTCTAAAGATAATGACTCATCTTTGTATAGCTGCTATTGGTGTGGAATAGGAAGAGAGAACTAAATTTCTTTTCATCAAGATATATGGTTTGTGATGATAGAGTAGGATAAAATATAGATGACAAATTTTACTTTTAATTGTGGCAAAAGACATAAAATTTACCATTGTTATCATTTTAAAGTGTACAGTTTAGTAGTGTTAACCATATTCACATTACAAAACAGATTTTCCAGAACTTTTTCATTTTTCAAAACTGAAACTCTATACCCATTGAACATCAACTCATTTCCAACTCCTTAGAGCCCCTGACCAACCAGTCATCCACTTTTAGTTTCTATTCATTTGGCTACTTTAGAATTCTTAAGTAAGTAGAATCATAAAATCCTTGCATTTATGACTAACTTATATCACCTATAATTTACTCAAGGTTCAGCCATGTTATAGCATGTAAAGAATTTCCCTTTTTCAAGGCTGAAATACTGGCCATCCCAATCCCAGAAGTGATTATCATCCCAGAGGTGATATCCCACTGTGGTTTTGATTTGCATTTCTCTAATAATCAGTATTGTTATTACTAATTAATGACTAATTGAACACCTTTTAAATGCTTGTTGTCTCTTGTATATGTTTTTTCCAAGAAAAATGTCTATTCAAATAGTTTGCACATTTTAAAATTTTGTTGTTTATATTGACAGGTTTTTTTTTTTTAATATATTTTGGATATTAACTCCTTATAAGATACATGATTTGCAAATGTTTTTTCCCATTCCCTAGGTGGTCTTTTTCCTTTGTTGATTGTACCTTTGGATGCATAGAGTCTTTAAAGTTTGATGTTATCACATTTGTCTATTCTTGCTTTTGTAATTTTGGTGGCGTATCCAAGAAATCATTGCCAAGTCCAATGTCATGGAGTTTTTCCACAATATTTTATCATAGGAATTTCATAGTTTTAGGCCTTATGGTTAGGTCTTTAATTCATTTTGAGGTTTTATTATTATTATTTTTTTTTTTTTAGTTTTTTAGTTTTTATTTTTTCCTAACATTGCTTCCCAACTTACTTTCTTATTCTAGGGTTTTGGGGGTACAGGGTTGATTTATGTAGTTTTTGTGATTTAATGAAGCATTCTATTTTTTTTCTCTATATAAGCTCATTGGGGAGGTATACATGATAAATTTTGGTCCTCCTTAATCTTAATTTTGGGCTTCCCAGGTGGCACTAGTGGTAAAGAACCTGCCTGCCAATGCAGGAAACATAAGAGAGGAGGGTTCAATCCCTGGGTGGGGAAGATCCCCTGGAGGAGGTCATGGCAGCCCACTCCAGTGTTCTTACCTGGACAGTCCCATGGACAGAGGGGCCTGGTGGCTTACAGTCCATCGAGTCACAAAAAGTCAGACATGACTGAAGTGACTTAGCACACAGTCTTAAGTTTATTATTATTATCATTAAGTGGATAATTTTCTGGAACTGTCAATGTTATTCATTTTACTCTGACTACTTCACAGTATAGTTTTGGAAACCAAGTAGTACTTTTTCAATGAGTAAAAAAAAAAGCGTGTTTGGTGCTTATTATTTGTCCTGTAATGCAATCGTTATTGTGGTAGATGGCATAGCAGACTGTTAAGGATGTTTTATGCAATATTCAGGGGATTTCTAGTCTCCTCCTTATTTGTCTTTCTCTACTACACAAGCTGGGAAAATGATACAGTGACATATTTCTGACACGTGTATATGAATAGATGATCTTAAACAATGATGCCTAGATTAGACAACGGGGAAACAAGGGTGCCTAGACAAGACACTCTTTGCAAAAAAATGGTGTTGGGAAAAGTAGATACCCACATACAAAAGAATGAAGTTGGCCAAGGGAAAGATTTAGATATTTTGGTTAAAAATGGAGAGACATAATTAATACTGTTTTTCTTCCTTCATTGAATGAAGTTATAATGGTTGAACATGTTCGTTGTCCCGTCCAGCACAGCGGGTGATAAAGACCTGAAATGGGGCCGAGCAAATAATGAAAAGACAGACATATATAATTTGGCAAGCAGGGAGTCAGGAGGCCCTCCTGCTCTCCATGGCAGGAAGACCAAATGGCTCCTTTCAGCCCATACTTTTATTGGCAGAAGTCACATGAGATCATTAGGGAATAGCTATACTGGGGAGTTTTACTAACACAGGCTCTGCTGTTGATCAGGAATGTCTTGTTTTGTTTCAGTGGAGGCAGATGCAAGATTAGGCAGTGAAACAGGGCAGAGAGCACCTCCCGCCCCAACAATGTCTGTTCAGCATGCTTACTAGATCACGAGGGCGCAGTTTGCCTCACCCTCGAGTCATGGGGCAGGTTCTGATCTCTGCTCCGTCAGGCTGCAACAGTTTGTGAGCATGAGGGAAAGGCTGTGAGAACTGAAAAATGTCTCTGACATGATTAAGAAACTATACAATGCCAGTAATCTCCTATCTTCATATATCTGGTAAGATGAGAAGTCATTTAAACTGTATATTCTGTTACTCGCATCTACTATTTATCCTAAATGATACATAGACATAGGTGAAAACATTAAATCACACAAAGAAGAAAGTTACATGTGACCAATGGAAACCAACCAGTTCAAAATAGGTTAGAGTAAGGGTAGGGTTTGAGTTGGCCTTGAAAGAAATAAAAGAACCCCAAGACACTGTGTCTTAAAACAACTATAGTGTTCTTTATGATTCTAAGTATCTGACACTTAGATGATGTTTAAAATAGAAATTGCTCCCCTCTTCTCCACATGGTGTCAACCTAGAATGACTTTCATTGAGACTAGAGGACCCAAAATGATCTAATTCTCACGTCTGGTGTCTCTCTTGGGATGGCCCAAAAGACTGAGAGCTGTCTGGACTGACAGGGCATCTTCTTGGTTTGCCAGTGGGCTCAATCATGTGGGGCTTTAATTCACTGCCACGTGGTCTTTTCCCCTTTATCTTCTAGGTCCTTTAGCTAGATGCACAAACTTCTTTAGGTGGAGGCTGTCATCCTGGAGGACAATGGGAACCTCAAGATTTGAATATCCAAGAATCAGAAATCCTAGAATGTTATTTTTGTCACAGTTTTTGGTCAAAGAAAGTCCAAAAGCCAGCTCAGATCTAAAGGGAGGGAAAAACAGAAGGGATTAGCAGCAAAGTCACACTGCAGAAAGGGCAGGAATTGCTGTAATAACTTTTGGAAATAATCTGTTGTCACGACCTTATATTCTGGTTTTAGAGTCCTGGGTTGTCCCTGTTGTTTTGATATAATTGTTATACAGCATCTTTACTCTCCAAAATATACCTATTTAGATGGTCATCTTCACACATTTGAAAGAGGATGGATTTGAGGCTCCATCAGAACTTGCTAGCTGTGTGACTTTGGGCAAGTCAAGAAATCTTTCAATCTATACATATATCACAGTTGTTGTAAAAGTTGATTAGAAAATAGAACTGTAGCACTTAAAAGGAAGGCTGGCCTATAACAGGAGTTCAGTCAAATTACTTTAATCTTATAAATCATAGACAATGATAAAACATGGAAGTAGCAATATATAAATGAAAACAACTGGATAAAAATAGTATGTTTATGAGTTTTATGAAGCAAATATTTAGATTATCTTGTTTAAACATCTTTACATAGTTCTTTTAGTCCATTAGTAAACTTCATATGTATGTGTATTTGCAGGGCCTAGTTTTTCATTCTATTCAGATCATGTGCCTGTCCCCATGTCACAGAATCCATACAAACTAATCTCAGTTTCTTTGAATAATATTATATACAGCTTATATTTTGCAATGTGCTTTTACCTTTTACCACGTGCTCCATTCTGCTTTTGGGGTCTTTCCTCATTATGGTCCCTGAATATTTTCTCCAGTCCATGATCTCACTCACTCCCCTCTAACCTCATCCTTCTCCCATGCCCTTGACTCTTTTTCTAAGCATGCTTAAAATCAGTGTTTCTGCTGACTGTTCCTTGTTCCTTTGGTTATGAAAATGGGTCTTCCACATATAGAAAATTAGAAAACAAAGAGAAAAGATTTTCTTGAGTTGTCCGGGAGTTCTTATATTGGTTGCAGTAAATCTTAAAACACATAGCATGAAGCCACAGGGAGTGTTTTTTTCAAGCCATAGGGAAAGAGAATGTTAAAATTTATTTTTCTAATTTATACTTTGGAATCATTAAAGAAGCTACATCTAAATAGGTAGAAGTATCTCAATATTTGAAAAGAAGCTAGTTAAGCACTGATTAAAATGATCAATAATGTCCATATTTTTACAGTAATGGCAAAAATAGCAATATATAAAGTCAGCACCTTTATATATTGTTGTTATTAATCTTCTCCCATGCCCTTGACTGTTTTTCTAAGCATGCTTCCTATTGTTAGCTATCCTAGTTACTTTATATATGTTCTCATTTAATCCCCATAATAACTCTGGGATGTACATTATAATCTGCATTTTACAGGTAGTGATTTTTCAATTTGTGGAATAAAATAATTTCTTCAGGTTTACTTATGTTAAGTCAGGGGTGGATTAAAATTGGGCTTTGCTTACTCAAAACCTGTGATATTTTCCCTGATTTACTTAGTGTTTTGGCTACCATTGTGAAATAACCATATAAAGGGTGATAAACAGGCTGGATTTCATTTCCTTTTCAAAAGAATAGGCATTTATCACATTCCCATTCTAAACTTTGAAGAATGGCTAAAGTGGAAGTAAATGTGGTGTGTCTAACATATAGCCATAAGTAAATATCTGCATTCATAAATACAAGATTTCTCTGTTACCAGAAATTTTTATCTTTTAATTTTAGAATTGTATCAGAAAAGAGCTTGTTCTTATTGCCAAAAGGACTAGAAGGAGCACAGAGCTAAATGGCTTTTAGGACTGCTCAGGTTGAGACTTCCCGCTCAGTTGATGAAGAATCTGCCTGCAATGCAGGAGACATGGGTTCAATTCCTGGGTCAGGAAGATCCCCTGGAAAAGGAAATGGCAACCCACCCCAGTATTCTTGCCTGGAGAATCCCATGGACAGAGGATCCTGGCAGGCTACAGTCCATGGGGTTGCAAGAGTCGGACACGACTTAGTGACTAAATCACCACCAGGTAGGGAAGGAGTGATGGGAAGGCAGGATAGTGTCTTCAAAAGAGCACAGAGTTGTTTATTTGTAATTGGAGTATAGCTGATGTACAATGTTGTGTTAGTTTCAGGGGTACAGAAAAGTGAATCAGTTGGATATATTCATAAAAATTTTTTCCCATATAGGTTATTACAGAATATTGAGTAGAGTTCCCTGTGCTAAGTCCTTATTAGTCATCTATTTTATATATCCTTATTAGTCATCTATTTTATATATAGTAGTGTGTGTACATCAATCCCAATCTTCCAACATACTAGAAGAATGGAGTGTCTTGAGTCAGGCACACCAGCTCTATCCCTTCCTTCCTGAGTGATCTGAAGTTATTTAAGATCTTAGAATTTATATTTATTCCTATGAAAGATAGGTATAAGAACACCTACCTATTAGAATTATTAGTTACTTGAGATAATCAAGGTAAATGCCTAAAATCATGTCTCACACACATTAGACACTCAAGTCGTGTTAGGTCTCTTTTCTACCTCAGTGTGGCATGGTGGGAGGTCATGGAAGTTCAGCAGGTGGGAGTCGTTGCAGAACACAGCAAGAGGGCAATAGATAATATGCAGCTTTCCATCCAGAGTGTGTCAAGGAGGAAAGAATGAAGGTTAAAAATCTTAAGAGATGCTTCTTAGACTGAAATATCAAATTCTTTCACTTCATATGGAAAATACAGAAGTATTTTCTATCATTGAACAGTGGAATCAGTCCGAGATTAAGAGCATATTTGCTTTGGTGCTGAGATACCCAATCACTTGAGATTTTTCGAGTTAGTTTCAAGTTTTGATTGATTACAGAGTCCAAAGTAGTATCTCAAATTGTGATTTGAAAACAAAGAACCCTCTGGAGAATTCATTTAAAAATACAAATTCATGGGCCTCAATCCAAACTTTTGTTCTTGCCCGTGTTTACATTCTGTGCTTTAGAATTCACTGTGTTCTCATATCAGCCTGGCAAAATAGATTTATGGATTAAACTCCTTTCCTAAAAGAAGTTTCTGCAAAGAAATTCTTAATAAAAATGAAACAATAATGCAAGTGTAAGTAAGCAAAAGGACACTTCTACTATTAGTATGGAGTTCCTTGAAGCCAAGTGATGAGTAAATAAGATGCTAATCTGATCAAGAATGATGCAATCACATTGTTCAATAGTAATGTTCTCAGCAACTATGAACACAAAACAACTTGTACCAATAATATATAAAAATCAAAATATACATTTAAAATATTTGCTTCATGTTTATCAAATTCTTTAAATTTTGTATTGTTCTTTTTATAATGGTATGTTGATAGAGTAATAGATGTATATAATTTATAAATAAATATAAGCATAAAAGCCTGTAATTAAAATTGATTAGAAGTAAGGGACAAGAAAGAACTAAGAGTAGGGAGCCAGGCATGTCACTACCAATCTTTCTATCAAAATACTTATATGAAAAGTTGAATATACTGTCATGTATTCAAATAATTTCTCTCTATGATGCCCAAGATAAGCATGTTAATAAATATCCTAATATTTTGGTGTTGTAAGACGTACCATAGGCTTGTGCATCTTATATCATGGTAATGAAGATAAAGAGCCATTCTCTTAATTACTAAAATAAAAATCAAGCTATATCTTCATTTCCTTCTAAGAAAATGTGCACTAATTCTTTGGTCATAGCAGCCAAGTGTACTGCATGCTAAATAACTTCTTAATGAATTGTACATTTATAGTTCTTCACTGAATAATTAAGAATAAAAGTAATTTTGCTGCTTGAAATAGAGAATTGGAATGTGATAGTTATAACTTTTAATAAAAATATCTAATATATTTCTAGAAAGTGTGTAATGTTAACACAAAAAATCTAATAGACTACTACTGCATTTTTCCATTGAATTAACATCATGGAATTTTAACAAAAACCCTAATTAAGTAGAATTTCTAATGGGAATGTGACCTAAATTAAAATCAAAGAAAAATATTCAACATGTTCACTAATCCTCCAAGGGAAATTTGGAGGTCTCTTGCAACCACACTTCTATTAAAAACCTCAATGTTTCTTGGTCTATTTGCACCCAAATTTGTTGCTTTCTCATTAATTACTTTCTACTATTGATTTTTCTCCCGAGTAAAGTGACACAATCCATAGAGCTGGTTGAGATGTGAAAGAGACAGATCCTGAAGAAGTGATGACTATAAAATGTTTATTATCCTCTAAATTTGATATAACCTCCTTGCAAAAAACCAGTAGGATTTGAACATCATTGTGTCATGCATTATGTCTACCATGGGCTTCCCTGGTGGTTCAGATGGTAAAGAATCTGCCTGCAATGCAGGAGACCTGGGTTCAATCCCTGGATTGGGAAGATCCCCTGGAGAAGGAAATGGCAACCCACTCCAGTACTCTTGCTTGGAGAATCCCTATAAGACAGAGCCTGGCGGGCTACAGTCCATGGGGCTACAAAGAATTGGACACAACAGAGCAAATTTTCTTTTTTTAATTTCATGTCTACTGTGGAATATGACTATAAAGTATATAGGTGTAAAATTTGGAATTTATCCCTTTCATGGAGTAAATTAGTATGTTTGAAAGCTTATTAATATAAATGTGCAATTGTCAGTTTTGTTTGGCTTCACTCAGTGATAAGTCAGCAGGCAATCAGAGTGGAATGCAACAGGATAAGGAGGCATTAGGGAACTGTATTATTATACAGTTTAAGGTTATTTAAGAATGGCTAATGGAGGAAATGCGGCTATTTACCTTATGAAATGAAGAAATAATGGGAACTTTCCAATTATCTTCAAAAATTGGAAATTTGTCAGTGTAAGTGAGGAGTAGTCTTTGTTGTTTGGGAGGCAAAGACTGACTGATGTAAATTAAAGGAAGACAGAATTTACTATAGCATAGGAAAAGCCTTCTTACAATTAGCACATAGCTGTGCTTTTTCACAACAGTGCAAGGGGCTACCATATAGATCGGGTAAAATAGTCTCTGAAAGTTTAGTATTTAAACAGAGAGCTTGATCATCTGTGGGGTGCAGGCAGGATTTGTAAACTGTGGGGGAAATTAGATTTGGTAACTTCTAAAGTCTTTTCTAGTCTCAGAATGTTCATTCAGACATATACATTTTTACAAGATTTTCATGGTGGAAGCAAATCTCTTTGCAAGAGTATTTTATTTTTCATTAAATTATTTCTAATGTACATGTTTTACCAAACTTTAGCCAAGTCACATTTTCACTTCTGTGTATGTCAATTTTGTAGAATATCCTTATTTTAGTTAACCTATTTAAGTGCAAAGAACAGAGGCTCATTTGTGTCTCCTCAAGAAATGTGAATTTAAGTAAATACCTTTCTCCCACCCTTATCCACTTGGAGGAAGAACAGAATGCCCCTACCCCTTCCGTTTGAGAAATTCCATGTAAAAAGCCTGAGTTAGAAAACATGAATCATAACAGTATTATTTACAATGGAGAAGAAACTATCCATTGCTACCTTAACTTTTAGACACCCCACCTCCAGATCCTTTTTTGCTCCTTTAGAAAAAGCCCCTGGGAACACATTTAAGTATAGAACCAACTCTTCTTCCAAAGGGGGCACTCAAAACCCAACAGGGAATAGGAAGCTCTGAGATTAACTGAGGAAGAGATAGCACCTCAGATTCTAATGGGGTTTTCCAGTTTCCCTGGTGCCTCAGACAGTAAAGCGTCTGCCTGCAATGCAGGAGACCTGGGTTCAGTCCCTGGGTCAGGAAGATCCCCTGGAGAAGGAAATGGCAACCCACTCCAGCACTCTTGCCTGGAAAATTCCATGGATGGAGGAGCCTGGTGGGCTACAACTCATGGGGTCACAAAGAGTCAGACACGACTCAGCGGCTTCACTTTCACTTTCAGATACTAACAAGGGGCAGTGCTGCCCTCCACTGCTGCCCTCTGTTACCCTGGAGTCAGCAGGCTGACATAGGTTGAAGGTCCCATGTAAACACTAACTTTCATTCTGCGTGTCCCTGCTTTTCCTGACTTCCTACAGAACCTCGCTTGCTTCCATGGGAGGCACTTGGTCTCTTGATCTTTTCTTCCATCCTGTCTAACCTTCACTTTCAGAAAGAGTGGGGAAAAGATGCAGGAACTCAAAGTTCCTAGAAACATTATTTACAGTAGACAAGATATAGAAGCAACCTGTGTCCATCAACAAATAAATGGGTAAAAAAGATGTGTGTGTGTGGGGGGGGGGGGGTGTCTATAATGGAATACTACTCAGCCATAAAAAATAAATTTTTGCCATTTACAGCAACATGAATGGAATTGGAGGGCATTATGCTGCATGAAATAAGTCAGATAAAGACAAACACTATATGGCATCACTTATATGTATAATCTGAAAATAAACTAGTGAGTATAACAAAAAAGAAGCAGATTTGCAGGCACATAGAACAAACTACTGCTTACCAGTGATGGGGCAGGGTGTATATAAGGGTGGAGGAGTGGGAAGTGCAAAATGTTGGGTGTAAGATAGGCTATAAGGATGTATTATACAACATGGGGAATATAAACAATATTTTATAGTAACTGTAAATGGAGTACAACCTTTAAAAAATTGTATAAAAATGTTAACAAAAAGTATGAATTTATTGGGAGAAAGACAGAAATCTATTCTATGTAGCAATCCCTTATATAAACCTAAAAATTTCTCCACAGTCTCAGGGAGATAAGATGTTCAGAAATAGGAGAAAGTTATGCTCATAGTACAAGTATCTGGTATCTGGTTGTCTTCTCAGTCCCAGAACCTTTCTGATTCTCAGTCTGTGCTCTCGTTACAAGGCCTTGACTAATCTTTGCAACTCAGGCTCTCTCTGTGTCCTTTGGCTGGAGTCACCACTTCTTTATATCACTTTTCTCAATTCAAAACCATCCAAACACAGGATCTGGCTGACCACATTAGTCACCATTACTCTCTTTGTCAGAACTTTTCCACCAGACCACTTTATATAGAACTGGCCAACCTATGGCTCGGATAGACTACCTTTGGTTCAAAAGCAAACCCAGACCAATCATCTGTGGCTGTGTATGTTCTCCAATCCCAGTTCAGCTATTGATTGAGACAGATCTCTTAGTGAGAAGCTCTGAAAGTGGCAAGCACACTGTGGCTGGGGTTGCCAAGAGTAATCTGTATCCTATATTAAAGTATTTGCCTTTATGTCTTATCTTCCTACTGTATATCGTGCTCAAATGGGAAGAGTAAAAGGGTTAACTTGTTATAGTCTCTTGACTTCTAACAAGTTATTTTGAAAGTATCATACATACTATATAGGTTTAAAATGAATAAATGATATTTAAATTAGAAATCCTACAGCATGTGAACAAATAAAACACTTTCAAAATTTTGTGTTTTAGATTGTCTTTTTCTATAGTTCAGTTGATTTGCAACATTGTGATGTGTTAGTTTCAATTCAATTCAGTCACTTAGCCATGTCCGACTCTTTTCAATCCCATGGACTGCAGTACAACAGGCTTCCCTGTCCATTACCAACTTCCGGACCCTACTCAAACTCATGTGCATTGAGTTGGTGATGCCATCCAACCATCTCATCCTCTGTCGTCACCTTCTCCTCCCACCTTCAGTCCTTCCCAGCATCAGGGTCTTTTCAAAGGAGTCAGCTCTTCGCATCAGGTGGCCCAAGTATTGGAGTTTCAGCTTCAGCATCAGTCCTTCCAATGAATATTCAGGACTGATTTTACAACTGAATGGTTGGATCTCCTTGCAGTCTAAGGGACTCTCAAGAGTCTTCTCCAACACCGCAGTTCAAAAGCATCAATTCATCAGCACTCAGCTTTCTTTTATAGTCCAACTCTCACATCCATACATGACTACTGGAAAAACCATAGCTTTGACTAGATGGACATTTGTTGGCAAAGTAATGTTTCTGCTTTATAATATGCTGTCTAGATTGGTCATAGCTTTTCTTTCAGGGAACAAGCATCTTTTAATTTCATGGCTGGGGTCACCATCTGCAGTGATTTTGGAGTCCCCCCAAATAAAGCCTGTTACTGTTTCCATTATTTACCCATTCATTTGCCATGAAGTGATGGGACCCAATGCCATGATCTTAGTTTTCTGAATGTTAAGTTTTAACCCAAACTTTTTAACTCTCCTCTTTCACCTTCATCAAGAGGCTCTTTAGTTCTTCACTTTCTGCCATAAGAGTTGTGTGTTCTGCATATCTGAGGTTACTGATGTTTCTCCTGGTGATCCTGATTCTAGCTTGTATTTCATCCAGCCCAGCATTTCACATAATATACTCTGCATATAAGTTAAATAAGCAGGGTGACAATATATAGCCTTGATGTACTCCTTTCCTTATTTAGAACCAGTCTATTGTTACATGTCCAGTTCTAACTGTACAGTAAAGTCATGCAGTTTATATATATATGTGTGTGTGTGTATATACGTGTGTATATATATATATATATTTTTATATATATTTCAGAGTCTTTTATAGTTTATTATAAGATACTGAATATAGTTCCCTGTACTATAGAGTAGGTCCTTATTGTTTGTGTATTTTATATATAGTAGTTTGCACAGGCTAATCCCCAAATTCTAGTTTATTACCCCCACAAATTTCTTCTTTGGTAACCTTATGTTACCACAACTCTATGTCTGTGAGTCTATTTCTGTTTGTTTAAAAAAAATCATTTGTATCATTTTTTTATATTTCACATATAAGTGATTTGATATTTGTGTTTGATTTACTTAGTATGATCATCTCTAGGTCCATCCATATTGCTGCAAATGGCAATATTTTATTCAATTTTGTGACTGAGTAACACTTTATTGTGTGTGTATGTGTGTGTGTATATATACACACACACATACATAGTTGTTGTTCCATTGCTAGGTTGTGTCCAACTCTTTGTGACACCATGAACTGCAGCATGCCAGACTTCTCTGTCCATCACTAACTCTCTGAGATTGGTCAAACTCATGTCCATTGACAGTGATCCCATCCAACCATCTCATGTTCTGTCACCCCCTTCTCTTGCCCTCAATTTTCTCCAGCTTCAGAGTGTTTTCCAATGACTCAGCTGTTCACATCAGCTGGCCAAAGTATTGGAGCTTCAGCTTTAGCAAGAGTCCTTCCAATGACTATTCAGGGTTGATTTCCTTTAGGATTGACCAGTTTGATCTCCCTGCTGTCCAAAGGACTCTCAAGAGTCTTCGCCAGCACCACAGTTCAAAAGCATCAATTCTACAGGGCTCAGCCTTCTTTATGTTCCAACTCTCACATCCATACATGACTACTGGAGAAACCATAGCTTTGACTATACGGACCTTTGTCAGCAAAGTGATGTCTCCTTTTTTTAATACACTGTATAGATTTTTCATAGCTATTCTTTCAAGGAGCAAGCATCTTTTAATTTCGTGGCTGCAGTCACCATCCATATTGATTTTACAACCCAAGAAAATGAAATCTGACACTGTTTCCACATTATTACCATCTGTTTGCCAAGAAGTGATAGGAACAGGTGTCATGATCTTAGTTTTTCAATGTTGAGTTTTAAGCCAGCCTTTTTACTCTCTCCCTGCACATTCATCAAGAAGTTCTTTAGTTCCTCTTCACTTTCTGCCATTAAAGTGGTATCATCTGCAAATCTGAGATTGTTGATATTTCTCCCAACAATCTTGATTCCAGCTTGTGATTCATTATCCTGGCACTTAGCATGATGAACTCTGCATATAAGTTAGATAACCAACTTTGACACACTCCTTTCCCAATTTTAAACCAGTCAGTTTGTTGTCCATGGCTGATTCTAACTCTTGCTTCTTGTCCTGCATACAGACTTCTCAGGAGGCAGGTAAGGTGATCTGGTATTCCCATCTCTAGAAGAATATTCCAAAGTTTGTTGTGATCCACACAGCCAAAGGCTTTAGCATAGTCAATGAAGCAGAAGTAGAATTTTTTTTTTTTTTTTGTAATTACCTTGGTTTTTTTTTATGATCCAATGAATATTGGCTAATTTAATCTCTGGTTCCTCTGCCTTTTCTAAATCTAGCTTGTATATCAGGAAATTATCAGTTTATATACTGCTAAAGCCTCGCTTGAAGGATTTTGAGCATATTCTTGCTGGCATGTGAAATAAGTGTAGTTGTACAGTAATTTGAACATTCTTTGGCATTGCCTTTACTTGGGATTGGATGAAAACTGACCTTTTCACATCCTGTGGCTACTGCTATTTTCCAAATTTGCTGGCATATTGAGTGCAGCACTTTAACTGCATCATCTTTTAAGTTTTGAAATAGCTCACCTGGAATTCCATCACCTCCACTAGCTTTGTTCCTAGTGATGCTTCCTAAGACCCACTTGACTTCACACTCCGGGATGTCTGCCTCTAGGTGAGTGACAACATCATCATGGTTATCTAGGTCATTAAGAGCTTTTTTGTACAGTTCTTCTGTGTATTCTTGTCACCTTTTATTATCTCTCCTGCTTTGGTTAAGTACTTGCTGTTTTTGTCCTTTATTGTGCCTATCTTTATATGAAATGGGCTTCTCTAATAGCTCAGTTGGTAAAGAATCCACCTGAAATACAGGAGATCCTGGTTCAATTTCTGAGTTGGAAAGATCTCCTGGAGAAGGGATAGGCTACCCACTCCAGTATTCTTGGGCTTCCTTTGTGGCTCAGCTGGTAAAGAATCCGCCTGCCATGCAGGAGACCTGGGTTAAATTCCTGGGTTGGAAAGATCCTCTGGAGAAGGGAAAGGCTACCCATTATAGTATTCTGGCCTGGAGAATTCCAAGGACTGTATAGTCCATGGGGTTGCAAAGAGTCGGACACGACTGAGTGACTTTGACTTATATGAAATATTCCCTTGGTATCTCCAATTTTCTTAAAGAGATCTCTAGTCTTTCCCATTCTATTGTTTTCCTTTATTTCATGGCATTGTTCACTTAAGAAGGCTTTTTTATATCTGTGTGTTATTCCCTGGAACTCTGCATTCAGTTGGGTATACCTTTCCCTTTCTCTGTTGCCTTTAGCTTCTCTTCTTTTCTCAGCTAATTGTAAGGCCTCCTCAGATAACCACTTTGCCTTCTTGCATTTTTCTTGGGGATGGTTTTGGTCATCCCATCATGTGCAATGTTATGAACCTCTGCCCATAGTTCTTCAGGCACTCTCTCTTACCAGATCCTGTCCCTTGAATCTATTCATCACCCCCACTGTATAATCATAAGGGATTTGATTCAGGTTATACCTGAAATGGCCTAGTGGTTTTCCATACTTTCTTCCATTTGAGCCTGTGAAGATATATATATATATATGTACACACACACACACACACACACACCACATCTTTTTCCATTCATCTATCAGTGGACACTTAGGTTGCTGTAATGTCTTGGCTACTGTAAATAGCACTACTGTGAATATTGGGGTGCATGTATCTTTTTGATTTAGAGTTTTCTTCTTTTTTTGGATATGAGCTCAGGGATGGAATTGCTGAATCATATAAAGCTATGACTAACCTAGACAGCATATTAAAAAGCAGAGATATTCCTTTGCCAACAAAAGTCCATGTAGTTAAAGCTGTGGTTTTTCCAGTAGTCATGTATGGATGTGAGAGTTGGACTATAAAGAAAGCTGAGCACTGAAGAATTGATGCTTTTGAACTGTGGTGTTGGAGTTGATTCTCGAGAGTCCCTTGGACAGCGAGTAGATCCAACCAGTGAATTCTAAAGGAAATTAGTCCTGAATATTCTTTGGAAGGACTGATGCTGTAGCTGCAACTCCAACACTTGGGCCACTTGATGTGAAGAACTGACTGATTTGAAAAGAGCCTGATGCTGGGAAAGAGTGAGGTGGGAGGAGAAGGTGATGACAGAGGATGAGATGGTTGGATGGCATCACCAACTCGATGGACATGAGCTTGAGCAAGCTCTGGGAGTTGGTGATAGACAGAGAGGCCTGACATGCTGCAGTGCATGGGGTTGCATAGAGTCAGACACAACTGAGCAACTGAACTGAACTGACAAAGAATCTGCCTGTAATGCAGGACACATGGAAGACTACGTTTGATCCCTGTGTCAGGAAGATTCCCTGGAGAAGGAAACTGCAACCCACTCTTGTATGCTTGCCTGAAAAATCCCGTGGACAGAGGAGCTTGGTGGTGTCACAAAGAGTCAGACACAACTGAGCAACTAAACACACATACACGGGAACTCTATTTTTAGTTTTTAAAGCAATCTCCAAGGTGCTTTCCATAGTGACTGCACCAATTTACATTCCCACCAACAGTGTAGGAGGGTTCCCTTTTTTCCACACCCTCGCCAAGATTTTTTTTTTTCCCCCCTGAGAAAAGGGAATTTATTTGCTGTTTAACTAAATATTTCAGTTAAGAGTTAGTGTCAAGTCTAGACGAACACAGGACCCAACCACTGTCAGTCACCAAGCCTGGTTTCTTGGCTCCACCTTCCTGGTGCTGGCTCCAATCTTGGGTTCCATGTACTTGCAAGTTGATGGTCAGGTGATTTCAGTTCCTCTATCTTCCTAATTTCATCCAGTGTATTTCCCAGCAAAATTTCCCTTTTTACTCCATCAAGGTTCGAATCTGTCCCTGAGTCAATCATTCTGTGCAGAAGAACGTGAATTCTTTTTTTTTTTTTTAATTTTTTTATTAGTTGGAGGCTAATTACTTCACAGTATTTCAGTGGGTTTTGTCATACATTGACATGAATCAGCCATAGAGTTACACGTATTCCCCATCCCAATCCCCCCTCCCACCTCCTTCTCTACCCGACTCCTCTGGGTCCTCCCAGTGCACCAGGCCAGAGCACTTGTCTCATGCATCCCACCTGGGCTGGTGATCTGTTTCACCATAGATAATATACATGCTGTTCTTTCGAAACATCCCACCCTCACCTTCTCCCACAGAGTTCAAAAGTCTGTTCTGTACTTCTGTGTCTCTTTTTCTGTTTTGCATATAGGGTTATCGTTACCATCTTTCTAAATTCTATATATATGTGTTAGTATGCTGTAACCTAGATGCCCATCAGCAGATGAATGGATAAGGAAGCTGTGGTACATATACACCATGGAATATTACTCAGCCATTAAAAAGAATTCGTTTGAATCAGTTCTAATGAGATGGATGAAACTGGAGCCCATTATACAGAGTGAAGTAAGCCAGAAAGATAAAGAACATTACAGCATCTCCAAGATTTTTATTAATATTTCTAGAGTTTTTGGCAATGGCCACTTTGAGCAGTGTGAGGTGATGCCTCATTGTCATTTTAATTTATATTTCTGCAATAATTAGAGATGCTGGACAGCTTTTTATGTGCCTATTGACCATTTCTATGTATTCTTTGAAGAAATATCTATTTCATCTTCTGTCTATTTTTTAACTTTTAATTTTTGCAACATTGTGTTGGTTTCTACCATTGCCATACAACAACAGGAATCAGCTGTAAATTTATATGCAGCCCCTCCCTCCCCTCTTCCCATCCTTTCTCTCCAGGTCATCACAGAGCAACAGACTGGGCTCCCTGTGCTACACAACAACTTATCACCAGCTCTTTTTTGATTGAGTTGTTTTTTGTTAGCTTGTTTGATATTGAACTATATGAGATGTTTGTATATTTTGGAAATGTATACCTTGTTTATTGGATCATTTGTAAATGTGCTCTTATTCCACATATTGTCTTCTCATTTTGTTTATGGTTTACTTTGCTGTGCAAAAGCTTTTAAGTTTGATTTAGTCCAATTTGAGATAAACACTATTTTGAGTGTCTGCTTCGTGTAAGGTGCTGTGATAGATATTCTAATTTGATTTTTATGAATTCTTATTGTAGTTTTACATTCAAATTCAGATTTGCCTTATGTTAACTGAATATTAACTATTGGGGCTTTGAATCCCTTATTCTGGTTATTCTTCCCCTCTATTCCAGGAAGATAATTTTTCATATAATACAGCAAGATAGCATGAATTGAAAGTAAGCCTACAGAAGGAAAATGTGAATTGGTGCAAAGTGGAGACAGGATTGAAATGAAAATGGGAGTGCAAAATGTAGAGCTATAAAATACTTCTGAACATTCTAAGAAAATCTTGCCAGTCAGACTATGTTCAATGCCATGTGATTTAAACAAAACAATTACCAGTATAGAGTAAAACTGTTCTCAGAGTTTAAAATGGTGTTCTCAAAATCAAATAATGGTCTCAACAATATCCTTACAATAGGTATAACAGTGTTTCACATCTTTCTTTTGCTCACTCTAGGTAATTTTGCAAACATTATCTTTACAATCACACTTTGAGTATTCCTTGAACAAGTATTTGTTCAGCATACATTATGTTTATGCAACTGTTTTAGATTCTGAGCATATACATTGCTAGTTATAGAAGATCATTCTCATAAGGAATTAGATTCTGATGGAATAAAGCAATTGATACACAGGCAAATAAATATTATAATCTAAAATAATTTAATTCATGTAAATTCTATGAAGAAAAAAATACAATTTAACGTGTTAGGTGACTCCTGGGCTTGAGGGGGGCTAAAGTTGATTGTAGACTAGGTAATGTGGAAACATCTTAGAGGAGGTGATATTTTAGCTAAGAAAATCCAGACATATAAAACCCCAAGAGCACTCCAAGCACAGAGAGCAGTAAGTGCAGAGGTCTTAGGATAGGAATTAAATTCCAGGAACTGAAACACCTGTGGTTGAACCATAGTGATCGATAAAGCCAGAGAGCTAAGTCAGAGTAGGGAGTCTGGATTTTATTCTAAATGCAATGGAAAACATTAGATTTTACACAGGGAAGGGGATTGATTTAATCTGAAATTTTTGGAAAGTTCACACTAACTTCTAAGTGGAAAGTTGAAATGGGGAGAGGGAGTAGGCATGGCAAATATAGAAGCTGAGAAATTATTTAAGAGGCTTTTGTGGGGATGCACACAAATTATAATGGTGATATAGACTAGATAAGAATGGAGAAAGAGAAAAGTCAATGAATTGGGGGTATATATGAAACGGGTTTCTATAATCCTCTTTTTATACTTAAGAAAACTAATGTTCAGAGGAGCTAAAAATTTATGTAAAAACATAAAGGAAGAGTTTAAACATAGGTATTTTGTCTTGAAGCCTGTTGAACTGCTGTTTTAAGTGGGTGGTTTTTATACACTTGAATTATTTAAATATCACATTATCACTGATGCTTCCATTAAGTAAACATTTCTTCTGGCTTAATTATATCTCCATTCAATCTTCTCTTTTGTCATTTTTTAGTTTTTTTTTTCTATTTTGCCTACTTTTGAAAAGTAATGTCAATGATTTAAAGAAAATTGACCATGTTGTATTACCATAATAAAGAAATGGCATCCTAGTTCTAAAATTACTTCCTCCTTAGAAGACTACAGAGTTAGATATGGTATCAATCTTGCTTAATCTGGAATGCCTCTTTTAAATAGCAGTCTGTGTGTATTTGATGCTCAACTCTCCTCAATAATAAACATTGAGCATCTACTACCTGTATGGATATTCTTCCATTGATGTTTCATGATATTAAAATATTACATAACTTTTAGAGCAGCAAAGAGTAGGCTGACCAATCCAAGACTATACCTCAGAAAATCATTTGGGTGCTTTTTTCTGAAACTGGGTTTGCAATAACTTAAAAGATGATTCTCTTAGCAAGTAGTTTCTCTACTTGATGAAAATCATAACATATATAAAGTCTATCACATGGCAGCAATAGGAAAATACAGAAAGGAGGTGGGATTTTTCTACATTGGATGGCATAGCCTCTACTGCATGGGGCTTTGTCTAATATCTATTTAAAGCAATATGGGGAGGAAAGATGGTAGGTGAAGTTTTGTGCAGTTTTACCTTTTGATTGACTTTTCAATTATGTTTACATCATCATACAGAAAAAAAATACTTTGGAAGTAAGAATAAGAGATTGAACTTCAGATATATTATTATAAATTATTGCTTATAATCATAGTTTTAATGTCACTATAGCCTAATGGGGTTAATAAAGCATCTTATACCTCAACCCTGCTTCAAAAATTTTACAGATCATTCATACTTATGAAAAATCATTTTTTATAGTTTTATTATCCCCCTTCACTTCTGAAATAAATTCTCTTCTTGGCTTTATCCCATTAATGGCAGCAAGAATTCTCTTAGTGTCTCACCCTTGAAATCTCAGTGGCATTTTTTCATTGTTTTCCTCTTCATGGTTATTATCTGCTACATATTAATTTTCATACATTCTGCCCTTCAATTGTTAAATTATGTCCCTATCTCCATTCCCTGCTTCTTATATTCCCATAGTTCTAGCTCTGACTTTTATTACTTCTTAACTGTGATATTCTCACAGCTTTGTAATTTAAAAAAAGATGAAAACATTATCAATTCCAAATTAAGGATTACATTTAACCATCTCTCTGAATTAGAGAGTGATTATCACTAAATTCAAGACCAATAGGAAAGGATAGAAGTAATCCATTGGCAGACTCTGCTATATTTTGACTGAGCCAACCTGCTTTCCAGCAAAACAAGGTCTGTTACAAACAGGAAATTCAGTCAATAATCCCCTGTTCTCTGGAGTTTTTTTTTTTTTTTTTTAGCACAACCAGAATAGTTTTTCTCTATCGTTCAGACCATTTGAATATCAAACTTCCAGAAAAGAAATGGGCAGGTAGTTGAGGCAAGAATTAGTCTGAACCCTTGCAAGCTAGTATGTGTCTTTCTCTCAAATTAAGATCTGTCATAGTTAAAATAGGAAGAACCTTGGAAGGAGGACATTCTGGGGATTTTTAGTTTTAATGAAGTTGGCATACTGAGCCAGTCAGAAAGATGTTCATTGGGAATACTGGATGATCCCATATTGGTCCAGCAAAGCCACACTTTTGGTACCAAATTATTCCAGTACATTCAGGACTCATAAACTTACCATCTTACTGTAGACAATGATTAACTTTGGCATCTCACAAGACAGAGCATATGGACATGCACAACAGGCTCTTGCCAAACCACAAGTGCCAGCCCTCCCAACTCATCTACATAATATTCATGAAAGTGGGGCCTTGTTGCTTAGGCAATGGCTCTGCTTAATTACCTGTTCCTCACTGCTCAAAAGTCTGCTATAGAGTACTCCTTATTTTATTGCAAATCAACACCTAGAATACTTGGGCTTGGTAAAGTGCTGGTATCTGTACGTGAACTTCAACAGATGGGTAGAAGTCAGGCAAACATACTTACCATTTCTATTCTGCTTCTTAATTTTTAACAATTTCTGCATGTAAGGTTGTTGTTCAACCACCCAGTCATGTCCTACTTTTTGCAACCCCATGCACTGCAGCATGCCAGGCCTCCCTGTCCCTTACCATCTCCCTAAGTTTGCCCAAGTACATGTATGAAGCTGTATACAGTTTCTCCATCATTCATTACAGAGAATGTAATCAGTGTGATTTCAGTATTGACCACTTGGTGATGTCCATGTATAAAGTTGTCTCTTGTGTTGTTGAAACACAAGATAGGGTATTTGCTATCACCAGTTCATTCTCTTGGCGGAATTCAATTAGCCTTTGACCTACTTCCTTTTGTTCTCCAAGGCCAAACTTGCTTTATGCCAGGTATCTCTTGACTTCCTACTTTTGCATTCCAATCACCAATGATGAATAGAACATCATTTTTTTGGTGTTAGTTCTAGGAGGTCTTCTAGGTATTCATAGAACTAATCAACTTTAGCTTCTGCAGCATTGGTGATAGGGGCATAGACTTGAATTACTGTGATGTTGAATGCCTTGCCTTGGAAATGAACTGAGATCATTCTGTCATTTTTGAGATCACACCTAAGTACTGCATTTCAGACTCTTTTTTTCTTTTTTCTTTCTTTTTTTTTTTTTTTTTATGAGAGCTACTCCATTTCTTCTATGGGATTCTGGCCCACAATAGTAGATATAATGGCCATCTGAATTAAGTTTGCCCATTCCCATCCATTTTAGTTCCTAAGATGTTAACGTTTATTCTTACCATCTCATGTTTGACCACCTCTAAATTAGCTTGATTCATGGACCTAACATTCCAGGTTCCTATGCAATACTGGTCTTTGCAGCATCAGATTTTACTTTCATTACCAGACAAATCCACAACTGAGTGTCATTTCTGTTTTGGCCCAACTACTTTATTCTTTCTGGGGCTATTAGTAGTTGTCTTCCCCTCTTCCCCAGTAGCATATTGGACACCTTCCAACCTGGGGGATTCATCTTTTGGTTTCATATCTTTTTTGTCTTTTTGTACAGTTCATGAGGTTCTCATGGCAAGTATACTGGGGTGGTTTGCCATTCCCTCCTCCAATGGATCATGTTTTGTCAGAACTCTCTGCTATGACCCATCCATCTTGGGTGGCCCTATATGCCATGACTCACAGCTTCATTGAGTTATACAAGCCCCTTGTCATGACAAAGTCATGATGTGTGAAGGGGGCATATAAGGTAGTAGGTATATTAAATTCCTTTGCAGGACTGAAAGCAAACAAAATGGATTAGAACACAAGATAGAGGGTAAAATATTAAAGCTCTTTGATGATGAAAAGCACAAAATATGTTAAACACAGCATGACGGCACAGCCCTTCATAGACACAGCCAGTTGTTAATGTCTGTGCTCAGGTCTCAGATTATTTATTTTTCAGACTTCATCAGGACTAATCTTCACTAGCTTCTAATACTTGTTCATGGGGCTTGGCTCTATCCGTAATCACAAATGCAAAGCCTAAGACACAGTAACACGTGGTAGGTCATTTTCTAAAATGAACACTTGGACTAATAAAAACTCATAGTAAATGGAAGAGGAGCACTGTGGAATGTTTCAGAGAGGTTTTTGTAATCCAAACTACAAGTAGTGTGAAGTGTAATATGCTATTTAGCATGTAATGGATGCTTATCAGATAACAAATATCTGAAACCAAGGCCTAACTGTGGCTGTGCGTGTGTCTGCTTCCACACAACAACACATACCCCTGTACACACATGAAGATGTACACATAAACTTTGCAAGGGGCAAATCTTTAAAATGGCATCATCTAGACCAAAATTAAGGAAAGGGATTTAGCAAAATGTGCCTACACTCCTCCAACTCACAAAAGTGATAAAATTTTCAAATATTAGCTCTTTTCCTTTCTCACTAGTTTTCCTTCCAAAACTCCTGCTTAACACATGGCAGAAAATCCAGGTTTATTCTCAATTTCTCTTAATATTTCTTCTTTATCTTCCATCTATGTTTTCCCTTTGTGCTTCATGCTAAGGAAATTTTTTGATCTCATATAGCTCAGGGCTTCCCTGGTGGCTCAGAGGTGAAGAATCTGCCTGCAATCCAGGAGACCTGGGTTCAAATGTAGATCAGGCCAACTACATTCCATGGAGTTGCAAAGAGTTAGACATAACTAAGCAACTAATGTTTTATTTCACTTTCATATAGCTCATGAATTTGTTCTTTTGCTTTGCTATCCAGACCATTTACTGATGTCTTTAGTTTAAAATTACCACTTTTCTATTCAAAATCTCTCACTCTAAAATAATGGCTGCATGTGATATTCTTTCTATCCTCTGAAATTTTAATTATACTTATTTTATTACAAATTAAATTTTATTTCAGTTGGTGTCCTCTATCTTGATGTTGGCCTTCAGATGTGTTTGTTTTTTACCACGTGCTTATCGGGTATTTCCTATTATCTACTGTAGATATGCAGTGTTATCTAGGGGAAGAGGCAGGAAGTTTATCTATTACTTACTCTGTGAACTGTTTTTGAAAGAGAATGAGAATTGGAGATGAGTGAGCTACTTGGCAGGTATGTTTTTCTTTTTCTTTTCTTTTCTTTTTTAACATGGCTGCTCCAGATACTGCCAAGCTCACACATTCCAGTTTTTCACGTAAGAACAGTTAGTCCCATGTTGCTTTACCACAAAAGGAGGAAAGATGACTGAAAGAAGTTGACCTTCTTTGCTGAAATGCCTATGGCTTTTTTCCCCATGAAATTATCTTGTTATGTAACCTCGAGTTCTTTCCTATTTCTAGCATTTACCACTTTTGGGCATAGAACACGCCACTGGTGTCATTTCTTCAGACATTTTGGGATATGGTCTTCTTCCTCATGCTCACTCCATCTGCTTTGTGTCTTTTAGGAAGTCTCTGAAAGCTTTTGGTTTGCTGTTCATTTGAAAGCATTGTTATATATGGCAGTACATATATTTTGATAAACCTTCTATTGCTTCAGAGGGTTTGATATGAAAATAAAAGATGTGCATATGATTAGTGTACCATCTTGAATCAGAAGTATATTTTACTATTCTCAGATTTCCAAACCTTAACTTTGAATTTTTCTTTGTTAGCCTTATGGGAGTTGTTCTATAATTGCTTCATTTATCAGTAGACCTGGCTTTGTAGAGCATTTGGCTAATGTGGGAATGCACCAACAATTCTGCAAGCGCAGACTTGGAGATCCATTTACTACCAATATTTTGTTTATGAGAAGATTAAAATATTATCTGTTAGAGTTTTTCTTTATGTAACTTAAAACAATTAAAGGAAAGAGAATCAGATTGTTTTTAGAGACAATATATTCATTATTGCACTATGATTCAAAGTTTACCAATTGTCTCTCATTTATAACTGCACTACTTTAGCATGGAATGCCCAGTAGACTAATCACTGGGCAACAAAGTATAAAAAGGTACCTACTGAGCAGAATTGAAACAGCAGCACTCAGGATCTCTTAGGACATTACATCAGTCCCAGTGGAGAACTGTTTACTTAGCAACCCTATGTTCACTTACTGTTTGTTAATTGTGATACTAACTAGTCATTTATCTTCTTCACATTCTAAAACAAAACAAACAATATATGTCCAAGGATATGTAGTACAAAGCCAGATCATTTTCTTTATTATATCAGAGTCTTTGAAATCAACCAAAACTTTTCCAAATATAAAATATGACTGTATATGACAAGTATGAATTCCACATTTCTCTTTTCATACTTAATATATTTCCCAGTTATCACTGCCAAAATGTTTTTGTGTGAATGAGGGAACAATTAAATAAGCAGTGGTTATTTTTGAACTCCTACAATGTCTAGGACATTTTAGGGGAGACAAAGGCAAATAGGACAAATTATCCTCAAATTTTGACAAGGTAGTTGTGGACAAACAATGAAGATATGACTTTTAATATATAAAGAAAATTTAAAAAATGGTGATCCAAAAAAAAAAAAAAGAAAGAAAGAAAACACACATTAAAAGTTTCTGAAAGAGCAAAATAGGGCATAAGTCACAACAATTAAGAAAAAAGTGTGATCTTTGAACACTAGTTAGTCTAGACATGTCCTGCAGGAGACCTGGACAGGTGATTGTACAAGATGGAAGAACACACTCTCGGTAGAAGTTAACTCTGAATGGTAGCTTGATTGCTAGAAACCACCATGTCTGTTTGATAATGTAGGAGTAGACCAGCCTAGATGGACTCCATGGGTTATAATAGGAAAGAGTAGGACATAAGACAGAAGAATTCAGAAGTCTGACAGCAAAGGAACTTAAATGATAAACTATAAGTATGACTTCACTTTGTGGGTTGATAACACGATCAACTCTGTGGGGCAGGAATGTAACTTCAGACTGAATCAGGCAAGTTTAGAAGCAACAGCAAAAGTATATTTAGATTTGGGCGAGTGTCTGGCATTTAAGAGGATCCAGAAATTCATTCATTGATTCATTCATTCAACATAGTCTCAAGCGTGTAAATACACTAGGTATTCTTACTAAGAGAGCCAATGATTATACACTTAAGAATTAAAACTATTATAAGTGGAGTCTGAAGTCAGGCAGGTTGATTCCTCCAGTTCCATTCTTCTTTCTCAAGATTACTTAGGCTATTCGAGGTTTTTTGTATTTCCATACAGATTGTGAAATTATTTGTTCTAGTTCTGTGAAAAATACCATTGGTAGCTTGATAGGAATTGCATTGAATCTATAGATTGCTTTGGGTAGAATAGCCATTTTGACAATACTGATTCCTCCAATCCATGAACACGGTATATTTCTCCATCTGTTTGAGTCCTCTATGATTTCTTTCATCAGTGTTTTATAGTTTTCTATGTATAGGTCTTTTGTTTCTTTAGGTAGATGTACTCCTAAGTATTTTATTCTTTTTGTTGCAATGGTGAATGGTATTGTTTCCTTAATTTCTCTTTCTGTTTTTTCATTGTTAGTGTATAGGAATGCAAAGGATTTCTGTGTGTTAATTTTATATCTTGCAACTTTACTATATTCATTGATTAGCTCTAGTAATTTTCTGGTAGAGTCTTTAGGGTTTTCTATGTAGCCACAGTCATCAAGACAGTATGGTACTGGCACAAAGACAGAAATATAGATCAATGGAACAGAATAGAAAGCCCAGAGATAAATCCACGAACCTATGGACACCTTATCTTTGACAAAGGAGGCAAGGATATACAATGGAAAAAAGACAACCTCTTTAACAAGTGGTGCTGGGAAAACTGGTCAACCACCTGTAAAAGAATGAAACTAGAACACTTTCTAACACCATACACAAAAATAAACTCAAAATGGATTAAAGATCTAAATGTAAGACCAGAAACTATAAAACTCCTAGAGGAGAACATAGGCAAAACACTTTCCGATATGAATCACAGCAGAATCCTCTATGACCCACCTCCCAGAATATTGGAAATAAAAGCAAAAATAAACAAATGGGACCTAATGAAACTTAAAAGCTTTTGCACCACAAAAGAAACTATAAGTAAGGTGAAAAGACAGCCCTCAGATTGGGAGAAAATAATAGCAAATGAAGCAACAGACAAAGGATTAATCTCAAAAATATACAAGCACTCCCGCAGCTGAATTCCAGAAAAATAAGTGACCCAATCAAAAAATGGGCCAAAGAACTAAACAGACATTTCTCCAAAGAAGACATACAGATGGCTAATAAACACATGAAAAGATGCTCAACATCACTCATTATCAGAGAAATGCAAATTAAAACCACAATGAGGTACCATTACACGCCAGTCAGGATGGCTGCTATCCAAAAGTCTACAAGCAATAAATGCTGGAGAGGGTGTGGAGAAAAGGGAACCCTCTTACACTGTTGGTGGGAATGCAAACTAGTACAGCCACTATGGAAAACAGTGTGGAGATTTCTTTAAAAACTGGAAATAGAACTGCCATATGACCCAGCAATACCACTTCTGGGCATACACACCGAGGAAACCAGATCTGAAAGAGACACGTGCACCCCAATGTTCATCGCAGCACTGTTTATAATAGCCAGGACATGGAAGCAACCTAGATGCCCAGCAGCAGACGAATGGATAAGGAAGCTGTGGTACATATACACCATGGAATATTACTCAGCCATTAAAAAGAATTCATTTGAATCAGTTCTAATGAGATGGATGAAACCAGAGCCCATTATACAGAGTGAAGTGAGCCAGAAAGATAAAGAACATTACAGCATACTAACACATATATATGGAATTTAGAAAGATGGTAAAGATAACCCTATATGCAAAACAGAAAAAGAGACACAGATGTACAGAACAGACTTTTGAACTCTGTGGGAGAAGGCGAGGGTGGGATGTTTCGAGAGAACAGCATGTATATTATCTATGGTGAAACAGATCACCAGCCCAGGTGGGAGGCATGAGACAAGTGCTCGGGCCTGGTGCACTGGGAAGACCCAGAGGAATCGGGTGGAGAGGGAGGTGGGAGGGGGGATCGGGATGGGGAATACATGTAACTCCGTGGCTGATTCATGTCAATGTATGACAAAACCCACTGCAATGTTGTGAAGTAACTAGCCTCCAACTAAAAAAAAAAAAAAAAAAAAAAAAAACAAACAAAAAAAAACTGTTATAAGTGGTTTGAAAGAAGCAGGAAGAAAAACTTTTTGGAAAATAATGAGATCAAGGAGGAGATATTTTAGATAAAGCAGATGTCCCAGTAGTAATATTTAAACTGAGACCTGAATAAGAAAAAAGAAAAAGAACCAGTAATTAAAAGAACATAGGCAGAGTAACAGTACCTATGAAGGCACAGAGGCTAAAGAGAGTTTGGCATATTTATTTGGTGAACTGTTTGTGTGGGGGTGTAGTAGAGGCTGTGATGGGTAGCTTTGTGTCAACCTGACTGGGCTAAAAGATAACCAGTAAAATATTATTTCTGGGTGTGTCTGTGAGGGTGTTTCCAGAAGAGATTAGCATTTGAATCCACAGACTGGATAAAGAAGATCCATTCTAACCAATGCTGATGGCATTCCTCTCTGTTGAAGATTTGAATAGAACAAAAAGGTGGAGAAAAAGACAGATTTGCTGTTTTGCTTGAGCTGAGACATTCATCTTACTTCCAGAGACGTTGGTACTCCAGGGTCTTGGGCCTTTGGACTCGAATTGAGACAAACCACTGACTCCCTTGGTCCTCAGGTATTCAGATATATACTGAATTATACCATAGGCTTTCCTGGCTCTACACCTTATAGATGGCAGATTGAGACTTCCCGGTCTCCATAGTGATGTGAGCTAATTCCTATAATAAAACTCCTCTTGTCTGTGTGTCTATATCTGTATCTACATATAATCCATCCTATTGGTTCTGTTTCTCTGGGGAACCCTGACCAATAATACAGAGGTACAATGAGAGAAGGAAACTGCAGTACAAGACGAAACTGAGTAACAAAAGCGAAGGATCAGGTTGTGCAGCACCTTTCATAATCATTGAAAGGTGACTAGGTTGAATTAAAAATGTGGTAGAATACTGAAAGCTTTCATGCCAGGCGGGTCAGTAAGATGAACTGGATTACAACAGACCAAGGCTAGTGGGAGGAACTGTTAAGAGGTTACTGAAGTGAGAGAAGCTGGTGAATTGGATGGAGGAGGTGACAAGGGAGACAGAGAGAAGCTAAGGGTATTAAGGTGCAATTTTGGAATTAGAAGCAGCAGGATTTCCTGATGGATTGGATGTACAGAGTGAGTGGAAGCAGAATAAGTTTTTTTTTTTTGTTTGAGCAATAAAATGGTGCTCGTTAGCCTGAGGGAGGGATCAAGAGTTCATTTTGTGATTTGTGAAATGTGAGATACCTGTGGAACTGTAGTCAGGTATGTGAAGTTGGATCTCAGAGGAGAATTTGGGTCTGTTTACTTCTCTGATTCCTTGGGCATCTTCTCACCTACCCACACTTTAATTTTATGTTTTCCCATATTCTTTCTTTGGCCTTCTTCCCTTCTCACTTGACAGATTCTACTTGACTTATAACACTCACTGCTAGGTTATATCCTTCACCTGTGTGAAAATGACATTTGCTTCTTCATCTTCAATTCAGTCCTCTCTTCTGGATATATATATTCATATATGTATGTGTGTGTGTATACATATATTACATAGAAAAAATATATATGTATAATATTCATACATAATATGTATGTGTGTGTATGTATGTCTGGCAGCTCAGACAGTAAAGAATCTGCCTACAATGCAGGAGACCCAGGTTCAATCCCTGGGTCAGAAAGATCCCCCACAGAAGCTAAGGGCAACCCATTCCAGGATTCTTGCCAGGAAAATTCCATGAACAGAGGAACTGGCAGGCTACAGTCCATGGGGTTGCAAAGTTAGACACGACTGAGTGACTAACACTTTAAATGCCCACATAAAATATACAATGATATATAATATATATAATGTCTATATAGTCAACTTCCTACTTGACTTTTTCTTGTGTACATTGTATGTGTCCCCTAAGTTTCATATAGCTGAGGAAGACACAGCCACCCTTTGAGAGACCTGAGACTATTCTTCATGCATCTTTACTCTCACTCTCCACATACAAACCTAGTCCTGCTAAATGATGATTTGTCATCTTCAGTATTTATAAACACCTGCTTTACTTGGACTTCTTTTGGTCTCAGAATCTAGGATGAATCTGGACCTGGAGGTGAGGGGTAAAGGGCTCTTGCTCTGAAGGTCCACAGGACAGAAAGCCAAACATATTTTGAGGTTAGGCAAGGAGCAGGGAAATGTCAGGAATCAAGTGACAGGTTAGGATAACAGTTCTGGCAGTTGTGAACCAGACAGATGGGAGTAAGGCGAGACTAGAATCAGAGAGATTTCAGAATGGGAACTGTGATACAAGTTGCTTCTTAATAAATTATAAAATAAAATTATATGAAACATGTCAATATGTTTTCCCTTTCAAATGCCTTAAAAATTTCTTTTTAACTTTCCTGAACAACCAATTCAGAGGGGGTAAGAAATGGAAAGGACCATCCTTATCTGGCACAACATGGCACAACAACATGGAAAGTCCCTTAGGACTTTCCCTGGAGTTTAGAGCCCAGCCTCATTTGAAATGTGTGTCATGAGAAAACCTCTTATTATGACTCCAGAAAGTTAATTTTTCTAATGTGAAAACTATTGTTATAACTTGTTATATAAGGTGTAATGTGACTTTCTCCCACACAAACACAAACTCTCACACCATTAATTACCTTTTATTTTTAACACATTTGTTTCTTAGAACATAGTTTGCCTGGATCATTTTCAAAATCATATATTTGGCATTAGAAGATGTTTTTAAAAATACTGTGACCCTTTTTAATTCTTGTTATTATTGATGGAATGCTCAGTATACAGGAGATGTGTCTTTCTGGGTGTCTATCATCTATACTCAAGTGAATGATGGTTTAAATGGAGACCATGGGCAACCTTAAAAGGAAAAAAATGGGTCTCTGAAAGACAGCCATCCCAAGAAGGATGGAAATCTGAGAACCCATGTCGTGGCTGTGGGAGGGATTTGGGCGCTGTGTGTCTAAGCACCCCCAGAAGCAATGGCAGGGCGAATTACTATACACTCAGCATCCTCTGAGATACTGTCCTGTTGGATCACTAAGAATCAGCTGTTGCCATTTGCCTAATTCAAAGAATAGATCAAAATGCAGTGGAAAGCTACATAGAGCGAAGAGTTAGTAAGTTTTATGCTGTTCAAAACTGTGGTATTTCAGATGAAGCCTGAGAGGTCTGGAGCTTTAAACAAACATTCCAGATGGATTTCCTGGGGGCTCAAACAGTAATGATTCTGCCAGGAGTGTGGGAGGCCCGGGTTCTATCCCTGGGTTGGGAAGATCCCTGGAGAAGGGAATGGCAACCCGCTCCAATATTCTTGCCTGGGGAAATCCCATGGACAGAGGAGCCTGGCAGGCTACAATCGAGGGGATTGCACAGAGTCAGACATAACTGAAGTGACTGAGCAAGCAGGCACGCTACATGGTGTATATGTCATAGGGAAGGTAATTCCCACTTTAATAGATTAGGAAAATTGTGAGCATGGGCAGTAGAGAGGAAAGGTAAAAAAATCTAACCTTTTAAAATTCAGTATATCATAGGTTCTCCACTAGTTCACTTCAAGTTGATCCCCTTAATACTGGCTATCAGTAGATATCAAGGCCAGTCACTCTTCCTTTGGAACATCAAAAGGGAAAAATATGATATGGTAGGACTCAATACATCCCTTCATCCCTCCTGCCCTCTTTCCTAGGTAGCTGTGGGTAAACATGGCACAATTTCAGTTAGAACTCCTGCTTTGGCTGGTGGTCTCCACATAGGCCGTCAAGAGACATCATCTTTCCTTTCTCACTGTCCATACCATTTCAGTTAAAATAGTACCACTAAGTGACATACTGTCTAGACTCAATATTATCCTATGTTTGAATATCACTAGCACTGAATTTCTTATTTTATAATTCCTGTGCTACATGGACTGTGATCACTAGAGCTAAGCATGACAACCATCAAATAATACCTACTCAGCATATCTATTTGGTTATTTCTAATTCTTTATTAAAGGTATTTTTTTTTCAATATAAGCAGAAGTAGAAAGAAGGGTATGATGATTGATCTGTCAATCAACTTCACCCATTATCAGTAGATAACTATCCTGTTTCTATGTATGTTTTGAATTTCTTATGGTGTCCTGTCTTTTAACATTTTTCATTTTAAATATGTATTACTGGTTGATACTGTAGCCACAACTACTCTTCATTAATAAGCAAATTGCTTATTGAGAACTGAAGTTTGACTTTTTTTTTTTCCTCCTGAGAATTTGTGAACTAGAATGTTCTTCTCCTGCAAGTTACTGGGAAAACATCTTTCTAACCATCTTTCATTCATTCACTCTGCCACTCATTTATTTGATCACTCAATATTAAAGAGCTCCATGTATACTGACTATTCCAGGACAAAAACTGCAGTCTCAAAGTAGCTCTTGGTTAAAGGGAAGACAAATGTTTAATGGAGCTTTTTCTGGGGACAGGATAAGAAATATTTGGCTGCAGAAACAAAGTTATGAATATCATCTCTTAGTTCTACATTACAAGGAACATTATTGTTATGTAGCTTTCCCATTTGTATTAAATGGTTGATACAATTCACATCCATATCTTTACTGTGACAGTAGTAGAATTCACAAATATAGTGCAAGTCTGAGTCTAAGATTTTTTCCTACTAAAAACTCCTATCCCACAATTATTAAGCAAAAAGTTGTAAACATAATTAGCATTTATAAAGTTAATTTAAGTCACCCATATACTGAATGAATGATTGAACACATGATTAGAGAGTAAAAAGTAAAATAATTTTAAACTGTTGTATATATATTTTTTCAAAAATTAATTTGCAATGTATAATATATAATTATATTTATAATACAAAATTTATTTCAAAATTTGAAATAAACTTCAGAGAGTAGAATTGTGTACTGATATGATCTCTATCCAGTGGGGAGATTCTTAGAACACCGGGGACTTGAATAGCTGATATCAACTATTTATTCAAATCCTATCTATTCATGGAAGAAAACTGAGAAAAATTAAGGTCCCATTATATTAACCTGGGGCTTCCCAGGTGGTTCAGTGGTAAAGAACCCTCCAGCCAATACAGTAGCTACAGGAAGTATAGGTTTGATCCTTGTGCTGGGAAGATCCCCTGGAGAAGGAAATGGCAACCCACTCCAGTATTCCTGCCTAGAAAATCCCATAGACAGAGGAGCTTGGCAGGCTACAGTCCATGGGGTCACAGAGTCAGACATGACTGAGCAACTGTGCATGCATACAGTAGTCTATTTCTTATAGTTCATAAAGATAGATCTAGAGGCTATTTACGTGACTTCTTGACTAGAATTCTTTCTTCATAATATACTGGAAAAACTTAGAGTTTAATCCAGTTATAAATGATAAAGCAAAATGACTGGAAAAAACCCACATAGTTTTATGAAAGCTTTGTGCATTCATGCTCTACTTATACCACAGCCTTGTGAGAACATGATCTAAATAAGTCTTCTGCAGAATAGAATTTTAAAATGCTCTTCTCTTAATGTTCCATGTACTGCTAGTTCTGTTTAAGGGTAGAGATTGCCTCAGTTATTATTAATATCTAAAAATATATGCTTTTGTTGAAATAGTGTCATCTTATCCTTAGTTGCAGCAGCAATGGAGTCATAGTAATTAGCCTAATAAGAAGAAAAAATAAAAGTAGTTATAGCCTCAAGAAGCATTTAGGTATGGCTAAATAACAAAGGGGCAAGATAAAATCACGAATGATTTCCTCTCTTGGCAGGATTAACAATGGTGGAGCTTCAGTCCAAGGCATTTAATGCAAAAAGACAAACTTTATGCCTCCATCTAATGGTTAGCCTTAAAGATGCTGGAGTAGGTCTCCTTTTTAAGGGGTTTGTTCACAAGTTTGTTTACTCACAATTTCTTTGGCCTTTGTCTTTGCTCCCCAAGAAGGAACTTTGACCACAAAATTTTCAGAGCCTAGACCTAATTAAAGTCCACTTTTCCTCAGAAGTGTCTGTGTGGAATGTCAGCTTGTGAATAGCACCCTCAAATATAGGAAATTTTGCAGTCTTAATGATCTGCATAATCCCAAAACTTTCTGTCCACCGCTCACATCTCAATCCCTTGTATACAGTAGAGTATATGTATAGGTTCCATGCAAATACTATGTCACTTTATATAAGGGACTTTAGCATCTATGGATTTGGTATCCATTGGGAATCCTAGAACCAATCCCCTGCAGATACTGAGGAATCCCCAGTTACAGTGATTTCTTTCACTTCAGTCTACAGTGATGGCCATTACAGTCTCCTCCATACATTTAGATGTTTACCATATTATTTAATCACTTTAGTATGAATACATCATATCTGCTTAGAAAGGCTTTTAAGTTCCTGGACCGTGGATATTCTGGACCATGGATATTGTGGACCATAATTTTTTGCATTGTCCATTTAGTACAATTAGTAGGTCTTCAATGGGAGACTTGATATTAAATTCAAAGCTTCAGACAAACATCTAAATGGTCAGAGAAGTTTCAGCTACTAAGAGAAATGGGCTTTATCACAAGATTTGATTTAGGTTGGACAGAAGCATGCACACTTAGGAACTTTTCTGTTGAGGCTGCTGTTAGTGACAGAATTCTGGAGGTTTGAATCTGACCAAATGTTGTGCCTTTGTTAGGAGAAATCTTGGAGAACATAAAACCTTGTAACTGTTGAAAAGAAACAGAACTTAATCCAAAAGTGTAGTCATATAGGTGACATAAACACAAACCAAAATGGAGCCATGAAGCAGCCAGAGATGCGCAGCAGCAGGAAAGTGATACACAGCCTAGGGGTTGATACCAAGTAAAACCTGGAATCACGGTCAGTCTTTCTGGTGGGAAATGGACTGGAACCGTGGAGGAGAAACTCACCGCCAGAGATGCTGCCCAAGACAGAGGTAGAGACAGGCATTTTTCTTCTGTCCTCTACTCAGTACTTTCCTTTCGGGGCCCTGTCAGCAGCAATTACTAGGAAAGACAGCCTGCAGGGGCAGCACCTCTGATTTAAATAGAACAGGGGGAGCATGACAACGGCTCCCGCAGCAAATGGGCCAGAGTGTAGTACATGTGATGCTACGTGAGTACTTGTGGACTGAAGTGACAGAAGTACTTAGGAGCTTAAACCTGCTCACATCAAAGGGCCATCAGACTGCTGAGGAGGCCCTCAGAAAATTGCCTTATAACGTGATAATCATGTTACATATTGTATATACTCATGATACTCAAGGCTACTGTTTGTGCTTTAGAGGTTTTAATGGGAGCTGTTGTCCTAGAACTAGCAATTGTGTTCATGATAGTGTAGAGAACAAGGCAATGTGTGATTTAATGATAGAGAACAGGCCTCTGGCATCATTTTGTGGTATAAGAGTGATAATTTCATTTTACTACTCTAGATATTTCTGTGAAATCCCTTTCCTGAGAGGCATTTGGAAAATCTCCTTTGACATAACTGGATATAATGCTTTTGTAGCAATCACTGGTTTTATCTATGCTGTGTGAAATGACAAGTCAGATTGGACATACAAAGTTAAAAGCAAACACCACAGCTGCCATCTCACCCAAAGTCTTCCTGTGTCCAGGTACCTAAAGTCACCATAAAACCATGTACAGCCTTGAGGCCACCTACTTTGTGGCCAGGGAATCATTTTCCAACCTTTTGAATTTCAATTTCCTCATTTATGAGAGAATAATAATGGTGCCTACCTATATCATAGAGTTCTCACAAGAATTAATTGAAAAAAAAAATTAATTGAGATAATCTGTATCAGTGGTCAACAAACTTTTTCAATAATGGGCCAGATAGCAATAGAGACCCTATGGTCTTTGTTGCAGCTATTCACCGCCACCATTGTAGAAGAAAGGCAACCATGGACAATACATAAGCAAATGAATTTGGCTGTGTTCCAAGAAGACTTGATTTACAAAATGGGCTGTAGTTTTCCATCCCTGGATCAATGTACTCTGAATAATGCTTGATACAGAGTAAGGATTTTAAAATCTTACCTAGAATTATTTCTGTTACGATGAGGATGATGATGTCTATAGACTAAAAGAAATTTTTCATCTGTTTAGTTTTTTTAAAAGTTAAACTTTCACTGGTTTCCCTAGTGTTCTATCCTGAGATTGCTTTATCACCACTTGCAGGGTCATTTCCCCCATATGTGGGCTGTCCCTCTCCTGGACACTGAGCCGTTCTGGGGAAAGCAGATAGGCCTCCTCCTGGCAATGAGAGACCCTGTAACAGATTTGGAGGATCTAAGTAAACCCTAAGAGCAGGTCTCAACACATCAGCTCCTGCTCACGATCAGAGGTGCTGAGTGTATAAAATGAAACTATCGTTTGCTCTCCTCAACCAAACACCATAAGGTTGTGCAGCCAGTACAGAAAAATGCCAACCCAGATCTGTCATTGAGGAGCCAGAGCAGCAGTATAGAAGTGTGTGGACAGGATCAATGTAGAGAACTCACTCTCCTGAGACCCAAATATAGGGCAGATTAAAGAAGCGTGGGTGAATGCAAAAATGCATTAGGACAGTGTCTGACTTATCCTTTAAGACACAGAATTTTATATAGCACCTATTTCATGATACAGCATTTCTGATGTGCAACTATTACAATAAAAAATTAATAGGATATATAAGGAAGAGATGAAAGTTTGGCTCTTGCCAGAAGAATTTAGGCCATGAGGATCCTTGATAAGCTAAAGTTATAGCAAGAAGCAAACCTGTTCTCAGTGGGGGCTAGAAATAAAGCTCAGTTTTAACCTGTGTCCTATAGAAAAAAAAAGTTGTCAAATTTTGTGAAGGGCCAGACAGTGAATATTTTAAGTATTGCAAATCATACAGTCTCTATCACAATTACCCAACTCAGCCATCAAGGAAAAAGTGGCCATAAACAAAATGTATATGAATGGACATGGATTGTGTGTTGATAAAACTTTATTTATGAAAACAAGCTTCAGGCTGAATATGGCTTGTGGCCTGTAGTTTTCTCACCCTCTTTTGATTGTTAAACAAGTTTATCATTTTAAGAAGCCTCGAGTATTGTCTTCTGTCTAAAAGTCAGTTAGTTATGTAAAAAATAGCTGCATTAAACATAGTTATGTCTAAAAGGAGGGCAGAACTGATGTATGCATCAACGAAGCATATTACACATGTCTATTTTCTAATATAAATTACGGTAAACTAGATGATTCTTAGAAATGTTGGGACTTAAAGTGAATTAGAATTAAACTATGAAGCTTTTGGATCTCAATGGCATTGCAGGGCTAGATTTTTGGGGTTTTTTGTATTTTTCCCACCTGCTTCCTTTGGTCAGGTGTTTCAACAGTGTACCCACGCCCCCTATGATTTTTAAATGATGACTGGCACTAAGGTTAGTTTCCTGTTTCTGGAGGAATTAAGTGTCTCCTGTGTGACTCAACTGCGAGTAAGCACTTGAGAGCTTGTGCCTGGTTTCCTCCAAACTTTTCCCCAATGCACCTTTTCCTTTTGTTGATTTTGCCTTGTATGTACTTATTGTGTTAAATCTTCACCATGAATATAATTATACGCTGAGTCTTACGAGTCCTTCTGGGAAGTCACTCAACCTGGGGGCAGTCTTAGGAACCTACCCCACACCATCCCACCTTGACGTGCCATGTTTTCTTTATGCGTGAGTCTGAATAGAGGAAGGTCTTGTCATAGTGTAATCTTCCCTGGGAAGATGATTTATGCTCAGGGTAGTGGAAAAATTAATTTACACAGGAAGTAAATACCTCAATCCTCTTCAGATACATTACTTTTGGAATCTTTCTGGCTGTTGAAGTATATCAACTGTCACTGGTACCATTAAAAACACTATTTTTTGACAAAGGAGGCAAGGATATACAATGGAAAAAAGACAATCTCTTTAACAAGTGGTGCTGGGAAAACTGGTCAACCACTTGTAAAAGAATGAAACTAGAACACTTTCTAACACCATACACAAAAATAAACTCAAAATGGATTAAAGATCTAAATGTAAGACCAGAAACTATAAAACTCCTAGAGGAGAACATAGGCAAAACACTCTCCGACATAAATCACAGCAAGATCTTCTATGACCCACCTCCCAGAATATTGGAAATAAAAGCAAAAATAAACAAATGGGACCTAATGAAAATTAAAAGCTTTTGCACAACAAAGGAAACTATAAGTAAGGTGAAAAGACAGCCCTCAGATTGGGAGAAAATAATAACAAATGAGGAAACAGACAAAGGATTAATCTCAAAAATATACAAGCAACTCCTGAAGCTCAATTCCAGGAAAATAAACGACCCAATCAAAAAATGGGCCAAAGAACTAAACAGACATTTCTCCAAAGAAGACATACAGATGGCTAACAAACACATGAAAAGATGCTCAACATCACTCATCATCAGAGAAATGCAAATCAAAACCACAATGAGGTACCATTACACGCCAGTCAGGATGGCTGCTATCCAAAAGTCTACAAGCAATAAATGCTGGAGAGGGTGTGGAGAAAAGGGAACCCTCTTACACTGTTGGTGGGAATGCAAACTAGTACAGCCACTATGGAAAACAGTGTGGAGATTTCTTAAAAAACTGGAAATAGAACTGCCATATGACCCAGCAATACCACTTCTGGGCATACACACTGAGGAATCCAGATCTGAAAGAGACACGTGCACCCCAATGTTCATCGCAGCACTGTTTATAATAGCCAGGACATGGAAGCAACCTAGATGCCCATCAGCAGATGAATGGATAAGGAAGCTGTGGTACATATACACCATGGACTATTACTCAGCCGTTAAAAAGAATTCATTTGAATCAGTTCTAATGAGATGGATGAAACTGGAGCCCATTATACAGAGTGAAGTAAGTCAGAAAGATAAAGAACATTACAGTATACTAACACATATATACGGAATTTAGATAGATGGTGGCGATAACCCTATATGCAAAACAGAAAAAGAGACACAGAAATACAGAACAGACTTTTGAACTCTGGGGGAGAACGTGAGGGTGGGATGTTTTGAAAGAACAGCATGTATATTATCTATGGTGAAACGGACCACCAGCCCAGGTGGGATACATGAGTCAGGTGCTCGGGCCTGGTGCACTGGGAGGACCCTGAGGAGTCGGGTGGGGAGGGAGGTGGGAGGGGGGATCGGGATGGGGAATACATGTAACTATATGGCTGATTCATGTCAATGTATGACAAAACCCACTGAAATGTTGTAAAGTGATTGGCCTCCAACTAATAAAATAATATTAAAAAAAAAAAAAAAAAAAAAAAAAAAAAAAAACACTATTTTTTATAGAAAATCAGTGCCTTGTATATGTTTGGTTCTCAGAGAAATATTTGTTGAATGAATGAATTATGATCAGCCTAGCCTTGAGTCACTGGTATATTTTTCCACACCCACATACTGCTTCCTGGAAGGTCAGTGCAGGGTAACTGATGGCACTCCTGTGCATTTTTTGTCAGACATATGCATTTTGATAAGCACAGCAGCAAAACCTCCCAGAACCAAAACAGGCTGGGTACATTTAAAATCAACACTGCAAATTCATTTTGACATTTCTTTTTTGGTATGGTAGTTATTATTCTTTCCAGGCTTCAAGTTTATGTGTCCGTAGCATTTTCACTTCACAACTACCAGCTCTTCTTTTACAATGAGGCCTGTGACACATGTCAGTTTAAATAAATGAGTGTTTCCATTTCCACTGGCTCATTCCTTCACATGTTTATTCAGCACAGGCAGTGAACCTGGCAGGGTACCAGGTGCTGTGCTAGATATTGAAGTTTCTAAAACAACAACAAAAAATATGTTCTTTATTTAGTTAGGCAGAAGACATTTAGGTCATTACATACTGCTCTAGCAAACTTATTTATGAGTAGCTGAGGATCATAAGACTCAACAATTGACCCTGATGGAATCTTTCAAAGCACAGTTTAGGTTCAGCAACTCATTAGCAAAAAGGAAAAGCATTTAAAAGGAAATGGCATGAGCAAAGGTCCAGAGTCTGGAGCAAGGATGACATATTCAGGGGGCAACCAACTAATGGCTGCCTAGAGAGTACCTGTTAAGAAGAAGCAAAAAAATGAAAGTAAAACAGGACCAATAGAGATACTGTATACACAAGGTTAAGAAGCAGAAAATCACTCCCTAGGCAAAGGGAAGTCATTGACTTATTTCAAGGAGGGCAAGTATATGGTCATATTTGTAGTTCAAAAAGTCACTCTAGGAGAATTGGGAGTGTGACTTAAAAATGGTAAAGACTAGAGACAGAAAGACAAGTGAAAATTGTGATAATCCAGAAGAGAGATTGTGGAGACCTGAACTAAGGTGGTGGCCATGGAAACAGAGAAGGAGGAGAGAAAATATCTAAGTTGTTCTGAAGGGGACCCCGGACTGATGGACTGATTGGATAAAATGTAAGGGAGAAGACGCAGCCAATGGTGATTCACAGATATTGGTGGTGAAGTGTCTTTCTCAAGGAGAAGTTGTTTGGGAAAGAGAGATCAGCCTCATTTTTGGACACTGAGTTTGAGATATGGTCAAGCAACCAAATAAGACTGTTCTTTAGGGATTGGGTAGTGACCTATTTGACAGTAGAAGTGACAGATACCACACATAGTGTTAGACAATATTTATTTGCCTTCTTGTATAATTTTCCTAAGATCTTTAGAAAGTAAGGAATATTATTATCTAGTTTTCAATGGAGATGATTGAGGTTCAGGGAAATTTAAGTAGCTTAATGTTATAGAAGGAGTAAGTGGCAGTCCCAGGGTTTTAATCTATATCTACTTGACTTCACTGTGTCTTAGTTAGTCTCCTATGCTGACTCACCTTTTCAGTAGGAATGAAACACTTCTGTGTTAATATGTCAGCTGACTGGCCTGATTGGACATATGTTTAATATTGTTGTATCTTTGCACCAGAAAACATTAAGTAGTGGTAAGACTTTTTTCTTTTTAATGATATTGCCTACTGACCACACATAATATCTGGTGTAATGTAAAAATACTTAAGGTAGTTTAAATGCAAGATAAAACGCAGAAATAAAAAAGAAAATGGAGAGGGAAATAAGTGCAATTTTTAAAAACTTTTTTGTGATAGAATATATGACAGTATAAATAAAATCATCTCTCCTCTAGACAGTGGCTGGGAGTAGGACAGCACTTGGGACACACTTTATCTGGTCCTCCCGAGCCATAATACCAACCATGAGCTGAATTCTGTAATGTTTTAGGTTTCTTTATTAATCTTTGTAGGTTGAAGGGAATATATTGTGAAAATAAGCAGAAGAGGGAAATATGACTGGTGTCATTCAGCATAAAATACGTATCATGCTATGTCCACTATGGGCATCAGTGGCCTTGCCACTTGCAGGGCAGTTAGATGGGTTTTCCTCTCTCCTTTTGAATTTAGACTGTTTGTGAGACATGATGATTACCTTCAGGAGATTTTGTGTCCTTGTGAGGATGTATTCCAGCAAGTATTTGCTGAATATGTTGAGAAACAACAAAGTCAACTCTCAATGATACGTCCTCAATGAAGGCTAGATATCAAAACCCATGCCAGACTGCTCAGCTAGAGTCTGACAGCACTCTGCCTCTGCTCCAGCCTCCAATGATACTTTAGTAACACATTAAATACATCAGACTTGGAAACGCTCAAATGGATACTATTCTGTTTACTGAGTACTTCCAGGAGAAGAGACATGGTTCCTGGAGTGAGACCATCTCCCTGTGAGGCGGGTGGGGTCTGACACTGTGGAGAGGCCATGGGGCTCTCAGAGCCGGTGTGGGAGGTGGAGGCTCTGCGCAGGAATGTCTCACTATAGCAATCTGAACGAAAGAGGAGCTCTGGGGACCTGTCTTAATGTTGGGTCTACTTTTCATACATGATAACAGGCTATTTTCATTAAGAGTGTGTGTATATTTAGAGTAATTGATAGGAAGGACTCATGGAGACCAACCCCCCACACACACAGGATTATGTGCAATTCAGAATGGGAGAAACATTAGATACTGGGGTGTGTCCATGGGTAGACCCTATACAAAGTAAAATATATTCAGTCTTTTCCTGTTGGACTTCAAGAAAAATTACATGTATTAGATTTTGTTGTAAATCCTCTAATTTACTCCTTGTAAGTTCCTCCAGTAACTCAGTAAAATCTGAAATATCTTGACAGATCTATGTGGTGAATGGAGGTAGAAGTGAGGAATGGCAATACAAAAGGAAATCAGTAGGGTGACCTCATACTTTGTTTTTCAGGCAGAGACAATTTTACAGAAGAAAAGGAAGTGTTATTAATAAATATGCCAATACAACCGGCATAAACCAGGTTGACCAGCATGTATGGTCATCTTAAAAGTGAGGCTTGCCTGGTTGGGGATGCTGGCCCTGCAGAGATGCTGTCTTGTTCCGGCATTGTGTGGGAGCGTTCTGAGTCTCTAAGTCCTAAGCTGTGAGCAGCAGTGAAGAAATGGATCAGTGGCTTCACAGAGAGCAGTGGTAGATAAAGGATCATGATGATCAATCTTAACCCCTCTTCTCACTCACTTTCCCTTGCATGATAAGTCACTTCAGTCCTGTCCAACTCTGTGTGACCCTATGGACTGTAGCCCTCCAGGCTCCTCTGTCCATGGGATTCTCCAAGTAAGAATACTGGAGTGAGTTGCCATGCCCTCATCCTGAGGATCTTCCAGGCCCAGGGATCAAACCTGCATCTCTTACATCTCCTGCATTGGCAGATGGGTTCTTTACCACTAGCGCCACCTGGGAAGCCCTTATCTATTCATATACTAAAGGAACCATACAGGATTTGTCTCTCTATGACTTGTTTTGTTAAGCATAATGCCCTCAAGTTCCATCTATATTGCAGCAAGTGGCAGGATTTTCTTCTTTCTATGGCTGAATAGTATTCTACTATATATCTATATCTATATTGTTTTTTTCAAATATATTTTTATATGTTTACTCATCTGTTAGTTTCCATGTCTTGGCTATTGTAAATAAATTGTAAATAATTACAATTTATTGTAATTTACAAATAATTGTAAATAATTACAATTTATTGTAAATAAATTGTAAATAATAACTTCTGCAGTGAACATGATCTACAGATATCTTTTGGGGTTAGTAATTTTATTTCCTTTGGATATATACCCAGGTATAATTACTGGATAGTATGGTAGTTCTATTTTTAATTTTTTGAGGAGCCATACTGTTTTCTACAGTGATTGCACCAGTTTGCATTCCCACCAACTGTTCACGAGTGTTTCTTTTCTCCACATCCTTGCCAGCATCTGTTTTCTCTCTCTTTCTCTCTTTTTTTTTTCATTATAGGCATTCTAATAGGTATGAGGTGGTATGTCTTTGTCATTTTGATTTGCATTTATGTTTGATCTGATTTTCATTATCCTAAGTGAAATCTTGAGAAACCTGTATGCAGGTCAGGAAGCAACAGTTAGAACTGGACATGGAACAACAGACTGGTTCCAAATAGGAAAAGGAGTATGTCAAGGCTGTATATTGTCACCCTGCTTATTTAACTTATATACAGAGTACATCATGAGAAACACTGGACTGGATGAAGCACAAGCTGGAATCAAGATTGCTGGGAGAACTATTAATAACCTCAGATATGCAGATAACACCACCCTTATGGCAGAGAGTGAAGAGGAACTAAAGAGCCTCTTGATGAAAGTGAAAGAGGAGAGTGAAAAAGTTGGCTTAAAGCTCAACATTCAGAAAACTAAGATCATGTCATCTGGTCCCATCACTTCATGGCAAATAGATGGGGAGACAGCGGAAACAGTGTCAGACTTTATTTTTTTGGGCTCCAAAATCACTGCAGATGGTGACTGCAGTCATGAAATTAAAAGATGCTTACTCCTTGGAAGGAAAGTTATGACCAACCTAGATAGCATATTAAAAAGCAGAGACATTACTTTGCCAACAAAGGTCCGTCTGGTCAAGGCTATGGTTTTTCCAGTGGTCATGTATGGATGTGAGAGTTGGACTGTGAAGAAAGCTGAGCACCTAAAAATTGATGCTTTTGAACTGTGGTGTTGGAGAAGACTCGAGAGTTCCTTGGACTGCAAGGAGATCCAACCAGTCCATCCTGAAAGAGATCAGTCCTGGGTGTTCACTGGAAGGACTGATGCTGAAGCTGAAACTCCAATACTTTGACCACCTCATGCGAAGAGTTGACTCATTGGAAAAGACCCTGAGGCTGGGAGGGATTGGGGTCAGGAGGAGAAGGGGACGACAGAAGATGAGATGGCTGGATGGCACCACCGACTCGATGGGCATGAGTTTGAGTAAACTCTGGGAGTTGGTGATGGACAGGGAGGCCTGGTGTGCTGCGATTCATGGGGTCACAAAGAGTCGGACATGACTGAGCGACTGAACTGAACTGAAGTGAAATCAGAAATTGAAAGACAAATACTGTGTGATGACACTGATGTGGTATCTAAAAAATATCTCATAGAAAGAGATCCAATTTGTGGTTGCTGGAGGCTGGGGATGAAGGTAGGGAAATTGGGTAAAGGTGGTCAAAAGATACAAACTTATAAAACAAATAAGTTCTGGAGATGCAATATGTAGCATGGTGATTATAGTTAACAATATTGTATATATGGAAGTTGTTAAGAGAATTCTTATCACAAGGAAGAGTAATTTGTGTCTATGTGAATGATGGATGTTAACTAAATTTACTATAATTATTTTACTATATATATGTATTAAATCATTATGTTGTACACCTTAAACTTATGTATCAATTATACCTCAAATAAATTGGACAAAAAATATACTAAAAGGAAGTCATCTTTATGTGGATGACAAAGGAAAGAACTATGGTGAAAGCCTTGAGATAAGTAACCAGGTAGGCCAGGAAGTAAGAAAAAATATTTCTACAGAAACCCTCATTGCACTCAGTTCAGTTCAGTCGCTCAATTGTGTCCAACTCTTTGCGACCTCATGAACTGCAGCACTCCAGACCTCCCTGTCCATCACCAACTGCTGGAGTCTACCCAAACCCATGTCCATTGAGTTGGTGACAGATTCTAAAAGTAGAATGAAAGAAAACCATTCCTTGTAGAAGTTTTTTTTTTTTTTTAAATCACTTATTCCCCAGAGAGAAAGAATGATCTGCGGTTTTTGAGAAGTTGGTGGTTTAGTGGAGAAGTTGATAAACCATGTACAAATCTCTTCTCTCCTTTCTCAGTAGGTGCCAGGGGTACTGGAGCATTTGGCAGGTGGGTCCTGCCATCTGGTGACCCTTTGGGAGTATATTCACCCTCCAATTGCTACTTTGAAGGAAAATACTTGTAACTTTCTTGCTAAAAAAGACAATTCCATTCTTGGAGGTACAGCCTGTCTCAGCAAGATAGGATTATTTTGCTTCCTTGAGTTTAGATTCCAGAAATGGCTGTAAAACTATCATTTATAAGAACATGCCACTGTGATTTAAATAGACAGAGGTCATTATAGTGATTCAGTGTTCCAATCATCTTGATAATGGATCCTAATTATTATACTCTTTTAGTACCTAAAAACAATTGCAAACTAGAATGAAAACCATTTGAAGAACAAGAATCTGATAATACTCTATTTTTAATCACAAATCTGATTTTCTTTTGAAGAAAAAATAAATTAGAACTGCTAATTATGCAAATCACAGATGACCTTGGGGCTGTAAGATGGACTGCAGAGGCGATGCTGCTGTTAGCATTTTAAGGTTTATAGCTCTGAGATCTGTAGAAGAATCTAGTGGGAGAACAAGTCCCAGTTGCCAAAATCAGAGATTAAAAAGTGATTAGATTGCTTTCTTCTTTGAAAACTGAGATCCAAATTCAGTCTTCTTACTTATCCTTAAGGGAGCTTCCACCCATCAGCCCTTGCTTGCTTCCTGTCTTTCTAATATCAGTGCTTCTGGTTAGAGACTCAAAGACAAGAACTTGTGAAAGGGCCGCTAAATCACCTGGCATCTGCTAATAATGAAGAGACACTTGTGTTGGAAACCAGGGCCTCTCAGCACGGGGAAGGGCAGACTTCCCAGCCTGACCAGAATCCACTCCAAGAGTGATTTCCTACCAAGACTGCCACTTAGCCTCTTTCCTTTGTTTTTGCTCCTGCTTCTTTCTAAAATGTTACGTATGGGGTTTGGGGCACTCTGTCTTTAATCCTTGTATTTTATTGCTTATTCATTGCTTAGCTACTGGTAGCCCATCGTTTCTTGCTACTGCTGCCACTGTTGCTTCTGAACTTCTTTCTTTTTCCCCTGTTTTTTCTTCTGTATCAGGTACTTCCAGGCCTCTTACTACTTCACTATCTACTTTTAAACTCACAGTAGTATTCAGGATTAGAGTATGATTCATCAAACATAGAACTTGAAATGTCTGGTGCACCCAAGAATTATGTAACTTCTTAAAGTCATCTGAAAGACTCTAATGACCTTCTCTGACTCTGTCTCTGTCTTAATCTGTCATTGTCCCTCCCCTGTCTCCGTCTCCATCTGTCTCACTGTTGATATGCAACTTGCTGGGTATTCAAATAATTGCAAGTTTTAATCTTTTTAGAACTGATGGTACTTTCCACATAAGTACATCCCACCAAGATGTTGAAGAAATGTAGACCTTCCAATTAATAATATGCTGGTACCTCTTGATTATTCTTTTTCTATGAAATTTACAGTCATTTCTAAATTCATCTCCCTATTAGGGCTGATTTAAATAACTGCCATCTGCATAACTCCATCCTCTTTTAGAGAAATCTTAGTTTGTCAAAAGCCGTTCCAGTCACTTGGCTGTTCTCCAAGACAGTGACAACAGTTTTGCTAGCACATTAGAATCACCTGGCTGGGGAACTTTTAAAAACGGATGCCTAGGTTACTCCCAACATCATTCATATCAGAATCAGGGAGACTGGGAGAATTGGTTTTTATAAAGCTCCCAAGGTGTCTGCTAAGTGCAACTAATATGGAGACCCACTGTACCTGAAAATAACTTACAACTAACAGTTGCCTGGGCCACTCAATGTGCCTCTAAACATAGCTGGAGCCTATGAAGTCCACAGAGTCAGGGGTCATCCCAGGCTTGGGGTCAATCTGGTCTTAATTCACTATGATTTGGGGTGATATAAGGAGCACAAAGGCAATGCTAATAAAAGTTAATATTATTGTTTGCTCACTATATGCCACTTATGTTATCAAGTTCCTTTGTAGTTTCTTCATTGCAACCCCCACACATATTAGTCCACTTAGATGGAGAAGTTGAAGCTTAGAGAAGAAGTAAAGTAACATGCCCAAGATCATAAAGTTAACACGTGAAAGAGCTTAATGTGTTCTGATGATGCAGCCATGCACTGTATCGACTTCCTACGTATATGATTCTTAGAATAAAGTCACTCTGCTCCAGTAGCCCAAGAAAGTAACTAGTTGGTCATCATAGCTCCCTGGTCCCTGCGCCTTCTCCACTGCACACTTCCCATCCCTTGAACTTGCCTAGTTCAAGGTATTGACCACACCTAGTCCTATTGTTCTGCACCCTCCATATCCAGATGCTCCACAATTCCTAATCCTTATACCTGACTATTAATAATTCACCTTACTTTCATGAGTCAGTCTCCATTTGTTTGGAAGAGTCACTGGACACTGGGCCCACTGCTGATGTTGGCTCACACTCTCACAGGGTCTTCGACATTGCCCTTGTGCAAATATGCTCCATTCACTACAATTTGACAAGATCACACTTTCACATTGGTTTTAGTAATCAGCTTCACAGAGAGCAAGGATCTGACAATTTCTCCTAACTTAGGAACACATGATTCCCTCTTCCATCTGTATTCTTTGTCATTATCCCAAATGAACAATTTCAGAATATCTACATTAGGAACTCTTAAGATTGGGGTGCTCTGTTTATGAGAGAGAATATTTTAAGGCAGTGTTTACCATACTTCAAATAAAATAGACTTGCAGGAAAATAATATTCCCTCAAATCATCTATTCTAAGCCTCTCTAAACTCATGACATTTTAATGCAAACTATAACAATGTTTTCTTCAAACTCTTTATGGTTAATGTTGTTTAAATTATTCTCTATTAGATAGCTTATGGAAATACATTCTCCTATATAAATATGGGAGTAATTTTTAGCAGTAGACTGCATTTAATACATTAGATTTAGTAAACAAAATCACATTTGTATGTGGGGCATTTTCCCAGAACATAATCAAGTATGACAGGTTGGTTATGAGGAGCTCAGTTCCTTGATGTATGTATCAACTTAAGAGCTTGTCACCAACCTTGACGCATTAATTCTGCTACTTTGTGCAAGTGAAACTTTCTGTTGTCTGCGAAACACTGAGCCATTTAACACACGACAAGCTTTTCGATCACGCTGTTTCTGTGACTGCACATTCTGAATACAAAAATACCTCTGCAGTGGCTGCTGGAATCAGAATATTAACATAAGAGATGTTTTCTGCACTATCATGTCAGGCTGTGTCTAGGAAACATGTGTTTGGTGCTCATAATCTCAATTTCTGCAGAGTTTCTAGTGGATTTACTGGATTTCAAGATGATTTTCAGAAAATGACTTCATACCCAAGGTCAGATTGCCTTTTAGCCAATAAATGATGAGTGAACTGGCATTTTGCAAAAACCTGCTCTAGATAATGGGTTCTCACTGCCCTGCTAACTGCCCTAGTTAGATAATTAGACTTTGTGGTTAAGGTCAGATTCAAGGGAAAGAATTTACACTACATTGCCTGAGTCTGGTCTAAATTGTATGTAATGCTAAAAAATAGTAATTACCCAATGAACCTCTAATGTGCACCCAATGGTGGAGTGACTGTGAAATTTTAAATTAAGGGTAATTTTATCAGGTTAACTTGGAAACAGATTCATGAGGACTCAGAGTTCATTTTGCTTTAAATCCAACAGGCTGTTTCTATAATTTCTTATGGGTTTATTATTTATAAACCTTGCTTGGTGACTTGTCATCGCAGAAAAACCAAGTAGTATTTCCCTTCCCAAGGCTCACTCCTAACTACTTTGTCCAGTAAGACAAATTTATCTCTGATGTGTTTTCTTTCACCTTCTTCTTACTGGAACTCTTCCTATAACTCAGAGAGCCTCCTTCCATTTCCTTCTGGTGTTTTCTTTCTGCTAATTCCAGAGAAGACTTTAGCTGATTCTAGTTTAAGTTATTTGATCCTGGAAACAATCTATTTAAACTCAAAAATGTTTAAAAATAACTGTACTTTTCTCTTAATGCTTATGAAAAATAGAAAAATATTTGATGATACCCATGTCCTAAAAACAGATATACAACCTATCTGGAGAGTCAGAACTTGCACATATTAAAAAACTCATAAGAAAATGCAATAATATATTTAAATATAATATAATGCTGCCACTTAGGTACCTGTGACATAGGATATACTAGTTTTTTTAATAGTAATTTATACTCTCTTCCTAAATACCAGAAAACCCAGATGTCCACTGAATGGGTAAGCCTATTTGCCAGGCTTTGGCAAAAAAAAAAAAGTTTTATTAAAACAGACTATCAGGTGATATCAAATCTCTGAAGCACACACACACACAGTGGTCTAGAGTCCTATGATATCTTTCAGTTTCTCTCAAAGCATCCTCTCTGGCATTGTGTACCTTCTCTGGATGAAGAATTCTCTCCTGATTGGGGTCATTTTCCCTTGCATCCCTAGTGATTGAAATAGAAACTATTGGCATTGTCTCAGATGACCCATTCCCACTGGTGTCAAGATGCTTACAACTCCCTGGGACCCTGACACCTATCAATAAGAGGTATCTTCTGACTAGTGACTAGAAATATTAGAACATATCCAAAGAACAGAATATCAAATAGTATACAATCATTTTCAAGAAAGGGCAACTGACATACTCATTTGAAAAAGGTACATGATAGATATAGAAATCCTACTTTTTCATCCTTTCTCAGGCCAGTCAATCAGAGAGGGTTATTGTTCCAATCATATACCCTTGGAAAAGGCTACTATGTCACAAGCTCTGGAATTTAGCCTTAACACACAAGTTGGGAGTCATCACATTTTTTATCTGATTTATGTACCACAAAAGCATATAAATATATCCAATCCTTGATTTATGAGGACAACTGTGGCAGCAGCTTGCAGCTTGATAGGAATAAGCATAGATGAAGAAACTTGGAGACAAAGTAGAAACTTGGGGGTAGTAGGCAATGGTCCAGTGAAGATTCTGAGCACATCTGGACATTGTCAAATCCAATATAACAGAGAATAAATACTTAAGAGACATTTTAGAAATATAATCTACATAGCTGTGTGTGCCAGACTGGATTTAGTATGTGAAAGAAGTAAAGAAGTCCCAGCTGACTAAAGCATTTTCATCTGAGGTCACGAGAATTTAGGTCATGCTAAAGATACAAGATGGCAACCCTGTCCCATACTCTTGCCTGGAAAATCCCATGGACAGAGAGGCCTGGTGGGCTATAGTCCATAGAGTTGCAAAGAGTCAAACATGACTAAGTGACTGTGCATACACACACACACGAAATAAGAAGCATATTTGGAAGAGCTTAAAAAAAGGCTTGAATTTACAATCATAACTGGTATACTCTGAGTCTCAGGTAGATATTTGTGTCTTTAGAATGGTTGTACACTATCACTTCTTTGAAGTTCAACATCAGACTAACATCTAGAACTGATTCTTGATTTCTCATTTTCTTTCATACCCACATCCAATAGATGTCAAAGTCCTATCAGTTCTCTCTCTAGAAACATCTTGCATTCATCTACTTCCTTTTACTATTTTAGACAATGCCACCATCATCTCTCTCTCAGACTACTGCAATAACTTCCTAGCAATAGCATCCCTATTTCTTCTCAACATCCTTTCTTGAGGTGAAAGTTAAATTGCTATTTGAAATACAAATCATTTCATGTCAAAACTCTGCTGAAACTGTTTAGTGGCTTCCTGTTTTAGGGAGAAATATGTTGACTATTTGTCACAGCCTGCACAGCATTCCAAAAAGAAACTTGTTTTGTGTCTTCTCATTTGCCCTTATCTAGTACTCCTTTCTCCCTCATTCACTGTGACCCAAGCACTTTGGTATCCATCAACTCTCAGTTCACATTTAAGCTCCTGATAATGGTCTTTCTTGACCTAGTTTTGTTGTTTAGTTGCTCAGCCATGTCCAACTCTTTGCAATTCCATGGACTGCAGCATTCCAGGCTTCCCCGTCCTTCACCATCTCCTGGAGTTTGCTCAAACTCATGTCTGTTGAATTGCTGGTGCCATCGAACCATCTCATCTTCTGCCATCCCTTCTCCTCTTGCCTTCAATCTTTCCCTGCCTCAGGGTCTTTTTTAGTGAGTCAGTTCTCATCAGGTGGCCAAATTATTGGAGCTTCAGTTTCAGCATCAGTCTTTCCAATGAATATTCAGGACTGATTTCCTTGAGGATTGACTAGTTTGATCTCCTTGCAGTCCAAAGGACTCTCAAGAGTCTTCTCCAACACCACAGTTCAAAAGCATCAATTCTTCAGTGCTCAGCCTTCTTTATGATTCAACTCTCACATTGTAGTCTACAGAGTCCCTTAATCTGACAGTCTTCTTGGTTTTGTTTTTTAATTTTAGTTTACCAAGTTTAATTCATAAAAAACACCTTTTTCAAAAAAAAATTAAGTGTATGTGTAGTCATTTAAAATCTCTTTTCCATGATCAGAATATTGAGTTCCATAAAAGTATGGATCTTGCCTGTTTGTTTACTGTTGCAACACAGCACATGGAACAGTGTCTAGTGTAGAGTCAGGGCTCTATAAACATTTGTTGAATGAATGAATGATATAATGCATGAGTTAGGACAAATTAAATCTAACCAAAATGAAAGGATGCTGAGAAAGTATCCACAGGCTTTTCTAGACTAACTTCAGATGCCTGTTTTGACAAATAGTTGGGATAAAAGGTCTTTCTGAGCCTTTATGCCATGAGAAGCAATCGGAGATAAGAACAACCAGATGCCCAGTGGAAAGAGGGTAGGGATTAAGTTCAACAAATGCTTGTCACAGACAACACACTGTGCCTCTCTGGCTCTTGTCTTTTCCTCATGGATTCGCATAGCCAGGGTTACCAACATTCTCAAATTCTTTTAGACACTTAACATTTGCTTTACCAGGAACCAAATAAGACAATTTTAAAATATTGCCAATTGATGTCATTATAAATTTAAGATGTCAGCCTTCAACTGGGTCCTTATGCTGCTTATAAATTTTTTGCTCCACTTTAGTATCTTCTCTCACTTGATTTCACGGTGGATATTTAGAGGAAGTTCTAGCATTTCTATATAGGGTGAACATAAGGTTGACAATCTATTTGGAAATAGAAGTTAGGAGACTTGTCCTGAATTTTTGCTTGTATAATAGCATTCTGTGTTTATTTAGTTTGCATATTACAGATTTAGGAAAATAGCAAAAGTTTCTAAAGTTACTTTTAGTACTTTAAGATTGAAAGACAGTTCATAGCAAGTATCTGTTAATATTGTTATAAATACCTGAACTTTATATGGATATAGGGTAGATATTATGGAGAGCTAAACTTTATTCTACCCAAGCTACCACTTGGAACCACAACTGCAGTTTCTTCAAGTAGTTACATTTCTCTTAGGTCCTCATACTCCAATAGTGAGCCTATTTTTCCTAAATTATAGTTAATTATGTAGCACATATTTATTGAACTATTTTTATGCTCTAGGCAATGAGGTATACTGTAAAGACATAAAGTGTAAGTGCATAAACGCTCAAACCCTGTTTCTCCTACTTGTGAACTTACTGTTTTTTTGTTTTTTTTTACTTTGCAGTGTACCACATTACCACTTGTCTAATAAATCTTCCTTACTCTATAAGACAAGTCTCTCCAAATGTAATTTGATGCTATTCCTTATCTCCTTTGAAATCATTTCCCATCAATTATCCCATCTGTGTGTATTTTCAATCTTTCTCTTTTCATTAATTTCTTCCTCTGGGTTTTCCCTGAGTGTTCCTTCCCTGGATCTTCCTCTGCATTTTCCAGGTGGCTCAGATGGTAAAGAATCTGACTGCAGGAGACCTGGGTTTGATCCTTTGGAGGGAAGATCCCCTGGAGAATGGAATGGCTATCCACTCCAGACAGTTTTCTTGCCTGGAGAATTGCATGGAGAGAGGAGCTGGTGGGCTACAGTCCATGGGGTCGCAAAGAGTTGGACATGACTCAATGACCAACACGTTCACTTTTTTCCCTCTGGGTCTTACAGATATGGTCAACTTGTAAATATTGTATAGATGATCTCCTGTTACTACATTGTCACTACCAATTCACTTCTTTATCTTTTGAGAAATTATTGAAAGTATCATTAATAACTTTTACACTAATTCTCCTTGACTTTTCTGTGTAAAATGACTGTTGACTCAGTCCCTAATTTTTTTGAAGTTCTCTCTTCTTTGACTCAAATGTTAAAGTTCACTTATTTGTCCATAAAATAATCCTTTGCTAGAGGCCAGGAACAATTGCTAGTTCTTGGTGAAATGAACAGGATAAACTATGTAGCCTTAAAGAACTAAAGTAAGGAGAAGGGTAAAATATAATTGTAATCAATATGATAAATGTTTTCATTGAAGTACATATGAAGTGTTGTAAATGCAGAGAAGAGGAGGCTGTATGTTTCTGTTATTCTAGAAAGCAGCCCCCTCCAAGAAATACCAGCTTTCAAGGTGATGCAGGAGTGAGAGGAGGGTTTCTTAAGATTAATGATGCAGCAGAAGCACATGCTGAATTCAAGGATTAATAACTGAAGATTCCCTAAAAATGCAACTGGAAGGAGAGCAAGAGCCAGGTTATAGAGGGGATATATGGCCTGATAGAACACATGAGCTAGAGCAGGTGGGAGCTACAGAGGCACTGAGTGCCATGATTTGCAGGGTTTGCATCTTACATCACTCTGTCCATGGGGTGACAGATTGAATATAGTTAAGAGAAAGAAGCAGGGGGGAATGACTAGTATGAAGATAGGAAAACCAGTACAAATAGGCATTCTGAGAACTTGTAATGCCTCCTGTGGTTTTGGAGAGGGAGTGCATAGGGTTGGAATGATTCCAACAGAACAAGACCAGAAGAATCTATGACAGGTTTAACTAGTTCCAGATTCCCTTTCCAACTTCAATTCTGGCCTTTCCTTTCCTGTTAAACCTCTGCTTTAGCCAGTGTTCCCCCAAATGAACCCTCTTCTCCTCTATATCTCTTGTACCTCAAGAGAATTCTCATCCTCTAGCTTACAGTTAACTATCTCTAGGGAAGCTTCCATGGTTCCGATTCCCTCAATAGCTAGTTTGGCGCTCATCACTCTGCAGAATATTCTATGATTGGTGCATCTATGTGTGTTACAGTTAGTTGATTTTTTCAAACGGTGATCCCCCAGCATAGTTCCTGGAACATTGTAGTGCTGCAATAAATATTTCTTAAATTGAACATTTTTTATTTTGAATATGATGACACTGGTGAATATTTTAGGGAGGAATAAAAGTAAAAATCTTGGAAATAATTGAAATAAAAAGCAAGATGGGATATCATAAGGTAACAGGTATATAGCTAATATCATAATTTATTAGGTAATCAGATGGCAGATGCCTCAGCCAACCATGATTTGGTTAGCCTTTGAACAAAATTTCAATTTCTTCTACAGCCTGGATGGTGATGTTACTCAGTCTACGAATAGCCGACTAAGTCACAGGGGGATTAAGAACTGCACTTTGGCTATCATAACAGCCTTAGAAGGAAATCTGCAATTAGTAGCATGGATGCCTCAGAGTCACATAATATAAAATCTTGGAATGATTTATGGGCTGACAATTGGACTTTAATAATCTCTGGAGCTTTCAGAAATGCACATTCAATCAGGTCTAAACTACTTCTAGGGAGATGATAAACACCAAGCCGGGATAGTTAGACAAATGACTGAGAGGCTCAGGAAATCATTACTTTGCAGTTAAAAATCAATCAGCCCTTGCCTCTCCTTTTTGGGTATGCCAGGTACAGAAGACAGGCTCCTTACCTCTGCATCCCTCTATTTGCCTGTATACCCCTCAGTCTCATTCCACATAGTTAGTACTCTAGGTCTACTGGTTATCAGTATCTCCTTTAGCATAAAGAAAAGAAAGCAACTGACTGCCAATATATTTCAAATTCAGTAGTTAGCAACCAGAAAAAAACATAGCGCAACTGTTGTAATTACTTAGGTAGAAAATTCATTAGTAGTAAAGCCTTTAAAAGTTCAAACAAGGTACCAAACTTGAGAAATGGGATGCTTGTACCAACATTTAAATTCCATCCCTAGTGCCTAAATACTGTGTACTTAGGTGTGTTAGCTGTCACTGCATATTAGAGTATATAGCGACCTTATCCTACTCTTGATTGCTTCTTGAACAGGAACAGGTTTGCTAAGATAAATAATTGTCACCTTCATATGAGGAGAAAGAAATGGCAACCCACTCCATTATTCTTCCTAGAGAACTCCATGGACAGAGGAGCCTAGTGGGCTGCAGTCCATGGGGTCACAAAGAGTCGGACACGACTGAGTGACTAACACCTCATAAATATGACTGCCACGTGTGATAATGAAATGAATGCTGACAAGTATCAATGATTAAATTGTGTTTTTAATTGGTTTTTGAGAAACTTGTGACATTTTCTTGAAAATACAGAAAAGCACAGGAAAACATTTTTACAAATACATTGTATAAATACATTAGAGTAGGTAGTTCCCTGTGTGACATAGAAATAGGGCCACCTGAGAACATCTACTCTCTAACATTCTACTCGTTTTCACACATGGGTCTACACCGACTGATGGAGTTTCTTTTGTAAAGCAAATGACTTTGCAAATGAAGACCAAGTGTCATATGTTGGCAAGGAAAACAAATTCATATACATGCTTTTCACTATGTTTGTCAAGGTATCCAAGAGAAGTATATAGGCAAGAAGTGTGTGTGTGTACATGCTCAGTCATGTCTGACCCTTTGGAACCCACAGACTATAACCCACCAGACTTCTCTGTCCATGGGATTTTCCCAGCAAGAATACTAGAGCAGGTTGCCATTTCTTTCTTCAGGGAACCTTGCAGACTCATAAATCAAACCCACATCTCCTCCATTGACAGGCAGGTTCTTTACCACTAGCACCACCTGGGAATCCCATAGGGATGGACAGCCCTATAAATTGTCAGATTATCATAAACTTTATACAGATTCACCAAGGATGAGGAATGGCTCAGGAAGAAGCCAGGAAGCAGATATTGGGTGCTGATACACATACCATCAGTCATAACCACAGTCTTCCCACCATATATTCTTGTGAAGATTTTTTTTGCTAGATAGTTAGCAGAAATACCCACCTAAATTCCTTCATATGTTAAAGACTAGCGATTACTTTCTGGTAACTTCTTTTGTCTTCATGACTTACTTGGATTTTTACTTTAACAAAGTTTTACGTTCGAGATTATATTGGAGGATAAAAATGCTTAATGTGATTTTGCTTATTTCAGGGGATCACTTAGTATAAATTATGAGGAAATTTAGTATAAATAGCTTTTACATGTTTTATTTTCTACCCGAGAAAGAAAATAGGAAAAATGTCAAAACTTTATTGGGAGAGATGTTAGTATTTTGGTATTGACTCAACTGTTCATGACGTGAGAGCTTGGGCTGTTAAAAGAAATTCAATTATCCTATTTATATGGGGAAAGATGGAGGTTATCCCACTGAATCAGTTATCGAAAGACATAATGTATTAACTGGACAGTCTGCATAGTTTTCTCTTCTTTAATTATATAGAAAAAAATTCCTCAAAAAAATCTATTCCCGTACCATTTATACCCAAGTCAAAATAGATGGACTAAAACTTTAAAGAATACTTGTGATTTTTCTTAAATGCTGTTGAATTCAAGGTTGTTTCTTTTTGGAGTGCAGGACCACACAACATTTTAAGCTAGAAATAAAGACTTTTTGAAGAAAGTTGTAAGTTCTTTCCAGCTCTGACTGGCTGTTTCCCCCATGTTTCTTCAGATATAATTTCTAAGAATCAAAAATTAGTATGAGGTAAATAAAACTCAAAAAATATATGTGTTTCTCTCTGAAGTTTATTTAGCCTAATGGAATCTATGAATCTACCTAAGCAGTAAGGATATCACTGAAATGAGATTCTTCATCTCGGCACCAGAAAGAAAAGGGTTTCTGAGGAGTGTAGATCAGGACCACTACAAGGCAATAGGTTCAGTTTAAGCAGTGAAGTAGCTGAATAGCTTATTTATGGACATCCAGTCTTTGATAGTCCTTTTAGAATTTCTCTGTATTTTCAGAAAACCAATGTATATTCTACAGTGTCTCTTTTCTTTGCATGATCCATGCATAGCACTTGAAATGTCAGTTCTACAGGCAAGATAAACCTGCAGGAGCCACAAATGTAGATTATTTAAACCTTTATGTAGAGAAGCTTATAGATCTTGGATTTATAATAAAAACTTCATCCATAACAAAGATTAACAATTGTTAGCATTTTAGTGTTTCAGGATACTGAGAAGCAAACACTTCTGGGATCTTGGAATTTAAAGTGACAAGAATTTCTCTAAGGGAGGCATGCTCTTCTCCTACAATGAAATGAAATCTGGGGATCTGAGAAACTACATGAGGCAAACTCTGGGGCTTTCAAAGCTATTCGGATAGATAGTATGGTACTTTGCATTTATGGGTTGGTGCCTTGGGTCAGGTTTTCTGTATGGATGAAGATTCCATATATAATAAAATATGTATGTTCTTTGTTAGCATCTGAGAGGAAAGGAAATTTTAAAATAGGTTGGGTTAAGGCAGATGACACAAGTGGATGTGTGATGCGAATGAGTATGATGTAGTTTTACTAAAAATGAACGTAATTATTCTGGCAAAGCATGTTGCTAATGTCAAACTGTGGCATACTTTCTCTGCTGTCCATTACTTATTAAGCTTATTTATTAAACCGTTACTTATTAAACCATACATACTTATTATGTATGGGGAATTTCCCATTGTAAGACTCATTCTCTTCTAGGGTAAAATCCAGGAACTTGCTTTTCCAGTTGCCCTTGCAGTTAACACATAGGGATGATGTGGCCTAGACAACACCAATTAGACATAATTCAAGACTTCAGTCTAGAGAAGAATCAAAGGAAGTAGGAGGATATGCACTGAGCCTTTCCTAGTGAAGATGGTGGAATGTGGTTGGCAGACATGGAGCTTTCAGAGTGCTCACTCCCAGCACTGGCTGCAGGGTTTCTGCCTAGTGCAGTGGTTCTGGTCTTCACCAGCCAGTTGTAATGGAGAATTTGGGAACTGCTCATTGTTCTGAAGTCTTCAAACTTGGTTCTCTTGTTCCCAGGATTTCCTGTAAGCTTCCTAGTATCTTTGAATTCCTTCTTGGTTTAAATGAGCCAAGAGTAACTGTTGATTACAACCAATAACCTAATCCTGTCCAAGAGTGTAGCGTTATTTCACACTGCCCTCAGGAAATCTCTGGGAACACAGCTTCTTGCAAATGGAAGGCCTTTTAACAGTTACCTTGGTTAGATCCACTCCTACCATACTTCTTTTTTTTTTTTTTTGAAAATCGAGGTTACAGAGTCTAAGTACAGTGGCAGTATAGAAAAAACAGACTGGATTTGGAGTCAAAAGAACCTGTTGACTTTGGGTAGAATGTCTATCTCCCTCAGCCTTGGCTTCTTCAAATACAGAATTGTTAGATTAGGCAAATGAAAATACAACATGGCCCATACTTGGGACATACAATAAATGATTATTTTTTTAATGAAATTTCAGTTTAACTGTACATCTTGTGTTTCATCTGGTAAAGGCAGATAAAATGTACAAAGACAAAGATAATGAATGCAAAAATATTTTTATACCATAAAATACTTTGCAGTTGTTAAGTTTATTACTATTATCTGAGGTCAGACATCTGGTTAGTAAAGGCATCTTAAACTTACTTTTATAATGAGGTCTAAAGAACATAAATAACTTACAGGAGGGTCACAGACAACCCCCCAATTCACTAACCTTCAATTCTGTAGTGGAGATTAGGCAGCTCTAAACAGAGGTGAAATGGGAGGGAGCCCAGCAATATTAAACTACCTGGTAAATTAATTAGTTACTATTCAGAACTTCCATTTTAAGTAACTTAGTCTTTATAAGACAGACTGAATTGAAAACTCACTCTTCTTTTAATTGATGCCACCCTGAGTATCTTTGTCAGTCACTGACATCAATTTTGACAGTAAATTCTAGTATATTTCCTTAGGTTTAAAATATAAACTATAGGCCAAATAGTCAAATTTTAGACGAATTTGATTTGAATCTTTTCTTGGTCATTTTCACAGATACATAAAAAGTCACAGAAAGATTATGGGCAGAACGGGGTTTACATATCATCCAAACCTGCTGAGAATTATTTTTCTTAAGGCATAATATCTACCGTTTAGCAGTAGCTTGCAAAATCCACATGCATGAATTGTTTGCATTTCAGAAGTTATACAGAAAGGAACAAAGGTAAATAAAAATATGAAGTGTCAGCTTAGCTGAAAAAAGAAAAATGCATGTAGTCCTGTCTAAACACCCAACACGCTCCCTCCCGTTTCACCTCTGTTTAGAGCTGCCTAATCTCCATTGCAGAATTGAAGATTTGTGAATTGGGGGGTTGTGTTTAAATTCCACCTATTTGGGGGAAAAGCAGTCCTCTTCAAGTCAACATAAATACAGTTGTAATATTGTAGGCCTTGCTTTGAAATCTGGAAGAGAAGAGAGAGGGGGAAAAAGGTGACAATACTTCTGTAATGACAGTGTCACTTGACTCATGTGAACAAGTTTGACAATGACATATGTATCTGCTTTTGAAATACTCAGCAGCCAGTGCTATCCAAAATTTAAAGAGTAGCATTTAAAAGCATTTTTAGAGGAAATAATAATCCTACCCAAAACAAAAGAACAACAGATTGTTTAAGTGTGAGGGTTTTGAGAGTGTGTGTATGTTTATGGTTTGGAAAAAGATCAGTATTCTACTCTCCTGTCATATATGATCTGTTGGGGGTGGGAGGGAGTTGGAACACGCTGTAGCTACCTAAGAGCACTCTTGCCTTTTCTCATAGCTTGTGTTTATAGGAAGTCTTACAGCCTTGACTGAGACTTAGAAAGCATGCAGTCATAGTTGTCATAATATAGTCCTGAAGGAAAGAGCAAGTCTAAGAGTCTGCCTGGTTTTTGACATGGTAGCCAACTCTTTCTATTGTGTATTCATAGACTTGCTCTATCTTCCTAAGGAAAGCAGTGGATTTTGATGAGCAAATTCTGTATTTTCCTTCATTGCTGACATGCATTTAGGCTGTCATTCTTCAACTCTTAATTTTGGTTATATCTTCACTTTAGCAGGGTTACGACCAACCAATGAACAACTCAGAATGTACATTAAAGAGGAATTTCATTTTTAAATATATACACAAACTTCCTAGTTTAAAACATGATGTTTGCAGCCACTGATTATTCAGATATAGGTAGATATAGACAGGTATAGATTGGTGGGGGACTCTGATATAGATCATGACAATGACAAAGGGTATGCAATGACTGTTGGTGATCACAGCACTAAACAAAAAGTAAAGACAGTAGGTAGATAGGAATCTCTTCTGGAAACATGAAATCCTGTGGCAGACTCATCTTCAAAATAGGAAGCCAAAGATAGCTCCTTATGGTGTCCAATTAGTTGGCATTTTTATTTGGATCTTTCCAAAAGTTTAGATGAGTATCTGAAGCTGGTCTGAGTTTAAATGAAGTTCTGCTGTGGTTCCCTCTCTTACTGTAGGACAATATTTCTAGTGTGTGATCTGAGAGCCCCTGGGGAGCCTTGAAGCACTTTCAGGGGGTTTGTGAAGTCCTTTTGCTCTCGACTACCACTGTGAGTCCAGATGTTTTTAGTAAGTGCCAAATAGCAGATTGAACGCAGAAACATCTAGCTGTCTAAAGCAAAATTTTGAAGAGATTTGCAAAAATTCAAACAATGCAACTTTTTTCATTGCTTTTGTTTTGGAAAACATAGTTATTTTTTCCTAAGCTGTGTTATTTGCATTAATGTGAACTTATTTTTTTATTAATCTAAAAATATACCAATAATTTACATTTTGTAGTTTCTTAGTTTTATCTAACAGTAAATTCAGTGGACCCTCTGTGTCTGTGGGTTCTGTACCCTCAAGTTCCTCACCCCTGGATTTTGTTTTGCAGTCAGTTGAATCTTTGGATGTAGATCAAGAAAAGGGCGACTGTACCATGTCTTTTTATCAGGGATTTGAGCATTCCTGGATTTTGGATTCACAGGGGTTCCGGAAACAATCCCCTGGGAATACCCAGGGATAAGCTGTATTGATAGATATAGCCCACATAAACAAAAGCTTTTTGGACTCTTCGATAATTTTTAAGAGTTATAGTGAGGTCCAGAGACCAGAATTTGAGAACTGCTATTTGAGAACCGCAGGTTATGGTGGAAAGTGAAGATGGTCTGTGAAAAGTGTGTGTGTGTATATGTACTCTTCAAGGTCCTATCACTTTCTCCTTCCTTTCGACTAGCATTACCACCCATTTATTTTTAACTTTGTGGTCCTACTGACACTTGAGATACACTCTGCCTAGGTGTTCTAAATAATTTTGAGATAATGGTCTCCTAACATCTGATGAGATATTTGAGGGATTAAAATCAGATGGATACTGTCAGAGACATGAATTTATAAAAGAAGAATGCTGTCAATAGAGATAAATAATAACAGGCATTCTATTATTACTATCATAACCATATCACTTTAAAATTTGGATATGCAATTCAAGAGGGCAGAGATGTAAAGAAATTATGTATAATACTGATGAAAATTTACAGTTTTTTCTTACAGATTTGTTTTCTTATCAATAGAACTAAGTAGAAATTTGTGAACTAAAATAACAACTGTATACAAACTAAAATAAGGACCTTTGATGGGAAAGAATGGGAGTAATAAGATTGACTTGGTCTTTGTTATTAACTACCTGTGATAATATGGATAAATTACTCACCTTCCCTTAGCTAGTTCACTTATTGGTAAAATAAGTTGCTAGGCTAAAATGTTTTCTAAGGTTTTCTCCAACTTCATGATTCTGTAAGTATAGGAGAATGTATCTATTTTCTCAATAGCAAGCTTATTCTTGCTTTTCAGAACTGATTCATATTGTCTGGAATTTAGGCTAAATCTGGAAATTGCTGTAGAAGTAGCAAATTATCATTTCAGGTGTGCAAATCTATTAAAAAAGCATCATTATATGATGGATGTCTTTCAATAAACCAACCAATGAATATAGCAACACTTCATTTATCCCATATTAGTAGGAAATGAAGTGTTTCACATGCATACATTTTCCAAATAATTGACACATACCCCTTTAAGTACCAAAAATCTGTTTTCATGCTTTTTTATGGAATATTTCTCAAAGACATGTCCTGTATTCCCATTTCCTTTAAAGCACAAGTTATAAGGTTATAAACTGTCCATGATTCAGGTCTGTTGAGAGGTCTTTACTGCCCAGAGGCTTTTTGTGCATACAGGAGAACCTTCATAAACACTTCACATCTTGACTTATTGTCAATGATTTGGGCTTGTAGATTCAGTTAACAATTGTTTAATCATTAAATCATGATAATTATGTAGTTAATGAATTCATTTCTCTTCACTGTTTAAATTCTCATTAAACTGACTAATTAAATCCTACTAAGTGAAAATTACAAGTCTTTCAGATTCTCTAACTCTTAAATCAATTTACAAAAGTATTGATTAAAATTAATTATGAAAAATTTATTTTGTAAAGTTAATAAGTAAACTCTATTCATTTAAGTATTTCAAATACCTGTAAAGAAAATGTACATAAACCTGCAAAATAATTTCAAAAGCATAATCTAAAACAAAAATACTGCCATCAGATTGATTGTGTATTTATGTGTAAACTTAGTGTTGCAGTAATCTTATCAGTCCCCAAAGAAATTAATTCTCTTTATGAAATGGCTAATGTTAGATCAGGGATGGTTTCAAGATGATTGTATACCTGCCTCTTTAGTTACAGCAAAATAATTAAGCTTTTACAGTGAAACTTTTGAATTGATGACTCAACTGGACTTCCCAGTATCAGCCAATCACATTTGTTTCTATTTCTTGAAATGATAAATTTATAAATATTACTTCATCAGGATTACAGGGCTCAAGGTTCTCTCATTTACAAATAATGTGGCCCTAATGTCTATGAATTAGCTTAAAGCTTTTAGGTTGGTTTACTTAGCTGTGATTATAAACCTAGGTATTAACCAAGAAATGAACAGTGCATATTTATAATTTCAATTGCATATCATTCTGATTTTTCTGTATATATTTTGGAAAACGCCCTTTCTTTTGTAGAGAATATATTATTAATCACTTTGAATGATAATTTTTGTTTTTCCTTTTTTTCCTTTTTACCTAGATAACTGCTCTAATTAAGTGTATATCCAAATTGTCAAAAATTGGGCAGTAGGTATACATTCATTTGCCCTTCTGAAAACTTTCAAAACATCTTTCAGGTTATACTATCCTTACACTGTGACCATACTCTAGTATTTTGGGGCTTCCCTTGTGGCTCAGCTAGTAAAGAATCTGCCTGCAATGCAGAAGACCTGAGTTTGATCCCTGGGTTGGGAAGATCCCTTGAAGAAGGGAAAAGCTACCCACTCCAGTATTCTGGCCTAGAGAATTCTGAGTGACTTTCACTTTCACAATATACTGTGACCACAATAAGATACTCCAGGACCATGTTGATTTTTCTCCTTATCAGGATATAGACAGACAGAACTCTTCTCTAATGATCCTTGATTTCTTTTAGTAGAAAATAGAGTTAAGACAAAAATCTGTGTATGAACATATGTATGAATGCTGGTGCTAGACAAAATACTGTGCTTCTGGGAAAATTCAATGATAGAGTTGTTTAAAAATACATATCTTTTAGGTCACAATTTCTCATTGATACATATTTTAAGTACATTAGGTTCTCGATATAACATACAATATAGGCCAATACCATGTTACATTATTTCATTAAATTTTATAATAACATTAATTTTCTAGAGCAATAAGTTGCTTTGGAACCCATATTTGACCTATAATATACCTCTTCTGTAAGTCTGCAATTCTTATAACCCTTGTTTAGGAGTCATATCAAAGTGTTATTTTGCTGCTCTGTATTATGTTAATAACTAAAGATTGTTTTAATATAGGAGATCTTTCTATTCTCAAGTGTTCCAACACTGCTTTGCTTTTTTAGTTGATAAATCACTTCTTTTATTTATGTATGTATATGTATATGTATATATGCTCGCTTTCACTGCAGGATCTGTCTTACTTCTTACCTCAGTCAGTTCTAACTAGGTAGCATCCATGGAAGGTCTGACATTGATCAAGTGGTCATAGACATGGAGGGGAATGAGTTTATGCTGAGCCATAAGAAATTGACCTACTCTCTGTTTGTGGATTAGATACACAGTTTGACTTCCTCCTGAGTTATTTTGCCCTTTATTTTAGTTGTTGATTGGAACTGAAAAGTTGATTTGACCTTCATCGCTGTAGTATGCAGGCTTTACTGGATCTTGTCAGATATTAGTCAATGTTGCTCTGCTGAAGAGGAGAAAACTTAAAATAGATAAGGTTTGGCACAAGATGAAAAATCTACTAAATGAAAGTCACTCCCTACATGACACCTGCCTTCTTGAATTTTGATTTTTTGAGGTTTTGTGACATTGTTTTCCTGACTATCATCCTGGCCCCAGGTAGTGAGGTCCTTTTTTGTTTTTGTTTTTTTTTATTGTGGTCCTTGGTTTTCTTTATTGTGTTGAAGACTGGATGAGACTATTAAAATGACACCACAAGTACTAATAGATCCTTAAATACAGAACTTACAAGGACTGTAATCATTTAGTTAGCAAATTAGAGACTTGATTTCCCCCTAATTAGTTTGCCCTCCAGAGCCACAGACCTCATGTCTTTCAAGAGATGGATCTTCTACTTTCCACTTCCCTAAAGCACTTTTCCAGATAGACAGGCCCTTTTGATTTTTGTCATCCATATAGCTCAAATCCTACATCTCAGGTTCAGTTTGATATCCAGGAGGGCCTACCTCTTTATTGATTAAATAAAAAATGATCTCTCTCTGCTGAAGAGTACTCCTACTTGTCCAAAAGAGTAGTGTTTTATCCTAAACTGTTAGCAATGATGTAAAAATACTTTGCTACATTGCTTAAACCATGACTTCCTCATAAATAGAGTTCTACATAGTATCATGGAGACTCTTCCCTCAGGTAAAGATTTCTCCTTGGGAGAAAGGAACACTGTCTGCTGCTCAGTGTACCTGAATCAATATTTGGAATGCTAGGATATATGTTTCTTAAAACCATGCCTGGCTACTTTCCACTTAGAATCCTACTGTAAAGCCCAATGTGTCTTATAGGACTCTCCTGCACATTGATTGAAACCAGCTTCCACTCTTCACATCCTTCAGGCAGAGACATGCATTAGACCACTTGGCTGCCTTCACTGGGACTATTTCTGAGAATGGCCTTAAATGTCTAATTGAGTGCTTCTCAACTATTTTCTCCTCTTTCCTCATAGAGAAAAATAATGTTTTGCAATGTATATTGGCTTTCCAGACCCCACCAAGCAACCTTTATGACTGAGGGGATATATATGTATGTGCATATGTGTGTGTGTGTATATATATATATATGTATATATTTTTTTTTTTAATCACAACTAAGTAAAGAAAATTAAGCTCTGGATAAGGGCTCTACAGTGTTCTTTTATAAGAGATGCCCAGGTACTTTTAAATAGCGCCATACAAAGGGTAATCCATGGACTGCTACCTGGTAACTCTTGTTATCATACCACACTGAGAGAATAATGTCAATAAATGGTCTCTAAGTACATTCTTTAATCCAGTAGATATTTTTGGGTGGAGGACAGCAGGAATACATTCTCAACAAAGAAAGCTCTGTGTTGTTTTGTGTTCTGACATGATCTGACTAGCAAGAACACCCACAGAAGAACAAAACTTGGGACTCAAACAATTTTCTCCATCTTGTGTAGTGCAAGAGATTGAGTTAATTATATATTAAGTCACAACACCCAGTTTACTACTTTCAGGTTTTCAGTTCAGTTCAGTTCAGTCCCTCAGTCGTGTCCGACTCTTTGTGACCCCATGAATCGCAGCACACCAAGCCTCCCTATCCATCACCAACTCCCAGAGTTTACTCAAACTCATGTCCATTGAGTCGGTGATCCATCCTGCCATCTCATCTTCTGTCGTCCCCTTCTCCTCCTGCCCCCAATCCCTCCCAGCATCAGGGTCTTTTCCAGTGAGTCAACACTTTGCATGAGGTGGCCAAAGTACTGGAGTTTCAGCTTCAGCTTCAGGTTTTACATGACCCTATAAAAAAAGGAGAAGAGGAGAATAAAACAACAAAAAGCAAAACAAACAAAACTGATCACTGTTTAACACTCCATTATGTCATGAAGTGAAGTGAAAGTCATGCAGCTGTGTCTGACTCTTTGTGACCCATGGTCTCTAACCTGCCAGGCTCCTCTGTCCATGGAATTATCCAGGCAAGAATACCGGAGTGGGTAGCCATTCTCTTCTACAAGGGATTTTCCTGATCCAGGGGTTGAACATGGGTCTCCTGCATTGCAGACAGATTCTTTACCATCTGAACCACTAAAGGATGTTAATTCTGAGGACAGCAAGCAGTTGGACGAAGTACCTGTTTTCTGATTATTTGGTGGGAGTCTAGCCAGGATAGCATGAAGGACGCTAACTTCATCTTAGGTGTTAACACCTTGTAGATTATTATGCAAAACCCACAAACAGGCCATTTTCCAAAATCAGTTGATTTCCTTACCTGTACCTCTGTCCCCTTTGAAGTTTGCTAATGTTAAGCCAGTGGTTTTCAAACTTGAACATGTCTCAGTCACCTGGATGGCTTGTTAAGCTACAGATTTCTATGTTCTAAATCCAGAAATCTGTAGTCAGTAGGTCTCAGATGGAGTCAGAGAAGTTCTGGTAAGTTCCCAGGTGATGCCGATACTACTGAAGAATCACCCAGGGAACCACAAATAACCATTCATAATTGTATTAAACTGGCAATGAAGTCATTACTGGGGGTTTCTAGGTGTCTTATGGATTTGGACTGAAAAAAAAATTTACTCAAAATTCCTAAACAGAAGGAAAAAAAGGGAAGATGAACGTCAGGCTTTTTTTAAAAATATTAATATTAGTGTCCTAATTTACATCGTGGAGATGTCAGACTCTGTTCTGATAGTCAGCCGTTTTGTGTTAGTGTAAGACAGTCTAAACTCCTAGACTACTGGAGTTTTCTCATTTTTTTAAAATTCACTATCCATAGGGCTGTTGCCAGAGAATAAAAGTATCAGCTCTAGTGGTCCATATTAGAGTGACTCACATTTAATCAATTTTATTTGGAAACTAGCAGTTGCTTTTGAAACTTCAAGGAAAGGATATCCAGGAAAATAAAGGACCTGCATGTCTTTTTTTTTTTTTTTTTTCATAAATTGCTATTCTAAATCGAGCCATTCTGTGTTTTCAAAGCCTGTAAATAGGACAACTTGAGGGAGCTAAAAATCATTACAATCTTATGTTTTGACAAGAATATTGAGAATTGTTCATTCATTTTTTTCACGGGTGAGCTTTCTTCAGAACCACGATGTCCGGGGTGAGGTTTCACAGCCATATGGTCGGCTTACTTCTCAGACGTCTCGGAGGAGAGCTCACCCTCGCTTCTCTTCGCTCTCAGCATGACGGGTGCACCGCCCAGTTAGCAATCGCAGTCCTCTCTTGACAGCCCGCAGCTCCTTTCTATTCACAGAGTACTGCCGGTGTCATTACCCTCAGCCTCTGTCTTCTGCGAATCCCGGAGAGCCTCCGGAGACATGTCATCTCCATCACCGCAAGTCGATATTCATTTGCTTTCTTCAAGGTCCATAGCCCCGGCCAATAATGCAGCATCAGAGACAGTCTCATTGTGAAAGTGGTTAAGTGGGAGGTATAATTCCTGGTCTAAGAACCATTTCACCTCCAGCCCCCATGAGTCTACATCCTAAAGAAAATAAGTAGCAATTTACCAAATGACTATTTGCCACTTTGAGAAAAAATCAGCCATTGACAATAAACCAATTCAAGACAAGCTAATCTGATATCAGAGACTGCAAGTTAATGTTAAGAATGTGATTAGGATTCATTTGAATTTGTGATTGTCTTTGGTGGCCTGACAAATAACTATAAAGCAGACAGAATAAATTATCCCTGGATTATAACTTTATGATGTTATGAATTTTTAAAAAATTGAATATGAAGTTTATTATTTTTTTCTGAATACTCTCATTCTTTGAAATTATTGCTATTAAATAAATGAAGAACCCAAGGGTTTCAAATCATTTGCTGCCTAGATCCAAAATCCATTGCCTGCAACTGTTGAGATCAAATGTGTTATTTTTAACTACTGTACATTTTTAAAGCAGTTGAAGGTTCATAAGAAAATTGAGAGGAAGGTACAGAGATTTCCCATAAACACTCCTCTTCCTACACGGGCATTGCCTCCCCTATTATCAGTATCACTCCCAAATGTGTTCTAAAATTCAGAATTTTTCATATTTTGGAACACAATTAGGACATAAACTGCATATTATGTAACAACTCCAGTGGGGTCTGGGGCAGCATTCCACAATCAAATGTGAATATTTTTTACAGCTAAATAGATGAATAGTTACATGAAGTGGAATTTTTAAAGGGGGCAATAAATGCTGGCTCAGATTAGCTTCTGCTGCCAAAAAAAGTTATAAAATTCTTGGTTTTCAAAACTTTTTTTAATTTTATGAATGTTGCCATCAGTTCATTAATGTTGAGCATGCTCTTCGTAGATATTCGGTAAATTGAGAGAATCACCACTCATTGGTGCCAAAGTAGAAGTACATATTTCTCTTAGAGCAGAAACACAGCTTTTGTGTCACACCATTAGCCACCCCACTTAAATGAATAGATCAATGTAGTTTCTGTTCATTTAATCTTGAATAAGTGTGCAGACAACAACAGGATGTAACAAGATGCCTTGCAGGCCAGAGATGTTCAATAAATGGTCATTTCATTTCATTTCTGATAGCAATTTTGCTGGTACTAAAAGGTACCAAATGTGGGAGGAGCTTGTCCATATTTGGAGGAGCTTGTCCATATATATGTATATATATATGAACCTGATGCTCAAATACACAAGCAAACTTAGCACTGTGCCTTAAAAATGGCTGTTGGGCAGCACATTTCCCATTTGTGCCATTTCTTGCACAGGGGAAGATATTTTGTTAAAAATCCGAAGGCTGTTTCAAGCCTTACCCTTTTATCATGTTTTATCTGCTGTATGTGAGGCTGTTTGTATACAGACATGGGTAAATCTTGAGTCCACCTATCTCTGTATGTGTATGGCTATATAGTCTGCCTATTACAAACTGGTTTTTAGAGTCTGTGACACAAGTCCCATGATAATAAATTGATCTTATTTTTGCGGGTTTTCCAGGGCAGAGTAATTTGGTTGGGTTTTTGAGGATTTTGTTTGTTTGTGTGTTGACTGTAAGTAAATAGGTATTTTTCCAGAGAGCTTTCAATTGTGCAGAGTCCAATACTTAGGAATTTAGTAACGGGCAGCTGCCAGGGAGTAGACATTAATCTCTCTCTTGACTTAGATGAAAAGAGATTTCACCTCCAATTTTATTTTCCCTCTCCATTTTAACCATTCTTTTGTCCTAAATAAGCAAAATTCTCTGTTTTATGGATTATAAGTATTCATAGCTCAAAGAGAATTACTTTGAGATTAATTACAACAATTTCTTATCACAGCATAGAAAGTATTTCTAAATGTATATGTTTATATGTGTGTGATTGTAAATTATTACCTAGATGCTTGTGTAATTGAGACCTCATTTTTACTTTCTTCCTCTGTCAACATCTCTAACTTAATGATGTCTGCAGCCAGAGACTCCATAACATTTAACATCCAAGTACAGTTTCTAGCATTAAGTCTAGTAAGAGCTGCAGATGTTTTGTTATCCATTCAAACTACATCAATTGATCTGTATCATGTTGCCAGACTAAAATTTCTTTGGATCTGGGAAAAGCACAGATGTTTCTTTGAGTATTCTCCCATGAAGAATGGTTTTATCTCTGTTAGTGTGTACCATTTATTACCCAAGAACACCTGGGTAATTTTGGTTTATTTTCAAGTTCTTCATTCCTTGGTCTGCTTGTTTTTATCCATTTCACTGTTATTGAGTGTCTGGTATAAGGAAAATTTTTTTTAAAGGCAATAGATAGGAATACAGAGATACTTTTTTTTATTAAATAAATTCCTTTGGAAATATACCAACTGCCTCCTCAAATGGCGATTTTGTACAAGAAATAGTTATTCTTAATGAGTAAAGTGGTAATTTTATGAGAATTTGATTATGAAAAGGAACATTGCAGCTTCTCTTGTAACACCCTAGTAGCGGTAATTTTCAGCTATTCCCCACAGCAAGTTATAAATTGTTGTGGGAAACTTCCCAGCACTCTACCCCATAGGTCAGGTTTCATGGTCATAACTATACATCAACCTCCCTTATCATAAATGAACCTGAGGCATAAGTGATGAAGGTCATTTATGTTTAAAACAAGAGTCAAGGTTGAAAATAAGAACCAAGATCTTGGTTGATTGAGTGCAAATCACACTAAAGCATTGTGACACAAAAGATACAGCATTAATCCAACTGAGATTCATACTACATGAGTGTCAGTCCAGAGAGAAAACAGCAGAAGGCCAAGAACCAGTGTATCTTTTTCAAGTATAATTAAACCCTCCAAGTCCCTGACTTCATATATTCTTGAGGCCATGAAACTCATTGCATAGAAGGAAGCCTAGGCAAGGCAAATCGAGGTTGTAGCATTCTACTCATATCTGGTCCTGCATCCACATTCAGCAACAGGCTGGACCAGCAGATTCTAGCCTACAGATGCTGGAGTACTAACAAGTAACCAATAGGAACATAAGTTCAGTTTCCACTCTTCTGTTAAATTGCTGTGAGATTTAAAACAAAATTGTTTATCATCTTGGATCATCCCTGATGAAATAAGTTTCCTTATTTATAAAATAAGGAGATTAAATGTAACTTCTCTTATAATCTCATATTGGTAATATTTTAAGGGTTGACCCTAGCGAACATGAAAATACATTTGATTCTTTTGTCCTTCATATTCATTTGTTTCATCTCTATTTTTTAGGCTTAAATTGATGGTTTTAAAAAATGTTCTGTGTGTTAATATTCAAATATGAGTACCCACTATTTCCTTTAGAGTGGGTCTCATATATGACTATACAAAGGCACATCATAATCAAATAGCTTAGAATCAGTGAAAAGTAACTTGATACAAATGAACAATACATACGTACATACAGTCAACTTCTCAGAAGTAATGTAAGTCAGAAAAAACTGTGGCATGAAATCTCTAATGTACTGAAAGAAAAAATTATCAACCTAGAATTCTATGCTCAAATAAATGTCTTTCAAAAAGAAAGGTGAAATAAAGGCCTTGTTTTTTTTTAATGGAATATTTAAATTTTAGTTGTATATTTAAATAATATAATGAGGGAAACCTCAAATCAGACTGATGTCTGGAACTCCAAGTTCCTACCACATAGATTATTATAGCCTCATTCCCTTGCTTATTTTTAACCTCCCATTGTAATTGTAAGAAACCTGGATCTCATCATCAATCATCTATTTATTTAGTTATTCAATTGCAGTATATGTATATCAGTTCAGTTTAGCTGCTCAGTCGTGTCTGACTCTTTGTGACCCCATGGACTGCAGCACGCCAGACTTCCCTGTCCATCACCAGCTCCCGGAGTTTGCTCAAACTCATGTCCATTGAGTCAGTGATGCCATCCAACCATTTCATCCTCTTCATCCCCTTCTCTTCCTGCCTTCATCTTTCCCAGTATCAGGGTCTTTTCCAATGAGTCGGTTCCTCTCATCAGGTGGCCTAAGTATTGGAATTTTAGCTTCAGCATCAATCCTTCCAATGAATATTCAGGATTGATTTGCTTTAGGGTTGACTGGTTTGATCTCCTTGCAGTCCAAGGGGCTCTCAAGAATCTTCTCCAACACCACAGTTCAAAAACATCAGTTCTTTGGTGCTCAGCCTTCTATATGGTCCGACTTTCACATCCATACATGACTACTGGAAAAACCAAAGCTTTCACTATATGGTCCTTTCTTGGCAAAGTAGTATGTCTGCTTTTTAAAATGCTGTCTAGGTTTGTCATAGCTTTTCTTCCAAGGAGCAAGGGTCTTTTAATTTCATGACTGCAGTTACCATCTGCAGTGATTTTGGAGCCCAAGAAAATAAAGTCTGTCACTGTTTCCATTATTTCCCCATCTATTTGCCATGAAGCTATGGGACCGGATGCCGTGATCTTAGTTTTTTGAATGTTGAATTTTAAGACAGGTTTTACACTGTGCTCTTTCACTTTCATCAAGAGACTCTTTAGTTCCTCTTCGCTTTCTGCTCTAAGGGTATATAGTGGTTCCATAATTGTTAATGCATATACACATGGGAGGCAACTCTACTGTAGTATAGTGCTTATTGCAGTTCTTTTTGCTTTTAGTCTTAGACACCATAATTTTTTAAATTTATTTTTAAATTGAAGGATTATTGCTTTAAAATGTGCTGATTTCTGTCATATGACAATCAGAATAAGTAGTTATTATATATATATACATATATATATTCCCTCCCTCTTGAGAATCCCTCCCCCTTCTAATCCCACTCCTCCAGGTCATCACAAAACAACAGGCTGGGCTCACTGTATTATATAGCAGCTTCCAATGCATGCATGCGTACTCAGTCACTTCAGTCGTATCTGACTCTTTGAGACCCTATGGACTGAGAGACTGCCAGGCTCCTCTGTCCATAGGATTCTCCAGGCAGAATACTGGAGTGGGTTGCCATGTCCTCCTCCAGGGGATCTTCCTGACCCAGGGATCCAACCCCCATCACCTGTGGCTCCTGCCTTGCAGGTAGATTCTTTACCACTGAGCCACCAGGAAAGCTCTAGCAGCTTCCCTAGTTATATATTTTATACATGATAGAGCATATGCCACTTTCTTAATTCCTCCTACCCTCTCCAAAGTTACTTTTAACTTTTTCCTTCCACTGGCTTCAGGAACATTGTTTTATACACTTGTAATATAATTAGACTCAATTGTCACCTTTTGCATTCCACTTTGGGATTCCCTGACTTCTTAATTATTTTTTAATTGCATTTTACAAGCACCTTTAGTGCTATTAATTTCTATGTATTTCAACAATTGTATATTGCCATGAATCCAACATTATATTATCATTAAAAACAGTTTTGCTGTCCTAAAAGAAATCCCCTATACTTCAATTGTTCAACCCTCCCTTATGAACTGATGACTGTTGATATGTTTAGAGTCTGTGTCTGTGTGTGTTATCATTTCAGCCATGTCCGACTCTTTCAGGCTCCCTTGTTCACAGGATTCTCCACTGAAGTAGGTTGCCAGGCCCTCCCCCAGGGGATCTTCCCAACTCAGGGATCAAACCTGTGTCTTTTATGTCTCCTGTATTAGCAGATGGGTTCTTTACCACTAGTGCCACCTGGAAAGGTTTTACAATCTCTATATTTTTGTTTTTTCCCAAATATCATATAATCTGTAACATACAATATGTAACTTTTTTAAATTGTCTACTTTCAACTAATATTATGCACTTAAGATTTTTGTGACCATTAGCTCATTAATCATTTTTATTACTGAGTAGTATTCCACTTTATGGATTTATTACAGTTTACTTATCTGTTCACCTATTGCTGGACATCTTGGTTGTTTCCAGGTATTTATGATTGTAAATCTTTTGTAACCATTCATCCACATGCTCTTATATGGGCATAAATACTCATATCTGTTGAGTAAATATATGGAGCATAATTCCTGAGTTGTAAGAATGTTTTTAAATATACAACACGGTAGGAATGTATCACCAGCAGACCATAATCATAGATATCATAAGAAGTGCATATTATATAGGAAAAGTTAAACCAGATGAAAATATGTATCTACAACACAAGGAAATAGAATAACATAAATGATGAATATGTAGATAAATATACAAAAAGTTTTCTTATTTTTAAAATCTCCTTATAAGACAATTGTTTAAAATAAGAAAAACACTATAACAAACATCAACAATGGGGTTTATAATATATGTATAAGTTAAAATTATGAAAACAATGGCATGAAGACTAGAATAGGAAAACTTAAAGTATACTCTTAGGCTTATGAAGGCATATAATACTACCTAAAATAGATGTGATTAAAGATGCATGCTGTAAGCCAAAAATAACCAATAAAAAAGTTAACAAAAGCATAATTAATAAGGAAGTAGAGGAGATATGTTAGGATCATAAAAAATATGCAATCCAAAGAAATTCCATAAAACAGGAAACATGGTAACAGATAAAATAATTGAAAACTAGAACATAAATATTAGATGGTAGATTGCAACTTAATCATATCAATAATCACCTTAAATGTAAATCATCTAAACAGCTCAATAAATGTAGAGATATTAAAACTGGATTAAAAAGTAGGAACTAATTATGTGCTTTTAACATAACATTTACATTAAATATATAGAAAAGTATAGAGTAGAAAAAGATGTACTATGCTATCCCTAATGGGAAGAAAATTGCAATAGGGTTGCAAAGAGTCAGACACAACTGAAGTGACTTAACACACATATACTAAAATTAGAACATTAGTGTATACTAATCCATATTAGAGCAAGAAATATTGCCAGAGATAATATAATCATTTTAATAAACAAGTCTAGTAATCAAATGTGCATAACAGCATTCAATGTGTTTTATCCCAAAACAGAGCTTTTAATACATGAACCATACTTTTTGGTTTCCAGTCCGGCTTGTAAAATATTTGAAAGTTGTCACCCTGCCCCAACAACTGTAAAAAGCTAAACGACCTGAAAAATCAACAACTCTTCTTAAATCCATTGGGGAAATAAGGTCATAGTACAAACTGCGACACCCAAAATTGGGGAGACAGACAGATAAATAGAATCACAATTTGTCAGAGCAGAAACACGTATGACAACCAGTGCTGGGTTTCTTTATCCAGTATATCATTTTCAGCAACCGAGAAAAAGATCACAAGGCATATAAAAAAATAAAAACCCACTTTGAAGAGACAGAGCAAGCATCAGAACCAAACTCATAAGGCAGGGCTGTTGGAATTATCAGATTGAAAATTTGAAACAACTAATTTATTTTATTTTAACAAGAGTCCACATTTTATTCAAATTTTTTTAGCTTTTACTTAATTTTTTTTTCAGTTCCGAATCCCATCCAAGATAGCACATTACATATAGTTGTCACGTCTCTTTGGGGATCACAGACATTCCTCCTTTTTTAAATTTATTTTTTATTGAAATAGAATTGATTTACAATGTTGTGTCAGTTTCCAGTGTACAGCAAAGTGACTCACTTTTATACATATAATGTATATATATACACACACATTCTTTTTCATATTTTTTCCATTATGATTTTTACAAGATTTTGAATACAGTTGACTGTACTACACAATGGGACCTGGTTGTTTATCTCTTTTACTAGTTTGTATATGCTAATATCCTAATTTCTCTCCCCCCCACCTGCTTTCTACATTGGGAAACATAAATTTGTTTTCTATGTCTGTGAATCTGCTTCTGTTGCATAAATAAGGTCATTTGTGTCATATTTTAGATTCACACATACATACGTTATTTGTCTTTCTGACTTACTTCACTTAGTACGATAATCTCTAGGTCCATCTACATGGCTATAAATGGCATTATTCCATTCTCTTGTATGGCTGACTAGTATTCCATTGTGTACAGATACCACATCTCTTTTTTGATCCATTCATCTATCAGTGGACACTCAGGCTGCCTCCATTTCTTGTGTATTGTAAATAGTGCTGCTCTGAACGCTGGGTGCATGTATCTTTCTGAATTATGATATATGCCCAGGAGTGGAACTGGCTGGTTTATATAGCAACTCTATTTTTAATTTTTTGAGGAAACTCCATACTGTTTTCCATAGTGGTTGTACCGATTTACATTCCCACTAACGGTGTAGAAGCGTTCCCTATTCTCCATACCCTCTCCAGTGTTTGTTATTTGTAGATTTTTAATGATGGCCATTCTGATTGGTATGAAATGGTACCTCATTGTCATTATAATTTGTATTTCTCTAATAATTAGTGATGTTGAGCATATTTCATGTGGCTGTTGGCAATCTGTATGTCTCCTTTGGAGAAATGTCAATTTAGGTCTTCTGCCCTTTTTTTTTTTTTTTTTGACTGGGCTGTTTGGTTGGCTTTTTTTATTGAGTTGTATGAAAATTTTGTATATTTTGGAAATTAAGCCCTCATCCATCACATCATTTGCAAACATTTTCTCCCAGTCAGTAGTTGTCTTTTTGTTGTATTTATGGTTCCCTTTGTTGTGCTAAAACACCTACCATTAATATGGTAAGATGGAAGAATAGATGTACCATGTAAACAGTGAGATGGAAATACTAAGAACAAAAAGGAGAAAGAAATGTTAGAGATCAAAGATCTTGTTTAACAGAAATGAAAATTTGTTTTGAAGGGCTCTTTACTAGATTGACATAGCTGAGAAAGTATCTGAACTTGATGACATCTCAATAGAAACTTCCAAAACTAAAAGGCAAAGATAAAAAAAGACTGAAAATTAAAAAAAGAATAAATAAAATACACGAAGCAGAATACAAATGTATATTGAACTTTAAGACCATATTCTGAACTAAAACAGTATTAATAAGTGTTAGTCACTCAGTCATGTCTGACTCTTGCAACACCATGGACTGTAGCTCACCAGGCATCTCTGTCCATGGAATTCTCCAGGCAAGAATACTGGAGTGGGCTGCCATTCCCTTCACCAGGGAATATTCAAACATGCTAAGTATAATCACTGATTAGAGCAAAATTAAATTATAGTCAGCCTCATATAAAAGAATAAAACTGGATCATTACTGTATACCATATGCAAAAATTAAGTCAAAATGAATCAAAAACCTTAGACAGTTGACTTTTATGAAGAGCAACATTTGTACTTGTTCTCACTATTGAAAATAAATCTAAAGGGTTGAGTAAAAGAGGAAAAGTATAAAACTCTTAGAAGAAAATATAAGGGTAAATCTTAGTGAATTTACCCTTGAATTTGCCAAAATATTCCTAGATAAGACTCCCAAAGCATGCGTAACAAAAGAAAAAAAAATAGATAAATTAGATTTTATTAAGTTAAAATCTTTTGTGATTCAAAATTTACCATCAAGAAAGTGAAAAGACAATCCATAGAAACGGAATATATTTGGAATCAACTATTTTATAAGATATTTGTGTTTAGAATATGTGAAGAGCACTTATAATGCAACAATTGAAAATCAAATTTAACAATGGCAAAGAATGTGAATAAATTTTTTTCTAGACAAGATACACAAATGGCCAACAAGCATGTGAAAATCCACTTGGCATTGTTAGTCATCAGGGAAATGCAAATTGAAACCTCAATAAGATACCACTTCATATCCATTCAGTTGACTAGAATCAAAAAGTCAGATAGTAAGTTTAATAGAAGGTATGGAGAAATCAGAATCCTTATACACTGTTGATAGGAAAGAAAAACTGTCTATATTTGTAAATGACATAATCACATAGGCAAAAATAATCATAAGAAATCTACAAAAAAACTAAAAATAATAAATGAACTTAGCAATGTTTAGGTCAAAAGACTAATGTACAAACATCTTACTACTTACCTATTTCTGTACAACAAATTATGTCAAAATTTAATTACCTCAACAATAAACATTTATTACCCAGCCATTCAGTGAGTCAGGAATCTGGGTAGGCTTTAGCTGGATGCCTTTTCCTCAAGATCTCTCACAAGGAGGCAATCAAGTTGGCCTAAATTGCGACCTCTTCTGAAAGTTTTACTAGAAGAGCATCTGCTTTCAAACTTTTTCAAATGGTTGTTGACTTGATTCAGATACTTTTGTGCTATATTCTGTGGCCCTGGTTCCTTGCTGAATGTTGTCTGAAACTGGAGGTCAATTTTTTTTTTTTTTTTTTTGGTTATTTTTCCACAGTGTAGTTAATAACATGGCAATAGTTTCGCTCAGACCAAGGACTTCAAGAAAGAATGAGTAGGAGGAAAGGCACAATATTTTTAAAATGTAATCTTAGAAGCAATATCTCATTTATCTTTTCACCCTCTTTATTGGAAGTGAATTACTATAACCAGCTAATGCAAAACACCACAAATGCTTGGAAGTGGGCATTATTTGCATCCATTTTAGAGGCTGCCAACCACAAACATCAACTTCATTTCTTTACTCAAACAATTGGAAATGGAAATTATAGTAAAAATACCGTTAACAATAGCATTACACTTATTGAATGTATAGGAATAAATCTGAAAAATGTTTGAGACTAATACACTGAAAGCTACTAAATATTGCTGAGAGAAATTAACAAAGACCTAAAAGAAATACAGATGTAAATATGTTCATGGATTGGGAGACTCAGCGCTATTAAAATGTTAATTCTTTACAAAGTGATCTATAGACTCAAGACAATCCCGTGGAGAATCTTAACAGATTTTATAGTGACTGACAAGCTGACCCTAAAAGTGATTTGGAAATATATAGGACCTAGAATAACCAAAACAGTTTTAAATAAATAGTCACTGAACTTACCTGATTTTAAAACTTTATATATAGTCACAAAGATAGTGACAGTGTGGTATTGCTTTGAAGATAAAGTGTCACTCAATAGTTTAGGAAAAAGGGTATAGTAAAAGACCTTCGTGTGTATGGTCCATTTATTTTCAATAACACTGCCAAGACAAGTCAATGAGGAAGGTACAGACTCTCCAACAAGTGTTGCTAAAACTATTACACAGCCATAAGAAAAAAAAAATAATGATAATCCTAACCTTTACTTCATTCCATATACAAATAATTTTAAATGGCACGTAGAACAAAATGTTAGAGGGTAGACCACAAGACTCATAGAAGAAAATATAGGTGATACCATATTAGGCAAAGATTTCTTAGAACATAAATTATAAAGAAAAAGTGATAAATTGGACTATCAAAATTAAAATTTTTTGTTCTTCAAGAAATTCTTGTTAATAAAATGAAAATCATATTGTAGGAGAAAATATTTGCAAAATGTATTAGTAAAAGGATTTGTGCCTAGAATATAGAAAACACCCTTAAAACTCAATGATAAGAAGAAAATAAGCTGGTTGAAACAAAACAGATTTTAACAAACACTTCACCAAAGAAGATGTATAAAAAACAAATAAGCACGTGAAAAAATGCTCAATATTTTTAGCCACTAGGGAAATGGAAATTTAGAATAACATCAAGGTACAACTACAAACTCACTAGAAAGGCTAAAATTAAAGAGGCTAGAAGAAGGAAATCCTATAATTTGTTGACAATATGGATGAACCTTCAGGGGATTGTGCTGAGTGAAATAAATCAAAGAAAGAGAGATACTGTGTGATACCACTTATGTGTGGAATCTCAGAAAAGCTGAACTTAACAAAAACTGTAGAATGATGGTTGCTGGGGACTGGGAAGGTGGAGACCATGAACAGAAGTTGGTCAAAGGGTATGAACTTCTGGTTATAAGATAAATGAATTCTGAGGATCTGATATACAGCATGGTGGTTATAGTTAATTATACTCTACTATATACTGGAAAGTTACTGAGAAATATCTTAAATGTTTTCACCACAGGGAAAAAATAAATGGTAATTACATGGCAAGATGGGGGTGTTAGCTAATGCTATGATAGTAATCATTTTGAAATATGTAAGTGCATCAAATCACCAAGCTATATACCTTACATTTATACAATGTTGTTATACACAAAAAACCTGGGAAAAAATTAATTAGACTGAACCTACCAACTGTTATCAAAAATATGTAGGAACTGGATCTCATACACTGCTGATGGGAAAGTAGACTAAAGCAACTACTTGTTGCAATTTCTTCAAAAGTCAATAATACAGTAAAATATAACACAGCTAATGCACCTGTTGGTATCTATGAAAGTATCTATCCATACAAATAGTTGTATACAAATATTGATAGTATCTTCAATAACCACAAACTGGAAACAACTGAAATGTCAATAAAAGAAAGTGTAAACAAAATTTTGCATATCCATTTAATGAAATAATAATCAACAATAAATCAGAACAAGTTATAGATTCATGCATCAATATGGGTGACTCTCAAAATAATTACACTGAGTGAAAGAAACTGGGAAAAATAGTATAGATAGCACTTTAGATGTGATTGGTTTACTGTTTGTCTGTTTTACTTCAAGGAGGCTTTTCTAAATATGAGAGTACATACTGCATAATTCCATTTAAACAAAATTCTAGAAAATGCAAACTGCAAAGACAGAAGATCAGTGATTTCCTAGGGATGGGAGAAAGTGGAATGGAGGGAAGACAGATGACAAAGGAATATTTGGAAACTTTGGGGAATTATAGATAAGTTAATTATCTTGAGTTTGCTAATAGTAGCACACTTATATACACATGTCAATAACTTAAACAATTGTATATCTTAAATGTGCTTAGGTTATTATATATCAATTATAATTCCATAAATCTGTAAAAATAAACTATTCTAACTCTTAAATTTAAAGTGTAAACAATTTTCTTCTGAGATGTTCCCCTGCATAACTTTTGTTCATGATCCCCTGCCCATGAATCATTATCAATATATAATTGAGATAAGTGATATGTAATGGAGAATGAAAACACAAGGTGTTGCTCTCTATAATTGAGATAAGTGATATGTAATGGAGAATGAAAACACAAGGTGTTGCTCCAGTTTAAGTATTGTTGTAATCAACTTAGGCTGATATAATAGAATCCCATGGACTGAGTGGCTTGTAAATGACACTTTTTTCTCACAGTTCTGGAGTCTGGAAGTCCAAGGTAAAGGTGCTAGTACAGTGGAATTCTAGTGAAAGCTCTCTTCTGGGGTACAAATGGCCATTTCTCAGTTGTATTCTTACTTGTTGGAGAGAGGGTTAGAGAGCTGTCCACAGTCCTTTTCATAAGGTCATTAATATTATCCATGAGGTTTCTACCCTCATGGCATAATTAACTTCCAAAAGTCCCACCTCCTAATACTATCACACTGGGGGTTTAGAATTGCAATGTGTGAATGTGGGTGGGGACAAACACAAACATTCAGTCCATGACAGGTATATCCACCTTCATAAATATTCATATATTGATTAAATCCATACGATAGCTCTTAAGAGCCTGTAAAATATTTTTAAATAAGCAAAAAATAATGGTGCTACTGTAAACATTTCTCAGACTGAAGTATATATGATGGTATTTAGATTTCATTACTTTGAGGGAACTGCCATGTCACATTCATACCTATAGATGCAATAATGACCCAGTGAGGACCACGCAGACCATCCAAGTATAATTTTATCCTAACCCCATTCTGCCTTTCAATCTTGCTTTTTTTCTTTTTCTCCTTCCTTCTCTTCTTCCTTTCTTCCTTCCTTTCAGAGCTCTTTTCTCCTGTAATATAATATAAAAATTCCCTCTTATGTGTGTCCTTAACTGTTGGCCTCCAATTAAATGTCAGTGCTGTGAGAATAGAACACTGCATATATTCTCTGCTTGCTTGGCTACCAGTTTTTAGTCTACTTCTTTCTTGGCTTCCTCTAGCAGACTGCAACTATAGATTCTATTCTGTAAGCAACAGAAATCATTTTAAGGCAAATAAGCAGAGGGATATTTTAAAATAACTCGGAGTCTCCCCATAATGATAACTGAATGACCAGATGTGAACAGCAGGGCAGTAGCACAGTGAACTCAAAAGGCAGGCTGCCAAAATTACTCTCAAGGCCATAGCTCAGTGCCAATGTGATCTTATGCCCCTCCACACTGATTAATCTGATCAATTGTATCATCTGATCAATTTGCGTCACTCACTCAAGATTCAGAGTTCTTGGAGTATCTGACCCATTATGCTTGTATGCCATGTCTACCCCTGTTTTAGACTTAGAAGGAGGCCTCAAGAGGACACTGGGACTAGAAGTTTCCCTTTCATCAAGACTATAACAGTAATGTCTCCTAAAAGTAGCATTATCCTATAGTTTATTATTGAAATAAGTAAACATCTGAGAGTAAAAAGGGCACTGTTAATATTTACTCCAAAACAACTGGTGTAAACAAGGATGATCTCTAGATTACAGGGAGGTATGGTCAACTAACCAAAGAGGGTAGTAGGATAGAAATTGTAAAAAGATGTGATTGGATGTTGGTGGAGCAAAGAAAGATCCTAGACTTGTTTTTTGTTTGTCTATTTTTAATAATTCTTTATCTGAATCAGTAAAAGCATCTCAGTAGTTTACCTTCAAGATTCTTTCCATAGGAGAGTATGAGAGCCCTTCCTTCTTCATTCTATTTCTAGCTCTTACCTTTCCATTTTTGTTCTGGCTCTTGAAGATATCAGTCTCCATAATCGACCACAGTTTATTTATCTAGAGCAGACAGAATGAGAAGCCCTATAAAACCATGCTAGAGTTTTTCCCAAATTGGACAAGTCTTTGATAGTTTCCTACTTGAAGGCAGGGAACTGGATTGCATAATTCTTTGAATTTCTTGCCAGCTCTCACTTCATCCCTCTCCATAGTGAATCCTACTACTTGTCACCTCGTTGGACTCCTGGATCTCTTTATATCATGGATTTGGGGTCTTTGAAACAAAAATGTTTCTTTACTTGACCAAAGATAAAGGACCTTGACCTCATTTAAAATAACTCATTGATCGTGTTGTTGTTGTTGATCAGTCGCTAAGTCATGTCCAACTCTTTGCAAGCCCATGGACTGCAGCAGGCTAGGCTTCCCTGTCCCTCACTATCTCCCAGAGATATATATTCATTGTAACGTACCTGTTTTTCTAATGATTCGGTGAAAGTGAAAGTGATTTATTGTGATGCGATTCTGTGGTTCCCAACACTGAGAGGATATTGAATTGATCATAAGAACAAAATTCTCACTCTCCTCTTCTTGACCACTGGCAAATTTTTAACTTAAAAGTGTCATATGGATAATGTCCTCAGCTGGTAGTCACTTCACTGTAACTTTTAAGAAATCATGGTAGAATTTCTCAACTCTAATAAATCAAGAGTTTGTATGATCACTATTTAAGCTAATGGGGAGCTTGGCTTTTAATGAGGTTTTATAATTAATTAATCTACTCATTGAAGGTATGTGAATGCCTGGTTTATAATTACAGCCTCTAGTTTTCAAAGGTAAAACCAATATTTACCCCTGTATGGCCCCTGCCAAAGGGCTGCAACAGACATCAGCTGGTAAATATTCATTTATACTGACAGCAAAAGTATTTTTCATGGAGCTCTGAATCTGCAGTCTCCCAGCTGTCAGTTTGGTGGTGAATTGTTAGACTGCTGAGAGCTGCTGGCTGGGGAATGGTGGATTTGAGTTGAATAAAATAATACATCAATATGAAAATAGAAATGACTTTGTTCCTATTTTTGATTTCTCCTTATCTCTCTTTTTATTGAGGGGGATGGTGTTACTTTTTTGTTTTTGGAACACTTTGTCTTAAGTTTTTATGTCATAATTTTTACTGTTTGTTGAGTATGTTTCAAGCTTCTACTCAGCGCTTTTACATGGATTACCTCTTTACATTCTTACAAAATGCCCAGAAGGAATATATTCTTATTTTATTCATTATGAAAACAAGGACACTGTGGATTAGAGAAGTTTAATAATTTTCCCAAGTTTATGCTTCCAAAGATAAACTAATATCTGAAGCGGAATATACAACCTTAGAGTCATCATTTTAAAATATGAAAGAAACTCGACTTACTTGGTGAGTGGTAAGACTTGGCTTGTACTTTCAAAAGATCATAGATACCATGATCTAAAGACACAGTTCAAACTATTGTTGCCATTTATTGTTTACTTATTTGTATATGTGTACAAATATTTATTTTTCACATAACAAATTAGTTTAAGAACAGAAATGACTTCTCATTGAAAGTAGTAGCTCAAATTCCTCTGGCTTATGGCTTCTACCTATATAAGTGGATTTTAGCTCCGTTCCAATTCCTGCTCAACTATTTGCAAAGTCTGGATGATTTTCACTATTTCAGGTATTCCACTCCCTCCTTCAGGAAGAAAGACATCTCAGTTCCTTTTTGGTCCTTCCTACAATTTCCTTCCGCAGTTCCCTTAAATGTTTCTATCGTTTCTAGAAACTATATGGACTTTAAAAGTCTGACAGGTTCCAGCAGAGTGTGTTTTAAAGATGATCATGAAAATACTAACTTGAAATAACTTGAAACGATTGAAAATTTGATTATACCAACATTCTTCCTGAAAGCATAACAGATAATTTATAGATTTTACAAAGTGCAATTTTATATTAAATAATAATTTTTATCAAGGTTTTATCAAATAACTTTGTTCCTTACATGAATGCTCCTTGAAGCATTTAATTTTTAAGAATATACTATAGCCAATAAGATAAATTATTTTAACATTGGTGGCTTAGTCACTTAAGTTATTCCACTCAAACATTGTTTTATCTTATAGGCCAGATTTAGCATCATTTCTTGCTTTACTTGGATCTTTTCTATGTGACCTAATGAGGGTTTCAGCATGCTCATGGACTAGATCTGCTGACAGAACTTTGATACATATATTTTTTGTCAGTGGGAATGCTCACTTTTAGGAAAAAATGGAGTTGAGCCCGGTGTATGAGCCAACTAAGCCTAACTAATTCACCAAAAATGCAAGATATTTTAACTATTAGCCATTGCTGTTGTTCAGTCACTAAGTCCTGTCTGACTCTCTGTGACCCCATAGACTGCAGCACACCAGGCTTCTCTATCATCCACTATCTCTCAGAGTTTGCTTAAATTCGCTTCCATTGAATCAGTGATGCTTTCTAACCATTACATCCTTTGCTGACCCTTCTCCTTATGCCTTCAATCTTTTCCAGCATCAGGGTCTTTTCCAATGAGTCAGCTCTTTGCATCAGGTGGCCAAAGTATTGGGTTTAGATTAAAAAAAAAAAAAAAAAAACTTTAAAAAAATGTAAGTATATCAGAGAGTCCTTTCATGTAAAACTTAGTAGATGAGGATTAATTTTAAAGAAAATATTTGCTTTATATATTTGTTATGCCCGATGTCCGAATCCCCGAGCGGGAAGAGAGAAGGCTTCCGAGGCAATGCAACTCGCAAAAAAGGGAAGTTTATTACTGACTCGAGCCAGGGCCTTCTGCCTCTGCCATCACAGTGGTGCAGGGTCAGAAAAGCCCTGAGCCCAAGCTGTTACACAAATTTATAAGATATGCATAATCAATTAGTAGCTGGCTTAAGCGGATTGGTTACATGTTTGCAAAGCAATTCTATTGGTACAGACTTTCGCGGGCTTTCTCAAACCTGGGCTTTCGCGGGCTTTTCAGCTCTCCCTTTGTCTCTTACTGGGCGCATATTGATTGGCTGGCTCCAGGTTACCTGATGGGGGTAGGGAATCTTACCATTTCGGGGAAAGCTAAAACTTAGGTCCAGGCTGCCTGTCATGGAATTAACCCTGGCAGCCTCACAATATTATGTTGCTTTCTCTACCTTGTGAACTCTTTGCCATTCTCCCTTGTCACTCATTCATATTTAAAACCTCAATTTTTACTTGCATTCAGTTTTTTTTAACTCATTATGTCCTTCAAAATCTCCTCCTTTTTTTCTCCATCTCTAGCCTAATTAAAAAACTCTCATCTAAACATGAATTTGTGTAGTAGCTCCTTAATCTGTTAACTGCTCTGTTCCCTACTCACTTTACTAGATTGATCTTTCTAAATTACCAGTTTTGTCAAATCATGCTTTCAATCAAGAATTATCTATACTTTTCCATTGTATACGAGTTAATGTTTTATGGCAGGCTTGATATTTAAGAACTCTTGATTTTCCCTTTCCCTTCTCTCAAGTATAAATTTTTTCTTATAGGCTGCCGTCTATGGGGTCGCACAGTGAGACACGATGAAGTGACTTAGCAGCAGCAGCAGCATAGGTAGCATCTATTTTACACATGGAGCATTTCTTCCGCTAACAAATCATGTTCATTGATGAAGCTAGGCTCCTTTGTTTGTTTGTTTTTTAATGTATCAGCCTGTTCTTACTTTATTGTGCTTGCCTTACTGTTATAACTATAAAATGACATTCTGTCTATTGTAGTAGGCTAAATAATGGCCCTCCTCAAATACGTCCATGTCCCAATTCTTGGAACCTGTATGTTATCTTACATAACAAAAGGCACTTAACTGATGTTAAGAACCTTGAGATGGGAAGGTAAGCCTGGATTATCCAGATGGAGTCAATATATGGTCTCACGTGAGTCATGCAAAGAGGAGAATCTTTCTCAGCTTTTTTGAGTTCAAAGTCAAAGGGAGATGTGACTACATAATAGTCAGAGATACAACTTCTCTGGTTTCAGAGATGGAAGGAGGGTACCAGGAGTCAAGGAGTACAGGTAGCTTCTAGAAGCTGAAATGGCAATAAAATGTATTATCCTACAGAGCCTCCAGAAGGGATGCAGCCTTGTGAAAATCTTTGTTTTAGCCCAATGGGACCCATTTTGAACTTCTGTTCTCTAGAACTGTAACATAATAAATTTGTTTTTTAAGTTTATGGCAATTTGTTATAGTAGCAAAATGAAATTAATCCATCCATTGACTTAGTATCATCCCCAAATGGACTGGGAGCTCCTTGAGTTGGGGACTGAGAAACAGAGTTCCCATGTTCACTGTCCTCTTTTTCCTGATAAAAGAACCTTGTTTTTTGTTTTGTTTTTTTTTTCAGGAATGTACTAGGTCCAGCTTTCTTTGCATTAAGTTTGACCATGTGATCAAGTTATAAAGGGGAAATACTATGAGAAAACCTTCTAAGAAAATCGACTTAGCTAGGAAAAGTGACCCTTGTCTATCTCCCGCTCCTTTCTGCTTCTGGTCTGAAGTACAAAGATTGTTGTAGCCATGCATTCTGAGAAACAAACTCACTCATAAGGACAATGCAGATAGTGGAGTACAATTTATTATACTGGCAGGCCCAAGGCAGAGTCTCCTCTTAGCCAAGGAACCCAACCAGTTTTTGTGAAAACCTCATAAACCCTAAGTGTACTTGCCCAAACCCACCTCCTCAAATTCCCTGAAACTAGTCTGAACAAAGGAAAAGAAAGATACAATCAAAGTTAACCCAGGATTCATATGCCTAAGGCCTAGGTAGTTAACAGTGGACAATTATCAATAGTCCTGTGGTCATACCCCAATAAGCATAATAGAATGTATGATTCTATTCGGTTACACAGATAATTAGGGTATTCTTTTAGGCGAAGGAGAGTCTAGGTACAAGCCCTGGGGCTCTTCCTTCTGGGGGCCTGGTTTTCCAGTTGGTATGTCGTTTCCATAGATACTAGGCACATAGCTCAAAGTCCACAGTCCGGCCCAAGATGGAGTCTTGCTTTCAAGATGAGGCCTATTCTGTCTGTCTCCTCCTATAAGATGATTATAAAGACCAGTCAGTCATCCTGGACTGTAAGGTGACTTAGCATATGAAATACAGAAGTCAGCTTTGAGGATGACAGTCCCAAGATATAGGTGTGTGGGTCTCTGATGGATCTGTGGTGCCACAAAAACTCTCCTAAGCTGATCCTTGGACCTTACTTAGAAGAGAAAAAAAAAAGATTCAATCTTATTTAACTTCTGTAGATGTGCCCTTTTTCATTTCTTTGAAGCCAAGTCTAATAAATACTAATACAAACTGGTTGTTGAATCTCCATGGGCTCCTGGCACAGAGTATTTGCACAATAAGTCCTTGATGAATGGATGTCCTAACTCTTCTCTGCCTAAAGCCACTCATCTTCCAGGGCCCACATGTCTATGAAAATATCTCTATGATCTTTGTCCCAGTTAGACTCAGTGTAACCCTCTGTAGTGGGCTGAGTAGTATCCCTGTGAAATTCATGCCTACCTGGAACCTTAGAATATGGCCCTATTTGCCAATAAGATCTTCACAGGTGGTAATTCGTTAAGATGACCTCATACTGGATTAGGGTGGGCCTTAAATACAAGGACAGTGACTGGTGTCCTAATAAGAGGAGAGGACACAAATAGAGGGAAGAAGGCCATGTGATGGCAAAGGTAGAGTTTGCAATGATGCAGTTTTGCCTCAAGAAATTCCAAGAAATGTGGGAGCCATCATATGTTAGGAAGAGACAAGGTATGACTCTCCCCTTAGGCCGTTAGAAGTGTTGGGCCCTGTTAGTCACTCAGTCGTGTCTAGCTCTTTGTGACCCCATGGACTGTAGGTCACCCAGCTCCTTTGTCCATGGGATTCTCCAGGCAAGAATACTGGAGCCATTTTCTCCTCCAAGGGATCTTCCTGAACCAGGAATCGAACCCAGGTCTCCTGCAATGCGGCAGATTCTTTACCATCTGAACCACCACGTGGGGGAATAAGTATCTATTGTCTTTAGCCACCTAGTTTTCTCCTTTGTTACAGCAACCCTAGGAAACTAACACACCCTCCTTGGTTGTGCATAAAATAGTTGCCATGTGATAAATACTCAAATGTTAGATTTTGTGTTGCTATCATTATTATTACTTTCTATGCTATTTCTGCCACTGAACCTCATACTTTTAAATTGTTTTCAGGTATAAATATTTTGTATCTTCAATTAGACCATCAGGTCCTTGAGGGCAAAGTCGTTGTTTACACTCTTTTATCTTCTGTTTTCATTGCTTGACATCTAACATTGGTGTTGGGCAGGAGGAGGGTGTCAGCCTTTAGAAAAGGGAAATTCTCCCTGGATGGTGTTCTCAGAATAACTGGAATCCACAAAAAAGTTACAGCCTCAGGGAATTTGGCAGAGAGTTGCCAGGGTCAAAGATCCCTCCTGACTGACAGAAAACTAGATAAGAACAAGACTTGAGTTCCTCTAGACACCAGTCAAGTGAGGAGGCTCAGACCTTGGCAGAACTCAGTCAACCAGTGATTTTTATCAGCATTTTGAAGGGGCTATTAAAGAGTAATTTCCATTTTTCTCTTTAAATAAGTGCTTTATCTATTTGGAAATCTCTGTTGTCAAAGTACAAAGAAGTCCATTACGATATCCATATTCAGCTATTATAAGCAAGAACACAGCCTGGGGTAACAAGTAGGTTTTCTGTAAAGCAGGCATATTTTCTATTTTCAAACTCCCTTGTTGCTTTCCTCAGCTTTATTATTGAGATGCAAACTTTTCAAATTTACTTCTCTTACTGGGAGATTTTGTGCCTCTTACTTGCTTTCAGGCAGTTCTTTCTCTAGACTCCCCAAAAATGTTTTTGAGGTCTTTTTAAACATAGAACAGTCATTTTAAGAGTCACAGATAAGGAATTCCAGGGTTTCCCTAGAAAAAGACACAGGAAAAAAAGTACAGACCAGATTTGAATTAATGTCTTTGACACTAACTGCTGTAGGATTAGTCAGGATATCCTAGTAAGAAGTTTTCATTATTCCTCAAGACTACAAACTAAAAAATAACATGGAATTCTCAGTCAAAAATACTGGAGTGGGTAGCCATTCCCTTCTCCAGGGGATCTTTCTGACCCAGGGATCAAACCCAGATCTCCAGCACTGCAGTCAGATTCTCTACCGTCTGAGCCAGCAGGGAAGCTCCAACTAAAATTTGTCCCCTGCTAAATATGTTCTGAGTAACTTTCTCATCATTAACATATATTAACTCACTTAATCTTTTGGATAATGGATGAAGGGGCCCTATATATTATTCTGATTTTACAGATGAGCTAAGTGAGACATAAACCTGGCCTATAATATTTTTCTAGGGTCTGTTTTACACTCTCAACTTTGCATCTGAGCCATTAACACCTGATAGGTGTGCTCAGCTACTTTTCCTTCCTAAAGAAATCTTGGTAAATAGAAAGAAGAATATCAGTTTCTACCTGGAGCTTATTCATGTTTTGTTTGACTTTGTAGGGGAAACTGAACTGAATATGCAGATTAACTAACACAAAAGTAAATGTGGATTAAGTCCTATAGCAGAGACAATAGCACTGCCTCCAGTGTCTGCAATGTCTAGGCAGAAGTACAAATGCAGGCCCACACACCATATGTCTAGACTCTACATGCTTAAAATGTATAAATTAGAATATAGTCTAGCCTCTTATCTGGACAGGCATAGATCCAAAACAGCCTGGAAGATTAGATCCATCGTTAGAATACTATGACGCTGTTTTATACCAGAATGTGGGCACTCAAGTATATTAACCTGTACCAGGCCCCTGACCCCAGTCTTGGCCACTGGCTCATAATCTACTTCTCTTTCCAGTTTTGTCTCTACCCTGTAATGTGAGGGGCCTCAGATGCCCATGATAAACACCTTATCCTACAAAACCATCTTTGTTGACATTCATACCCAGAAGAGTTTCCTGGTTTAGCAAATTTAAATACCCAATGCCCAATTAAATACGAATTTTAAATATGCAAAAAATATATTTTAGTACAAATGTCCCACATGATATTTTGTTGCTTATCTGAACTTCAAATTTAGCCCAGTGTTCCTGCATTTGATCTGTATGTAGCTCTACCTACCAGCTCTCAACCACTGGCCACGTTTTGAGCCCATTGGTGCATACTCTGTTGGCCATTTCTACCCATTCATTGGCATGGGTCCAGATCAAAGGCACACACAAATCCTGGAGTGATTTTGGGGTTGTTTGGGCAGGCAGTTTTGTAGGCTAGGGTCCCCAGTGCGTGATTTGGAGGATGAGGAGTAGGTTCCCCTTTGGAGGGACACAGACACAAGACCGGAAACTTGTACCTAATGAAGAAAGGACTAGAAATAGGCCCTCTAAAGTGCAAACCCCAGAAAAATCACACTTATTTTCACAAATAAAATAAATAATGTAGAGACAAACTGTTCTACACTGACTAGTGGGATCTGAAAAGAAATCATGGAAGGAGGGGCATTTGAGTCTTAAAGAAGAGAGAGACATTAGTCAACTTGAGTTAAGGGGAAGGACATACAAGGTAGAAGTATTTCACTTATGTTTAATTTTTCTTTCATTTTAAATCCATCAAGCACTTTGTATTTATTTATTTTTTTTACTTCCAATACCTTTAATGTGTACAAACATTAAGTAAAACTTACCTTCTTGAAGATCATGAAGATGACTTGCACATGAAGGAATCTTGTGGTGTTGAGGAGAGATCTACATTTTCTCTTATTTTCCCTTGAGTATTTGCTCATTTGCAGCATGGGCCATAGAGATGGAACAGAATGTAAGGGGCTAGAAATTGCAGCTGTTTCACCAAACTGGGGAGATGAAAAGTGAGCTCAGGGCTACTAGATAGCCAAGATTTAAGAAAACAAGGTCCTGGAGAAAAAGAAACAAGTGAGAAGTCAACCTGAATTCCTCATTAAATGTCTTCTCAAGGCAATGGCATACTCCCAAATTATACCTGCTTGGGATGAGACGGTGAGAAACCAAGCAGACAGCAACTGCTAAGAGACTAAACATGGAATCAGAGAATTTAGCAGTCTTGTGGGGATGGGGAGACAAAAATTGGAGCATAGGGCCTACAAGGGAGAGAGCCCTGACACACACCTCAGGCATTCAATTAAAACTGCAGAAGTGTTATACCCTAGGAGAAAAAAAGCAAAGCAGAAAACGACCAGCATTTATGGAGTCAAAGCAGTGTGCTCATCTTCTATATGCTGTTCAAAAGAAAAGTAAACCTTTCCCAAAGGCAGATAACACCATCCAGTGTTACTATAATTTTATATGTAGTATAGAGTATTCAGTAAAGAATTATTAGCCATTACAGAAAGCAGGACTAAGTGATACAGAAAATGAAAACAAAAACAAGCAAACAAAAAGAGCAGATAACAGAAACATCCCACAGATAATCCAGATGTTTGGGTTACAGGATAAACATGTGGAAGTGAGAGAAAATATTTCCAATGGATCAATTCAAAAAAGACTCCTATCCAGATTATGAATATCATTTCTAAAACTCAATTCAGAAAAAATAGTCATCCATTAAACAATTTGAGGAAAAGACGTAAAGAGGTCTCACAGAAGAGGATACCCGATGTTAGAAAACGCCGCGGGAAGAAAGAGCCACCTCTAAGGACCGTTGGTGAAGGCCTTCATTGGACGGTCGCTCTCGGGCAGAACTCCCGGGGCTGGGTGAGCGAGGGGACAAAGGGAGTCTGCAAGGTATGAGGGGTGGGGAGAGGTTTTATATCCAGGGCCGGCGTCCAAGACCAGCGTCCAGGGCCGGTCTTCTCATATAAGGAAGAAAGTGCGGGCCACAGTGGCGGTTGGTGTCCAAGGGCTCCGTGTCAGTACCTGATTGGACCAGGCTGCAGGGGGTCAGTCCCCAGAAGTTTAGCCAGCCTCCGGAACTTGTCTGCGGCACTTTTTCCGGGGCATGCCTCAACATGCCCGACCTTTCATCCCGGTCGGGATGTTATAGGACAAGGGGCGCTGGTTCTCTCTGGCTACTTCCTGCTGAAAGGGGGCGGCGAGGGGTAGGGGCCAGCCAGGACAAAAGGTCAGCTTATGCAGGATTGTGAGGTGGGTCTATGTCTTCTTGATTGAGTCGAGTGTAAGCTGTTAGGAGCATGGCCCGTCCGGTCGCAGCCGGCGCTCTTTCTTGGACTCTGCGAAGAATAAGTTGGACGAGGCAGGGGCCTATGGTGAGGCCCATAACCAGCAGGAGTATAGGGCCTGTTTTGGAGTGTGGTGTGGTACGAATGTGAGTGGGCACCAGAGGGAGGCGGTCGACCCAAGACAGCTGCAGTTCTGAGTCAAGCTTGGTCAGGTGCGTCTTGTTGATGCCGTTTACCCGCTCTACTTTGCCTGATGATTGGGCCCGATAGGGGATGTGGAGATGCCAGTCGATGTCCAGGGCCGTAGCCACCTGCTGGGAGATCTGTGAGAGTATATTTCTTTTTAAGAGAGGGGTAGGGCAGGAGGGGATGACCAGAAAGGAGTGGGTAAATAGGCAAGAATCTAAATGACAGGGTGGTGGTTGGGTTTGGAGCGGACATGAGGGTTGACCGTCAATGCCCATAACTGAAACCTGGGAAGGAAGTAAAGTGTCCCGGAAAGAGGGAAGGACCGAATAGGTAGCCCCCGCATTAACCAGACTTACCCATTACCTGGAGCATTACCCTGGGCTCGGCTTGGGTTATCGGGGTTCCCGAGTCTGGGCGGCGTCAGTCATTGTCGAAACTCAGCAGCTCTAAGGCCAGAGGAGGACAGGAGGTCTCCCTGGGGCGCTCTGGTCCCCGGCCCCTAGAGGTCGGGGCCCGAGAGGCCTGGGGACAGTCACTAGCCCAGTGTCCTCGCTGTTTGCACAACGGGCATGGCTTGGAAGGAGGCTGCGGATTGGGGCACATCTTGGCCCAGTGTCCTTCTTGGCCACACTTGAAGCAGGCCCCCGGAGGGGGGTTTTGGGGCCCCAAGCCCGCCACCGGCCACAGGGCCGCTACCAAGGCCTGGGTTTGTTGGTTTAGGAGGCTTTCCTGAAATTCGGCCTCTTATTTGAGCCTTGCCTTTTGGCTGGCCTCAGCTGTTTCTTCACGGGCATTGTAAACCTTAAAGGCAGTTTTTACCAGGTCTCGAATAGGGGTCTGAGGGCTGTCCTCAGCCTTGGCCAGCTTTTTTTGGATGTCCGGTGCGGATTGGGAGATAAAACGATTGGCCAAGGTAGCTGCCCCAATGGGGGACTCAGGGGACAGTCTGGTGTATTGAACAAGGGCCTCAGTCAGCCGATTAAGAAACATGGCTGGGTTTTCATCAGGTCCCTGAGTCACCTCATCTAGTTTGAGGAGGTTTACAACCTTATGAGAGGCCGTTTCCATCCCATCGAGGATACACTCTATCATATAGCATGCCCGCAGCTGGCCACCACCCCCTTCCTGGTAGTTCCAATCAGGCTCGGTGTCAGGAACTGCCTGAGCTCCTGGGGGACGCTCGAGGGAGGGGTTAGCACAGTGCCGCTGATCAGCCTGAGCCCTGGCTGCCGTCCAAATGGCCTGCCTCTCTTCGGGGGTGGTGGTAGATCCCAGGATGACATATATGTCCTGCCATGTTAAGACGTAGGCGCAGGTCAGACTAGTAAACTGCTTAATGTACTGAGTGGGGTTGGAGGACAAGGATCTCAGTTTGGCCTCAATCTGTGCTAAGTCCTGGAGAGAGAAGGGGACCTGGACCTGGGCTAGGCCCTCAGCTCCGGCTACTTGTCGCAGAGGGAGTAGTGGGGCTGGGGGAGGGGGAGGGGAGGCTCCTGGAAGGTTGCTATGGGAGTGAGTGTGGGAGGTAACTGGAGAAGGGGAGGGAGTGACGGGAGGAAGGGGAGGATACAAGATAGGGTTAAGGGCCGGAGGATCTGGGGCCGGCGGTGGAGTCTCAGGGGCGGGAGCAGGAGCAAAAGAGGCCAGAGTAGGGTTAGAGGGGGAGGGGGCAGGAGGGGCCAGAGTGGAGGGGGAGGGGGTAGGAACCAGAGAGGAAGGACTGGGGGCCGTGGGAGAGGTATAGGGAGGGGGGGCCATGGTGAGTAGGATTTGGCTAGGAGCACACGTGGTGCACAGGGTGGGGCGAAAGCACAACGCCCAAAAGGCCTGAACATAGGGGACCTCAGACCATTTTCCCGTTCTCCGGCAGTAATTATCTAAATCACGGAGGACGTCAAAGTCTAATGTCCCTGTGGCTGGCCATTGTGAGCCATTATCTAGGGAATACTGAGGCCAGGCCTGTGAACACAGAAAAGTGAGCTGCTTGGGGTGAATATATCCCTTTAGCCTTAGGGTCTGCAGGTTAGCCAGCAGGCACTCTAAGGGTGTGGAGTTTTGGGGATCGGGTTTGGAGGCTGTCGATCCCATGACGACCACGGAGCGTGGAGGCAACCCCCGCTGTCTGAACGTCTTCGGATGGGTCAAGGGAAGCCGGAGGTCCGTGTAGCGGCTGGGAACGTCTTCCCCGCGGCTGCAGGGACCCGGAAAGGCCGAAGCCAGAGGTCTACTCAGTCGTTTGGGACGTCTCCCTCACGAGCTGGTGACTGGAAAAGGCCGAAGCCGGAGGTCTGCTCAGCCGATAGAGATGTCTCCCTATCTGCTGAGGACCGGGAGGCCCCGGTAAGTGTACACTCGTTACCAGGTCCTAGGAAGTGGTCGCCAGGGAGGGCAGGCCCCAAAGCCGAAGGGACTTACTCCGTATCCTGTCGTCCGGGGAGTTGGTCTGTCACCTGGGTCCGAGGCTTCCGCGGCGGTGGAGCTCAAGGGGGCCTCAACAGCGAGTGCCAGGGGCCCTCACCTCGAGCCCCACGTTGGGCGCCAGATGTTAGAAAACGCCACAGGAAGAAAGAGCCACTTCTAAGGACCGTTGGTGAAGGCCTTCATTGGACGGTTGCTCTCGGGCAGAACTCCCAGGGGTGGATGAGCGAGGGGACAAAGGGAGTCTGCGAGGTATGAGGGGTGGGGAGAGGTTTTATAGCCAGGGCCAGCGTCCAAGCCAGGTCTTCTCATATAAGGAAGAAAGCGTGGGCCACAGTGGCAGTTGGTGTCCAAGGGCTCCATGTCAGTACCTGATTGGACCAGGCTGCAGGGGGTCGGTCCCCGAAAGTTTAGCCAGCCTCCAGAACTTGTCTGCGGCACTTTTTCCAGGGCATGCCTCAACATGCCCGACCTTTCACCCAAGTGACTGATAAATAGATAAAATTGACACAGAACAATTCAAATTAAACAATGAGAAACATGCATACCAAAATGAATAAAACTGACATCAATTTTTTACAATTGTACTACCCTGGTAGGAAATGATATTGCTACTACTATTAATACTACTACGATAAAAGCATTTAACATGAGATCTACCCTCTTAAATGTTTGTATGTAATACAGTATTGTTAGCTATAGCCAAGATGTTATTCAGCAGATCTCTAGAAATTATTCATCTTGTAAAACTGAAGCTCTATATTAATTCAACAGCATCTCATTTCTTCAACCCCTGGCAATCACCATTCTACTCTCTGCTTCTATGAGTTTGACTATGTTAGATGCATCATAAAAGTAGAATCATGTGGTATTTTTCCTTCCGTGACTGGTTTATTTCACTGAGCATAATGTCCTCAAGGTTCACACAGATTGGTGTTTTTTTGATCCTTATTGTAAATAGAATTTTCTTTTTTTTTTTTTTAAAGGCTGAACAATAGTCCATTGTATGAATATAGCACATTTAAAAAATCTATTCATCTGTTGATAGACCTTTAAGTTGTTCCCACATTTTGGCTGTTGTGACTAATGCTGCAGTACTGCAATGAACATATCTTTAAGATCCCTGATTTTAAGTTTTGTGGATAATACCAAGAAGGAGAATTGCTGGATTCCATAGGCTTCCTTTGTGGCTCAGCTGGTAAAAAATCTGCCTGCAATGCAGGAGACCTGGGTTCAATCCCTGGATTGGTAAGATTCCCTGGAGAAGGGAAAGACTACCCACTCTGGTATTCTGGCCTGGAGAATTCCATGGACTGTTAGTCAATGGGGTGGCAAAGAGTTGGACATGACTGAGTTTCACTTTCACTTCATGATAGTTCTATTTTTAATTTTTTGAGAACTCTCCATACTATTTTCCATAGTGGCTGCTCCGTTTTACATTCCTACCAGTGTATAAGGGTTCCAGTTTGTCCACGTTCTGGCTGACAGCCATTATCTTTTGTTGGTTTTTAATGATTATCCAGCCTAACAGTGATCTCATTGCAGAATTGATTTGCATTTCTCTGATTAGTGATGTTGAGCATCTTTTCATAAACCTCTTGTCTATTTGTATGTCTTCTTTGGAGACATAGCTATTCAAGTTCTTTGCCCATTTTTAATTGAGTGTTTTCTTTTTTTTCCACTTCTGAGTTATAGGGTTTCCTCATTCATTTTGGACAGTAACCTGTTATCAGATATATGGTTTTGAATATTTTTTTCCGTGCCACAGTTTGTATTTTCACTCTTTAAAATGTTTCCTTTGCTATGTCTAGTGCAGGATTTTGATAATGAGGGAGAGTATTTGTAGGAAGTGGGGGAAAAATGGGTAATCTCAGTACCCTCTGTTCAATTTTTCTGTGAACCTAAAACAGCTCTAAAAATAGCCTATTAAAAAATTAGGATGTACAACACCAAGAATGAACTCTAATATTAACTATATAGACTTTAGGTGATAATGTAAACATTCTATGATTTGGACTATGTTTGGTACTTCATACAAGTGGAGTCATGCAGTATTTTCCTTTCTGTGACTGCCTTATGTAAACAAGTGGAGGCAAGGACTATATAGGAACTTTGTATTTTCTTTTCAATTTTGCTGTGAACATAAACTGCTCTTTAAAATCTGTTTTTAAAAATTAGCTGACACTATAAACTGCTGGTGAGTATATGGAGAGACTGTCTCACATACATTGCTGGTAGGAGTTGGAAATTGTTGGCAACATCACCTAAAGCTCAACATGTGTATACTCTAATCCAGCAATGTTTGAAATACACTCACCAAAATGAGCTACATATATTTACCAAATGGCATGTACAAGAACAGGCATAGCGGTGCTACTACAGTCATCAAATATTGGTAAAAATCAAAATGTCCATCAAGAGTAGAATGGATAAATACATTGGCATAATCATATGTTGAGATTCTCTAGGGCAATGAGAATGATTTAACACAACCTGACTAAATCTCATAAATAAAATTTTGAGTGAAGGAAGTCATACATAAAATTACCTATACAATAATATTGCAGTACATAAAATTCAAAATCAGACAAATTAATCCTGTGATAGCAAAAGAATGTTTACCCTTGGCAGAAAAGACAGGTAGTGGGCATGGTGTAGGCTAATATAATGCTGATAATAGTCTATATCCTTATTTGGAAGCTTAGAATGTGGATATGTTTATCTTTGGTGATTCATCAAGATGCACAAATTAAGATTTGTGCACTTTTTCTACACATGCTTGACTTCTACTTTTTAAATGTTTACAAGAAAGAGAAAAGCACATATCCAGTCCTCAGTGGAGCCTTGATAATACTGGAATTAACAGTTTGTTACTCAGTACTCATCAACTAAGCTCATTTTACAAAATAACTGGCCTTGAAGTACCATTTCCTACTGCCTCTTTAGTTGGTATCATCAAATTTTTACTCAACACCTACTCTGTTGGCAAAAAAAATGCTAGTTCTAGAATATAAAAATATCTAAGACACTTGAACTATCCAGTTTGGGGAGGCATACATAAACATATAATTTTAAATTAATAAGCATCATGCAGAAGTATAAACAAGGTGCCATGAAATGTAGGAGAGAGAACTGAAAGGTTGGTCTGCCCTGTCAAGTATGTGAGTGTGTGTATGCGTTTCAGAAAAGAATTTATAAATGATTCTTCAGCTTAATCCTAAAAATAATTAAGAATTTAAGCACATAAAAGGAAGGAGTGAGGAACCTGCAAAGAGAAGGAGAAGCAAGAGTGAAGGCACGGGACAGTTAAACTATGGCATTAGGCAGCTCAGTGATACTAGCACACACATTTCAAGGCAGCAAGTGATATGAACAATGGGTAGACAGATAGTTAGAGCCCTGGCATGGAAATCTTAGAATCACTCTGTAAGGCTGTGATGGATGATTGTATGAAGATATCATGTTTAAAAGGGACATAATTACACAGTGAACATATGCTATCTGTGAACAGTAGAGGCTAGTAACACAGAAGCTCAGAAAAGCATGCAAGGATCACATACTGGGATACATAGGAGCATGCTGCTCTCTTTTCTTAATCTCACTATGGACATCCACTATGGTTTCTTTTACCCACTGTCACTCTTGGAGGGCTAATGTCCCCACCCCAAAACTGACTTGGGCAGTTCATCTGTAGGACAAGTTATAGAGACAGTCCTGAAGTGGTAGGGTCACAGGGTCATATGCATTTTGCTATCCAGGGTATGGGGGAACAGGCCAGTGTTGTGGAAACATTTATGTACATTCATGGAAAGTTCCCCAGACACAGTTCTGGCCCAGCTGAGGAACTGATTTGCTTAGCAGTGGTTCAAATTGATTTCTAAGAGTCACAGCATATGATTGACCAGGTCGTGCAATAGAAACATGTTTTTTTTTATGTGTTTAATTTGAGGGAGGTCAACCTTGTCTAATTTACACAAAAGTGCTCTATAAGCAGTAGTAGCTCTTTTTGTAGGTCATGCCAAGTTATTTGAAGTTCAGCTTGTATGTGTTGTGAAAAATTTCGGAGGATTTTAAGTTTTTAGTATGCATGTTTAGTATGCATTGTATATATATTGCTGTGTCCATAATGAGAATGTACAAAGTGGGAGAAGAGCTGGAGACAGGGATATAGATTAGGAAATTGTATGTAATAGTCCAGGTGAGAAATAGATTTTGACATGTGGAAACCATAGTAAAAATGAAGAGGAAGTGATGGGTTTGAGGCATATTTAAGAAGAAAATTTTCTGGGACTTAACAGGCTGTAGATACCTATGTTAAAAAAAGGAATGTAGGATGATTTGGGTACTTTTCAAACCGTATTAACTAAATAGAAGGTAATGGAGAAAGAAAAGGCCTGTGAAGGTGAGCTTGGCTTTAAATCCAATGGAGATCAGGTATTTATAGAACATAAAAGTGAATGTATACATCTCACAATTTAGATCAAGAGCTAAAGACCAGAAATATAGGGAGATAATTTGGTGATTCACAAAATTCCAAGGGAGTTTGAAACAAAAGTCTCTGGTCAGTAAGGTCAAATATTGAAGGTTGTCAAATAAGGTTAAACTGAGGGTGAGCAATTCACTTTCACAATTTTTAGTCTTTGCTTACTCTGGAGTAATGTTTCAAAGTAGTGGGATGGGTAGAAACCAAATTGCATTGGGTGAAACCTGAGGAAAAATAAGAGAAAACAACATCTAAAGTTCTTCTGCTTGAGGTAGAGGTTGACTAATGTCCATTGGGTTGGGTTTTGTAGTTTTACTCGGCTTATTCTGTTTTGTATTTAGGTTGGAAGTAATGATAGAGCAAGTATGAAGGGGAAATAGTCGGTTTAGAAAGAAGAGGAGCTAATGAGGAAATATTGCCTAGGGATCTTGGGGAGGATGAAAAGATAATCAAGAGAGTGATGGTGATAATGATTATTGTAATAGTATCGTCTCTTATTTATGGAATTCTAACACTTAGCAACTTTATAAGGAACATCCAATCATCCCCAATGTGCAGATGAGAAGTAAGGCTTAGAAAGGTTAAGTGAGTTGCCCAGTGTCACAAAGCCATAGAGTGCCAAATTTGCATCTAAATCCAGATCTCTCTGATGCGCACTGTAACAACGAATATGCACTGCCTGCCACAAACCAAGCATATAGATAGATGGTGCAGATGGAAATTTACTTCATCCCTGAGAAAGAAACAAGCTTACATACTCCAGCTTCCTCCTCCTATTTGGGTTCAGAAGGAACATATTAAATTCTCTGTGGTGTTGCACTTGATTTTGCATTTTTAATATACACTTATTTGCCTTAATTGGTTAGGTAATTCACATATCATTTTTAATGAGTGTGACCACATACTTGATCATCCAAACAAGAAAAATTTTGAACGCAAAACAGGGCATTGTTAATACAAATTAAAGCAAACAGGCATAAATCATATCCCAGGCATATCCCAACCACACCTTATTTTAATACCCACAGCTATTACATATATACAGTATGATGAAGATTGAATTGGTATGATTGATACTTACTTCAGAGCTTCAAAGCACATTTTGTCTAGGAGAACTGACATTATTTTCATAAAATCTGAAACAATAGCATCCATCTTTCACATAGCTGATCTTTTTTTTATTAGCCCAAAAAGATATTCTTAGGATTGTGTTGTCTTGAGGATTAAATGGAAATTCAGAGAGAATTGACCTAGGCCAATCTCTTTTCACTTGCTTATCTTAGTCTTGTTTCAAGTATCCCACTTTACCCACTATCTGAAGATACTTATATTAAAATAAATTGACCCTTTGAAGTAGCTTTAGGGAGGCCAACACATTGCAGGTTTTCTAAGATGTGTTTTGACTTATACACTATATGTATAGAGAATTTAAAAAAGACACACCTACTTCAATATCAGGATCTCTTATAGGTTTAACTCAAATGTTTTCATAGTTTTGTTTCATAGTTTCATTTGAGACAAAATGAATCAGGTTAGCAAAGTAGTTTTGTAACACTGTACTCTAGTTTCCACTAGCCCTACTTATTATAGCTGTCATCACTAACCACTCAGTTCAGTTCAGTCACTCAGTCGTGTCCAATGCTTGGTGACCCCAATGGACTGTAGCATGCCAGGCTTCCCTGTCCATCACCAACTCCTGGAGCTTGCTCAAACTCATGTCCATTGAGTTGGTGATGCCATCCAACTGTCTCATCCTCTATCATCCCCTTCTCCTCCTGCCTTCAATCTTTCCTAGATTCAGGGTCTTTTCCAATGAATCAGTTCTTCTCATGACTGACCACTGCTCATAATCTTCTATTTCCTTGGTAATGTTATGACCACTGCTCATAACCTGCTATTTCCTTGGTGGTGGTGGTTTATTCGTCCAATCATGTCCAGCTCTTGTGACTTCATGTACTGTAGCCCACCAGCCTCTTCCTTCCGTGGGATTTCCCAGGCAAGAATACTGAAGTGGGTTGCCATTTCCTTCTCCAACCCAAGGATCAAACCCTCATCTCCCTTGTCTCCTGTGTTGCAGGCAGATTCCTTCCACTGAGCCAGGCTATTCCTTAAATATGAGCAATTGTTTCTACCACTGTCTCTATTAATAATTGTTGGTGGTTTTAACACAGATCACACATTCAACATCTTGCTACTCTGTTTTTTACCCTCCTCCTCAACCTTTCTTTTTCTCCTGTTTTTATTTTAATTTATGATACTGCCTTTTACCAAATTTTTCAGACCAAAAACTTAGAGGAATCATCTTTGGTTTTCCCTAGAAATTTTTACATCACCCCACATGTCCAACCAAATAGCAGGTCAACTCTACGTCCTCCAAGCATCTTCATCCTGTCACTTATACCACTCCCTTCACCATCTCTTGCTGGTTAGCCAGTATTCTTGCCTGGAGAATTCCTTGGTCAAAAGAGCCTGGTATGCTACATACAGTCACGGGGTCGCAGAGAGTTCGACATGACTGAGCGACTAACAGTTTCACTTTCACTTTCACATGACTGCCTTCATCGTCTCTTGCTAGTTATGCAATACTTTATCATTTTCCTGCCTCCACTCTTGCTCCCATAAAGGCCAACTTCCACTCTGTTACCCTGAGTAGAAGCAGAGACATTACTTTGCCAACAAAAGTCCATGTAGTCAAAGCTAAGTTTTTCCAGTGGTCATGTATGGATGTGAGAGTTGGACTGTGAAGAAAGCTGAGCACCAAAGAATTGATGCTTTTGAACTGTGGTGTTGGAGAAGACTCTTGAGAGTCCCTTGGACTGCAAGGAGGTCCAACCAGTCCATCCTAAAGGAGATCAGTCCTGGATGTTCATTGCAAGGACTGATGCTGAAGCTGAAACTCCAATACTTTGGCCACCTCATGCGAAGAGTTGACTCATTTGAAAAGACCCTGATGCTGGAAGGAATTGGGGGCAGGAGGAGAAGAGGATGACAGAGGATGAGATGGCTGGATGGCATCACTGACTTGATGAACATGAGTTTGAGTAAACTCCAGGAGTTAGTAATGGACAGGGAGGAATTGCGTGCTGCGATTCATGGGGTCACAAAGAGTCGGACACGACTAAGCGACTGAACTGAACTGACTGAGCCTGAGTAGACTTTGAGAAATACAAATTGTATTTTATAAAGCACCATATAATTATCTACAAGGTCCCCTATGATCTAGCTTCTACCTAACTCTCCTGTGTCATTTTCTTACTTACTGTGCTCTTTGCTATTTTTTGAACAGAAGTATCTCATGCCCTCTTCAGGGCCATTACACTTGTTCCCTCAGCCTGGCATACTTTTCACCAACATCTTTTTCTACCCAGCCCTTTCCCATGATTCGGGTCTTAAAATGTCATCTCATTTGAAAAGCCTTTCCTGACTGTATCATACCAAAAAAAGTACCTCTCAGTGATTATCTCGCAACTGCACTTTGTTTTCTTAATGCATCTTAAAAATATGTATACTTGTTTAAAGTATGCCTGGTCCACATGAACATAAATGTCATGATGGGAAGGATATGATGTATCTTGTACCTATGCCCCTAGGACAGTGGCAGGATCAGAGGGAAATTTGGCATTCATCAGCAAATAAATGAACAAAGTTCATTTAAGCAAATAAATGAATAAAGACAAAATGAGGTCTTATATGTGAAGGACCTAGAGAAAGCCTGTCATAAAACCAGTCCTCTTGCAATCAGCCTGTTAAACAGGAAGGTGTGACTCATACATTAATTTTCATTGTGTTTTTGTATACCACATGACTCCATGATATAGGATATAAAAATTACCAGCCCAAAGTGAGAATGTTTTATTTGCTTGATATAAACACGTGCAATTTTCAAAGGCTAGAGACAGTCACTAGTCTTGAGGTTAGATCCTGGGTAATCTGAGGTGTCACATGTAAATGAAAGCCAACCCAGATACTCTCCTGTGTGCTGATATTTTGATATATCTCACTAAATGTGTCTAGTGATAGATAGCTGAAGAGACTTGGAATCTGCTATCAAGGATATCATAGTCTAGAAGAAGAGATGGTCAAAGAAACAAAGCATAGTGTAATGTGAGAATTACCTCAGCAGAAGAAGTGAGTAAATGCCCAAGAATCCTGGGAAAGGTTGATACAAAATGTGAAGACTGATCTGTGTTAAAGAGATGCTAACCAATCAGACACAGGGAAGGTATACTGATAAACTAGTATGTGGAAATCATGAAGTTATGCAGTAGCGTAGTATGTTCAGTGAACCACAGTCAGTGTAAGATATCCTGAGTATAATATGGGAGGATAAACAATGGAATATGTGTCTGGAGATACAGGCAGGAGTCTTAGCTTTATTGCTGTCTCCCAGTTGCTATTCAATCATTGTTCCTATTTATCCTCTTCTTCCAGTCAAGATACCTAATCAGGGAGGTATATTTTCACCAAAGTATTTTTCAAGTTAAACCACATTAAGTGCTTAAGTGAAGAAATTGACCTCTTGAATATAGGATTTATTTTCATGTTGTTGTTCTGTTGCTTTAAACACGTTACTGCCTATTGTTTTACGCTTAAACTTCATTCTTTTTTAAAAAAGATTTTTATGTCAAGTATTTTTAGAGAACAGTTAAGTATTTAATTGTGGGTTCCAAATTCATTGTTTATTATGCAAAACAATCTTATTCAACAATCTTAAATTTGCCACTGGAATCATTCTTTATGTCTATTGTAAGTGCTTTAATCATCTTTAATTTGTGCTTAAGTTACTTTTAGGGGCAACTTTTTATGTCAGTGACTTATGCTTTCCAAATAATTTTGAATGTTAAATTATGCAAATATCAGGAAAATTGGGGGTTCTAAATTAAAAGCCAATGGTCTTTGTGATGTGATGCGTATCATGTCTCTGTAGAGTTGTGAGCAAGAAATGAATTACTGAATTTCTTAATTCGAATATGAGATGTAGTTTGATAATTGAATTGTGAGTATGCAGCCAGAATAAGAGAATGATGGATAAGTCAAGATTTCCAAAGGACTGATTAGGTTATCAGCTGAATATATGAATGGTGGATATTCAATTATATGATCCCCTAGAACTAGTCAAAACTTTTCAGCAATTCGTTGTAGGAGAAAAAAGGAGAAAGACAAGCAAACGTCATTTCACTGAACAGTGTGAAAGATTGCTGTTTTGAAATCTGACAGCTCAGCTGTGTATGTGTTTTTATCTCTACAATGACTTTTGGAACTTCAATGTCATATTAACTTTGATTTAAAAATGAGGGATTAGTCAAAGAAAACAGCGTCAATAGCAAGAGGCAGGAAACTAAAGTGGTTTGTATGTGGGTATAGTGCGTGAAATGGAGAGAGAGAAAGTCACATATGTGAGTATAATAACGTCTCCCATCTGCCTAGAATACAAGGGTGCTCAGCCTGGCCAAACAGTTTTGAGTCATTCTTGACCAAAAGTAATTCTCCAAAGGAAAGCATTAGATCATTTAATGAAATATTGGTGATTCAAAAGCTAGAATTTCTGCTGATTTCCATCTAATTATTAGAAACCCGAGGTTTATTTTTTCCTTAAATTGCTGACAAATGGAGTTTTAGCATCTGTGGTTGACCACTTAAGGATGTCCCATATACTCTTTGGTTCCTAACATATTTGTCTTCTAAGCACAAGTACTTTATTTCCTGCATCCCTTGTATATCTCTTTAAAAGTTTTTCTTCCTAAGCATAACCATTTTGAGAATAATCATATGCAGCAATTTTCCCCTAGATATTTCTCTTTTGACCTCCAGTTTCTATTCTTTCAAATATTAAAATCCTTTCATCAAATGCTATCATGATTGAGGTGATATTGGAAGTATCTGGAAAACTACCCATTGTAGGACTTATGTAAACATTTCATTACTTTTGAAACTTTTCAGAGTACAATTTTCTTTGTGCAAAATAAAATCACTTCATATTCCCTATACTTTAAAGCCATTAATTCTTTTAGAGTTTTCTAAGAATTTGATCTCAATTCATAGTCCCTATAAGTTAGTTCTGATGTTTCTCATGGATTAAACACTAATGCCAGAAGACTTATGTAACCCAGTGTTCATAGAACCGTTATTTACAAAAATATGGAAGCAGCATAAATGTCTATCAACATATGAATAGACAAAGAAGCTATAATGTGTGTGTGTGTATATATATATACATATTTACATACATACAATGAAACATTACCCCATCATAAAAAAAAAAAAAAGAATGCAATTTTGCCATTTACAGTAACATGGATGGGCTGGAAGCTATTAGGCCAAGTGAAGTAAGTCAGACAGAAAAAGACAAATACTATATGATATCACTTAACACTGCAGATGGTGACTGCAGCCATGAAATTAAAAGACGCTTGCTCCTTAGAAGAAAAACTACGACCAACCTAGACAGCATATTAAAAAGCAGAGACATTATTTTGTAAACAAAAGTCCATGTAGTCAAAGATGTGGTTTTTCCAGTAGTCATGTATGGATGTGAGAGTCGGACTATAAAGAAAGCTGAGCACCGAAGAATTGATGCTTTTGAACTGTGGTGTTGGAGAAGACTTTTGAGAGTCCTTTGGACAGCAAGGAGATCCAACCAGTTCATCCTAAAGGAGATCAGTCCTGAACATTCATTGGAAGGACTGATAATGAAGCTGAAACTTCAATATTTTGGCCACCTGTTGCGAAGAACTGATTTCATTTGAAAAGACCCTGATGCTGGGAATGATTGAAGGTAGGAGGAGTAGGGGATGACAGGGAATGAGATCGGGTGGATGGCATCACCAACTCAATGGACATGAGTTTGAGTAAACTCCGGGAGTTGGTGATGGACAGGGAGGCCTGGCGTGCTGCAGTCCATGGGGTCACAAAGCATTGGACATGACTGAGCAACTGACCTGAAAAAATAAAACTAGTGAATATGACAAAATAGCAACAAATTCATAGATACAGAGAACAAACTAGTGGTTACCACTGGAGAGAGGGAAGACAGAGGGACAAGATAGAAATTTATAGTACTATATATAAAATAAGCTAAGAGGATACATAATACAACACAGGGAATATAGCTGATATTTATAGTAGCTATAAATGAAATATAGACTTTAAAATGTGAAAAACTATGTTGTACAACTTAGACTTAAATAATTTTGTACATCAACTATACCTCAATTAAAAAAGATGAATGAGAGTCTGTGATTTCCTTAAAGAGCTCATAGTTTATTTGGCAGACAGACAGAAGGAAATTAATTATAAGGTACTATACAGAGTACCCTAATAAAGAGGAGATAAATGTGACGAGAGTGCTGACAGTTAACTTGTTCTCAGAGAGTTGGGAAAGGCTTCACAGGAAAGGTGAATTTGAGCTAGCATTCAGTTCAGTTCATTTGCTCAGTTCTGTCTGACTGTTTGCGACCCCATGGACTGCAGCATGCCAGGCCTCCCTAAACTGGCATTAGAGGAAAGAAAATGAGCTTTCTAGGAAAGAGACAAAAGTGGGGAATAGCATTTCAGGCCCATGAAACAGGCTGTACAAAGTTGTCTCACTCTTAGTGTTTAGGGACCAGCAAGAAGTTTATTGCTCAGATATTGGCCCCAATACAATGAGGGAAAAAATTGCCCAGAGGATTTTTCAGTGACCTTAAATGGTAAATGCATTGCTAAAATATGCAATATTGCTTTTAAAAAATGCTGTAAAAATGTAGTAAATTTTATGCTAAGGTTAAATTATATGCTTGTTGTTTATTTCCTAGAAATTCAGAATGCCCTCGTAAAAAACTGGGATTGAAATATTTGTTTACAAATGCAATTTTATGATTTTCAAGTACATAGCATATATATAATTGCATACTAATAAGTAAAATGAGATAAGGTAATGAGAAAATAGCAATTTGAAATAAACTCCTTTACATAATAATGGATTCAAAACCTAAAAGCATGTTAATACCAGAGAACTAATTGCTGGATAAAGAAAATGAAGGCATGGAAAAGGGGTTTAATGTCATTAATGAAATTATTTTGAAAGTCATGTAAATGAATTTGAAAATGCTATTTACTTTAAAGTGATTCTATGTCCTGAAAAAGAGTCTAAATATGAAGTTCAGCCTCTGTCAAACTGGTGAGGAAAATATCTAGAGTTCTAAAATTTCAGAAGTTCATATATTTAGAGATGTATCTTTATTTATGCTAGAGTTGTTTCAAATCAAAGTGAAATACTAGAGTTTTTACTGTATTTTACTCTTAAAATTATTCTCCAATTTAGAGAGTATAAAGATAAGTGTGCCCTGAGAAGCCTCATAATTTCATGATATTAAGCACAAGGCAGAACTTGAAATAGAAGATTCTATAGAGGGGGTTGGGGGATATGTAGACAATTGTCTCTCTCCCCTATAATCTTGGGATAGAGCCCATCAGGTTCTCTCTCAGATTCTTCCCCTCTGAACAAGATTTGAAGTAGGGTTGGGGAGAGATTGTGAGAGAGACAGAATTTGCTCTTGGTGGGCGGTTCTTTCCTTTCGTAATGCCACCTTACTCTCAGCTCCTTGTATCCGCTCACAGCCTCCTGCACCAAATGGAGGGAACTTCACTTTCTCAATGACCACCCTTAAACTGAAGAGAGAGGGGATACTGGACATGATAGTCAAGGTGGCAGCAGACAGCTGGGAAAATGTGCTGTGAGACCTTCTCACCTTTTTTCAAACATAAAAGCAACTATCCCTTTACAGTCATGCCAAGGTATCCACAGGGAGATTGGTTCCAGGACCCTCCAGTATCAAGATTTCTAGATGCTCATGCCTCTTATATAAAATGCCTTAGTACAGTCAGCCTCCATTCCCATGGGTTCTGCTTCCAGGCCTGCATGCTAAGTTGCTTCAGTCATGTCTGACTCTTTGCAATACCATGGACTGTAGCCCACCAGGCTCCTCTGTCCATGGGATTCTCCAAGCAAGACTTCTGTGCCCTCTTCCAGGGGATCTTCCTAACAGGGATTGAACCCAAGTTCTTACATTTCCTTCATTTACCACTAGCACCACCTGGGAAGCCCAAATATTTCCATGCCTCCCCACTGGGGAATTTAATCCCAGTCTCCCACATGACAGGCAGGGACAGTCACCTCTATACTAATGAAGAACTGCCAAAATCTACCCACAGAACCTGTGGATACAAAGGGTCAATTGTACTTCAGACTAGGCTCATTTGTAGAATACAGTGGTTTGTTATATTTCTCTAACCAGAGTTCAAAAAACTTGATGACTTTTCTGAATTCAAGCATACATAATAAATATGAGAAGCTAGAAAATTGTAAGATAGGACCAAATGGATGGGCACATATCTGCTTAAAGTTATTCACTTTCTAAATGTTTTTGAAATGCTCATCTCCATACTCAATTCGGCCACTGGGGAGATCAAGATCGCAGAATAGAAGGGAATGGAGTTTACCTCCTCTCACACATATATAAAAAAACATATCTACATGTGTAACAGTTCTCACAGAATACCCCCTGAATGCTGGCAGAAGATTTCATGCAAACCAAAGCTGCAAGAAAAATCACCATGTAACTGCATGGGATGAAAGGAAAATAAAAGAAATCAGGATGGGACCTGTGGGCCTGGGAAGGAGCTGTGCAAGGGAACGGTTCCTCCTTCCCTCACCCTGGGAGCTTCCTTCAGTGGCTGGGAAATCAGCTCAAACAGTTAGGGAAACTGAGGCCCAGAGGAGAGTGCAGCAGCCAGCTTGCAGCAGGCAGGACAGACAGAGGGAGACTAGCGCAAAGGATCTTTGCCAACTCAGTGCACTTCCAAAACCAAAATACACACCTGCTGGGGTACACAGCAGCTGGATGCGAAAATTTGCACTTCAGTGAACAGATCTGGGGGAAAGAACTTGGTTTGGCTCTGCAGAGACAACGCTAAGGGACTGGAAGACAAGGAAGCAACAGAATGTCCACTAACAGAGGAAGGGGTAAAGAAGATGTGGTACATATACACAATGGGATATTACTCAGTTGTAAAATAGAGTGAAATAATGTCATTTGCAGTAACATGAATGGACCTAGAGGTTATCATACTGAGCGAAGTAAGTCAGACAAAGACAAGTATTGTACAATGTCACTTTTATGTGAAATCTAAAAAAAAATTACAAGTGAACATATTTACAAAACAGAAACATGCAGACATAGAAAACAAACATGGTTATCAGTGGAAAAGAGTGAGGTATGGGGAAGAGTAGATTTGGGGTTTGGAATTGATATGTACACACTGCTGTATTTAAAATACAGCAAGGACCTACTGTATAGCATAGGGAACTCTGCTCAATTTTTGTAATAACCTGAGTCTGAAAAGAATTTAAAATAAATACTTGTATAAATGAATCACTTTGTTATACACCTGAAACTAATACAACATTGTTAAACAACTATAATTTAATTTGAAAAAAATGGTAAACTAAAAAAATTCTACCACTGGCCCTAAGTTTATATCTCCTTCAAAGTCAATCTTAAGGGAAATCAATCCTGAATATACTCACTGGAAGGACCGATACTGAAGCTGAAACTCCAGTATTTTGGTCATCTGATGCAAACAGATGACTCATTGGAAAAGTCCGTGATGCTAGGAATGATTGAGGGCAGAAAGAGAAAAAGGACCTCAGAGGATGAGATGGCTGGATGGCATCACTGATGCAATGGACATGAACTTGGGCAAACTTTGGGAAATGGTGAGGGACAGGGAGACCTGGTATGCTGCAGTCCATGGGGTCACAGAGAGTCAGACACACTGGCTGACTGAACAACAAAGGGAATCAGAATTCTTCAGACTCACTTCTTGAGATAAGTCTTTTCAAGCAAGGGGTTCATGATGGTGTGTGTGTGTATATATATATATATATATATATATACATACATCTTATTCTCAAACTCCCTCTATAGTGCTGCATATTCACAGGAAATCTTGCTAAAATTGCCTCCTCCTCATTTACACATTCACATATTTTTATTTGTATATTTATGTATGAATTTATTTATTAGCATTATTTCAGACCCATTGCTGTGGAAATGGAATCCAGTCCCAACCTCAGAATAGAGAGCTTGAATGTGATAAAGATTTAAACTTAGACTGTGTTATGTTTATGGTGCTTTATAAGGGACCTAGGTCCCTTTTTTCCACTTTGCCACATTTGATTCTTCCTGCAATCCTAGGAAGTCAGTCAGGCAGATATTATTATCTCTGCATATCATGGCAGAGAGATGGGGAAACAGTGGAAACAGTGGCTGACTTTATTTTTCTGGGCTCCAAAATCACTGTAGACGGTGATTGCAGCCATGAAATTAAAAGACACTCGCTCCTTGGAAGGAAAGTTATGACCAACCTAGATAGAATATTAAAAAGCAGAGACATTACTTTGCCAACAAAGGTCCATCTAGTCAAGGCTATGGTTTTTCCAGTGGTCATGTATGGATGTGAGAGTTGGACTATAAAGAAAGCTGAGTGTCAAAGAATTGATGCTTTTGAACTGCGGTGTTGGAGAAGACTTGAGAGTTCCTTGGACAGCAAGGAGGTCCATCCAGTCCATCCTAAAGGAGATCAGTCCTGGGTGTTCTTTGGAAGGACTGATGTTGAAGTCGAAACTCCAATACTTTGACCACCTGATGCAAACAGCTGACTCCTTGGAAAAGACCCTGATGCTGGAAAAGAGGGCAGGAGGAGAAGGAGACAACAGAGGATGAGATGGTTGGATGGCATCATCAACTTGATGGACATGAGTTCGAGTAAACTCCGGGAGTTGGTGATGGACAGGCAGGCCTGGTGAAACTCCAGTATTTTGGTCATCTGATGCAAACAGATTACTCCCTTTGCTATCATTAATCTATACTTGAAGACTAAAACTTATTTCTACCTTGTGTTCCCTTGCTTGGCTAAAAGAAAGAAAAAAAAAGACCTGTTTAATACAAAGTTTATCAATTTTGGGATTTCAATGGCAATTTTTAAAAATCTGTACCATTCATGGGACTATTTCATGGTAACTTTCATTTTTGACTTGCTGTTGTTTTGTGTTGATATTGTCTCACAATGTGTACATTTTTGTAGGAATAAAAAAAATTCAGAGGCAAAATAAATCCCTGTCATTAAGGCTATGTGTAATTGAATTTTGTATAGTCTGTAAGTGGCATTTTCCCAAGATCTATGTGTGGGTTGTTTTTTTTTTTTTTTTTTTCCTCTTAATGTCATCCTTGAAAACTTCCTGGTTACTTTTGCTACTCATGAGAAGTTTAGATCTGGAGTTATGCTTTGCTATTCACTGCTCTATTCCAAATGTCAAGAGAACTTGTTTTCTTCATAATGAATGACTATGTACATTCACATAGTCACCCATCTTAAAATTGAGGTGCTGGATGGGTTTGCCTATTCAGAAACACTGTTTTGTTTTGTTTTGTTTTCAGGGAAATCCTCCTTCTCATGAAAGGTGAACCCATTGAAAGGATTCTTTTTTTTTTTTTTTAACTACTTGTGGAAGTAGTGAGACATAATACCCTGTTCAATGCAGCTCACATTTCTCCTTAGCTTCAAGACTGGTTCATCCATAGAGACAGGTCTTCTGACAGTGGCTGACAGTTAATGTCAGAAGTTCAGGAAGAGACACAATAAGTTAATTTAGAAAATAAAATTGTACTGTAGCTCAACATTTAGAGAACAAAAAGTACACCTTATATCTAGAAAAGAGAGAAGCTTAGTTAAGTTTTGTAATAAATCCAACATTTAAAATGATAAACATGTTAGAAATTGTGAAATATCACTTAACACTTCATCAATGTGCAATTTTTGAATATTTACTTTTTCCTCAAGTTGTGCCTGTTATTATAAGGATACAAAATAAGTGTTGTTACTAGACCTCAAGGGAAAGCCAAATGACTAATACACTTAATATTAAACCATAACAGACAAGAATAATCACTGACATCTTGAATGATATGGAAGATATCATTCAATGCATATTATTGAACATATTCATATGGTAGTAAATATGCTTTAATCATGAACAATATAATTTATTTGGCTTTCATGAGCATGGTATTTTATTTTAAACTTTAATATGTGTGATGAAATTTACCTGAATCTATGTAGGTAAGAGTTAGATAAGATGAAGAAAGAATGTAAGCTAACATTGTGGAGAACTAAATATGCTCAGTACACTAAGATCACTTTCCACAGATTTTATTATAATAGTAATTCTATGAGATAGGTTTAATCTTTCCTTCTTACAAATAAAAAAATACAGTGAACATCAAAAGTGTTCAGAGAAATATTTACAGGGCCCAAGGAGAAGTGTTTATAGAGCAGGCAATGAAAACTGGATTAGAAGCTGAGAGCCAACAAATTTATAAAAGCACAATAGGGAACTGAATAATGATAGACTGACTTTCTTGGGTCATGTGGAACACTGGCAAGAGAATTTTTAAAGGGGGTTTCCTGGTAGCTGAGATGGTTAAGACTCCACCTGCAATGAGGGAGACCTGGGTTTGATCCCTGCATTGAGAAGATCCCCTGATGAAGTGGACGGCTACCCACTCCAGTATCTTGTCTGGAGAATCCCCGTGGGCAGAGGAGCCTGGCAGGTTAGAGTCCATGGGGGTAGCAAAGAGTCAGACATGACTGAGCAACTTTCACTTTACTTTCACTTGGATAGATAGCAATGGGACTTGTTTTGAATAGACTTTATATGATAGAAATGAAAAGTATTTTTAAGCTTTAGGGAAACATTCATTAGTTTTTCTGGTAGTTTTTTGTACTACTGCATGAAGTGTCCTATTCTGTAGGTTATATTTTGTATTCTATAGAGTGATAGTTTGAAACATTAACTCCATCCAAATAGCTTGAGGCAACAATTAGCCCAGCTGGCATTCTTTCTAATGTGGTTATTACATCCTAATTCATATATAATCCAGGAATTAAAGGTTTTTAGCTCCTGTTCCCTTTATCTCACTTAGCTGTCTAATGAAGCAGTCTCATTATAGGTATCTCCCAAAGCCTGCTTCAGGAGAACTTTCAATATAGATAATTTTTTATAGAGGAATGTGTTTGGTATTATACATTAATTTTCTTCTGTATAACGATAATCAAGTTAATAACAATAAAGACCACCTAAAAATTCCTATGGTGTTTACAGTTTGCTAATTGCTTTCATATTTATTATCCCATTAATAAGTCCACAATAAAAAGATAGAATTGGAATCAAGAGCTTATTTTTGAGTTCTTTGTCACACACTTCTTGTTTGAAGTCATTCAAATTGCTTTTGCAATCATCCTCAGTTTTGCCATATGTAAAATAGTTATAACGACAGTTGCCTACACATAATACGGATAAATTGTGAAATGCTTTATAAATTTTATAGTGTTTTATATGTGTGACTTACGGTTGTCATTATTTTATGAATGAATATTTTCTAAATGATATATTGAGGTATTTCTATATACATAATTTAGGAAAAAATACTAAAGAGACCAGCTACTAAAAAGAGAATAAGACAGGGGTTGGGGAGAGAGAGAAAAAAAATTCAAATAACTAACAAGAGATAGCAAGGTTGATCAATACTTCTGGACAATCTTTTGAAATTTCTGTTTAACTAATACATAAAATTAGGGAGACACAGCGCTCGCTTCGGCAGCACATACACTAAATTAGGGAGACACAAACATGACACCGTTAAAATTTTCATACACCAGCGTGGTCCCTGTGTCTGCTGAGAAAGTGGTTCTACGAAGTAGTAGTTTAAGTTTGTTGTTTCTTTGTTTCTTTACACTAAGGGAAAAACTATTTAATCATAATGCTTTAGAAAAATATGTATGTGCAATATAAAAATAAAGCTGAAAGTTGAAAGGCTGTATAGTAGGTATATGAGAATTACAAGCATCTGGTAATCAAGACAGTGTTGTACTGGTATAAAGAGAGATGTATAGATCAATAGAATAGAATTGAGAGTTTGAAGTATAGCCGTAAATCTATAGTCAATGTTTTTTTAGAAAAAATTGATATTGACAATTTTCAATGAAATTCAATGTAATATGAAAGAATTAAATCCTCTCTTTTCAATAGTTTTTAATTTCATAATTAATTATGATCACATTATAATTGCAAAAATTATAGGCACTAGATAGAAAGAAGGCTCTTATACCATGAATATCTGTCACTTCCCTGTTTCCCCAGAGGGTCTTCATATTCAGAAAAATATTCTTTAATATTCAGATCTTTTGAAATGTATACACACACACAGACAGTACACATACTACCATGCTATTTATATTGTTCTTTGTGTTAAATGGACATTAGATCTGTGATATTTGTACAGATTAGCAGTGTATCTACCTCATTCTTCTCTACATAGTATTCCATAGTATAGGTAGAGTACAACTTAGTACATGATTCTTCTATTAATAAGCATCAGTTTTTTTTCCAGAAAAGTGTCTTCATTACATGTAATGTAATTCAAGAGTACTCTTGACTAAGTCTCCTTATGAATTGGGAAAGTATTTTTTTTTTCTGGTAAAAATATAGTCAAATAGAATATCTAGGAGTTGTACAATGTGTAGTTTAATTTTAGAGAGCTATTTCCAAAATTTCCAAAGTAGCTAAGCCAATAGGTTCTCTCAGCAGTGATGTGTGAGAGATGTCTGTGCTTGCAGTATCACTAAAAGTTAACAGTGTCAAAATTTTAAATTGTTTTCAATCTGATGGGTAAGAATCTATCTTATTGCTATTTATTTGCTTTCTCTACTAATGAGGTTGAGTATTTGTCATGTGCTTCCTCTTCTGTAAATTGCATATCCACAATCTTTGTCAGGTTTTCCATGGGGACATTTTATTTTTTCTTAAGGATTGTAAAAATTTTTCATATTGTCTATATTATTATATGAGAGCCCTGATCATAATAAGTGTGCAACATAGAGTTCCAGAACTGAAAGAAGCTGAAGCTGTAGAGTTCTAGTTCAGTTCCTTTGCTTTCATATTTGAGGAAATTATCATGAAGAGAAGAAAGAAGGGTTCCCACATGCCACATGGTGAGTTTAGTGACAGCATCTGGTCTTGGAGCTGGATTTCGAAATGCCCAGCACACTTCTTATGCAGACAATTTTGAATCTGTTTTCCTGTTACATTTAGTAACCTAATATCTAAGTGATGCAAAGTTGCCCCGCAAAAAACTTGGAGTTACAAAATGACCTCATTTGGAAGCAAGGCATTCAAAGTAATTCTTGAAATTAAAATAAACTATAAAATAATCTACAGAAGATGCAAAGATCAAATGACTTGACAGAGTCTGTTTCTAACAGTTGAAAGTATTTTATCGAGTTCCAACCTGACGTCTTATCCATTTAAAGGATTGACTTTATTCTATTATTTTAAAAGCAGGGAAGAGTAATTTAAAAGAAAACTAGAACCATATAAATTTTCTCATACTCCTTAGAGATTAGAATAACCCTTAACCTAGCAGGATAAAGCCTGTAATTAAAAGTAGTTTATACAAAGGACAAATATTCTCTATAGACTAACCTCTTTTGAAAGTTGTCAATTTACCTACACTGAAATTTCTAGCAACATTTTTGGCAATATACTTCAAAATAACTTTGGGGAGATAGTAGAAGGAAAGTTGCTTAACATTCACATGACTGGCTCAGCATAGTAAGATGCATGTAGTTTTTGTCTAAAGAGACAAAATACTTCAATAAAAGTATTGAAGTTTAGACATAGTTTTAAATTTAAGGCAGTTTTGAAGTTAAAAGCCAAGTAAATGAATGCATCTCATGCCTAAGTTTAAAGTTACTGTACAGCTTTCACTCTAAGTAAGGAATATAGTTATCCTCCTAAATCACTTCAGTGATTCTTAGCAGTGTTTTTACAAAAGATATCTTGACATTTCAGAACCACTATTATTGCTAGATAATTTTAAGAATTATGAAAACAGTTCTCATTTATTAAGGCTGTCAATATTCATGACACTGGGCATGGGATTGGAAACTCAGTAAGCTACACGCTGTCATTAGTACCATCTATAGATAAGGCAGCCAGACTTAGGAAAAAAGCTTATTAATAGTAAAGGGATCTCTATTGATCTTTTTTAAAAACTTAAGTATATTAATTTACAATGTTGTATTAATTTGCATTGTACAGTAAAGTGACTCAGTCACACACACACACACACACACACACACACACACACACACACACACATACTTTTTAATATTATTTTCTGTTATGGTTTAGCCCAAGACATTGAATATAGTTTTCTATGCTATACAGTAGACCTTGTTGTCCGTCCAGTCTATATGTAATAGCTTGCATCTACTAACCCCAAACTCCTAATCCACCCAACCCCCACCCCGGGCCTTGGCAACCACACAAGTCTGTTCTCTATGTGTGAGTCTGTTTCTGCTTTATAAATAGGTTAATCTGTATATTTTAGATTTTACACATAAGTGATATCTTTGTAGTATTTGTGTTTCTCTTTCTTCACTTAGTATAATAATCTCTAGTAATATCCATGTTGCCATAAATGGCATTATTGTGTTCTTTTTATGGCTAAGTAGTATTCCACTGTGTATATGTACCACATTTTCTTTATTCATTCATCTGTTGATGGAAATTTCGGTTGTTTCCATATCTTGACCTTTGTGAATAATTCTTCCATGAACACAGGAGTGCATGTATCCTTCTGAGTTACAGTCTGTCTGGATATATGCCCAGATGTGAAGTTTTTGGATGACCTGGTAATTCTGTTTTAGTTTTCTGGGGAATCTCCATACTGTTTTCCATAGTGGCAGTACCACCTTACATTCCCACCAAAAGAATTGGAGGGTTCTCTTTTCTCCACACCCTCTCCAGCATTTGTTATTTGCAAACTTTCTGATGATAGCCATTCTGACTAGTGTGATGTGGTAACTCAGTGTAGTTTTGATTTACATCTCTCTAATTAGCGATTGACCATCTTTTCATGTACGTACTGGCCGTCCATATGTCTTCTTTGGAGAAATGTCTGTTTAGATTTTCTGCTCATTTGTCTACTGGATTTTTTTGTTATTGAGTTTGTATGAGTTGTTTGTATATTTTATAAGTTAAGCCCTCATTGATTGCTTCATTTGCAAATATTTTCTCCTATAGGCTGTCTTTTCATTTTGTTTATGATTTCCTTTGCTGTGCAAAAGCTTGTAAGTTTGATTAGATCCCATTTGTTTATTTTGTCTTAATTTCTTTCATCTTAGGAGACTGATTGGTAAGAATGTTTTGCCTATGTTCTCCTCTAGTAATTTTATGGTGTCTGGCCTTATATTTAAGTCTTTAAGCCATTTCAAGTTTATTTTTGTGCATTGTGTGAGGGTGTGTTTTAACTTCATCTATTTACATGCAGCTGTCCAACTTCTTTTGCCCCTTTTGAATTCTTTAACTTGTCTGATTCAATATTTCAAATACCAGATATTAAAGTATTTGGCACTTCCTACCTTGCAAATTTCTCTATTCTTCTGTTTTTTCTAATGTGTCATTATGCAAAAGCCATGAATAAAATGAATGCATATTTAACAAACCAAACTTCTGCCAAGAAGATATGCTAAAGAAAAATAATGACTTTATGGTAGATACAAAGAGGAAAGTTAAAAAAAATTCAGTATTGATAGAGTCATTTAGAGTGTCATAAAAACTATGATATATCTTATGAGATGTTGGTATATTTTGATAAATGTTACACTAAAAGTTTTCTGAATGACAGTTTCCTTGATTAGAATAATTTTCAGCTCTAAATAACAGAAAAGCTAACATACTATGTCATCCACATCTAGGGATTTTTTTAATATAGAAAAAGTTTTTGAGAGGTGAGTTATTACTGAAGTTCATTTATCCCTCTCTGTAACAATCATGGATTCTTTTACATGGTTACAAAATGAGTGGGGAAACTTCTATCATTCTATCCATATTTAAACAGAAAGGGGGGAATAGCCTGCTTCTGTTCCCTTCACAAGGGAAGAAATCTTTCTCAAAACCTCTCTAAATGACCTCTGTTATGTGGACAGTAACAGAGTGTGGGAACTGAGAAATCTATTGTCCTAACTTCTTTAGGTCAAGTGTAATCCATCGCCTGGGTTGCACCAACACAATCATGCTTTTGTTAGCCGGAAGAAGTGAGGGGATAGATGTCTGTTAAGAACTTCTCTTGTTCAAAGTAGTGTGACTATATTTCAGCAAAGAAATACTGGGTGTGTGGTGCTTACGCTCAAAAACAAGATGCAAGTGATAGACACCAGATTGTAATAACATGGTGCTGAGCCAGGCACTCTTCAACAAATAAGTCAATTTCAGGTATACCATAGTATTGACAGAAATAGAAATACTTGCCTTTCAGAATATACTGTAAGTCATCTAAGAAAATATGTGTCATTTCTGGCCTCTAATACCTGCCTACATTAGTTGCTTACATTAGTCTGGCTATTGTAACTGACTTTAAAATTGAATAAAGACTTAATCTTAGTAGATGACTATCTGGTGCTTACTTAATAGTCAGATGTGAATATTCCAAGTGGTTCATGATTTCCCTCAATGAAGGACCCATTAAAAAAAACCATCATCCTTTTTGGTTTGAACTCCCCTGGTCACTCAGACAGTAAAGAATCTGCCTGTAATCCAGGACCGTGTTCGGTCCCCTGGGTCAGGAAAATCCCCTGGAGAAGGGAAGGGCAACCCACTCCAGTATTCTTGGCTGGAGAATTCCATGGGCAGAGGAGCCTTGCAGTTTACAATCCATGGGGTCACAAAGAGTCAGCCAGGACTGAGTAACTAACACTTTAACTTTCACTTTTTTACCTAATGAGCCTTACACTCTCCCACATCTAGCTGGTAGAAGACAAGACACAGGACAAGCAAGACTATGAATTTCTTAAAAATGTTTGCCCCTAAACTGATACAAATCGATTTTGCTCACAGTCCATTGATGAGAACTGGAAATATGGCTGCACCTGGATATAAGGTGCAGAGAACCTAAGAAATATAATCCCTGCTAGATAACTCCCTCTCAGGAATATATGTGTATTTAGGAAGAAGGAATATACATGTAAAAAAATAATGTTATTATTTATTTTATTTTTGGCTGTGTTAGGTCTTCATTGATGCACGAGGGCTTTGTCTATTTGTGGCAAGGGTGGGGCAACCATTCATTGTGGTACCGGGCTTCTCACTGTGGTGGCTTCTCTTGTAGATCACAGGCGCTATGGAGCACAGACTTCAGTAGTTGATGCACATGGGACCAGTAGTTGCAGCTTCCTGGGCTGTAGAGTGCTGGCTCAGTAATTATGATGCACAGGGCTTAGCTTCTCTGCAGCATGTGGAATCTTCCCTGACCAAGAATCGAACCCGTGTCCCCTGCATTGGCTGCTGGATTTTTATCCACTGTGCCATCAGGGAAGTCTGGAATAAACATGTTGATGGCAATTAGTCATCTTTTCTACAATGCTCAGTAATTTTTAGATGTATATTCCTTTCTAAATAATGTAGGTTCTAGGTGAGGCATGTAATATGAATTATCCGGGATGAGTGTAGCTTGAGTCATAACCGTGGCTGATGAATATTCCCATGAAGGAAGCACAGTACAGTAAGCTTCATGGATTCTGAAGTCAGATGGCCTGCCTTCCAATTCCACCAATTCCTTATTGTGTGATTTGGGTAATTTAGAAATTTCCTTATCAAAATGGAGATAGCAAAATTACCTTTCCTATACCAGTTATTGTGAGGATTAAATACTTTTAATTAAAACTTGTAGAACAATATAGTCATTGGCATATTATATATTGTATAAGTACTATGAGATTCCCCAGTGGTGCAGTGGTAAAGAATCTGTCTGCCAATGCAGGAGATACAAGAGATGCAGGCTTGATCCCTGCATCAGAAAGACCCCCTGGAGTAGGAAATGGCAACCCACTCCAGTATTCTTGCCTGGAAAATTCCATGGACAGAAGGAAGAAGAGACTGGTGGGCTACTGTCCATGCAGTCACAATGGGCTGAACACAATGGAGCACTCACATAAGTACTGCATAGTATTTATAATGGATTTTGTTTGATAACTGGAATACACATATAAATACATCTATATATGTATATATGCACACACAGACACAGACATGTGCATTCCATCAAGTATGTAATAAACAATAACAAAGTAATGAGACATAATAAGGAACATTTTAAATAGTACTTGCCGAAATGCGCTTAGGCTCTGGGAATACACAAAATCCTCAGACATGCAGCATTACACTCAGAATGATAAGAAACACCGCCGACTAGGCTGCAAGAGTCAGGAAAGTGTGTGTGGAGAAGGTGATCTGCGACAGAATACCAGGCAAAAACCAAGCTTGGAGAGATGCTTGGCGGTGGGATATGATGCCAACCCTGTCTTAAAGAAGAAAGGAGACTAGAGATAGTTTGAAGGAGAAGGTATTGTTAGATATAAATTGGACCATATATGAAGGAAGTAAATGCCAAAGGAATTTTCCCAAGACTTTTCATTTTTCACTGAACTCATCTAGGAAGGGAGAATATGAAAGGATATAGGAAAATGATGCTGGTGATGTTAATGCTGATGTTTGTATTTAAAAGCAGAGAGAATTTAAGACAACTTATAACTGTGAACTAGAAACAATTTTAAGGAAGCACCGAGGACCTAAAATTTGGCATCGAAGGTAAATGCTGAATGAAAATCTTAAAACCTTTTATAACTAATTATAATTTAGCATCATCATTACCTATAGTGAATATTGAGCGAAACAAATATATCCTACATAGTAACCACATAAATAGAAACGTCTAACTTTTAAAACTATCTAACAGAATTTTGCTTTCCTGTTGGTAAGAAAATTAATATCAGCATTTTCCCTTTTCTCAATAATCAGCTATTTCATACCAATATGGGGTGAGAAGTAATTATATTATTAAAGTAGACAAATGATTTAGAGTCAGAAAAAAGCTGGTTTTCAATCTTTAGTTTACTAAATTACATATAATGTGGGTATATGTTACTTAACCTACATGTTATTCAGGATATTCTATACTAAAATTATTAAAAGCTCTTACTAGTGTCTCCTCCTAGTCATAAAATGCGTGCACAGTTCCAAGACTTTCAACCTCACACAGCTATGTGCAAAGTGGGAAGAGAGGCTATCTTTTCTTTGAATCTCTTTAAAGAGTAAATAAGATTCCTCAGACCACCCAGAAGACGTTGCCAATGTCTCATGACTAAATTTTAATGTTTTGTGTGTAACGATCACAAGAAAAAGGAATGATATTATGGTTTTTAAAGAGGATTTTAAGTGTCCACTGGAGCACATGGGCACTGGATAAGTGAATAACATGGGGTACCTTAATGTGGGTATAGAGAGGGGAGTGACATTTGGAGATTGCCACAATCTTTTTTATCTATTATACCTAAGCTACAAAAAATAAAAGTATTGTAACTACTATTCTTGAGACTTTGGTAGTGAAAATGTTTGGATTTTTCCATAATTTTCATTCCTTCATAATCTATGGGAAAAGGAAAAAAAATCCTTTGTCATACACCTCTTGCCCACTCTTAGACCTCTTAATTCAAAGTACCTTGGAAGAAAAATTAGTTTCCATATTTTGTTTCACTTCCCAGGGAGGAATATGTCTTGAAATTATTCAACTAAATATAAGGTGTAGGAAAAGGGAGAGACACATACCAGGCTTTCGAAGTTCAAATCCAGTGTGAAAGTGCTTTGATTTACATTTCAATCATGATTTAAAAAGCAACTTATTAATATATGCAAAGTAAATGGTCAAAGTAATATATTGCTCTTAGGCAGGAAGCAGGCCAGTCTGTGGAAAAAGACAACAGAAACCTCTCCTGCTATCTTTGTGAGCAATATCATCTAGTTTGAGCAATCCTTTCTAAAAAAAATTGAATAATGGTCCTCTTAATTCCAGGGTTTTAAATTATGCATATGTAGAGGTATTTTCTTCCTCATTTAGCAAACTTAACTGTTCTCTGCATTGGCACAAGTGGTACATGCCAGTTTTTTGTTTTTTGGTTTTTTTTTTGTTTGTTTGTTTTTTATGAAAATAGAAACTGTTTAAAAATTCCTCTGGGTGGTATTGAGGAATTTATACTTAATTTGGATCCTGGCACCTGCTCTATTCTTATGGTGGTTGGTTGTTATTTGGAGTGAGTTCCAAGTGTTAGACTTGCCTTGGTGGTCTGGAGACATGGAAGGGATTGACATACAAGCTGCAAAGTACTTAGGATGGCTGATAGCTCTGTGTGTGCGTGTGAGTGTTTTCAGACCTGGTAATATCCGTGCCTAAGGCTACATATCAATGTATTACTTGAAGAGAACTACAAAGACCTACAAGTGTTTAGATCAAGAGTTTAGTTTCTAACCCGCAGGTTTGGATGTTTCATAGTTCAAGGGAAGCTCTTGGGCTATTTGCCAAGTATTCATTTTGATAAATTCTTGTTGTTCTGGGCAACTTGCAAATGGCTATGAATTCCACCTACCTTCATGACAGGAAAAAGAAAAGAAATCAAGGGCTAAGAAGATATAGATTGGTAAACACAGTAAACAAAGACCAAAGTAAAATGCAAGCATCATTTTAAAGCCTTCTATATAGTATTTTGCTATCATGTTGGTTAAATATGCCTCTCTTTGCTAATCCCCTTGGTGCTATCTTTGCCTCAGAGCCTTGCCTTACCATATACCATTCTGCACTTGTTTACAACCTAAGAGCTCTCATATTGAGACAAGAAGGCAGGCCATTGCCTTACTGGACCTCAGCTGGGAAATTTGCATCAGGCAACACATTTTTCACCAATCTGTACACGCTCAAAAATAATCACAGAAATGCCCCAAGTATAGATTTTAAAACTGCAAGTAAAATTTTAGCAAATAGGCAAATTTTCAAATATGGAATCCATAAATAATGAGGATTGTAAATGAATGAATATATACTTTTAAATTGAGCCATTTTGGAGAAGAGGTTGCCATTCTTTTTTCCATTTGTTGCTGTTGTCTTTGCTGCACTCAAGAAGTTGCAGTAATTCTTACCAAGCTTGTTGGAGAGTGGCATCATTTTAAACGGGATGGCTAAGCTATGATACAATAGTCTGGCTCCTTGGGCCAAAAGATCCAGAAAAGAATATGCTATCTATGGCATTCATATGCAAGTATTCTCAAGCTTAAACAAACAAAAAGAAAAGAAAATTAAGCTACATTAAAATATTGAAAAAAAATTTATAATATTAGTGATGAGAAAAGAGGCCATAATGAGTTTATGGCAAGCTCCAATGGGAGAATCACAACATAGATTTGTGCCATCTATAAAGGAGAATTATCCTACGGTATAGACGAAATGTCTGACCCCAGTGCCCCAGGTCATGCAACCACAACTGTCCATCATAAGTTGAGTTCTGTCAGAACTACCTATCCATAAGGCTAATCACATCCAGGCAAATTCCATTATAAGATGAAAGTGGGATGTTTGGGACCAAACATGGGCAATATAAAGATAACAAGCAAGCTACATAAGCGAGTTGCTCAGATTCCTGTGTATCCATTCCTGATCCAATAGCATCTCTTCCTCAGATTAGGAGCAGCTATGGGCTCTGTTGATTTAGAGATTCTAGTTTCCAGAGGAGAAACACTCCCATTAAAGCATGTAGCAAGTGTCCCACAGACTGGGAGAAAATAATTGCACTTGTTTTGTCAAACAAACTTGCATTTAGAATACATAAAAGAAACATAACAACTCAATAATTAGAATAAAAACAGCTCAATTTTTTAAAATGTGCAAAGATCCTAGCTGGCTCAATTTCATTACTCATGAGGAAAATTTAAGTGAAAACCATGATGAGATACTACTACACAGTGATTACACTGGCTAAAACTATCAGAAAGTTGGTCATATCGTGTTGATGGAGATGTAGTATGACTAATATTCATACACACTGCTGGTAGGAATGCAAAATGGCACTGGCACTGCAAAAATTTGACAGTTTCTTAAAAAGCCAAACATATCCTCCATATGATCTAGCCATTTTATATAGAAGTAAAAAACATATGTCCACCCAAAGACTTAATACATATACAAAGTTCATAGAAGACTTGGAGCTTCCCAGGTGGCCCTAGTGGTAAAAAATCCACCCACCAATGCAGGAGATGTAAGAGATGTGAATGGCACCCCACTCTAGTTTCCTGCCAGGAAAATCCCTTGAACAGAGGAGCTAGCAGGCTATAGTCTAAAGAGATGCAAAGAATCAGACACAACTGAGCATCTGAGCACATAAACATACATATAGAAGATTTATTTGTAATGGCCCCAAAAACTGAAACACAAATGTTCATCAGCAAGAGAATCATAAAAAAAAAAGTGCCCTACTCAAAAAATAGAATACTAATCAGCCACAATAAAAAAACAATTGATTCATGCAACAATATACATACTCAAAATCATTATGCTAGGTGAAAAGAAACTAGGCAAAAAATACATATTATGTGGTTATGTTTACATAAAATTCTAGAAAATGCAAACTAATCTTTAGTGTCAAAAAGTACATTACTGGTTGCTTAAGGTTGAGAGTAGAGGAAACAATGGATTACAAAGGACCATGAAGAAAATTGGTGGCATGATGAAAATATTATTTATCTTGATTTTGGTTATTTATTGTTGCATAGTAGCTCATTCATGTCTGAGACTTTGCAATGCCATTCACTGTAGCATGCCAGGCCTCCCTGTCCTTCATCATCACCCAGAGCCTACTCAAATTCATGTCCATTGAGTCCATGATGCCACCCATCCATCTCATTCTCTCTCATCCCCTTCTCCTCCTGCCTTCAGTCTTTCCCAGGATCAGGGTCTTTTCTAATGAGTCAGCTCTTCGCATCAGGTGGCCAAAGTATTGGAACATCAGATTCAGCATCAGTCCTTCCAAGGAATATTCAGGATTGGTTTCCTTTAGGATTGAGTGGTTTGATGTCCTTCCAGTCCAAGGGACTCTCAAGAGTCTTCACCAACATCACAGTTCAAAAGCATCAATTCTTCAGTGTTCAGCCTTCTTTATGGTCCAACTCTCACATGCATACATGACTACTGGAAAAATATACATAGCTTTGACTAGATGGACCTTTGTCGGCAATGTCTCTGCTTTTTAATATTCTGTCTAGGTTTGTCATAGTTTTTCTTCTAAGGAGCAAGGGTCTTTTAATTTCATGGCTGCAGTCACCATCTGCAGTGATTTTGGAGCCCAAGAAAATATAGTTTCTCACTGTTTCCATTTTTTCCCCATCTGTTTACCATGATGTGATGGGACCAGATGCCATGATCTTAGTTTCTTAAATATTGAGCTTTAAACCAGCTTTTTCACTCTCATCTTTCACCTTCATCAAGAGGCTCTTTAGTTCCTCTTCGCTCTGCCATGAAGGGTAGTGTTATCTGCATATCTGAGGTTATTGATATTTCTCCCAGCAATCTTGATTCCAGCTTGTGCTTCATCTAGCTTGGCATTTTGCATGATGTACTCTGCATATAAGTTAAATAAGCAGGTGACAATAAACAGCCTTCACGTCCTCCTTTCCCAATTTGGAACCAGTTCATTGTTCCATGTCCGGTTGTAACAATTGTTTCTTGACTTCTATACAGGTTTCTCAGAAGTCAGGTAAGGTGGTCTGGTATTCCCATCTCTTGAAGAACTTTCCACACAGTTTGTTGTGATCCACACAGTCAAAGGCTTTAGTGTAGTCAATGAAGCAGAAGTCTTTTATAGAATTCTCTTGCTTTTTCTGTGATCCAGTGGATGTTGACAATTTGATCTCTGGTTTCTCTGCCTTTCAACTTCCTTGTCAGCTCAGATAGTAAAGAATCTGCCTGCAATGCAGGAAACCTGGGTTTGATCCCTGGGTCACGAAGATCCCCTGAAGTAGGGAAGGGCAACCCACTGCAGTTTTGTTGCCTGGAGAATTCCATTGACAGAAGAGCCTACCAGGTTGTACCATGGACCAGCAGTTCATGGGGTTGCTAAGATTTGGACATGACTGAGCAACTTTCATTTCACTTCTCTGCCTTTCCTTAATCCAGCTTGAACATCTGGAAGTTCTCAGTTCACACACTGTTGAAGCCTACATTGGAGAATTTAGAGCACTATTTTGCTAGCCTGTGAAATGAGTGTAATTATGCAGTAGTTTGAACATTCTTTGGCACTGCCTTTCTTTGGGATTGGAGCGATAACTGACTTGTTGCAGTCCAGTGGCCACTGCTGAGTTTTCCAAATTTGTTGGCATACTGACAGCAGCACTTTAACAGCGTCATCTTTTAGGGTTTTATATAGCTCATTATTTTATAGATCAACACTATTTCAAAATTGATAACACTTCCTATGGCTACATTTATGTGAGTACTTCATGCTTCAATTATTCTTCAAGACAATTTCAGAATAAAAGTGAGGAGTACCAGATATTACAAAATCCCCCAAAATCATCAGAATAATTTTATTTCTGAACTGTCTGACACCTTTTTCTTTTTCCTTACAATTTTTCCTGGTAACTCTTTGATCTCCTTTTCATATTACAACTTTGTAATATTTTCAGAATATAGAAGTAACTCAGTATTTTCTCTAAAAGGATTAATCAAAACAATTTTGGTAGTATTGAAGAATTTCTTTTAACCTCACAACTCATTAAGAAACTGAAATTTTTTAGATTAATTAGCAAATTTTGGGAAAAACCTCAAGTTGCTTTTATATATTATCTCATGCAAACCCATTTACTACTTTTAGTGCTGTTACAGGTTTGTGACTTACAAAAGCATGAATTCTGACATTCTATTTGCATGTACTATCAAAAAAGAAAAAAAAGCCTGTGGGGCATTATAATTACCTGCATTGCATTAAAAGTATATACTTGACAGAAGAGAATTTCTGTTTTGACAGGGTGTGGATGAGGAATACTGGGTGGAGTTTCCCCTTAGAGTTTCACATATCAGATGATTAGAAAAGTTCTCCAGAGAAGGCAAGCTCCTGGGTTCATAAATTTTAAACCTTTTTTCTGCTCCAATAACCACACGCTTTTGGGGCCAGACACTATAGGATTCCTTCATATCCTAGAATGACCTCTGGCTCTCTGGCTCTCTGTCACAGTGCCAAATGAGTTGACCCAGTGTGTGATATTCCTAGAAACAACCTATGAAAACTACACTGTGATGACTAGTAATAACTTTATAAGATAGTGACCACAGATCACATAAATATATCGTGTTAAGCATAATCCAAATGTACGGCCATCATTTATTCAACTCTCCCATAACTCAATTACAAAAACATCTGGTGCCACTCCAAATTCACTTGACACAAAAAGAATTGTAATGGAGGAAAAATGAATGGAAAGATGTAACAGTGGTAACCATTTGTGGTTAAGATAACTCACTTTTGTGAAATTTTCCTGCACTAAATGTTCATATATTATGCATTTTATATATATGTATAATATATATACATGTGTAATATGCAAAAACATATAAATGTGTATTGTGTGAGAATATACACACAGAGTGTAGATAATGAATTACCTTAAAGCTATCTATTCTCACATATATCTTGAAAATACTTTTGTGTATTCTGAGAAGTACATGTACCCTTTTCTGAATAACTAATTTTAAAGGTCCTGTTGGACACAAGCTAGGTCAGGTTTGAGCTACAAAAGGGAGTGAAAAAGCCTGGACTTGTTTTATGTGAGCATTTTAACTATTAAGATGTTTTAAAGACTCAGTTCAAGGACCTTAGAATGCTGTCTTTCTTCTCTCTTCCTACCTACACACATTTTTAAGCTACAGAAACTTACTCTGGTTGACTTAAGATGGCAAGGATACTTACTGAAGGAATTGCCAGAAAGGTGGCTGAGCCTGGCTTGGAGAATAGGAGGGAGTAGGAAGGTATGCAGCATAGAGGACTGCCAGCAAAATTATGCCACTAACCCAGGTCAGTGTGCGTACGACTGCTGGGAAGCCCTGGATGCAGCTTGCAAGGCTGCCATATGTGGATGCTTGGTGCTAGAAGCTGCCACTGCTGCCCCTGGAAACTCCTTGTGCCTGCTACTCATGCTACTGTCACCTGCATCAAAATGTGCTCCCCGCTGTGCATTCTCCTGTTACCTTACTCTCAGTTCTAAGTCCAGAGGTAATACATTCCAGGTCAAGTGCTTATGCCTTTGAGGCAAAGAAAAATAAATGAGCATCTGGCATCTTCAACATCTGTTGTTAAAAGCAGGCTCTGCCTTTTTCTAAAGATTCACATGGTGAGAAACTCCGCAAATGTAAGAATGAGACTCAACTTCTAGGTCTCTCTCTCTCACACACACACACAGAGGAAAAAAAGATAAACATCTACCACAAAGACATAGAGTCACTAAATACACACTGGCTCTTATACATCTAAACAATGGGAACCTGGACATTTATCTTCTTCTATTAAACAAGAAAGTAAAAACAACATAAATGTGATTCTTATATGCAATCATAGTTAAGGTCTGCTGCTATTTTCTGTTTTCTGACCGTGCCTCCTCCCTTCACAAGGTTCCTCATTCTTGACTTGACACAAGGTTACTCTGAGGAATAAGGCTTAAAAAAGGGACTTGATATTTTAGTTGAGTTAGATCAGTGGTCCCTGACCTTTTCGGCACAAGGGACCAGTTCCTTGGAAGACAATTTTTCCAGGGACTGGGACGGGGGGATGGTGTCGGGATGATTCAAATGTATGACATTTATTATGCACTTTATTTCTAATCTGACACTACCACTGGTCTGGCAAGAGATACCAGTCTGGAGCCCAGAGGTTGGGGACCCCTGGGTTAGATGGTATCTGCTATGAGGTAAACTGTGTCCCACCCCTGAATTCATATGTTAAAGCCCTAGGACCCAGTATCTCAGAAAGAGACTGTATTTGGAGATCAAGTTATCAAGTTAAAAGGAGATCAGGTTAAAATGACACCTTTAGGGAGGGTCCTAACTCAATCTGATTGGTGTCTTTATAAAAAGAAGAAATCTGGACACCAAAAGACAGTAGGGCTAGGGACACACATGCCAAACAAAAGGTCACGTGGAATCAAGATTGCCAGGAGAAATATCAACAACCTCAGATATGCAGATGACACCACTTTCTAATGGCACAAAATGAAGAGAAACTAAAGAGTCTTTTGATGAGGGTGAAAGAGGAGAGTGAAAAAGCTGGCTTAACATTCAAAAAACTAAGGTCATGGTATCCAGTCCTATCACTTTATTTTTCCCCCCTTAAGGGGGGAAATAGAAACAGTGAATTTATTTTCTTGGGTTCCAAAATCACTGCTGATGGTGATTGCAGTCATGAAACTGAGATTCTTTTTTCCTTGGAAGGGAAGTTATGACAAACCTAGACAGTGTATTCAAAAGCAAAGACATCACTTTGCTGACAAAAGTGCATATAGTCAAAGCTATGGTTTTCCAGTAGTCATGTACAGATGTGAGAGTTGGACCATAAAGAAGGCTGAACACTGCTTTTGAACTGTGATGCTGGAGAAGACTTGAGATTCCCTTGGACTGGAAAGAAATCAAACCAGTCAATCCTAAAGGAAATAACCCTGAATATTTATTGGAAAGACTGATGCTTAAACTGAAGCTCCAAAACTTCAGCCACCTGATGCAAACAGCTGACTTATTGGAAAAGACCTTGATGTTGGGAAAGATTGAAGGCCAAAGAAGAAAAGGGCAGCAGAGGATGAGATGGTTAGATAGCATCACTTACTCAGTGGACATGAACTGGAGTAATAGCAAAGGACAAGGAAGCTTGGCATGCTGCAGTTCTTGAGGTCACAAACAGTCGGACACAACTTAGCAACTAAAGAGAAACAGCAAAGACACAGCAAGAAATTGCCCTGTGAGCCAAGGAGTGAGGCCTCAGAAGAAACAGAACCTGCCACCACCTTGATGTTGGATTTCTGGCTTCTAGATCTTTAAGGAAATAAATTTCTGTTGTTTATGCCACCCAATCTATGCCAAAGCCTTTGACTGTGTGGATCACAATAAACTGTGGGAAATTCTGAAAGAGATGGGAATACCAGACCACCTGACCTGCCTCTTGAGAAACATGTATGCAGGTCAGGAGGCAACAGTTAGAACTGGACATGGAACAAAAGACTGGTTCCAAATAGGAAAAGGAGTATGTCAAGGCTGTATATTGTCACCCTGCTTATTTAACTTATATGCAGAGTACATCATGAGAAATGCTAGGCTGGAAGAAGCATAAACTGGAATCAAGATTGTTGGGAGAAATATCAACAACCTCAGATATGCAAATGACACCACCCTTATGGCAGAAAGTGAAGAGGAACTAAAAAGCCTCTTGATGAAAGTGGAAGAGGAGAGTGAAAAAATTGGCTTAAAGCTCGATATTCAGAAAACTAAGACCATGGCATCTGGTCCCATCACTTCATGGGAAATAGATGGGGAGACAGTGGAAACAGTGTCAGACTTTATTTTTTGGGGCTCCAAAATCACTGCAGATGTTGACTGCAGCCATGAAATTAAAAGACACTTGCTCCTTGGAAGGAAAATTATGACCAACCTAGATAGCATATTAAAAAGCAGAGACATTACTTTGCCAACAAAGGTCCATCTGGTCAAGGCTATGTTTTTTCCAGTGGTCATGTATGGATGTGAGAGTTGGACTGTGAAGAAAGCTGAGCACTGAAAAATTGATGCTTTTGAACTGTGGTGTTGGAGAAGACTCTTGAGAGTCCCTTGGACTGCAAGGAGATCAAACCAGTTCATCCTAAAGGAGATCATTCTTGGGTGTTCATCGGAGGGACTGATGTTGAAGCTGAAGCTCCAATACTTTGGCCACCTGATGTGAAGAGCTGACTCATTTGAAAAGACCCTGATGCTGGGAAAGATTGAGGGCAGGAGGAGAAGAAAATGACAGAGGATGAGATGGTTGGATGGCATCACCAACTCGATGGACATGGGTTTGGGTGAACTCCGGGAGTTAATGATGGACAGGGAGGCCTGGCGTGCTGCAATTCATGGGGTTTCAAAGAGTCGGACATGACGGAACGACTGAACTGAACTGAATCTGTGGTATTTTGTTATGGAGCACCATCAAAGTAATACTGCATCCAAGGGAGTACTGGCTTCTGGTTCCACATCACAGTGTGGGAGGGAATAACTGACCTACATGTAGAGGGCAGAAGGATATACAGGGAAGCAGCTGATAAACATGTGATATTTCACAGTTTTCTAGTCCACACAGCCAGATATTAGCGATTCATAGAATGAGGCAACAAAAATATCTATTTCCAGAGCTGAATGATAATGGAAAGGAAACCATTGCAGGGAAGTATCAGAAACAATCAGGTCCAGCATTTGAAACCACAGTAATTCTTTTTCCAGAGGCTCTGGAAAATTTGATCCATCTCACTGATAATCAGTTTTCAAAGAGTTGTGATATAAATAAAAAATTCAATAGTGTATCTTACTAAATAAAGGACATCAAGAAAATGTTAACAAAAAGGAATAAATAACTGGACGATTTGGATATTTTAAAGAAAACCTGGCATGTATTTAGATTTTAAAGTCTCAATCACATATGTTGTGGCTAAATCATCTGACAGTAGAAAGGAAGCTTCATGAAAATAAAAACCAATGAAAGTGTAATTCCAAGGATTCAATGCTCTTTGGAGTACAAAAATTTGCTGAATCAATAGCAATAGCATATAGGAGTCCTCTAGGACATTCTAGCCTCACTGATAGAGAATACAGTAGTTTTGTTCATTGGCGATGCTGGTTATGTCTATTTTACTACAATAAATTTCAAGCCAGGAGAAAAGAAATATGTTACAACTAATTATCAGCTTCTTCAAAAATGTAAAAATATAGAGGGTTCCATTTTTTACTACAAATACTAGTTTGTTAAAAGAAAAAGTGATGATTTTACTTTTAATAGTGGCAAATTACTTTTAATAATTTCCCCCATAAACTCTGGAGAAAATATTTAGAAACCACTATTTTGAAGACACCAGAGAACATATAAATATCTCTGTAAGTGTTGCTATGCATGCTCTTCCAAATGGGGTATATTAGTTCTTAGTGTGTGCAGGCTCAGTCACTCCAGTCATGTCCAACTCTTTGTGACGCTATGGACTATATCCTGCCAGGCTCCTCTATCCATGGGGATTCTCCAGGGAAAGAATTCTGGAGCGGGTTGTCTTGCCCTCCTCCAGAGGATCTTTTCAAGCTGACGATCAAATCCTCATCTCCTGCATTGCAGGTGGGTTCTTTACCACTAGTGTCCCCTGGGAAGCCCTAGGTACTTAGTATCTAGTTTTAAATTTTCTCTAACCTCATTCTTGACATGCTTTATTAAAGGTATTGCTTATTTTCCAAATGTGTGAGACTTTTCTAGATATCCACTTTCATTTCATGGTTAAAGGCCACACTGTATATAACTCCAACATTGTGGAACTTATTGAGACTTGTTTTATGCTCAGAAAGTGATATATATTGGTCATGTTCCATGTGCTTAAAACCACTACAATATCATAAAGTAATAACCTCCAATTAAAATAAATTAATTTACAAAAGTAAGAATCTGTGTTCTGCTGTTCAGAATATTGTGGTACATAGATGTCAGTTAGGTGGTGCTAATGGTAAAGAATCTGCCTGCCAGTGTAGGAGACCAAAGGGACTCAGGTTTGATCCCTGGGTAAGGGAGATCACCTGGAGGAGGGCATGGCAACCCCCTCCAGTATTCTTGCCTAGAGAATCCCATGGACAGAGGAACCTGTTGGGCTACAGTCCTTAGGGTCACAAAGAGTTAGACAAAACTGAAGTGACTTAGCACATAGGTCAGGGTGATTGATAGTCACTTTTCTTTGATGAGTTTTGGTCTTGCTGTCCTGTCAGTTATATGATAAAGGTTGGAAAATATTCATCCATACTTGTTACTTGTGGGTTTAACAGAGTTACTAGGTACAGCATGTATTTATTCTTTTTATGCCTTCCTGATAACTCTACTATTTATTTTGCTATTATAAAATGTTCATCTTTATTTCTGGTAATATGCAGTATCTTGAAGATTGTTCATTTTATGTAAATATAATACTTTGACTTTATGACTAATCTTGTGGGAAATGAAGCCCTCTAGCCCAAACCCAAAGAAAGAGTTTGGAGACAGGAGGTGCAGTAAGAAGCAAGGCTTTAATGACAGTCTTGTCAAGATCAGATATACAGTGGGCAGGCACACCCAAGGTGGTGACAAGCTATTTATCTCCTAGCATGCAAGTCCCTCTCCGAGTTCCTCATTGACTGAGTACTATGGGGTGAACAATCTTCCCAGATGTTGCCTAGGTTTATTCTCTCCCTCTTCATGGGCTGACCCCTCTCTGACTTCTTATTCCTTCTTTCCTACACACCTATTCCCTTTCTTATATTTTGAATTCACCAATAGAATGAGCCTGCCTGAAACCCTAGGCATCTTACCCTCACTTTGTTTGCCCGGACTTTCCAGTTTTGTAATCCTTCTGGTTACTACATCAGTAAACTGTTAGGGACAAGTTTAAGTTCAGTTCAGTTCAGTCACTCAGTCATGTCCGACTCTTTACAACCCCATGGACTATAGCATGCCAGGCTTCCCTGTCCATCACCAACTCCCAGAGCTTGTTCAAACTCGTGTCCATTAAGTCAGTGATGCCATCCAACTATCTTATTCTCCATTGTCCCCAACTCCTGCCTTCAATCTTTCCCAGCATCAGGGTCTTGTCCAAAAAGTCATTTCTTCATATCAGGTGGCCAAAGTATTAGAGTTTCACCTTCAGCATCAGTCTGTTCAATGAATTCATTTCACTTCAGTCTCTCAGTCGTGTCCGACTCTTTACAACCCCATGAACCACAGCATGCCAGGCCTTCCTGTCCATCACTAACTCCTGGAGTCCACCCAAACCCATGTCCATTGAGTCGGTGATGCCATCCAATCATCTCATCCTCTGTCGTCCCCTTCTCCTCCTGCCCTCAATCTTTCCCAGCATCAGGATCTTTTCAAATGAGTCAGCTCTTTGCATCAGGTGGTCAAAGTATTGGAGTTTCAGCTTTAACATCAGTCCTTCCAATGAACACCCAGGACTGATCTTCTTTAGGATGGACTGGTTGGATCTCCTTGCAGTCCAAGGGACACTCAAGAGTCTTCTCCAACACCACAGTTCAAAAGCATCAATTCTTTGGTGCTCAGCTTTCTTTATAGTCCAAATCTGACATCCATACATGACTACTGGAAAAACAATAGATTTCACTATATGGACCTTTGTTGGCAAAGTATTGTCTCTGCTTTTTAATAAGCTATCTAGGTTTGTCGAAGCTTTTCTTCCAAGGAGCAAGTGTCTTTTAATTTCATGGCTGCAGTCAATATCTGCAGTGATTTTGGAGCCCAAGAAATAAAGTCTGTCACTGTTCCCATTTTTTCCCCATCTATTTGCCTTGAAGTGATGGGGCCAGATGCCATGATTTTAGTTTTTTGAATGTTGAGTTTTAAGCCAACTTTTATACTCTCCTCTTTCACTGTCGTCAAGAGGATCTTTAGCTCCTCTTCTCTTTCTGCCACAAGGGTGGTGTCATCTGTGTATCTGAGGTTATTGATTATTTCTCCTGGCAGTCTTGATTCCAACTTCTGCTTCATCCAGCCTGGCATTTCACATGATGTATTCTGCATATAAGTTCAATAAGCAGGGTGAAAATATACAGCCTTGATCTACTCCTTTCCCAATTTGTAACCAGTCTATTGTTCTATGTCCAGTTCTAACTATTGCTTCTTGGCCTGCATGCAAGTTTGGTTGGTAGTAATTTCCACTCAAAGTCAGTCACCCTTGAAAATGGACCATTTTATTTATTTATTCTTTATTTCTTTGCATGAGGTAATGTTTTCATCCACTTATTTTCAACCTTTGAGTGATTTCATGTGAAGGGAATCTTACTCAAATATGTACAGTAAGGTACTAAATTTTTTCCATCTAGTCAAATTTCCCTTTAATTGGGAAAATTTTTAAGCAGAATTCAGAAAGCAGTAACCACAGAAGAAAACTGAAAATTAGAATGCATTAGAATTAGAAGTGTATGTCCATCAAAAGAATATTATTTAAAAATGAAAATGAAAGACACAGAGTAGAATACATTTGCAAAACATATATCTGTCAAAAGCTCTTGTATACAGTGTATATAAAAAAATTCCTGAAACAACAATAATAAAGGAATAATACAGTGAAAAATAAGTAAAGGTTGAAACAAATACTTCATAAAGGAACATATTTGAATGGCCAATTTACATATGAAAAAGTACTCAGCAGTTTTTGTCATTAGGGAAATAAAATTTAATGAAATGAAAATTAGAATTACAATAAGTAGCAGTATATACCCACTAGAATAGTTAAAATTAAAAAGGCAACCCAGACATTCCACTGTTAAAATTTAGTAGGTAAAAATGAAAGCACATATTCTCAAAAACACTTATTCAAGCATTTTTTATTTATAATAACCCCAAATTAGGTGTGATGATATTTTATATGTCAACTTGACTGGGCCAAGGGCTGCCAAGAAATGATGTTATCCTAGGTGTACATGTAAGGCTGGTTTTGGATGAGATGAGCATTTCATTGTTAAACTGAGTAAAGAGATAGCTCTTCCTAATGTAGATGTCCCTCATACAGTCTACTGAAGGATGGACTAGAACAAAAGTAAGAGAGAACTGTCTGTTTTTGCCTGTCTTTCAGCTGGGTCATAAGTCTTCTGTCTTCAGACTCAGACTTAGACTGGAACTTACCACACAAGGCCTCCTAGTTCAGACTCAGACTGGAACTGTACCATTGCTCCACCAGGTCTCCAGTTTGCCAACTAAAGACCAAGAGACTCAGACTAGGAAAATCCAAAAGACAATCAACACCAGAATAGATAAGCATATTGTAGTATATTCACACTGTTGACTTAAAAAAGAAAACCAAAAAAAAAAAAAAAGCACAGCATGAAAATCGTGAGTTAAATTTTATTTGGGGCAAAATGAGGACTGCAGCCTGGGAGACAGCATTTCAGAAAACTGAGAAACTGCTCCAAGGTGGTGAGAAGGGAGCTAGAATTTATAGCAGTTTTGCAATAAGGGCTTTTTTTTTCTTTCTTTCTTTCTGTCTTTCTTTCTTTTTTTTTTTTTTTTTTTTTGCAAGAAAGGCAACAAGGACCATCAAAAGACTGGTGGTGGTGGTTTAGTGGCTAAGTCATATCTGACTTTTGCAACCCCATGGACTGTAGCCCACTAGGCTCCTCTGTCCATGGGATTTCCCAAGTAAGAATATTGGAATGGGCTGCCATTTCCTTCTGTTAATTAAATAAAACTAGATATCCCAAGTAAAGGAATTTAGCACTTTTCTATGTATAGTAAGATGCAAAAATCTGGCCTTACTGAAATCATTGCTTTTGTATGCCCTCAGCTATCTGGAGCCAGTATCCTGTATTTTCCCATCCCGAGTTTCCTTGGGGCTCACCTTAGGGAGTGGCTGCAGTCTGATGGCTGCTAGATGGCAGGTATTATTTTCCTTCCTGAGTTTCTTCAGGACTCAGTGGCTTATATTGGAGGGCTGCAATAGCTGATGCTTGTGACATCCTTATTTACTGATATGGCAGAATATTCCATTTCTCAATACAACAGTACTGCTCAGCAATAAAATGGAATAAAGTACTGACATCACATCAGTATCAAAACAATGAATTGATGTTGTAATGTTCTCCTGATTGAGAGAAGCCGAACGTAAAAGTATATACTATGTAATTCCATCCATGTGGAGTTCTAAAAGAGTTAAAACAAACTTTTAGTAAAGAAAATCAAAATCATAAAAGTCATTGCTTCCCTGGGGAGCAATTGACTGGGAAGTGGTGTAAGTCATTAACATGTTCAATACTCTGATAGGAATGTGGATTATATTCACAGGTGTATACATTTTTAAAAATTTCATTAATATGTGTACTCACATATTAATGAGCATATACATAAATGTGTGTGTATTAGTCAGGCATGTCCGACCCTTTGCCACCACGTGAACTATAGCCCACCAGGCTCCTCTGTCTGTGGAATTCTCCAGGCAACAGTACTGGACTGGGTTGCCATTCCCTTCTCCAGGAGTTGTTCCCAACCCAGGGAAGGAACCCAGATTTCCTGCACCTGCATACATAAGATTTGTCCATTTATTATTGTCAACATAAAATTAATTAGTTGATCTAAGGAAGAAAAGAAAAATTTTATTTGAGCCAAAGTGAAAGTTATAACCCAGGAACAGCGTTTCAGAAAACTCCAAGAACTGTTCTGTCCATTAGAGATCAAACACAGTTAAATAGTTTTTGAGACAAAGGGCTGTACATTAAATGACATAGTTAATACAATCTGGATCAGTAAATACAAAATAGTGGTTCACTATGGCTCCTTACAAGATCAGAAAGGATGGAGATATCTTGTTGGTTCAGTTCAGTTCAGTCGCTCAGTCATGTCCAACTCTTTGCAACCCCATGAACTGTAGCATGCCATGCCTCCATCACCAACTCCCAGAGTTCACCCAAACCCATGTCTATTGTGTCAGTGATACCACCTAACCATCTCATCCTCTGTTGTCCCTTTCTCCTCCTGCCCTCAATCTTTCCCAGCATCAGGGTCTTTTCAAATGAGTCAGCTCTCCACATCAGGTGGCCAAAGTATTGGAATTTCAGCTTCAACATCAGTCCTTCCAATGAACACCCAGGACTGATCTCCTTTAGGATGGACTGGTTGGATCTCCTTGCAGTCCAAGGGACTATCAAGAGTCTTCTCCAACACCACAGTTCAAAAGCATCAATTCTTTGATGCTCAGCTTTCTTTATAGTCTAACCCTCATATCCATACATGACTATTGGAAAAACCATAGCCTTGACTAGACGGACTTTGTACTAGGAAAATATTGATCATGGCTGAGCAGGTATTTCTGTCAGTGGGGAGATTTGGCTGATGTGTAATGTAACTATGCATTGCACAGTAGAGGGGGAAGAGACCAAAAGAGAAAATCTTTTATTTTTTCAGTTTTTTGTAATTACTTTTTATTGGAGTATATCTGCTTTACAATGTTGCATTAGTTTCTACTTTACGTCAAAGCGACTCAGCTCTGTGAATACATATGTTCCCTCTATTGGGGATTACCTGCCACTTTAGTTCACCACTGAGCACCAAGTAGAGTTCCCCGAGCTAAACAGAAGGTTCTCATTAGTTATTTATTTAATACATAGTATCAGTAATGTATCTAAATCAATCCCAATCTACAAATTCACCCCACCCCCACTTTTCTCCCTTGGTGTCCATCTGTTTGTTCTCTTTGTCTGTGTCTCTATTTATTTTGTAAATATGATCATGTATACCTTGTTTTTTAGATTTTACATATATGTCTTAATATAACACTTTTCTCTCTCTGACTTACTTCACTCTGAATGACAAATTCTAGGTCCATCCACATCACTACAAATGACCCAATTTTGTTCCTTTTAATGACATACAACGTTCCATTGTATGTATGTGTGTGTGTGTGTGTGTGTGTGTGTGTGTGTGTGTGTGTGTGTGTATATACTACTTCTTTACCCATTCACCTGTCAGACATTTAGGTTGCTTCCATGTCCTAACTTCTCCAGCGCATAGGGTTGCAAAGAGTTGGATACAACTGAGCACCTGGGCACAGACACTCATGTCCTAATTATTGTAAATAGTGGTACAGTGCACATTGTCATGCATGTGCATTTTTGAAATATGATTTTCTCTGGGTGTATGCCCAGGAGTGGGATTTCTGGGTCATATGGAAGTTCTATTTTTTGTTTCTTAAGGAACCTCCATGCTGTTCTCCATAGCAGCTCTATCAATTTACATTCCCAACAACAGTGCAAGATGGTTCTCTTTCCTCCACACTCTCTCTCATATTTATTGTTTGTAGATTTTTTTACGGCCATTCTGACAGGTGTGAAGTGATACCTCATTAGTTTTGATTTGCATTTCTCTAATAATTAGTGATGTTGAGCATCTTTTCATGCATCTGTTGGCCATCTGAATGTCTCCTTTGGAGAAATGTCTATTTCAGTTTCCTCTCTCTCTCTATCTTTTTTTTTTTTTTTTTTTTGGCTTAGGTTGTTTTTTTTTTTTTTTTTTTTTTTTAAATTGAACTGTATGAGATTCCTATATAGTTTAGAGATTAATCCTTTGTCAGTTGCTTCATTTGCAAATAGTTTCTCCCATTCTGAGGGTTGTCTCTTTGTCTAGTTTATTGTTTCCTTTGCTGTGCAAAAGCTTTTAAGTTTAATTTCATGCCATTTGTTTATTTTTGTTTTTATTTTCATTACTCTAGGAGTTGGATCAAAAAAGATCCTGCTGTGATTTATATCAAAGAGTGTTTTGCCTATGGTTTCCTCTAAGAGTTTTATAGTGTCTGGCCTTACATCCAAGTCTTTAATCCATTTTAAGTTTATCTTTTGTATGGTGTTAGGAAGTGTTCTAATTGCATATTTTTACATGTAGCTGTCCAATTTTCCCAGTACCAGTTTTTGAAGAGGATTTTTTCCTCCATTGTATATTCTTGCCTCCTTTGTCATAGATTAATGACTGTGTTTGGGGGGGGTTATCTTTGGGCTTTTTATCCAATTCCATTGGTCTATATTTCTGTTTTTGTGCCAGTACCATATTGTTTTGATTACTGTAGCTTTGTAGCATAGTCAGAAGTCAAGGAGCCTGATTCTTCCAGCTCTGTTTTTTCTTTCCCAAGATTGCTTTGGCTATTCAGGATCTTTTGTGTTTCCACACAAATTGTAAAATGTTATATTCTAGTTCTGTGAAAAATGCCGTTGGTAATTGTAAAGGGACTGCATTGAATGTATAGATTGCTTTGAGTAGTATAGTCAGATTTTTTAAAGTTCTCCTTGATTTACCTTAGAATATGAATTTTTATTTTATCACTACATACAAAACACATTAATATATAACAGCACATTGCCTATAAAATGATTATAAAAATTAGTCAATTTAAAGATAAAACAGAAAGAATCACTGTTGCAAGAAAGGGGACTCATTTCCAGGGCCCTTGTCTAATACTCATAAACGCATTGTCTGAAGAGACACATGTGCGGACAAAGCAAGAAAGTTTATTGGGAAGGGGCACCCAGGCAGAAAGCTGCCGATTAGGGAAACATAGGAGAACTGCTCTGCCATGTGGCTCACAGTCTTGAGTTTTATGGTAACTGGGTAATTTTTTGAGTTGTTTCTGGCCAATCACTCTGATTCAGGGTCCTTCCTGGTGGTGCACATATCACTCAGACAAGATGGATTCCAATGAGAAGGATTCTGGGAGGTTGGTAGGACATATGGACTGGAGTCTTTTCTTTCCTTTTGACCTTTTCCAAATTTTTCTGGTTGTGGTAGCTTGTTAGTTCTGCATTCCTTACCAGGACCTCCTGTTTAACATAACATACACAAGTGGTTACTATGGTGCCTGGGCAGGGCAGGAGGTTTCAATCACTGGTTCTCTTAACAAAAGTCCTAACAAAAGAAAGCAAGTAGTATTCAATAATTTCTTTATTAGAAGAAAATATGAAATAGCATTTGTGTAGCTTTGACTATTTTTAAAAGAACTCTCATTTAACTCTTACAAACATTTTTATAGTTCCTTTTTATGGATCAAATTTTAGCATCCTAAGTATCAGGAGAATTGGATTCTAATTTAGGATTTGTCTGCATTCATCATTATAATATTCCTGAAGACATTTCAGCTTTCTTCGTCTTTTGTTTTTGTTTAAAACTCAAGATCAGGATTTCCCAAATTAAGTTCTCAGCAATTGATTTCAGGAAAACATAAAAGAGTTACATTTTTAAAAAAGAGATGTTTTGAGTTAAATACATTTGAAGGGATGAATAAAAAAAGCTGGTTTTATTTAATTTCAGGCTTTCTCAGAACCCTTAATTCAGTATTAAAAGTGAATCTGATTTACTTTAAATCAATTAAGTAATTTGCACATTTATTTATTTCATCATTGTGTTACAAGATTTAAACATTCTTTTGAATAAGGTGCTTTTGTCATTTTATAAATGAGGAAGTTGAGGGAAATTGAGGTAAAATACTTGTGGAAGAGCGCAGAGTTTGAGTTGGGATGTGAACGTTAGTAATTATTCTCTGTGAGTCTGTGACTGTGAACCCCCTATTTCACAGAAGATTTGGCAAGAGACAGAAATAATAATAAATATCAAATAGGGAGAAAGGAGAAAGCCTTGCCAACCTTGGAAGGAAAACCAGCTTCACCTAGTCAAAGGGGAATGTTTTCCAATAGTTAAATAGACTTCTGCTGTCAAGAAGGAAGAAAACATTCCTCTACCTTTTCTAGTTTCCTCTGGTTGGTCTAAAAGTTATTAGATTAATAGGAGAAAATAACATGCAGTTTTTCATGTTTATGGGAAACCCCACATACATGAGAGGTTCAAAGACAGAAAGATAAAACGAGGTCTGTATGCCAACCAGAGCTACAAAATAAGATAGGGGTCTAGGGCCTCCAAGGACAGAAGAGTCATTCATAGGACAATACGAATAGTAGGTATTAGGTTGTTAGATGTTTGCTCTGCCATATAGATGGGGCCATTTGGGTAAAATTTATCTCTGGGAATAACTCTTTTCTAGAAAAAGAAATCCCAATTTAAATACTTCTAGGTGGTTAAGGGAGAGACAATAGTTTCTTTTGAGCCTTCAGAGTCTCCATTACCTTTAGCTCAAAATAATCCTCACTCAAGAGTGACACACTTTGAGGAGGCTTGTTCTGAACCCCTACACTGTCAAAAGTTGATGATAAACAATAAATTCAGGAAAAATCTTGAAAATATACTTAGACCTACTAATTAGAGAACACGAATTCTGGAGATCCAGATAAAAGGTTTAGGATTGAAAGGGGATAGAACAGGGGATGGCTCCCATCAGAGGACATGAAAAGCAGGATGTGATTAGAGTTTGGGGAATAATGGATGATGAAGGAGGCTTGGCCCCCGTGAGGTGATTGGTGAAACATGTTGATGATGCCTGGGGTAGATGGTTCCGAGGAACTCTAAAAAGAGTAGGCAGTCACATCTGGAACGTGGATTCAGAAGCCTTTGTTGAGTGAGGTGGTGGCAGCCAGTTTCTTTAAGTCAAATGCAGCGGGGAAAGGCCAGCTGCCCCTCAGGCTGTGCCTGGAGGATGGAGAAGACACAGATGATACCATTTGAGAAACAGAGTATTGAAATGGCAAAATGAAAAGGATACAATATTTTGGCTGACAAAGCAGAGCCGGTTCAGAAGGAAAACAATAAAAATAGCTGCCCTCACTAGAGACAGGTTTTTCATAATTCCAATGCTGCAAGAGTCAGGTACAGAAAAGGAAATATTTTTGTGATGAACTCAGAGGGCAAACAAGGTCACACAGTGTTCTTAATTATTCAGGAAGCATGAGAGAGAACTTGAAAAATGAGAATGAAGAAAATTACTGAAAGAGCTAGAATTCTTGTCAGGCTGAGATGGGGGAGGGGGGCATAGAAACATAGCTATTGATTATTCAGACTTATAGTTGATAGGAATTCCAAATTTCCTAGCATTTTGGGCTGAACTTCTCCTAAAGTGAAAGGGAACTATAGTGAGACATATTGAGAGAGCTGGAGGCTGGGGCAGAGTTGCCCTCTCTGTCTTATTCCCTCTAGAACCAATTTTGTTGAAGAAGGGAACCCCTTCCAGGGTCCAGGCATGGGCTCTTGTTTAACACTGAGAAAAATGAACTGTCTGAGGAGACACATGTGCTGACAAAGTAAAAGGCTTTATTGGAAAGGGGTGCTCGGGTGGAGAGAAGCAAGGTAACGGAACCCAGGAAAACTGTTCTGCTGTGTGGCTCAGTCTCAGGTTTTAAGATAATAGGGTTGGTATCTAGGTTGTCTCTGGTCAGTTATCTTGCGTGGCCCATATTTGGTCTGACTCGGCATTCTTCTTGGTGGTGTGCATATCTCTCAGCCAAGATGGAGTCCAGAGAGAAGGATTCTGGGAGGTTGGCAGAAGATATGGACTGATGGTTCCTCCTTCCTTTGGGCCCCTCCTGAATTCTCCCAGTTAGTTTCCTTATTAGCAGCTCTTGTGAGATAACTCATGCAACTCATGCCTGGGCATGGCAGCAGTTTCAGTCAATGATTCCCTAACAGTTTGAATCAATAGAGATAACAGTTTCTTCAGTCAGCTGTAGGTTGAGGGTCAGAGTCATTGTTCAGTGGCTAAATCATACCTGACTCTTTGTGACCCCATGAACTGCAGCATACCAGGCTTCCCTGTCCTTCACTATCTCCCAGATTTGCTCAAACTCATGTCCGTTGAATTGGTGATGCCATCCAACCATCTCATCCTCTGTCATCCACTTCTCCTCCTGCCTTCAATCTTTCCCAGCATGAGGGTCTTTTCCAGTGAGTCAACTCTTCAAATCAGGTAGCCAAAATATTGGAGCTTCATCTTCAGCATCAGTTCTTCCAATTCAGGGTTGATTTCCTTTGGGCTGTATGTTAATTTGGACTTTTCCTGAAAATCCTTTCTAGGGCCAGGTTGATCTGGAAACCTCTGAAATTCATCCATTTCTCCCCAAATTCTCCCAAACTGGTGAAATATTAAGGCCATTTGGATCTTTTGAAACTCTATGGATTAAATTTAGGCATGCTTATACTGTTGAAAGAGTCCCCCTGAGTTCTTTTGCTAAATTTATGGTTAAACTTTGTATCCAAAATTTATTTCCTTTCTTGTCCTGCCCCTGATCCCTCAGGATTGAGGAATATAAGGGAAAAGGAGGGGCCGAAACTGACCAAGACCCTGTGGGGCCCTTCTGGATACAAAAGCCCCTCCATATCCCCTGTTTCTTGTTTGTATAAAAAAGTTTTATTCTTCTAGGCCTTTCCCAACCAAGTTCCAAAGAGCAGGCACAAGCAGTCACTGATTCTGGCAAGTGAAGGCATGCAGAAACAAAGGAAACACAATTCAACAAGAAGAGTAATGACAGTAGCTCAGCAAGAAAGCGAAGTCCTAGTTCCTCCTCAAGGAACATACAACAGCCTGGCACAGATCTTTGAGTCGTTCCTTAGGAACTAAAAACCGCCCCCTGCCCCCACTCAGATGGAGGATGATAATGGCATGCTAGCACTAACACTAGATCTCAGATGGTTCAGAAACAGAAATTAGATGATTAAGATTCCTGACAACTATCCTGTTGTCTCACTACCAGTCAATCAGAAGAAAGTTATGCACCCTGGCACCCTGCAGCCCTCACTCCCAAATGCTGCCTTTAAAAACCTTCCTTGAAAGCCACTGGGGAGTTTGTTTGTTTGTTTGTTTTAATCATGAACTGCCTGCCCATACTCCTTGCTTAGTGCCCTGAAAATAAATACCATACTTCCCTTCACCAGCACTCAGTGTGAGTAAATTTGTTTTGCTGCCCATTGGGAGTGATCCGTTTGGTTTGGTAATAGTGCCCCTTAACTGTCAGAAGCATTACAGTGGAATCTTGGATTTTTTTTTTAATCTATTTCCTGCTTTTAAATACCAATATTTTTAAAAATAAGAATGGTGCAAAACATACTGATATTAACTTTCAGGAAGTTAATGCCCTAAATATGTTTGATAGGATTTGATACTTTGTAGGAAATCTGTTTTTAAAAAGTGAAACACCTTCAAAATTACTTTAAACCTCCAAGCACATTTCTTCAAATGGAAGTGATGCAATTTTTTTTTAAATTGAGTTCAATCTGTATGTTAGCAGAAAAGCATGGGAAACTAAAATGATGTGATTGAAATTGATGAATAACTGTTTTATTTTTAATCTAAGAAGGCTGATAGGGAAAGAGATGGATTGAGAGTGAACAGAAACAAGTTAAAAGGATAATTAGGGGTGGGAAAAGAAATATATGTCATTCAGACCAGATTCTTGCTGAGGAAATGTATTTGAAATGTACATGAAAGAAAAGTAGCCCTAGTAAAGCTGAAGAGTGGAGAATTAAAGAGACGTTATCAGGAAATGGAGGATTTTATATCACTATTTCCATTTTACATTTAATGTGAAGTAAGAAAAAAGAGGGCTGCCTTGGGCATTGAACATATTTCTTAGAGAAGCTGTGGAATAGACCATTGTAAAAAAAAAAAAAAAAATGGAACATCCTAAGGCAAAGCAAGTATAAATACCAAGTCCAAATAACTGTGATTCATGACTCTGAAAGGACAAGAGAATAGGAAGAACAAGTCATGCTTTGAATTAATTCCTTTACCATTTCTCAGAAGCTGGATGAGTATGTTACCTGGCTCTTTTAAAGTGGAAAATGTTAAACACAGGAGAAGTATTCCTAATTGGCTTATGAGGTGGGGAAGATGAAATTGCCAATTGGAAATGGTGTTTGTGAATTTGGTGAAGTTAGAAGGAATCTCAAGATGTTGCTAGAGAGAAGATAAGGGAAGGAAACAGTACAGGTATAAGCTAATCAAGATCTCCCTAAAAAATCATATAATTTTACCACTGGGAAGTGCATTAGAACTTATTTACTCCAAAGTCATTTTTCAGATGAGGGAGCAGGGTTCGGGACTCTAATGTGTTCTCTCAGACTCAGCTCACTGGCCTCTAGCCACTCTACTACCTTCCTTTCTTTTTTATTCTGGCATCTTTGCCAGTTGAAACAGGGTGCTTTGTGTATGAAGATGCATAGAAATCTTAGTTGGAGGATGGGTTTTCTAAAACCTAAGTCTCAGGCCCTCATGTTTCTGTTCTTCAGAGAAAAGTCTAAATTAAATTAATTAAAATAGAATAAACACCCAAATTCAGTTTCTTAGTTATAATAGCCACATTTTGAGCACTCAGTAAGTCACATGTGGATAATGGTTACCATGCTTAACAGTGTAGATAAAGATCATTCCTATTATTCCTGTTATATTTATTTTTAGATTCCACATATAAGTGATAACATACTGTATTTGATTTTCTCTGTCTGACTTTTCTCACTAAGCACGATACCCTCTAGGTTCATCCATGTTTTTATGTAACATTTTTATGGCTGAGTAGTATTCCATTGTGTGTGTGTGTGTGTGTGTACTTAAATTACTGTGTTTTCATTTTAAGAAAAAAAATGTGTGAATTTTTCTTCTCTCCCACTTTCAAAAGCATTTGCTGTTTTTTAGAGTCCTAGTTATTTTTCTGTTGTCTTTTTAATAATCATTAGATTATCTCAGTGATGATAAAATCCTTATATGTTCATTTTTTTTCAAGGAAAAGCATATAGGGTAAGATTTAGGGTAAGGACAAAACAGATAGAAATTAAGATCTGATTGAGAATTTTGGAGTTTAATTTAACACATTGAGGTTAAATTAAACTTGCAGATGCTCTGATCTCACAGTGCCATATTAATGGCTTATATTTATTTCTCAAACCAGTGATTTTAATTAGGTAAAAGCACAGGCAGGGATGCTCACTTTTACCCATGCAGGTAATTGGCAATCCAGCTAGCCAAATAACCTGCAAAATTCTGGAATAGTGAGACCTTGATCCAAAACATTTGGAAGATACAGGACTCTAGAAAATTGGCTTAAAGGCAGCTTTTAGCTAAAACTACAATCAGATACTTTGAAAGGCTCTTTTTCTTCTTTTCCACTCATCCATCTGACATACACCATCTGTCAGATCATGCTGGGTCGCCTCTGTCAGCCTCCACTCATCTTGAAAGAGACAGAGTTTTTGAAGGTTTTTTATTTCTCGTGACTTTCCCCATGAAAATGCAGAGGATTTCTTACTGGTTCAACATTTCTATCTATAGTAAATGAGAAGCTAGTGTCTATCCACAGGACATCTATTCTCTTAGGCTAACCCCATACATAAGCTGGATCACTGACATATCCTATGTAATCTTGTACCTGTTCTATGGTCTATACTATTGTTTCTCAAACTTTAATATGCATAGGAATCTCTTGGGGATCCTATTAAAGTACAGATTCTGATTCAGTAGATCTAGGGTGGAGCCTCAGATTCTGCATTCTCCCAGGTGACACTGATCCTGCTTTTTGGTGGACCATATTTTCAGTAGTAAGAGTTATAACAAACAAAAGCAATAAAAATAACATATTTTTCTGCTACTCACAATATAGTTTTGTCTGTATTATCTCATTTAGGACATACAATACTGTGAAGTTAGACAGATGTTATGGTTATATATTACTGTGTAACATGTGTGCTAAATCACTTCAACTGTGACTGACTCTGTGCGACCCCACAGACTGTAGCCCGCCAGGCTCCTCTGTCCATGGGATTCTCCAGGCAAGAGTACTGGAGTGGGTTGCCCTGCCCTCCTCCAGGGCATCTTTCCAACCCGGGGATCGGATCCATGTCTGCTTCATCTCCTGCATTGTGGGCAGATTCCCTACCCACTGAGCTACCTGGGAAGCCAAGTAACATACTAACCCAAAATTAAATGCCTTAAAATCAATGACATTTATTTTGATCAGAGACTTAAAATTTGAACAGATCTCAGTGGGCATAGTATGTTTCATCTCTACAAGACATCATTGGGAGCAGCTCAGATTTGGGAGAATGGAATCACCTACAGACTTGTTCCTTCCACCTTCGCTGGCACTGTGACCTAGCCATCTGCACATGGCCTTTCTGGGTGGCATCCTGACTTCTCCACAGCATAGTGGCTGAGCTCTAAGAGTGAAAATCTCATGAAAACCAGGTGGAAACTAAATAAGGTTTTATCACTTGTCTCAGAAGTAACATATGTTCACTTGTGCCATAGTTACAGACCTGGCCATATTTAAGGATGAGAAATATAGGGTCCACTCCTCAGTCAAAGGGAATCAACTCATGGAATATTACTCAGCCGTTAAAAAGAATTCATTTGAATCAGTTCTAATGAGATGGATGAAACTGGAGCCCATTATACAGAGTGAAGTAAGTCAGAAAGATAAAGAACATTACAGTATACTAACACATATATATGGAATTTAGATAGATGGTGGCGATAACCCTATATGCAAAACAGAAAAAGAGACACAGAAATACAGAACAGACTTTTGAACTCTGGGGGAGAACGTGAGGGTGGGATGTTTTGAAAGAACAGCATGTATATTATCTATGGTGAAACGGACCACCAGCCCAGGTGGGATACATGAGTCAGGTGCTCGGGCCTGGTGCACTGGGAGGACCCTGAGGAGTCGGGTGGGGAGGGAGGTGGGAGGGGGGATCGGGATGGGGAATACATGTAACTATATGGCTGATTCATGTCAATGTATGACAAAACCCACTGAAATGTTGTAAAGTGATTGGCCTCCAACTAATAAAATAGTATTAAAAAAAAAAAAAAAAAAAAAGGGAATCAACACTGAATTTTAAAAAGAGCTTGGGCAGTAGGATATATTGATTTGCCTGCCTTTGGGAAATGCAGTGTTGCAACAAGTAATTTGATTTACCGTTACTGATGAATATGACTGATGGTCAGTAGGAAGATCTCTCACTATAGAATTCAGTGCAAATATGTTGTTTGTATGTTTTTTTCTTTTTTTTTTTTTTTTTTACATATAGAACAGCATGCATAGGCATATATTGCATTGTGTAGCATTTAAGAATGTAGGTTTGGGTCCAAGATTTCCTATTTTTCAATATGTGGCATTAGATTAGTTTCTTCATTTTTGTTATCTTTGCTTTCCTTATTAGTAAAATGAGGCTTCTTCTGTCTTAAATAGTTCTTTGCAGGTTTAAATGAATTAAGATTTATAAATCTCTAAGTCTCCTGCCTGGCAGATAATAAGTACTTAAGAAATGATGACTTTTTTATCACCATCATCATTTTCTTTGCTATTACCATTAAGAAAATAAAGACTTTTTTTTCCTTTTTCATTAAGGTAAATTCATTTTTGTTTGTTTTGCTAGAGCCCTTTATTTCATTATGATTGAATGGTATTACTGACTTAGAAAATTTTGACATCAGTTATTATTATGAGCTAACTACTTCAGAAAGGAAAAAAAATATGAGGGTTTAAATATTTTTGAGTCATATTTGCTGTGTATGGAGTTTTAGAGAAAATGCATTTTTTTAGTTTACTTCAAGATGCACATCTGTGCATTCATGCATTGATTTACTTCATGATTCTTGATGATGAGGATCATCACATTGTTCCTTTATTCCTGATAGCACCTAGTGAATGATTTGCATAGATCCAGTGATAAGTAGATGTTTATAGACATATGTTACTAATTTTCAATAGCTTCTCATTCTTGCTTTTTATGGAGGAACTATATAGCAGTCCTATGTAAACAAATTAACATAATTTACATAATTACTAAAAAACTCATTTTTCTCTCCACTCCAGTGATGCTGTGTCTCACTGGTTATCTGATATTGTAATTAATGTTTTCTGGTCTTAACTGAGCCAGTGAATGAAGAAGGGTTCAACCAGTGCACAGAGAACAGAACACATATTTGAGTGAAGATACTGGCTCATCCTTTGTCCACAAGTTTTTCAGTTTCATCCAGGAGCTACTGATAGCAAATTATTTAAATACAACATTTCTTGATATAAAATGGGCAGTGGTGGTACAGGTGTTAGTGAATGCAAGTTCTTGTGCCTGACACATAGTGAGGCCAAACAATACCAAAATGTAGGAGTTTGAAACAGAGAAAGGTTTGTTGCAGGGCCACAAGAAGACTGGTGACTTATGCTCAAAAGGAACCCATGAACCTTCCTAATGGATTCAGCAAAGCACTCTTAAAGGCAAGCTGAGAGAGGGGCATGCTTCATTGTTGCAAACTTCTTGGTGTTAAAATCCTTTGTTCCTGCATGTATCCATGTCAGTTAGGTCACTTTGTTACTGTAAACCTCCAACAAAACAAACATTATTCTCTGTTCTATAAAATTTTATCTCTAAATGAGTGGACTCTAAAATCAGAACCCTGACAATAGGTTATCCTGTGTATTTCAATCTATTGGCAACATTCTCTTATAAAAGGTGCAGGATCAGCATGACTAAGAACAGGCCATAGTGCACAAAATTTAAAGGAATAGATCTAATATAGTCAGATTTGTCCTTCCCTATTCCATAGGGAGAATTTGCAATGTGTATATACCTTAAAAATATCTCATTTGATGATGAATTCATTGTGACATAGGCATTTCTGTTATCAGTGATTTTGGTCTGGTCTGTTATATTTTCACACTCACTCCTAAGCAAATTATATTGCTTCTGAAGAATAAAAACAAAAATAACTTCACCTTTGCCACATACAAACATACATATAAAAATATTCACAATTGAAAACAACAGAGAGAATTTTTTTTAAATGTCAGTAACTTCTTCTATATGCTAATGTATTGTGATATTAAAAGGCACCTCTAAGCCATCCAGTCTGATCATATGGACCACAGCCTTATCTGACTAAATGAAACTATGAGCCATGCTGTATAGAGCCACCCAAGACAGACGGGTTATGGTGGAGAGTTCTGACAAAACATGGTCCACTGGAGAAGGGAAAGGCAAACCACTTCAGTATTCTTGCCTTGAGAACCCCATGAACAGTATGAAAAGGCAAAAATATAGGACACTAAAAGATGAACTCCCCAGGTCAGTAGGTGGCCAATATGCTACTGGAGATCAGTGGATAAATAACTTCAGAAAGAAGAAAGAGACAGAGCCAAAGCAAAAGCAACACCCAGTTGTGTATGTGACTGGTGATGGAAGTAAAGTCCAATGCTGTAAAGAGCAGTACTGCATAGGAACATGGAATGTTAGGTCCATGAACCAAGGCAAATTGGAAGTGGTCAAACAAGAGATGACAAGAGTTAGCATCAATATTTTAGGAATCAGCAAATTAAAATGGACTGAAACACGTGAACTTAACTCAGATGACTATTATATCTACTACTGTGGGCAAGAATCCCTTAGAAGAAATGGAGTAGCGATCATAATCAACAAAAGAGTCCAAAATGCAGTACTTGATGCAATCTTAAAAATGACAGAATGACCTCTGTTGATTTCCAAGGCAAACCATTCAATATCAAAATAATCCAAGTCTATGCCCCAACCAGTAACGCTGAAGAAGCTGAAGTTGAACAGTTCTATGAAGACTTACAAGACCTTCTAGAATTAACACCCCAGAAAGATGTCCTTTTCATCATAAGGGAACGAAATGCAAAAGTAGGAAGTCAAGAAATACCTGGAGTAACAGGCAAAGTTGGCCTTGGAGTACAGAATAAAGCAGGGCAAAGGCTAATAGAGTTTTGCCAAGAGAACGCACTGGTCATAGCAAATACCCTCTTCCAACAACACAAGAGAAGACTCTACACATGGACATCACCAGATGGTCAATACCGAAATCACATTGACTATATTCTTTGCAGCGGAAGATGGAGAAGCTCTATACAATCAGCAAAAAGAAGACCAGGAGCTGACTGTGGCACAGATCATGAAATCGCTATTGCCAAATTCAGACTTAAACTGAAGAAAGTAAGGAAAATCACTAGACCATTCTGGTATGACCTAAATCAAATCCCTTATGATTATACAGTGGAAGTGAGAAATAGATTCAAGGGATTAGATCTGATAGACAGAGTTCCTGAAGAACTATGGACTGAGGTTTGTGATATTGTACAGGAGGCAGTGATCAAGACTACCCCCATGGAAAAGAAATGCAAAAAGGCAAAATGGTTGTTTGAGGAGGCCTTACAAATAGCTGTGAATAGAAGATAAGCAAAAGGCAAAGGAGAAAAGGAAAGATATGCCCAATTGAATGCTGAGTTCCAAAGAATAGCAAGGAGAGATAAGAAAGCCTTCTTCAATGATCAGTGCAAAGAAATAGAGGTAAATAATAGAATGGGAAAGACTAGAGATCTCTTCAAGAAAATCAGAGATACCAAGGAACATTTCATGCAAAGATGGACACAATAAAGGACAGAAATGGTATGGACCTAAGAGAACCAGAAAATAAGAAGAGGTGGAAGAATACACAGAAGAGCTATATAGAAAAGATCTTCATGACCCAGATAATCACGATGGTGTGATTATTTACCTAGAGCCAGACATCCTGAAATATGAAGTCAAGTGGGCCTTAGGAAGCATCACTATGGACAGGGCTAGTGGAGGTGATGGAATTCCAGTTGAGCTATTTCAAATCCTAAAAGATGATGCTGTGAAAGTGCTACATTCAATATGCCAGCAAATTTGGAAAACTCAGCAGTGCCCACAGGAAAAGGTCAGTTTTCATTCCAATCCCAAAGAAAGGCAATGTCAAAGAATGTTCAGACTACCTCACAATTACACTCATTGCACACAGCAGCAAAGTAACACTCAAAATTTCCCAAGCCAGGCTTCAACAGTACATGAACCATGAAATTCCAGATGTTCAAGCTGGATTTAGAAAAGGCAGAGGAACCAGAGATCAATTTGCCAACATCTGTTAGATTATCAAAAAAGCAAGAGAATTCCATAAAAACATCTATTTCTACTTTATTGACTATGCCAAAGCCTTTGACTATGTGGACCACATCAAGCTGTGTAAAATTATTCAGAGATGGGAATAACAGACCACATGACCTGCCTCTTGAGAAATCTGTATGCAGGTCAGGAAGCAATAGTTAGAACTGGACATGAAACCAACAGACTGATTCCAAATCGGGAAAGGAGTACATCAAGGCTGTATGTTGTGACCCTGCTTAATTAACTTACATGCAGAATAAATCATGAGAAATGCTGGACTGGATGAAGCACAAGCTGGAATCAAGATTGCCGGGAGAAATATCAATAACCTCAGATATTCAGATGATACCACACTTACGACAGAAAGTGAAGAAGAACTAAAGAGCCTCTTAACGAAGGTGAAAAAGGAGTGTGAAAAAGTTGGCTTAAAACTCAACAACTCAGCATTCAGAAAACTAAGATCATGGCATCTGGTCCCATCGTTTCATGGCAAATACATAGGGAAACAGTGGAAACAGTGACAGACTTTATTTTGGGGAGCTCCAAAATCACTGCAGATGGTGACTGCAGCCATGAAATTAAAAGACGCTTGCTCCATGAAAGAAAAATTCTGACCAAACTAGACAGCATATTAAAAAGCAGAGACATTACTTTACCAACAAAGGTCCGTCTAGTCAAAACTATGGTTTTTCCAGTAGTCATGTATGAATGTGAGAGTCGAACTATAAAGAAAGTTGAGTGCCGAAGAATTGATGCTTTTTAACTGTGGTGCTAGAGAAGACTCTTGAGAGTCCCTTGGACAGTAAGGAGATCCAACCAGTTCATCCTAAAGGAAACCAGTTCTGAATATTCATTGGTAGGACTGACACTGAAGCTGAATCCAATACTTTGGCCACCTGATGCAAAGAACTGACTGACTGAAAAGACCCTGATGCTGGGAAAGATTTAGGGCAGGAGGAGAAGGGCACGACAGAGGATGAGATGGTTGGATGGCATCACTGACTCAATGGACATAAGTTTGAATAAACTCCGGGATTTGGTGATGGACAGGGAGGCCTGGCGTGTGGTAGTCCATGGGGTTGCAAAGATTTGGACACAACTGAGCAACTGAACTGAACTAAGCCAGCCACTTTAGCATGAGGAGTCCCACAATACCCCGTAATGGACTAGATACATTGGTACTGGGCTATTTGATGGTATCATATTTTCCAATCCAGTAACACATTTTGTAGGAAAGAAAATAGTTATTTCTGACACATTACAGGAGTGTATGAATGATAGATCAATTTTTTTGCTCATCTTAGATCAGCAGTTTCACTGCCTTGCTTCTCAGAACAATATACTTAGACATTATTTAGTTTCTGTTCAAATCTAGATAAGCAAGTCTAAAAATCCCCCAAAGCAATATAGTTTTATTCTTCTTTTCACCATATATTTTCTATATATGGCCAAGGTAAGTATCAGGGCTCACCAGTGTTCTCATAAAAAGTAAGGAAATTTTAAAATAGTTACTTCATAATTTTTTGAAATGATATTTTATTACAAAACTTCCATTGATCTCTCCACATTATTTCTTTCAGTACATTATTTTAAGTTTACAGTTAAATATGTATAGCTTCTAAATCTGTCTTGCTTTAAGTGTATTCTAATGAAAACAGATGGCATTTTTACATTAATTCATGTTGCTTGAAAAAAGGATTTGTGAATTAGGAAGCATGAAAGGCTAGGGTAAAAGTAAATGAATAAACATAAGCAGAATTTTTGAGGCTTTGTTGTCCTAGAGTGCAGTGAGAATCTCCTAGAGATTCTCTCCCTTATCATGACAACCTGGCCCTTTCCTCCACTTTCTACTGAAACTACTTTTGGGAAGGCCACTAGTGGCTCCCAACCTGACAAATTCAGGGTTTTTTTTTTTTTTCTTTTTTTTAATGTCTTTATTGGAATTCTATTAAATTGACACTATTTGTCACTCTTCAATACTAAAATTTTCTATTGCAGTCAGTCCTTAATATCAAACTCTTCCGATTAGATTGTACCTTACCACACTAGGTCTTAACTGTGTATGGCTTACCCATCTTTTCTTACCATGTCTTAACCATGTGCATCTTCCTCATGAACTCTGCTTGTGTTCACCACTAACTAGAGCTATTGCTTGGGCTATCTCCTCAGACTACTTATTTTCTTGTTCTAGACTCCTGCATTTTTTCATATGCTGTAACTTCAATATCCAATCACTGCAAATACCTTGATTTTAAATATAGAAATCTTGGTTACAACTCATGTTTGTACTCAGCTTCAAAATCAACTACCTGTGAAACCTCTCTACCTAGACATATCACAGAATCTCAAATTTGACATGTCTAGAAATGAATATATAAGCACTATCTCATTCTTCAGGTCAGTTTGGTCACTTGGTCATGCCCCACTCTGCAACCCCATGGACTGCAGCATGCCAGGCTTCCCTGTCCATCACCAACTCACAGACCTTACTCAAATTCAAGTCCATCGAGTTGGTGATGCCATCCAACCATCTCAACCTCTGTTGTCTCCCTTCCTCCTGCTCTCAATCCTTCCCAGCATCAGGATCCTTTCCAATGAGTCAGTTCTTTACATTAGGTGGCCAAAGTACTTGAGTTTCAGGAAAACATCAGTCCCTCCAATGTATATTCAGGACTGATTTACTTTAGGATTGACTGGTTTGATCTCTTTGCAGTTCAAGGGACTCTCAAGACTCTTCTCCAACACCACAGTTCAAAAGCATTAATTCTTTGGTGCTCAGCATTCTTTATGGTCTCACTCTCACATCCATACATGACTACTGGTAAAAATGATAGCTTTGACTAGACAGACCTTTGTCAGCAAAGTAATGTCTCTGCTTTTAAATACGCTGTCTAGGTTGGTCATAGCTTTCCTTCCAAGGAGCAAGCGTCTTTTAATTTCATGGCTGCAGTCACCATCTGCAGTGATTTTGGAGCCCCCAAAATAGTCTCTCACTGTTTCCATTGTTTCCTCATCTATTTGCCATGAGGTGATGGGACCAGCTGCCATGATCTTTGTTTTTGAATGTTGAGTCTTAAGCCAGCTTTTTCGCTCTCCTCTGTCACTTTGATCAAGAGATTCTTTAGTTCTGCTTCCCTTTTTGCCATAAGGGTGGTGTCACCTGTGTATGAGGTTATTGATATTTCTCCTGGCAATCTTGATTTCAGCTTGTGCTTCATCCAGCCTGGAATTTCACAAGATGTTCCCTGCATAAAGTTAAATAAACCGGGTGACAATATACAGCCTTGACGTACTGCTTTCCCAATTTGGAACCAGTCCGTTGTTCCATGTACGATTCTAACTCTTGTATCTTGAGCTGCATACAGATTTCTCAGGAGACAGGTAAGGTGGTCTGGTATTCCCATCTCTTGAAGAATTTTCCACAGTTTATTGTGATCTATACAGCCAAAGACTTGGCATAATCAGTAAAGTAGATGTTTTTCTGGAACTCTCTTGCTTTTTCAATGATCCAACGGATGTTGGCAAATTGATCTCTGGCTCCTCTGCCTTTTCTAAACCCAGCCTGAACATCTGGAATTTCATAGTTCATGCACCGTTTAAGCCTTGCTTAGAGAATTTTGAGCATTACTTGGCTAGTGTGTGAGATGAGTACAATTGTGTGGTAGTTTGAGCATTCTTTGGCACTGGCTTTCTTTGGGATTGGAATGAAAACTGACCTTTTCCAGTCCGGTGGCCACTGCTGAGTTTTCCAAATCTGCTGGCATATTGAGTGCAGCACTTTCACACCATCATCTTTTAGGATTTGAAATAGCTCAACTGGAATTCCATCACTCCCACTAGCTTTGTTATTCCTACCCTTTGACCATATCTATAAATCTTTCTTTTTGTTATGTCTCAACATCACTATCTTCCCAAGTATCCAAGCTGGAGTATTGAGGTATATTCTTGATTTTTCCCATTTGCACACCTCACACACCTCACTGATTTCAAGTTTAACACATTTCTAGTTAAAAGTGGTTGACTCTAATATAATAGGCTAAGTGTTATTAATAGAAAATAAGAGAAGGCTATGGGTTATAAAGGAGAAGGAACTGTACATTTATAAGGCTTTTCCCCTCTTGTTCCCTTCATCTACCCTAGTATAAGCCCTCTATAACTCTTACCTGAATAAGTAAAATACATTTTTTATCCCTTGTTTAATTTTGTCCTGCTTAGACACATGCCTGATCATATCACTGCCAAGCTTAAATCCTTTCAGTGGTTTCCCATCCCCTAAACCTCATGATCAAGAGCTTGATCTGATCCACCTCTCCAATCTCATCCCTAAACATCTCATTACCTTATGTTGCATTAAATGTAAGCTATTTGTTAGTCATTCAACAAACAATTTCTCATATTTATGCCCTTGCTCGTGTTTTCTCCTTAAATTAGTGTACTTTTTTCCCCCTTATTCTCCCCTTTATCTATCAAAGACCCACTCAGGTAATTGTCTAAAGGACTTCCCCAGACTCTTCCCCACAAAGACCTTATAAGGATTACTGTTCAAACTACCACACAATTGCACTCACCTCACACACTAGCCAAGTAATGCTCAAAATTCTCCAAGTCAGGCTTCAATAGTATCTGAATCATGAACTTCCAGATGTTCAAGTTGGATTTAGAAAAGGCAGAGGAACCATCTATTCCTGCTTTCTGGAGAGTTTTAATCATAAATGGATGTTGAATTTTGTCAAAGGCTTTTTCTGCATCTATTGAGATAATCATATGGTTTTTATCTTTCAATTTTTTAATGTGGTGTATTACATTGATTGATTTGCAGATATTAAAGAATCCTTGCATTCCTGGGGGAACCAGAGATCAAATTGTCAACCTCCACGGGATCATCAGAAAAGCAAGAGAATACCAGAAAAAATCTATTTCTGCTTTATTGGGTACACCAAAGCCTTTGACTATGTAGATCACAGAAAACTGTGGAAAATTCTTCAAGAGATGGGAATACTAGACCACCGGACCTACCTGCCTCCTGAGAAATCTGTATGCAGATCAAGATGCAACAGTTAGACCCTGACATAGAACAACATACTGATTCCAAATTGGAAAAGGAGTACCTCAAGGCTGTATATTGTTTCTGTGCTTATTTAACTTCTATGAAGAGTACATCATGCAAAGCACAAACTGAAATCAAGATTGCTGGGAGAGGTATCAATAACCTCAGATGCGCAAATGACAGCTCCCTTATGGTAGAAAGCAAAGAACTGAAGAGCCTCTTGTTGAAAGTGAAAGAGGAGAGTGAAAAAGTTGACTTAAAACTCAACATCAAAACACAAAGATAATGGCATCTGGTCCCGTCACTTCATGACAAATAGATATGGAAACAGTGAGAGACTTTATTTTGGGGGGTGGGGGGGGGCTCTGAAATCACTGCAGATGTTGACTGCAGCCATGAAATTAAAATATACCAACCTAGATAGCGTATTAAAAAGCAGAGACATGACTTTGCTGACAAAGGTCCATGTAGTCAAAGCTATAGTTTTTACCAGTAGTCATGTATGGATGTTAGAGTTGGACCATAAAGAATGCTGAGCACCAAAGAACTGATGCTTCTGAACTGTGGTGTTAGAGAAGACTCTTGAGAGTCCTTTGGACTGCAAGGAGATCAAACCAGTCAGTTCTAAAGGAAATCAGTCCTGGATATTCATTGGAAGGACTGATGCTGAAGATGAGACTCCAATAGTATGGCCACCTGATTCAAAGAACTGACTCCTTGGAAAAGACGCTGATGCTGGAAAAGATGGAAAGCAGGAGGAGAAGGGGACGACAGAGGTTCAGATGTTTAGATAGCATCACCAACTCAATGGACATGAGTTTGAGCAAGCTCCAGGTGTTGGTGATGGACAGGGAAGCCTGGCGTGCTACAGTCCATGGTTTTGCAAAGAATCAGACATGACTGAGTGATTAAACTGAACTGATTCCTCACTAGGTGACCCTTATCTGTGCTTCTCTTTGTATAGCTCTATTTTTACAGTTATATTTCAGTAATGATATTTTATACATGTACTGCACAATAGAGTATAAAGTCTTCAAGAGCTGAGCTTATATTTTAGCAATTTTCATATTCTTAGAAACTAGTAAAATTCCAGTCATTCATTGATTAATCCATTCATGTATTAATTCAGTAATTATTTTTTATTGAGAATATAAAGACCTCTGAAAGATCTGAGAGTCCAGTGAAAAGGCAGAAAAGTAAATAAGTGACTCTGATAAAGTGTGTTACTTGTATAGTATAGAACATAAAAAACTGCAACACAGAGGAGAAGAAAGAATTTTTACCTCTTTTGCTATGATTTATGAGGGGACAGAAATGATATTAAATTAAATGAGAGTTCAGAAACAGTATAAGTCAAAGTGTTAAACTTTTATTGCATAATTTACTTATTTTCCCTCTCTGGCATCCATTATTTGATTTTATTTTTATTTACAATCATAGTTAATAAGTGAGTGAGGTCGAAACTTTCAAGGTAAATAGGAGGGAAAGGGAAGGAAATGGTAATGACTTTCTTCTATAACTTTTTTCTAGTCTCCATTTTTAACTGACTGAAAAATTGTATTATTTTATGGTCTTTTTGGAATATTCATGGAATTATACTAATCATTTCAGTACCATCTACAGAAAAGGATACTTTGCAGATATGTGACAGAAACTAGAAAGAATTTTTTTCCCTAATTTCATATAAGACATTTTTGATATGCCACATAGGATAAGACATATGCATAAATAGGTTTATTGGGATGCATACTTTTTGCAAGTGCCATCAGAGGGACACCAATACAGTGCTTTTTCAGTGAAATAATAGGATCATTCAAAGACTAATGTATGGGGACTGTTTTAAGTTTTCATCCCAATGCCATTATTTTGTAGATTTGTTTTATCATATTTACTTTCAATAAGGTATGTAGTCTTTCCAAGTTTTGGTTATCATATAGACAACATTATGTTGTAAGAATAAATAAAATTACTTAGAAACAATGCCTATCATTGAGACTGATAGCAAAAACTTAGTAAACATCAACAATTACTATTCTTATTAATGCTATCAAAAACTAACATGCTTTGAATACTTATTCTAGCTAGGAATTAATAGGAATTATGTGTGTGTGTCAATCGCTCAGTCATGTCCAACGCTAAGACCCCAAGAACTGTAGCCCACCAGGTTCCTCTGTCCGAGGGATTCTCCAGGCAAGAGTACTGGAGTGGGTTGCCATTTCCTTCTCCAAGGTATTATGGTATATCTTTCTTATTGAGATGGCTGAATATTTTAGTCAAGAAATTCTGCTAATCTTTGATATTTTCATATATTTCAAGTTTTAACAATTTTTTACCATGAATGTAGAAAAACATCTGTGTGTATGTACATTTATTTCTTGGTTTCCAGTGACCTTGACCAAGAGAATATTATTTTTTATGTCATAGTCTCTACAAGAAATAGCAATCTTAGAGGACTCTACCAAAACAAACAAACAAAACAAAACAAAAAAAAACACAACTTTAGGCCCATTGATAAATTAAGATTCTCAACTATAACAAACTATATCAACAATTGTATGCATATGAATCAGAGAGAATGAAGGCCATTTTACAAGATGCTGAATTTAGCCTGACTTAAAAAGACATCTATTCCCTTCTCTTAGAATTCCTGGCTTGGCTTACTGCTGCTGCTGTGGCTTAGTTGCTTCAGCCATATCTGATTCTGCAGGACCCTATGGACTATAGCCCTCCAGACTCCTCTGTCCATAGAATTCTCCAGGCAAGAATACTAGAGTGGGTTGCCATGCCCTCCTCCAGGGTATCTTCCCAATCCACGGATTGAACCCAGGTCTCCTGCATTGCAGTCAGGTTCTTTACCACTGAGCCATCAGGGAAGCCCACTTTGGCCTACTACAATGCCTTAAATAGAGGTGATTGCATAGTTTTCTATAATGTAATATACAAAGCTAGGCTTTAGAAGCTGTTTCCTCTTTCACCAACAAATTGATCAATTTTGGCTGAACATGATCAATAATGGTTGGTTAACCATTAACAAGTGAACCTTGATAAAGTGGTCAAAATCTTGAAGTAGTGGCACAAGAACACCACTAGTGTGTAAAATAGCTATTTCTAGTAACTTGCAGCATCTTTTAAATGACATGATTTCCAGTTCAAAGGTTTATGCTTATGTCTACTTGGAGAAACTTAGTCTCAAATACAAAATTTAACTCATAGTAATACTGACAGATCTTGGAAAGAAAGGCTTGTGAGAAGAAGAGAGAATAGAAATATGAAGTGTGTGATACTTTGATCATAGAATAGGCTATACAAGCATCACATTAGAAGCTTCAGGTTTTGTTAGCTCCAGAATAGCACTGTTAAGTGTACGATAGTTTTCTTCTTCCAAAGACAAAAACCAAAGGACCCATCAGCACATGGGGACTGTTCAGTTTTAAGTAATATTTCATGCCTATCACTCAGTTTTCCCTAGGTTTTCTCTAATATTAGAAATCAAGCAGGACTGTTCAATTAGTTACTTTTTAAAGTTTATTTCTTAACTGAAGGATAATTGCTTTAAAGAATTTTGTTGTTTTCTGTCAAACTTCACAGTGAATCAGCCATAGGTATATGTATGTCCCCTCCCTCGTGACCCTCCCTCCCATCCCACACCCCTAGGTTGATACAGAGCCCATTTGAGACCCCTGAGTCATAGAGCAAATTCCCATTGCCTATCTATTTTACATATTGTAATGTAAGTTTCCATGTTACTATCTCCATACATCTCACCCTCTCCTCCCCTTTCCCCATGTCCATAAGTCTGTTCTCTATGTCTGTTTCTCCACTGCTGCCTTGCAAGTAAATTCTTTGGTACCATCTTTTTAGATTCCATATATATGTGTTAGTATATGATATTTATCTTTCTCTTTCTGACTTACTTCATGCTGTATAATAGGCTCTAGATTCATCCACCTCATTAGAACTGACTCAGATATGTTCCTTTTTATGGATGAGTAATATCCCATTGTATATATGTGCCACAACTTCTTTATCCATTCATCTGTTGATGGACATCTAGGTTGCTTCCATGTTCTAGCTATTGTAAGTAGTGCTGTAATGAACATTGGGATACATGTGTCTTTTTCCCTTTTGATTTCCTCAGGATATATGGTTAGGCATGGATTGATAGGTCATATGGTGGTTATTTTTGTATCTTCTGTCACAGGTGGAACATTAGCAGCTCCATTTCTTTACCTGGTAGCTTGCCATATAATGAGAACTAAATGCCATCTCCCTGTTTCAAAATATTCTGAAAACACAAAGAAATTAATTTTCACTTTGCAAATATTCATTCTTTACTGTATTTTACAAATCTTTTTGACCCAACTTTTTCAAAATATTATAAAAATTAGTTGTAATTCATTTCAGTTCAGTCGCTCAGTCATGTCCGTCTCTTTGTGACCCCATGAAATACAGCACGCCAGACCTCCCTATCCATCACCAACTCCCAGAGTTTAGTCAAACTCATGTCCATCGAGTCAGTGATGCCATCCAGCTATCTCATCCTCTGTCATCCCCTTCTCCTCCTGCTCCCAATCCCTCCCAGCATCAGGGTCTTTTCCAATGAGTCAACTCTTCACATCAAGTGGCCAAAGTCCTGGAGTTTCAGCTTCAGCATCAGTCCTTCCAATGAACACCCAGGACTGATTTCCTTTAGGACAGACTGGTTGGATCTCCTTGCAGTCCAAGGGACTCTCAAGAGTCTTGTCCAAGACCACAGTTCAAAAGCATCAATTTTTCAGTGCTCAGCTTTTTTCACAGTCCAACTCTCACATCCATACATGAGCACTGGAAAAACCATAGCCTCGACTAGATGGAACTAGTCGATGTTGGCAAAGTAATGTCTCTGCTTTTTGATATGCTATCTAGGTTGGTCATAACTTTCCTTCCTTACACCTGACTAAAGAACTTCTTCATTAGGGTGAACGAGGAGAGTGAAAAAGCTAGCTTAAAGCTCAACATTCAAAATACTAAGGTTATGGTGTCTAGTTCCATCACTTCATGGCAAATAGATGGGGGAAAAGTGGAAACAGATTTTATTTTCTTAAGCTCCAAAATCACTGCAGACAATGACTGCAGCCACAAAATTAAAAGATACTTTCTCCTTGGAAGAAAAGCTATGACAAACCTAGACAGCATATTAAAAAGCAGAGAATCACTTTTTTGAAAAAGATTCATAGTCAAAGCTATGGTTTTTCAGTAGTCTCATACAGACATGAGAAGTGAAATGAAAGTGAAGTGAAAGTCGCTCAGTCGTGTCCGACTCTTTGTGACCCCATGGACTATATAGTCCATGGAATTCTTCAGGCCAGAATACTAGTGTGGGTAGCTGTTCCCTTCTCCAGGGGATCTTCCCAACCCAGAGATTGAACCCAGGTCTCTGTTATTGCAGGCTGATTCTTTACCAACTGAGCTACCAGGGAAGTCCAAGAATACTGGAGTGTGTAGCCTATCCCTTCTCCAGGGATCTTCCTGACCCAGGAATCAAACTGGGTCTCCTGCATTGCAGATGGATTCTTTACCAGCTGACCTACCAGGAAGCCCACAGATGTGAGAGCTGGACCATAAAGAAGGCGGAGCAGTGAAGAGTTGATGCTTTTGAATTGTGGTGCTGGAGAAGACTCTTGAGAGTCCCTTGGACTGCAAGGAGATCAAACCAGTCAATCCTGAAAGAAATCAGTCCTGGATATTCATTGAAGGGCTGATGTTGAAGCTGAAGTTCCAATACTTTGATCACCTGATGTGAAGAGCTGACTCACTGGAAAAGATCCTGAGGCTGGGAAAGATTAAGGGCAGGAAGAGAAGAGGGTGATAGAGGGTGAGATAGGTAGATAGCATCACCAACTCAATGGACATGAGTTTGAGCAAATTCCAGGAGATAGTAAAGGACAGAGAAACCTGGCATGCTGTGGTCCGTGGGGGTCACAAAGAATTGGACACGACTTAGCAACTGAACAATGAACAGCAATGCCTGTCTAAAAGAGAGACTAGACCTTCAGTAATTTCTTAGAAACTATTAACTATTCTAAACTAAATGTCTGTGAATCCAGAATACATCATGTTTCTCATTGCTTTGATTTTAATACTGTTAAGTGGACATAATTGGGAATGTGGGAATATAATTACTCTTTGGTTCATGATTTGTCACCTCTAGATAACTGGCTTTCCTAAAGCTAAAGAATTCTGCCCAATAGTATGTCTAATCCAAATCCACCAAGCCTATTTATCCAGGGCTATTATTATCGCAATTTTTGCAATTTCTTTATAAACATAATAGCAATAGTTTTCTGATCACCAATTGCTTGATTATTCCTGTCCAGATACCATTGTATAAAGCATCTTCTCAAATTTTCCGCTGAACTTTTCCCTGTAGCACAATAACATAAAAAAAAGCTGTTCTGAAAAAATAAATAGTGTTCCATGATCAAATAAATTTGAGATATACTGCTACTACATACTTCTTTTGGAAATTTACTAGGTACACTGCCATATTATAAGCTCTGAAGGGTATTTAAATAATGAAGTCTATTTAACCTAGCCCAATCCCAAATTTTGAAAATTATTTGACAACAGAGCATTTACTAACATATCCTGGGGTGGTAGGTAGTGATAAATGAAATACACTTTAGGAGATAGTGTTACATAGCATATAAGAAATAGTTTTTAATTGTTGCAAAAAAAATAAATAATTTGCTTAGAATCAAGGCTTTCTAGTAATATCTATTTTAGTAGGTAACTTTGGTAGATATTAAGATTCAAAATGAAATGTATATTTATCCCTAATGCACAGCATATATTGCTTTTGGGGGACCAAATTCAACCTTTAAGGTGCCTCCATAGCTGGCACCATGATTGGGTCTTCTATATGCCATTTCCATTTGTCATAATATCCATGGCTTCTGAATGCTTGAATGTGTGCCAAGAGCTATATATGAGCATAAACCCATCACCTTATTTCTTTTTCTGTCCAATTCCATGGTCAGAAATAGGATGCTATTTGAACACCCTAATCTTGCAGAAACATTGCTGGCAGAAGCATGGCAGGCAGGGCGGGCATACATATACTGTAATAAGTATATAGTCCAGGAAGAGCAAATCTTCTTGATAACTGGAGTCAAAAAGAAATGAAATTATAACCAGATTCCCTTGAGTCGGGATGCAACCTCAGACCTTACATTGATCTCTACTGCTGGAAGACTGGGTGCTAAGCAGTATTAGTAAATCAGCCATTTTGTGAATAAGTCTGTTTTATTGATCCCTTGCATAACCTACATTTCTACCATCATGACCACTTTGTTTATGAGCCTTTGAACAAGGACAAGAATGTCCAGGTAAAAAGACTTCATCCTCTGGGTGATTCATCTATCTACCTGACTATTCAGAGTCTCGTCTGTCACTGCTATCTTTTGATAAACATTCCCATGGAATATAGACAGACTTCCACTCTGTGCCCATTCTGAGAGTCTCATCCACAAGTCTATTTTCAAGATTACTGTTTCATCAAATCATCAATTTCACTTTTTCCAAGTCCCTGACCCACCTGTTGCAAAGAGGCCTCCTCTTTCAGCTGGAATATCATGTAGAATATCACAGAGAACCATCTTTGAACCAGGTTCAAAAATGTTAGCTCACAGGATTTAGGGTACTTCTCATACAGAGTAGAGAAGAAAGTGACAGTGAAGCAAGAGGAAGCGTGCTGATATTAGCCACCTGCTCATGACACTTTCTAGTGCCTCCTTTAGGCCTCAGTGGAGCCTGATCAAATATGCACTACAGCCTTTTTGATGACAGGCTGCCCTTGAACGTGCTTCAGCATTTGGTGGATCAGATAACACCCAATTCATGTCAGATAGCTCAAGCTGTGTGATCATTTGGTGTCCCAAGTGCAGAGACTGAGTTTCCACCAAGATCGAGGTATAACCACAATAAGAAACACAAATATGGAACTTACTATTGACTTTATGTACAGTAAATTATTGAATCATCACAGTGACACATAAAGTAGGTTCTATCGTCCCCATTCTTCAGAGAAGAAATGTGGCACAGTTTAATTGTTGCATCTCTGGCCATACAGCTAATGAGGGAGAAATATAGGATTCAAACTCAGACAACCTAGCTCCAAGGTTGACAGTCTTAACTCTCCCCTGCATTGTGACACTTCAGTTCTAAGACGAGTGGTTTTTTGAAAGCAAATCATTTGAAGAAGGCATGACTTCACTTTAAAATCCTCAAGGTCATTCCTGTGATTGTCTTTTGAGGGCCTGCCACAGTTTCTATACAGTATTCCCTACTGCCACAATCACTTTAAGCTGGGTCATAAAGTCCAAGTGGTGTTCATTTCTAAGTATCTGAAATTCTTATGATCTTCCAAGCAGCTCCTAAAACATTTAAAATTAACTACTGAAACAAAATGATACGTATTAAACTAGCATGATTTTATAAGCTCTCATTATATATATTTTCTTTAAATTTTAATTATTTATTTTTCCTATTATTGCTTATTAACAACCAAAGACCTAAATTTCATTAACCTGCCATTTTGCCTCATGTCTCTGCCTCTGAACTGAGAATAAAATACAACAAAAATCTGTCTTTATCAAAGAGAGAGATCTTCTATCTTATCTCTTTTTTAAAAAAAGTATAGATATTGTTCTTTTTTAGTCTGCTGATAGTTGCCATATGTGTCATACAAATATAGACTCTTCTCAAACCTCTGGGCATTATATTCAAGAAGGAGACTACTAATTTTTGCACCTTAGTGTTTAAATTTTGCCTCTTTGTCCTCTCATAAGCAGGACAAAAAGGAGAGAATTTTTTAACTTATGTCATCACTTAGAGTCCTTTCCCTCAGGACCCAGAACAAACTTAATTTTTTTAATTATGAGAGCATGATCTGACCCTCCAAAATGTTTTCAAGTTCAACTTTGGGGGATTTTTTTTTATTCACAGCTTTCAGCAATTTAGTTTCAATAAGAATAATAGCATGGAAATTATACCCACAGCTATGAATTTGTTAGATTAACTCAGCAGTGCATTTTCACCATAGACTTGCCAATTAGTTTGCTCTTTGAATTCCTTCCACCACACCTACTGATGCTAAAAAACTGCCCCCACCTTCAGCCCTCCATTGGTCACTTAATCGTCCCAGCTAGTATTTCACTTTCTTGGGGATCAGATTTTGGAACAATTAATCTAATTAACTAATGACATATCGCAAGTAGTTTTGTGTGTCTTTCCACTGTATTTTGACATATTTGAAGGTGGAATTATGTCCTGTTCACCTTTGAAAGCCCCACAGTTTTATACAATGTATTAGAACATAATAGAAGTAAAATTAATGGTTATTGAATTAAATGAGACCCAGAGACAAAATCCACACATCTGTAGGTCACTTAATCAGTGATAATAGAAGTAGTGATTTCAGTTCAATGTAGGTGTCATTTGGAGGGACACCAGAATCTTCCAAATAGGCAGTTTCCTACTTGTCATATTGTCAGCCAGGTGCAAGTGGAGACACTCTGCTTTTTGGCAATTTGATTTCAAATTCCGTGAGAGAGATGTTGTGATTTTGCATCTCAGGGTTTGGGTCTATAATTGCTCTGGAGAGCAACACTTAGAGAATCTCAGAGTAAAGATAAGCATAAGACTCTCCCAGTATAGTATCTTCTAATTCCTGTTATTCTGTTCTGTGATCTCCTGTCAAACAAGGAAACAGATAAATTATTCTCATGCCTTTTTTTATATTTACTCCTCTAGTTAAGCTTATGTTAAGTCCCAGGAAGAAACTTTATTTCCTTGAGGTCACCTGTGAATTCCTTAATGTAGGCATCTACTTTATAACAGGGAATAGGTGGTAGAAGCTAGAAGGGCAGGATGGAAGTGCCAACACTAATAACCTATTCACCTCCATGGAGCATTTGCTTTAGTAAGTGGTAGAATTTGAGTCTCTAGTTCACACTGATAGAGTTATACCAATAACTCTTGGATTGAATTTTCCTCTGAGGAGGGGAAGAGTGCTATGGTATAGTGAAATACTTATGAATTCATGAGACCTAGATAGAATCAGTAGCAAATGAGTGACAGAAACATATTTGTAAGTAATTGTACCAGAACCCTATGGCAAACCTCTTTCTCAGAATGTTATAAGCCTTTCTCAGAATAAGTGCTCTGTATCCTTATTCTTATCACAGTAGATTACCATTACCATTCTGGTAATGATAAAAACACAAGTTATAAACCAATACAGTTTTATGTCCAAATGATATAGTCACATAGTCATATAATTAAATAAATCCTAATTATTTACAGAAAGCCTATTTCTATCAGATCATTTTCTTCAATGAGTATGTAGTCCCTTCTCACTTACTTTGTTTGATACAGGCTCAACTCTTTTCACTGTTTGTACAAATAAGGATATGTTAGTGGTTTGTGATAATATTGTATATCACTGTCTCCCACCTGGCACCCCATACTCCTTCTGACTGTTATTGAACCACTTTTTTCCATCATTTTTCCAAGTAATACATGCCAAAGCATGGAGCTACAGATTATTTTTCATTGTAAAACCTGTCAATTAAAAAATCAAGAGTATGAATTATCTTGAATACACCAAGGTTGAAGTGTTGGCAAATTATTGTTTTCTTTTTCATATGCTAATTTGGATATTGTACAAAACACTTCTTTCTTTGTATGTTTTGAAGTCTCATTATATATAAAGTTTGTCTTTTGGTGAAATAAAATAATTTTTCAGGCCTTGAAAAAATAAAACATTGACCTTCTGGCTAATTACATGTATATGTCAGGTCTGATATAGTAACAAAACAGGAACATAATTGAGGAAAGAAAAGTATGTTTTGCTCCTAAATTCATATGTACTGATTTTTTATAAAGTACTTTGAATGGAGATGAGGAAATAAGTAACCTCAAACAGAACTTCAGTTCAAGCTGGAAGAAGAAGAGAATAAAATTTAATGATGTAATTCATTTAATAGTTATTAACCTACATACAGATACTCGTTCAGTTGTGTCTGGCTCTTTGTGACCCCATGGACTGTAGCCTACCAGGTTCCTCCATCCATGGGATTTTCCAGGCAAGAATACTGGAGTGGGTTGCCATTTCCTTCTCCAGGAGATCTTCCCGACCTAGGGATTGAACCCAGATCTCCTGCATTGTAGGCAAATGCTTTACCATCTGAGTCACCAGGGAAGTTATTAACCTAGTTTATACTAAAAAGTGCTTTGAAGGGTACATAAAACCTTTACCATAGATTTTACCATCAGTAGTTTATGATTTAATTTAAAAATTAAAGAAAAAGAAAAGACTAGCTATATAAGACCGTATGTTCAGGGCTAATTGGCTGAGGTGGCTGGTGATGCTGGAATTTTAGAGAGAGACTACCAAGAGATAGATGGAAAAATTCCTTTTTTTTTTTTTAGGAGATTTTTACATTTTATCACATAAAGGAAGATGGCACAGAGCATTTAGATTTATCAGGAATTACATATAGAAATGGAATATTTCAGGCTTTGTGGTATAAATGAAATAATCACTTCACTAAAAATTTTCAATCAATATCCATGAAAAAATGGTGAGTTCCTTGGCACTGTTAATTTCAGTTGCATGTCTATAAAACTGACCACACAGGGAATATAATCATTCAATAGGATGGCTAGTGGGTTTATTGCATTTTAAATCTACTTATGCCTCCTTCAAGTAATATGCATTCTAAAGAACATTTCATAGACCCTATTGAATTACAGGCACAACATGAATTTCTTTAGGGAGGAGATTTAAATAAAAAGAAAAATAAGGTAAAAGTAGAAATCTGGGCTAGTGACACTAGAATTCTTCACACCAGACTATTGCAAGCCTTTTTTTTTTTTTTTTTTTTTTTTTTGAGACAGAAAGCAAGGGATTGAAGGTAAAGGACTTCCAGAATCTAAGAAAGGACTGGAATCAGTTCCAGAAATCCAGCTCTATGCAACTGACCTTTTACCAATAAATGCTCTTGACTTTAATATTTTTCCTCTGAAATATGAAGTTGGTTTCCTTCTTCTACTCTGTTCATCAACCAACTGCTGGAACCACATTGCTCCACAGATGTTTTCGGTGTGTTTGAGGCTGAGTGATGGATACTTGGAAAAACCACATTGTTCATGCTCTCACAGGATCTCTCTTAAGGCAGGTAGCACTCTTCATTTCATTTGGACAGCTAAACTGAAGGTGAAAAATGCTAGCTTTAGCTGGATTCTCTCAAGTATTATCTCTGAAAGTGAGCTACTTTCTGAATAATAGACTTACAAAGTAGAAAGTCAGCATTGTGCTTTTCTTAAAAAAAAAATGTAAAGTAATATGCATTTAATTAGTTATTTAGTTATTTGGCTGTATTGGGTCTTGGTTGCTGCATGTGAGGCCTTTTAGTTGAGGAATGTGGGATCTAATTCCCTGGCCAGGGATGAACCCCACCCCCCTGCACTGGGCAGACAGAGTCTCATCTATTGGACCACCAGGGAAACCCCTCAGCACTGTGTGCTATATGCATCTTTTCCTGCCTTATCCCACGAAGAGTATAGATAGTTATTCTCAATCTGTTATGCAATCTTCATTATTTTCATGGGGAGCAGGTAGGAAAGGACATAAGTTTAAGGTACAAAAATCTAGTCCAGCCTTCTTATGAGAGCATTACAGCCAAATGTTCATCTCAGGCTAATGTGTTATACTACAGTGGAAAGATGAATCAGAATAGAATATCTTGTGAATAATTGGAAGTGCCAGTCAGAGTGTAACTCTTACTATAAAGGGAAGGACTGGATCCTAGTTCTTAGTCAGACAGATTCAGAATGGCCTTGAAGGAGAGCATTTCAGGGCTCCCTCCACAACCTAAAAGTAATGCTAAGTAATGAAGCTATCACAGATGAATATCTTAATCCACTATATCTATACTTGGGTAACAGTAAGAAACCAGTTCAGTTCAGTCACTCAATTGTGTCTGGCTCTTTGTGACCCATAGTCTGCAGCACGCCATGCTTCCCAGTCCATCACCAACTCCTGGAGCTTGCTTAAACTCATGTCCATTGAGTCAGTGATGCTGCCCAACCATCTCATCCTCTGTTGTCCCCTTCTCCTCCTGCCCTCAATCTTTCCCAGCATCTTTTCCAAGGAGTCAGTTCTTCACATCAGGTGGTCAAAATATTAGAATTTCAGATCCAGCATCAGTTCTTCCAATGAATATTCAGGACTGATTTCCTTTAGGATGGACTGGTTGGATCTCCTTGCAGTCCAAGGGACTCTCAAGAGTCTTCTCCAACATCACAGTTAAAAGCGTCAGTTTTTCAGTACTCACCTTTTTTTATGGCTCAACTCTCACATCCATACATGAATACTAGAAAAATCATTGCTTTGACTAGACAGACCTTTGTTGCCAAAGTAATATCTCTGCTTTTTAACATGCTATCTAGGTTGGTCATAACTTTCCTTCCAAGGAGCAAGCGTCTTTTAATTTCATGGCTGCAGTCACCATCTGCAGTGATTTTGGAGCCAACAAAAGATAAAGTCTGACACTGTTTCCACTGTTTCCTCGTCTAGTTGCCATGAAGTGATGGGACTGTATGCCATTATCTTTGTTTTTTGAATGTTGAGTTTTAAGCCAGCTTTTTCACTCTCCTATTTCACTTTCATCAAGAGGCTCTTTAGTTCTGCTTCCTTTTCTGCCATAAGGGTGGTATCGTTTGCAAATCTGAGGTTACTGATATTTCTCCTGGCAGTCTTTATTCTAGCTTGTACATCATCTAGCCCAGCATTCTGCATGATATATTCTGCATATAAGTTAAATAAGCAGGGTAACAATATACAGCCTTTAACTACTCCTTTCCCAATCTGGAACCAGTCTGTTGTTCCATGTCTGGTTCTAACTGTTGCTTCTTGACCTGCATACAGATTTCTCAGGAGGCATGTAAAGTGGTCTGGTGTTCCCATCTCTTTAAGAATTTCCCACATTTTTTGTGATCCACACAAAGGCTTTGGTATAGTCAATAAAGCAGATGTAGATGTTTTTTAGGGAACTCTTTTCCTTTTTTGATGATCCAACAGATGCTGCAATTTGATCTCTGGTTCCTCTACCTTTTCTAAATCCAGTTTGAACATCTGGAAGTTCTCGGAGAATTTTGAGCATTACTTGGCTAGCTTGTGAGATGCGTGCAATTCTGTGGTAGTTTGAACATTCTTTGGCATTGCCTTTCTTTGGGTTTGGAATGAAAACTGACCTTGACTAGTCCTGTAGCCACTGCTGTGTTTTCCAAATTTGTTGGCATATTGAGTGCAGCACTTTAATAACATCATCTTTTAGGATTCGAAAAAGTTAAGCTGGAATTCTATCACCTACACTAACTTTGTTCGTAGTGATGCTTCCTAAGACCTACTTGACTTCACACTCCAGGATGTCTGCTCTAGGTAAGTGATCACACTATTGTGGTTATCCGGGTCATTACGGTTGTTTTGTATAGTTCTTCTGTGCTTTCTTGCCACCTCTTCTTAACATTTTCTATTTCTGTTAGGTTCATACTGTTTCTGTCCTTTTTGTGCCCATTTTTGCATGAAATGTTCCCTTGATAGCTCTAATTTTCTTGAAGAGATCTCTAGCCTTTCCCATTCTATTGTTTTCCTCTATTTCTTTGCACTGATTGTTGAAGAAGGTTTTCTTATCTCTTCTGGCTATTCTTTGGAACTCTGTATTCAGTTGGGTATATCTTTCCTTTTCTCCTTTGCCTTTAGCTTCTCTTCTTTTCTCAGCTTTTTGTAAGGGCTCCTCAGACAACCATTTTGCCTTTTTGCATTTCTTTTCCATGGGGATGGTCTTAATCACTGCTTCCTGTACACTGTCACAAACTTGTGTCCATAGTTCTTCAGGCACTCTATCAAATCTAATCCCTTGAACCTATTTGTTTTAACTTTTTTGGAGCTTTGTTTGAGTATTCTGAGTGATCTCAGTGATAAAAGTCTTTTATAACTTGAATTTCCTAAGATTCTAAAAAACAGTGTGTAAGACATGGATGATTCATTTATATTTCTCACACTTTGTGTCTGTCTTTAATGTTGTAAAATGGTCCATAAGTTTAAAAAAAAGCAATTAAAAGTGAAATTACATGTCACTTTGTGCAGTTATTATACCATATATATAGAAAAGACTATCAACTGATTCTTTTGTGGCATTGGCTAACTGAAACTCTTAATTCATCACTCCTCACAAAAGCCCTGCTATGTAAGACAGTCACTGAGACTGTTATTTATGTAGAGACAGTCACTGAGCATAGTTATTTATGTAGAGACAGTTTTATAGAATATGAAACAGTGGGCTAGAATATCACCTGTTGGTTGGCAGCGAGTGCATAGAACTCATTAGTACTTTATTTGCTTTTTCTGCTTCGTTTAATTAATTTATCACTTTACTGTATGAATTTTATCCCTCTTTCACAAGTTATTTTAGCAGTTTTATTTCTCAAATGTGATGTAATTCCATCCCTATTTTTTAAGTCTTAGATCTCTACATATCTCTGTTCTCAAGTTTGATTTGATATCAGTAATTGGAAGTTTCTAAACATAATCAGCAAGCAAAACAGTCATGATCTCAATGAGATGGTCTATAGTTACATATTAGAAGCTTTAATATTCTAAAGCATAGCTGGATAAGGTAGTAAAGTTCTTTTCCCCTGTTTTCTCTCCAAGATTCCAAAGATATTTATAGAACTTTTACATGGACATTGTATTTTTCAAAATTCTATCTAGAGGCCAAAAGGTGACTTAGTTGACCTCTAGAAAACTCATTCTGCTGAAACAATAAGGTTATAAAGAGAAACTTAATGGTATTCTAACAGTTTTAAATATACCAGTGTTTTCTCATGAATTATTTTAATATACACAAATTTGATATCATTTTGTGATTTATGCTTGTCTTTTATAATGCAGCTGATGTGGCATTAGTGGAATTTCATTATGCAGTGAATAGTTATTTTGATGAAGAAAGTGATTAAATTTAATTTCAACCAAATATTAGATTGTATAATAGTAGTTTCTCTGTTGAATGTTAATATAAACAAAATCTCTCTTAGTGTTGTGAGCTGAAAAATGTATTTTGAAAGCATAATAAGTACTAAAAAGAAAAATTCTAAAAACAAAGAGTGAGAGGAGATTGCAAATTATAAGCTTATATGACTTCAGTGTATTGCTGATCCAGGAATGTTCATGTGGTTTGGTTGTGTTCTGTGCCGTCTATTACTTTGACTATATTCTTCATTAATGTGCAGTTAAATACATGTAGGTAGCATACGACACCTCCATTCATTCTTCCTGTTTTCAGATCTGTCCCAGCAAAATGCTCAGCACCACTAAGTATTAGATAAATGAAAATCAAAACAGTAGTGAAGTGTCACCTTACACCAGTCAGCATGGCCATCATCTAAAAGTCTACAAATAATAAATGCTCTAGAGGGTGTGGAGAAAAAAGGACTCCCCTACACTGTTGATTAGAAGGGAAATTAATACAGCTTTTATGGAGAACAGTATTAGAAGTCCCTTAAAAAACTGGAAATAGAGCTACCGTATGATCCAACAATCTGAAACCATAATTTGAGAAGACATATGCACCCCAGTGTTCACTATAGCACTATATACAATAGCCATGACATGGAAGCAACCTAAACATCCATCCACAAAGAAATGGATGAAGAAGATATGGTATGTATATTCAATGGAATATTACTCAGCTATAAAAAAGGCATGAAATAATGTCATTTGTAGCAGCATAGAAGAACCTAGAGAGTCTCATACTAAGTAAAGTAAACCAGATAAAGACAAATATGATATCACTTATATGTGGAATCTAAAAACAAAGTGATACAAATGAACTTACATACAAACTAGAAATAGACCCACAGACATAGAAAATAAATTTACAGCTGCTGCTAGGTCACTTCAGTTGTGTCCGACTGTGTGCGACCCCATAGACACCAGCCCACCAGGCTCCCATCCCTTGGATTCTCCAGGCAAGAATGCTGGAGTGGGTTGCCATTTCCTTCTCCAGTGCACGAAAGTGAAAAGTAAAATTGAAGTTGCTCAGTCGTGTTCAACTCTTAGCGACCCCAAAGACTGTAGCCTACCAGGTCCTCCGTCCATGGGATTTCCCAGGCAAGAGTACTGCAGTGGTGTGCCAGTGCCTTCTCTGAAACTTACAGCTACCAAAGGGGAAAGGGTGTAGGGAAGGGATAAATTAGGATTTGGGGGTTAACATATATACACTACTGTAAATAGAATAGATAGCCAACAAGAACCTACTGTATATCTCTCAGTTGTGTCCTACTCTTTGTGACCCCATGGTATAGTCCATGGAATTCTCTAGGCCAGAACACTGGAGTGGGTAGCCTTTCCCTTCTCCAGGGGACCTTCCCAACCTAGGGATCGAACCCAGGTCTCCCGCATTGCAGGCGGATCCTTTGCCAGCTGAGCCACAAGGGAAGCCCAAGAACACTGGAGTGGGTAGCCTATCCCTTCTCCAGCAGATCTTCCCGACCCAGGAATCGAACAGGGGTCTCCTGCATTGCAGGTGGATTCTTTACCAGCTGAGCTATCAGGGAAGCCCTATATCACAGGGAACAATACTCAGTATTTTATAATAACCTATAAGGGAAATATATTTGTATGTATAACTGAAACATTTTGCTGTATACCTGAACCTAACACAGCATACTGAATCGAGTATAACTTCAATTTAGAAAAGAGAAAGATAAATATGATAAGGATAAAAAAGGATTCCTAAGAAAAAAGAGGCATTTAACTGAGTTCTAATCTTAGGTCCTCAGAAAGTAAATATGGCCAGCTTTGAGTGTTTATGGCAACTGTAATTAAATCTGGGTGTTAATAACTTCATCCTCTATCCCTTCACAAATTACAGCTTTTTACACACACAACCTATACTCCCTGTTCTACACAAGAAACATAGAGACATTTATAGAAGACTGTGGAAACCTACACCTTATTCAAAAAGCTAGTTGTTTTGATGTTTTAGAGTTGCTGTGGTGATCTGTGGTTGTTTCTTGAACAATTTTTCTAAGAATCAGAAGAAAAGATGTGTGATGTCTTTAATTGTTGATACCAGTTGGGAACATTCTTCTGTTTCTGGGAAGCACATAGGCTCAAGGCTAATTTTCCATCCAGGTATAAATGTGGCTAAAATGCTTAACCTTCATACATACCTAGTATTAAGCCACCAAAACATACATACTGATCAGATTGATTTATGCCTATCAGTAGAGTTCTATGGGTGTTATAACCAAATAATCCAGGAAACAAACTCACCCTGCAGTTTATTACACTGGTGGGTCTGAGATAGAGTTTCCTCTTTAGCCAGGGACCCCGACCGACTTTTGTGAAAACGTTATATACCTTATGTGCACTGCTCAAAGCCCACATCCTCAAATTCCTTAAACCTAACCTGGAAAGTGTTAAAGGGAGATACAGTCAGGTTACAGCCATGATTCATAATCAGAAGGGTCAGCTGGTTATATATTGTAGCCTCCACCAATGGATGCCATAAAGATTACAAAGGTGATTGACTACATAGGGGACTGTTACATTCTTTTTGGTGACGGGAAATCTTGTTATGGAATCTGGTGTTTATCAGTCCAGGAGGCCAGTTCGGCCATAGGTGTGTTTTCTCCATGGCTACCAGGTGCATAGTCCAAAGCTCACTGAAAGTGCAAAACAGAGTTTCCTTCTTTTTCAAGATGGAGTCAGCTCAGCCTGTTCCTTTCCTCCCTCACTCCCCCTCTTGATGTTCTCAACTTCCAGTATGAGCATCACTCATTGGGATGTACTGCATTTTGGGTTTCCTTGTATGTATTTGGGTAAATGAAGTCAGCTTCTGTGACACAAAGTTAACAACACATTGGAGAATACAAAGTCCACATAACAGAATCAACAGAACAACTATAACAATGGTTAATATAACAGAGTTTTCCACCAATCACCCTTTACCCATGATAGAATAGAAATCCAAAAAGGAAGATTATCATCAGACATAGCTTTTATCTGACCTTTCATGTCATCTAGGGCAGCTGATATATTGCCAGATAAATCAGCAATATATAGACTATATTCAACTTTAATTATAGCACAGGTCCCACCTTGTGCTGAAACTCTGGTTAGTCTCAAGATGATACCAGCAAGTCCTTGTTGCAGCTGCTGATTGTAGAGCTTCATCTCTTCTTCTTCTTTGAGATGATCTTGGGTTCATGGGGATCAGTGGAGTCCTTTGGTGTCGTCCACTCGGCGTCCTCCAGGTCTGCATGGTATGTTCTCTTCACCCTCGTGTGGTGGATCCAGGGAGTGACACCTGCAACCTTAACTGCCGTAAGGATGGTTAGAACAACAGTATACGGACCCTTCCAACGTGGAGCCAAGGAGTCGTGTTTCCAGTCCTTGACCCACACCTGATCACCGGGCACAAATTCATGACTCTGTTCCCCAAGGGGGAACAGCATCCTTTTTTGTACAGACTTAGTTACCTGATTTATTACCTTACCCAGTTGTTCCATCTGCTGTGAAATCTCATCCCCCCCTTACCTGAGACAAATTTGTTGACACCTGTTTTATTATGGGAGGGGGCCTCCCAAACACTATTTTGTACGGAGAATGGCCATGGGACCGTGGGGTCATCCTAGTCTGAGCAGAGCCGTCGGAAGCAAGTCCCCCCAGGAGCAGTCAGTCTCTATGATTCCACTTGGAGAGTGTCTCTTTAAGCGTCCAGTTGGTTCGTTTCACCATCCCAGAACTCTGGGGCCTATATGCCATATGTAATTTCCACTTGATGTTTAGAGCTTTACATATCTGTTGAATTAAGTCGGCTACAAAGGCAGGGCCATTGTCTGAACCTATACTAGTTGGGAGCCCGAATCTGAGAATTACTTCTCGAAGAAAACAGTGAGCCACTTCATTTGCTTTTTCAGTTGGGTGGGAAAGGCCTCCACCCATCCTGAGAAGGTACATACCATGACCAGTAAATAATGATAGTGTCGGCAGGGTTTTATCTCAGTAATGTCCACTTCTAAATGTTTAAAGGGTAGAGTGCCTTTTAACTCTATTCCTGGAGGTTTTTGTTTATGTCCAGGGGCAGCATTGACCTGTGAGCAAGCAGAACAGTTCCAGGATTCCATTCTACATAAGGAGGAAAGTCATGGAATTAAGAAATATTCTCGAATTAATTCTTGCATTAATTGCCTGGTGCCTGGTGTTGCCTGGTGAACCCTGAGGTACCAGTATGGGAGCTAATGCCTCGGGTACAAGTAACCTGCCATCTGGCTGTTCCCACCAACCTTTTTCATTTTTGGTGGCCCTTTTTGATTCAGCCAGCTGGTCTTGGGCCAGGGTATACTGTGGGAGAGTCAAAGTTAACTCAGGCATTTTTGAGACTACAGAGGCTCTGATAGATCCCCCACCAGCAGCCCCAAATTTCTCAGTCGCATGCTTTGCAGCTTTATCTGCTAATCGGTTTCCCCGTGCTTGTGGGGTGTCTTCCTTTTGGTGACCCTGACAATGCATCACTGCTACCTTTTCGGGTTCCCATACAGCATCTAATAGAGTCAAGATTTCTTCTTTGTTTTTAATGTTCTTTCTGTTGGCTGTCAGAAGACCTGTCTCTTTATCTAAAGTCCCATGTACATGTAAAGTAGCAAAAGCATACCTGGAGTCTATGTAAATGTTTGTCTTCTTACATTTTGACAGCTGGAGAGCCTGGATTAGAGCATATAGTTTGGCCCGTTGAGCAGGCCAGTGTGATGGCAGAGAGCTAGCTCCAATGATGGTTTTTTCTGTGACTACTACATATCCCAACAGTGATTGTCCTTGTCTCACTAGGCTGGTGCCATTGGTGTACAGGACCCAATCTGGGTCCAGGATTGGCTAGTCTCTCAAGTCAGGTCTGCTGGCATAAACTTCTTCTAGGATTTCCTTGTAATCATGTGAAGACCCACCTTCTCCCACAGGAAGGAGTGTGGCCGGATTGAGGGTCTGACAAGGCTCAATAGTAACATGGGGATTCTCACATAACAGTGCCTGGTATTCAGTAATCCGGGATGTCAACAGCCATTTATGGGGGTCCTCTCGCAGGAAAGTGTTGAGCTCATGCGGGACTTTTATGATCAAATCTTGTCCCAAAGTCAGCTTGGTTGCCTCCTGAACCAGTAAGGTAACTGCCCATAAGCATCACAGCCACGCAGTGGCAACATTGTCCAGCCGTTTTGAGAGATAAGCCATGGGTCTGTCCCATGTCCCCATAGCCTGGGGCAACACTCCAATAGCCATCTTGTCATTTTCAGTCATGTAAAGAGAAAATGGCTAAGCAAGGTCTGGCAGGCCCAAGGTGAGCACTGATGTAATTGTACCGGGTTTGAGTTCTATTACCACTAGGACTTGTTGCTTTGCAAGCTCCCCCCCACCCCCCTGGGGTGGAGGGGTTGTGTTCTGCCCAGATCTCAGGGAACTGTTGAATTAACTCTCTCGACTTTTAACCTGTCTGGTTTCCTTCTGGGAGATTGTGCAACCTCCATTCATCTTGAGGGTTTATCAAAAGGGAGAGTAAATAGGTAGCTGAGCTCACTCAAAGAGTGGGTCTTTTGTGGGGGGAGAAAGGTCACTTGTGGCCCCAGTTTAGACAGCAAGTCTCTTCCCAACAAAGGTACTGGGCATTCAGGGGTGTATAAAAATTCATGAGTCATCTGGTGTCCCCCCATCTGACATTTTCGGGGTAGGCTTGAGACACACAGGCTGCATTTATCACCATCTGAGATCCAATGGCCTCTGGATCTATTGGCATATGAAGCCTATAGGACTTGCACAGTCTTTCATAGAACTCAGAGGGTGATTTGGTTTCTCTTTGAATCACTTCAGAGGGTTTTGCCATATTCACAGCTTTTCAGGCCCCCTCTTGAGACCTTGTAAAATAGCCACTGGGTATCTCTCCAGGTGGCCTCTCCCTTCCTCTGTGTTATAGTCCAAATTGAGCCTCTCATCGGGGGCGGCTGGTTCTGCCCCCCACTGCGGGTTTGCAGTACCCCCAGGAGCCATTTCTCTTCACCATTTTCTGACCTCAGTTAGGATCCTGTGTCTTCCCTCAGTGCTGAAAAGGGAGACTAGTAGTTGGATTATGTCATCCCATGTAGGACGGTGGGTTCGAAAAATAGTCTCCATTAGCCTAATCATGGATTGTGGCCTCCCCAGAGTATGGTGGGGTGTGTCTCTGCCAGTATAATATATCCGTGGAGGAAAATGGCTGGTAATAATAGGCTTCAGGGGGCTGATGGTAGTGCCCACATGTGTCCTGAACCGGAGGCTGTAGTAGCTCTCTGAGGGGCACCTATAGTGCAGTTCTTTCCCCCTGTTCCTTGGCGGAGCACAGCCTCTGTCCAATTCCTGTGCTTTCTTCCCCCTTCCCATCAGTACTCACCGGGAGCGGTGGATACACTCTAGGAGGTCCAGCTGAGGTGGAATCCTGGTGGCATTGACCAAAGGCCTCCGTCGCTGGGATCTGAGCCTGCCAAAATGGCGGCTCTACGATCTCCAGGAGAGCTGGCAGAGGAGCAGCGGCTGCCGCAGGAACTCCACCTGGCCCTGGATAGGGCATTGACGTGGCTCCAGTGGAGCATGGGTGGCGGGTGCATCATCATACAGTATGGGGGAGGGGGCAGGTCACCCCCGTCTGAATCCTGTAGAATTTCTTTTTTATCATCAGTCAATTTTTGTGCCATTAGTATTTTTCTTTTTCCCTTCTGGATACAGAACCTCATCCAAGGAGGAGGGTCTTAAGCTAACCCTAGCCATGAGTCAATATATGGATATTGACCCGGGTGTCCTGGCTCTCCTGTGGTTACTGCATGGACTGTTTCCACTCTTTTTAAGTTCGCGGTGTCCTCTGGTGGCTATCCTACTCCCATAGGGGGCCATTCGACCTCACAGGGTATGTGGAAGTGGTTAGGCGTCATCTTCACCCCATATTCTCCTCCAAATCCCTTCTTAAAATTTTTCATCATGCGCTCCAATAGTGTTGCCTTAGGTTCATTTCCTCTCATCTTGCAAACCTTCTCAGACCTTCTTCTACTCTTTGTTCTGTCTATGAAGTTCTTGGTACCTTACGTACTTCTGATATTTCCACTCAATGAAACACTTAAATTGTCATTCTGCCTCCTTCCCAATTGGGGTGAGAAGAACCTTACCTGACAGATCCCAGAAGGAGAAGGGGGATCGGCATGTCTTCACCTACTGGTCAGCATGGCCAAACTAGAACACCACCTGGTCCACGATTGTTGCTTCCTTAATTTTTAAAGTCCATTCAGCCTTGGTGGGCTTGATAGGGTGCGAATGAAAACACAGATTGTTTAAATATCCCACATCCCAGGCTATCTCTGGAAAAACCAGTTTGTGCTTACATATGTATCCCCCTCCTTCTAGCCTGACAGTTCGGAGAGGGTCAAGAATTTCACAGCAAATGGGATACCTCCTCAGGGAGGGCAGAATATAAGCACACAAAGACCAAGTTTCTTCCCCCCAAATCCGTCTCACAATCGCCTCTCACAGTTTACCTCAAGAGGACGCAGATATCACCTCCTTTGTAACATTCATGGTCAGTGTGTTCCCCATTCCCTCCCAGGGGGTTGACCAGACCTCCTCTTCCACCCTGCTGGGTGGAAACCTCCTTACCTGAGTGCTCAACTCCCCTGCTGCCATCCACTACTCACTAACATGAAAGATCTGGGCATCAAGGAACGGAATCTTTCCAGAAGGGCGAGGCGCCTTCTCCCATCTAAAAGATCCAAGCTGTGAGGCCTCAGAGTAGCCCCAAGTGGGACTTGTCTCCGCAAAGTGAGGAGTTTCCTGGCCAATGCACCAAATGTGATAGCCAAAGGCTCCAGGAAACAAACTCGCTCAGAAGGACAGTGTGGATAGTGAAGTGCAGTTTATTACACCAGTGGGTCCGAGACAGAGTTTCCTCTTTAGCCGGGGACCTCGACCAACTTTTTTGAAAACCTCATATACTTTAAATGCACTTCTCAAGCCCACATCCCCAAATTCTTTAAACCTAACCTGGAAAGTGTTAAAGGAAGATACAATCAGGTTACAGCCATGATTCATAATCAGAAGGGTCAGCTGGTTCTGCATTGTAGCCTCCACCAGTGGGTGCCATAAAGATTACAAAAGTGACTGACTACATCGAGGATGATTACATTCTTTTTGGCGACAGGAAATCTTGTTATGGAATCTGCTGTTTATCAGTCTGGGAGGCCAATTTGACCTCAGGTATGTTATCCCCACGGCTACCAGGCATGTAGTCCAAAGCTCACTGAAAATGCAAGATGGAGTTTCCTTCTTTTTCAAGATGGAGTCAGCTCAGCCTGTTCCTTTTCTCCCTCCTGGGGACTTATTTTCTTCTGTAATATGGTTGTAGTAGGACTACAGCCCTGGGGTAACTATGTAACTCTTAGGTAGGCAACTCTAGTCAAAACTTTTGTCCATGGGAAATCTCATTTCATCTCTATAAAATAAGAAAGGGCAGCTAGTTCTCAAATGTTTTCTATCTCTAATATTCTGTAATATGTAATATGCATGGCTGTCTAGCTGAATTGATCTCAGTACTAAAAACATTGCAGAGTTTAGGGCGACTGCCTTCACCTAACAAACTGAGTCTGTACTGTGTCTAAAACTTTGTTCTAGGCATTGCAGATATAGTGGTACATAAAAGGATGAGATTGCTGATCTCACAGACGTGACATTATGGTGGGGGTTGTGAGGGGGACAGATAAGGACAAGCTTATGAATACATATTATATAAGTTAGTTATTGACTGTAAAAGCTAACAGAGCAGCAAGCAGAGCAGAAAACTTTAGTTAAGGTCAGTGAAAAGGCCTGGCAGAGGAAGAGCCATTTAACATGAGATCAGAAGGATAAGAATTAGCTAAAGGAAGTGGTTTTCAAGCAGAAGCAGTTAAGTGCAGAGTCTTAAAGATTTAAAGGTGCCTGGCGTGTCTGGGAAACAGAAGGAATCCGTGCCCTCAGGTGCAGTGATCCAGGGAGGTGGGGTACGAAAAGTAAATGAGGAGGCAGGCAGAAAATGCGCTACATGCAAGGAGGCACATCTGGGCTGCAGTAAGGACTTAGGCTGTTATTCTAAGAGCAGTGGGAGGCAATAGTCTGGAGATTTTCAGCATGGCAAGAATGTGCTTAGGTTTAGCTTTTGTAAAGATCATGCTGGCTTTTCTGTAGAGAATGCCTTCCTTGCGTTTTTATGTTAAACAACTTTGGGCCCAATCACCTACAGAGGTTTTAGTAAAATACCTCTTATAGTTATCGCTTCAAACCTTGACTTTACACGGAATGAGGGGAATGAGTAAACTCTGCAAAAACCTAACATAGGAAGAAGAGTCAGTAAAACCAATTGTATGGTATTTTGTGTTTGTGTCTGTGTTCAAGTGATTTTCTCTGTCAGAATATCTCTTCTTTTTCCCTAAAGAGAGGGAAGAGAGGGACTCAATAATTTTAGCAAAATCAAGGAGTATCTTCAGCTCAGTTTTGGTTTCTGAAATGGGTTGAGAAATACCGAACTCTCAGTGTCTTTCAGTGCAATAGGTCAGCATGAGACTTCCTGCAATTTAGAAGCACTCTGGGTCCCAAACCCTGAGCTTCAGTTTTATAACTGAAGCTTCCCCAGGGCCTAAATTGTTAAGGGACTCCTTCACCTGACTGTGATAGTGGCCCCAGTGCAATTAGGGTCACTCAGCAGAAGAGAATGCACACACACATACACATATACAGACACACACACATGCATGCATACACAGCTAGTTATTTTTCATCTACCAGATTTTACATATCCAGCCAAATTTTTACTCAGCCCTACTAGCCCACCACTTCCACTTTCCTGGATTCTACTAATTCCCACTACAATTGCTTCTAGGCACCCTACAGAGACGGAGTTTTATTCCCTTATCTAGCCTGAAGATAGGTCATTTCTGCTATATTTTAGATATATTCAGATCCCTTTTACTTCTAAGTGTTACACAAATATTAAAAGTGTCTAGAAACAGCTGTTCATTGGATGCTTCTAAACTTATGAATCAGTAGACATGACATCTGATCAGCAAAATTTCTCCTCACAATTTCATTGAATCTGGCAATTGATAATCACTACTATTTTAACATTATTTGATCTCAAGCTTACAACATTTTATCACAGGTGAATTGGTAAGGTTTCAAATCTTCACATTTCACAGATTTTAGAACTTGGAGATTTAAATGAATTTCCAAGGCCACAGATGACTATTTTAGAGAGCCCAGGCCCCCTGTTGTTAGAACTGGGCTCTTGTGACTACATTCCACAAAAATAAACCTGCTTCTAAATTGGTTTTTATTCTCATCTAGAGGTTGAAAGTGCCTGGGACTTAGGAAAATGATTATTTATCTTATATTCTGACAGCATGTTGCTGCCATTCTTGTGATTTACTATGGAATGGAGAAAACATTGCCAACCAAGCATGTCAAAACCATATCTCATTATACATTCCATTTGCTCTTCAGAGTATGGCTCTTAGTGTATATGTACATATGCAGTTTCTATTGTAGCAATAAAATAAAATAAGCCAACTTGGCTCTTTTACCTAGTGAAGGCCTTTAAATGTATGCAGCCTCTGGGATAAATCAAACACTTCCCTGGATATTTGGATTACAGACATTGTTTGGATGGCAGGATCCTCAGACTTCTACAAGAATATAAACAAAATAAGGAATGGTTTCTTACTGATGCTTTATTCTCACTGTCTCTCTAGAGCCCCAGATTCATCTGATGTCTGTCTTCACAACTGGATTATATCTCGATTTCTAGAGAGGCTTTCTCCGTTCAGATGCCAAAAAGAATACCACTAGCAGTATTTTGTCCAACCTGTGTGTTTTTGCAAGTGCAATGAGAGGGTGAGTTTTCTCTTTATCTTTTTAAATTTTACTTCATCAATCATTCTTATTTGGCAAAGCAATCTCCTCTTAATACAGGAGTCTTCTTGAGATCAATATTCCAGATTAGAAAATGACAGAAATTAAGATGGTTGAGTCAAAAATAATCTGTTCTGGAATCAGATGTCAGCTACTGATTATGAAGATAAAAGCATATTGGATCTATTTATGGGCAGTTCTTCTGGATATTTGTTGTGTTCAGAGGTAAAGGGATGGAGAGCAAAATTTGCCATCACTGTGGCTTCACTTTATGCTCAGTACCTGCTACAATTGCTTCTAGGCACCCTGCAGAGATGGAGTTTTATTTCCTTACCTAGCCTGGAGACAGATCATTTCTATTATATTTTAGACATATTCAGATCCCTTTTACTTCTAAGTGTTTCACAAATATTAAAAATGTTAAAAACAGTTGTTCATTGGTTGCTTCTAAACTTACGAAATGAATCAGCAGACATGACATCTGATCAGCAAAATTTCTACTCAAAATTTATTGTATCTGGCAATTGATAATTACTACTATTTTAATATTATTTGATAAATATTAAATATTTAATATATTACTACTATTTAATATTACTTAATATTAAATACTATTTAATACTATTTTGATATTATAAACAAACAATTCAGCATACAATGTTGCTTTGCCTTTCACTGTTTTATTGCTTTGCTATTTGAGCATATTATGCATTAGCTCTTCATCAGGGAAATTTAAAGAGTGTTATTCTATTTATTTGAAGAGTCATATAATTATGAATTGATTTACTAGCCATTGTAATGCTACAAATGATAATTAATTTATTTGCATAATATGTAGTTCCATAGAAGTTCAATTATAATAAAGCATTTGCTAAATGTACCATGACAATAGTGTTTCCAGAGAGAGTGAGAGTCTGAGGCTGAAATCTCTTTAGTCTGTCAGTATGTGGTCGTCATCATGGGCAATCCCTTCATTTCAAGATGGAAGGGAGGTTTCATTAGTCCATGGTTTACTCATCTACATTTTTTTTAAATTTTAAAATGTGATAATCAGTATTTTTCAAATATGCTAAAAAAGCATATGAAATTGAGAATATTGACTCAGTTAATAGTCAAAATCCTTTGAGCCAAGTCTGGGATAGAGATACAAAATTACTTTCAATTTTGCCTGAACAATAAGCTAGCAGGGTCCAGGTCTGGACCTTGTACCCATGTCAGCTTCCATAGTTTTATGGGCTCCTTCCCTCAGTTAGTATATGGAGGAATGGAAAATGGAAGACTATAAGTCCTTATTGTTTGAAAATACAGATTAGCACTGGGAGAAGGTTCCAGGTGCCAGTTGCAGCTTCCCAGACAGTAGCTCTAAGCAGGTGACATAAAAAGCCAGACTGTCTTGGACCAAGGTGTTCTGAGTATTCCTCCTCTAAAAATAATGCTTTTTCACACTTGCCTATGAAAAAGGAAGAATCCCTCTTCTGGTTTATAGGTGCATCTAGCATATCCAGCTAGATGGAGTACCTTGGCCCCAGTTTGCCTCTCTGGGAAGGAGGAAAGATGCAGAACCAGTGTGCTTTTGTTTTACTAACAGAATCTTGTTAGTTTTTCCTTTCCAAAAAAATTCTATTCCTCCAAACATGCCATGTAACAGAATGGACTGTGTGCTGAGCTGTGATGAGAAACAGACTGTGACACAGATCGGAATTATTTTACACAATAGTTGTCAACACTACTTATAGGAAAATTTATTGTATCTATTGTTTGTCTCTACCGAAAAGCTCCATGTGGGCAGGAATCATTTCACTGTGCTTCATAAGTATGGTAAGTTGTCTATTTTCATTCATCTCAAAATATCTTCTAATTTTCCTAGTGATTTTCTCTTTGATCCACTAGTTATTTAGGAGTGTAATGTTTAATTTTCATGTATGTGTAACCTGTCCACATTTCCCTTTGTTATAGATTTCTAATTTTTTTTTACATTTTGATCAGAGAGCATACTTTGTACATCAGTCCTTTTAAATATATTCACACTTCTTTCATGAGATTGTATAAGATCTTCTTTGAAAATGTTTCATGTGCATTTGAGAATATATGTTTTGCTACTGTATGGAGTGTTGTATAGATGTCTATTGAATCTAGTCAGCTTATAGTGTTGTTCAAGTTGTTGATCCTCTGGGTAGGTGTTCTAATCATTATTGAAAATGAAATACTAACATTACCAGCTACCAGTGCTATATTCTCTTTTCTTTAAAATTCTGTTATATATTGCCCCTTGTATTTTTAAGCTCTGGTGTTAGGTCCATATATGTTTACTACTGTTATGTCTTCTTGATGGAGTGACACTTTTATCATTAGGAAATATTTTTCTTTTTCTCTACAAGCAGTTTTTTTCCTAAACCCTATATTGTCCAAAATGAGCATGGCCACTCCAAATCTCTGTGTTTATTGTTTATTTGGCATATAAGATCCATTCATTTACAGTTAGATCATTTTTAATTCATTCTTATAATCTCTGCCTCTTAATTGGAGCATTTTAATTTGTTTCCATTTAAATTAATTATTGATAATTATGATTTAACATCTTTCATTTTGCTACTTGTTGTTTACATGTGTTATGAATTGTTGTTTCCATACTCCTCTATTAATGCCTTAATTTGTACTAAAGAGATGATTTTAGTGCATCATTTTAACTGCTCTGTTTTGCATTGCTATAGTATTTTTTAAAAATTTGTGATTACTCAAAAGACTATGATTAATACTTAATGTATGATAAAGTACACTAAAAAAGACAATATATCTATTTTTTGTTTATAATCTTTCCTCTTGTCTGATTTAGAAGGCAACTACACAAAGCAATAACAATTGGTAACAATCTCTGTTGATGAACACACAATTTATAAAAATGCAATTTGTGACAATAGCAGTATAAAGGAAAGAGAGATCAGAGCTGATAGGAGTCTGGTATGACTGTGCAAGTAGGCCTCCAAAACTCCAGCAGGAAGGTTATAGCTTCCTTAGCTTTCACCTCCTCTTTGCACAGAGCCTCAAGGTTAGTCTATTTGAGAGTTTAGTCCCTTCCTTGGTCTTTCCAGGGCATATACACAGTCCATAAGTGCAAGGACTTCTAGATTCCTAAGTATGTATCAAAGTTTTTTAATGTACCTTATGGGCATCTAAATTTCTAGATAATTCTATTATTCTCATTGATTTTATGGGAAGCAGGTTTTCAGAGATCATTACCCCACCATTCCTGCTGATATTCTCTAACATTCACTATTTTAACCTTTAACTAAATGATTGTGCCACATAATTGCTTAGGATAGCAAATTTCTCTTTCCTCCCCTACCCCCCACTGAATGACAAAATCACCGGAATGACTATTTCTTATAATTCAACTAAGATATATGCTATATCTTGACCTCTAAGCTCAAAATAAATAATGGTTTAGTATACACAAGCTTTTATAGAGATATTTCTGTAAACGGAAAGTAGAAACTACCTTCTGGTTAAAGTTCCTTCATATGCCCATTTATTCCAGTGGCTTGCTTAAAGCTCAGAGCCTTTAATCCCATTTATTATAAGAACAAATTTGTGCACATAATGACCCTGCATTTGACTTATGGCTGCTTCATATCTTTCCTTTAAAGAAAATTTCTCATGTGTAGGAAATGCTCTGACTCTGAGTAGTTGAATTCCAGGGGCATCTACTGAGATTTAGTTATTCTCTGCAAATGAGATTTTTCCAGCTAAATCCTCATTGTCCTTAGGAAAGACTCCATCAGTCTCTTAGCACATAACTCTATTCAATGAGTTAGAAATAAATTTAAAATGTACTTTCATTTTGTATTTTCATTAAACACAGTATTGTGCTCTTACCTTGATAATTTAGCCTGATCTGTATTCTAGAAATAATATTGTTATAGCAGAAAACTAACAAAACTGATGTTGCTTAATTTGTTTTGACTTGTCACCATTAGTTTTATTTCATGATGAGTGAATATGCCATGGGAATTTTAGAGTTGGACTTTATTCTCATAGCAGTAAATCTTTTTTAAGTATGTGGGATGTAGGTAATTTCCTCTGACAGAGAAGCTGGGGGACACTTGAAAATATGTAATTAAGGCGGCACCCTTAATAGTAGCATATATTCTATATTGTAGTAGAAACTGAGAAATGGATTCATTACTGATGAAAGACTTCATCATCCTTCTGAATGAGGAAACAGAACAGGTTCTGTCTTGAAAGCAGGACTCCATCTTGGGCCGGACTGGGGACTTTGAGCTCTATGCCCAGCATCTATGGAAACAACATACCAACTGGAAAACCAGGCCCCGGGAAGGAAGAGCCTCAGGGCTCTCCTTCACCTAAAAGAATACCCTCATTATCTGTGTAACCAAATAGAATTATACATTCTATTATGTTTATTGGGGTATAACCACAGGCCTATTGATAATTGTCCATAGTTAACTACCTAGGTTTAAGGCATATGAATCAAGGGTTAACTTTGATTGTGTCTTTCTTTCGTTCAGACTCATTTCAGGGAATTTGGGGAAGTGGGTTTGGGCACATACACTTAGGGTATATAAGGTTTTCACAAAAACTGGTCAGGATCCTTGGCTAAGAGGAGACTCTACCTTACACCAGGCTCGCTGGTATAATAAACTGCACTCCACTATCTGCATTGTCCTTCTAAGTGAGTTTGTTTCCCAGAACAATACTTCTATAAATGATAAAAGGCCTATATTTACCATATGGCTACAATTACCCTACTTCTGTTTGATGACATAGTAAGTGTAGGAATAAACTTCCGGCAGCATAGAATGGAGATTAAAAGTAGTGTTGTAGGAAAGGGAACCCCTTCCAGGGCCCGAAACTGGGCTCTTGTCTAATGCTCGGAAATGAATTGTCCGAGGAGACACATCTGCTGACAAAGCAAGAGATTTTATTGGGAAAGGGCACCCAGGTGTAGAGCAATAGGGTAGGGGAACCCAGGAGAACAGCTCTGCCACATGGCTTGCAGTCACATGGTTTTATGGTGATGGGATTAGTTTCCGGGTTGTCCTTAGCCAATCATTCTGACTGAGAGTCCTTCCTGGTGGTGCATGCCTTGTTCAGCCAAGATGGATGCCAGAGAGACGGATTCTGGGAGGTGGTCGGATGTATGGTGTCTCCTTTTGACCTTTCCCAAACTCTTCTGGTTGGTGGAGGCTTATTAGTTCCGTGTTCCTTAGCAGGACCTCCTGTCGTGAAACAACCATGCAAATGGTTACTATGGAGCCTGGCCAGGGTGGGCGGCTTCAGTCAGCACGCTTCCCCTAACAGTAGGGAGACTGTTAGAAAACGCCGCGGGATGAAAGAGCCACCTCTAAGGACTGCTGATGAAGGCCTTTATTGGGCTGGCGCTCTCAGGCAGATCTCCCGGGGAGGGGCGGGGGAGCAAGGAGACAAAGGGAGTCTGCGAGGTATGAGAGGTGGGGAGAGGTTTTATAGCCAGGGCCGGCATCCAGGTCAGGTCCTTCCATGTAAGGAAGAAAGCGCGGGCTACAGCGGCGGTGGGTGTCCAAGGGCTCTGTGTCGGTTCCTGATCGGACCAGGTTGCGGGAGGGGGGAGGGGGGGGTCGGTCCCCGGAAGTTTAGCCAGCCTCCGGAATTTGTCTGCGTCACTTTTTTTCAGGGCATGCCTCAACATACCCGACCTTTCAGAGACCATCTATCATTGTTTGCTTTGTCTGTTTTGTGTTAGTCGCTCAGTCGTGTCCAACTCTTTGCGGCCCTAAGGACTGTAGCTCACCAGACTCCTCTGTCCATGGAAATCTCCAGGCAAGAATACTGGAGTGGGTTGCCATTTCCTTCTCCATTGTTTGCTTGAAATCATCTTAATTTACATTTATGTTCCCAGGTAATTATTAGCAGGGTCCCTTTCAACTCTCAAAATTATCTCAAAGTGGATGTTAAATGATTACATAGCTAGCCTAGTTAAAAACACAGTCTCTGAAACTGGTTTTTGTAGATACAAATCCATGTTCTTTTATTTTCTCCCTGTGTGCAATGTAATCTAGCTTTTCTATGCCTCAGTTTTCTAATCAATAAAATGGGAATGTAATAGCATCTGCCTAGCAGGGCTGTGAAAATTAAATGTCTGTAAGGCTCTTGGAACAGTATCTGGCATTCTGCATATGCCCTGTATCGAATATAGAATCTCTTGTACCACATGCAATAAATGCAATATCTAAACCACATTCATTAAAAAGGTTTCTATTGCCTCATGGTACCAATTAACTTCAAATTAATTCTTTTAAGGGAGAATAAAGACAGAGAAGGAAACAGCACCAGCAAAATACTATGAAATATAGTGAATGAAATTATTAAGAGATGCAGGATGTATTGTCATGAGTAGTATTGAACTCTTATCTCCCCCTCCAGGACAGAAACACTTTATATTAAAAATCAAACCAATATTCTATATTCTTTGTTATAATTCATAAGTTTACATCTTTCTTGATCTGGGGCTATCACAGGCCACTCCAAATTTGTCATAGTACTATCTGAAAACCTTAGGAAATGAACAGCATTGTTTCTTCACTTGAAAACCTCTGAAGTTGAGAATTGTGCCTTCTGGTCCCTAGAGTACACAATTTGCATTTCTAATGATTATAGTAACACCACTGTTCTTAAAGTTCCCCCCTTGGGGTAAATGTAAGTATCTATTTCATCCCTTGCTTGGAGCTGTTCATTTCAATAGAAAATACAAAAACAGCCTTTTACATAAAGACCACCACCTAAAACACACACACTTGGAATAGTTAACACAGGATCTGGAGGGAGGTAATACAAGTCTAATTGCCTTGCCTGAACATAAGTGAAACAATACTAAATTGTACTTTTTATTATCCTGTGTTGAATAGATTTTTCCTGACTCATATATTCTGTTCACATTCTAAGGATGCAGAAGTGCCTGCAACAAGGCTTCAGTAACTTCTCTCTCTAATACATCAGTGCCAGTCAAGAATATGGCAGCAGACAACAGCAAAACCATTTCTGAACTGCAAACTGACAATATGATTTTTCCCTTTAGAAATAAAAAGGGAACTCGGTATTTTCATTAAAGATATAGCTTATAGGCCCATGGAGTGAGAGGAGATTTTTAGGTACATAGAGCTCTAATTCAATAATTTACCTTAATTAAAAATTCATACAAGATATAGACATTAGTGCTAGTTAAGAGAAACAGAGGTAGAATTGTAACAGCTGTAGAATGGTTTGATTTTATTCCCTTACCTGTTCTACTTAAGCATTCCTTGATTTCTTTTGTCAATAAGATTTAAATATGGTGCAAAATGTAGAAGTTTCTCTTTTTCTTCTTCAAGAGTTCAGAGGAGCCTAGCTACCCAACAGTAGTGATGGCCGTGTGCTTCGTCACTCAGTCATGTCCAACTCTTTGTGACCCCAGGGACTGTAGCCCGCTAGGCTCCTCTGTTCATGGGGATTCTCAAGGCAAGAATACTGTAGTGGGTTGCCATGCCCTCATCCAGGGAATCCTCCCAACCCAGGTCTCCCACAGTTCAGGTGAATTCTTTACCAACTAAGGCACCAGGAAGCCCAAGAATACTGGAGTGGGTAGCCTATCCCTTCTCCAGGGGAACTTTCTGATCCAGCAATCAAAACAGGATCTCTGGCATTGCAGGCAGATTCTTTACCAACTGAGTTACCAGGGAAGTCCCAACAGTATTGAAGAAGGCTACAGACGGTCTCACCATCCACTGTATATGGTGAATGGGACATGAGTCTTGCCCTTTGGGTAAACGGTGTCACAGAGAGCTTTGTTTTGAGATTCTGTCATTTTTTAGGCTGCATAGAGTCCTCCACTCTGTACTTTGCAGTGAAAGCAACAGTGACCAGAGCAAGTGTGCCAAGGAATCTGTGTACTAAGGAGTGTTGTGTAATAAAGGTGTCTAGCATACTGCTTCCTAAATTAACTGCTATTTGAAGAGAAGGACACTACTTCAAACAGAAGCAATTATCTTGCATGACTCTGAGAGCTCCTGTAGAAGGCATTAAGAGAGTAGTCTGTGAATTAAAGATATCTGCTAGGTGTCTTAGGATCACTATGGGCATTGGGCAAATAGGGAGCTCTATAAATATGGACAACTTTAATTCTCTTATCAGATAATAGTCTATTTGTTTTTTCCACCAAGGAACTGGTTGCTTGAGCTCTTTACATTATGCAGTAGGCCATGGCATTAATTTTACTTTGGAAAAGCAGACCTAATAGAGGCAGTGAGGAAAAGAATTTGGAAAACAAAACGAGTGTGTGTGTATATGTATACACATTCACACGTACATATATGTACATATATAAATACATATACACACACAATTGTATAGACAAATGTTATAATCTTATAGAAACAATTCTCGTTTCTCTTCTCACTTTGAGACTGTCAAAGAAGTAATGTATTATAAATGATCCTTAGATTTAGGATGTCCAGTTTTGTATCCCATACCTACCTTTAGCAGCTGTGTGATCTCTGGCAAGTTACTTAACATCTCTGTATTTCTGTGTCTTTACCTATAACATGTGAACAACCCCAACTACACAGAAGTGTGAGTACTAATAATCATAAGTATTACATTACATTATCCATGTTAAACACTTAGAAAAGTACCAGGAACATTATAAAATCTCCAGAATTTTAGCTTTTAATATTGTGACCAAGATGTTTATAGAATATGCATGACCAATATGCCTTGACTAAGACCTGTTGGTATGTACAAGTAGGTCACAATACTCCAATGTCAATGTTTCAAGTCCCCTACTCCATATATCAGCAAGCTCAATATTTCCCAATGATTTCTGCAGTAGAGAATATAAAGACTCAGTGGCATGTGGGAATGTAAAGTCAGTTCTTGCAGGGTGGAGGATAGTAGTCAGACTCTTTGTGGGGTTCTACTTTCTGAGCCCAAGCCTATTGCCTCAGCCCATCCCTGCCTCCTTTCCTAAACTCCTAACCTTAGTCTCTTTACCCAGTTTCCTAGGAGTGAGCATCTATTGACCAGTTCTTTCTAAGTGCATTCTGAGAGCTTAGCTGTTGAATCCTAGTGACACATTTCTCTATTACAAGGGCTCTTCTTCCCAGAGACCACATACTAACAGTAAGTTGATTTTAGTCCATAATGTACTTGAAACTTCCCCTCTTCCCTCTGAGTAGCTATGCACTGATGATCTGTCTGGGCCACTCCACCACATTTTTTCCCCTTCACTTCAGTCCAAGGAATGTATATTTTCTTTTAGCCCAGTGTCCTTGGGCATCTTTTAGTCCAAACTAGTCAGTTCATCTTTGAAAAACACTTAAGAACCATGCTCAGAGTCTTTCCAATTGATTTCCTAGGACCCTGATGTCAGTTCCAGTATCCCTTAATATTTCACAATATTAGGAAATTGCCTGAAGAGCCTAGCAATTAGGGAATTAGTCTGCCCATACTACACAATATATTTTTAAGTAGTTGCCTAACTCCACTTAATAATCCCACCTTTGGCCCAACTCAAATAGTTTGTATAAACGAAGTAAAAGTAATGTGCTCCATGTAGAAATAAAGCAACAATAGCATGCTCCATGAGTTTGCTTACATAGAAAACTCATAGCGTACATCTGCATATTTTCTGTGGTATCCAACATGGCCAAACAAAAAGGCTAGAGCCAGTGGTACCATGGCCAAGCATAGCTGGTGCTTCATGCGGCCTAAAGAGAGAAGGAAGGAAGTTAGCAGTAAGCGCCCCACTCAACGGATAGTCAGAGCGAAACAGACGTGACCATTGGAAGAGAAGACCCTGAGGAGGACTAATGAGAAGGAACTGGTAAATCTGAGAAGCGGCAGCTACCAGAAACTGTGGGAAATCTGTTCCTACCCCTTTCTCTTAGTAGAGACACCACTGTGTGTAATCCTGTAACAGAAACACTGAATGTACAATGCAAGACAAAGGCATGCTTGTGTGCCACGAAAGTATGTGCTTATACAGTCCACTGAAACTAATAGCCACTTAAGCTAGAATGATATGTTAATCGTTATTTTTGTCTTTCTCCCTCTCAAAAATAAATTTACTCATTTTCATGGCTATAATAAATGATAAGCTGGCTATCCTATAGGAAAACTTTAATTTACATCTGGGAAATCCCTAAAGAAATCAAATGTTTGTGTTAATGCAATTTACATAGTGGCATTAAAAAAATAATAATGACAAATGCTGAACTTTCCCACTTTTTTTTTCTTTTTCTTTTTTTTTTTTTTTAATTTTATTTTATTAGTTGGAGGCCAAATACTTCACAACATTTCAGTGGGTTTTGTCATACATTGACACGAATCAGCCATAGAGTTACACGTATTCCCCATCCCGATCCCCCCACCCACCTCCCTCTCCACCCCACTCCTCTGGGTCCTCCCAGTGCACCAGGCCTGAGCACTCGTCTCATGCATCTCACCTGGGCTAGTGATCTGTTTCACCATAGATAATATTCATGCTGTTCTTTTGAAACATCCCACCCTCACCTTCTCCAACAGAGTTCAAAAGTCTGTTCTGTACTTCTGTGTCTCTTTTTGTTTTGCATATAGGGTTATCATTACCATCTTTCTAAATTCCATATATATGCGTTAGTATGCTGTAATGTTCTTTATCTTTCTGGCTTACTTCACTCTGTATAATGGGCTCCAGTTTCATCCATCTCATTAGAACTGATTCAAATGCATTCTTTTTAACGGCTGAGTAATATTCCATGGTGTATATGTACCACAGCTTCCTTATCCATTCATCTGCTGATGGGCATCTAGGCTGCTTCCATGTCCTGGCTATTATAAACAGTGCTGCGATGAACATTGGGGTGCACGTGTCTCTTTCAGATCTGGTTTCCTCGGTGTGTATGCCCAGAAGTGGTATTGCTGGGTCATATGGCAGTTCTATTTCCAGTTTTTTAAGAAATCTCCACACTGTTTTCCATAGTGGCTGTACTAGTTTGCATTCCCACCAACAGTGTAAGAGGGTTCCCTTTTCTCCACACCCTCTCCAGCATTTATTGCTTGTAGACCAGACTTTAAAAAAAAAAAGCAATGATACTAACATCCTTTCACTTTTTTCCAATAATAAATAATAAATATTAATTCATAAAAAGTAAAGAATTGGATAATAATTTTAATATATATTATCCTACTACCCTTTTTCCTTGGCTTTTTATGAACCTCTCGCATTTCTTTAATTCTACTTTAAATAGTATATTTGGTAATTTAAGAACATCAACCATTCAGCTGATACTGTGGAAGCTTCTTAGAACCAGAAAAGCTTCAGAGACTATTTAGTCCAATTCCCTGTCTTTCAAGGTTAAGAGATAAGCAGAGGGAGAAAAAGAGACTTGCTTGAAATAATCCATTGAGATTGTTAGTACATCCCTCCTTCATTCCAAAGAGTAGTTCACTCATTAGGAGTTAATAAAAAAAAGACTGAGTGTCCTGACTCGTGGTCATGCACTAGAAATTGATTTTTCTCTTTATCTTCTTTGCTTCCAGACTGACCCATTTTAAGGATTAACACAAATGAAAACTGCCTTTAGAGAGAAAATAATTCCCCCCAAATTCATGCTAGGTACAATTTCTATTTGATAATGTCAAAGTATTTCCACTTTCTTGAGCTATGCATCTAGGGAAATTAAATGTGATCAATTCCTTCCTGATTATATGCTTTTTTTTCCCCCTATGTAGTTGATTTGCCAGTGTAATTGAATTACAAGTCAACTCAGGGGAGGTTAGAGGTTTAGTATTCTGGTCTAATGTTGCACTTTACCATTTTCTCTGTATGTTTAAGGACTAATGGTTTGCGTTCCTTCAATTCTTCCTTCAATTATTCTTATGAAATCTAACTTTAAAATGTTAATGGTATTGAATCACAGTAGGTGACAATTTCAGAATCATCTTTGATACGAAGTATCTCTTTCTCTTGCCTTTCATGTCTGGAATCCAAAGACTACTGAGCCTCCTTTTGGGAAACTCTCTTCAATAAATTTCTTCTCCATTTCTACCATTATTACCTTAGACTAGCATTTATTTTCTCTCACAGCTAGTGATTTCTAAACTTGTTTATATGATTCCCAGGTACCCTACCAGACTTACTAAATCTTAATATTCAGAGGTTTAAGCTGGTGATCTGAAAACATCTTTGGGCCATTTCAAGCATTTGATTATTAAAGTGTTCTCTAAATTTTTCTTCTCCAAGATTTACCAAACACAAACTCATTCTTTAATTTCTATTAGACATAGTGAGAAAATATCTAATGACCATAAACTCTTACCCATCATTCATTTTCTTGTCCAGAAAATTTAGGAGGGCTCCATGGTAGATGACAATTAATGATTTCCAGAGCTAACAATCTTAGGTCCTTAGTAACATCGAAACTTTTTATGCAGGTTTTTGTTCCACCTGCTCCAGCAGAAGCTTTTAATATATTCATGCTTCATGTATTTTTCCCAATATGTTTTCCCTCCTGTGGCTCCCTACCTCTGCCACCTCTCACCCCTTCTCACTCTACTTCATATATATCTTGTTCTTCCAACAGTATGAAAAACATTTTATCATTTAAAGATAGGGATCATATTTTATACTTTTATTCATTCCTGGCATTCGGAGCAAAAGTTATGGTCCAGTAAATTCTTATTAAATGGTATTGAGTGTGCTTGCAGGTTAAAAGTGTATGTTTTTGACTAATTAATGAATCCTTTTCTATTACTCTTAAAATTTCTCAAACCCTGAATTCTTCCTTTTGGCTGGTATGCATACAATTTGGGGCTCATCAACAGATAACTGATGACAACACTGTTAATTATATAATGCCATATGTAAGTTTCTGTAAATATGAACAGTTCGTAAATGAAATTTTAAAAGACATATTATCATTAGAATGAAGATGGAGGTAGCAACCTTATGTTTTCTGCTTCATTTAAAAAACAAATCAAGCAATAGGCCTGGGAAAGCATTGATTAATAAAAGACTTAGTAAGTTGGTAGAAAAAAAAAAAAATGTTCTTTTAAAACCATGCCAGCTTAAGTTAAGTCTTTTAAAACCATACCAGGAATTAAGTTGACTGATATGAGATGGACTCCTGATGAACTAGCTAAAATTTTGGTGAGATAAGCAAATGAAAATAAACTTCTAGTGTTCTTGTCTTCCAGGGACTGGCAGAGCCAAAAACTTGTGTTTGCTAGGTTGACTATAAAAATTACTCTTTGGTATCAAAATTTCTGTGATTAATAGCAACTCTCCTTTAGCCTAAGATATAAGAAACATGTTGATGAGAAGCAAGGAAAACATCTAAACAGTACAACTGAGATAGAGATCAGATCATCTTAATCCAGAGTCAGTGCCACTGGGAACCAGGGAATGGCCTGGTACATGTAGTCACACTGATTATTTTTATCTGTTAACCTAAAGTGTTAGTATTCATTCAAGGTATTTTAAAGACCACGGACCTCTATCTCCTTTCTCCTTAAAGTGGCTACCTCTCCTTAGATGTCTAGTTTGGAGGGGTTACTGGAGCTTCCTGGGAGCAGTACAGCTAGAAAAGGGCCAAGACACTGAAATGTTTTGATAGGTGTTTGCTACTTCAGACTGCAAAGCCAAGAGCTGGATTCTCACCATGATTTCTAATAAATTGCTTGGGGTGGGTGTTAGTACCAGTAATTGATGTTTATTTAAGGAATATTTGATATCAGTCCAAGGGAAAGACAATTTTGAACTTCAAAATAAATATAACAATCGATAAGTGTATGGAACTGAAACATCTGCTTCTACTAATTGCAGGCTAGGAAATTTAGAGCAACTGTTCTATTCGGGACAAACTTAAAATGCACCATAGAGGTGTTTTGTTGTTGTTGTTTCAAGCAAGGAATTATCAGGCCAAAATACTGGAATAAATGGAAAATCAGAAATGTAGGGTCAAATCTTAAATGGGAACTTTTTCCTAAGGACATTTTCTTATTTGAAAACAAAAGGCTAAGAAAATCACCTTTCATTATGGTGGTCTTATGAGACTAACAGGACAAAACTTAAAACACAGTGTCTCACACAGGTGGAGAGTTCATCTGATATACCAAGGTTCTGAATGTCTCTGCTGTCAGGGAAAACTTGAACCGGAAATAAATAAATGTCCTCTTAGGTGAACTTGCAGCCAAGATGCTTGTACTCTGGATAATCTGGAAAATGTTCGCAGACTGGTAGGGAGCCCCAGAGAGACTATAGAAGTAAACAACAATCTTCTCAGTTAGAATGAAGCTTTTATTTAAGCCTCAAGTTGTTTCTACAAATAAGTTTTTGAATGCAAATATTGCTGAGCATATATAGAAATAAGCAAACAAAAAAGTAAAGCAGCAGATAAAAGATAAACAGATTGGAATAACTGAATAAATATTAAAAACAAATTTATTATCTTTTAAGAAATGAAAGACATGCATTTATTAAATATCTGCAGGAAATTATAAAAAGTAAAATAGTAGGCTTGAAAAATAACCAAGTAGAAATTCTGAAACTAAAACAAAAAACTAACCCACATTAGGAGCTCAATAGGTGTGTTTAACACCAAATTAAAAACTGTAGAAAGATGAATTAGTGTACAAAAAAGGTAGATCAGAAGTTACCTAGAACTTTGCTGCTCAGGGGTATAGGATAGAGGTATTACTTAAGGTCACCATGGCTGAAAATTTTCTAGAAAAAAAAGTGAAAAACAGCAACCCATGACTTACTGAGGTCCAAAGATTTCTAATCAAAATTTTAAAAAAAGAATTTCATACCTCATTATATCATCATTTAGAACTATAGAAAATTAAGCACAAAGAATATTATCTTAAAGTTAGCCTGAAAACCAAAGATAACAGAAACAAGAGGTAACAATGATTGATTCAATGGTAAGTAATTATCATTCTACCACACAGTTTTAGTTATTTATCTGATTTGTCTTAAAGTTACCATATGGCCTCTGAAGAGTGATCAGCTATTTGTAATATAAGAATTAGAGTCAGAATGCCTGGGTTCAAAGCTTTATCTATAGCTAACAGACTACATAATCTTGAGCTATTCATGTAGCTTTCTAATTTAATTTAATTTAATTCACATACCTTTCTCAGGTTTGTTTGATGCTTAGATGTGGAAATGCAAATAGAGTACTTACCATGTTGTATATATATAGACACTATGCAATAAATGTTACATATTATCATGATTGGGCTTCCCTGGTGGCTCAGATGGTAAAGAATCTGCCTGCAATGCAGGAGATGTAGGTTTGATCCCTGGGTTGGAAAGATCCCCTGGAAGAGAGCATGGCAGCCCACTACAGTTTTCTTGCCTGGAGAATCCCATGGACAGAGGAGCCTGATTATTTTGCAATATATTTTAAACAATATTATTTATCTTCTTTTTCTTAATACATTCTTTTTAAAATATTCTTTCCCATTATGATTTATCATAGGATATTGAATATATTAATAGTTTCTTGTGCTATATATTAGGACCTTGTTGTTTATCCATTCTAAGTGTAATAGTTTGTATCTACCAACCCAATCTTGATTCCAGCCTGTGCTTCATCCAGCCTGACATTTCCCATGATGTACTCTGCATATATGTCAAACAAGCAGGGTGACAACATACAGTCTTAATGTACTCCTTTCAGTCCAAGGGTCTCTCAAGAGTCTTCTCTAACACCACAGTTCAAAAGCATCAATTCTTCGGTACTCAGCTTTCTTTATAGTACAACTCTTGCATCTATATATGACTACTGGAAAAACCGTAGCATTGACTAGACAGACCTTTCCAAATTGGGAAAGGAGTATGTCAAGTATGTCTGTTGTCACCCTGGTTCTTTGACCTATGTGCAGAGTGCGTCGTACGAAATGCCAGGCTGGATGACGCACAGGCTGGAATCAAGACTGCCAGGAAAAATATCAATAACCTCAGATACACAGATGACACCACCCTTATGGCAGAAAGCGAAGAACTAAAGAGCCTTTTAATAAAAGTGAAAGAGGAGAGTGAAAAAGCTGGCTTAAAAATCCACATTCAGAAAACTAAGCTCATGGCATCCATTCCCATCACTTCATGGCAAATAGATGGGGGAAACAATGGAAACAGTGAGAGACTATATTTTTGGAGGGCTCCAAAATCACTGTAGATTGTGACTGCAGCCATGAAATTTAAAGACACTAGCTCCTTGGAATAAAAACTATGACCAGCCTAGACAGTATATTAAAAAGCAAAGACATTACTTGGCTGACAAAAGTCCATCTAGTCAAAGTTACGGTTTTTCCAGTAGTCACGTATGGATGTGAGAGTTGGACTATAAAGAAAGCTGAGCGCCAAAGAATTAATGCTTTTGAACTGTGATGTTAGAAAAGACTCTTGAGAGTCCTTTGGACTGCAAGGAAATCAAACCAGTCAACTCTAAAGGAAATCAGTCCTGAATATTCATTGGAAGGACTGATGCTGAAGTTGAAACTCCAATACTCTGACCACCTGATATGAAGAACTAACTCATTGGAAGAGACCCTGATGCTGGGAAATACTGAAGGCAGGAGAGAAGGGGACGACAGAAGAAGAGATGGTTGGATGGCATCACTGACTTGATGGGCATGAGTTTGAGCAAGCTCTGGTTGTTGGTGATGTACAGGGAAGTGTGGTGTGCTGCAGTCCATGGTATCACAAAGAGTCAGACACGACTGAGCAACTGAGCTGAACGGAACTGACCAGACCAACCCCAAACTCCCAGTCCATCCCTCTCCCGCCCTGCCCTGCCTTTTGGTAACCACAAGTCTGCTCTCTGTCTGTGAGTTTGTTTCTGTTTTACAGATAGGCTCATTTGTGTCATATTTTAGATCCCACATCTAAGTGATATCATAACTGATAAAGTGGTATTTGTCTTTCTCCTTCTGACTTACTTCACTTAGTATAATAATCTCTGGTTGCATCCATGTTGCTGCACATGGCATTATTTCATTATTTTTATAGCTGAGCAGTATTCCATGGTGCACATGTACCCTGTCCTTTTTTTTTTTTTTTTTTAATGCAGTAGAGTTGCGTTACACTGCTGTGTTCGTTTCTCATGAACAGCAAGGTGAGTCAGCCATAGGTACACATACATCCCCTCGTTTTCAGATTTCTTCCCATTGGGTCACCATAGAGCACTGAGTAGAGGTCCATGTGCTATACAGTAGGTTCTCATTCGTGATCTATTTTATACATAGAAGTGTATGTGTGTCAATCCCAATTTCCCAATTCATTCCATCCCAGCTTCCCGGCTTGGTATACATGTTTGTGCTTTAAGTCTGTGTCTCTATTTCTGCTTTGCAAACAAGACCGTCTTTACCACTTTTCTATATTCTACATATATGCATTAATATAATGATATGCTTTTCTCTTTCTGACTCACTTTCCTCTGTATGGGTCTCTAGGTCTATCCACATCTCTGCAAATGACCCAAATTCATCCCTTTTATGACTAATATTCCGTTGTATGTGTGTACCACGTCTTCTTTATCTATTCTTCTGTTGATGGACGTTTGCATTGCCTCCATGTCCTGGCTATTGTAAATAGGGCTTCAATGAACTTTGGGGTGCCTATGTCTTTTCATTAATGGTTTTCTCTGGATATATGCCCAGTAGTGGAATTGCTGGGTCATATGGTAGTTCTATCTTTAGCTTTTTAAGAAACCTCCACACTGTTCTCCATAATGGCTATATCAATTTATCAGGATATTGGAAAGTTCATTCTGGATTTTCTGTAAGCTGTTATGGAAAAACTTGAATGAACTTTTTAGCCAACCCAATACCATCCCAGCAGCAAGGTTCCCTTTTTTCCATGCTGTCTCCAGCATTTATTTAAATAATATCATTTATTTTCTTTTTATAGTGCACAGGTTTTTATAGATGATTTTTTATAAAGGCTAAAACAGCTATTTTTTAATGCATATATTAACACAAAACTTTATTTGTGAAGGATATGAACATGTTAAGTATATCTCTGGACATGTGAAAAAATGCTCAAACTGCAAATCATCACAAAAATAGTAGTAATTTAATTTATGCCATATGACAATTGCATGTGATAATAAGTAATATAATCTTTATACAGATAATAATAGTGTGATTAGCATGATGAGCTTATAACATGTACAGTATGTGCCAAGCCCTAAGTCCTATAAATGTATTATCTCATTTCACAACAACCGTATGACATAGATACAGTTATAATCTCCGTTGTATAGAGTATGAACTTGAAGTATAGAAAGAAGTCAGTGCACGTTAGGGCCGTGAGTTAATCCCTGACCACCTGTGTTGAAATTTTGCACTTTACCTTTGATAAAGAAACCAAAACCTAGAGAGTCTTCTAAGGATATAGTGAATGGAGATTCAATCTCAGTTCTGTTGGTATTCCAGAAGCACTCCAGCACATTGCTCATCTAGCACTTTAAAAATGATCCCAATGAACCTTTCTGGATCATGTGAGAAAAAAAAAGACATAATATAGTACCAAAAGTTGGCAATTTAAAGCATTTAAGCTCTTATGTACCTATTTCTTCTTTTTTGTTTCCTTATGTAACTACTTATTCCTTTTCCATCCCCCCACCCCCACCAGATTATGTTTTTGTTTAAAATTGAAGTGAGAGGCCCTGATAAAATGTGTCAGTACTCTTTAAATGAAATATGAAAATAGTTATAAATTAGATAAGAAAGGATTTCATTGTAATATCTGAATACTGTAGCTATACTGCTTTTTTTTAGTTTGAAGCAAGGTCTGTGTAGAGCAATTTAAAAATACTATTTTCAGGGTAGTTTTAAGATCACTGGATAGAAAACCCAGAGAAAGGAGACCAAAATATTCCTTAGTCAAATGTTTAGAACACCCTGTGTGTTACAGTGGACTTTACAAGGTTTGGGAAAGTGTAATTTAAAAGAATGTAAACAAAATAAGGAAGAGCATGATGAGGGTAATCAAAAGAAGAAACTCTTACTGAATTAAGCATCAGGAAAGAGCCCTAGAAAAATAGCAAGAATGTAACAAAAGAACAAAAATGAAGTAAGTTGGGTATGTTTTAATGGTGTGAAATGTTAATAAGCAGTTTTTCTTGCTTAAGATTGCTAGCTTTACTATTCATTAAGTAAGTTCTTATTTGTGACAAAGGATGAGGGTTCATTATCTTCAAATGGCAGGAACAGCATCAAGCCTGATGTGTCCTGGGCAGTGAGAAAGTTGTGGATCCCAAAAAGCTCATTAGTCCCTCCCAGGCAGTCATCAGTCCATTAGAGAAGGAGAAAAGCAATACTTTCTACTCCACTTGGCATCTATTTTGCTTATTCTGAAAAGAAAAAAAATGTTAGCTAAATTATAATCTGACTTGGCCTTTATTTAACATTTTCAGGGGAAAAGTGACAATAGCTTTAGTGGTAAGCACAATTGATAGATCTGATAACTTTCTTTTTGCAGGTTTTTTTTTTCCCCCCAAGTCATTACTGAGTGAGAGCCCTTTGGACAAAATACTAGGATAGAAATTTAAGATGGCAATGATTCATAAAATGTCTTTCTTGTGGAGCCCTCATTTGGCTTTCATTTAAAATGCCTAGTTAGCAATCTATTATTGAAACCTTTTTTTTGAAAGCAAACACTCATAGTACCAAAACAGTTAAGTATGGCAAGAAGAGGAGAGTGATACCTTGTCTCTAAGCTATTCTCTACATGAGTCATGGGGTCTAATTTTTTAAGGCAAGAAAGAGGGAGATGAGTAACAGTCACCTCGAGTTTACTTAACTTACCCAACATTTGCACTGGTGAGTGTGTGTTTACCTCAGTGAGCATCTATTATATACTGCCTATTTTGCTAGCTACTGAGGGAGGTGGCAATGCCAAGTGAAACATATCACACCTAAGAGAACGCACAGGGAAGCTGTCGCATAAGCAAGCAACCAAGGTGAAGCATAACCCAGCGTTCACTATGTGCACCAGACGTGATGGCCGAAGAAAGAAGTCACCAGTTTTTCAAAGGAGGTGGGGCAGGAAGGAGAAGCCTTCACAGAAGAGATGTGCTCTGCTGGGCCCTTGAGGATGATTTGAAAGGTGTTTGCCAGAGAAGCAGGGTGAAGTAGAGAGTCATGTGGAGCACAGAGGAAGAGCTCATGAATGCGAGAGAGAACATCTTGGGATCAAGGCAGAGTGAGCAGTGTAGAACTGCAGGAGCAGGAGAAGTCAGGGAAATAGTGGGCAGGAGGCTAGAGAAACTTCACAGAGGGATGCTGATGACCTGTCTGGTTTTGAAAAACAGATACTAGATATTTGCTGTTGTTCAGTCACTCTGTGGTGTCTGACTCTGCAATGCCATGGACTTCAGCACACCAGGCTCCTCTGTCCTCCCCTATCTCCTGGAGTTTGCTCAAACTCATGTCCATGGAGTCAGTGATGCTACACAACCATCTCATCTTCTACTGCCCCCCTTCCCCTTTTGCCTTTAGTCTTCCCCAGCATCAGGGTCTGTTCTCATGGTAAATATATGTTTATTTTTAAAAGGGTATTGAAAAGAAAACTTGCATCAAGGTAGATATAGGATATCTAATAAGCTATTGCAGTTTTCTTTTAAAAGAAGAAAAATTATTTTCCTGAATTCTCATGAAAGCTTTTCTGTCTTCCTGATTTCCCCCAATTTTACTCTACCTATTCTTAAGGACTCTAACCCTTAAAGCTGTGTCTAACTCTCCCAGCCCACACTTTCCTTTCTTCTCTGAACCCCTACTTATCTGAGAACTCCTTTGATAGTAGAATTCTAGGACTTTTAAATAAACCTCTAAGTTTATAGATCAAGAAAATAAAGCCTAGAGAGATGAAATCACATCTCACTGTTGCCAGTTGGCCCAGTATCATTTTCTGAATCTCCCAGACCATCTTTCTTGATTGACCTTTCTTTTAAAAACTTGACTCTACATCTGTGTTCTTCTTGAGAGATGTCTTTTATTGAAAGTAGCTCCCCCAGTGTATATTTCATCGTAGATTTGGAAGTATCTCTGCCCTAGAGTTTTGCATGTATTGTCTTATTTCTCTAGATTTTACTCTTTAGAAGAAGAACAAGCAATTATCAAGTCCAGTTAAACCACCACATACTGGTATTCAGGGAATGATTCTTTTTGCATCTTAACTTCCATCATTATGCTGTTTATTACTGTCTATTTTCCTAATTAAGCTTGCTCCTAAGAGGTTAGTTAAGACTTTTCCATCCACACAGGTATAGACTTGGAATGAACTTTGTTTTTCTTGCTGGCCATTAATATTTTTTTTTAATTTCATTGAACACGAACATATGGTGCTTTCTTGATAAAGAGCTTTTATTCTAAAGAGTTAATCCTCAAACATGGATGGATTTTAAAAACTAAAAATGTAATTAAAAAGTTGTCTCCAGGAGGAACTAGATGACACTTTTGCAAAAGGTTTCCTTTTGTTTGCATTTGGTTACATTGACCCAACTCTGGGTTTTAGATTGACTGGCCTGGAGACCTGATGTTGTCATTCACTGAGAGTACCTCGAATCTCAGGGGCAGACTCAAATTAAACAAGCTCACAGACCAATGCATAAAACCAGAATGCCTATTTATTGATTTACAATGAGAAAAATAGCTGTTACATGACTGGAATGCTAATATCAACTTTCTCTTCCAAGAAACCATGTAACAACTCCTACACCGAAGCTAAATTATAACATTGAAATTGTTTTGTGGGCACAGGATCAGAACAGGGCAAGATTAAGATCTTTTGAGGTCATAAACATTTTAGTGTGCCTCCCCACTTCTGTTAAGTTATTCAAAAAATAAACACTATAAAGCCACAAAAAAAGAAAAAAATGTGGAAAGTCTAACAAAGTTTTGACTTTCCCCATGATGAATACTTCTATAGTTTCATCGAAATATCAAATATTATATTCTTTTGAAACTAATTTAAAAAAAAAACATAATTTTTTTTAATGACTTTGCTGTGTTGGTGTCTTAAACTCGTAATTTGTCTGCTGGGCTCAAAACAAGAGGCTCTGGTTGCAGCACTTGGAGATTTGATTACAATAGGCCTGGATGTAGTTGTTCTGAAGGGGATGGAAACTCTCCTCTGGACCCTGCATGGGGAGATGCTGCTCATTTTTGCAGATTGACTCTTCTGTGTTTCATTGCCTGACTCATCCCATTTGGATAGAACACATTCTTTAAGTTTGTTAATGCATTCAATCAATTTACAGTCAAGGAAGCCTGATCTGAGAATGTTCTGTCTAAAGAGACTTTGTGTATCTCTGATCTGCTCCATTGTGTATAGATTTCATAACGTGGAACTCATTCAGAAGGCACCAACCCCCCCCAACACTGCCCAACACCACCAACCCCACCCCACAACAGTCACTGCTAAGAAGGGAGAAACTCCACTATAGCTCCATATCATAGGCAATGCCAAAAGACCTGTTTAGGATAACAATTCCTGTTTACAGATATTATGCAGGGTAGAGTCAAATTTGTATTAGTCTGAATAAGATCATAGTCAACAACATAAATAACCACCAGCCTGAACATAGGGTTTTATGGAGCATGTCCTAAATAATTAAAAAGATGCTTATTGAATGAAGAAATGAATACAGTTTAAGGAAAAATTTTAAAGCTTCAAATAATAACAGTTAAAGAGCATTTTGTACGTATTGAACATTTAATGACTTAGATAAAATGTCAGTTAGAAAGACTAAGGACCCATCACTGTGAATTACATAAAGAATGAATTACATAAAGGATGTAATTGCATAAAGAATAGGAAGAATTACATAAAGAATAATCATTCCATTTTACTGTGAAAAGTCTAGCAGACACCATTCTAACCAAGTAAGGAAATCCTTGGACATCATATTCCTTCCAATATGATAAAGTGACAAGGGTACATATAACTTTTGTAATATTCTTGCCAAAAATGCATCACCTTAATCTAGTTGTGAGAATACATCAGACAAATCCAATTTGAGGGGCATTCTGCAGAGTAGCTGGCTCTCCAATAGCATTAGGATCATAAAACACAAAGGAAGATTGAGGAACTGCCAGACAGAAGCAAAGACCACGGAGCTATGACAACTAAACAGAATGTGGGAAATTGGGTGGATGCTGAAACAGAAAAAGAGCTACTAGTGGAAGAACTGGTGAGATTCAAATAAGATTTGTAGGCTAGATTTAGTCAATCAGCCTTAGTTAGTGTCCTTGTGTTGGTGGTTACATATTATGTTAACAGTAAGAGAAGCTGAGTGAAGTGTATTTTGAAACTCTGCACTATTTTTGTGTGAAATCCTTTATAAATGTAAGTTAAAAGGGAAAGAGTAAGATAAAACTTCATGGAAAAACACACAAGTTTTTGTATCACATAACTGAAGCAAACATATCTAATTTTTTTTTTTGGAAATAATATCTGAATATTGCTTAAAATCTGTCATGTGTTAATATCAAGAAGCTATTCCTCCCTCCAATGCCTGCAGTAGCTTTTGGAAGCCTTTACCACCTCCACTCTTTCAGAGTTGTCATAAGCACTTAATATTTTCAAAGTGTTCTCTTCAAACTGTGACTAAAATTCCCATGGTTAAAATAAATTAATAATTATTGAAGTTTTTATGAAAAGTTCCCTTTTCTAAGCATTTCCAGATTTCCTCTCCAGATGCAATAATTTTAAATTCTTCAGCATTTACTATAGGGAGTCCCTTCTTACCCCTCAATACAGTATGTGTCTTTTTACAGTATTTCTTAATGGTTTTAGACAAGATCTCTTGGCTTCTTACCATGATAACACACATTAGTTTCAGCTTTTTACACAAGCTCTTATATATTCTCCTTTGTGTTCTGGTAAAATTATATCCTTGTTTAATTAAACTGATAGACAATAATTAGAATACTATTTATTCTACATTACAATTACTATGTAACTGGTCCACTTTAGAGGTAAGTCTTATGCCAGGAATTCCTTTTCTTTTTTTGTACAACTGTTTGTTTTCTTTTTCTGTATTTTCTGTATTTTTCTTTCATCCTCAGTTGTTTCTCTCATGCACTCTATTATATCTGGTATTTTGTTGAGCCTTCCCTCTCTCTCTATTCTGGAGCCTCTGTCCCAGGACCATCAAGCTTCCTGCTTCAGTCTGGCTTTGTTCCTCTCTAGCCCTGTGCAACTTTCCTCCTGGGCCTTCCCTCCCTCATCTTCCACACTGAGTCCATTGACTCTGCAATCTCATAACACTACAGCTGAGTAAGGATTTCACTGACTTTAGAATTCTAGCTTGAAAAAAATTTTCCCTTGATACTTTGAAGAAATAGTCCCATTGTTTTCTAGCATGCAATATTACTGCCTCCATTTTAATTTTCTATTTTTGAGAAATTACCTCCCAACCTTTATACTTTTCTACCTCCAAGAGTAAGAGAATCAACTCTTGGATATCCTGAAATTTAATAATAGTTGCACATGTAAGTATATTTTTTAATTATTTTGACACTTGATGTAATCTAACCTGGAGAAGAATTCTCTCCTTCATAATTTCTGTGATGTAATTTTCCCTGTTTCTCTGAACTCCTTTTCTGGAATGCCCACTAAAAGTTGTAACTCTTAGAATGCTTCTCTATGCCTTTATTGAAATCTCCTTCCCCATACTCTTTAGCTAATTATCTTGACTTTATTTTCAGTTCTGATGGATTTGTCCACTGGTACTTGTCTTTACTTTCTCAGAAACAGTTTGTGTTTTCCTGTTGTTTATTTCACATGGCACCATGATCTTAATATATAAATAAAATGTATCCTTGGCTCACTCTGCTTTGCACTGAATATTTTAATGCTTAAGTTCTCTATATTCCTTGATCTATCTCCATTTTATGCGTCATGTTTTCTTGTTAATTCATCTTAAATCTTTTTTAATGTGTGGGCTTTTATCATATATTGTGGGATACTTGTTATCTGTTTGCATTTAGGAAGGAGACAAAAAAGAAGCTGACTGGAGGATCTGAAATGCATTTGCAGGGCTTATACATTGATGGGTTTGCCTCACAGTGTATAGGCAAAAGGCTTTGCAGGTGGCACTAGTGATAAAGAACCCATCTGCTGACACAGGAGACATAAGAGATGCGGACTTGATCCCTGGGTAGAGAAGACCCTCTGGAGAGGCCATGGCAACCCACTTCAGTATTCTTGCCTGGAGAATTCCATGGACAGAGGAGCCCAGTAGGCTACAGGCTACAGGTTTACACAGAGTAGGACACAACTGATATGACTTAGCATACATACACACACACCTATAGGCAAAAGACTATTTATTCACCATTGGGTGGAATTTTATAATGCTAGGTTATGGTCTATCTTATCTCTCTAGGACTGATTTACATTTCTTAGAGGGTTTTTTTGTGTGTGTGTTTCACTTTTTGTTGTGGTTTTTGTTTTTGCCTTGGGAGAAAACACCTGTGAGAAATCATGTCTGGAGGATTGAACTATTTAACTATGTTTAAATTCCTTTGAAGGAAAGTAATGACCAAGCTGGATAGCATATTAAAAAGCAGAGACATTACTTTGCCAACAAAGGTCCATCTAGTCAACTAGCGGTTTTTCCAATAGTCATAGTATGGATGTGAGAGTTGGACGGTGAAGAAAGCTGAGCACCAAAGAATTGATGCTTTTGAACTGTGGTGTTGGAGAAGACTCTTGAGAGTCCCTTGGACTGCAAGGAGATCCAACCAGTCCATCTGAAAGGAGATCAGTCCTGGGTGTTCACTGGAAGGACTGATGCTGAAGCTGAAACTCCAGTACTTTGGCCACCTCATGCGAAGAGTTGACTCACTAGAAAAGACCCTGATGCTGGGAAGTATTGGGTGCAGGAGGAGAAGGGGACAACAGAGGATGAGAGGGCTGGATGGCATCACCAACGCGATGGGCATGAGTTTGGGTAGACTCCGGGAGTTGGTGATAGACAGGGAAGCCTGGTGTGCTGCGATTCATGGGGTCACAAAGAGTCAGACATGACTGAGCGACTGAACTAAACTGAACTAAAATTAATAGCAGTCCTGTCTTCACTTTCAATTCTCACTCCAGCCTACCTTAGTACCTTACACTTATGAATGTCTATGATCTCTGTAGTCTTAGCAGCCTGGCTGTCTGTCTTACTGAGTGAATCTTACTCTTGATACTGTCTAGGCTCCATTTTACTCTACCTCCTTTGGTAGTTAGCTTTCTCCCTTTTGATTTTTAGTATCAAATATGTTGAAATCTCTATCATTAAGAGCTCTTTTCTCACTTTCTACACCATTGTTATAACATGTCTGTCCCTTTGCTGTGGTCTGTTCTCATTTAATAGAGTTTAAAAGGGCAGATGAAATGTGGCCTATCTCAACTCTGCAAAAACTTGCTCTTTTAGTTTATAAAGAGAAGCAGTGAAGAGTTTGTTGTAAAGCATCTGAATCACAGGGATAAGTATACTTGGCTATAAAAATGAAACAAAACAAATAGTGGTAGCTAACCCAAAGCAAGGATTCTTAAACTTTTATGTTCATTAAGATCATATAGAGGACTTACCCAAAAAAAAAAAAAAAAAAAAAAAAAAAAACACAGCTGCCCAGACAAAATTCCAGACCTACCAAGGAAAAATGTTCAAGATCCTAGCCTTTACTTTGTCCACCTTATAAGTAAGGTGAAAAGACAGCCCTCAGATTGGGAGAAAATAATAACAAATGAGGAAACAGACAAAGGATTAATCTCAAAAATATACAAGCAACTCCTGAAGCTCAATTCCAGAAAAATAAACGACCCAATCAAAAAATGGGCCAAAGAACTAAACAGACATTTCTCCAAAGAAGACATACAGATGGCTAACAAACACATGAAAAGATGCTCAACATCACTCATCATCAGAGAAATGCAAATCAAAACCACAATGAGGTACCATTACACGCCAGTCAGGATGGCTGCTATCCAAAAGTCTACAAGCAATAAATGCTGGAGAGGGTGTGGAGAAAAGGGAACCCTCTTACACTGTTGGTGGGAATGCAAACTAGTACAGCCACTATGGAAAACAGTGTGGAGATTTCTTAAAAAACTGGAAATAGAACTGCCATATGACCCAGCAATACCACTTCTGGGCATACACACTGAGGAATCCAGATCTGAAAGAGACACGTGCACCCCAATGTTCATCGCAGCACTGTTTATAATAGCCAGGACATGGAAGCAACCTAGATGCCCATCAGCAGATGAATGGATAAGGAAGCTGTGGTACATATACACCATGGAATATTACTCAGCCGTTAAAAAGAATTCATTTGAATCAGTTCTAATGAGATGGATGAAACTGGAGCCCATTATACAGAGTGAAGTAAGCCAGAAAGATAAAGATCATTACAGTATACTAACACATATATACGGAATTTAGATAGATGGTGGCGATAACCCTATATGCAAAACAGAAAAAGAGACACAGAAATACAGAACAGACTTTTGAACTCTGGGGGAGAACGTGAGGGTGGGATGTTTTGAAAGAACAGCATGTATATTATCTATGGTGAAACGGACCACCAGCCCAGGTGGGATACATGAGTCAGGTGCTCGGGCCTGGTGCACTGGGAGGACCCTGAGGAGTCGGGTGGGGAGGGAGGTGGGAGGGGGGATCGGGATGGGGAATACATGTAACTATATGGCTGATTCATGTCAATGTATGACAAAACCCACTGAAATGTTGTAAAGTGATTGGCCTCCAACTAATAAAATAATATTAAAAAAAAAAAAAAAAAATATCCAATACAATATATTTTCAAAACAAGTTTTGGTGACTATAATCTGTTGGCTCCCTACACACATGATTAGTTTGTTGGGCTCAGTACAAATAGAGTTACTTGAAGATATTAGAGCAAGGTGACTTATGTGGTGTTTTACTGTCAAATAAAACATGAGCAGATAGAGAAGTCAGTATTATTTTATATGTTACCAAGTTTAATTGTTCAGCAAGGAGTCTAGAGCTCTTCATTTTTTAATTTCTCCTTAAAGCACTCTTAGACAGCATGAATCCAAGAGGAAACCCTGTCTCTTTAATTCACTTGCAGTTTTGCCTTTAAGGTACCATAATGCATCCTGATCTCCAAGTCCAGCCACACCACACTAGGGTGCTGCTGTGAACACCGATTGGTAAATGATATTGGTCAGGACAGATGATAGAAGGGATTCAAATTTTGATAATATAAAACTAATGATTTTCAGATATATAAACAGTTCTTGTCTAGGATCAGGTTAGTTTTCTCTCTTTAAGAAAAGACAAATCATATGGAGGCATACGATAGTAAAGGCTTAAATTAAAAAATAATATATATTTGCATGGTACTTCATAATGGAGGTTTTTAATAGAAGCATTTGATTTAAACATTAAAAATCACTTTGCAATAATAAGGACAAAAATTTAAATTATTTTTATTTTATAGATCTGGAAACAGACTCACACATTTCCCTCCCCCTCAAGATCACATATATTTGAAGGGTATATATTATAACTCAATGTCTATCTTTAAATTCTATTTGTTCCCATCATATAACATTGACTCAAATTCATCGTTCAGAAACTTTGACTCCTCCTGTAACTTCCCTGCCAGTTTTGTAATCTTTCCATTACCCTGCTGGCAGTAATACAGGCTATCATCTATCATGGAGGCACCACACTATCAAACAGGCATTTGATTCCAAAATGTCCTAATATGATAGAGCTTAAAGGATCAAATTCATAATTAAGTATCCAACTTGTGGAGTGTCAGCTCATCTGTTTAAAATGCCTGGTTAAATCTCTGCAGGTTCAATTTCTATGAAGATCTTAGTGGTATTCAAAATATCAAGTTTTAAAGCATCAAATTAGGTAATTAGGGATAAGTTAGACCACCATAGCATAGTTGGGTTCAAGACTCTGTCACTAAGTGAAGTTGTAAAATATCTTTGCCATTACTCAGAATTTTTTAAAGTTAGTTGCAAGTCACTATATAATTTTAGAATGATAATATCATCAGTCATGGTTACAATAGACAACATCCATGAAATAGTACCATTGAGGAGAAAGGAGAAATAGTATTTTCATTATAAAAATAGAGCTAAACTTCCTAGCTCTATAATTATAATTTACAACTGATGATTAAAATAGAAAAATGATTTTTCCTATATAAAGGAGAGCTGTCAAATAAGAGAAGGCAAATTGTATTTCTAAATATAGAGTAAAATAAGAACCAACAGGTAGAGAGAGTCAGATTTTAGCTCAATATAAAGAAGCAGCCACTCAGCAAGGAAATGGGTTTTTTTAGTGAAATGATAAAACAGTCATCACTACAGATGTTCTCTGAGGGAGCTTTAGAAAGGTTAGGTCCTCCTGTGGAAGGTTTGGTTAGACCTTTTCCACTCTGATACTGTGTTTCAATATTGATACCTTAATGGCCAAGTAATCTTTAATGACCCAGGAAACTCTTATGTCCCTTCTATCTTACATAGAATTATTGATGCATAATTACTTATGATAATTATTTATATATAAGAACAATTCTTCATGATATTAAATTATTTTAACATCACTGGGATAAGATTGATTTTAAAGCTCTTCTTCAATGAGGTTAAATATGTTTGAAAATATTGGGACAGTTGTCATTCTCATTTTTGTTTTATTACTTCCTAATATTTTTAATTTCAGCTCTTGTTAGAATGCCCTATATACATTATCTTTGTAAGATAAAGAACATTACAGCATACTAACACATATATATGGAATTTAGAAAGATGGTAATGATAACCCTATATGCAAAACAAAAAGAGACACAGAAGTACAGAACAGACTTTTGAATTCTGTGGGAGAAGGTGAGGGTGGGATGTTTCAAAAGAACAGCATGTATATTATCTATGGTGAAACAGATCACTAGCCAAGGTGAGATGCATGAGACAAGTGCTCGGGCCTGGTGCACTGGGAGGACCCAGAGGAGTCGGGTGGAGAGGGAGGTGGGAGGGGGGATCGGGATGGGGAATACGTGTAACTCTATGGCTGATTCGTGTCAATGTATGACAAAACCTACTGAAATGTTGTGAAGTAATTGGCCTCCAACTAATAAAATAAAATTAAAAAAAAAAAAAAAGAATGCCCTATATAACTAAAGCTTCCCTTGTAATTCATTCCAACAACCCTCTCTCCAATATCTATATACCCTTATGAGAAGGAGAAATGTCAAACAAGTGCACTGCAGTCCCATGGACTCTGTTGCATTCTCTCTTGGGGACTATCAAACTAATAGGATGCTTAAAAATATGCCTGGGATCTTTTCTAATTACTAACTTCTATTTGGTGTAATGCTCATTGTATTAGTTGCTTCCAGAACACGATTTTTGAACTTAGTTTACAATTTCAGTCTCCTGAAGACTTGTTTTGCATATTTTTATTAGTGGAGTGCTACAAACTAGGGTCATCATTTAGTATGGAGTGTGGTTGACTTACCTTGGGTTTTCCCAGTAGCATATATTCTGACAAGGATTCTAATACAATAGTTCTCTTGGAAGGTGATCACAGGGTTCCAGTGAGAGGGGATAAGTGAAACAACCTAAGATGCCATCTTTCTTTAACCACCAAGTTTCTGCTGAGGACAACTCAAGTTTAATCCCACTGGGGTATTCTGGGAGTCAGTGTGGAACATAGTAATCTCACCTGAGGATGATGAAGCTGGAGCATTTATCCACTAAATCCCTTTCTGTCATTTGTCCTGAGCTGACTCCAGGGGCATTAACTCTGCCACTTCTGGCTTGCTCTGTGCAGGTGGGTCTGCTCCTATTGTTGAAAGATTCCTTCAGCCTGAACCTTCAGAAATGGTTCCAAAGAGCTTTCGAGCAGGTATAAAGGAATGCCAGAGCACCGACTGTGCCTGCCTCTGTGGCCTGTCTTTTTGCCTGGAGCTTAGTTTAAATCAGAAACCTCATAAAGCAGAGACTACCTTGGAGTCATGATTAAACGGTACTCTATAGATGACTGTCTCTCACAGAACTGTCATGGGTACCCGGCATGAGGAACTTAACAATAGCACATAGGAGGAAAAACAAACGGAAACAGTGGTCAAGACGCTGGCTGAAACAAGCTTAAACATCTTAAAAAACTGTGCCCTGATAAACATCATATATTTCCCAAAACAGCTTTTCCGAACTTACTTGATATGTAGCATTTCCAAACTAAATTAATCACCATCCCTTTGGGCTGATATTCCATGAAATACACTGTGAAAAATGCTGATCTCATCCAGTTCTCTCATGTTACAGCTAGAGTGATTGGAAGGTCGGAGGCTTGTGACTGGTCAAGGTCATGCAGGTGATTAATGGTAAAGCTGAGCCCTGGCCCAGTGCTTTTCATTCTGTCCTGCTGTCTCTCATTTCAGTTCAAGAAGCCCCTGGTGACCTATAGCTCCTGTTTCTTGGGCTGTTTTCAGATGGGATCTTAGCAGGTAATGATCGCCTCTGGATGTCAAGGGAATATATAGGCCTCAGTGCAAATGAGTTCATGAAGCCCAGCCAGCACACTTTGCTAGACAGAGAATCGTATGTGTCTGGGTTTGATCAAGAGGTTAGGCATGCCTACTCCTAGAGTTATTTAAAATGCTGCATTTTCCTGCTTTTCTGCTGGAAGAAAGGCAATGATATAAACTGTTAGAATGATTTGATAAGATTAGATAAGATTAGAATATACTGGGGAGGTGTTCCTTTTCCCTGATGAAAACTAGGAGGGGGTACCTACTTGCAGCTCCCATGATCAACTCCTTGATTCACAGCGCAGGCCTGGAGGGACACAGGCCTTGATTAACCTTTGCTGATAAGGAATACATAGGCCAGTACAGGCTGGGGGGCTGTCAGTATTTCCCCAGAGAACATAATTCACCCCAACTAGAGATTTTAAGGGAATAAGGAGATGCCCACTGGCCCTCTCTTCTCCTTAGCAAGAGCTGTCACATATTTGAGGCACTTACTTGTGGTCGGGATTGTACTTAACACTTTATTTAATTTTGTTCATTTAATCCACACAACAGCAATGTGAAGAAAGTACTGTTATTCCCTTTTATGTGACCCAGCTGAGGCTCAGACAAGCTCTTCAACTTGCACATGGCCCCCAGCAGAGACCAGGAGATTCCATTCCAGAAGCCCAGGCAATTTTAGCTTATGTGTCCTTCTGTCTAGGAGACTGTATTGATCTGTACTCATTAGTGTCATTTCTCAATGAGAAGACAATAAATCAAGAGCAAATGAATCAAATCCAGTTGGTAAACTCAATAAAATTAAAAGTGGTAGTGATGGGAACAGATTATCCCTTGCAAGAGAGCCAAGCTTCTCCTCTTCCCAAATTATACAACACTGCCCCTAAGAAAGACATTGCAGTTTGATTTGCTAAATAAAAATGATGACTACGTTGTAGTCTCCTTTACAGAGGTAAATTGAACCCTTTAACATAAGAAAAGTATATATACTCTGCTTATCATTCTGGGAATAGCAATGCTGGGCTGCAGCTTTTTAAAAAATAGCTGTTCTTTAAAAAAAACAAAAACAAAAACAAAAAACTACCCACACAAGCTTTAACCTGAACAGATACAGTCAATGTTATTAAAATATGAAGCTACATGTTTGGAGACCAGAGAAATAAGAGGACAATAAATCTGACTTTCAAGCTCGTACTGGTAACTGAAGGAAAAAGCATTTGGTATTGACTGGGTGCTTTAGATGCCCTGATTGTGCTGGGTATGATTTCAACCAGTGAATAGTAGGTAGAAAGTGGACAAAAGAATAAAAAGATGAGATAGAGAATAATTTTTAAAGAGGGTAACAATTCCACAAAACTCAAGCAGAAGCAATGACAGTTTTTAGAGAAAGGGTAAGATAAATGGCAACTTTGGGGTATTCTTAACCATAAATGATATTCTTGTGCAAACCAAGGACAGAATCAGGTTCAATAAATGCCATGACAATATATAACTTTGTCCTGGTTCTCTGGCTGCCTGGGGAGCAAATGAGTCAATGTGAGGTGTTCTCTCAAGACTCCCACAGTGCCTTATGTCTAATAGATTCAATAGATGAAGTTGAGGTTTTTAATGACTGGGAACTGGGCCTCCAGAGGGCTAAGTAGAATGAAGAGGTTTTGTCCCCTCCCCATGATACTCACATCTTACAGATAAGAAGAAGGTGTCTGACAAGCAGGCAGTTGGTGATGCTGTGGTGGAGTGTAGTGGGGAGGGACAGTAATGGAAATGTGTTTCAAACCCCGACTTTGTGGGCAACTGAAAATCCTTGCTTATGCTGAGTGGGTTGTGCCGGGAGACTGGAGTCAGCCAGTAATAACTGAAGAAGGAGGTTTTTGACTCGAGAATATTGGGTGAAATGGGACAGATGAAGGCTGTATTAGGCACTGGGGTCACATCAGCCCCAAGGAGAGAAGCTGGCATGGATTACATTCCACACCATAAGTACAAATATGTGAACGCTTAGCAAATTAAAGAGGTAATGAATGAAGGGCAGATTGGAAGGTGGCAAGTTGAAGTTGCCAGTTATCATATATCATTTAATCATACTGACATTTCACAGACAAGAAGGAAACATGATCAAAACACAGCACATAACAGTGCAAAGAGCAAGTGAATTAAAGTGAGGCACAGCTGTTTACTTCATAATAACTGTGTGAAAATGGGCAAATTATTTATCCCCTCTGTGTCATTTTCCCTTCATTTGTAAGTGATGACTTTTATAACACCTAATATAACACAAAGGGTCAGGAACAGAGGCTTACTCTAAGCTCTGTGCAGTTATCACTACCATTAAAGTTAATTATAAGCACATGACATTATTATTAAAGTGAAATTGTTTTTAATTCAGAGAAGTGAGTCCTATTTGCCAGTATGTAAGATGTAATAACAGTATATAAAATTATATCAAGGATGAGATTTAGGGGAAGAAAGCAGAGGTTATAGACCTGAGTTCTGCGTTTCAGTAGATCTGCGATTGAATCCAAGTTTTTCACTCATTAGCTACATGATGTTGACATATACCTATTATTTTGTTTGAACTATTAACTTTTTATTTTGTATTGGGGTATACCCAATAAGCAATGTTGTGGTAGTTTCAGATGAAGGGCAAAGGAACTCAGTCATACATATACATGTATCTATTCTTCTCCAAAACCCACTCCCACCCAGGTTGATACGTAACATTGAGTAGAGTTCTATGTGCTATACAATAGGTCCTCATTGGTTGTCCATTTTGAATATAGCAGTGTGTCCATGACATTCTCAAATTCCCTAACTATCCCTCATTAGCTTCATGATGTTGATATATACCATTTAAAAGCCTTAGTTTTCTTACCTATAAAATTGAAATGATCCCTATCCTATCAGTGGTTGTAGGTATTGTTGTTCAGTCACTCCGTGTGTCTGACACTTTGACACCCTATGGACTGTAGCAAGCCAGGCCTCCCTGTCTTTCACCATCACCCAGAGTTTGCTCAAACTCATGTCCATTGAATAAAGGATGCATCCAACCTTCTCATCCACTGTCATCCCCTTTTCCTCCTGCCTTCAATCTTTCCCAGCATCAGAGTCTTTTCTAATGAGTCAGTTCTTTGCATCAGATAGCCAAAGTATTGGAGCTTCAGCTTCAGTATCAGTCTTTCCAATGAATATTCGAGATTGATGTCCCTTAGGATTGACTGTCTTGATCTCCTTGTAGTCCAAGGGACTCTCAAGAGTCTTTTTCAATGCCACAGTTCAAAAGCATCAGTTCTTTGGCTCTCAACCTTCTTTATGGTCCAACTCTCACATCCAAACATGACTCAAACATGACTACTGGAAAAACCATAGCTTGGACTGTATGGACATTTGTTGGCAAAGTAATGTCTCTGCTTTTTAATATGCTGTCTAGGTTTGTCATAGCTTTTCTTCCAAGGAGCAAGTGTCTTTTAATTTCATGACTGTAGTCACCATCTGCAGTGATTTTTGAGCTCGAGAAAATAAAGTCTGTCACTGTTACATCATTTCCCCATCTATTTGCCATGAAGTGATTAGATCCGATGCCATGATCTTGGTTTATTGAATGTTGAGTTTTAAGCCAGCTTTTCCACTCTCCTCTTTCAGTTTCATCAAGAGGCTCTTTAGTTCCTCTTCACTTACTGCCATAAGGGTGGTGTCATCTGTATATCTGACGTTATGGATATTTTTCTTGGCAGTCTTGATTCTGGTTTGTGTTTCATCTAGCCCAGCATTTCTCATGATGTACTCTGCATATAAGTTAAATAAGCAGTGTGACAATATATTGCCTTGAAATACTCCTTTCCCAAGTTTGAACCAGTCTGTTGTTCCATGTCTTGTTCTAACTCTTGCTTTTTGACCTGCATATAGGTTTATCAGGAGGCAGATAATGTGGTCTGGTATTTCCATCTTTTGAAGAATTTTCTACCATTTGTTATGATCCACACAGTCAAAGGCTTTAGCATAGTCAATGAAGAAGTAGGTTTTTCTGGAATTCTCTTGCCTTTTCTATAATCCAATAGATGTTGGCAATTTGATCGCTGGTTCCTCTGCCTTTTCTAAATCCAGTTTGAATATCTTGGAAGCTTTTGGTTCACATACTGTTGAAGCCTAGATTGGAGAATTTTGAGCATTACTTTGCTAGCATGTGAGATGAGTGCAATTGTGCAGTAGTTTGAACATTTTCTGGCATTGCCTTTCTTCGGGATTGGGTTGAAAACTGACCTTTTCTAGTCCTGTGGCCATTACTGAGTTTTTCCAATTTGCTGGCATATTGAGTGCAGCACTTTAAAATAGCATCATCTTTCAGGATTTGAAATAGCTCATCTGGAATCCATCACCTCCACTAGCTTTGTTTGTACTGATGCTTTTGAGGCCCACTTGATTTCGCACTCCAGGATATCTGGCTCTGAGTGAGTGTTCACACAATCGTGGTTATCTGGGTCATTAAGATCTTTTGTTTAGTTCTCCTGTGTATCCATGCCACCTTTTATTAATATCTTCTCCTTCTGTTAGGTCCATAATGTTTCTGTTCTTTATTGTGTCCATCTTTGCATGAAATGTTCCCTTGGTATCTCTAATTTTCTAGAAGAGAGCTCTAGCCTTTCCCATTCTCTTGTTTTCCTCTATTTCTTTGCACTGAATCACTTAGGAACCTTTTCTTAATCTCTCCTTATTATTCTTCAGTACTCTGCATTCAGATGGGTATATCATTCCTTTTCTCCTTTGCCTTTTGCTTCTCTGCTTTTCTCAGATAAAGCCACCTCAGACAACCATTTTGCCTTTTTGCATTTTTTTCTAGGGGATGGATTTGATGATCACTGCCTCCTGTACAATGTTACAAACCTCCCGTCCATAGTTTTTCAGGCACTCTGTCTATAAGATTTAATCCCTTGAATCTATTTATCACTTCCACTGTATAATCATAAGGGATTTCATTTAGGTCATACCTAAATGGTCTAGTGATTTCCCCTACTTTCTTCAGCTTAAGACTGAATTTTGCAATAAGGGGTTCATGATCTGAGCCACAGTCAGCTCCAGAATTTGATTTTGCTGACTGTATAAAGCTTCTCCATCTTAGGCTGCAAAGAATATAATCAGTCTGATTTTGGTATTGACCATCTGATGGTGTCCATATGTAGAGTCATCCCTTGTATTATTGCAAGAAGGTGTTTGCTATGACCAGTGCATTCTCTTGGCAAAACTTTGTTAGCCTTTGCCCTGCTTCATTTTGTACTCCAAGGCCAAATTTGCCTGTTATTCCAGGTATCTCTTGACTTCCCACTTTCACATTCCATTCCCTATGATGAAAATGACACCTTTTTTTGGTGTTAGTTCTAGAAGTTCTTGTAGGTCTTCATAGAACCATTCAACTTCAGCTCTTCAGCATAGTGGTTGTGGCATATACTTGGATTGCTGTGATATTAAATATTTTGCCTTGGAAATGAACAGAGATCATTCTGTTGTTTTTGAGATTGTACCCAAGTACTGCATTTTGGACTCTTTTATTGACATGAGGGCTACTCCATTTATTCTAAGGGATTATTGCCCATAGTAGTTGATATAATGGTCATCTGAATTAAATTTGCACGTTCTGCTCCATTTTAGTTCACAGATCCCAAGATGTTGATGTTCACTCTTGCCATCTCCTGTTTTATCACTTCCAATTTACCTTAATTCTTGAGTCTTACATTCCAGGTTCCTATACAATATTGTTCTTTACAACCTCAGATGTTACTTTTACTGCCAGACACATCCACACCTGGGTGTTTCCACTTTGCCTCAGCCTCTTCATTCCTTATGGAGCTGTTTCTCTGCTCTTCTTCAGTAGCATAATTGGGCACCTTACAACTTGGGGAGTCATCTTTCAGTGTCATATCTTTTTGTCTTTTCATACTGTTCATGAGGTTGTAGGTATTTAATTGAATAATACCTCCTAAGCACATGGCATACAAAAAACCCTCAGTGGATGGTATAATATGCACCTTTGTTGTGACTGGAAGATGAGAAGAAGTGACCTGAAGCAGATAGAGAGTGGAACACACAAAAGTCCATCTACTCACAATAACTATGAAATCAGGAAGATGTGTAGCAACCAGAACCAGAGTAAATATGAGCAACAGGTCATATTGGTGCCATATCATGAAGATCTAATAGGACCTGTGATGGGAAGTCTCAGGTTTGTGATCACCTCTTAAATTATCCCTTGAGAGGAAGAAAGTTGAGGCAGGTCTGTGAAAATAGAAACTCACATCTGAAATACTACTTGACAAGTCTTTCCAAGACCCAATAACTCCCACCTCTTGGTAGTCATACTGTGTAATCTTCTCTTGATTGTGGGCTGGGCTTCATGATTGCGTCTAATTTATAAAATATTGTAAAAGTAGTAGAATGTCACAAAATGAGGTTGCGAAAGTCTGAAATTTGTCTTGCTAGGATTCTCTCTGGCCCTTTTACCTTGCCTGCCCTAATGTAGCCAGCTGCCAGTGAAATTCCCTATGGACTTTCTTTATAATCACAAGTCCAACCTGTCTTATATGATAAAGTTGCTTCAAATTTGGAGTGAATAAAATACCATATTGCTATTAGAATCTTATTTTGCAGAGCATGTGTTAAAAAGCAATGTAAAAGTAAAGAGTAGAGTACCATGTGTATCTCTAAAAGTGTGACTTATGATACCCATTCCCATGGGTTGTTGTAAGCACTTAATAAGCTAATGCATATACAGGTGCATGATATGGGACACTAACTTTTTTTTTTTTTTAAGTTTATGATGTTCACATTTTTAAAAGTAATATTTTACCAGAAGTTGGAAGAATTTCTGTGCTTAAAATCAAATCTAGTTCTCTTGTCTCTGCCACATTTTGCCTTGACAGGCTGCAAAATAAACCAATTTATATTTATAGTATATCAAACTAGATAGGAAAACGTAGCTATACTAGGCAGGAAAAAGTTTCCAATTTAAACTTCCATTAAAAGGATAAAATATCCAAAAATTCTTGTCAATTATGGATATTTATTTCCTTTTTAATTATGTTTTTCCCATGTTAAATTGAATTATATTTGGGGGGATACAAGAAAAAAATGAAAATAAATATTTAAAAAGATGGTTCATATTAACTACCATTTTGACCCTTTAGGAAGTCAAAGTTTATTTGGTAAGAAAAGGAGAAAACTCAGCACTGTCCCTGAAATATATACCAGAGATCAGTGATGAATAAGACTTATCATATGGAGAATTATGAAGTGGAAGTAAGTCACAGAGAGAGTATCTCTCCCCTTATTTGGAGGCTAAATGTAGCCAACTTGTTTCATTGAATAAATATTAATTCAAAGTTATACCAATATTGTTCTAGGGGCTTAGGTTACATCACTAAATAAAATGAAGATTCTTGCCCTCATAGCACTTACACATTTGCATGCTAAGCCACTTCAGTCATGTCCAGCTCTGTGTAACCCTATGGACTGTAGCTCCCCACCTCCTCTGCCCATGGGATTCTTTAGGCAAGAACACTGGAATGGGTTGCCATACCCTCTTCAGTACTTGCATAGCAGACAATAAACATTCAACATAATAAATAGCAATTCATAGAGTATCAGAAGCAGTGTGACAGTATAGCAGGTAATATGGGCATGTCTGGTGTTTCCCCAAAGATTTTTTTTTTTTTTCCTTTTAAGCATTTAGGGCTACTGATAGGACTATCACTTGTGATACTCCTAATCTCCTTTTGTGGTAGTGTGGTGTTAGAAATTAAATCCTCAGGAACTACTCTAATAGACTCAGGATATAGGAACTTTAGAGGTATAGTAAAATCAATATAGAAATGAATTCTTTGAAAATCTTTGAACATAAAATAATAGTAGTCAAATTATCTAAAGGTAGTACACTTCTGGGGAAACTGAGTTAGTCTATGCAAAGTCACATTATAATTTTTAAACATATTTATGTTAATATACTATTTTATGATGAGGAAATGCCTCCTCACAGTTGGGAATTCAAACAGACATCAAAATAAGATTGACAAGAGCAAAACTGCTTGTCAAACCCATAGGTTCTGAAATAGTAAATGACCTCTATAGGCAGAGCTACTTCCATTAGCCACATACATCTAAAGGTTAGTCTGGGCTTTTCATCCAGGAATCCTAGATACACATTAACCTTTTCTAAACCAAACAATTTATCAGTCAGTGTTTTGTTTCAGACAGGATAATTTATTCTAGATAGAGTATAAAATAGATTTATTATAAGGAATTTGATATTTTACAGAATATCTATGAGAACCAGATACCAAGCTTAGATGCTATATAGCTTAAAGCAGGAGAAATGCCTATCCTACCATAAAACTGCTTCAGTAGAAATAACCTTGCTTCTTTCCACTAGTTAGTTGACTCCATAAACACGGGAATCAGAACCTAACCCTTTCCTATAGCTGGTTCAGCAAACCCAACAATTTCATGAGGTCATGTTTGCCAGAACTCCTCAGTCACAAACTGTTTATTTTTGCCTTTATTTTCCTGAAAATGAGTCTGCTTGATGAAAGCTGGTCAAATGTCTACCCCTCATGTTAAGGAAGCTTTGGAATGCTCATTTAGTGCTTCTCCCAAAGGAAGGCTAGCTTCATGATATTGGAAAAGCACCAGAATGGGGCAGGGATATTAAAAGATTTGGGGCTGCCGTAAATGACAGATGTGACCTGAGAACCATGTTCACATTTTTCTATGCAGTGATTTTGTTTCTGTTACCCCTTCTCAAAAGACCCAATTTGTGTCTGTGAAAGAGCTAAATTGTGTTTTTTAAAAAGGTAGCTGTTTCAGCTCTTCTCAGGGTGATGACATGAAGAGAGAGGTATATTGGCCTTATCACTTATTTTCTCTCTATATATACAAGCCAATATTTGTTGGTTACATTTACAATTAGAGAAGTTGCATGAAGGTCTCTATTAGAGGTGTTTCTTAAGTTCTACGTCTTTCAAGAAATCTTTTCAAGTGGATCACATTACTGCTGGTGGATGTCCTCATTGGTCTTGAACAGTACTTAGACAGATGCTACGAATGAGGTCTTCATGCTCATTTTGTCACATGTATATAGGTTGTGTTGAAAGTCTCAAATGTCTTGGGAAGATGCTTAATTTAACTCTACTTAAGTACATGGAGGTTATTTTATTGTGAAATATAGAAAGGTATAAGATAAATGAGTAGCATGGGATAGTTCAGTCCAGGAAGTGAAGGATATCTTTTCTGGAGGAGCCATGGGATCACATTTCAATTTTTTGTTATAATGATCATTCCCACTCCAGCAACAGAGGGCTGTAACTCTACAGTTTTGATAACAGTAAACGGCTAAGATGAAGCTGGGATCTTCCTCCTTAGTCTAATAGCTAACTGCAAGGTGGGAAAATGAAAGAAAATCTATCTCTCTTTTTTTTTTTTTTTCCTTAAAGCTATTTTCAGCGAGCCATCCTATAGCATGCTGAAAGGATAGCATTATGTGGGCAATGTAAAGGAACATACCTTTCAAGTAAATGGACACTTATCCTCTGCAGATGTGAAGAGGTAATTGGAGTCCAAAGTGTCAAATACAATGGAAGTTTATTGAGGCATTTTGAAGAGGTTGGGCTGGATTTTGTACTACGTGTATGATAACATTCTCTATAGCCTTGAATCTTTTGTGTAGTTTGCTTTTGTGTAGTTTTGCTTTTTTTTTTTTTTTAACATGTTAGAGTTAGAAAATTTGGAAGTTATTTATTCCCTGTCAGATATCCAAAGGTGGTATTTCTGTGACTCCCAGGGAAATTGATATTGATAAACAGAGCTGTGTTAGTGTCATTTTGATTATTTTCAGTTTCAGTGTTGAAAAAAAATGAAAAACTAACAATCTCTGCTATTTGTAGTTTTTCTCAAATGTTATGATTTGGGCTTTTAAACCTGAGGCTGGACAGCTCTGATGGAAAAGACAGGGTTTCACCAATGAATCCAGATCTTCTACCCCTCAATTCATGAACTAAGTTGTACATTCACCAGACCCAAATCATCGGCATTTCTTTAATAACTACTTCATAGGTATAGAGGATTCCCTTTTCAAGGAGATCAAAGAATGTATTAATTTGCTATTTTTTTAAGTCTAAGCAGTATTCTGAGGGAGAGAAAGATCATAGTTAGTGAATTTCTTTAAATTTCCTTCTGTCTATTTCTAAATGTATCTGAGTCAGTTTCCTTCCCTATATTGTTCCCTTTTATCTCAATGAAAAAGGGAAAAGGAGCAACATGAATGCATGGACTCTGTACATATATAATCTCTACTTGATTCCAAGCTCGACATGAGATGAACCCAACAATATTTTTTTCTTTCTATCATAACTGTGATACATGATCATTGGAGAGAATTTAAGAAACACAGAAATTAAATAGAAAAAGCAAAACAAAAAACAGTTTTCTCTGAAACCCAGAACCTACCTGTGCTCTTGACACAAATGCTCACCATTATTCTGGGACATTAATTATTCTTTTTACTATCGTCTGCCGTTTTCTTCACTCTCTTTTCCCCATAGTTTATGGTTGCTCTTGCTGCTGCTGCTGCTGCTAAGTCGCTTCAGTCGTGTCCGACTCTGGCAACCCCATAGACGGCAGCCCACCAGGCTACTCTGCCCCTGGGATTCTCCAGGCAAGAACACTGGAGTGGGTTGCTATTGCCTTCCCCATGGTTGTTCTTAAATCTCCCCAATACTAGCAACATGTTTTTGTTTTTTACTTATTTTCATTTCTTTTATGTTAATTTTGGATTTCTCCTCCTTTCCTTTTATTACCAAACTTTCGGAAATTGTTATACATACTTGTCTTTATTCAAGGCTCCTGACTCATGTCTCAGTATGTTTTCAACCTTAATGAAAAAGCCTGCATCTCTGAAGATCTCCCTGAGTAACAGATCAACTCCAATACCTATCAATATCTGAACTTTATTTATGAAAGAGAAAAACCCTATTTATTTGTTACTATAGTGGGAAGTGTACAGTTTGCAGAAAAATGCATTCCCATGTGACACATTTATCTTCCTTTGTTCATCATTTCCTGTCACCACTAAATAGGCACTTCATATTTACTCTACTTTTCTTATAATGATAACTTCATCATCCAAAGACTAGCCTAAATATTTTAGCCACTAGGATTTTATTCTTATTCTTCAACCTGAACAACAATTTGATCCTCAGATATATTTAGTCTTTCTCTACTTTCGCTCCTATTGTCACTTGTAAACTTGCAAGTGACTTGTGCAATTCGCTCATGTTCCGGCTGGTGTTCCACCTTCAGTGTTCGCCCTACACCAAACCATGTTCTTTTCCAGTGATTCTCAAACTTTTTGTCAAGACACAAATAGATTATGCTCAGATGAGAAATGAGTCTCATATGTTTTGTTACTACTAACAAAGCTGAAAAAATTTTGAATGATTTATATCCCTTATATAATAAAGAAGATGCTAGAATAATTCTTTAATATTGTTTTTCTTAAGCAATACTCATTCTAATTTTTTTTGAGAGCTAGAGAAAGGAGTTATATTTAGCAAGCATGGTGGTAACTGTTTTAGATATTCCCTAGATTTTTTTTTTCTTCTTTCAGGTAGATTTGTTCCTTGTGTATCAGAGCAGAGAGAAGAGGGTTGAAGACCATTATATAAAATTCATTTTCTTAGCATAACAGCAACAACAAACAAACTTTGAATGACCCCTTTCCTCTGTATATGTTTATTTTCCCTTACTCTGTATCTCTACTTATACCCCTTCCCCAGTCTCTTAATGTCTGGAACTACTCATCTTTCCACCAAAACAAGCATTCTTTCGTATTTCCATGCTTTCCCAGTGGCTGAGATGATAAGGAATCTATCTACAATGCAGGAGTCCTGTGTTCTATCCCTGGGTTGGGAAGATCCCCTGGAAAAGGGAATGGCAACCCACTCCAGTATTCTTGCCTGAAGAATTCCATGGACAGAGGAGCCTGGAGGTCTACAGTCCATGGGGTCCAAAAGAGTTGGACACGACTGAATGACTAACACTTTCACTTTCATACTTTGAACACCATGTTCTATTGAGGTATTTATCACCACATGCTGTAACCAATAATCCCTCTGCAGACAAGTTCACTTAAAGCAGAGTATTTTAAGTAAGATTTTTATCAGTTAAGAGATCCTTGTGTCCAGGAGAAATTGTTCTGATTCTTTTATGTGATGATCAGTCAGACATGGCCCCAAGAGAAGATAGAGGAGAAGTTCAGTAAGAAAATAAAGTATGATACTCACAGATCATCCTAGAGACTGGAGGAACTTAAGAAAGACACCAAGGTGGTCAAGAGACAGAAGGGGCAGGACTGGGGGCGGGGGGGAGCTAAGGCCACAGCCTTTACTTGGGTTTATGCAGAAACGGTGAGATAAGCTAGAGTTAACAGTTTAGGATTAGCTAGCATGAATAGTTTCAGTAAGTTCTAGGCTTTCAGAGGTAGCACATGTTTGCCAGGGCTTCCCTGGCGGCACGGTGGTAAATAAGGCACCTGCCTGTGCAGGAGACACAGTTTGATCCCTGGGTGAGAAAGATCTCTTGGAGAAGGAGATGGCAACCCACTCCAGTATTCTTTCCTGGGAAATGCCATGGACAAAGGATCCTGGTGGGCTACAGTCCTTGTGGTTGCAAAAGAGTCTGATACGACTGAGTGACCAAACCACCATCACCACCACCTGGCTCTGTGATGACTAAGGCAGAGAGGAATATCACCTCCTGGGTGTATCAACCAGTTAAAAGAGGCAGGGCTCTGTAGGAGTTAGTTTGCTTAGGTAAGGCATGTTCTAGACTGACTCCTTTACTCTAAGAACTGGCTGCTCCCAGGAGGGGCAGTTTCTTCTCAAGCAGAAAAGTCAAAATATCACAATCTACAAAAATCTAAACAGTACCCAAAGGAATTATCCTATGCAAATAATTAGAGAAATGAAATTGAAAGTTGGCACTAGTAGTAGAGGAGGGTCAACAGAATGTAGAATTTTTACAATGAAGTTTAGGAAAAGAATATAAAGACAGCTCAGGAAAAATAAATGCTAGCATAGAACTGTATTTATTTTTGTCAGTAAAATGAAAGCTAAGATGCTGGTGAAAGAGGCTGATGCTTTGATACTACATTTCTAGAATCATGTGGTACTTTGTAGGAGGTGGTTTCAGTTAATAATTCTGCATATGATGGCTACAATGAAAATTGAACATTGAGATAGGAGAACAAGACCAAAAAGTCTCTTGGCACTATTTTACATTTTTCTTTCCTTTCAAGTATAATAATGGGCAGCAGGTCCCTGGTTTATTCCATGGAGGGAGAAATCGTGGGGAGAAAAAAAAAATCAATCCTATCATTGTTTGACTTACTCTGTACTTCGGAGCTTGCCCAAGGACCAGAAAGTTTGACCTCAATGAAAGGGGTAGGTGAGACACAGAGAATAAGAAGCCTTATGGAATAAAAGGATCAAAGGAAGCAACAAATTTGGGCTATTCAGGACGGACAGACTACTTTGCACTATGACTATACAATCTGAGTTTTAGAACCAATTTCAAGAAAAGAAGCAACTTTATTTTATAGACTCTGATGGGTCATATATACTTATAGAGTGTTCTCTCTTAACCCCACACATCAAAGTGAGAGCTCTATTATTTGTGTCCAGAAAGCGTAAGAGGAGCGCAAAGTCTGGTACCAACAAATACACCTCTCTCTACAGCTGCTGAAACATTTTAGGATTGGCCTATTGATTTATAGTCAGGGTGAATGTAGGAGCTAGGGGAGGGATAGGACTGATGGCCCACAGGACAGAGGCTTTTAATTTATTGGCAGAACAGGGATAGTCCTCTGGATACTCTCAAAGTAGTGCTTTAGAAATTAGTTTTTTATCTCTATCTTGGAGAACCTTGAATACAAGTGAGGATGCTCATTCCTCAAATCCTAGATCCAGGAAAGGCTGGAGTCAGGGATGGATCTGCCATTAAACAGCGATTTCAAGAAGGGAGTGAAATTTGAATCTTTTAAATATTTGAAAATTTCACAATTGAGTATATCTATAAGGATTTTATCATAATGAGCATTATTTTCATACCTTTGGCAATGAATGCAACTCTCTAGACCAATTAAAATTGACCATGTTAATATTCTCTATGGAACTTTCCTGTAACCATGTGTGTTCTTTCCAATGTGAATGCCCCCATGGTGAGATAATATATAGGTTGCAGGCCCTAGTGTTAGAATGCCAGGGTTTTAATTTTGATTTGAATATTCTACTTAATAAGCAAGTTGTGTGAGTTCTCTGCTTCAGTTTCCTTATTTGTAAAATGTGGCTAATAGTGTTATTTCTCTTAGAATTACTGAGAAAATTAAATGATCCAGTATATACAATATGCTTAGAATAGTCCTTGGTACATAATAGTCAACAAATATCCATTACAATGATTATTTATTAAGAATTATTTCAGAAAATCCTTGAGTAAAGTCAACTGGATCAGAGTTCCATAACAGACTGATTCAATAATAGTAGAGGTAAATCGCTAAGACGGAAACTTGAATATGAACCACACCCATCCTGGGGCCATAAAGGGTTAGTGAGAAGGTCAATTTCCCCAACAACAGTGGGGATAAATTCCCAAAAGAATATCTGTTAGGTAGCTAAAAGAATAATTTCTCCTATATTTGGAATGCTAAAATTGCTATCTAAATTCTTGCTTCTATTTTAAGCATCAGCTTCTGTTTTAAAATATTTTTAAATTGTCTGGTCATCTAGCCCATTCTTATTACATGTCCTGGTTTTGAGATGAGTATTTTGTATGAACATTGACTCAGACAACTGGCTCTTTCTTTTGACTCAAATAGTTTTTGTCTTATACATGTAAAATCAATCTTCCACAGACCAGACAATCTGTTCATTCTAGCCTTCCAAGCTACTATAATTGGTGTTTTGAAATAGCTCTGAGCAAGTGGACTTATAACATTGCAGTCTAGTATATTAATCAGGTATAAAGGTCGTTTTGTATTTCTACAGAAGGAAGAGGAAAAATATCCTGGCTAATCTTTAATGTACTGAATTTTCGCTTTGTCACCTACATGTGGCATTTCTATTATTTGGAAAATGTTTCAGAAGGTGAAAGTGGCCAGAGAGGGAGAAAGAGAGGAGGAGGAGGGAGAGAAAAACTTAACTTTCTCAGAACAAAGAAAGAATCGTCTTCTGCAACAAAGTATATCAATCTTTGAGGTAGAAAATAACCAGATCCATTAAACCAACATGGATACTCACTTACAACTCTTGAATTTATTTTATGTTATGCTATGGACACATGTTTACTCCATTAGTTTCTACCTCACATTGAAATTGAAACACTCTAGCATAACATCAATTTCCTTAGTACTATGTTTTTGACTTGTGCATAGAGGTAGTACTCCTTCATGAACTCATTTAAATTTATTGAAAATTTCTATAAAGTTATGATTGCTTCAGTAACAATTTCCTGGGCCTATAATATATCTTTATATTTGTATGCTAGAATTGTGAAGATGGTATGGCTGTTTTATATTTTCCTGAATACTAGGAAATATTATTTAAGCCTTCTCGATGACTATTGTATTAGTAGAGCTTAGTGTTATTATGCATGCATTTAAAGAAAGACAGCAAAAAGGCTTGTTTCTCAGAAGCATGATCATTTTGAAAGATTTTATTCTCTAAATATGGTCATAATAATATCTTCCATCTACATGCTCATCTGCAATATTACCTTGTCCCTCCACCCTCAAAAAATGGAGTTGATCTCGATATCCCATTGAATCCAGTGGGCCCTGTAATTGCTTTGATCAATAGAAAAGGAAGTCAGAGCTAACTTATCCATCAGATATGTCTAGGGCCATGACAATTTTGTGTTAATCACCCAGTCATGTCCAACTCTTTGTGACTCCATGGACTGTAGCCCACCAGGCTCCTCTGTCCAAGGGATTCTCCAGGTAAGAATACTGGAGTGGGTTGTCATTCCCTTCTCCACATGACGCTTTTAGGGACCCATGATAATGTTTTCATTTCTCTTAAATTCAGAAATTAAAAAATGAACATGTAGGTTTAAGAAAATATTTTAACATATATTTATCTTCTTGTCAACACTGTCATAAAGTATAATTATAAATATTTAAATTTATTTGTCTAATGGAAAAAGGTGTCCATGAAAACAAGAGTGCCTAGGGCTCACAAATGTCATATTGTAATATTTTAACCCTAGAGTAAGTGATACAATGCTAATGCTAAATGGACCTGGCAGCTTCTTCTTCTTCCCTTTTGGGATATTTGCCCTTGGGACATTCCTGCTCAAAAGTCAGCCACAAGGCTCTGATAAATTCAAACTAAATGAGAGGGTTATCTAAAAACTGTAGCTGAGCTCTTAGATGTCCGTCAGTGTTAGTGGTCAACTAGGTTTTCCAGTCCAGTAGAACCTTCAGATGATTTCAGCCTAGCTATTTACTGATTGCACTTTCATGAGGGACATCCAGAGAGATTTGCCCAGCTCAGCCCAGTCAGCCCAAAATAGTGCATAAGACAATTAAAAAGGACTGTTTTAAGCCAGCCAATTTCAGAGTGGTTCATTAGGTGAAAATAGATAACTGAAACCGTGTTTGAGTCCTTCATTCACAAATTATTGAGCATTTTTAGTGTATAATCTAGGATACTATGATATAATACTGATATGAATGTAATGAGGACTCTGTTGATGAGCCTAGTCACCTGCTTCTTTAAGATCTTAGAGGGTGGGGGAAGCATGAATCAAGGTGAAAGTTAACTAAACTCACAAAGATGTTGCAAGATTACTTTTTAAGTATAAAAATTGTTACCAATGACAAGTATTGGCATCCATTAAAAGGAAAATGACATTATAAATCCACATTTATAGGATAAATTTTTTGTGTATTTCTTCTAGCTGTGTGATCACGATCACATGTTTTAAAGGTTCTTTGCCTCATTCATACCTAGCTCATTTGGTTGTTGTGAGAATTAATGAATCAAAATGTGCAAAACTCTTACAATAGTGCCTGGGGGTGTGTGTGTGTGCGCCCTCGCATCCATACATGCATGTGCATGTGCATATTAGCCATTTAACAAATGCTAACTATTTGTACATATGTTTATACTCATGATTATTATTAGTATCTAGAACAAACTGACTTGACTTGATGGAAGGAAAGCATGAACCTACTCTATTACCTTCCTGCCATAGATTTCAAATACGACATACAAAATCTTCCTTTAAGAGGATTTTTTTTTCAAAGTCTCTATTACTTGCTGCTGTTGTTGTTCACTGGCTCAGTCAAATCCGACTCTTTGTGATCCAATGGACTGCAGCAAGTCAGGTTTATCTATCCTTCACCATCTCCTGGAGCTTGCTCAAACTCAGGTCTATTGAGTTGATGATGCCATCAAAACATCTCATCCCCTTCCCCTCCTGCCTTCAATCTTTCCTAGCATCAGGGTCTTTTCTAATGAGCAAGCTCTTCACATCAGTTGGCCAAAGTTTTGGAGCTTCACCTTCAGCATCCATCCTTCCAGGGAATATTCAGGATTGATTTCCTTTAGGGTTGACTGGCTTCATCTCTTTGCAGTCATAGGGACTCTCAAGGGTCTTCTCCAAGACCACAGTTCAAAAGCATCAGTTCTTTGGTGCTTAGCCTTCTTTACATTCCAACTCTCACATCCATACATGACTACTGGAAAAGCCATAGCTTTGACTAGATGGACCTTTGTCAGCAAAGCAATGTCTCTGCTTTTTAATATGCTGTCTAGGTTGGTCATAACTTTTCTCCCAAGGAGCAAGCATCTTTTAGTTTCATGGCTATAGTTACCATCTGCAGTGATTTTGGAGCCCATGTAAATAGTCTGTCACTGTTTCCATTATTTTTCCATCTATTTGCCATGTAGTGTTGGGACCAGATGCCATGATCTTAGTTTTTTGAATGTTGAATTTTAAGCCAGCTTTTTCACTCTTGTCTTTCACTTTCATCAAGAGGCTCTTTAGCTCCTCTCTGTTTTCTGCCATAAGGGTGGTGTCATCTGCATATCTGAGGTTATTGATATTTCTCCCAGCAATCTTGATTCCAGCTTGTCCTTCATCCAGCCCAGCATTTTGCATGATGTACTCTGCATTAAGTTAAATAAGCAGGATGACAATATACAGCCTTGACGTACTCCTTTCCCAATTTTGAACCAGTCTGTTGTTCTATGTCCAATTCTAGCTGTTGCTTTTGGACTAGCATACAGGTTTCTCAGGAGGCAGGTAAGGTGGTCTGGTAGTACCACCTCTTTAAGAATTTTCCACAGTTTGTTGTGATCCACACAGTCAAAGGCTTTAGCTAGTCAATGAAGCAGAAGTTGATGTTTTTATGGAATTCTCTTGCTTTTTTTATGATCTAACGGATGTTGGCAATTTGATCTCTGATTCCTCTGCTTTTTCTAAATCCAGATCACACATCTGCAAGTTCTTGGTTCACATACCCTTGATGCCTAGCTTGGAGGATTTTGAGCATACTTTGCTTGCGTGTGAATTGAATGCAATTGTGCGGTAGTTTGAACATTCTTTGGCCTTGCCTTTCTTTATTACTTGTGGAACAAAAACTAGCGTGATCTTCACATTTGCGTTGGTTCCCCTCAAGCCTGATTCCCCGAGTGATCCAGGTAGATGCTGCTCATGGAGTGAGTTTGTGTGGAGCTAAGGAATCTCAAGCTTACCGAATTTCAGTCTTTTATCACAGGCTACAAACAAACCTGCCTGACCTTTGTTCTGCAAGAAAAGTTGGTCTAATATATATTGAGTATATTCTATGTACTAGGCACCACAAGACCCATCCATATGAGTCATTTCATAGAGAGTATATCATTTAATCTTCCACACAAACAAAACCATGAAATATTAATTGGAGATATTCAGGAAGGAAAGATACATACCTTCCCCAAAGTCACATAGCTATGCAGGACAAATCTGGAATTTGGTCCAATTCAGTCTGATATTTTTTCCTAACTTGCTGTCTGGGGAAAATAAGAAAGAAAGAAACCTCCCCAAAACCCACCACTTAAAGAAAGATAAATCCAGTTACTATGGCCTCATGTGTTTAGAGAAAGTTGGTAAGTTATTTTGGATTTATGTAGCTCTGAGGAAGAGGAAACTCCAGGAGTTGGTGATAGACAGAGAGACCTGGCGTGCTGCTGTCCATGGGGTCGCAAAGAGTTGGACATGACTGAGCGACTGAACTGAACTGAACAGAGGAAGAGGAGGTGGAGTGTCAGATCACTGAATGTGGCTGCTGTCCTTGGCGCAGCCTCAGTGCTGGAATTCAGCAAGTGGACTCAGCTCCATCTCCGCCTCCCTGGTCTTGTCTTCTTGTTTCATTCTTTTACCCCTCATGCATAGTTAGAAAACTCTCAGGGAGGTGAAGCTTTCAGACTTATCCAGTGTACCTTGCACTTGCCAGCCACTTGGTCATTTCATCCTTTATTCTCAGACTTAGACCCTTTGAGCTGATGAAGTAATAAGAACAAACACTCACAGAGCTAGTGCCATATGCTAGGCATGGTTCTATGCACTTTACATGTTTTACCTCATTTAATACTCACAAGAATTTCCAAAATAGGTACTGTTATTTTCCTCATGTTTTAGATGAGAAAACTTACTTGGAGACACTAAGTAACTTTCCTGAGGTCACACAGTTAGCTAAGAGGTAGGGATGGGAATTAAACCTGGGCAGGCTGGCTCATGGGCTGTGACCTCAGCATTGCATTACTGCTATCAAGAAGCACATTCATATTTCTTCCATATTCTTGTGTTTTTGCTGTTTTTTCTTTTAATTTATCTGCTTTGTTCTTTTCAAACTTTTAAGTTTTTATTTTGTGTTGGGGTATAGCCAATTAACAATGTTGTTGTAGTTTCAGGTGAATAGTGAAGGGACTCAGCCACATATACGTATCCGTTCTCCCCAAAACCCCCTCCCATTCAGGCTGGCACATAACATTGAGTAGAGTTCTGTGCTACACAATAGTTCCTGGTTGCTTATGCTTTTGAATATAGCAGTGTGTACATGACCTTCCAAAACTCCCTAACAATCCCTCCCAGTCAGCAACCATGTTTGTTTTCTAAGTTTGTCAGTCTCTTTTTTGTAAATAAGTTCATTTGTATCATTCCTGTTAAATACCACATAAAAGGGATGTCATATGGTATTTTTCCTTCTCTGTCTGACATATTTCACTCAGTATGAAACTCTCTAGGTCCATCCATGTTGCTGCAAATGGTATTATTTCATTCTTTTTAATGGATGAGTAATATTCCACTGTATATATGTACCATTACTTTTTTTTATCTATTCCTCTATTGATGGACATTCAGGTTGTGTTGTGGCTATTATAAACAGTGTGGCAATGTATGTTTTGGTGGATGTATCCTTTCATATTTTGTCTTTCTCTGGATATATGCCCAGGAGTGGGATTTCAGGGTCATATGGTAGCTCTACTTTTAGTTTTTTAAGGAACCTCCATACTGTTCTCCATAGTGGCTGTACTTTTCACTTAGTTTTTTGGTTGATTGACTTAGAATTTACCAAGCACCTATCCCAGTATCTTTCTTAAGTGAATAAATAATAAAGGCTGAGCTTAACATCACAAACCCTAGAGAAGAAATAGACATGAAGTTTACATAATTAATCAAGTCAAAAGGAGTGTGTTTGGTTTTATTGTCCACTTGCAGGGCTCACAAGTTTTTAAGATGATTGGCATCTCATTGGGGATGGAAACTAATAAAGAAGATTTTCAAGGTTATGGTGAAACAAAAATGGTAAAATAAGATAACTTGACTGGAATAGGTCAGTTGTTTCATTTCAATCCCAAAGAAAGGCAATGCCAAAGAATGCTCAAAACTACCACACAATTGCACTCATCTCACATAATAGCAAAGTAATGCTCAAATTCGCCAGACTAGACTTCAACATTACATGAACCGTGAACTTCCAGAAGTTCAAGCTGGATTTAGAAAAGGCAGAGGAACCAAAGATCAAATTGCCAACATCCGTTGGATCATTGAAAAGCAAGAGAGTTGCAGAAAAACGTCTACATCTGCTTCATTGACTACACCAAAGCCTTTGACCATGTGGATCACAACAAACTGTGGAAAATTCTTAAAGAGATGGGAATATCAGACCACATGACCTGCCTCCTAAGAAATCTGTATGCAGGTCAAGAAGCAGCAGTTAGAACCGGACATGTAACAACAAATTGGTTCCAAATTGGGAAAGGAGTAGTCAAGGCTGTATATTGTCACCCTGCTTATTTAACTTATATGCAGAGTACATTATGTGAAATGCCAGGCTGGATGAAGGACAGGCTGGAATCAAGATTGCTGGGAGAAATATCAATAACCTCAGATATGCAGATGACACTACCCTTATGACAGAAAGTGAAGAGGAACTAAAGAGCCTCTTGATAAAAGAGGAGAGTGAAAAAGTTGGGTTAGAACTCAATATTCAAAAAACTAAGATCATGGCATCTGGTCCCATCACTTCATGGAAAAAAAAATGGGGAAACAATGGAAACAGTGACAGGCTTTATTTTCTTGGGCTCCAAAATCACTGCAGATGGTGACTGCAGCCATGAAATTAAAAGATGCTTGCTCCTCGGAAGTAAAACTATGACAAACCTAGACACCATTTTAGCAAGCAGAGACATTACTTTGCTGATAAAGTTCCATCTAGTCAAAGCTATGGTTTTTCCAGTAGTCATGTATGGATGTGAGAGTTGGACTATAAAGAATGCTGAGTGCTGAAAACTTGATACTTTTGAACTGTGGTGTTGGAGAAGACTCTTGAGAGTCCCTTGGACTGCAAGGAGATCCAGCCAGTAAATCCTAAAGGATATCAGTCCTGAACATTCATTGGAAGCACTGATGAAGCTGAAACTCCAATACTTTGGCCTCCTGATGGGAAGAACTGACTCATCGGAAAAGACCCTGACGCTAGTAATGATTGAAGGTAGTGGGGAGAAGGGGATGACAGAGGATAAACTGTTTGGATGGCATCACCGACTCAATGGACATGAGTCTGAGCAAGCTCTGGGAGTTGGTGATGGACAGGAAAGCCTGGCATGCTGCAGTCCATGGGGTTGCAAAGAGTTGGACATGACTAAGCACCTAAACTGAAGATAACTTGCTATTCAAGGATGACCGCAAACCATCCTAAGTATATAGGAGGAACTCTTGGAATTACATTTTCATTGATTTTATGGAAAGTTTTAACTGAGCCTTATTGAAATATGTGATATTTGAGGAAAATGTTCACATTCACTTAAGTATCAAAACTTCTTAAGAAAGGCATGAAATATAAAAGGATCCAGGAAATTCATTTCCTTTCAAAGAATTAGCTAAAATTTTGAAGTTAATAAGTATTTAAGTATTTTTGAACTGAAACACAAATACTCACAAGTCTACTTTCTTGTTTCTGCTGCATCTGGCAACTCTTAGTTTAACTTGAAGAATATAATAGACTTTGCCTAAGTATCCATTGTGTAATTTTAAACATCTTTTCTATGGGGAAAAAATTGATTACTTCTTATATTCTAATTGAAAAGAGCATGCATAATGTTAGTAGTGTATTCAGGAGAAAAAGATAAAAGAAGATTTAGATAAGATAGTAGAAGGTAATTTCATGTTCATTTTCACAGTTATGTTAGAAAATGGGCCAAAATGTGAATGACATAATTACAGAAGTGTTTACCTTAATTGAGATCTTGTTGCAAAAATGTGACCATATTGTTTTCAAAATTGCTAGTTGTATTGTGCAAGCTGGTCAATAGCCTGTGTTTTGAAACCCAAGAGCAATATGACAACATGGACAAAGCTATTAATTTTCTATACTTGGTTCCTGGTTCTTTTAGAATTATGGAAATAATAATCCTCCCCTGCCAACACACATGTGATAAAGACCCACTGCCCAAAGATCATAGTAAGAAAGACTTAGACATCCTTAAAGATGCAGGTGAAATAAGGGAAGGGTTGGTTAGAACACAGCAATGAAGAGACACTTATGTAGAAATGATACTATCATCTGATTTCACAGAAAAATAGAAACCTTTTCTTTTTCTACATTAAAATCAAAGATAATACAGAACATATGACTTCTCACTCTAAAATGATCAACTCTGCTGGGAAAAAAATTGAGCTGTGAATTTTTCATTATATTTGAAAGCAGTGGTACAATTTTATGGAAGATGATTTCTCTTACAGTATCTTTGGTCTCTGGTATAACAAATCCCTCACACAATAAATCTTTTATGACTTAAGGAAACTGTATGTTTCTTCCTAAATAAATTTTTCCCCATGAGATGTTCTTCAAAAAGTCTAACAACTTTAGAAACCTTCAGTTGTGGGATCTATTTTACATTTCTGGCACAATGAGAACAATTCTTTAATTCACAAAGGTAACGTGGGTGTTCACATTCCCATGATGAGCCAGTTTTCTCTGAGGGAAGAGGTTGTTTCCTCCTGCGTTTGTGAGCTGAAGTGTGAACAATGCCTCACCACACTTTCTGACCAGTTTTCTTAAGGCTAGGGGCAGGTTATCTTGGGCTGTCCTCATAAGCCTTTATTGCTACTGTTATAGCTGAACTATAGTTAAGGAGAGCAGTCTTCTACTCCATTCTAACAAAAGCAGGCAATGAAAAGTAAACAGGAAAATTTTCCCTTCTTTGGGTCAAAATATCCTGTAGAGTAGCAGGCTTATAGCAATGCAATGGAAGCGCCCTTTTTGATAAAATCAAAGAGAATCAAGGCACAAGAATCAGAGTAGCTAAATCAGCACTGGTACAAGAAGTCAAGTTTTTATCATTTAAATCAGTTATTATTTTCACAAGGCTTTATTTCAGAGTGTCTCAACCTTAGTGCTACCAACATTTGGGACTAGACAACTCTTTGTTGTGGGGGACTGTCCTATGCATTATATAATGTTTTGCAGCATTTCTATAACATCTGTGCCTACTGGATGGTTGCCCATAGCACCATCCCCCCTGCATCCAGCAGTTGTGACAACCAATGTCTCCAAACTTTGCCAAATGCCTCCCGAGGGTCACATCTCCTTTGACCGAAACAACTGCTTATTGGAATCTATGCACAAAATCCATAAAACCTGGCACATAAATATTTATTAAATGAACAAATTAGCAAGTAAAAGTGATTAAACTGTTTATCCCATTGCCAGTATATAGTGGAATTCTTAGCAAATTAATAATTCTCCCAAATCCCAAGTGTGATATCTTATAACTAAATTTGCCAAGATTAGTTGCCATTCTTTCCTTAGGAGGGTAGTTCATCTAAAATAGATGTTTGTGAATGAAAAATACATAAAAAATCCCCAGTTCACACAAACCCTTGAAAATAAAATTTGTCTTTGCTCTCTACCAATACCCTATTGAGATAGTAAAGGGGTTTTTAAAAAAGCATAAATTCCCCCAAATGGGAAAAGAGATGATAACAACAAAATTTCAGGGATTGAAGACCAAAAGAATATGTGGTAAATATTTTAGCCATCTAAAATCAATTCTAAGTTGGCAATGATGACAACTGTGAAGCAACATGATTTGCACACCTACTCACACACAAATGCACCTCAAAGCTCATGAATCTATGCAACCAGTTTCCACTGGAAGTGAGAATAACATACAAGTAATAAAAAAAGACTTGGCCAAAAGTCTGCTTAAAAAGGCTTTGAAAGTGAAAGTATTGGTCACTCAGTCATGTACAGCTCTTTGGGACTCCATAAACTAGCTTGCCTGACTCCTCTGTCCATGGAATTCTCTAGGCAAGAATACTGGAGTGGGTTGCCGTCCCCTTCTCCAGGGGATCTTCCCAATTTAGGGATCAAACCCAGGTCTCCTGCATTGCAGGCAGATTCTTTACTGTCTGAGCCAACAGGAAGCCTTTAAACTGCAGATTTTCCCTTCTTGCCAAAAAGTAGGACAGTTTTCCTTGTATGATCCTGCAGAAGCCTTGAGTTTTATTCTCTAGAAAGGGTAAAACAAAGTCTCTGAATCAGATGAGTACAAGAGGAGGCATCTGGCAGTGTTGAAGTCAGGGATACTTTATAAAAAAACAGAATTTATTTGAATATCTATCTACACACAGAATGGTGATATCCTGGCCCTTTTAACCCAAGTAACTGAAGTTACACTCTCCCAGTGTGAACTTAATAGGTAATATCATGTAGAGGACATTGGAACCAGGCTGCCTGTTTCTATACTACTAGTGAGCTATGTGACCTTGGGCAAGTAGCTTTAATTCTTTTTATCTCAGTGTCCTCATATACATCATTGGAATAAAAATAGTAATAATACCTTTCTTATATAGAGTTGTAGAGATTAAAAAGAATTCTACATGTACTTAGAACTCTATCTGGCATATAATAAGCACTAGTGTTTGTTTATTATTATTCCTGTGTCCATGAAATTCTCCAGGCAAGAATACTAGAGTGGGTAGCCTTTCCCTTCTCTAAGACATCTTCCTGACCCAGGGGTTGAACCCACATCTCCTGCATCTCTTGCATTGCAAGCAGATTCTTTACCTGTTGAGACATCAGAGGAGCCCTTGCTATTGTTATACCTTGGGAATCAGAAAAGCTCAGGAGAAAAGACCTAAGATGTGTATGGTAGTGTTTTCTCACAACAAAATTTCAATAGCCTCTCAGGAGACCCATGGTTGACAAACTTCACGGGGTTCTCTTGGTTTCCAGTCAACTCTTCAGTGCCCATTGTTTAGTATTAGTATTCAGTCAAGGACCAGTAGTCATTGAGGAAAATCTCTAGTACCAAAGTCAGACACCAGAGCAAACAAGCAGAAAAATATACAATTTATAGGAAAAGCAGATAATTAATTTATAAGAAACTTAGAAATATTAATTTCCTCAGAGAGATAAGAAAATGTACCCATGAATCAAGAACAGGTTGTCATGCTGCTATTAAGGATTAATAGGAGGAAAAGCAAGAGCTGCAGGCATTAAAAATACAACATATGAAAAATTCAATAAAGTATGAAGAATAAATTTGGGATGTCCCAGAAAGTACTGGTTAAATACAAAGAAACAGAAGAAAGAAAATTAGTCAAGCTATAAAGATTTATGTCTAAGGAGATTTTGGTGTCATGGAACACTTGAACATGTACATGGGCTTCCTGGCAACTCAGATGGTAAAGAATCTGCCTGCAATGCAGGAGACCAGGGTTTTATCCCTGGGTTGGGAAGACCCCTTGGAGAAGGGAATGGCTATCCACTCCAGTATTGTTGCCTGGAGGATTCCATGGTCAGAGGAACCTGGTGGGCTACAGTCCTTGGGGTAGCAAAGAGTCAAACATAATAAAGTGACTAACACATTGACTTTTTTAAACACACTAATATACCAAGCCTATCATAACTGACAGCAATAATTAGTATAAATTAGAATGAAGGTATTTTTTATATGAAATGTCTAAAATGATTACCTTCCATGAATATTTTCTGAGGGAGTTATTGGACTAAAGTAGAAGAGTAACCAAGAAAAAAATACCTAGGATCCGATATCAGTGAAGTGAAGTTGCTCCGTCATGTCAGACTCTTCATGACCCCATGGACTATAGCCTATCAGGCCCCTCCATCCATGGGATTTTACAGGCAAGAGTACTGGAGTGGGTTGCCATTTCCTTCTCCAGGGATCTTACCCACTCAGGGATAGAACCCCGGTCTCCCGCATTGTAGGCAGACGCTTTTACCGTCTGAGCTACCAGGGAAACCAAAGGCAAGCTTCAAATTGATGATGAAGGAAGGTCTAAGTTAACAGTTTTACAGCAGAACTAGAGAAAAACTAACCCATACTTGGCAGAGTGCTTGCCCAGTATGGTTCAAGGAAGGTTCATCATGCCACAGATTGATTTGATGGAATATTTCAGAATTTCTGGTATCTGTAGAATTCATGTTCACAGAGCAACCTCACATAACCTGATCATTCTCCCCAAACTAAATTCACTTTTTTTTTATCCATTCATGTATTTAAAAGACAGTGAGATTATCACAAAATATTTCATCTGCCAAAAATCTATATTTCTGCTTTCAAAACTAATGAAAAATTCATACTTGATATCTATTTTTTAAAACTCTGCTGTTATTTTTTTTTCTAGACCTGTAGCTTAGCATTTTGTTTTGATTTCTAAGGTTTCTCATCATCAGTTCACAGTAGTTATTTGTGATTCCTGGGCAGTGTTCTGTGTCAATACAGTCACATCTCTGTGAAGAGAAGACTTTATTCTTTTTTCAATAACAAATCCTATTCTCTCCCTGCCTTTGGGAAGCAAGCATTGGTTGAAAGTTGGGAATATGTTCCCAGACCTAAAGCTGACTGCCTTGGACTGAAGACCACCACCCAGGAGATTTAGATGGTTAACTCGTTCTAGAAAGTGCAGCCCACAGTGCAATGAGTATTATAGAGGCAGTAAAGAGATGGGAATTTCTGAGAGCACAACATTTTATCTCCCTCCCCACAGAGCCCTTTCTCCCCAACACCTGCCACACATTGCACATTTTTCCCCCAAAATTCAGGCATTTTCAAATATACTATATGTCTACTAACAGTCTTTGAAATCTTTCTTAAGTTCACACACCTGCGATGGGTGTGATTAAGGAGTGTGGCACAACATATAAGTAAGTGGACTTTTAGCCAGGACTCTTGACTTTTAGTTCCACTTCCTCTGAGTTATTGTTGGACCTTGGGCAAAGCATTTAAACATCCCATGCTGCTTCATTTGACAAGTGAATATTAAAGGTGATATAATTTGCCTTCTTATATGATTGTAAGCAGCAAATAAGGTAGAAGTGTATGTGTGTGTGTGTGTGTGTAGTATGTGATGTGAATATGTGTATGGGTATTTACATAAGACAATGGATTATAAATATAAGACACATTCATTCACATTTCAACCCTGTGGAAAGATTGCTTCTAAACAACTTGATGGTGAAGGGATTTGGGTTTAGTTCCACCAGTCTCTAAAGTATAGTCATCTGACTTCAGATTAGAGGGAAATAAAGAAGATAAGAGCAACTTTCATAACCTGAAGGATCAACTCTTAATTTGTAGGTATGATAATTTGAGGTTTGATATTATTAGATATTTTGAGGTTTTGATTATTTTGTTTTTAAATTTAACTGGAAAAAAAAAGGCAGTAAGAGTCTTGGAAAAGCTACAAATTGTTATATAGATCTCTTATGAATATATTATCTAACTTCAGAGGTAAAGAATATGGATCCCATTGCCACGTTTCCATTGTGCCAAGATAAGCTTTTTTCAGTTGGAAAGAATGGAGATACTGCCTCAATTTATGGAGATTATTGACTAATCCTCATAAAGGAAAAGCAGCAATGAAGAACAAGGAGTTGGCTCAAAAGTCAGTTAGTCAGATTTAATTGGCTATGGTTTATAAAACGCTGCAGTTCTTTGAATTAAGTTATCTTTCTGGCCCTTCAGCACCAAGAATCTATAACTCTACCCTGTTACACAGTAATAAGAACTTTCTATCTCTGCTTCCACTTTTTTCCTAATGTCAATTATACTCACCTCATTGTTCATACTTTCTCTCAACTAACGAACTCGCCACTCCTTTCTCAGTCTCTGGCTTTGCTTATTCAAGGCTTCAGTTTTCTTGTGCCTGGTGCTTTCTCCTGCCTCTGATCTCTGTTTATGGACACCACTTACCAGCTCCTATGCTCCTATGTCATTACTCTCTGATCTGTTCTTCACAACTAATTTCACACTCTTTACAAGATTGAACTGATGATTCTGTCAGTGTCTACCTAATATAGAGAAACTTCAATTGGAAAGATTTCAAATGTTGAGTTGTCTTATGTGCTCTGGCAACTTAATGATTACTTCCACTCCTAAGGTGTCCATCCTTTATCTAATTAATTATGACTTGAACAGTAGGGTGAAATTTGTGTTCAGAATGTAGCTGAGGCATCTATGTTATTCACAGAATCCTTTCTTGTATAATATATAAACACAGAGCCTGTACATTTTTCATTATTGATTATAGTCATCCAGTGAACTCTAGCATGAAGTATGTGTCAACTATAAAATGAGGAATAAGATTATTTGTTTTGTCCTTTTTGTTTTCATCAAAAGAATACTGTGTTTATCAAATGATTGCTATAGTACCATTTTAAGTAATACTTATACTGTATTTGTAATTTTTAAATATGTTTTGAAATTTATACCATTGACTTCCCATAATAACTTTGGTATTATTTTTCTCATTAATCAAATGATGCATTTGAAGCCTAAGGACATTCTATGGTTTTGTTTTGACACCACCCAATTTGAGAATGCAGGTTTAACTTCTAACTTCATACCTTTCAATCAGGCCAAAGTATCTTTTAGATAGCAAAGTTATTCATATGTCAAATGGAACCATATTCTAGGGCTAGTCAATTTTTCTATGTGAATTATAAGGAAGAACAGGTAATAGAAGCAAAATGACTAAAGGTAAAGAAAATGTGTTTTCATCCCCAAATCTTTTTTAAAAAAATAATTTAATAAGAAATATTACTTATTTTCTGTCAAGTTGACTTTCTGATATAGTTCAAAGTATGTCAGTATACACCAAAAATTGTGTGTAGGATTTTATTATAGGCAGAGATGATTAATTCTTTGGGGCCTGTTTTAATCATTCCTTTTCTGAAGTGCAGTGGCAGTCTATATATTACTCTAAAGCTTCTGTTTTACATAAAGTTGTAACATGGAGTTGAATAACAAATTGGCAAAAATCACAAGATGTGAATGAAAAAGGCTTATTTCTTTCACAGCCAGAATTATAGTTTCAAATGGATATATTAATTCAACCACAGAATACCTGATATTCATTTCTGATATCATTTTGAGACCTTGCCACAAGCAAAATAATAAATTTTTCACCCTGCAGAAAAAAAGCTTGTTAGCTAAACTTTCACCATAGGGCTCATGTAATTACCCTGTAGATGAATGCTTAGATACCATAGGGAGGTTGGAGTTTTCTTCTAATTGGCAGCTATTAGAGCGGCCAGAAGAAAGGATAGATGCGATCCAGTTATCAAAATTTTAAGATGGGAGTTTTTTTGTTTGGTTTCGATTTATTTTCAAGAGCCTCCACACTTTGAATCTGGAATTGTTCTTCAGTCATATGTAAGAAGAATATCTTATTCACCTGCCAACCATAACCAGCACCCATTTCACATCTGGGTGTCTCTGCTGAAATGACTGAATCCTGCAGTGACTGCAACTGCCAATAATATCTGCTAGAAAAGAGCAAGGTGTAGAGAGTAATTGGTTATTGTGAGTAAGAGGATCTGTTCCAGGTCATCTCACACCAAATATCCTCAGAGGACCCATCTCTTCCATTGCCTTTTAATCCTCTGTTGGTGATTTAACCTTTTACACCAATATATTATTTGACTTTTCTCTTGCTTTGATTCCTTAATAAAATAAACTGAAAATATTTGATGTAACTGAAGGCAAACTTTTAATCCATTGGAGCTGAAGGTTGAGAACTATGTTTACGCCATGCAATGACCAGACTGCAAAGCAGATACCAGAAGCTGCTAAACACTAGATTGTATTCTCAACCACAATGACTTGAAGGATTCACCCTTATGAGCACACTGCCTTTGAATTGTTGTTCCTATACAGTTTTAATCTGATCCATCCACATTCCTTGCCCAGGCTATGACATCTACTAAGTTCATCTTCAAAATCAAAACCAAGGCTGTTCTCTAACTGTTATTGTTTTTTTCTCAATTTTCCATTAGGGTAATCTCATGATTCCATAACTGCCTCCAGTTTATGATAAGCTGCCTTCAGAGAGGATTTATTAGTGATAACTTAAGCAATTGTTAAAATGAATTTTGAACTTTCTCAGGAATGTTTCACTTGGAGTGTTATTTTTAACTGTTTTCCTGAAAGATTTGTCACTCTTAAAGATATCAAGGAATCTTTGAACTTAGTGAGCTGGGAGGGAGGCAGGAAGGGACAGTGGAAGGGGCAAGAGAGGAGGAATATGAGAACATAACCCTACCCACAACTGACAGGCTGTTTAGTTGTTTATATGATTGCTTATTCCACTATAGTTCCATTGGGACACATAACACATAATCTTAGTAGACTTGGTTGGGGATAGGGGCTCAGGTCAGCATAGGATTCTTCTATAGGGCAGAGAAAAATGGTCCATATAGACACAGACACTAAAACTCTAATTTTATCAGTGCTTCATTCTGAGGTAAGTAGATTAAAAGATTATAAAGCAAAGCAAGTCATTATGAAATCCATAGTGTTAACAACAGGTTGTCCCCCAAAATTAAGAACCATGTTTTACCAAGAGAAACACATTTGAAGTTTACTGCTCCAGAACACTTGTCTGCCCTCACTTACTCTGTCTCTGTATTTGTATCTCTCTTACCTCCACTCTGTTCCCCCTTGATTCCCCTAGCTGTCCTCAGTGAACATAATATTTTTATAAGCTTCCCTTGACTTTATCTATTTGTGCGGATTTGATAACAATATGCAGAGTACATCATGAGAAACACTGGGCTAGATGAAGCACAAGCTGGAATCAAGGTTGCAGGGAGAAATATCAATAACCTCAAATATACAGATAACACCACTCTTATGGCAGAAAGTGAAGAAGAACTAAAGAACCTTTTGATGAAAGTGAAAGAAGAGAGTGAAAAAGTTGGCTTAAGGCTCACCATTCAGAAAACTAAGATCATGGCATCCAGTCCCATCACTTCATGGCAAATAGATGGGGAAACAGTGGAAACAGTGGCTGACTTTATTTTTCTGAGCTCCAAAGTCACTGCAGATGGTGATTGCAGCCATGAAATTAAAAGACGCTTACACCTTGGAAGGAAAGTTATGACTGACCTAGATAGCATATTAACAAGCAGAGACATTACTTTGCCAACAAAGGTCCATCTGGTCAAGACTATGGTTTTTCCAGTGGTCATGTATGGATGTGAGAATTGGACTATAAAGAAAGCTGAGTGCTGAAGAATTGATGCTTTTGAACTGTGGTGTTGGAGAAGACTCTTGAGAGTCCCTTGGACTGCAAGGAAACCCAACCAGCCAACCCTAAAGGAGATAAGTCCTGGGTGTTCATTGGAAAGACTGATGTTGAAGCTGAAACTCCAATACTTTGGCCACCTGATGCAAGGAGCTGACTCATTTGGAAAGACCCTGATGCTGGGAAAGATTGAGGGCAGGAGAAGGGGGTGACAGGGGATAAGATGGTTGGATGGTTTCACCGACTCAATGGACATGGGTTTAGGTGGACTCTGGGAGTTGGTGATGAACAGGGAGGCCTGGCGTGCTGTGGTTCATGGGGTCACAAAGAGTTGGACATGACTGAGCAACTGAACTGAACTGAGGACAATACGAGAAAGAGCACAGTGAATATTCATACTAATCAGAACACAGTCACCCAGGGCAAAATTTTTCATTTTAAGCAACAACTAGAAGAGGATAGGTAGCCTTTTTAAATGCCCATAGTTGATTAATGAAATGTGAGATCGATTATGAAATGCTTGGAGGACTCACCAGATGGTCTCTGTTCAACTTCTCAGGGAAGGGCAACAAAGTGCTTTCTTTATCTCACAAAATAATGTGATTAGTCTTTACTAGAGACTAATTCTTTCTCCTTTTTCTATTTATTCAACCCAGAAGAAGGGTATTCCTTTGATGTAAAAGCATCATATAACTTTCCATTTACATAATGCTTTATGAAGAACTATGGATGGAGGTTTGGGACATTGTACAAGAGGCAGCCCCAAGATGAGCCCCAAGAAAAAGAAATGCATTGACTAAACATAAAGTACTCAGTTCAGTGAGTCGGTGATGCCATTCAACAATCTCATCCTCTGTCGTCCCCTTCTCCTCTTGCCCCCAGTCTCTCCCAGCATCAGGGTCTTTTCCAATGAGTCAACTCTTCGCATCAGGTGGCCAAAGTATTGGAGTTTCAGCTTCAGCATCACCAACTCAATGGACATGAGTTCAAGTAAACCCCAGGAGTTAGTGATGGATAGGGAAGCCTGTCGTACTGTAGTCCATGGGGTCACAAAGAGTCAGACTCGACTGAGTGACTGACCTGAACTGAGTGCTTTATGTTTTGTGAAATGTTTTAAGATGAACTGCTTCACTTCATCTTGATAGACACTCTCTAAGAATAGGTGGTTAGAGGACTTTTCTCTTTCATTCATTGGTAGAACAACAGAGGGACAATGAATAGACTAATATTTCATAGTTTGCTAGGATTAGAAGTTGCTATTTTATTCCAACATTTTCTCAGCGATCTACTATTTGCTTAGGAGGAGTTATCTTAAAGACTTTTGTCATTTGTTATAAATAAAAACTGAACATCATTGAAATAAAAAATATTGGACCTGCATTTTTATACAATTTGTAAGTATGTTCTTTATAGGTTACTAAAATATAAGCGATAATGATTGTTACTATGAGATGAAAAATGTTTTTACTGGAAATTGCACTGTGTAAATAAGAAATCAGGAAAATACAATTTAGTAACTGTGAGTTTACTTACCAAGATTCTTCTAGTTTTACTGGTTTTAGTAAGACCTGATGGGTATTGTTATAACATTGCTCTATTTGCTACTGATTTATAGATTTGGAAGTTAAAGCCATGTTATTTTAAAAATTCTATTCTGTGGCTCATATTATTCATTTCCTGTAGCAGTTAGCTATCACCGTGTAACAAACTATTCCAAAATTTGAGTTGCTAAAACAACCATTTACATAATATACAGTTTTGTAGGTTGGCAATTTGAGCTGGATTCAGCTCTGGATTTTTTTGTTCTAAACTGAGTTCACTGAAATGTCAGCAACCAGCAGCTAACATGGATGAGGAATGTCTGATCCATATTGGTCTTAGTTCCATATGGTCTCTTATCCTCTAAAAGCCAGTCAGAGATTGTTCACATGTTTGTGGCAGCTGTGGAGGGTTGAAGGCAGGGAGAGAAGGGGACGACAGAGGATGAGATGTTTAATTTGCATCACTGACTTGATGGACTGAGCTTGAACCAGCTCCAGGAGTTGGTGATGGACAGGCAAGTCTGGCATGCTGCAGTCCATGGGGTTGCAAAGAGTTGGACTCGACTGCACGACTGGACTGAACTGATGGTAGTTTTATTTTTAGTTTTTTCAAGGAAACTTCATACTAATTCCCTGGTGGCTCAGATGGTAAAGCATCTGCCTGCAATGCAGGAGACCTGGGTTCGATCCCTGGGTCGGGAAGATCCCCTGGAGAAGGAAATGGCAACCCACTCCAGTACTCTTGCCTGGAAAATTACATGGACAGAGGAGTCTTGTAGGCCATAGTCCATGGGGTCACAAAGAGTCGGACACGACTGAGCGACTTCACTTCACTTCATACTGATTCTCCATAGTGGTTGTATCAGTCTACATCCCCACTAACAGTGTAAAAGGGTTTCCTTTTCTACTACACCCTCTCTAGCATTTACTGTTTATAGACTTTTTTGATGATGGAAATTCTGACCAGTGCTGCTGTAGTTTTGATTTTGCATTTCTCTAATAATTAGTGAGGCTGATCATCGTTCCAGTGTGTTTTTTGGTCACATGTATGTCTTCTTTGGAGAAATGTCTATTTAGATCTTCTGTCCCCTTTTTCACTGGGTTGGTTTTTTGGTGGTTTTTTCTTTTTTTGATATACAGCTGCATGAAATGCTTGTGTATTTTGCAGATTAATCCTTTGTCAGTTGCTTCATTTGCAAATATTTTCTCCCCTTCTGAGGGTTGTCATTTCATCTTGTTTATGGTTTCCTTTGCTGTGCAAAAGCTTTTCAGTTTAATCAGGTCTCATTTTTTTATTTTCTTTCCTATAGGAGGTGGGTCAAAAAATATCTAGCTGTGATTTATTTCAAAGAGGGTTCTGCCTCAAATAGTTTTATACTATCTGACCTTACATTTAGGTCTTTATTCCATTTTGAGTTTATTTTTGTGTGTGGTGTTAGAAAGTGTTCTCATTTCATTCTTTTGCATTTAGCTGTCCAGTTTCCCCAACACCACTTATTGATGTGGCTGTTTTTCTCCATTGTATATTCTTGCCTCCTATGTCAAAGATTAGGAGACTATAGGTGTGTGGGTTTATCTCTTGGCTTTTATCCTATTCCATTGATCTATATTTCTATTTTTGTGCCAGAACCATACTGTCTTAATGCATCAAGAATACATTTACAGATGGAGATGTCTACATGTGGATATAAAGTATGAGTCCATATTTATGCTCATGTATGTTAAAGAACAGAGCACATGAACATATCTTTAATGTTTCATTTTTATTCTTAAAATTTTGCAAACGCTTTCATATGTAATTTATGAAAACCTCAAAATATAAATATTTTAAAGTTTGATAATGTCGACTGAAAAAAATGCACAACATGAGAGTTGTCAGTTAAGTTTAATGTGGGGCAAAACGAGAACTATAGGCTGGGAGACAGCATGTCAGAAAGCCCTAGGGAATTGCTCTGCGGGAGTAGAGGGGAAGGTCATCATTATATTGATATATGATTTTAGTGAAGGGGGATATGTTCAGTCAAGCATGCATTTTAGCAGAGGTTTGCTGCTAGTCATAAGGAACAGGCAAGTAATGATTTTAGTGCTTTTCTAAATATAATAAAATATAAGCATTTGGGTTCACAGAACGTTCTTCTGAAAATCTCTGTCTTGAGGGCCTGTTCTGTCTGTTTTTCTGAGCATAGCATCTCATTCCTGATCTGCACCCTGCATTCCTTTCAGGGTGTGCTGAAGGTTGGCCACTGCAGTGCCTAGTAAGTAGTAGATTGCAAATAACTAATCTTTATTTGGCAGCTTCATTGTATTCTGTATTTTCTATTGATTTGGATCCTATTTAAACATAATTATCAGTTTCTACATTTATATCTTTATATTCTTCCAGAAAGTAGCCCTCATGTATTCTCTTAAGTAGCCTCTGGATCTAGCACAAGACTTGGCACACAGTTCTCAATAAATTTTGAAGAGAAAAAAGTGGATGACTCTGCCAGGCAGCAATGCTACAACCAATCCACCTTTACATACACACTTCTCAGGTCCTACCCAGTTGCAAAATTCTTATTTCTATATGTCTTCCTAGCCCATGTCACCTTTTAAGTTTTTTGCTCTGATCACCTCCCCAAACCTTTGGTCTGCACTCCATCAGTACTTGGCCTTCATCACATCTCTCTATTTATAGCCACTCAGCTTTCCCTCATGCCTCCAGCTATGCTATTTTATTATATTGAATAGAAAAACTTCATTATCTTCAGCTTTATTAGGAAAAAAAAAGTTACACAGGTTAAAAAAGAAACAAACCTCCAAAGATCATTTCTCTGAGTATGCATGAGATACTCTTCTGGATGGCTGGAAATCTCACATGCTCCCTTATTGTCTTAGGGCACAGTGTTTCTCCCAATCTAAGTGTGTTACAGAGCCCCTGCTATCCACTCCTAAAAATAAAAGACTCTGTCTGAGAGAGCTCTTTAAACTGTAGCCTCTCAGCATACCTTTAATTGTACCCAGGGCTGCAGTGCAGCTTCCCACATAGAGAGGGGTTTTCCAAACCAGGACAAATGCAAACAAAGGAAAGCATTAAAACAAAAAAGCAATTTAACCTACTTATGATTTCCTATACTTCCCCCACTGATCACTAATCATGGAAGGTGTGTGTGTGTGTGTGTGTGTGTGTGTGTGTGTATGTATGTGTGTGTGTATGTATGTGTGTAGAAGCGAATTCTAGCAGCCTCACTTCCCCCTGGTTCTCCATCTAGAAGTCAAGGTCTAGTGGCATTTCTGTTGACTCAGGTCAGAGATCGTCGTTAAGGCCCCCATTCCACGCCAGGGTTCTCGGGTCCATGCAGATAGGAAGCTGTGGCAGGGAAAATCCACATTCAAATCCAAATGCTTCTATCTGTAGTAGTGGATACGAAATGGGTAAAAGAATAGGAAAACACAGATTGAAAAGTCCCAAGCTAGAAGTCTGTTTAGTTACATTTCCCTCACTTGTTCCTCTGCCTCTTTTCCTTCATGGTTTTTCATGTTGTGGGGGAACTACTTTCTTTTCAGCAAGGAGAAGGGAAGTGAATGTGTAGTCTTTCTCAGGAAAAGTTTTCTTTTAGAGAAGATGGTGTTATTATGAGGAAATGGGTTAATTTTAGAGACACTAGAAAGGACTTCCTGCTTCTAAAATTACTCTCTCCTCCTCCTTAATGGTATAAAATGTTTGACCCATGGTAGAAAGCTTCTTAAAGTGGAAATATCAGAAAGAAAAACAGTGATATAATAAAGTCACACTTTCTATTGTAAATAATTGCTGACAGAGAACCTTCCTTCAGAATTGATTTTAAAGACATAGAAGTTGTTCATTACAGGAATAAAGGGATCGAGAGACACATTTTCCAGAGAAAGGAGGCCTCTAAAAATTAAACAAATCACTGTGCTGAAAGTCATTGACCCACGGCCATTTTCTAGGACCTGGTTTAGGATGTCATTTTCTTTATTCTACAAATAAAAGAATAATTTTTTTTACATGTAATTTTTTGCTTAGAAAAAGGAAAGTAAAAGGAAAGAGTTTTCTCCTGTAACTATCCCTAGTTTTCCATAATCCTAATGGCTTGAATAAGAAGAAATTTCAATTGCAGTGAGAAATTCAGCATGATTTACACAGAAGCAATGCCAAACATAGTCATGTACATTCTGATGACAAATGAAAAAAATTCTGAAATTTTCTCCAATAGAAAATGTTAGGAGGACAATACATTCTCAATTGATGATGTCTTTTATGGGGGAAAATAACACAGGGAAAAAAATCAAGTGATTTAAGATTTCTATCACAGTACAATATAGATTGAAAACCTCTATCTCTTTGCTTTTATCATTATAAAAACAGAAAAAAAAATTCTCCTTTCCATTGTTTGGAATTCTTTTTCATGTCATTTACTTTTTTTTTTTTTATGAAGCTTACAGTAATCACTTGCTCTACAGCAGTTATACTCAGATTTTCATATGTAGAAGAAAGAACGCAAGAACTCATTTAAGAGATTCTGAGGCTCATGCCCAGATAAGTTAAGACTTTCTGCAATACTCCAGATATGTGCATTTCATTAATTGAGTAATTCTCATGTAAGGGGTCAATAGGATCCACTTTGAAAGACTGAAGTTCTCATTGATTTTTCTCAAATGATTAGTACATCTTTCTTGATGATTATAGTTCAAAGGGAAGACTCCCAGGTTGTTGAGAAAGACATTCCTGGGTTATACATGATTTACATCTCAAAAAGAATTGAGAAAGAATTTACAGTTGCAGGTTTCTCTAAGGAAGAAAAGTCAGGGGCCTCTAGTCAGGAAGATACCAGTCAAAAGTTTAGTCAAGCTGGCAAGATTAGTAAGGCTGGCTCTCTAGGCCACTCCACCCTCCCTTCTTGTCTCTGTTCTCTGCCTGTCTACCCTGACAAGGACCCAAATCTGCCACTTGACTGAGATTCTTAGGTTCTTCTCGATTTTTAAGTCCCAAACTTTAGAGTTGTGGCCTGAAGCTTGCACTGTGATTTCACAGCTCTCATTAATTCTCCTTAGCAAGAAAATCTCCAAAAGTGGAATTTGCCTACTCAAATGTGACGATGAATAATCACTGTTAATGATGAGTGCTTTACCAGCAGATCTTTAACCTCCATACAGTTGGGTAAATTAAACTTGGAGAGTTTCTAATGAAGAAAATTTGAAAGCTAACGTATTATATGCTGCCTAAAACTGCTGATTCTGTGACAATAGCAGACAATCATTCTCTGCTGGCACAACTCAGTGTCTGCAGGAAAATATAGACCATGCTCTTCATATAATCATTATAATGATTAGAATAAATGGAAGATATTTTAATGATGACAGTAATATTCTTGAAGCTCCTTCAAAGATAACAAATTTTGAGATTATTGCAAAATTATATATAAATAGTTATGTCACAGTCTTGGTAGGGTGACAGGTTGGAGGCAGCAGGTTCAAATGCCAATTGACTGCTGAAAGAATAAAACAGAAATAAATAAATAAAATTATTATAAACCATCTATGCAACCATGACTGTCATGAAATCCTAAGTGAACCAAGAACAGTCCAATTTTTCAAAATATCATAGTGCTTTTCTCTTTTCATTGGAGGTTTCTTTCTTGCAGAAAGGTAATAAAATGATTATAATTTGAGATTGAAATGAATTATCAATTCATCAGAGTGTATGTTTAATGTGATATACTTACACTAATGGTATGAGCTTTCTAATTAGGGAGCTATTCTCAAGGCAGGAAAAAAATCATTTTCTCAATAAAAATATTTTACACCAAAGATACAGTACCTTCAAAACATAATGAGCTTTGAGGATGACATTACAGCAATTAAAATATGAGTGAAAGAAAAAGCCTGTCTTATTGAGCAATCTGGATGATTGGAGGTATTTCACTTATCATATGGAACATAGGTCACATTCTATATTATTTGCAAGAATCTGCAATTTACCTCAAGGAAAAGAAAGCTAATTTTGATAAAGTGACAATGGGGCTCTCTAGCTTTGGCTGTTATATGAATATTGTATTCACTTAGGAAGTGAATATTTCTTGCAGTGGGTTAATAAAAGTTTTGCAAAATTCTGGTGAGTTTGGAGGAGGCAACTTTTACAATTTAGAGTACAAGTGATTATGCCTATTTAGTGATTTAAATGGAGCAAAATTGACCTGTTCCAAAATTGGACAACAGGATTCCAGAATCAGTAAGCTTTTCACAGTGGAGGGCTTTGCCTGAATTTAAGAGAAACTAGGTAAGTGAATTGATTTTTCCACATGCTAACCCAATGAACAGTTGTGAAATACTACTGTATAAATAGCAGCTAATTAGACATAGGTACACATAGATGGAAACCAGGCTAGAGAAGTTTTATTTAATCTTAAAATGAAGCTCTTGATTACCCCAGTTCTATCACTTGCTTCTTACTTGGTTGTCTACGTCTAAATAAAGGTCATATTTATCTACCTGGTCACTCAAGTTCAAAACTACAGAGTTGACATTAATCTGGGATTGTCCTTAATTCCTCCCTACGCCTGACACTTCTATCACCAATCTAGTAGCACAATCTATTGATAGTACTGGATGTGATAGTATAATGTGAGAGCTGGACGATAAAGAAAGCTGAGCACTAAAGACTGTGGTGTTGGAGAAGACTCTTGAGAGTCGCTTGGCCTGCAAGGAGATCCCGCCAGTACATCCTAAAGGAAATCAGTCCTGAATATTTATTGGAAGGACTGATGCTGAAGCTGAAACTCCAATCCTTTGGCTACCTGATGTGAAGAACTGACTCATTGGAAAAGACCCTGATGCTGGGAATCATTGAAGGTGGGAGGAGAAGGGGATGACAGAGGCGAGATGTTTGAATGACACCACCGACTCAATGGACATGAGTTTGAGTAAGCTCCAGGAGTTGGTGATGGACAGGGAGGCCTGGTGTGCTGCTGTCACAGGGTCACAAAGAGTCAGACACGACTGAGCAACTGAACTGAACTGATTGATAGTACTCTCAAAAGGTATCCTGATTCTGCCCAGTTCTCTCTGGTTCCACTGTCACCAGCTAACCCAAACCACCCTCCTTTTAACCCAGATTACACTAATAATTTCTTTACAGATCTCCTTGCTCATATTCTTGTCCTTTCTTCTATAATCCATTTTCTACCCAATAGTCACAGGGATGGTTTTAAGGACACAAAGCAGATCATGTTATCACCCTGCTTAGTGCGTTCTAGAATTTCCCCTTTGCATTTAGAGTAAAATCTCTTTATTTTATCACAATTTGTATTATTCTGCATCATTTGATCCCTGTCCACTTTACTAATTTTACACTTTATCATCCTTTTTTTTTTTTCCATTTCTCACTTTCCCTGGTTCACACTGACCTTCTTTGAATTTCTGAAACATGCTAAGTATATTCCTCCCTCAGAACTTCTGCCTAGACAACTTTGTAGCCTAATCCATGACAGAATGTCCCTTTCCCACTATTCAAGTCTTGGAGGAAATGTTCCCTTCATAAATAGTTATTCCCTAATGATCTCATGTTCTTAAAGTACTCTGCCATTATACACAGAAATGTCAAGACACATCCCATTACTGCTTCCCCCCTCTCAGAGCATGAGTCACTACCTCTAATAATCTTGTTTGCTTATTTTCTTGTTTGACTTTTGTATCCCCACCCTTAAATTGTAGAATCCAAAAGTCAGAGTGCTAACCTGTGATGTTCATCACTAACCCAAGTGCTTAAAATATCACCTGGCACACACGTAACAAATTATTAAACAGGAACCTCAATTAAATGATCTTCTTTGGTGGCTCAGATGATTAAGAATCCGATGCAATGTGGGAGACCTGAGTTCAATCCCTGCGTTGGGAAGATCCCCTGGAGAAGGGCATGGCAACCCACTCCAGTATTCTTGCCTGGAGAATTCCATGGACAGAGGAGCCTGAGGGGTTACAGTCCATGGTGTCGAAAAGATTCAGACACAACTGAGTGACTTTCACTTTCACTTTTTCAATTAAATAGAATCAGGAGACCAGAAGGGGAACTCTCACACCTGTCATGAGAACAGAGCTCAAGAGAAGACTCCACTTCTTTCCTGGCAATCACAGTGAATTTTTACTTTCTTCCCTTTTAAATGATTTGAAAGAAACACTTCTCCAGGTTGGGGACAAATCTCTTTCAGTCCAAACTGATGGTGGCACCACACTCTCACTGCTCAACCCCATGACTATAAAACAACTCCTGCATTGGAGTACTAAAGCCATTCTCAAGTAATGGGAATCTCCATGAACCTCAGGAGGTTCCTGTCTCTGAACCTACTTTCTTTTGCTTAAGACCCTTTGACAGATACAGATCCTTTTCTCCTTAGTTCTTTACTCTTTTCCATTAATTAGGCCAAGAATTCTCAGAGAAGTAACTCATCAGAATTTCTTTCTCCCAAAAGGGGGAAATGATTTTAGGAAGTGACAATAAGTAATGAAGTAACCAACCAGATAAATTAAATGATCCTTTGAGATTTTTCATTTGTTCTATACCTGACAGCACTAGAGCTGATTCTGGAAACACTGATCATTTGTCCCTAATGAATCAGCTACCACTTTCTGATGGGCAAAAGCTCCAATTGATGTTGGCAAAATTCTCAGTGAACCTCCCATCAACATTTAAACAGACCTCTCAAAACCTTTTCCCATAATTATCCAATACCCTATAAATAAAGAAACCCTTCAAGGCATAAAACTTATGATAGAAGATTACAAAGCTTAAGGCCTCATTATCCCTTGTACTAGTTTCTGTAACACTTCCATTTTACCAGTGAGAAAATCTACATGTTGAGGGTGGAAATTTTCCAGGAACTTTGAGCAATAAATTAATGCTGTTAGCCATAGACACCTTATTGTTCCTAATCATCATACCATACTAACATCTATTACCACTGAAAGTAAATTCTTTAGTGTAATTGATTCACACAGGGTATTCCCTAGTATGCCAGTTGATGAAGCTAGCCAAAATCATTTTGACTTCACTTGGGGAAAAAAATTCACCTGGACAGTAATGTCTGAAGATTATACAGAGAGCCCTTATTATTTCTCTCGAATCCTGAAGGCTGATCTGGATGACCTAAAGCTCCCTAGAGGTTGCACTTTGTTTCAATACATGGATGATTTGCTTCTTTTCCCTCCTTGTCAAGCCTCCTCACAAGAAAAAAGCATCCACTTGCTGAAACTTTAGCCTTAAAGGAATATAAGGGTACTAAAGAAAAACTGCAGTTTGCCCAAACCAAGGCTTGATATTTAGGAGATCTTATATCAGAACCAGGGCTAAGCTTAGATGCAGAAAGACTTTGTTGTGTCCTCAGTTTCCCAAACCCCAAAGTGCTGGATGCAAGGTTTTCTCAGGCAGGTTGATTACTGCATAAATTGGATGTCTCTTACTGCCAACCTCAATGTGTTTTACTCAACAGCAGCAAACTTGACCCGATTTTATGGGAAGAACAGGAAAATATAGTCTTTTAAAGTCTTAAAGGAAAGTTTGATATGAACCCCTCTGTCCTTGACATCACAATTAGCAGATGTTCAAAAATTGAAGCAGACAACATCTGATGTTTTCCCAAGATATCTAGATCAGGCCTATTGGAAGTTTGTTGCCAAACCATTGATAATGATTTAGTGCTTCAGATAATCTCCAATATCTATGATTTGATAACATATGAACTTTAAACTTTAAAAAAGTATGTGAGAGGGGCCCCTCCTACCCCTCTTTGTTACTCAAATGTGGCCTCAGTAGGGTTCCAAATTGGGCACTTTCCCAACTACATGAGACACTACACAGAGGAAAGATACTTCCTTAACACGGGTGACAAAAAACCCCACTGAAACTAGAAGATCTGATTCTCGATCAGCGATGCTTTCACAGGAAGGTCTTGATCGAGAGTGAAATTCTAAAATTAATAAATAGAAACTTGAATTAAGTAGAGCTGGGAGACTAGACTGGGGAGTTGTCATACTGATGGTAGCAGAGTCCAACACAGAGAAGAAAGACTCCTCTGCTTTTCTGGAGAGGACTTGGTCAAAAAGGTCATGTATTCATTGTTTTCTACAGACCTCCCAATTTCCTCTTCCTCTATATAAGAGCATTCTCTTTTCTTTGCCACATAGGAACTTGCATATAGCTCAACACGGTTACAGATTCTGACTTGCAGTTCTCTGTTTATCTGGAATAAACCCATCTTTGCTGAGAAATATTTGAAAAATATCTAAAGTCTCTATTTCAACTCAACACACAGTAGGCATATGATATGAATTTTGCCTAATAAGAATAGAAAGCCAAAAGTAATTATTCAGAAGAAACTTATCATGTTAACATCAATATTAAAGTTTAATACTGATTTTGGGAGACAATAGAGCAGTTAAATACACCAGACTTTAAGCAACAGACAAAGGATTAATCTCAAAAATATACAAGCAACTCCTGAAGCTCAATTCCAGAAAAATAAATGACCCAATCAAAAAATGGGCCAGAACAGACTTTTGAACTCTAGGGGAGAACGTGAGGGTGGGATGTTTTGAAAGAACAGCATGTATATTATCTATGGTGAAACGGACCACCAGCCCAGGTGGGATACATGAGTCAGGTGCTCGGGCCTGGTGCACTGGGAGGACCCTGAGGAGTCGGGTGGGGAGGGAGGTGGGAGGGGGGATCGGGATGGGGAATACGTGTAACTATATGGCTGATTCATGTCAATGTATGACAAAACCCACTGAAATGTTGTAAAGTGATTGGCCTCCAACTAATAAAATAATATTAAAAAAAAAAAAAAAAAAAAAAAGAAAAAAAAAAAAAAAAAAAAAATGGGCCAAAGAACTAAACAGACATTTCTTCAAAGAAGACATACAGATGGCTAATAAACACATGAAAAAATGCTCACCATCACTCATTATCAGAGAAATGCAAATCAAAACCACAATGAGGTACCATTACACGCCAGTCAGGATGGCTGCTATCCAAAAGTCTACAAGCAATAAATGCTGGAGAGGGTGTGGAGAAAAGGGAACCCTCTTACACTGTTGGTGGGAATGTAAACTAGTACAGCTGATATGTAGAAAAGTGTGGAGATTCCTTAAAAAAACTGGAACTAGAACTGCCATATGACCTAGCAATCCCACTTCTGGGCATACACACCGAGGAAACCAGATCTGAAAGAGACACGTGCACCCCAATGTTCATCGCAGCACTGTTTATAATAGCCAGGACATGGAAGCAGCCTAGATGCCCATCAGCAGATGAATGGATAAGGAAGCTGTGGTACATATACACCATGGAATATTACTCAGCCATTAAAAAGAATTCATTTGAATCAGTTCTAATGAGATGGATGAAACCAGAGCCCATTATACAGAGTGAAGCAAGCCAGAAAGATAAAGAACATTACAGCATACTAACACATATATATGGAATTTAGAAAGATGGTAATGATAACCCTATAGGCAAGACAGCAAAAGAGACACAGAAGTACAGAACAGACTTTTGGACTCTGTGGGAGAAGGCGAGGGTGGGATGTTTCGAGAGAACAGCATCGAAACATGTATATTATCTATGGTGAAACCGATCACCAGCCCAGGTTGGATGCATGAGACAAGTGCTTGGGCCTGGTGCACTGGGAAGACCCAGAGGGATCGGGTAGAGAGGGAGGTGGGAGGGGGGATCAGGATGGGGAATACGTGTAAATCCATGGCTGATTCATGTCAATGTATGACAAAAACCACTACAATATTGTAAAGTAATTAGCCTCCAACTAATAAAAATAAATGAAAAAATAAATGGAAAAAAAAAACACACCAGACTTTGGAGCCAGAAAAATCTGTTTTCAGGTTCTAGTTCTGACACAGGCTAGTTGTTGACCTTGTTACAAGTTGTTAACCTTTCTAAGATTCATTTCCTCATTTATAATATGGATATGAAAATATTATTTCATTGGATCGCTGAGATTTAAAAGAACTAATAGTATATAAAGTGTTTAGCACAGTCTCACATTAGGGACTTGGAAATTATTATTATATTGTTATTATTCCACTTTTAAAATGTTTCTAAGATTCTTACCTATGCAAACTGTCACTAAGCAATATTAGAAGCAATCCACAAGAGTTACTGTAAACCTATTGTTGGGATAATGGTGATATGGGTAAATAGTAGAGGATGAGGAGGAAGGATTTAGAAAAATTTTTACAAAAATTCTGTTTCAGAATCCACTACCAGCTCCTTAAAAGAGCTTTTCAAGAGCTGTAGATCAAATATTTACTTAAAGGTGCTTCTGGTAAACCTTCTGATAGAGGTTGTGTGTCCCCTCAATCTCTTCCCTATGTTGAGAAAATCATTGTGCCATCAATTCTCTCTTAACATGTTGACAGCTTGCTATATGGGGCTCTTAAGGGAGTAACCAAGTCAGGGATAGAGAGAGGCAGATAACAGGCATTTCTTATAGTAAGTCCAGAACTAATTGTTCCCCAAAGCAAACAGAGGCCCATGTGGAAATGTGATGAATTGAGAAAATTCTCAGCAAAATATTTTTTAAAGGCAGATGGAGACCCTGAAAGCTTCTGGATTTCTGTTGGAAGCAGTTCCAATTTGTAACCTGATGGGAGGTAGGGTAGAATCATAACTATGAGTTCATTATTGTGCACATGTGCCCAAATAGACAGATTTAATAAGTGGTTAAATGGGGTAAATGGTTCAGTTGGTGATTTCTTAGTACCTGTTCACCAGCACCATTCCTCCCAATAGGGGATCTCTAACCTGACAGTGATGCAGGACAAGGGCACTCTAAGCTTAGCTCCCTCCAGCGCTGGTTGCCATGACGACAACCTCAGAGAACCCTTCATTTCACTACTAGGCAGAGTCTGCAGGCTTTGAATCAAAATTAGCTTATCTCATTTTCATTTGAGTCTTCAGATCTAACCAAATTCTTACATGCCTTGTCTGAAGCAATTGTTTTGCTATTTGTATAAAATAATGGTTTTTATTAAATAAAAACAATTACTCCCCCACCCTGCTTTACCTCCCAGAGTCTGTTATAGTGCCAGATCCCAGAAACTGAGGAAATACATCACTGTATGACCTGTAAAGTCTAAATTGTTCAAAATCAGCAGCAATTTCAGACCAACCTGGATATAGGTTACTGTATCAAAAGTACACATTTTGTACAGATTACTGAAAAAAACGTTTCACTTTGACATTTAAATTGAAAAAATGACAACTAAACTTTTTTCTTCTCAGAAGAAAAGGTTCTTTTAAAAATGTAACCAGAGAAAGATTTCTTAACAACATTACCTTTGCCTCTCTCTGGGCATGCAAGACACTAACCAGAATAGAAAAATAAGTTTTAATTATCCAAAAAAGTACACAAGGGCACAAGAAATCCAGCATTGTTAGCCCTCAGCCCTCACCCAGTACTACTCCTGCCCTACAGGATTAAAGTGTTATAACTTTGTTAATCTCATGAGCAAATAAAATTAATAAGTGGCTAAGGTCAAACTATTGTTACCAGTGCAGCAGGAAGAGGGAATGTACTGTATTCTTTTAAAGTCAGAAAAGATATGTGCATTTATTTGTTCACTGGTATATTTAACACTTGTTATTGAGCGACTTCACTTTCGCTTTTCACTTTCATGCATTGGAGAAGGAAATGGCAACCCATGCCAGTGTTCTTGCCTGGAGAATCCCAGGGACGGGGGAGCCTGGTGGGCTGCTGTCTATGGGGTCGCACAGAGTCGGACACGACTGAAGCGACTTAGCAGCAGCAGCAGCAGCAGCATTGATCACATACTATGTGCCAGCCACTGAGCTGAGTTGTGAGTGTATGAAGATAGAGTTCTTTTCCTAAAGGATCATGCAGTCTATTATAAAACTTGACCAGTAAACAAAGGGCTACATTTCATAATACTGATGTGAGGCTTTGAAAAGGAAGATACAGCCTGATATACAAGCACCTTTCACCCAGTGTTTTCACAGGGAGTGCTTAGACTAATTCCTGAATTGAGAGTAGGAGTTTGCCCAACGTTTGACCAGTAGAAAGAGTAGAGGGCTATTTCAGATTGAGGAGTATGTGCACAGCTAAGAGGCATGAAGGAGCAGAATGAGGTCACTTCTAGGGACATCAAGTGATATGAGTGGACATAGAAAAGTGGACAAGATTCTAGGTAACAAAGGGTCTTACGTGTACACAAAGATGAATGATACAGATTAGGCAATGGAGAAACACTGGAAGGTTTAAGAAGTGGAGTAATAGGATCTAACTTGTGTTTTAGAATCATAATTCTCAGTGTAGATGGTAAATTGGATGGTGGGTAAATTGGGTGAAGAGAAGGCAAGAGACAAGGGGACTTTCTGAAGCGTTATTACAATAGTCTGTGTAAGAGGTGACAACAATCAATTCAGCTGGAGATGAAGAGAAGGAGACAAATTAAGGAAGCATCAAGCAATTTGACTGATAGGACTTAAGATTAAAAAGATTCAGAGAATAAAAGAAAAGGAAATTATGGGCTCCACTTAGGCTATTGAGTTTGTGTTTCAGTAAATGATGGTACCATTAGTTTTGCATTGGAAGTACAATTAGAAACTCATTGAGGACAATTTAAAATTGAGGTATCAGGGAAACAAGATATAATTCTAGATCTCAGTGGTAAAATTTTGATTCAGAGACACAGAGGTAGGTAGTATCTAACACTGAACTCTGAAAGGAACAACCAAAAAGATTATGCAGAGAAAGAAATGAGAGTTAAGACAGAAATATGGATTCCATAGATATTATAGAGATCAGAAGAGAAAGAGGATTTGGCCAAGGTTAGATATGGGATTTAAGAGAAGAAAGAAAGTTTCAATAGAGTGAAAGGAAACCGTGGAAGCAGTTGAACTCACATTGAGGATATCTCAAAGTTGATAAGCCACAATGGATAATTGTGACCTGCTCAAGTCCTCACAGTGTTCCCACTGTGAACATAGTGCAGAAGGGCAGGTCATTTACCATACAAAGAGGCAAACACAGTTTATGGCTCAGCCTCCTGCCATGGGTCTGAAATCTTTGTACAAAAATAGCAACTCCTAGCTTTTCAACTGCTGAGCCAGTGTACTTTATTAGGTCCTACAGTAGACTCAAATGGCATGCACCTGCATTCCAGTCTTGTTTATGATACAAAAAGCTTTATATTAACCCATAACTTCTATGTTACCTGCAGTCTCTGTGGATTTCTTTCCATTCTTTAGACCCTAGAAATTGGACAGTTGACAAGATGGATTATTAGTATTCTCCTGGTAAAAACTCTAGTTTAAGGGTCTTAGGAGTTTTATGATAATATAATTGAGGTCAAGATAGAATGGGACATTTATTCACTGATAATTTGGCATGCTGCTCCTCCATCCTATTTCTTGTCCCATAGAAATACTTTAGGCAAAGTAATAGTTAATAAAAATCATAAGAAAAGGAAGAAAAACATAATTGTCTTCAAACTGAAGCTCTGTGTCACTCAAGTCCTCAACTAAATATAAACTTCTTATCCAGACATTTGACCATCTACCTTCTATTATTTTTTCCCTTTACATTACATTTTTATCTTGTCACTTTCTACCTAAATCTCTTCACTAATGACTAGTAAATCTGTTAACATTACTCTCCCACTAAACCTTCTTTATGTACATTCTTGGGTAGATAATCTGTTTTGTTTGGCATTTCTTCCATACAGTTTTCCCACAGGAGGGCAAAAACATAAAGTTGACCAGATGTACCAGACAAGATATACTAGGTTATGCTGAAATAATAAAATAATCCTCTCATTTCAGTGACTTACAACAGCTAGGTCTATTTTTCCCCAGACAACATTTCCATTGTGGTTTGGGGCATGGGATGGGGTGAGGCTTGCTGCATGCACTTTTCCCCCTGGATCCAGGTGAGCAGTGTCTATATGTATATTCTCCATTATGTTAGCCAATAAAATCTTGTAAAAAACAAAGTAGTTCTTAAAAACTCTTGCCTGAAAGAGACATTTCTTTAGCCAAAGAAAATTATAAAGCCCAACTTAACTTATTGTGGCAGGAAAGTACATTTCACCAAGGGAGTGAGATGTTGATAATAGAAAGTACTTCAACTAGGCACACATCTTATCTTGCTCATTTTCCTTGCTCTTCTTTTTGGGGTTTGTCCCTGTGCTATATAGTAGGTCCTTGTTGGTTATCTATTTTATTTTATTTTATTTTTGGTTGCCTATTTTAAATGTAGCAATGTACATGTCAATCCCAAACTTCCCATCTATCCCTCCCCCACACCCTTCTCTGATATCCATAAGTTTGTTCTCTAAGTCTGTGAGTTTGCTTCTGTTTTATAAATTAGTTCATTTGTGTTATATTTTTTAAGGATTTTTCTGCATATAAACAATATCATATGATGTTTCTCTTTGACTTACTTCACTTAGTATGATAATCTACAAGTCCATCCATGTTGCTGCAGACAGCATTATTTAATTCTTTTTTATGGCTGAGGAATATTCTATTGTATATGTGTATCATATCTTCTTTATTCATTCATCTGTTGATGGGCATTTAGTTTGCTTCCACATCTTGGCTATTGTAAACAGGGTTGCAAAGAACATTTCGAGAAATATCCTTTCTGACCATATTTTTTTCTGGATGTAAGCCCAGGAGTGGGGTTGTTGGATCATATAATAGCTCTATTTTCAGTTTAAGGAAACTCCATATGATTTCCATAATGGCTTTAGCAATTTACATTCCCACTGGCACTACACAAAAAAGGGTTCCTTTTTTGCTACACTATAACCAGCATTTATATTTGTAGACTTTTTGATAATGGTCTTTCAGAATAACATGAGGTGATATCTCATTGTAGTTCTATTTAGCTTTTTTAAACTTTATTTTGTATTGGAATATCATCAATTAACAATGTTGTGATAGTTTTAGGTGGTCAGCAAAGGGGCTCAGCCATAAGAGCCTTATAGTATCCAGTCTTAAATTAGGTCATAAATCCATTTTGCATTTATTTATGTGTATGGTGTTAAAGGATATTCTAATTTCATTTTTATATGTAGCTGTCCAGTTTGCCAAGCACCATTTATTGAAGAGACTATCTTTTCTCCATTGTATAGTTTTGCCTCCCTTGTCATAGATTAATTGGCCAATGGTAATTTGATAGGAATTGCACTGAATCTGTAGATTGCCTTGGGTAGTATAGTAATTTTGACAATATTTATTTTTCCAATCCAAGAACTTGGTATACCTTTTCATCTCTTTGTGTCATCTTTGATTTCTTTGCTGATACATCTTATAGTTTTCAGAGTACAGATCTTTTGCCTCCTTAGGTAGGACTGTCCCTAGGTATTTTATTCATTTTGATGTGATGGTAAATGGGATTGTTTATTTGATGTCTCTTTCTGATCTTTTGTTGTTAGTATATAGAAAAACAACAGATTTCCGTGTATTAATGTTGTCTACTGCAACTTTACTGAATTCATGGATGAGCTCTAGTAATTTTCTGGTAGCATCTTTAAAGAGTGACAGTTGTATTTCTTCTTTTACAATTTGGATTCCTTTTATGTCTTTTTTTTTTTTTTCTCTCTGATTGTCATGGCTAAGAATTCCAAAACTATTTTGAATAAAAGTGATGTGAGTGGATATCCTTGTCTTGTTCCTGATCTTAGAGAAAATGCTTTTAGTTTTTCACCATTAAGTATGATGTTAGGTATAAGGTTTATCATATAAGTCCTTTATTATGTTGAGGTAAGTTCCCTCTTTGCCCACTATCCGAAAGGTTTTTATCATAATGGGTGTAGAATTTTCTCAAAAGCATTTTCTGCATCTATTGTGGTGATCATAGTTTTTATTCTTCAACTTGATGTAGTGTTTCATAATGATTTATTTGCTAATACTGAAAAATCATTCATCCCTGGAATAAGTCCCACTTGATCATGGTGTGTAACCTTTTTAATATGTTATTGGTTTCAGTTTGCTAATACTTTATTGAGTGTTTTTGCATCTGTGTTCATCAATATTGTCATCTTCTTTTTTGGTATTTTTGTCTGGTTTTGGTATCAGGGTGATGTTGTCCTGATACAATTCATCTGTGTACCCATCTTGTCCTGGACTTCTGTATGTAGAAAGCTTTTAATCACACTTGCAATTTCAGTGCTTGTGATTGGTCTGTTCCTATTTAATTTTTCCTGGTTTCGCCATGGGAGATTTAGAAGAATTTGTCCATTTCTTCTAGGTTGTCCTTTTTTTTTTTTTTTTTTGCTTGTGCTTACTTGTAGTTGTCTCATGATCCTCTGCATTTCTTTGGTGTCAGTTGTAACATCTCCTTTTTCATCTCTAATTTTGTTGATCTGACTCCTCCTTCTTTTTCTTGATGAGTCTGAGTAAAGGTTTATCTATTTATCTTTCAAAGAGCTATTCAAAGAGCCTATTCAAAGAGCTATTCAAAGAGCTATTCAAAGAACCTATTATTGTTTTCTTTATTTCTATTTCCTTTATTTCTGCCTTTTCCCTTCTACTAACTTTAGGGGTTTTTTTGTTGTTCTCTCTTTAGTAGCTTTAAGTATAAGGTTAAGGTTGTTTGAGATTTTTCTTGTTTCTTGAAATAAGATTGTATCACTATAAACTTCCCTTTTAAAACTACTTTTATTGTATCACATAGGTTTTGTATCATTATACTTTAATTTTCATTTGTCTCTAGGTACTTTTTAACTTTGATTTCTTCAGTGATCCATGCATTATTTAGTAGCATACTGTTTATCCTTCACGTTGTTTGTGTTTTTTATCATCGATTTCTAATCTCATGCACTGTGGTTGGAAAAGATTTTATTGTGATTGTGCTGCTCCTACTGTCTCATTGTGGCTTCTGTTTCATTGGATAGGGTATCTTTTATGGTAGGTTCCAGCATTTTGTTGTTGTTGTTGTTGATGGTTGTTCAGCAGTAAATTGAGATTTTGGTGGTTTTTTGTATCAAGCTGTGAGCTCATGTCCTTCTAATCTGCTATCTAATCTATTAGCCTGGCGTTTCACATGATGTACTCAGAATATAAGTTGAAAAAGCAAGGTGACAATACAGTGTTCTCGTACTCCTTTCTCAAATTGAACCAGTTGTTCCACGTTCAGTTTTAACTGTTGCTTCTTGACCTGCATACAAGTTTCTCAGGAGACAGGGAAGGTGGTCTGGTAGTTCCATCTCTTGAAGAATTTTCCAGTTTGTTTTTGTTCCACACAGTCAAAGGCTTTAGCATAGTCAATGAAGCAGTAGTAGATGGTTTTCTGGAACTCCTTTGTTTTCTCCATGAACCAATGAATGTTGGCAATCTGATCTCTGAATCCTCTGCCTCTCTGAAACCCAGCTTGTACATCTAGAAGTTCTCAGTTCATGTACTACTGAAACCTAGACTGAAGGATTTTGAGCATAACCTTGTTAGCATGTGAAATGAGTGCATTTGTACAGTAGTTTGAACACTCTTTGGCATTTCCCATCTTTGGGATTAAAATGAAAACTGCCTTTTCCAGTTCTACAGCCACTGCTGAGTCTTACAAATTTGCTGACATATTAAGTGCAGTACTTTAATATCATCATCCTTTAGGATTTTAAATACTTCAGCTGGAATTCCATCATCTCCACTAGCTTTGCTTGCTTCCTAAGGCCCACTTGACTTCACACTCCAGGATGTCTGGCTTAGGTGAGTGACCATACCATCATGGTTATCTAAGTCATTAAGACATCTTTGTATTGTTATTCTGTATATTTGTGCCATCTCTTCTTAATCTCTTTGGCTTAGGTCCTTACTGTTTCTTTCCTTTATCACGCCCATCCTTGCATGTGCCCTTAATATCTCCAGTTTTCTTAAAGAGTTCTCTAGTCTTTCCCATTCTATTGTTTCCCTATATTTCTTTGTATTGTTCATTTAAGGCCTTCTTATCTCTCCTTGCTATTCTCTAGAAATCTGCATTCAGTTGAGTATGCCTTTCCCTTTCTCTTTTGTCTTTCACTTCTCTTCTTTCCTCAGCTAATTGTAAGGCCTCCTCAGAAAACCACTTTGTTTTCTTGCATTCTTTTTCTTTGGTATGGTTTTGGTCACTGCCTCCTGTACAGAGTTAAAAACCTCTGTCCATAGTTTTTCAGGCACTCTGTCTACCCAAGCTAATCCCTTGAATTCATCACCTCCACTGTATAATCATAAGGGATTTGATTGAGGTCATACCTGAATGGCCTCATAGTTTTTCCTGCCTTTTCCAATTTAAGCCTGGGTTTTGCAATAAGGAGCTCAGACCTATTGTTGTTCAGTCACTCATTTGTGTCCAACTGTTTGTTAACCCATGGACGGCAGCACACCAGGCTTCCCTGTCCTTCACTATCTCCTAGAGTGTGCTCAAACATGTGTCCATTGAGTCAGTGATTCATTCAACTGTCTCATCCTCTTGTCAACTCCTTCTAAGCTTGCCCTCAATCTTTCCCAGCATCAGGGCCTTTCCCAATGAGTTGGCTCTTTCCATCAGGTGACAAAAGTATTAGAGCTTCAGCATCAGTCCTTCCAGTGGATATTCAGGGCTGATTTCCTCTAGGATTGATTGATTTGATCTCCTTGCTGTCCAAGGGACTCTCAAGAGCCCAGCACCACAGTTCAAAAGTATCAATTCTTCACTGCTCAGCCTTATTTATGGTCCAACTCTCATACTCATACTGAACTACTAGAAAAACCATAGCTTTATCTAAATGGACCTTAGTTGGCAAAGTGACATCTCTGCTTTTTAATACGCTGTCTAGGTTTGTCATGGATTTTCCTGGTGGATCAGATGGTAAAGAATCTCCCTGCTAATGCGGGAGACCTGGGTTCGATCCCTGGCTTGGGAAGATCCCCTGGAGGAGGGCATGGCAACCCACTCCAGTTACCTGGAGAATCCCCATGGACAAAGGAGCCTGGCAGGCTACAGTCCATGGGGTTGCAAAGAGTTGGACATGACTCAGCAACTAAGCACACACAGCACACTAGGTCTGTCATAGCTTTTCTTCCAAGGAGCGAGTGTCTTTTAATTTCATGGCTGCATTCACTGTCCACAGTGGTTCTGAACCTGATCCAGTCAGCTCCAGGTCTTGTTTTTACTGACTGTATAGAGCTTCTCCATCTTTGGCTACAAAGATCATAATCAATGTCTGTGCTGGGCTGTGCTAAGTCACTTCAGTCATGTCTGACTCTTTATGACCCCATAGACTGTAGCCCACCAGGATCCTCTATCCATGGGGTTCTCCAGGTACTTATTCCTATATTAGCAATATTATGACTTTATAATGTTACTATTTGATAAGGCACGGTTCCTCCTTGACATTTAAGACAATGTTTCTTTATATCATGTTCTTATTCATTAAAGATAAATATTTATCATCAAATTCATCCACTTGAATTTTTATTATGCATCAATTGTAATCATAAATTGATTTGGAGAGAATGGACATATTAAGCCTCAAATTTCAAGATATATCTTTTTAGTTATGAATTTTTCCTTTAAGTCCTTTATAGTTAGGGTTAGCGCTTCACATTCCTCATTTGTAGATCCTTAGCCAGGTCTTTCAAATGTTTTTTCTACTTTTATCAAATATATTTGTTATTGTTATGGCTGCTGTTGTTACTATTATATTTTAACAGATTATTTCTTATATATAGAAAACTATTAATGCTATATACTTCTTTGGTTTTAGGTGTAGTGATTTTTCATTAGATTCTGGGTTTTCCAGGTAGACTATTACTATCTGCAAATAATACATTTGGATAAATCTTCTCCATATTAATTATTTATTCTTAGTGCATTGATTATGTTTTAGGGGCATTTTACAGTGTATCACTTTATTCCCAGGCCATCCAATGAGTTGTTAAATCTTGCCAACTTTTATTCTAATAATATCCTTCCCCTGTATATCTACCCAAGTATCCGTCATTTATCAAAACTAAGTGATCTTTATGACTCATAATAATTTCTCTATTGGGGGTGAATTCATTGAGCATGCCACACTCCAGGAAATGTTAAAGTTCTTCAAGTAGAAGCACATGACAACTGAAGAAGAGTTGTATCTTCATACTGGAAATGGTAAATATTGAAAGTTTTTTCAAGTGTTTCCATTACTCCTATAGAAAAATCAGAATGAACTTTTGGCCAACCCAATATGTAGGCAAAAGACTGTTTAAAGAGAAAATATTAACTGTGTTTTGTGAAGGTTATAACATCTGTAGGAATAAAATGTATCATAACAATAGAAGATGAAAAATACCTTTGCAGGACTCTTACACTATAGGTAATATGTTACAGTATTATCTACAGGTAGACTGTGATAAGTTAGAGATGCATATCATAAAGTTAGGGCAGTAGTTTTCCAACTTTGGATCTTAGAATTAATATAAATAAGCTCTCTAGAGTAGGGTACCCAGTAATTCTAAGACTCTAAGTTTTTCTATCAGTGTTTATCATACTGAATATTAATTTTTAAATGTTTAAAAACAATAAGAAGAAACTCATTGTATGCTAATATACATGTCATATTTTAATGAAAAATATTATGTGTAACCAAAGTGTAGTGAAAAGTATCACTAGTTCACATCTTGAAAATTATTTTAATGTTGGTCTAAGAAAAGGTGGCTAGATTCTCACACCTGCTGCATCTTTAATCTGTTTAACCAGACATGATATTTAGTTTCTGGAAAACCCCATGGTACATTTGTAAAATAAAGAGATGAACATGCAAATCATACTTAGTATCATTGTGATAAGTTTGACCTTACAGATTACTTAAGAGGCTCAAGGCCTACAAGAACCTCTGCCCAAGAGAAAAAAAAAACTAAAGAAACAAAGAGGTATAGCAACAAGAAACTAGTGAATAAGTTGTAATCCTAAAAGTTAATGCAAAAATAGTGGGAAAAAAAGAATGACTAGAGTACAGATAAGAAAAATAAGAAACAGAAACACAGCAGATTAAAATCATAATGGTAAAAACATCACATATAAATGGATAAGTCATAAGCAGGATGGAGCTGTCAGGCTTTATAAAAATTCAAAACCCAATATAATTAAAAGAAACTCACTCTAATTATAAAATATATAAACTGCTGGTTTAAAAAAAGATGGAAAAAGAATACCATGTAAACACATTCATTATAAGAAAAGTGGCTATTTTAATGTCAGATAAAATAGACTTCAGAATAAGGAATATTCCTTATCCTTATCAGTTGAGGTACTGTTGATGCTCATTATTTGTGGGTTCCATATTTGCTAATTCATCTCCTGGCTAACATTTTTAATTCCTAAATCAACCCCATATTTTCATGGTTATTCTTGGACATGTGCAGAGTGGGGAGGGACAAATTTTAGCCTTCCAACATGCACATTTCCAGCTGAAGGTGAACAAAACAATGCTCTGCCTTCTTTTTTCAGTTCTCACACCGAGATGACCAGAGGGAGGAGACAGTAGAAGGCAGTGTGATATAGTGCAGTAATACACATCTCTGGAACCAAATGGACAGGGCTTTCATCCTAGCTCGGCGTATGTTAGCGGGGTAGCCTCAGGCAAGTCACTTAACACTTTTGAACCTCATTATGTTTTTCTGTAAAATAAAGAATCTAGCAGGACAGGACATGTTATTTTCAGGATTTAAAATTAAAATCTATGCCACACATGTACATAGTGAAGTCACTCAGTCGTATCTGACTCTTTGCAACCCTGTGGACTGTAGCCTACCAGACTCCTCCCTCCATGGGATTTTCCAGGCAAGAATACTGGACTGGGTTGCCATTTCCTTCTCCATGGGATCTTCTCCACCCAGGGATCAAACCCGGGTCTCCAGCATTGCGGGCAGATGCTTTAAGCTCTGATCCACCAGGGAAGCTCTGTGTATATAATTTCCCCTGGGAGCAATATAGCAATATTCACTAATTCAGTATTCAGTGACATTGTAGAACATAACTACCTTGAATAAAAAGAATCTACTGTACATTTAAAAGGTGCAATTCTTTAAAGAAATGCAAATTCTAAATGACTATGTACCTAAAATTAGAGCTTCAACACAAGAAACAAAAACAGATGTAGGAGATCCAAATAAATCCATAATAAGAGCAAGAAATTTCAGGTCCTCTTTTAGTAATTCATAAAACAAGTAGTCACAAAATGAATATGAATCTAGTTGACATTTTAGTACATTCCACTCAACAACAGAGAATACATATTCTTTTCAAATGCACATGAAACACTCTCCAAGACAGACCTCTGCTGGTCCATAAACAATTTTCAATACATTTAAAAGGATTATAATCATACCAAATGTGTTCTTTGATCACAAATGAATTAAATTAATAATAAGTAACAAACATTTATGGACTACACCTTAGTATATGGATATTAATTGACATACTTCTAAAAACCACAGAGGTAAAATAAAGAAATTTCACATATGATTGGAAATTATTTTCAACTGAATGAAAAGAAAAATATACCATATAAGAATTTATAGGATGAATTTAAAATAGTGTTTACAGAATATATATAGTTTCAGTTCTTATGTTAGAAAAGAAGACAAATACAAAATCAATTTTCTTGTACTTTATAAGCTAGAAAAAGGAAATTAAACCCATAGTAAATAAAAGGAATAAAACAGGAGTACAAATCAGTGGAAGAGAAAAGATATAAACACTATAGAAAAAACATGTTCATAAAAAATATTAATCTCAAGCTTGAGAAACCTATATACAAGTCAGGAAGCAACAGTTAGAACTGGACATGGAACAACAGACTGGTTCCAAATAGGAAAAGGAGCATGTCAAGGCTGTATATTGTCACCCTGCTTATTTCGCTTATATGCAGAGTACATCATGGGAAATGCTGGGCTGGAAGATGCACAAATTGGAATTAAGATTGCTGGGAGAGATATCAATAATCTCAGATATGCAGATGACACCACCCTTATGGAAGAAAGTGAAGAGGAGCTACAAAGCCTCTTAATGAAAGTGAAAGAGGAGAGTGAAAAAGTTGGCTTAAAGCTCAACATTCAGAAAACTAAGATCATGGCATCTGGTCCCATCACTTCATGGGAAATAGATGAGGAAACAGTGGAAACAGAGTCAGACTTTATTTTTTGGGCTCCAAAATCACTGCAGATGGTGACTGCAGCCATGAAGTTAAAAGAGGCTTACTCCTTGGAAGGAAAGTTATGACCAACCTAGGTAGTCATTAAAACGCGGAGACATTAGTTTGCCAACAAAGGTCTGTCTAGTCAAGGCTATGGTTTTTCCAGTGGTCACGTATGGATGTGAGAGTTGGACTGTGAAGAAAGTTGAGCACCAAAGAATTGATGCTTTTGAAGTGTGGTGTTGGAGAAGACTCTTGAGAGTCCCTTGGACAGCAAGGAGATCCAACCAGTCCATCCTAAAGGAGATCAGTCCTGGGTGTTCATTGGAAGTGCTGATGTTGAAGATGAAACTCCAATACTTTGGCCACCTGATGCAAAGAGTTGACTTATTGTAAAAGACCCTGATGCTGGGAGGGATTGGGGGCAGGAGGAGAAGGGGACGACAGAGGATGAGATGGCTGGATGGCATCACTGACTCGATGGCCATGAGTTTGGGTAAACTCTGGGAGTTGGTGATGAACAGGGAGGCCTGGCATGCTGCAATTTATAGGATCACAAAGAATCAGACACAACTGAACAATCGAACTGACCTGAAAACTCATCAAAAAAAAAAAAAGAGAAAGAAGACAAAATCATGTCTACAAAGAAGAATAGAATAGCAGAAATCACCACCAATCCTACACACATTAAAATGATAAGATAATGAAAAACTTACATCAATAAAATTAAAAGTGTAAATGAACTGTCCAACTTTTAAAATTTGCAAATGACCAAAGTTAACTCAAGGAGATATAGTGTAACTATATAGCTAAAGAAACCAAATTCATATAAAAACTTTCCCACTCCCTCCCCTTCACACACACACATATACAAAAACAATTTAGAGACAGATGATTCATTCGTGAATTCTAATATAAACTTAGCATTTTTAAATTTCTATATATATGCAAAAAAAAATCTCACTGGAAAAGACCCTGATGCTGGGAAAGATTGAGGGCAGGAGGAGAAGCAGACCACAGAGGATGAGGTGGTTGGATGGCATCACCAGCTCGATGAATGTGAGTTTGAGCAATTCTGGGAGACAGTGAAGGACAGGGAAGCCTGTCATGCTGCAGTCTGTGGGGTCACAAAGAGTTGGACATGACTGAGTGACTAAATAAGAAATTTTGTGCAAACCTTTTCAGAATTTGGAGGAGATACAAACCCTTGCCAATTTATTCCATGAGGCCAGTTCTACTCTGTTGTTGTAGTTTAGTCTCTTAGTTGTGATATCCAAAATCAAAAAAGGATATTTCAATAAAGGAAATTACAGACCAATATACTACATGAATATAGATACAAAAATCTTCAACAATGTTAGCAAATTGTATGTGTGTTTGCTCAGTCACTTAGTCCTATCTGCCTCTTTACAACCCTATGGACTATAGTCCACCAGGCTCCTCTGTCCATGGGGCTTCCCTGGCAAGAATACTGGAATGGGCTGCCATTTCCTCCCCCAGGTGATCATCCTGACCCAGGAATTGAACCTGTGTCTCCTGCACTGCAGGCGGATTCTTTACCACTGAGCCATTGGGGAAGCCAAAAATTTACAAAAAGGTTAATACATCATGAACAAGTGGGATTTATTGAAGCAGTATAAATTTGGTTTAATACATGAAAATCAAACCATGATTCTCCATATTAACTAAATAAAGAGAAAAACCACATGACTGTTTCAATATACAGCATATGTAACTTTTTTTGAAAAATTCAACACCCATTTATAAAAACCCTCAACATCTAGCTCAGATGGTAAAGAATATCCCTGCAATCCAGGAGACCAATGTTCAATCCCTGGGTTGGGAAGATCTCCTGGAGAAAGAAATGGCAACCCACTCTAGTATTCCTGCCAGTATTCTTGCCTGGAAACTCCATGGACAGAGGAACCTGGCAGGCTACCGTCCATGGGGTTGCAAAGAGCAGGACACAACTGAGAAACTAACACATATTCAACATCCAGGAATAGGAAACAATACCCTCAACTCAATAAAAGGCATCTGTAAAATACCTACAGCTAATAAAAGTTGTTAAAGGGAAAAGACAACTTTTCTCCCTAAGTCTGGGAACAGGACTTTTCTGTCCACTCTCAGCACTTCCATTCAACATAGTTTTGGAGGTCCCACCAAGGGCAACAAAAGAAGAAAAGTCATACAGGTTGGAAATTAAGAAACTAAACTCCTTTTATTCTTAGACAAGATGATCAAATATATAAAAATAATCAATCTTCAAAAAAGATACTGAAACTAATAGCAAAAGTCAAAGAATAAAATGAGTTATAACTTATTTCTAGAAATTGACAAGGTGACCTTAAATTTATATAGATATGTGAAAGATGTAGTAGAGCCAACATAATTTTGAAGAAGAAAACAAAGTTGGAGGACATAATCTGACTTCAGGAGTTAGTCTAAAGCTACTATGTTTAAGACAAAAGGCAGGCACTAAAATAAATATTAAAGGACAATTAATATTTAGATAATGAACCTAGATAGAATCATGGCAGCTCAGGGAGGAATGATAATTATAGAAATAAATATGTGGCTAAATTTAAATGGCCATTAACTGTGTAAAATAATATGAATGTTGCCTTGTGATAGTTAGACATATGTATAATAAAACATATGACAAAACCCAGCAAAAGTCTAATTATAAATAGAAGAAGTGGTAAAAATACTAATTTTTAGAATAAGTCAGAAATGATGTGTTGTAAAATTTAGGGCAACCAATACAAATAGTAAACAAATGTGTACCTAGCAAGCCAATAGGGCAAAGTATAAAATATTTGCAAAAACTTATAAAATGAGAAAAATTACTATGGCACAAAAGGAACACAGAACACATTGGAGAAGTATAAACAAAATCATATGATAGTAGATTTAAATGTAAATACATCAGAACTTTACTAAATGTAACTGAACTAAAAACTCCTTTAAATTACAAAGTTTGTCAGATTGGATAAAAACAACTGCATATAAAATAGACTTACCTTAAAAATAAAGATACAAATATATTGAAAATGAAGGGAAAGTGTACAATATGAATACTAAATAAAAGATAACTATTATAAGTATACAAATATCAGAAAGGATAGACTCCGAGACAGAAGCATTACTGAAGATAAAGGGACTATCAAGTCACCAGGAACACATTATAATTCTAAATTTCTTTTCAGTGAATAATATTCAAATTATATAAAGCAAAACTTGACAGAAGTAAAAGATATAGAAAAATCCTCCATCATAGTGAGAGATATTTTTCAGTAAACAAAAACAATAATGCTCTTAGAAAAAACACAGAGTACTCCTAATGTTTTGTGGGAGGAAAAGATTTCATAAACCTTAAATAGGATGTAAAATTAAATTTCTTTAAAATCATAAACTTGACTTCATTAAAAGGTAACTTTAAATGAGTGAAACCCAAAATGAGAGAAAATATTTGCATTGCATACATCCCTCAAAGAATTCATATCCACAATATAAAAAGAATTGCTCTAAGACATTAAAAATAGATAACCCAATTTTTAATGCACAAACACTACACAAAAGAAAATATCAATATCAAAAGGGCCAAAACTTGTTTGAAAATATACTAAAGTTAACTGGTCATCGGGGCAATGCACACCCACCAGAATGGTGAATTTTGAGTCTCACAATACTCTCATTTGGCAGGAATGTAGAACTGGAGCTCCCATACACTGCTGTTGGGACCATACACATTTACCACCAGTCAGAAAAACTCTTTGTCACTATCTACTAGAGCTGAACACATGAACACCCTATGATGTCACAATGCCAATCACAGGTATAATGTAATGTAACCAATGCAATGTAACTTATTTGCACTAAAAGGCATGTACAAGTGTTTACAGCAGAAATATTGGTAGGAGCTTCAATTGGAAACAATAGCATAGATAAGTACATTGTGGTAAATTCAAACAATGAAATGCACAGATTGCTGCATGCAACAACATAGATGAACCTCTCAAACACAATAGAAAATGAGAGAAACAAGACCAAAAAAATGAAACAAAGTATACATGCTAGCAGAGTTAGATTTACTATGAAGATAATATGGATAATCTTTAACTTGCCCAGATCCAATCTAAGGCCCTGTAACAAATATTGTATTTATAATTAAGTATTTATTTCAAGAGAGCCCATAAATCATTCAAACTTCACATCTTCCGTGAATCAGTTCTTTCCTCGACCTATGCAATTCCAAAATAGTAAATTTACCTGATAGTACTAGATGTCAAGTTGGTGGCTACTCCTAAAATGAAATGGCTGGTGACTGGAAGTGGACCTAGGAATGGCTTCAGAGATGCTGTTAACTTTCTATTTATTAATCAACAGTGATTAATCTTAAATGTTTAGCAACTTGTTTTCTGAAACAAAGTTCCTCATAGTTTACATATTGTCATGCTGCCTGATTTCAAGTTACCAGCATTTGAACAACTAGTGGCAAAATTCCTGCATGTTTAACATTTGGATCCCACAAGCTGGTATAAGTCATGTCTAGCACACCATTTTGGGGTGTGGTTTCATGGCCATATTTACTTTAGATATTTCACTGAAATATAAATGAAAATGTAGGATATATCATCCCTTTTGTATATTTTATACTTTAATAAAAATAGTACTTTAAGAATTCTAGAGGATATCCTCTCCCATAAATGAAACTAAAGTAATAAATACTTAATATCTTCCAAATAAATTCAAGTTATTATCGGAATGGCCACTGGGAAAAATTTCTTTTTACAAATTAGTTCAAAAAATAGGGTATATATTACCAACACATTTGAACTTTCGAAGCACTATCCACAAATCTCTGTTAGCATTCTTTTCATAAGCCATTATAATTGTATATTTATTTTTATGCAATTTCTTAGTAAGCTGTGAGTAGTTTAATGGAAGGAATTGTGTTTTATTTATAATCTCAGCCATCAAAGGGCTTCCCCGGTGGCTTAGATGGTAAAGTGTCTGCCTGCAATGCAGGAGACTTGGGTTCAATCCCTGGGTTGGGAAGTTCCCCTGGAGAAGGAAATGGCAACCCACTCCAGTACTCTTGCCTGGAAAATTCCACTGATGAAGGAACCTGGTGGGCTACAGTCCATGGGGTTGCAAAGAGGCAGACACCACTGAGCGACTTCACTTTCACTTTTCACTTTCAGCCACCAAAAAATGGCTGACATGTAGTATGTTAAGTAAATATTCTAAATAATCATGAAACATGACAGTATTTAAAGCACTTATGACCAGAGCAGATACATGATATTGGAGCTCGCAACAGGGAGAAACCACTTCAAGTTGCTATGATCAGGGAATCATGGAAGCTATCACACATATTTCTATGTGTTTTTGCCTACATAATGCTTATTGCAATAAAATGCTTCACCTAGCCTCCACAAGAGGTCATAGTCTTCTTTGGTCTAATGAGACTAAGGGATTTTACTTAACAAACCAGACATACACCAGCTTATAGAAAAGAGCTCATTTTTTCTTTGATATTACTGAGCACAGATATTATGCAAAACAAGCAGGAAGAAATCCTATGTGTATTTCAAAATACTACACAGATGCTTATAACAAATTTTTATTCTCCATTTAGCTATCTTGAGGATAACCTAAAGTTTCAATAGCTTTCTATAGGTTATTGTCCCTGAAAATTTTCTTTAAGAGTGAAATGAAAGGTGAGCAGAAAGAATCAGCTATTTTCTTGGGGTGGCTACCCCCAATTGAACCTTCAGATTTCACAGTTGCCAGTGATACTTCAATCAGACTCTTAGGAAATCTGACCTCAAAGGACATTTTTTTATGTCCAAAAGCAGAACTGGCAAATGACTAAATTGAGTATTCCTTGATATCCTGCTTTTTTCCCCTCAATGAACCAAGTGCCTGATGAAATGCAAATGTGTGTGTCTGTGTTTCCTTTTCTGTCTGGGTTGGGTCAGAAAAAGTATAATCCTTATGTTATATAGAAGTGGCCAGTCACCTTCCCTTGCAGAGACTCTGTTCTAGGCAAATAGTGGGGGCAGAGATGGACAAGAAAGGAAGAACTCACAAATCTATGTTTCCTGGAATACCTTAATCTATATTAAGGTTGACCAAAGTGTGTGTTTCCATATTGCTCAGAGTATTGTCGATAAATGCATTTCAGGGTCAGGGAAAACACTGGCGTCCACGTTCATGTTAGCAAGTGCTAGAAGGAGTGTTGGGAAGAAGGGAATCGAGCACCAGGCTAAACCCCAAGGTCTAAGGCACCATCAACCTTTGGAGTCTAAGGTCCCATCAGATTCCATAGCAACAGTGGTCATCAGGCCTCTGAGAAAGCTGTAGAATCATAGGGAGTGCTGCTGATTACTAACAAGAGAAGGAAAGCCATTCTCAACACGCCCTGAGACCTCCAAAAAAAAAAAAAAAGATGGAGTAGTAGAGAATGCCACTTCATTCTTTCCTAAACTAGACTGGAAATGACAAATAATGCAATTTATATGGTTTTGAATTATTCAAATTTGAAATAATGTGATACAAAAATAGTAGCAAAGCATCAATTTATGCAAATAATTGAAATAATGAAAACTTCCCACATTTTCTAATGTGTAAAGAATCATATTTTAAAGCTGCTGGGACAAAGTGAATTGCACAGCGTAGCACTTCTTTGGTTGACAGACAGAAATACCTCTCAACCTTTATCAGAATCAGCATTTCTTGTGGGGTCTTCTTGTGCCTGGGAGGGTATCTAGCAGCATCTCCAGCCTCTGCCTACTGCATGATAGCGAATAACATCTCAGGACATTGCCAGATGCCTTTTGCAGGGTGGGCAAAATTTCTCCCATTGAGAACTTCTGCTCTAGGCCTTGTGTGAAGAGCAGTGTGTCTTGAGAGTAATGAGTTAGGGTAAAATGATTTGACATAAGATTAGAGAGTTAAGCAGGGGATAGATTGGGATAGGTCCTGTAAAGGAATTTGGATTTTCTCAATGTAAAAGGAAGCCAGGGAGTAGGTAGTTTAACCAGAAGTAATGGGATCACACACTGACTTCTAGTTGGAGAATAGCAACATAGGAAGGCAAGAAAGACAACTGTGAAAGAAGTCAAGGTGCATCTGCAAGCAAGAGATGGTGACAATTTGGACTATGGTAATGTCAGAAGAAGTAGATTCAGGATAAGTTGTGGAGGTGAGACCAAGATTTACTGGAGACCACAGAAAGAAGTAAAAGGATTAATCACGAATATCAGGCTTGAGCAACTGATGTTATGGTGTCTGTGGTAAATTAAACTTGGCTACAAATTCTCTGCTAGTCCCTTCATTAAGAGAGAGATTATAAACTCCACTCTCACCACTACTGTACCACATACCCTTTGATTCTAGATTGAACTAGTCTGAGGCAGAAATACAGCAGAAAGGACATTCTAGGACTTCTGAGGTGTGGCTAGAAGAAAGCTTTGCCCATGTTTCTGGGGACAATTGTTTTTAGTGCCTTGGAATTTCAGGTAGAAGTTTGACTACCATGAGTCAGTCATGCTATGGGAAAGCCAGCAGGGCAGGAGTGACAAGGAGGTGCAGAGAGGAAGATCTGCCCATCCAGCCCCTAGCTCTTCCAACTTCCAGCCAGTAGTGCTGTCTCAGCGGATGTGAAGTGAAGTGAAAATCGCTCAGTTGTGTCTGACTCTTTGTGACCCCTTGGACTATAGGGTCCTTGGAATTCTTCCAGGCCAGAATACTGGAGTGGGTAGCCTTTCCCTTCTTCAGGGGATCTTCTCAACCCAGGGATCGAACCCAGGTCTCCCACATTGCAGGTAGATTCTTTACCAGCTGAGCCATCAAGGAAGCCCAATCTCAGCTGAGGCCCCAGACATTATGGCATGTCTGCGGAGTGGTGGGTGATTTCCGCTATGCCCTGATCAAATTCCTGATGTACAGAATCATGGGATATAATAATAAAAACAAATTTTCGCTCTAAGCCATTAAGTTCTGGGATCCTTTGTTATGCAACAATAGGTAATAGGACCAGTGTTATCTATGAAGACTTGAAAGTTTTAAAGAATTAGTTTAGGAGAGAAATCAAGAGTTTCTGATGTATTAAGTTTTCAAAGCTTGTAAAATATCTGTAGGAAAGAGCAGTAACCAATTCCTATAAAAGCCTTGATCTTAGGGGATACTCAGGGCTGAACAGATAAATTTGGAAGTCACTAATATAGAAGTAAGACTTCCTAGATGGTGCTAGTGGTAAAGAACACCCCTGCTAATGCAGGAGACATAAGAGATGTGGGTTCAGTCCCTAGGTCAGGAAGATCCCCTGGAGAAGGGCATGATATGTATCCACTCCAGTGAATACATATGATATGTATCCACTCCAGTATTCTGGTCTGGAGAATCCCATGGACAGAGGAGACTGACGAGCTACAGTCCATAGGATCGCAAAGAGTCAGACATGACTGAAGCAACTTAACATGCACTTAACAATATAGAGGTAGTATTTAGACCCATAGCAATAATTAAGATCACTTTAGGAGAAAATGTAGAGAAACAAGGGAAATTAAGTCCTATAAAACCCCAACACTTTGAGGTTAAGTGGACTAAATATTCTTTTTTCTGTTTGCTTATCTTATGTCATGAATTTTCTTTTACCCATTTTTTTTAACCAAACTGTTTCCCCCTCCTCTTTTAACTACAAACTCACCTTATAATTTCAGAAGCAGAATTAACTGCTCCCATATACATTCTATTGGACTTTTCAAATAATCTCTCTTTTCTCCCATCATGTTACAATTTTTAAGTGCCTATATTACTCCTAACAGTGGTTCCCAAATCTGTTTGGCAACTAGAATAAGCAAAACCTTAGCACAGAGCTTCTGACTCTGTGAGTCTAGGAAGGACTCATGAAATAACTATTTTTTACAAACATTTCTCAGCTAATTCTAATGTACCCAATCCATCGCTTAGAATTTTAGAATTCTTTCCAGAGATTCTGGACTTCCCTGGGGTAGATACTGCTGAATAAGGGGGAAAAAATAACAGAGTGATTGAAAATCTAAATTCTAGTGCCTTAGAATTCTAATTTTACCACCCATTAGCTGTATGTTTTTGGTAGAGTAATTAATCTCTCTGGGATCAGTTCCCTCATTTGTAAAATGGAGTTGATAGTGAAACTCATAGTTTTGTTGTGAGGCACACTACACCTGAAATAAGGCAACTGGATACATACTATTGTTATTATTATTAACTTTGTATTCTCTACTCCCAGCACGTGGCACTTGGTCCATGCTGAAACAGTACTTTCTGAACCACTCCGAAAGGAAGCTAAGTAAATTTAACTTTATTGAGCATTCCCACTGCTAGATAGAAATACTTTAACTAGGCTCTACTTTAACGTATATTCTTAGAAACAAGATAACTAGGGTGTGGAAACTGCCATTAGCCTGGTGGTGGTAGTAGTAATCAGGATAGACTAGGTTATGCAGACTTAACAATTAACCCTGAAAAGTACATTTTTTTCATCATGACACATGACTGATGCTAGCCGAGATGAGATAGAAGGTGAAACTACTCCATTCAGACTGACTGTGTCTCTACCGTAAGGAACATTTCCTTGCTGGGCAGAGGGCAAGATAATGGGAGAATCACTAGCTAGTCACATGTTTTCCCAGAAGGAATATGCATCACTTCTGCTTGTAGCCCAAGACCAGAGTGACCCTGGGACCCCAGCTAACTGCAAGGAGTATGAGGAACATGAGGGAGTTGATGGACTCTCTAGTGAGTCTAGCCTACTAGCATTCAACATAACACATTACCACCAAAAATTGTTTCTACTGTGTTCTAAGCAGTTACACACAGTTGCTAATGGTATTTTCACAAAACCTTTGTATCAAATATATTATTATCTGTTAATAAAGAAGGAAACTAGGAATAAAGAAGCTTGTTGACTAATTGTCTTGAAATGTCTCCACACTTCACCATCCCTTAATGACCATGGCTCACCAAGGAAGAGCAGTGGCTACTCTTCTGGAGAGCTGCCCCCTCCACCTTGGCCATTTTTCTCAGAACTTTGCATTTAAACATTTCATTCTCCTCATCCCCAGGCACTCCCTCACCTCTGGTGAAGCACTTCAAGGTTTCTATATCCATTTAAAATCATAAAAACATACCCAAACCCATACCCTGTTCTGAAATTTTCTTTCCCTTTACTTTTAAACTTTTCAAAACATAGGTCTACATGTCTTATTTCTGCTTCCTTACTACTCACCTAAAATCATGACATCTGTTCTCTATCCTCACAATAACCGTGGCTACCCTCCATAGCTGCCAATACACAAGTATTAGAAATCACAATGAGGCTGAATGAGCAACAGAACTAAAGTTTTAGAGGCTGAATTTGAGTCCCTGTGCCTTAATAGCTTGGAACCCCAGGCAAACTTATCATAATCAATATTGAGTCATTAGCCCAAAACTGTACTACATGAACCCTTAACTCCAGGAAAACCCATCCACTCATTGCTCCTCAAACATACCTGACTCATCTCTACATTTTTGCCATTTCTATCGCTCTATCTGTCATTATTCCTTGCCTCCATCTTCTTGCACTAATCTAAATATTCCTGATTCTTTATGTTCTACCAGTTCCCAAGGCCTTCCAGCAAACATCTCGGCCCATAATTTTTTTCTGAATTAGTTTCTCTTATAAATAGTATAAGATTTTCTACTAAGATACGACACATTTTTTATAGAACTTTCTTCTCCCCCCAAATGCTTGCCTGCATTTGTTTTGTATGTATGGCTCTCCAACTCTGCCACAGCCGACTGAATGAGGAAGTAGTGACTTGTCCCAAGATGAACCAGTCAGAACCTCGGTCCTAATAACTCAAACTGGGACTCAGAGATAGGTAGCTAATAACCCTGGCTTGATTACTTAAATGAAAAATATAAAATTCAGAATAACATGGGAGTTGTGCTTAGCCATGTGCATAATAAAGCAGGAAAATCTTGATCTATAGAAAAATAAAGAAGGAATGTGGTAGGTATGCAGAAGGGAACAGAGATGAAGTTTGAAGGCAGTTGCTGACCAGGGTTCTAACAGCACTCTTGTGATGTTTGCTGCATTTCCTGCCTTGGGAAAAGATATTCAGGTATCCAATCTAACTCCTTTGATGCTTTGTGGCTTGGAATAACTTTAGGATATTTTACTTTCAGCAAAAACAAACAAACTGTAGCCAAGAATCACACATTTTTACACTTATTCGCATATTACTTTGTACAGTTACTTAACGGTTTCAAATGTGTATATTTCTTTAATTAAGTTGCAAAACTTCTCTAATGTGGGATTTTGGTCTCATTTTCTTTACTTTAAATCCTCCCACTAGTGCCCTCTAGAGTAGCACTGTGGGAACTCAATGAAACCCACTGAGGCACTTTGTTAAGCTTAACTTTCTCCTCTTCATAGTCTACTACAATGCTGTGAAAGTATCTGATACTCTCATATTTGAGTTAAACAAATGAGTTTTTGAGATTCCTGTATCCATTCCTTCCAATCTTCTATTTTCACGCCTTGAAGTAAAGAAATAAGTAGGAAAACAATAAGGAACTTGTGTCTAGACAGAGAGAGAGAGAGGAAAAAAAAAACCCTCCAAGACAGGATACTGATAAAAAAATTCCTCACTAAATCAAATTTTGTCATATTCCAATATTTCCTTATCTTTGTTAGTATTTGCTCCAGTTTCAAAAAGGTGATGGGGTGAGGAATAATGTTCAAATCAAACCCCAAACTATGGACCAAGTAACTTTTTATTTGTAGACCTTAATGATTACATCTAAATCTGTTTTGATTACCACTGAGTGGAAAAAAGCTGATTTAGGAAGTTGAACAGGAATCTTTCCCTTGTTCTTTTTTAATTAATTATATTACCTTAGATAAGTTATTTAATATTTTTGTTCATTTTCCTCAGCTGCCAACTGACAATAATAGACCATGCAACTCACACACACAAAAAAAAGATGAGAAGTAATACATTAGAAAAACATTTATAAAACTATATTAAATTTGATCATAGGAAGACTAACAATCAAATGATACTACTTTTCAATTTTAGTAGAATTTAGCTGAGTGTGAAAAGAAATCTCCAAGGATTTAAAGTATCCCTAAACTTATAATGAGATTCTCTATTTTCCAGGTCCCTTTCTTAGCCTATGTTCGACCTATCTGTCATTTATCCTCCCCAATCTTTTTCTGGTTTCTCTTGAGGCCAGGGTGCCAGCTGTGTTCAATTGTGTGATAATTCTGTGCTATGAACAACTCTCCTGAGTAAGTAATCAAACACAGACTCTGTGACTAGTCTTGGGAAGAGAAATCTCCAACCTGCAGACTCATAATATCAGTCCCCTGAAGTTGCCCAAGTCACTATACTGTTCACAAAGACTTTGAATCAGGAAATAAGGGCACTGTGATAGAAACCAGAGCATCTTACAATCCAAATATCATGAATAATCACTGTTATCAGTTGGGGACCCCTAAGCTATGAGCTTAGTGTCAGACAGGCTGAAATGTGCCTGGTCATCGTTAACCAAGAATGGCCCTAAGGTGGGAGGTAATTGGTCAAGCCATGGTAAATCACTTTGATAAGTTTTTATGTGAATTCATGTTTATTTCAAATACACAATAAGGGAAGGACAATTTTGATCTCCCTTGACTTATATTTTAAAACAAATCTGGATAGAATGGTAATTGCTGTTTTAGTTACAGAAGGTGTGTGTGCCTAGAGATATATAGGAAAAATTATTATAAAAATAATTCTCAAGTCTGAGAAGTAAACACTATGCATGAGTAAACATGGTTGCTCTCTCATTTTTATTTGTCTTCACTATGTTTTTTCTAAGTCACAAAACAAGAGCTTAAATCTTGCCTTTAAATTTTTTGAGTCAATGAAGAGAAGTCTTGCCTGTAAAAATGCTGCCTGACCAAATTTAATACCTTAATGAATAATAGATAAATTTAATTTCCTCCTGATCCTCTCTACATGGCAGCCAAAGCAATCTTTTAAAACTCCAAATCTAATCATGTCACTTCTTGATTAAAATCCTTCAACAGGTCCCCATTGTCCTCAGGATAATGTCCAAATTATTATATTTTTAAAAGAGATTTATGATCAATTCCTGATTATCTCTCAGACTTTCTCTACCTATGCCTTCTCATGCACTCCTCTCTTGCACTACTCCCCTGGCCACACACAACCAAGTTCTCTGAGTTCTAGTTGCACTGAGTCTGTTTGACTCCCTAACAAACCCTTAAAACCATCATGTTCTCCCCCCTCCATCTGAGAAGAGTTGTAATGATTCCTAATTCTGAGATGTGGGATCCTAATCCCTTCTACATGCCCCTCAAGCAATCTGTAATTATCCTCTCATACCTTTATCAGCGATATCAAATAACTTCTCAAGGTCAGCATCACCTTATCTCCTCAACACTGAGCCCCAAGTCTGGCAACAAGGAATTGCTCATTAAATACCAGATGGAGGTTCTATGAAAAATGGCTAGAAGAGACAGAGGAAGGAGAGAAAAGGGAAGACACTAGGGAGATCAAGAGCCTTGGAGTAATCTGGCATATTTCTGAGTCAGCTGTCACCACTCCTCTCTGCTTTCTTTGAAGTGAAGTGAAGTGAAGTCGCTCAGTCATGTCCGACTGTTCGCAACCCCGTGGACTGTAGCCTACCAGGTTCCTCCGTCCATGGGTTTCTCCAGGCAAGAATACTGGAGTGGGTACCATTTCCTTCTCCAGGGGATTTTCCCAACCCAGGGATCGAACCTGGGTCTCCCGCATTGGAGGCAGACGCTTTAACCTCTGAGCCACCAGGGAAGCCTTAGTTTCTACTAATTCTCAGGTGTAGAGGGAGTAATTGACTTCTGTCTTCATCTCTTATTCTAGGACATCCTCATCTTTGCTCCTTCCTTTTTTCTGAATGGTGTGCTGGGTACTAAGTCACTTCAGTCGTGTCTGATTTGTGACCCTATGGACTGTAGCCTTCCATGCTTCTCTGTCCATGGGATTCTCCAGACAAGAATAGTGGAATGGGTTGCCCTGCCATCCCCCAGGGGATGTTCCCTAACCAGGAACTGAAGCTGTGTCTCCTATGGCTCCTGAATTGCTGGTCGATTTACCTCTGAGCTACCAGGGAAATCTGTACTCTTCAAATCAGTATTTGCTTTTCACTGCCATGTTCGTCTCAGGTCTTCTCAGATATGATTCCCACTAAAACAAACATCTTTGCTCTCAAGACCCCTAGACATTGTAAGTTATCCATTTTTTCATTAAAGACTGGGGGTCACTATGGTATCCCATCACAAAAATGCATCACATAATGAAGGCAGAACATTCTAAGTATAATCCAGGAAAGGCTGTAGAGCCCACAATGAGATCAGAATTTAACTGTAACCAAATAACACACAATCAGAGAGTGCTGATCTCCTTAATTCAATCTGTCTCTTATCTCTTTACATCCATTTAATTAGACATCTTCAGTGATAAATACATGGCAGTACTAAATGTAGTAGGGGGCCTACTACATGAGACTTTTCTTATTGCATTTTTCTTTGTTAATAATAGAAATTGTTACTTATATCACAGTATAGGCAATGACTGGAATTCATCATAGAAAGTGGCCTTTCTTGCAAGAGTAGATGCTCAGAGAGGAGTCTTTAAAGAAAAGAGAAATTATCCTCTAAGGAAAAGAAAGGAAAAAAAGGAGGGTCTTTCTAGGAGTATACATGCAGCAACAGACATCAGAATCAATACTGCCTCCAATACATCTATTTTGTGCCTACCTACTGCTGCCTGGAATATTGACTAAAACCTGCCTACCTAGATTTGTAGACTCAAAGAATGTGACCTTGAAGAACTGCACTGGAAAGTTTCTGATTATGCCACTGTCTTCTGAACTCAACCCTTAGCACATGAAAGTAAAAATGTAACAAATCATTCTCTTAACCCTGCATATCTGGAAATTAACTTGATATACACTTATACACAATGGCAAATCAGAGACCTCCCTAAAATAGTTTAAGTCCATTTGTGACCATGTCCAAACTCTATATGGATTATGTATATTTTTAATGCATTTTCTTCATTTATGGTTTTCAAGGGAAATTTTTAAAAACAAAAACTCACTTCAAACATCCATTCATAATGAACTACCAGGGTGATTAAATATTAATACCATATACATATGAGCTTCCCAGGTGGTGCTGTGCTAAGTTGCTTTAACCGTGTCCAACTCTGCGACTCTATGGACTGTAGCCCGCCAGGCTCCTCTGTCCATGGGATTCTCCAGGCAAAGATACTGGAATGGGTTGTCATTTCCTCCGTTGGGGATCTTCCTGACAGAGGGCTCGAACCTGCGTCTATATGTCTCCTGAACTGTCAGGAGGTTTCTTTCCCACTAGTGCTCTTGAGAAGCCCACCAGGTGCACAAGTGGTAAAGAATCCGCCTGCCAATGCACAAGAGGAGACGAGGGTTCAATCCCTGAGTCAGGAAAACCCCCTGGAGAAAGAAATGGCAACCCACTCCAGTATTCCTGACTGGAAAATTCCATGGACAGAGGAACCTGGCAGACTACAGTCCATGGGGTTGCTAAGAGTTGGATATGACTGAGCGAGGACATACTGCCCCCCCACACACACACCATAGACATGTAATTAGCTATGTGCCTTAAAATTATGCCTATAACTTTAAAAGGGCTTCCCTTGTAGCTCAGCTGGTAAAGAATCCACTGCAGTGAGGGAGACCTGGGATTGATCCCTAGGTTGGGAAGATCCCCTGGAGAAGGGAAAGGCTACCCACTCCAGTATTCTTTAAAAGGTAACAAATGAAAATATTTCAGTAACAGCCTGATAAGTTTTTTCATGTAGATGTGATCTGAATCATTCTGGTCAAATATTTCTATAAAAAGTATGCATGTTCCTATAGTTAGAATTATCAAGATAATCCTTCATTACACAGCCTCTCTCTTTTTCTAAGTATATAACTCTTATGACCATTGTCTAACAATCACTATCTAGCATTCCCATAAGCATTACACTGAGTAAGATTTTATTTTAAAATATTGTTATTTTTCCAAATAAAATGGAGCCAGCTACCAAATGCTCTGGGAGTTTAGATGTTATAGTTTTGTTTTTTTGTTTTTTGTTTTTTCAAAGAACCATAAATTATTTATAGATTTTGCTTTCTCTGAAAGGAGCAGATTCCAAAGATAAAATTTTCAGGATGATTACTTCATATTTTGTCCTAAAAGAAACAAGTGCATGTATCTTAACAGGACTAAACCCTCACATGGGTCATCAATATGTAACATTTCCTGTCCCTTCACAGTACAACTAATCAATAAATAGCACACAGCATATTGTACAATTGCACTTAGGTTGAAAAGAAGAGGCATAAAATAGGCCAGCCACACAATAACCTCAGTCACCAGAGAAATGATATAATTCTCTACAAATGAGAAGAGTCTTCATATCAAGAAATAGAAATTGTCAGAGAAAAATGAGACAGGTTTTACAGAAAATTACTAAAAGAAGCAGTGTGTCTTTGACATTTACCCAGAAATTTCTATTGTGTTTTGATTTCTATAGCCATTCTTAATTTCATAGAGACACTTCCTCCTTCTCTACAGATCATCAATATTTCTTAATTGAAATCCAGCACAATCCAATAAATTGCTTCTTGGCAGGATTGTATAAAAATCTCCTTCTTACTAGAACACAAGCTCCACTAACAAGGGATATTGCTTTTGTTCTGCTCACTGATGTATCATGGACTCCAAAAGTGAGGGCTTGATGTATACATAGTGGTGCTTAATGAATGCTTGTTGAAGAATTTGTTCCAACTACCTGTTAGCTGATTAGACATCAATTCAGTCTGCATTATGCTACCTGTGTCTGAGATGTGATATTTTTTTTACATCCGAGTATCCCATTCTCTATTTACTCACCTCAGATTTCAGGTTTTGAAGGATTTGTTCTACCAATTTGCATATATTAGTAATGGTTTTTCATCTATATAGGTATGTGAGTATTTTAAGTCATTAATCAAAAATAAGTATGAGAAAATGAGTGTTGCCATATTGAGTTGATACATAATTCTAGTCAAAAAAAAAAAAAAAAAGAAATGTGAAGAAGGGTACAGGATGGCAGTATAGGAAGACCTTGAGCTTACTCCTCCCATGGACACACCAAATCTATACCTACATATAGAGCAACTTCTGAAGAAGACCTGCAGGCTGGTCGAATAGCTACTGTGCATACAAGGACCACATAGAAATGGGTAGCAAACAATCCCAGCTCCAATGCAGTGACTTTCAATGGGGAGGGATAGTGCTGAGGGGCCCAAGTACAGACCCACCCACCTTGGAACACAGCAAAAAAAAAAAAAAAGCAGTTTAAAGGGCACCTAGATGATATGGGAAAGAAATCCACTTCCTAATCTTATGGTTTCTGCAAAATGAGCATGGGACTGCTAGAGCCCTCTCTAGGGCTAGAGGTATCAGCAAGCAACGTTGCTGGAGTCTTCCTAGGACTTCCCCTCGTCTGTGCCCGCTCCAGCTGCAGCTGCCCCACCAAGGCAGCCTCAGGCTCAGTGCTCCCCATGAACTACCCCAGACCACGTTCACTCTAGACCCAGCTACCTTGCTGAAGTGGCCTTAGGCACATCACTCCCCAGGGACTGCACCCAGATCACACCCACTTGAGCTTAAGATAGCCAAGCCACCAGGCACGTGTAGTCTACACAGGGCATGCTCCCACGGAAGACCACTCCTTCAAGGCCAGGAGAAGTAGCTATTTTGCCTAATTCATGCAAACAAAAAGCAAAAGTCAAACAAAATGAGGAGAGAGAGGAATATATTCTAAACAAAAGAACAAATAAAGCCCCAGGGAAAACCGGATAAAGAATTCAAAGAAAAGGTCATAGAACGTTTGCCAAACTCAGAAAAATTAAAAAGCTGAGAGACAACTTCAACAAAGACTTGGAATAAAATAAAATACAATCATAACTGAACAATGCAATAACTAAAATTTTAAAATACACCAGAGTTAATCAAGAGCAGATTAAAGAATACAGAAGAATAGATATGTAATCTGGAAGATAGAGAAGAGGAAATCACCCAATCATAACAGAAAAAAGAAAAAATTAAGTGAGGAGAGTTTAAGGGACCTCTGGAACAACATCAAGCACAGTATCAGTAACATTTGCAATATAGGTATACAAAAAGAGGAGAAAGGGACAGAAAAACTATTTGAAGAGATAATGGCTGAAAATTTCCCTAACCTGGTAAACAGAATAGAATCCAGGTATAGAAAGCACAGGGAAAAAAAAAAAAATCCCAAACAAGATGAACCTAAAGAGACTCACTCTAGACATTATAATTAAAATAGCAAAAGTTACAGATAACCTTAAAGGCAGCAACAGACAACAACACATCACATACAAAGGAATCCCCATAAGACTATCAGATGATTTTTTCAGCAGACATTTTGCAGGCTGTAAGGGAGTGGCAGGATATACTACTATACAAAGTAGTATATATACTATATAAAGAGTTAAGAGGGGAAAAAAATACAAAATAGCGTACTGTATCTGGAAAGGTTATCATTCATAACTGAAGGAAAGATGAGGCAATTCACAGACAATCAAAAATTAAAGCAGCCCATAAGCATTAAAAGGGCCTAACAAGAAATGTTAAAGGGTCTTCTGTCAGTGGAAAAGAAAAGGCCACAACTGGAAATAAGAAAATATATGAAAGGAAAAATCTCACTGGTAAAGGCAAATATATAATAAACACAGTGGATCAGCCACTTAAAAAGCAAGTATACATTAAAAGACAAAAGTTACACAATTAACAGCATGTAGTTAAGGGATACACAAAAAAAAAGATGTAAAATATGACATCAAAACAAAATGTGGGACAGCATAAAATGCAGTGTTTTTAGAATGCCTTCAAACTTCAATTTTGTTGTTTAGTTGCTCAGTCATGTCTGACTCTTATGCAATCCCATAGGCTGTAACCCACCAGACTCCTCAGTCCATGGAATTCTCCAGGCAGGAATACTGGAGTGGGTAGCCATTCCTTTCTCCAGGGGATCTTCCCAACCCAGGGGTTGAAATCAGGTCTCCTGCATTTCAAGCAGATTCTTTATCAGCTGAGCCACCAGGGAAGCCCAGTGACTTAACAGCTTAAAATAGATGGCTATATGTACAGATCAATATATAAGAACCTCATGGAAACTGGACGCACAGAAAGTAAGGAGAAAGAAATCCAAACACAACATTAAAGGAACCCATTAGACTGTAACTGAAGAGAAGAAAAAATAGAGAAGAACTACAAAAACAACCAGAAAACAAGTAACAAAATGGTAATAACTACATACCTATCACTTTTATTTTAAACATAAGTGATCTAAATGTTCCAATCAGAAAATTAAGGTAGCTAAATAAAGGAAACAAGACTAATCTACAAGTTACTTACAAGAGACTCACTTGTATTTTTGTCTAAAGACAAAAATAGACTGAAAGTAAAAGATTGGAAAAAAGATACTCCATGCAAAATGAAAGCTTGGGTCGCAACTCTCATATCAGGTGAAATAGACTTTATAACAGATTATAACAAAAAAACAAGGAAGAGCACTATAGAATGATAAAGTAGTCAATCCAACAAGAGAATATAACAGTTATAAACATTTATGAACCCAACATAGGAGCACCTAAATATATGAAGCAAATATTAACCAATAAAGAGAGACATAGACATGAATATAATCATAGTGAAAGTGAAAGTTGCTCAGTCACGTCCGACTCTTTGCCACCCCATGGACTATACAGTCCACGGAATTCTCCATGCCAGCATACTGGAGTGGGTAGTCTTTCCCTTCTCCAGGGGATCTTCCCAACGCAAGGATTGAACCCAGGTCTCTTGCACTGTGGGCAGATTCTTTACCAGTAGGGCATTTAAATACCCCAGATCATCCAGGCAGAATTTCAATAAGGCAATGCTAGCATTGAATAACATGTTAAATCAAATGGACTTAATAGATATTTTTAGAACATATCATCCAAACACAGCAGAATACATATACTTATCAAGTGCATATTGAACATTCTCTAAGACCGCTCACATATTAGGCCACAAGATAAATCTCAATAAATAGAGGAAGATTAAAATTGCATCAAGCATCTTTTTTGGCCATAACAGTATGAAGCTAGAAATCAAATACAAGAAGGAAACTGAAAAAACATAAACATTTGGATACTAAACAACTTGCTCATTTATTATAACCATGAGTTACTGAGCAAATCAAAGAGGAAATTAAAAAAGTATCTTGAGACAAGTGAAAACAGAAATAAAATGGTCCAAACTCTATAGGACAAAGTAAAAGCAGTCCTAAAAGGGAATTACAGAGAGAAACAACCCTAGCTCAAAAAAACAAAAATCTCAATTAAGCTACCTATCTGTCATTTAAAGTAAAGAAGAACAAACAAAATCCAAAGTTATTAGAAAGAAGGAAATAAGATCAGAGCAGAAATAAATAAAATAGAGGCTAAAAAATAAATAGTAGAAAAGATTAATGAAATGGAATTAATTGTTTTAAATGATAAAATCAACAAATCATTAACCAGGCTCATCAAGAAAAAAGAGGCCAAATAAAGAAATCAGATAAGAAAAGTTACCATTGACACCACAGAAATTCAAAGGATCATAAAAGATTACTATGACCAATTATACATCAATAAAATGGACAATAGAGAAAAAAGGATAAATTCCAAGAAACACAGCTTCTACAACTGAATCATGATGAAATAGAAAATCTTAATAGATTGATTACTGGTAACAACATTGAATCAGTAATCAAACCCACTCCCACACACACACAAAGAAGTTCAGAACCAGACGGCTACACAAGTTAATTCTACCAAACATTTAGAGTTAACACCTCTTGGCAACCCACTCCAGTACTCTTGCCTGGAAAATCCCATGGACTGAGGAGCCTGGTAGGCTGCAGTCCATGGGGTTGCTAAGAGTTGGACACGACTGACCGACTTCACTTTCAGTTTTCACTTTCATGCATTGGAGAAGGAAATGACAACCCACTCCAGTGTTCTTGCCTGGAGAATCCCAGGGAGAGAGGAGCCTGGTGGACTGCCATCTATGGGGTCACACAGAGTCAGACACAACTGAAGCGACTTAGCAGCAGCAGCATTCTCACATTATTACAAAAAATGAAAGAGGAAGAATACTTCTAAACTTATTTCACAAGGCCAACATAACCCTGATATCAAAACCAAAGATACTACAACACAAGAAAATTACCAGTCAATGCTCACTGATGAAGATAGATGCCAAATCCTAAACAAAATATTAGCAAAGTGAATCAACAATACATTAAAAGTGTCATATTCCTTGATCAAATGAGATTCATTCCAGTGATGCAAGCATGGTTTAATATCTGTAAATCAACCAATGGGATACATCATATTGCAAAGATAAATAAAGGATAAAAATCATATGATCATGACAAAATAAAGGATAAAAATCATTTGATCATGTCAATAGATGCAGAAAGAGCATCTGACAAAATTCAGCATCCGTTTATGGTAAAAAAAAAAAAAACACTCTCTCAACAAAGTGGGTTTAGAGAAAATTTATTTCAAATTAATAAAGGCCATATAAAACAAACTCACAACTAACATTATACTCAATGGTGAAAAGCTGAAAACTTTTCCTTTAAGATTAGGAAAAAGAGAAGCATGCCCACCCTTGGCACTTCTATTCAACATAGTATTGGATATCCTAGACATAGCAATCAAACAAACAAATTAAAAAAGAAATTAAAGGTATTCAAATTGGAAAGGAAAATGGGCACTATTTGCAAATGGCATGTCACTAATGCTGGGGAGGACTGGGGGCAGGAGGAGAAGGGGACGACAGAGGATGAGATGGCTGGATGGCATCACTGACTCGATGGACATGGGTTTGGGTAGACTCCGGGAGCTGGTGATGGACAGGGAGGCCTGGTGTGTTGCGCTTCGTGGGGTCGCAAAGAGTCGGACATGACTGAGCGACTGAAATGAACTGAACTGAACTGATATTATATAGAGAAACCAAGACTCCACCAAAAAACTATTAGAACAATAAATAAACTCAGTAAAGTTGCAAGAGTCAAAACTGATATACAGAAATCTCTGACCTTTCTATAAACTAGTACAAACTATGTAAAAGAGAAATGAAGGAAATTATCTAATTTACTATTGCATCAAAAGAGTAATACTTAGGACTATATTTAAACAAGGAATGCAGTTCTTAAACCTGTACTCTGAAAACTGTAAGACCTTGTGGAAAGAAACTGAAAATGACACAAATAAATGGAAAGATTTACCACGCTCACTAAATGCAAGGATTAACATTAAAGTGTCCATACTACCCAGAACAAGCAACAGATTCAATAGTCTCTCAGAATACCATAGCATTTTTCATAGGACTATAATAAAAAATTCTAAAATTTGTAGGGAACTACAAAAGACTGCAAATAGTTACAGACTCTTCAAAAAGAACAAAGCTAGAAGTATCATTCTTCTAGACTTGAAATCATACCACAAAGCTACAGTAATCAAAACCATGTCAAACTTGCACAAAGAGACACATATGAATGGAAGAGAATAGAGTCCAAAACTAAACCCACTCTCATATGATTAATTAATCTACAACAGACAGAAGAATCAAGAATATACAATGGGGAAAAGACTGTCTCTTCAATAAATGGTATTAGGAAAAGTGAACAGCTACATGCAAAAGAGTGAAATTAAATCACTTTTCAAATACCATATATAAAAATAGATGTAAAACTGAATTAAAAACTTAAATGTAGTTCCTGAAACCATAAAGTTTCTAGAATAAAACATAGGCAGTAACCTCTTTGACATCAGTCTTAGCAATAATTTTTTTAGATGTGTCCCCTCAGGCAAGAGCAACTAAAGCAAAAATAAATTAAACTATATCCAGCTAGAAAAGCTTTTATACAGTAAAGAAAACCATGAAAAAATGAAAGGCAATCTAACTGGGAGAAGATATTTACAAGATATTGAATGATATATTCAATAAGGGGTTGATATTCAAAACATATAAAGAACTCACATAACTCAACATCAAAAAACAGAAACAACCAACCCATTTTAAAAAATGGGTGGAGGACATATAGTGTGTATAGTCAATAATATTGTAATAACTTTATATGGTAACAGATGGTAACTGCTCGTACTGTGAAAATTGAACAGCGTATAAATCTATTGAATCACTGTTATATACCTGAAACTAACATTGTATGTAAATTATAATATCATATGTAAACTATAATATTGTAATTATCATTATAATATAAACTATAATATTGCTTTGGAGTAGGCAATGTCAAGCCACTCTAGTATACTTGTCTGGAGAATGCCATGGCCAAAGGAGCCTGGAGGGATACAGTCCATGGGGTTGCAAATAGTCAGACACAAGTGAAACAACTTAGCATGCCTGCATGCATAGTATTGCTAATTATAATTCAATTAAAAAGCAAGAAATGTAGTCAATAGGCTCTGTTGCCTTGTCATGAGTAAATATATGATTCTTATTAAATAGACTTTTTGAAGTAATAAGACTCTTTCATGGATTTTGCTACTTAGATGACTTTGTGAGCTTTTCAGTCTATGTCAGTGAATCAGAAACACTATACATATGAAAATATATATTATATATATATACAAACACACAGGTATTTATATGTATATATATAAATTTTTCATATATGCATGCATATATGTACTTATACATTCCAGATTTGACTAGTTTTTTTCACACAGAGAGAACAGGGAAGTTACATGCAGTGTTTTCTTTGCCATCACGGAGAATAGGAGTTCACAAAATATTGATAATAAAATAAGCCATAAATGTGGTCTAGTATTAAAGTCAATTAGCATCCCAATGACATAATGACTATGGTAAAACACATAAACTTTATTGACATCAATAGCTATTATCAAGTCAGGTTTATTGATGGTAAAATAAAGAGGGCTGAGTTTCACAAAATTCCCAGTAATTGACAATACCATGTCAGAAAGCCTCTAGAATAGATTGACTACACACAAGTATAGAAAACACAATCAGGCCAAAATATCAGATCTCAGAGATCTTATTCTAGTATTATTGGTCAAAGTAAATAAAATATGTTTACTGAGCAAAAACTATGAGCCAAATCTCTATTAGAGTTTGTGGGGAATAAATAATGAATAGATACCATCATCTCAATCTCAAGATGGGTATAATCTGATTGAGGAGACAGAAAGTCATGCCTGAAGAAGGTAGTGCTTGTTTCCCCCCTATCGTTTCTCCTGACACTCTCTGTCAGCTCTTCATATCTATATCTACATGAGGTCCCCTCTCTCCATTCACTGCTTAGTTAAAGCCTATCCCTTCCCTTTTCTGTCTAACTGGTGTAGCCTTTTCAGTTCTACTCTTAATGACATCAGTATGGGGGACCTAAAGCTCAAATCTGACCATGCCACTTCCTTGCCTAAAACATTTCAATGCCCATCTCTTCACTAATTCCTTAGGACTGACATAAGACCTTTGAAAACTTGTTTCCTCTCTTATCTACAAAATAATTGCCTAAAGTTCCTCATTTTCCTTTTTGTGAATTTTATTTTACCCATTACTGTTTATTTAGCTATGGCATATATATCCTGTTGCTTCCCGGGTGGTCCTAGGGGTAAAGAATCTGCCTGCAAATGCAGGAGATGCAAGAGAAATAGATTCAATTCCTGCATCAGGAAGATCCCCTAGAGAAGGAAATGGCAGCTCTCTCCAATATTCTTGCCCAGAAAGTTCCCAGGACAAAGGAGCCTCGAGGGCTACAGCCCATGGGGCTGCAAAGAGTCAGACACGATAGAGAGTAAGCACAGAACAACATGCATGAAATAGATACCTAATGAGAACCTACAGGGAAAAAGGCAGGACATGTATTACCCTTAAAACACACTCCAATAGACTTTAAGTGCTGACGAGTGCAGTATTTGATTTCACTTATACAAGATACCTAGAACAGTCAAGCTCATAGAGTCAGAAAATACATTGATAGATGCCAGAAGCCAGGGGCTGGGGGTGGGGGGGAATGGGGAGTTAGTGGGGGGGCAGGAAATGGAGAGTTAGTGTTTAATGGGACAGAGTTTCAGTTTAGGAAGGTGATAAATTCAGGAGATAGATGATGGTGGGAGTTATGCAACAATGTGAATGTACTTAGTGTCACTGAACTGTACAGGTAAATATGGCTAAAATAATGTTTTACATTTTGTGACTTTTATCACAATAAAAAAATAAAAAGAAATCAGACTAGTCAATTAACATTAAAATCTCTGAAGAGAAACCTTGACAGTCCTAATATAAGAAAAACTCTTTATCAGTTATGAGCTGTAATCTCAACTTTACCTCCAGTAGGGGGCCTGACATGTCCCTCCTCAGAGGATTTTCCACCTATTAGCATCTTGAAGGGTCACTGGACAAAGAACCACCTGACAGTATTTCAGAGATGTGAACAGGGCAAGTGATATTAAAAATCAGAAGAATGATGCCCACCATGCCCTGTTACTTAGAGAAAAATCTCAGGAACAAAGGGATGTAGGGTTAGAAGCTTCAAACTGACAGGACTGTGTTTTTCCTCCTGACAAGCGGGCAGGGCATTGCAGCTTTGGGACACCCACTGTACACCATGGACCACCTGCATGGCTTGCCTGGGGTTGTGCACTGTGCAGGAGCTGGCAAGGACTCTGAGAAAGGTACTCAAATAGAGGCTCCTTTCCATAATAGAAAAGAAGCTTTTCAAAATCCCGTTTCTGGCATTTACCTGAGATCACTGAAATTAGGATCTCAAAAATATACTATATCCCTCCCATGTTCACTACAACACGAGTCACAATAGCCAAGATGCAGAAACAACTTTGATGTCCTTCAACAGATGAATGGACAAAGAAAACATGGTGTGCATGTACAAGAGAATATTATTCAGCCTTTGAAACAAAGGTAATTCTTTAACATGTGACAGCACGTATGAACTTTGCGGACATTACGCTAAGTAAAATAAGCCCGTCACAGAAAAACACATGCTGCATGATTCCACTTACATAAAGTATCTGAAATAATCAAATGTGTAGAATCAGAGAGTATGAACGGTAGTTGAAGAGGCTGGGGAAAGGGGAAAATGAGAAGTTACTAATCAATAGGCATAGAGTTTCAGTTAAGTAAGATGACTACATTCTAGAGATTGGCTCTACAACACTGTACCTAGAGTTAACTATACTGTCTTGTCCCTGGTGGCTTAGAGGGTAAAGCGTCTGCCTGCAATGTGGTAGACCCAGGTTGGATCCCTGGGTCGGGAAGATCTCCTGGAGAAGGAAATGGCAACCCACTCCAGTACTCTTTTCTGGAAAATCCCGTGGATGGAGGAGCCTGGTAGGCTACAGCCTATGAGGTCGCAAAGACTTGGACGTGACTGAGCAACTTCACTTTCGTTGTACACTTAAACACTGGTTAAGAGCTGTATCTCAAGTGTTCATGTGCTTAGTCGCTCAGTCACGTCCAACTCTTTGCGACCCTGTGGACTGTAGCCCGTCAGACTCCTCCGTCCATGGGGATTCTTCAGGCAAGAATACTGGAGTGGGTTGCCATGCCCTTCTCCTGGGGATCTTCCCAACCCAGGGGTTGAACCCAGGTCTCCTGCATTGCAGGTGGATTCTTTACCATCTGAGTCACCAGGGAAGCCAGGTGTTCAAACTGCAGTTTTAAAAATTTAACTTCTGTCTTTGATGCTATAAATGTAAATTCTTACCTGCTACACTTCAGTACTAAAATGATCTTTTAACTGTTCTGATTAGACCAGACCGTGACATCATAAAATCACTATATACTGTGGACTACAAATGGGCCCAGGCACTGCTGCTGAGAGCTCTAAGCCTCCTCCAACCACAAGGTTGACTTCCAGGCAGGTACATGCCACTTGGTCAGAATGAGAGCACAGTAGCAAAAGTAAGTAGACATAGCTTAAGTGTTTTTCCAAACACAATAATGGACCCATCACAACTGGAAGGAAACAATGGTACTACTTTTTCCCATCAGCTCCAAGAAACTGGCAGCTATGTTGGTTTGCTGTGACCGAGGGGCTGCTGCTGGTGCTGTTTACTTGCTAAGTCATGTCTGACTCTCTGCGACCCCGTGGACTGTAGCCCGCCAGGCACCTCTGTCCATGAAATGCTCCAGGCAAGAATACTAGAGTGGATTGCCATTTCCTGCTCCAGGGGATCTTCCCGACAGGGATCCAACCCATGTCTCCTGCTTGGCAGGCAGATTCTTTACCACTGAGCTACCTGGGAAGCCTCATGACCCAGGGAAGAGATATTTAAAACACCTATGTTTATTTGAACTGACCCTGAAACTGGAAACGGAGTTTCCAGTCATTTCGGAAGTCTAGCTCAGCAGTCTGCCGTGGAGCATCAGTCCTGGATGTTCCTCAATCTAGGCACGCCTCCCTGTGACGTCCTCCCATTGCACTCTGCAGAGGCTGCTGTCTCCTCTCCTACTTCCTATTCCTGGGCTGCTGGATCTGTTACTTTAAACAGAATGAGAAACAGCTGATTTGCTATCTTTCTCTTTTTAAAGGCACTTCAAAGTCATTACTTTACGGAAGATACCATATAAATCTCCTCTCCTGTTATTCTTCTGAATATCTTCTTTAACTTTCTGTATGTCCTTTCCTAATCTTCCATACTACGTTGAAAAGTAGCCTTTCCTGATAATGTGCCATTGATGGATCTGCATCAGTCTATTCCCGGCCCCTTATAAATCTTACTTGGAACAATAAAAGTATTCATAAGATCATTTCCTGAATATATTACATTTAATCTAAAATTTAACTCATTTCTCCATTTTCATCAATCTATTTCTTCAAGTTTAAAAACATTTCAATTTAACTGCCTCCACAAAATGGCAACAAGAAATATTTCATTATCCTTAGATGGATGTGATGTTTCAATATTTTTTTTATATTAATAAACTCTTCCGAGTTATGGTTAGAGGCTAAATAATCTTTTCTAAATTTCAATTATTTTAGACTTCAAATTTTCTATATGTCTTTACTCTTATTATGTTTTAATTCTGTGTTCGGCATTCTGTTTTCTCACGGCTGTATGTTCATGTACATTCTTAATGGTACTTTTAAAACACTGATAGCATTATTTCTGCACAAGTACAGTAGAAAGGATGATACAGAGCTTTCTCATTAGCTTGATTTTTTATCGTTGTGCTTTTACAAATTAGCTTGAACTTAAAATTCTATGTTTAATAAATTAACCAAAAATTATTTAAATCTTATTGGCATAAGAAACTCAGAGCTATTTGTTTTAAATGGATAATAGCATGTAAGTAATTCCTAGTCTTTAAGAGGAGAAACAAAGGTAACCAACCAACTAAATTATATGATGTCCTATAAGTTTTCCTTCAACTACTGATATTGATATATATTTTAAGACTTACTGCTGAAATTGTCATTTTAGAGGAACAAAATTCCATAAGTTCTTCTATTTTTCCTTCACTATACATTAATTATTAACCAGAGTCATACAGGGTTAAAGAACATAAACTTGAAACTAGATGTGCCTGAGTCTAAGTGTCAGCTCTCTCTCTTACTAGCAATTTGAAACTATAAGTATAAATCAACCTTAATTTTAGTTTTTTACCTATGAAATGAGAAAATTGTAGTACCTAACTTCTTAGATTACTGAAAGGATTAAATGAAATGATTTATGCAATGAAATATTATGTATAAGTAATAAATACTAATTAAAAAGTTTATATTCCTAAATGAATTTCAAAGCATGGCTTCCAAAATATTTTAAATATATATTGATAATTAGTAATGGAGGTCTAATTTATACAGTGATAATTTTAGCAACATTAGGGTTTCACTTTTTAAAAATCCACCACATTAAGGACAGTATGACTTTCATTTAAGTATTCTTTTGCCTTTCACTACTTCTAATGTCAAATATGTTATTCAGTTTTACATCTTTCAGCAAATTTTGCTGCAAGCCACCATAGCCAGAAACATAAAATAAACCTTTCACTCTTACCAACCACGTATTAGTGGCTCAGCAAGGTAAGGAGGGGGGCCACGAGGAGATACCCCTTGTCCAAGGTAAGGAGAAGTGGCTGCGCTTTGCTGGAGCAGCCATGAAGAGATACCCCACGTCCAAGGTAAGAGAAACCCAAGTAAGATGGTAGGTGTTGCGAGAGGACATCAGAGGGCAGACACACTAAAACCATAATCACAGAAAACTAGCCAATCTGATCACAGGACCACAGTCTTGTCTAACTCAAGGAAACTAAGCCAGGCCATCTGGGGCCACCCAAGATGGACGGGTCATGGTGGAGAGTTCTGAAAGAATGTGGCCCACTGGAGAAGGGAATGGCAAACCACTTCAGTATTCTTGCCTTGAGAACCCCATGAACAGTATGAGAAGGCAAAATGATAGGATACTGAAAGAGGAACTCCCCAGGTCGGGAGGTGCCCAATATACTACTGGAGATCAGTGGAGAAATAACTCCAGAAAGAATGAAGGGATGGAGCCAAAGCAGAAACAATGCACAGTTGTGGATGGGACTGGTGATAGAAGCAAGGTCCGATGCTGTAAAGAACAATGTTCCATAGGAACCTGGAATGTTAGGTCTATGAATCAAGGCAAATTGGAAGTGGCCAAACAGGAGATGGCAAGAGTGAACGTCGACATTCTAGGAATCAGCAAACAAAAATGGACTGAAATGAGTGAATTTAACTCAGATTACCAGTATATCTACTACTGTGGGCAGGAATCCCTTAGAAGAAATGGAGTAGCCATCATGGTCAACAAAAGAGTCTGAAATGCAGTACTTGGGTGCAGTCTGAAAGATGACAGAATGATCTCTGTTTGTTTCCAAGGCAAAGCATTCAATATCACAGTAATCCAAGCCTATGCCCCAACCAGTAACACTGAAGAAGCTGAATGGTTCTATGAAGACCTACAAGACCTTTTAGAACTAACACCCAAAAAATATGTCCTTTTCATTATAGGGGACTGGAATGCAAAAATAGGAAGTCAAGAAACACCTGGGATAACAGGCAAATTTGGCCTTGGAGTACAGAATGAAGAAGGGCAAAGGCTAATAGAGTTTTGCCAAGAGAATGCTCTAGTCATAGCAAACACCCTTTTCCAACAACACAAGAGAAGACTCTAAACATGGACATCACCAGATAGTCAATACAGAAATCAGATTGATTACATTCTTTGCAGCCAAAGATGGAGAAGCTCTATACAGTCAGAAAAAAACAAGACCGGGAGCTGACTGTGCCTCAGATCCTGAACTCCTTATTGCCAAATTCAGACGTAAATTGAAGAAAGTAGGGAAAACCAGTAGACCATTCAGGTACAACCTAAATCAAATCCCTTATGATTATACAGTGGAAGTGAGAAATAGATTTAAGGGATAGATATGATGGACAGTGCCTGATAGTTCATAGTGCCTGATGAACTATGGACGGGGGTTCGTGACATTGTACAGGAGACAGGGATCAAGACCATCCCCATGGAAAAGAAATGCAAAAAAGGAAAATGGCTGTCTGAGGAGGCCTTACAAATGCTGTGAAAAGAAGAGAAGTGAAAAGCAAAGGAGAAAAGAAAGATATTCCCATTTGAATGAAGAGTTCCAAGGAATAGCAAGCAGAGACAAGAAAGCTTTCCTTAGTGACCAATGCAAAGAAATAGAGGAGAACAACAGAATGGGAAAGACTAGAGGTCTCATCAAGAAAATCAGAGATACCAAGGGAATATTTCATGCAAAGATGGGCTCGATAAAGGACAGAAATGGTATGGAACTAACAGAAGCAGAAGATATTAAGAAGAGGTGGCAAGAATACACAGAAGAACTGTACAAAAAAGACCTTCATGACCCAGATAATCACGATGGTGTGATCTCTCACCTAGAGCCAGACATCCTGGAATGTGAAGTCAAGTGGGCCTTAGAAAGCATCACTACGAACAAAGCTAGTGGAGGTGATGGAATTCCAATTGAGCTATTTCAAATCCTGAAAGATGATGCTGTGAAAGTGCTGCCCTCAATACTCCAGCAAATTTGGAAAACTCAGCAGTGCCCACAGGACTGGAAAAGGTCAGTTTTCATTCCAATCCCAAAGAAAGGCAATGCCAAAGAATGCTCAAACTAATGCATAATTGCACACATCTCACACGCTAGTAAAGTAATGCTCAAAATTCTCCAAGCCAGACGTCAGCAATACGTGAACTGTGAACTTCCAGATGTTCAAGCTGGTTTTAGAAAAGGCAGAGAAACCAGAGATCAAATTGCCAACATCCTCTGGAACATTGAAAAAGCAAGAGAGTTCCAGAAAAACATCTATTTCTATTTTATTGACTATGCCAAAGCCTTTGACTGTGTGGATCACAATAAACTGTGGAAAATTCTAAAAGAGATGGGAATACCATACCACCTCACCTGCCTCTTGAGAAATCTGTATGCAGGTCAGGAAGCAACAGTTAGAACTGGACATGGAACAACAGACTAGTTCCAAATAGGAAAAGGAATATGTCAAGGTTGTATATTGTCACCCTGCTTATTTAACTTATATGCAAAGTACATTATAAGAAATGCTGGGCTGGAAGAAGCACAAGCTGGAAGCAAGATTGCCGGGAGAAATATCAATAACCTCAGATACGCAGGAAACTAAGATCATGACATCTGGTCCCATCACTTCATGGCAAATAGATGGGGAAACAGTGTCAGACTTTATTTTTGGGGGAGCTCCAAAATCACTGCAGATGGTGATTGCAGTCATGAAATTAAAAGATGCTTACTGCTTGGAAGGAAAGTTATGACCAACCTAGATAGCATATTAAAAAGCAGAGACATTACTTTGTCAACAAAGATCCGTCTAGTCAAGGCTATGGTTTTTCCAGTGGTCATGTGTGAATGTGAGAATTGGACTGTGAAGAAAGCTGAGCACCTAAAAATTGATGCTTTTGTACTGTGGTGTTGGAGAGGACTCTTGAGAATCTCTTGGACTGCAAGGAGATCCAACCAGTCCATCCTAAAGGAGATCAGTACTGGGTGTTCATTGGGAGGACTGATGCTGAAGCTGAAACTCCAATACTTTGTCCACCTCATGCGAAGAGTTGACTCATTGGAAAAGACCCTGATGCTGGGACAGATTGGGGGCAAGAGGAGAAGGGGACGACAGAGGATGAGATAGCTGGATGGCATCACTGACTCAATGCACATGAGTTTGAGTAAACTCCGGGAGTTGGTGATGGACAGGGAGGCCTGGCGTTTTGTGATTCATGCGGTTGCAAAGAGTCAGACACTGCTGAGCGACTGAACTGGCTGAGATGATAAATTAGATACAGATTTAATAAGATAATTTTAGTTGAATTACTATGACATCCTTTTAAAATCCAAAACTGATCTCAGAGAAACCTTTTAGTTTCCAGGACATTTTATTCCATATTTACAAACTTCAGTGCTATGTAATTGAAGTCATTTTAATGACAAATAGTGCTGGATAGGCTTTAAACTAGTTTTCTATCAGTGTTTTCACTAGTTGCTATCACTGAGAAATAATTGATGTTTAGGGCCATCCTCTATCTCAATTTCAGATTTTGGAAAATGTTAACACATAGCACTATATGAAGTGCTATACAAAGCTGATATTATTTCTATGACTATAATTTTAAAGTCTCTTCTTCATTAATAAATACCAACTTTGAAGTTCCTTCTGTTCTACATATAACTAATTTGATCTTGCTCATCATATTACTTCAAATTATTGCTACTTGCCTGTAATCAATTGTTGCTGCCTGCTATCAACTTGACATATCAGTGATGCTCTGTCATTATAAAAGTTCATAACTAAAGTTCCAGAAGGACAAGAATTTTGTCTCAGTTCATTGCTATGTCCCTAGCACCTAAAACAATGCCTAAAATATAGTAAGTGCTCAGTAAATGTGCATTAAATAAAAATTGTTCCTCTAGTTAATATGAGCTCAAATACCATGTCTTCCTCCAAGTGGAAATTCATCACTACCAGTATTTAGAAATATGGTTAGTATTCAGTCCCTCAGGCTTAGAAGTTCATAGTGATTTTGCCAGTTAAAAGAAAATAAATATAATTATTTAATTTTTGGCCACCAAAGAAGTAATATTAATAGTTTATGGGTTTATCTTAAAGACTTACTGGATATCTGACACTTTAAAAAGAGTATGGGTGCATTGAAAATGGTAAAGCTTGAGTAAAATACATTAAAGAACTCCTAAAAAAAGAGACACATACCATACTTAACATTGGGAGACTCAACATTGTTAAAGTTTTTCCAACCGGACTTACAGAGTTAATGCAGTTTCACCAACTCCCTTCAAAATTTTTGCAGACACTTTTAATAAATTTTACAAGTTGATTCTAGTATTTGTATGGAAATGAAAAGAATTAGGAATACTAAAATAATTATAAAATTGAACAAAATGGGGGGCTTATGAAATCATCAAGTATGATTTCAAGACATACCCATAAAGCTATAATGATCAAGACAGTGTGGTATTGGCATAAAGATATATAGAGAGCAAAGGAATAGAATAAAGCATTCAGAAATAAACTCATACATATATGATAACTGATTTTCAACAAAGGTAGAAAATTGTTCAATAAAGGAAGGACAGTATTTTCAACATTTAGCAATGAAGCAATTTTGAAAAAAATGAACCTAGATCATCACCCATATCCAAAGATGAACTCAATGTTCACTATAGTCCTAAGTCTATAGGCTGAAAGTATAATTGTCTAGAAGAAAACATAAAAGAAAACTTTCATGATGCTGGGATAGGCTAGATTTCTTATACAGTCCTGGAGAAGGACAGATCACAAAATAAAAGAATTGATAAATTAGACCTCATTCAAAAAGAAAGAAGAAAAAAAGAAACACATTAGAAAATGAAAAGCTACAAAGTAAAAGAAAATGATCACATTATATATGACAGACACTTGTATCCAAACTATAAAAAGAGCTCTTACTATTTGATAAGAATACAACTAACCAAATAAAAATAGGCAAAATTTGAATAAACACTTATCAAAGAAAATACATAAAAAGATACTCAACATCATTAATCATCAGGTGAATATATATTAACACTACCATGAGACACTACTAAACACACATCAGAGTTACTAAAATTAAGCTTTCTGACAATGCTAAGGGCTGATGCCTTATGCATTGCCAGTGGGAATGCAAAATGGCATCACCACTTTAGAAAGCAGTTTGGCAGTTACTCAAATAATTAAAAATGTATTTACCACATACAACTCAGCAATCCTTTTCCTAAGCATTGAACAAATAAATGATACCTATGCTCAAATTACACCTAAATTTTCATAGCGGCTCTTTTTGTAATGGCCCCAAACTGGAAACATCCTAAATGTCCATCATTAGGAGAATGAGCTTTTTTTTTTTTTCACATTTATACAATAGAATACTACTTAGAAAGTTGAAGCACCTGTTGAACAAAAACACAGCTCAAATAAGCCTAAAATGTTCTGCTAAGTGGTGGCCCAGACTGTAAAGAATCTGCCTGCAATGGGAGAGGTGCAGTTTCAATTCCTGGGTTGGGAAGACCCCCTGCAGAAAAGAATGGCAACCCACTCCAGTATTCTTGCCTGGAAAATTCCATGGACAGAAGAGCCTGGCGGGCTACAGTCCCTGGGGTTGCAAAGAGTCGAACATGACTGAGCAACTAACACTTTCACAAGTCAAAGAAGCCAGATACCAAAGACTGCAGAGTATAAATCGCTTAAATGAATCTCTAGAGAAAACAAATAAGATTAAAAGAAATAATGTAGGCACAGAGGGATTGTTGCAATGAGCCAACTCATTGGAAAGGACCCTGATGATGGGAAAGACTGAGGGCAAGAGTAGAAGGGGGTGACAGAGGATGAGATGGTTGGATGGCATCACTGACTCAATGGACATGGATTTGAGCAAACTCAGGGAGATAGTGAAGGACAGGTAAGTCTGGTGTGCTGTAGTCTGTGGGGTCATAAAGAGTTGGACATGACTTAGCTGAATAACAAAGAGAGATTGAATCAGAAGGGACACAAACTAACTGAAGTGATGGATATATTCTACACTTCTATTATGCTGATGATTTCCTTCGTGTGCAAATTTTCCCAAAATTTATCTAAATGTGCACTTTAAATGGGTACATTGTATTTCATGTAAATTATACCTCAATAAATTGATTTTTAGATGGGGTTAGTATGAGCATTATTGCTTATCAGTGTACCATAGTCACTAAGAAAAAGGGAAGAAGTTTAAATTGGATCAGATTTGAGTTAGAGTGACATCCTTAAAAGTTCTGTGGCCTTGAGCATGTTAGTTAATGTTTTTAAATATAGATAATAGTAGATATCACATACATCTGTGGCAAATATAGAATGATATCAACATAAATGTAGCTGGCATTGTCATTTACAGTTCATAAATGTATCAATAATAATGCTATTATTATCCTTCTCATCAACTAAAAGCCTTCAGGAAATCCAAAATGAAACAGTATTTAAAAAAATACAACCTTCATACCTTCTATATTATCACTCTTCTCATGACAGGCGTAATAGATAGTATTTCTACTCAGTGAATGTATGAGTGTCAGACACTTTCTGGATTTAAAATATTGTATTCTGGAGCTATTTTCTAAAGTCACACAATTTGATTTCCACTCTATGGCAATCACTCCTGAATCAGACAACAGTAGTTCCACTTTTTAACTTGAACTCCTCATACTAGAGTTTTCTAATTTCCTGAGAACAAGTGTTTTACAATTACAATTATGATCAAATGCCACCCTTTGAGAAAAGCCAAACTTAAGTTTATATTATCATGAACTGTCAAATTGGGGAACTCACAAAAGATGGCAAATGCACAAATAAGTGCATTTTTATTTCTACCTCCGTATTCTCTTTGGTGAAAATTAAGAGTGAGATAAGTTTGCACTTAGAGCCCCATGTTCTTTAGTGATTCTGGAATACAAAGCCTCTTCTAATCTATTCTCCATAATTATTCATAAGTTATGAAGAGCTGACTCAAGATTTACCTGATTAAAGAAGTCTCCCCTGATTCAATTCTCATAGTGTCCCAAATGACACAGGAATTTATTTCTCCATTTGTTTCTGTGATTTCAAATATTCAGTGTGCTGCTCAGCCTCTCCACTACAGGATGATTCTTGAGAAAGACCACAGGGAATCCTATATCTTAATGGAAATTATGTCTGGGGGCATCTGTTTCCAGCTGGAGGTAGGTGGCAAAACTGATTTTAAAAATAGAATTAATTGGTGGTTGAAGCATTTAAGTAAATTGAAGCCAATTTTGAGTCAAAATAATGTTTGTAGCTGGATTAAATACAGTAAACCCCCTATATATAAACCTTCAAGTTGCAAACTTTCAAAGATGCAAATGTGCCCCTATATGCCAGCAGCTGTACTGTGCCACTGTACTTTTTGAGGTACTGTAAGACTAAAATGTTTTCTTGATTTTTTTGTGTTTTATGTATTGTTTGTGTGAAATGTATTATAAACCTATTACAGTACAGTTCTATGTAGCCAATTGTGTCAGTTGGGTACCTAGGCTAACTTTATTGGACTTACAAATTGGACTTATGAATGCACTCTCAGAATAGAACTCATTCATATGTGGAGACTTACTGCACTTGACTTTCTCAACTAAGATGTCCTTCAGTAGATGAAAAGATACACACTGTGGCAAATTTGTCTAATGGAGTACTATTCAGCAATAATCAGGAATGAGTAATCAAGCCATGCAGAAAAAGAATGGATCTTAAACGCATATTGTTAAGTGAAAAAAGAAAGCCACTTTCTCCACTTTTTTGAAAAGGTGACATGGTGTGTGATTCCATTTATATGATATTCTAGAAAAGGAGAAACCATAGAGCTGTGAATGGATCAGTGGTAACCAGGAATTGGCAAAGAAGAAATTTGAAAGAATGAAGCACAGGGGGATATATTTAGGTAAATAAATGGCTGAATACATACATGGGGGAAAAAAACAAGTTTCCCATGCAGGAGAATTCCAACTAATTTGTGTACAAACTTCATTCATCCTCAAAGAGGTAGAACATAGCTTCTCATTCCTTAAATATGGTATGAAGTAATGACTTCCTTCCAAAGAGTATACTATGAAAATGAGTGAGAAGAGCAACTATGAATGAGAATAATAAACACTACCTGAGCAAGTTGGTCAAATTAACAACAACAGTGATGAGTCATGGTAATATCATACATTCTTGATGTGATGTGATAAGAATGACATTTTATGACTATGATCTTACTTCCCAAACTCAATAGCCAGTTGCATTTATTTTTATGCTATTTTTCCATTAGAAGATTAAGAAAAGGAATGAATCAAATTATGGCATTAAAAACTACTTCCTATTTCTATAAAAATATTTTCTTACTTGACAGTGCCACAGATCTTAGATATTAAATAGTTATAGGTTTTTGGTCACAAAATAAATGGGAAAATTTTTCTGAAAACTTAAAAATAAAATTAAAAAGTTTTTAGAATTTTCTAGTTCTCTTCCTTTCTCCTTTACATATCATCTCCATTATACTAGCATCCTTTTTCTGAAGCAAAAGTTTATTATTTGCTTAAAAGCTTGCTTAAAAGCTTTCATGCTTCTCCACTGCCATTATACAAAACAGTATTTTGAAAATCTTTTCAAAGTCAAAAGTATTTTTAAAGTCTTCTATAATCTGGCTCAGTTGTGAGCAGAATTATATCCTCAAAGAAGGTATGTTCAAGTCCTAAACCCAGATTCCTGTGAATGTGATGCTATTTAGAAGTGGGACATTTGCACATGTAATCGAGTTGCGATGAGGTCATACTCGATTATTACATGCCCTAATTCAATCAATATGCCAGCAAATTTGGACAATGTAGCAGTGGCCACAGGACTGGAAAAGGTCAGTTTTCATTCCAATCACTAAGAAAGGCAATGCCCCAAAATGCTCAAACTAATGCATAATTGCACTCACCTCACCTGCTAGTAAAGTAATGCTCAAAATTCTCCAAGCCAGGCTTCAGCAATACGTGAACCGTGAACTTCCAGATGTTCAAGCTGGTTTTAAAAAAGGCAGAGGAACCAGAGATCAAATTGCCAACATCCTCTGGAACATTGAAAAAGCAAGAGAGTTCCAGAAAAACATCTATTTCTATTTTATTGACTATGCCAAAGCCTTTGACTGTGTGGATCACAATAAACTGTGGAAAATTCTAAAAGAGATGGGAATACCAGACCACCTGACCTGCCTCTTGAGAAACCTGTGTGCAGGCCAGGAAGCAACAGTTAGAACTGAACATGGAACAACAGACTGGTTCAAAACAGGAAAAGAAGTACTTCAAGGCTGTATATTGTCACCCTGCTTATTTAACTTCTATGCAGAGTACATCATGAGAAATGCTGGGCTGGAAGAAGCACAAGCTGGAAGCAAGATTGCCGGGAGAAATATCAGTAACCTCAGATAGGCAGATGACACCAACCTTATGGCAGAAAGTGAAGAGGAACTAAAAAGCCTCTTGATGAAAGTGAAAGAGGAGAGTGAAAAAGTTGGCTTAAAGCTCAACATTCAGGAAACTAAGATCATGGCATCTGGTCTCAACACTTCATGGCAAATAGATGGGGAAACAGTGGAAACAGTGGCTGACATTTTTTGGGGCTCCAAAATCACTGCAGATGGTGATTGCAGCCATGAAATTGAAAGATGCTTACTGCTTGGAAGGAAAGTTATGACTGACCTAGATAGCAGATTAAAAAGCAGAGACATTACTTTGCCAACAAAGGTCTGTCCAGTCAAGACTATGGTTTTTCCAGTAGTCATGTATGGATGTGAGAGTTGGACTGTGAAGAAAGCTGAGCAGTAAAGAATTGATGCCTTTTAAGTGTGATTTTGGAGAAGACTCTTGAGAGTCCCTTGGACTGCAAGGAGATCCAACCAGCCCATCCTAAAGGAGATCAGTCCTGTGTGTTCATTGGAAGGACTGATGCTGAAGCTGAAACTCCAGTACTTTGGCCACCTCATGCGAAGAGTTGACTCATTGGGAAAGACCCTGATGCTGGGAGGGATTGGGGGCAGAAGGAGAAGGGGATGACAGAGGATGAGATGGCTGGATGGCATCACCGACTCAATGCACATGAGTTTGAGTAAACTCCAGGAGTTGGTGATGGACAGGGAGGCATGGCGTGCTGCGATTCATGATGTCACAAAGAGTCAGACATGACTGAGCGACTGTACTGAACTGAACTGAATTCAATCAATGGTGTTCTTGTAAGAAAAAAGAAATTTGGACACAGACACAGATGCAGGGAAAACTCCATGTGTCTATGGAGACAGAGATTGCAGTGATGCTTCTACAAGCCAAGAAACGTCAACAACAGCAACCAACAGAAGCAAGGAAGAGGCAAGGATGGATTCTTCCCTAGAGTTTTCAGAGAAATCAAGGTCCTTACTAGCACTTTGATTTCAGTCTTCTCACATCCAAAACTATGAAATGAATACATTTCTACTATTCTAAGCTTTCCAAGTTTATGGCAGTCCTAGGAAATTAAAGTATGTTTCAAATCAACTCTCCAATCACATCTCACAAGTGGCATAATTTCCTGGTATTTTAAGACTGAATAATATTACATTGTATGTATATACTACATTTTCTTTATCTCTTCATATGTCAAAGGACATTTAGTGTCTTTTTTTCCATATAAGAGTATTTCTAATTACTATAACAAGTTACAACTCTGTTTATGCATTTTCAAGTGGTATTTTTCTCAGAGGATATCTTTAGAGCGGTTTCTTTATCATGTACTTATAACACTTTCTGTTATTGCACGTTTTTCAAAATTAGGAGTGTTACCTGACTCCTATTTTTTCCAATTAATATTTATAACCTAAGATGTCCATTTCTTTCAGACCCAGAGTCCAGCATCTGCTTAATGTCTGATTCATGTCTTTGCTCATTTATCTCTAAAAGGTTTTCTGGGCTATACATGGGAATGCAACAGTGTCTTCAGAGTCCTATAGTTTCAAGAAAAAGAGAATACAAGGTGATGCAGAGGGAAACTGAACAAAGAGTGAGGTAGCAGGTCATGTGCCAGGATGATATGAACAGCTCTTCATATCTAAGACACTATGACTTTTATTCTTGAAGGTACTGCACTCAATTCATTGACTCCAGATAAAGGCATTAATCAGTGTCAATAAATACTTATTGGACAGTAATTGTGTACAAAGTGCTAAAGATCATTTGTTTTAAAATAATTTGTTCCTCCTGTATTAGTCAAGGTTCTCAAGAGAACATAAAACTAATAGGATATCTATCTACATAGATAAATATTATATAGATGTTAGATATATATCTGTATTATACAGAAATATATATATTATACCAATATATAATCCTATATGTATATGGATCTATGCAAATAAATATATTTCTTTTATATAGATTTATTGTGAGGAATTTTCTCATGCAGTTTGGAGGGTAAATTCCATGATCTCCCATCTGCAGGCTGGAGACTGAGGAAAGCCAATGGTAAAATTCAGTGTAAGTTTGAAATCTTACAAACCAGGAGAGTTGTATAAATTGTCATGTGCATGAGACAAGTGCTCAGGGCTGGTGCACTAGGATGACCCAGAGGGATGGGATGGGGTGGGAGGTAGGAGGGGGGTTCAGGATGGGGAACACATGTAAATCCATGGCTGATTCATGTCAATGTATGGCCCAAACCACTACAATATTATAAAGTAATTAGCCTCCAACTAATATAAATAAATGGAAAAAAAAGAGAAAAAATTTTCATGTGAAGAATGGAAAAGATGAGATGTCCCAGCTCAGTCAGTGAAGCAGAAATAGAGACCGAATTCTTCTTTCCTTCTGCATTCTGATCTGTTCAGGCTCTCAACAGATTGGATGATACCCAATCACATGGAGGAGAACGAACTACTGAGTCCACAGGTTTAAATGACAGGTGCATTTAGAAATAACCTTACATACACACCCAGAAATAATGTTTTATCCAACAATCCCATGGTCAATCAAGATGACATGTATAATTAATCATTATAATATTTTCAATTTATAAACCATGCAGATTTTATGATTATAGATAATCACATATCCTTTAAAAAAGAAGCATTATCTTTAATATGATACTCTATTTCTAGCTGCACAAAATTTACTTTCAGGTTGATTTGTACCTTTCATCTTCTGGTAAGGATCATTCTTTCGAAAGTGTAGTATATGCTATGAATTCCCTTTTGTATTCCTATTTTTTTCTAACCAGCCAGCTTTGCTATTTCTTCACCATTCCCATCATCCAAATTCATTGGGAAACCTTCCTGAGACAGATTCTTCAAGATAAAGCCAAGGGCAATCACCTGGACACCTCTTTGCCAACTAATGCTGACTGATTGAAAATACAGCTACTAACATTGCATCTAAAAGAAAGCTCTTTCAGGTTATATCTTTTTGGGTAAAAAAAAAAAAAAAGAACAGAAATGCTTTTAACAATGTACTATAAAGAAGACTAGAAGCCATACTATACCATTCATAAGTCAGTTTCTAAAAACATCAAGTAACCATAAACACAATAACAGAGGCATCAATGTCCTTTCTATTTCTATCCCTGTGAAACAGCCCTATCAAACTGCATTTCAAGAAAATGGATATGTTCCAACTTCCACTCTGAGCCAGTAACCACAATAATGAAATAAATTTGAATAAAGGACCAAAGCATTTAGTAAAAGAAAATGTGTTAGAAATCAAAGAAAATAAAATACAAAATACAGATAAAAATTATTACTATCTCAATTAATATGGAATAATTTGGTTGAACATGGTTCTTATAACATAATACAAGGAAAAAATCCTGGGGTTTCCATTCAGAATCCTTAAAGTTTTCACTGGGAGACATGAAAAACGTAATTTGCATCTCCGATTCCATGTTCTCATGTGTAAGATGAAAATAATACCCACCACAAAAGTTGTTTTGTGAATACATTATTCTAGTACAGATGAAAGGGTTTCCCCAGGTGGCCCAGTCGTAAACAATCCACCTACCAATGCCAGAGACCCTAGTTCAATCTCTGGATCAGGAAGATCCCCTGGAGAAAGAAATGGCAACCCATTCCAGTATTCTTGCTGGGAAATCCCATGGATAGAGGAGCCTAGCAGGCTACAGTCCATGGGGTCACAGAAGAGTTGGACATGACTTAGCAACTAAATAAAAATGATATAGATGAAAGTACTATCGCTGTGAATAAGTACTATCTCATATATGTATAAAAACCTAAAATAGACTCAGTTGAATGGTACCAGTTCAATGAAGTTTAGTTTCCTTGACAGCATATAAATCAAAATATGAGATTAATGATTTTAAAACATAAATAAATATTTTTATTTTGGTTATTTCTCTATTCTTCAAGCTTATACTAACACTGGAAAAACTGAGATAACTTAAAGACCACTCAACATATGGTCCTTTCCTTAAAAATAAATTTTTTCATTATTTAGAATTTGAAGATATACACAGTGAAAGGAAGTTTACTAGGAAGAATTCCAATAATTGAAAGAGATGAGTACTATAATAGTATTCACCTTAAAATTCCATATACAATGATTGTACAATAGATACTGTATTATAGTTGGCAAAGTCAATGGTGATTTGGAGAATTCTCTGTTAATGCTATTTGAGTGATGTACATATTGTTTCAGTTCAGCTCAGTTGCTCAGTCACGTCCAACTCTTTGCGACCCCATGGATTGCAGCACACCAGGCCTCCCTGTCTATCACCAACTCCTGGAGTTTACTCAAACTCATGTCCATTGAATCAGTGATGCCATCAAACCATCTCATGCTCTGTTGTCCCCTTCTCCTCCCACCCTCAATCTTTCCCAGCATCAGGGTCTTTTCAAATGAGTCAACTCTTTGCATGAGGTGGCCAAAGTATTGGCACTTCAGCTTCAGCATCAGTCCTTCCATTGAGTATTCAGGACTGATTTCCTTTAGGATGGACTGGTTGGATCTCTGTGCTGTCCAAGGGACTCTCAAGAGTCTTCTCCAAAACCACACTTCAAAAGCATCAATTATTTGGTGCTCAGCTTTCCTTATAGTCCAATTCTCACATCCATACATGACTACTGGTAAAACCATAGCTTTGACTAGACAGACTTCTGTTGGCAAAGTAATGTCTCTGCTTTTTAATATGCTATCTAGGTTGGTCATAACTTTTCTTCCAAGGAGCAAGCATCTTTTAATTGGCATGGCTGCAGTCACCATCTGCAGTGATTTTGGAGCCCAATAAATTAAAGTCTGTCACTGTTTCCATTGCTTCCCCATCTATTTGTCATGAAGTGATGGGACCAGATACCATGATCTTAGTTTTCTGAATGCTGAGTTTTAAGTCAACTTTTTCACTCTCCTCTTTTCACTTTCATCAAGAGGCTCTTTAGTTCTTTGCTTTCTGCATAAGGGTGGTGTCAATTATGTATTTAAGGTTATTGATATTTCTCCCAACAATCTTGATTCCAGCTTGCGCTTCATCCAGCCCAGCATTTCTCATGATGTACTTTACATATAAGTTAAATAAGCAGGATAACAATATACAGCATTGACATACTCATTTCCCTATTTGGAACCAGTCTATTGTTTCAAGTCCAGTTCTAACTGTTGCTTCCTGATCTGCATATAGATTTCTCAGGAGGCAGATCAAGTGGTCTGGTATTATCATCTCTTGAAGAATTTTCCACAGTTGTGATCCACACAGTCAAAGGTGTTGGCATAGTCAATAAAGCAGAAATAGATGCTTTTCTGGAACTCTCTTGCTTTTTCAATGATCTAGCAGATGTTGGCAATTTGATCTCTGGTTCACTCATGTTTTCTAAATCCAGCTTGAACATCTGGAAGTTCACAGGTCACACACTGTTGAAGCCTAGCTTGGAGAATTTTGAGCATTACTTTGGTAGTGTGTGAGATGAGTGCAATTGCGTGGTTGTCTGTCATTCTTTAGCATTGCCTTTCTTTGGAATTGGAATGAAAACTGACCTTTTCCAGTCCTGTGGGCACTGCTGAGTTTTACAAATTTGCTGGCATATTGAGTGTAGCATTTTCACAGCGTCATCTTTTAGGATTTGAAATAGTTCAACTGGAATTCCATCACCTCCACTAGCTTTGTTTATAGTGATGTTTCCTAAGGCCCGCTTGACTTCGCATTCCAGGATGTCTGGCTCTAGGTGAGTGATCACACCATCATGATTATCTGGGTCGTGAAGATCTTTTTTGTACAGTTCTTCTGTATATTCTTGCCACCTCTTCTTAATATTATTTGAAAACACCTAAATTTACAAATAACCCTACACTAAAGTTACCAGACCCCTCTATGCCTTCCACATTTTAACATTAAGAGATTTTTTAAATTTACTAACTTTTATTTTGAAATAACTTTATATTTGTAAGAAAGTTACAAAACTAGTACCAAATAATTCTAAAGAAATAATTCAATAAATAAGCTAAAGGGAAGAAGGGAATGCTCTTTCTTATAGCAGAATTCCAATTATTAAATGCAGAAGAAGTAAGAGAAAATCACCATTTGTCAAACAGCATAATAATAATTATCCTCAGATAAAATTAATAGGAAAATATGATATTAAATAGGATAAGTGCATGGTCTCAAAATACTTATTAATTACAAGGTGAAAAATAATAACTTTATATTATCAAAACCTGGAACACACCACCTCAACTGCGTTCAAAGTTAGCATCACCAGCAAAGAGATGTACGAATATCATGTGTGTACTTGGTATAGTGCACTGAGAAGGGCACACATCATTTTTGTAGTATTTTTACAAGAATAACATATTTAGTGGAAAGACAGCCCTCAGATTGGGAGAAAATAATAGCAAATGAAGCAACAGACAAAGGATTAATCTCAAAAATATACAAGCACTCCCGCAGCTCAATTCCAGAAAAATAAATGACCCAATCAAAAAATGGGCCAAAGAACTAAACAGACATTTCTCCAAAGAAGACATACAGAGGGCTAACAAACACATGAAAAGATGCTCAACATCACTCATTATCAGAGAAATGCAAATCAAAACCACAATGAGGTACCACTACACGCCAGTCAGGATGGCTGCTATCCAAAAGTCTACAAGCAATAAATGTTGGAGAGGGTGTGGAGAAAAGGGAACCCTCTTACACTGTTGGTGGGAATGCAAACTAGTACAGCCACTATGGAAAACAGTGTGGAGATTTCTTAAAATACTGGAAATAGAACTGCCATATGACCCAGCAATCCCACTTCTGGGCATACACACCGAGGAAACCAGATCTGAAAGAGACACGTGCACCCCAATGTTCATTGCAGCACTGTTTATAATAGCCAGGACATGGAAGCAACCTAGATGTCCATCAGCAGACGAATGGATAAGGAAGCTGTGGTACATATACACCATGGAATATTACTCAGCCATTAAAAAGAATTCATTTGAATCAGTTCTAATGAGGTGGATGAAACTGGAGCCCATTATACAGAGTGAAGTAAGCCAGAAAGATAAAGAACATTACAGTATACTAACACATATATATGGAATTTAGAAAGATGGTAATGATAACCCTATATGCAAAACACAAAAAGAGACACAGAAGTACAGAACAGACTTTTGGACTCTGTGGGAGAAGGTGAGGGTGGCATGTTTCGAAAGAACAGCATCAAAACATATATATTATCTATAGTGAAACAGATCACCAACCCAGGTTGGATGCATGAGACAAGTGCTCGGGCCTGGTGCACTGGGAAGACCCAGAGGGATCGGGTAGAGAGGGAGGTGGGAGGGGGGATCGGGATGAGGAATACATGTAAATCCATGGCTGATTCATGTCAATGTATGGCAAAAACCACTTCAATATTGTAAAGTAATTAGCCTCCAACTAATAAAAAAAGGAAAAAAAAAAAAGAATAACATATTTAAGTAAAGCAAAAGGGATTCTCCCAGTACTAAGGGAAGAAAGGCCATTTTCACGAGAATTTCTGGGGATTTCTTTCTAACAATTTCTAAATAGATAACACACATGTATCTGAGATTATATAAAGGTAAATAGAGATCAGTTAGAATATATTGGTCGGGAGGCTTTCAGTTAAAGTGTCTTAAATAATAAGGGCATTTCTTTTTAACCCCATAGACATAATTAATTATATTAGAAAGCAAAATATAAGTACTTATTGATTCTTCCCTATATGCCACCATACTTCATTTTTATAACAGAGACAAGATTTAGCTAGAAAGGATACAAATGTGTCTGAAGTCTCTTCTAAAATATTGATTGAACCATATACAAAAACCCAAACATTTATTTTTAAAAGACACAGTAATTAACTTGGGCAGAAGAATAAGGCCCCAAAGACTCCTAACTTGGGTGTAGAAAAAAACATGGAGGTAAGTGACTACATCAGTTACCTATTGCTGAGTAACAACTTTTACCTCAAAAGTCGTTGTCTAAAACAACAAGCACTTATTATCCTGAGGTTTTTCTGTGTCAGAAATCTAGGTCAGACTTAAGTTGCTTGCCACATGGACCCCTGCATAGGCTACCTGAGTTTCCTTACAGCCTGAGTAATTCTGGAGGGAGAAAGGTAGAACCATCTGATAGAATCCACAGAGGCTTTTCATTACCTAGTCTCTGATGTCACAAACTGCCACTTCCTTCATATTTTACCTATTAGAAGACAGGAAATAAGACAGCACTTGGGGGAAATACAGGCTCTACCTCCTGGATGAAGAGAATCAAAGAATTTGTGGACAAATTCTAAAGCCACAGAAATAGCATCATGTGTTTGCCCAAAGGTCATGCTCTTCTTGGAAATTGAAAACCCTTTGGCCAGATTCTTTTTTTCACATAACCATGTTTCCAAGCTGCTCAGAAGTCCTTAATCTTATCAGCTTTATTGTTCCACCTAATGACCAGTATATTAATTCTCCTTATTCTTATTCTTCCTCCAGAACAAATGCTGGCAAGTTTGCATGTGTCTAAATTTCCATTTTCTCCCCTCTAGTAGTAAAAGAAAGTGACAGTGTATGTTAATAAGTTGGTTTTGCTCCCACAAACTAGAAAGGATTTCTGAATATTTCCTTAGTTTAGTCTGACACATTTTTCTTCGTTTTCCAAAATAAAATTTCTGACATTACCCCAGAGTTGGCTCAATTATCACAAAAACAAAATTGACACAAAGTCAGAAGCACACAGATCCCTAGATGGTTACTGTAACTCACTTGTAAAATAATCATTTAGAAGTGCATGTTTCTGCTCATAGCCATCACTTCCACAATCTGAAATGTCAGAGGCTAATTTTTTCTAAATCATACAAAAATATATATCTTGAACTGTGGGTTAATAAATTGCTAAAACTTTAATAGTTTATACTATGAAAACTAGTATTTCTTTCAACCTTAGGGTGTTATTTTAAAAGGTATCCATCATATTAGCTAGCAAGATGCACCTTTATTTTTTGTGGAATGACATACAGGAAAATCCCATATTGAAGTATGAAAATATGCACATCTTTTAAAAACCTGAATACTGATGATTAATGTATTCCTAAACTTTCTAAAAATATCTTCACACCTTAAGATAAAACACCTTATCCACACTGGTGTATATATTATGTCTCAAATTAATGAGTTTAAAATGTTACTACAATGATCACAATGAAAGACAAACACAAAGTCTTTAAAATGAATCTTCAGCATCAGAAAAACAGTCTTCTCATCCAAATCAAGAAACTTCCTGCTACACCCCTGGGAGGTGAACAGCAAAGGCTTTCCCAAACTGTCTTACTTATAAAAATTACATGATATGCTGGCTAAAAATTATGTATATCTATGCCTTTTCCCTGACCTGTTGAATCAGAACTCCAGGGGAAAATCAAGAAGTCTGTATTTTCACCAGGAAGCCTAGGTTATTTTTTGCATGAAGTAAGTTTGAAAGATAATGATTTAATCACTATTTAAGCATTTCTGGTGAAAGCATGTTACTCTACCCAAAAGTCCTTTTAAAAGAGCTTTAATTGATTATAATTACATTGCTGACTAAGTTAAATTTTTATCACTGGAATTTCCATCCTTGGCCCTCGTTTAGCTACCGTGATGATATCTAAACCTTTTGCCATAGAGAAGTGTTTCAAATGTTTGAAGAGAATTCCCTGGTTTTGCCTCTTATCATCTCTTGAGTTTGTCCTTTTCCTACATTGACAAGCTCCAGTTTCCTCAAACATTCCACACACAACATGATGCCCAGAACCTTCAACATTATAACACTGCATTCCTCCACCTCCTCCTCTAGCTATCTCACACTTGCCAACGTTGACTTTGTATATGTCTTTACCTGGAATTTGATGCGGCCTCCACATGGGCTCTGATCAGAAGGAGGACACCATGGTCTATGTAAAATCTTAAGTACCATTAACTCTTTAACAGACCTGCCACACTTCTTGGTTCACATTACATTTAGTCAATTAAAGACATTTACCTTCTGTATTTGAACTGTTCTTAACACTTTGACCTCCTCTGTTTTGCCTTACTTGCCTGATTAATTTCTTGGGTCCAAAGACTTGACATTGAACTGTAATGAAATTTCACCTTGTGAATGTTCTTAGATTGTTCCAGTAGTACCAAATGCTGGGGCCCATGGGAAAGGGAAATGAGGCAGATACCAAAGAGACCCATGAGTCTATGTAGCTCAGCCTCACTCTTCAGGCCCATCTCCAATCTTCAGAAAGAAGTGTATTCCTTATTTCAGTTTTACACATGTATATACAAACCAAATATCTATTTTTTTAAAAAAATAATTGGTTTATCTTATATAACATCTATCATAGACATTTCACTAACAGATAAGGTCAGATTCTCCAAATCACCTGATCATTTAAACTTTCATTCTCATCTATTGCTAATTTTGAACAGTTGTAGTTGTTCAAAAACTAAGTATCAGCATGAAGGAAATTCTTTGAAGTTTCAAAGTTTGAAACCAATAAGTTTCAAGTCCTCAGGAATTATTCCTATTTTTTTTTTCAGTCAGTTAGAAATAAAAACATCCTGCCAAAGCATCATATCAGAAAGGAAATAGACGTAGAAAAGCCTTCCTCTGGGAGATGTGATATTCCAGAGTAAATGTTTACTTACACACTTTACCCTTAACTTGATACCTTGTCTTATAAAGACAGCAAATTTTCACAGCTCCAACTCTCAGAAGCATGGGTTTTGACAAAATTTAACTATCCTGTATTATTCTTTTGTAAAGGCAATGCTGTTAGAACAGCTTGTTTGCTTTTCTTATTACACAATTTTACAGAAAACTAAACTTTGGTGACCAATCCATCTTCTATTTGCAAACATCTCACAACATTTTATAATATACTATGCTCTGTATTTCAAACATTAAGTAGAAAATTTCAATTTGTTTAAAGAATTCAGATCCATAAGATAGACCAGCATGCATGACCAGCATGCTCAGTCATGCCCAACTCTTTGCAACCCTATGGACTGTATCCCTCCAGGCTCCTCTATTTATGGGAATTTCCAGGCAAGAACACTGGAGTGGGTTGCCATTTCCTTCTCCAGGAAGCAATTAAGAAATTTGATCTACAGACTAGAGACCTTGACAAAGAAGTCATTCCCTTGCTGGTTCACAAAATTAGCCTTTTTTTTTTTCCTGCTTGAAGAACAGGGCCATCAAATCAACCATGTATTTTTCATTCACCTTCTAATAATTGGAAGAAAAACCATGAGCTTTGAATTCAGATATTAATGGCTTTAAGTTCCTGACTACCTACCTACTAGTGAGAAAACTTGGGCAAATCATTTAAACCCTCTTACCATGAGTTTTCTTACCTGTAAAATGGGAATAACAATATCTACTCATCACTACAAATGTAATGTCTGTAATGTTTAAAGCAAAATATTCACATAGGAATGTTAGGTGTGATGATGCTGATGAGGATCATGGCGGTATCATGCCAAATCAAGGAGCATTACAGATTCATCCACTATGGATAATACATGAATACCAGTCATGTTACAATGTTTTACACACAATCTACATGTACCATACATTTATACTCTTCAAAAAAACAGGTAAATTCTTATCATTCCTTAATTTACAGATGAGGACATTAAAATTCAATTAACTTGCTACCATTATCAATTTTGAACATTTATTGGGTGCCAAGAAATCATGTTATATGCTTTATCTATGTTACTTATGTTTATTCTATCATTAACCCTTGGAAGAAGAAGAGAATGACAAGCTGTTTTGATAAACATCTTTTATTTAAAAGGGAGAAAACTTTTTCTTTGTTTGCTTTTAAATCAGTGCTTGTCAAACTGTAATGTAATAGAAATCCCTTGATCTTGCTAAAACGCAGGATCTAATTTGGTAATTTCAGAGTAGGGAATTACCTGCATCACTCTACTCTTGAGCGATGAAACTGCTGATTCACTTTGTATCACAACTTTATCTATACTAACAGCGGATCACGTTCGAATACATCTTATCCTTTTCAGTGCATTTTTCATTAATCCTAAAACATTTGGTCCTATACATTTGGTATTAATATGCTGTTTGAACAGTATTCATTGGAAAGCATTATCAAAAAACTAAAATTTTGCAGAACATTGTAGGTTACTGGCAATAAACCAACAACAAAAACTTCTGTCATAATGCATAACTTTTTCCATCCTGTTAAGCAATTTACTTAATTTTAATTCACACTAATTCTACTGATTGCTTTTCTTTTGCTTTGATTTTGTATATTTGTTACTTCTTATCCATTCACATTATTAAAGTAATTATAATTATTACTTTAATTCTCAATTAGTCTGCATTTTTTGTCATTTCAAGACTACATCATTAGAATTCATTAGGATATTTATTAAAGGGAAGTTATATTTATCTACAATAAAAGTGAATTAAATTAATTTTTTTCTTCTGTTATGAATATTATGATGTTTAAAAAGAAAAGAAATGCCTCATGGAATTTTATTTTGTAAAAATAGGATTTTGACAGAGTTTGTAGTCACATATATGAAAGATATATAAATTTGTGCATTTCTGGAATATAATTTGGAAATTTGTTTTTCCAATGTATGTGTCATACATGCATGTTCTTTAAACTAGTTATTTCACTTACAGTAAAATTGTTCATCAAATAATTATATATATACATACATGAAATCTTAGCTGCAAGATGTTAAAAAATAGTTTGTAATCTAAATTTAGAAATAATCAGGGGATTGGCAAGTCAGCTTTAGTAAAGCCATGCGTTGGAGTACAGATAAGAAATTATGTTGTAGAATAATATTTTTTAAAAACATACTTGTATTTTAAGCAAACAAAAAAGGTTACAACATATTAATTTAAAAAATCTTAAATCCATGGCTGATTCATGTCAATGTATGGCAGAAACCACTACAATATTGTAAAGTAATTAGCCTCCAACTAATAAAAATAAATGAAAAATAAATAAATAAAATAAAAAGTCTTGTTTTAAAATGTATACATGTACATTTACCTAGACATGTATATTTATAGAACAAATAGAAAGAAATGCACTAAAATATGAATAATCTTGCCTTTCTTGCATAATTTTTATTTTCTTATGTAGTTTCTAAATATTCTCTGACAAAATTTCTCTTTAATTTTGAAGAAAGGCGGAAGAAAGCAAAGCCTAATTTAAGTATAACCTGTAGTTCTTGATAGCTGCTTAATCAGAGTTCCCTAAAAGTGAGGGAGTGGAGCAGAGATCAGAAGGCTGATAACACTGAGATCTGGTTCCTCCCTGACACCTGAGTGATGTTTTTCCTCTAAGCAAAGGCAATGTATAAAAGACAAGAACAGGCACGGCTTATTTCTGAGCCAGATTATGGACAAGCCAACTTGGTAGCTGCCAACCAAGCTAACTTATAAAAAGTACTAAAATATCACTTCAGTAAACCTCAGACTTGTTGCCAGTTAACTCAGATCTCTCTACCCAAGAACAACTAGTGAAATATGAAATGACTGACTTCTTTCTCTACAATAGAAAGAAGCAAACAACAAAATATGCCTTAGCCTGTGTCTTTTAAACCTTTTAAATAAATGCTGAACATATGCACAAAAAAACCTTGGAATGTAAATTCCTAGCCTGTTTAGGGCCCATGTATTTTGGAAGGTTCAGCTCCCGCCCAATACTCTTGTTATTTCTTATTTCAATAGTCTTATTTTCAAATCTGGTAACTTGGCTACACAGACTAGAAGATGCTTAAACACAATTGTTTCAACTAGTACACTAGTTCTGACTTAATAAGAAAAGTTTAAATAGATCTAGACATTTTAAAATAAGAATTACATACTAGCCACCTCAGAGTAAAAGTGAACATCCTGAAAATGGAAAGAAATAAAAGTATTCAGGGGCCCCTCAAAATCGATACAAAACAGTCTTTAAATTTGTACCTAAGAATGATTTCATACATACCTTTAATTTTATTTATCTGGCCTTCCTTTAAGATTTTAATTTCAAAAAGAACACCTTCATCTGCAATTGCTATATGCATATCTTCTTGAAGTCTTAGAGAACCTTCAAAACAGAAGCCTTATCTTTTTCGTCTTTGGAATCACGTAGCTTAACATAGTACATTATGCAGAATCAATACAGAATGCATATTAATCATATGTATAAATAAGTGGGTAGATGGATGGAAAGATGGATAGATACATGAACCTATTTCTAAAGACTTGGATTTTAGCTCTTACCTACTCAGTAAGAAAACAGTATCTTCTCATGGTATCTATTTCAAGCAAAGTAAATAAAATCTAAATGTTCTGACTGGATTTTGAAGGTCATACCTGGAACTTAGCAACCTATAAGATGACTGGTCATCTTTAATTCTGGGTTTTTTTCCATTTATTTTTATTTTATTAGTTGGAGGCTAATTACTTTACAATATCCCGATCCCCCCTCCCACCTTCCTCCCCACCCGATCCCTCTGGGTCTTCCCAGTGCACCAGGCCCGAGCACTTGTTTCATGCATCCAACCTGGGCTGGTGATCTCTTTCACCCTAGATAATATACATGTTTCGATGCTGTTCTCTCGAAGCATGCCACCCTCGCCTTCTCCCACAGAGTCCAAAATTCTGTTCTGTACATCTGTGTCTCTTTTTCTGTTTTGCATATAGGGTTCCTATCATCCACCTCACAGCCTTAATCTACATGTCTTCCTAGAAAAAGGTCTATAAATAAAACTCCTACCTTCCTTCATTGTTTGTATATCAGGAATAACAATAATAGCATTCTGTTTTACTTTGTAGAAAATGTTGGATTTATAAAACACTTTCAAAATCATCTCTCAGGTAATCATAGGCAATAAAGATGGGAAAATAGGTTGAAGGATGAAGGGTATATCAACCTTCACAGTAAGTGTTAGAGCCTGTTCTCAGACTCAAATTTTCTGAATGCAAATCCAGTATTCTCCCATTTGCCACAGACATACCAGCTCTTCACAGCTTCCTCCAGCACTGACAGAGTTAAAAGAATGGATTCTAACTACTAGTCCCACTGCTATATCTGCATTCCTTATTTTCTGCTAATTACCACACTTGCTGTCAACACCGCATATTTCAGGGAAGTGACAATTCAACCTCCTTCTCTCAGACATTTGAAAGTTTCCTATCCAGGAAGACAGCCAGTCTGGAGCAAACTATGAGAAAGACTATGGTAAAGATTTCTCCCACAGCTGGTAATCCACCCCTAAAACTGGATGATTTCAAAGATGGAAGAGGTAAGATGGGCTAGAGAAATGTATTACATTTAAGACTCAAATGTTGCTCCATGGGCCAACAAGGGTAACATCTTTGGGATTTAGCTGGAATATCAAACTACTAATAAAGTATGGGAAGAATGCCCTTAAATAAAAAGAATTCACTAGGCAGTTAAAAATGTTATCAGAGAGACTGAAATTGAACAGGAAGCATGAAGGCTTCAAAACCATTCTCACTGTTTAACTGGGGGAGTTGCTCCATTAGCTCAGCTAATTGAACACTCTGTTATCTCACTTGGATTGTCACTGCAGAAGAAAAAAGGGCTGTATTTTTGCCTCCTGAAACAGAATCTGAAACTGGTGAAGAAAGGCAGGGGACAGGATATATGCCGATTACTTTATTTTGACACTAGATCTGTGACTAGAATTAGCTGCGCTTGGATATAAATATCCTTTTAGACATATCCATCCACAAGCAATCTATATTATAATTGGCAAAACTGGCCAAGAAGAAATAAGAGTAGAGAAAAAAGAAACTTTGCCAGTATTTAGGAAGAAATAAAATCTACGTAGTGTTTTATTTAATGATGCAAGCATATAAAATAAAATGGACAACTGTATTATATTTAAACACAAATGATGTGAGAGGAGGGGAGGGTGGGATGAATTGAGAGAGTTGCATTGACAGATATACGCTACCATGTGTAAAATAGCTAGCTAGTGGGAAGCTGTGGTATCGCACAGGGAACTCAGCTCGCTGCTGTGTGATGACCTAGAGGGCTGGAATAAGGGGTGGGAGGGAGGTTCAAGACATGTTTTTATAGCTGATCCAGGCTTCCCTGATGGCTGAGCCATAAGGAATCCACCTGCAGTGCCGGAGATGCAGATTCGATCCCTGGGTCGGGAAGTTTCCCTAGAGAAGGAAATGGCGGCCCATGCCAGTATTCCTGCCTGGGAAATCCCATGGACAGAGGAGCCTGGCGGGCCAGTCCATGGAGCTGCAGAAGAGTCAGACACAACTTAGTGAGGAAACAGCAATAATAGTGATCCAGTTGTTGTGCAGCAGAAGCTAGCTCAACACTATAAAGTAGTTATAGTCCATTAAAAAATAATAAATGGTAAAAGAAACTTGAATGATGGAAAGGTAGAAGTAAAAGAAAACACTTTTGAATATGTCTGTTTTTATCTTTTTGCTCTTAATTTTTTATATGCTAAAATAAAAGACATATCCCATGAACTCAACTGAGTTGAAAGATACAAATGTATGTGGACTGGTTACCTAACTGTTGTGAAAAAATATATAAAGTCAGCTCCACATTTCATATCATATATTAAAATATATTTTAACTGACATATATTTTAATGGAAAATTACAACAGCATAAGATGAAAATGACTTTGTCATCCAAAATGCAATAGAAGATATGATAACAAAATCATTAACTAAAAATTGAAGATAGAATATATAGACAGAAGTTTCTGTATGCCAACACATCATTAAAAAACCACGTAAGGGCCAGATCAAGATGATAGAGCAAGGAAGATTCCAGGCCTCCCTCCTCCCAAAGACACATTAAAACTACAGCTAGTACATAGGGAGCAACTATCTCTGAAAATGACCTGCAGAGTAGCAGAAAAGACTTTTCTACCACAAAGGATATACTGAAAAGGCCACACTGAGACAGGTAGAATGACAGAGACACAGTAGTCAGAACACACCTCCCTGGCACAGAGACCTACAAGTGGGAGAGACATCACAACAGAGGAGGTCCCGTCTCAGGAGTGAGGGGTCCATCCCCACATAGAGCTTCCCGGTCCAGGGGATCTACACCAAGAAGATGACTCCCACTTGTAAGTCTTGGCTTTCAAAACTAGTAGGACTTAAGTCTGAAAAAGCCAAAGGAGTATGAGGAAGTGAAACTTTGCTTCTTGAAGGGCTCATACACAAACTCACTCCAAGTCCTAGTGCAGAGGCAGCACCTTGAAAAGTGCCTGGATCATATGAGAAGGAGACTCATTGGCTAATTTTATGGCACGTGCTGGAGGGGCAGGGATCTAATAGGGAGGGGACTGCTGGTGGGTGCCATTTTTCTTATTCTCTTTCCACTTTTCTAGTCCTGTGCTGGTGGACACAATTCATGTCATTCTCTATTAATTTAGCAAACACAGTGAACCCCACCTCAGTGTTTCCTTGAGGACCAGTACCACCCATGCGCAACCTATTAACCACTGAGTCCCTTGGACTTCAAGGAGATCAAACCAGTCAACCCTAAAGGAAATTAATCCTGAATATTCATTGGAAGGACAGATGCTGAAGCAGAAACTCCAATACTTTGGCCACCTGATGCTAAGAGCTGACTCATTAGAAAAGACCCTGATGCTGGTAGAGATTGAAGGCAGGAGGAGAAGGGGATGACAGAGGATGAGATGGTTGCATGGTATCACTGATTCAATGGACATGAGTTTGAGCAATCTCTGGGAGATATTGAAGGACAGGGAAGACTGACATGCTGCAGTCCATGGGATCACAAAGAGTCAAACACAGCTGAGTGACTGAACCACAGCAACCCCTTTCTCTGCTCATATCTAGCTGCCTGCTCCTACACTACCGTAATGTACCAAATAAGTTCTTATAGTGATAGTGATAGGTCCATGCCCCATATGGGTATTTCCTTTAACAGTGAAGTTTTCCACTGCCCCTCTGCTTGATTATATGGCAGAGCCACTGCTCGACTATATGGCAGAGCCACTGCTCTTGGGTCTACACCCAAACATCATGGTTCTTCTGATTGTTTATTCCATCACTACAAGGAAGTAGCATGCTGGTAAGTCAACTGAGATGATGTGTTGCTACCTTTATCAAACACAGTTTTCCCAGGTGTCACTCATTGTGTAGTGGACTGTCAAAGAGTGTGCTTATAACTGTTATTCATAAACCAAGCATCTTCCTTTTGATGAGTTGAAATCTGTTCATAGAGCACTCCTCAGATGGCAATAGGATCAGGCGACAACTCAGATGGTTCCAAGTCAGTCCGAGAGGAAAGGAGGCTATGTGCTCATAGATATGGTAAGTATTTCCTTACATCCCTCAGGTAGTATGTCCCTATACAAACCATATCCATTATATTATTGAATTCTTCTGGACACTGACTTTATTATTAGAGTGCTTCTCTAATATTACCCAGCACATTATAGGTATTTTAGATTTCAGTATCTATCTTGTCCTAATAAAGTTCAATAATAAGTCAATAACTGACTCTGAAGTGGCTTGTACCATACCACCACAAGTGGAAATTTTCTGGTGCAAACTATAGCTGTTGTTGTTCAGTGGTATTAATGGGATTTTGCCATAACCTCCAGTCTATGTAAGTTACAGATTTTTCCAAAATTGTATCTGAGTGCTAATTATAAAAGTTCAAATGCAGTGACTGAGACACTGCTTTTTGAAATTCTGATAGACTAGGGTGTTATTTAGGTTCACATTCAAATAACTGTCTTCTTTCAGGCAGTTTTATAGATAGAGGCTAAAGTGTCTCGATGGTAAAGAATCTGCCTGCATGAGATGCGGGTTCAATCTCTGGGTCAGAAAGATCCCCTGGAGAAGGAAATGGCAACCCACTCCAGTATTCTTGCCTGGGAAATCCCATAACAGAGGAGCCTGGAAGGCTACAGTTCATGGGGTCACAAAAGAGTCAGATACGACTTAGCAGCTAAACAACAATATTCCTAGTTGTGGAAAGGCATCCTACAATTTCCAAACAACCTGACCACTTACTGGATTTCTTGCTTAGTTCCAGAGATAGGAAATACAGTGATTTACTTTTAGTTTCTTGTGGAATGTCTTGAGTGTCTCCTACCCAGGTTATTCCTAACAAATTCACCATCTGAGTAGGTTCTTTCAAGTGGATTTATCAAGCAGCCTCTGCTATTCATGTGTATCACCATAAAATCTGTATGTTCTAGCTTATTTTTTAGTTTATGATAGTATCACATTATCAAGATAGTGTATTGCCACACTTGGGACATGCCTCAAATCCAAATCCCTTCTAACAAAATTATGCCAGTAAATTGGTGACTCCAAATAACCCTAAGGCAACATAATAAAGATAAACTGGATTTCATCCCAGATGAATGCAAACCAGCTGGCTCTTCCATAAGATCAGGATGGAGCAAAAACCATTTGTAAGATCAGTCATTTAGTACCAGTCTCCTTTACCTTGTATTTTTTTTTTATACCATAACCAGGGACTGTTGATACTAGAGACAGTACTACTCTATTCAAGCCTTGATAATCTACTACTTGTCTCCACTGGGCCATCTGCTTCATGGATGGGTCACAAAGGGCAGATATACAGAAAATTTAGCGGTATCAGTACTCCAGTTTCTAACATGTCATTCATTAAAGTGATAATCTCTTTCCATCTATCAGTTATTTAACACTGTTTTAAATTAATAACCTGTACAGGATAGACTATAAATTCTCATTTAACCTGTCCAGTTAATACTACTTGAAGGACAAACTTATATGCCTTCTGCTTTATAATATTAACTAGAAGTATTCTCCAGTCAGACATAATATCCATTTGAATAATACATTTAGATAAAGGAGACATGACCATGTCACATAAAGTCTCTTCAAACATTCTACTTTTCACCCAAGCTTTTACTTTAGTCCCATTGACTATTACACCTCTATACCATCTCATTTCAACTGTAGCCCCTGTTAGGACTTTTTCAATAGGTTTGGTGTTTCCATGACAAGTAGCTCCAGGTAGGATTCTCTCCAACTCCCTGTCCTTTCTCCAGTTTGTTCACACATGTGTATGTGGTGTTGGGACCCAGCCAAGGGTCAGGCCAGGAGACCCTGGCACTTAGATCAGTCCTTATCCTCATTAGTTAGGCTATCACCCTCTGGTAATCTGAGGTCACATATGTCATTATGATCTTTGCTTTTGGGTTTTTAAACTTCTCTAAACTAGGGTAAATATGGAAGATTTGTCTAGAGCATTTCAATGTTAGGGAACCAGGAGTGGCTCCCATCTGTTTATCAAATCTTTGAAGGCTTTTGTTTTGAATCCGTCAATGGCCTTTTATTCATCCAATTCCTTAGTAACTATCTAAAGACTTTCAGCTTGCAGTGATGGATCCCTTGACTATTATTTTCTTTGTCTTTCCTTAATCGCTGTGAATCATTCTAATTTTCTTAGAATCTGTGAGTCTCAGAAAGTGGAGCTGAGACAACAAATCTAATATGGTTTTTTTTATCTTTCTCTCATTTTTACAGCATGGGGCATGCAGTGCCCATGCAAAAAGGACTCACTTAATCATAGCATTTAACTTCCCAGATGGCACTAGTGGAAAAGAACACACCTCCCAATGCAGGAGATGTAAGAGGCTCAGGTTAGATCCTTGAGTAGGGAAGATCCCCTGGAAGAGGAAATGTCACCCTCTACAGTATTCTTGCCTGGAGAATCCCATGGACAGAGGGGCCTGGCAGGTTACAGTCCATAGCGTCGCAAGGTGTTATACATGACTAGCAACTTAGCACATGCACAGAATTGTAGGTTTTACCACAATATAGTTGAATAAACTATTAAATGGATGAATATCCTAATAAGTATGAAATTATTCCAGCATGCCTTTCATATGCAGCATATCAGCCACTTTAGTTGAGGAGTTCCACTTATCATGTGAAGGAGGGAAAGGACAGTTCCTCTTCTCAGGATAAGCAAACTTTATCTTGTTTTTCTGCAGTCCACCAAGCTAGCTGTCCCTTCAGGAAGAAACCTATTATGTGTCTGGATAATGTGCAGCAGCCAGTTTTGATTGTTCAATAGCATGCTATGGGTGCCGTATCAACCCAAACATACACCTCCACTTCAAAGGATTCAAAACTGAAAAGATTAGTTCAAAGTTAGTCAACCTCACAATTTACTCTAGTAAAAGTTCTTCAGGAAGTTGATTATATTAATCCATAAAAGCAGGTGACTCTTTTACAATATTCCCCTGTTTCAGTAGTTTCTTGGTTTTGTACAGACACACACACATCTACCCCTGCCACCTGAACTACCTTCTTAATGACCATAGATACTAGAAGTGCTACCTGTTTTTTCTATAATACATTTCCATATAGGTAACAGCCCTGAAGCTAGTGGGCATGGCACAGGAAGGTCAAAATCTAATGCCAAGACCTACACCAACCCTGTCCTTTTCTTTCATTTTATCTACTACAGAAAAAAATAATAATAACCAAGGATTTCATACTTAGCTTATCTCTCATTATTTTGTGTTTTTGTGTATATCCAGTGAGCCACCTCCTCAAGAAATAGATCTATCATTTCTAAATTCCATTGATAACTTTTACTTAAAGTAACTAATCACTTCATAGCTGCTGTCCTATATCATAGGGGACTTGGTAGCCACTTAAGTTTCAAAGATTTATCATCCTCTACTCTCTTCATCCTTCCTTTTCCCAACTAATGTTGTCACCATATTTCAATGAGTCAGTTTCACTTCTGAACTACACTGTGAACCCAAGACTACCCTCGTGCTCAGTAATTAGCTAGAGGAGCTCACTTGACTCAGATTTGTTATACTCATAGTTACAGCTAATTGCAGTGAAGGATACAGATTAAAGTCAGGAAGAGAAAACAGAACATGGGTGAATGCCAGGAGAATCCAGGTGCAAGCTTCTAGATGTCTACTCTTGGTAGAGTCTCATGGACATACTTAATTCTCCCAGCATTCACTGGTGCATGCTACCGAGTTTTGAAGTGGAATTGATGCCATCCTTCTCAAACTCTTCCAAAAAACTGAAGAGAGAACACTGTCAAACTTGTTTTATGAAGATATCATTACCCTGATAGCAAAATCAGATAAGCACACTATATGAAAACTACAGACCAATAGCCCTGATGAATATAGGTGCAAATATTTTCAAAAAATATTAGTGATCAAAATGCAACTGAACATTAATACAGTACATTATACACCCTGAGGCACAAGGATGATTCAACACATGTAAATTAATAAATGTGGTACACCACATTTACAGAATGAACTATAAATATATGATCATCTCAATAGAAGCAGAAAAAGCATTCAGCAAAATACTACAGTCTTCTATAATAAAAATCATCAACAAATTGGATATAGAAGAAACATACTTCAATATAATAAAGGTCATAAAGCCCCCATCTAACAATGTAATCAATGGTAAAATGTTGAACATTTTGCCTGTAAGGTCAGGAACAAGATAAGGGTGCCAACTCTTACCATTCCTATTCAACAAAGTACTAGAAGTCCTACCCAGAGAAATTAGGAAAGGAAAAAAAGGTAAAAGAAACACGAATCCAAACGAAAGAATTAAAATTATCACCCTTTACAGATAATATGATCTTCTATAGAGAAAATCCTAAAGACATCACCAAAAACCTGTTAGAACCAATCAATGAATTCAAAAATTGCTGGGCACAATATCAACATATAGAAATCAGTTATGTTTCTATACACTAACAATGAGATACCTGATAAAGAAATAAAGAATACAACTCCATTCAGAATAGCATTGAAACAATGAAATACTTAGGAACAAATTTAACCAAAGAGGTAAAGATCTGTACTGCAAGACTTAGTGAAAGAAATTTAAAAGGCCAAACAAATGGGAAGATATCCTATGTTCATGAACTGAAAGAATTAATATTGTTAAAACGTTCATACTACCCAAAGTCATCTATGCATTCAATGCAATTTCTACCGAAACTCAATAGCATTTTTCACAGATATGGAAAAAGTAATCCCCAAATTTGTTAGAATCATAAAAGACCTAAATAGCCAAAGTGACCTTGAGAAAGAAGAACAAAACTGGAGGCATCATACTTCCTCATGTCAATCCATTCTACAGTAGCAATCAAATTAATAAAGTACTGGCATAAAAAGAGACACATAGATCAATGGAACAAAAATAACCTGGAAATAAAACCACACATATATGGTCAACTGATATTTAACTAGTGATCCAGATACTTAAGGGGAAAGGATAGTTTCTTCAATAAGTTGTGTTGAAGAGTCACATGAAGAATGAAATTAGAGTTCTATCATGCACCACTCACAAAAAGAAACTCACAGAAAAATTCATATTAAAGCTACAATGAGATACCATTTCACACATGTTAGAACGACTTTCATTAAAAAGACAAGAGAGAAATATTGGGAAGGATGAGGAGAAAATGGAATTGTTTTAAATCCTCTATTTTTTTTTAATTGAAATATAGTTGATTTACAATGATGTGCTAATTTCTTCTGTATGTACAGCAAAGTGACTCAGTTACATATATATGTATATATTTTTAATATTCTTTTTCATTATGGTTTATGCCATGAGACTGCATATAGTTCCCTGTTCTATATAGTAAGACCTTGTTTATCCACTCCAAATATATCAATAATAATTTGCATGTGCTAATCCCAAACTAGACATAAACTTGGGATAACTACAGAAGATAGTGAGGGACAGAGAGGCCAGGTGTGCTGCAGTCCATGGGGTCATGAAGAGTCAGACATGACTGGGCAACTGAACAATCCCAAACTCCCATTCCATTCCTCTCCCTCTCCCCTACTCCCTCAACAACCACAAGTCTCTCCTATATGTCTATGAGTCTGTTTCTGTTTTGTTTAAAGGCTCATTTTTGGCATATATTAGACTCCAAATATAAATGATAGCATATGATATTTGCCTTTCTCTTTCTGACTTACTTACTAATATGATAATTTCTGGTTTGCCCCCATGTTGCTGCAAATGGCGTTATTTCATTAGTTTCTATGGCTGAGTAGCATGCCATTGTATATATGTACCACATCTTGTTGATCCATTCATCTGTCAGTGGAAATTTAGGTTGTTTTCATGTCTTGACTTTTGCAAATAGTGTTGCTATGAATATACAGGTGAAAATATTTTTTGGCCACTATATGCACATGATATGATACTATATATAGAAAATCCTAAGGACTCTACACAAAAACTACCAGATGAATTAAAATAATTCAGCAAAGTAGCAGGATACAAAGTTAACATTCAGAAATCAGTGACATATATTTACACTAACAATTAAATATCAGAAAAGAAATGTTAAAAAATAATTCTTTTAAAATTTCACTGGATTGGAAGAATTTATATTTTTAGAACGGCAGTACTACCAGAGCGATCCACAGATTTATTGTGATTCCTATCAAGTTAATCATTGCATTCTTCACAGAACTAGAACAAATAATCCAAAAATTTATGTGAAACCTAAAAGGTCTAGAATTGTCAAAACAATCCTGAGGAAAAAACAACAAAGCAGGAGACATTATTCTCCCAGACTTTAGACAATACCTCAAAGCTACAGTAATCAAAACAGTTTGGTAGTGGTACAAAAGCAGACATATGGATCAATGGGACAGCATATAGAGCCCAGAAATACACTTACACACTTATAGTCAATTAATCTTTGACAAAGGAGGCAGGAATATAAAATGGGAAAAAGTCTTTGCAGTAAGTGGTCCTGGAAGTTTGGGCAGTTGCATGTAAATCAATGAAGTAAGAACATGCTCTCACACCATACAAAAAAATAAACTCAAAGTGGATTAAAGATTTAAACATAACACCATAAAAGTCCTAGAAGAGAGGAAACGCAAACATTCTCTGACATAAATCATACGAATGCTTTCTTAGATCAGTCTCCCAAGACAATAGAAATAAAAACAAAAATAAACAAATGGGACCTATCAAACTTACAAGATTTACACAGCAAAGAAAATCACAATAAAATAAAGACAAGCTATTGTATGGGAGAAAATGTTTGTAAATAATGCAACCAACAAGGGCTTAATCTCCAAAATTCACAAACAGCTCATACAACTCAATAACAACAACAAAAGCAATCCAATCAAAAAGTGATCAGAAGACCTTAATAGACATTTCTCCACAGAAGACATACAGATGGCTGGTAAGCACATGAAACAATGCTCAATATCACTAATTATTAGAGAAAATGTAAACCAAAACTACAGTGAGTACAGTTCACACTGGTCAGAATGCCCATCATTAAGAAGTCTGTAAATAACAAATGCTGGAAAGGGTATGGAGAAAAGAGAACCCTCCTACACTGTTGAGAATTTAAATTGGAACAGCCACTATAGAAAAAAGTATGGAAGTTCCTCAGAAAACTGAAAACATAACTATCATATGACCCAACAATTCCACTTGGGCATATACCCACACAAAATTGTAATTTAAAAAGGGAACTCTCGTGTGCTGTGGTGGAAATGTATTATATATCAGAATCACTACTATGGAAAACAGTATGGAGGTCACTTTTTAAATTAAAACTAGAACTACTTTAAGATTCAGTAGTCCTACCTCTTGGTATTTATCAAAAGGAAATGAAAAAAAAAAGATATCAACAAGGTATTTACACTTTCACGTTCACTGTAGCATTATTCACAATAGCCAAGATATGGAATTCTGCATGTATAAGAAGCAAATAAAATAAAAGCAAGACTGATTAGAGGATAGTGAAAAATAGCTACTGTAATAGATATATGATTTTGTTGTTGTTTAGTTAATAAGTTGTGTCCAACTCTTTGTGACCCCATGGAATTTTGCCCACCAGGCTCCTCTGCCATGGTGTTTCCCAGGCAAGAATACTTGCCATTTCCTTCTCCAGATATATGATTATCTATGCATAAAACCCAAAAGAATAATAATAGAGTTTAGAAAGCTTTCTAGACATAAAATATCTTAACAAAAAGCTCTGGGAGTTGGTGATGGACAGGGAAGCCTGCTATGTTGCAGTTCATGGGGTCGCAAAGAGCTAGGCACGACTGAGGGACTGAACTGACTGAAAAAGCGTTAACTCAGAAATTTTACTCCTATTCATGCACACCAGAGAAAACTCTTCCTTCTGTGCACCAGAGGGCACATCCAAGAATGTTCAGAGAAATATTGTTTTGTGATAGAAAAAAAGTAGAAAAAATCCAAATATCCACGGAAGAAGCTTGAGTTATAAATATTTGTATATTGACCAGCTAGATTATTCTACCCAGACATTGGACAACTGACACAAACACACATGGATGAACCTTGGAAACTTATTGTCAATAATTTTGAAAAACAATCTTTAGAAGGATATCCAGTTTATGGGACATTCAAAAACATGCAAAACTAAATATGTGGTAAAATTATAAACAGCAAAAAATTATATAAATACAGTTGGCAACATAACCATTTATGAGTAAAGAAAGGAGGATCATATTGGTGAGGGAGGAATCAAAGAGTTTTAAGATTTCTGGTAGAGCTTTATTTCTCAAACAACATTCATATGCTCATGTTGGTTATATTTTTATGTGTTTTAACCAACACATGCTATAAATATTCTTTTCTATAAGCTTGATATTAAAACAAAATTTTTTACACTTACTATTCAAATTTTTAAAACAAAATAAAACAAGTTTTTATTACACTTTAATATTTTTCTGCTTAGCATCCTTCAAATTCGTAGTGTTTAAATAGCTTTAGGGCTTAAACAAAGCATGTTTATCCTCACTCACTAATACCCTTTCCAAAAATGAAGATCAGTGACTAAATATAAACTTTTATGAAAATATATAAATTAAAGGTCTTCTAAATTGCTCAAGATCATCTCCAATTTTCTGAGTTCTCTTTATTCTTTCCTTCCCTCCCACATATTTTGCATTATTCTTTTGATCAAGTTGAAACTGTTACAAGATCCATATTTTAGAGTTCACGATGTGAAGTCTGGGTGTCACCGAGTTGTGTCTGACTCTGTGACTCCATGGACTGTAGCCTGCCAAGTTCCTCTGTCCATGGAATTTTCGAGGCAGTAATCCTGGAGTGAGTTGCCATTTTCTTCTCCAAGGGATCTTTCTGACCCAGAGATTGAACCCCTGTCTCCTGCATTGGCAGGCAGCTTCTTTACCACTAAGCCACCAGGAAAGCCCAGTATGAAGCTTGTTCACTAGTTAGATTCTGTAAGAGGCATGCTAATCCTACAGCCTCAGTAGGTCTTTCTTTTCTGGCTTAGCACAGTGTTTAATTTTCTACTTAATATTTATCAATAAAATGAATGGCAATTTGGTCATTTGAAGAAACTATGTAATATCATTACTATTAAGACCTATATTAGTAAAGAGACTGTACTGAAAATAAGTTATGTTTAATTTTAATCCCCTTAATCTTTTAGGTCATATTTTGATGTTAATTATCACTGTGTAACTATACTGGAATGCCATGAAGATCAATATATGACTTAAGGTTTTTGCTTGTTTGTTTTTTCCTTCCTACTTTCTTATTTCTTTGACCTTTAGAAGATTTGCAGTGGTGAATCTAGTTTTTAGAAAATGAATTCTCACAGGTATGTGTACTGCTGTTCTTGACCAGATCACTCTGCAATGTCTTATATTTTGGCTGATAAATACATAGCCTTCAGAACTCGTTTATTTTTCCTTTTCTCCCCTTCAAATAGCACCAGGCTTTTGGTTAGTAAAGTGTCCAGGGCTAGGATAAATATTTTATCTGTCAATAAGCCAGTACAAAACTGTTATAAACCAGAATGACCAGAGGTTCCTGGCTTGATGAACTATGCAGAAAATATAGATCATTATTAAGCATTTCATTGACACTTACATGTATCCTTAAAAAGAAATAAAAGATGCAAATTCTATACTTTATTCATATGTTAACTCCATGTGGGGTCAAAATTAGAAAAACAATGCATATAAAACATGGCTTATTGTATATTTGACAAATATACAATTTGTCATATACAAATTTGTATATTTGACAAATAATGTGCCATATTTTTTTCTTACCAGCTCCAAGAAACTAAAAAACAAGTTCATCTAAATTACAGAAGCATAGCAAAATTAGTATTATATTATATATTAGTATATATTATATATTATGTATAATATATTATATATTATATATACAAAATATAGCTTATATTATTCTTATATTCTTATATTATTCTTCCTTGTGGGATTGAGGACAGGAAAAAGTAATTAATTAACTCTTCTACCTTTCTAAAAACCTACAATGAGTTTTTATTTTTCATGCTGCCCATTAGCAGGTTAGTAATAATTCTAATCAGAATCTTTGGGGCACATTTTAAAACATGATAAAAATTATTATTGTACTGCTAAATGAATTGAAGACTAATGTGCAAAAATCAAAATAGCCCTTTACTGAAGCATAATTAATCCAACCAAATATCAAAGTCATCATAAAGTTACACAGTGACTCTAAAATTCACTGTATTAAACATTTTCCTGAGTATTAAAAAACAGGTGATAATGTAAGGTCAGCACATTTACATTCCACTTATGATGAAAAGCAAATGACTAGCAATGTATTTATAGTTTCAAGACTGTCAACCATGAAAAGCTTGAGGAAAAATACTTTAGAAGTGCCTGGTGTCATAGCCAGAATAATGACCTCGTAAAGATGTCTATATCCTAATCCCTAGAACTCATGAGTATGCTTTTTTACATTTAAAAGTCATTTTACAGATGTGATTAAATTAAGATTTTAGAAATTGAGAGTTTATTCTGAATGTGTTGGTGGCCCCATGTGAAAGAGGGAAGCAACAGAGTCAGAGAAGGAGGCGTAACAACAGAAGTGGAGGTTAGACAATGAAAAAGAGAGAAATATGGATCTGATGATGTCAGGCTGTTGCTAACTTTGAATATGGGAGATGGAGCCACGAGCCAAGGAATGTAGATGGCTTCTAGCAGCTGGAAAAGGCAAGGAAAAGTATTCTTCTGTAGAGCCTCCAGAAAAAGGTAGCCCTACCCAAACTGTAATTTCAGCCCAGTGTAAATCATTTCAGACTTTTGACCTCTAAAACTATAAGATGATAAATCTGTGTTGTTTTAAACACTAAATTTGTGGTAATTTGTTACAGTAATTAGTAACAAATTGTATTAGGAAACTACTGTACTAGGAAACTATGTACTGGTATAGCATAAATGTGTGTAAATGTGACAAGTTGTTGTCTACTTGGAGACAAAATAAGGTAGGGAAATATCTACATTCTTCTCATCATTATAGCTTTGTTATTCAAATGATCTTTACTCATTTAAAGATTTAATTTTTATAGTATACTGATATACTATTATCAATGAATGATAAATCAAATAGAAAAACTAATTGGACCATGGATAAATGAAATAATATAATAATGATGTTAAATTAATGTGTTATATACAGTATTCTATATCCTGAAAACAAAACTTTTTTGCCTTTTTTGCCTCTAACATGTGGAAGAATCACACAATTTGCCATATTTATACAGAACCAATAAAATTCAACAGTGGTGGAAAGCAAATTGCACAGACTATCTTCTCCCCAAAACGTGCAAAATTATAAACTAATGAGAGATTTAATTCTTTGAAATCCTATCAGATACTTGAGAATCATCATTCCATATACGAATGTATAATATACTTATAGACAGACAAATTGGTTCAGTAGGAAAGTTAGTATATATGTGCCTGCTTTGTTTCAGAAGGATCTTCTTTCCTATGATCACACTGAAATAAAATTCAAAGTTTTATAAGATGCAGCATAAGTTGTATGTGCTAACAAGGTATATTCAGATGAAATGTCTTGTCCTTTGCAAATGTGAAAACAAGGAAAAGGCAGAAAATGAACAAAACATTCAGCTCAAAATATTATTTTGACTGCATAAAGGAAACTGAAAGAAAGCAAACAAAGTTAAAGAAATAACAAAATGCTAACTGATGGCAACTGAAGTAGGTGATTTATGAACTGGAATGATAAGTATAATTGCCTATAAACCTGAGACATGGCTTTTTAAAAGAAATGTGACATATCTATGAAAAAATCTAATAAAAATAGTGAATATGCAAATTATAAACTGTACACATTTAAAGGGGATATAATAGTGTCTTAACTCAGGTTGCCACGACAAAACAACATATACTTGGTGGTTTAAACAGAGATTTAGTTTTCATAGTTCTGGAGGATGGAAATCTGAGATCATGGTGCCAGCAAAGTTAAGTGCTGGCGAGAACTCTCTTCCTGCCTTCTCACTGTGAGCTCACAGGCCTTTCCTCAGCACATGTGCATGGAGAGAAAGAGAGACATCTCTCCTGCTTTTTAAATATACTCATCAATTCTATCCGATTAGAGTCCCACCTTTATGACCTCATTTAAACTCGGTTACCTCCTAAAAGCCCTATTTCCAAAATAGTCACATTAGGGCTTCAACATATGAACTGTGTGGGAGCACAATGCAGTTTATAGCATTCAACCCCTGGCCCCTCCAAAATTCATGTTCTTCTCTCATGCAAGATATGCTCATTCTATCTTAACAGCCTCAACAGTCTTCATTCCAACATTAAGTCAGAAGCTCAGTCTCCCCTAAATATCATCTAAATCAGATATGGGTGAGACTCAAGGTATGAATCATCCTGAGGCAAGATTTTTCTCTAGCTATAAGCCTGTGAAACCAGGCAAGATATGTGCTTCCAAAATACAGTGGGGGACAGTTATAGGATAGACATTCCCATTCCAAAGGGAGAAATCAGAAGGAAATAAACAAAGGATCTCAATAAAATCCAAAACCTATCCAAGTAAACTTCACTGGATCTTAAGGCTCAATAATATAAATATATGCAAACACACATATGTGCAGGTGTATAGGTAGACAGACAGGAAGAAAGATAGATAATAAGGAATCAGCTCATGTGACTATGGAAGGTGAGAAGTCCCAAGACGTATAATTGTCAAGCTGGAGAACCAGGAATGACAATGGTATAGCTGCAGTACAAATCCAAAGGCCTCTGAACCAGGAGAATTAGTGGTATAAGTTCCAGTCTGAAAGCCAACAGACTCAACCCCCAAGAACCGATTTTTCAGTTCAAGTCTAAATGTGGGGAAAGACTGCTGTTCCAGCTGAAGTAGTGAGGCAGGTGTAGTTCCCTCTTACTCAGGTTGTTGGTTCAGTTCAGGTCTTCAGTCAATTGGATGAGGTTCATCCACATTAAAGACAGCAATCTGCTTTAGTCAGTCTTCCAATTCAAATGTTAATCTCATCCCAAATAGGACACACCTAGAATACTGTTTGACCAAATGTCTGGGCACCTCATGGCCCAGTCAAGTTGACACATGAAATAACCAAACAAAGAAAACACCACAAATAGCAAAGACAAAAGAGATATGAATATCAAAAAATTTTATCTTCAGCCTGTATCAGGAGGAAGCATATGGCACAGATAATTCAAGGACATTTGTGTGAAAGTGTGCAGGTACAGGAAACCACAAGGCCTGGTGCAGTACCTGAAAGAAGGTTGAGTATAAGACAACCATCAGCGACCCTGCCTGTCTGAATTGAACTGCAGTGGGAGAGCCGGCTAGTGAGTACCTGGCCTCCCGTTCTTCTCATATCCTGATAGGGCTTCCCACTAACTGAACCACATAAGAAGCCAGAGGGTACGGCATCTCACTCCTACAGTCCATACAGGTTCATGGGGTACAAGATGGCTGAAAGTTTGACACAGAGTTAAACAGAAATGTTAAAACATGAAATCTATAATAGTAAAGTGCACTTTTCAATAAAATATATAATTTTTCTGGAAAATATAAATTACAAAAACTGACTCTACCATGTGTTTGCTAAGTTGCTTCAGTCATGTCCAACTCTTTGTGACCTTATGGACTGTAGCCCACCAGTCTCCTCTGTCCATGGGATTCTCCAGGGAAGAATACTGGAGTGGGTTGTTATGTCTTCCTCCAGGAGATCGTCCCAACCCAGGGATCAAACCTGAGTCTCTTTTGTCTCCTGCATGGAAGATGGATTCTTTACCACTAGGGCCACCTGGGAAGACTCTAACATAGAAAAACCAAATATCACTTAATCATAGAAGAATTGAAAACATTATTAGAAAATTGCATTAAAAATAGCTCCTGTTCTAGATGATTTTATAGTCATTTCTCCCAAAATTTTCAAGGAAAATGTTATGTTTTACATAGGATGAAATGTTGAAAGGATACTTAATTAATATTATAAGATACCATGACTTAATACCTATCTCAGACAAAAGAAAGAAGAAAAGGAAATTTTGGAAAATCTCACTTATAAACACCTTAAATTACTAACAGATCAAAATTGAATTTTTATTAAAATGAGGCATAGTAGTGTTTTACCCTACTTACAAGAACTGCAAAAGTTATTTAATAATAAATATCTATAACCATAAACTATCATAGTAACAAATTAAGAAAACCACATGATTATTTCTAGACATGCAATCAAGTTTTTAAAATAAAATAGACAGTGCTTTCTCTAAAACCACTTAGGGTAACTAAAAAGGATACATATATATAGGATGAATAAAATTTAACACTTAACATGCTATTATAAGATTTCTTTTAAAGGGAGGGGGAAACAGTGAAACCTATAACACACCATTATTACTTTAGCGTCATTATGGATGCTTTTTGCTATCTTAGCTGGAGTGCTTGATGTGTTGGTAAAGATGGCATCCTGGATACTCAACCTCCTGCCATCATGAAGTGAATAAGAGATGAGCCATCTGTCTGTGCCCTGTCTGAGTTTCTGATCCAAAGAATGATAAAAGTAATAATAAAATAGTTGTTTTCTTTCAGGCCAAGAGGTTGGCATAGTTTGTTAGGCTGACCAGATACGAATCAAAGGATACAAAACTGGCTTCAGTAGAAGAGGATGTGACCTCTTCTAGAGAGCATAAAACAGAGCATAAAAAAGGGCTAAGGGAAGGAGATGAGGGGAGGAGAATGGATGGAATCAGAGAGCGGAGGGGGGGGGGAGGAGGGGAGGAAGGAGGGAAGGGAAGAGCACAAAGGAACAACCCTATGACCTCATTTGCATCCCTTGCTTTGAGCCAGGAGACTAATCCTTCTCTGGACTTCTGAGTTATTAGAGACAATAAATACCCTTTTTTGCTTAATTTAGGCTGAAGTGGGTATCTGCCTCAGCAAAGAGTTCTGACTGAAAAGTCCCAGGTAAAGGCCCTAGTCTGGCTATTTACAGAACTCTACACAGCAGGATAAGGGCTCGGCCATTAACCCTCTTTAAAATATTGATGTGGATTAAAGTGAATACTGGAAAAGTGAAGTTCACTTCAGCTTTTGTTTATTCCCTTGGGGGAATGAAACATATGACAAAACTAGGTCATCAAGGTTTATAATTGGTAAAGTATGGACAGAGAAGAAATTGAAAGGAAATTTATTTCTCTTAAACTCAGAGATTACCAGCAATGGCTGTAAGTCACACAATCAATTGCTAATAATTGCCTTTTACTTTGTTTTCTAATCATGGTATCATCCCCAGAACCATTTTCAGAAATTAGATTTACAATTTGGAATACCCAAGAGATTTGTGGGCTTTGATTCTGCTAGAGCTACAGAGGGAAAAAGGCTTTAATTATTTTTTGCCTGAAGAGACTAGCAGTGTTCATTGTTGTATATACAGCTTTGCTCCAGTCATTTTCAAACTTTAAAAAAGCAAAATTGTCTTTGAATCCTACCCTCATATTAATTACTGCCATTTTCCATATATTTACAAATTCTATTTTAGCTACTTACAGGAATCTTTATCATTAATCCTTCTACAAATCTAAGTTAATAATAACCCTTTGGAACACTACTATAAAAACAACTTCACATTGCATTACAATGAAAAAAATCAATAAACAGGCTCTAAACAAAGTTGACTATGAAAGAAACAGAAAGAAGAGAGAAATCACCTTGTTGCTCAGTCATTTTGAAGTCAGCTGGATGTCAAGTCAACGGCCAGCAAGGAATGTGGCAAGTGCACAGAAAGCTTGATCAAATAAATTAATACGAAGATTTTCCCTTTCATTCAACAACAAAGTCACCAAAATTTAAATGAGAATTTAATTGAGTATATTTATTGCTAAAAATTGATCTATTTGCGATTCATTTACAAAGACTGGATAATAAGATAACTTCACACATTTGAGAGAGATTTCTCCAGCTTTCAAATGTTCATGGTCTACTCTAAAAATAATTAAAAGAAAAAAACTCTTAAAATACTGAAGTGTCTTTGAAGTTCCATAACGCTGTAAACATTGTGCCTAACAATCAAACGACCATATCTATGAAAAAGAAAGATTCTTTTAAAGAGAGAAACTGATATAAACATACAAGATTATGTACATGACAGTTATCGGGTAGAAAGACAGAGACAAAGTATATATAAGAAATTGCAGTCTGTCTGCCTTTAGGTTCATCTTTCAACTATAGATGGGCAATTAAATTTCACTCTAACAATAGGGAGAATATGTACACAAGCACACACGCAAACACACACACACAAACCCATACACACAACTAATGTCCACAACTTGTAGATGAGACTCTATTTAAATGTAAGTCCATGGCTGATTCATGTCAATGTATGGTAAAAACCACTACAATATTGTAAAGTAATTAGCCTCTAACTAATAAAAATAATTGGGAAAAAAAATAAAGTGATGCAATATCCTGATTTGAAAAATTTTCAAAAAATTAAAGTTAATGTCTGCTTCACAAATTAATATCTATATGATTTTATGTACATACATTATTTCTTTTATCCCTTGACCAGAATAACTCCCTTTTACAGGGGGTCTTCCCAATCTAGGGATCGAACTTGTGTCTCTTATCTCCTGTACTGGCAGGCGGGTCCTTTACCACTAGTGCCAGCTAGGAAGCCCAATAACAACTCACAGTACCAAATATTCAATAACACACCCGAGGTGGGGCTTCCCTGGTAGTTCAGCTGGTAAAAAATCCTCCTGCAATACAGGAGACCACAATTCAACTCCTGGGTTGGGAAGATCCCCTGGAGGAGGGCATGGCAACCCACTCCAGTATTCTTGTCTGGAGAATCCCCATGGACAGAGAAGCCTGGCAGGATAAAGAGTCATGGGGTCCCAAAGAGTCAGACATGACTGAGTGACTAAACACAAACATATACTAACTGCCATCCCTTCCCTGTGTTCTTTCCCACAGTCAAGAATTTTTTAGTATCCTTCCCCAGTAAACTACTTGAGCATAAATCCTTATTTCAGTGTCTGATTTTAGAGAATCCAAGCTAAGACATGTAATGAGAACAGTTCATGTTCTGAAATCACGTTAACATTTTCTGATTCTCTGCTGCTGCTAAGTCACTTCAGTCGTGTCCCACTCTGTGCGACTCCATAGATGGCAGCCCACCAGGCTCCCCCGTCCCTGGGATTCTCCAGGCAAGAACACTGGAGTGGGTTGCCATTTCCTTCTCCAATGCATGAAAGTAAGAAGTGAAACTGAAGTTGCTCAGTCGTGTCCAATTCTCTAGGTGTTCACAAATTGAATTTTTTTCTAATTATCATTATACTCAATTTTTTAACTGCAAAAATAATACATGTATGTTTTTAAGGTAAAAATAATAAAAAGATAATCTCATTTTCATTTTTATTTATGCTTCAAATATACATAACCTAATTAATTTCTCTTTTTTTCCAGTTTTATTAAGCTACTATTCATGCATAAAACATGTAAGTTTAAAGTATACAATGTGATGATTTGATACACCCAATATACATTGAGGGGTTACCATTGTAAGGTTGTTAAAACATCCATTACCTCACATAGTTAGCATTTTTATATGTGTGGTAAGTTCCTATAGTCACCATGCTGTACATCAGATCCCCAGAAATAATTCATCTTATAGCTGGAAGCTTATACTCTTTAACCAACATCTCTACCTTTCCCCAACCCATGACAACTAGAATTCGCATCTCTATTTCTAATGTGCAGCTCTTTTAGATTCCACTTTAAAGTAAAAACATACAGTATTTGTCTCCCCTGAAATGTCACTTAGTATAATACCCTCAAAGTCCATCCATGTTGTCACAAAAGGCAAGATTTCCTTCTTTCATACGGCCAAATTATGTAAAGGAATATAATTGTATTATTATACACACACACATATATATATTCCTATATAAATGTAAAGGAATATAAATTTTAAATATATACACATGTATGTGTGTATATATATTTAAAATTTTATTTATTCTTAAACAATCTAAAGACACTGAGTTTATTTCATTGCCTTGACTATTGTGAATAATGTGCAATGAACATGGGGGTATAGTTAACTCTTGAGATAGTAACTTCATTTCCTTCAGAAATATACCCAGAAGTTGGACTGTTGAATCACACAGTGATTTCATTTTTCATTTTTTTGAGGAACCTCTGTACTGTTTCCTGTACTGGCTGCTCTAATTTACAATCCCACCAACACCGTACAATGCCTCCCTTTACTCCACATCCTTGCCAACATTCATAATTTCTTCTCTTTTTGATAACAATAAGAGTTGTGAGGTGTACCTCATTGGGATTTTGATTTGCATTTCCTTGATGATTAAATCTTTTCATACACCAGTTGGCCATCTATATGTCATTTTTGGAAAAAAGTCTACTCAAGTCATTTACCCATTTTTGAAATTGGATTGTTTACTTCTGTGTTATTGAATTGTATGGACTTCTATATTTTGGATATTGCATGCATGCTAAGTCACTTCAGTTGTGTTCGACCCTTTGCGACCCTATGGACCTTAGTCAACCTCCTCTGTCCATGGGATTTTCCAAACAAGAAAACTGGAGTGAGTTGCTGTGCCTGTCTCCAGGGGATCTTTCCAACCCAGGGATCAAACCTGGGTCTCTTAGTCTCCTTCACTGCCATGTAGGTTCTTTACAACTAGCACCACCTGGGAAGCCCATTTTGGATATTAACCCCTTATCAAAAGATGGTTTGCAAATATTTTATCCCATTCTATAGGTCACCTTTGCATTTGGTGATTGTTTATCTTGCTGTTTGATGTAGTCCCACTTGTTTATATTTGCTTTCTTGCTTGTACTTTTGGTGTCAAATAAAATAAACATTGTTACTAAGACCAGTATCAAAGAACTTTTAAACTGCTTTCTTCTGTTAGCTTTATATTTTGGGTTCTTATATTTGTGTCTTTAATACATTTTGATTTAATATTTGTGAGTGGTGTAAGATAAGAGGTCCAATTTCATTCTTTTGCATGTAGCTGTCCAGTTTTCCTAAAATCATTAAATAGATTATGGTTTCCTCATTGAATATCTAGGTTCCTTTATAAAATACCTCTTGACCACATATATGTGGGTTTATTTGGGGGCTCTTGATTATATTCTGTTGGTCTATGTGCTTGTTTTTATATCAGTAATGTAAAGATTTGATTATTTTAGCTCTGCAGTATAGTTTGAAATCATGAAGTGTGATACCTCCAGCTTTTTTCTTCTTTTTCAAGATTACTTTGGCTCTTCAGGGTTGTTTTTTCTCACAACAAATTTTAGGTGTGTTTTCTAATTGTAAAAAAAAAAAGCCATTGGAATTTTTTTATCAGGATTGCATTAAATATAGAGTCAATATAGATGGCTTTGGGTAGCTTTAACATTTCAACAATACTGTATTAATTCTTTCAATCCATCTACATGGAATATCTTTCCATCTATTTGGGAAGTATATTCCTAAATATCTTTCTTGAAGTCTTTCAGTGTGCAAGTCTTTAACCTCTTTCAGTTCAATTCAGTTCAGTCGCTCAGTCATGTCTGACTTTTTGTGACCCCATGAACCGCAACACGTCAGACCTCCCTGTCCATCACCAACTCCTGGATTTCACCCAAATCCATGTCCATTGAGTCGGTGATGCCAACCAGCCATCTCATCCTCTATCGTCCCCTTCTCCTCCTGCCCCCAGTCCCTCCCAGCATCAGGGTCTTTTCCAATGAGTCAACTCTGCATGAGGTGGCCAAAGTACTGGAGTTTCAGCTTCAGCATCAGTCCTTCCAATGAACACCCAGGACTGATCTCCTTTAGGATGGACTGGTTGGATCTCCTTGCAGTCCAAGGGACTCTCAAGAGTCCTCCAATACCACAGTTCAAAAGCATCAATTTTTCGGCACTCAGCTTTCTTCACAGTCCAACTCTCATATCCATACATGACTACTGGAAAAACCATAGCCTTGACTAGATGGATCTTTTTTTGACAAAGTAATGTCTCTGCTTTTCAATATACTGTCTAGGTTGGTCATAACTTTCCTTCCAAGGAGTAAGTGTCTTTTAATTTCATGGCTGCAATCACCATCTGCAGTGATTTTGGAGCCCAGAAAAATAAAGTCAGCCACTGCTTCCACTGTTTCCCCATCTATTTGCCATGAAGTGATGGGACCAGATGCCATGATCTTAGTTTTCTGAATGTTGAACTTTAAGCCAACTTTTCCACTCTCCTCTTTCATCAAGAGGCTCTTTAGTTCTTCTTCACTTTCTGCCATAAGGGTGGTGTCATATGCATATCTGAGGTTTACCTCTTTAGTTAAGTTTATTTATAAGTATTTTATTGTTTTCATGCTATCATGGATGGAATTTTCTTTATTTCTCTTTCAGATATTTCATTGTTAGTTTGCAGAAACACAACTGATTTTTATATGTTGATTTATTGAAGTCTAATCAAATCTAACATTTTGGGGTGAAGTCTTTAGGACTTTCCATATACAAAATCATGTCATTTGCAAACGGACACAATTGTAACTTTTTTTCCTCAATTCAGATGCATTTTATTTCTTTTTGGTGCTTAACTGCTCTGGCTAGGGCTTACAGCACTATGTAGATTAGCAATGGGGAGAGTGGGCACACATGTCTTGTTCTCAATTTTAGCAGCAAAAGTTTTTAGTCTTTCACTATTGAGTATATGTTAGCTGTGAGTTTGGCCTTGATTACATTGAGATATGTTCCTTCTATATCCAATTTGTTGTTTTTATCATGAAAAGATGCTGAATTTTGTCCAATGCTTTTCTTGCATCTGTTGAAGTGACCATATAATTTTTATCATTCATTCTATTAATGTGGAGCAGCACATTACTGATTTGCATATGTTGAAGCAAACTTGCATCCCAGGAAAAAATCTGACTTGGATGTATTATCCTTTTAAATGCTTTTTTGACTTTGGCTTGCTAATTACTTGTTGAACAATTTTGTATCTATATTTATCAAGGATATTGGACCATATAGTTTTGTTTCCCTATACTGTCCTTTTCCAGCTTTGAAATGAGTAATGCTGGTCTCATAAAATGAGTTTAGAAATGTTCTCCAAATTTCTGGAAGATTTTGAGAAAGATTGCTGTTAATACTTTCTATTTTAAAACATTTGGTAGAATTCACTGTGAAACCATCTGGTCCTGAGCTTTTCTTTGTTGGGAGGATTTTGAATACTGAATCAGCAAGTGCTGGAGTAATCAAGACCTCTGAGCTTATGAAGGTACTTGCAGGGAGCCATCTAGAGCCACAAGAGTAGGCCTGGTGCTAAGTGAACCACCTCTGGGGTCTCAGGTGAAGCAGAATGCTGACCTCAGTCCTCTTCCATAGGGAGAGGGTATCTTTGTACTAGGCTACCTGGGCTTAGGGAAGGGTGGGAGGGACATGAGAAACTACCTTTCCTCCCCTCCTCAGTACATCTTTTCTTATTTCTATGCTTCACCCATATTCTGTATTCCCTCACCTGGAATCCTTGGCTCTTCTGAAGGTATTTTCTTACAGGGATAGTTGTTCAAATTGATGTTACCAGGGAGGGAGTAGTCACTAGGAATTCCTTTGCCACCATTCTGTTCTCTTTCTTTTCTTAATTCTAATTTACTTCTTTCAATTCCTTCATTAATGTGTAGAAATCACAGTCTCACAATGAATTTCAATTCACAGTTGGTTCATTTTTTCACTGGTAGTGGGGTTATGGCAGTTCTTCCTCTGTGAATTATCAGTTTATACACCTAATCTATTATCTATTAGATTTTTTAAAATTTTATACTATTCTTTAGAGATTCTTCTACTTTGTATCATTGAGTTAGAAAAGTATGACTTATGTGGTATTTGCTATGATCAAAAGAGTATGATGTTGAAAAAAAGAGTACAAATAGAGAATCCATAAAAATACATGCATGTATATGTATAGATATAAATGCATAGGAGAAATTAATGTAGATTGAACTGATATTTCTATTCGAAGAGGAAATAGGACTTATTTAACATGTCACTGGTGTAATGAATAGTCTCTAAGAAAATTAATTCAAACCCTTGCCTCACATCATAGAAATGAATATCAGAATAAGCAAAAAATAAGGAAAGAAATAAGCAAAAAAATGAGGAAAGAAATAAGCAAAAAATCAATTCTGTAGCTCAGATCTAATCTCTGAAAAATAATGATACATAAACTCTCTCACAGTAAAGCTGAGAAACAAAGAATATGAAAGTTCTTGTCAGAATAAGAGTGTAAAATAACCTATAAATGCAAACAGAAATATTATAAGGTTTCAACCAATGAGTTGTTCCACTTTAGGGGGTGCTTTGCAGCTAGCACACACAATTCAGTGGCGAGGTATAGGGTGCTGAGAACTGTAAATGCTTTTCTCAAAAGAGAAGAGCTTACAACAAAGGAAAGAAAAAGCTGCTATACTTCTGTGCTCATAATACAGATCATTTGCATAAATGGAATCTGAGTGAGAAGTTTCTCCAGCAGATTGTAAGATATAAGTAAAGCAGAGGAAATTTGCTTTCTTCTCATTAAATCAAAAAGAAATTATTCATCTCCATGAATGCAAATGAAAGCTTTCCAAATGGTGTGGTCATAACATGGTAATTAAACGCCTGAGTGCCAGCCAGATTCCTTCATTTCTCTAAATTATAATAATTACAATTGACCATTACTGATAATTACAGTGATCAGTGTCAAATTCCAATTTTTCATTCTCTTTTCTGTCTTTAATGTGTAACTTCCTTCCAGGAAAATCCATCAAGTATTCTTTCTCCCTACTGGAATTCTTTCTACCCTTTTACCTCACACCCACAGAAATCAGCTCTCTCTTCACCCTCTGCTTTCTGTCTGCTCACCTCGTAATCATAGTTTCTTTTTTTCCTTTTTTTGAATTTCCGCCAGGGGCTAATCAGGAGATGTCTAGCTATACAAGCATTATGTCAAGGTAAAATTAAAAGATTAAATATGTAGATTATTGTTTCAAAAAGGATTCTGTGTATTCTGAATGCCTAAATCACTTTATACCCACTTATTATATCCACTTATTAAAATGGAAGCTAGTAATCAAAGGTCCTAACCAATTCCTTGAGGAACGCACACAAGTTAAAAAGAAAAGGATTACCTAATCCTTCCAACTTTAAATTAATTCTGTGTTTCTCAGGCCTTATAAGTGTATCACTTTCTTAACTGACATAAATGGTTTTGTTGTGGGACTTTAGAACAATTTCCTACAAATCATATTTTAAATATTCCTTTCCCTTTGAATGAAATCATTCCATTCTCCAGGTGTCTTCCTAGAAAACATAAATGCCTCTGAGTAAGTCAAGCTGTCCTTAATCACCCATGGCACAATTTTATCAACTTGCATCTTTTTAGAGTATTCACTCAGCTCAAGTGTTAGGGAATTCTGCGGGCCATATTGGCAATATGAATCAAAATGTCAAAGCACAGAAATTTTGGTCTTCCAGTAATATCTATAAATGTATAAATAAATGTATGTTTATTGTATTATAATTTGTTTCAGTAAAAAATTATAAACTTGCATGCCCATCAACAGATAACTAACCATTTAAATTATGGTACAAATATACAATGGAGAAATGTTTACATATCATAAAATTATTATACATACATGGACACAATACACTTATTGACAAAAGAGGTTGTCCAAAACATATGGTTCCATCTATGTATAATATAATGCATGTATGTAAGTGTGTGAACAGAGAGCAAGGACAGAAATAATTATTACCAATGTCAGCAGGTCTTTTATCTGAGTGGCAAGACCTTAGATAACTTTGATCTTTTATAACTTTTATACAGCTTTATATACTTTTGTATATTGATAAAAGTGCAACAAGGATTAGAACCATGCTATAAAGGATCCTCTAAGTATCTCCAAATAGATTCTATTTAATTTTGTTTATTTATTGCTTCTATCCATTGTTTATAGACATGTATCTATTATTAAGCTTCTACACTGGTTGAATTATGTCCCTATAAAAATTCACAATATTCATAGTGGCAAAAACAAAAGCCTATTAGATTTGTGTTCTCTACCTAAAACATTCCAACATATTTATCAGTGATATCAGGATATATTTAACTGGTACATTTATTCACAGATTTGAATTATGCATACTTTGCCTCTTACTTAAACATTACTGTCCTTATCAGACCTAATTCTCTGGGGAAAAAATGGAAAAGACCTTGTGTTAGAACTGGAAAGTTACTCCCTTTAGATAAAAAGAAGTTTCAGCCCTCCAGGAGCAGACATTCTGAGGAAATTTATTACTTACTAAAGATCCTTGCAACATGCTGATGACACAAAGTAGACAGCTTCCTCACAAAATGACCAGAACAAGATTCTCCTATATCCCACAGTCCTTTACCCACACTGGCCTATTATTCTTGCCTTCAAACTTACCCTCATTGTTTTAAGATCTGACCCTTCCAATTTAGCCTACTGTGGCTACTGTCCTAAGTCTAGGCTTCACTAGAGACACTCATCTCTCTACACCCCATGTTTTTTATCTGGGTGATCTTGCCTTGAGTCTCCAACCCCCAAAGGGACATTTGGCAAGTCTGGTGCCCATTATTGGTTGCCATGATTGGGGGAAAGATGGCTGCACTGGCATCTATTAATTAGGGAGAGACCAAAAACACTGTTAGATATCCTACAAAGCACAGAACAGCCTCTCCACCATAAACACACACAACAAAGAATTATCTGACTCAAAATATCAGTAATACTGAGGTTGAGAAGCCCATCTCTTGATAGGAGCAGTTTTGACTGAATGAGAAAGAAAATAGGGGTCTGGAAACAAAGAGAGGATCCCCCACTCCTTGGAAATGACTGATTGTCCCACAACTATATTAACAAGTAACCACCAGAACTGATTTTAAACCCACTGATCAATCACTGAAAATCTGTCTCTGTGAATATACTTTTACAATCCAAACAATCAGTGACAGCTTTTTGGTTTTGGATGTCAGACAATCAGGAATGAATTCTTTCCAATAAATACAGTACTCAAGGCCAACCAATCGACAGTTACCACACATACATAGATGTGAGCAAACCATTTGCACCTCTGTCCCTAAATCCCATGCTACTCAAAACTATGTATAAAATTAACAGGTTTCTTTCACTGGGTGGATTGTGCCTGACCAACACAATTCTGCCTGACTCTAGTAATCCATAAATTTATCTTTGTCTTAAATTCCAAATAGTGACAAACCCAGAATTGTCACAGGATAATGAGAACACCTCTCAATATCTGAGATATAAAGGCAAATTAATGATTTTTTTATAATAAAAGAGAGTACGCTGTCAAGTCCTGGGTGTTCATTGGAAGAACTGATGCCGAAGCTGAAACTCCAATACTCTGGCCACCTCGTGTGAAGAGTTGACTCATTGGAGAAGACCCTGATACTGGGAGGGATTGGGGGCAGGAGGAGAAGGGGATGACAGAGGATGAGATGGCTGGATGGCATCACCGACTCGATGGACATGCTGCTGCTGCTGCGTCGCTTCAGTCATGTCCGACTCTGTGCGACCCCATAGAGGGCAGCCCACCAGGCTCTCCCATCCCTGGGATTCTCCAGGCAAGGTACTGGAGTGGGTTGCCATTTCCTTCTCCAGTGCATGAAAGTGAAAAGTGAAAGTGAAGTCGCTCAGTCGTGTCCGACTCCTAGAGACCCCATGGACTGCAGCCTACCAGACTCCTCCGTCCATGGGATTTTCCAGGCAAGAGTACTGGAGTGGGTTTTGAGTAAACTCGGGGAGTTGGTGATGGACAGGGAGGCCTGGCGTGCTGCGATTCATGGATCTCAAAGAGTCGGACTCAACTGAGAGACTGAACTGAACTGAACTGACGCTGATCAAGAACAATAGACTGCTGATTTTATTTAGTGATTTGGTGAACAAAGTTCTTCCAATAGGAGGTTGTAACTCTAACACAGACAAACCAAGAACAGACAAGAAATAAAGGCCGTTAAGACTGGTGAACAGCATGTGCTTACAAATAATATCTTGGGTTCCCAAACCAAGCAGAGGATAGGAAAGAGCTGTACGATCAACAATCTCATGGTGTTTTAGGTGTAGAGTTAGGTTATTTATTTGGCTTTTTTCTTGTTTCTTGATGTAAGCCTGTAATGCTATGAACCTTCCCCTTAGCATTGCTTTTACAGTGTCCCATAGGTTTTGGGTTGTTGTGTTTTCATTTTCATTCATTTCTATACATATTTTGATTTCTTTTTTGATTTCTTCTGTGATTTGTTGGTTATTCAGAAGCGTGTTATTTAGCCTCCATATGTTTGAATTTTTAACAATTTTTTTCCTGGAATTGAGATCTAATCTTACTGCACTGTGATCAGAAAAGATGACTGGAATGATTTCAATTTTTCTGAATTTTCCAAGACCAGATTTATGGCCCAGGATGTGATCTATTCTGGAGAAGGTTCCGTGTGCACTTGAGAAAAAGGTGAAGTTGATTGTTTTGGGGTGAAATGTCCTATAGATATCAATTAGGTCTAGCTGGTCCATTGTATCATTTAAGGTTTGTGTTTCCTTGTTGATTTTCTGTTTAGTTGATCTATCCATAGTTGTGAGTGGGGTGTTAAAGTCTCCCACTATTATTGTGTTGCTATTAATTTCCTCTTTCATACTCATTAGCGTTTGCCGTACATATTGCGGTGCTCCTATGTTGGGTGCATATAAGTTTATAATTGTTATATCTTCTTCTTGGATTGATCCTTTGATCATTATGTAGTGTCCTTCTTTGTCTCTCTTCACATCCTTTATTTGAAAGTCTATTTTATCTGAAATGAGTATTGCGACTCCTGCTTTCTTTTGGTCTCCATTTGCGTGAAATATTTTTTTCCAGCCCTTCACTTTTAGTCTGTATGTGTCTCTAGTTTTGAGGTGGGTCTCTTGTAGGCAGGATATATAGGGGTCTTGTTTTTGTATCCATTCAGCCAATCTTTGTCTTTTGGTTGGGGCATTCAACCCATTTACATTTAAGGTAATTATTGATAGGTGTGGTCCCGTTGCCATTTACTTTGCTGTTTTGGGTTCACATTTATACAACCTTTCTGCATTTCCTGTCTAGAGAAGATCTTTTAGCATTTGTTGAAGAGCTGGTTTGGTGGTGCTGAATTCTCTCAGCTTTTGCTTGTCTGTAAAGCTTTTGAATTCTCCTTCATATCTGAATGAGATCCTTGCTGGGTACAGTAATCTAGGTTGTAGATTATTCTCCTTCATTACTTTCATTAAGTCCTGCCTTTCCCTTCTGGCCTGGAGGGTTTCTATTGATAGATCAGCTGTTATCCTTATGGGAATCCCTTTGTGTGTTATTTGTTGTTTCTAACTCTACACCTAAAGCAGTTAGAGAAGGAAGAAATGAAGAACCCCAGGGTCAGCAGAAGGAAAGAAATCTTAAAAATTAGGGCAGAAATAAATGCAAAAGAAACTAAAGAGACCATAGCAAAAATCAACAAAGCTAAAAGCTGGTTTTTTGAAAAAATAAACAAAATTGACAAACCATTAGCAAGACTCATTAAGAAACAAAGAGAGAAGAACCAAATTAACAAAATAAGAAATGAAAAGGGTGAGATCACAACAGACAACACTGAAATACAAAGGATCATAAGAGACTACTACCAGCAGCTCTATGCCAATAAAATGGACAACTTGGATGAAATGGACAAATTCTTAGAAAAGTATAACTTTCCAAAACTGAACCAGGAAGAAATAGAAGATCTTAACAGAACCATCACAAGCAAGGAAATCGAAACTGTAATCAGAAATCTTCCAGGAAACAAAAGCCCAGGACCAGATGGCTTCACAGCTGAATTCTACCAAAAATTTAGAGAAGAGCTAACACCTATCTTACTCAAACTCTTCCAGAAAATTGCAGAAGAAGGTAAACTTCCAAACTCATTCTATGAGGCCACCATCACCCTAATTCCAAAACCACACAAAGATGCCACAAAAAAAGAAAACTACAGACCAATATCACTGATGAACATAGATGCAAAAATCCTTAACAAAATTCTAGCAAACAGAATCCAACAACATATTAAAAAAATCATACACCATGACCAAGTGGGCTTTATCCCAGGAATGCAAGGATTCTTTAATATCCGCAAGTCAATCAATGTAATACACCACATTAACAAATTGAAAGATAAAAACCATATGATTATCTCAATAGATGCAGAGAAAGCCTTTGACAAAATTCAACACCCATTTATGATTAAAACTCTCCAGAAAGCAGGAATAGAGGGAACATACCTCAACATAATAAAAGCTATATATGACAAACCCACAGCAAGCATCACCCTCAATGGTGAAAAATTGAAAGCATTTCCCCTGAAATCAGGAACAAGACAGGGGTGCCCACTCTCACCACTACTATTCAACATAGTGTTGGAAGTTTTGGCCACAGCAATCAGAGCAGAAAAAGAAGTAAAAGGAATCCAGATAGGAAAAGAAGAAGTGAAACTCTCGCTGTTTGCAGATGACATGATCCTCTACATAGCAAACCCTAAAGACTCTACCAGAAAATTACTAGAGCTAATCAACGAATATAGTAAAGTTGCAGGATATAAAATTAACACACAGAAATCCCTTGCATTTCTATACACTAACAATGAGAAAACAGAAAGAGAAATTAAGGAAACAATACCATTCACCATTGCAACAAAAAGAATAAAATACTTAGGAGTATATCTACCTAAAGAAACAAAAGACCTGTACATAGAAAACTATAAAACACTGATGAAAGAAATCAAAGAGGACACAAACAGATGGAGAAACATACCGTGTTCATGGATTGGAAGAATCAATATTGTCAAAATGGCTATTCTACCCAAAGCAATCTATAGATTCAATGCAATCCCTATCAAGCTACCAACGGTATTTTTCACAGAACTAGAACAAATAATTTCACAATTTGTATGGAAATACAGAAAACCACGAATAGCCAAAGTAATCTTGAGAAAGAAGAATGGAACTGGAGGAATCACCCTCCCTGACTTCAGACTCTACTACAAAGCCACAGTCATCAAGACAGTATGGTACTGGCACAAAGACAGAAATATAGATCAATGGAACAGAATAGAAAGCCCAGAGATAAATCCACGAACCTATGGACACCTTATCTTTGACAAAGGAGGCAAGGATATACAATGGAAAAAAGACAACCTCTTTAACAAGTGGTGCTGGGAAAACTGGTCAACCACTTGTAAAAGAATGAAACTAGAACACTTTCTAACACCATACACAAAAATAAACTCAAAATGGATTAAAGATCTAAATGTAAGACCAGAAACTATAAAACTCCTAGGGGAGAACATAGGCAAAACACTCTCTGACATAAATCTCAGCAGGATCCTCTATGACCCACCTCCCAGAATATTGGAAATAAAAGCAAAACTAAACAAATGGGACCTAATGAAACTTAAAAGCTTTTGCACTACAAAGGAAACTATAAGTAAGGTGAAAAGACAGCCCTCAGATTGGGAGAAAATAATAGCAAATGAAGAAACAGACAAAGGATTAATCTCAAAAATATACAAGCAACTCCTGAAGCTCAATTCCAGAAAAATAAATGACCCAATCAAAAAATGGGCCAAAGAACTAAACAGACATTTCTCCAAAGAAGACATACAGATGGCTAACAAACACACGAAAAGATGCTCAACATCACTCATTATTAGAGAAATGCAAATCAAAACCACAATGAGATACCATTACACGCCAGTCAGGATGGCTGCTATCCAAAAGTCTACAAGCAATAAATGCTGGAGAGGGTGTGGAGAAAAGGGAACCCTCTTACACTGTTGGTGGGAATGCAAACTAGTACAGCCACTATGGAAAACAGTGTGGAGATTTCTTAAAAAACTGGAAATAGAACTGCCATATGACCCAGCAATCCCACTTCTGGGCATACACACCGAGGAAACCAGATCTGAAAGAGACACGTGCACCCCAATGTTCATCACAGCACTGTTTATAATAGCCAGGACATGGAAGCAGCCTAGATGCCCATCCGCAGATGAATGGATAAGGAAGCTGTGGTACATATACACCATGGAATATTACTCAGCCGTTAAAAAGAATTCATTTGAATCAGTTCTAATGAGATGGACGAAACTGGATCCCATTATACAGAGTGAAGTAAGTCAGAAAGATAAAGAACATTACAGCATACTAACACATATATACGGAATTTAGAAAGATGGTAACGATAACCCTATATGCAAAACAGAAAAAGAAACACAGAAGTACAGAACAGACTTTTGAAGTCCGTGGGAGAAGGTGAGGGTGGGATGTTTCAAAAGAACAGCATGTATATTATCTATGGTGAATCAGATCACTAGCCCAGGTGGGATGCATGAGACGAGTGCTCAGGCCTGGTGCACTGGGAGGACCCAGAGGAGTCGGGTGGAGAGGGAGGTGGGAGGGGGGATCGGGATGGGGAATACGTGTAACTCAATGGCTGATTCGTGTCAATGTATGACAAAACCCACTGAAATGTTGTGAAGTAATTGGCCTCCAACTAATAAAATAAAATTTAAAAAAAAAGAAACAAACAAACAAAAAAAACAATCTCATGGTGTTAATGCTGGAATGCAGACTAAACAAAGGAAACCTCTTTCACAAATTGACCAAAATGGGAGAGCTCACATGAAAGACTTTTAGGTCACCCAGGGCAGAGTTTGACCAATTAAATTTTCATGAATTGGTCACCAGCCTAACAAACCATTAGCCCTCAGATATGTCTTGCATGAGCACTGGGATTTTTTTTTACTTATTTTTCCACTTGCTATCTAAGAAAGTTAGTCTTATACATTGTAAAACCCAGGAAAGATAAAAAACACATAAAACGAGATTGTACATATACACAGACAACAGCAAAAGCAAATTAAGCAGCAGGAAAATAAATAGGTTAATAGTTAAACAATAACAACAACAACAAAAAAAAACATACCAAATGGCATACTTTCAAACTTAAAGATCTAATGACCTTATATAAAATACTCAGTCTAAGTATTTACCATGTAAAGTAATGTATTTGTCTAAAACTTAGACAAGGACTGGGTTTAATTATAGAAAGACCATGGTCTAATAAATTTATGCAAAGTTTCATTTGTTTACAAATTCAAGGATAACAATGTAAATTAGTATTAAAAGCTCAGCGAAGCTGATCAGAACTCAGACAGCTGTTGAGACTAACTCAACCCAAAATACAGTTTGAGTCACAGGGTCCAATGAGAGCACCTGGTGCTCTGAGCAGTCTCTGTAATCCTGCCAGTCTTCAAAACAATCTCAGTAGAATCTTATTCATCCTGGTGCACTTCTGACAAAACAGTGCCTATCAATACTTTAGGAAGAGATATTGCTCTATCTGTTCCTATAGCAGGAAAATGAAACATTTCACTTTAAGAGCCTTGACCCTTAACCTAGTGTTTCTAAGAAATGGATTTTCTTCTTTCTGGCCACTTTGCTATAGTTACTCAAAGACCACATCATGGAGCTATGCAGATTTCAAAGCACATTTCTTGGGAAGTATTTCATAGCTTAATTCATGCATTTATTTAAAAACTTTTATTAAATGGTACTTATCTACCAGACAGTTTTGGACATTGAGTAGTCATCAATATTTGTTCATCTATGGGTCACCATTTGTCTGTGATTGAAAGATGTACTTAGAAAGTTCTAAAATTAATTCTTCATATCTTTAATTTGTTGTCAGCTAAGCCTCTAAAAATAAGTATGTAAGCTTTTTTTCTTTTATTCATATAATAATAGAAAAGCCTGACATTCTGATTTTTTGAAGAAATATATGTGCTAAGAAAAAAGGTCATTTGATACTCTTGAAAATGTTTGCTATAAAAATAACCCAATGGAGTAGAGGAGAAAAAAATTAACACCTTAATGAGGTCATTTTTCTAGTACCTATATTTATAGAATAGTCTATACTATGGGAAGTAATTTCAATTCTAAAATAAAATTTTCTTCCGTAATGGCACAAGCTATTTAAGCTATTTAAATTATGTAAGCCAGTTATTTAAGCCAAACATTTAGATGGTCATCCTTGACTTCCTGCTTCACTTCCAATCCAGCAGTTAGTCTGTCCTACCTAACTGCTCTACCCCCAGAATGTAAATCTGTCCCCTCATCTCCACTGCAATGGCTAGTTCCCTAATCCTTATCCAGATTATTGTTATAACCAACCACAACCTCTCAGCTATTCTATTCCTGCATTTCTATAATCCAATTCCCAAAGAGCAGTCAAAAAGATAACTTTAAAATGTTCACCAGATCATATAATACTGTAGTCGAATATCTTCCAGTGACTGTCCATTATGTTTAGAACACAATTCAAACTTCTTTAAAAAGCCTATCATGTTCCTAATTTGCTGACATAATTTTCTGTTTTTCTCTTCATTCAAAATAACACTGCTTGATTGGCTTTCTTTGTCTTCCTAGAAAATATCAAACACTTACTTTTCTCATGGTTTTTGCACCTACCATTTCACCTGCTGAACTTGGTTACTCCACTACTTAGATGGAACCCACAGCATGTCAAATCTTAGAACAACCATCACCTAACTCGGGGAGGCCATTCCTAGCTATCCATAGTCCTTTCACATTGTTCAGCATCATATGCCACACATATATTCTTTGTAGCCCACTTGCCAAAATATGACATGACCTTCTCCAAGAGTTTATTTATTTTGCTCCTTTATTGCCTTTCTCACCCATTAGAACACAAGTCCTAAAAATGTTTGTCTGTCTTACTCATTTATATAACCTCAGTAACTACAACTAAGTCTGGAAGATAGTAAGTGCTCAATAAATATGTGGAGTGCATACAATTATGATTAATTGACTCATGAAAACATGGATGTGAATAGGACAGGTTCGAGGGAGTCAAGAAAATACCTTACATGTCTGAACTGAGGAGACACAAAGAAATAATGTCTGGATCCCCATTTCTGTCCCTTATCACAGTTCTTTCTTGGCCCTCTCAAAAATGATGTTTAAGTTTGGTTCAACATAAATTGTTTAAAATTTTCTCCTTTAAGACTCATAAGGATTTCTAGATCATTATTTTCCAGTTGTGAAAGAGATTGGTAAGGGCCCTGTAAGTGCATGTTTTTCAAGATATCTGGTAAAATTCTGGACTAAAGTAATTTTCAGGGGCAGTTTAATTCAGGAAGCATTTGAAGGGAGACCAGAGTGTTCTCTAAGTCCTGGAATTTTAGAGATAGAGAACACCTAAATCTTGAACAGTCTTAGAATCTGATTCCAGTCAGTAGTTTATCTCCCCTGATATACTGTTATCTTTCCATTTTTGCATCAGTGAAAACAACTTATCTTTTATTGCAATTATATCACTAACCTATATAATAGTTATATATAATTTTCTTCCCATTCTATCTTCACCAAATGTACTTTGATCTTTAACGAGCAGCACAGCAGTAAAAAGAGACTGAACTTGAAATTAGACAACCGTAGGTTCAAATTCTGACTCTACCATTCACTAGCTGTGTGAACTTGAAAAAATTTCATAACCTCTTTGAGCCTCTTTTCTCATTAGTAATACTTATAATATCTCAATGTACTGTTATGAGAAATCAACTTATAAACAATGTTCAGCATAGTGCCTAACACACAGTGAAAACAACATTGATATAATTTACCTCCTAAATCTTCTCTTGTCTACCCTTGATGGTAAGTCACCATAAATGTTTTGGGAATATTGGAAGGGTATATAGATATAAATTTTTAAATAAAAAGCATAACCTCTTGAGTATAAATGTAGAAAAATAATATACAAATCCTAGCACCTCTGAAATGCTAAGTGTTGTAAATAAGTTGAGAGAGGTCATAAACCAAAGAGATTGCAGATTGAAAGTGCACTTTTTTTCAATGTTTAAGAAATGTTTAGAAGAACTGCCACAGTTAGAAAGAAAGATCAGGTGGGTCAGGCATAATACTCACCAGAGAAGCCAGCCCTTTCCTTTGTGGTTCAGCTCTAAGAGAAGGAGATTCAGAACAGAGCACCAGGTCTTTAACTTTCTATTTTGAAAGAGTTTCAAACTCACAGAAAAGTTACTAAATAGCTCACATAGCATCCTTGTACTGTAGCCTTAACCATTACTTTAAGCATTTTTTTCCAAACTTGTTTTCTCTCTCTCCCTCTGTCTCCTTTCTGCTTTCCCTGTCTACATACTTTTTTTTTTTCCTGAACCATTTGAGAGTAAGTTGCAGGCATCTTACCCATTTCTATCTAAACACTTTAGTGTAAATTTCCTAACAACAGGACATTTCTTACACAATCACAATGTACTTATCAAAACCAGGAAATTCATACTGATACAGTATAGTATGTAGTCTGTAGATATTATTCCAAGTTCACTAGCTGTCCCAATAATATCCTTTATAAGAAAAAGATAATCCTGGATGACTCAGTTCTCATCTTTTAAGTCTTCTTTAATCTATAAAAGTCCCTCATCCTCTCTTCATCTTTCATGTTATTGGTACTCTTCAAGAGTAGAGGACAGTTATTTTTTGAAGAATGCGCCTCAGTTTGGGCTTGTCTGATGGTTCCTCACAATTGAAATGATGAGCTGTATTTTCTATGCATTCTACTCAAAGGCCATTGTCTTCTCTGAGTCTCCTAGATCTATTTGAAACCACATTAGTCTCTTCTTTCTCTGTATCCCTATTGCACTTAGGGTCAATACCATAATATTAGACCTAAATCTTTTCTAATTGAAATAAAGTTACCTGAGAAGAGGAGATATCTTCTGTACCTGTCATCACATAGCCCTCTATCCATATAGGAAAAGAAAGCCAATTAGACTTCATGTCAGAAAAAAACATGAAATCTATGTTTCAGAAGCTTCATTTACCTAGTGAAAATAGAATGACAGTCTCAGTATCACTCCAATGGATCCTCTGAAGCCTCTATTAATATTAATTTCTAAGCTCATCAATGGAAGAAGACAGACTATTTAAATTCATCTTATGCTAGTCATGATTGGCTTAGAAGATTTCAAGGAGACAATGACCCTAAAGTTGGGTTGGAATTTATGACAGAAGTAAGGACAAAATGAATTTATAAATTAAATTGGATATCCATAGAGCTAGGAGAAGAAATTAGCAATTTACTCAAGTTTTCTTTCACTTGCTTAAAGAAAAACATTTGTTGTTAAGTTCTAGTCTAGTGTGATAGTGAAGGCAGGAAAGCCTAGCATGCTGTAGTCCATGGGGTCACAAAGAGTTGGATGCGACTGAACGACTGAACAATAACATGGCTTCTGAAGTGTTACCATGTAGAAACCTGCTTTCCATGATGCCTTTCCATTAGGGAGCAATTAGGACCAGCTGTTCTCCACTCACAGCAGTTTGAGGCCCATGGGAATCCTCGTATATTAAGAGTTTAGAGATTTGTTGACTTTAATGTGCCCAGCTTTTGCAATGAGAGTTGAAAACAAGGCTATTATAAGGATCCCTTTGTGCACTAAAAGCTTAGAGAATAGAGAAAATACATAGAGCCTATAACATCTTTACAAACGAAAGAGTTGCATTTTTTAAAAATACATGAAGAAACTGGAAAACAGCAGAGTCCCAACTGAGGCAATCATTGCACTTTATGGATACTCAGTCTAAAGCATTTAAATTTAACAATTAAAAAGACACTGGGGAAGAAGGTAATGTTCCATTTTGGTACTTTAAACCTGTTGTTTATGTTTCACTGAGTAAGTTCTCAAAATTTTCAACTGTTCCTGCTTAAAACCAGAGGTGCAAATAATGAGAGCTGCAACAGACTATGAGTCAAGACAAACACTCAAATTGCCTTAAAGAAACAGAAATCTCAGAAGTTCACTGGACTGAGATTGAAAAAAATCATTTAAGCAGTGAGTCCCATGAAACATAAGAAAATTTATGAGAAAATACAGTGATTCCAAAATGAAAATTCAGGAATGCTATTCTTTAAATGATTAATTCAAAATAAGAGCAAAATAATGTCTACTTCTATTTCTTTGGATTACATTCTTTTCATTAGCCCCACCAAATCCAGAAACATTTTATAAATATTTTCTTATATATAGATTATTGAGCTCAGGCACAGAATAATTTTAATCATAATAATAAATTTATGAAGGAAGCAAAATGGAAATGAAATCCAATTTCTTCAGTAAGACAAAGCTTTCTTTTCCAACATATCCAGTATGTCATTAATATCACATAGTATCTGTTAAGCACATGGCCTCAAGGTAGACAATACATAAATAAGTTAAACTGACATGATATCCATTTACTAGAAAACTATAAAAGAAAATAAGCAAGTATATCGAACTCCACTTTCTATTTATATTCAGTCCTGGTCTGCTTCCACATTCTTTGCCTACCATATGTAGCTATCAAACTAAATGAAAGAAAATATTGGGAAAAAATGTAATAAAATCTTTATAGCACAGATAATACTGACTCAGGGTGTCAACTTTGGCTGTATATACTAATATTGGATAAATACAGAAAAGATCTTAGCTTAAACATCTTAATTACTTTGACCAGTGAGGAGTGAGTTACAAAAGTCATTCTTGTAAATGATATGTAAGAACTTGCACAGGCCGTGGACTGTAACTGAGGATATGGCCATGAACCAGATGGTCAAGGCCCTCACTTATCACTTATCTCAAATATAACAATAAAGGTAAAATAAAAATAAACCAGGATAACAAGAGAGGAAGTAGTCATGTGAAAGAATAGGAAGTCTCTGGGTCATCAGGGAAAGAGTGTTTGAAGAGGTGACATTTAAGCTAAAATCTGACTGATAAGAGGTTCCAACCATGAAATGATCTGAGAGCAAAGCGTTCTTGGTAAAAATAACAGTAGGTTTAAAGGCTTGGCTAGATGGAGGAAAAGAAAGAAGAGTTCTATAGCTTAATGCAGTAAATCCAGACCCCTAAATTCACTGGCACATGCTTCCTGGAGTACAAAATGGATATAGGACTGAAACTTGAAACTTGGCTTAGGAAAGTCTTACTTGATATCCATGATCTTTTTTTGTAAAACCCTGCCTACTTCTAGACGGTTCATGGGCTGTCTCTGAATCTTGACTCTTAAAATAGTGTCTTTGTAAAAAGTCTGCAGAGATGAATATCAACACTTGGCATGCCATCTGCATAGAGCTAATTATACACACTTTGTTATTTGTCACTATAAGATATTTCAGAATGAAATGTGCGAACCATCTGCCAACAACTTTATTCACATTTCCTGGATCATCAACAAGAAACCTTTTACTTCTTTTCTCCCCGGGGAACAAAAATTGTAATATGCACAAGGTGAGTAGATGGGAAAAGAGTCTAAAAATGGTTTTGGCGTGTACCAGAAAAAATAGGAAGTATTTTCAGTAGAATGTCCTAGAATCATACGTATTCATTACTCTGCCATGTGTCCTTGATACCGAATTATACAAACTAAACCTAACCCCCCAAGTGTCAGACAGGCACCAGTGCTTTTGGCATTATTTGCATGATTGTTGGGTAAGGAAGAACAAAGAATCCATGAGCTTAAAATAAATTGCAGTTTGCCATTTGATTATGTAAATATGTGGTTGCATGATCTCCAAACTCTTCAAATCACATTTTATGCACAAAGGCAAAACCAGCTTTTGTGTTTTGAAAAGCAGGTGCACAATTATTCCTACAAAGAAAAAGAGTCATTTGCAATGATTTTGCAGGGGGAGATGATTGAGCAATTACTGACGTACATGCTAATTTTGTTTTACCCTCTGACCATCTTCTGTTTGTAAAATGGTTGAGCTTCGCTCTCTCTTTGACAAGTGAATGAAGCTGCAGAAACAAAGATAAGGAAGTTGGACAATTTATGCCATTGCCAGTGGACATCAACCTGGCACCATTTGTTCAAGCATTTCTCACTGAGTACTTGTCATGGCCCAGCATTTAATAAAATACTCAGGCAAAGTTTAATACCTAACTGACAATGAGTTTTCCAAATACCCCTACAGAAAGCCAGGGATCCAGTATCGCTGCAATATGAATAATTTTTAATTCTATGTTCTAACAGTCCATTTGGAAAGAAACTGAGAGGTGAATGCAGAAAATTAAAACAGGCTACGCTTTGATTTAGAAATTCAACACACTACCTTGTTACCCAAAATTCCCTCAAAGTCAAAAGGTTTGTGTTCTTTATGATATAAAATTAGAACTTGGTTGATTCTAGAAGGCAAAAGAGTGACAGAAATACTTTTCTTCACTACTTAAGCTACTTTCACTACTTGAGCTCTGAAAACTTTCCAGGATTATAACTATAATTAATACTATAAACAGTCAAATTTCTTTTTCTGAAATTAAAATTTTATAAAGTTGTCTTAAGTGTACACACCTAAAAATTTTATAAACAAACATGTCTACACATGTATACATACACAGACACACTGATCTTTAACTATATACTTATATCTATATTTTAAAGAGTAGATGAAAAATATCTAATTGTAGAAAACTATTTTACATAATTCAAAATCACTGAAGTATCAATTACCTTGAAAAATTATCCTATTGAAACTACTTGGGAAATATTCGAGTGTACATAATTTTACTCAAATAATTTGATAGGCCTTCTGGTAAACCATTAGAATAGAAACAGTTGGTATAAATAAGCATGGCCAAGTATTAGAAATAGACTATTATAATATCCTGGATAATATGGAAAAATATAACTGGATACTAATTAATTATAGATTACATTAAAATAAGTAAATGTCTTGATCAAAAAAGTATAGCCACATGAATCAATATCACTTGGAAAAAAGGCTCATAGCATATACAATTGTATTCCATCCTTGACCATTCTACTTATCAAGTTCATGAAAGCTTTGGATGAGGAAAGGTAATATGTTCTTTATTTGTTTGTCAAGAGAAACAGAGAAAAGGCTGACACAAAAAGTGAATTAAGGTTAAAAATGACAGGATGAAACAATAGGAAAAATTTATCAAAAAAGAAAATGAATATAGTAAAACATATTCTGGATTTTATTAAAAGCTGTTGTTTAGCCACCAAGCCATATCCGGCTCTTTTGCATCCCGTTTTACTGTAGCCTACCAGACTCCTCTGTCCTTGGGATTTCCCAGGCAAGAATACTAGAGTTGGTTACCATTTCCTTTTCCAAGGGATCTTCCTGACCCAGGGATCAAATCCCCATCCCCTGCATTGGCAGGCAGTTCTTTAACACTTAGCCAACAGAGAAGTCCAGTCTGGATTTTATTAAAAGTACATTTAATCACAGTTGTGCAAGCATAAGCATGGCATAGGCTGGAATGTTTGGTATGCCATTTACTCACTGTATACCCAGGAACAAGTCGCCTAACCTGTTTGTGTTTCAGTTTCTCCATCTGTAAAACAGATTTAATAAACACAGTATGATCTTTTATGATTGTTGTAGAATTCAATGAGTCTAAAGTTTATTCAGACACAGAATCAGGTGGTGATGAATGCTAAATAGTATTGTGTTTGTAAAAAAAAAAAAAAAGAAGAAGAAGAAGAAGAGGGGATGTTTCAGCTGACATCTCAGTGTGAATCAAAAGTGTTAGGAGACTGCTGAAATACTTAATACCCTGCCCAGGGCTTCATTAAAAGAAGTACAATATTAAGACCCAGAAGCCTATGGGAATGTATTCTTGTGCCAACCCAGCCCCTGGTCACCCTCTGCCTTTCTGGAACATATGCCTCTGCTGTCTCTTTCTGTGTTTCTCTACAAGCATCCTCGCATATCTTTCTGTTCCTATCTCCCTCTCTACTTCTCGTCCTATGCCACCTTCTTTCTGTCATTTCAGAGGAAACCTCAACATTCTTGAGTGCATCTAAGGGAAGACCAAGACTAGCTGGTAAGGTTGGAAGTGGGGTGCTAGAATGGTCCCTTAGTGAAAGGAGAGTACTGGACTCAGGGAGGAGAAGGCATGCTGAGGAGCAAAGTGAGCTGTTTTCAAGTCTAAGGTCACACAGTTGGAGGCAGGGTTTTGCAGCTCAGCAGGGAACAAGAGGAGCTACCCCTCGCCCAAAGCAGGGGCAGCGACCGAGAGCGCCAGGCTGTGACAGCGCAGGAGCGGTCGAGAGAAGCTACCCCATGTCCAAGGTAAAGAGTAGCGACTACACTTTGCTGGAGCAGCCTTTAAGAGACACCCCACGTCCAAGTTAAAGAAAGCCAAGTAAGACAGTAGGTGTTGCAAGAGGGCATTAAAGGCAGACACACTGAAACCATAATCACAGAAAACTAGCCAATCTGATCACAGGGCCACACTCTTGTCTAACTCAATGAAACTAAGCCATGCCGTGTGGGGCCATGCAAGACGGCCAGGTCATGGTGGAGGGTCTGACAGAATGTGGTCCACTGGAGAAGGGAATGGCAAACCACTTCAGTATTCTTGCCTTGAGAACTCCATGAACAGTATGAAAAGGCAAAATGATAGGATACTGAAAGCGAAACTCCACAGGTCGATAGGTGCCCAATATGCTACTGGAGATCAGTGGAAAAATAACTCCAGAAAGAATGAAGGGATGGAACCAAAGCAAAAGCAATACCCAGTTGTGGATGTGACTGGTGATAGAAGCAAGGTTTGATGCTGTAAAGAGCAATATTGTATAGGAACCTGGAATGTTTGGTCCATGAATCAAGGCAAATTGGAAGTGGTCAAACAGGAGATGGCAAGAGTGAATGTTGATATTCTAGGAATCAGAGAACTAAAATGGACAGGAATGGGTGAATTTTACTCAGATGACCATGATATCTACTACTTTGGGCAGGAATCCCTGAGAAGAAATGGAGTAGCCATCATGGTCAACAAAAGAGTCAGAAATGCAGTAGTTGGATGCAATCTCAAAAATGACAGAATGATCTCTGTTCGTTTCCAAGGCAAAGCATTCAATATCACAGTTATCCAAGTCTATGCCCCAAACAGTAATGCTAGAGAAGCTGAACTTGAACGGTTCTATGAAGACCTACAAGACCTTTTAGAACTAACACCCAAAAAATATGTCCTTTTCATTATAGGGGACTGGAATGCAAAAGTAGGAAGTCAAGAAACACCTGCAGTAACAGGCAAATTTGGCCTTGGAGTACAGAATGAAGCAGGGCAAAGGCTAATAGAGTTTTGCCAAGAGAACGCCCTAGTTATAGCAAACACCCTCTTTCAACAACACAAGAGAAGACTCTACACATGGACATCACCAGATGGTCAACACTGAAATCAGAATGATTATGGTTTTTGCAGCCAAGAAGGAGAAGCTCTATACAGTTAGCAAAAACAAGACTGGGAGCTGATTGTGGCTTAGATCATGAATTCCTTATTGCCAAATTCAGACTTAATTTGAAGAAAGTAGGGACAACCACTAGACCATTCAGGTATGACCTAAATCAAATCCCTTATGACTATACAGTAGAACTGAGAAATAGATTTAAGGGACTAGATCTGATAGACAGAGTTCCTGATGAACTATGGATGGAGGTTCATGACATTGTACAGGAGACAGGGATCAAGATCATCCCCATGGAAAAGAAAAGCAAAAAGGCAAAATGGTTGTCTGAGGAGGCCTTACAAATAGCTGTGAAAAGAAGAAAAGTGAAAAGCAAAGGAGAAAAGGAAAGATATTCCCATTTGAATGCAGAGTTCCAAAGAGATAAGAAAGGAGAGATAAGAGAGATAAGAAAGACTTCCTCGTGATCAATGCAAAGAAATAGAGGAAAACAACAGCATGGGAAATACTAGAGATCTCTTCAAGAAAATTAGAGATACCAAGGGAACATTTCATGCAAAGATGGGTTTGTGAAGGACAGAAATGGTATGGACCTAACAGAAGCAGAAGATATTAAGAAGAGGTGGCAAGAATACACAGAAGAACTGTACAAAAATGATCTTCACGACCCAGATAATCACGATGGTGTGATCACTTACCTAGAGCCAGACATCCTGGAATGTGAAGTCAAGTGGGCCTTAGAAAGCATCACTATGAACAAAGCTAGTGGAAGTGATGGAATTCCAGTTGAGCTCTTTCAAATCCTGAAAGATGATGCTGTGAAAGTGCTGCACTCAATATGCCAGCAAACTTGGAAAACTCGCCAGTGGCCACAGGACTGGAAAAGGTAAGTTTTCATTCCAATCCCAAAGAAAGGCAATGCCAAAGAATGTTCGAACTACTGCACAATTGCACTCATCTCACACGCTAGCAAAGAAATGCTCAAAATTCTCCATGCCAGGCTTCAGCAATATGTGAACCGTGAGCTTCCAGATGTTCAGCTGGTTTAGAAAAGGCAGAGGAACCAGAGATCAAATTGCCAACATCCGTTGGATCATCAAAAAAGCAAGAGAGTTCCAGAAAAACATCTATTTCTGCTTTATTGACTATGCCAAAGCCTTTGACTGTGTGGATCACAATAAACTGGAAAATTCTGAAAGAGATGGGAATACCAGACCACCTGACCTGCCTCTTGAGAAGCCTGAATGCAGGTCAGGAGGCAACAGTTAGAACTGGACATGGAACAATAGACTGGTTCCAAATAGAAAAAGGAGTACATCAAGGCTGTATATTGTCACCCTGCTTATTTAACTTCTATGCAGAGTGCATCATGAGAAATGCTGGGCTGGAAGAAGCACAAGCTGCAATCAAGATTGACGGGGGAAATATCAATAATCTCACATATGCAGATGACACCCCCCTTATGGCAGAAACTGAAGAGGAACTAAAAAGTCTCTTAATGAAAGTGAAAGAGGAGAGTGAAAAAGTTGGCTTAAAACTCAACATTCAGAAAACTAAGATCATGGCATCTGGTCCCATCACTTCATGGCAAATAGACGGGGAAACAGTGGAAACAGTGGCTGACTTTGTTTTTCTGGGCTCCAAAATCACTGCAGATGGTGATTGCAACCATGAAATTAAAGGATGCTTACTCCTTTGAAAGTTATGACCAACCTAGATAGCATATTAAAAAGCAGAGACATTACTTTGCCAACAAAGGTCCATCTAGTCAAGGCTATGGTTTTTCCAGTGGTCATGTATGGATGTCAGAGTTGGACTATAAGGAAAGCTGAGCACTGAAAAATTGATGCTTTTGAACTGTGGTGTTGGAGAAGACACTTGAGAGTCCCTTGGACTTCAAGGAGATCCAACCAGTCCATCCTAAAGGAGATCAGTCCTGGGTGTTCATTGGAAGGACTGATGTTGAAGCTGAAACTCCAGTACTTTGGCCACCTCATGCAGAGAGTTGACTCACTGAGAAAGACCCTGATGCTGGGAGAAATTTGGGGCAGGAGGAGAAGGGGACAATAGAGGATGAGATGGCTGGATGGCATCACCGACTCGATGGACATGAGTTTGAGTAATCTCCAGGAGTTGGTGATGGACAGGGAGGCCTGGCATGCCCGATTCATGGGGTCACAAAGAGTCAGACAAGACTGTGTCTGAACTGATCTGAACTGAGGGAACAAGAAGTAGGCATGGACACATTACAGAGATGAAGCTACTTGGTTTAAAACAGTAAACAATTTTTGACCTAAAACTGTCTAGAATTTAAAACAGCCTCCTCAAGAAAGGAACCCTGTACAATGTTGGTGGGAAGGTAAAGTGGTACAGCCGTTATGGAAAGCAGTATAGAAGTTTCCCGAAAATTAAAAATAGACCTATCATATGATCTAGCAATCACACTTCTGGATATACATCTGACGGAAATGAAATCGTTATCTTGAAAAGATATCCATACTCCATCAAGTTTACTAAAGCATTATTCACAGTAGCTAAGAGATGAAAGGGCTTCCATTGTGGTTCAGCTGGTAAAGAATCCACCTGCGGTGCGGAAAAGATGAAAAAAAACCTAAGTGTCCATCAATAGATAAACAGATAAATTCTGTAATATGTGACAACATGAATGAACCTTGAGGGCATTATGCTAAATGAAAGAAGCCAAACAGAGAAAGACAAATGCCATACAAGCTAACTTAAATGTGGAATCTAAAAGAAGTCAAATTCATAGAAACAAAGAATAGATTAGTGACTGTCAGAGGCCAGAGGGGTGGGAGAGATGTGGAGATGTTGGTCAAAAGGTAAGAGCTTTCAGTTATTAAAGAGGTCTATTTCTGGAGATCCAATGAACCACATAGTGTCTGTTGTTAAAACTATATTAAATGCTTGAAATTTGTTAGAAGACTAAATCTTAAAGTGACCTACCAAAAAAAGGTGATTATGTGAGGAGATGAATGCATTAATTAATCTTATTGTGGTAATCATTCTGCAACATATATGTATTAAATCATCACAATGTTACCTTAAAGTTACCCAATGTAATATATCAATAACTTCTCAATAAACTGAGGAAAAAAAATAGTCTCCTCATGAAGCAGTGAATTTTCTCTCCCCAAAAGTTCAGAAAGGGGCCAGATAGCCTATGATTCCATGACAGCTGGACTTGGATATCCTGAAGGGCCTGTCAGTTTAACCATTGTTACAGATCAAACAGATAACTGTATTTGCTGAACTGCAGAGGCGCTCCAGGAAAACAGGTAATAAAAAAGCAGCATTTTGACCCCAGAAACTGAACAAATTTGGATTGCTCCACTGTATCAAGATACTTCAAACTCCTGTCAAAGTGGAAAATATTATCTGGGAGTGGTGTTTTTAATCACTGTCCTTTTATAGTGAATTTATTTCACAACTGGGCAAAGTAACATGTAGATAAACTAAAATGGAATTCATTTTTGTATACACAAATAGGTAACTGAAGAGAAGATACAAAAAACAAAATCAACTGATTATGTGCTTTCTTTTATGTTCTTCCATTCAGGAAGGCTGTAGTTACGTATATGATAAATGAAAGAGATATTTCTACAAAAAATACGAGCCACAGAGACATTAATAATTATACGACCACACAGATATGAGAAAAACATGTATGATTAACATACTGCCATTTTCAATATATTTAATGTTACTATTTTGCTAAGCATGTCAAAAAAGAAAGGGGAGAAAAACACTTAGGCCGCTTACCTATAACCGCGGTGCCATTGCCAATGCTATTTAAGGATAATATATATGTAAAAAAGGGGCATATACACTCAGTTTTCCAAATATAATTACTTCTGAAACAGATTTCAAAAGAAACACTCTTGATATATTTGCATATAGATACAATCACCTTGAAATTTTACTACCAACTTGCTAATGAGGATATAAAGATTGCTCATTTTATAGGATACCTTAGGAAACAAGATTATTTTCTTAACAACATAACATTCATCATAGAACCTTCTAGCTGACTTAAAAGTGCATTTTTCTCGCTTGCCACTTAGAAAGCTGAGAGGATGAACCTTCCAGGAGAGAAGGACACTTGAGAGCCGTGACACAGCTCTTGGATGCCCCCAAATCCTCTCCACCATCAGGCTACTAGAGAGAGTTTCTCAGGAGGAATTGTGAGAAACTAACTTTGAGGCAATGTCTTTGGTGAAGGGAACAGACAAAGCATGAGCAAGGGGATCACGGTAATGCAGAAGAGAAGTAAGAGATGGATTTTGAAGAGGTAGCCAACAGCTAAGAGAAAGAGACAGAGACACAAAAGCAGAGACAAGAGACAGAGATCCAAAGATGGTTTCAATAGAGAAGGAAGGTCAAATGTCTACCCACGATATCTGTTACATTTCTCTGTGCCCAGTGTAAAGGTTATGAGGAATATCTTGAATAGGCCTCAGGAATTATATATTTTTACTCTATTCCTGAAGCCCATGGTTTCATTTCTGTTCAGAACAAAAACCAGTACTTTTCAAAGATAATTAATGAAGAAGCCTTGAAGGTCTTAGAATTTCATATTATTGCCACAAACCTGATCCTGCCTCCTCCACACATGATGATCCCGGAATATATCTTTTATTTCTTTGATCCCAAAGGTCACTTCTGCAAATTCAAACATCAAAAGAAAGGAGAAACTAGTGGATTCTTTTTCTTATTGTAGCAATTTTTTCAAACAAGCTCTACTTTGCCTCTGTTCTGTCCACTGAAAAATAAAAATTCTTAATTCTGTGCTTACTAATGTTCTTTGTACTTATAAAATTATAGTATTCTGTAGGTAACTCTGTAACAAGCTAATGAAATAATGGTCTTTGAAAAGTAGTCTTCTTATTCAATTATTTGACTTAGCACTTTATATATGTACATCTTTAATGGGATTAATATATATTTAAAGCTAACATATATTATAATCTTAACATTCTCCTGATGGTTTTTAATGCACTTAATTCTACTTTGCCTTCATAAGAACACTTACAGCTTAACTGCTCTACTAAAGAGAAAGATATTACAATCTAGTGAAAGAATCATACACACTCAAACACACACACACTGCAGACCTATTATTTCTCACCATCAGAATAAATTATTGCCACACAAAGGGAGAGAGAGAGATGATATCAACTTAATCAGACAATAATGAAATACATAAGTAGGTATGCAATAGTTTCAGAAAAATAGACAGCCAAATTATGAAAAGTTCTTAGCAATTAAAAATATAGTAAAAAGTATTGGCTATTTTTAAGAATGAAGACTAAGCTTTGGCTTATTCATGAAAAGTGTAGGAAAAAGCAAGTGATTTCTTCAAATAAGTGCAGTCTTTTCCACAAGTGATCATAGTGTGGGAAGTGTAAAAGTGATCTCATGGCAATAACCTGTGGGGAAATTCCAGTAAAATTCTGATATCAAACTTTTTAAAATTATATTCTAGACTTTAAATTATGAAAACTATAAGCTAACTTATTGACTTGATGTCCATGAAAAATCTGGAGATATCACTAAATATGAAAGTCTATTCACTCTTAGAAAAGACTATAGTGATCTGTATGAACCACCATAGTGAGGGCTCATATAAATTAAATTTGTTTCTTTTTGTGGAAGATGCATTAAGATTTTCAAGTTATCTTTATTACATATAATTTACTTCAGTATTACCTTGGTTCCAATGAGTTTAACATTTTCATCAATGCCCTGAATGAACACTGTTATTTGTGGTCAAACATGATGACTATCATTACAGATAAATGAATAAAAGTTAGATATAGTATCAAAAAAATCTAAACACATAAAATTGAACATGCATAAATGTAAGCTTTGTAGTGAGCTCCAAAACAACTACATATATACACAATCAGAGGAGCATTCCTTGAAAGTAATTTTTGTGAAAATTACAGTCGAGAGCAATTTGAACTGTAGGTTGTTATATATCTACTTACATGCTTTTAGATGAATATACTTAAAGAAAGTCAGAGAGAATGAGGTCCTCCTTAATAAAATTAAATGAAATACAATACAGTCATCCCTCAGAATCTTCATGGTCCAGGACCCAGCAGATACCAATATCTACAGATGCTCAAGTACCTCATACAAAATGTCCCAGAGGGGTTGATACTCTGTATTCATGGGCACTGATTTTCCACTTGACTTTGATTAAATCCACAGGTGTGGAAACCATGGATACAAAAGGTCAACTGCAATACTCAGTCCTCAAAGTAAAATGAACAATGAAGATCTATCAAGTATTCAGAGTGCCAGGCAATGTGTTAAGCAGCTTATACACATAATCTCATTTAACTTTTATGTCAATTTCATGAGATAGGGACTGTCCATCTCTATTTAACAACCTAGAAAACAGACTTAGAGAGGTTAAGTAATATGTCTAATGTCACATAGCTAGTAAGTCATGACTTAAAGCCACTCTTGATATTCCAATACTCACATTCTTATCACTACAATATCTAACCTCCCTAGTGTGGAGGCTACACAGTTAGAAACCTTAATCTAAGTTTTATATGACTTTTATACAACAGCTGATAGATCAGAATATAGAATATAATCTTCTTTACGGTTAATGAAAGCGAAAGTGTGGGTCACTCAGTCATGTTCAACTATTTGCAATCCCACGGATTGTAGCCCCTCAGGCTCTTCTGTCCATGGGACTCTCCAGGCAAGAATACTGGAGTGGGTTGCCATTTCCTTCTCCAGACGGTCTTCCCATCCCAGGGATCAAACTCAGGTCTCCTACACTGCAGGCGGACTCTTTACCATTTGAGCCAATATGGCCTCAGTATCATCACCTAGAAATGGCTTAAATAAAAACTTCCCAATGCTATCATAAAGAATTCAATATCAATTAAATTCAAATGAAAATATTTCTTGGCTCTTACATTTAAAATTAAGTTGAAGAAAAAATGATATCACCACTTGACCAATAAATTACATTATAGAACATCTAAATATTGTACATAGGAAATCACAGCATCATTTTGTTAGGAGAATCAGCAACTGAAATCACCTACCCTAGCCAGGCCAGACAGTAACCACTTGCATGAGTCATCTTATAGCAGGAGGTCCTGCCTGGTAAGAAATGAGGAACTAATATGCTACCACCAACCAGAAGAATTAGGGAAAGGTAAATATGAGAGAGGAGATATGCAGGACACTGCATATGTCCTGCTGGAGTCCATCTTGGCTGAGAGATGAACTCACCCCCAGGAAGGATGTGGAATTAGAATGACTGGCCAGAGACAGCACAGAAACTAACTGCATTACCATAACACCTGAGACTGTGGGCCTCCTGGCAGAGCAGTTCTTCAGGATTCCCTTACTCTGCTGCACTCACCCTGGCAGCCCTTAACAATAATGTCTCTTGCTTTGTCAGCACGCATTGCTTCCTCAGGCAATTCATTTCTGAATTTTAGGAAAGAGCCCACTCTTGGTCCCTGGAAGGGATTCCCTTTCCTGAAACAATTTCATTACACTGCTGTTGGAGGTCTTAAAACCGTTAAGATTAGAGTTGAATTTTAAGCCAACTTTTCACTCTCTTCTTTCACTTTCATCAAGAGGCTCTTTAGTTCTGCTTCCCTTTCTGCCATAAAGGTGGTGTCATCGCATATTAGAGGTTATTGATATTTCTCCCAGCAATATTGATTCCAACTTGTGATTCATCCAGCCTGGCTATTTGCATGATGTAATCTGCAAAGAAGTTAAATAAGCACAGTGACAATATACAGCCTTGACATACTCCTTTTCTATTTGGAACCAGTCTGTTGTACCATGTCCAGTTCTAACTGTTGCCTCTTGACCTGCATGCAGATTTCTCAGGAGGAAGGTCAGGTGGCCTGGTACTCCCATCTCTTGAAGAATTTTCCACAGTTTGCTGTGATCCACACAATCAAAGGCTTTGGCATAGTCAATAAAGCAGAAGTAGATGTTTTTCTGGAACTCTCTTGCTTTTTCAATGATCCAATGGATGTTGGCAATTTGATTGCTGATTCCTCTGCCTTTTCTAAATCCAGCTTGAACATCTGGAAGCTCATGGTTCACATACTGTTGAAGCATGACTTGGAGAATTTTGAGCATTACTTTGCTAGCATGTGAGCTGAGTACAATTGTGCAGTAGTTTGAACATTTTCTGGCATTGCCTTTCTGTGGGATTGGAATGAAAACAGATTTTTTCCAGTCCTGTGGCCACTGCTGAGTTTTCCAAATATGCTGGCATATTGAGTGCAGCACTTTCACAGCATCATCTTTTAGGATTTGAAATAACTCAACTGGAATTCCATCACGTCCACTACCTTTGTTTGTAGTGTTGCCTCCTAAGGCCCACTTCACTTCAAATTCCAAGATGTCTGACTCTAAGTGGGTAATCACACCATCGTGGTTATCTAGGTCATGAAGATCTTTTTTGTACAGCTCTTTTGTGTATTTTTGTCACCTCTTCTTAATATTTTCTGCTGGTTCCATACCATTTCTGTCCTTTATTGTGCCCATCTTTGCATGAAATATTCCCTTGTTATCTCTAATTTGCTTGAAGGGATATCTAGTCTTTCCCATTCTATTGTGTTCCTCTATTTCTTTGCATTGATCACTGAGGAAGGCTTTCTTATCTCTCCTTCCTATTCTTATGAACTCTGCATTCAAATGGGTATACCTTTCCTTTACTCCTTGCCTTTAGCTTCTCTTCTGTTATCAGCTATTTGTAAGGCCTCCTCAGACAGCCATTTTGCCTTTTTGCATTTCTTTTTCTTGGGGATGGACTTGATCACTGCCTGCCATACAATGTCACGAACCTCTGTCCATAGTTCTTCAGGCACTCTGTCTATCAGATCTAATCCCTTGAATCTATTTGTCACTTCCACTGTATAATCATAAGGTATTTGATTTAGGTTATACCTGAATGGTCTAGTGGTTTTCCCTACTTTCTTCAATGTAAGTCTGAATTTGGCAATAAGGAGGTCATTATCTGAGCCACAGTCAGCTTCCAGTCCTGTTTTTGCTTCCTGTATAGAGCTTCTCCACCTTTGACTGCAAAGAATATAGTCAATCTGATTTCAGAATTGACCATCCAGTGATGTCCATGTTTGTAGTGTTCTCTTGTGCTGTTGGAACAGGGTGTTTGCTTTGACCAGTGTGTTCTCTTGGCAAAACTTTGTTAGCCTTTGCCCTGCTTCATTCTGTACTCCAAGGCCAAGCTTGCCAATTTCCCCAGGTATCCTTGACTTCCTACTTTTGCATTCCAGTCCCTTATAATGAAAAGGATATCTTTCTTGGTTGTTAGTTCTAGAAGGTCTTGTAGGTCTTCATAAAACCTATAAAAAAACCTATAAAACCTTCATAAAACCTTCAACTTCAGCTTCTTCAGCATGACTGGTTGGGGCATAGACTTGGTTAACTGTGATATTAAATGGCTTGCCTTGGAAACAACAGAGATCATTCTGTCATTTTTGAGATAGCACCCAAGAACTGCATTTGGGACTCTCTTGTTGACTATGATTGCTACTCCATTTCTTTTAAGGGATTCCTGCCCACCATAGTAGATAGAGAAACAAAGAAGAACTAAAGAGCCTCTTGATGAAAGTGAAAGAGGAGAGTGAAAAAGCTTGCTTAAAACTCAACTTCAGAAAACTAAGATCATGGCAGCCAGTTCCATCCCTTCATGGCAAACAGATAGGGAATAATTGAAAGAGTGAGAGACTTTATTGTCTTGGGGTCCAAAATCACTGCAGATGGTGACTGCAGCCATGAAATTAAGACACTTGCTTCTTGGAAGAAAAGCTATGACCAACCTAGGTAGCATATTAAAAAGCAGAGACATTACTTTGCCAACAAAGGTTTACATAGTCAAAGCTATGGTTTTTCCAGTAGTCATGTATGGATGTGAGAGTTGGACTATAAAGAAAGCTGAGCACTGAAGAATTGATGCTTTTGAACTGTGGTGTTGGAGAAGACTCTTGAGAGTCCCTTGGACTGCAGGGAGATCAAACCAGTCAATCCGAAAGGAAATCAGTCCTGAATATTCATTGGAAGGACTGATGCTGAAGCTGAAACTCCAATATTTCAGCCACCATATGCAAAGACTGACTCATTGGAAAAGACCCTTATGCTGGGAAGGACTGAGGGCAGGAGGAGAAGGGGATGACAGAGGATGAGATGGTTGGATGGCATCACCTACTTGATGGACATGAGTTTGAGCAAGCTCCAGAGTTGGTGACAGACAGTGAAGCCTGGCATGCTTCAGTCCATGGGGTCACAAAGAGTCACACATGACTGAGTGACTGAACTAAACTGAAGATTAGAATTATTGTATAAGGTGGGCACAGACAAATGCCATTCTGATACTCAAAAAGGATAAAATGGACTTATTTCCAGCAAGAGTGGACCTAAAAGTACAGACTAACCCTCTGTCCTGGAACACATGGGTAAATAATAAAGTGCAAGAAAATTAGAACATATTTTGAATTAAAAGTTGGCTAAAATTCTACATATCAAACTTATAAGAAATAGTTGAAGCTGTACTTCTCAGGAAGTGTAGCCTTAATTTCATACATGAAATTATGGAAGGGATAGGACTGAAAATTAATAAATTATGAATACACAAAAATGCTAGGAAAGTGATTTTAAAATATACTTAAAAGAAATAACAATAAGAACACAATGGAAAATTAATATAAAATAGAAAAAACTGGTAAGCCAGAATTTGGTTAAAGAGTTATAAAAGTAATAAATTCCTAAGGTAAATTTTCAAAAAAAGAAATAAGACAAATGTTTAAAAAATATCAAATTCAGGAAGAGAAAAGGGAACACCAGCAAAGATTCACTAGACATTCTGTACATATATTATGTGTATTATTAAAAATGTCATGTCAATAAATAAAAATTTACCAAGATATAGAGTCTTACAGCTTTAAAAGAAACTGAACACACAGTTTAAAATGTTCCTACAGGGAAAATCAGCCCCAGGAGCCTCAAGAGTGCTACCAAACATTTATGATAAGCTCAACTAGAATATCAAGATATTGTAAGGACATTTTGAGAAGGATAACTTACCAGTCAATCTCACTCATAAAAGTAGATACAAAAGTCTTCACAAAATACTTGAAAACTAATTCAGAAGTATATAAAAGAGACAACAAAGATACATTTATTTCAATAATAAAATATCAGATTAATGTTTAAAATCAATCCATGTGGTATGCCATATTAACTAAAGAAAAATATTTTAAGTTATATAATCATCTCAATAGAGGCAGATAAAGAATTGAACAAAATTTAACATTAATTCATGATTATAACTCTTAGCAAACTAGAAATAGAAAGAAACCTCCCTAATATAAGGGCTTTCCTCATATCTCAGTTGGTACAGAATCTGCCTGCAACGCAGGAGACCCTGGTTCAATTCATGGGTCAGGAAGACCCAATGGAGAAGGGATAGGCTACCCACTCAGTATTCTTGGACTTCCCTTGTGGCTCAGCTGGTAAAGAATCTGCAATGCAGGAGACCTGGATTTGATCCCTGGGTTGGGAAGATCCCATGGAGAAGGGAAAGGCTACCCACTCTGGTATTCTGGCCTGGTTGCAAGAGTTGGACACGACTGAGTGACTTTCACACTTTCTCTAATACAAGAATGAATAATTACAGGAAACCTATGGTATGTACATAAAGCTGTTTTCGTTTCATTTCAGTTGAAAACTTGTCTGCTATGACCATTCCTATTCAACCCTGTACTACAGGATCCAGCAAGAAAAATTGGCAAGAAACAAAAGTATAAGAATTGGAAATGAATAAATAAGTAAACTTCCTTTATTATCAGGGACTTAAGATTATATAAGTAGAAAATCCAAAATAAAATGTAGGAAAGTCTTAATTAGTGATCCACATACACAATTCAACAGTATTTCTGTATATAAGCAACAAAAACAAAAAAGAAAAGAAAGAAAATTCTATTTATAGTAGCACAAAAAATATCAAACTAAAATATATAATGTCTCTACACAAAACTCTACAGAACACTGTTGACAGAAATGTAAGAAAACATAAATTAAGATGTAAAATTTTATGATCAAAAGACTTAAGATTAAGCAATTATCCCTTCAAATTGAACTAGAGGTTCAATGCAGTCACACTGAAAGTGGAAATAGATTTTTCACTTTTTTTTACTCTTGACAAGACATTTCTGTAATTTATATGAAAATGTGAAGATCAAGAATAGCCAGAACTCATAAAAGCAGACACATAGATCAACAAAACAGAATAGAGAGTCTAGAAGTTAATTCACAGCCTGGTCTGTTGCTGTCCATGGGGGTCACAGAGTTGGACTTGACTTAGTGACTAAACAACAACAACAAAAGTCAATCAATTTATGATAAAAGTATACCCAGAATATATAATCGAGAAAGGACAGTCTAAGTGGTAGTGGAAAAACTTGACAGCCACATGCAAAAGAATAAAACTGAAGCACTATTTTATACCATTTTACTATTCTATTTGTGTATTACATACACAAAATTAACTCAAAATGGGCTAAAGATCTGAATATGTAAAACCTGAAATCATAAAACTCCCAGATAAAAACATAGGCAGTAAGCTCTTTAACATAGGTCTTGATGGTGATTTTTTGGATCTAGCTCCAAAAACAAAGACAACAATAACAAAATAAGTGGGACTACAGCAAGCTAAAAAGTTATTGTATAGCAAAAGAAACAATCAACAAAGTAATAAGACAACCTACTGAATGGGAGAACATATTTGCAAATGGTATATCTGATAAAGGGTTAGCACTTAAAATATATAAAGAATTCATATAACTCAGTAGTAAACAAACAATCCAGCTAAAAACTGGGCAAAGGATATGAAGAAACATTTTTTCAAAGAAGACTTACCTATTGCCAACAGGTACATGAAAAGATACTCAGCATCACTAGTCACCAGGGTTATGGAAACAAAAACCATGATGAGAAATCACCTACTTCACATCTACTAGAATGTCTACTATCAAAAAGACAAGAATAACTGTTGTTGGCACAGATGCGGATAAAAAGGAATCCTCATGCCCTGTTGATGGAAATATAAATCTGTAGAGCCACAGTGGAAGACAGTTTGAGATTCCTCAAAAAAGTTAAAATAGAACTAATATATGATCCCAAAATTCCACTTCTGTATATTTATCCAAAGAAAATAAAAACTCTAAATTGCACTCTTGAGTTTATGGCAGCACTGTTTACAATAGAGAAGATATGATATATAGACACAATACAATGTTACTTACCCATAAAAAAAAAGAATGAAATTGTGCCTTTTGCAACAACACAGATGATCTGGAGGTGAAATAAATCAGACATGAAGAGACAAAACCTGTTTGTATGTTTGCTAACTTCTACCACTTTCTCAAATCTTCTTCAGAATTAAATCTACTGTATATGCTGTTTGGTTGAAGTATGTAAAGAATATCCAGCCTCACTCATAATTAGAAAAGACTGGATCAGGTACCCTCTGACAGGATCTTAGGGACTCACATACAACTTTGGGGAGCACTGGTCAAGAAAATTTTAAAATAAAATGACTTCTGCTGCTGCTGCAAAGTCACTTCAGTCGTGTCTGACTCTGTGCAACCCCATAGACGGCAGCCCACCAGGCTCCCCTGTCCTTGGGATTCTCCCGGCAAGAACACTGGAGTGGGCTGCCATTGCCTTCTCCAACTAAGAAGTGATCATCTTGTCTATTTATTATACTGTAGCAATTAACAAAACAGTACAGTGTTGGCAGAAAGAGAAAAAATAGACCAATGGAACAAAATTAAGATTCCAGAACAGATATATAGATATATGAAACCTCTATTGACAGATCACAAAAGTGAACTATAAAGCCACAAGGAAAAGATGATCTTCAATAAATGATGCTGGGATAATTAGACATCCATGTAAGAAGAAAACAAACTTTACTCCTCCTTTCTACCATACAAAAAAATCAACGCCCAGTGGATTTTAAACTAAAATAATGAAACTTTTAGAGGAACAGAGAAGAATATCATAGAGTCCTCAGGGAAAGAAAATATTTTAAGTTTTCTTTTTAACAGAAAAATCAAAAGCACTAACCACAGATTTGAAGACTGGTATTTTGACTGCATTAAAATTAAATTATTTTTTCCTACAAGTGCCAAGAATTGGAAGGCAGGTCATAGAATTAAATTGGAATTTGCCATCAAATCAATAAAGGAGGTATAAATGCAGAATATAGACAACACACAGCAGGATATATTCAAATGGCCCACCATCAAATGGAAAATTTGTCCTCTTCATTAATCATCATTAATAAGAACTTCCCTGTAGCTAAAATGGTAAAGAACCTGCCTGTGATGCCGGAGACCAGGGTTCAATCCCTGGATTGGGAAGTTCCTCTGGAGAAGGGAATGGCAATCCACTCCAGTACTCTTGCTTGGAGAATTCTATGGACAGAGAAAGCTGGCTGGCTACAGTCCGTGGGGTTGCAAAGAGTCAGACACAACTGAGTGACTAACACACATACACAGTTGTGTCTAACTCTTTGTGACCCCATGGACCACAGCATGCCAGGCTTCCCTGTCCATCACCAACTCCTGAAGCTTGCTCAAACTCATGTCCATCAAGTCAGTGATGCCTTCCAAACATCTCATCCTCTGTTCTCCCCTTCTCCCCCTGCCCTCAATCTTTCCCAGCATCAGGGTCTTTTCAGACGAGTCAGTTTTTTGCATCAGGTGGCCAAAGTATTAGAGTTTCAGCTTCAGCATCAGTCCTTCCAATGAATATTCAGGACTGATTTCCTTTCGGATTGACTGGTTTGATCTCCTTGCAGTCCAAGGGACTCTCATTAATCATCAGAGAAAGGCAAATTAAAACCATAGTGATATATCACATACACCTACCAGAATATCCAATACTAAAAAGACTGAAAATGTATGTGCTTGCAAGGATGAGGAGAAAGAGGTACACTCATAAAGTTTGGTGTTATCTGTAGAAGCTGAAGTCACTCACCCTCTATGACTTAGCAGTTTCATTCCTGTGTATTGACTCCACCAAAATTCATTCATATACACCAAGAGATAAAGAATTTTCATAGCAGCCTCATTATTAACAGTCAAAACCTGGACTCAACCTAAATGTCCAGGTACAACTGATTAGATGATTTAATTATCTTCATTCAATAGAACAGTGTAATAGCAGTGAGAATGCATAGACGATACTTACATGTAAAAACAAGGATAAATCTCACAAACATGATGTTGAACAAAAAAGCCATATGCAGAAAAAAATACTTCTTGGAATATTTTATGCATATAATTTTTATATATATGTTATATTTTTATAGTAAAAGTGGTTTTTAAAAAGGAAAATGTTATGTAATAACATTTATAATCACACCTGTTACAGAAGACTTTCTAAGTGCCCAATATGTATTATCTTATTTACTCTTGAAAACAACCTCCATATAACAGATGATTATCAGACAAAGGTTAAATATTACCACAATCACAAATGACAGAGCAAAAAATAAATATAGTTCTAATTCTGGAGCTCTTAGAATAGTCTGCCTTACATGCATTTAATCTTGTGAAGTTGCAAGGAAGGAACTATTATTTCTATCTTCTATAAGAAAAATGAACCCTAAAGACGTTCAATCAAGTGCCCAGGGTCACAGAGCTAGGAGAAGCCTATTACACTGCCTCCGTTTAGTAAGACAAATAGGTACCTTTTTTATTTCTTACTGTACACAAGTTTAGTGAAATATAGTAGCATCCTTGCTTACTAAATAATTTGGTGCATAAAACATGCTCTACTGAGCCATATGACCTATTTATCCCAAAATATAATGTGATTTCCTATTTCCTAAATAAGAATTGAGAAGTAACACACTTGTTTTTGGCTTTCCATGGTAATATGTAACTAATGATTTTACTTCTATGACAGTGAACCCAAGGGATGTAAGCAGGACTAGTTTTGAAACCAATTTGAAACAAAAGCACAATACAGTTAACCAGAGAGAGAAACAGTCAATGCTGCTTCTGAGATATAGTTGGCTAATTCCTTTGTGTTCCTAGTATCATTTTTAAATTAACTTTTATTGGAATATACTTGATTTACAATGTTGTGTTAGTTTCTGCTACACAGAAAAATGAATCAGTTATACACATATCCACTCCTTCTTTACATTCCTTTTTTACACTCCTTTTTACATTCTTTCCCCATGTAGGTCAATAGAGTATTGAGAAGAGTTCCCTGTTATACAGTAACTCCTTGTTAGTATTTATCACAAACTGCAATCATGAAAGGACAAGAAATCACATAAGGAAGATCAAGGTGATTGAGAGAAAAAAACTAGGAGAAAAAGTGGAAAGGGGGTAATAAAAAGGCAAAAATGAAGAGAAAAAATAAGTTTAATGAGAGAAAATAAGATTTTAAAACAGAATTTCCATTTCTTGACATCTTGAATAGGAAAAGGAAGGAGGAAAGAAAGAAAGAAATGGAAGGGAAAAGGGAGGGAGGAGAAAGATCCTTCCACCCTAGCAATCATTCCACCCTGACACAGAAAGGGTGGTAACAGGAATTTCCATTCTGAATTCTGCCAGTTTGTGGAATCAGATCAAACTCTCAATGACTCCCAGCACTTAATCACCATTCTCTAACTTTCTCAGCCTGAATTGAAAAAATGACATCCCACATTCAGCATGATGGTACAATATAATACTGCCTGCCAGCAACTTGCCTTGTAATCTGGGTGAATGACAACTGGCTCACCAGTAAAATAATGTGATGTCTATTGGTGACCTAAAGGCTTCAAAGCAACGTTCGCTTGTTTCCCTGCTCTGAAAATAAATGGTTTCCCTCAAATTTATTATTTCAGAAGGACCTAACTATCACTATTTGAGTCACTACAGTACGGGGTAGTTCTGTTAATACTGACATCATAATACTTGGTGTCAGCTTTCAAAACAAAATGAATTTCATCAGCACCTCTTATCTTCTCCCTTTTGAGCTCCTTTAATTGCATTAACAGTCTCTTAATGTGGCACAACAGCCTAAAAGGAATGTTCAGTTTTAGCCAACAATTTCCTGCAGACTCTTGTTCCAAGAAATTTCCTACTGTCATTGGCATTTGTCTTGTTTTCAAACTTCACCCTGTGTCATTTGTAAATATGTATTCCCAAAGGAAAAAATGAAATTCAAATCTTATATTTCTGTGAGGAAGACAAGAAACTAAACTGTTTTCTGAAACCTATAGAATAGTAGAAATACCATCTCTTTGTCATGTGAGAAGATATTCCCAATCTTTTCTAAGGGAACCCCAGCAAAGAAGAAATTAAAATTCTTTACTATCCCGAATTATGTTTTAAAACTTACAAATGGTCTGAAATAGGGAGTGGATACTTTGGAAAAAATTAAGCCCATGGATATTATAAAACTGAAAAGAAAAACATTAAGTGATATACAAGGTAATGATTTCAACTGTGGTGTTGGAGAAGACTCTTGAAAATTTCTTGGACTGCAAAGAGATACAACCAGTCCATCCTAAAGGAAATCAGTCCTGAATATTCATTAGACTGACGCTGAAGCTGAAACTCCAATAATTTGGCCAACTGATGCAAAGAACCGACTCATCTGAAAAGACCCTGATGCTGGGAAAGACTGATGGCAGGAGGAGAAGGGGACAACAGAGGATGAGATGGTTGGATGGCATCACTGACTCAATGGACATGAGTTTGAGTAAATTCTGGGAGTTGGTGATGGACAGAGAGGCCTGTCGTTCTGCAGTCCACGGGGTCGCAAAGAGTTGGACATGACTGAGAGACTGAACTGAACTGAAGGCAGTGATTATTTTACAAGTATTTTCTTCCTTCTCGTTGCTCTCAAAATTTTCTGTATTACTTCTGCATAATTTAGATAAAGTTATTTATATTTTGAGCTAAAATTGTACAAATGCTATCAACTAGGAGTCAGTTTAACTGGTGAATAATACATTCTCTATCTGAAGTAAGCTATCAGAGAAAGTCATATACAAGCCAGTATCATCTGTTGATGGAAAAGAAGAGCATTGAGTAACTCTTATGAAGTAGAAAATCACCACCTCTAGAATTAGAAATAACAGGACACCTAGAATTCTTTGTGTCTATCACAAGAAAAGAACTTAAATGGTTTTCCTGTGTCCACTCACATTAAAATAGAAAATGGAATTGGATTCCATTGAAGAATAATTTCATGTACCATTTAGGGCCTATTTACATGGATATGGATTCAGCGAGGGATGTCTCTCTCTCTTAATATAACTGGCATCCAAATCAAGGGAGAAAGGAGCAACTATATTTTCCTGGATTCATCACCTGACTTAAAGTATTAAATCAGGCAGCCTGGGACAGGAAGAACCAGAATTAGGCCCAACAGTACAATAGACTAGAATAATCCTTATCCAAGGGTGATTCTGCCCACCAGGGAATAATTAGCAATGTCTGCAGACATTATTGATCATCACAGTTGGAGGTTTCCATGGAAACTAGTGGATAGAGGCCAAGGATACTACTAACATCCTAAAATATACAGGATATTATCCCCCACCATGAAGAATTATCTGTCCCTGAATATCAATAGCATCAAGGTTAAGAAACCCAGGCCTAGGGAAATACCCATGTGTATAAATGATAGGCAGATGAAAAGTTAAAGTTAGAAACACAATACATTAAGTTCAATGAGATTTTGTTATAGGTCAAAGCATATAAAAACTAACTGGGCTATAGTTTACTTCTGAATTTGTATGTTATTTCTATATTAAACTATATCTTAAAGAAGTCAGCGCTTCTTAATTCATCATGCCATTTTAAGATTTTAAATATTGTTCTGATAAAATACCAAAATCTTGACCTAGAAAAAAAATTGATATATTTTACATTATCAAAAATAAAACTTCTCATCAAAAGACACTATTAACGAAAGGACATTATTAAGAAAATTAAAGTATAATTCATAAACTAAAAGAAAATATTGATAAAACATATGTCTTATAAAGAACTTTATCCAGAGTAAAGAACTCTCAAAATTCAATAAGAGAAAAAATTCTATTACAAGTCTGCAAAAGGTATGAAAAGACAGTTCTCCAAAGAAGATACATAGATATCAAATAAGCACATGAAAAGCTGTCAATATCTTTAGTAACCAGGGAAAAGAAAATTAAGATCATAATGTGATACCACTTGACACCATTTACAATGTCTAAAATCAAAAGACCGACCCTATCCAGGGCTGGAGAGGATGTGGAGCAACTAGAACTTTCACATGTTGTTGCTGGGAAATCCCAACCACTTTGGAAAACAATTTGATATGTACCTACACAAATACTTGGACAGAGATATACATTGAATATTTACTTACAAAAGTAAAAAACTAGAAACCACCCAAATTTCCATCAAAAGGTGAATGTAAAAAATAAAATTATAGCATATTTAGCAATGGAATACTCCTCAGCAATACAAGGGGTTGATGAACACACAACAGGATAAATCTCAAAATAATTTTGCTGAGTAAATAAGACAGAAAATTACATACTGTATGATTCCATTTACACAAAGCCCCATATAATGCAAATGAATCTATAGTAACAGAAAGAAAAGTCTTTCTTTCTTTCAGAAGTGGTTTCTGGGGAAGCACTGAGCAGCGGGGCATTTAAGGGAGGATAGAAGAATTATTGATACAGACAGCCATAAGGAAGCTATTGAGGGTAATGGGTATGTTTACTATCTTGACTATGGTAAAAATGTCATGGATATAGAGGTCAAAAATGAAAGAAAAAAAACCATCCACTTTAAACAAGTGAAGTTTACTGTATATCAATTACACCTCAATAAAGTTATTTTAAAAATAAAAGAGAATATTTTCCTGCAAAAGACACATCAAAGCCTTCATTGTTTATTGTTTTGAGATTTTTAAAATAAAACCTTATTTTTCAGATAGAACCTTATCTGACCATTCCTTAACTGCCATATAGTAGCAAAAACTCTTGATCCACTAACAAGCCCGATGAGAGTCCTTAGTAAAACTCTGAAAGCCCAGACTGAAGTAACCTAGTTTCTATGTGATAACCAAATAGAAGTAAGAAGTGAAATTGCTCAGTCATGTATGACCCTTTGCAATCCCATTGACTGTAGCATATGAGGCTCCTCCATCCATGGCATTTTCCAGACAAGAGTTCTGGGGTGGGTTGGCATTTTCTTCTCCAGAGGATCTTCCTGACCCAGGGATTGAACCCAGGTCTCCTGCATTGCGGGCAGACGCTTTACCCTCTGAGCCAACAGGGAAGCCCGATAACCAAACAGGACCTCTACAAAAAGATTCATGCTGCATATTAGAATATCACTCTATTAGTAGTCCTGAATGTGTGAGTTTCAAAACCAATGAACAAATAGGTACTGAAAACCAACACAAGTCATTCTAGTTTGAGCCGCTGTTCCAGTCTTCAAGAATTCCCAAAATGTTTAGAGAAATAAAGCTACATATTTATATTATATATGTACATTTATAAAAACATGTATAACTATATAGTTTACATATAATAAAATTATATATATATGAATAAACTGGTAAAGATGAAGGGAAAATTTGAACAGAAAATTATTTCAATGGCATTTTCATAAGGTATTCCCATGGATTTGGATAATAAGAAATCTATATTAAGAAAATGAGGCCTAACTGAGACATAGCATTAATCTATTCAACATCTATTTGTTGCGTGTCCACTAGATAATGCTGGAAATACAGCAGGAATTAGAACAGTCTGATTGAGCCATGTTTTATGAATTTTATATTCAAGGGGGAACAGTGGGCAGTATAAATGTAAAAAGTAAAACTATATATGCTATCAGATGGTAACAAATACTAAGAAAGAAAACAGAGCAAAGAATAGCTGAATGTCACACTTTTAAATAGTAGGTAGGTATCCTCATAATGCCTCACTTAAAGGATAATTTTAAAGCAAAGACTTGAAAGAGGTAAGAGAATACAGAGAATAATATGGATAACCAAGAAAAGCACTTCAGAAAAGTAGTCAGTTCTCTCTGAAGGTAAGATCAGAGAGGCAAATGTTCAGATCCTGTATGGCCTTACAAAGACTTGGGCTTTTCCTGTGTATGAAATGAAACCCTTTTAAGGCTTTGAGTCCAGGAATGATGTGATGTGGCTTTTTTTTTTTTTCTTTAAGATCATCCTATTTAATGAGGGTGGGAGAGGGAAAAATCAGGAAAGAGTTAAGAGGCAATTTCAAAAATCTAGGCAAGAGATGACAGCTGTGGCAGACAACCCCTAGGGTGACTTTCAATGATCCTTGCCTCCTGGCATCTAAACCCTTGGACAATCCCCTCCTCTGTTTGGGATCTGTTTGCTTCTAACCAATAGAAAATGGTCAAGATGATGGGATGCCATTACCATGATTATCTTAAGTCTTCATCTTGCTTGCAAAGTCAGTGGAGAGATTTGCTCTTACTAGCTTACTTCTACAAGGTATGTCTGAGAAGCACTTGGATCAGAAATCAACAGAAGGTTCTGAATCACTAATGGCAGCCTCCTGCAAGAAACTGAAGTTTTGGTTATGCAGCCACAAGGAAATAGGTTTTGACAATCACCTATTGGCACTTTGAAGCTAACCTTTCCCCAGTCATGCCTCAGATGAGATTGCCGATTAGACCAACATCTGGACTGGACCCTGAGGAAGTACAACTCCAAACCAGAGAACACAGACTACACCCAGTAAAACTACGCCCAGACTTCTGACCCACAAACTGTGAGATAATAAATGTATTAATATATTAACATGTTGTTTTAAGCTGTGAATATATGGTCATTTGTTATGTAGCACAGAAAACTAGTACAACAGAGGTTCAGGTTAGGGTGATAGAGGTGGTTTCAAAGTATTACAGCTGTAAGAATTAGAGCTGAAAGTATTAGAGGCAACAAGATTTAATAACTATTACAACAACCAATGTTAGGAAAGACTGCAAGGTTTTTTGCTTAGACCTCAGAAAGAAATCGGAGGAGGTGATGGCATCCCACTCCAGTACTCTTGCCTGGAAAATCCCATGGACAGAGGAGCCTGGTGGGCTGCAGTTCATGGGGTCACTAAGAGTCGGACACGACTGAGTGACTTCACTTCCCCTTTTCACTTTCATGCATTGGAGAAGGAAATGGCAACCCACTCCAGTATTCTTGCCTGGAGAATCCCAGGGAGGGGGGAGCCTGGTGGGCTGCTGTTTATGGGGTCGCAGAGAGTCGGACACGACTGAAGCGACTTAGCAGCTGCCACAGCAGAAAAGAAAAATCCATTTTCTGAGATGGATAGAAGTGTGGAAAGAGCAAGTTTGGAGGAGATGGAATCACATATATATTTCAGGATGATTTAATTTTGAGACAAGGAGTAGGGAGTAGTAAATGGCATACAGGAACTGGAGCTCAGTGCAAATAAGAGGCCAGCGATGTACTTTGGGGATTAGTCAGTGTACACGTGGTGTGTACAGTCATGAGACCAATGACATCTCAAAGGTGTGGTAGAGAGAGATACTGGAAGACAGAAATCTAATAGGAGAAAAAGATGTCATTTCAAAACAGGTACAGAAGCTTAGCAGAAGAAACGATTCAGAGATTGACTATTAGTGACTTAAAGGCAGTCAGCATATTTCATTCACTTGTTACATCTTCAAGAACTTAGCATGGTATCTGGAAACCAGAAGATCCTTAAAAATGACAGGTGGTAATGAGCAAAACACATAAAAGGGGCAAAGGGAAATTGTTGCTAATGGAAGATGGGAAGTTGGAGTGACAGATTTAGATTAGTGATTTCCCCTCAGAGATGTCTGACCCTAAAAATAGCATGCATATTCCTATTCAGAGTGTGACAGAATTGCTCTGAAACTGAAGCAGGAACCTGATAGATACCCTGACTAGGAACAAGTAACTACCTTAAGTTCAAAACACAGCTATAGGAGAAAAAGACAACTATAGTCGTTTGTTGTTGTTTAGTCACCTAGTCATGTCCAACTCTTTTGTGACTGTGACCCCAAGGACTATAACCTGATGGGCTCCTCTGTCCATGGGATTTCCCAGGCAAGAATACTGAAGTGGGTTGCCATTTCCTTCTCCAGGGGATCCTCCCAACCCAGGGATCAAACCCAAGTCTCCTGCATTGCTGGCGGATTCACCACCACTGAGTCATCTGGGAAACCTGACAACGGTAGAGCCTCCTGCAATTCTTTTCGGCCTAGGGAGGAGTGGGGAGTAGACTCATAGTTCAAAGATAGAAGACAGAGTGCTCAGGTCAACTAATAGGCCTCCAGGCATTTTAAAATTCTCTGTTAGAACCATTTCTTACTTCAACATGCTTTTCTTCAACAACTCTAAGCATTGTGTGTTTTCAATACTGAAACAGAAATGGTGTTTTAAAAGAAAAAACTTTAAGGTGTCTTTTCAGTACTGCATCAGAGGTATTGTGAAAGATAAAAAGAAAAAAATCTACCTGCAAGAAACTACTAGAGAATCAGGAGCCAGATTATATTCACACTTTGGAGATGTTATTAAAGTTCAAAGAAACAATATCTTAATACTGCTTTAAATAATTTAGAAGCAAAATTTTAACACTTCTAACAGATTGTCCTGCTGCACTGTTATACCAAATGTATGTGTGTCTATATATATGTAAGTTATTAAATGTAGATTTTGATTAAAGTCACTGAAATACCTGATAAGTAAATACCAGGGGTTGTATTAATTATCTGTTATGAGCTCAGCACTTTCATCTATATTAGAAAGACTATTAAGTGGCAGGGTATGGAATTGAATACCTATAAACCTCTAGTCCTGTTGTCTCTGCCCCAGTGCTCGGGAAAGCCTTTTCACTCCACATGTGTCAACTCAGATTGACTAATTCATACATTCACACTCTTCACTTTAGATAAATGCTATAAAAATTAAAAATAAGTCACCCTGACACATGGCAATTTTGCAGAAGCTTTGGAAGTTCTTCCAAGTGTTGCTATGAGATAAATTATATATCAAAATAATTTTCTGTCAGGGACGGAAAATTTCTTGCTACTTGGATGGAGATAATAACTTAGTAGGTTCTTTCCATCTCTAATTTATTGTTGGCATGAGATTTGACATTTTGTCTCAATAAGGTAATATTTCTAAGGGGAATTTTCAATAGATAGTTAATTTCAGTCATTTTGAACGTTTAGCAAGTCTGGGAGACTTCTATAAAAGGACTAACACTGTCAACAAATGAGGCAAGAAATTTTATATTTTAGCTTGGTTTTTTTTTAAAGCACATGAAAAGGCAATTCAGTTTTTACATTAAAAAGAACACTCAGAGTTTAAATGTCTATCAAGTGCATCACCAAAAAAAGAAAAAAGCAAACATATAGATTTTTTTTCTTTCAATTAAACACAGACTAAAATATTCTCCCATTAAAAAACTGGGTAAATTCAAATATTTAGAAACATACTAAGTCAAACAAATTACCACTGTGTTGTCCCTCCTTTGGGTAGACAGGACCTCAGCTGTGATCATAAGACACCTCCAGATGAAAGACAAGTTAGGCAAAAGGTCTATTACTTTATTATCTCAATATCTAAACTTTGTAAATACACAGTGCTTTCACTAAATTGTTTCACCTTTTCAGCTAGATACTGGGCTCTATATGCACACAGATACAAAGTACATTTAAGCTTAGGGAGATCTAAGCAGATTAACTCATGCATACTGCTATTCAGTATCTCTAACTGATTATGGTACATAATTACATTCTCAGAGCTAAAACAAAATAAAATGTTCCTCATCTAAAATGAGGGATTTTAAAATAAAAGGAATTACATTTTGTAACTTTGCTCATCCTACTTAAGAATGGTAAAACTAAATCATTAAATGGTATTGGATAGCATCACTGACTCAACGGACCTGAGTTAGACCAAACTCCAGGAAATGGTGAAGGACAGGGAAGACTGGAATGCTGCAGTCCGTGGGTCACAAAGAGTCAGACATGGCTAAGTGACTGGACAGCAACAACAAACGTGTGTGGTAAATACTTATTTTCACTTAATACCCATAAATATCTTATAAACTAGGGATTTACATCCTGATTTTAAAGATGACAAACTAAGGTAGAAAGATGAAAACTATCTTATTCAGTAAGTTCATTCATAAAGATGAAAATTAAGTTTACCCAGTTCTGACCTCAAAGACAATGACCTTTTAATAGCTAAGTACTTAAATAACTCCAATGCTTAAAATAATAAACTAATACATTACTTTAAGCATCAGAGGATACCCAGGAAGTTGAGACTCATAATTTCAGTTTTAACCAAAGTTCGAGTAGTACTTTGATAGTCTTGCTCTCATGCAATGAGGGAGGAAAAATATATTTTCAAGATATATATATATCGGTAAACCTTCCAAGTTCTGGAGCTCCCACTTTCCCTCTTGTTCTCAGCTTCACTGCATTCTTGTAGTGTTCTCTCATTTCAAAGATCCTAAGAAATGCTCTTTGGGTCCTAATTGACCCTGTTCTTACCAGAGGATGCCCCCCTCAATCTGAATTCAAAATGAATCCACCTCGGTTAAAAAATGCAATTTTAGGTTCTTGCCAAAAAGAAGAGCAAAATCTACAACTACTTTAATATCCTAATTATTCCTCTATAAGGTATTCTACCAATCTGCCTCAAATATTCAGATTTCCACTTCAGTTTTATTTTGGTTTACAAAAAGAGAGAGAGGAAGTTGGTTTTCATATATTTCCATAGTATGTTTCTTTCATATCCAAGATAGGCCTATTCACACGCTGCAGAAATGGAGTAATACAGAGATTTTACTTGAAGCAAAGGAAAACTTTGATTAGCATCTTGTATGAAGACACACTTTGTGCAACACCTTCAACAGCTTTGAAGTGAAGTGAAGTGAAAGTCACTCAGTCATGTCCAGCTCTTTGTGACCCCATGGACTATACAGTCCATGAAATCCTCCAGGCCAGAATACTGGAGTGGGTAGCCATTCCCTTCTCCAGGAGATCTTCCCAACCCAGGGATCTAACCCAGGTCTCCCACATTGCAGGCGGATTCTTTACCAGCTGAGCCAACAGGGAAGCCCAAGAATACTGGAGTGGGGAGCCTATCCCTTCTCCAGGGAATCTTCCTGACCCAGGAATCGAACTGGGGATTAAAGCTTCACTTCACAGGTTAAGGTCTTACCCGTGAAATTCACATACTGATATAGATCTCATTCTTTCCTGAATACTTTAACAAAAATTGACAAAGATTACTCAAAGATTACATCATTAGAGCTAACCTGGGTGAGGGAAGAAACTAATGTTGGTGGGGACAGTTATTGCACTAGCTCAGATCCTGAAGCCACGGAAATAAGTGTGAATTTATCCATGTTCCTTCGGGATTAAAGAGACAGAGAGAGAAGGAAAAGAATCTGAAAGAGATTTTTTCATTTCACTGCTTGCTTTTTTTCTGCCTCTAACCACAACCTTCAAGTCACAAGTAATATTAGAAGAAAACAGAAGTCTAGATGGAGGAAAAGGAAATGGGACAAGGTTTGGCAATGTTTTCAAGAGGTTAGAAAAGGGTCATAACTCAGGATTAGAAGCATAAATTGAGAATATTACTTTTGTGCAAGTAATGGAAAAATAAATATGAATTGATATGCTCAGATTTACCAGATAAAATTTGCCTTTGGAATTCCAAACAGAACAGGGTTCCCTTGTAATGGGCTACAGGTCTCAGCCTTCTCCCTGATGATTTTACATTTTCTACAATCCCAAGGTGCTATTAACTTTTGAATTATAGAAAGAGAAGAGGTACTTTTTCATCATTATTATAAGGAGGATAATAATTTTTAATTTCTTTTCCCATGCTCTTAATCAGCTTCCTTGTGTTCCTCTGCACATGGAAAAAAAGAGATTTAACACTTCCTCTTTCTGGGTGACTAAAATAGAAGCCATACAGAAAGGTAAAACAGCATTTTAAGTTGTACACTGTGGACTGGCTTTAGACATCACATTGGGAAATGAAAGTTTTAAGCAAGAGAGCAAAATGTTCATAATTTAAAAGTAAACATACTTCTTTAAGGACTTCGCAGGTGGCACTAATGCTAAAGAACCCATCTGCCAATACAGGAGACATGAGAGACAGCAGCTTCCACCCCTGGGTTGGGAAGAGCCCCTGAGAGAGGGCATGGCAACCCATTCCAGTATTTTTGCCTAGAGAATCCCATGGGCAGAAGAGCCTGGCAAACCACAGTCCATGGGGTCACAGAGTCGAACATGACTGACACAACTTAGCACGCATGCTTATTTCTTTAAATGTGTTACCTGAAAGATTTTGACGATAACACAGTTCAACAGTTTTGAATAAAAACTAAGATGCTCATTTAAACACATAGCCCATCTGTCTAAACACTGGAGAAATGTTTGGTCATTCATTTTTATCATTTAATTGGATTTTTTTGTATGTTGGAGGCTTGGGCACTCCAAATAGTTTTTGCATTTTTAAAGCAGAACACAGCTTTTTCTTTCTTCAGTATGACATTTTATTGTTACTTCCTCCCTTCCTTCTTTTCTGTTCTTCTGCCCTCTCTGATCTCTAAATTCCACACTTCTAATTGCTTTGGTCTGAAAGTGTAACATAGAGAAAAAGGAAGGATTTGAGGTCTAGCAGTAAGAACTCTCAAGTCAAAGGTTTTTATGGGTAAAGCTTAAAAGATTTCTAAAGATACTTAAATGTTCACAATTTATATCATATACTAAGATACTTATACTAAATCCTAAATAATTGCTAACTCTTTTTAATAAAATAATTTCTAATTCTATTTTAATAAAAGTAATGTTAAATGTCAGTGAACTCCTTAGATGATGAAAGATAGATCAATTTTAGGTCAGGAAACCTATCAGCATGATTTCTTCCAAAACTATGCAAAATATCTCATAAGAAATTGCCATAATGCCCATGACTGCTATATCAACAGCAACCACTAGTGCCTGTATTTTAAATAGGAGGCACAGTTCTCCATTAAAAACAAACAAAAACACTGACTTCCTCTACAGGTCTTAAAACACTATACTATTGCATAGTAAGTATTTATCCCAAAGTTCTTCCCAAGTCTAAAATCTGCACCAGGTTTTTGAGTGCTACTAAATTAGGATGTGTTTTCAGATAAAAGACAGAAAAACAGATACATGGAGGAAGCATTTAGCCATAGCTAACATTAAATTTAATGTTTTACACTTTTTTAATGTTTTAACTTTTTTACACCAACAAAAAGCAACAATAATTGTCAGTTCCAAAGTTGTTTGCAAAGGAATATAGTGGTAATTTATTTTTTCCTATCAAAGGAAAAATATAAAAACATCTCACTAAAGGAGATTAGCAGAAAAATCAGTTCTAATTTATCTGTCAATAATATTCTGTAGGTATACAAAGGGCTTCCCTTGTGGCTCAGCTGGTAAAGAATCTGCCTGCAATGCGGGAGATCTGGGTTATATCCTTGGGTTGGGAAGATCCCCTGGAAAAGAGAAAGGCTACCCACTCCAGTATTCTGGCCTGGAGAATTCCATGGACTGTATAGTCCTTGGGGTTGGACACTGAGCAACTTTCACTTTCACTTTCCATATACAAACAGAATTATAATGTTCTTGTAGTGGTAGACCTGACATTATGAGCACATAGATATTTACTGTTATTGATGCAAATAATTAATAGACTTACACAGTGATGCTTCCATATTTGTTAACAATAGATTATTTATCCAAGTATTGGTATCTTTTTAGTAAAATTCTCACAACTCTACAAGAAATTCAATTAAAAGTAGAGAAAACACACCAAGATACTCTAGATTAAATGAAAGCTCATGGAGAAAAGAACTATACATATACACATACAAACATACATATAGGTAGATAGAGATAAGAACATAATGCTTATTACATCGTCATACTTCGAGGAGATAAGGGATACATGAAGGAGATATTAAAAAAAAAAGAAAAGTAAGGTAAAATCAGAAGTTAAAATCAGAAAGTAGTAAGCAAATATGAAAGTCATGTTGCTCTGAAGACAAGTATCAGTAACAGCACTGCAATAAGACATTTAGTCTTGGGAAAGAGTAAAAAGGCAGAGCTGAATTCAAGATTCTTGAATTAAGCCAAGACTCTGGAAGAAAACTAGATATGCTGCTGCCAGGTTAAACAAATGCAAATTATGTCTAAGAAAAGCTTCTGCATTGTAGGTTTACAGGTTTTGTTTTATATATAGTGCTATATAAGACTCAGAAAAGTGTGTGTATAAATATATTCATTACGTATCAAATGATATATATATTTGGTATATACCATTATATAGAGAGAGCTCTCTTCAAGAAAATTAGAGATATCAAGGGAAATTTTCATACAAAGATGGGCACAATAAAGGACAGAAATGGTACGCACTTAATAGAAGAAAAAGACATTAAGAAGAGGTGGCAAGAATACACAGAAGAACTATACAAAAAATATCTTCAAAACCCAGATAATCATGATGGCATGATCACTCACCTAGAGCCAGACATCCTGGAATGTGAAGTCAAGTGGGCCTTAGGAAGTATCACTGCGAACAAAGCTAGTGGAGGTGATGAAATTCCAGTTGAGCTTTTTCAAATCCTAAAAGATGATGCTGTGAAAGTGCTGCACTCAATACAGCAGCAAATTTGGAAAACTCAGCAGTGGCCACAGGACTGGAAAAGGTCGATTTTCATTCCAATCCCAAAGAAAGCCAGTGCCAAAGAATGCTCAAACTACTGCACAATTGCAATCATCTCACACTCTAGCAAAGCAATGCTCAAAATTCTCCAAGCCAGGCTTCAACAGTATGTGAACCATGAACCTCCAAATGTTCAAACTGGATTTAGAAAAGGCAGAGGAACCAGAGATCCATTGGATCCATTGGATCATTGAAAAAGCAAGAGAGTTCCAGGAAAACATTTACTTCTGCTTTAATGACTGTGTGGGTCACAATAAACTGAAAAATTCTTAAAGAGATGGGAATACCAGACCACCTGACCTGCCTCTTGAGAAATTTGTATGCAGATCAAGAAGAAACAGTTAGAAATGGACAAGGAACAACAGACTGGTCCCAAATCAGGAAAGGAGTATGTCAAGGCTATATATTATCACCCTGCTTATTTAACTCATATGCAGAGTACATCATGAGAAATGCTGGGCTGGATGAAGCACAAGCTGGAAACAAGATTGCCAGGAGAAATATCAATAACCTCAGATACACAGATGACACCACACTTATGGTAGAAAGCGAAGAAGAGTTAAAGAGCCTCTTGATGAAAGTGAAAGAGGAGAGTGAAAAAGTTGGCTTAAAACTCAACATTCAGAAAACTAAGATCATGGCATCTGGCCCCATCACTTCATGGCAAATAGGTGGGGAAACAGTGGAAACAGTGACAGACTTTATTTTGGGGGGCTCCAAAATCACTGCAGATGGTGACTGCAGCCATAAAATTAAAAGACACTTCCTCCTTGGAAGAAAAGTTATGATCAACCTAGACAACATATTAAAAAGCAGAGACATTACTTTGCCAACAAAGGTCCATCTAGTCAAAGCTTTGGTTTTTCCAGTAGTCATGTATGGATGTGAGAGTTGGCCTGAAAGAAAGCTGAGCACTGAAGAATTGATGCTTTTGAAGTGTGGTTTTGGAGAAGACTCTTGAGAGTCCCTTGGACTGCAAGGAGATCCAACCAGTCCATCCTAGAGAAAATTAGTCCTGAATATTCATTGGAAGGAATGATGCTAAAGCTGAAACTCCAATATTTTGGCCACCTGATGCAAAAAGCTGACTCATTCAAAAGACCCTGATGCTGAGAATGATTGACTGTGGAAGGAGAAGGGGACGACAGAGGATGAGATGGTTGGATGGCATCATCGACTCAATGGACATGGGTTTGGGTAAACTCCAGGAGTTGATGATGGACAGGGAAGCCTGGCGTGCTGTGGTCCATGGGGTCAAAAAGAGTCGGACATGACTGAGCAACTGAACTGAACTGAATATGTCTATTAACTACAGTATGGCCTTGATTACAGTAGTGAATAAATTCATCAAACTGTATACATTAAATATGTGCAGTTTACTGTACATCAATTAACTTTAATGCATCTGCTTTAAAAAAGAAATTTAAAAATGGTTGAAATAAAAATATTAATAGGTAGATTAAATAACAGAATAAGCAAAACTGAAAAGATGAATTCAGAGACATCATTGAAGAAATTATTTCATATGTAGCACAGAGAAAAAAGCAGATGGAAAATTTGAAAGAAAAGTTAAATATTGAGAATAGAAAGAAAACAGCTAATATTTATTCACCTATTCTGTAAACATTCATTAAGTTTTCATTAAGCATCAATAGTATATTAGGCACTTTCTACTCCCTAAAGGAAAAAGGTGAGGGAACAAAGATCCAAAGCAATTAGGAGGTAGATAATAGTTATGTAGTTATGTAGTACATAGTAGTTATGTGGTAGATATGTTCAGCTCAGTTCAGTCTCTCAGTCGTGTCCAACTCTTTGCAACCCCATGAACTGCTGCACGCCAGGCCTCCCTGTCCATCACCAACTCCCGGAGTCCACCCAAACTCATGTCCATTGAGTTGGTAATGCCATCCAACCATCTCATCCTCTGTCGTCCCCTTCTCCTCCTGCCCTCAATCTTTCCCAGCATCAGGGTCTTTTCCAATGAGTCAGCTCTTTGCATCAGGTGGCTAAAGTATTGGAGTTTCAGCTTCAGCATCAGTCCTTCCACTGAACACCCAGGACTGATTTCCTTTAGGATGGACTGGTTGGATCTCCTTGCAGTCCAAGGGACTCTCAAGAGTCTTCTCCAACACCACAGTTCAAAAGCATCAATTCTTCGGCACTCAGCTTTCTTTATAGTCCAACTCTCACACCCACACATGACCACTGGAAAAGCCATAGCCTTGACTAGACATGTAGTAACCATGATATTGGATAAGTACTAGATGTATAGTAGATAGTAGTTATGTAGTAGAATGTAGTTATGGTGGGTGTTAGGAAAAAATAATGAAAAAAAGAAGATAGAGTCATAGTTCCATAGGTGAGAAGAAATAGTAGAGAAGTTACATTTAAAGCATCACTGCTACAAATTTTCTATAGCTAGAGAAAGAAATGAATCCAAGGTACGGAAATATAACCTACATTAAACAGAATACATAAAAATAAATGTATACATAGCTACTGTGCTGTGAAACCAGAAACTCTAAAAGAATATCATTAAAGTAGTCAGAGAGAAAATATTTTTATCCACAAAATAAAAATAACCAAACGGACAGATTTCTCAGTAGTGAAAATGGAAGTCTCAAAACATCTATCCATTCTTTCAAGAAATAATTACTATTTACTATGTGTTTTTTAAAGTTAATTTTTATTCAAGTATAGTTGTTTTATAATGTTTTGTTAGTTTCTGCTGTATAGCAAAGTGAATCAGTTATACATATATCCATTTTTTTAGATTATTTTCCATTAGAGATCATTACAGAGTACTGAGTCTAGTTCCCTATACTGTGTTATGTTTAATATAGTAAACAAAATAAACAAAAACTTCTGCCTTCATAGCACTCTCATTTTAATAGTTGGAGACTGACAGTAAGCAATATAATAAATAGAATATACATTAGAGATAAGTGATATGTTGTGGGGGTGGAGGGGAGACAATGACTGACTGTGGGAAATAGGAAAGGATGTTTGGAGGAGTTACAATTTTAAACAGAAAGTCCAGAAAAGCCTCAGTGAGAAGGAAACCTCAGCCTCAGTGAGAAGGAAACCTCAGATCAAAGCCCTAAAATGAGGGAGTGAGAGTTTTGAATTTGGAGAAAAAGTGTTCCATTAAGTTTATTGCCCTCAGGAGTACATGACTGCTATGCTTCAAAATTAAAGGATGACAGTGTTCCTGGAGTAAAAAGAGAAAAAAGAAAATTAGTTAGATATGAGGTCAAAGACAGGGAGTCTTGTATAAGAACTTGCAGTCCATTTTTAGAACTTTGTCTTTAACTCTGAGTGATAGATGAAGAAACTGGAAGGTTTTAAATAGAGATGTGGTAGAATAGAGCTAAATGGTGGCCTCCCAAGGGTACATCTGCGCCCTACTTTCTATGACTTGTGACTATTACCCTACAAGGTAAACAAATCTAGAGCTGAAAAAAATCTAACAGCACAAAGATTGGGAGGGAATGAATGAAATGATACTATTTAAGTTGGCTACATTAGACATCAAGTAGTATAATATTAATTTAAAATAATCATGATACTGTTAGACTTGAAAGGGTATAGCCAAAAGATAAAACTATTGTCATTACCCCATATTCAATATTGAATTCAATATTGAATACTAAATTCAATAGGTTACTTGGCTAACCCTATGGAATGGAAGTGGAGAAGGCAATGGCACCCCACTCCAGTACTCTTGCCTGGAAAATCCCATGGACGGAGGAGCCTGGTAGGCTGTATGGGGTCGCTGAGTCAGACCTGACTGAGTGACTTCACTTTCACTTTTCACTTTCATGCCTTGGAGAAGGAAATGGCAACCCACTCCAGTGTTCTTGCCCAGAGAATCCCAGGGACGGGGGAGCCTGGTGGGCTGCCGTCTATGGGGTCGTGGAGTCGGACACGACTGAAGCAACTTAGCAGCAGCAGCAGCAAGGAATGGAAGAACCATTGGGATAAACAGAAAATAAATAGAAAAACAGTAGATTTAAATATAACTACATTATATTAAAAATTATATCAAATGACAATGGTCTAAGTACCCCCCTTAAAATTGTTAGACTAAAGAAAAAACAAGCTTTTTAAAGGTAAATACAAAAGACATTGAAAATAAAATGCTGGGGAAAGATATCCTGTGTATACCTGACCTCTCTTCACACTGGGTATGCAGTTATAGCAAAAGATCCATGCCCCAGAAATGTATTAAACAGACAACTGGTTTTATCTTATATAGTCAGGGTATATCCAAAAGATAACAAGCTCTTTAATTCTGAGTAGAGGATATTAGTGTTTACCTTTCTTGCAACTACAGCAGAGTAATATTTGGAACCATACTCTGGATCTGCAGAGTTAGATTTGGTCAATCAGCTTTTGTTGTCAAGGTTTAGTCATTAAGTCGTGTCCGTCTCTTTTGCAACCCCATGGACTGTAGCCCACCAGTCTCCTCTGTCCACAGGATTTCCCAGGCAAGAATACTGGAGTGGATTGCCATTTCCTTCTCCAGGGAAACTTCCCAGTCCAGAGACTGAACCAGTATCTTCTGCATTGGCAGGTGGATTCTTTTTACCACTCAGCCACCAAGTTGGCTTTTAATCACTTGCTTATATCTACAGTAAGAAATTGTGATCCATTAGCCTCCCAGATGTTTGTTCCAAGACTTACTTTCCTATTGGATAAACCTGGGCTGGGTTTGTTTTTTTAACTGTTCCTGGTTCAGGTCTTTTTTGTTTGCTTGTTTTTTTAACAGCCAATATTTTATGTAGCCCTTTGTGGTGACCCAAGAATGAAATTTTTTGATTATCAGCCAGCATCTAAATCAGAGGGGAAAACTCAGAGGTAGAAATATCTATTGTACAATTGTGTATGACACAGTGAAAAGAACAGTGATTGTTTTCTGCATCATACTGTCTTTACCTACAAATTAAATAATAAATATTAAATGTGAACAAGTCCCTGCTTCTTGGTTAGCAATATTCATTTAATTTTAGAGTCAAATAGAATTGGAGATTACCAACCTTGTTGTTGGCTAAATTGTGCCCCCCCCCCCCCCGCCAACCACCAAATTCATATGCTAAAAGTCTCAGAATATGACTGTATTTTGGATATAAGATTTTTAAAGAAATAATTAAGTTAAAATGAGGTCAATAGTGTGGGATATAATCCAAAATGACTGGTGTCCTTATTTTTAAAAAAATTAAAAAACAGAGGCAGACAGAGAAAAGATCATCTGAGGACACAATATAAACATAGCCACTGCTTCATTTAAAATGGATAACCAACAAGGGGCTTCCCATGTGGCTCAGTGGTAAAGGATCTGTCTCAAGTGCAGGAGACATAGATTTGATCCCTGGGTTGGGAAGATTCCCTGAAGAAGGGAATGGCAGCTCACTCCAGTATTCTTGCCTGGAAAATCCCTTGGAGAGAGGAGCCTGGCAGATTATCACCCAAGGGGTCACAAAAGAGTTGGACATGACTTAGCAACTAAGCAACAACAACCAACAAGGAAATACTATATAGCACAGGGTACTTTGCTCAATGTTATATGGCAGCCTGGATGGGAGGGAGGGGAGTTTGGAGGAGAATGAATATGTGTATACGTATGGCTGAATCCCTTTGCTGTCAACCTGAAACCATCACAATTCTGTGAATCAGCTATACTCCAATATAAAATATGAAGTTAAAAAAGAAAAGGCTCAAGAGGGAGGGGATATATATGTCTCTCTAAGGCTGATTCATGTTGAGGTTTGACAGAAAACAACAAAATTCTGTAAAGCAATTATCCTTCAATTAAATAAATTTTAAAAAAAGAAAAAAATTGAGTTGAGCCATTTAAGGCTTCAATGTTAAAAAATAAAGTTTTAAAATTCTTAAAAAGAAAAAAAAATAGATTATCATCCACAAGCTAAGAGATGTCTCAGAAAAATCCAACCCTGCTGAAACCTAGGTTTTGGACTTCTAGCCTCCAGATCTATGATAAAGTAAATTTCTGTGGTTTAAGCCACCCAGTCTATGATACTTTGTAATGCAGCCTGAGCAGACCAATACAATCCCATCTTCTTGTTGCTTGGTGCTGCTGTTGAGAGCCCAAAGGACTAGTCAAAGTACAAAGCAAGTTAGAAGAGCTGGGCTAGAATCCATGTCTCCTGGAAACCAGTCTTGTTTTAAAATAAAAATCAAAACATAGGACACAGAAAAACAAAAAGACAGATGATCTGCAGAATAGCAGAAGAGAAAGATCACTGATAGTGAAACACCTGAAGATACTCCTAGTGATCTACAGAGCACCATGTGAAAATCAGTGCACTGATGAGGCTGCTATGTTACACAAGGCATTCCCAGGGAAGTTTGCCACCTTAAGTTGATTTCAGACTTTCCCTTTTGGCCTTAGATAACAAGTCAACCGTGACTATAAAAATAAACACACATTAAAAGATACATACTTCATATAGATTGTGAAACAAGATATAGAGGTTTAACTATTAATATTTGAATATATAAAAACAACTAACAGAAACTGAAAAGTGGTCTAAGTATGTCACAAAATGGAGGATAAAAGTATAGTTAGATACTTTTCTATCTGATAGAGAGTATAGTTAAAGCTAAATCTTTGGCATATTAAGAAGATTAATGTCTAAATCCAAAAATACATATATAAATGTTTATTGATGAAAAGAAAATGACCACCAAAGGAAACTAGAAACAGCTATAAATCAGTGGCTCTGAAGTTCTGAGATTAGAATTGAGAACTCATGAAGCAGATTATTCATCTATTATAAGCATTCTTATAGCGTTTAGTCTGCATCAATATGTGTGTTGGGGGGGATGGTTTGTGATGTATGTATAACTCTCTCTTTAAAAGAAAAAAATTGTGAAAAGAAGGCTTTCATGGAGTACATCTTTTTCTTTTTTTTTTTTTTTAATTTTTTTTATTTTTTTTTTATTTTTTTTTAAATTTTATTTTATTAGTTGGAGGCCAATTACTTCACAACATTTCAGTGGGTTTTGTCATACATTGACACGAATCAGCCATTGAGTTACACGTATTCCCCATCCCGATCCCCCCTCCCACCTCCCTCTCCACCCGACTCCTCTGGGTCCTCCCAGTGCACCAGGCCCGAGCACTCGTCTCATGCATTCCACCTGGGCTAGTGATCTGATTCACCATAGATAATATACATGCTGTTCTTTTGAAACATCCCACCCTCACCTTCTCCCACAGAGTTCAAAAGTCTGTTCTGTACTTCTGTGTTTCTTTTTCTGTTTTGCATATAGGGTTATCATTACCATCTTTCTAAATTCCGTATATATGTGTTAGTATGCTGTAATGTTCTTTATCTTTCTGGCTTACTTCACTCTGTATAATGGGCTCCAGTTTCGTCCATCTCAATAGAACTGATTCAAATGAATTCTTTTTAACGGCTGAGTAATATTCCATGGTGTATATGTACCACAGCTTCCTTATCCATTCATCTGTGGATGGGCATCTAGGCTGCTTCCATGTCCTGGCTATTATAAACAGTGCTGTGATGAACATTGGGGTGCACGTGTCTCTTTCAGATCTGGGTTCCTCAGTGTGTATGCCCAGAAGTGGTATTGCTGGGTCATATGGCAGTTCTATTTCCAGTTTTTTAAGAAATCTCCACACTGTTTTCCATAGTGGCTGTACTAGTTTGCATTCCCACCAACAGTGTAAGAGGGTTCCCTTTTCTCCACACCCTCTCCAGCATTTATTGCTTGTAGACTTTTGGATAGCAGCCATCCTGACTGGCGTGTAATGGTATCTCATTGTGGTTTCTATATCCACCAAAGGAAATAGTGAAGTCCGCTATACAATATAGTGAAGCATACAAAATAGTGTATACAAAATAAAGAAGTCCACTATACAATAGTACACCACATAGTGTATACAACATTGTATACAATAGTATATAATATACACTAGTATACAAAATAGTGAAGTCCAGTATACAACAGTATACAAGAAAAATATAATTCAAAAACCTAAACAAGACCAAATAATAGGATGAAAACCATGTATCTGTCTCACGCTTACTTCTCTTCAGATACAGAGGCCATCAACCCCTTCCCAATTTTCCCTAAGATTTCCTAGAGAATCATTTCAGCCACGTGGGGACAAAGTCAAATCAAATCTATCCTCTGCTGTCACCTTCATATTTCTTTCCTCCTCCTGCCAAAAAAGAAAAAAAATCTATAGACACAAATGAGGCACTTTATATACTAGAATGGAATTTGTCTAGCCTCTGAAGCAGAAGATGTTAAATTTCTACAAAATTTCATTTTAGTGCTAGAAATTCAATTCCAGACCATGATATCATTTAGTTTACTTCCCTGGGCTGTTGAAGAATTGAAACAAAGGTGGTATTTTGTTTTCCCCTTAAATATGAATGTTAAAAAAACGAATTGGCAATTTTGCTATCCAAAAAGCAAGTCATAAAGGATATATTATACATCATAAGATAACCTGTCAGTCTCTCACCTTTCAAGATATTAAGATCAACCAAGAGAAAGACTTCTTAAAAATTACATGCCAAAACACAATATACAATAACAAAACTTTGATAAATTTTCTGTCATAAATTGATAGACTAGAAAGTACCTTTTTATTACATTTGCTTGTCTAGAATAACTTCTGCACACAATAGAAATATAGTTACTATGCTTCTGTGTCAAATTCTCAGCTGAGGACCATAACTATGTTTGCCAAAACAATGTATAACACATAAAGCCATTACATCTTTTATTCATAAGCAACCGTCTTCAAATAATATTGAAAGAAAAATATCCAGGTTATTTTCAGACTAGGGTACTAAGAGAGTAATGAATCTATTATGTCCTTGTAACAAAATTAGAGCTGTCAATATGCAGTGAAAGCTTGGTTCATAACAAAAGACCACAGAACATGTTTCTATCTGGCCTTGATACATGAGAAAAACATGATATGCATTGTCCTGTCATAATCCACTCTATTAGAACTGTCTGAGCAGCACATTTTCCACTGGGACATTTCCATTTGGTTCTCCTCTTACTGAAGCACTGCCAATTTTGTCAAACTATTTCGAAGGTTTTACTCCATTTCTTTCAAAGCCACCAAGTCAATGTGATACAGGGCAATTTAGAAATGCCTCTAACCCACCTGGAAATGTTAGCCATGGAGTGTGTTTCTGCAGTGGTGAGTTCTCTTAAGATATCACACTTTATATACGTTTAACTCACTAAGAAAAAGTCCTTACCGTAAAGAGATCTCTGAATAGGTGTCATCACAGCGAAGGCAAGTAGCAAGAATTGACAGACACAAACACTATGCAAACAGTCCAGGCAGCTTGAGGGACCACCCATTTCTGAAGGTTTCAGTTGCTCATTTAGGCACAAATTCTAAAATTGTTTGGAGTAGAAACATTGTTCTCAGTCTCTGGCTTGAAAAATGCCCACCAATGCCTTCAAGGAACATAACTAGATCTTTTCTGGGACTTTCTGAGTAGAAGAACAAAATTTTCAGACATTCCAAAAATTCCCTCTCTTTCTTACTTAGCAGTCACTCTTCTATAAACATGACATCCTCCCCACTTCCATTATCATCACTTTATATGTATTTTGATTCAAACAGGCAGCTAATACCTGACTAATTATGCATCTGTGATCTGGAGACATGGGCTGTGGAACAGACATTCCTTCAGGATTCAGGACCCATCCAACTGGGTCACACCACTACATTCTTGCTCATAAAAACTAGAAACCAATTATATAGTTTCTTGTTTTTTCTGCAGCAAAGATTCTATCAGAATAATTGCACAGGGCTTCAATAGATTTTTTTTTTTCCCAGAGAAAATTTCTCTATCCCACCACTCAATCACTGAAGAAAACACTCTTAATTTGTTACTAGATAAGAAAGTGCAAGGAACTTTTAACTCATCAGATAAAAAGTTTAATGTAGGCTATGGTTGCAGGCTCGGAAAACATGACAATATTCTTTAAGAGAGATTTATTACCTTTTTGAGTTAGTTCCATTGATTTTTCATGGCTATACACCTATGTTTCCTGCTGCACCACCACATCTGTTTTCTATTTGGATACTTATATTGTCCATCTGCCTACTACTAACTCAAGTCTTTAATAAATTTTTAATCAGTTTTTAGGGTGACCTTAGCAGACCATGCCTCTGTTTCTTTCAAGTAATCTCCAGAGACAGAGGCCAAGGTCGGTTTCTCTACTTCTAACACAAATAGGAAAATAAATTGCAGGTTAAGCTACAATGTTAGATATTGTACTTCTACCTCTAAAACAATGCAATAATATTGATACAGTTGATTTTTAATACTATTGAATAACTTGGTTTCAATAATTGGAGAATAGTGTACATGGATAAAAACTGAATTTGTTAGACTTTTAAAAAGTCTTTCTAATCTAAGGAAACAACAAATAAAGCTTAGAGAGTAGCGCTAAGTAAGTGGTTATTAAGTGCTACTGAACAGTGATGATTTCATCTGACATTTTTAATGAAGAATTTGCTCATAAAAGAGAATAATTTTAGCTACTACAAAGCCTGATCCAAAGTTGGGACCACCTAAAATAAGAATGTAAAAATGTGTGCATGGTCACAGGATAATGACTGTTCATGTGAAAAGAGATGACCTTAAAATCCTGTAAGAAGTGCCTGTTTAATTGACAAAGGAAAAAAAAAGATCATATTTAGCAACAAATGTCCAATGAGACCTTAGTACTTATCTCACTGACTCTTACAGCCAAAATACTACCTCCATCACTACCAAACTGACTGTGATCACTGGTTCTGTTTGAAAACTTTCCAAGAAAAAGGATGTTACTCCCTGCCATTCATCCATCCAATTTGGACAACTGAATTCTTTCTTTTTCTCCCCAAATATATATGCAATGAGTTGACTGCATTTATTTTACTTTTGATCTCTAAAGAGTTACAGTTAACTAAGTGCCATGAGACATTTTCACTTGAACTCTTAAGTCATCCAGTCTCTTGAATCTAATTTTAGAAACTAGCTTGAAAGTTTGCCTTGTTCTCCATGTTATTTTAGGTCAATATTAAAATAAATTTACAATATACTTTTATTGTGAAATGTTTTAAAAACACAAAAAAACCTAAAACAATAAATGCTTACATACCAACTAACTTTTCACAGTTTTCGTGTTTGGCCATATTTATTTTAAATATTAAAACAAAGGAAATCAAACAACAACCAACAATTTCACTACATGGTTGAATCATCCTGTGTGATCCTCCCAAAACCTAACCCCTTTCCTTTTTCCCAAGAACTTACCACCATACTGAATTTGCCTCAAATCACTTTTCTGCATTTTATAGTTTTGCTCATTGCTCATATGTACATATCCTATAAACAATATACAAATATTAATACATTTTAAATTCTGCATAAATGATATCACTCTCTCAATAGACATATAGGTAGATAGGTAGGCAGATAGACAGATATACACACACAATTGACCCTAGAACAACTAGGGTTTGAGCTGCACAGGTCCACTTTTATGTGAATTTTTGTCAGTAGTAAACACTGTGGTACTACACAATCTTCTGTTGGTTAAATCAAGGGATGTGAAACCACAGATATGGAGTCACCTTGGATACAGAGGGTCAGTTATATGAGGCTTCCCAGGTGGTGCTAGTGGTAAAGAACACACCTACCAATGCAGGCAGACATAACAGACTCAGGTTCGATCCCTGGGTCAGGAAGATCCCCTGGAGGAGGGCATGACAACCCACTCCAGTATTCTTGCCTAGAGAATTCCACGGACAGAGGAGCCTGGTGGGCTATGGCCCATAGGGTCAAAGAGTCAGACACGACTAAAGTGACTTAGCACACACTACAAGTTATATGCAGATTTTCCACTGCTCAGAGGATTGGCAGTCTATGTTGTTCAAGAGTCAACTAAACATATGTCATACTCCAAAGCTTGCTTTATTCTGTTTAACTTCTGAGATTTGTCTGGGTTAATATATATAGCTCCGGTCAATTCATTTTAACTTCTGAATAACCAAAATAAAAAATTAAATACTGCAAAAATGTGTGTGCTTGACCACATGTGGAAGAGTTTCTCTAGGGTATAAACCTAGACATGAAATTACTTGGCTATAGTAAAAGGAGCACTGTAAGGGGATTAAACCAATTTAGACACACACCAGTAGCCTACTCCTCCACTATCTTGACAATAGTTGGTATTTTAAGACTTGATACTTTATACTAATCTGATGGGAATTCTATCTCATTGTTATTTTATTTTCATTTCTCTAATTACCAACATGGCTAAAGTGTCTTTGCTTATAGTGTTTGACCATCTAGCTTTCTTTGTCCATGAGTTGCTTTTTTATGTACTTCTTTTTCTCCTGAGTTATTGGTCTCTCTTTTTTTTACTTTATATATTCTGATATAAATCATTCAAGTCTCTCTAATGTGTGACTTTTATTTATAGCTATACATATATCTTTATAGCACTAATGCAAACAAATTTGTGAATATTATTCTTTATGGTTTGTGCTTACTGTGTCCAGTCAATATAAATTTCCCACTTTCCACAGGGTCATAAAAATAACATACATTTTCTTTAAAAAGTTTTAAAATTCTGGCTTTCACATTTCTATTTTTCATCTTCCTGGGTCATATCCTTGTGTCTATGGGATAAAACTTGATGTTATTTTTTATCCACAGAGATAAGCTTAGTCCCAGTACCATTTATTAGCTGCTCTAGTCTCTTCCCCTTGATTTACAATGCCATCTCTGTCATTTGTCATATTTTGTATTTTAATGGTTCATTTTAGGATTCTCTATTCTTTTCATCATTCGATTTACTCTCTGAAATAACGCATTTCCCACACACTATTTTAATCGCTCTAGTTTATAATTAGCCTTGGTGTCTTGTAGGGAAGCATCGTTACCATATGCCTCTCTACAATAGTTAATTTTATGTGTCAACTTGACTGGGCCAAGAGGTGACCAGATTGAACATTATTTCTGCTGTATCTGGGAGAGTGTTTCACAATGAGATAAGGATCTGAATGGATGGATTTACTAAAGTAGTTCACCTCCCCAGGGTGAGTAGGTACCATCCAATCTGCTGAGGGCCTGAATAGAACAAAAGATAGAGGAAAAAGAAATTTGCCCCTTTTACTTCCTGTCTGCCTGTTTGAACAAAAAGATGAGTCTCATTCCCTCTGGATTGGCATTTATACCATCAACTCCCCTGATTCTCAGGCCTTTGAACTCAGGTACTGAAACTGAACCACCAGCTTTCCTGAGTCTCCAGCTTGAACATAGCAGATCAGCCTCCATAATTGCATAACCCAATTCCTTATAACAAATCTCTTCCTATGAATACATCCTATTGGTTCTGTTTCTCTGAAGAACTCTAATACACTTCTCTTCAAAACTGCCTTAATTATACTTGACTTTATGCTCTTCAACGAACATTTTAGTGATCAGTTTGTCCAGGAAAGTTCCTATTAGGCTTTAAATAGAAGCTGAATTAAATGTATAGATTAAGTGATATTTTTCACATTAAATAACCACATACATGGTAATTTTATATCTTTCCATTTAGTCAGATTTTTAAAACCTTTTTCAATAGTAGTTTATATTTTTCTCAATAAGATCCTTAAGTACTCTTGTTAAATTTATTCCTAGTTATTTAGTTTTTAGCTCTATGGGCACTTGAAAAGAATATATATCTTTAAAAATAGCATATATAATTTTAAATATATTTTAGATCAGGCTCACTAGCTTTCTTATTTAAACATTCTAAATCCTTCTGAATTTTTTCTCCTCAGCTTCAAAGAGGTGTGATAAAAATCTCCCACAATGACTGTATATTTTTCAAATGTGCCTGTGTTCTGTCCATGAGGACCAGAATTTTTGGCTCTGTGTTCACTTTTCCTCCCCAGTAACCAGAATAGTGCCAAAGATATAATTTTTTCATATTCTTGGTGGATTAATTTTGATTAATATATAGTAGCTCTATTTACTATTATATACGATTTTTGCCTTAAATTTTATCTTTTTTAATATTAATTTTGAGACAGAAGCTCTCTTTTAATTCACATTTGTCTGATAAATTCTTTTTTATCCCTTTATGTTCAAATATTCTGCATGGTTTTGCTCTAGGCCTTTCTGTTGTTAGTATCATCGTATTGTTGATGTTCAGTCACCCAGTCATGTCTGACTCTTTGCGACCCGGTGGACTGCAGCATGACAAGACTCCCTGTCCCTCACCATCTCCCGAAGTTTGCCCAAGCTCATGTCCCTTGCATGGTGATGCCATCCAGCCATCTCATCATCTGATGCCCCCTTCTCCTCCTGCTCTCAATATTTCCCAGCATCGGAGACTTTTCCAATGAGTTGGCTGTTCATATCAGGCAACCAAAATGCTAGAACTTCAGTTTCAGCATCAGTCCTTCCAGTGAGTATTCAGGGTTGATTTCCTTAAGATTGGCTGGTTTGAACTGCTTACTGTCCAAGTGACTTTCCGAAGTCCTCTCTAGCACCACAGTTTGAAGTCATCAATTCTTTGGTGCTCTGCTTTCTTCACAGTCTAGTTCTCACAACTGTATGTGACCACTGGGAAGACCATAGCATTGACTATATGGACACTTGCCAGCAGTGTGATGTCTCTGCTTTTCAACACACTGTCTAGGTTTGTTATAGATTTCCTGCCAAGAAGCAATCTTCTTCTGATTTCATGGCTGCAGTCACATCTGCAGTGATTTTAGAGCCCAAGACGAAGAAATCTGTCACAACTTCCAACTCTTCTACTTCTATTTGCCATGAAGTAATGGGGCCAGGTGCTGTGATCTTAGTTTTTTAAATACTTACTTTTAAGTTGGTTTTTTCACTCTCTTCCTTCACCCTCCTTAAGAGGGTCTTTAATTTCTCCTCACTTTCTGCCATTAGAGTGGTATCATCCACATATCTGAGGTTGTTGATGTTTCTCCTGCCTGTCTTGATTCCTGCTTGTAACTCATCCAGCTCAGCATTTCTCATGATGTGTTCAGTGTAAAGGTTAAACAAATAGGGTGACAGCAGACTGCCATGCCATACTCCTTTCTCAATCCTGAACCAATCAGTTGTTCCATACAGGGTCCTAACTATTCTTTCTTGAAACATAGAGAGCTTTCTCAGGAGGCAGGTGAGACAATCTGATATTCAGTTCCATTCAGTTGCTTGGTCGTATCCAACTCTTGAGCCCTCATGGACTGCAGCTCGCCAGGCCTCCCTGTCCATCACCAACTCCTGGAGATTACTCAAACTCAAGTCCATTGAGTCAGTGATGCCATCCAACCATCTCATCCTCTGTTGTGCCCTTCTCCTCTCACTTTCAATCTTTCCCAGCATCTGGGTCCTTTCTATGAGTCAGTTCTTCGCATCAGGTGGCCAAAGTAATGGAGTTTCAGCTTCAACATCAGTCCTTCCAATGAATACCCAGGACTGATCTCCTTTAGGATGGACTGGTTGGATCTCCTTGCTGTTCAAGGGACTCTCTAGAGTCTTCTCCAACACCACAGTTCAAAAGCATTAATTCTTTGGTGCTCAGCTTTCTTTATAGTCCAACTCTCACATCCATATATGATTACTGGAAAAACCATAGCTTTGACTAGACAGATATTTGCTGGCAAAGTAATGTCTCCACTTTTTAATATGCTGTCTAGGTTGGTCATAACCTTTCTTCCAAGGAGCAAGAGTCTTTTAATTTCATGGCTGCAGTCACCATCTGCAGTGATTTTGGAGCCACAAAAAATAAATTATGTCACTGTTTCCACTGTTTCCCCATCTAATTGACATGAAGTGATGGGACCAGATGACATGATCTTAGTTTTCTAAGTGTTGAGTTTTAAGCCAACTTTTTCACTCTCTTTTAGTTTCATCAAGAGGCTCTTTAGCTCCTCCTCACTTTCTGCCATAAGCAAGGTGTTATCTGCATATCTGAGGTTATTGATATTTCTCCCAGGATTCTTGATCCCAGCTTGTGCTTCATACAGCCCAGCATTTCTCATGATGTACTCTCCTTATAAGTTAAATAAGCAGGGAGATAATATTTAGCCTTGATGTATTCATTTCCCTATTTGGAACCAGTCTGTTTTACAATGTCCAGTTATAACTGTTGCTTCCTGACCTGTATACAGATTTCTCAGGAGGCAGGTCAGGTGGTCTGGTATTCCCATATTTTAAGAATTTTCCACAGTTTGTTGTAATCCACAGTGTCAAAGGCTCTGGCATAGTCAATAAAGCAGAAATAGATGTTTTCCTGGAACTTTCTTGCATTTTTGATGATCCAACAGATGTTGGCAATTTGATTTCTGGTTCCTCTGCCTTTTCTAAATCCAGCTGAACATCTGGAAGTTCATGGTTCACATGCTGTTGAAGCCTGGCTTGGAGAACTTTGATCATTATTTTACTAGCATATGAGATGAGTGAATTTATGTGGTAGTTTGAGTATCTTTGTCGGGATTGGGATGAAAATTGATCTTTTCCAGTCCTGTGGCCACTGCTGAGTTTTCCAAATTTGCTGGCATATTAAGTGCAGCACTTGCACAGCATCATCTTTTAGGATTTGAAATAGCTCTACTGGAATTCCATCATCTCCACTAGCTTTGTTGTAGTGATGCTTCCTAAGGCCCACGTAACTTCGCATTCTAGGATGTCTGGCTCTAGGTGAGTAATCACACCATTTTGATTATCTGGGTCATGAAGATCCTTTTTGTACAGTTCTTCTGTGTATTCTTGCCACCTCTTCTTACTATCTTCTGCTTCTGTTAGGGCCATACCATTTCTGTCCTTTATTGTGCCCATATTTGCATGAAATATTCCCTGGGTATCTCTAATTTTCTTGAAGAGATCTCTAGTATTTCCCACTCTATTGTTTTCCTCTATTTCTTTGCATTGGTCACTGAGGAAGGCTTTCTTATCTCTCCTTGCTATTCTTTGGAATTCTGCATTCAAATGGGTATATCTTTCCTTTTCTCCTTTGCCTTTTGCTTCTCTTCTTTTCACAGCTGTTTGTAAGGCCTCCTTAGACAACGATTTTGCCTACATTTCTTTTTCTTGGGCATGGTCTTGATCACCACCGCCTGTACAATGTCATGAACTTCTGTCCATAGTTCTTCAGGCACTCTGTCTATAGATGTAATCCCTTGAAACTATTTGTTACTTCCATTGTACAGTCCTAAGGGATTTAATTTAGGTCATACATGAATGGTCTAGTGGTTTTCCTTACTTTCTTCAGTTTAAGTCTGAATTTGGCAATAAAAAGTTCATAATCTGAGCCACAGTCAGCTCCCGGTCTTGTTTTTCCTGACTATATAGAGCTTCTCCATCTTTGGCTGCAGAGAATGTGATCAATCTGATTTCCGTATTGACCATCTGGTGATGTCCATGTGTAGAGTCTTCTCTTGTGTTGTTGGAAGAGGGTGTTTGCTATGACCAGTGTGTTCTCTTGGCAAAACTTTATTAGCCTTTGTCCTGCTTCATTCTATACTCCAAGGCCAAATTTGCCTGCTACTCCAGATATTTCTTGAGTTCCTACTTTTGCATTCCAGTCCCTTTTGATGAAAAGGACATCTTTTGGGGGTGTTAGTTCTAGAAGGTCTTGTAGGTCTTCATAGGACCATTCAACTTCAGCTTCTTCAGCATTACTGGTCGTGGCATAGACTTGGATAATTGTGATGAAGAATGGTTTGCCTTGGAAACGAATAGAGATCATTCTGTCATTTTTGAGACTGCATCCAAGTACTGCATTTTGGATTCGTCTGTTGAATATGATGGTTACTTCATTTCTTCTAAGGGATTCTTGCCCACAGTAGTAGATATAATGGCCATCTGAGTCAAATTCACCCATTCCAGTCCATTTTAGTTTGCTGACTTCTAAAATTTTGACATTCACTCTTGCCATGTCCTGTTTAACCACTTCCAATTTGCCTTGATTCATGGACCTAACATTCCAGGATCCTATGCAATATTGCTCTTTACAGCATTGGACCTTGTCACATCACCTGTTACATCCACAACTGGGTGTTGTTTTTGCTTTGACTCTGTCTCTTCATTCTTTCTGGAGTCATTTCTCCACTGATCTCTAGTAGCATATTGGGCAACTACTGACCCAGGGAGTTCATCTTTCAGTGTCCTATCTTTCTGCCTTTTCATACTGTTCTTGGGGTTCTCAAGGCAACAATACTGAAGTGGTTTGCTATTCCCTTCTCCAGTGGACCACATTTTTTCAGAATTCTCCAGTATAACTTGCTGTCTTGGCTGGTCCTACATAGCAGGGCTCATAGTTTCATTGAGTTAGACAAGGCTGTGGTCCACGTGATCAGATTGATTAGTTTTCTGTGATTGTGGTTTTCAGTCTGTCTGCCCTCTGATGGAGAAGAGTAAGAGGCTCATGGAAGCTTCCTGATGGGAGAGACTGACTGAGGGGGAAACTGGGTCTTGTGCTGATGGGCAGGGCCATGCTCAGTAAATCTTTAATCCAATTTTCTGTTGATGGGTGCGGCTGTGTTCCCTCCCTGTTATTTGACTTGAGGCCAAACTATGATGGAGGTAATGAAGATAATGGTGACCACCTTCAAAAAGTCCCATGCAAGCAGTGCTACAACCAATACTCCCAACCCTGCAGGAGGCCAGTGCACACCACATCTCCTCCAGAGACTCCTGGACACTCACAGGCAAGTCTGGCTCAGTCTCCTGTGGGGTCACTGCTCCTTTCTTCTGGGTCCTGGTGTGCGCAAGGTTCTGTTTGTGCCCTCCCAGAGTCTGCTTCCCCAGTCCCGTGTAAGTTCTTGCAGCTCTGTGGTGGGTTAAGGGTGACCATCTCCAAGAGGGCTTAGCCACACCCAGGTCTGCTGCACCCAGAGCCCGTGGCCCCGTGGTAGCCCACTGCTGACCTGCACCTCCCCAGGAGACACCCAAACACAGGTCTGTCTCAGTCTCTGCGGGTCTCTGGGTCCTGCTGCGCACAAGGTATGTTTGAGCCTCTGAGCGTCTCTGGTGGGTATGGGGTTTGATTCTAAACGTGATATTGACCCTCCTATCATCTTGCTGGGGCTTCCCTTTGCCCTTGGACTTAGGACATCTCCTCAACTCCAGTGCTGCGCAGCCACCGCTCCATCTTGCTGGGGCTTCTCTGCCCTTGGACAGGAGGTATCACCTCACAGCTGCTCCAGCACCATGCGGCCACCACTCCAGTGGTGGTAGTCCCATCTCTTTAAGAGCTTCCCTCAGTTTGTTATGATCCACACACTCAAAGGCTTTAGTGTAGTCAATTAAACAGAGGTAGCTGGTGTTTATGGAATTTCCTTGCTTTCTCTGTGATCCAGGGAATGTTGGAAATTTTATCTTTGGCTCCCCTATCTTTTCTAAATCCAGCACTTAGACATCTGGAAGTTCTCAGTTCGCATAATGCTAAAGTCTAGCATGCAAGATTTTAAGCATGACCTTACTTAAGCATGACCTTAAGCATGGAAGATGAATGCAACTGCCCAATGGTTTGAACAATCTTTAGTACTGTCCTTCTTAGGAACTGGGATGAGGATTGACCTTTTCCAGTCCTCTGGCCACTGCTCGGTCTTCCAGATTTGCTGACATATTGAGTGCAACACTTTGATATCATCATCTTTTAGGGTTTTGAATAGCTCTAATGGAATCCCATCACATCCACTAGCTTTACTGACAGCAGGGCTTTCTAAGGCTATCTTGACTTCACTCTCCAGAATATCTGGCTCTGGATGATTCACCACTCCATCATGGTTATCCAGTTCATTAAGATTTTTTTGTACAATTCTTCCATGTATTCTTTCCATCTCTTCTTGATCTCTTTTGCTTCTACTAGGTCTCTATCCTTTGTCTTTTATTGTCCCCATCTTTGAGCCAAATGTTCCCTTGATATTTCTAATTTTCCCGAAGAGATCTCTAGTCTTTCCCCTTCAGTTGTTTTCCCCTATTTTTATGCAGTGTTCATTGAAGAAGGTATTCTTGTCTCTTGCTTTTCTTTGGAACTCTGTATTTAGTTGGGTGTACCTTTCCCTTTCTCCCTTGCTTTTCACTTCTTTCTTCAACTCTTTGTAAAGCCTCCTCAGATAACCACTTTGCCTTCTTGCTTTTCTTTTTCTTTGGGATGGTTTATTTGCTGCTTCCTTTACCATATTACGGACCTCCACCCATAGTTCAGGTACACTGTTTACTAGATCTAATCCCTTGAATCTATTAATTACCTCTACTGTATATTCATAGCAAATTTGATTTAAGTCACACCTGGCTGGTCTAGTGGTGTTCCTTGCTTTCTTTAGTGTAAGCCTGAATTTTGCTATGAGAAGCTGATGATTTTAGCCACAATCGGTTCCAGGTCTTGTTTTTGCTGTCTGTGTACAATTTCTCCATCTTCGGCCACAAAGAATGTAATCAATTTGATTTCAGTATTGACCATTTGGTGATGTCCATGTGTAAAGTCATCTCTTGTGTTGTTGAAAAGGGGTGTTTCCTATGACCACTGCATTCTCTTGGCAGAATTCAGTTAGCCATTGCCCTGCTTCATTTTGTACTCCAAGTATCATCATAAAGCAGCATATTTTAATATAAAATAATGTGCTGAGATTTATCACACTGACTTCTACCATCCTAATTTTCTTCTATGTATTAACCTGTCTTTCGGTTTTACTTTCCCTTTTTATTTCCTTTATTGGAATTGATAAAGTATTATATTTTCCCTTTGCTGGTATGTGTCATATATTATATATCTATTCTTTCAGTAATTAACATTTCTAATTTTTTATTGTGGTTAAAAAAAAACAGTGAAATTGACCATCTTAACTATTTCAGATGTACATAGTTCAGTGGTATAAAACACAAAACACATTCACATTGTTAGGCAACCACTACCACCATTCATCTCCAGAATTATTTTGTCTTGCAAAACTGCACCTCTATACCTATTAAACCATAGCTGTCCATCCTCCCTCCTTCCAGCCCCTGGCAACCACCATTCTACTTTCTGTCTTTGTGAATTTAACTACTCTAGGCAACTCTTATAAGTAGAATCACATAGTATTTATCATTTTGTGATTGGCTTATTTCCTTTAGTAAAATACCTTCAAGGTTCATTCATGTTGTAGCATGTGTCAGAATTTATTTCCTTTTTAAAGATGAATAATATTCCACTTAATGTATATCCCACATTTTGCTTATCCATTCTTCTGTAAATGAACATTTGAATTGTGTCCACCTTGTATTTATTGTACATAATGCTGCTATGACTTTGAGTGTGCAAATATCTCTAAGACTCTCTTTTAATTTTTTTTTTTTAGATATATACCCAGAAGTGGAATCACTGGATCACATGGTAAGTATACTCTTAATTTGTGAAGGAACCTCCATACTGTTTTATATAGCAGCTGCACCAGTTAATGTTCCCACCAAAAGGGCACAAGAGTCCCAATTTCTCCATGTCCTTTCCAACTGTTGATTTTTTTTTAATAGTAGCCATAGGTGTAACTGTCCTTATATTTGTAATACATTGAACTATAAATTATTATAACAAAGCAAAGGTTATGCTAAATTTCCATCTCATCCCAAATATGTCTCAAATCTATAGTTCCATTACCCACTGAAAATTATCCTCCTGTCTCCTTCAATTCTTGTCCAATGGTTTACATTTATCTTTTAAAATGTTTTGTAGTCAGTACACATTTGACATGGTTTTAACTTCTGTGCTAAAAACTTTTCTCCTAAAGTATTTAATACTTTTAACATTTAAAAACTCAACTGATATAGGTCTGGGGGAAAAACTCCTGGTTGCTAAACAATTTTAGGCTGAATATCATCTGACTGCAGCACTTTGAAACCACTTTTCTACTATTTTCCAGTATATACTTGTGTAGAGAAGTCAGCTCTCCATTGAAGTGTTATTCCTTTGAGGGAAACCTATCTTCTCTTACTGGTTTGTCAGATGTTCTGCTGATATTCAAATACCCATATTATTTCATCTCAGTATCATTTACTAAAAAAGAAAAAGTTTGAGCTAGTTACTCCTAGTGAATTCAATGATCAGTTTTCTAAAATTTGCTCGGGGGAGATATCAACTTTATTAGCCCACTTAAAAAGAAAAACAGTATGTCAAATACTGTATCTAAGACAGGAATTCTGCACAGCCTTTTTTTCTAGCATCTCTTCCATTTTCTAAATTTCTTGAAAATAAGCAATGGTGGCTAATTAGTAAAATTAGCAACAGAGTCTTTCCTTATTGTTTATATCCTATAGTCTCACAATAATCTTCCAAGTTGTAGATTTGTTTTATTCATTCTTTCAGTCTCAAGATTCAGGGATTTAACTCTGGAAATTTGTACATTTTATCTCTTCAAATATTTATGTTCTGTAGTTCTTGCCATTTTCCTATAAAGCTCCTTTAGGTGTATGTTGGAACTTTCAAGTCTTCCTTTTATATCTACGAACTCTCAATCATATTCTTTGTCTCAGTGGTCTAGTTTGAGGGAATTTCTCATCATCATGTTCTGGTTCAAAAACTCACTCACCAGGTATAATCTAGACTTCATCTAATTTGTTCCATTTAAAAATATTTTAATGACTAAATTTTTCATTATTAATGTTCCTTTTACCTAACCATCTGTCCTTCCTTGATTTATTTATGCTTATATATTTTATAACATTATACTCTTTTATAAAAATTGTCTTAAGTATTCTAGACAAATATTTAAAATCCCTTGTGCTACTGTTCTTATGGTTAGTTTCTTTGGGAATAAATCCATGTTCTGAGTGTTGATGGGCTGTCTTTTGGGATTACAATTACTTATGTGTTTTTCAATTTTGGTTTGAGTGCTCATTTAGAATATTTAGTTTTTGTTTCTGTTATTATTTTGTCTTTTCATCTTTCTCTGTGTTCTCCCTTCCACACTGAAAGGTTTTGCAGTTGTCACTTTCCAAACCCTCAGGACTTTAATGGAAATTGAGGACTCAGGCCCATTGTGGTGTTGATAAAATTACAGATCCAATTAGTGATTCAGGGCACAGCTTAGTTCAGACCTGGTTGGGAGATTATGTAGGACCATGCAAATCTCTAGTTCAGCTGCTTGCTTACATCCAATACCCTATATAATGGCAAAGTCTTATTTTTCTCTCAGTTTACTTTCATCAGCTTCTTGAGCAGTCCTTGGATACAATCAAGGTGTCTTTTCCACGGTCCCATCCCCCATGAAGTACTTAAATTTCTTTTGTCTGTAAACGGTCGAATGAAACCACAACTTTCTGCTGAGGTCAAGGTCCAGAAATTGTGTAGTCCATCTACAGTCATCATTTTTTTGTTTTTCATCTGAGTCAGATCCATGGAGATTCTTTTACTTTGGTTATGATTTTGTTCTGTTTTGTATTTCTGCATAGCAGTGTAATTTTTATTTTGCCTTGTCATAGCTTATCTATGTGTTTGAAGCAGGGAATATGAATTACAGCATTAACTCATGGTCCTATCTTGACCACAAATCCATATTATGATAATTTTGAAAAGTGACCTCACCATCCTACCTATCATATTTTTCTAAGTTTTATATGCATGAAAAATTCCTTGGATAGAGTTATGTTGCCAGTTGCAAATTTCCCAAACCAGGATATTGTCATACCCATATTTATTATACTTGTTACTGAGACCATCATAAAAAACTGTCAAATGTTCTACTGATATTCAAATACCTGTATTATTTCATATCTGTATCATTTACTATAAAAGGAAAAGTTTGACCTAGTTACTCTTAGTGAATTCAGTGATCAGTTTTCTAAAATTTGCTTGAGGGAGATACCAACTTTATTAGTTCACTTAAAAAGAAAAACAGTATGGCAAATACTATATCTAAGCCAGGAATTCTGCAAGGCCTTGTTTGCTAGCACCTCTCCCATTTTCTGCAATTCTTGAAAATTAAACACAGTGGCTGCTTTCCCACCTCTGCATCTTTGTTCAACCTCCATCCCAAAAGCATTCCCTTAGTTCTGAAGAACTGACTTGATTCAAAGGAGCAAATCACCCACAGTTATCTGGCTGTATAACTTTCTTATGTTTTCCCTTACTTATGTTTACTTACACTCTGCTTGTCAGTTTTTATTTTATCTTCTTGATGAAGAAGAACAAAGGATAACAGAGACTGAGTAGTTAAGCTTTCTAACATCTCTATAGGGCTTCCCTGGTGGCTAAACGGCAAAAAAACCTGCCTGCCAATGCAGGAGACATGAGTTTGATCCTGAGTCAGGAAGATTCCCTGGAAAAGGAAATGGAAACCCACTCAGTATTCTTGCCTGGGAAATCCCATGGACTGAGGAGCCTGGAGGGTTACTTCCATGGGGTCGCAAAAAAGTTAGACATGACTTAGAGACTAAAAAACAACAAAACATCTCTGCACAGTAGAGCATCTTCCTACAGTGATATCCTTATTCTTTCCTTAATTCCCTTTCTTGTCTCCACTAGATTAAAAGTATCCTAATCATACCTCTGAAATGTTATCCCTTTTATGTCTTTTACGCCTATATTTTTATAAATGCATGCTCCCTCAATAACTTCTAATAGTTTTAATTAGTTTATATTTATAGAGAATGGCTTATCTCTTTATTAAATATTTGAGCTTTGAATTTTAAAAATACCTTTAACAGCATGATCAAATGACTAAAGTCTCTGATTTCATATACATGATCCTTTGATGATATCAAGGATATCTATCTGGTAGTAGTAATAGCAATAGCAATATCTAACTTCATGAGCACTCATCGTGTATCAATGCATTTCACCAAACACTTCACGTGAATTATCTCGTTAAATTCTTAAAAACAGCCCTAAAGTAGCACAATGGATTAAATAGCATGCCCCCAAAATTCACGTCTACCTTGAATCTCAGAATGTGACCTTATTTTAAAATAGAATTTACAGGCAAAATTATTGAAGATGAGGTCACACTGGATAAGGATGGGCCCTAATCCTATGACTGGCACCCTAATGAGAAAACACACAGACAGGATGTCACATGAAAACAAAGGCAGAGCCTGGAGTGAGGAGTCCAAAACCCAAGGAGACCAAGGATTTCCATCACCCAACAGATTCCTGGCTAGGAAGCTTCCAGAGGTAAGAAGATTTCTTCCCCTAGAGTCTTCATAGAGCATGAAATGACCAAATGCCTTGAATTTTGACTTGACTTGATGCTTCCAGAATTCTGAGAGAAAACATTTCCATTGTTTAAAGTCACTAAGTTTGTGGTGCCATGTTCTAGCAGCCCTGGAAAACTAATAAGGAAAGTAGTCTTTGTTATCCTACTTTATGTATGGAAATACATAATTTAAGGAAATTATGGTAATTTATACAAGATCAGATGGCTGTAACCAGCAAGACTAGAATGAAAACTAAGTAAGCTTGACTCCAAACTCAGATATTTACATATATGTATGTGACATGGAAGTAAGTCCAATGCTGTCAAGAGCAATATTGCATAGGAACCTGGAATGTTAGGTCCATGAATCAAGGCAAATTGGAAGTGGTCAAACAGGAGATGGTAAGAGTGAACGTGAAAATTTTAGGAAGCAGTGAAATAAATTGGACAAGAATGGGTGAATTTAACTCAGATGGCCATTATATCTACTACTGTGGGCAAGAATCCCTTAGAAGATATGGAGTAGTCATAGTCAATAAAAGAGTCCAAAATGCAGTACTTGGATGCAATCTCAAAAACGACAGAATGATCTCTGTTCGTTTCCAAGGCAAACCATTCATCATCACAGTAATCCAAGTCTATACCCCAATCAGTAATGCTAAAGAGGCTGAAGTTGAATGGTCTATGAAGACCTACAAGACCTTCTAGAACTAACACCCCAAAAAGATGTCCTTTTCATCATAAGGGACTGGAATGCAAAAGTAGGAACTCAAGAAATACCTGGAGGAACAGGCAAATTTGGCCTTAGAGTACAGAATGAAGCAGGGCAAAGGCTAATAGAGTTTTGCCAAGAGAACACACTGGTCATAGCAAACATCTTCCAACAACACAAGAGAAGACTCTACACATGGACATCACCAGATGGTCAATACGGAAATCAGATTGATTATATTCTTTGCAGCCGAAGATGGAGAAGCTCTATATAGTCAGGAAAAATAAGACCGGGAGCTGACTGTGGCTCAGATCATGAACTCCTTATTGCCAAATTCACTCTTAAATTGAAGAAAGAAAGGAAAACCACTAGACCATTCATGTATGACCTAAATCAAATCCCTTAGGACTGACTATACAATAGAAATAACAAAGAGCTTCAAGGATTAGATCTATAGACAGAGTGCCTGAAGAACTATGGACAGAAATTCATAACATTGTTCAAGAGGGTGGTGAACAACACCATCCCCAAGAAAAAGAACTGCAAAAAGGGAAAATGGTTGTCTGAGGAGGCCTTACAAACAGCTGTGAAAAGAAAAGAAGCAAAAGGCAAAGGAGAAAAGGAAAGATATACCCTTTTGAATGCAGAGTTCCAAAGAATAGGAAGGAGAGATAAGAAATCCTTCCTCAGTGACCAATGCAAAGAAATAGAGGAAAACAATAGAGTGGGAAATACTAGAGATCTCTTCAAGAAAATTAGAGATATCCAGGGAACATTTCATGCAAATATGGGCACAATAAAGGACAGAAATCGTATGGCCCTAACAGAAGCAGAAGATAGTAAGAAGAGGTGGCAAGAATACGCAGAAGTACTATACAAAAAAAATATCCAGGACCCAGATAATCAGGATGGTATGATCACTCACCTAGAGCTAGACACCCTGGAGTCCGAAGTCAAGTGGGCCTCAGGGAGCATCACTGCACACAAAACTAGTGGAGGTGATGGAATTCCAGTTGAGCTATTTCAAATCTGAAAAGATGATGCTGTGAAAGTGCTACACTCAATATGCCAGCATATTTGGAAAACTCAGCAGCACCCACAGGACTGGAAGAGGTCATTTTTCATTCCAATCCCAAGAAAGCCAATGCCAAAGAATGCTCAAACTACCACACAAATGCACTCATCTCACGCACTAGCAAAGTAATGCTTAAAATTCTCCAAGCCAGGTTTCAACAGCATATGAACCATGAACTTCCAGATGTTCAAGCTGGATTTAGAAAAGGCAGAGGAACCACAGATCAAATTGCCAACATCTGTTGGATCATCGAAAAAGCAAGAGAGTTCCAGAAAATCATCAACTTCTGCTTTATTGACTATGCCAAAGCCTCTGACTATATGGATCACAACAAACTGTGGAAAGTTCTGAAAGAGATTGAAATACCAGGCCACCTGACCTACCTCCTGAGAAATCTGTATGCAGGTCAGGAGGCAACAGTTAGAACTGGACATGGAACAACAGACTGGTTCCAAATCAGGAAAGGAGTACGTCAAGGCTGTATATTGTCACTCTGCTTATTTAACTTAATTGCATAGTACATCATGAGAAATGCTGGGCTGGATGAATCTAGGCTGGAATCAAGATTGCTGGGAGATATATCAATAGATACACAGATGCAATATCAATAGAAATAGAGAAATATCAAAAGATACTCAGATATGCAGATGACACCACCCTTATAGCAGAAAGTGAAGAAGAACTAAAGAGCCTCTTATTGAAAGTGAAAGAGGAGAGTGAAAAAGTTGGCTTAAAGCTCAACATTCAGAAAACTAAGATCATTTCATCTGGTCCCACCACTTCATGTCAAATAGATGGGGAAACAGTGGAAACAGTGACAGACTTTAATTTTGGGGGCTCCAAAATCACTGCAGCTGATGACTGCAGCCATGAAATTAAAGAGTACTTGCTCCTTGGAAGGAAAGTTATGACCCACATACATAGCTTATTAAAAAGCAGAGACATTACTTGCCAACAAAGGTCCATATAGTCAAAGCTATGGTTTTTCCAGTAGTCATATATGAACGTGAGAGTTGAACTATAAAGAAAGCTGAGCACCAAAGAAATGATGCTTTTGAACTGTCATGTTGGAGAAGACTCTTAAGAGTCCTCTTGGAAAGCAAAGAGATCCAACCAGTCCATCTTAAAGGAGATCAGTCTTGAATATTCATTGGGAGGACTGTTGCTGAAGCTGAAACTCCAATACTTTGGCCACCTGATGCAAAGGGCTGACTCATTGGAAAAGACCCTGATTCTGGGGAAGATTGAAGGCAGGAGGTGAAGGGAACAACAGAGGATGAGATGGTTGGATGGTATCACCCACTCAATGGACAAGAGTTTGAGTAAACTCCAGGAGCTGGTGATGGACAGGGAGGCCTGGCATGCTGCAGTCCATGCGGTCACAAAGAGTCAGACATGACTGAACAACTGAACTCAACTGAACTGATGTTTGAGAAAGAGATGTATATGTATGAATGCATATGTATGTACATATATAAATACACATATACAAACACATGCATTCTTCAGATAACCATGAAGGTGTATAAATATGAGTGCTATGAAAGCTCAGAAGTAGACAGAAGCATTGCAGAGTAGTTTCATCAATTATTTTCTTATCAAGGAGGTAAAACTTGTATCTTAGGTTTTAATGGAATTAAATGAAGACAGTACAAATTGGATTGCTGGGGATAGGGTGAATGAACACATTAGAAGGTGGAAAGTTGCTGCTGTTAAACCATTCTGGCTTTGCATAGGATCCAGAAGAGTTTAAAGCAAGGATAGGGTTGGGAATGCAGATATAGGGGTATGATGGAATATCACATACACTAGTATAGGAAGTGGGCCTTCACCGTAAAGGTGAAAATTGTAAAGTGAGTGTAAAGGAGTTTTGCTTTAATGAAATACTTAATGAAAATTCTCCATTTGGAAGATTAATCCAAAAACTATATAAAAATGTGAACTTTGGGGAAACAGTATTAGTAGGAGAGAAACTATTTTAGAGAACAAAGCAATAATCTAAGTATGAGAAAGTAAAGGCCTAGATATGATTGGTAGCAAAAGAAAGAAAATGGTAAAATAAGATTCAAGAATGTTGCAAGGAGATAAGAGGAATTAATTCCTGATTGACTTAGATAGTGGGGATATAAAGAGAAAGGGGAAAAGAAGGCAGAAAGAATTAAATTCCTGTTCAGGACTTAAAAATAAAGAGAGGAAAATGAGATTAGGACAAAAATTGTTATTTTAACAAATCCAATTTACCCATATCCATGATCATTATAATTATCATAATCTATCTTGAAAATGGATTGACTCAAATTTTTTCTACTACAACTGTTTGATTATACACTATGGTCTTTTTCCTACATTTACATAAAATCCTAAAAGTTATAGACCTTTGAAATTATAGTTAGATGTAATAATTTTGGAATTACAGTTCCAAATCATTACATTTGGAGTTGGATATAACCACATAACACATATTTCTAGGAAAATAATAGTAATTGGGTTAGCTAAATAAATAAAACTGTATGTTTTTTTAAAGGCTACCTAGTCTACTGATAAATTTACCTAATTTATTTGTAATAAAAAATGAGACTGGTATTCACAATTTGCCTAGTCAACTGATCTTTAATGTATATAACATGGAAAATCAGGAAAGCATTAACCAGATTTCAGAGAAAGGTTTATGTAGTCAGCAAAAATCAAGATGTCATATATCATATAATGATCCCTCTTTTCCAAGGCCATAAAAAAAAAAAAATCAGGTTCATTTAATTCCAACCACAGAGTTAACACATATAAAGTAAAATACAGTGACATTGCAAATCTGCTCCAAATTTTTTCATTTTTTACAAAATTATGCCAAAGCTTCATCCAAATGCCTAACTGAACTTGACTGAATGGAAAACTATAATTACTAATACATTTCATTTACATAAGAATGAATGGTCCCTTGGTTCTTCTTCCCTAAAGTACTAAGGATAGAGACCACTCTGACTAACCAGCTATATGGAACATTTATTGACCTCATCATTCATGCCAGCATGATGGAGTGGGCAGTATGACACATCAATCCCACATTAAAAGGCTTTCACCAGATGGCTTTGTGATTCAAATACCCTACACATTACAAAAGAATGTATAATTCCCTTTCCCTTCTTATCACCATAACAACAATATCTTAGGGCTCTGTCTAATATCTAGCATCAACAGGTAAGACAACCACCAAGCTAAATGTGGCTTTACCTCATAATTAGAGGAAAGGTGAAAAATCCAAAATCTAATTCTAATTATGAATCTACACAGTTTTAAGATGAAAGATTAGAAGGTGACACTGTTTACTGTCTTTAATGACATAGTGTTGAGAGACTTCTTGCATATATCTCTATAAGTTCATTTCCATATTTGTATTTCCTGCTCCACACATACTGCCCCTCCAACATACCTATATATCCTGCCATAGTACAAAGAATGTTAAAGTGGTATTTGATGTATCTCCCCACTTAGAAGCACATTTACTATACCATGAACATTTTAGTTTTCTCCTAGATACAAATGTCTCTGTATTATTGCAAACTAGACTATTTGATAAGTTGGTATCATGCACTGGAAGTGGAATCTGTTATCATTATGCCAGTTTGTATTCTATTTGAGAATGTGAGTGTGTTGCTCTAATAAAAATGTGTTGCTCTAATAAAAAAAAAAAATACCCTAACAAAAATGTTCCACAGAGTAAAGAACTTCACTTGTGGAGTTTATTCCTCTCTTGATCTTCAAAATCTCTTGGAACTGATAAATATTTATTTCAACAACTCTACTGCAAGCCCAAATGTTTTAGATTGGGCTCAAGTATCATATCTCAAAGTATATTTATATTATCCATAATATCAAGCACAGTGTTAAACACACACTGGAATCTGAGGGAATAGTTACTGATTTAAAACAGGAAATTACTTTATTTTTTTAGTTTGATTGACAGGTGGTCTAGTACTGCCCAAGCCAGAGAAAATACTTCGTGGCTTCTAAACTGGGATATTTAGGGGAAAGAATTTGAAGATAATTTCCATATCATCCTGATAAACCAACCATCCTCTCTTCACTTTGTAATTTAGAAATTCATAGCAATAGTTTGATTTCAAATACCAACCTAACTGACAGCCCCATCATTCAAATTCTGAGGGCAGATGGCTGACCTTCCTGTCAGACAGAGAGAGAGAGCTCTGCATTTGTTCAATTTGTAAAGGTCTCCATTAAACAGATCCTTTATTAAATGACCTGTTGTTCTAAAATAAAAACTAAGTGATGTCAAAATATTTTATGTTCCAATTACTGTTTTAGTTATAAAAGTGTAAGTATTCAATTGAATTTTGAAAATAATCACTCTTCCATGGACACTCCCCACTTTTCTACAAATTCGTTTTGAAAAGTAATCTCTCTGAAAGTCAAACCAACATTAGAGATGTCATACCATAAAAAAACCCTCGTAACAAGTTCAGTGTCTTGATTTCTAAAACTTTTAGAAGTTGTAAGTTAAGTTAAAAATCTATTAAAGAAGTAGAAATGAAGCAATAGAAGAGAATGGACTTTTGAGTTAGACACAACTAGATTTTGTTCATGGCCTATCTACTCACTAACTCTGAACTTGGAGGCAATTTACACCGGGCTCTCTTTTTCTCCTGGATGAAATATGAGGTAACTGGTTTTCCTTTATAGGTGGTTGTGTGAAGTGATGTAATAATATACTTGCAGTGACCATACAGGACCTGACACGCAGTATCTACCCAATAAATGATAGGACGCACAACTTCAAAGAGGGGAGGATGGAGTGGCGGCATGAAGGACAGAGGGCGAAGTGTGAGAAGAAAGGATTTTTATCAAGGGCACGACTGCCTTTCTTAAAGAAAAGGCATAGGGTACAAGCCCAGAACTGAGGAGCTCAGAACCTGGTTAATATTCAGAGCGGACTTGAGTGAGTGAGTGAGTGAAGGCAGGAAGAGGCAAAAAATAACTAAAAGACAAAGAAAGGAAAAATAAAGAGGCAAAAAAGAAGAGCTACTCAGTAACTCTGACTGGCTGAGTATACACGTACACATGTGGAACAATTAAAGTACAAACTACAAACCACTGGGACAGTGTCACCACCATGAGTAAATGTTAACAAATGTCAGTCAGTCAGTTCAGTCGCTCAGTCGTGTCCGACTCTCTGTGACCCCATGAATCACAGCACACCAGGCCTCCCTGTCCATCACCAACTCCCGGAGCTTACTCAAACTCATGCCCATCGAGTCGGTGATGCCATCCAGCCATCTCATCCTCTGTCATCCCCTTCTCTTCCTGCCCCCAATCCCTCCCAGAATCAGGGTCTTTTCCAATGAGTCAACTCTTTGCTTGAGGTGGCCAAAGTATTGGAGTTTCAGCTTCAGCATCAGTCCTTCCAATGAACACCTAGGACTGATCTCCTTTAGGATGGACTGGTTGGACCTCCTTGCAGTCCAAGGGACTCTCAAGAGTCTTCTCCAACACCAAAAGTGCTGCACTCAATATGCCAGCAAATTTGGAAAACTCAGCAGTGGCCACAGGACTGGAAAAGGTCAACAAATGCAGACCAAATCAATTATAATTTGAAAGATTGACCTGTATAAATGTGCTTCTAACAATGCCTAAGAACTATTTACCAAACTAAAACAACTTGTCCATATTCACATGAATGTGAGTTAAGGCAGCTGGCTGTACATCTGAGTGTCAGAACGCATGGGCGCTCACCATGGAGGCAAGTGTGCTTCAGTTGTTGGTACCCCATTCCAAACCCCCATGAAGAGACATAAGGTCTTTGGTGCCTATACCCTGGTTTTATTTAATCTATTTTCTCCCAGTTAAAAATTGTCATTTGTGAGCCTATATGCTTTTTATTCTAACTAAATGACATCAATTTAAAGAAAACAAAAATAGATCATCCAATAGTGAACTGCAAAAGATGCACTCAAAAGAGAGTGGTTTAAGCAGAAACAAAGAAAAAGGGAATAACTTGCATTTCTGAGAACCCCAAGTTGTTAAGACCATGCACTCTCAATTTCTGCACTGCCCTTAAGCAATGAAGTTTATATGGAACTTGATTATGTTTTGAGGCACTGGAATCTAAATTGATTCTTATTATCTCAGAATACAGAAACACATGACTTAAGCAACAGCTGTAACTTGTAGATGACTTCCAAATGAGCTAAATACAGAGAGCTGGGGAAAATAAATTATGAATATATGTAAATATAGGCAATTTAGCTTATCAGTTTTTTGATATTTGATTTTTCTAAAATTTTTTCTTTAATGATATCTCACTTATAATGAATCATTTCTAATTTTCTTAGGTGCTTGCCATTACATTGGTCTACTTTTTGCAGTTTCATAATGGGCATGAAAAATTATTCTGTTTTATCAACATTAATTAGACCCAACATCTTGTTAAGATAATACACTCGTCCACTTTATTAGGAATGAAGTCGTTGTTTTTGACACTGTTTTAAGCTAACTCATTTTTTTTCTAGACCCACATTGAAAAACATTTATAGAAAAATGACAATTCATGTATAGATACTAAGAAAGAGAACTTCAGAGTATGTTTTGTAGACTAATTTATGGATTCTCTTACAAGCTTCTTAACTAATATAAGTGCAAAATATGTAAGATCCAGACTATTCAGTTCATTATTGATCTATTCCTTTAGATCATTGCCAGAATGCTGTCTTTTAGAGTCTTTAGATTTGAGATCTTTGTTTCACTCTCAATTTATTTATTTACCCAACACTTCTGCAAACTGAGCCATGCCCTGGCTAGATCCTAGGGCCACAGATCTTGCCATCAGAAACTTACAGTCAAGGAAGATAGAAAAGTAAAGGAGGAAATAACTTATGCTTGCAACAACAGACATCTAAACACAGAGAGGAAACAGAGAAGAAAACGCTTAGCTGGAGATATCTATCTATAGGAACATGTTAGAATGGCTTTGGAAAGGCATTCATTGTTGAGCTGAATATAGAAAGAAAAATAGGTACCTCCTACTATGTAAATAAATGCCGAGAATGGGAACGATGTGCCAGAATGAGCTGTATGACAAAAAACAAAACTGGAAAATTTCAAGTAGATGTATCTGCCTTTGGGATGAAATGCCAGAAGAACATGACACAACGGAAATCTGGAAATAGTAAAGAAGATAAAACCACAGATGGCCTTCTCTGATGCCCTAAAAAGTCTGGAGTCTTGAAGGGGAATAAAATATCATATTACTTATTTTTCAAAAGCTCTCTCTCTCTCTAGTTGTAGTAGAGAATTTGGATCCAAGAGGTACTAGGCTGCATTCAGGAAGATCAGAAATGCAATATTGAATAATGCAGGTGAGAAAAGGTAAAGAACTTTAAACGAAGGACTAGTTGAAGGAATTTGAAGGGGAAACAGATAAGAGAAAGCTAAAGAAAGGACATCTAGGATAAAACCCTGGTTCAGAGACTAGCAGTTTGGGTGGAGGCCTAGGACATTCACAGAAACCGAGAAAAATAAAACAGAAATATCAGTGTGAAAGATAATCTTCAGGTTTTGACTTCTTGAATTCAGGTGCCCCTAGAATATCCAGACCTAGATGCCTATAGACAGTTAGATATATGAAAGTAACACCAAATTTTCATGCATCTGAATATTTTAAATCATTTCTGTGATGATATATCTCTGGGAAATAGAGATAGGTAACTGTTAGGAAGTCCTTCAAGTTCATCCTTAAACAATACAAAGCCAAATACAAAAGGAACCTGCTGAGAGAGAGAACAATTACAATGTCTATAAAGCAACTAGCCTCTGACTAATAAAAATAAATGGAAAAAAAAGAAAAGAAAAACAAATAAGAAATGACCAGGAAGCCAAGGGAAAATATGTCAACAAGAGTGAATGCTGTTTAGAAGACAAAGTAGTATGATGGTTGATAAATAGCCAATGTATTTTAAAGAGATGAGTTTGATTGGTGACTATCATGAACAACTTAGAGTGATACGCTCAACTAATGACTAAGCTGAGAATTGTATAAAAAGACAGGAAATTAAAAGACTCAATATGAACAACAACAACAACAAAAAAAAAAAAAAAACAGCAAAAAAGAAAACAGAAGCCTTGGAAAGAGTGAGATTTTAGTCAGTCTGAGGTCCAAGTGAGTCCAATCTCAGCTCAACTTTTACCAGCTGTATGTGTGTGCGTGCTAAGTCAATTCAGTCGTGTCTGACTCTTTGCTACCCCAAGGATTGTAGCCCACCAGGCTCCTCTGTCCATGGGATTGCTATATGAGCTTGGACAATTTATACTGCCTCAATTTGTAGAGTAAGGGTGGTATAATATCAAACAGGTTTGCTGAAATAAATTTTTCAAATCACTTGCATAAAGTACCAACACAGAGCCTTCCCCTTTCTAAAAATACTATCTAACTTTAATCATTTTTGACGAGTTCACTATTTCAGTTCAGTAGTTTGCATCCTGATGATGGCTGCTTGTGAGACACGCACATCTTTCAAACAGTCTCTGGAATGCTCACAACCCTGGAAGGCAAAGGTTAAGATGAGTGATAAAAACAGGTAGCTGACAGATGGCTTTGATCTCACTGTTTCTACTTCTGAGCTGTTTGTAGGACTCCCAACTGTTTTATTTAAAGTGGAAATGATTTGCTCCTTGACACCACCCAAAAACTTCATGAATTTGCACTGTCATCTTCATTTTTCTCCCTTACACAAATGAAAGCATTATTTCAGAGGTTTATGTGGTTTTCTTAAATTTTTCTAATTAGGGATTTTATCATTCCTCCTCTGTTACATGCAAGGTGGAAATCATTACAATCAGGACTGTACACAGAGCTAGCCCAACCATCTCTCCCCCTCCCCCCCAAAAAGGGGATTGTTTGTTGGGGAAAGAAAAATGGACTCAGAAGCTCAACTTGAATAAGCCCATTATTTAAGTGCCACACTGTCCCTCTTGGACCACAAAGAGCACAGACTCTGGCTCTTAGAGCAATCCTGCTGCTCAGCTTTGGCATCCTCTCCTCTAGTTGGATGTGTCCTTCTTGGAAAACAAATGTAGAAAACAGAAGGATCTTTATCTGCCTTCCATGCCTGCTCCTAAAGAGATGCACAAGTGTGTAACATATAGAGCATCATACACTCTCATACATATATATTTTAGTCATTTAAAATTTATTGCTGAGTAAGTCATTGATCACAATTTATCAATTCACTCATTGAAGGACATTAAGTCACTTCCAGTTTTTGGCTATTACAAATTAAGATGCTATGAACATTTGCATATACACAGACAGTGCTGAGTTGTTTTTTTTTTTTTTTCCTTTTGAGTAAATTTCTAAGAATGGAATGGCTAACTTATACAGTAAGTGCATGCTTAAATATTTAAGAAATTGTCAAACAGTTTTCCAGAGTGTTTGTACAGTTTTCATTCCCACGAGCAGTGCATGAGAGTTCTATTTCCTCCACATCCTTGCCAAAACTTACTTTGGTCAGTTAATTTAATTTTTGCAAATTTTAGAGAATATTTGTACCCTATTGTGGTTTTATATAACCCTAATGAGTGAAAATGTTGAGTATTTCTTTGTGTTCTTATTTACCACCAGTATATATTCTTTGGTGAAATTTATGTTTAAATCTTTTGCCCATTAAAAAATAAACATATAGAATGTCAGATGGAGTTCAAAGATGCCACTTGGTTGGTTTTCTGTCAATCTTTAAAGACTTAGTTCCAGCAAATCTATGTTGTACATGATCACACCACTGGTTTACCTAGCCCCTTGAATTTCTTTATAACAAAATGATTTGCAAATAACTGTATAGGAGGAATTATGTGAATCAGCTATTAATGTAAGACTGAAAAATGAGGATAATTTCTACTCTACAAATCCCCACTTAATATAATCATGATGCAAAAGGAAACAATAAACCCAGTTTTTTATTTCTGTGGGGGATGATTTTTTGGCTTTGGATTCTAGAACCCACTCCCTGGAGTTCTGAGAAACCAGTTCAGTCCTCAATACTCTCACTTGCAGGAACACTTGAGGAAACACTTCTGAAGCTTAGAGACCTTTTCTAAATGATGATCTGTCATCAACTTATAAGAAACATCACTTTTGAGGACACCAAAAGAAATTCCAGAGAAAGCATATGGACATCAGGAAATTATGTTGCCTTTTGATCATGAACAAGTCATCTGCAAGTGTCTCCTGAGACCCAAGATTGGCCCAGGACTTCATTTTCAAAGAGAATTGATGGGGCATTAAAGCCAAAAGCATCTGGGACCAACCAGAAAACCCAATCAGCTTATCTATGCATGAACTATGACAGAGACCAAATGTAACTCCAAAAAGCATCAAAGCAATTGCCTGTGGATTCTGCCAATAGAGGAAAATGCTGCCAGTGAAAAAGAGCATTCCTGGCTTAGCAGCTGGAGCTTCAAACTGCTTTTTAAAAATGAGCAAAAATAGAAGTACAAAGAACTGGTGGTCAGCAACAGTTTGGGAAGCCTAAAATGAAAATGTTCAATAAACTGTGTTTGTAAGTCACACCATAAATCTTCCATTGCCTGATTGGCTATTTCTCATCCAACAGAAATGCTTCTGTGTTAGACAGCACATCCTATTCAATTACTCAATTTTCTTCTGATATGTTTTCTTTAAGAATCAAAGGAAGACAGTGATTAGGAAAAAGGGGTTTGTGCTAGATGCTTTAGAGACATTACCTCCTTATTTCTGCTTTTACCTCAAGAAGAAAATTCAGTGATCTGAATTTTCAGATTCAGGGAAAATTTTGAAATGGGAAAATCTTGAAACTCAAGACTTGAAGAATTCAAAGCCTCTCAGAATCACAGTCTCAGAAAAGACCTTTGAGATTCCCCAATAACATTTCCAATTCAAGGCAAAGCTCACCAGCCTCTTCTTGCACATGTGTAGAAATGGGTAACCCCCTGTTTATAAGGGTATTCATACCATCACTGCATAGCCCTTATTATTAGAAAGCTTCCCTCAAATATCTCCCACAAAACTCTAGGTACCCATTTAAACTCTGCCATCTGATAAGCTCAAGGCCAAGAGAGCTGTTCATTTCACGTTATGCCCCTCATTTCAGTTATTAGGTGACAAGAACTATGGCTTCCCAATTATTTTTCTTGACACAAACTCCCAACTTACACAATTAAGCCTGGGGTAACTCTTAATCTTTAACATCTTTATCAATTCCCTTTCCATATTTGAGGATCATTTGAGCTTCTCTGGTAGCTCAGATGGTAAAGAATCTGCCTGCAATGCAGGAGACCTGAGCGGGAATGGCAACCCACTCTAGTATTCTTAATGGAGAATTCCGTGGACAGGGGAGCCTGGTGGGTTACAGTCCACGGGGTCACAAAGAATCAGACATGACCGAGCAACTAACACACACACACACACACAAGCAAAAGAGCTTTCCTGCTCAGATGGTAATGAATCTGCCTGCAATTCAAGAGACCTGTGTTCCATCCCTGGGTCAGGAAGATCCCCCTCGAGAAAAGAATGGTTACCCACTCCAGTATTCTTGCCTGGAGAATTCCATGGACAGAGGAGCTTGGTGGGCTACAATTTACCTGCCCATGGGATCGCAAAGAGTTGAATATGACTGAGCAACTAACACACATACTTTCAGGCATAAGAGCTGGTAGCTCAGCACTAACGAATCTGCCAGCAATGCAGGAGACGCAGGTTCAATCCCTGGGTTGGGAAGATCCCCTAGAGGAGAAAATGTCAACCCATTCCAATATTCTTGCCTGGGAAATCCCATGGACAGAGGAGCTTTGCAGACTTCAGTGCATGGAGTTGCAAAGAGTCAGACACAATTTAGCGACTAAATAGCAGCAGCTGAGGCAGACATAAGAGATGCTCAGATGACTGAATATAATAAAGATGGTGAAAAAGTTCAGGAGCAGTCTGCTAAGGTTGATTTTGTCCATTGTTAGGTTGACTCTGTCTAGAGGTATTATGTTGGTAAGCCTGACATGTGCCCTAAATCCACTAGAATGTACCAATCTGCTATGCAAGCTTGAAAGTGTTCCCTGGTCCTCTCTAGACTCACTCATGGGCTTCTTCCCATCCCCCAACACTCTAAATTTGCCTAAAGCTCAACTGGTACCCAATATCACCCTAGGCACATGCTCTGCTCACTCCCAGCCCATTTTTCACCTCATTCTAACCCTAATCCAATCTTAACTCAACTTCACTCTTACCCCACATCAGAAAGGCTATTCCAGGAGCCGCTGGATCCCTTTTAGTAAACTGAAGGTTTCTTACAGTATCCTTAAATTTAAGCAAACAATGTCCTTTTATATCAATACATATATACATTTGATCTTTTATTTTTAATCCAACTGGAATGGTCCAATACACAATCATAAGGCATCTGAAAGTGAATTCAGTATTCCAGATGTAGCAGGATCAGCACAGAGAACAAAGGGAATGTTACTGCTCTTGATCAAGAGCAGTGATAACATATGCATGCTGAATCTACAATCAACTGAAATAAGGAAGTCTTTTTCACAATAGCATATTAAAACACAACCTACCAGTGAGTCTGATAAATAATGTTAGCTGATGGCAATGTAAATACTTTAGAGTAATGTTATAGACCAAAGATAAATTTACATAAAAATAGAGCATACTTTTTTTAACCATGTTTATCATTTCAGGGTTAACCAATTCATCTACTGTTTCCTAAACACTCCCCACTTATCCAATAATCATTACTTCATTTCTGCACATAAGATTTTTTTTTTTTTGCACATGAGATTTTGATTCTTATTAAATTGCTTGAGAAGAATAGCACATTAAGTTGTCAGGCATAGCTAGGAGAGGAAGCTTTGATAGAGAATGAAAGAGAAGTATAATGGAGAAAACTAAATATCTAGAGTAAAATGAGCAGAAGGGCTATGGAACAGGAGGCTGAGAGCACTAAGGAAAGCGTCATTGGACTACCAGTGCTTGTGAAAGTTAATGCTTCTGATCACCAGGGTAATACCTCCATCTTACACTCCTGAGTTCCCAGGGAAGCATATGTCAACTTCCACATTCTTGAAAGAACAACCTACTTCTCCACTGGTGAAAGTTTGGAAACATGCCCATCTCTCTCTCTTGTAGATTCTTGGGTTTTGGGGAAAATAACAAATATGAACAATATAGGTTCATCAACTTATTATTCATTAATTACTTCATTCATTAATTTTCAAGAATCTTGTTTTATTCAGATTAGTTTTTATTAGCTTCTAATGTGGAAAAGATTTAAGGATGGAAGATTAAAGGCAAAGGAGTTTCGAGGACTAATATTCAGTGCCTTAAAGTTCTTAATCAAGGCAAAATTTAAAATTGGAAGTATTCAGGGTTACTGGTTAATATATTCATACTCCTGATTTATCAAGCAACAGAAGCCTAATGTATCAGGTTGGATTGATTTTATAGTGGAGACATTTTGCAGAAATAATCTCTCAATGGCCTAGTCTAACTTTTTTTTGAATATCCTTAGTTTGATTGTCACATTGCAAATCCCTAATAACTATCATGTAGCTCATTCTGTCAATAGAATCCTTTAGATTAATACCTGGTTCCAGGAATTAGATCTTATCACCACAATAATAAACCCAGGAGGGGCACTGCCTCATCATTATGAGAAGAATTCAGAAAGAAAACGCCTGTCTTGTACAGATAATTTTGTTTTATCAATGAGATGTGAATACATACATATATATGCACAACTTCTAACAGGGTCCATTATAACTGCAGTGGTAAAAATGGAGAGGTCAATCTGCTCTATTTCCTGTTATCTGAAAGCACTGCTCAGACTGCTGTGAACGCTCACTTCCCAATTACATGTGGATACTTAGAATCGAGCCATGTGTCTACAAGAAGCGTGATGTGATGTGACATGATGAGAGAGGCTGACCCTGTGATTTGACATGATGCTGAGACCATCACTCAGAGATACACTCAATGATACATACATGCTTTCTGCATTCCATGATCCAGTCAGCAACAGAGCAAAGTCAAATGTCACTGAGCTTTATAGGCTCTGTGATAAATAAACAAGGAAGGGGAGGAGAGTGGTATAATGAATTACTCAAAGCTTAACACATAGAAAATTACCCAGTGAAGAAGCAACCATGCCAATTAGCAGGAAAGGAAAATGACTGGTGACATAAAGTCTGCAGAATGGCTAGTATGAGTGAGAACAGTGTGTGTCACCGCAACTCTACGCCTTTCTTCCTTCTATTCTTTGATGGCATAATACTTGTAAAAAGCATGCTTTTGTACAAAGAGAATATTTGTAGAAACTTGGAGTGCTATACCTGGGACTTTCCTAGTCCATGGATCCTAGGAGATTTAAGGTGACCTCAATAACAGATTTCAAGAGTGTTCATTTCAGATTTGCTTGCAGATTGGCTTCCGTTAAGGGCCAAATCTTGATTATTATAATTTACCCTCAGTGCTATATTTTGATGAAAGAAAGCCCTGAATTCATTGGGTGGTACATCTTACTGCCTTAGTGACACAGATGTCTTCTCCCAAGCCAAGAAATTTTCATGGTAATCAGAATTATAGCCCAGCTCAGCAAAGACGAGTAATGAAGAGTTCTATGTTTTGAGAATGAATGAATTGATTGAATTTTCCCAGTGTGACCTACCTCCCAAGAACTTTAGAAAGCACCAGTCAAAAGAATCACAGGTAGAAGAGATGATTTTTTCTCTTTTTCTGTGAAGTCCGCTCAGAAGTATGGCAAGACCAATCCACAAATGACAGTCTAATAAGAACAGTCTCTTGTTTCTCCCACTGAAATTTTTGTTCACATCACATTACTATATTGTTTATTCTTCTTGTCCTTTGAAATTTCTAAAATATCCCTTCTATACTTGATCTTTCATGCTTCTTACTTCCCAGGAGTTTGAAAGTGAATTTCCCTCCTTTGGGCCATGTTTTCATGGGATTCTAGCAAATGGGGACAGGTGTATCTGTCCCTTATTAAGCAGAAATTTTTCACCTTGAGGATTTCAGATATAATCGATTGGCCTGTTGATAGCAGTTTCCAGTCATTTAGAACAAGTTGATAAAAAAATTCATCTGCACTTTCATTTTATATAAATACTTACAATAGTCTATTTAGGGTGTCCTCAAGTGGCTCAGATGGTAAAGAATCCACCTGCAATGCAGGAGACCTGGGTTCGATCCCTGGGTTGGGAAGATCCCCTGGAGAAGGGAAAGGCTACCCACTCCAGTATTCTGGCCTGGAGAATTCCACGGACTATATAGTCCATGGGGTCACAAAGAGTTGGACACGACTAAGTAATTTTCACTTTCACAACTTTATAAAGTTCAGAAATCAACCAAAGGATAATATTCTAGGACCATGCATTCCAAGGATCATATCATTGTTATCTGGCTGAAAAGTCCTATTCCAACTTCCTTGAAGGGTACCCAAGGGGCATGATAGTTACAGCAGCTACCAAAGACACAGCTAATCATACCTCAGATACAGCTGAGTGATTCTGCCATGTGAAGTAATAACACTGAAACTTCTTGTTCTTACTTCTAAGGCTAAATATATTCTTGTAATAAGGAGAGGAGAATAAATAGATCCAATTGATTTATTTATATTAATTACATGTAATTATTTCTTTTGGAAAAGTACTTTAAGCTTGTTTCATTGGTCAAGTCTTTCAGAAAAAAATACACAAAGTAACTTTTCTGTGTGTTGCCTACAATAATGAAATACAAAAGCTCACAGCAGATAAACAATCAAATCTTTAAAATACTTTGAAATCAAAATACAAATGTCTCCTATCTTCCTCTTGGATCACAAATTTTAAGACAGACCATTCTTCCATAGGAATCAGAAGCTGCCTGATAAGTGCAGCTGGTAAATGTTTCCAAAATAGGAAAACAAATGAAAGATGACAACAAATGTAAAATTAGAGGCATCCTCTAGAACCATGAAAGCATTCCTTTTAGCTTAAGAATTACTGACATCCCAAACTACTGCAGTGACAATCTGTTGCAGTCTACCTTCATCATCCTTTTCACTTGAATAGTATTTTAATTTTAAAAGTCATGTGTGCACAGCAAGCCCATGGAAAACTCAGTAATATGCATGGCCTTAAAGGGAAATTGACAAGTTTCCATTTTCTCTTCAGTGGTTCTGTTGAAAATAAAGTGTGTTGAATGATTCATTGGACTTTTGATACCAGTTGGAGGGTGACTTGTGCCAAAACTGGTGAAATATGTTCCTGCTGCTAAGTCACTTACTCTGTGCAACCCCATAGACGGTGGCCCACCAGCCTCCTATGTCCCTGGAATTCTCCAGGCAAGAATAATGCAGTGGGTTGCCATTTCCTTTTCCAACGCATGAAAGTAAAAAGTGAAAGTGAGGTTGCTCAGTCATGTCAGACTCTTTGCAACCCCATGGACTGTAGCCTACCAGGCCCCTCCATCCATGGGATTTTCCAGGCAAGAGTACTGGAGTGGGTTGCCATGTCCTTCTCCACTGGTGAAATATATCTTCCATTAACTCCCACAGTGCTTTGTAAGAAACAAATTTTATTTAAAAATCATGCTTATATACCACCTACTAGTAAGGGTAAGATGACTCTACAGTCCCTTGGATTTCCAAATGTCTGTGAAATGTTTTTCTTCTAGGAAGAAGGTAACTGTAATAATGAAATACCCGTAAATGAGACCAAAGGGTTGAGTGAAAGTAGTTAATATTTTATTTATTAATAGCAATAGCATTTACATGTGCCAGACATTGTGCTGAGCATAATACATGTGATTAATCAGTTCCCTCAATGGTATGAAGTGGGTAGTATAATGCCTACTATGAAACAAAGTGTGAAAGTGTTAGTCACTCAGTCATATCCAACTCTTTGTGACTCCATGGACAGTAGCCCACCAGGTTCCTCTGTCCATGAATTTCTCCAGGCAAGAATAGTGGAGTGGGTTGCCATTCCCTTGTTTAGGGGATCTTCTGAACCCAGGGATTGAACCCAGGTCTCCTGCATTGCAGGCAAATTCTTTACCATATGAGGCACCAGTGAAGCCTGATACATCTATATATAGATAGATAGATATAGATATAAACACACACACACATATATACACTAAAGTTAAAACTATGGTTCTTAGAATATAAGAAATATATTCAGACAGTAATTAGGAGAGCTGATTGGGATTTTCTGCAAAACCATTTCTTTAGACTAGAACATTTTGTCCCTAGGGAATAAAAACATTAAATATTACTTAAGTGGTAATTATGAGACCTCGGTTTGAATCCAGTTTTACTGATAGTTGGGAGACACTGGGCATCTGTGCCTGAAACTTCATTCCTCATCCATCAAGTATAAAGCATAATAATACCTACATCATAGAAGTACAGATCAAATAACTTAATACACTTAAAAATCCTGGATGAACAACCAAGAACGTGCAAGTATTTCCAGCTACTATTTTGTACCTACGTGTCCCAGCATTACTCATGGAGTGGGGAAAAAACTCTCCAGTTTCATCTGGTTTACATTATGGTAGAAAAAAAGACACTAAGTAAAAAAATAATATAATCTCAGATAATGAAAAGTCTACAAAATAGATTTTAAAAGAAACAGAGTAAAGAGAACGATTAGGCCTATGTTCAAATACTAAAATAAACAAGGCCTATCAAAGAAGGTAAAATTTGAATCAAAAATTAAATGAAGGGAGCGATAGAGCCATTTAAAAATCAAAGGTAAACATTTAGAGCAGAGGAAATAGCAAGCCCAAAAGCCCAGATACGTGAATCAGATCAATAAGCTCAAGGAGCAGCAGAAAAACGGTGTAGCTGGAGTGGAAGAGGTGGAAAGGCGGTCAGAAGACAATTGCTTTGATCGACAAGGACCAGTTCTTATAGTGCCTTATAGACTGAACTTCATACTTAAACTGGGCATTTTATTTTTACTTTTATTTTGCCATGAAACACAGGTTTGAGCACAGAAGTAGCATCAAATAGTTTCTATTTTTAAAAGTCAAGTGGCTGTTGTGTGGGGGACTACTGCAAAAGTCCAGATGACAAATGGTGGTTTGAACCAGAGTGGTCATATTCAATGGTTGCTTTGGGGATATGATTCAGGAAGTAGTGTTGACGGGACCTGATAAAGTGTTGGCCATAGAGTGAAAGGAAATGAGGAGAATCAAAGCACAATTCCAGGATTACCGCTTATTAAGATGGTACAGAGAAGGACAAGGAACTGAAGAGGATACTGTTCACATACCTGAACCACTTCATTTGTGCTCCATTTCTCATGATGTTAGCTCAAATTTGCCTCAGGTATTTTTTTCTTACATATTTATCTGGTGTGAAGTGAAGTTGCTCAGTCATGTCCAACTCTTTGCAACTCCATGGACTGTAGCCTACCAGGCTCCTCCGTACATGGAATTTTCCAGGCAAGAATACTGGAGTGGGTTGTCATTTCCTTCTCCAGGGCATCTTGCCAAACCAGGATGGGCTTTCTCAAATTTCCCACTTCTCAAGGCAGGTCTGATTTGATATTTTTCTCGTATGAAGTTATGATCAAAGTTCAGGCTGAGAGGGAAGAGACAGCACAGAAAAAATTCAGCCTGTGGGTACAGAAACAGTCTTTGTTTCTCAATATATAAAGAGCACTCTCAAACTTGACCAAAGAGGACAGTCAAAAGAAATGAACTGAGTACTATATGCTTTACTCCATTTTAGGTATCATGGGACATTTAATAAAAGTATGAAACACTAATTGCTGTTCAGAAATTAAAATTCAGTTTTACTGTACAAACTGTATGTACAGTACAATTGCAAACAAAATAAAAACTTACAATCACATGAAAGTATGAGAATTTAGTGTAGAAAAGTTTGCTGGTTCTTGTCTGACAGTACATAGTACAATGACTGGCATACTCTATTCTCAATAATTTTTTAAAATATCAGTAAGTTAATTAGTTGATCCATTAATAGAACCAAACTAGTTGGAATTGACACTATTTAAGAGGAGGACTTTTAAAAATTAAATTTATACAGTGTCATTCTGTGCAAAATAATGTGAAAATGTATAAAATAGGCCAATTACTAGAATAATAAGGAGGTCCAAAGAAAAACATCATGCTATTTAATTAAAGAAACAATACATAAGAATCAGTCTTTTGCTTTATCTATCCATACACTACTTCATTTACATGTGGAGGTCTATCTTCTCCACCCTATTTATCTCCTCTTGTAAGATAGATTTTCCATGAAAGGAGAAAAGACCCCCACCCCCATCCAGGCTTTCCATAAAAAGAAAACACAAAGAACAGCATACACTGGTCTCCATCCACCCACTGAGCCTTGCTGCCACCTAGGCCAGAGAAGTCTGTGTACTGCTGCCAAGAATCTCAGGCAGGTAGGGAGGCTCTCCGAGTCTCCCTGTGTATTTGTAGGTCAGCCTATCTGGTAGGCAATTTTGAATATTCAAGACCATCTAACAGCAGCAGAAAACTTATTTCCTAAAGAAATATTATTCGCTGCTTTGATCCTTGGTTATCTCACCTACTGCCTAAAAGAGAAAAGTCACAGCTATTTACCAGATTGTCAACTTCTTCTCTAAGCTGATTTTATCTTTGCCCTCAACTTTAAGCCAAATTACAGAGGAAACAGACCACAAGTGAGCTGACTTAACAACGAACCCAAGATACGAAAGGGTCCAGCTGACAGGAAGAATCCACTCTCATGATCTCTGCCGCACTGCACATTCTAAAATACAATACACTCATTGTCACTTATGCAAACAGCACTTTGGACACTCTCCACCGAAAAGGCAGGTATAGGCTCCCTTTTATTCTTTGTACTCATCATACCATAGGCAGCCTGTTCATATTAATTTGATTAAGAAAAGGGCAGTCCTCCTTGTCTGTCTACTTTCATTCTTTGAAATGGAGCAACTTATCTCTTAAGTTTTCTATAAAGGAAAGACCTAAAACATAGTGTCCTTCCCTAGGGGGCCCATCAGCCAACTTCACATTCTACCCAATTTATAAGGTTAGAATCGATATTTAATTCCCATAGTACAGCTGAACAGCTTAGGGAAATTCACTGGTTTATTACAGGGGAAGCAAAAAACTAAAGAAAATACATTTTACACATCAAATGGACAATTTTTACTTTCTCTGAATGACCACCAGCAAATAACTTATCATCCAGATGGTCAAATAAGAACGTGCTCTCACACTAATTTGTCAGAGCGGCCATTTAATTCGGTATTTCTCTTCCTTCTCTCTATGCCTCCACCAACTACTGTTAGCAAATGCACCAGGTAAGAACTTTGTTTATATGAAGATTCAGTTGTGCTCTCCAAAGACATTTCAAGGTATGAGTCTTCAGTAGGATATGTTTTCCCCTTCCTTTTTGGTTGAATTTAGGAAAGTTGTTGCCTGCTTGCATAGATGCCTCTCCAAGCAGTCAGATCATATTCCAGTTTGGTGAGAAAGCCTTTGACTAAGCCAGCTTTCTATTCACCTACTATGACAGACAGGCCCAGGATGAAGATCTATGCCTCCTTGGGATGGTTAAGTGACTATTAACAGGTGCTCTAGTGTTGGAACAAAACTGACTTCCCTGGAATATGTTCTCAGAACAGAAAGAGAAAGAAAGCATGTGGGAAACTGACCCCAAAGGGAAAAAAAGTCCGAGTCAGTTTTTGGTCTTTTTTGGACACAGTTTGACTAAAAATAACTACTAAAAACTTAAGTGCCAGACTTCCAGAATTCATCATAGACTCAGAAACGATTGAATGTATCAAATTTGACAAGACCGCCAGGGAATAGACTCCTAGAAAAATATATTGTGGGGAAACCATTTCTCCTTAGGCTCTGTTTGATGGAAAAAGACTCTCAGTAAATCATTTAGTAGGATTGTTTTTCATCTCTTTAAAAGCCAACAGAAGGTGCAGGAAAAATATCACTTAATTGGGTATCAGTAGATTTTGAATTCAGTTCAATGTTTTTGAACATCTACCACAAGAGAGGCATTGTAAACACATAAGGAAAAAAACACACACACAAACATTCGTGCATAAGCCATAACACAGAGGATAAAAACAGGATTCGAATAGCTACAATTGAAGTCAGGAAAAGGTATTAAAAGACAAGAAAGTGACAATCAGGTGTCATGGGGCTCAGAAAATTATGAGATCTTGAGTGTAAGAAAAGCTTTCTGAAAAACATGGCATTTGAGTTGTTCTCCAAGGAAAATTTCCGGGGTCAAGCCCACAGGTGTCATGCCTGGAATCTCCCCCAGGGTGTTAGAAGCATCCCTAAAGGCATGTCAAGACACCACCTGGAATATTTAGTCCAAACACAATTATCCTGGGTCTATGGAGACATTGCACAGGTTAATTGGTGAGGCTTCCCTGAATTAGCCAGCTGTCACAAGCTGTTAGGGTTAACAGGATTGCTGTGAAGCCAGCAATGACAGTAAGAGAACTTGATACTGAAGGAACACTCCCCTGGTTCCTTAATGATCATACTTCATCTTTGCAGCTCTTCTTAAATAATTTTCACAAGGAGAATTCACTCTTTAAAAATTGCATAGAGTACAGTAGGCAGAATGCACTGAAAGTTCTGTGCAATGGAACCATCAAGAGCTGAAGTTCAGAGATCTAGATCAGTAGTCACATACCATGGTCTGCAGAATTTTGGTATTTGTCCAGTAAGCTAAAAATGGTTTGAATGTTATTAGGGTTGTTTAAAAGAAAAATATTAAGGAGTATATGTCAATGAAGGCTGTGTGTGGCCAATGTCTAAAATGTTTACTATCTGACCCTAACTTTTAAAAGAAAATATTTGCTGTCCCCTGTCTAGATGGCCAGCATCTGAGGTTTGATATCAGAAGAATCATCAACAATATAATGTTTATGTACTAGTATTAAAATATTTTTTTAAAAATGTAAAACATCCTCAAATGCATTTTTGTGTAGCCATAACAGAAAATATTCTAAATGGTATATATGGAAACACTGAGGCAGAGAGCTAGGATAACAATACACAAGAAAAACTAGATTTCCAAATCAAAATTCTTTCATTGTAACTCCTAGATGAGGCATACTGATGATAGTTTATTTGTTTAGCAAGCATTTATTAAGTATCCTTTGTGTGTATGGAGAGATAGAAAGATAGATATTTGGCACTGCTTTAATGGGTATGATGTAGAAAAAAGTAGTACCTTGGAATTTATCTAAATAAGCTTATCAGAGAAAGCTGTAACACACATAAGCACATAAAAAGCAGCAGATCACATAGGAAAGGGCTGTGGACACAAAAGTCAGAGGTGTTGACTGCCAAATGGAACAACCAGTGCAAACTCATTGCAGGAAACCAGTCTTGAACTGCCTTAACAAAATCATTTAGTGCATTCGGAGAAGAAAAGAAACAGGACAAGAGGACAAGAAACAGGACAAGAGGCAGAAAGATAAGGAAGAAAAGAAGCCAAGGGTTAATTTTAGAAGTAGCAAGAAAGAGATAGAGATGATAAAATCAGGTGATAGTATATACAGGACCAATTGAAGGCTTTGGGTAACTTTTTAAACAGTCTATACATCTTTTATTTTTTAATTAGAACTTGCTTTCTCTTTCTAATACTACAATAGAAATGTCAATAATGTTAAGCAAGTCTGGTGCCAAATGTATATTAACTCATGTCATGCTCATCGTAATCCTGTAAGGTATGAAATATGGAATATTAACACCCTTTTCTTGCTGAGACCCTGATGTTTGGGGAGGGGAAGAAAAGGCAGGAGTCAGGGCAGGTCTCCTGGGCCCGAAGGTGAATGCTCTTGGCTGGAATAAATAGTTCCTTGTTCAAAGGGAACTTGGCAGTTTATGACAAAAACAGAGCAGAAGTGGCAAGACCTATAAGGAAAAAATTATTGCCAACAACAGTTCCTGGGCCTTTTACTCAAACTCATTGTGCATGCCTGGAAAGAGGATTCATGACAGGCATGAATTTTGAGAATTTGGTCTAGAAACAAATGAAGAAATAAGATTGAAGTCATAACTAAGTAATGAAGGAAAAAATAACACTTATCAGACAATGAGATACTTGTAAGGACCTCAGAGTTTTCATTTACCCACATTTTTTAAGAGACAGGAAGCAAAGCATGTATAGAAATCATGTTTCCATGTGTCAATCAACTCTCTCTCCCTGACACTGATGGCATACATTCCTTTGCCTTTCTTTTCTAACACTTAAGGAATAGGCATCTCTGATAAAGCACATAAAATGCAACTGATCAGTGAAGGCTTTAGGTAAATATTTCAGTCCTAGAATGTTTATAGCATGTGTTTGCTGTTTTTAAATTACCATATGTTTTTTTTTGAAACAGGGACTGCTTCATTTGTTGAATAGCCATGATACATTATGTTGACTATTTCTGATATTATATTGAGTTTGAAACTAGAAGGGGAAATAGAAACCTCTGAATATTCCTAACCTGTTTCAGAGACAGAAACCATTTGCATTTTACCATCTACTGTCTCTATACTATCTTTTTCAAATTATTTCCATTTCTATTGGGCAAAATCAAAGAGGGAAATAATTTGTTCCAACCTGTAAGTATTAATAAACATTTAAAAAATTCTCCACTCCACATTGTTAAATGACTAAGAAAAGTATTGCTAGAACCATAAATTCATAGCGCTGTTAGTTTTTATCTCAGAGTGCAAACCATCTTACTTTAAAAGCTTGAAAACAATCCTTCAAGTGACTAAATCCTCGCTGGAGTTGTGTGGGATGATGCAGCAAAGGCTGTAATGAACAACTCCAACATCCCAGAACTCTGCCTGACAGAGCAATGTATACAAACCCGTTCCTGGCTTTTATTGGGTTGCACCAAGTATATAATTCTCCAGTGAGCCCAGGAGTCAGGAACTGTCAATTACAAAGAAATGGTTGGCAGACTGAATGAATATTTGTGTGTAATTATCACAGCATTCACCAGCAGCGCAGACTCCAGAATGGTGCACACAAATGTTAGTGTCTTTCCCTGCATAAAACACCCATTTTTACACTGTGTGATATCAATGTCTAACAGAGGTGATGAGGCAGGATGCAGGCAATTTATTTTGCCAGCCATGTGACCCAGGATGTTACTCACCACTGAACAGCAACTGCTTTTGCCAAAAGCATTATTTTCAAATATTTAAGAAAGTCTCAGCCTTTCTTTGGCTATCCGAGAGTTGCTCTCTCCCCTAGCTTTATGTGTAGTCCTAAAGGACAAAGCTCAGGACACACTTTTAAGCAGTTACAAGCTCCTCAGGAAAGCTCCTTTCTAGAGTCCTTCTTTCTTATATATAAAAATGAAGTTGATAGATACCTTAGCTCAGATGCTTTGTGATTGGAACACCCGTATTTCCTTTCAGTAAAAGTTTTGGAGTGGTAGTTCCAAACTTAATGGCTCAATTAATGCCTTGTGAGTGGTACCAGCAAATCTACTAGCATCAGCTCTCTCCAGAGGAGGAAAATAAGAATGACCACCTCCCTTGCAGAGTGACAAAAGTTATGTTCTGAAACACAATCCTTCTAAAACAGTATCTTCTCTTCATTTTGTGAGGCCAGACATTCATTTGAAAGTATGAAAAAGAGTCTTCATCTTCTTGCTAGGAAAATACTATTGGATGTTCATGAGTGCACACACACCCCTACACATGCTGACTTCATACACATGCGACCTGTGCAGTCACAAAGGGTCCCTTGTTCACAAGGTTCTCATGCTTGTTTTAACACTCTGAGGTCACTGTCTTGAATTCTTAATGATTTTACCTTTGAATGTATGCTTTGTAAGAGAAGTTCAGTGGGATGATGGAACATGAGCACAGGAGAATGGAAAATACACACGTCTCCTGTCCTTGTCACTCCATCTGCACATAGAATTTGCAATACCCATGAGCACAGAATGCAGTGAACCCCCAATATGTGGGCGTTCACTAAGACTCAAAACAAGGACAAGGCAAACATGGGCATCTACTGAGTAAGCAGGCCACTAACAGCCCCAAGAAGCCATTCTTTCTAATCAAATCAGAACTTTTGCTTCAAATACAGAAAGAAAACTAATGACCAAGGAGCCCTATTGTATCCTTTCTTGTTTCTGTCCCTTCTCTGCATTAGCCAACCCCCTATGCTGAAATCGATGACATAGAAGGAAAAGACAAGGCAACCCATAGTTCGTCTAAGTCCTTCTTTACATGTGGGAAAGCCATCAGTATTGAGTGTTGATAGACTGTATGTGCACCAGGAGATGTAAAAACAGTTGAGTTAGTTAGGTGCAGTGTTTCTACTGTTCTGGTAAGAACAAAATACATATGTACAAACTAGAAAATAAGAACTGTACAAATTTGGTGATTCTGTGTACAAGTTAAATGCTTTTTTAGTAAAATTATTTGCCTTTCTAACTTGCGGTACACAATAAATATAAATGGTAAAATGCAGACTAATACTTTTAAATATTTTCATTTTTTTATTGGGAAACTAAGAATGGCAAATTGAAAGACAAGCCATGGCAGAAATTTTAAAACATCATATTTTAGTACTTTAAAGGTATTGTAGGTTATAAAAAAGAAAGGTACTTTCCTGCTCTTTTTGAACAAAGGGCCCATGTTTTCCCTTTGCAAGAAAACCCAGAAAGTATGTAGCCAGCCCTACTTCTAAAAATATTTTACATACAATTTCAAGAGATTTCCAGGCTCTGACAAAGTGGGAAGACATTAAGAAGATATATATCCATATGTATGTAATTGTATTAGCTTGCTTGGGCTGCTGTAACAAACACTACAGACTGGGGATCCTTAAGGAGTAACTATTAGTTCTGTCAAAATACAAAGATTCTGTTAGTGTTAACTCTTTTCTCTAATTCTCTTACTATGTCTCATCTGAAGGGTCTTTTGAAGTATTTGTGATTTAAGGTAGCCCTTACACTCCTTTAAAAGAAAAATTTTATAATATAGCATAATCAGTAACAAAGATAAGATGAATTTAAAGACTTGTATGCTAATAACCTAAGATTGCTCTTTAATTATCCAGAGCTCTCAAAACAATCATTGTCTATGCTTCAGTGTTCCACTTTGTTTTTTAATGAGTACATATCAAGAAAGTTTATATGTATCTAGATGATTCCATGAAGTTAATTCCATGAATGTGTCAAATACTTTCTGGCCCTTATCTACAATTAATCTCTAATAGAATTTAGAGCCTTTAAATTACTTCTGTTCTTGGAAAATTATAAATCATGTTCCCAGAAGTTGACCAATAAGAGGAATTACGGGCTGCAGTTTTGAGAAACAGATACACAAGGCAGGAGAAGCATAATCTTTTCTTGTCCCCAGTAATTTCAGAATACTGGAAGTATAATGAGGGAAGGTAGAAAAATTATTTGATGCCTGATGTTGATAAGATCCACATCCACTTAAACTCACTTCCATGCCATGTAACTCTAGCATTCCTTTCATATATGGATGGGATGTATTTTGCCCACCTGATTCAGTAAGAAGTGAACTATGCCCAGAAGACTTGCATTTTAGCACAGTTTCTGACAACTAATTAAGTCCATGGCCCATGATAGGTTAGCCATTCCATCTCTCTTTCTTCTTCTTTCGAGGAGGGTAATGAACAGAACTTACTCAGCATTTAGGCTTCTTTTAAGAATCACCTAATTGATCGACAACAGCAAGAAAATGGGGCCTGAGCACCATCTTACCTGAGGAACTGGGTGAGAAAGGAGGGGAGGAGATCAGACTCAGCAACAGGTCCTGCAGAGACAGGTGTGACGGGGATCACTCAGGGCCCAGGACAGGTGGGGGAGGCTTATCAGCCCTGGGGGCGCTGGGCTTTCCTGGTGGCTCAGACAGTAAAGCATCTGCCTGCAATGCAAGAGACCTGGGTTTGATCCCTGGGTTGGGAAGATCCCCTGGAGAAGGAAACGGCGACCCATTCCAGTACTCTTGCCCAGAAAATCCTGTGGATGGAGGAATCTGGTAGGCTACAGTCCGCAAAGAGTTGGACACGACTAAGTGACTTCACTTCACTCTCTAAGAATCAAAGGGCTTCCCTTGTGGCTCAGCTGGTTAAGAATTCACCTGCAATGAGGGAGACCTGAGTTTGATCCCTGGGTTGGGAAGATGCCTTAGAGAAGGGAAAAGCTACTCACTTCAATATTCTGGTCTGGAGAAATCCATGGACTGTATAGACCATGGGGTCACAGAGTCAGACACAACTGAGCAACTTTCACTTCACTAAGAATCAAGAGACTGTCTGAAAGCCTCTGAAGATACAATCATAAGTCATATAACAATGAGATTCGGGTTCTATCCCTAAGTTGGGAAGGTCCTCTGGAGGAGGAAATGGAAACCTACTCCAGTATTCTTGCTTGGGGAATCCCATGGACAGAGGAGCCTGGCGGGCTACCCATAGGATCACAAAGAGTCAGAAATGACTAAAGCAACTTAGCTTGCAAACATTTGTGTAAGTGAACTTTAAAGAAGTGTATCCCTAAGAAAGGCAATGCCAAAGAATACTCAAAATATCGCACAATTTCAATCATCTCACAACTAGTGAAGTAATGCTCAAAATTCTCCAAGACAGGTTTCAGCAATATGTAAACTGTGAAATTCCAGCTGCTCAAGCTGGATTTAGAAAAGGCAGAGGAACCAGCGATCAAATTGCCAACATTAACTAGATCATCGAAAAAGCAACAGAGTTCAAGAAAAACATCTATTTCTGCTTTATTGACTATGCCAAAGCCTTTGACTGTGTGGATCACAATAAACTGTGGAAAATTCTGAAAGAGATGGGAATACCAGACCACCTGACCTGCCTCTTGAGAAATCTGTATGCAGGTCAGGAAGCAACATTTAGAACTGGACATGGAACAACAGACTGGTTCCAAATAGGAAAAGGAGTACGTCAAGGCTGTATATTGTCACCCTACTTATTTAACTTATATGCAGAGTACCTCACTAGAAAAACTAGGTTGGAGGAAGCACAAGCTGAAATTAAGACTGCCAGGAGAAATATCAATAACCTCAGATGTGCAGATGGCACCAGCCTTACGGCAGAAAGTGAAGAAGAATTAAAGAGGTTCTTTTTTTTTTTAAATTACTTTTGTTGGTTTGTTTTAATTGGAGCCCAATGACCTTATAATATTGTGGTGGTTTTTGCCATACATTCACATGAATCAGCCATGGGTGCGCATGTGTCCCCCATCCTGACCCTGCCTCCCATCTCCCTCCCCATCCCATCCCTCAGAGTCATCCCAGTGCACCAGCCCTGAGCACCCTGCCTCACGCATTGAACCTGGACTGGCGATCTATTTCACATATGATAATGAACAAGTTTCACTGCCATTCTCTCAGATCATCCCACCCTCGCCTTCCCCCACAGGGTCCAACAGTCTGTTCTTTACCTCTGTGTCTCTTTGCTGTCTTGCATATAAGGTATCATTACCATCTTTCTAACTTCCATATATATGTGTTAATATACTGTATTGGTGTTTTTCTTTCTGACTTACTTCGCTCTGTATAAGAGGCTCCAGTTTCATCCACCTCATTGGGACTGATTCAAATGCGTTCTTTTTCATAGCTGAGTAATATTCCATTGTGCATATGTACCACAACTTTCTTATCTATTCATCTGCCGATGGACATCTAGGTTGCTTCCATGTCCTGGCTATTGTAAACAGTGCTGCAATGAGCACTGGGGTACACGTGTCTTAAAGAGCCTCTTGATGAAAGTGAAAGAGGAAAGTGAAAAAGTTGGCTTAAGGCTCAACATTCAGAAAACTAAGATCATGTCATCTGGCACCATCACTTCATGGCAAATAGATGGGGAAACAGTGGAAACAGTGTCAGACTTTATTTTTTGGGCTCCAAAATCACTGCAGATGGTGACTGCAGTCATGAAATTAAAGACACTTACTCCTTAGAAGGAAAGTTATGACCAACCTAGATAGCATACTAAAAAGCAGAAACATTACTTTGTCAACAAGGTTTGTCTAGTCAAGGTTATGGTTTTTCCAGTAGTCATGTATGGATGTGAAAGTTGGACTATAAAGAAAGCTGAGCTCTGAAGAATTGATGCTTTTGAACTGTGGTGTTGGAGAAGACTCTTGAGAATCCCTTGGACTGCAAGGAGATCCAACCAGTCCATCCTAAAGGAGATCAGTCCTGGGTGTTCATTGGAAGGTCTGATGTTGAAGCTGAAACTCCAATACTTAGGCCACCTGATGTGAAGAGCTGACTCATTGGAAAAGACCCTGATTCTGGGAAAGATTGAGGGCAGGAGGAGAAAGGGATAATAAAGGATGAGATGGTTGGATGGCATCACTGACTCAATGGACATGAGTTTGGATGAACTCCAGGAGGTAGTAGTGATGGACAGGGAGGCCTGGCGTGCTGGGGTTCATGGGGTTGCAGACAGTCGGACATGACTGAGTGACTGAACTGAACTGAAAAAAGTGTTTAAGACTCACTTCTCTCCAATTGAATAAATACTATTTAAAAATCTATTTTACAAAGTAGGTTTTGTGTTCAAATAGGTTTGTGATAGATTTTGTGTTCAGATTCCATCTCAAACCTTGGGATTGTAGAGAAGACGGTAATAAAAATCATAAGAATTTGGAAGTTAAAACTCATTCAGTCAGTACATCTAGGCTCTGTCCGAGTTTCCAGCTTTGACTCACACAGCTTAAACCAAAAAAAAAAAAAAAAAGTGACTCTATTCCAAGTATATATACAATCCAATACTGAACAAAAAGATCCAAGGCCTATAATAAGTTTTTTCACCTTTTTTTAAAACTACATTTTGTGTATCAGGACTAATGAATGTCATTATCACATAAGTCAACACTGATATTGGTACATATGAAGTTTGTTAAGTAAAGAAATTGTGAATTTTATTGGCTTTACAATCAGTTTTACCATAATTCAATGGCCTGTCCCCAATCTCTGTAACCATCGCATGCACATTTGAGAAACAGATTTCCTGATCCTGCCATTGACTTACTAAATCAAATTCTCCTGAAACGGGGTCAGGAATTGATATAAAGTTTCCATGTGTTTCTGAGCTCAGTCAGGGTTGGGAATCACTAAATTCACAGTTCTGAATCAGGAGGAAATACACATCAGAAACCAAGTGAACCCATTCCCTTCCTGCTGTTTAAGGGCTGAAAGGCTGACAGTTAGTCTCACAGTCGTGTCCAGCTCCATGAGATCCCAGGGACTGTAGCCAGCCCAGCTCCTCTGTCCATGGAATTCTCCAGGCAGGAATACTGGAGTGGGTTGCCATTCCCTCCTCCAGAGGATCTTCCCTGCATCGCAAGCAGATTCTTTACTAACAGAGCCACTAGGGAAGCTGCTGTTTGGGGGAAGTTACTCAATTTCACTATTTGCTTGTTTTTGATTAAAAACTAGTATCTCCTTGTGAATTTGAGGATGTTTTTATTTAATTCATTTCAACTAACTGTAACAGAGTATATTGGCTTGTAAATTTTAATATGCATTAGAATCACCTGGGGTTTTACTAAAATTCAAATTTCTGGGCCCTATCAGATATAATAACTCAGTAAATCCAATGTAGGAGAATGGAACTGACATTTTTAACAGCAACTCAGACTCTTTAAAAATCCAGTCATAGTAATGCTGCAATGTATGTGCAATGTGTTCTTAGATCCTATCTTGCTTTTGTATGGTGATTTGTAACTTATACAGAACTTTCATATTCATGCTTTCATTTTATCTTCACAGATGGAGAAATAGGATAGGTATCATTGATTCCATATTACAGATAAAGCCCAAAAATGTGACAAATATTAGGTATCAGCAGATCTAGGAATCAAAACTAAAACCATGATCAGTGCTCCTTTGAACAGTAAAGACAAAAAGAAATATATAATATGCTGACCAAATCTCTTATTTCCTTAAGTGATGATATTCAGAAATTAATTTTGAAGAAAGTTGGATATGTTTTGAGTATCTTAAACAAAATCCAAATTTCTCTCTTAATTCAACAAATTATACAGCATTTATTTTGTAGGGAAGACCATGGTAGGGACTAGTAACATTTCAAGATTCAATCTATTAGAAAAGAAATAGATATTAACTGATTATGAAAAGTGTGAGGAGTATTGAAAAATATGGGGGGGGGGGGCTGTTATGGACTGAACGCTTTCTCCCCAAATTCATGTGTTGACTCTGTAAACTCCAGTGTGACTGTATTTAGAGATGGGACCTCTAAGAAAGTAATTAATGTTAAATGAGGTTGTAAGGGTGCAGCCCTAATCATATGGGACCAGTGTCCTTAAAAGAAGAAACACAATGGAAACTTTCTTTTCCTCCCCCTCTCCCCCTCTCCCTTCCTCTCTCTCCCTCTGCTTTCCTCTCTCTCTCTCTCTCTCTCTCTCTCTCCTCCTATGTACACACACCAAGGAAAGGCCATTGAAGAAACAGAACATCAGTCATCTACAAGATAGGAAGAGTGTCCTCAGCAGACACTGAATTTGTTGCCACCTTGATCATGGACTCCTAGACTCCAGAACTGTGAAAAAAATAAGTTCCATTTTTTTAAGTCACCCAGTATGTGTGTGTGTGTGTGTGTGTGTGTGTGTGTGTGTGTGTTTAATAGTATCCCAATCAGATTAACACAGAAGGAAGATCTAGACACTAAGAGCAATGGTTGAATTCAGCAGTGTCTGGTGCAAGGCCTAAAGTTAAGACCCAATATTATGGGCCTTGACATCTGGTAAAACCAGGAAGACCTCAAGTGACCTAACTGCAAGTTCCAATCCCACTCCACTCCCACAGATCAGATTCACAGCCAAACAAAGTTCCTTATCAAAGCAACCAGGCACAGTTCCTGGCTATCCCTGACTAGTGAGTTTCAATTCCCTTCCAGCTCATAGAATTATCAACACAGCTATCACATTCTCCATGGATCCAAGGGCCATTCTATCCTTTGGAGTCTAAAAACCTGGGCAATGAATAATGGGATTAGTAAACTGTTGTCAGTCTCATTTGTCTGGAGTTGAGTACTATATGTTTGGTCACCTCCACAACCATAGGGTGGGAATCCCTTTTTTACCAGTGGGGTGAAGAAAAGGAGATTAAAACACAGTGGAAGTGCTGGATCTGCCCACCACAGGTACTTGAAAGGTCTAATTTAATAGAATGAACTTTTATCACTGTCTTAACTATAATATTTTTTTAAATGTCACCTAAAATCAGATTCTCTGGCCTGTTAGAGCAGTGGAGATAGACTTCCCAGCACACATTATGTGAGGTCCTCCAGATGAAATGAAAAATTACATTAAAATTGGGTGGGGCCATGCTTCACTCTCACTTCTGTGTGATTTTTACTAACACATTGGCCGTAAGTTTCTCTAGTAATTTTTAATCCATGTGGCTCTAAATACAGTTCATAAACTGTAAACATGAACGAACAAATACCAGGAAATCTCTATAATAAAGAAAACTTGAACTTCCCTAGTGATCGAGTAGTTAAGAATCCACCTGCCAGTGCAGGGGACATGGGTTCAATCCCTTGTCTGGGAAGATAACTAAGGGCAACTAAGTCCGTGCACCACGACTACTGAGCCTGCACTCTGGAGCCTGCTAACCACAACTACTGAGCTTATGTGCTGCAACTACTGAATCCCTTGTACCTTAGAGTTTCAATTCCCTTCCAACTCACATAATTATCAACACAGCTATCATATTCTCCCATGGATCCAAGGGCCACTCTACCCTTATGATTCTAAAAACCTGGGCAATGAGCTCTGCATAAAAGAAACACCACAATAAGTCCACACAGTACATCTAGAGAAAGCCCTCACACACTGCAAAGAAGACCCGGTGTGGCCAAAAATAAATTGATTTTAAAAAATATAATTATGTAACAAATAGTCTAAAGCTAAGAGGACACTTTTAATGCATAGACATGCCTCCCACAAAATGTTTTGGAGAACTGTGTCTTTGTAATTTTAATTCCATCAAAGAGGAGCACATGTGTCCAGCATGTCTTCTGTTTCCCCAACTATTCACCAGAGCCCATGGCTGCTTAAAATTGACACACTCAGGTGCCACCAGCAAGGCCTGAATGAGAAAGGCTTTGCAATTCAGCCTCTGTGGCCTCTCATATAAATATTGCTTTGAGCTGGACGTTGAAAAAGCCCAAGATAGCACTATAATGCCAACCTGACAGACACTTTACAACCTCTGCCAACATAACACTATATCAGCAACTTGCTTAAGCATGAAAGAAGAACGTTCCAGAAATCATTCAAAGTGATAAAGTAGTCCCCAAAGAGATTTAGAGTAGATTTTCCAGCTATTAAGCATTTCTCCATATTTTCCCATTATCCCCACTGGGGATGAGAACACAGGGAAGAAGCAATTCTGCACAGAAGTATTCTAATCCCTCTAGGATGGCATACTATTGTCTCGGGCTCTGGGTCCTTAAGTCCTGCTCACTGGATTGGGATTTCTGCTCTATATTTTACTAGCTGCAAGAAGAAGGATCTTCAAGTTTGCCTGTGTCTCTATGCCTCTGCCTCCTGCTTTTTAAGTGGGAGATCTTGAGACAGGCCTGAAACTGGGACATTTTGCTACAAATGCTTGTACCTGGACAAATGTCTTCTCCAGCAACAAAATATAAAGAAACTGTAAGGGACTAAAAATAACTGCATGCAGTGCACAGTTGGGACAAATTATGGACAACAAGATACAAAGAGACCAAAAGAGCCCAATTGCCACTTCTGAAGAGCCAGGAGCAAAAGCAGGAGGTTGGGAGCAAAAGCTGGGCATTGCACATACCCCCTGCACACACCACTACCAAAGGGGTGAGCAAACCACCTCAGGCACGCCTGAACACACCCCTACCCTCACCCCATATAAGGAACCAGCTCGACTGACTCTTGGTAAGCAAGCAAGCAAGGGGCCATGTGGCTTGTTCTTGCTCCCACTGCTGCAGCAGGAACTCCAATAAAACCTTGTCTGAATTTCAAGTCTGGCCTCTGATCAATTCCTATTGATTAAGAGGAACAAGAACCCTGATCCTTAACAGTTTCAACAACCCAGTGTTGTACAAGGAAAATCAGTGAATATATGCTAATCCCTCAGCATAGTAGTTGGCCCATAGTGAGTGCTCAATACATATTAACCAATTTTTTATTACTGTCATTTTAGATTGGTTGGCTCCCCTTCAAACTGGGGTAAAGCTTATCTGTGCCATTTCCTGTTTAGAACAGGATAAAATGATGCACTTGTTGTTGGAAAGGGTCTTGAAGATGATGTAATCCAATCATTCCTTTCTTTCATTTTGTGGTTGAGGAAACAAACACAGATAGTGTAACTTGCCCAGTCATGGTATAGACAAAAATAGAACTCAGGACTCTGAATTCTCAAAATTTTAAGAGCAAAAATGCCCTTGCACAAAGAACCATCAGGAGGTCTCATTGTCTAACCAAAAGCTAGATACAAGCAACCTTCAGCTTAGAAGAAATCTCAGCTTCAAATCTGTCTCCTACTTCAGTTTTCCTTTATTCCGATAGATTCTAAATTTTTAATGAGAAACATCTGAGTGATACATGCCATAAATAGCTTCAAATTTCCACACCGACTCAAGTGGCAAACAGATAAACAAAACTGAAGCATTTCTACCAAGCTTACAGATTGGTATTTACTGTACATTTGCGAGAAGCTCAAACTAAAGCTAATTTTCCCACAAAATCAAGTTTACATTATTCAGACAGATTCAGAATTGTTAAAAATATGCCCAATAACCATATTCATACAACACATTTTCTTTAAAAAATTAGTAATGTTGAAGAGCAGACCTAAGTACTGAACACAACATTCTGGTTTATAATCTACAGCTAAAGATTGCTAGCTGACTGGAGTGTTTAACAACCCTAAACCTATTTTACAGTTTGTATTAAAGAGCAAAATTAATTTGAGATTTTAAGAACTCATACCATTAGTTAGCATCCTTAGGAAATACAGTAAAATTCCTCCATTTTTCTCAAACTCAAATGTGTCTGTTCTATTGATATATGAGTATAGGTCCTGACTTATGACCCGTAGGTTAGCCTTAGCCAGGATAATTAGTTGCTACACATGCTTTTCACAAAGGGCATGAAGCAATAAACTGAATGACATATGCCTTAGTGTTCTCATCGAGAGAATGAGATAATACAATTACTTAGCTCATTGGTTTGCTATAATGATGTAATATCTGTTAAGAGATAAGAACAGTGCCTTGAACCTAAATAGCACTCAAGTATCAGTGAATATTAGTATTATTGTTATCCTAGTAATATTATTAATATTGGTATTATTATTAACTTCAGAAGTACATCTAGGATAGCAGAGTGAACATTCTTATTTTTGATAGATGTGTCTTCCATTAAAGAGAATAATCAGCGTTCTAAGTTGGTACCTGCCAAGACCTCTCTAGTTTACACTACGGAACCCTGTAGAGAAAGTTACTTAAGAAATTAATTTTTGTCTGGTAAGACTGAAGTTTTGCTCCTGGATAGTCATGACAAGAAGTCTGCAATCTAAAGCCTTATATGAAGAAAATCGTTGACAATAATGAACATAATTAAGATTGGTACTAAGTCCCTTAAGTCTTGTCTGACTCTATGGAACCCCATGGACCACAGTCCGCCAGACTCCTCTGAGCATGGGATTCTCCATCAAGAATACTGGAGTGGGTTGCCATTTACTTCTGCAGGGTATCTTCCCGACCCAGGGATCAAACCTGCATCTCCTAAGTCTCCTGCATTTTCAGGTGGGTTCTTTACCGCTAGCATCACCTGGGAAGCTTATAATTTAGATTAACTGGAGATAATTTATAGATGACTTTTTCCCTTTCCTACATCTATAATATAATATTGGAATTCTCCTATACTTTTGCATCTTAAAAAACTATTTCAGATTTGAATCAGAATCATAGCAGTAGGTCTGTATCCAGGTGCTACTTTTGCGGAAGAAAGAGATTTACTGACGTGTAAAGCAATGGAAACGACAAGTGTCTACGGTCTTTCGTGTGCTTGTTTCAACCTTTCATGATGAGAGTTGGAGCCAAAGTCTTAAACTACAAGACAAAAGATGTAGCACCAACATGATTCTCGTTTCTTTTAACCAAATTGTAATTTTATGTTTAGTATTTTGGTTTTAAACACTGGACTGTGGAGTGGGCTGTGACATTTACTCATAAATATTTATTTACCTTTTTTAAGTTCAATTCACTTTGATGCTGCCAGTGATAGGAATGTGGAAAAAACACAGTCTTTGTTCTCGTGTATTAGGTGGCCAATGTGATGTACTGTAAGAAGTTCTAAGTACTATGAGTCTAAGAGAAGAAAACTCTTCTGTAAAATGGAAAGCTCTGAAAACGAGTGACCATATTTACCCTAACACTGGAAGTGAAATCCTTTTGCAACTTTATATTACAGCCAAGTAAATACTATATGGTCATGTTGGACTCTTTGAGACCCTATGTAGACTATACAGTCAATGGAATTTTCCAGGCCAGAAGAATGGATTAGGTAGTCTTTCCCTTATCCAGGGGATCTTCCCAACCCAGGTCTCCCACATTGCAGGCAGATTCTTTACCAGCTGAGCCACAAGGGAAGCCCAAGATTACTGGACTGGGTAGCCTATCCCTTCTCCAGCAGATCTTCCCAACCCAGGAGTTGAACCGGGGTATCCTGCATTGCAGGCAGATTCTTTACCAACTGAGCTATCAGGTAAGCCCCAAATACTATACAAGTCAATACTAAAAGATATTAACCGTATGCCCTAATTTAAATGACATCATAGAAACCTTATTACAAAATTTCTAAAAGTTAACACTAATTTTCTTGAGTCATCTAGGTCCACAACAAATAGATCTGAAATCTCCATAGCTTTTATGTATATAATGAATTTTGATAAAAAACAAATGTCAGGAATTCAAATAAGGTGAACTCTATGTTCATTAATTCAAAACTGAATGAAATATTATGCTATTTAATTTTTTTTCTCTTCTTTATGCCCTTTCCTTAGTTTTCAGAGCAAACAATCCCCTCCTTTGTACCAATACATTTTGATTAATAAATATTTTATACCTTATAGGAAAATCCAATAGCTCACTGCATTATATAGCTGAACAGTAAATATAAAGGATTGGATATAGACAATTTAGCATAAAACTTTTCACATAATGGGATGTCATCCTTTTCTTTCCCTGCTGATCTAAATTGTAGATTACTGTGTATGTTATTTTCCAAGTAAGTAAATATATTAATTTCTGAGAATAAAATAATATGAAATTTTAAAGAAAGCCCCTGGAAGCACACCTATTCTCATTTTATAAAATGCTGGGGTCATCCTTAACCTCTGAAAAAAATAGCAGCATTAAAATAGCATTTTGAAAATATAGATATTAGGGAGAAAACTGTTTTAGAATTGAAAGGTATTCACTTATTCAATGCAATGTCATATATTCAACAGCTATGTAACCCTGCAAGAAGGAAATTATAATGGAAATATTAAGAAGACTCTTAATTAAAGCAGCATTGTCTGTGTCTCTTTCTCCTCCTGCTCAATAAGAGTATTACATATTTATCTAAGAGATTTTGCCTTTAAGTTCTATATACCTGTCTTTCATAACATATTTTGAGGTACTACCACACCCGGTAATCAGCGGTAGTCTAGGTTCTCAAACCTTGACAAGATACAGAGAGAAGCCAAGTGTTGTCTTTTGTTGTCTCAGATGATAAAGAATCTTCCTGCAATGCAGGAAACCTGGGTTCAGTCCCTGGGTTGGGAAGGTCTCCTGGAGAAGGGAACAGCTTCCCACTCCAGTATTCTGGCCTGGAGAATTCCATGGACAGAGGAGCCTGGCGGGCTACAGCCCATGGGGTCGCAAAGAGTCAGACATGACTGAGTGACTTTCACACACATTATTAAACATGCATCTTCACATTGATTCCCATTCAAGAAGATATTATAAAGAAAATATGGAAGATGGGATTGATAGAAATCACAGCTGACCGAGAAAAGGAAGAGAGAAACACATGCTCGGGAAAATACTTATTATGGCTCCCGTAGTCTTCAGTCTCAGTAAAGAGAGGGAATGCGGGTAGGAAGTCTTACCAGCCTGATCCCTGTTAATTCTAGTTGTTAGGGACCCATGTTTCCCTAGTGGCTTATAGCCACTGTCCCCCCTTCAGCCTTGCCCATCTCTGTATTTTTCTTTATATCTTCTCTTCCTATAGGACTTTCTTCCTCACTCTTTGCCAGCCAGTCACACACTTCTCAGCCTTCAAGAAGGCTCTAAATCTCCTCCTCAACTAATGTGCCCCATCATGCCTCATGGAAGTGCTCTTTCCTTGTGTGAACTCCCAGAGCCCTTATACCTAACCCCCAAATCTGTCACATGTTTACTTCCCAAGGAAAAGTCCTTTTTTTTCCTGCATTTACTGCCCTGTGCCTCACTTTCTTAATAACACTATTGCCTAACCAGTACTTCGTTAGGGGCGAGGGGAGGCGAAACCTGAGATGGGTCCTGAGTGTTGACTGGATTGTATACATTTGATAAGGGAGATAGAAGGGAATTCCAAGTCAAGCATTAAAGCTCAACCAAGAACTTTGACCCAGAATTGGGCAGAGGTTACACAAGGTAAAATGAGCATCAAAGACTCATTGTGGGGGTGATTCATGAGAGGCACAGTCCTTGCTCTTGTTCAGGTGACAGAATATCAAACTGGCACATACCATCTCACATACATTATTTACTATGTCCTCAATGGAAGCAATTTTAAAAGAAAGTATAATGATATATAATTGTATACGCTGTGACAACCATAAACATATGCCTACAAAATATAAATCTGTCCAACTAGACTCATTTTTCCCAACATTTCTTGTTTGTAATTTCTCATTAATCTGCTAAAGCAGATTTCAAAACTTGTGGAGAGGGGATGGAGTATGGAAGGAAAAAAAGATTTAAGGAAAGTTTATCTATGGACTTTATTGTTTTCTGAGAATTTTAGGAATATTCTTCTTTTTCCCCATTTCAGAAGCTTTATTGAGAATCACTGATTAGAGCAAGAATGGAAAGTCATACTATATAGATGGGAAGAGGTCAGTTTAGTCTGGGTTCAGCCACATACACTCAGGAAATTATTTATTGTGTGCCCCCTGCTTTAAGTCTCAGCAGAATTTAATGTGCCTGAACAGTGAATTCAGATACATTGCTTTACAATATTTCCTCCATTTTTTCCCTGAACCATTTTCTTCTTCCCTAGTCAACTGGTATAACTATGTAAGCATTTGGCATTCTAGCTGAATGAGAACGAGATGAAATGGCAGCTCTCCCAGCCCTCTTATTTCACAACATAGAAGTAAAACTGGCAATGCAGAGAATGTCATAATTCAGATGTGTCAGTCCTGAGATGCTCGAAGTGGTTAGGAGCAGAAATACCACAGCTCATTCTGAACCACAGCTAAGAACAGGGATGCTCCATCCTGCTGTCCAGAGTGACATCTACTGGTATCACCAAGTTCAAGGCATCACTGTGAAACATGTCTCCTCTTTCACTTGAATATAGGCAGAGAGGTGAATGTGCAAAGGCATACAGGAAATTGAAAAGCCGGTCATTCATAGAAGAAGCCTTGTGGGCCCAGAGCTCTTGTAAAATCTTTGCCCTCCAAAAAGAAAGTTTCAGAATAGGTGAAATGGAAAGAAATGGGGATAATATCACACTAGGTTTTCTCTTGTTTTTGGAGAGAGAACATGCTTTCCTGATCCAAATTATAGAGTTAGCAACTCTGTGATCTGACCAAAAGAGAGCCAATTTTACTATTTAGAGAGAAGTGACAATGTTCAAAGCTGCCAAAACTAAATGGGCCAATTCGAGCATCCAACTACATACCAACCCACGCAGCAAGAAGCCTGCAGCTGACCGTTGAGAGATCCATGGCTCTGTTTCAACACTGAGTCTACTTTTAAAAACAAATAAGTAAGGAATTATCCAGAGAATTGCCTTCAAATATTTCCACATGCAGTGATATGGAATGGCTATAACTCAAGCAGTAAAAAAGACACCATGCATTAATTGTCTGAGGAAGAATAGAAATATAGGTGAGACTCCTGTCTCAGTGAATGATGGTCTTCTTGGAGGTAAATTACACACACACACACACACACAAGTAACCAGTATTAGAGAATGAATGTTCAGTATCAAGTGAGAGGTCATTCCTCTGCTCTCCATTCTATAGTCTGTCCTTTCTCACATCCCTTTATCCTTGACAAAAATATCAAATATGAATGCTTATTAGTCAATAAGATTCTTATCCTTTATCTTATAAATGCCACCTTTACTTTCCCTTGACAATCCAAATTCTTCAAAGACTAATAGAGCCTCTGTCTCCTCTTTGTCTAGCACACATCCTTCAAGTCATTGCAATATGGCTCTGGCCCCACCATCCCACTAAACCACCTACCTAATGTAGAATATGACCTCCTAACTGTCAAATTCAAAGGACACTTCTCATCTTATTTAATGTCTCCTTCTTGCTTAAATATATGTCTGTCTTTGCTTTTCAGGTACTATTACTCCTGATATCATGTCTTCATTCCTAAAGTCTCTTTTCAGGACCAGAGAATCCACCTTTAAGTATTTCTGTGAAAAACTGTGCTGGACACTGGGTACGCACAGGTGAACAAGCGCATTCCCTGACACCGACTCCTCTTCCTCCATCCATCCCTTAAACACTTGTGGTCCCTGGGATTTTCCTATCTTCAGCCTTCTTATGCAAAGAATCTCTCCAAAGGAGCATACCCAATTCACTAGCTACAGTCTGTACATGGATAATTCTTAGATCCATGTATCCGTATTTCCTCTCTGTTGATTTCCAACTACCAACTAAACATCTCTATCTGCATATTCCACAGGCATGCAAACACCTAAAATGGGATTCTTTACTTTCTCCCCTAAAACTTACTCTTATTCTCACAGTATAACACAGTCTTCAGCTCTGCTTTTGATCTATCATATCTAACTGAATAGTACATATGATTAATTCTATCAAAAATGTTTTGATGTTAAAACTCCACTGCCAAGAATTTAAATGCAGTAGCCTCCAATTGGTTCTCTCTCCTTCCAGGCTCTCCTTGGAATCAGATTCAAAACTTCCACCAAAGATTTGTTTTCTGAAACACAAGTCTGATCATTGCACTTCTCTCCTAAAATATGTTCCATCATTCCCTCCCTACAGGACATAGCAAATTTAAAATTCCTTTCCAAATTGTTCTACATCCTTCATAATCTCTCCCACCATTACCCCAGTCTACCTATGCAGCCTTATCCTTATTACTCCCTCAACTGCAGACATGCCGAACTATTTCTCGTTCCCCTAACATAGATAGTTATCCAAACATGGATGGCTCTGAACAAGGCTTTCCTGCACACCTCCTTTCAGGGAAGTGAATCACTAAGGTTATTTGCACAATGTCAAACTTCAGTCTAAGAGACCTGACCTTAAATAAAGGACTAGAGAGGTAGTGTGCAGAGAAAAGAAGGCAAAGCACTGACCTTGAAGAGGGGGAATAAACCCAGTTTATTTCTCCAAGAAATTTTTCCAGAGGAACTAAACTCTTGAAAAGTCAGGATTACATACAGCTGTCCTATCTGACACATTAAATCAGAATAATAAGAAGTGGAGAAAGTACCACAGAGGGGAAAAAAAGAAGTCAAACAATTCTACTTACAATCGCTATGTTTGAGCTGGTCTTTGAGGTCAAACAGAGAATCTAATCTGGTACTTAAAAGGCCTCATGATAGACATCAAATCAAATTCAATAATCTACAAAAATGAAGCCTCTTTAAGTTGCTGCTTTATTTTCAATCTCTATTTAAATGAATGTAATAAATAGGTTCCTGAAGAGGTTAACAATATGATAATGTGATATGGGCACTTTTCTCTTTCATTAGCAGAAAAGAAATGAAAAACAATCAGAAATTCTAAGCAAAACAAAAAGTTGTACAAGAAAGTCATAGTCCAAATGTGAAGTAAACTAATACATCACAGGATGCTGAATAATTGTTGAGATGCACAGAAGTAAACCGTTTCACTTTGATTCCTAGAACATAATCCCTTGAGCAGCACCAGATTTAGTGACACAGGGTCATTCACATAACATGTTGCTGTTGTTCAGTCACTCAGGCATGTCCGACTCTTTGCAACCCTGTGGATTGTAGCAAGCCAAGTTTCCCTGTCCTTCACATTCTCCCAGAGCTTGCTCAAACTCATGTCCCTCAAGTCGGTGATGCCACCCAACCATCTCATCCTCTGTCATTCCCTTCTCCTTCTTCCTTCAGTCTTTCCCAGCATCAGGGTCTTTTCTAACGAGTCAGCTCTTCACATTAGGTGGCCAAAGTATTGGAGCTTCAACTTTAGCATCAGTCCTTCCAGTGAATATTCAGGGTTGATTTCCTTTAGGATCAACTGGTTTCGTCTTCTTGCAGTACAAGGGGACTTTCAAGAGTCTTCTCCAACACCACACTTCAAAAGCATCCATTCTTCAGGACCCAGCTTTCTTTATGATCCAACTCTCACATCCATACACCACTACTGGAAAAACCATAGCTCTGACTTATATGGACCTTGATTGGCAAAGTAATGTCTCTGCTTTTTAATGCGCTTTCTAAGTTTACCATAGCTTTTCTTCCAAGGGACATGGGGCTTATCCTAAAATGGTATTACTAAGAACTTACTATGTGCCAGGCATTACTCTGGGAACTTAATAAGTACTCTCTTACAGAATGTTCACAGCAACACTATCAGGTAGGTACTATTTTAAGATCATCTTACATAAGAGGAGATGAAGGCACAGAGAAGTTAAGAAATATATCAACAACTGAAAAGGCCAGACGGATAGTGGCAGAACTAAACTTTGAAGCCATGTGGTAGAGTTCCACAGCCTGTGCTATTACCAGCTACATTAGTTCATTAGGTCTTCAATTTTTATAATTAATTTTGAAATGAAGCATAGGAAGCATAAATATAATTACCGGTCAAAGGATCAGTGTTATACACCTTGTTGATGTAAGACTGAAGGAAAATGAGGTATGTTCTTTCTTCATCTTACATAGAAAAGAGCTATGGTATGTTTTCCAAAGTCTATTCATTAGAGAATGTACTTTTCAGAGTATAAGTCATAGATATAAGTAGGCACACCAAAAAACAAACCACAGTAATAACATAACTTTTACAATGAGGAAGTATAGGGAAGAGAAAGAAAGGTAGGAATTTAGTCCTGGTTTCTCAACTTCTGTAGCAAGGAATAATAGTTATTGGGATAAAATTAAGAAACAGACACTTAAGTTTATTAATTAGAAAATCTGAAGCTGAAATAGCTGAAAGCAGTAATCTACAGAGAGTAAAACTTTGAAAGAGAAAGGAAAGATAAAGAAAATTTTAATTTTTTATTATGCTCTGATTATTTTCTTTATTATTTACATTTTTCTAAAATTTAAAATAATTTGAATGACTCTGAAATGATAACCTATTAAACAATAAAGCAAGTTATAAAATGGTATCCATGTTTGTATATGTATGTATATACAAGTAAGTCTGCATATATATGTGTATGTGTGATTCCATACACTAAAACAGACACACACACAAAATAGAAGATAGATACATACAGATACATTGAAAGATAGCTGTTAATATTCACTGTAGCTATTTCTAAGAATAATTTTAATTTCCTTCTTTAGGCTCTTTTTCATTTTCATTTTTCTTATAATAAATATGTATGTTATCTTGTCATTAAAAATATTTTTAAAAACATGGTTTTGTTTATACAGTATTTGAGAGCTGAGTGGAAACTAAAATAGATTATTTACCTGATTAAATGTTATTTATTCTGTTAAGAAATAAAAACATAATTTTAAGAAATAGTCTTAACCTTCTGGAACCTCTAATTCTTCAGAAAGCTAGACATATCTTTGATGAGTTCAAAGTGCCAGATCTATTCAAGTTAAAAGAAAGTTATGTTTTTCTGTGAGTTCCACTGCTATGTAATATTCAAATATCACTTCAACCCTACACATTTCAGATCTTAAGGAAAAATCAACTTTTAACATTTACTCCTCTTATTAAAATATAAAGTTCATCTCTCTTAAATGTAGATTTTCAACACTACAAAGTCCTTTCCAAGGTAGTCCTGCTTAGGGACACATGACCCAAGTGTACTGTGTGACAACTATCCATTGTGAACATAATCAACTAATTTACACAACAGACACTTAAGAATGGCCATATTAGTGACACAGTGTAGGATTTCCGGGGAGATACAATGGATTTTATAATAGTTGAAGAGCTCAATCATTCCATGTAATCATTTCCTCTTCAGTTCAGTTCAGTTCAGTTACTCAGTCATGTCCAACTCTTTGCGACCCCATGAATTGCAGCATGGCAGGCCTCCCCGTCCATCGTCAACTTCCGGAGTTTACTCAAACTCATGTCCATCGAGTCAGTGATGCCATCCAGCCATCTCAGCCTCTGCTGTCCCCTTCTCCTCCTGCGCTCAATCTTTCCCAGCATCAGGGTCTTTTCCAATGAGTCAAGTCTTCGCATGAGGTGGCCAAAGTAAGTGATTTTGGAGCCCACAAAAATAAAGTCTGACACTGTTTCCACTGTTTCCCCATCTATTTCCCATGAAGTGATGGGACCAGATGCCATGATCTTAGTTTTCTGAATGTTGAGCTTTAAGCCAACTTTTTCACTCTCCTCTTTCACTTTCATCAAGAGGCTCTTTAGTTCCTCTTCACTTTCTGCCATAAGGGTGGTATCTTACACAGATAAAATGCAGTTATTACTGTATTACAAATAAATCAACTGAGAATCAGTGAGGGTTAGTGACTTCCTTCAGGTTATGCAGCTGATGTGTCAGAGGAAAGAAATGACAACTCATGCCCCCTGCCTGCTTTGCCCTGAAAGAGCTTCTTCTGCCATAACACACTGCCTCATTAGGCAATGGTGAAAAACACATGACGAATCATGAATTTGGAGATCCTCTCCTTGTTGCCTTGTCTGGGAGGGTATTAACAACACAGTCCACACATAGTTCATCCCTCACCTGGATTTCCAACACACTTTCTCTTTGAGACTCCAGAGTCCCCAGTCCTGGTTGTAACCTCTCCTAATATGTTTTGTCCCCAAGATGGAATTCACATTTGAGGTCATTCCTCCTTTCTGTTCAAGACCCATAGCCAGTGTCCTCAACTCTGTTTCAAAACTTTTTACCTGGAAAGCTTGAACTCCCCATCCCCTTTCAGAATGTCTTCTTGTTCATGTTGGCTCATATTACATTTGTGAATATATTCTTTCATTTCCTCAGTTGTAAAGTCTTATCATTCCCTTTGCTTATGAATCTCAAGAAATTCTGACTTCTTGCAAAAATCCAAAGGAGACAGCTAGTCACCTTTCTTTATTCATTTTCAACACTTTTCTTTTTTCCTTTATCCTGGGATCCCACGTGAATACTTAAAAAATCAGTTCCCTTTAAAGTCATGTTCCTGTCAGGAACATAAACTTGCATCCAATGGGACAAGTACAGGGAGATGTATATTTAAAAGTACCATTTGCATTTTTGTCTCCTTTAAGATTTAATAATAAATAAATAAACATCTTTTATTATGTGTTAGACCCTGAGCTAAAAGTTGGGGATTTGAGAATGTATAAGAGACCTTATTATTCCTTAACCTTAAACATCGCTCAGTCTTGGGTGGGAGCAATGGGAGTGCTAAGCTGTTAGGTTCATGTACAATGAATCATTTAACCCTGCAGGGAGTCAATGCACAATAGATGTGAAAAATGCTATGGCAACAGAGCAGAAAGTGTGTTAATTCCTTACGACATGAGAGGCAGGTTTTGAAGGATTAGTCTAAAATCACCAGGATGGAGGGCAAGGACCCTCTAAAGAGAAAGAATGTTAAGTTTGGGGTAAGAGAAGCTGACAGAGAGGGAGTATTATTGTTATTAACATTATTACCTAATTTGGTTTACAAAGGCAGGACAAGAACGGTACTCCAAGGCAGAAAAGAAATGCCACTGTCTGCTCTGAGCCCCAGCCAGCAATTAAACCTGAGTACACTTGGCTTCCTACATGAACTGTCACCCTTGGATAAACCAACACTGCCTGGCCTCCATGCATCATTTCTGGGCACAAAATTTCATTTTAAAAGACACTGGGAAGCCAATCGTGGAGCGGCAAAAACAAAAGCTGTCTGCATTCCCCTGCTGCAAGAACTCTCCTTTAGAGGAAATGTTGAAGCAAAGAAAACAAATAAAAGTTGTTCTGAAAAGAGAGGCAATTAAATTTTTGCCAAACATGACAGGAAGCTGCGAACTAAAGCAGACAGAGTAATGTCTATCTTTGGCACACCAGACAGGGAGGAGAAGAGCATATCTTTGATGGCAGACTTTATTTTAAAAGTACTAACTGACATTTTGAAAGGACGTAAAAACACAGAGAGGAGAGAGCTCTTCAACCTCTGCTGTCTGGGCGGCTGAAGCTCCAAAGTGCCCCCAGGGTTTTCATTTTCCTAGTCTAAGGTTAACGGCAAGATAAGGTGTAGGAAAGAAAAGAAAAAAAATAAAATAAAACAAATCCCTATCTTAAAGCAGCCATACGATGCATTTAAGTCGAAAGTATAAAGAGAAAGACATTTCCTGGCTCCTGAAGGAGGCTGGCAGAAGATAACCAAAGTAAGAGAAGGCAGAGTTCTGTCCATCATCTGAACAGTCAGTGAAGTGCATACATGCTTTTACAGGGAGCCCTGTTCCAAGAGGACAGGCACAAAAGCTCATGTTTAAGGCACCAGTTACTCAAGACATCAAGAAAGTCTTGGCTTCTCATAAGCACACTTACAGCTGAACAGCTGCCTGTGGTCAGGAGCCCAGCATACCGAGGCCTCCAAATCTTCAGAGCACCTTTCTGGTCTCCTTCCCTGACCCCTATGCTCCTGCTGTTCACAGAAGGCACAACTTATATGTTTCTTGCCTCTTGATCCTCCTAAAACATTTTGCCCCATCAAAGAAGTTTAGATTTGTTTCTTTTTTTCACTTTCATTGAGCTTTGAACTTCTCACAATCCAAATTTCTCCCTCTCTCCCAGAGCCATGTAGACATTGCACTTTACCTTTGAAATGAGGATGGTTATGATTTCCTCCCTCCAGGATTACTCAGGTAAAGGGGATTCATGTCATTCTGACAGGAGGCATGAAGGACAGAAACTGGAAAAACCAGGTAGCCAATGAGAATATGACTCAGAGGATGGTCTATTTCCAGTCCTGCACTGATCAACACTTATTTTAGTTCAAGTACAGAAGAGGAAGAAGAGATGTGTATATGTAAATAATTCAGTACCCACTCCATCCTTTTTGGCTTTCTCACATGAAGATTCCACACAAATTCTCAGCAGCCCAGTTATCTCCAACTTACCTCTGACCAAGTCACTGTGTGCTGCAAGCAATGCCATCATTCAGTCACTGCTTATCAAGTTCCCACTCTGGGCAAGATGCTAAGTTAGAGAATACAGGAATGAAGAAAAAGGATGCCAGCCTGCAATGACATCATAGCCTTAGCAAAAAAACTTACCGGGAGCCTGAGGCCAGGGTGAGCAGGAGTCTGGAGAGGGAGTTTCATTAGGGAAAACATCTGACAGGGCAAGTCAATCCAGGCAGATTCAAGGTCTCAGAGTTCAGTCAGGGAATCAGAAACAGTCCTGGCAAAAAGAGGACAGTGACGTGAGCGCAAATCCCAGGACAAAGTTTATTTCCTACCTAAGCCATTTTAGATTTCTTGTTGTCTATAAAGACCCAGGACCTGGGGAAATAAATGTATCCAGAAAGTGTTTCAAGGCCCCCAGGGAAAGCCTGATGCTGTGTGAGCACAAAACAAATTTTTAAATTGCTTCATAACCTCCATAAAATAACATGCTTTGTTATTATAACGGCTAAAACAAAAGCAGAGTTGCCTGTACATTGAAATAGCTCATTTTGCCACCACCCCCCCAATACACATAAGATTTCAAAAGGACAATTACAAAGATAAGAATAAAAAGGAAAAGGAGAAAATTAAGTTCCTTGTTTCTTAAGTGACCAATATACACACAGAAGTTCAAAGAAAACAAAATTTCAGCATAAATTACAAAAAGTCCTCTCAATTGTTTTCAGAAATTCAATTTAACCATGAAGAAAATCTCTCTAATTTCCTGAGACGATGAAAGGGAAGGCTAGTTTCTTAATTGCCTAGTTGCAAAACACATTAGATCATGGATGGAGTTTCAAGATTGAGATTCTGGCCAAATATCATGCTCTGTATTTCTACTTTGTTTCAAAAAAGGAAAATGACTCAGGAAAATATGGAGCTGTTTTTTTGTGAAGAAGAGTCAAAAAGAAATTACAGCTAGGAGACACAATTAATCAGAAAAGATGACAGATAAGGAGTCATAGTTAGGACCCAAAATACCTCAAGATTTTTTTCAGAACTAAATGGAAATAAAATTAAATGTACATCTTCAATTTTATTATTGGGAAATCACTGCAGGAGGCAGATAGGAAATACTCTCATTCCATTATTTTGCAAAGCACAGTGAGCAGTTTTCCAGACAATTTCAGCACTTTACAAAATGCCCAGAAGCAGCAGATCTCTGCAGAAGAGGTCACACACTCATAGGCTCAAGATATAAAGCAGACAGATTCAAGTCAATAGGAACATCAAATTAGTTTGCTGGTTATTGAGTGGAGAGGGCACTTGCATGCCCTGGTCCCTGAACTACTGCCTCAGTCACACAGCTCAAATCTGATATCAATCTAGAGGAAATATCAATTTGGTCAAAAAAAGAAAAAAATCATAACGACCTAGATTGGCCATCTGTGTGTTTTAATTTTCTGAAGGTTAAAAACAAATTAATGAAAGGCGTGCTTAGTGTTTTAAAATATGCTAAACATTCATATGGTGCAATGATTTTTTACCTACTTAGAAATTCGTCCATTTCTTTCTCTTTCCTAAGTTACTGATAGGATTCATAAAGTATCCATGTTATGTGTGGGGATAATGTGACTCCTGTTTAGCAAATGAGAGGGGGTGTGGATTAGGGAGTGACCAAATGACTTCTTTTCATCCTTCCAGTTCTGAAATTATGTAGTTTAATGGCATTCATAGCTCTTATTTTTTATTTATTTTTACATATTGGGGTGTAGTTGCTTTACAACATTGTCCTAATTTCTGCTGTAAGCAAATCAGAGGACCAGCCATATGTAAACACACATCCCTCTCTACTGGATTTTCCTCCCACCGAGGACATCACAGAGCACCAAGCAGAGATCCCTGTGCCATACAGCGGGCATTCACTAGTTATCTATTCAATGCATAGCAGTGTATACATGTCAATCTCCATCTCCCAATTTATTCCATGCCCCTTTTCCCGCTTGGCGTCCATGTATTTGTTCTCTATATTTGTATCTCTATTACTGCTTTGCAAATAAATTCATCTGTACCATTCTTCTAGATTCCACATATATGCATTAATACATGACATTCGTTTTTCTCTTTCTGACTGATTTCACTCTGTATAACAGTCTCTAGCTCCACCCATGTATCTACAATGACCCAATTTTGTTCCTTTCAACGTCTGAGTAATATTCCATTGTGCATATTTACCACAACTCCTTACAAATAGCTGAAAAAAGAAGAGAAGCTAAAGGCAAAGGAGAAAAGGAAAGCTATACCCATCTGAAAGCAGAGTTCCAACAAATAGCAAGGAGAGATAAGAAAGCCTTCCTCAGTGATCAGTGCAAAGAAATAGAGGGAAACAAAAGAATGACAAAGGATAGAGATCTCTTCAAGAAAATTAGAGATACCAAGGGAATATTTCATGCAAAGATGGGCACAATAAAAGAAAGAAACAGTATGGACATAAGAGAAGCAGAAGATATTAAGAAGAGGTGGCAAGAATACACAGAAGAACTATACAAAAAAGATCTTCATGATCCAGATAACCACAATGGTATGATCACTAACCTAGAGCCAGACATCGTAGAATGCAAAGTCAAGTGGACCTTAGGAAGCATCATTACAAACAAAGCTAGTGGAGGTTATGGAATTCCAGTTGAGCTGCTCCAAATCCTAGAAGATGATGCTGTTAAAGTGCTACACTCAATATACCAGCAAACTTGGAAAACTCAACAGTGGCCACAGGACTGGAAAAGGTCAGTTTTCATTTCGATCCCAAAGAAAGGTAGTGCAAAACAATGATCACTCTACTATACAATTGCACATATCACACACACTATCAAAGTAATGCTCAAAATTCTCCAAGCCAGGCTTCAACAGTACATGAACCGTGAACTTCCAGATATTCAAGCTGGATTTAGAAAAGGCAGAGGAACAGAGATAAGATTGCCAACATCTGTTGGATCATCAAAAAAGCAAGAGAGTTCCTGAAAAACATCTATTTCTGCTTTATTGACTACGCCAAAGCCTTTGACTGTGTGGATCACAACAAACTGTGGAAAATTCTTCAAGAGATGGGAATACCAGACCACCTGACCTGACTCCTGAGATATCTGTATGCAGGTCAAGAAGCAACAGTTAGAACCAGTCATGGTACAAAAAACTGGTTCCAAATCGCGAAAGAGGTATGTCAAGGCTGTATAGTATCACTCTGCTTATTTAACCTCTATGCAGAGTATATTATGTGAAAGGCCAGGCTGGATGAAGCACAAGCTGGAATCAAGATTTCCAGGAGAAATATCATTAACTTCAGATATGCAGATGGCACAACCTTTATGGCAGAAAGTGAAAATGTTAACTAACCAGCCTATTGATGAAAGTGAAAAAGGAGAGTGAAGAAGTTGGCTTAAAACTCAACATTCAGAAAACTAAGATCATGGCATCTGGTCCCATCACTTCATGGTAAACAGATGGGGAAACCATGGAAGCAGTGACAGATTTATTTTCTTGAACTCCAAAATCACTGCAGATGGTGATTGCAGCCATGAAATTAAAAGATGCTTACTTCTTGGAAGAACAGCTATGACCAACCTAGACAGCATATTAAAAAGCAGAGACATTACTTTGTTGACAAATGTTCATCTAGTCAAAGCTATGGTTTTTCCAGTAGTCAACTATGGATGTGAGAGTTGGACCATAAAGAAAGCTGAGTGCCAAGGAACTGATGCTTTTGAACTGTGGTGTTGGAGAAGACTATTGAGAGTCCATTGGACTGCAAGGACATCAAACCAATCAATCCTAAAGGAAATCAGTCCTGAATATTCATTGGAAGGACTGATGTTGAAGCTGAAATTCCAATACTTTCGCCACCTGATGCAAAGAACTGACTCAGGACTGATTTCTTTTAGGAGGGACTGGTTGGATCTCCTTGGAGTCCAATGGACTCTCAAGAGTTTTCTCCAAATTCACAGTTGAAAAGCATCAATTCTTCAGCATCAGCTTTTTTATGGTCCAACTCTCACATCCATACATGACTACTGGAAAAACTATAGCTTTGACTAGACTAACCTTAGTTGGCAAAGTAATGATTCTGCTTTTTAAAAATGGCTGTCTAGGTTGGTCATAGCTTTTCTTCCAAGGAGCAAACATCTTTTAATTTCATGGCTGCAGTCACCATCTGCAGTGATTTTGGAGCTCCCCAAAATAAAAGCTTCTCATTGTTACCATTGTGTCCCCACCTATTTGCCATGAAGTGATGGGACCAGATGCCATGATCTTTGTATTCTGAATGTTGAGTTTTAAGCCAACTTTTTCACTCTCCTCTTTCACTTTCATCAAGAGGCTCTTTAGTTCTTCTTTACTTTCTGCCATAAGAGTGGTGTCACCTGCATATCTGAGGTTATTGATATTTCTCCTGGCAGTCTTGTTTCCAGCTTGTGCTTCATCCGGCCTGGCATTTCACATGATGTACTCTGCATAAAAGTTAAATAAGCAGAGTGACAATATACAGCCTTGACGTACCCCTTTCCTGATTTGGAACCAGTCTTTTGTTCCATGTCCAGTTCTAAGTGTTGTCTCTTGACCTGCATACAGATTTCTCAGGAGATAGGTCAGGTGGTCTGGTATTCCCATCTCTTTCAGAATTTTCCACAGTTTGTTGTGATCCACACGGTCAAAGGCTTTGGCATAGTCGATAAAGCAGAAGTAGATGTTTTCTGGAATCTCTTGCTTTTTTGATGATCCAACAGATGTTGGCAATTTGATTTCGGGTTCCTCTGCCTTTTCTTAATACAGCTTGAACATCTGGAAGTTCACGATTCATGTTCTGTTAAAACCTGACTTGGAGAATTTTGAGCATTACTTTGCTAGCATGTGAGATGAGTGCAGCCTTTTCTAACCCAATGAAACTATGACTTAGACAGGTCGGTGGGTGCCCAATATGCTGCTGGAGATCAGTGGAGAAAGGCACATACTAAGTCCTCAAATGACTGCTGAATGAATGAATACTTTTCACCAAAAAAATATTAACAGGAAATTTTTGTATAAAATAATAGTTTTTCCTGGCTATATACATGTCTGTGTATGTGTATACATATATATATATGTAACATACATAGAAATATATAACATATATCAATATTATTTGTGCATTTTTAAATTTTTTCATTTGTTCTGTATTTATTAGATAATGTTTTTCCACAGAGAAAATGTTTGCTCATGAATTAGAGTATTTAGCTTGCCACAATATAGTTCCCACTGAAGAACTAAGATAAATGTAAAATAGTGTGTCTTTAATTACCAGTTTTCAGAAGGATTCAACTTAATGGTTGCCTCCAAGGGTGGCAAATAGCTCATTTTTTAAAAAACTTTTTCTTCTTTTATATTTTTATGGTCCCATGGATACTTATGTGTTTCAATCAACTATAGTCATATTCTTTCAGATGTACAAAATGTGCCAAATTTGGCCAATGAGAATTTCTTAATGCTTGTCTCTCTGACCCTTTGACTCAACCCATCAGTCTATAAGGGTTCCTTGCTTTCTAGCACAACAAAGTGTCCTAAATTCATCATGAATTTTCCTTCCTCCAAGTCCACAATTAGCCGTTTCTCCAAAGAATCCTGATTCCTTTCTGTGAATGGTATTTAGAAAACAAAGTTTGGGCATCACAATGCTGATTCCAGATAGAGTGCCACTGCTCTCATATCCTTCCACTGAACAGAAACAGGATATATATCATATTATCATGAAATAAATTTAACATTACAGGATTTTCATTTAATTTCTTTGATTCAATACTAGTATCTGTTTTTCATACACTGGAAAAATCTCAGTTTAATTATTGGCTTATTCTGTAATATATAAGAAGACACAAAGTAACAATATCAGCATCACTGTTAATAACATCAATGAATGATATTTAAGATTTCCTTGGAGTTCCTTTCATTATTAGACTATATGCCACTAAATTTTGTTTTGTGTCTGTATTCTTCTGGCATCAAAGAAGTTGAAATTTTATTATATCGGTTGTCTTTTTATTAATATTTTTAGTAATAGCCCCTCTTTTCCTCTGGACAATATATATTGTTTCATGATTATATCACAATAAAATTCATTTATAACATCTTCCACCCTTTCTTCTTCATCATGTACTTTTAGTCAATATTCATATCTTTCTCAAGTGCCTAATCTTTGTCTGCTTAAATATATTAAAGATTCTATTATTTCTCAGCTTTAGATAATATCCAAAGAAATCATTTAATTTCCTCCCTCAACCTTTCTCTGTGTCATGTTTACTTTGACATTACATTTACCACTAACAAACAGTTCTTTAACCCTTGCCTACAACTTTAAGATTTTCAGCCTAGAGTTAGATATATAAAGTATTCACCACTGATCTCTCTGTCAAAGTCCCCCATACCACTTTTTAAATTTTTTATTTGTGGTAGTTTCCTAGGGACAATATCTCCTGAATTATTGAATGTTCCATATTTTTCCTATAACCTTCACAAATTTAAAGTACAACTTGAATGGAATAATATCCTTTATCTGTTGTCTTAAGTATCTTGAAGATATTATTCCTTTACTTATTGTTTTGAACATTTATTAAGAAAGTCAATGTCAACTTATTTCCTTTCCTTTATAAATGACTTTGTCTTCTTTCTTTGCTGTTTCAGAGATAATATCCTGGGTTCATTTTTACATGTACACAAATGACCCTCTTAATATGCAGATTCAGATCTTCATTTATATCAATACATTTTCTTGAATATGGTTTTAAACATTCATTCTATCTCACTTTTGCTTTCCTTTTCCAGAGGTGGCAGATATGTGTACCCTGCATCTTAAATATTAAACCCAACCCACTCAATTCTTTAGCTGAATGCCATTAAAAAATGAGAGCCACCTCTCTGAATCAAGTATTTATAGCTGCTAAGCTGTGTGTAGCCTTTGATTTCTGACCCTATTGTTCCTCTTTATTGATACCAGGATGAAATACTGTAGTCTAAAACATGCTATTACTCTTCCTCTTTGAATATACTATACCATTTCAATTGCATCACATTTTAATGTTTTCAGTATGTGAATTCCCTTCTATTAGAATAGAATAGCCCTTCTATTCCCTTGACAGAAATTCTGACTGATATGGATGGGCTACCACATACCCTCTTATATAGTTTCAACATGAAACAATCACTTTCATTGTTCTCCACAGTAAAATTATTTATGTTGAGGATCTTTTTACTTCTGCATTTCCGTAATTCTACATCTTTGGCTATAGATTAAAACAGACAAGGCTCATATGAAATTCTAAATTAGGAACACTTATCAGATGCCTATTGTGTGGAAGACAGTACACCAAGATATGGCACAATGAAGTCTTTTATATCATTATTTTCTTTAGTAGGTTAGTCTAGCAAAATAAGAAAGATATAGATATTTACTCTGTGTGTATCTACACAGGTATACATATATATATACATAACATGGATTATGATAAGAAGTATTAGACAGTTAAAATACACAAATAAAACTTACTGGAGGTTTAAACCAGAGAAAGATGACTTATGGTAGTGGAGATCCTGGGAAACCTTGTAAAAGTAGTGGCCTTTCAGTCTCAAAATATAGAAAAGCTTTAGGTGTAAGGAGATCAGAGAAACATATTTTAAGAAAACAGACAGTATATTTAAGGAAAAGGCTTAGAAATAGAAAAGTTTGTATTGGATATGACAAATAGCAGTAGTTTCATTTTCTTGAAACACTCATAAATAACATTTTTAAAAATGAACTGATTGTTTAGAATAAGAAGATAAAATATTTGAGCTTTGTTAGAGAAACTACATGAGGCCAAAGTTCAGAGCAGAAGAGTGATATAAGCATTTCCCAAAGATTAATTCAATAACAGAATACAAAACTGACTGGAAGAGAGAGAAATTGTAGGCAATGATATCAGTACAAAGTCAGCTCCAACAGTCAAAACAAGAAAGAACCAAATATATCTCTGTATATAAATATAGACCAAAACAACCAGTCTTTTTATAAGATTACACCCTTTTTCCATAAAAGAAATATTTAGAGGCTTTATGGAGTATGTAGGCATCTACAAGAAAGGAAATGTATTTCTGGTTTAGTCATAAAACCTGAGAGCATTCCCCTGCTCAATCATCTACAGAATAAATGATGCAGTCTGCACCATGACAAAGCAGTCTGACATGCTGTATTCACATTTAGAATTCTGAATTTAGCATCTGCAATAAAGAATCTTTAAAAAAAAAAATCTACTCAATCTACTCTAAAGCCCTGTCTCCTTTTCTCTCTCACTTTTTCTACCAAATTGTATCTCTTTCCCTTTTAAAACCAATTTCAAGAGGTTAACATTGTCTTGTAATTATATTTTATCTCATGCAAGGATGGTCACTGACAATCTAAGCTAATCCAGGATTTTGTTAAATAAAAAATCCAAATAGGGTCACTTAGGTTGAATAGAGTGATTTTATCCCTTCATCAAATCAAACATGTGGGATTCACTTCTGTTAAAATTATCTCTCTGGATCTTTGCCTACAGTGTGATGAAGGTCACTGAATTGATTAAAGAGTTTGTGGCAATAATGGGGTCTTCGGCAGATGCAATCTGAAATGATCAAAAACTGAGAGCAAAAAGGGACTTAAATGGCTCAATGGAGATAATATACCTGAAAAATCCAACCCCTGTGCTGAATTACTATTCTTCCAAGCAAAAAGGATTCTGTGAGAATAGAGTGACTAGACATTTTCTCTTTGAAACTATCAGAGATTATGAGAAAGAAGTTTGAAAATCAAAGATCAAAGTAAAACAGGGAAGAACTCTAAATTCAGAAATTAAAGTCACTGGAGGCATCTGGGAACTCCCTCCATGTAGTATAGGAGAGTGACAGGCATGTGTCTGGAACACAGAGGAAAGGACCAAATGAACATCACTCATCTGTCACTGTACAAGGCCTTACACTGCTAGTTATTCAGTCATGAGATTACATCTTGCTCTCCAATTAGTCTGTAAGTTCCCTGAGGGCAAGAGTATTTCATTAATCTTCTCTGTATTGTTAGTACCATGCATAGGGCAATGCATTCAGGATGCTTGACATAACATATATAATTCAACAAAATGGCCTTAGAAGTTTCCTTATCATCCATTGTAAGGGATAAATTCCTTGAGGGATAAAACTCTCTCTTGTTCACTATTGTATACCCAGAATCTAAGGCATTATGGGGATTTCCCTTATAGCTCAGTTGGGAAAGAATCTGCCTGCAATGCAGTAGACCCGGATTCAATTCCTGGGTTGGGAAGATACCTTGGAGAAGGAAGTGGCAACCCACTCCGGTATTCTTGCCTGGAGAATCTCATGAACAGAGGAGCATGGTGGGCTACAGTCCACGAGGTCGCAAGAGTCGGACATGACTTAGCAACTAAACCACCACCACCAAGGCATTATGGACTCATAATAAGTATTTTTTGCACTTTGCAAGCATGCACACTTGGACAATTTTTTAAATGAATGAAAAGAATTGACAGTATCCATGGTCAACTAACTTATACCTGTTTATATAGCTTAGGCTATGTGTGCAGCATCTTTTGAAGACCACCACAGCTAGAAATATTTACTTGATTTCAGTCCAGGTAAGTAACAGTTTGCATTATCTGAAATAATTAAATATATTTAACGTATTAAATACATTAATGATCAAGAATATTCTCTCTCTAGGGTTGATCATGTAAAAAAATATCTTAAGTAGCTTAAGATGTCTAGCTAATAGAAGAAAATATCTAGCTAGTAGATACCTTCTAGTTATACAACTGTGATTTCACAAATATCCTTAATTTTCAGTGGATCTAGCAAAAAAGCAGTATCTGAAGATGTCCTCTATGATTACACATTGTAGAAGTCATCTCTCTAATGCAATGGGCGTATAAGAGAGAGGAAGCAGCTTTTGCATTAATGTAGGCTTACTTCATAAACAACCTGCTCACCAACCCAAAATGCTACAAATCTCAACTTCAGTATCTAGGGAACCATAAAATTAGGTATACAAGAGACTAAAAATTCAAATTCATAATTACAAAATTAGGGGATATTTTGCATTAAATGAAAGAGCTTCCAGGATGCATTGTGCTTTAAACGGGTCCTGCTGAAATACACGTGCACACCTTCATTCACCCACAAATATCTTTTGTGAAGAGGGGCAGATTAGAGCTGAATGATGTACAAAGAACTAAACAATCACCGCAATCAAATCCTAACCAGTAGCTCAGAGAGAACCAACTGCTGTGCCCATTTAAAGAGAGAAGAGAAAGAAAAAATAAAACTTGAAAGAAAGTCTTGTGAACTGAAATGGGAGACCCAGAGCTTCCATTATAGACTTCTTGTGATGTTGTCAGTGTCTCAGAAATCAGTGCCATGACAACATTCATAGCTTTTAAAGAAGAGAAATGATAGAGAAGGGAAATCACTGTGGATTATTTTCCCAAGTTTCCCAGTCACATTTTATATAAACTGAGTTTAAAATAGTCCATAATGACCATCATGGCAGCAGTGGTACAGCAAGAAAGTGAAATACTATTATTGAATAGATCAACTGGACCAGCGCCAGCATCCTAATCTGGGTCAACACCCTCTGTCTCAGCCAGGGAGGTGCTTTCTCTAGTCAGATTCATGCAGTCAGTAAAGAAACGAATGCTGAGGCTGGAACAGCACAAGCTTTACTCAATGGCTAAAGAATGGGGAAGTGGGAACTTAGTTTGCAAATCAACTTTTCACCCCAGTTCCAGTAGAGGCACTATATATATATGAGAGTCAAGGTAAAAATCAAGAGGATTGTAGAGTGGAAGGAATATATACGACTTATTTTAGAACACGGGTGTGGTTTGGACCCGGAACTGATGCAACTCTCCTTCTCTGTCTTGGTATGTTCTTTTCTGGTTGTTGTCATGGCAATCATCAATTGTCAAGATGCTAATGGATGTGTCATTTAGCAAGCTAAGGTATTATAATAAGCATATAATGAGCCTCAAGGTCTACTGGAAGTCAAATCTTCTACCATCTTGGGCCTAGCTAGTTCTAACAAGTTTTTAACTCTTTGCAGCTTTCTCCTGAAACTTACACAGGAGTACTGTAGTTTATGTTGGATGGAGGGTCAGGGGTATGATTCTGGGGCAACAGCCTTGATAACAGTATTATGAATAAACACTCTACCAGGAAAGAGATATGTGGTTTAGTGCTGGGTCTTCACAAATAATATTTTGGTCAATTTAGCTTAACAAGCATTTAGGGGGTGATTCCATTTTCTCATCATACAGTGAAAGGGTTAAGCCAGATTGTTTCTGGGAGTCATATCCAACTTTGACATTGATTTCTAGGTCCCCAGTTACCTAAGTCAAAAAACACATACAACACTCAACCTAGACACACAGCTTGCTCCACTGACTCAAGATCTACTAGAAAGATCTCACCCTGCTCTGATTTCCACCTCTAACTCAATAAAACACAGGGTAAAGAAAGCACCAGTCTGTGTTTATGTAATCATAAAGAGTGCTGCTCCTTCACTTGCCTTCAGTTTAAAAAGCAAGCTATTTTCCTTCTTCATAAACCACATCTTTACTTAAGAATCACTTCCTTAATGAGTACTTCCCTCACCAATCTACTGCTTCAGTCTCCAAACCAACAACTGTATTTCCTTTCCTTCTTTATTTCTTTCTCCTAGCCCTTATCACCCTGTATTTTATTTATTAATGAAGTTTATTGTAGAGGAGAATGAGTTCATTGAGGGCAAAAATTTTTATCCCATTTTTTTCACTGTTGTATTCCCAGTGCCTATATTATAATGCTTGGCACACAGCAGGTGGTCAATAAATATTTGTGGAATTAATGAACAAATGAATCAGTACTTTGCTCCCAGGATAACTGTGAATGAAATTTCTAGTTAATACCACTAAGATTTCATCCCAGTTATACATCTTCAGTGGACCAGCTATACAGATTATAAAAGAATCATATAAAATCCTCATTTTAAATCTTGGCATTAGGATACTTCTAATCTGCAACATTATACACATTCTCAAGTGTACTAGCAAATACAACACCCATGTGTCCTTTATATCTGAAAAAAGTGAATCAAAGTTAAAAACTCAGGAATGTAAAATGTATGTTAAAATGCTTCATAGGAAGCACTGGTTGGATATAAACAGAATCTAGATTAAATAAGTTTATTATACAGACTCTTCTTAGATTGATCCCTCAAAAGTACCAACTGCAGTTGAAGGGCCCCAAAAACAGCTCGGACAAGGGTCAATTAGAAAACCGTGGCTATGTTATAGCGCTGTGGTTTACCTTGAAAGACAAAGTGAGTTTAATGTAGGAGAAAACTGAGGCAGTCAAATGGTTTCAAAGATGCTTCAAAATCTCCCAACTAAAGTAAAGCAAGGTTACCTAAAGCATGATGGAAAAGTAAAAGCTGGATATTTATGAAAAAGGTTTGGAACAGTAACTGGAAAATTTACTAAGGAGTTAAGCAGATACTTGACAATACCTTTATGGCCATGTCCAGAGTTTTATGATGCACCAACTCAAAATGACTGTCCTCCCCCAAAACATTCAAACTTCAGAGGTCTATTTCTAATCAACTCATTTATCTCACAATCAAATAGCATAAATTAAGGAATGCAAGTAAATAATATGTTTATGTCAAGACGGAAAGTCAAAATTCTAAGGGTTCATTTATAACCTGTACAATATGGTATAATACTGAAGATATATGCCTGTTTTACCTTAATAGAAAATACAGATGAATGCATACTCTCACACCTTATTTTTGCATATAGAGAGGAAATCTACTAAATGACAAATAGGAATGTGAAAAAAATCCTTACTCCCAGAAAAAGTCCCCAAAGTATTACCTCTGTTTTGGGGCTTTAGGGTTCAGATATATTATCTTTTTAAAGTCCAACTGGAAAAGCTCCTTGGCTTTGCAAAATTAATGTTTGGATGATAAAAAAAAAAAGTAAACTAAACTTAGGCCTTTTTGACAGGAAAGAAATGAAAGAAGAGACCCCCATCTTTGGCATTTGTGAAAATGAAGAGATTGCGATCTTAAATTTATAATGTAGAATCTGTAAAGGTTCTACCTATTCTTGAGTTTTATGGATTGACTATATACAGCAATTATTTTCAAGAACAGCAGCAGGAAGTAAAAAGAGGAGATGGGAAGCAAGGTTCTGCATTTTGAGCAGCTTTTTTAGTTAGGAGAAAATCTTACACAGGCTGTGAACATAAAGAGACTCAATAAGAGAAGCAGACCACATGATGGAAAAAGGAGAATTTTAAATGTCAGTACAAAAGACAGCAGCCACTGGGGTCCCAAAAGCATCAGTGGGGTAAACAGGACCTTGCTACACCTCACCCTGCCCTACTTATCATATTAATTACTGTTCATCCACCATGAAGTCATCAGCAAATGCTGCCTTGCTGTTTCCAATGTCCTCCAGCGGGCTGATCTCAAATGAAAACCCTTAGTCCTTCCAGTAAAACTAATTTAACATTCTTAATTCAAGAAAAATGCTTTTCAATTTTCCTGCACAATACGCCCAAATAAAAGAGGCTGATGAAATGATAAAAACATCAACTTTGATAAGCAATGGTCAGAATGGAGAGATGAGATTTTGGACTGGTTGTGGTGGTCATAATTGTAAAAAAGTCATTATAAAAAAAAATATTGTTTGGTACTTGAGTGTGATCTATTCTGATCTTGGTCCTTTAACTTAAGTAAAGCTGGACAAATTCTGTTACATTCACTTTGCCATCTGAGCCACCAGGAAGGCCCACATTCACTTTCAGTTCAGTTCAGTCACTCATTCATGTCGGACTCTTTGCAACCCCATGAATCGCAGCATGCCAGGCCTCCCTGTCCATCACCAACTCCCGGAATTTACTCAAACTCATGTCCATCGAGTCAGTGATGCCATCCAGCCATCTCAGCCTCTGTCGTCCCCTTCTCCTCCTACCCCCAATCCCTCCCAGCATCAGGGTCTTTTCCAATGAGTCAACTCTTTGCATGAGGTGGCCAAAGTATTGGAGTTTCAGCTTCAGCATCAGTCCTCCCATTGAACACCCAGAACTGATTTCCTTTAGGATGGACTGGTTGGATCTCCTTGCAGTCCAAGGGACTCTCAAGAGTCTTTGCCAACACCAGTTCAAAAGCATCAATTTTTTGGTGCTCAGCTTTCTTCACAGTCCAACTCTCACATCCATCCATGACCACTGGAAAAACCATAACCTTGACTAGATGGACCTTTGTTGGGAAAATAATGTCTCTGCTTTTCAATATGCTATCTAGGTTGGTCATAACTTTCCTTCCAAGGAGTAAGCCTCTTTTAATTTTATGACTGCAATCACCATCTGCAGTGATTTCAGAGCCCCCAAAAATAAAGTCTGACACTGTTTCCACTGTTTCCCCATCTATTTGCCATGAAGTGATGGGATCAGATGCCATGATCTTAGTTTTCTGAATGTTGAGCTTTAAGCCAACTTTTTCACTCTCCTCTTTCACTTTCATCAAGAGGCTCTTTAGTTCCTCTTCACTTTCTGCCATAAGGGTGGTGTCATCTGCATATCTGAAGTTATTGATATTTCTCCCGGCAATCTTGATTCCAGCTTGTGCTTCATTCAGCCCAGCGTTTCTCATGATGGACTCTGCATAGAAGTTAAATAAGCAGGGTGACAATACACAGCCTTGATGTACTCCTTTTCCTATTTGGAACCAGTCTGTTGTTCCATGTCCGGTTCTAACTGTTGCTTCCTGACCTGCATATAGGTTTCTCAAGAGGCAGGTCAGGTGGTCTGGTATTCCCATCTCTTTCAGAATTTTCCACAGTTTATTGTGATCCACACAGTCAAAGGCTTTGGTATAGTCAATAAAGCAGAAATAGATGTTTTTCTGTAGCTCTCTTGCTTTTTCGATGATCCAGTAGGATGTTGGTCATTTGATCTGTGGTTCCTCTGCCTTTTCTAAAACCAGCTTGAATATCTGGAAGTTCATGGTTCACGTATTGCTAAAGCCTGGCTTAGAGAATTTTGAGCATTACTTTACTAGCGTGTGAGATGAGTGCAATTGTGTGGTAGTTTGAGCATTCTTTGGGATTGCATTTAGGGATATTCACCTTGGGGACCTCTAAAAGGCCCACTGATACTGAAGCTGAAACTCCAATACTTTGGCCACCTCATGCGAAGAGTTGACTCATTGGAAAAGACCCTGATGCTGGGAGGGATTGGGGGCAGGAGGAGAAGGGGACGACAGAGGATGAGATGGCTGGATGGCACCACCGACTCAATGGACATGAGTTTGAGTATACTCCGGGAGTTGGTGATGGACAGGGAGGCCTGGCGCGCTGCGATTCATGGGGTCGCAAAGAGTCCGACACGACTGAGCCACTGAACTGAACTGAACTGCACTGAAAAGGCCCACATATAACAATCTCTTTCTGCATCACTGTTCTGTCCTTCCCATCTCTAAGTCACCTTCCAGTTATCTGACCCCCATACATTCCTATGCTTTCCTCTTCCTGGTCCTCATATCTCTTACTCTGCCCAAGCACTACCTCATTTTCATGACCCAATTGTACCCATTTCTTCAGTTGATTGATTTGACTGATGACATTTAACTATCGATTTTGTATACCTACTGGTTTTCAATGTCTCTGAAGTTCCAGATAAAGCATAGTCCCACTGGGCCAATGCAAACCAGAATTGCTCTCCAGTTTTCTAGTCAGGGAGGAGGGCGCAGACAGAAGCATCTCTCTTCAAGTGGTAAAAGTTTTATATTTATGTATTTAAATAATGTTACTGCCATCTAAAGGGTTTCCCTGATGGCTCTGGATCGTGTCACTTATCCCTTGAAGAATTTAGCCCTTGGTCCACTGTAACTCTCTTCAGCACCCCCCTGTCATAATTTTTGTTGATTTCAATATCCACCAGATAGCTATCCAATAATACTCTTGTTATTCATTCCTTGAATTTCTCCTCCCCAATGACCTTGTCCTTGACCTAAAACTTAGCACCTATTCCCACAGCCAGACCATGGCACTACTAATAACTATGCCTCTCCACTACCTCATTTTTTTTAATTTATTTATTTAATTGAAAGTTAATTAGTTTACAATATTGTAGTGATTTTTGCCATACATCAACATGAATCAGCCATGGGCGCACATGTGTTCCCCATCCAGAACCCCTTTCCCACCTCCCTCCCCATCCCATCATCACACTTATCCAGGCTTTAATCTACATCCAAGGCTCCACTCTTATACTAGACCCCATGCTCCATCTTTAGTCAGTAACTCAGCTCATAATATTTCCCTCTATCCCCTCCCTTTTAGATCATTCCTATGAAAATCCACCTGCTATAATATCTCCCATTCAAAAAGGAGCTGGTGTCCCAACTGCTACCAGCTTTATAAAACACCGATAAAACATCTCTCTACCTGTCACTCCTTATTCTACCTATCCTACTTCATTTTTCTCCATAGTGCTTATTATACTATGTAGAAAGAAATTATATATTTGTTTGTTTGTCACCTATGTATCCTCACTAGAATGTAAATTTCCCAGTGAGGGACAGTTTTGTTCTATTAAATATTTCTAGTTGCCTAGACGTTGACCTAGAACATAAGGCACTCAATTAAAATCTGATTAAGTAAGTAATCTTTCATGCAAGGGATCAAGGCATCTTCATGAGTTATCCTCATTTACAACCACTAAGGAGCAAGGTTGTTCCGAGTCTCTACTTCTATAGTTATCTCTAGATACCTTGACCAAAGTAATTTATTATCTTTTTTCTGCCTCTGTAGCATGTTATACTCAACAAACCTGTTCCCTGAACCACTAGTTCTCCTAAGCATCATTGATAACATACGTCCATCTTTTTCTCTATAGTTCATATAGTTGGTCTTTTCCTGTTTGGCTCACATCCAAAATCAAATTCATTATAACTGTTTATGCTTCAATTATATTCACTTGATCACATATCCATAGACAATATTAGAAATCATCCCCAACCATACTACTCAATAATGGAAAAACTAACATCTCCACATATGAGAGGCAGTGATACAAAACCTTCTTGAGTATTTCAGTGCTTCCATTGATAATGACTTCAAGATCATTTGACCACCCATTAACTGCAACATCTAGATGCATCTTCTGATTACCATGTCTTGTATGACAAGCCAGTGTATTCCAGATTGCCAGGTTGCCAGGTGGGTGGTTGAGTGGAATAGAGAGCATTCACAATGTTAATGAGGACTTTAGAGAAGTCTAACTAGTATAGGTTAAAACTTCATGTAATCTACCTAAACTGTGTGGACCTTTCTTCTGCACCTAGTCTATTATTCAATTACAAATAAGAGTGGTTAATGAGTTAATACAAAACCTTAGGCATTGTTCTTTGGTAACTTGTCTCCATTGTCCAGTAAGCATATAAAGCTAGTTTGTTACTCCACAGTGATGTAACAAATTACCATGATAACTCATACCACTCTTCATTTATCTTACTTGTCCTGAGAAGTATAATGGAAATAATATTCTCTTTACTAGAGATGTTAATTCAAGCACTGCTGCTAGCAATCTAATTACATTTTCACTGATAAGATCCTTGCTTTGAAAAGGGAAAGTGACACTTAAATATTTACAGTGTGACTATTTACACACAATTCCAATTATCCTTAGAAATATTTCTGTGAAAGCAAACAAGAAAAGCCATGCTGGTAGCTTCAAGATGGAAATATTCAATACTCATTGTTCTATTGAATTTAATACCAAATATGAATCATTTGGAAACTCGATTAAAACCATAAATAGAAAGCAACTATCTAGTATCTAATCAAAATAACCCCTTTAATACTATCTTATAGCCTTTGAAATAAAAAGGCAGCTAATAAGAAGACTGCAACCTTGTGAGGATGATGTATCAAAACCAAAACAAACTCAGCATCATTTCTGCACAAAAGCTGTTAACCCCCTAAAACAGTGCTGCTGCTAATTTGCTTAAATTAGAACTACGTAAATCTGAGAATACTGGAGTGTCACTCTCCATTTCCCGCAGAATCTGAGAAAATTTACAAGTTTTTGTTTATTTGTCATGTTGGTGTGACACTAAATATTGTGTAACAGATACATTGCTTCTAAATGTACATGCTCCAAAAATTCATGATATGGACCCATGTTCACCATTATCACATGTTCTCAGGGGACTAGACAAGGAGGGTGGTGATGTCTTATTAACAGACTACAGGTCTCTAGGATAGGAAATCAAAGATGTATCCCCATTTCCTTTAATGTTAAAAATATAGGAACATGCAATCATTTAGAACGTGTGTTTTTTTTTGCTAAAGTTTAAAGGATGATATTGACAAAAAGCCACAAGAAGAAACTTTAAAGATTCAAGGGAGCCACAGTTAAGAAAGGATAAATTGAAATCAACACCTTTCACTATGAGCCTAGATCCATTTATACTGCTCCCTTCCTCCACCATGTAGTATTGATTAGTTTCAATTCCAAATACCTGTCTTCTGACATTTTATTTATAATATTTAGGACAAACCACTACGTATCCCTAGACAGGAACCTTACACTGTCTTGTCCCACACTTTGGCTCATGTGTTTCCAGCTCCTGAAAAGTCCTGTGCCTTCATTCTCATAACAAAATCCTAAAATCCTCAAGTTTGATTTAATTCTTAATTTTAGGGAGATCTTGAAACCATTAAGGCTAGAACAATGAGGGAATTCTGAAAATCATTTGTGACCAAATTCCTTTTTTTTTTTAACTGAAAAGAACTCAGGCGTTCCAGCAAGTTTGTGTGACTTACTCCAGGATAAGAGGCAGGTATGTACTGACACCACGCCCACATCCCCCTAATTCCTAACCCAAAGCATTCTATGATTTCTCCAACTCAGCTGTGACGTTCTCTCTCCCTGGCCTCCCTTGGCCTTGAACGTCCGTTGCATTTATTTGGCAATCACTGTGCTGTGTGCTCAGTTGCTTCAGTCCGGTCCGAGTCTTTGTGACACTATGGACTGTAGCCCAACAGGCGCCTCTGTCCATGGGATTCTCCAGGCAAGAGTACTGAAGTGGGTTGCCATGCCCTTCTCTAGGGGATCCTCCTGACCCAGGGATCAAACCTGCAGCTCTTATACCTTCTGCATTGAAAGGCAGATTCTTCACCACTGGCATCACCAATGACCTTCCCCCACTATGCGTGCCTAATAACTCCACCTGGATCCTAAGATTCTCCTCACAGCATCTGACACAAAGCAACCATCAATAATACTTGCTCCACCTTACCCCAATATTTGCAACAGCCAGTGTTCTATGTTATAGATATGCTGAATACTTGAATATATAGATTCAACATATAGATATATTGAATACTTGTTGAATAATTCAACTGGAATTATATGTCAGCAATGTGCAAGAGCAAACTTGATTAGCTTCCCTTAGTCCAAAAGCCAAAATCCTTATTCCATTTGTTCAATTCAATGGCAGCAGCCACAAAGCACTCCCAAGACTTCCAAGATCCTCATTATATTGTTCTGTGCAAGGAACCAAGATTCTGTGGATGTTCAGAAATGGGGGCCAAATTTAAAGGGACAGAAAAATGTGGATCCAATTTGTTAAGCTGAACGAGGGACCAAGTGATGCTGTGATGTGTGGCAGAGAGAACATGGGCTACAGATCATAATTTCTGGGGAAGCGCCCTGACTTTCATCCTGCTGACACAGGAATCTGCTGAATCTGACCTTTGGTTTCCCTCTTCTTTAACTCAGGTGGTGGGACAAAGATTTCTGAGGTTTCTCGTATCTGCTCTTCCAATTCCTGCATGCCTGTGACTGTCATCACCAACTGGCCATCTCTGCAGGCCCCAAGGATCTTGTCACCACTGAAAGTAACTGATGCCACTCTTGCTGCTATGGCAATCACATCTGCCTAGGATAATTTCACACGTACAAGGACCTTGAGCAAGGAGAACAAGAAGACACTGTGTGGCGATGGATAAACACACCTGTTCTTGCCTCTGCTGCTCCCTGCCAGTGAAAGCCACCTCAGGGAGGTCTTAACCAGAAAATATCCAATTTCCATGCCAGACACCTGACTCTCACAGATACATTCCTTTCCAATCTGATATCCCAGCCTCCCACACACCCAAGGATTCGGGAATTCCTATGTCCCAGGTGTCAACTAAACCCATCTCATCCTCCCTGTCACTGAGTCATTGTTTCATGATTAACTTTCTCTATCTTCTAAACATATCTGATGTGTATCTTTTTCTGATACCTTAGTTTTATCCATCTTTTATTTTGATGTGCTAGGACAAAGTTTTCACTCTACTGCTGTTCTCACAAAGGTTCTTGGTCTTGAGCTCTTGCATAAAATTCCTTTTAAAGAAGAGTCTTCATCAAAGTCCTGGCTAAGGAGATTTGGCTTTTCTTCAGGAAGCTCCACAAAATGCATGCACATCTAGTGATGCCAGCTGGCGTGGCAGCCATGCTTCTTATCCTGAATCCTCAGACTGTGGTTCTTTCTGTGCGTCCTCTCACACTCTAAAACTCTGCCAGAGGTTTTTCCTGTTCCTCTTTGGTGAGAATGGTTTCCTGTTTGGCAGTCAAGCTGGAAATCAATTCTTTGATTTTATAGAAAGATGCTAACACACATCCAGATTTACATGCAAACCAATTACAGCCAGCTCCCAATCAGGTCCATAATGCTAATGCTGAGAACAGGTGTATATAGAACCACCACCACAACCACTACAATCTTTAAATGGCACCTGCTATGCAACTACTTGCTTATAATGTGGCACACAACATTTAACCACAATGGATGCCGTCCTCTTGAAAATTACAACCCAAGGCACACAAACCATAAGATGCATTCGGGGAGCATAAAAGAATATGTAAGCCAATATATAAACATACAGTTTAATAAATTCATACTAGGTAGGTGAACAGTTCACTCTTAAGATTTGTTTGCTCTTGATTACTACAATTCTCCAAGGAGAAAGTCAGAAAGCTATATATTTTTAAATAGATAAGCACTAAGTTTTGCTTCAGAAATTACAACCAGAAGCCAAAAATGTTTCCAAACTCATTACTATCTGATATGAAATATAGAGACGAGCTGGGATCAATAAACATTTCTACACAGAGTGTTATTTCATCAGTCTTGAAATCACCCAAAGGCCCTAGTGGTACAAATGGGCAGAAGCACTCTAGAAATGCTCCACAGGGTATTGAATGGTCTTCCCCACATCAGCAAGTAGGCAATGGATCCAGATTCAAAGCTTTGCTAAAACTACTTATTAATTACCATTGGTTTATTGTTCCTCAATACAAGTAGCAACTGGACTATCCTACCTCCTAAATACAGCTGGCTTTAACTTCCATTTGAGGTACAACAGTAATAATTTATTTTTAGATGCTTGATTCTAAGTTTATAGACAGACTCTAAGATGACAGCAAAGACCACATAGGTAACTGTAACAAATAAACACTCTTTGGGATGTGTTTTACCAAGAGAAGTTCTTGCTGTTGTTTGAGATAAGTTTAATAGTGAAAAAATATTCCCAGAACTTGGCTGATTCTGACCCATAACATTAGAATGGCTAATATGTAATCAGATTAGTGAAGAAAAAGAATAAAATCAGGGCAATATCTCCAACTCCCCTACTCGTAAAAACAATCTTCCACTTTACATTTACATTCTCTTGAAGTACATTATTAATGCTCCCCATATATGATGATTGGTCAGCTACATCTGTCATAATTCAGGCTGCCCTGCCAACCATTGTCTGGATCAGACAGTCTAGACACAGTTAGTAAATCATACCTTCTGACATATTTGCCACAGTGGTATATTCTTTGCAATTAATTTCCCCTTAATTTCTGACTAACATTCATGGCAGAATCTGGCATATATTAATGGCCCTCTACTCACCCACAACTTCATTAATAATAGGGACATGTTAGAAAATAGTATATTTTTCATTTCTAAAAAATAAGTGTTGCATTCATTTTTACAAGTATTTTACGGTTTTTAACTGGGGAGGTGGTAAATGTGGGAGAAAACAGAGATAACAGGCAGCCAACAAATACATAAGTTAGCCAGAATGCAAAAAAATGGGCTTCCCAGGTGGCTCAGCAATAAAGGATCTGCCTGCAATGCAGGAGATGCAGGGTCAATCCCTGGGTCAGGAAGATACCCTGGAGAGGGAAATGGCAACCCAATCCAGTATTCTTGCCTGGAAAACCCCATGGACAGAGAAACCTGGTGGGCTACTCTTTTGCCCACCTCGCAAAAGAATGGGACAAGACTTAGTGACTAAACAACAACACAATGCTGAATGATACACAATATATTTTTGGAGAAAGTATAACATTGAAATATTGGTGAAGAAAATTTAAAACTAGAAGTATCATTTTTATGAGTAGAGGGACTCAGTGTCATGGGTTTCAGCTTCCACTAAATTATCAGAGTAATGGACTTAATGTCATTCAAACAAAATATCAACACATCTTAATTAAATTTGACAAACTACTTTTGAAATTTATTTGAAAGAATAAAAGACTGGGAATAGAGAAAATATTATTGGAAATGATCAAGGTAGATAGATATTGCCACACTTATCAAGATCTATTCTAAAACAATAGTAATTAGGGTAGTTTGCTCTTGATGTGGTGACAAACAAATAAAAAAGCAAAATAAAGAGTCCATATGTTTTTAATCTGCATAATTAGTATAATGATCCATGCAACATTTGACAATTTATTAAATATTTATTGCTTATATTGATTAATGTTGATATGTTGATACATTCAGACCTAGATTTTTTTCATTTTAATCTATGCAGTATTTCATCATGTGAACAGACCTTAATTTTTCAGTCTTCTATGTATATTTAGGTTGGTCCTCAGTTTTTCACTCATACATGGTCTGATGAATACGTTCGTTTTTGTGCACTTGCATGAAGGGATTTCTAAAATAAAATTATACTTTGTCCATAAGAGATGCTTATCTTCAAAGTTATAGGTTGTTTTACAAAGGAATTACAGTATGTTACATTTCCATCAGAGGTCATCTTAACCTACACCTTCACCAATTTGGTATTTTCAATTTTTTAAAAAATTTTTGCCTATTTGGGTAGCATGAACTTGTATTTTTGCTTTAGTTTCATTTACCTGGTTACAATTGCAATTTAGTGTATACATATATATACACATATTATATATATTGTCATATATATAGTATATATATTGGTCATTCCGGTTTCCTCTTTAATTATTATTGACATCTTTTGCCCTTTTTTCCTATTTTATTATGATTATACCACTTTTACCTTCCTATATAAAAAATATTTTTATTATAAACTACTCATGCATGTAAATGTTTTAAAAAATAAAACCAAAATATGCATCATGTAACTATGATGTAACTTTTTAATAACATTATCTTTTTACTAAATTTGTTTCTCATTTTTTAAAAACATAATCATTCCAAATAAGCTTGATATCCATGCTCACCTTCTTCTTTCTTGTACAGTATTGGATTGCATATTTAAACCTTAAAGAAAAGTTATCGCTATATAGGTATTTAACGTCACAAACTTCGTTTTTTTTTTTTTTTTTTACTCAACATTATACCTCATGATGATACTTGGAGCACATAATCATTTTGGTTTTTCATAGTTGTTATATGAATATGTTATAATTTGTTTATTAATTTTCCTGTAGTGAATATTTATACTGTTTTCAGATTTTTACCATTGTAAGCAGTTGAGCATTGAATATTCTTATTACAGCATAAAAAGGCAAAAAGATATGACACTGGAAGAGGACCCCTCCAGGTCAGAAGATGTCAAAAATGCCACTGGGGAAGAGCAGAGGGCAATTACTAACGGCTCCAGAAAGAATGTAGCATCTGGGCCAAAGAGGAAACAACACTAGTTGTGGATATGTCTGATGGTGAAAGTAAAGTCCAATGCTGTAAACAATATTGAGTAGGAACCTAGAATGTTAGGTTCGTGAATCAAAGTAAATTAGATGTGGTCAAGCAGGAGATGGCAATAGTGACCATCTACATCTTAGGAATCAGTGAACTAAAATGGACAGGAATGGGCAAATTTAAATCAGATGACCACTATATCTACAACTAAGGAAAGAATCCCTTAGAAGAAATGGATTAGCCCTCATAGTTAACAAAAGAGTCCAAAATGCAGTACTTGTGTGCAATCTCAAAAACAACAGAATGAGCTAGGTTTGTTTGCAAGGCAAACCATTGCCCTAGTCTATGCCCCAACCACTGAAGTCAGTGAAGCTGAAGTTGAACTGTTCTCTGAAGACTTATAAGGCCTTCTAGAACTAACACACACAAACACACACACACAAATGTCATTTTCATTATAGGAGACTGAAATGCAAAAGTCAAGAGACACCTGGAATAACAAGGAAGTTTGGCCTTAGAGTACAAAACGAAGCAGGGCAAAGGCTAACAGAGTTTTGTCAAGAGAATACATTGGTCATAGAAAATACCCTTTTCCAACACCCCCAAGAGATGATTCTATACAAGGACATAATCAGGTGATCCATACCAAAATCAGATGGATGATATTCTTTGTAGCTAAAGATGGAGAAGCTCTATACAGTCAGCAAAAACAAGACCGGGAACTGACTGTGGCTCAGATCATGAGTTCCTTATTGTAAAATTCAGGCTTAAATTGAAGAAAGAAGGGAAAACCACTAGGCCATTCAAGTATGACCTAAATAAAATCCCTTATGATTATACAATGGAGGTGATGAATAGATTCAAGGAGTTAGATCTGGTAGACAGATTTCCTGAAGAATTTCCTGAAGAATTACTACAAAGGTTTCTAACACTACAGGAAGCAGTGATCAAAACCACCCCAAAGGAAAAGAAATGCAAGGAAGCAAACTGGCTGTTAAGGAGGCTTTACAAATAGCTGAGGAAAGAAGAGAAGTGAAAAGCAAGGAAGAAAGGGAAAGATATACCCAACTGAAGGCAGAGTTCCAGAGAACAGCAAGGAGAGAAAAGAGGTCTTCCTAAGAGAACAATGCAAAGAAATAAAGGTAAATAATAGAATGGGAAACTAAATGTCTCTTCAAGAAAACTGGATGTATCAAGGGAATATTTCATGCAAGGATGGGCAGAATAAAGGACAGAAACAAAAAGGACCTAACAGAAGACTCTTCATGGCAAATAGATGGGGAAACAGTGGAAACAGTAACAGACTTTATTTTCTTCAGCTCCAAAATCACTGCAGATTGTGACTGCAGTCATGAAATTAAAAGATGCTTGCTTCTTAGTAGAAAAGTTATGACTAACCTAGACAGCATATTAAAAAGCAGAGACAATACTTTGCCAACAAAGGTCCATCTAGTCAAAGCTATGATTTTTCCTGTAGTCATGTTTGAGTCATGTTGGGATGTGAGAGTTGGACTATAAATAAAACTGAGTGTCAAAGAATCTATGCTTTTAAATTGTAGTGTTGGAGAAGACTCCTGAGTGTCCCTTGGACTCCAAGGAGATCCAACCAGTCCATCCTAAAGGAAATCAGTCCTAAATATTCATTGGAAGGATTGACACTGAAGCAGAAACTCCAATACTTTGACCACCTGATGCAAAGAACTGACTTACTGGAAAAGACCCTTATACTGGGAAAGATTGAAGGCAGGAGGAGAAGGGGACAACAGAGGCTGAGATGGTTGGATGGCATCACCGACTCAATGGACATGAGTTTAAGTAAATTTTGGGAGTTGGTGATGGACAGGGAGACCTTGCATGCTGCTGCATTCCATGGGGGTCGCAAAGAGTTGGACATGACTGAGTGACTGAACTGAACTGGACAGAATCAGAAGAGATTATGAAGAGGTGGCACGAACATAGAAGAACTAAAAGTAGTCTTCAGGACCCAGATAACCATGATGGTGTAGTCACTCACCTAGAGCCAGACATCCTGGAGTGTGAAGTCAAGTGGGCCTTAGGAAGCATCATTACAAACAAAGCTAGTGGAAGTGATGGAATTTCAGCAAAGCTATTAAAAATCCTAAAAGATGATGCTGTTAAAGTGCTGCACTTGATATGCCAGCAAATTTGGAAAACTCAGCAGTGGCCACAGGACTAAGAAATGTCAGTTTTCCTTTCAATCTCAAAGAAAGGCAATGCCAAAGAATGTTCCAAATACCATAAAATTCCACTCGTTTCACATGCTAACAAGGTTATTCTCAAAATCCTTCAATATGAACATGAGGGGGTTGGGGGAGGATGCAGAGGGTGGGATGTATGGAAGAAGTAACATGTAAATTTACATTACCATATGTAAAATAGATATCCAATGGGAATTTGATGTATGACTTAGGAAACTCAAACTTGAGCTCTTTGTCAACCTAGAGGGGTGGGAGGAGGAGGAATATGGGAGGGAGATTCAAAAGGGAGGGGACATACATACACCTATGGCTGATTCATGTTGATGTTTGGCAGAAATCAACACAACTCTAGAAAGCAATTATCCTTCAATTAATAAAAATAATTTAAAATATTTTTTAAATTAGTTTTTAAAAAATCTTTCAAGCTGGGATTCAGTAGCATGTGAACCAAGAACTTCCAAACATACAAGCTGAGTTTCGAAGAGGCAAAGGAATCAGAAATCAAATTGCCAGCACTTGCTGGATTATGGAGAAAGCAAGGAAGTTCCAGAAAAACATCTACTTCTGCTTCATTGACTATGCTAAAGCCTTTGATTGTATGGTCACAGCAAACTGTTGAAAATTCTTAAAAAAATGAGAGTACCAGACCACCACACTCATCCCCTGAGAAATCTGTATGCAGGTCTAGAAGCAACAGAACCAGACACTGAACAACTGACTGGTTCAAAATTGGAAAAGGAGTATGACAAGGCTATACATTGTCACCCTGCTTATTTAGCTTATATGCAGAATACATCATGTGAAATGCTAGGTTATATGAATCATAAGCTGGAATCAAGTTTGCCAAGAGAAATATCAATAACCTCAGATATGCAGTGATACCACTCTAATGGCAGAAATCTTGCATTGTGAATAGGAACTAAAAGTCCTCTGATGAGAGTGAAAGAGGAGAGTGAAAAAGTTGACTTGAAATGCAACATTGAAAAAACAAAGATCATGGCATCTGGTCCCATCACTTCATGGCAAATAGATGGGGCAAAAGTGGAAGCAGTGACAGGGTTTATTTTCTTGGCTCCAAAATCACTGTAGACGGTGACTACAGTCATTAAATTAAAAGACACATGTTCCTTGGAAGAAAGGCTATTGCAAACCTAGGCAGCATATTAAGAAGGAAAGACATCACCTTGCTGGCAAAGGTCTGTATAGTCAAAGCTGTGGTTTTTCCAGTAGTCATGCATGGATGTGAGAGTAGGACATAAAGAAGGCTGAGTGTCAAAGAACTGATGTCTTCAAATTGTGATACTGGTAAAGACACTTGAGTGTCCTTTGGACTGCAAGAAGATAAAACCAGTCAGTCTTAAGGGATATCAACCCTGAATATTCATTGGAAGGACTGTTGCTGAAACTGAAGCTCCAATACTTTGACCATCTGAGGTAAAGAGCCAACTCAATGGAAAAGACCCTGATGGTAGGAAAGATCGAAGGCAAAGAAGAGGATGGCAGAGGAGGAGACGGTTAGATATCATCATGACTCAACGGACAAACTCCAGGAGATAGTGAAGGATAGAGAAGTTTGGCAAGCTGCAGTCCTTGAGGTTGCAAAGAGTCAGACACAACTTAGTGACTGAAAACAACAAATATATTTCTGTGACCTGAAGTCAACATGATATTGTAACTTGGCAAGATTGCTTGTAACTTACAATAATTATGTTACACAACAGTTTTTCTGAATATTTATACATTTACAGTTATTTCTACCATCTTATTTTGTAGTTTCTACTTATCATTCATTTCTTGGCCTCATTTTTTCCTGTCTTTGATTAGACTGATTAAAAAAAAACTTCTTATATATTTGTTGGAAAGCTAAAGATTAAAAATTTCCTTTTAATCTTCCTTAAAGAAAACTTTTTCTTAAAGTATTAAGGTATCTCTTAATATGTGAATTTTTCTAAAAGTCAAATTTCTTCAACTTTATATACTCTTCTTAATAATAAGATTTATTTACCCTTGAACTTTACAACATATCTTACTATTGCATTGAGCTTTTATCTTATTTGTGTTGGGGGAAAGCACTGTTAACAGTTAAATTTCATTACCTTTTCTTGAAGTTTCTATTATATTTTTTGTAATTCATACCTTCTCTCTGGGTTAACTTTTCTTTTGCTGAATTACATTTACTTCCTTTATTAAGCACCATGGATTAGTAAATTCTCCAAGTCTTTGTCAGACTTTTTTTTTTTTTTTTTTTTTTTTTTTTTTCCATTTTGCCCTCATTCTTGAAAGTCTTTGGTTGGATACAAAACTCAGTTAACTGGTATTTTCCCTCAGCTCACTGAAGTTGTCTGAGAGTATTTATCAGTGATAAAGACCTGATGGGACCAAGGGATAGAGGCTACCAGAGCTGCCTCCAAACAGGAAGTAGGGAAAATGTACCCTTTTCTTTCTAGAATGTTTTCTTAATTTTGGCCAGGTAGACACACATTGGACTGCACATATATCCATCTCTTCTAGTGCCCACACCAACTTGCATATAACCACTTATCTGGGTCAGGCTCTAAGCTAACCATTTCACACACGGTCTGCAATCACCTGATGACCTTATAATGACCCCAGTATAATGACAGCTACTGGGGGAATTTAATTCTTAAAACCTTATTGCAGACTTCAGGTTATATCAACATGGTAGACTGAGCTAATAGACACCTTGATTTTACTGAAACTACAAATAAATGAGGGGGAAAATATAATGGACATTTAAAAGCATAATCCAAACAAAGCGTAACATATAGAGGGACTAAGTGCAAACCACTAGGCAGGCTAAATAAGATGGTTCATTAATGGCTATTCCTGCAATAGCTGATTCTACAAGGCCAGGTGAGCCAGCCTTTCCTGAGGTTCTCCATGCAAGCCTTGCATGCAGATCTCCATGTCACCACATATCTGGACATCTTCTCTGGTCATGCTAGCCCAATGCTAAGTTCAAGGCAGGCACATGGTCACAGCTTGCCCAGCTCTGCGCCTCAAAGCCTAAAGGGTCAAGGTCAGCCTTCAGACCATTCTTTGCTGCCTCAGGCATTGGGCACTGCAGGTGTGGATGCTGCCACATTCCCCTTAGGACTACTAAAAAATTGAAACCTAGATTTGTCTTCATCTCAGAGGCACAATGTAGGAAAAGGTCATTTATCTCAGAAAACATAAAAGAACTTGGATTACTTTGTCAGGATTTTTATTTCAAACCTGCCAGATTGATTTTTTATACATGCCTACATCTAGGCATAAGTTTTAGCAATCTTATTTGGAAAGAAATGATATTTAGAGAGAAAACAAATCCCTGCCTCTGAAATTGGCTACAGGAATGAAGCTATACTACATTTTAACCCCTACCACCCTTGCAACTCACTGATTTCCAGCTCAAAATTTCTGTGTGAGTTTTGGCTAGGATTCTTTCCGTTGCGAGTAACAGAAAACCCAATTTGAGCCAGCAAAAATGAAAGGGGGAACTTCTTAGATGAAACAGCTAAAACACCTAGGTCTTTTTTCCCAGGGTCCAAAGTCACTGACACTTGGTCTGTCCCTGCTATTTTATTCTACTTTCTTTCACGTTAACTTTATTCTCAAGGTCCTTCATTCTCAAGGTGACAAAATAGCTCTGCTCATATATTCATCCTGGAGCCAACCACAGTGGCTGTGGGAATATGATGTTTTGATCGGGAGATCTGAGGCACATACCAGCCACACACACCCTTGCCCCATGCATGGAGAATAGATGAGGATTTCCCAAGAGAAAACTGAGATGATTTATCCAGAACACAGTGAATGGATGTTACATGATACAAACAATAGATGCCTACTGCAATCTTAATTAAGTTAAATAATGGCAATTAGCACACTTGTGCTTCATATACAAACTTAAGGGTACCTAAAATTATTTTTAAGTCTAAGGACTTAACTTACATAAAAAATAAAACAGACTGACAGCAAACTTTCTAAGCATTCTCCACTCATTTTAGTCAAACAATAGGACAAATAAATGAAATCTCACAGGCCTCATGAACAATTTGTTGCTGATGTTGTTGTAAAATAATTTGTTGTTTTAGAGATGATGAAGAGAGAAGGCACTCAAAGTCAAATATACAGATTGAGCCTGATCCCTGAATTCTGGTCTTGAAAAACAAGCAAACAAAAAAAAGGTTGCACCAGCATTAAGTATAGCGTTCCTTCTCTGATGTTTGTTGTCTTTATTTTTTACATTAAAAATTTATGTGTGGTTCCTAAGAGAGCTAAAGTAATTAGAGACGAAAAATCTTTAATTCTCAATGATTCATACTCCCTCCCATCTCTGTAGGATTTCATAGGAAACTGCTTTGACGTATCATCAGCTGTAAATTACTTTAATGGCTTCTCTACTGCATTTAACTCCTACCTATGAAAGTGATTTAGTTCCTTAATTTGTGCAACACCTGAACACATAAACATCAATACCATTCAGAGATCTAGAAGAATGTCATTTGCTATAGTACTTAAGAGCAAATTAAATTTGTCACCAAGAAATATTAGTCATTTTAACATTCATCTCAGTGTAATCAAATAGTTTCAATTAGATCAACAGCCCTGAATTCTTTGCAGACGTTTTCATAGATAAGAATTTTATTAAACATGAGAATAGGTATTGCTAAAATAATAGTATTTCAAGAACCCTGGTGTCTAATATATCTGAAAATTAAGACTAGCAGTCACTGAGTACCCGTGTGTGCAGAGAAGGTACTATATTCTCTAAAAGCATTTGCATGCACTGACAACATGCATTGATTTTGAAAACATTAACTGATAAGGATTCATTTTTTAAATTCCAAGTCTGTTCGAAATGTATGTGTCCCTCAAAGTAACAAGTAAACTGTTATTTGGGCTCTCTTGGTGTCTCAATGGTAAAGAATGCACCTGCCAACCAGTTCAGTTCCTGGTTCTGGAAGCTCCCTTGGAGAAGGAAACGTCAATCCACCCTAGTATTCTTGCCTGGAGAATTCCATGGACAGAAGAGCTTGACGGGCTACAGTCCATAGGGTCACAAAAGAGTCGGACACAACTTAACAAGTAAGTAAGTGTTAGTCGCTCAGTCATGCCCGACTCTGTGACCCCATGGACTGCAGCCCACCAGGCTCCTCTGTCCATGAGATTTTCCAGGCAAGGATACTGGAGTGGGTTGCCATTTCCTTCTCCAGGGGATCTTCCCAACCCAGGGATCAAACCCAGGTCTCCTGCACTGCAGGTAGATTCTTTACCAACTGAGCTACAAGGGAAGCCCATAACAAACTGTTATTTGGTATACTGGATACACCATCTGTATGGATTCAAGTATCATAGGTTCAAGACCTTGAGTTCAGGCTAAATTTAAAATAAAGGTGATCACAGATAAATACACTTTAATTAAACTGATAGGGCATTTTTGACAACTGAAGAAATAGAACACTTTTCTCATCTTGTCAGTCAGTCACTGCAGTATTTCTATTTCTGTACTCTGCTTTTCTCAGTATCTCATAAAATATTCAGGGAGTTAGGCAAATGTGTGTTAATTACATTTACAAATTGGTAAGATACATATATGTGCACACATGCACACATAATCATCTGTAAATTCCAAAAGTTCTTGCTTAGGGTGGAGTGGCAAAGGAGATAGGCGTTATTAATTAAAACAGCAAATAAAGAAGAGTAGTACTAAATCATGAATGAAACAATACATTGTATAAAACAAAGAATTCTCAGTAAAAGGTGATTGATTAAGAATAGGAATATTTTAGAAATGAATATATGAAATAAAGACAAAAATTAAAAACCTTAGCCTTTAAATTAAATATAGTTCTATTTGAAAATCTATATTTGTTAGTTAAATTATGGATTTAATAAATCCACATTGAGAAACTAGCTACCTGGGAATAAGGAGACCCTAAAGTGACAATTTCTCATTAGACCTAAGTTACTTTTGGATATCAAGAAGAGAAAGTCTTTAAAAGCCAAGTTGCACTTTTATGAGAGAGAGAAAAAACTAAGTTGAGATATTGTGTGTGTGTGCATGTTAGTTTCTCAGTCATGTCTGACACTATGTGACTCTATGGACTGTAGCCTGCCAAGCTCCTCTGTCCATGGAATTCTCCAGGCAAGAATACTAGAGTGGGTTGCGATTTCACATAGACATTAAAAAGAGTGAAATACTGCCATTTCAGCAACATGGATGAACCTAGAGAATACTATACTTCTGTAAGTCAGGAAAAGAAAGACTAATACATGATATTCCTTATATGGGGAATCTAAAAAATAATACAAATGAATCTATATACAAAAACATATTCACAGACATAGAAAACAATCTTCTGCCTACCAAAGGGGAAAGTGAGATGCGAAGAGGCAAATTAGGAGTATGAGAATAACAGATACAAACTACTATATATAAAATAGATAAACAATAAGAATTTACTATTTAGCACAGGGAATTATGTTCAACATCTTATAATAATCTACAATAGAATATAATCAGAAAAAATAATGGAATCACTAATGAAGTACATCTCAAACTAACACAATATTGTAAATCAACTATACTTCAATAAAAAAACTAAGTTGAACATATGAAGGAAAAACAATATAAGCATCCAAGAAAGCCCCTTTCTTCATAGCTTTAACCCTCCTCCACCAAGCACCTCTGTATTTACATGCTATCTATTCCTTTGAAGATCTTTCTCACCCCAAACCCACTCAGCTCAGAGAACATATTCTCTGTATTATCTTTCCAGAAACTTTCTAGGTATTTTCCAAAGCTCCCACCTCTGTGTTCCCACGTACTTTGTTTACTTTAAAAATTCATCACAATAATTAATAAAGTAGGATTTATTGTCATTCTACTCAGGCTTTTACATACCCATAACAACTGTATGAGGTGGTGCTACTTAATTTAAAAATAAAGAATCTGAGGTCTTCAATGGTACATTGACTGATCATGGTCACAAGGCTAACATGTAATAGCAGCAAGTTTACCCCCAGGAGATCTCACAGTAAAATACCTCCCTATGACCCACTTCCACTGACGATTCTGACCCTGAACATATTGGGTTGTGTTGAGTCTCTGACTGAAAGGCTGGCTTTCAAGGAGAGCACTTCTTGTTCATATTTTCACATCAGGGAGTAACAAAAGCACTAGCACCTTGTAAACCACCCTCAAATGTCTGCTGAATAAATGAATGAATAAACAAGTGACTGAAAGTTTGCTACTTATTGATTAAAATTTTCTTCAGTAAAATAAGACAATGCTTATTAACTTCCATATAAACACTAGGTGGCCTGCCATTCTGTTCTCTTTTTCACTGTAGTGTGTGTGTGTGTATGTGTATACATACATATTGCTGTTTAATTACCAAGTCTCATACAAACAAATAAGTACATATATATGGGTTTCCCAGGTGACAAGTGGTAAAGAACCCACCTGCCAAGGCAGGAGACACAAGAGATGCGAGTACAGTCCCTCGGTCAGGAAGATCTCCTGGAGGAGGGCATGGCTCCCCCTTACAGTATTCTTGCTTGGAGAATCCCATCGACAGAGGAGCCTGGTAGGCTACAGTCAGTGGGGTCACACAGAGTCAGACACAACTGAAGAGACTCGGCACACAGGCATATGTATGTGTGTGTGTGTATATATATATGTGTGTGTGTGTATGTATGTATCAGGACTAATTAAATGGAAATATATCCATGATTAAATAAATTTTACAGGTTTTTCTTAGTCCTCCAAATTTTATCCATCTCTTTTTATAACTGCCTATTTAACTTTTTCAAAAGAAGGATTTGCCTTTTAATGGGAAGTCGGCACTTCATCATAAAGATAAAATGCAATGTGCTCAACTTATTCTGTTTCTAGAAGGTTCCTTTTTACCTTGAATACTTAGCCAGTAGAAAAGATAGCTTCTAAAAAACATATATATTTCAGGCATGAGAGATCAGAGCTCTACTAGACTGAAAAGAAAGAAAAATGAAGCTTCCGCTTCTGTTGTACGGAAAGATATAATTTGCAAATGCTCCATTATCGCTCAACTTCTGTTCCAAAGTCTATGAGAGCTGAACAAGGAAAGAGCTTGCATATCTGAAAAAATCAGTCAGCTCTGAGTTTCAGTTTGATTAATGAAGCATTCCTCAAAGTCTTGATTATTTGGATTACATGGATTTTTACTCAAATAGCATTTTATGTGTTTCCCAGCAAACTATTTCTAAAGAATCATTTTCATAATTGCATTTTTAAAACCTCAGCACTTAGGATACTGGTAGGATTAGCAATTACATTACAAAGTCTGTCTGTAATTACTGCTGATACCCTCAATGGAAATGATTCTTCATGGTTTGGGAGCCTTTGAGCATTTGATAAAATCTATGGATTCTCTTTCCAAACACCCCCAGCACCCCCCCAGCACCCCCCCACCAAAAAAAAAAAAAAAAAAACCACATGTATGAAAACAGATAAATACTTAAATTTTGCATGGCATCTCAGGGGGACTCACAAATGCCCCAAAGTCCATTCACGGGCTTCACCTCTTTCATAGTTATTCCTGGTCCCTTTAAACACCCAGGCTCTGAGAAGGTCTCAAGACTTTGTCTCTTCCCAGGTCTTTTCTATGAAAGAGCCACTCTGAAAGACAAGGAAGACTCAGAAGAAGACATGTCACTAAACTGACAGAACTCTCACACGAAAGCAGAATTTATTTAAAGAATTAGACTTGGGGAAATGGTCACTTCTTTTTTCTCGAACTTTGTTCTGCAAAATTCAGTCCTTCATTTGACAAAAATTGACTGAGTTGCCTGCTGCCCCTCAAAAGTCCAGGGAGAACCTACACATAAGGAGTGGAGTGGACCCCTAGGACCTGGCTATGACTAGAGGAAAATGGCTCTTGAGACCTTCACAGAGGCCTGGGCATCTTGCTGGGATCAGCAACCAGAAAGCCAATGTCCTTATCAGCAGCGCAGGGCTCATGTACATAAACAGTCACGGTGCATAGCTTCCAATAAATATACTAGAACACCAGACATCAAAATCCCTCCGTTAGAGCATATACTAACCATATCAATGATGACAGTAATCACCTTGGCAAACTTTCAATTCAAAATGACACACAGTTCCAAGTTGTGTTTATTCATAAATGATGGAATTCCTCAAGTTATTAACACCTATCTGGTCAGCCTTCTTTAAATCTATTCTATACTTCTGTGGGTATTTGGGGATAGTGATTTTTTAAAAATATTTTTGAAAGATATTCAAGAGCAGCAAAAATCAAAGGTGGCTCATTAGATTTGCATAATGATTAAAACTGAAATTATCTAATTGGGATTTATGTGATGCTATTTAGGAGTACTTCCTTATTTTAAGATAATAAATGGATGTTTAATATTCACACAGCAGAATTGTATAACAGTCCTCTCATTGGGGAGAAATGAGATAGTCCACAGAGAAAGCCTTGGGAAGACTAATTGGGTTTCCCAGTAGCTCATTTGCCTTGGTTCATACAGAAATTAATGTTAGGAAAATCCAAAGGGTGCTGCACAACTGGAATCTGGCAGTTTAATTGCTTTGCACAAGAGACCAATGGTCCTGGGTCTTGGGTGTGCCCATGTGTGCACTAAGGCAAGGGACAAGGCCCTTGCAAAACTCCATGCTCTTGACTGCTATAGAGAGACAAACAGGAGCATTGCATCCAAGGGAGAGGGGTATGAATTCTGCTGAATAGGAATCTATTTTTAGACCTATTCATTTGCCTCTCTTTAGATTCATTATAATTTTAACTCATATACCAGAATATTGTTTCCAAGGAAGCACTGATTTATGTCCTCCATGGACAAAAGAACAGAAATAAGGCTCACTCCAGATGAAAATTAACTCTACTTTTAACCATGCTTTGGATGGGAAGTAGTCTCTGCTTATATCTGGCAGCCCTGTGAATAAGTGAGTGTGCCCTTTAAGACACACTTCAGCCAAGGTGCAGCAAAGATAGACGAGCAAATTTAGGCAGACTCTAGTAAAAGTGATTCTTCTGGCGTATGATTTACTTACACAGCATGGCTGAATCTCAAACATATTCTGAATATTTTTGTCATATCATACAATTCTGTGTTATCCAAGAAAAACAAGTACCATTCAATTTTAGCATTAGGATTATTTTAATCAAAACTAATTTAAGTAGTAATAAAAAAATTGAATGCTCTTGTCCAAACTGTTCCAAGCTGTTTAAAACATATACACAAAACCAAGACAAGAAAACAAAATTAAAAAGAGAGAGAGAGAGAGAGAGGAAGAGAAAAATTTTTTAAATCCTATACCCACTATCTCAGGGAATGAATGAGTCCCATTTAAGAAACTTCCCAGGACCTCTCCATTTTGGGCCATCCTTACTGTACAAAAGCCATTCTTTGAATACATAGGAAATTTCTTTGAATTCAACTAACTGCCTATTCTTGTGTTTTAAAGAAAGGCCTGCAATGAAGGTAGAAAATGGAGGTTCTAGTCATGAATGCTCCTGATTATCTGATGGGCTTTGGACAAATTATAGAACCCTTTAGTTCTATCTCACTTTCCCAACCCAGGGATCCAACCCAAGTCTCCCACATTGCAGGTGGATTCTTTACCACTGAACCACAAGGGAAACCCAAGAATACTGGAGTGACTAGCTTATCCCTTCTCCAGGGGATGTTACTGACCCAGGAATCGAATCAGGGTCTCCAGCATTGCAGGCGGATTCTTCACCAATTGAGCTTTGAGGGAAGCCCTTATTAAATCAGGGTAAATATCATCTGAATCTCTGAGATAATGGAAGTAAAACTATGTTTATTATACTTTACAAAAGAAGTTGTATTATGAATTAAAACATTAGTAAAATACTAAGCACTTTTCATTTAAATAAAACATTAAAATAGACATAGACACTTGATACCAGTTGTCTGAAGGAGTTTCCCCACCCAGCTCTTGTATGTCAAAGAAGGATCTGTTCCATGATGCTTTGCAGCATCTCATGGAAAAATTTAAGGCATAATATCTGGTTCCTGAAATGTGTTCTCTGTCCATTATCCTAAATACTAAAGGAGAAGAGAACATGTAGAGAGAAAAAGCTAACCTCTGACCAGAAACTGATTCTGTCTTAATCAATTATTTTATTTCCCAACACAGATGTTTCTCTGAATCTCCAAAAGAATGGAGAAAAGAGAGGAAGCTGCCTAGATGATAATTAATAATGACCATTACTGCAAGATTTGTTGGAGGGAATTCTCTTTACACTAAGCATTGAGAGCAATCTCATCTCTTCAATCACCACTCCAAGATACTGTCAAATGGGTTTCAACATTAGTAGAGAATCTAATTTCCTTTGCAGTGATAAGTGTATTTATTGAGGAGGAAAGAATTTGAAGTAGAAAGAAAAGTCAAGTATTTTTCAACGTTCAAGAAAACCCATTGATTTATTTTCTGGTATTTGGGAGGAAAGATTTATGTTCATTCTATCTTATCTATATTAGTTATCTATCCCCATATAACAAATTACCCCCAAATTCCTCAGACCAAAACAAAGCATTTATTGTCTCCAATCGTTCCTAATCATCAAGAACCTGGGAGGAGCTTAACTAGGTAATTTGGCTCTGGCTTTCTCACTAGGTCACAACGAAGCTGTCAGCTAGAATTATAGTCATCTCAATATTTGACTGAGTCCAGATAATCTGCTCCCAGCCTCACCTATGTGGTTGTTGATAGGTCATCCTTTCTCACTGGCTGTTGGTCAGAGTCTTCAGTTCCTTATTCTATGGGCTTCTGAATCGGACTTCTCACAACATGGCAGCCTACTTCCTTCAAAGCAAAATATCCAAGAGAGAGAGCATCCAAATTACAATTGTGCATATGCACATCTCAGAAGAGAAATACCATCATTTCTGTTCTATGCTATTGTGCACACAGACCAATCCTGGCACAGTGTGGGAGGGGGCTACACAAACTTATGACTATCAGGAGGTAGCCAACATCAGTACTCATCAAGGAGGCTGGTCACCACATCATCTAACTTACAAGAAGCCTACAAGATAGTATACCAGCCACAGAAACAGCTAGAGGCTCAGCTGGTGACATCGAGCACAGAGCAAACTAATCATAAATATGCCATCTTTTTCCAGCTTGGTCTGTTGTATCTTTAAGGTAAATCTGTGTCCTCTTTCTACTAGTGAAGTGTGCATAACAGCATTAACCAAGCCAGTGAGTCTTCACCAATATCTAATTCAAATTATCAAACATACAGTGTGGTAAGAAAGACACACAATTCCTTTCAAAGTGCTAGCATTTCAATGTACATTTCCTCTCTGGCACTCTGTCCTTCTCTGGAGAGTATGAATCTGTTTTCCTTTGGAAGAAATGGCCACAGCAAAGGAAATAAAACCTTTCTAAGTTAATGAGAAGTTAAGGATAGGATAATTCAAACAAACCAAGTTTTTCTCAGGAAAAAAATGATCCTGTCCACAGCAGGCTTGCACTTCGCTTCTCTCTGGCCAGGAAGCTATCTATCTACCTTAGCCCAAAACCAACTCTTGAGCAGAACTTGAATTGTGGTAAGGTCCCCTGGTCCTCTGAGAAAGGACTTTCCCTTTTCCTAGATAGAGATTTACATATGTGATAAATATAAAGAATTTTATCAGAACTATGAAGGAAGGATAGAGCTGTACCCTTACTGCAGTGGAGAGTTTTACTATTTAAATGTCTATCTGTACCAGTGATACTGAGGTGTATATATAGGGGGATAAATCTCACCTTCCTCCCTCCCCACTCAACATTCTGCTAAAACTTTCCGACAGGGTCTATCCCTATCTCCTGAGTTGAGAATCACTACCAGATTGACCCATGATTACTAGTGGGTGTGTCTTATTTCTCAAGAGGTTTAAGGAAGAGAATCTTTGCCAACCAATTAACTCAGTGATAACTATTCCCATGATATATACATCTACATAAAGGAAATTCTTTACCTATACTTATTGACCATCTTGTTTACTCCAAAAAATATTTGCTCTGATATATAAGATTTATAAAATACAACAAAAAACTAATATGAACTAGTTGTGAAAGAAACAGTGTAAGAAAACCAAGTCTATGGGGCACAAAATTGAGCAAGAAATGTATTTTATCCAGATGGGCCACAAATTTGGTTCTAAACATTTGAGTAGTCTGTCAATTGGAAGAGAAATACAATCTCAGCTCAGCGTTCGTATGAAAAATATTAACAATTTTCCTAAAACAGATACAACTATTATTAAAGTAATATGAGACCCTGTACTCCACTGGGGATTAACATGAAGATGACATTATTCAATAAAAACAAGATGATGTGACATTGAACTGTTTCTTATACTGACTTGATCAAAGCCTTGTAAATAGTGACTCTGCAGGAACACGTGTAACAGAAACTGCCTCAACCTCACTTTTTTTTTTTTCTATCCACACTGAAACTCTCCATTTCCCAGACATGTGTGGTCAGGTTGGGGCTAAGAGACTGGATTCTGGCCAGTGCACAATGATGTGCCCTCTGTCGAGGCCTAGGCATAAGACCCCCTCACTTTCTTCTTCCACAGTGACCTAGAAGGACCATATTTAAGAAGGCAGTTCCACACTATAGAAGGAGTCTATATCCTTAGCCGAGAGGAGTGTCTCCCTGAAGACCCATACATTCTGAATTAGGCCATGACATAAGCAAAGAACAAAAACTTTAGCGTGTAATTTCCCTGACTAAAACAACAAACATTGTCAGTACAGGTTCAAAATTCCACCTCTCTGTAGACATGATTTGACCATCTGGGCAAAGTCTGGAATATCTAGAAGAATAGATAGATTTTAAATCTTCCACACAGTCTCCACTCAATATTATTTTGTACAACTGTGTGTTTAAAAAATCCCAGAGATGATGATAATTAAGATATTATAGTAATAGCTAATGCTTGAATATCACATGCTATGTGACAGGAATTATTTATTCTAAACTTCTCCATATATTAACGTATTGACTTCTTACAATATATTCATTTGTTTAATCCTTACCATTATCTCTAATTTTCAAATGAGGAAACTGGAAAAGAAGTGATTTGTCAAGTTCCCTCATTAAGGGGTGGCAACAGAATTAGATTCAGAAAATCTAACTCCACAGTTGGTACTACTAACTTCTACATTATACTTTATTTCATACAATGATGATAAGGTTGGTATTGTGATCCCTTGAAAAACTATTAAATGCCTCCAGTTGTCTAAAAGTCCAAAGATTTCAAAATACATATCGCTGAAGTATGGCTGGCATCCTCTTGAAATAGCTAAGGAGCCTAACAAATAATTAATCTTAATAGATGCCCACCCCATTTCAAGAGAATAAATCCATATGGAGCCAAGATTAGCTTTTGAAAGGATTTTCTAATATAATCCCACTGTATGATACCTTACTAAGTTGGTTTAACAATTCCTATAATTTAAAATAATAACATATACAGCATAATACTGGATATGTACTAGTTAGCTGAAGTTTTAACTTTAGAGTAACTTTAGAGGTACTTAGGGACCCTAAGTCAAGGGTGTATATTGTCACTCTGCTTATTTAACTTCTATGCAGAGTCCATCATGAGAAACGCTGGGTTGGAAGCACAAGCTGGAATCAAGATTGCCAGGAGAAATATCAATAACCTCAGATATACAGAATACACCACCCTAAAAAGGAACTAAAAGCCTCCTGATGAAAGTGAAAGAGGAGAGTGAAAAAGTTGGCTTAAAGCTCAACATTCAGAAAACTAAGATCATGGCATCTGGTCCCTTCACTTCATTGGAAATAGATGGGGAAACAGTGGAAACAGTGTCAGACTTTATTTTGGGGGGCTCTGAAATCACTGCAGATGGTGATTGCAGCCATGAAATTAAGACATTTACTCCTTGGAAGGAAAGTTATGACCAACCTAGACAGCATATTAAAAAGCAGAGACATTACTTTGCCAACAAAGGTCCATCTAGTCGAGGCTGATTTTTCCAGTGGTCATGTGTGGATGTGAGAGTTGCACTGTGAAGAAGACTGAGCACCAAAGAATTGATGCTTTTGAACTGTGGTTTTGGAGAAGACTCTTGAGGGTCCCTTGGACCTCAAGGAGATCCAACCAGTCCATCCTAAAGGAGATCAGTCCTGGTGTTCATTGGAAGGACTGATGCTGAAGCTGAAACTCCAATACTTTGACCACCTCACACAAAGAGTTGACTCATTGGAAAAGACCCTGATGCTGGGAGGGATTGGAGGCAGGAGGAGAAGGGGACGACAGAGGATGCGATGGCTGGATGGCATCACTGACTCGATGGACATGAGTTTGAGTGAACTCCGGAAGTTGGTGATGGACAGGGAGGCCTGGCGTGCTGCGATTCATGGGGTCGCAGAGTCCGATACGACTGAGTGACTGAACTGAACTGAAGTTAACTTTACAAGAGAACAAAATGAAAAAAATATTTTCTGAATGAAGATAAAAGATTGGTACTTCTTGGTCACCTAATGCCACTATATACATTCCTGTATGATCCACTGGCCATATGTGGCATGCCAGAAGAAAATCAATATACTACACTAGTTCCCCTGAGTTAGTTCTCCTTGCCATAGTTAATCTTTTGGAAAACAAATTTAAGCTTCCTGTTAACTCAAAGATCACGTTTGTTCACTTCATGTCATTTCTTGCTAAAATGCATAGTAATAAGTTTTGTGGTTTCATGTAAAATTCCCTTCACTTACCTCAAGTATACATAAATCACAAAACTACATCAAGGAGTCAACTTTTAATATTACCTTATCCAATTACTTTTTCCATAGAGGAAAAGACTGAGATCCAGATAGACTAAATTACTTGTGCCAGGTCTCAAACTAGTTAGTGGCAGAGTTACACACAAAAGCTAGTGCCCTGGCTTTCTCCTCCAAGTCTTTTCTTCCCATCTACTGAGCCACAAGTGGATCCCAAGGGCACATTTAAATACTGGGGCTGCAAAACATGCTTGGCCAAGAGGCAGGGAAAAAGCATGACCATAATCTTTTAAGTATTTATCACAGTGAAATAAGCTAAAGCAGTCTCAGTTTAGGTGGAAAATGTCTGCTGCTGAAATAAATGCAATAATTTAATTCTGAAGGTGAAAAGGCAGCTCAGAGGCAGGATTAAGATGGTGAGTAGGAAAACCCTGACCTCACAAGGTATGGAAATAACATGTCTCCATCAACAGATGAATGGATAAAGAAGATGTAAAACATATATATATATATATATATATATATATATACACACACACACACATATATATATATAATGTACTATTGCTTAGCCATTAAAAAGAATAAAGTTTTGCCACTTTGTGTCAATATTGATGGACTTGGAGGGTGTTATACTTAGTAAAGTAAGACAGAGAAAGACAAATAATGTATGTTTTCATTTATACATGGAATCAAAAAATAAATGAACAAATTAAACAGAAACATAATTGCAGATACAGAGAACAAACTTAGGGGGAAGGGGAGAGGCAAAATAGGTGATAGAGATTAAGAGGTACAAACTACTAATTATAAGATAAGTTAAAAAAAAAAAAGATAAGTAATTCATAGGGATGTATTGTAAGGTATAGAGAATATAGTCATTACTTGATGACTTTGCATGGTGTGTAATCTATAAAAACCACTGTGTTATACACCTGAAAGTAATAAATACTGTAAGTCTGTTTTACTTCATTACTTTTTAAAAAAAATATAGAAAAAACCTTAACAATAACAGGGCAATTTTATTTTAAAGGGGGCAAGAATATTCAATGGAGAAAAGAAAATCTCTTTAATAAGTGGTTCTGGGAAAACTGGACAGCTACATATAAAAGAATGAGATTAGAACACTGCCTAACAAAAACTCAATATGGATTAAAAACCTATTGACATAAATCATAGCAAGATGTATTTTGATTAAGCTCCTTGAGTAATGAAAATTTTTAAAAATAAACAAATGGGACCTAATTAAACTTAGAAGTTTTTGCACAGAAAAGGATACCATAAGCAAGACAGGAAGAGAACCCAAAAATGGGAGGAAATATTTGCAAATAATGTTATCTACAAATCTCCAAAATATACAAATGGTTTGTGCAATTTAATATCAAAAAAACAAATAATCCAATCAAAAATGGGCAGACCTAAATAGACATTTCTCCAGAGAAGACATATTGATGATTAGGAAACACAAGAAAAGATGCTCAACATCACTAATTATTAGAGAACTGCAAATCAAAATGACAATGCAATATCATCTCACACCAGTCAGAATGGCCATCATGAAAAAATCTACAAATAAATGCTGGAGAGTGTGTGGAGAAAAGACAACCCTCCTACACTATTGGTAGAAATGTAATTGGTACAGTCACTATGGAAAACAGTATGGAGTTTCCTTTAAAAACTAAAAATAGAGCTGCCATGTGATCTAGCAACCCCACTCCTGAGAAAACCATACATCCAGAGTAAACCATAATTTGAAAAGACACATGCAGCCCAATGTTCACTGCAGCACTATTTAGAAATGACCAGGACATGGATGCTACTGAAATGCCCATAAATGGATAAAGAAGATGTGGTACATACACGCAATGGAATATTACTCAGCCATAAAAAAGAATGAACTCATGCCATTTGTAGCAGCATGTATGGTCCTAGAGACTGTCATACTGAGTGAAGTAAGTCACACACAGAAAGACAAATATCATATATTATCAATTTATGCCGAATCTAAAAAAAGGTGTTATAAATGAACTTATTTACAAAACAGAAATAGAGTCAAAGAAAACAAACTTATGGTCACAACGGCGGAAAGGGAGGGCATTAATTGGGAGACTGGGATTGACATATAAGCACTACTATATATAAAGTAGGTTAACTAATAAGAACCTACTGTATAGCAGAGGGAACTCTACTCAATAATTTATAATGACCTATATGGTAAAAAGAATCTTAAAAATAGGGTATACATGTATATTTATAATTGATTTACTTTGGTGTACACCTGAAACTAACACTACATTGCAAATCAACCAAACACCAATAAAATTTTAAAGGAAAATATATTTTTAAAAAGAAGTATATGAGGCTAGAGAAGGGAGAATAAAATAAAAATGTGAACTTACCAAAATCTTGAAATATACATACAAAAAAAATTAAGGCAGAAGTGATAGATAAAGCACAATACTAGAACAAACACATTTAATACAATGGTTGGATCTCCTTGGCTAATGATTTAAAATAGCCTATGATACTTGAATCTCTCCTTCACAATCACTTTTTTTAATTTTTTCATAGAAGTAGCTGCTTTGCAATATTCTATATCTTTCATGTTTATTCAGAATGTTGACTGTCAGTATAACCCTAAGGGGACCTATGATTAAGTAAAGACAGGAAGAAAGAAACTGAAACATAGACCTATGTGATGTTCTTTATTATTTACAACCCTCTTGTACCAAAAGTAAACAACTGACAGCTCTTCAAATATGCAGTAGTTGCTCTTGACTCTCAGCCTTAGTATGTGCTCCTCTCTCTCTGATATACCTTATTTCCTACTTACGTGATTTTGGCAGAATCCTATTCTTACAAGTCTGTTCAAATCATACCTCTTCCTGGAAGCAATCTGAGTTGCTTCCCTCACTTTCAGTTAGATATTCATTCAATGTATAATCTACATTTCAGTAGGGTTCTCAAACTCCTTTTCAAGCCACCTCCCAAAAATCCACTTCTATAAAATACTAGTGATTAATGCTAGATTTACTGGGGATTTCAGAAGAGATGGCATTTGCTACATAAACTATTCCAAAATAATTTGCATCCACTTACTGTTTGATCTTGTCAAATCTGAAAAGGACATAACATGACCTACCTTCCAGCATTTTGAGGGACCTAAATGAGATATATTTGCAAAATATACATCATACTGGAACAAGAAACAGCTCAATTAAAGAAATACAGAGCGGGGGATAGAGGAAGGAAAGGAGAAAGAAAGAGGAGAGGAGGGAGAGAGAGAGGAAAACACAATTCAAAATCCTCTCCCAACATGGCTTTTTCTCTATCAAATAGCACAATCAGATTTTTAGGTGCCATTATCTTGACGCCTTGTCATCTCAAGGCATGAACGCACTCATCACTGATCACTCAGATGTTATGTATTTGCCAGCAATAAGCTTGGAAATTGTCCCTCATTCAGAGCTACCTTGTCTGTCACTAGGTAGCCCGAGGCACTTCTCCCCCAAATGCCAACCCAGCCTCTGTGGGGGACCTTTCTCAGCTCCCTTGTCATCCTCAAACATTTCAATAATTCATCTGTTTATAATGCTGTTTTGATACCCGACAGCAGATTGGAAAACAGCTTTCTAAAGAAATAACAGGCAGGCAATATCCACTAAAGGCCCTGCTTTTGATTTCAGGAAATTCTGCTTGAACAAAACAAAAATCCCCATGAGGGCACAGCAAAAATCTCAACAACAGCAACAAAAATCCTGTGTAAAATTTGTAAAAGACAGATTCGGAAGTCTTAAAAGTTAGAAAGGCATATATTTATTATGTCATGTGCCATGTGTTCTGCTAAGAATGCACAAGTATGCATTCTATTATGCCTTTTAGGTCAGAGACAGAAGACTTGGTGATTTTAAAAGACAAATGAGTTTTCACATCGATTTAGCAAATAAAGTATAGTATGTGTATGTGTATATGTATACAGATATATATATATTTTTTTTAAGTATAACAGCAACTGAATCCTTTTTAAGTAAACAAAGATCAGCAAGATTCTGATTTAACTGATAATATAAAAATAGAAGGAACAGGGATTATCTAAGGAAACAAGTCTTTCAGGACCAGAGTATTATGGAGTGGATGGTTGTGTCCCTCCAAATAGCTATGTTGAAACCCCAACTCCAATGCAAAGATAAGTTGGAGATTGAACTTTGGAGAGCTAACTAGGTCTCTATGAGCTCATAAGGGTAAGGTCCTCATGATGAGATCACAAGATCAGCCAGAAAACTCACTTGATTTCTCTCTCTCTCCATCTCTATTTCTTTCTTTCTCTCTCTCTTTCTCTGCCATGAGAGGACACAGCAAGAAGGCAACCATATGCAAGCCAAGTAAAAGGCTCTCCCAGAATCAAAACTTACTAAGCACTCTGATCTTGGACTTCCCACCTCCATAACTATAAGATATGAATGTCTGTTCTTTAAGACAAAATATTCTGTGATATTTTGCTGTGGCAGCTGGAGCTGACTAAAATATTGAGTTTCCTGTGTCAGGCATCAGGTCAACATGGAAACATCCAGGGCAGGCAGAGTGACAGACATGGAGATCATTCACTTTTCCAGAGGGGATATATGCAATCTAATCTTTGAAAACTTCTGTTGACTTCATCAGCCAATGCAATTCCTCTTGAATATAACTAAGCTCATACTAAAGTGACTGTCTTCTAGCCACCAAACAAAAATGCTAATACAGACTAAAAAGAAAAAGACAAATCTGGACATCCTTTCTAGATTGAAAGATATACTTTTAAGACTTGCTTGCTTTAATCCTATTAAGTAACTTGAGAAAATGTTCATATTATCAATCCTGAAAAAGTTTAATTTGTATATGGACAGTACTTACCTCTCCCAAAGTGTTTTTATGTCTGTAACAGAAATACCTATAGATATCAACTTTCTCCCCTTTACCTGCAAACTTGCTGACTATGAATCTTCCTTAATTCTTTCATTCTTTTTGCAATAAAAGTGCTCTTTCATCTATTGAAGTTAACATTCTTCTTGCTTCCTAGACCCATGTTCCCAATTTGAATCATCTTTCTATCTCTTTCCTCTTTACCCTACTGATTCTATTTAGCCTTTAAACATGATCACATCTTTCCTGCCCCTCTACTGGGCATATACCCTGAGAAAACCATAACTCAAAAAGACACATGTATCCCAATGTTTATCGTAGCACTGTTTACATTTACAATAGCCAGGACATGGAAGCAACTTATATGTCCATCGGCAGAGAAATGTATAAAAGAGATGTGGCATATATATACAATGGAATACTACCTAGTCATTAAAAGAAACTAAACTGGGTCAGTTGTAGTGATATAGATGAACCTAGAGCCTATCATATGAAGTGAATTAAGAAAGAGAAAAATAAGTATTGCATATTAATGCATATATATGGAATCTAAAAAAATGGTGCTGATGAACCTATTTTCAGGGTAGGAATAAAGGTGCAGGTATGGAGAATGGATTTGTGGACACAGAGGGAAAGTGGGGGGCAAATTGAAAGAGTAGCATTGACATATATACACTACCGTGTGTAAAATACATAGATAGTGTGAAGTTGCTGGATAGCACAGGGAGCTCAACCCAGTGCTCTGTGGTGACCTAGAGGGGTGGGATGGAGAGGGCGAGGAAGACTCAAGAGGAAGAGGAGACATATATATACATATAGCTGACTCAGATTGTTGTACAGCAGAAACTAACAACATTGTATAGCAATTATATTCCAAGTTTAAAAATCAAAACAAAACATCCCCCCAAATAACAGGTCATCCCTGGCCATGTGTCTTCTCTCTAGTTTCTACTCAAATCACTAACTATTTTCTTCCATTCTTGCCATAGTCGCTAACATTGCCTCAACCGTCAAAAACAGCCATGTTACTTTCCTTGATGTTTCCACAACATTGAGAATTTTTCACTACATAATTCTTCACTCATTGAGTTTTCTTCGAAAATTTTTTCTCCCTTGTTTTTTCTCCCAGGTATACCTGTCATCCAAATTCCTTCCTAATGCCTCAGTCACACCTTCCTGGTTGTTTTCATCACTCTCTCCCAAAATGCAATGATTAAGACTGCTAACTCTCACATCAGATCACTTGATTTTGAGTCCAATTCTACCACTCACCAGCTCCATGACCTTGGGCAAGCTGTCTCTCTGAGGTTTTGTTCTGTCCTCTGTAAAGCAAGTGTAATAGCAATAACTGTCTTATAGGATGTGATTGAAATTAAATACAATAATCCATGTAAATCTCTCTATACAGTGCTTGGTTCATGGTAGGTACTCCGTAAAAGGGAGTTGTCATATATGATTATGTTATAACTTCACACTTAGCCTTCTGCCCTTATCCCTCTCTCTAGCTAATCTCAACAAAACCCAAGCTTCATCATTTCCTAGATGACAATAACTTTTATATCCATGTTTTTTGCTTAGACTTTAAGAACAAGTTCTATAAAACGAATCATGTAGTTTTAACTTTTCTTCTGATACAACACAGACAAGTAACAAACTCTACAATGAGAACATTGAACACACTAGCTTTCCCTCAAAAATCTTCTCTTTCATATATTGCATTCTCATCTACCCCCACTTATGCCAGAGGTCCCAGAGTCAGTCATTACCCAAATCATAAGAATTACTAGACGTTCTCTAAATATCTCTCAAATCTTTCCCCTTCTCTCCACCCAACTGCCACTGCAATATTTTATATTACTTCAATAAACCTATCCAGTACTTTCTGTCTTTCCAAATTTCGACTGTTGCCATAGTATTTCTTAAAAGGCAGCTTTTGTTCTATTTCCCTCTGTATTTAAAAAAGTTTGATGATTCAGGATTTGATTAAGAAATGGTCCAATTTCTTCACTTAACACACAAGAGATTAATGAAATTTTTTCCTACTCCTCCAATCATACCCAGTACCACCACCGCAAAAATACTTGATTCCCAATTTTGTACCTTCTCCCATTATTATTGATATGGTCTCTGCATAGACACAAATCTCAGGCATTCAAAATTTAGTGCACTCTATCTCCTCTAGGAATTCTTTAACAGCTTTATTTCTAACACTGAGAGAGCTGAGCTTTCTTTGTGACCTAAAGCCCACTGTGCTTAATGATTATACAGTATTTTAAATTTTTTGACTCTATAAGAAAATCAGGTTTGGATTCCTAAAACCTAGCACAAGCTAAGCATGTGAAAGATGTCCAATAAATTGTGTGCCACTTAACAAATCCATGGATCTCACAATTCTCTAGTGGTATACACAGGAAAAGTATTATTTTTGTAAGTGTATTTAACAGATTTCAGTTGAGTTCAGTCACTCAGTCGTGTCCAACTCTGTGACCCCAGCACGCCAGGCCTCCCTGTCCATCTCCCGGAGTTTACTCAAACTTATGCCCATTGAATCGGTGATGCCATCGAGCCATCTCATCCTCTGTCATCCCCTTCTCCTCCTGCCCACAATCCCTCCCAGCATCAGGGTCTTTCCCAATGAGTCAACTATTCACATCAGGTGGCCAAAGTATTGGAATTCAGCTTCAGCATCAGTCCTTCCAATGAATACCCAGGACTGATCTCCTTTAGGATGGACTGGTTGGATCTCCTTGCAGTCCAAGAGATTCTCAAGAGTCCTCTCCAACACCACAGTACAAAAGCATCAATTTTTGGGTGCTCAGCTTTCTTCACAGTCCAACTCTCACATCCATACATGACCACTGGAAAAACCATAGCCTTCACTAGATGGACCTTTGTTGGCAAAGTAATGTCTCTGCTTTTTAATATGCTGTCTAGGTTGGTCATAACTTTCCTTCCAAGGAGTAAACGTCTTTTAATTTCATGGCTGCAATCACCATCTGCAGTGATTTTGGAGCCCCAAAAAATAAAGTCTGATACTGTTTCCCCATCTGTTCCCCATGAAGTGATGGGACAGGATGCCATGATCTTAGTTTTCTGAATGTTGAGCTTTAAGCCAACTTTTTCACTCTCCTCTTTCACTTTCATCAAGAGGCTTTTTGGTTCCTCTTCACTCTCTGCCATAAGGGTGGTGTCATCTGCATATCTGAGGTTATTGATATTTCTGCCAGCAATCTTGATTCCAGCTGTGCTTCTTCCAACCCAGCGTTTCTCATGATGTACTCTGCATATAAGTTAAATAAGCAGGGTGACAATACAGCCTTGATGTACTCCTTTTCCTATTTGGAACCAGCCTGTTGTTCCATGTTCAGTTCTAACTGTTGCTTCCTGACCTGCATATAGGTTTCTCAAGAGGCAGGTCAGGTGGTCTGGTATTCCCATCTCTTTCAGAATTTGCCACAGTTTATTGTGATCCACAGAGTCAAAGGCTTTGGCATGGTCAGTAAAGATAAATAGATTTTCTGTAGCTCTCTGGCTTTTTCAATGATCCAGCGGATGTTGGCAATTTGATCTCTGGTTTCTCTGCCTTTTCTAAAACCAACTTGAACATCTGGAAGTTCTTGATTCACGTATTGCTGAAGCCTGGCTTGGAGAATTTTGAGCATTGCTTTACTAGCATGTGAGATGAGTGCAATTGTACAGTAGTTTGAGCATTCCTTGGGATTGCCTTTCTTTGGGATTGGAATGAAAACTGACCTTTTCCAGATCTCAGTTCAGAGGTCAGGGGCAGCGACTGAGAGGAGCAACCCCATGTCCAAGGAGCAGCAGCTGCGTGGGCGCAGGAGGGCCGGGAGGAACTACTCCACTTTCAAGGTCAGGAGGGGTGGCTGTGAGGAGATACCCCTCGTCCAAGGTAAGGAGCAGCAGCTGTGCTTTGCTGAAGCAGCCGTGAAGAGATACCCCATGTCCAAGGCAAGAGAAGCCTAAGTAAGACGGTAGGTGTTGCGAGAGGGCATCAGAGGGCAGACACACTGAAACCATAATCAGAGAAAACTAGCCAGTCTGATCACAGAACCACAGTCTTGTCTAACTCAGTGAAACTAAGCCATGCCATGTGGGGCCACCCAAGACGGTCGGGTCCTGGTGGAGCAGTCTGGCAGAATGTGGTCCACTGGAGAAGGGAATGGCAAACCACTTCAGGATTCTTGCCTGGAGAACCCCAGAGCAGTATGAAAAGGCAAAATGATAGGATACTGAAAGAGGAACTCCCCAGGTTGGTAGGTGCCCAATATGCTACTGGAGATCAGTGGAGAAATAACTCCAGAAAGAACGAAGGGGTGGAGCCAAAGCAAAAACAATACCCAGTTGTGGATGTGACTAGTGATAGAAGCAAGGTCCGATGCTATAAAGAAGCAACATTGCACAGGAACCTGGCATGTTAGGTCCATGAATCAAGGCAAATAGGAAGTGATCAAACAGGAGATGGCAAGAGTGAACGTTGACATTCTAAGAATCAGAGAACTAAAATGGACTGGAATGGGTGAATTTAACTCAGATGACCATTATATCTACTACTGTGGGCAGGAATCCCTCAGAAAAAATGGAGTAACCATCACGGTCAGCAAGAGTCCGAAATGCAGTACTTGGATGCAATCTCAAAAACGACATAATGATCTCTGTTCGTTTCCAAGGCAAACCATTTAATATCACGGTATTCCAAGCCTATACCCCAACCAATAATACTGAAGAAGCTGAAGTTGAACAGTTCTATGAAGACCTACAAGACCTTTTAGAACTAACACCCAAAAAAGATATTCTTTTCGTTATAGGGGACTGGAATGCAAAACTAGAAAGTCAAGAAACACCTGGAGTAACAGGCAAATTTGGCCTTGTAGTACGGAATGAAGCAAGGCAAAGCCGAATAGAGTTTTGCCAAGAGAATGCACTGGTCATAGCAAACACCCTCTTCCAACAACACAAGAGAAGACTCTACACAAGGACATCACCAGATGGTCAACACCAAAATCAGATTCATTTAACAGATTTATTGAGATATATTAAACTGCACATTCTTAAAGTGTACATTTTTATATGTTTTGACATAGGTATAATCAATACCATGGCCAAAATTATGACAATGAATGTATGGATCACCTCTAAAAGTTTCCTTAGGACCCATTTTAAATTGGAGTATAGTTGCTTTACAGTGTTGTTCAGGGCACATATAATTAATCCCACTTTACAGAAAAACATAAGAAGTTAAAGTTGACATCTCAGTCTTGAAATCCAAGAGCTCTGTGACTTAGAAAAAAATAATATTCATTTCTTGGTCTTACTATGAGTGCAACAAAGGTTAGCAGAGGGCTCTGCTCACATTAATATTTTTTTTCTGAGCGACTTTGTCTAATAGCAAGATTTACTTGGTGCCATCACTTTAGTTGGACATCAAAGGAGACACTTTATCTGTTGGAGAAGATTTAATGATACATGTAATGACCATACATTTGAGTCTAATCAGTCTTTCTTAACCAGAATCTATCTCAATTTTATTTTTTCCTCTTTGATATTGGGAGTATGTAGCCTCTTACAACCCTACAATTATTTGAATTTGTGCACTCTATCAGTTGGTTCCTGCTTGTAAATTTGGCCAACTTTTATCTGGACTCACCTTTCTTCAGTTTCCTTGTCAAGTAATTCAATACACAAACTGCTAACATTTTATTTTCTACCTCTTCTTCTAGAGATAAAAATATGGAAAGTACATTGTTCTCAGTCACTCATCTGTGTCCAACTCATTGTAACCCTGTAGACTATAGCTAATGTGTCTATGGGATTATCATGGCCAGAATATTTAAGTGGGTTGCCATGTCCTATTCCAGGGGTTAAGAACATTAACTCCCTTCCCAATTATCACAAGAAACAACTCACCATTTGTCTTATCTTTAGTAACAGTTTTCTGCCAGCCAGCACCCAACCAATAAGCCAATACCACATGTATCTGTCTGGAGAAGAAAATGGAAACTCATTCCAGTTTTCTTGCCTGGGAAATCCCCTGGTAGAAGCTGGTGGGCTACCATAGGGTCTTAATGAATCGGACACAACTTAGTGGCTGAGTACAGGCACACATACCTGTCAGTGTGGGCTATGTTACACTGCAGTAACAAGCCATCTTAGAACCTTTTAAACTATTTTTCATTCATACTACATATTCAGTGTGTCTGAGGGATCAATTCTGCTCATCATGGTCACTCAGGGACTCAAGCAATCTCAAGTTCCATCTTAACACATGGTTCCAAGATCACTACAGCAGGAGTAAGGACATAGTAAATAAACTTTGACTTTTAAAGTTTCAAATCACACTTAATTAACCAAACCAAGTCACAAGCCTCTGAGACTGGGAAATACAATCTCACCATATTCCTGTAACAAGGAGAACCAGTACATTTATTGTTGTTGTTGTTTAGTCACTCAGTCATGTCACACTCTTTTGCAACCCCATGCACTATAGCCCACAAGCTCATCTGTCCATGGGATTTTCAGGGCAAGATTACAGGGTGGAGTGGCAATTCCTTCTCCAGGGGATCTTCCTGACCCAGGGATGGAATTCACATCTCTGTGTCTTCTGCATTGCCAGTGTATTCTTTTACCACTGAGCCACCAGGCAAGCCTGGTGTATTTATGAACAGTCCTTATTTGATGCCTGCTATAGTCACAGAGTTACAGAGACACTGAGATGCTATTAAAAACAATAGCCCTGACTCCTGGTTTTTCATAACTTCAATTATGTTTTTAAAACTGTAATGATCTTAGAGGAAATGTCTTCAGCTTTTCCTATGGAGCATGATGTTTGCTTTGAGTTTGTCATATAGGGCCTTTAATATGTTTAGATTGGTTCTCTCTACACTCACTTTCTTGAGAGGTGTTTTTTTTTTTTTTTTTCTTTAATCATAAATGGATGCTGAATTTTGTTACATTTTCAACATCTATTGAGATGACCATATGGCTTTTTATTCAGTCTGTTAACGTTTATCACACTGATTAATTTGCAAATATTGAAAAATCCTTGTATCCCTGGGATAAATCCCACTTGATCATGGTGTATAATACTTTTAATGTATTGTTGAATTTGTTAGTACATTGTTGAGGATTTCTGCATCTATATTCACCAGTGATATTGGCCTGTAATTTTCTTTTTTTGTAGTATCTTTGTCTAGTTTTAGTATCAGGATGATAGTGGCCTCATAAAATGAGTTTGGGAGTGTTTCTTCCTCTACAATTTTTTGGAATAGTTTCAGAAGGATAGGCGTCTGCTCTTCTCTAAATGTTTAATAGAACTTGCCTGTGAAGCCATCTGGTCCTGGATGTTTGCTTGTTGGGAATTTTTAAATCAGTTTCAATTCATTACTTGTGATTGGTCTCTTCATATTTTCTGTTTCTTCCTGGCTCAGTCTTGGAAGGTTGTACCTTTTGAAGAATTTATCCATTTTTTCCTAGGTTGCCCATTTTATTGGTATAATGTTACTCGTAGCACTCTCTTATGATCTTTTGTGTTTCCATGATCTCAGTTGTAATTTCTTTTTCATTTCTAATTTTATTGATTTGAGCACTCTCCCTTTTTTTCTTGATGAATCTGGCTAACAGCTTATCAAGTTTATCTTTTCAAAGAACTAGATTTTAGTTTCATTGATCTTTGCTATTATTTTTTCTTTATTTCATTTATCTCTGCTACTTATGATTTATTTCCTTCTACTAACTTTAAGTTTTGTTTGTTCTTTTTTCTCTAGTTGCTTTAGGTGTAAGTTTAGGTAGCTTATTTGAGATTCTGATTTCCTGAGATAAAATCATATTGTTAGGAACCTCCCTCTTAGAATTGATTTTGCTGCAGCCCATAGGTATTGGCTCATTGTGTATTTTTATACACTAACAACAAATGATCAGAAAGAGAAACTAAATAAACAACCCCACTTACCATCACATCAAAAAGAATAAAATACCTAGGAATAAAACTACCTAAGGAGACAAAAGACCTGTACTCCAAAAACTGTAAGATATTCATGAAAGAAAATGAAGATGACTCAAACAGATGGAGCAATATACCACATTCTTGGATTGAAATAATCGACACCATCAAAATCATGATACTACCCAAGACAATCAACAGATTCAATGCAATCCCTATCATATTACCAATGGCATATTTCACAGAACTAGAACCAAAAAGTATTAAAATTTGTATGAAGACACATAAGACCCTAAATAGCCAAAGCAATCATGAGAAAGAAAAACAGACCTGGAGCAATCAGGCTACCTGACTTCAGACTATACTAAAAACCTATAGTCATGAAAACAGTATGGTCCTGGCACAAAAACAGAAATATAGATCAACAGAACAGGAAAGAAAGCCTAGAAATAAACACATGAACCTATGGTCAATTAATTTATGACAAAGGAGGCAAGAATACATGAGGAAAGACAGTCTCTTCAATAAATGGTGCTGGGAAAACTGGACAGCTACTTGTTAAAGAGATGAAATTAGAACATTCTTCAACACAATACACAAAAAATAAACTCAAAATGGATTAAAGTCCTAAATGTGAGACAGTATACTATAAAACTCTTAAAGGAAAACATAGGCAGAACACTGACATAAATCACAACAGTATATTTCCCCATCTGTCTCTAAATGTAATGGAAATAAAAATAAACAAATGAAACCTAGTTAATCTTAAAAGCTTTTGTACACAAAAGAAACAATAAACACAATGAAAAGACAAATGAAAGAATGTGAGAAAACATTTGCAATTGATGTGACCAACAACAGATTATTCTCCAAAATTTATAAATAGCTCAGGCAGTTTCAGTTAAGTTCAGTTCAGTTGCTCAGTTGTGCCAAACTCTTTGCGACCCCGTGAACCGCAGCACGTCAGGCCTCCCTGTCCACCACCAACTCTTGGAGTTTACCCAAACTCATGTCCATTGATTGGTGATGCCATCCAACAATTTCATCCTCTGTCATCCCCTTCTCCTTCTGCCCAAATCTTTCCCAGAATCAGGGTCTTAACAAATGAGTAAGCTCTTCACATCAGGTGGCCACAGTATTGGAGTTTCGGCTTCAACAGCAGTCCCACCAATGAACACCGAGGATTGGTCTCCGTTATGATGGACTGGTTGGAACTCCTTGCTGTCCAAGGGACTCAAGAGTCTTCTCCAACACCACAGTTCAAAAGCATCAATGCTTCGGCACACAGCTCTCTTCATAGTCCAACTCTCACATCCATATATGAGTACTGAAAAACCATAGCCTTGACTAGGCAGAACTTTGTTGACAAAGTAATGTCTCTGCTTTTTAATATGCTGTCTAGGTTGGTCATAACTTTCCTTCCAAGGAGTAAGCCTCTTTTCATTTCATGGCTGCAATCACCATCTACAGTGATTTTGGAGCCCAGAAAAATAGTCAGCCACTGCTTCCAGTTTCCTCATCTATTTCCCATGATGTGATGGGACCAGATCCCATGATCTTAGTTTTCTGAATGTTGAGCTTTAAGCCAATTTTTTCACTCTCCTCTTTCACTTTCATCAAGAGGCTCTTTAGTTCTTCTTCACTTTCTGCCATAAGGGTGGTGTCACCTGCATATCTGAGGTTATTGATATTTCTCCTGGAAATCTTGATTCCAGCTTGTGCTTCCTCCAGCCCAGCATTTTTCCTGATGTACTCTGCATATAAGTTAAATAAGCAGAGTGACAATCTACAACCTTGATGTACTCTTTTTCCTATTTGGAACCAGTCTGTTGTTCCATATCCAGTTCTAACTGTTGCTTCCTGACCTGCACACAGGTTTCTCAAAAGGCAGGTCAGGTGGTCTGGTATTCCCATCTCTTTCAGAATTCTCCACAGTTTATTGTGATCCACACAGTCAAAGGTGTTGGCATAGTCAATAAAGCAGAAATAGATGTTTTACTGTAGCTCTCTTGCTTTTTTGATGATCCAGCAGATGTGGGCAATTTGATCTGTGGTTCCTCTGCCTTTTCTAAATCCAGCTTGAACATCAGGACATTGACGGTTCATGTATTGCTAAAGCCTCACTTAGAAAATTTTGAGCATTACTTTACTAGCATGTGAGATGAGTGCAGTTGTGAGTTAGTTTGAGCATTCTTTGGGAATGCCTTTCTTTGGGATTGGAATGAAAACTGACCTTTTCCAGTCCTGTGGCCACTGCTGAGTTTTCCAAATTTGCTTACCTATGGAGTGCAGCACTTTCACAGCCTCATCTTTTAGGATTTGAAATAGCTCAACTGGAATTCCATCACCTCCACTAGCTTTGTTCGTCGTGATGCTTTGTAAGGCCTGCTTGACTTCATATTCCAGGATGTCTGGCTCTAGGTGAGTGATCACACCATCATGATTATCTGGGTTGTGAAGATCTTTTTTGTCCAGTTCTTCTGTGTAGTCTTGCCACCTCTTCTTCATATCTTCTATTCTGTTAGATCCCTACCATTTCTGTCCTTTATTGAGCCCATCTTTACATGAAATGTTCCCTTGGTGTCTCTAATTTTCTTGATGAGATCTCTAGTCTTTCCCATTCCATTGTTCTCCTCTATTTCTTTGCACTATTCACTGAGGAAGGCTTTCTTATCTCTCCTTGCTATTCTTTGGAACTCCACAGTACAATGGGTATATGAACAAAGCTAGGGGAGGTGATGGAATTCCAATTTAGCTATTTCAAAACCTGAAAGATGATGCTGTGAAAGTGCTGCACTCAATAGGTCAGCAAATTTGGAAAACTCAGCAGTGGTCACAGGACTGGAAAAGGTCAGTTTTCATTCCAATCCCAAGGAAAGTCAATGCCAAAGAATGCTCAGACTAATGCACAATTGCACTCATCTCACACACTAATGTGTGAGATAAAATAATGCTCAAAATTCTCCAAGCCAGGCTTCAGCAATACATGAACTGTGAACATCCAGATGTTCAAATTGGTTTTAGAAAAGGCAGAAAACCAGAGATCAAATTGCCAACATCTGCCAGATCATCAAAAAAGCAAGAGAGCTACAGTAAAACATCTATTTCTGCTTTATTGACTATGCCAATACCTTTGATGTGTGGATCACAATAAACTGGAAAATTCTTCAAGAGATGGGAATACCAGACCACTTGAGCTGCCTCTTGAGAAACCTACATGCAGGTCAGGAAGCAACAGTTAGACCTGGATATGGAACAACAGACTGGTTCCAAATAGGAAAAGGAGTACGTCAAGGCTGTATATTGTCACCCTGCTTATTTAACTTATATGCAGAGTACATCAGGAGAAACGCTGGGCTGGAGGAAGCACAAGCTGGAATCAAGATTTCCAGGAGAAATATCAATAACCTCAGATATGCAGGTGACACCACCCTTATGGCAGAAAGTGAAGAAGAACTAAAGAGCCTCTTGATGAAAGTGAAAGAGGAGAGTGAAAAAGCTGGCTTAAAGCTCAACATTCAGAAAACTAAGATCATGGGATCTGGTCCCATCACATCATGGGAAATAGATGAGGAAACTGGAAGCAGTGGCTGACTATTTTTCTGGGCTCCAAAATCACTGTAGATGGTGATTGCAGCCATGAAATGAAAAGAGGCTTACTCCTTGGAAGGAAAGTTATGACCAACCTAGACAGCATATTAAAAAGCAGAGACATTACTTTGCCAACAAAGGCCCATCTAGTCAAGGCTATGATTTTTCCAGTTATCACATATAGATGTGAGAGTTGGACTATAAAAAAAACTGAGTGCCGAAAGATTGATGCTTTTGAACTGTGGTGTTGGAGAAGACTCTTGAGAGTCCCTTGGACTGTAAGATCAAACCCATCAGTCCTAAAGGAAATCAGTCCTGAATATTCATTGGTGAGACTGATGTTGAAGCTGAAACTCCAATACTTTGGCCACCTGATGCGAAGAGCTGACTCATTTGAGAAAACCCTGATGCTGGGAAAGATTGAGGACAGGAGCAGAAGGGGACGACAGAGGATCAGATGATTGGATGGCACCACTGACTCAACAGACATGGGTTTGGATGAACTCCAGGAGTCAGTGATGGACAGGAAGGCCTGGCATGCTGCGGTTCATGGGATCTCAAAGAGTTGGACACAACTGGGAACTGAACTGAGCTGTGGGCTGGAATCCCTTAGAAGAAATGGAGTAGCCATCATATTCAACAAAAGAGTCCGAAATGCAGTACTTGGATACAATCTCAAAAATGACAGAATGATCTCTCTTCGTTTCCAAGGCAAACCATTCAATATCATGATAATCCAAGTCTATGCCCCAACCAGTAATGCTCAAAGTTGAATGGTTCTATGAAGACCTACAAGGCCCTTTTAGAGCTAACACCCAAAAAAAATGTCCTTTTCATTATAGAATATTGGAATGCAAATGTAGGAAGTCAAGAAACACGTGGAATAACAGGCGAATATGGCCTTGGAGTACAGAATGAAGCAGGGCAAAGGCTAATAGACTTTTGCCAAAAGAACGCACTGGTCATAGCAAACACCCTCTTCCAACAACACAAGAGAAGACTCTACACATGAACATCACCAGATGGCCAACACCAATATCAGATTGATTATATTCTTTGCAGCTAATGATGGAGAAGCTCTGTACAGTCAGCAAAAACAAGACTTGGAGCTGACTGTGGCTCAGATCATGAACTCCTTATTGCCAAATTCAGACTGAAATTGAAGAAAGAGGGGAAAACCACTAGACCATTCAGGTATGACCTAAATCAAATCCCTTATGATTATACAGTGGAAGTGAGAATTAGATTTAAGGGACTAGATCTGATGGACAGACTGCCTGATGAACTATGGATGGAGGTTCGTGACACTTTACTGGAGACAGGGATCAAGACCATCCCCAAGAAAAAGAAATGCAAAAAAGCAAAGTGGCTGTCTGAGGAGTCCTTACAAATAGCTGTGAAAAGAAGAGAAGTGAAAAGCAAAGGAGAAAAGGAAAGATATTCCCATTTGAATGCAGAGTTCCAAAGGATAGCAAGGAGATTAAGGAGCCCTTCCTCAGGCAGCTTAATATCATCACAACAAATAACTCAATCAAAAAATGAGCAGAAGATCTAAATGGACATTTCGCCAAAGAAGACATACAGATGACCAAGAGGCACATGAAAAGATGTTCAACATAACTAATACTTAGAGAAATGCACATCAAAGATATAATGAGATATCACCTCATACCAGTAAAAATGGACGTCATCAAAAAATTTTTAAAAAATCCACAAACAACAAATGCTAGAGAGGGTGTGGAGGGAAGGGAATCCTCCTACACTGTTGGTGGGAGTGTAAATTGGTACAGCCACTGTACCGAACAGTATGGAGGCTCCTTTAAAAACTAAAAATAGAGCTAACGTATGACCCTGCAATTCCACCCCTAAGTATATACTGAGAGAAAAACATAGTGTGAAAGGATACAAGCACCCCCAAAGTTGATTGCAGCACTATCTACAATAGCCAGGATATGGATGCAACATAGAAATCCATCAACAGAGGAAAGGATAAAGAAGATATAGTACATAAATACAATGGAATATTCCTCAGCCATTAAAAAGAATGGAACAATGTCATTTGCATGACATGAATGGATATAGAGATTGTCATACTGAGTGAAGTAAGTCAGGCAGAGAAAGATAAATATTGTATGATATCACTTGTATGTAGAATCTTTTTAAAAAATGATACAAATGAACTTATAAAACAGAAACAGACTTGGAGAACTTATGCTTACCAGGGGGTGGGGGGGGCGGTGGTTTGAGGGATAATTAAGGAGTTTGGGATTGACATGTACTCATTGCTATGTTTAAAATGGGTAAGCAACAGTGATCTATTGCACAGAACAGAGAGCTCTGCTCAATATTGTATAACAACCTAGATGGAAAAAGAATTTGAAAAACAATAGATACATGTATATGTATAATGGAATCACTTTGCTGTATACTTGAAACTAACACAGCATTGCTAATCAACTATACTCCAATGTAAAACAAAGGGTAAATTAAGTAATTAACTGAATAAAATTGTAATGAACTAATCTAAACATGTAACTCAAAAAGTGACAGGAATCTTAAAATAATTTCCATGTAACATTATATGACTTTTTTGCTACTTTCACAACAGGGTCTTAAGCTGAAGAAAAAAGCTAAAAGATTCATCATTCCCAACCCTGAACAGACTAAGGTAAATGAATAGTCTTCAAAGTCTTTTTGTGTGAAAGTGTTTTGAAAAAAACAGTGAAATCAAAAAAAGTGAAATCTTTTATTTATTTACTTATTCATTGCTACTTCCTGTATTGGAACAGATGGTCATACTGTTACTCTTGGTGTCTATATACTGCAACATTTATGTCTGCTCACAATGCCTTCCCAGATAGTGTCAATAGATGTCAATGAAAAACAGAAATCGCCCAATAAAATATAAATTTAGATAAACAACATTTTTTTACTATAAGTATGTCCCCAATATTGCATGAAATAAATATGTCTCAAATATTACATAGAATGTACACTAAAAAGTATCTGTTGTTTATCTGACATTCAAATATAACTAGGTAGCCTGTATTCTATTAGGTAGCCTGTATTCTATTAGGCAACCCTGTTCCCAGAACCAAGTCATCAAAGGATCTAACCAAAATTAACTTTACGTAAATCCTTTTGAAGCTATTTTAAAGGTACTTTTCCCCTTGTCGAAAACTAAGCCTTGTTTTTGAGCTCACATAGACCAAATTTCCAAATTTAAACAGAAACATTTGGCCAATGTAAATTATCAAGAGCCATGGAAAACACCTGCTCTTTCAAGCATCTTTTGGCAGGATGCACTAACTATTCCAAAATATAATTTAGGAATTGAATTACTTTCATCATTTTAGTACACTGACAAAACCAGCCTCTGGGTAAAGTACATTGGGAATGAGTTTGAGGGTACAGGTGGACACATTGACCATGAAGTCCTTGAGAAGCAATTCTCATGACAATAAGGCTCAGAAGGATTTGCTGTCTTTCAATGGAAATCATGGCAAATCATTGAAAAGGAAGACCTAGTTAGCAACACTAGTTGAAGAGCTAGCAACAAGAGAATTAGCTTAAAAATTAATTGAAGTACAAAAAGGAAAATGGTCAGATACCAGAGCAGTGTAAAAAATCCATAGTTTTCCTCTATATTACCTATAACCAATGAGAAAACATAACAGAAAAAAATGCCACTTACCATAGCAACTACTAGGAAGTACTTAGATAAGAATAAGACTATACAAATACATGCAAGATTTTCATTTCTAAAAAACCTCTAAAATATATTTTCTAGATGTTAAAAAAAGATGAATAAATACAGTGATATACCATTATAATTAAAATAAAAATGTTAACTGTCTCCAAACAATATGGCAATTTCAATGCTATCCATATGTGGTCAACAAGTGCACTTTTCACCAGACCTGATCAACTGATTCTCAACTTCATGGTGAAAACTAAATACATGATAATATGCAAGACAATTTTGGAGAAGAAAAATAAAGGGCAAATGCCTACCTGATATCCAAATATATCACAAACTATAATGACTAAGAATGTAAACTAGAAAGGAACCAAGAACCAAACCAAAACAAAGAATATATGTGAATCTAGAGTATGACATGGTGTCACTTAAATCAATGGGTAAAAGACTATTCAAAAAAGATGAACTATTGGAACAATTGGCCATTCATATTTTTAAGTAAAATTTTTCACACAAAAAAGTCAAGAAAAATGAAAAAAATCTTTGGATTTCAGTGTTGTCTGTTGTGATCTCACCCTTTTCATTTCTTATTTTGTTAATTTGTTTCTTCTCTCTGTTTCTTAATGAGTCTTGCTAATGGTTTGTCAATTTTGTTTATTTTTTCAAAAAACCAGCTTTTAGCTTTGTTGATTTTTGCAATGGTCTCTTTAGTTTCTTTTGCATTTATTTCTGCCCTAATTTTTAAGATTTCTTTCCTTCTGCTAACTCTGGGGTTCTTCATTTCTTCCTTCTCTAATTGCTTTAGGTGTAGAGTTAGGTTATTTATTTGGCTTTTTTCTTGTTTCTTGATGTAAGCCTGTAATGCTATGAACCTTCCCCTTAGCACTGCTTTTACAGTGTCCCATAGGTTTTGGGTTGTTGTGTTTTCATTTTCATTCATTTCTATACATATTTTGATTTCTTTTTTGATTTCTTCTATGATTTGTTGGTTATTCAGAAGCGTGTTATTTAGCCTCCATATGTTGGAATTTTTAACAATTTTTTTCCTGTAATTGAGACCTGTAATTGAGTAATCTTACTGCACTGTGGTCAGAAAAGGTGACTGGAATGATTTCAATTTTTTTGAATTTTCCAAGACCAGATTTATGGCCCAGGATGTGATCTATTCTGGAGCAGGTTCCGTGTGTACTTGAGAAAAAGGTGAAGTTGATTGTTTTGGGGTGAAATGTCCTATAGATATCAATTAGGTCTAGCTGGTCCATTGTATCATTTAAGGTTTGTGTTTCCTAATTGATTTTCTGTTTAGTTGATCTATCCATAGTTGTGAGTGGTGTATTAAAGTCTCCCACTATTATTGTGTCACTATTAATTTCCTCTTTCATACTCGTTAGTGTTTGTCGTACATATTGCAGTGCTCCTATGTTGGGTGCATATATATTTATAATTGTTATATCTTCTTCTTGGATTGATCCTTTGATCATTATGTAGCGTCCTTCTTTGTCTCTTTTCACATCCTTTATTTGAAAGTCTATTTTATCTGATATGAGTATTGCGACTACAGCAGATTAAATAGCTATGCTTAAAAATCTAAGCATCAATGTATATGAAGTTGAGACAGGGATAATCTTTTTAAACAAGACATGAAAAGCCAAAAGACATTTTAAAAGTTTGATGAATTTTATAAGACCAAATTTTAAATTTTCCAGGAGACAAAAGACCCTATAAACCAAAAAATAGGGAGAAACTATTTACAATGTATGTAACAAAGAATTGCTAACTGTGTCAGCTCCTTCATAGTACTTAGCCTCTCAGTGCCATAATTTTCTATGTAAAATGAAAATAATAAAAGTAAACTACCTTGAAGCATTGTTGCAATTAAATGAGGTTATATATAAATTTAGAATAGTGCCTGGCAAATACTAACATATAATATATATATATATATATATATATATATATATACACACATATACACAAAACTGTATGTGCTGCCTACTAAGTTGTTTCAGCCATGTCTGATTCTTTGCAACCCTATGGACTGGAGCCCACCAGGCTCCCCTGCCCATGGGATTCTACAGACAAGAATACTGGAGTGGGTTGCCATGCCCTCCTCCAGGGAATTTTCCTGCCCCAGTGATCACACCCACCACTCTTATATCTTCTGCACTGGCAGGTGGATTCTCTACGGCTAGTGCCACCTGGGAAGCCCATAGAGAGAACTACAGAAGTCAAAAAGAAAAAGACAAAAAATCAAAGGCTTGAACACAAAATATTCACCTAAAGGAAATACAAATGAATAATTACATGACAAGATTAGCCATATAAAAAGGTTAATTGTATGAAAAGATTAATATGAAACAACAGATGAAAAAGTAGTCAACTTCACTAATAAGCAGGGTAATATAAAAAACAGTGGGAGACTATCTGTCAATCACTAGAATGGCCAAATTAAAAAATGATAATGTTAAAAACTGAGGTGAGAGTATAGGGAAATTCTAGTAATAGTAATGCAAGGGTAGCCCCTTGGAGAGCCAGAACGTACTTATTTAAATTTAAAGGCACACATAGATGACAAAATGATTCCAATTCTCATATCTCATTATCTACACTCAGAGTAGACTGTGTAATTTAAGAGACCCATTGCGAATTGCAAACACAAACCCGAGGGCAGGGAAGGGCCACAAAGGACAGATGACTCTGAAAATTGTAAGACGTGTTCGATTCCTAGACCTGAAAGGTGAGGAGCCTCTGCTGAGTGACCCCTGCAGAGCTGCCCCACCAGTACTGTGGCCCCGTGGGACCAGCAACCAAGGTCAGCCCACCCCACATCCGTGACCAGGCCATCGGTGACCAGGGAGTGGTGGACAAGGGTGAAGCACAACCCCCTTACTCCCCTACCAATCCCACTACACACACAGACACAAGCTCACAGAAACACACACCCGGCCCAGTCACTGCCCCGAGTGGCACACCCCAAGGATCACCAGGTCATGGGCTAGGTAATGCTGGAGTAGCTAGGCATCCAGAGGGCATAGAGTGGAGACTGCAAACCTGTTATCGGAGGAGGCGGGACTCCTCGAGCTAACAACCTCCACACAGGCTGCACTGTCCAGTTGAATTTGACTTGGAAAACAGATTCAAAGATAAGATCATTGTTAATTTCAAGAGAGAAAACACAGAGCCTTGAGCCAAAAGTGGGGCTGTTCCGAGTGAGGGCTCCTGGGAAGCTGGTGCAGAGCATTGCTGCGCAGTTATTTCTCCCCTCACGGAACAACCACAAACAGAAGACATCCATTCTGGCCTTTGAGTTCTTTGAGCAACTGTCCTGGAGAAGAGGCCTCCAGAGGACAAGGCCTAACCCCCACCCCTGCACGCAGCTCCCTAAAATGCTTTTTACACCCTCATCCTAAAAAGAGGAAAGAAGACCTTAACATTACAATCACCTAACATTTGAACAAAAATTCCAAAGGGAAGGCACAGATAAAGATCTAAAAAGAAAAAAATGATGATGCCAGAGGGAAAGAATAATTGGGGGGAATGAAACATTTAAAAACCTCTAACTCCTATCTTCAGAAATCCCAAGATTTTTCCATAGAAAAATAACAGATCATTTAAAAAGGAAGAGTCAAAGAGAAAAAAGAAATAGTTACATGCTGAAAGTATATCAACTTTAAAAAACCAAAGGACAATTTGGAAATAAAGTCAAATATACCAAGAAGGAGAATAAAAAGAAGAAAATTTAAAAATATAAATGAAGAATTAATCTGCATGACCCAAGCATCAGACATTTCATTCTAATAGGAATTCTAGAAAGAGATAAAGATAATGAAAGAGAAAAATTATGTAATAAACAGTACAGTTAAGTTTCCATGACTGAAAGACATGAGATTCCAAAGTAAAAGACCTACTTTAAAAGAAGACCCACAGTCAGGGAAATAGCTGGAAGGTTTTACAATGCTAAGAATAAAGATGTTGAAAGCTTTCAGATGGGGGGAAAAAAACCAAGGTCATGGACAAAGAAATAGTCAGTTGATCACCTTCGGACTGCTCACAACAATATTATATGCCTTCATTATCGTAAGGAGCGTAATTTCAAGGCGTAAACCTTGAAACTTTAATCCTTATTCAACCAAGTTATCAATCAAGTTTTAAGAGAGAAAAAATACATTCATCACGCACAAAAATCTACCCCTCAGATGCCTTTTCCTAGTAAGTTACCTGAGAAAACCCTAAATCAAAAAAGACCTGGAAATAAGAAATGAGACGAACATTCCAGAGAAGCAGTGAGGATGGAAGCTGGGGACAGGCCTAGAGAACAGTCTGAATGGGAACAATTGAATGGTGGCCCTGAGAAGATCTCTGGAAAGGAAGAGTCCATAGTTTACTGCAAGAAGTTTTTGAAAATAATATGATAAAGGCAAATATAATGTGAGAAAATAAAATGCCATCGAAACAAAAAATGAAAACTATATACTGAAAAATCATAGATAGAATATATTCTTTGTGTATGTCTTAACTACATAGTTACAACAATGTAAATGCCATTTGTTGATTTTCAACTTTTAGATTCAACTTAACAAAGCACATAATCCCAGGTAACACTCTAAAGGGTATTAGTATAAAATAAATTGGAAGGATGAAAAGGAAAGAGAATCAGAAAGAAAAGGTAGCATCAATTATATAAAATTAGAATCCATATATCTATATATGATTGATAAGAAATACACATTTAAATGTTTTAACTATAATATAATTGCAAAGAGAACCAATAGAGAAACTACATACAATGTTAGGATCATATTGGAGGAAAATGAGAAGGGAGTAGCAACTATATATGTAAGGGGAATCATAGTTCATCAAGGAGGAAGTCACTATACTGTCTGCAGTCAAAGTTCATTAATAATAATATGGACATAGACTATTTTGAGACCTGGATATAATACCAACAGGCACATACTCAGACTGGTTGCCCATGAGAATTGTGGCTGATGGCCATGAAGCAGAAATTGCTGCATCTTAACATGAGCCTTTCTTGTACTTTTTTCTTTTTCAATCAGGGGCATTTATTGCTTTGATACAAATATATGATGAGGAAAAAAATGAAATAAGGGGAAATATTGAAGTAGATTTGTTATGTATCATCAAAGACATCTCTAAGACATATGATTGAATGATAAATGCATTTTAGAGAAAGGTGCATAGAGAATGATCTCATTTATTTTGGAAAGCAAAAAACAATTCAACAAAAAATCCACAGTACAACACTGTAAAACTTGTGTGAATATATATAGATAAATGTACTTAAAATGCATTAGAAATCATTTGGAAATATCCACACCAAACAGACGTCAAGTGTTACCTCTCAGAAAGGAATAGAAACCTGGGGATGGTCAGAAATATTATAGTATTTTACAAAGAAAATAAATTCATGTGTTACCTTGTAATTTAAAGTAAATGTTAAAAGTAATAGCAGTAGATCATGACTTATTAATTGATAAGTGCTGATTAGTATGTGATGTTTGGATAGCTTTGGTCCAATTTCCTTTTTAATTTCTACAGTATTACAATTTGGCTTGTAAACAAATACAACTCATTAATACTGAAAACACTTTCTTATCTTAAAAAATCAATAGCTCCTTCGATAGCTCTTGCTATATCTTTGAATAATTAGAGTCACCCTCTCTGATAATGTGTGTGCTGCTTAGGGAGGCATGCACATTTTGCTCTGCTTTAATTTGTTTATCTATTAAACTTGGTTTAATTTTAATTATCCAGCAACCATTAGCATGCACTTTTATGCAGAGAGGAAAGGCAAGCTTAAATCTGTACTCTCTGAGCATCACTGTTTATTACATTTACCAGTGGGTAATATAAAATTAAAACTTTAGCAGGAACTTAAAGATGCAAATAAAAACATTCAACATCCCTTTGCGGTAGGGCTGTCAATAGAGGTGAGTACCATGAGCATTTCAGAAACTCAAATAAGAGGGGCAAAATATTATAACGTCATTCATGCATGAAAGTGAAGCAGGTGGTTGCCATTATGGCTACCTTTTCCGGACGTCCCAACATGACATCTATTTCAAATATTCCACCTTGTTGTCTCTATGGAGCGTTAAAGAACTCATAAAAATTCCAGCATCATGGAATGCAAAACACATCACATTTAGTCACCATACTGCCTGAACCACTGGTGCAAGAGACAGTTTGCCATAGTCTAAGCACTAGATATGATGCTCCTGGTCTGGAGATGAGTTATCTGCTAAGGTACCAAGAGTTTCAGCAGCTACATGAAGGCAGCAGGGTGAATTCACATCACACATTAGAGATACCAAGTTTTAGGGGAAAAGCCAGACACCCGGAATAATGGTTCCAGGAATTTGATCATGGAAGGCAAAAAGAGAAACAGAAAGGCAGGAATACAGCCATCCCATCCTGCTGGCCTCCATGCTACCTGGAATCTAGAAGAAATAGTTTGGGGACAGTGAATATGAGAGCCTGAGATTTCTAGCTTCACTTGGTTGTGAACGTGGGTGATCACATCTCTCCCTCCCAGTCTCTCCCAAAACTCCTGTGAAACATAATAAAGTAAGGCTAACTTGCAACTAGTATTAATAGATAAATAAATCCTGAAGATCTAATGCATAGTACAGGGATTAGAGTCAATATTGCATGACAATCATCACACTTACCAAGAGATTAGATCTTACTGATCCCCAACACAATGAGAAATGATAAATATGAGACATGATTAAAGGAGCTAGTTAATACTATAATGGTAATCACATTGCAATATATAGATGTATTGAATCAATATGTTGTACAACTTAAACTTACACAATGTTTTATGTTGAATATATTTCCATTTAAAAAATGTAAAGTCAAGGTATATTTTAAAAAAGAAAGTAAGCTATGAAATGGCCCTTTGTTGATTTTTTGTCCCATTGGTTTCTTTTTAAAAATTTTATTGGACTATAGTTGCTTTACAATGTTGTGTTAGTTTCAGGTATAGAACAAAGTGAATCAGTTATACATATACTTATATCCACTCTTTTCCTTTTAGATTCTTCTCCCATATAGGCCATTACAGATTATTGAGAATTCCTTGTGCAATACAGCAGGTTCTTATTAGTTACCTATTTTATACATATGTGTTTGCTCAGTATACACCAGAGCAAGTGTATGCTCTGTAACGTTCAACTCTTTGTAACCCCATGGACTATATACTTCACCTTGCTCCTCTGTCAATGGAATTTTCCAGGCGACAATATTGGAGTGGGTTGCCATTTCCTACTCTTGTGTCTCCTGCATTGGCAGGTGGATTTTTTACCATTTGAACCATCTGGGAAGCCCCATTTTATACACAGTAGTGTATATATGTCAATCCCAATCTCCTAATTTATCCCTCCTCCACCCCCTATCCACTAGCCATAAAAAAAGAATAAAATAATGCCATTTGCAGCAACGTAGATGGACCTAGAGATGGTCACACTGTGTGAAGTATAAGTCAGACAGAAAACAAAATATATATCATTTATATGTGGAATCTTCACAGGGGTTACAAATGAACATGTGTGCCATTAGATTTTGATTTCAAGCTTTCACAGTCCCTTTAGGCTCCTTATTCCACCTGTTCCCTCTGAGTTCTCAGGAAATGCACAGCAGCTGCCTCCCCCTCCTCCCTACCTCTAGGAAGCCTCTGTTACACAAACCCATTTGCATCTGCTTACTTCCTCCTGTGTTGTAGCTTAGTTGCTTTAGACTTGTCTGACTCCTTGCAAACCTATGGACTGTAGCCCGCCTGGCTCCTCTGCCCATGGAATTCTCCAGGCAAGAACACTGGAGTGGGTTGCCATGCTGTCCTCCAGGGGATCTTCCCAGCCCTCCTATGTCTCCATTCATAGATGAGAAACCACTACCTGAGCAAAGCCAACCTATCACTTGTGCTCTGGATTTTCTTTCCCGCTGACCTCCTCAGGAATGTGAAAGTCAAAGTCACTCAGTCATGTCTGACTCTTTGTGACCCAATGGACGATTATAGCCCACCAGGCTCCCCTGTTCATGGAATTCTCCTGGGAAGAATATGAGTGGGTTGCCATTCCCTTCTCCAGGAGATCTTCCCAACCCAGGGACTGAACCACGGTCTCCTGCATTGCAGGCAGGTTCTTTTCCATCTGAGCCATCAACCTGTGATCAGGAATGTACACCAACAGATACCTAACTTCTGCATTGTCCTGAGGGGAAGACTTGCCCCACTTAACCTGTTCCATCAATTTTAGCTCTCCTAGTTCTGAATCATGGTCTCTAAAGTTTTGCTAAATGCCCCTTGACTGCCTCTGACCCATGCTGTGTTCCCTGTTACACCTCCCATAGCCACTGCGTGTCTAACTCTATCTTAATCGTTAAGATACTGAAAGGCATTATTGATTCTAGAAAGCCAGCTTTGACACCCTCCCAGTTTAAGTTAAATATGTCTTCTCTCTACTCTCACAGTGTCCAGTGTTTATAATTCAATTATTGGTCAGTTTCCACTTGTCTGTGAGCTTCTTGGGAGTAGTGACAATGGGATAACACTTCTGTAGAATAGGCAGTCGATAAACATTTGCCAAATGAACAAATGAAGCATTTTTCACCTATTGTCGCATTTTTCCTGTTTTAAAGTAACCAAATTGAGAGTTTCTTTCTCCAGTATACTTCTTAACACAGTGCCTAGCAATAACGAAGCTGAAGGGCAAAGAATAAAACCTACCTGCAGAGCACATCCTGTCCAAAGAAATAAGAGCCTCCTATCTGCTCTTATGTAAGAAATACACGAGAAAAAAGAATTCCATATATCCTGAATCATCCAAGATATTCTCTCACAATAGAAAACCTTTCATTGCTCAATAATATTTTTCCTCTAGAGGAAGAGAATTTTTTTCTCCTGTTTCACATTGTAAAACATTAATTTCTCCCACAAAACTCTAAGAAAAGATTTCCTTTCTTTTCTAAATTTTCTCTGAGATGGAAAAGATAATTTTTTTCAATCAACATAGGTATTAGTCATTAAACAAAATATTCCTAAATCAGAAGGTTATGAAACTAAACATTTCTTTGAAAACAGGACTTTATAAAATGTATGCTGAAATTTACATGCAATAAAAACTGATTTACAGACACAGGACCATTAATTAATTCAACATCATAATCTAATAATCAGCAAAGCTAAAGGAGAAAGTTGTATATGTTCCCAAATTCAACTATAATAAATGTGGCATTGTTCTTTCAGACAACATAATACCTTGGAGCACCATCACCTCATAACTCTGGGTGCAAGACAGGGGGCACCTCCCACCACAAAAGCTAGGTATTTCTTTCCCAGACTGTCTTGGTGCCAGATGCAGGCTGTGACCAAGCTCTGTCAATCAGATGAGATGAGTTCCTCTTTGAATCAGCCCAGTAGAGCAAGCACCACATATATCCTTCCTAGTGAAAGCAGTGGCAGCTCCAAGCAGTTTCTGGACATGGCTAGGGGAGCTGGTATGGAGCTTCTGGTGGTATTATTTAGCGTTCAGAGTTGGAAGCATCGTCTGGATAAGCCGCAGCATCACTGCCCAGACATGCAACAATGGTTTATCCTCTGGAACTGCTCTGAGGTAGATTTTAGGCATCTTTCCTGGTAGTTTATCTCTATGTTTAGTTCTCCAGCCCTTCCAGAGGTACTCAAATTGACTCATTCCCATTAATAAATCCCTTTTCTGCTTCAAACAGCCAGAGTAGAGTAATGTTTCCTGCTTGCAACTAAGAGCTCTGCCTGGAGGAGGAAATGACAACCCACTGAAGTACTCTTGCCTGCAAACTTCCATGGACAGAGTAGCCTGGCAGGCTACAGTCCATGGGGTCACACAGAGTCCGACGCCACTGCGCACAAGAGCCCTGATACAGAAGTAAACATTTCAATGTAGTAAGTTCTTCTCAGTTTTTCCCACTCAGTAGAGCAGAACAGGGAGAGGAGGGAGGGGAGAGACTAGGATGGACGTGTACGATCTGTGATGTGAGCTAGTAGTTGGCCAAACGTCTGTAGGTCACCTGCACCATAGTCATGAAGAACATGCTTGTCCAAATGCAGATCCCCCAGACCCACTAAACCCAAATCACTGCAGAAACCTGTGAAACTATGTTTCTAACAAGAAGTCCTGGGGATTAATATAGATAGGAAAGTTCAGGAGCCATTGCCATAAATTGAAATCCTTAAGGGTCACAACTATTCCTTGTTACATTTGTGCCTGACAATCCCACCCATTAACTATTAGATGAGTGTTGTTACAAAAGCAGAAAATAATTAAACATCGGACAAGGCACTTGATACCTCTGGGCTTTCATTTTCTTGAGGCTTAAAGGTTTCTTGAACTTGTGACATAAGGCTGAATAGAAATTTTTACAAGATAAATGGCCCATGTTCATTATTTCATAATCTGAAGAATTCATGAAATTACAATAGTAATGACAAGGGCCTGTGTAGATAAAACTATATATTGATACTTAACATGGGGTGATTTAAATTTAAATAGATAAGATGAATGTGAGTAGTGATGAAATCTTAAGACTCATTTCAATGGAAATCAAAATAAAGTATCTGTAGGCTCTCACCCTAAGAAAAACAGTAATTTATTTTATAAAATATGGAGCATCTTTGCCATAATGTTTCTATCAACTCCACTTCTAGGGATTTAAACCTGTAACTGAAAGTGTTAGTCACTCAATCATGCCCGACTCTTTGCAACCCCACCGTTTGTAGCCTGTCAGCCTTCCCTGTCCATGGGATTTTTCCAAGCAAGAACACTGGAGTGGGTTGCCATTTCCTTCCCCAGGGGATGTTCCCAGCCCAGGGATTAAGCCTGGGTCTTCCATATTGCAGGCAGTCTCTACCATCTAAGTCAAAGTTCACAATTAATCCTCTAACAAAATTTCCAAATATTATAATAACATCTTATAATAGCAACACCCGTCTTAACATTAAACTTACAAAACGCTAATGCTCCAGTTCCTACCTATTTCAAACCATCTGCATTCTCTCGTTCACGTCTTAAAAATATTATCCTATTTTGAGGCTTGGAAATAGAATTTCACAGCAGATAAATATTCCGTTGTCCCCTTTATCCCCTATATTTCTTGGTCTCCTTGCAATTAGATGAAGTCATGCCACTATTTCTTTCCAGTGAAGTGGTAGTAACATTTACATGTGCTGCTTCCAGTTCAAGGCAATGAAAACTCACAGGAGATTCTACAACACTCTCCTTCCCTAGAATGGAGACTAAGAAACTAGGCAGGCTGAAGGCTCTAGATGGGCACCCAGAAGTGCTGAAGCCTAGGTCACCAAGCAATATAGTGGGACTCAGACCCCTAACAGCCCTGCAGGAACATGAACTGCAAAAGAGAAGTGAACTACTGCATCCAACCCCAGAGCATTGAAATTATTTAAGCATCATAACTAAATTAATATATGTATCTTCTAATATAAACATTTTTCCCATTCTATAACTTATGAGCACATAGGTGAGTTGTAAGGAGTAGAGTGAAGAACAGGAAAGAGGAGAATTGAGGTCAGTTATGCTCCTCTCCTAACAAGAGTCTGGCAGCCCATGCCCACATCTCCCACATTGCAAGGAAAGGCAAGAACCAGCCCATACACAGGTGTATAGTACACAGGTGTGTACTATCTGCTCGAGGACCATGTAGAGTTTTCTGAATATCAGTAATTCAAACTATCCAGGAACTAACTAAAAAAATATCCCCTTTAAAGTATGTTAAAAGAGGAAATTTAGACAATGGCTGATATTTCTTATCTGCAACAACAAATTTACTTTTTATGAGTGGGAAGCACTAGCCATGTATAATACGTAAGAAAATGCCCCTAAAAATTCTGGAGCATTCACAGTATTCTTTTGGTTTTAAAGTTTTGATTTTTTGGAATAAAACTAAAACTGCAAGCATTTTGGGCAGGAGGGTTCTAAGTTAATCAATGCCTATGGAGAATTTGAGTGTGTCACTTAAAAATCACCCTTTAATAAAGAAGACACATAAAGTCTAAATTCTTGTGTGTGCTCTGTCACTCTGTCATGTCTGACTCTTTGTGATCCCATGGACTATATAGTCCATGGAGTTCTTCAGGCCAGAATACTGGAGTGGATAGCCTTTTGCTTCTCCAGGGCATCTTCCCAACCCAGGGATTGAACCCAGGTCTCCTGCATTGCAGGTGGATTCTTTACCAGCTGAGCCACAAGGGAAGCTCTATATCCATAAGAGAGGGCAGAGGTGATGCTCACCCACCTGTCTTGCTATACACTGAGTGATGGAATCTATTCCCCATGAAAGCAAGCATGTAATATATCTCTTCTGAACTAAGTGACCATGATCCTCTTGACCTTCTTCTTCTGTCTAGGGACGAAAATTTCTCCTGCCAGATACTTCAGTGAAGTTACAAAAGTGCCCATACCAGAGTCCCCTTCCAATGGAGAATGAGATTAGGTTAAGACCTACAGAGTGAAAAAAATATTGAATTGAACTGAATGGCTATCTGATCCATACTCAGGCTCATCTCCAAGCAGAAGCTTGAGTTTCAAGGCAGAACTGGCATCAACGAGAACTGTGCACTTGGTCGTGTGGCAGAGCTCACAGCTGACTGTGCCACTACCCAAAAATGAACCCCTGAGTCAACTTATTTTTTGAAACCATCTTAGTATCTAGCATTTTTTTAAAAATAGATTGACTATGTCTAAACAGTTCTATCTATCTCTTTAGAGGGTTTTCTAATGTGCAATTGCAAGATTAGAATAATAAACCTTTGGTGAATAATAAGTCTAAAGAAAAGCTTTCACAGTGACATTTGCAAAGCACGGGTGTCTGTATTATCTGTCAAGTCTAAAATCACTTTACAGAAACAAGTTAGGAAATATTAGGCAAATTAGACAAACTAGGACACCTTTTTTAGAATGAAACACAATCTAGATGTCAGACTGTCAAATTATGGTATCTGTCTCTGCCTCAGAATGGAATGGGCATCAACTCATAAACCATAGCCTGGTTGACAGATGTGTTGGTTTCTAAGGATCTTCTTTCCACAGAAATACAAACCCATGCTTTGATTTAACAGGATCTTTGGTGGTGCACACATATTCACAGTCAATCTAGCCTCCAAAGAGGAAGCCTATTTTATTGTGATAGTATGCATCCTGGGCATTTTCTAATCCAATTTGCATACCTCCTTCCTTCACAAGTACAGGTAGCATGGAAATACACACGGACCTTGGCCTCAGTTCAATCTGGATTTGATCCCAATTCTGTTACTTTCTAGCTGTGAAATCATAAAGAATGCATTTAATCGCTCTGAGCATCTGCTCATCTACAACATATTTACTTCAAGGTGTTATTTGTAGAACAAAATTGATCTATAAGTTTTCCAGTAAATGACATATTTGATAACTTACGGTGAACAATATCGAATTCATGATCTCTGAAGAAGATTTAGCTTCGGGACCAGGGAACAGGCTTAATCACTCAAGAGCTTTTGTGTAGCAGAGTTTTATTGAAGTATAGAAAGAGACAGAGAAAGCTTCTGACCTAGACATCAGAAGGGGGATGAAGAGTGCCCCACCCACTAGTCTTAGCAAAGGAGCTATATACTTTTTCAATTGATTATTACAGTTCAGTTCAGTTTCTCAGTCATGTCCAACTCTTTGTGACCCCATGGACTGCTGCAGCACAACAGACCTCCCTGTCCATCACCAACTCCAGAGTTTACTCAAACTCATGTTCATTGAGTTGGTGATGCCATCCAACCATCTCATCCTCTGTCATCCCCTTCTCCTCCTGCCTTCAATCTTTCCCACTGTTAGGGTCTGTCCAAATGAGTCAGCTCTTCGCATCAGGTGGCCAAAGTACTGGAGTTTCAGCTTCAACATCAGTCCTTCCAATGAATATTCAGGACTGATTTCCCTTAGGACTGACTGGTTGGATCCCCTTGCAGTCCAAGAGACTCTCAAGAGTCTTCTCCAACACCACAGTTCAAAAGCATCAATTCTTCAGCGCTCAATTTTCTTTATAGTCCAACTCACATATATACATGACTACTGGAAAAACCACAGCTTTGACTAGATGGACCTTTGTTGGCAAAGTAATGTCTCTGCTTTTTTGTCTCAAGGTTGTAAAAGTCTTGCCAGACCCACTTCCACAACATACATTTTAAGATGACAGGATTAGTCAGAAGGTTCAGAATGCCATACCCCTGTCTGCTCCTCAAGAGCCCCAGACCACTTTCTCCTCCTCAGGGACCCCAGACTTCTTATCAACCTACCTAAGAATTCACTCTCTCATATTCTATTAACTATATATTTACAAATAGGTCTTATATATCTTATCTACAAGCTTAAAAACTGTGACAGCATAAGAAATTTTCCTGGCCCAAGCCTTTCCTTAAGAAATCCTCTTCTTCCAACCATCTTTCAAGATCACAAGAACCAATTGTCTAACCTGAGGACTCAGGCCTATTTTATTCAAGGAAAAGGTTTAGGGATATAAAATCTGTCCTGAGTTGACAACTACAGGGTACTCAGTAAGTACTCAAGACAGAAGTTCAGAAGTGACTGTACATTCCATAACCTTAAAAAAAAGAGACAAGAAAACCACGCCCATCTGAAGTCTTTACAGATCTCAGTAATTGATAACCTCTTAAAAACTGAAACTCCATTAATCTTAAAAATGGTACAAATATGTTAATGACAAAGTCCAGCTGTTCCTTCCATATATTAAAAGAAAGCAGGTAAACTATCCTGACTTTCAAGGCAGCACATATATTAAAAGAAAGCAGGTAAACTATCCTGACTTTAAAACATTAAAAGGGAAAAGGGTTAATTTCATATTTTAGTAAATTCACCTTATCTAAGCAATTTTCTAATTTCACCATTAACTTGTTGCCTTTGTTATTTACTAATACTTTCTAATTTTATGTTGATTCTCTTACAATATTCTCTCAGTTTCCAAAAATTTCAGAAGCATTTTAGCTAAGAAAAAAATTCAGTATCTTATCTATATTGAGTTCTGTACTGTTTTCCAAAAATTATGCTATATGCAAAGAACACTCCTGGTGAACTATTAAACAATTAGAAGATAAATGCCGAGTGAACATTAAATTCATTTCAGTCAGTCACCATTCTAGTGTTTTATCTTTACAGTTGTCATGAGATATTTAATCACAACTGTGTAAGAATCATATTGAATTGGAATTTTAAAAATGATTTTGCCTCATGTTAGACCCGTTCTTATCTAATAGGGGAGTTTTTCTCACGAAGCACTTAAGAATTAATAAATTATATTACCATGAATTCATTCTGATGATATGACTATAATAAGCATCAGATTTAACAATCATGAAAACAAAAACAAAAACAAATTTAGCAATTTATGCTATTACAGAAAAAGGATTTACAGGCATGAAACATGCTTGTGTTCATTTCCTGTTTTCTCTATCAAATATATCATTAACGGGAAAAGATATAATCCTTATCTTTCATGAAGTTGTACAATTTCCTTAATTGGTAGAATCTAAGCAAATGATAAAAACTAATTTAGACTTTCATAAAAAATGTTGTGTGTGAACAAAGCGTTCTTCAGAACTCCAGGTGTAAGGAATTCCAATAGTAATAAGAGGAATGCATTAGATTGTTTAAATTGAATAGAATTTAGTGAAGATACCCTCTAAATAAAAACCTTCTTCAGTGATACTCATGACAAACGCTTTCCTTCATGCCACCTTCAAAGTATTCAGCTCAAACCTGCAAAGCCAGACACATGAGCACAATGCCCATCTTCTCTATATATCCCATCTTTTCTAGATACACATTCTGTTTCACTACAGATTATATCAAGACCAAAGACCCCCACTAAAAGGTGAATCTTTTTTTTTTTGACACCTTGAAGCATAACAGAGTTGTTATAGATTCTAAACTCATTAACACCATATATTTAATCTCTGATTAAATTCCTAATTGATTTTTTTTATGTCATTTTCATCTTAGAAATTTAGGGAACATTCTATGTTTCAAATTCCAATAGTGACAGACTTCAGAATTTTAAAATCCTTCTCTTTACAATAAGATTTCATATTTTAAAGAAAAATACATATGCCCATAAAATTTTGGATGATTACACTCCAGTTTTAATAACTATTATTTATTTGAAAAGGGAATGGAAAGTAACAATCCTCCAATTAAAAAAAATAAATAAAATTTTTTAAAAAAGAAAAGGAAATGGTACATTTTCTTGGTTTTGTTTTTGTTTGCTTTTACTGAAAATGAATCTAAATTAATAACTATTTTTAAACCTTTCAGAAAAAAATGTTTGCTGTTCATATTACAAAATATGAAAAAAAGTAATTTCTTCTCACCATCACTGTTACCACCAAAGGATAAAAACAAGGTGTTAATCCACTGAATAAAGTATTTGGGGTTCTCTCCTTATTGATGAGAAGAAAAAACAAAGTAAAGCAGTTTTTATGAAACTAATACAAAATTTCCCCTTATCCAAACTGTTGAAAAGTCAGAGGGTCAGACGCAATTGTAACTAGAAACAGACTGATGTGATATCTAAGTTGGAGAGCTCAGGCAGCCAAAATTCATAATATAGCAGCTTTCAAATATTGATGAGTGTCTGTAAAAAGAGCAATAACATGAGAAATGATGGACTTTGGAGGAAGGCTTTTGAAGAGAAGTGAGATTTATCATAGAAAATTGAATGAAGCTTAATAGACTAGCCAAACTTTCAATGAGCAATTGAGAAAGGATAAGTGAAATAGAAAAATTAGAATCATCTCCTATAAAACTGAAAATACAAAGAATATGCACTCTGACTTGTATAATGTGGTGAACACATAAATATTGAATTGTGCTACTTATTAATAATACATTGAAAACGTCTTAAGATCCATAAAAGAAACTTGTACAGAAGAAAATGCAACTTATCTAGAGGCATTGGAGTATTCTCTAAAGAAATCAAAAGGTAGAATCATGACCAAAAGAAAAAAACAGCCCTTCATATATTGTGTATACTGTGCATGAAAATACGTGCATCACTTCTTCCCCTCAGTTTACATATTTTTTCATAAGTTGGTCCTAAGTTCACATTACACTCTTCCTGGGTATTTAGAGATTATGTTTTAACATGCATGAGAAAACAAACAAAACCACAAAAGCAAAATATGTAAGGCATTTCTAACTTCGACATAACTCATAAAATGAGTTCTTCCATCTTCATTTAATCTATCAATGACCACCAAAGAGTCTGGAATCTAAGCTCTATGGGTTTCAATGAAGGTAGGAAAAAGTTTAAAGCTTGTATTAAATTTCAGTGAATAAGTAAAATGTGGAAGAATACCAGTGATCTAGAAACCTCAACTAACATTCTAGTATAATGTTCCAAAAACACACAAACAAGAAAAAAAAAATTTAGAAACATAAAATGGTCATGTAATACATGGCTTTATTTCCTCAAGGAAAATAGAAACAAAGATTATGAGTCAAGTCCAACTTGCGAAGAAATCTAAAAAAACTACTATATTCAAATTACCTAAGACCCACTTCCCCCCCACACACGACCATTTTCCCCACCCTAAATCTTCACTCCTCACAAGGTCTTAAATGGCATCGCCACCACAATGAATCATAGTATCTTCTCCACAAGGCAAATTTTTTGTATTTTCATTTTGACTAGGAATTGGACAAGAATTAACTTCTACGAAGTTCCTGGCGTTATGCTCAATGCTTTATGTGTATTGTCTCATTTAGTTTATTGACCTAAACTTCCACTAAATGGATAGGCATTTGAGTTATCAAACACTTTCTTTTTAAAATGCAAACACTTCTTAAAGAGTTGAGCCTCTCCTGTCCACTCAAACTGTCTAGCAAATGTAAGGTAAGTTGTGTGAAAGGAGGAGGGAGGGGAATAGAACACGAGGAAGCTAACTTTGGACCACCGTTTATTGCTCTTGGCAGGGCAAAGAAGCATCCCTCAACAGAATACCTCGGTGGAAAACAAGAAGCAAAACTGCATACTAAGTTCAGGGCCCCTGGACTGAGCAATACGAGGGAATGGAAGAGAAGCACAGAAGGAAGGTGGGAGGATATTTGAAAGAACCTCCATTTCAGGATTTTTCGAGGGACCTGTGAGGGGATCATGAGCTCATTTTTCTCTTTTTCCTCTTCTTGTTTATTCCAAATTTTCAAATGTATACTATCTACTCAGTAGATATTAAATGGGTAATTCAAGCTTGACTGGGATTTGATTTGCTATCTTAATTCAAACACACCTATGTTTATTTCCAACTATATATCTAGCTATTACCTAAATGGTGAGAGTATGATTCACCTTTTTGTGACTCCATCAATAAACTGTATAGATAATTTCTTATTCCCAAACCTAAGAGTTAGTGTCCTGAGAATTTCTGTGGTAGAAAAATGGCAGTTAAAAATCCAAAAGAGAGGAGATATACATCAGTGTATGGCTAATTCATTTTGTTATACAGGAAAAACTAAAACTAACAAAATATTGTAAAGCAAGTATACTCCAATAGAAGTTAATTTTTTTTTAATGAAAGCTATTTGCGGGGATCCAGAAGTGAGGAGCAAGATAACAAAAGAAATTATGAAAACATTCATATGTGTTTTTCTAGTCTCTAAAATAAAACAATACCACCATCCAACTGAACAACTTTGTATACCTTTTAAAACAGAAATGATGGGGAATTCACAATAAACTTCCATTTGTCATTCTTTGAATTTCCCAAAGTTATCAGGATTTGTTTTTGTCACATTTTAATTACATGCTTGCAATTAATTTACTTTTCATTCAGTTAATTCAGTTTTCATTCCAATCCCAAAGAAAGGCAATGCCAAAGAATGTCCAAACTACTGCACAATTGCACTCATTTCACATGCTAGCAAAGTAGTGCTCAAAATTCTCCAAGCCAGGCTTCAATAGTACATGAACTGAGAACTTCCAGATGTTCAAGCTGGATTTAGAAAAGGCAGAGGAGCCAGAGATCATATTGCCAACATCTGCTGGATCATAGAAAAAGCAAGAGAATTCCAGAAAAACATCGGCTTCACTGTTTATGCTTAAGCCTTTGACTGTGTGGATCACAACAAACTGTGAAAAATTCTTCAAGTGATGGTAATACCAGACCACCTTATCTGCCTCCTGAGAAACCTGTATGCAGGTCAAGAAGCAAAAGTTAGAACCAGACATGGAACAACAGACTGGTTCAAAATTGGGAAAGGAGTACATCAAGGCCCTTGCTCCTGGGAAGAAAAGCTATGACAAAATTAGACAGCATATTAAAAAAGAGAGACATTACTTTGCCAACAAAGGTCCACATAGTCAAACTTATGGTTTTCCCAGTAGTCCTGTATGGACATGAGAGTTGGACCACAAAGAAAACTGAGCACTGATGAATTGAAGCTTTTGAACTGTAGTGTTGGAGAAGACTCTTGAGATTCCCTTGGACTGCAAGGAGATCAAACCAGTCAATCCTAAAGGAAATCAGTCCTGAATATTCATTGGAAGGACTGATGCTGAAGCTGAATCTGCAATACTTTGGCCACCTGGTGCGAAGATCTGACTCATTTGGACAGACCCTGATGCTGGGAAAGAGGGCAGGAGGAGAAGAGGATGACAGGACAAAATGATTGGATGGCATAACCAATGCAATGGACATGAGTTTGAGCAAGCTCCAGGATTTGGTGAAGGACAGGGAGGCCTGGTGTGCTGCAGTCCATGGGGTCCCAAAGAGTCACACAAGACTGAGTGACTGAATGACTGTTGACAACAACAACAAATATAATATCCCTTTCTTCCTCCTGTTTCTCAATTCAAAGTTCAGCGCTTTTTGGATTTGGTTTAAAAGAAGCTATGTTAAAGTAGTTGACCCTTCCTGTCAGTATTTCTCAGTGGACGTACTTCAAGAACACAGCTGGAGCCTCACTTCTAGCAGCTACAGGATCACACATTTAAGGCTTGGGTCTCTGTTCCTTTTGCATCTTTATCTCTTCTAAGACTTCATTACAAAAACCTTACATCTGCTCTGTCAGACACTTACTACCTTGTTCTCTTCCAAACTTCAATATCCCCTTTAATTTCTATCATCGCTGGTGCATAAAAAACTGAGCATCTTATCACTCTCAAAAAGATATTTATAAATAAAGCCATACATATTAAAATGTCAATGATAGGAAACTGAGATTGGGAGAAGTGGGCATTTGGGGAGCTGTCTCTGTTGTGAGGCTGAAGATGGGTCTCAAGAGAAAAGTTCCCAAGACATTCCCCTAGACAGTGATCTCAGTGCACCAGAGACTCAGCACCCAGTGTAAGATTCTAAAAAATAGCAGAAGGTGGACAACCAGGCAAAACTAACAAAAGTGTTATCTTCTCCATGAGATCATATTTTTTTTTAATATCTTCTATTTAAAGGGAAACAGGATTCTGGGTTTTTTGCTATTTGAAATGGACATATACTGATTAATACACATACTAGAGAAATCTGTAATAAAAATACTATACCCACAAAATGAGACTTAACTTTTATATATTTATATATATACACACATACACACATGGAAATATATATATATACAAGTGTATAGACACACAAAATGTATTTTACCTTACTCACTATCATCTTCTCTTACTTTATTCATTACAGTTACTTCCTAATACAGTGTGTGTGTGTGTGGTTTGTCATCATCATTGTTGTTATAGTTTTAGCTCTACCACTAAAGCATAATCTCCATGAGGATGGAAATTTTGTCTTATTCTCCACTATGTTTCCAGCACCCAGAACAGCTTAGCCCATATAAGTTGCTCAGTAAATATTTAATGAACAAAGCAGTCCAAACCATTATAGCTTCTTACCTAGACTGTTGCAACAGTCTCTTGCTTGCTTTCTGTGTTGCAGAGACAAGGAAATATATGGAAAGGAAGATGCCACTTCCTAGTTTCCTTTAATGTAAATTTAAACCCTGTGACTGTATTCCAGCCAATCGTACATGGCCATTTGCAGTCCACTTCCAGGCCCCTGATGAACTCCCACTCACTCTCTTCCTCTTTCTACAACAACTCCAGAGGTCATGTGTTAAATTAAGATGGTAGCATCACATAATAAAAGGAGACAGAGTCCCTAAAAGAGAGTATGGAGTAGAGCCTTATCCCACCAACTCTACTGACCTGTGAAATGAGGAAGCAATAACTTCATTATGCTAAGCCACTGAGATATGGGAGCTACTTGTTACAAGCATTATCCTGTCCTGACTAATATGCTTTTTCTTGGTGTTCTACACACCATTCCTACAGAAAAACTAAGATGAACCTCTTTAAAAAGAAATCAAATCACATCATCTCCCAATACATTACCATTACAATTCAAATCCAAATTCCTTCAGGGTCCACAAGACCCTGCAAAATCTCATGCCTGTCTACCTTTTCAGTTTTATCTCCTCCTCCATTTTACTCACTATAATCCAACCTTTTCATACTGTTCATGGGGTTCTCAAGGCAAGAATACTGAAGTGGTTTGCCATTTCCTTTTGCAGTGGACCACATTTTGTTTAAAAGTTCTGTGAAGACCTACAAGACCTTCTAGAACTAACACCCAAAAAAGATGTCCTTTTCATTATAGGGGACTGGAATGCAAAAGTAGGAAGTCAAGAAACACCTGGACTAACAGGAAAATTTGGCCTTGAAGTACAGAATGAAGCAGGACATAGGCTAAAAGAGTTTTGCCAAGAGAACGCACTGGTCATAGCAAACACCTTCTTCCAACAACACAAGAGAAGACTCTACACATGGACATCACCAGAAGGTCAACACCGAAATCAGATTGATTATACTCTTTGAAGTGAAAGATGGAGGAGCTCTATACAGTTAACAAAAACAAGACCGGGAGCTGACTGTGCCTCAGATCATGAACTCCTTATTGCCAAATTCAGTCATAAATTGAAGAAAGTAGGGAAAACCACTAAACCATTCAAGTATGACCTAAATCAAATCCCTAACAATTATACAGTGGAAGTGAGAAATAGATTTAAGGGACTAGATCTGATAGTCAGAATGCCTAATGAACTATGGATTGAGGTTCATGACATTATACAGAGGACAGGGAGCAAGACCATCCCCAAGAAAAAAGAAATGCGAAAAAGCAAAATGGCTGTCTGAGAGGCCTTACAAATAGCTGTGAAAAGATCGGGAGTGAAAAGCAAAGAAGGAAAAATATACCAATTTGAATGCAGAGTTCCAAAGAATAGTAAGAAGAGATAAGAAAGCCTTCCTCAGCAATCAATGAAAAAAAATAGAAAAAAAAAACAATAGAATGGGAAAGACTAGAGATCTCTGCAAAAAAATTAGAGATACCAAGGGAACATTTCATGCAAAGATGGGCTCAATAAGGACAGAAATGATATGGACTTAACAGAAGCAGAAGATATCAAGACGAGGTGGTAAGAATATACAGAACTGTACAAAAAAGATCTTCACGACCCTGATACTCACAATAGTGTGATCAGTCACACTCACCTAGAGCCAGACATCCTGGAATGTGAAATCAAGTGGCCCTTAGGAAGAATCACTATGAACAAAGCTAGTGGAGGTGATGGAATTCCAGTTGAGCTATTTCAAATCTTAAAAGATGATACTGTGAAAGACCTACACTCAATATGCCAGCAGATTTGGAAAATGCAGCAGTGACCACAGGACTGGAAAAGTCAGTTTTAATTCCAATCCCAAAGAATGCTCAAACTACCACACAATGGCACTCATCTCACATGCTAGTAAAGTAATGCTCAAAATTCTCCAACCCAAGCTTCAACAATATGTGAACTGTGAACTTCCAGATGTTCAAGTTGGATTTAGAAAAGGCAGAGGAACCAAAGATCAAATTGTCAACATCCACTGGATCATCAAAAAAGCAAGGGAGTTCCAGAAAATCATCTATTTCTGCTTTATTGACTATGCCAAAACCTTTGACTGTGTGGATCACAATAAACTGTGGAAAATTCTGAAAGAGATGGGAATACCAGACCATCTGACCTGTCTCTTGAGAAACCTGTATGCAGGTAAGGAAGCAACAGTTAGAATTGGACATGGCACAACAGACTGGTTCCAAATAGGAAAAGGAGTATATCAAGGCTGTATATTTTCACTGTGCTTATTTAACTTTTATGCAGAGTACATCAATGAGAAACGCTGGGCTCAATGAAGCACAAGCTGGAATCAAGATTGCCAGGAGAAATATCAATAACCTCAGATATGCAGATGACACCAGCCTTATGGCAGAAAATGAAGAACTAAAGAGCCTCTTGATGAAAGTGAAAGAGGAAAGTGAAAAAGTTGGCTTAAAGCTCAACATTCAGAAAACAAAGATCATGGCATCTGGTCCCATCACTTCATGGCAAATAGATGGAGAAACAGTGGAAACAGTGGCTGACTTTATTTTGGGGGGGCTCCAAAATCACTGCAGATGGTGATTGCAGCAATGAAATTAAAAGACGCTTACTCATTGGGAGAAAAGTTACGACCAACCTAGATAGCATATTAAGAATCAGAGACATTACTTTGCCAACAAAGGTCCATCTAGTCAAAGCTGTGGTTTTTCTAGTAGTCACATATAGATGTGAGAGTTGGACTATAAAGAAAACTGAGCACTAAAGAATTGATGCTTTTGAACTGTGGTGTTGGAGAAGACTCTTGAGATTCCCTTGGACTGCAAGGAGATCAAACCAGTCAGTCCTAAAGGAAATCAGTCCTGAATATTCATTGGAAGGACTGATGTTGAACCTGAAACTCCAATACTTTGGCCACCTGATGTGAAGATCTGACTCATTTTGACAGACCCTGACAGTGGGAAAGACTGAAGGTGGGAGAAGGGGACAACAGAGGATGAGATGGTTGGATGCCATCACTGACTCAATGAACATGAGTTTGAGTAAACTCTAGGAACTGGTGATGGACAGGGAGGGCTGGCGTGCTGCAGTCCATGGGGTCACAAAAAGTTGGACTCGACTGAGCAACTGAACTGAACTGAATCCAACCTTTATTCTAGTCTTTAAGCATGCCCAGCTGGCCTGCTCCCACTTGAGGATGACTCTGCTGTTTCCTTTACAGGCCTTAGATCAAACATCACCTCCTCAAAAAAGCCTGTTTCCTTCCTTTAACCTAACTTGCCCCCTACTTCCAGCCTACTACCCAAAGCTGTCTATCTTATTACCCCATTTTATTTTGCTAACAAGGCTAATCTCCACCTGTAATGATAATATTTATTTGATTACTCACTGATTATTCCTTAACTCAAGGTTGAGCCCCATAACAGCAGAAACCTTGACTGCTTTAGCCCCAACATCTTCCCAATATCTAGAAGAGTGCCTGGTGCATAATCAATGAATATATTCATCTAAAGTATGACATATATGAAAACTTAGAAAAAAAGAGTAGTAAAATGTTAATAATTGGTTGAGAGCCTCAAAGGAGCCACTTACGTTTTATTTTTATGTTTTATTGCAACCCGTCAAAACTTATTTCAATGAGCATAAAGTACTTTTTAAATCACATAACATTTTATTGGAAAAATAATTTATACCTCTTGCAATCATTTTCTAAAGTAACACTTTCATAAAGTAACTGTGTTCAAAGACAAAGGGATTTTGGGATTAGGAATACTAGGCACAGCAGGAACACTGGTTTCCTTGCTAAGCCTCAGTCCTCTCATCTGGAGAATATGGTGCTAAGGCAAGCACACTCCCAAGGTTCTTTCTAAATCTATTTCCCCTCCACAGGGCAGATGAAATGAAGATTCTTGCAGCATGATGCATATTTATGCATACATATATCACTGAGCTAGACATGATATTGTAGAATTCTGTCTAGGGAGCAGCTGTTAAGATTGTTAGCATAGTGGCTATATGCTGAAAACATCCGAATTTCCTATGGGGTCCAAGACTGCCATAAGCTGAGTTATAAGTGATTGTAGACATGATCTTTATTATCAATGAGACAGAATTGAGGAGTGAACCTCAGTTACCCTAGGATGGACAAGGTGAAGTTCTAGAGACAGATGTATTAACTTTTATAACTTACTGAACTGTTTGTAAAAGTTGAACTTTCTAAGTTCTTTGAATTCAAGCCAAGTGAATAACTTGCTATTTCTCTCATTTGAAGTTCCAAAGTATTCTTCCTTGAGATTGTTGGAGACATTTTTTCCACACTGCCAAAAGGTTTAGATGTTTTAAAATAAAAAAATATATTTCATTTTAATTTCAAAAATGTATTAGCTAAAAGATACACACAGAGTACAAATAAAATTAACTAAAACTCTTGTGCATTTAAAGTTACACAAATGCTTGTGCATATCTACTAGAAGATGCAATGAAGTACTCTCAGATGCTTAAACTTGGTTTAATTAGTAAGCTTGAATTAAGGGAAGCAAATCAAAAGTTATTCTATACTTTGAAGAATAGAAAAATGAAAAAACATGGGTACCAGGAGGCATGAGAGTAAAAGTCTAGTAGAATGAGTTACAACACCAGGCTTATTTGTCTGTGATAAAAGGACTGAAATAGGAATAAAATGAAAAGCAAATTTATAGGCTGTCAAAAGGAAAGAATGAGCATGGATGGTATTATTGCATAGAACCATTGGGCCTCCATGAAAGTCCAATGACATTTTTAAAATCTGTGTGGAGTGCAGAATTTTTCTTTAATGAGCAGAACTGACCCATGCATGTCAAGATATTCTTCATCCCTAGCACTCAACACCAGTAGATGCTAGAAGCACCCCAAATTATAGTGACAAACCTAAACTCTTCAGGTCTAATCTTCCTTTTATGTAACAAGTAGTTCATGATGTTCCCACTGTACTCCTAGAACAAAAATCATAGATCATACACACCTCCTTACACATATGAATTTCAAAAATTCAATCCAGTATGAATGGCTGAGGCCTAGTGTGAAGACAAGACAAAAGGAAACTATAATAAAATATCACATTTATATATGTGAATGTTCAAGCGTGGCTATGTTGGCAGCCATCATGACATAATCTGATATTTTCTCCTGCCAGTGATGAGTAAGTTTGAACCTAAAAGATCTCTTGTAGGGAAAGTACAGAAAATCAAAGAGCAAAGATAAGGGCAAACACTGAGATAAAAACCTGAATTAGGTAAATAACAGAGTAAACTTATTTATAGAAACAATCAGAAAACAAATAACAAGATGAATTATAGATTATCAAACCAAAAAAAATGAGATAGTATGGTATTCTTGTAGACAAACCACAATCTTCTAACAGTGCAGCATTATGAAGTCATATAAACTCAAGGAGTTAATTCTTAGATGTGTGGAACCATCTCACACACTGCAATACATCTGTCATCCTTGGACCCAGACACTAAACACTAGTAGCAATCCCCATTATTGTGACAACTGAAAACACTCCCACAGATTTCCAAACAGCTATGGTGAGAACTACTTACCTGATTAACGCCTATTATTCTCAGATTAAACATCATTACTTACCTTCTTAAGCCTGGTTTAGATCCTGTCCCTATCCCCACCCCTCAGCTCTTGGGCTCCCTTGACATCCAGTCATTCTTACCCACAACATGTGTATGAATTGTAATTGGTTTTTCAAAGTCTTACTCTCAATTATTATAGAAGCTCTACGAGAAAATGAACTAATTCTGTCCTGCTCACTGTGCCATATCAAATGCCTAGTATTGTATGTGTTTAATAAATTTTCCTGAATTAAATTCATGTTATTTACTGCAACATTACAGTTGAATTCCTTCTTGTTCTTCTTCAAGGCAAATTTAGATTATCCAATTAAATTAATGCTTTTTTTTTTTTTAATGAATGTTTTAAATAATGCCAAAAGAGGGGAAAACATTTTTTAAAAATGAAACTTATTGGCTGGAAAATACTTTGAAATGGAACACCTAGGATAGCTGGTGTCAGCCGGTTTGAGTTTTTATACCATAATTCCATTGACTGGAAGGCTTATTAACAATAGAAATTTGTGTCTCACAGTTCTAGATGGCAAGAAGTCCAAAATCAAGGTACTAGGATATTCAGAGTCTGGTAAGAAACTGCTTCCTGGCTCATAGAGTACTGCCATCGCCCTATACCCTCACATGGTGGAAGGGATGAGGGAGTTCTCTGGAGTCTCTTCTATAAGGACACTAATGCCATTCACAAGTGCTCCACCCTTATGACCTAATCACTTCCCAAAGGCCCCAACCTCCAAATACTATTACACTGGGGATTAGGTTCTACCATATGAATTTGAGGAGGAGGCGACACAAACATTCAGTTTGTGTTTAATTTGCTACAATACATAACAGTAACTATAAAGAAAGCACAGGATAATAAAGTTACTAGAATGTTCATAGGATTTTGAAAAGAATTTGTTTCCATTCATTTTGCAAAAATAAAATTTCATGAAAACATTATCAAACAAGATCAATGTGGTTTGCTTTAAATTATTTAGAACCAAAAAAGGACAGAGTAGTCTTTCCAAAGTTTAAAAGAATTCTGAAGAAAATAACATGATACTTTAAGAAAAATATTACATAATGCCTTATATCAATTGAAATTTACCAGTTCAAGTATGCAATTTACACCCTACATCTGGCCACTAGTTACCTGATATGACTGAGGTGCTAGTGACCTGGCTCTGACACATTATTATTGATTAAATCCATATATTACCATTAAATAAAGATCACATTTTATTTATACTTTAGTTTTTGCCCAATATCCCTTTTGCTTATTAGGATCCTATTTAGGATACAGCATTGCATTTAGTCATCATGTCTCCTTAACCTCCTCTAGACTGGGACAATTTCTCAGAACTTCTTTGTTTTTGGTGACCTTGACAGCTTTGAGGAGTACAGGTGAGAATTTTGTAAAATATCCCTCTACTGGATTTGTCTGATGTTTCTCCTAATTAAGCTGGAGTTATGGATTTAGGGGTGGATGGCCTCAGGAATAAAGCACCAAACATTTACATCATATCATATCATATCAAGTGTACATACTATCAACATGATTTATCACTGGGGATGTTCACCTTGGGCACCTGGCTGAGGTGGTATGTATCTACCTGCTTCTCTACCGTAAAGCTACTCTCCCTATCTTTTCCTTAGTGTGTTTTTGGGAAGGAAGTCACCATGCACAATCTATGCTTATAGTATAGAGTGATGGTTCACATCTTGAGAAAAGCTACTTATATAAATTGCTTAGAATTCTTATACACAGGAGATTTGTCAATTATTCTTTTCATTTATTCAACCATTTATTTATATCAGTATGGACCCAGAAATACTTATCTTATACTTTGGGATAGAATCCACTATTACTTTTTATTTTTTGCTCAATTTTTTTCAGCTTTGGCCATTGGGAGCTCATTCAAACACCTCCTATGACCCCTTGACATGCTTCCATCCATGTGCTTTTGTTTTCTGTTTGTTTTGCTTTGTTTTCTGAGCATTCCTAACTGTACATTTGGGCTTCCCTGGGGGCTCAGACAGTAAAGAATCTGTCTGCAATGCAAGAGACCCAGGTTCCATCCCTGGGTCAGGAAGATCTCCTGGAGAGGGGGATGGCTACGCAATCCAGTATTCTTGCCTGGAGAATTCCATGGACAGAAGAGCCAGGTGGCGTCTCAAAGAGTCGGACATGACTGAGTAACTAACACTTTCATTTTACTTTATGTTACTACAAATTTCTCTAGGCTCATCTTGTATATTCCTTTAGTGTCCATAGAATTAGCTGTTTCCTCCAAGGAGCCCTTTGATAGGACAATGATGTTTGAGCCAAGGGCTGGGCTCTAAGTGTTGTAAACTACTGGAGTGTCATCACTCCTCTGGCCTCTTAGCTGACAGAACAGGAAGCAGATGTGTGTGTATTAAACTGTGTATATATGCATACATATAAATATCTGTCCAAATCTATCTACAGCAAGCAAGACACGAGTTCATTCCAGTGTCTCTAATTCTAATCCATTACCACCTGGATTATTCTAGCCCATTTCCCATTGATTATCTCCAGTCTCCCACTCCAACCAACAGAAACCAGTCACTTCCTTAACTGTTTAATTTCAGTATATGTGTACTGTTTCAAAACTGTTAACCTGTACCTAAAATGTACTTTTCAAAGAGTTAGAACACAGCTAAAAGCCAATAGCTGTAAGTTTAAATGACCAACAAATACCTTCATTAGTATTCAATTTACACTTTGCTCATCAACTTTAATCATTTAAGTAACACTCTTGCATTTTTTATTCAGTCTCAGTGGTCATCAATTTATATTAATTTATCCTAATTTCACTTGTTAGCCAGGACCTAGAATCAGTCAGTATTTTCACGTGAGAACAATTGTAATCACTACACAGAATCTCAATTAAATTAACAAACTGGTGTTTTCCACAACAAATGTGTAAATAGCCTCCTGAGGCATTGTCATTAATTATTCTTTCCAGCTTAAATATTAGCTTCAGATACTTGGAAAGAGACAAGGAGAAATGACATCCCTGTGTTCCTCGGGCATTCATCCATCCACCATAATGAGAGCATTTCAGATTTTGAAAAAGAAACTTTTCGGGGGAGAAAAGTAATCTTATGTACTATTGTAGGCTCAATGTTGCTGTATAAATTTAATCTCTTTAAAAATAGCAACATTTCTTTACTGAGCACATTCTATTGGCCAGTAGCTGTTCAGATGCACCATGAGAACTCTCTTCCCAGGCCTACAAAAGTAAATACACCATCCCTGTTTTAGAGACGAGAGAAATGAAGCTCAGAGAAATTAAATAATTTATTCAAGGTTGAATAGCCAATAAAAAGCTATAACAAGTCACTGTTCAGAGGATACAGTCTATCCATTATGAAAGGTGGAGTGTTGCAAAGAGTATCATCAGAAATCAATGCCTATTCGCACATATCCAATTCCTGTTTGTATAAGCAAAGAGACAAATTTAGGATGAAAAAAAGAAAAAAAGCACATTCACTCTTTCCCTCATTTTGCTCTTTCCCTCATTTCACTTGGAACTAAGTTCAGGCCCCAAAAGGAAAGTAGTTCTAACAAATGACTTTGGTGAAATCAGTGGCCATATCAGGACTCATTTTGGTCATCTCTAATTCAAACTGGAAAATAAATCTGGCAACAAAATAAAAAGCTTCTCACTAAAGACAGAGCCTTCTCAAATTCATTAACACTTTTCCTAGTTTGCTTTCTGAAAAACTGTACAAGGGAATGTGAAAGACGGTTTAAATATTTAAAAGTACAAATAATTCAGACAAAGAAGTTTTTTTAATTACTACTTGCTTACCATGCAAGCTAATTTTAATTTCCTTCCCTTTTTAATCCCTTGAACAATGGCTTGTGTTTGTTTGAGCCGGGATAAAACATAAAGTCTAAAAATGAATTAAAATAGTTTCTCTTCATACATTTAGTATGAATGACCTCTTTGTACTGAAAATTTGGAAAAAGGGCAAAAACATGTCAACTATAAAACATGAACTCTTTTCCAAACTAATTAAAGGCATTTTTCAATTTTGCTTTATGAACAGAGAATTTGATCATAAATTGGTTTTAATACTACAACTGTGTCTATTTACTTACATGAGGAAGAAAAATACAGAAAATGTAGTCTTAGACAAAAGAGACAGTATCTGCCTAACTGGATACAGTGAGTATGCTGGGATCTGTTTAGAGCTCAGTGCTTCTTCATACTTATAATTAGGAACAAATTCTCTGCCAAATAAACTTACACTTTTGAATCTTTCTTGACTATGCCAATTATGATTTAAATCTTCCAGGATAAAGAAAGATTATTTTCTATACCTGCATAAATAACTTACATTTCAAATTCAGTAATTTTAAAAGGGCACGTGAGAAAAATCTTAGAGGATTAGAATGGGTCTTCTGAATATTCTGGATTCCCATGATATTTAAAGAATTCAGCCTCTTCTGTGATTATACTGGACTCTTTTAGGTTTGGCAACAGAATTTGAAGGGTGCTTACTGTAAACAGATGTTTAGGGGAAGACTGGCTAGATAAAAGAGAAAAATAGTAACAGGTGCAGGTAGATATGACATAAATTGGGGAAAGTAAATGAAAATTTTCCAAAATAAAGGTAATTAATGTGTAAACATCTACAGCCTCCTCAGCAATAGCAGCTTAAAATTTTTTAAATAATAAAAAAAAAAAATCTAGAAGCAGGTGGATTCCTAGAAAGATCCAACCTACCAAGACTGAATCAGGAAGAAATTAAAAATCTTAACAGACCAATTACAAGTAATGAAATTGAATCACTAATCAGAAAACTGCCAACAAAAGTCAAGGGCCAAATGTCTTTGCAGATGAATTCTTAGAATCATTTAAAGAAGAGATAACATTTATCCTTATCAAACTATCCCAAAAAATTTCAGAGGAAGGAACACTCCCAAAGTCATCGACAAGGATAACATCATCCTGATGCCAAAATCAAAGACATCACACAGAAAAAAGAAATCCCAGGCCAGTGTCAATGATAAACATAGATGCAAAAATCATCAACACAACGTTAGTAAACCAAATGCAAAAATACATTAAAAGGACCATACACCATGACCAAGAAGAATTCATTCCAGGGATTCAAGGATAGTTTGAAAACCATAAATCAATCAATGTGACACCACATTAGCAAAATAAGGACTTCTCTGATGGCTCAGTGGTTAAGAATCTGCCTGTTAATGCAGGGAACACTGGTTCGATCCTGGCCAGGGGACATTCTGCAAGCTGTGGGGAATCTAAGCCCTCACACAGCAACTGCTGAAGCCCAGGTACCCTAGAGCCCGTGTTCCACAAGAGAAGCTACCACAGGGGAAGCCCTCACACGACAACTAGCGAGTAGCCCCCCACTTGCTGCAGCGACAGAAGACTGTGCACAGCAACAAAGACCCCGAACAGTCAAAAACAAATAATAGTAAAAACTTTTAATCCTTAAAACCAACACAAACCAAAAAATTAAATAAAGGATAAAATTATATGATTATCTCAATAGAAGCAGAAAAAGCTTTTGACAAAATTTAGCATCCATTTATAATAAAAACTTTGAACAAAGTGGATATAGAGGGAGAATAAGTGAAAGTGAAAGTCGCTCAGTCATGTCCAACTCTTTGCCACCCCATGGACTATACGGTCCATGGAGTTCTCCAGGCCAGAATACCGGAGTGGGTAGCCTTTCCCTTCTCCAAGGGATCTTCCCAACCCAGAGATCGAACCCAGGTTTCCAACATTACAGACAGATCCTTTACCAGCTGAGTTACTGGGAAGCCCAAGAATACTGGAGTGGGTACCCTATCCCTTCTCTGGGGGATCTTCCAGACCCAGGAATCAAACCAGGGTCTCCTGCATCACAGGCAGATTCTTCACCAACTGAGCTATCAGGGAAGCCCGTAGAGAGCATACTTCAACATAATAAGGACCGTAGACAACAAACCCGCAGCCAACATCGTTGTTGTTGTCACTCAGTCATGTTCAGCTCTTTGCGACCCAATGGACTGTAGCCCACCAGGCTCATCTGTCCATGGAATTATCCAGGCAAGAATACTGGAGTGGGTAGCCATTTTCTTCTCCAATGAATTCCCGACCCAGGGGTCAAACCCATGTCTCCTGCATTGGCAGGCAAATTCTTTATCTCTGAGCCCCCAGAGAAGCCCAGCCCACATCATACCCTGCAGTGCAAAACTGAAAGCATTTCCTCTAAGATCAGAAACAAGGTAAGGTTGCCCACTTTCACCACTTTTATTCAATACAGCATTGGAAGTCCTAGTCACAGCAATCGGAAAGAAAAAAAAGGGAATCCAAATTGAAAGGAAAGACATAAAACTGTCACTATTTGCAGATGACATGACATATTGAGAAAACCTTAAAGATACCACACACACACACACACACAAAAAAAAAAACTATTAGGAACAACAAGTTCAGTAAAGTTGCAAGATACAAAGTTAATATACAGAAATTTGTTTCTATATACTAGCAATGAACTAACAGAAAAATTTTAAAAACAATCCCCTTTATAGTTGCATCAAAAATAATAAAATACCTAGAAATAATTCTAACAGAAGAAAGAAGGTACTAGCTGCTCAGTCATGTCCAACTCTTTGAGACGCCATGGACTGTAGCCTACCAGGTTCCTCTGTCCATGGAATTCTCCAGGCAAGAATACTGGAATGGGCTGCCATTTCCTTCTCCAGGAATCAAACCTGAGTCTCCTGCATTGCAGGCAGATTCTTTACAGTCTGAGCCACTAAGGAAGCCTAACAAAGAAGAAGGTAAATGATCCATACTTTAAAAACTGTAAGACATTACTGAAAGTAACTGAAGATGACACAAACAAATAGAAAGAATGCTCATGGATTGAAAGAATATTGCTAAATGTCCATCCTACCCAAGGCAATCTACAGCTTCAATGCAATTCCTTTCAAAATACCAACAACATTTGTGACAGAACTAGAACAAACAATCCTAAAATGTGTGTAGAAATGCAAAAGACACCAAAATAGCCAACGCAATCTTGTGACAGAAGGACAAAGCTAGAGGTATTACTCTCCCTGATTTCAAGTTATACTAGGAAGTTACAGTAATTGAAACAATATATTGGCAAAAAAAGAAAAAAGCATAGATCATGAAACAGAATAGAGAGTTCAGAAATAAACTCATGCTTATATGCTCAATTACTCTATGACAAAAGAGCCAAGAATATACAACAGGAAAAAGACAGCTTCTTCAATAAATAATGTTGCAAAAACTGGACAGTTACATGCAAAGGAACTGGACCACTTTCATATACCATATGCAAAACTAAATTCAAAATGGGTTAAATACTAAAATGTAAGACTTGAAGCCATAAAACTCCTAGAAGAAAACATAGGCAGTAACCTCTATGATATTGGTGTTAGCAATACTATTTTGAATCTGTTCCTCAGGCAAGGAAAACAAAAGCAAAAATAGATAAATAGAACTACATCAAAATAAAACTTTTGCACAGCAAAGGAAACCATCAACAAAAACAGAAAGGAAGTCTATAGAATGAAAAAAGATATTTGCAAAACAATATATTTGATAAGGGGTTATGTCCAAAATATGTTAAGAACTCAATATCAAAAAGTAGTCAGAAGACCTGACTAGACACTTTTTCAAAGATTTGGTCAACAAGCACTTGAAAATATGTCAATATATTATTCATCAGGGAAGTGCAAAATCAAAACTATGAGATATCACCTAACACTTATCAAAATGGTTATCATCAAGAAGAAAATAAATGATAAGTTGTTGGTAAGAACGTGGAGAAAAAGGAACCCTTGTGCACTGGCGATAGAATTGTAAATGAAAATAGAACTACTGTGATCCAGCAATTCCACTTCAGGGTATTTACCTGAGGAAAACAAAAACACTAAGTTGAAAAGATACATGAATGTCTATGTTCACTGAATTGCTATTTACAATAGCCAAGATATGAGAGCAGTCTAACTGTCCACCAATAGATAAAAAGATAAAGATGTGATATATATTATACATGTGTGTGTGTGTGTGTGTATACATACATATATATATATATAGTTAATTTTATGTGTCAGCTTGACTGGGTTACAGTGTACAGATATTTGGTGAAACATTATTTTGGATGTTTCTGTGAAAATATTTTTTGGTTCAGATTAATCTTTAAATTTGTGGCTTTGAATAAAGTAGATTACAATTCATAATGCTGTTGCAGGAAGGGGGACCCCTTCCAGGGCCTGAAACTGGGCTCTTGTCTAACACTCGGGAATGAATTGTCCGAGGAGACACATGCTGACAAAGCAAGAGATTTTATTGGGAAAGGGCACCCGGGTGGAGAGCAGTAGGTAAGGGAACCCAGGAGAACTGCTCTGCCGCGTGGCTTGGGTTTTATGGTGATGGGATTCGTTTCCGGGTAGTCTTTGGCCAACCATTCTAATTCAGAGTCTTTTCTGGTGGCGCACGCAGCGCTCAGCCAAGATGGATGCTAGCAAGAGGGATTCTGGGAAGTGGACAGACAGGTAGTGTCTCCTCTCGATCTTTCCCAAATTCTTCCGGCTGGTGGTGGCTTATTAGTTCCGTATTCCTTATCAGGATCTCCTGCCATAAAACAACTCATGCAAATGGTTACTATGGTGCCTGGCCAGGGTGGGCGGTTTCAATCAGTGTGCTTCCCCTAACAATGTGGGTGAACCTCAAACAATCAGTTGAGGGTCTTGGTAAAACCAGATTGGTTTCCCCTGAGTAGGAGGAAATTCCACTAACTATCGCCTTTGGATTTGACCTGCAACTATTTCCTGGGTCTCCAACCTGCTGGTCTACTCTGCAGATTTTGGATTACCAAGTCTCCATAAGTACATGAGCTGATTCCTTAAAATAAGTCATTATCTCTCTTTTTTCCTCTTCCCCTCCCTCCCTCAACTCACTCTGTCTCTCTCTCTCTCTCCACATATCCTGTTGGTCCTATTTCTTTGAAAACACCCTGCCTAATACAACCCAAAAGTGTGTTTCAATCTTTCTTATTTGTATTACAATTTTTGAAGAAAATAACTTACACTAGATAAAAAATTCAAATAATACAGAGAAATAAAAGCAAAGCGTAAAAGCCCCCACAAATATCATGGCCCCGTGTTAAGCTCCATTAGTGCATTTTTAAATTAAATTTTATCAGAGTATAGTTGCTTTCCATGTTGTGCTAGTTTCTGTGTACAGCAAAGTGCATCAGCCACACACATTCACATACGTACAACCCCTCCCTTCTGGACTCTCCATTCAGGTCACCACAGCGCATTAAGTAGAGTTCCCTGTGCGATACAGCCTGTTCTCATCAGTCATCCATTTTACACGCAGTATCAATAGTGTATGTGTCAGTCCCCATCTCCCAGTTCCTTCAACTGCCCTCTTCCCCCTTGGTATTCATACATGTGTTGTCTACACCTGTGTGTCCAGTTCCGCTTTGCAAATGAGATCATCTATACTGTTTTTCTAGATTCCACATATATATATGTGTGTTAATACACGATATTTGTACTTCTCTTTCTGACTCACTTCTGTCTCTATGACACTCTCTTGAATAGATCATAAGGCCCAGCAATACCACTTGTGTGCATATACCCAGAAGAAAAAAAAAAACAATTCAAAAAGACATATTCACTCCAATGTTTATTGCAGCACTATTTACAATAGCCAGGACATGGAAGCAACCTAAATGTCCATCAGCAGAGGAATGGATAAAGATGTGGTACATAATTACTATATTTTGACGAACATCTTTTTGGAATGTTCTCTCTCTATCCACACTCTTTCTGGCCTACTTTTCTTTTTCAGTCAACAATTTGTCATGAGTTCCTTTCTGTGACAATACACAGTTTATTTTAAAAGAAGCATAACATTTCAGGGACATGTAAGTTATTTCCAATTTTTGATAACATATGCATACGGGGCTGCTATGAAATCCTGCACCCTAAAATTACATTTTCCTCAGATGTGGTTATCTCCTTCTGAAGACTCTTAAGAGGGATTTCTGGATAAAGTTATTTTTTGCAAAGAGAAAACTCAGGGTCAGAAAGATTTTTCAAGTGTAACAAAAAGAGTGTAAGTTTGGTTAGAATTCATAGCTAAGGTCTGTCAAGTTTTTTGTCTAGACTACTAAGGAGATTTTTCTTAATAAATATCTCACTGCAGAAGTTCCATTCACTATAGCAAATTTATATCATCTACTGAGGCCACAGCTTTGACAGAGCCTCAGATTTTATTTACTATAATCGCCTACTAGAAGAGAAGGTAAATCTGTTAGTGATTACTTATAGAGTTTTATATATCTATTAAAAAATAATAGAAATCAAGAGTTACTTGGGAACATCCTTCAGACTGAATGCATGTGGATTCCTAGGATTCCTGGCAGCTTTTGATTATTTTAAAGCAATTTATGTGCAGAAACAAAGGTCTGATTACCAGTGTTGCTGTTGCGAAAGTAAAAGTTTCACTCATATGGAGAAAAGGTATAGACTCTGTAAAAAGAATAATTGATATATGTGGAACTAACTCATGAACAAGCTTTCTGTCTTCATCAAGATTTTGATGATATTGAATAGAATATCTTGCATTTCATTTAACTAATCAGTATGTTTTAAAAATTTAGTCTTCCTAAGTACTTTTACTTATCCAAATAAAATGATCTTTGTACCCAGCCACCAACTTACATACTCGGTACCCAATAAATGCTTACTAAAAGAAAGAAGAAATGAATGAATCCAGGAGGGCCAAGTTATTTATACTCATCCACAGTATTAACATTTATAACTGATAATTAGGGAGTAAGCATATGTCTATCTTTCCTTTAGGAGATAAAACTAGAGCTAGTTTATAGGCCAGCACTTTCAGTATGGTAGTCACTAGCTACATGTGGCCATTTAAATTTAATTAAATTTTTAAAATTTAGTTTCTCAGTTACAACAGGTACATTCCAAGGCTCAGTAACTCCACAGGACTAGTGGCCACCATATTGGGCAGAACAGATATCAGGTATTTCCATTACTGCAGAAAGTTCTATTGCACAAGCCTATTGTAGGCTATAGATGAAGTAGCTCAGTCATGTCAGACACTTTGCAGCCCCATGGACTGTAGCCTATCAGGCTCCTCCATCCATGCAATTTCCCAGGCAAGAGTACTGGAGTAGGTTGCCATTTCCTTCTCCAGGGGATCTTCCTGACCCAGGGATCAAACCCAGGTCTCCCACATTGGATGCAGGTGCTCTACTGTCTGAGTCCCCAGGGCAGCCTGTAGGCTATGCTCAACTATTAAAAATTTCCTTTCTATGAAATGAAAAGGAGTCATAATGAAGATATGGCAACACAATTAATCACTGACAATGAGTTGCTTTTCCATTACTAAAATATAGTTATACATTAATTTCAGGTGCACAACATAGTGATTCCACATTTAAACACATTACAAAATTATCATTACAATAAATCTAGTAACCATCTGTTGATACTGATGATATTCCCTATGCTGTACAATATCTCCCATGATTTATTTATTTCATATCTGACAGTTTTTACCTCTTAATTCCCTTCATTTATTTCATTCATTTCTCCCATCCCTTCCCATCTGGCAACCACATATTTTTTTCTCTGCAACTGTAAGTCTTTGTTTTGTTTAATTTGGGTGGGTTTTTTTTTGTTTGTTTGTTTAGATTCCTCAAAAAGTAAATCATACAATATTTATCCTTTTAAAGTTTTTAAAACTTAAATCTTACATTGTTACAATAGGATATAAATGTTAGAATGATATAAAGTATTAATTGAGGGCTTGCCTGGTGGTCCAGTGGTTAGGAATCCACTTTGCAATACCAGCGATACTGGTTTGATCCCTAATCCAGGAAGATTCCACATTCCATGGAAGAACTAAGCCTATGAGCCACAACTATTGAAGCCCATGTTCTAGAGCCCATGCTCCACAAGAGATACAATTGCAATGAGAAGCCCAAGCACTGCAACTGGAGAGGAGCCCCCACTCACTACAATAGAGAAAGCCTGCCCACAAGAAGTCCAGTGCAGCCAAAAATAAAATAATTTTTTAAAGTACTATTATAAAAATATTCATTGAAAATTTCCCACAATCCCGTTAATCCCTAGGAGAAAGTTCAATCTGAATTAGTGAAAACTCTTATGCAAACATTTTATTGAAGAGTTATAAAACTGAATTTCCTACACTTCCTCTCCTCTCTGTCTTTTAACCTCCAACTCCAACCCCATCACCATCCCCATCCTCTTTACTTTCAGAGGATGCTTTCGCCAAATATTTCACAGTGAAAATGATAATTATCAAACAGTGTACAGGTACACCTCAGAGATGTCCACAATAAAGAGAATATTCCAATAAAGTCAGTCATTCAAATATTTTGGTTTCCCAATGCATAAAATTTTATGATTATGTTAATACTATAGTATACTAAGTATACAATCATGTTATGTCTTAACAAATGTGCATACCTCAATTTAAAAATGCCTTATTGCTAAATATGGTAACCATCATCTGAGCTTTCAGCAGGCTATAACATTTTGCTGGTGGAGGATTTTCCACACTGTGAGAATTACTAAAATGTGTGACACAGAGAGGCAAAGTGGGCAACTGTTGTTAGAAAAATAGCACCAACAGACTGGTTCAATTCAGGGTTACCACAAAACTTCAATTTGTAAAAAAGAAAAGAAAAGAATACAATATATATGAAGCACAATAAAGTGAAGTGCAATAAAATGAGGTATGGCTGTATCAATTGTCTAGGGCTCCCATACCAATGAACCACAAATTGGGTGACTTACTACCCGAAATTTATTGTCTCACAGTTTGGGAGGACAGAGGTCTGAGATGAAGGTGTGAGAAGTCTGAGATCAAGTTAGTTCTTTCTGAGGACTGTGAGGAAGATTCTGTTCTTTGCCTCGCTCCTGGTTTCTGGTGGTTTGCTGGCAACCTTTAGTGTTCCTTGGCCTACAGACCCAGCACCACAATTTCAGTCAACTCTATGGCATTCTTCAAGTCTCTGTGTTCAAATGTCCCCTTTTTATAAGGACACAGTCATATGAGATTAGGGTCCACCCCAATGATTTCATCTTAATTTAATCATCTGCAAAGACCCTGTGTCTAAATAAAGTCACATTCACAGGTACTGGGGATTAGAACTTTCAACATTCTGTATGGGGGATACAATTCAACCCATAACAGAGACACTCCCTTAACTTACAGCTATCTCCACTAACATCTCTCTTTCATTCTTGTCTTCCATTTCTTGGTGGCTCAGAGGTTAAAGCGTCTGCCTCCAATGTGGGAGACCCAGGTTCGATCCCTGGGTCGGGAAGATCCCCTGGAGAAGGAAATGGTAACCCACTCCAGTATTCTTGCCTGGAGAATCCCATGGACGGAGGAGCCTGGTGGGCTACAGTCCACGGGGTCGCAAAGAGTCGGACACGACTGAGCGACTTCACTTTCACTTTCAGTTTCTGTTTCAATGGAGGGTATGCCCAGCCTTCCAATAAAAGCTGGTCTATCCAGGTGTGCTGTTGATCCTACACCTCATCACTCAATTAATTAAACTTCCACTCTTCTATATTTTCAATAATTACCTTCTTGCTGAACACTTTTCATTTGCTTTCCCATTCATCTCAAGTTTACAAGAACATTCATCATTCCTGAATCCTTCAACCTTCCTCCTATCTTTTTTCCTACACTTCTCTGCTACCTTTCTTGACAATGTCTCCACATAACACTCTTTTCCCTTCAAATCACATTTACTCTTCATCTACTACAATCTGGCTTCTACTCCCATCCTTCTACCACTGAAACTACTCTTGTTCTGGGGATAGATGACTATGTTACTAAATCCAAAGAACAATTTTCTATCAATTTACTTGATCACTGAGAGTCATAGGCAGCAAACCTATCACTTGCAACTTTCAAGGCCACTCTCTTCACTGTCTTCCACCTCTTGGTTTTAATCTTTGCAGCTTTTAAAGAATAAATTTTAATTTTATAACAGTTTTAGATTTACAGAAAAGTTGTAAAGACAGTACAGCAATATCTCATATGTCACATACACAATTTCTCTTACTCTTATCAAGGTATGTTTGCTATAATTAATAAACACATTAGCAATATTGACACATTAGCAATTATTGACACATTAGCAATAACTACAGTTCATCCTTAATTCAGATTTTCTTAGTTTTCACCTAAGGTCCTTCTTTTTTTCCAGGATGCCACATATATTTAGTCATCAAGTCTCCTTAGGTGTCTCTAGCCTGGGACAGTTTACCAGACTTTCCTTTTTTTATGACCTTAACAGTTTTAAGGATTATTGGTGAATAATTTTCAGAATGCCCCTCTACTGGGACTTTCCTGATGCTTTCTCGTAATTAGACTGGAGTATGTGCTTGTGAGAAGGAACACCACAGAATTAAAGTGACATTTTTATCACATTGTAACAAATACACATGCTATCAACATGATTCATCACTGTTGATGTTGAGCTTGATCACCTGGCTGAACTAGTATTTGTCAAGTTTCTCTGTTGTAAAATTATTCTTTTTACTCTGTTTCCAATCTTCTTTTGAAAGCAAAACACCATGCAGAGTCCACACTAAGGCGGTGGAGAATTGCATTCTACATATTTTTTGGCTGCACTGGGTCTTCATATTTGTGCACAGGCTTCTTATTGTGGCGGCTCCTCTTCTTATGGAGCATAGGCTCTAGGGCACGTGGGCTTCAGTAGCTGTGGTTCCCAGGCTCTAGAATGCAGGCTCAGTAATTGTGGTCACAGGCTTAGTTGCCCTGAAGCATGTGGGATCTTCCTGGACCAGGGATCAAACCAGTGTCACCTTCATTGAAAGTCAAATTCTTAACCACTAACCTACCAGGGAAGCCTATGGTCTACATTTTTGATGGCAGAGTACCTAAATAAATTACTTGGAATTCTTCTGCATAAGGAAGTTCTCTTCTTCCCCATTTATTTAATCATTTGCTTACATTAGTCTAGACTCAAAGATATTTATTTTATACCTCAGATTATAATCCAATACTGCTGTATTTGTTGCTCAAGTTTCCAGCTTTGGGCATTAGGAACTCTTTCAATGGACTCCTGTGTACATCTGACCTATTTCCATCATTTGGAGTTTTTTTTTCTTTTATGTTTTTCTTACTTTATGACGTTACAAAATTCTCCTTGCTAACCTTGTACGTTTCCTACGTTTCCTAGAAGCAGCCACTTCCCCAAGGTACTTCTCTTTTTATTCTTGCTTACTTTTAGGAGTCACTTACCTTCAAATGTTACAGTTTAAGGCAGACTTTCCATAGGCTATCACAAATTCTCATTCTACATTCTCTTCCCCAGATGTCTCAGGCCCTCCTATGGCCTCCATCAAAATGTTGATAAATATCAACTGTGTATCTTTAATTGAGACCTCTTCTCTGAACTCATATATCCAACTTGCTGCTCAACTTCTGCATTAAGATATCCTATTAGAAATCTGGAATTAAACTTATGTCTTCATAACTGCTTTCTCTGCCCCATTATCTATTTTTCTTTCATTGCTGTCTGTCTTATCATCATCCATCCAGTTATTTCCACCAAAACCTAAAATTTCTGACAAATTTCTCATATCATCATATGTAAGCAATCACCCAGTCCTGTTTATTCTCATTACCTGATTCTGTCACTACTACCCAAATCCAAGACACTGATCATCTCTCTCAGAATACTGATACGGTTTTCTAACTTTTTTCCAATATCACTCTTTTATCCCTTTAATTCATTTCCCACATGGAAACCCTGAGTGTTTATTCAAGAACATAAATCAGATCATATGTGTTTGTCAGCTTTTGCTATGTTATGCTACAGTAACAATCCAAATTTTCAGTGGATTATAATAACAAAGTTTCATTTTCACTGATGTGAAATGTCACCTCCAGTCAGTGGCTTCTCTGATTTTTTTTCTCTAAACTCTCCTAAACTTACATTCTAAAACTAAAGAAAGTCTCATTGAAAAGAACTCAACATCCATGAGATGGGAAAACATAATACCTCCCATAGAAGGCACCACAAAATTGAGGTACTACAAGTTTCATGGCATATGGGAGATATGTAAATTTCAAGGACATCAGTAAATAACTGAATTCAATAACACAATCTACAACAATCCATCATCTTACTAATAAATATTTGAGGACTTCCTTTAGCATCTAAAAGATCAAACTTCTCTCTAATTCAAATATGTAAAAGTCCTAAGCGGTCAAGATCCGAGCATAAAGTTAAGAATCTCATGACAATCTCAACATCAAATATAAACATAACTCCTCTTGATCCAGAAAAAGAGCAAATTATCTGTTGACCATATAACTAAAACACAGTGAGAGGACAAGGGCAATGTAAAGGCAACAAATATTTCTCACCAAAAAAGAGAAGAATGCTAAAAAAAAATAGAACTGCCATGTGATCCAGCAATTCCATTTCTGGATATATATCCAAAGGAAATGAAATCACTATCTCAAAATGCTATCTGCACTCTCATATTCCCTATAGTCAATATACAGAAAAAAATCTAAGTGTCTGTTGACAGAAAAATGGATAAAGAAAAAAACCTATTATATACACATGCACACATACACATACGTATATACAATGGAATATTATTCAGACATTAAAAAAGAAGGAAATCCTGTCATTTAGAACAACATAGATGAAAGTTGAAGGCATTATACTGAGTGATACAAGACAGGAAAAGATAAATACTCTATGATCTCACTTATATGTGGAATCTAAAAACAGAACTTAGATGGTAGCTGGAAGGGATGAAGGTGCAAAGTATGTGTGAAGAGGCCAAAAGGTATAAACTTTTAGCTATATGATGCATAAGTTCTGGAGATCTTACAGTACAGTGACTATAGTTAACAACTGTATTGTACACTTGAAAATTACTGAGAATATATCTCACAAGCCCCTTCTAATATAAGATAGAGGATTTTTCTTTTGTTTGGCTATCCATATTTTATCAAAATTTAGCTTTTTTAACTGATTCCAGGTAGCTCTATTTGCCAAAAATGCACATCCTCTTTCTTTTTGAAATTTGCTTCTTTCCCACCAGACTTAATTTTAAGTGCTTTGAGCTTATCAACCCTCTGCAGGAGAGTTATGCCCTTACCATGTTTTCCTGAGCTATTTATACTCATGAAAGCATTTACTTGAAGTTGCCTTTATCAATTAAGGGTTTTAACGAAGAACAGGGTATCTGTCTTTCGAAGAATGTCTCAATTTTGGATTGAAGAAGTAGTTGCATTTTTCAACAACCCAGAAGAAAGCAGAAACATGAAGCAAAATAGCAAATCACATAACTTTTAGTTATTTCCTTGTAGACCACACCCTGATATGCCCAAAATGCTTTTCTCATTTTTGGACTTAATAATGTGGACTTACTCTTTCTGTCAGTAATTTTAGCCCAAACTTAGACCAGTTTCTAGCTCCTCTCCTCTTCCCTGCAGCTTTTTAAAGCCTGTCTTTGTTTGTCAGGATGCCTTACAGGAGGATAGGAACGTAAGAGATCACTTACTGGGATTTGATGTTTTTTTTTTTTTTTCATTTTTTCTTTTTACTTATAGTTATTTTGAAATTTGAGCATTCTCTGTCTTCAAGTTATATTGAGTGGTTGTTGTGTGGTTTTAGTTTTTTCTTGCTGTTCTGTGTGATTGGGGATGAAATTTGCAATACAGGAAACTAAGCAGCTGGAATTGTCTTCAGTTACTCTTCTGTTATATTTACATTCGTACACGCATATATATTATTTCATCAAATCTAAGAATCCAAAAAATGTAAGGTGCATCACTGTTCTAGGTATCATTGAGAAATAAAACATGTTATCAATGAAACTCCAACATGAAACTGTTTGAGAGGAGTCAGTCTAGTTTCGGGCTTCCAGGCGGCTCAGTAGGTAAAGAAGCTTCCTGCAGTGTAGGAGATGCCAGGGGTATGGGTTTGATTCCTGGGTTAGGTCAATCCCCTGAAGGACAGCACGGCAACCCACTCTAGTATTCTTGCCTGGAGAATCCCATGGACAGAGGAGCCTGGAAGACTACAGTCCATAGGTCACAAAGAGTCAGACACGACACAAGTGACCGAGCACAGTCCAGTTTCAGTACTTTATATTTACCCCAAAAAACAATTGGTTAGCAGTGTTACTCTCTAATTATCTTTGCTCACCTGTACTTTCTAGTTTTTATACAGAAAACAACTATAGTTTTAAAAATACATGTATTATTTAATATAAATATTCTGAGTATCAGTAAATTTGGTTTTGATCACATTTAATTTTTCATAAACTGCAACCAATTTTAAAAATGCAGAGGGTCTCAGAGATCAGACTGTGGTTACCAAGGGGAAAGGAAGAAGAGAGGGGTGGACTGGGAATTTGGGGTTGGTAGATATAGGAGGAGAAGGGGATGACAGAGGATGAGATGGCTGGATGGCATCACTGACTCAATGGACATGAGTTGGAGTAAACTCTGGGAGTTGGTGATAGAGAGGGAGGCCTGGCGTGCTGAGGTTCATGGGGTCGCAAAGAGTTGGACACGACCGAGCGACTGAACTGAACTGAACTGATACAATTACTATGTTTAGAGTGGATAAGGAACAAGGTCCCACCATTTGGCAAAGGAAACTATATCCAAACTGAGTTATTTTCCTATTCAGCAGAGATTAGCACAACATTGTAAATCAACTGTACTTCAATTAAAGAAAAAAAGAAGCACACCCACAAGCCTTTTAAAATATCTACTCAATACTGTTTCAATGATTCATCAATAACAAAAATTTCTTCCAAAAAAAAAAAGACTGAATCCTTAATTCCTCCAACTCACACAGAAGATCTCAAAAGCAATTTAACCTCATGGGCTTTTTATGAGAACTGAAAAAAATGTGTGGAAAGCATTACATCAAGAAGAAAAAAGCAATACTCTGAATATGGTAATTAGTAATTATTTCTTTCATAGTCATGTGCAATAGCTTGAGCAAACTTGCTGAAAAACACTTTTTATCTTCTACAATCATATAAAAATGACAAGGAAATGGAGTAGCAGAAGAGCATAGATCAAGAATATAAAATTATTCAATAAGTATTCACTAAGCTTTTACATATATGGCAGGCACTCAGCTGTGCCCGAACAGAATACAGAGGAAATGGCCCTGGCCTTATAGCGCTCACAGTTTACGTGAAAACAACACACACTTGCAACATGGGATAATACTGGATTGGCCCAAGAAAAGTTCATTTGGGTTTTTCTGTAATATTTTAGGAAAACCCAAATGAACTTTTTGGCCAATACAAGAGATGCCACAGTAGGGCACAGGTACAATGGGAACAAAAAATAAGAGACATATTAACTCCACTTTCTCAGAAAAGATGATGCTTCTGCTGAGACATAAACAAATTATAGCAGTAAGCCCAGCTGCAGGTCAAGAAGAAATCTCTAGGAAAAGACATCCTCATCAGCCTGCAGGTTTATTAACAGGAATGGTGCCTCTTCCCCCCTTCTCACATAGAACACTGCCCTTCAGCCAAGTACTTCTGTATTTCTGAGTATATTCTTTTACTTGTGATTATAAATACATTGAAACCATTCCCTCATAAATTGTAAAATGAACTCTCTCCCTTTTTTACTTTCAGAAACACTTTAAACTTTCTCTTTCCTTGTCTTCTATCCTCCGACCCCTTTCTGTTTCTCTCACACACATTCACACACAGACACCACCACTCACCACATATTGAGTCAGGAGTTCATTGTCAGACAGTCTTGAGAAGAATCCAAAGACAGCCCCTCCCCTCTAATGGCTGAAGTTTTCTGATTATGTCAGGTGTCTAGCTGGTAAATGGCTCCTCTGTCCTTTAGGAAGAGTATCTATTTGCAGTCTGTATAGAGCCTAATACAAATATAGCACCAGAAACTACTGACTGTCCCTTCTACATCCCACACTGTAAAACATGAGGAAGAGTGTAAACTCCATGAAGGTAGGAATTTTATTTTTCCATTTTGTTCAGTGCTTTATTCCAAATGCCTAAGCCAGTGTCTGGCACATAACAGGCACTCAGATAATATTGATAGAATGAATAAATGAATCAACCAATCCAACGGTTTTCCAGTTATGTCAAGATATGATTAAACTTGGCTTGAACTCAAACTGTAATTTGTATTACCCTAAGGCTCAAGTAACACATAAGAATAAACAAGATATAGCCAGTTAAGGGATTTGAAGTTAAAGAAAGTCACTAGAAATACAGAATTGCATTGCTGTTATTACATAAGAAATAATTAGGCAAAAAATCTTGGGTTCAAAAACGGGTTGGTTGACATATTTTCATCTTACAAAGAAAATTATTATTTGTGACTTGTCTGTAACACTTTTTAAAGGACATCATACTTGAATACATAATTTCGCATTATGCCATCTGGAGAATTAGTTAATTTGGTTAACTCGTCTAAAGTGACTAATAAAAGACTGAATTAAATTGATCGTGCTGACTTGGTAAGCCATTATATCAGAGGAGATCACTAGTTCTGCTAAGAAGGGAACAGGCCCCAGGGTTCCTTCCAATCTGGGAATCACAGCAGTGCATTTAACTGATACAAAGGAATGGAGGCACTGAAATTCAGTTTTAAATAGTAAAAGTGAAATATATGAACAATCGCAAAGGAAAAATTGGGACTAGTATTTCTGAGAGCTAGGACACATGTTATTGAAGACCTTTGTTTGTGTCTCCAGACCCAGCAATACACAGAAGTTGACTGTCCAATAGCTAGTGATGCCTGCGAACTGATCTCCCACATTAGACTGAGTGCTTCTTGCAAGCATGCACAAAACACCAAAGTCACCATGGGTTTCCAGAAAACATTTGTTGTACTTTACAACATTCTGAAGCTCCCCAAATAACTTTACACACAACTGCCAATTAAATTCTCCCAGTAATTCAGGCGTTCAGACACACATTTTGTGCTGACCCCTCTGGTCTTCTGCTGTCCTTCTAATGGATTTTATGAATCTGAATGTAACAGCATGTGAGAACTTCCAGCATAATACATCTCAACATCATACAATAGGTCAATCTTTCTGAAATATATCACAAATGATACTTCTATGTGATTTTGGAGCCCAAGAAAATAAAATCTGTCACTGTTTCCATTATTCCCCATCTATTTCCCATGAAGAGATGGGACCAGATCCTATGATTTTAGTTTTTTGAATATTGAGTTTTAAGCCAGCTTTTTCACTATCTTCTTTTACATTCATCAAGAGGTTATTTAGATCCTCTTCATTTTCTGCCATTAGGGAGATGTCATCTGCATATCTGAGGTTATTGATATTTCTCTCGGCAAACTTGATTTCAGCCTGTGCTTCATCCAGCCCAGCATTTCTCATGATGTGCTCTGCATAGAAGTTAAATAAGCAGGGTGACAATATACAGCCTTGACGTACTCCTTTCCCAATTTAAACCAGTCTGTTGTTCCATGTCCAGTTCTAACTGTTGCTTCTTGACTTGCAAACAGATTTCTTAGGAGGCAGGTAAGGTGGTCTGGTATTGTCATCTCTAGGAATTTTCCAGTTTCTTGTGATCTGCACAGTCAAAGGCTTTAGCATAGTCAATGAAGGAGATGCTTTTCTGGAATTCTCATGCTTTTTCTATGACCCAGTGGATATTTGCAATTTGATCTCTGGTTCCTTTCTGCTTTTTCTAAATCTTGCTTGTTTATCTGGATGTACTCAGTTCACATACTGCTGAAGCCTAGCTTGAAGGATTTTGCTAGCATTACCTTGCTAGCATGTGAAATGAGTCCAATTATATGGTAGTTTGAACATTCTCAGCATTGCCTTTCTTTGGGATTGGAATGAAAACTGACCTTTTCCAGTCCTGTAGTCACTGCTGAGGTTTCCAAACTTGCTGGCATATTGAGTAGAGGACTTTAACAGCATCATCTTTTAGGATTTGAAATAGCTCAGCTGGAATTCCATCACCTCCTCTAGCTTTGTTTGTAGTGATGTTTCCTAAGGCCCTCTTGACTCCACATTCCAGATATATGGTTCTAGGTGAGCAACCACACCATGGTAGTTATCCAGGTCATTAAGGCCTTTTTCGTTCTGTTCTTCTATGTATTCTTGCCACCTCTTCTTAATCTCTTCTGCTTCTGTTAGGTCCTTACTATTTCTGTCTTTTATTGTGCCCATCTTTGCATGAAATGTTCCCTTAATATCTCTAATTCTCTAGAAGAGATCTCTAGTCTTTCCCATTCTATTGTTTTCCTCTATTTCTTCCATTTCTATTGTTTTCCTCTATTCACATTGACAATGCTCAATTATAATTGAAAGATTGTTGAAAGGTCATCCCAGGCTCACATAAAATGATATGTTCTCTCACTGGTAAAACTAAGAGCAACGAACATGAAATTCATTTGAGGAACAAAAGCCAAAAATACAAAGTCTGAACTGTGAGCCTTTGGGGAAAATCTTGAGGTAGATCACCTCTTAAGACTTTCCAGGAAAATCTAATAGATAAGGAGATTGCAGAGAAACTGACAAGAATGCCTGGTTTAAATGAAGTTACACTCTTAGTGGGCTTTTGATAAAGTCCTTCAGAGGAAACAAATAAATTGGTGTGTTATTTCTGAACTTCCAGATATTTCTGAATTTCTGCAACAAATTGATCATTGGTTTAAGAGATAAAAAAGCATATCACAAGTAAAGAAGTAACAGATAAAAAGTAAAATTCAAAGACAAGGCAAAAGGTGTTACAAGTTGCAGGAGAGTTCTCCAAAAGTAATAAATTCATTTCAGTTACTTAAAGTAGGGGATCAAGATGAATTATTTTATTATGAGTAAGGCTGAATATTTTGATAAGTGTTCAGATAAATGCATATTCAATAAAAATGTCAAGGAATTAGGCACAACCTTTAGAACTACACATGGTTCCTATCCATAAGACTTATAATCTAAAAAACCAAACTAAATGAAGTCAGAACTGACATATGGACAAGTAGGGTCATAATCTATCTATGATTAAAGTCCCAGATTAAAGTCCAGACCAACGAACAATGTTCAGGACTACAGCATCAGTGAGGCTAATGCCAGCAGTGGGGAAATCATTCCAGTGAAACCCAAGCCTACACCAAAACATAAAGGCCTACAGCCCAGAAGCTTCCATCAATGGACAGAAAACTCATTCATGAAGAAGCAGGGAAGTTGTCCCCATTATCCACTCTTCCTTTCTTTCCCTCTTTATAATAATATCATCATTGATCACATCTCTAAGACTCTATTACAGCTAGATGAGGTCACATAACCAAATTATGGGCTTCCCTGGTGGCTCAGATGGTAAAGAATCTGCCTGCAATGCAGGAGACTGAAGTTTGGTCCCTGAGTTGGGAAGACCCCCTGGAGAAGGGAATGGCAACCCACTCCAGTATTCTTACCTGCAAATCCCATGGACAGAGTGAAGATGAAAAGTTAAAATTTTACATAACCTCCTGCTCCTTCTGACTCTGTAACCCAGCTTGCTCATTTCAAAGTTTAGACCCATAGGTCTCAGAAAGTGGGGACTCACAATACTAGGAACCAGAACTTATCTCACTCACCCTTGTCCTGCTTTTTGCAATCGCCCTAGCCCCTACAAATCTGCAAACCTGCTTAATCATGCCTGTCCATGTATAAAAAACTCTGTAATGCCTTTGTTCGGGGCTCAGAGCTTTGAGCATTAACTCCTCTGGGCCTGATGGCATTATAAACCTGGGTTCTCGAACTCTCTGAGTGTGGTGCTTGATTTCTCGATTACTGGTTTCTGCAACATTTCTGGAGGTCCTCAGCAAGATTCCAACCACACCAGCCCCTTGAGCCACCAGACTGGTGGCTCGGCCGTGCTGGAGTGAAGGAACCCCGAGATGAATGAGGAGGCGTGCCACCTGATGGCATTCCGGGTCCTCTTTTGAACTGGTGCTCTGACTCTCCAGACAGCTGAGCCCCAACTGGACTCATTGGAGGGACAGACCAACTCACCAGGAAGGGTACAGGATAAGGTAAGGACCTGGGGCTGGTCCCTAGGCAGAACCTACCCCAACAGGTAGAAAAGAAGACTGATCACCTCCTGGAGCTCCCAGGAAGGGAGCAACAGTTAAGGAAATCTGGGGACTTGGGAGAGGGAGGCATTGTGATAGCCTCTGAAATGGTTGTGAGTGCGTGATTGCTGATTGAACAGAGTGAGAGAAATTTTTCTTTTTGGAAACTGCGAAACCAATTCTGTTTGCAATTAAAAACATTATGCAATGCAAAAAAAATTATGCATATGCAAAAAAATATGCAATTAAAAACAACTAGCCTGTTAAAAGTCCTGCCCAGGGAAAAGCTTGAAGTTAACCCTTTCCATGTCCTTGAAATACACAGCCAGCTTTAACTGAGACCTCAGCCTTGGCAAATTAGAACTTCAAGTGAAGAACAAAAAAGGGGTCCAAGAGATATTTTAAATCTCAGAAAACTATAAGATCTCTGTCAGTCTGTCTGTCTGGATTTATGTATGTCTCAGTGTATGTCTTTTTTTCTGATAATATTGTTCAAGCTGTAAATGAGTTCTAATTTAATTGGCCTAAAGAAAAGTAAGCGTTTACAAATCAAGCAATTCTAAATACAAGAAAAATTAACCTAAATAAATTTCAGATTCATGTGAACTGGGAAATATTCAATTATTAAATATCTAGTATTAACGTTTGTTTGCTAATCTAATAAGAAAGCAGGATGTATGTTTTTAATAAAGAAGATACAAAAAAATAAAATTACATTTTATTAAGGGGAAAGAAAGTAGGTCTGACTTACAGATGACTGTTACAAAAAGTGATTAGAAATTTTGTGGAAAGTGGACCCTGAAAAAAAAGTTTTGTGCATGGTTAAAGGACTGACAAAGTTTAAAGTAAATTTAATTAAGTTTACCTAAATGAGTTTAAAGTAAACTGGCACAAAACTTGAATTTGGCCTTTCTCTCTGTTAAGTGGACATACTTTCTTCAGATGTTGAACTGCTTTTAATAATAGATTTAAGATTCTTTACCTCTTAATTGATCTGTTCTATATTTACCTTTGAATACTTTTGTTAGCTTTGGCTAAGTGAATAACTATTATTTCACAATAACTTATATGATCCTACCTGATTGAGTGTTATAAACCCTTTGATATTTATCAACAAACTTCCTAAATAACTTGATCTCTAGCTAACTTTGGGACGCTTCAGAGGGCCCCTGAACCATCCCAAAGAGCTATTAAGCTACCTGGGTTCACTGGACATGTTAAATTACAAAGGAAGTACTATTAAAGGGGTGAAAAAAAAATCTTTTCAGGTTATACTATATGGTTGATTTTACTAATACAGATATCCTAAAATTATGCAAAATTCATATAGATCTGATATGACCTGATAAAATATGGTCAATCATAATTCTTGTTATCATATTAAAGCATTATGACCAGGTTTCTTTGTCAATTGCAATAGAATCAGATTTTAAACATACCTTCTATGGTTTTACTCTCACACCTTTAGAAGAATACTACTAGTTCTTCAAGTTTTATGAAAAATACTTTCTAAGATTAAGCAGATAAACAAATTTTGTTGTTAACAGTAAGCTGGTGCCAGACTAGAATTTGGTCTTCTCTCTGTTTAGAGAACAAAGTTTTCTTAGAATACAACTTTTGATAACAGATTATTAATTCCTTTGCCTTTAAGTGATTTATATTTGCTTTTAAAATATTTTGTTAATTTGGTAATGTAAATAAACATTATTTAAGATTATGGTACATGTAGACAAAGCTCATTCTGCTTCTACAAAAAAATAACCCCTCACAGTTAGACTTTTGCTATCCTGATATCATTTTGCTTAAAACATGGCAATAGTCTGTTCCTAAATCAGGAAATTAAAAATGGATAAGCAACAGCTAAAAATCAAAAAGCCAGGGCTATGGGAAATCCAAGACGGCCACTTGGCTTTTTCCGGCTTCCTGAAAGACTTCATTTTTATTTAAAACCTTCCCTGGCTATAGTGTTAATGCCCTCACAATCAGTTCTCCCTCCAAAAAAGAAATTATGTTTCACTGAATATTAAGTTCTAGTTTTGTTAATTAAGGTCTGTGCTTACTAAGACTCACTTCTGAAATAGTTCCTTGCTGTTATATGGCTAAAAGATTTAATTAAGTTATTAAAAAGGACACTCTAAGATTATTTCTAAAGCTTATCTCAGTAACCAATCTTTGGATAAAGGTCAGATGCTCCATGATGTACACTTGGCTATAATCATTTAACTGAGTCAGATGACCTGGGGTATACCCGACTATACCCAATGAAAGTTCTTGACATAAATTCTTGCTTGTGACCTTACTATTAACTGCTAGCTATATTATTTTCCAAGTAGCTTGTTTCAGAAGATTATTTCTTACATTACCAAATGTGTGACTGAATCTATGATAAAATGCTGATATGCAGTTCCACTTGAGATCAATAATTGCAATAATGTAACTCTAGATATGGGAAGAGGCAACTAGAAGAAATATTTTCCTGGACTAAGGGGCTAGTTAGACAGGTATGGTCCAGAGACTTTTGCTACTTAAAAGGCTTGGCCTAGTGACAACACATTGAGTGGCCTGTCAATGGAATCTTTGTTAGACCTGGGAATAAGCCTTCCCAGCACTGCGGGACACAATAACCATGAAATTCCCCCCAAACATAGTCAAATATGTGGCTATGAAGGGGCCCTGCTGACTGAAAGTTGGCCCTTGCCAGCTGCCTCTACAAAGATTAAATCATGACCACTACAAGATGCTGACCTGCAACATCCCCTTGAAAGGACTTCGGGGTGGAGACAAATAATAAGGCACTCTGTTTTCTGGGAAAAACCCAGAAAAACAGGCCTTCAGATAGTCAGATGTTTTCAGGTAAAGATTTTTATGAGTCCAAATTCTTACATCTTCTCGTATCTAGAGAAACACTATTGTCACAAATCACTGTCTGGACCTGGTTCTCCTGGTTAGCCCCTCAGCAGCTTTCCTACTTCTATTCATCTTTGGGCCAAATATCTAACTTTCTTGTTAAGTTTGTTTCTCCAAGTAGTAGTACGACAAGACTATCTCCTGACCAACACCCGGACAATGCTAGAACAAGCTGCCTTATCATCCTGTGGACTCTCATCTCCCTCCATAAATGTACGCCGAGGTCCTCAGGCTATTATCCCTTTGAGATCTTATATGGGAGACCACCCCAGTAGTAGAAAACCTCAATAGAGACCACCAACAACTAGCTGACCTGGAGATGTCCCAACATCTCCAGGCCCTGGAAGTCTTCGGTCATATCGCCCAAGAAACCTTAGAAAGGACACCCATTACTTTGGGCAATTGGGTTCATCCCTATCAGCCAGGAGATGAGTTACAGGCATCATCCCTCGGATCCACCACACTAGAGTCAAGAAGGCAGCAGCTTCCTGTGATGAGGACACCTTGAAAACAGTTTGGGACCCCAAAAAGTCCCTCAAGGTCTGGTTCCAAAAACAATGACCGTCACCCATTGAAGGATGCTGAGCCCTGCTCTGGTCACCCCAGATGCTGACTGGTCAATGAATGGCAGAAGCTTGAGGACTCTTCAGCCTTGCTCCAACCACACTCCAGCCGCTCGCTGGTCAACACACGGTGGAAGCTTGAGGGTCTGAATATCAAAGGATTTTCATTGTCAACCCTGGCCTCGATCCCTGATTGGTATTATTGCTGTGTTCTTCACTACAGGACTAGCTTCAGTCACACCGCAGGACTGGGATTTGGGTCAGAAGCTGCGGTTAGCTGTCTGTTATCTCACTGTAGTGGGAAGCCTCATTCTTAGTAGATGTCTCTTATGATCTTTTCTCCCTACTAACTAAATTGCTCCACAGTATAGCTGACCACCCCCCCATGATAGGTTCAGTTACTAAAGCCACGACATCCCAAAGATGGGGAGAAAATCTTTTGCTCGTGTTCAGTTATCTGTAATGTGCAGGCTGCTTTGCAGCCTTTTGGTGTCCCTTGCTGTAACAGATGGTACCACCCCCATCAAGGCCTTTTCTTTGTGGAACAGATGTTTGCTTATGTCTGCCTGTCAATTGGATGGGTATCTGCACCTCAGCTTTCCTCACTCCCCAGATGAATATTGTCCCTAACAACGAGACTCGCACCATACCTCTGGCAGCACATACATGGTCAAAAAGAGCCATCCAGTTTATACCCCTACTAGTTGGTCTAGGAATCATGGCTGCAATAGGTATGGGAATAGGAGGAATTGCTTCATCAACTGCCTTTTACCATACGCTATCAAAGGACTACACAAACGACATTGAGAGAGTGGTCAACACTTTAGTGGCCTTACAGGACCAACTAAACTCCCTGACTGAGGTGGTTTTACAGAATAGGAGAGGGCTAGACCTACTGACAACTGAAAAGAGAGGACTCTGTCTCTTCTTAAATGAAGAATGCTGCTTTTATGTAAACCTATTGAGGGCAAGAGGAGAAGGGGACGACAGAGGATGAGATGGTTGGATGGCATCTTCGGCTCGATGGACATGGGTTTGGGTGGACTCTGGAAGTTGGTGATGGACAGGGAGGCCTGGTGTGCTGGGGTTCATGGGGTCGCAAACAGTTGGACACGACTGAGCGATTGAACTGAACTGAACTGATCAGAAATAGTCAGGGACATGGCCCAACAGCTAAGGGAACAAATCGTAAAAAGGAGAGAGAAAGTAGCTAATTCCTGGGGTAATTAGAAAAGTATCTGGAGCTGGGCATCACGACTTCTCCCTTTAACAGTTCTCTTCATGCTGTTTGCGGTGCTCTTGTTTGGCCCTTGTATTCTCAATGGAATTACCAGTGATAACTTCTCAGATTAAATCCATAAAGTTACAAAAGGTAACAGCTCAATATATCCCCCTAAACAATGGGAAGCTCTGAATGCCCTACCAAAACATGAGATGATGCTTTCCACAATCAGAGAGAGAAGCATCAAGAGAGGGGAATGAAGAGGAAAAGTTAAAATTTTACATAACCTCTGCTCCTTCTGCCTCTGTAACCCTGCTTGCTCCTTGCAAAGTCTAGATCACATAGGTCTCAAAGTGGGGACTCACACTATTAGGAACCGGAGCTTATCTCACTCACTCTTGTCCTGCTCTTTGCAATCACCCTAGCCCCTGAAAACTTGCAAATCCACTTAATCATGCCTGTCCCTCTGTAAAAATCTCTGTAACTCCTTTGTTCAGGGCTCAGAGCTTGAAGTGCTAACTCCTCCGGGCCCTCCGGCATAGTAAACCTGAGTTCTCCAACTCCCCAGATGTGGTGCTTGGTGTCTAGATTACGGGTTTCTGCAGCAAGAGAAGACTGGCAGGCTCTGTCCATGAGATTGCAAAGAGATGGACACGACCGAATGACCAACACTTTCCAATTTCCACAACTAAATTTTGATCAGTAAACTTGCTGTTAAAACAAAAAATAAATATTTGCTCTTTATCCCGAATTCCTGGCCCAGAACTCCTAAAATTCTTGAAATTTCCTGAATGATGGAAGTGTCTTTTGTTATTCATAACAAGCCCCATTAGATCACTTGTGAGCTTATTTATGCTAATACTGTGACTTAGGGTGGAGCCCCTGGAGAGCCTCAGGTTGGGGCTAGTCTCCAAAAAATCCAAATCTGTCATTAGAGTGTTAAAACTTCCAGTGTCATTGAGATCTCTGGGGAGGGGGTAAAGATTGAGCTCTTACAAAACTCTTCAACATTAAGACTAGGGAGCTTTGAGTTTGGCTAAACCATTTGCAAGCTAGGAAGCAAGTGTTCCCCAGCTCCATGAAACAGAGGCTCCTGCATTCAAGACCTTTAGAGTTCAATCTGGCTATTCATTTGGATCCTTTATAATAAACCACTAAATGTAAGCAAATGTTTTTCTGGGTTCTATGAGTCATTCTAACTAATTATCAAATCTGAGAGGGGATCATTGGAATCCCTGAATTTGTGGTCAGCCAAACAAAAGTGTGGGTAGCCTAGACCATTTACAGCTGGTATATGAAGTAGGATCTGACAGTTTTATGGGGTCGGAGACTAACTCCTAGTGAATATTGTCAGAACTGAATTAACTTGTAAGATACTCGGTGTCCGGTAATTGGGGAATTGGTGTGGAAAGACATCACATATTTGGTGTTAGAAAGAATCTTAAAGGGTATAAAAGAAAAAGTGTCATTTGGATTCTCCAGAAAGTATCCTGAAAATGGGGGAAGAATACTTTTCTCTGCTCCTTCCTCTCTGCTAATGGCAGGAAATCATATATAATGGTTGGAGTTCCAGAAGTCATCCTGGACCCTGTCCTTAGAAATGAAAGTTACACATGACAGAGTCACAGAATGAAAGGAGCCCGGGTCCACAAACTACAGGCTGCCATACCAGTTCTGAACTGCCTACATGCTATGACAGAGAAAGAACTTTCTATCTTGCTTAAGTCAGTATTTGCCTAGATTTATGTCACATGCAGAGCCAAATCTAAACCCAAATGATACAGGAAACTCTAGAATGAAAGCTTTAGGATCTCAATATGGGATTTTTTTTTTTTTTTTTTTTTTTACTGCTCATTACTTCTACTTCCTTGACTACACTAAAGACTTTTTAACTGTATGGATCACAGCAAACTGGAAAATGCTTAAAGAGATGGGAACACCAGACCACCTTACCTGTCTCCTGAGAAACCTGCAGGACAAGAAGCAACACCAACCAAGTTTAGAACCAAACATGGAACAATGGACTGCTTCAAATTAGGAAAGGAGTACATCAAGGCTGTATGTAGGTCAGGAAGCAACAGTTAGAACTGGACATGGAACAACAGACTGGTTCCAAATAGGAAAAGGAGTATGTCAAGGTGTTATATTGTCACTCTGCTTATTTAACTTCTATGTAGAGTACATCATGTGAAATTTTGGGCTGGATGAATCACAAGCTGGAATCAAGATTGCTGGGAAAAATATCAACAACCTCATATATGCAGATGATACCACACTAATGGCAGAAATCAAAGAAGAGCTAAAGAGCCTCTTGATGAAGGTAAAAAGGAGAGTGAAAAGGTTGGCTTAAAACTCAACATTCAAAAAACTAAGATCGTGGGATCTGGTCCCATCACTTCATGGTAAATAGACAGGGAAAAAGTGGAAATAGATTTTATTTTCTTGGTCTCCAAAATCACTACAGATGGTGACTGCAGACACAAAATTAAAGGATGCTTGCCCCTTGAAAGAAAAGCTATGAGAAATTTAGACAGCATATTAAAAAGAAAAGATATCACTTTGTCAATAAAGGTCCACATAGTCAAAGCAATGGTTTCTGCAGTAGTCACATACAAACGTGACAGTTGGACCATAAAGAAGGCTGAGCGCTGAAGAATTAATGCTTTCAAATTGTGGTGCTTGGGAAGACTCTTGAGAGTCCCTTTGACTGCAAGGAAATCAAGCCACTAAATACTAAAGGAAATCAACCCTGAATATTCATTGGAAGGACTGATGCTGAAGTTCTAGTACTTTGACCACCCGACACAAAAAGCCAACTCATTGCAAAAGATCCTGATACCAGGAAAGATTGGGGGCAAGAGGAGAAGGAGGTGGTAGAAGATAAGATGATTGGGTGGCATCACCAACTCAGTGGACATAACATGAGGTTTGAGCAAACTCCAGGAGATGATGAAGGACAGAGGAGCCTGGTGTGCTGCAATTCATGGGGTCTCAGAGTCTGACAGGAATTAGCAACTGAAAAACAACCCATGCTGTATTCAAAGTATTCAAATAGAAAAAAAAAAATTCTGTGACTGAATTCATGTTGAAATAAGAAAAGAAGGTCTTTGCCAGGCATGCCCTTGTCGTGCCAGTTACTCAGGAGACTGAGGCCAGAGCATTACTTGGGTGCAGGAGTTCTGGGCTGTAATGCGCTATGTCCACTGTTTGGCATCAATATGCTGACCTCTTGAGAGTGGGGATTGCCTCCTGAGGTCGCCTAAAATGGAGTGATTCAGCTCAGGTCAGAAAAGGGCATATATAGAATCTGCCAGAAACATTAGAATAATGTTTGGTTTGGGTTCAGTTTATTGTTTCTCAATAAATTGACATATTATTTCCACCTCCCCATTGTATTCTACGCCTAAAATGGAGTGATTCAGCTCAGGTCAGAAAAGGGCATATATAGAATCTGCCAGAAACATTAGAATAATATTTGATTTGGGTTCAGTTTATTGTTTCTCAATAAATTGACATATTATTTCCACCTCCCCATTGTATTCTATCAGTCCAAGAGTCCTTGAAACTTCAACTGTCTCTTGATCCTCAATTTTCTGTTATAGAAATCAGGAGAATGTCTTACTAGCTTTAAAAAAGAATCATTGGAAAGCACAGATTACAGATTTTTCAACATCACATTCTCTAAACATCTGCTGTTCTTAAGGAAGTACCCAGTGAGACTCAGGGGCCTAAATACATTTATCAATATTAATCACTAATATATATATATTGAGTGATGTCAGTGCTGGGCACTGTACTAAATTCTTTACCTCCATTTTTCATTTAATTTAAAAAAAAACTAGTGACATGGAAGATATCTCCAGATAGAGAGGAAGAAAATGAGAAATATAAAATAGACAAATTAAGACATTTGTTCATATGGTATAGTTAATAAGTCTTAGCATCTGGCTTTGAACTCCAGGAAGTCTACCTCCAGAGACCATAGTAACTATTATACGATATTACCTGCCCAGTAGGGCTGGAGATCATATTGCATGTTTTTAATTAGCACTTGCAATCAGGAATTTAAGGGTTTTTTAGGACCACTATTATCTTCTAAACAAATCTTTTCTCAAAATGATACATAGAGCACTGTTTGTTCCAAGAGTCAAGCAGACCTCAGGCACTTTATTTCAGAAACAAAAGCAATGGAACAATGTTGTTCACATTCACTTAAAACTTACAGTGTGGATAAAAGATGGCTGTAATATGTTTGACATTTCTACCATTAAGAAGAGATAGGATAGGACTCGTGCTGCAGTCCATGAGGTCACAAATAAGTCGGATACACAGAGATGGACGTGACTTAGCAACTGAACAACAACAGCAAGGATAATTCCCCTCCACTGAAGCCAACTTGGTCTAAGCAATTCACATCATATAAATGTAAAGGTGACTTTCTTGAACCATCAAGTCTGTGTTACTAAAAAACCTTAAGCCTTAAATTCTGCCTGCATCTTCTGGGACAGTTTTCATTGGATCCCAAAACCACTGTGTTAGAAACTCATCATCCCTTTTTAACACACCACAGAGAAAGACCCCTTGACTACCTGGAGAGAGGGGTGTGCCCAGATGACCACAGACCTCCAGTCATTCACAGAAACACCAGGCATGCAAGTGAAGCATCCTAGAGCCCCCAGCCAGCCTAGCCATTGTCACTTAATACTGGTGAGTCATCCCACTCAATCCCAAGCAGAACAGGAAGATCAACCACCCAAGCCATGCCCAACCAGCACACAGAACTGAGATATAGCATGGTCTTGTTTTCTGACAATGAGTTTTGGGGTAGTTTGTTACACAGCAAGAGATAAACAGAACAATAAGATTAGTAATGATTTTCACAGAATCCCTGTGAGATTCTTACGAATAATTAAGTCTGTAAAGGTCACAAAAGTACTTCAAAGACAGCATAGGTCTGTTTACTTTGGCTGATGTTGACAGCATGTAGTCAGTCCAAGCCAGTGCATTAACATTTCTGTGTAATTGTTTACAGTTGTTAAATTTATATTTTTGTGTGTATTACAATCTATCATTATGCCAACAATTCCCTAAAAATGGAACAATGGCTCTAATCTTGTGCACGGATGAATAAATATAATTCTGAAAATTATAATGCAAAAAGTACAACTCATGAGAATGTCATAAACACATTTGAACTTGACTCCAAAAAGACCACAGAAAGTGAATCTTTACATGTTCAGTCAAGTGAATCTGTGAGTATGAGAATTTAGCATAAGCAGTCAAAACAGCAGAGTGTGAATAAAAGTACAATGACAATTATCTGAAAATTGGATTTTCCCAGACTGGTGATTCATTCTCCAGTGGCTGTCTATAATGAAATGTCAAAGAGTAACATGCAGCCATTTTAGCCATTTCCAAGCAAAGCATAACCACCTTTCTGACAAACCAATGAAGTTTGTCCAGAACAAGGACTAAATGATTGTACTGGTTACAGTGCTGGGTTCAAAGCAACTGAAACTGACTCTAGCTATAATAAGCAAATAAGGATTTATTTGAAGAACAATTAAGGGCATAGTACAGAATCAGTGCAAGGCTGAGGAACCAGATTTGGAAATGGGCAGGAAACAAAGCATCTCTGAGAGTTCTCCATTAGTACAAAGGCTGGCAACGACACTCTGCTTCCCTACCTGAGTCAGAGACCTGGGGAACACATTACCAGATATTTTTGGAAAAGCTGTGTTGTGGGTGGTGGCTCTGGACAGAGCAGTCTTCCTGAATTAGATTTATCACCCCTCTTGTTCCACAGCGGGACAGTCACACATCTCCCCTGACAGAGGTAAGACCATTCCTGTGAGGCAGGAGCGTGGCAGAGAGCAGCTCTCTCATAGATAGACATGAAGAAGAACAGAAGACACAGCTGAGCTGAGCATACCCACTGCCACCTTCTGAGTTCACAAATCACATGGTCTTCTCCTTCCAACAGGACTGGGAGTAAGAGCAGTAAAATGGGAAAGCCCAGGAAGATTTCTCCACAAGGAACCATGAAATGTGAGACAGTAGTTCCTGTTACCAAGGTCACACTACACAAGAGTCTGGGCTCTTGCCGATGCTGCCACAGCCATGAGCCTTCCCATGCACCTAACACATCATGCCTTATGTACCTGCTTGCTTGGCCACCAAGGACACCTGAGTCCCAGGCCATCTCTGCTCACCACCACACAGCTCTGTACTCTGCCTGATTTGGACCAGCCACCAACCCCACATTAAAAAAAAAAAAAAAGAAAAAAAAAACCTCTTGACCTTCAGAGTAATCATCTGCCATCAATAAAATGCCTTCTACCATAACCTTTCACTCCAAATATTTGCTTCTCTTTCTGGTTCCAAACAGAATCTCGCTGTCTCTTAAAATCCTTACTCAGTCGTTATTATATGAAATGGTTGCTATTTTTCCCAAACTCAAAGACATGGGACCTCAAAGTTTCCTAAAATCTTCATAAAGCTCATGCCATCAGATCATAACACCATAAAGCCTCCATTACTGCCATTAACTAAAGACCTTAGAGTCACCCTCCTTCCTTCCCAGAAGATTTAGCTCTTGACTCTCACTCTCTCTACCATTACTTGTGTCTTGATTATTTCTGAATCCATAAGTTGTCCTATTAACCTGCTGCCCTCTAAGTTCACTGGCCTCCTTATTTCAGTAATCCGGTCCTAAACTCCACCTCAGTCACCTACTCTCCATGACTATAACTTGAACCTTGTTATACTCATAACCAAACACCCTCTGCAATCCCAATTTCAAAGCCCCACATTGCAACCAGCTTCTCCTATCAATCACTACCTACTTCAAAGAGGGACTTCCCAAATTATTCAGTGAGAATGACAATCCACTGATCCTACGAACTTTTCACTATCATGTCAGAAGTCTCCATTTTCCTTCTAAGTTGGCTTAGGTCCCATGGCCTATTGTTTATAATTATTCTTTGTGTATACCCTCGATGACCATACCCTCCCTGTGTTCCAAGGAGTTACATGTTACTAAGAAACATACCACTAGAAAAGGAAACCTTTTCACACTGTTGATGGGGATGTAAATTGTGCAGCCACTATGGAAAACAGCATTGTGGTCCCTCAGAAAACTAAAAATAGAATTATCATATGATCTGGGAACATACCCAGACAAAACTATAATTCACAATAGACAAAACATGGATGCAACCTAAATGGCCATCAACAAATGAATGGATAAAAGAAGAAGTGGTGCATACACACAATGGAATACTACTCAGCCATAAAAAGAATGAAATAAGGCCATTTTCAGCAAAAGGGATACAACTAGAGATTATCATACTGAGTAAAGTCATAAAGAGAAAGACAAATGCTATATGATATCACTTATATGTGGACCTAAAATATGGCACAGAGAAACCTACCTGCAAAATAGAAACAAGCTCATTGATTCAGAGAACAAACCCCCTTATGGTTGCCAAGGGGGAAAGGTGGGAGAAGAGAGATTGGACTGGGAGTCTGGGGCTGTTAGATGCAAACTATTCTATTTAGAGTGGATAAACAACAAGGTCCTAATGTATAACTCAGGGGACTATATTCAATATTCTGTGATAAACTATAATGGAAAAGAATATAAAATAAGAATATATACATGTGTGTTTATCTGAATTACTTTGTTGTATAGCAGAGACTGGCAAAACATTGTAAATCAGCTATGCTTCAATTTAAAAAAATCTTAAATAACTAAATAAAATGGAATAAATAAATAAGAAAAACACACAACTGTGTTGACTGGTCTTACCCTGAATTCATGACCACAAGTCAACAAGTCTCTATGCTGCTATGCTTTCCTAGTCATTTCTCTTTTTCATCTTTCCTCCTCCTTCAAACTTTAATATTTCTTTCCCTCTACTGACAACTCTGCCTCTTCAATAACAAAAACAGAATTTAAAAAAAAAATTACAAGTTCTCCTGACCAAATACATCAACCTATCTGCATCAGACCTATACTTTTCACTTTTTTTTCTAATACAAAGGATGATCCATCCATCAGTAAATTATGGAGCAGTGTCCCTCGTATTTGTGTTAAAGCAAAGTGCTACACGGCTGGCTTTGAAATGAAAGAAAGGGTCACAAACCAAAAAACCTGGAAAAGTTAAGAAAAGGGATTCTCCCAGAGAGCCTCTGATGGGAGCAAACCCCTTGGCAACAGGTTGATTTCAGCCTGAAGCTGACTTTGGAATTCTGTCTGCTGTGAGAAAATAAATGTGTGTCACTTTAATCCACCAAGTTTGTGGTAATATGTTACAGTAGCCATAGGGAATTAATACAATATATATACAATATAAGAGTTAAGTTACTATCACATGGATATTCCATTGGACATCTCAATTTAGAGTTGAACAAAACCAATTATGTTCAGAGTACGAATCTGTTATTGACATAGTATAATTCATACACAAGGAAGATATGCCAATAACATTTTGCTTTAATGCTAAAAATCTATAAGATGGAATGCAGACTTAAGAAAGATACATTGGGACCAGTACTGATCAGCATTAGTTATGTATACAGCAATGAAGAACATTACTAAGGGAATAAGTAGTTTTTCCTGAGTGTCATTTCACATATGGCCTTTTCAAAGAACAGGTTGTGTCAGTAGTTCTTAAATCAGTGTTAGAGGAAATAGCATAGAGTCAGAAACAATCTAATTGAAGCCACGGAGCATATGACATTTCAATGGACTCTGGGAAAAATATGAGCCTGAATACACAACTCTGCTGATTAACACTGGATTACGTTGACTGCTTAGTAGAAAGATGCTTATATGTGTTTTTAAATTAAAGATAATATTTCTTCATGACATTAATAGCTAAAGAGTAATTCTATTATTTTATATAACTAAAGTAGAATACTTCAGTAATATATTTAGAATATTTACTAGCTTGAATCTAAAAGTTCTAAAATATTATGATTTTTTACATGTTGAGAATAAGATATCAGGCTGTCTTAAAAAGACCAAACTGTGATATGAATGACTCAATCGAAGATAATTTTATTCTTTCCTAATACTTGATTTTTTTTCACTCACTGAGGAAAGAAGATGATAATGATTATTGGATATATTTTTTTTAATAAAACCAAATATTTCAAAAGAATGTAATGCTTTTCAAAGATGAATGAAACCAAAGCTGAATATCAATCACCATTTATTCTAAGAAACATTCACTCTTCCTGCTTTCAAAGGCAATACCCTGCTTTAAGCATTTAACCAAAAGCTGAAATCTTTGCTGAAAGACCTCCCCATAATTTCCATATTTATATTCCATCCAAACACAAGTAAGACATTTGCCTTTTTCAATGATCTCTAATAGTTGGTGTTTTTCTGATATAAATGCATAAGAAGTAAGAAAGAAACCACCTGGTCTTGAGATATGATCTATGACTCCAGATAGTTGTAATTTGATAATATACACATTATTCAAAAGCTAAAATAATATCAACCTAGTAACTGCATAAATAAAAATCAATTCTATAAATATTATGTTTGATTTTTATTGCTATAAACATTTTTTGACTTATCTAAAATTGGTAGTTTGGCTGTATATTAGATAGCCTATGGATGGCAGAAGTATTTCAGAAATATTGCTCTAGAATATTGTTCTATATTTCAGAAATATTGTTCTATATTCTAAGCCAGTTTTGTAACTCCACCCAAACTGGTTAATTCCTTTTGAAAGAAATTACTAGAATGACAATTTTCAAAATGGTGAAATGATTGCTCAAATTTCTAGTCTCACATGTTTTCTAGAGCCATCCTACTCTCCATCAAGAGGCATAGCCTATTTCTCCACTTCTTAAACCTGATTAAGACTTTTTTAACGACTTCATTAAATAAAATGTGTTGTGAATAACACTACATGACTTCCAGGGCTAGGTCACAAAAGACTATTTAGCTTCCATTTGAAGGATACTTACTTTTAGAACTTTTACTTTCAGGATACTTACTTTTAGAACCCATGCACCATTATTTGATCAAGTCCAAAGAAGCTCATGTAGAAAGACCTCACAGAAACCCACATGGGGAGGATCTGAGACTCCGAGCAGTAGTTGTCATCAAACACTAGGCTTGTGATTGAGCAAGGCTTTAGATGGTTTCAGCCCATGACTTTGAGCTGCCCCAACTAGCATAAAATGAAACAGAGATGAGCTATCTCTACCAAATCTAGCATAAATTTCAGTGATTAGTTCTGAAACCATAGTATCTGGAATACAACCAAGAGGTAACTTGAACTATGAAATAGAGTAAACCCAAATCCTTAAAACCTCCCATAGGTTATTGATGGTCCCAGAAAATACAACACCCTATACAATAAATGGAAAAAGATATCTAACATTCATGCATCTTTCATATAAGAAAAATAAATAAGAGTCAAAACTTTTGAGATAATGAAATCCTCCATAAATGGCAATCAACACTGATCTAAGAGTTGATATGAAAATAAGATTCACAGGATAAATAGGTTTAGCTAAACACTGAGTTTATCATGTAAATCACTGGTATTTTTTATCAAGAAGTCTACAAACAATAAATGCTGGAGAGGGTGTGGAGAAAAGGGAACCCTCTTACACTGTTGATGGGAATGCAAACTAGTACAGCCACTACGGAGAACAGCGTGGAGATTCCTTAAAAAACTGGAAATAGAACTGCCATATGACCCAGCAATCCCACTGCTGGGCATACACACTGAGAAAACCAGAATTGAAAGAGACATGTGTACCCCAGTGTTCATCGCAGCACTGTTTACAATAGTCAGTACATGGAAGCAACCTAGATGTCCATCAGCAAACAAATGGATAAGAAAGCTGTGGTACATATACACAATGGAATATTACTCAGTCATTAAAAAATACATTTGAATCAGTTCTAATGGGGTGGATATAACTGGAGCCTATTATACACAGTGAAGTAAGCCAGAAAGGAAAACACCAATACAGTATACTAACACATATATATGGAATTTAGAAAGATGGTAACGATAACCCTATATGCGAGACAGCAAAAGAGACACAGATGTACAGAACAGTCTTTTGGATTCTTTGGGAGAAGGCAAGGGTGGGATGATTTGAGAGAATAGCATTGAAACATATATATTATCGTATGTGAAATAGATCACCAGTCCAGGTTGGATGCATGAGACAAGTGCTCGGGGCTGGTGCACTGGGATGACCCAGAGGGATGGGATGGGGAGGGAGGTGGGAGGGGGGTTCAGGATGGGGAACACATGCAAACCCATGACTGATTCACATCAATGTATGGCAAAAACCACTATAATATTGTGAAGTAATTAGCCTTCAATTAAAATAAATAAATTAAAAATAAATAAATAAAAATTAAAAATCAAATCAAATCAAAACCTACACACACACACACAAAACAAGTCTTTGAATGCAGCCCTGGAAGGGAACAGTTGGTTGCAAGTAGGAGGGTCAACACAGGTGGACCAGCTCTATGTGAAAAATCTGCCAACTATATTCCTGTTTTTCAAACAACCCTAGTAATGCAGCATAGCAAGGACTATGTCAATTCACAGCCTTGCAAGTCCATGACAGTCCATAAATCAGGAGTTGTACATTTTGTTTTAGTTACTCAGCCATGTCCGACTTCTTGCAACACCACGGACTATAGTCCACCAGATTCCTCTGCCCATCGGAATCCTCAGGCAAGAATACTGGAGTGGGTATTTCATTTCCTCCTCCAGGGAATCTTCCCAACCCAGAGATCAAACCTGAGTCTTCTGCAGTGCAGGCAGATTCTTTACATTGTACATTAAGCAAAAGCAATAACCAGGTCCTGATACTATTAGCATTTTAAATATATATTAACCTGGTACAGTTCCAGAAACAGTGTGGCAAGAAGCTAACCTTAGGTCTTGTGAGGCATACATGGGGTGCCTCAGGCATTCCTGGGCATGGGAAGAACTGATACAGACCACAGTTAACCCATTAACTAACACACGCATACACGCATACCCACATCCCACAGGAAAACTTTCTCTCATGTAAAGTAATTGTCAATAAACTATGGAATGTATTTTTAAAAAGATTCTGTGTCTAATCCCAAATTTAGACACAGAATAGAAACACACAGGAAAATAGAAAATAGAGTTTTTAGAGAGTTGATCAAACACCAGAAATAGATTGAATAAAATACAAAATCAGTTCAAATATAAAAACTAAATGACAAAATTCCTTAGGGATAATAGATAAACATTGAGGGTATGGTAAGAGACAGAGGATTAAAAATGAAAGAGACCCCAGAATTTAAAAATGATATAAAAATAGAGGTACAAATAAAAAGGAACTGAAATATATATAGAAGACAAACAAGATGACCCAACATGTATAGAAATATATATATTTATGAAAAAGGAAAAGAATAGAATTACTATCTAAACCTATAATCTAAGAAACTGCCAGAAAGGAAACGTGACCTGAAGCAACATAGTAAAAGAGTTCATCTTATTCCTGGGAAAATGAACAAAGAAGGTCAACCCCAAAACGTATTGCACAGAAACTATTAAACTTTAAAGATTAATTTTAAAAATATCTTCTGGGCTAAATAAAAGGATCATGTCACTTGCCTGCTGCTAGCAACACATTAAAAAAAGACAATGTAACAACACTTTCAAAAAACTCAAGGAATCATGAGCCAAGGATTTTATATCAAATCAAGTTGTTGTTCAACTGTTAAAATCACAGACAACTCAGTAAACATACAATAATGCAAAGAAAATTGTATTCACAACCCCTTTCCAAAGAAACTTCTTGGAATAAGATTCACCCAACCACAATTTTAGTGGGGACACTTTTGCAAAACAGTAAACGGAGAACATTTACAACATTAAATTGTAACTATAAGGCCAAAATAAAGCTATAGATATAGGTAGCAGAATACCATGGAGAAGAGTTTGGCAACCCACTCCAGTACTCTTGCCTGTAGAATCCCATGGACAGAGGAGCCTGGTGGGCTACAGTCTGTGGGGTCACTAAGAGTTGGCCATGACTAAGGGACTAACACACACACACAGCAGAAAACCATATAAATGTTACAAGTGCAGGGGAAGGAGGAATAGAAAATCCAAAAGTGAAAAAAATGACCTACTGACTGCAAAGCGAGTGAAAGGATAAAACACAGCAAAATGATTTAAGGAGGCAAAACAATTAGAGTCCTAAGAAGAAAAGGACTATGAGCAATATAAAAATATTAATGTAAAGAAAAGTCTTATATAAAAAGTACATACCTTCTGAATATAAAAAAAGTTTTGAAACACACATTAAATATCATATAGAATATTATGACAGAGTTAAGACTCAAAAGAGCAGTCATATAAATAAATGTGAATTGTCTGCATTTTCTTATTTAGAGGAAAGATTTTAGAATTGTTTCATGAAGCAAAATTCAACTCTGTGCTCTACATTAAAATATTCTAAGTGATATGATTTTGCAAAATTAAATAAAGATATAGGCAAAGACATACTAGGCAAATAGAAGGAGTATGAAAACAAAGGTTGTGATTTTATATTAAACAAAGTAGAATTCTGGTCCAAAAGCAATAAATGAGACACAGAAGGGCACTGTATAGTGTTAAATATTATAAAGGTCATGTTTACAATGAAGATAAGATTAGTGAATACATAAGAATATATATACTAAATAAGAAACCACCTTCATAAAGCAAAAATAAACCAGTACAGAGACACATAAATAGACCAATAATCAGAGACTCTAATATACCACTCACATTACAAGGTCAAGTAGAAAAAAATTGTATCAATAACATAGATTTCATGAATGTATATGAAACTTTGCACCCAATAACAAAGAATTCATCCTCTTTTCAAACATACATAAACATTAACCTCAACAAGTTCCATATCACATAAATAAAGCAAATAATTTTATCTGACAACAGAGCAATAAAATAAAATAAAAATCATCAAAAAGTTTTTTAAAAGAGGCCCTTCCATCAGAAATTCAAAACTCTCTATATATACTTCAGTTAAAGAAAAAATTCACATTGCAACTGAAGAATTTCTTTAATTTACAGGAAACAAAGGAGTGATCAGATGACAGTTCACAATCTTAGATATTTACCTCAATAAAAATAAAATAATAAAAACATATGAATGAAGTTCTCAACTCAAAAAAAGACAAGAAAGAACAAATTAAAAGTAGATTAAAGAGAAACCAAAAACAGATGTCAATGATGTAGAAAACTATTCAAAAGAATCAATAAAATAAGTGACCAGAAAACAATTTTTAAAAACAGAAACAACACATAAAGGAGATTTAAAAATTATTGTAAAGAAGAAAATAACCAAACACAAAAAAATTATTTTTAATCACAAAATCTACTTTGAAGAACTAATGTAAATTAATTTGAAAACCTAGATTATACCTAAAAGATTACAATTTATCTCTTTAGATCTAGTGTCGATAAAAAGTTTAAAAAGCAATATTCTCAAAATATATCCGAAAAGAATATTTATAGAACTAAAACAATAAATACACAAACTGTAACAAAAAAATGTTACCACATTTCTTTTAGAATTAATAGAACAAGCTGACAAAATATTAGTGATACAACAGTGTTTAAATATCATTGAAACTGAGCTAATTGGCAAATATTGAACACTCCACTCCAAAGATTTCAAGCACACATTCATTTTGTGCACATCTAAAATATTTACAGAAACTTACTACATAATGACCAGTAAAGCAATTTCAAAAATTGTTAAAGAATTAAAATCTAAAAGAATTTTCTTACCACATGTGCATTAATTTGAAGATAAAACAACAAAGAAATAGGTAGAAAGTCCGATGTTTTGAAGTTTAAAATAAGTCAAAAAAGAGCAGAAAAGAGAACATATTCTAAATAGAATGGAACAAAATGCTACATATTAATAGTTGTGGATATATCTAAAGCAAAATTCAGAGAAAAAATATAGTTAATATACATATATGGTTTTAAAAATGCAATGAGCTAAGCATCTCTATTAAAAAGTAGATGAAAAATTATACACCAAAGAAACCAGAAGAAAATAATGAGCTATAAGAAATTAATGAAATAGAAAACAAAAATATCACCAAGAAGACAAAGCTGAAAGTTAGCTCTGTAAAGAGGCTAATAAAATTGACAAATATCTGAGAAGACTGACCAAGTCAAAGGAGAAATAGTATCAAGAATGAAAAGGGAAGAATAACTATAAATGATACAGATGTACAAAATGTTAATAAAATAACCACAGAAAATTTATTTATCCATTCATCAGTTGATGAACTTTTTATTCTAATTTTTGACTGTTAAGAACAATGCTGTGATGAACATTTGTATATAAGTTTTTGTGTGGACCTACCTATCTTTTCATTTCTCTTGAGATTTCTAGTTAGAATATTCTATATATACTTTCATATCATCTTCAAATAGAGATAATTTTACTTTTTTCTTTGCAATTTAGATATTAGGTATGCATCTGTACAAGTTTACATCTGGGCATATGTGTTCATTTCTCGAGACTAAATAAATATTTAAAAGCTTCAAAATATGAGACATCTAGCTATTTCATATACTCACTAGCATCTGCTATTGTCTTTTTTGTTACTGTTAGTCATTCCAGTGATGTCTTGTCACAGTTTTTATCCAAATTTCCCTGATGATCAACAGTGTTGAAACTTTTTAACAGGCTCATTAGCCATTTGTATAATATTCTTTGTGAAGTGTAAGTTCAAGTCTTTTTCCCATTTTTAATCTGGTTATAAATATGGCTGGATGGCATCACCAACTCGATGGACATGAGTTTGAGTAAACTCCGGGAGTTGGTGGTGGACAGGGAGGCCTGGCATGCTGCAGTTCATGGGGTCGCAAAGAGTCGGACATGACTGAGCGACTGAAATGAACTGAACTGAACTGAATGCTTTCTGAGTCCTATCAAGGAAATTTCTAAGATCAGTAAAATGTCTGCTTAAGTTTTATTTTTTAAGTTCTATATTTTAACTCATGTTTAGGTTTATAATTCATATCTAATAACTCCTATAAGTAGAATGAGATTAGAGTTGTTAAATTTTTTCTGTATAGTGTTGACTTTTGTCAAGCACTTTCTTTAACTATCAATATACTGAGTTGATCATATGATTTTACTCCTATATTCTTTCAACATAGTGAATTTTATTAATTTTTAAATAGTAAACCAACCATGAATTCATCATATTGAATCCTCTTAGTCTTGAGGGTTTAATAGTATTATCCTTTTAGTATTATCTCTTCAATATGACTACTTTAAGGATTTTTGTATCTATGTCCATGAGGGTATGGGTCTATAATTTTCTTTTCTTTTTTTTTTTTTTAATTTTCTTTTCTTGTAATGATCTTTTCTATTACTGGCATCTGGGTTGAGTTGGGCTTTTTAATGTCTGTTAGGAAGTATCCCCCCTCTTCTATTTTCTGAATGAGTTTGCATAATATTAATATGATATTTTTCCTAAAGACTCAATGCAATTCAGCACAGATTTCCAGTTCCTTCACTAAGCAGTTCCCTCTTGTCTGGCATTATGCCCCATAAATTCCAATGTCTCATTTTCTCTGACTCTGATTTTTGTCTCTTCAGCTTATTGAGATAACTAACCTCTGTTTGGTCATTACTTCCCTATTCCAAATCTGGAAAATGACTCCAGGCAAAAATTAGTCTCATCCTAAGGGATTATATCCCCTTCATGGATCACTGCCTTGTCATGGTGAAGGGACTTGCATAACTCAAGGAAGCTATGAGCCATGGCATGCAGGGCCATCCAAGACAGATGGGTCATAGTGGAGAGTTCTGGCAAAATGTGATTCACTGGAGGAGGCAATGGCAAATGACCTCAGTATACTTGCTGTGAAAACCCCATGAACTGTATAAAAAGGCAAGAAGATATGACACTGAAAGATGAGTCCCCCAGGTTGGAAGGTGTCCAATATGCTACTGGGGAAGAGCAGAGGACGACTACCCATAGCTTGAGAAAGAATGAAGCAGCTGGGCAAAAGCAGAAATGATGCTCAGCTGTGGATGTGTCTGGTGATGTAAGTAAAAGTAAAATTCAAAACTTACTATAAAGAACAGTCTTGCATAGGAACCTGGAATATTAGGTCCATGAATCAAAGTAAATTGGACATGGTCAAGCACGAGATGCAAGAGTAAAAATGGACATCTTAGAAATCAGTGAACTAAAATGGACAGGAATGGGCAAATTTAATTCAGATGATCATTATATCTACTATTGTGGGCAAGAATCCTATAGAAGAAACAGAGTAGCCCTAATAAACAACAGAAGAGTCCAAAATACAGAACTTGGGTACAAGCTCAAAAATGACAGAATCATCTCGGTTCGTTTCCATGGCAAACCATTCAACATCACAGTAATTCAAGTCTATGTGCAAACCACCAATGCTGAAGAAGCTGAAGTTGATCAGTTCTATGAAGATCTAGAAGACCCCTTAGAACTAACACCAAAAAAAAGACGTCCTTTTCACTGTAGGGGATTGGAATGCCAAAGTAGGAAGTCAAGAGATACCTGGAGTAACAGGCAAGCTTGGCCTTAGAGTACAAAATGAAGCAGGGTAAAGACTAATAGAATTCTGCCAAAAGAAGGCACTGGTCATAGCAAACATCCTTTTTCAACAAAACAAGAGACAACTTTACACAAGGATATCAGCAAATGCTCAAGACCAAAATCAGATTGATTACATTTTTTGCAGCCCAAAATGGATAAGCCATATACAGCCAGCAAAAACAATACCTGGAACTGAATGTGACTCAAATTGTCAGTTTCTCATAGCATAATTCAGGCTTAAACTAAAGAAAGCAGGGAAAATCACTAGACCAGCCAGGTGAAATTTAAATAAAATTCCCTATGAATATACAGTGGACATAATAAATAGATACAAGGGATTAGAGCTAGTAAACAGAGTGTCTGAAAAACTGTGGACAGAGGTCTGTAATATGGTGCAGGAGGCAGCGAACAAAACTGTCCCAAAGAAAAAGAAAAGCAAGAAGGCAAAGTACCTGTCTGAGGAGGTTTTACAAGTAGCTAAAGAAAGAAGAGAAGTGAAAATCAAGGGAGAATGGGAAAAGTACATCCAACTAAATGCAGAGTTCCAAATAATAGCAAGGAGATACAAGAAGGCCTTCTTCAATGAACAATGCAAAGAAACAGAGATAAACAACAGAAGGGGAAAGATTAGAGTTCTTTTCAAGAAAATTGGAAATATCAAAGGAATGTTTCATCCAAAGATGGGCACAATAAAGGACAGAAGTGGTAAAGACCTATTGGAAGCAGAAGAGATCACAAAGAGATGGAAGGAACACAGAAGAACTGTACACAAAATACCTTGATGACCCAGATAACCATAATGGTGTGGTCACTCATCCAGAGCCAGACACTCTAGAGCGAGAAGTCAAGTGGGCCTTAGGAAGCACTACTGTCAATAAAGCTAGTGGAGGTGATGGAATTGGATAAACTTTTATGAAAAGCTTTGGGAATTGGGATATTTTGGAAGAGAGAGAGTATGAGAGTTTTCTTGATGAAAATAGTAGAGGCTGATTTCTTTGTTGCTGTTGTTTAGAGGGTAATGTCTAGATTGTAGCTAACGCAAGATTTTCCTGTAGCCATCAGTTTGCCTGTCACTTTCTAATTTCTGGATTGAAACTAAATTGGTATGATCCTGGAAGAAGAAGTTGAATCATCAGCTTTCTGATAATGAAAGATGTAACATTTCCCTTAGTAATCTTAGGTGCTCTTTTGAGAGTTTCTTGGGGAAGACTGGTCTAGAGTCCTCCAGAGCATTTTTCAAAGTTGAAAATCTGTGGAAACTCCAAGATAATAGCCTCATTTCTTCTCAGACTTTTCTTCCACATCTTGTTCATGTACTCTATGTCTCAGACAGACAAGTGTCAGTCACTCAGGAGTGTCCGACTCTTTGTGACCTCATGAACTGTAGCCCACCAGGCTCTTCTGTTCATGGGGTTCTCCAGGTAAGAATATTGGAGTGGGTTGCCATTTCCTCCTCCAAGGGATCTTCCTGACCCAGGGTTCAAACCCACATCTCTTATGTCTCTTGTATTGGCAGGCAGGTTCTTTACCACTAGCACCACCTGAGATAATAAGTCAGGTATGATATATTGATATGCCTCCAATTTTTTAAAACTGCTAAAGACTGTCCTTTCATATGCTTGATCTGTCAAGTTCATGATATAGGAAAAAAATAAAAAGAATTATGACAAATATAACTAGCTGAGACCTTTTCTAAATTTATGAATAGTTTTAATTCAATATTCCAAGGTAAATTGATATGACTATTATCTGATGATGGTATGTATAATTTCTAGATTTATAGAAACCCACCCTAACAGAAGAGCTGATTTTATTGTAATAACAACAGGATTGCCTGCTTTTATTTTTTTTATTGTGAACAATCTCACAGTTCAGATTAAAAAACAAACAAATCAATTCTTTCTTATATAAAAATTCCTGCATGATGCACGTCATCCTCATATTGCAGGAGCAGTTGAGAAGAAAAAAATCAGTATTTTAATGAGAAAATTGTCTAAATTTTCTGACAAGTTTAACTTGGTCTGAATATTTGATTTACCCAAATTTAGTGACCTCAAGGGCCACATCAAATTGGAAAACTAAATTGTCTCATCAAATAATTATAGCAGGCCTAAGAGGTTACTTGCATCTACTGAAAAACATTCCATTACAGTTATCTGATAATAATAGCACTTTATATTGTCAAGCTTTCAAAAATACTGCTTTATCGTTCAACAGCCATATCGGCCTTTGCAAAGCCACACTTAGCAAAGTCCCCAAACCTAACCTAGATATTGAATCCAAATCAAGGAACATGTATAAGGTGTGATTTGACCGTTCTTGAATCAGATCATACCAAGTGTTCCCAACAACTCACATTGCCATAAATTTCCACATTAGAGAAACATGGACATTTGCAGTCCACTGCAAAGATTCCCATACAAACTTATAACCCAGCCGACAGATACTTTCTTTTCTTCATGAAGTCAGCATAATAACACTGCTAACAAAACATTAACAAAGCTCCTCTACAACTTGCTTAGATGGGAACTTTATCTTCTCTTAGAAAGCCAGCACTTTCTTAAAAGAGGTATATTGTGAACTTTACCTTTGGTAAATGATTGTTACCTTTTTATACTACACTGGTCCTTGAAGATTAAAATGGTGTTTCCAACTGAATGAAAATAAGGCCACAGAAACGGAAAACAGCACAGTGGTGCAAGCCAAACATGCCATGTATAGGATGGACCAAACAATGCTGAGTTAATTTTGCTGGTTAATGTTTAACATACTTGATCACATTTACATGTATTATTCAACTATAGCTTAGATTACAATCTTACCCTGTTACTTTTTTAATAGTGCATGAGTGAGTGCTCAGTAGCTCAGTCATGTTTGACTCTTTGCAACCCCATGGACTGTAACCCATCAGGTTCCTCTGCTCATGGAATTTTCCAGGCAAGAATACTGGAGTGGGTTGCCACTTCCTGCTCCAGGAAATCTCGACCCAGGGATCGAACCTGAGTCTCCTGAGACTTCTGCCTTAGCAATGGGTTCTTTACCACTAAACCACCTGTAATATTTCTCCTAATATCCCAGCCAAAAGGTTTAATCATGACTACAAATAGCCCAGATTCTGAAACTGGGCTGAGCTAATCCAGAAAAAAATATTTTATTTCCAGATCTGATTACTTCTGAAAATGTTATTCTGTCCATCTTATTATTAAAAGCATTATTCAACCTTATTAATAATCTATTATCAACTTGACTATGCTCCCAAGAATGGTACAGAGCAGACTTCCAGTAAAGCAAGCTTCTCACAAACCTGAGACCACTCTCATTTTCTCACTTCAAAAATAAATAATAAGCCACAGATCTAAATTTTGATTAGCTCCAAATTATTGATCATTTTGATCAAAACATATTAGATCCTAACAAACTTAGGTTAAATAATCTGAAATAAAGAATGAACTTACCATGTATTTTCTTCCTAACTCTGCTCACAAATAAAAAGGAACAAAACAAAAAGAAGTAGCAACTTCTTCCTCAACCTGACTCAGACCAGTACTACCTGCTTAGAAAATGGATGAGTCTTTGGCCATGGTAGAGCCAATGGAGATCAAAGCATGCAACTCCTGAGTGTTTCAGTCAGATTACCCATTTTAGTTCAAACTCATATGCACTATATAGTTTCAAAATAAGTCTCTCATTCATATGTTCAAACTAGGACTCATGTTTATAATGAGCTCCACCAACTGACAATCTGATAACAGCAAGACAGTTATAAATATGCTAAGAGAATAATTGTTCTTGTTTTAAATAGAACAAAAGGAGGGAAACTGAAGTGGAAATTTCCCATCCACTTTGATTTCTACTTTACATGTAAATGAATCATCATATTAAATGCAACAATTTTTATATAATATTACATTTCTATACTGCCAGATTCAAAGGTAATAGAACCTGAATGATCTAAATTTAGAAAATCTGTCACTGTCTAAGCATCAAAACTATAAAATTGGACTCTGTAATGGAGAATGTATCCCCTAAAAATGGGCTTCCCCAGTTTCTCAGTGGTAAACTATCTGCCTGCAATGAAGGAAACACAGAAGACACAAGTTCGATCCCTGGGTCAGGAAGATTCCTGGAGACAGGGAAGGATACCCACTCCAGTATTCTTGCCTGGAGAACTCCATGGATCGAGGAACCTGGCAGGCTACAGTCCACAGGGTCACACAGAGTTGGACATGACTGAAGCAACTTAGCACATCCTCTGAAAATACTTCTTTACGTGGCTGACCTCAATATTTTGCATGAAAACATTTATGCATGCAATAACTCTGTGAATCCTCAAACCAAAAGGGTATCTCTAGTTTAAACAATAAAAATGTGAACTGTTCTGGAGGGATTTAACCTCAGTTTTCCTGAACTGAGGGACAAAGAGTGCAGCTGGGGTTAGGAATGAGGTTCCTTACTGGAAAAAAGGTAACAGTCCAGAGTCTGCATTGATAAAAATGAACCATCCAGTTCCCTGATCCCTTTGAACCCTAGGAACTTGTTTGCAAAGTTTATATTATCCCAGAGCAGAGACTGGAGGTTCTTCTTTGGGAAAATGACTAACCTACAAAAAAAGATATTGAAATTAAAATTTGGAGAGCCACTAACAAAATAGGCTGATTACCCTGCCCCACCATCTGACTCAGTGTATGAGAGACACAGCCTTGCCCAGTGAGCTTTCCATGCTGAATACAGATGGAGGCAAGAGTTGCCACACCCTTGAAGCACACCTCTCACAGAAGGCAGAGTCTAAAGCAAACAACAAAGGGATGCATATAACATAGAGGCAATGAAGGAAGAAGCAACCTGAAAGACAAAATCGTTCCTATAGACAAAATCATCCTTATAGCCAGGAAGAGATCAAAATGTTACTAAATGAGACAAAGACAGAGTGAGATAGGGAGGAGAGGAGATTCAAAGATACACACACACACAAACTTGATAAATTTAAAAATATGATGGCAGACAATTATAAGACAACATTAATAAAGATTTAAATATAGCAGAAAAATCTTCAATAAAGAAGAATAGAAAGACAGTGTATTGGAATGGTGAAAAGATGTGAATATAAAAGGATTTTGCAAGGTATTCTGACTTTTGAATAACAGGAGTTATAGAGAGAACAGAATAAAAAATAGGGGAAGAATTTACCAAGGAAAAAATTCAAGTGCTTCCCAGGTAACAAAATCATGAATTTATAAACTGAAAGAACCCACAGAGAGATCCAAAATTTAAATTCAAAAGACCTCTATCAAGGCATGTAATCACAAAATATCAAGACACCAAGAAGAAAGAGAATATTCTAAAAGCTTCTGGTGCTAATTTCCTTCAGTCTTGTCCAACTCTGTGGGACCCCATGGACTGTAGCCCACCAGGCTCCTCTGTCCACAGGTTTCTAGTGGGTTGCCATTTCCTTTACCCGGGGATGTTCTCCACCCAGGGATCAAACCTGTGTCTCTTAAGTCTTCTTCATTGTCAGACAGGTTCTTTTCCATTAGTGCCACCTGGGAAACTTAAAAACTTCTAGGAAGAAGTTAAAGAGGACATACAAAGCATTAGGAATTAAAACAGCAAAAGAAATTTTAGCAAGATCATTGGAAGTTAGAAGACTGTAAAAACAACCTCAAATTTGTGAAGAAAAGAGTATTTCCAACACATTTTCATACCAAACCAAGCCAGCTATCATATGTGATAGAAGATAAAACATTTTCAATTATGAAAGATTTTCAAAACTTTGTCTTCTCTGAGTTATTTCTTGGGAAACTACTGAAAAATATGTTCCACTCAAAAAATTTACTAAATCAATAAAGATAAAAACATAGGGTCTAGGAAACAGGGATTCAAGCTCAAAGAAAAGAGGATTCCTAGGATAACAAATAGTAATGATATATACAAAGCCTAGAGAAATCTCCAGGAAGAATGTGTACAAGAAAAAGTTATAACAGATTTTCTGATGTTTCTGACCATAATAAAGATGTTTTAGAGTTCCTTCCAGGAATTTACGTTGAAAATATTGACATCCTCATAGAAATCAAATAATTAAAAACTCAAGAAATAGAAACATATTAACATAGGCATAATCAGGAAATCCATAAAGATGAAACACCTAAAATTGTATATGTAATTAATTGTGTGGAATGAGGCTTAAGAGAAGTAGAATCCTATACTTATTTGAGCTGCAAACTATAAATTTAGAAATTTTGTAAAAGGTCTGTATTAATGCACAGGATCTTTAAGGCTCATGTCCACTTCCTGAAAATTATCTCAAGGGAAAATAAAGTCAAACACAAGAGTATACCTACAGCTATGTTCATTACAGCATTGCTTATTATAATAGGAAACAGAAAGTAATCAAAATGCTCAGAAATAGATTAGTTCAATGTATGTCCTGACATATGTTAGTGAATACCAATACTAAATATGAAGTTGCAGGTAAATTTTGATGGTGAACATTTTCACAATGTATTATTAAAATGATAATCACATGAGCCTATCTTTTATAAATAAGAAAATAACATGGAAATGTCTGATAGAAACTTAAGGAATGAAAAATGACATTAATCATCATGAATTCTGGGTGAAAGGAGTACAGAAATTTCTTTTTTCAAGCAACTTTGTTTCTCTTTTTCACCTACACTAAAAACCTGATAGTGGTTTGGGAAAATGGTAACAACATTTTGCAGCTCCTCTTATCAAAAGCTTGTCTATTTTCTCATCCCTTGGCTCTAGCTGGCCTTGTGACCTGCTTTCACCAACAGAAGGTGGCAAAGGTACATTGTCTCAGTGCTGAATCTAGGCCTTACTAGGAAGAAAATGTTTCCTCTACCAACTTAGGCACTTAGACTGCAAATTAATTGACAACAGACAGGTTAACAAGAAAAGAATTTAATTCATAGGCATGTGGGATCATCCCATAAGGAATGGATCACCAAACAGCTAGGAATAAAGGCTTTGTATACCAGCTTAATAGGGGAAAGAGGGAAAGAGAGCGTCTTTGGAAAACATATAGGCTTCCAGGAGGAAAAGCTGGAAGATATGAAAGTTTCTGATAAAGTATATTTAGAAATTTCTCATCCCAGTGCTAATGGGCAGTCTCCTTTCTCAGTGGAAGCTCCTGCAGAAAGGGGATTTATAGCAAATTCATTCTCAGAAAGCTCTGGCTTTAATCAGATAAGAGAGACTCAGCAAAGGTTTCTTCCTTTATCTCCAACATCTTCATTTTAGAGTCACCTTTATACCATTTTGGTGGGATGGGTCCCTTCAGCCTCAAGACAATGTGCAGCTGCTGCTCTCCCATTACTGTTCTCTCATGCTTACAATGGTCCCCATGAAATAAGCCTGATGGAGAATGACAGTACGTATAGAGGCCCTACCATCCTAGCTGAGGTTCCTAACTCAGCTAGTCCCACCTCCCCAGGAGCTGAACTCAGACTCACAAGCCAGACCAGCTGAGCACAGCCAAACAAGGCCCAAACAAGAACCACCAGCTGAGTCCAGCCTGAACTGCCAACCTACAGAAACATCATTGTGTTAAGTTACAAGTTTTGGGGTAGCTTGCTTTGAAGCAATAGATACCTGATAGAGAAATATATTGTTTTCAAGAAAATATGGTAATGAATGATTTACTAAAAACAATGATTGTTTAATCACAAAAGCTAAAGTTGATAACATGAAAAAATTCATCTTAAAATGATGGACAAGAAATGTATTAAGATCTTTCCTAGTTGTTTATATAAGAAGGATAAGAAATGATATTAAATTTGAAGCCAATAAAAGGGAACCTTTCTCTATATCCAAGGCATAATAATTAACATGAGGGCTTTGCTCTAGTCAGTGGGAATTACCGAGTCAAACAGCTTACAGGGATCCCAGAAATAATGAAACAGTTGTTCAGTACAACTTTGAATAATGTATTTGAGGTCAAAAGAAGCTAAAATCATAAGTCCTTGGATATGGAAATAGAAAGTGATGGAGAAGAGATACGCCAACAGCATGCACTAAGTTTGCCCTCAGCTGCTATGACTCAAAGGGGTCATTACTAGAAGAGCACTGTTGCTCAGCCTCAGGGTTCACACAGAGATTACTAGCTTATCCTTTTATCTTTATTATTACTACTATATACCCCAGCCATTACTGCTGTAGGACCGGACAACTGGTTGTTCTGACAGGGTTTTAAGCCTTTCCTAGATCCACCTAGCACTAAACACCACCAGTTGGGATAGGAAAATAGATGGGAAAGGGAAATCATTTCTTCTCCCCTGTTGCACTTTAAATCTTACCATACTCAATCAAGATTCTAGGAAACAGCTGATTGTTTAAAAAAGGAAAAAAAAAAAAAGGCACTTTTTCCTGATTTCCTCAACAGCAATGCCTAGAAGCATATTTGCATGCAAAATGCACTGTGCTATAAAGTTGATAGCTGTGTTCCTTGCAAGAGCCATTTAGCATTGCTTTGTTTTGTCATTTATGTGAGTAAAAGAGACCTAGTTTTATTTTAGAGATTTATGGGATCCAGTCATTTGTTTCAATGCAGGGCAGTTGCTAAAAATCTTTGCCTAGTCACCCAGTTATGTCCAAGTCTTTGTGACCCCATGGACTGTAGCCCGCCAGGTTTCTATGTCCATGGGATTTTCCAAGGAAGAATACTGGAGTGAGTTGCTATTTCCTACTCAAAGGGATCTTCCTAACCCAGGGATTGAACCCACATCTCTTGCATCTCCTGCATTGGCAGGCAGATTCTGTACCACTGTGTTGAAAATCTAGTTGGTCATTGAAATGACATAAGACATTTTCTGGTGGTGAGGATGAGATACCTTTTTTTGATAAGGCTTCTTTCACAATAGAGAAAGGGCCACACAATAATTAAAAATAATACTGTATCACAAGAAAATACAAAACAGTGCCTACCCTATAATTATATTATCTAAATATTACATAGGGTAGTATGCAAAAGCTGCTATTATTAAAAATATAAATGTTGATCTGTTGAATAAATTCATTTTAAATTTATTACTATGTTTTTGATAGTGTTAATGCAATACATATTTTCTTCAAAAAAATTTAAGTATCAGGACAATAACAGCAGTATATGTGTGAGTGGCCCGATCAAGTCTGACTCTTCATGACCCTTTGGACTGTAGCCCTCCAGCTGTATAAACACTCTTAAATACTTAAACACTTTATTGCAGATTCTGACTTAATGTATCACATTGCTGCTTTGAGACATATTCAAAGGCTTAGTGTTAGCCCCTTCCTGAATTACATATGCTTTTATTCTATCCTGAAGCAAATTCATAAAGAACTCTTGAAAATCTAAGAGGCCTGAATATGTGCTACAATAAGTTTCTCAAAGCACTCGCTTCATCTAAAATCTGGGGAAAGCAGTGAATATTCAGGATTCAGGGAACATATGTAAATTTTATGAATTGGATTAACAGCTTGATGAGGGCATCATTTTTTAAAGTGCACATTTCTGCTGCCCCAATACTAATATTCCTCTAGGAGCTGGCAGTACCTTATAAAGCAATGATCAACAGAAATGAATGACTTCTTATAAATGGGCAATTTTATTACAGGAATCAAGAAGTTTTATAATTACTTATGTTGTTGTTATTTAGTCACTAAATTGTGTCTGACTCTTTTGCAATCCCAGAACTGTAGTCCACCAGGCTCCTCTATCTGTGAGACTTTGCAGGCAAGAATTTTAGACTGGGTTGCCATTTCCTTCTCCAGGGGATCTTTTTTAACCCAGGATCAAACACACATCTCCTGCATTTACAGGCAGGTTCTTTACTGCTGAGCTACCACGGAGGCCCCTGGTTACGCCTATACATGTCCTTTAACTAATGGTACTGATGATAAGCCTCATGTTAAACAGTTACACCTTCTTTCTAAATTATGTCATTCAAATTCCTGAGTCAGTCTTTCACCCTGTGTTACTTGTAAGGTTTAAGAGTATAATGGTGAATATTGAGTCCCCAAGCCATATTTTGTTAAAAAAAAAAAAAAAAATCATGCTTATAGTAATAATAACTACAATTACTGAGGGTGTATAAAGTACTCTATCAGGCATGCTACATAATTCTCACTACACCATTGTGAGATCGCTTATTACTCCCATATTATAACCATGATGTAAATGAAAATTCAACCTTAGAATAGTTGATTTACCTATTTCCTTGAAACTGGCTGGTATTACCTTTAAGCTGAGTTGCAGGCTATTTGAATTGGAAGCTGTACAAGCTGATTGAAAATTGTTCTTTTACTCTAGGGAAAAACCTCTGAGAATTGGGATCCCAGCTATCTAAATATTTTGAGAGAGCCCACCCATAGGGACTCTGGCTGATTTTGTGTTTAAAAACCATAGTCCTTTCTCATCTGCATTTCTAACTAAACAGGCCTACCTGACCAAAGATAATTTATAATATCAATGGCCATTATGGAGAATTTTTGAATTCCCAAACTTAATTCTCTTAAAATCAATTTGGCTACAACAGCTGAAAAATTTCCATAACTGAATGGTAGGCCTATTTCAGTTGGTGTTTTGAGGCTTACAAACATTATTTGGAGCTTAAAATCGCCTTTCTGCAAAATAAGATTTTAAGGTTAACTGAGGCAAACAAAGTGACTGACAAGAGATTAACCTCCAAACATACAAACAGCTCATGCAACTTGATATTAAAAAAACAAACAACCCAGTCAAAAAATGGGCATAAAATCTAAATAGACATTTTTCCAAAGGAGACATATGAATGGCCAAAAAGCACATGAAAAGATGCTCAACATCACTAATTATTAGGGAACTACAAACCAAAACTACAATGAGGTATTACCTCACACTGGTCAGAATGGCTATTATCAAAAAATCTACAAACAATAAATGCTGGAGAGGGGGTGGAAGAAAAAGGGAACCTTTCTACACTGTTGGTGGGAATGTAAATTGATACAACCATTATGAAGAAGAGTATGTGGGTTTCTTTAAAAAAACAAAAGCAAAAAATAGAACTACATATGATCAGGCAATCCTATTCCTAGGCATATATCTGAAGAAAATGATAATTTGAAAAGATACATGCATCCCAATGTTCATTGTAGCACTGTTGACAATAGGTGGGACATGAAAGCAACCTAAATGACCATTGATAGATGAATGGATAAAGAAGATGTGGCACATATATACAATGGAATTACTCAGACATAAAAAGAATGAAATAATGCCATTTACAGCAACATACATGGACCTACAGAGTGTCATACTGAGTGAAGTAAGCCAGGTAAAAACAAATATCATATGATATCACCTATATTTGGAATCTAAAAAAAAGTGGTACAAATGAACTTATTTACAAAACAGGAATAGAGTCACAGAGGCAGAAAACAAGCTTATAGTTACCAAGGAGATAAAGGGGGATAAGTTGGGAGACTGGGATTGACATATACATACTACTATATATAAAATAGATAATTAATAAGAAAGAACCTACTGTATAGCACAGGAACTCTACTCAATGATCTAATGATTTATGTGGAAAAATAATCTTAAAAAGTTGTTTTTCATTTGCTCAAACATGTCTGACTCTTCTAACCTCATGGACTGCATCATACCAGGCTTCCCTGTCCTTCACCATCTCCCCAAGTTTGTTCAAACTCATGTCCATTGAGTTGATGATACCATCCAACTACCTCATCCTCTGTCACTCCTTTCTCCTTTTTCCTTCAATCTTTCTCAGCATCAGGGCCTTTTCCAATGAGTCATCTCTTCGCATCAGGTGGCCAAAGTATTGGAGCTTTAGCTCAGTCCTTCCAATGAATAATCAGGGTTAATTTTCTTTAGGACTGACTGGTTTGATCTCCTAGTTTTAATTCTTTCTGTTTCCCAATTTGGATATCTTTTATTTCTTTTGCTGCTAATTTCCATGGCTAGGATCCATGATATAATATTGAACAGAAGTGATGGGAGTGAACATCTTTGTCTTATTCCTGATTCTAGCAGGGAAAGCATTCAGACTTTCAACATGAAGCATGGTGTTAATTGTGGGTTTATTGCATATATACTTTATTAGATGCAGCAAATTCCCTTGTATATCTAGTTTGAGGTTTTTTAAATCATGAAAAAAAATTTTTAGCAAATGCTTTTTCTCCATCTACTGAGATGACTTCTATGTACTTTCTATCCTTTTTTCCTGTTTGATTTTCTTAAACCAACCTTGCATTAATGGGATAGATACCACTTGGCCATGGAGTGTAATCCTTTTAAGTTTCCACTCAGGATTTGTTCATCCAAACTGAAATCAAAACCTTAGGCAACTGTGATATTACTACTATTTTCAGTAACATCCTGGGGCGGGCAGGGCATTTCCACTGAACTCAATTCTAAGTGTAATCAGATAGCCATATCACCCTGGAAATAGAGATTTTCCAGGAAGCTGCAAATTTGGGGGTGGGGGGTGCGTGGGCATGAAATGTCCTGTCTGGGGATAGAACATTAATGGAGCGCCGAAAGATGGCAGTCCTCATTGTTCACAAGGCTTCCAGCAACCACGACACTGAGCTGGGAAAACAAAGAGGAAGAGACTAGCCCCCAGTTAAAACGTTAAAGCTCCTTTCATCTTTCTCTTGCATAGATGCCGTATAGTTTGTTCTTTGTCTTTGCTTAATTTCCATAGTTCTGAAATGGTTGTTTTTGTTGTTTTGCCATATTTCCTCTGTATTTTTATGAGAGACTGAGTTCACTAAGGTCCCAAATGGTTCATTCTCCACCAGTTCAGATGTACTATTGCCTGGGTTAAGAGGATGGTTTGTGTACAACTGGACACATGATAGTTTGATTCACTGCAATGACTTTGCATAATATTTTGCAAGAATTCAGAGTTGGACAGGACCATTTTTTCATGACTCATTCAACAAATATTTATATATCTTTTTTAATTTTAAATAATGTACATACTAATAATCAATGAATAAGACTATACTCCCATCATCAACATGAGTAAGTCTATCTGGAGCAAAGGAACCATTATGGAACATATACTATTTGCCGCTCCTATTAGTGAAATCACTTTTAGAAAACAGATAAAGAAAAAATTGAAGAATCTTATCTAAAGGACAGTATCTTAAACTGAGACATGAAGGATGAATATGACATTTCCAATTGAACCTAGCACAGGAGAACATCCCTTGGTAGATAGAACATGGACTTCAGAGAATGAAGGATCACATTTAATAAAGGATTATTCCTGATATTGGAGGTGGAATATTTAAAAGAGCTGACGGTTCCTGCCTATTTACTTTAACTCAACAGAGTGAAGAATAAATATTTTTTAACTGAGTAATTATATCTTCACTTGACCAAGAATTTAATAAGAAAAATTTTAGGTAACAAAAGGAAACAAATACAAGTTTGCCATTATAACATACACCTAAGAATTTCACTGCAATTAGAGGACAACTAGCTATATAAGCTATGCGCTACTGTCAGAGTCAACTTCGGAGTATATAAGTCTATGAGTATCTATTTATTCCTGAGAAGTCAAAAACTAAATTAAAACATATTAAAATCGCTCCCCCCAAAAAATCTACTGCTTTTTGACTATGCTAAAGCATTTGACTGTGTAGATCACAACAAACTGTGGAAAATTCTTCAAAAGATGGGAGTATCAGACCACCTTACCTGCCTCCTGAGAAATCTGTATGTGGGTCAAGAAGCAACAGATAGAACCAGAACAATGGACTGGTTCCAAATTGGGGAAGAAGTATGTCAAGGTTGTATACTGTCACCCTGCTTTTTTAACCTATATACAGAGTACATCATGCAAAATGCCAGGCTGGATGAAGCACAACCTGGAATCAAGATTGCCAGGAGAAATATCAATAACCTCAGATATGCAGATGATACCACCCTTATGGCAGAAAGTGAAGAAGACCTAAAGAGCCTCTTGATGAAAGTGAAAAAGGAGAGTCAGAGAGTTGGCTTAAAACTCAACATTCAGAAAACTAAGATCATGGCATCTGGTCCCATCATCTCATGGCATACAGATGGGGAAACAGTGGAAACAGTGACAGACTTCATTTTCTTGAGCTCCAAAATCACTGCAGATGGTGACTGCAGTCATGAAATTAAAAGATGCTTTCTCCTTGGAAGAAAAGCTATGGCCAACAGAGACAGCATATTAAAAAGCAGAGACATTACTTTGCCAACAAAGGTCCATCTAATCAAAGCTATGGTTTTTCCAGTAGTCATGTATATATGTGAGAGTTGGACTATAAAGAAAGCTGAGTGCAGAAGAACTGATGCTTTTGAACTGTGGTGTTGGAGAAGACTCTTGAGAGTCTTTTGGATTGCAAGGAGATGAAACCAGTTAATCCTTAAGGAAATCCGTCCTGAATATTCATTGGAAGGACTGATGCTGAAACTAAAACTCCAATACTTTGGCCACCTGATGCAAAGAACTGACTCATTGGAAAAGACCCTCATGTTGGGAAAGACTGAAGGTGGGAGGTGAAGGGGAGGACAGAGGATGAGATGGCCTGATGGCATCACTGACTTGATGGACATGAGTTTGAGCAAGCTCCAGGAGTTGGTGATGGACAGGGAAACCTGGTGTGCTGCAGTCCATGGGGTCACAAAGAGTCAGACATAACTGAGCAACTGAACTCGGCTGACCTATTTATTCCTGAGAAGTCAAAAACTAAATTAAAATATATTAAACTCAAACAAAAAGATTATATACACTCTGTTTGAAAAACAATGTGGGAGGAAGAAAAATGAAATCAGTTTGGTTTTGACTTTACATCATACATAGTCTGAACTGCTCTGGTTAATGAAGACATTACCCAGTTGGAAAAATAGGTGAAAGAACCCCTTGAGTTCATAGAGCTCAGTGACTTCATGTGGGTGTTTCAAGGAAAATTTCAAAATGCCAGATGTATCCTTGCCATCAGCTCTCATGGCATATGTGCAGCTCAGGGAAGAAAACTGGATCCTAAAAACTGGCATTTGGGCCAAAGCTGCCTTTATTCAACATAAATTAGAACACACATTTCCCATGACTACAAATTCCATGTGGTAATATTTTCAAGTGCCACCAGTGCTACTACCTTCTCACCTCAAATGCATGAAACAAGGCAGGGAAGAAGAATGGGGAAAGGATAGTTAGGGAGTTTGGGATGGATATGTACACACTGCTATATTTAAAATGAATAACCAACAAGGACATTCTATACAGCACAGGGAACGTTGCTCAATGTTATGTGGGAGCCTGGGTGGGAGGGTAGTTTGGTGGAAAATGGATACATGCATATGTATGGCTGAGTAGACCTGCTCCTTCAACAACTCTAAAGTCTCTCTTGAATCACGTTCCCATGACCAGGACAACCTCTCATCTTATCAAAAGACTGTGATCATTTTAAACCAATCATCTGTCCTCTTGTTTCTTCCCTTTCCTTTCAGGCACTGTTTAAACAGGTTGCCTCCTTGGCAGCTTTAGGGTGCTTTTTGGAAAAAGTTATACTAAGACCTTAAGAGATGATGTACATTTTAAATTATTTCCAAATATAGAGAACAGGAACAAACTTATTGACCTTGCAGGCCTACAAGTCCTGTCCACTTTAAAGGGAAGGACAGAAGCTCAAGTTTGTAAGGTAGGAGACTCTTCAGCATCTGAGAAGAAATCATTTATTAGGCCTGTAATTTTGGTCCCTGATCTTCTGTTTTCTGGACTCATTAATTATGCTGTACATTGGGGAAAGCCTTATCTGATCAGGCATATTTTAAGGAACTAAGCATAAACCAAGTATGTTTCTGTTAGTATTAAAAATTAGCAAATTTACAAAGAAAAAAAATAACACCTTTGCTATTCACCTGAAATTATCACAACATTGCCAATTGGTTATACTGCAATACAAAATAAAAAGTTAAAAAAATATTAAACATGGGGGTGGTCCAAAGATGGCAGAGGAATAGGACGGGGAGACCACTTTCTCCCCCACACATTCATCAAAAGATCACTTGAACGCTGAGCAAATACCACAAAACAACTTCTGAATGCTGGTGGAGGACACCAGGCACCCAGAAAGGCAGCACATTGTCTTCAAAAGGAGGTAGGACAAAATATAAAAGATAAAAAGAGAGACAATAGAGTTAGGGACAGAGACCCGTCCCATGGAGGGAGTTGTAAAAGACAAGTTTCCAAACACGAGGAAATCCTCTCACCGGTGGGTCTGTGGGGAGTTTTGGAATCTCAGAGGGCAACATAACCGGGAGGAAAAATAAATAAATAAACAAATAGAACCCACAGGCTACACACCTAACTGCAACTCCCAGTGGAGAAGTAGCCCAGACGCTCCCGTCTGCCACCAGCAAGCAGGGGCTGAACAGGGAGACGCAGGCTGCACTGCTTAGGGTAAGGACCAGGCTTGAATGCCCTGAGGATAATCTGAGGGAGCTAACGAGATAGCAACCCAAAGTGTGGAATAGCCAGAGAGAGAGAAAAAAGAATGAGAAAGAGAGAGAGAACTTTCCTGGAAAAAGCTCTAACCTAAGGCACTGCTGGGCCCGCTCACAGAACAAAGGACTGAGTGAATACCAGAGGAGAGCTAGCCAGCTGTGGACTGGCCCTTCACCCCGCCAGAGGCATAGAGGCAGGCAGACAACACCCAGAGCCAGAAGGCAAGGGGCAAACTCAGCCCCAGAGACGACATCCTCTACCAACCTGCAAGCAGGCTCCCAGTTGCTAAGCAAGTCTTCCTGGGATCCTGGATGGTTGACATCCACCAGGAGGGTCGTGCCAGAGAGCAGCTCCCCAGAGGAGACACAAGGCACACCTGAGATGGCACTCCCGCTGCACACCCAGGAAACTGAGTGGCTGGGACCGAGGAGGTGATAAGATGCACCGCCCACCTGGGGAGAGTGTTCTCACCAAAAACCTGGTTGCCTAAGCTGCTTGGACCTGGGAAGGGCACAAAACGCAGGCCCAACCTAGTCTGTGCCTTTGTGGAGTACCTGAGAACCTAAACCTGAGCGGCTTAGACCTGGGAAGTGCACGCAACGCAGGGCCCATTTTAGACAGTTCCCCTGCAGAACCACCTGAAGCCTGAGCAGTATAGACTGGGAAAGCACACTTACCATGAGCGGGGGCAAACCCTGTGCGGCCCAGGCACTGCGAGCACTCCCCCCACACACCAGTGACATTTGCAGTGTTCCTCCCTCCCCACAGCACAATTGAACAAGTGAGCCTAAATAAATACCACCTTCGCCCCCTTGTTTTAGGGTGAAAATTAGACACTGAAGAGACTTGCAAACAGAGGAAGCCAAAATAAACAAAGAAAAGGGAACCGCTTTGGAAGTGACAGGTACAACAGATTACCCTATAGTTAGCACCGACTACATTGTAAGGGGCCTATAGACTCTGAGAAGAAGTATAAGCTGGAACAAGGAACTATCTGAAACTGAACTGACCCCACACTGCCCTCAACAGCTCCAGAGAAATTCCTAGATATATTTGACTATTATCACTTATAATTTTTCTTAATTTTTAAGTTATTATTCCTTTAATTTTCATTTTTAAAACCTACTATTACCTCACCAAAAAAAGACCCTATTTTTAAAGCAAATTTCATATTTTTTTAATAATTTTTGTGATTTTCTTTTTTTTTTAATATTGTATTTTTGAGAGTCTAACCTCTACTCTAGATTTTTAATCTACTTCTTGGTATTTGTTATCAATTTTGTACCTTTAAGAATCCAATCTTCAGTACCCATTTTTACTTAGGATTGTTATTACTGACTTGATTGCTCTCTCCCCTTTTGACTCTCCTTTTTCTCCCCCAGGTCACCTCTATCCCCTCCCTCCCCCTCCTTCTCTTCTCTAATTAACTCTGTGAATCTCTTTGGGTGTTCCAGGCTGTGGAGAACACTTAGGAAACGGATTACTGACTAGACTGGTCTCTATCCTTTTGACTTCCCCTCCTCTCCTCCTGGTCACCTCTATTTCTTTCCTCCCTCTTCTCTTCTCTTCTCTATTTAACTCCGTGAACCTCTCTGAGTGTTCCAGGCTGTGGAGAGCAAATAGGGAATTGATTACTGGCTAGATTTCTCTCACCCCTTTTGATCCCCCCTCTTCTCCTCCTGGTCACCTCTATCTCCCTCCTCCCTCTTCTCTTATCCATGTAACTCTGTGAACCTCTCTGGGTGTCACTCACTGTGGAGAATCTTTTCACCATTAACCTAGATGTTTTATCATCAGTGCTGTATGGATGAAGAAGTCTTAAGGCTACTATAAGAATAAGACTGAAAACCAGAGGCAGGGGGCTTAAACCCAAAACTTGAGAACATCAGAGAACTCCTAACTCCAGGGGACATTAATCGACAAGAGCTCATCCCAAAGCCTTCATACCTACACTGAAACCAAGCTCCACCCAAGAGCCATCAAGTTCCAGAGCAAGACATACCAAGCTAATTCTCCAACAATGCAGGAACATAACCCTTAGCATTAAAATACAGGTGGCCAAAAGTCACACCAAACCCACAGACACCTCAAAACTCACTACTGGACACGTCATTGTACTCCAGAGAGACGAGATCTAGCTCCACCCACCAGAACACCAACGCAAGCTTCCCTAACCGGGAAACCTTGACAAGCCACTCATCCAATCCCACCCACAAGGAGGAACCTCCACAATAAAGAGGTACCACAAACTTCCAGCATACAGAAATACCACCCCAAACACAGCAACCTAAACAAGATGAAAAGGCAGAGAAATATTCAGCAGGTAAAGGAACATGATAAAAGCCCACCAAACCAAAGAAAAGAGGAGGAGATGAGGAGTCTACCTGAAAAAGAATTCAGAATAATGATAGCAAAAATGATCCAAAATCTTGAAAACAAAATGGAGTTACAGATAAATAGTCTGGAGACAAGGATTGAGAAGATGCAAGAAATGTTTAACAAGGACACAGAAGAAGTAAAAAAGAGTCAATCAATAATGAATAATGCAATAACTGAGATCAAAAACACTCTGGAGGGAACCAACAGTAAAATAACTGAGGCAGAAGATAGGATAAGTGAGGTGGAAGATTGAATGGTGGAAAAAATTGAAGCAGAGAGGAAAAAAGAAAAAAGAATTAAAAGAAATGAGGACAACCTCAGAGACCTCTCAAACAATGTTAAATGCCCCAACATTCGAATCATAGGAGTCCCAGAAGATGACCAAAAAAAAAAAAGGGGGGGGGGCCATAAGAAAATACTTGAGGAGATAATAGTTGAAAACTTCCCTAAAATGGGGAAGGAAATAGCCACCCAAGTCCAAGAAACCCAGAGAGTCCCAAACAGGGTAAACTCAAGGCAAAACACCCCAAGACGTATATTAATCAAATTAACAAAGATCAAACACAAAGAACAAATATTAAAAGCAGCAAGGGAAAAACAACAAATAACACACAAGGGGATTCCCATAAGGATAACAGCTGATCTTTCAATAGAAACTCTTCAAGCCAGAAGGGAACGGTAGGGATAAAAGAGAAAAACTTACAACCCAGATTACTATACCCAGCAAGGATCTCATTCAAATATGAAGGAGAAATAAAAACCTTTACAGACAAGCAAAAGCTGAGAGAATTCAGCACCACCAAACCAGCTCTTCAACAAATGTTAAAGGATCTTCTCTAGACAGGAAATACAGGAAAGGTTTATAAACTCAAACCCAAAACAACAAAGTAAATGGCAATGGGATCATACTTATCAATAATTACCTTAAATGTAAATAGGTTGTATGCCCCAACCAAAAGACAAAGACTGGCTGAATGAATACAAAACAAGACCCCTATATATGCTGTCTACAAGAGACCCACCTCAAAATAAGGGACACATACAGACTGAAAGTGAAGGGTTGGAAAAAGATATTTCATGCAAATGGAGACCAAAAAAAAAGCAGGAGTAGCAATACTCATGTCAGATAAAACAGACTTTGATGGGATGGAGAGGGAGGCGGGAGGGGGGATCAGAATGGGGAACACATGTAAATCCATGGCTGATTCATGTCAATGTATGGCAAAAATCACTACAATATTGTAAAGTAATTATCCTCCAACTAATAAAAATAAATGGAAAAAAAAAAACAGACTTTGAAATAAAGACTGTGAAAAGAGACAAAGAGGGACACTACATAGTGATCAAAGGATCAATCCAAGAAGAAGATATAACAATTATAAATATATATGCACCTAACATAGGAGCACTGCAATATGTAAGGCAAATGCTAACAAGTATGAAAGGGGAAATTAACAGTAACACAATAATAGTGGGAGACTTTAATAACCCACTCACACCTATGGATAGATCAACTAAACAGAAAATTAGCAAGGAAACATAAACTTTAAATGATACAATGGACCAGTTAGACCTAATTGATATCTATAGGGCATTTCACCCCAAAACAATGAATTTCACCTTTTTATCAAGTGCATAAAGAACCTTCTTCAGGATAGATCACATCCTGGGCCATAAATCTAGTCTTGGTAAATTTAAAAAAATTGAAATCATCCCAGTCATCTTCTCTGACCACAATGTGGTAAGATTAGATGTCAACTACAGGAAAAAAAAAAAAAAAAAACTATTAAAAATACAAACATAAGGAGGCTAAACAACACACTTCTGAATAACCAACAAATCACAGAAGAAATCAAAAAAGAAATCAAAATATGCATAGAAACGTATGAAAATGAAAACACAAGAACCCAAAACCTATGGGATTCAGTAAAAGCAGTGCTAATGGGAAGGTTCATACCTTCCCTACAAGCCTACCTCAAGAAACAGGAGAAAAATCAGATAAATAACCTAATTCTACACCTAACACAATTAGAAAAAGAAGAAATTAAGAACCCCAGGATTAGTAGAAGGAAAGAAATCATAAAAATTAGGGCAGAAATAAATGCAAAAGAAACAAAGGAGAACATAGCAAAAATCAACAAAGCTAAAAGCTGGTTCCTTGAGAAGATAAATAAAATAGACAAACCATTATCCAGACTTATCAAGAAAAAAAGGGAGAAGAATCAAATCAACAAAATTAGAAATGAAAATGGAGAGATCACAACAGACAACACTGAAATACAAAGGATCATAAGAGACGACTATCAGCATCTATATGCCAATAAAATGGACAACTTGGAAGAAACAGACAAATTCTTAGAAAAGTATAACTTTCCAAAACTGAACCAGCAAGAAATAGAAAATCTTAACAGACCCATCACAAGCACAGAAATCAAATTTGTAATCAGAAATCTTCCAACAAACAAAAGCCCAGAACCAGATGACTTCACAGATGAATTCTACCAAAAATTTAGAGAAGAGCTAACATCTATCCTACTCAAACTCTTCCAGAAAATTGCAGAGGAAGGTAAACTTCCAAACTCATTCTATGAGGCCACCATCACCCTAATACCAAAACCAGACAAAGATGTCACAAAAAAAGAAAACTACAACCAAAATCACTGATGAACATAAATGCAAAAATCCTTAACAAAATTCTAGCAAACAGAATCCAACAACATATTAAAAAGATTATACATCATGACCAAGTGGGCTTTATCATAGCAATGCAAAGATTCTTAAATAGTTACAAATCAATCAATGTGATACACCACATTAACAAATTGAAAGATAAAAATCATATGATTTTCTCAATAGATGCAGAGAAAGCCTTTAACAAAATTCAACATCCATTTATGATTTAAAAAAAAAAAAACCCCTCCAGAAAGCAAGCATAGAAGGAACATACCTCAACATAATAAAAGCCATATATGATAAACCTACAGCAAACATTATCCTCAATGGTGAAAAATTGAAAGCATTTCCCCTAAAGTCAGGAACAAGACAAGGGTGCCCACTGTCACCACTACTATTCAACATAGTTTTGGAAGTTTTAGCCACAACAATCAAAGAAGAAAAAGAAATAAAAGGAATCCAGATTGGAAAAGAAGAAGTAAAACTCTCACTGCTTGCAGATGTCATGATCCTCTACATAGAAAATCCTAAAGACTCCACCAGAAAATTACTAGAGCTAATCAATGAATATAGTAAAGTTGCAGGATGTAAAATTTACACACAGAAATCCCCTCCATTCCTATACACTAACAATGAGAAAACAGAAAGAGAAATTAAGGAAACAACTTCATTCACCACTGCAATGAAAAGAATAAAATACTTAGGAATAAATCTACCTAAAGAAACAAAAGATATACATATATAGAAAACTATAAAACACTGATGAAAGAAATCAAAGAGGACACAAATAGATGGAGAAATGTATCATGTTCATGGATCAGAAGAGTCAATATAGTGAAAATGAGTATACTACCCAAAGCAATCCATAGATTCAATGCAATCCCTATCAAGCTATCAAAGGTATTTTTCACAGAACTAGAACAAATAATTTCACAATTTGTATGGAAATACAGAAAACCACGAATAGCCAAGGCAATTTTGAGCAAGAAGAATGGAACTGAAGGAATCAACCTGACTGACTTCAGGCCATACTACAAAGCTACAGTCATCAAGACAGTATGGTACTGGCAACAAAGACAGAAATATAGATCAATGAAACAAAATAGAAAGCCCAGAGATAAATTCATGCACCTATGGACACCTTATCTTTGACAAAGGAGGCAAGAATATACAATGGAGAAAAGACAATCTCTTTAACAAGTGGTGCTGGGAAAACTGGTCAACCACCTGTAAAAGAATAAAACTAGAACACTTTCTAACACCATACACAAAAATTAACTCAAAATGGTTTAAAGATCTAGATATAAGACCAGAAACTATAAAACTCCTAGAGGAAAACATAGGCAAAACACTCTCTGACATAAATCACAGCAGGATCCTCTATGACCCATCACCCAGAGTAATGGAAATAAAAGCAAAAATAAACAAATGGGACCTAATGAAACTTAAAAGCTTTTGCACAACGAAGAAACTATAAGCAAGGTGAAAAGACAGCCCTCAGATTGGGAGAAAATAATAGCAAATGAAGCAACTGACAAAGAATTAATCTCAAAAATATACAAGCAACTCCTGCAGCTCAATTTCAGAAAAATAAATGACCCAATCAAAAAATGAGCCAAAGAACTGAAACAAACATTTCTCCAAAGAAGACATAGAAATGGCTAACAAACACATGAAAAGATGCTCAACATCACTCATTATCAGAGAAATGCAAATCAAAACCACAATGAGGTACCTTCTCACACCGGTCGGAATGGCTGCTATCCAAAAGTCTACAAGCAATAAATGCTGGAGAGGGTGTGGAGAAAAGGGAACCCTCTTACACTGTTGGTGGGAATGCAAACTAGTACAGCCACTATGGAGAACAGTGTGGAGATTCCTTAAAAAACTGGAAATAGAACTGCTGCATGACCCAGAAATCCCACTGCTGGGCATACACACTGAGGAAACCAGATCTGAAAGAGACACATGTACCCCAATGTTCATCGCAGCACTGTTTATAATAGCCAGGGCATGGAAGCAACCTAGATGCCCATCAGCAGACGAATGGATAAGAAAGCTGTGGTACATATACACAATGGAATATTATTCAGCTATTAAAAAGAATGTATTTGAATCAGTTCTAATGAGGTGTATGAAACTGGAGCCTATTATACAAAGTGAAGTAAGTCAGAAAAACAGCAATACAGTATACTAATGCATATATATGGAATTTAGAAAGATGGTGACAATAACCCTATATGCGAGACAGCAAAAGAGAAATAGATGAAAAGAACAGACTTTTGAACTTTGTGGGAGAAGGTGAGGGTGGGACGATTTGAGAGAATAGCTTTGAAACATGTATATTATCATATGTGAAATAGATCACCAGTTTAGGTTTGATGCATGAGACAGGGTGCTCAAGGCTGGTGCACTGGGATTACCCTGAGGGATAGGATGGGGAGGGAGGTGGGAGTGGGTTCAGGTTTACACATGTAAACCCATAGCTGATTCATGTGAATGTGTGACAAAAACCACCACAATATTGTAGAGTAATTAGCCTCCAATTAAAATAAATAAATAAATTTTAAAAAAACAAAGACATGCATTAGGCACAAGTATTCCAAATATATATACATATATAACTTGAAATAAATGCATGAAACCAATTTCAAATGAAAAGAAGCTTCAAGGCATGCCAGTGACTGGCCCAAAGAATGATGTGCTCTAATTACATACAAGACAAATATTTACCTAGCTAAGAAGAAAAGTCCAAAGACAAAGATATGCCAGTTAGAATGTCTTCAGTGTTAAGCAACAAAATACATAACTACATAAGTCTTAAAGGATAAAGGCATTTATTATGTCACTTAAAAAGAATCTGGAAAGAGACTGGTCCAGTTGGTTAATTTAGTGACACAATGGCATAATCGAAGACCTGAGTGCTCTCTCTCCATTTTGCCGTATTCAAAGTTTTGCTTTCAAGCTTGTTAGATCAAGATTACAGTATGGCTGCCATCACTCCAGGCATCAACCCAGCAAACAATCATATCCAAAGTTCAGAAGGTGAGTTATTTCACACAAGTATTTATCAGGGAGGGAAGATCATATATACAACTGTACAATTTGAACCTAAGAACCCCAGAGAGGAGTTCACAGAAGCCATAATGAGTATGCATACCGTCGAGGTGACCATCTTTTTAATAGCCACACAAATACTCTATACTATAAACAGCTACAATGACATTTAATTATTTTAGGCCAAATAAATTCTGATTTATGTTAAGCCTGTGCAAGTGAAAGTCACTCATTCATGTCTGACTCTTTGCAACCCCATGGGTGACTATATGATCCATGGAATTCTCCAGGCTAGAATACTGGAGTGGGGGTAGCTGGTCCCTTCTCTAGGGGATCTCCCCAACCCAGGGATCGAACCCAGGTCTCCTGCATTGCAGGCAGATTCTTCACTGTCTGAGCCACCAGGGAAGCCCAGTAGATATCTTTAAACATTTTAAAGGGACAAAAATCACATCAGGAAGTTATATGTAGAAATATATAGCAATTTGTCATTTTAATTTTCACACACTGGTTCTTAATTTTTCAAACCTAGCAATTCCAGCACTTGCTCCCTGTCCCCAGAGAGTGTCTGAAAGCAAACATAATTTCTTCTATAATTTCAAGTCATCTTCTTTTCCATAATCATAATCCTGTATGTAATAAGATTAGCAGCTCCATTTTTTCTAACATGGCATTAAACCACCTTTCAATTGTCACTCTTAAATCAAAAATACTCCTAAATGTCAACTCATAAAAATTTGACAAGTCACTCCATTATTCAGGCTGTCCTTAAAGTGATCAATAGTGGGCTCTGAGAGAGAACACATTTTTCCCTCATAAAAACAATTTTAATGGTCTCAGCCACTCATTTTTTACAGAAAATATTTTCACTCCTGCTGCTTTGTAACCTCAGTCACAGTCAACCCCAAGTATCTAAACTTAAAGGACATGCTAAAATAAACTACTTAATAACTGAAGTATGTTATCAACCCTATCCACTCTTCCCCTAGATTAGTCATTCAGTGTTACTTCAAAATACAGTGCTACACAGTTATTGGTGACTTGTCTAGGACTTGATAAGCACATAAACTTAGAAAACCATGGCAATCACTCCAGCCTCATAAAATATCATTTTTATGACTGCTATTTATGTACATCCAGGCCTCAGCATGGCTTACAGATTTATTTAATAGAGGATGATAACAATTATGCTGAGTTACAACATACCAATATTAAGGTTGGAATTCATACTTTATTCTGAATAGACATTGATGCTAGAGCTAGATGGATGAATTTCTGTCATGGTCACATGACATGGGATTTCCAGCCCAACCAAAACAATGAATTTCAATTCAGGGGGTTTTTTGGTGTTTTCTTTTCTTTTCTTTTCTTTTTTTTTTTTTTTTTTTGCGTATTTTTTTTAAACAAGGAAGATATGTAAATAAGATAAGCATCAATTCTTGTGTTGGAATATTGGCAAGAATCTCCAATTCAGAGGTAAAGAGGGTTAGTGCACTATTCAGTAACAGGAAACTAGAGGAGAAAATTGTAGTAAATGAGCCCAACCAGCATGTTAGTTCATTTCATCATTCAATGCAAAACTTTTAGAAATACTTTTCTACTAAGTATATGCTCTAAAGCTGGCATCTCCATTTCTCTCCCCACCTGCCCCTATTCTAAACATGTAATCTATCATTTCAAAAATAATGATGCATTGAGAAAACCTCAGAAAGTCTTCAGCGTTAAAACAACTTTAACTGTGGCAACTGCCTGGTTTTAAAAGGCCTTACTGTACATTATTCTGTGTCAAATAACAGTCACATTGCTGTATTGATAACAAGCATTTCCAGAAATTTAATGGCTTTCTCCAAAACCTCTTCATCATTTCTCTAAGCCACCTAGGGAGAGTGTACATTTCCCAACTCCTTTTCCTCATTCCCCTGCTAAGAAACAAACAGCTTCTCTGGGATCCCACCCCATTTTAGAACTCTTGACGAGAATACCAGACTTAGTTTTGTACCTGAACCCCAGATTTGAGGACTTACTAATGATGTGCTCACGTGGAAAGATCCAGACATGAAGAGAATGCTTTGAAATGAGGCCAAGAAGAACAGAGGATCCTGGCCTGCTTTTAACCATGCTAGTCCCATGTGTGACTCCAAATCCAAAATCTTTAGCATCTTAGTAAATGAAATACATCATACAAACCTGCAAATTCAGTCTTATTCATAGGCATATAAAAATTAAAATCAGGTATCTCAAAGTTAATTTTACATTACGTTTTACTACTGGCATTCCTTTCTACCCCACTGGTAACCAGAATAAAGCCTTCATATGAGAGATGAGTAAAAACACCTAAAAGATAAAAATTGTACAAAAAAATAACAGTCTAAATATGAAGCAAACTAAAATGTGGTACCATTTTTGAACAAGTGTTCGAGTGTTTAAAAAAGAGAAAAACTTAATCCTTGACATCATGTTCCTTTGAGAGGCATGAAATTAATGTCAATAGATTCTGTTTCTTTTCTAAGGGCCCAAATGTACTATTTTTACAGGGAACAACATTCACATACTTATACTATTGTAAAACCTACTTATTGGATTATAATTTTTAGAATCAACCTGAGGACAAAGTATAGCATGCTTATTAACACTCACATTTAAAAATAATATCTTCACCTAGACCTCTCATGCTATTCACAAAAACAAACTGCAGGGGGAAAAAAGGATGACTGTTTGATATTTAAAAGAGGGCCAAGAGGCCATGAAAAGATGCTTAATATCACTAACAATTAGAGAAATGCAAATCAAAACTACAGTGAGGTATCACCTCATACCTTTCAGAATGGTCATCATCAAAAAATCTACAAACAATAAATGCTGGCGAGGGTGTGCAGAAAAGGGATCCCTCCTGTGCTATTGGTGGACATTTAAATTGATACAGCCACTATGGAGAACAATATAAATGTTCTTTTTTTAAAAAATCTAAAAATAGAACTACCATATGACCAAATAATTCCACTTCTGGGCATGCACTAAGAAAACCATAATTTCAAAAAGACGCATGCACCACAGTGTTCACTGCAGCACTATTTACAGTAGCCAGGACATGGAATCAACCAAATTGTTCAATAACAGATGAATGGATAAAAAGAAGTGGAACATATACACTGGAATATTAGTCATTCAAAGGAACAAAATTGGGTCAATTGTACAGATATCAATGGACCTAGAGACTGTCATACAGAGTGAAGTATGTCATAAAAATAGAATATTGTATATTGATACATATACATGGAGTCTAGAAAAATGGTACAGATGAACCTATATTTGGAGGGTAGGAATTATAGACACACACACGGAGAATAGAGATATGTGGACCCAGGGGATGGAGGAAGAGAAGATAGGATGAATTGGGAGACTAAAATTGATGTGTACACGCTACCATGTGTAAAATAGCTAACGAGAACCTGCTAGATAGCACAGGGAGCTCAGCTCAATCCTCTGTGGTGATCTAGATGGGTGGAATGGGGGCAGGAGGAAAACCCAAGGAGGGGACATATATACGCATGTGGCTGGTTCACTTTGTTGTACAACAGAAGCTAGCACAGTGTGCTTATTTGCTCAGTCGTGTCTCACTCTGAGACCCTGAGGACTGTAGCCCACCAAGTCCTCTGTCCATGTGGATTCTCCAGGAAAGAATACTGGAGTGAGTTGGCATGTGCTCCTCCAGGGGATCTTCCCAACCTAGGGATCAAACCCAGGTCTCGCAAACTGCAGGCAGATTCTTACCATCTGAGTCACCAGGGAATCCCAGCAGAGTATTAGGAAGCAACTACATCCCAATTTCAAAATAATAAACAGGACACTATCTGTAAAACTAAAAACAAGTGACAAACTGATGTGTATTATATTAAAAACTTCTCCAAATCAAAAGGAAATTTGATAATTAAATAGAAAAGATAAGGGAATATTATGAACAAATAATACATAGAAGAAATAATGAAAGAGTGAGACTATCAAATTCTGGCAATTATGTGAAGGAAAATTAAAACAATAAGATATCATTTCTATCAAGTTGACAAAAATTAATATGATTAACAATACTATCCAGTAATTGTGAGAATTTGGGGAATCAAGCAGTCTCATGCCTTATGGGTGAGTATGTAAATTGGTAATGCCCATCTCAGAATAATATGGCATGAACTAACACAGTTTATAATGTTCACACCCTTGGTCGTTTATTTTCTATGTATAGTTATCCATACTAAAACATTATTCCATCTGATACAAAGATGCATGTAAAAAGATTGTCACTGTATATTTTATAAGAGTAAAAACTGAATGCAACTATCAAATTGGTGAATGGCTACATAAACTACGGGGCATTCATTTTATATGCATTAATCTGAAAGATATGCTTCATATATTACCTGAATCAAAATAACAGGTATCTGTACAGTGTATACAACATGACTATGTTTTTAATTAAAAAAAGAAAAAACTGAACTACCATCTATATATATGTTTTAAGATGGAAATGTTTCCAAGTTCCTCTATTCATCATTAAAAAGGACAAGTCTTAATGCATTCTTTGTTAAGATACACAATTTATACATAAATATGCATGCTGCTGCTGCTGCTAAGTGGCTTCAGTCGTGTCCGACTCTGTGCGACCCCATAGACGGCAGCCCACCAAGCTCCTCTGTCCCTGGGATTCTCCAGGCAAGAATATTGGAGGGGGTTGCCATTTCCTTCTCCATAAATATGCATATATATGTATGTATAAAATGATTTATGTAGTACAATATATAATATATAAATCAGTTGGAATGATATAGGCCAAATCAGTGTTATTCTAGGTTGATAAGGAAGGCATGAGAGAGGATCATAATTTTTAACAGGAATGTACTCATTACTTTTTTACACAATAAACAAAATGAACCAATTCTATGTAATACAGACTGACAACAAAACCATTATAAAAAATAAATTTAACAAACTAAGCAGATCTGTAAAACAGGAAGTAAACCTTAACTACAGAGTACCACCTCGCTCCATCTCCACACCAGCACTATCCAGCTGGGTTAAGGGCTGTCAGCTTTCTGCCTCTTACATTCTACACTGAAAGTCTTAAAGGTAAAGGGTCAAGCCTTTCAGAAATGAATTTCCCCTACCTAAATTCATCAAAAAATTAGTCTTTTGAATTTGTCATTCTTTTAAAAAATTATTTGACCAAGGGAAGACTAAAATGCAGCAGAATGTACTAATTACTAAGGGAGTGAAGATAAGAATGCTGCCTTAATTCAAAAATTTCATTTATTACCACTAAAGAGATGATGCTGAAAGACTACATTACCATAAGAAAATGCTACAGTAAAAAGTAATCAAAATAGTAGATTTTATCAAATGGTGAAGGTTAAAAAGATACACGATTTTCTTGGTTAACTACTCAGCTTGAACAAGACTTCTACATTTTGTGCATAATTCATTTAAGAATGAATAGGCTGACTATGTTCTGTTAAGAGTAAAGAGGAGCACACATCTAATCAGAGTAGTAATCATCTTTGTGGTTTTTTGAAGTTTCAAATAGCTCAAGATATATCAAAGAATTATTAGCATATCAACAAATCTGTAGTTGGAAGTTTTAAAAACAATGTCAGACCAGAATATGTCTTAACCACAAAACATCTGGGAATCAATAACTTAAAGAACCACATTCTACAAGTGCATAATTAAAGACAAGTCCTGTATCAGCTGGAGGGGCCTGGTATGTCTTGGCTAGATTAAAATGAACTCAGAAAATCTTCTCCAGCTTCATTCTAGTTAGGACCAATTACTCAAGTTCTACTCAGACTAGGTAGGGGGGAAGTTTTCATTATTTTTTATGGAATTTTATAACAAAATTCACCTTTTACTCAGATCTAGACATGGAATAGATCACAGAGATGAAAGCCATTATCTTGAAGACATCATATGAAGCAGCTTCCTGCTAAATTAAGAAAAGTGAAGTGCTTCATTCCCATTTTACAAATGAAGCAACTTGAGTTTACAAAGGAAGCTACATAGAAAAAGTGACTGAGAAACCTGAAGGAGCACTAATTCTTCCAATCTGGTGTGTTAGTACTCTCATTCCAAATTCATCCTTGGTACTAATGTGCTCTGGCTGTACTACTTGAGCTCATGAAAGCATTAATGTTGTTGTTGTTTAGTTGCTAAGTTGTGTTCAACTCTTTTGCAACCCCATGGACTGTAGCTCACCAGGCTCCTCTGCCATGGGATTTCCCAGGCCAGAATACTGGGATAGGTTGCCATTTGCTTCTCCAGGGGATTTTTCTGACCCAGGGATCGAAACCACATCTCCTGCCTTGGCAGACAGGTTCTTTACAGCTGAGCTACAAGGGAACCCCAAAAGCATTAATAGAGTTAGCTAGCGAGGTAGCACATAGGGAAAATCATGCAGCACAATCTATCTGAATTGATTTTAGCAGTCAGAATTTTCTCTTTCCAGCCCTCCTTTCTAGTCATCCAAAACTCCGAGATCTAGGGTTCACACCATTGATCCTGAGCCTTTATCTTTTATGTGTACTTCTTTTAAGAGAAATCTACAAAATGATTAAGAAGAGATTCTTTATTATGAAGAAACATTAAGCTTCCTCCACCTAAGAGTGTAACATATTTCCTCCTCTTCTTCATAACTTTCCATCATTGGCTCTTGGAAATTATATGCTTGTCTAGATAATTTGACTTTAAATTGCTCTATCAGAAAGGATGAGTTTAATGATAACAAGATGTATATAGAACTCTCTCAAGAATGTTTCATTGTTTCAATTTCTCTTTTTTCAAGTATTTATGTTTTTAAAAATATATTTTCTGAGTAATTCCATATGGTATAAATTCTTAAAATTTAAACAGATTCAAAGGCAGAAAAGAGATTCTACTTCATATCAGATCAACAAGAAATGGTCTAGCTCTGGGCTATAAAAAAGCACAATGGATTATTTGCTCTACACTTTAAAAAAAAAAAAAGTTCAGAATCCCTAAAGAATGATGATCCTAACTTTTATTGCTTCCTAATACAGAAACAACTTTAATGTGTGACTTTGATTAAACAACAAGGGCAGTTCAAAACAATGACATAAAACATGAAAGGCTAAAGTTTCTGAAATCTTTAGCACATTTCTCATGTCCTGAAATAGATGGGCACAAAACAGATGAAGTGCAGGAAACATGTCCATCTCAACCACAAAACTGAACTTAGTGAAATTTGCCTGTTCTTGAGTGCAGTATAATTTTGCTTTTACAGCTCAAATCCTGTCAAAATAAGGTTTCTATGGAATTATGTCATAGATCATTACTGAGGCATTGGAAATCTTCAAATGTTAAAAGGGTTTATGAAATGGGACCTGACTTTTATACTCTTTGAATCACTGAAAGGTAAAGAAAAGAAAAAAGCCTAGCTAATAAATAATAAGTAAGGGTATATTTACTCTCCATCATTCACTTTTCAAGGTGTCTCTATTTTTGTTACATTTTTTGTTGTTGTTTGGTCGCTAACTTATGTCTGACTCTTTGTGATCCCATGGACTGTAGCACGCCAGACTCTTCTGTCCTCAGCAATCTTTGAGGGTTTGCTCATATTCATGTCCATTGAGTCAGTGATGCTATTTAACCATGTCATCCTCTGCCACCCCCTTCTCTTGCCTTCAATCTCTCCCAGTATCAGGGTCTTTTCCAATGAGTTGGCTACTCACACAAGGTGGCCAAAGTATTGCTGCTTCCGCTTCAGCATTAGTCCTTCCAAAGAATATTCAGGGCTGATTTCCTTTAGGATTGACAGATTTGATCTCCATGCAGACTCCTTGAGAATCTCCAAGGGACTCTCAAGAGCCTTCTCTAACACCACAATTGGAAAACACCAATTCTTCAGCACTCAGCCTTCTTTATGGTCCAGCTCTCACATCTACACATAACTGCTGGAAAAACCATGGTTTTGACTATGCGGACCTTTATCTACATAGTGATGTCTCTGCTTTTTAATACGCTGTCTGAGTTTGTCATAGCTTTCTTTCCAAGTAGCAAGCATCTTTTAATTTCCTGGCTGCAATCACCAACTAAGAAAATAAAATCTGTCACTGCTTCCACTTCTTCCCCTTCTAAATGCCATGAAGTGATGGGAACAGATTCCATGACCTTAGTTTTTGGTTTTAGTTTTTTGTTTTTTTGTTGTTGTTGTTGTTTTAATGTTAAAGAAAATTCTGAAAGAGATGGGAATAGCAGACCATCTGACCTGCCTCTTGAGAAATCGGTATGCACGTCAGGAAGCACCAGTTAGAACTGGACATGGAATAACAGACTGGTTCCAAATCAGGAAAGGAGTACGTCAAGGCTGTATATTGTCACCCTGCTTATTTAACCTATATGCAGAGTATAACGGGAAACACTGGACTGGATGAAGCTCCAGCTAGAATTAAGATTGCTGGGAGAAATACCAATAACCTCAGATATGCAGATGACACCACCCTTATGGGAGAAAGTGAAGAAGAACTAAAGAGCCTCTTGATAAAAGTGAAAGAGGAGAGTGAAAAAGTTGGCTTAAAGCTCAACATTCAGAAAACTAAGATCATGGCATCTGGTCCCATCACTTCTTTGGAGATAGATGGGGAAACAGAGGAAACAGTGGCTGACTTTATTTTGGGGGGCTCCAAAATCACTGCAGATGGTGACTGCAGCCATGATATTAAAAGACACTTATTCCTTGGAAGGAAAGTTATGACCAATCTAGACAGCACATTAAAAAGTAGAGACACTACGTTGTCAACAAAGGTCCATCTAGTCAAGGCTGTGGTTTTACCAGCGGTCATGTATGGATGTGAGAGTTGGACTGTGAAGAAAGCTGTTCGGTTCAGTTGCTCAGTCGTGTCAGACTCTTTGCGACCCCATGAACCACAGCACTCTAGGCCTCCCTATCCATCACCAACTGCCAGAGTCTACCCAAACTCATGTCCACTGAGTCGGTGATGCTATCCAACCACCTCATCCTCTGTCGTCACCTTTTCCTCCTGCCCTCAATCTTTCTCAGCATAAGGATCTTCTCAAATGAGTCAGCTATTCGCATCAGGTGGCCAAAGTATTGGAGTTTCAGCTTCAGCATCAGTCTTTCCAATGAACACCCAGGACTGATCTCCTTTAGGATGGACTGGTTGGATCTCCTTGCAGTCCAAGGGATTCTCAAGAGTCTTCTCCAACACCACAGTTCAAAAGCATCAATTCTTTGGCGCTCAGCTTTCTTTATAGTCCAGGTCTCACATCCACACATGACCACTGGAAAAACCATAGCCTTGACTAGACGGACCTTTGTTGACAAAGTAATGTCTCTGCTTTTTAATATGCTGTCTAGGTTGGTCATAACTTTCCTTCCAAGGAGTAAGCATCTTTTAATTTCATGATTGCAGTCACCATCTGCAGTGATTTTGGAGCCCCCAAAAATAAAGTCAGCCACTGTTTCCACTGTCTCCCCATCTATTTCCAAAGAAGTGATGGGACCAGATGCCATGATCTTAGTTTTCTGAATGTTGAGGTTTAAGTCAACTTTTTCACTCTCCTCTTTCACTTTCATCAAGAGGCTCTTTTGTTCTTCTTCACTTTCAGCCATAGGCTGGTGTCATCTGCATATCTGAGGTTATTGATATTTCTCCTGGCAATCTTGATTCCAGCTTGTGCTTCCTCCAGTTCAGCGTTTCTCATGATGTACTCTGTATATAAGTTAAATAAGCAGGGTAACAATATACAGCCTGGATGTACTCCTTTTCCTATTTGGAACCAGTCTGTTGTTCCATGTCCAGGTCTAACTGGTGCTTCCTGACCTGCATACAGGTTTCTCAAGAGGCAGCTCAGGTGGCCTGGTATTCCCATCTCTTGAAGAATTTTCCAGTTTATTGTGATCCACACAGTCAACAGCTTTGGCATAGTCAATAAAGCAGAAATAGATGTTTTTCTGAAACTCTCTTGCTTTTTCGATGATCCAGTGGATGTTGGCAATTTGATCTCTGGTTCCTCTGCCTTTTCTAAAACCATCTTGAACATTGGTTCACATATTGCTGAAGCCTGCCTTGGATAATTTTGAGCATTACTTTACTAGCATGTGAGGTGAGTGCAATTGTGCAGTAGTTTGAGCATTCTTTGGCATTGCCTTTCTTTGGGATTGGAATGAAAACTGACCTATTCCAGTCCTGTGGCTGAGCACCAAAGAATTGGTGCTTTTGAACTGTGGTGTTGAAGAAAACTCTTGAGAGTCTCTTGGACTGCAAGGAGATTCTATCAGTCCATCCTAAAGGAGATCAGTCCAAAGTGTCCACTGGAGGGACTGATGTTGAAGCTGAAACTCCAATACTTTAGCCACCTGATGTGAAGAGCTGACTCATTGGAAAAGATCCTGATGCTGGGTAAGATTGAGGACAGGAGGAGAAGGGGACGACAGAGGATGAGGTGGTTGGATGGCATCACCGACTCAATGGACATGAGTTTGTGTGAACTCCAGGAATTGGTGATGGACAGAGAGGCCTGGCGTGATGCAGTCCATGGTGTCGCAAAGAGTCAGACACGACTGAGTGACTGAACTGAACTGTTATCCTTACTATAATCCAATTACATGAGTAGCTTAAATATGACCATCTACACTTCTCAGGCACAGATTTAAAGTCATACAGGTAGTGATAGAAAAAAGAGGAATTAAAACTCCAATATCCTTGCTCCTTTTCATTGCTTATCTTTTTTTTTTTTTTTTGGTTGCCATTCCCCCCACCATCAAAAAATAAATAAGCCCGAAATGGAGTCACTTATGCTAGGCTATGCCACCAACTGCGGCTTAATATCTAACCTAATGGATACTTCAATCTCCCCAAGGGATGTAGTCTTAAGTGGTGATTCAGAATTTTCTAATCAACATTAATGAGGTAATCTGTCACATGGGAACTTTTCCATCCCCCATCCAAAGGAAGAGGTAACCCATCTAATAAGAACATTTTGCCCCCAAAAGGAGATGACCTAAATTGAAAAAAATCTCTTGCTTGGTTATGGCTTCTCTGTCTTCCCTTACTGTGATTGTGGTTTTCACTCTGTCTGCCCTCTGAGGGATGAAGGTAAGAGGCTTGTGGAACCTTCCTGGTGGGAGGGACTGGCTGTGGGTAAACCTGGGTCTTGCTCAGGTGGGCATGGCCATGCTCAGTAAATCTTTAATCCTATTTTCGGCTGATGGGAAGGACTGTGTTCCCTCCCTGTAGTTTGGCCTAAGGCCAATAAGGTAGGGGTAATGGTGACCTCCTTCAAAAGGACTTTTTACCAGCACACTTCAACTCCCAGGACTGTTGTAGTCAGTGTACCCGACCCCATAGCAAGCCATTGTCAACCCACACCTACACCAGAGACTCCTGAACATTCACAAGCAAGTCTGACTCAGTCTCTTGTGGAGTCACTGCTCCTTTCTCCTGGGTTCTAGGGAGCACGCAATGTTTTACTGTGCCCTCCAAGAGTCTGTTTCCCTGTGGCTCCTCAGTCCTTTTGCCAGATTCCCAGAAATTCCCAGATTGGGAAATCTGTTGTGGGCCCTAGAACTTTTGCAACAGTGCAAGAACTTCTTTGGTAGAATTGTTCTCCAGTCTGTGGGTTGCACGTTCAGCAGTTCTATAGTGGCACTAATAGCAACCTCCTCCAAGAGGACTTATGCCACATGTCATGCCTCTCAGGTCGGCTGCGACCAGAGCCCCGTCCCCACAGCTGGCCACTGCTGACCCATGCCTCCACAGGAGACACTCAAACCCTCAAAGGCAAGTCTGGATCAGTGTCGGCCTTTTAAAAACCTATCCCTTTCTGTAGACTTCAAATTACTTGATGGGATGCTGTCTGATTTATGAACTGCTCAATTAAGTCAACTTGATTTTAAAAATTTACTTGGTTGAATTTTGTTTTGTAACACTATGGATCTATTCCTAGTCTGGTTCTTTTTTCTTCCTTTGTTCCCACATTGCTATCCTTTATTTTGACTCCCATTATCTCTCTGACTCAATGAAGACCATTTGGAGTTAAATACCCAATTCAATGTTTTGATAGAAACCATTCAATAAGTCAAGAGCCTCTTGATGAAAGTGAAAGAGGAGAGTGAAAGCTGGCTTAAAACGCAACATTCAAAAAACTATGATCATAGCATCCAATCCCATCACTTCATGGCAAATAGATGGGGAAACAATGGAAACAGTGACAGATTTTATTTTCTTGGGCTCCAAAATCACTGCAGATGATGATTGCAGTCATGAAATTAAAAGATACTTGGGGCTTGGAAGAAAAGTTATGACCAACATAGACAGCATACTATAAAGCAGAGACATTACTTTGCCAACAAAGGTCTGTCTAGTCAAAGCTATGGTTTTTCCAGTAGACCTGTATGGATATGAGAATTGGACCAGAAAGAAGGCTGAGTACCAAAGAATTGATGTTTTTGAACTGTAGTGTTGGAGAAGACTCTTGAGAGTTCCTTGGACTGCAAGGAGATCAAACCAGCTAATCCTAAAAGAAATCAGTCCTGAATATTCATTGGAAAGACTGATGTTGAAGCTGAAGCTCCAATACTTTGGCCACCTGATGCGATCAGCTGATTCACTGGAAAAGATCCTGATGCTGGGAAAGATTGAAGGCAGGAAGAGAAGGGGATGAAGGAGGATGAGAAGGCTGGATGGCATCACTGACTCGATGGACATGAGTTTGAACAAGCTCCGGGAGTTGGTGATGGACAGGGAAGCCTGGTGTGCTGCAGTCCATGAGGTTTCAAAGAGTCAGACACAACTGAGTGATAGAACTCAACTCAATAAATACAAATGAATTTGAATTATTCATATAATCAGCAATATTCATTCTCTTTTGCCTATTGTCTGTGTGTCTCTATAGAAATATCTTTAATTTTTCTTTATTTCTGCCTATTCTAGGGATATTCATCTAAAACAGCAAGAAGCCATGCCTTTTTGCAGAGTACAGTACTTGAAGAAAATCTCAATCCTTCCTTCAAACAGCATCTTTCAAAAACATTTTTTAAAACATCATCTCTTATCCCTAGGCAATGAGACAGCACTGAAAATACACTCTTGACTTCTCCAAACAGTTTGGAGTAAGAATTTTCATAGCAGGCTCACCGTTAAAACATAGACCAGATTTGTCCCAAAATGGCTCCAGTTCTATCTACCTCTGAAAATAGAAATTAAAGAGACAGAGGGGAAAAGCTCTTAAAAATCCACAGCATTAAGTAATTCAAATGAAAAAGAGATCTTACCTAACTGCAAGTTCTAATTAAAGTAGATTTCCACTTGGAATGGTTGTGTCTTCAAACAAAGGTGCTATTTTAATGAATACAAAAGGAAAGTGTTTTTACCTCCTTATACCGGAGAGCTGTTAGTTGAGAAGAGCTTGGAAGGGAAGTGGGGGGTGGGGGGCACTCACACTTCACTGAATCTGGAATATATGCATATGTTCATGAAAATTTGGATTTACAATTTATATAATTCTTTTCTTTGATTTAATACTAACAGATTTTTTTAAGGAACCTGAATACTCCAGATATTTTAGGCTTTGAGAAGTGGTTCTCCCATTACATCAAAACATAACAGACTTTTAAGGTTAAGTCTTTGGGATCACTGTAAATGATAAGAAGAGGAGTTGTACCATGAGCCCACTGTGAGCCCATGCGTGTGTGTACTCAGTCACTCAGCTGAGTCCAGCTTTTTGCCACCTCATGGCCCCCCAGGCTCCTCTGTCCGTGTAATTTCCCAGGCAAAAATACTGGAGTGGGTTGCCATTTCCTACTCCAAGGGATCTTCCTGACCCAAGGATGGAACCCATGTCTCTTATGTCTCCTGCACTGGCAGGCAGATTCTTTATCAGTGCGACACCTGGGAAGCCCAATGTGAACCCATTCTCATCATGTTTTCACAGCACTTGAATATGTTAATTCTTTGAAATTATACCTTTCTGATTTTAATCAAGTTACCTTGAACCACTGTAGCCACTGCATTGACCATAGCCTTCAAAGACAACACGTGTAGCTTTTCAAATAATACATTTTAATCCATGCTCTGACTAAATTTACAATTTGTTCCTATACTTTTCCTTTTAGTACTGACAGAAAGCTCTCACAGGTTTTCCTCGCTTAACACCCCCAGTTTCCTTCTACTCTTTACACATTCTTAAGAAAATATTTTAGCTGCCAAAAGCATTCCCATTAGTGAAGACTGTAATAAAAATTAATTATAAATGGAAACTTGAATAAAAGTTTTTTTAAAAAGAGCATCCCTTTTCTATTTTACCCTGAATTTAAAGAAAACTGCTTCTGTAACAGTATTTCAGATTTTTGGCAGCTCTTCTTCCAGTTACATTTAAATTTAAAGGAAGAAAAATTCATCTTTAATGAGATAGCATGGAAGCACTTCTGTGTAATCAAAAAGAAATTCATTTGTAAATGTGGAACTTGTTTGACAGAAGGGAAAAATTTAACAAAGCAGGTTTGACCTGTAAAGAAATATCCAATCCTTCAGAACTACTGTCTAAAAATGCACATACGGCATTCACTGTAGAGCTCAAACATGCCCTGAGCACAGAAACTGAGAATACTAATCTAACTTACAAATGTAGAACTTAAGAAAGAAGTTTCACATTTTCTGCAGGAAAAGTCACTCTGGGGGTCAGAAAGATCATATTCTAAGAGAACATCTCTTCATTGGGCTCAGAAAAGGAAGGAAAGGAGGGAAGGAGGGGGAAGATGAAGAGTGACAGTCATTCTGCTCTATAAGTTTGCTTCTTACTTTATCATTCTAACACTCACAAATTGTGATGGATGTCCAGTCATCTTCAGTTCTACTAATAAATCTGTACAGAACAGGCACGTGAAGCTTTACTATTTTTTATTTTTTAAAAAGTGATGTTTACAAAAATAAATCTACAAACAGTTAATCTGTAAAGGTATTTATAACTCTAGGGTCAAATTTCAAAGTAGGAAAGTCATTTATAACGTTTTGATTTTTCTTCTAAGTGGCCACTTCATTTGGTCAACAAGCATTCCTCCAGGTAATCTATTAAGGATACAAAGTTGAATAAGACACACCTCCTGCTCTTCATAGTTTCACTAATGTAAAGGAAGAGAATTGTACAAATCATGGCAGCAATGTAAGTGCTATAACCAAGGTATGAATGAGGAACAAAGGTAAAAGTTTTTCTCTTCCCAGATACATCATGGAAGTCTTTCTAGAAATGGTAGCAGCACTATATAGTGATTAAAAGTATGGACTCTGGAGTCATACAGCCTGGGTTCACATTATTATTTCACCACTTATGAGCTCAGTGTCCTTGAACTGTCATTTAAACTCTCTGTGCCTCAGTTTCCTCTTCTTTAAAATGGGGGCAATAACAATACTTATCTCATAGAACGGTGTGATGATCAAATGAATCAAAATATGTTTAAGCACTTAGAAAAGTACCTTGTTCATAATAAGCATGTTAGGAAACCATTGACCAAAACTGTCCACCCTGGCCAAGCACAGTAATAACCGCTTTGTGATTTGTCTCACAACAAGAGGTCTCAATAAGGAACACAGTGCTGCAGAAAACTAGCCAGGAGAATTCTGGACGGGTCAAAAGGAGGGAGGAGACACCAACCCATAACATGTCCTGCCAACCTCTCAGAAACCCTCACGCTAGAAACCATCCTGATGCTAGAAACTATCCTGACAGAGAGGGCACACCTCCAGGACAGGAATTGAATCCAACCATATACGGGCATAGGCAAGATGACTGGCCAGAGAAAAGCCAAAAGGTTAACCCCACCATGGTAAAGCCTGAGACTTCAAGCCACATGGTCGAGCAGTTCTGGGCTTCCTTACCCTGCTGCTGTCTGCCCTGGTTCCCCATCCCAAAGAAGTCTTTTGCTTTCTTGTATGTGTATCTCCTCAGACAGTTCCTTTCTAAGTTTAACAAGGGCCCACCAGCAGTCCCTGGAAGGAATCCCCCTGCTGGAAAATATAAGCACAAAAAATATAAGGTGCTATTACTATTATTTTGAAAATTGATTACACATCATCTAGGAAGAAAAATATACAGGGCATAGTGGACAGAAGGAGCAATATGTATAAAGCAGATTTTTCTACAAAGAGAAAGAATGGTGTGTTTAGGACATTTCAAAGAGTTCAACCTGGCTGGAATATTGCATACACCTGGAGAAATGAGGAAAGATGACCCTGGAGGGATGGACAGGACATTTCATAAAGGCTTCATGCGACATAGAAAATAATTGAAAGATTTAAAGATTTACCTGGGTTCCTTGAAAGGCCTTATAGGCACAAGAAATGTAGGTGTTAGATGTCGAAACTATGCTACCCAAAATAGAGGTTTTAAGTGTAGAAATTTCTTTTAAAGTCTATAGTTTAAACTTGCGGGTTTAAACAACTTGTACTGATAAGCACATAATTAGATTGGTAGTTCCCATTTTCTCAAACAGTAACACATGTCTGACCCTTTGTGACCCCATGGACTATAGTGTACCAGGCACCTCTGTCCATGGAATTCTCCAGACAAAAGTATGGAGTGGGTAGCTATTCTCTTCTCCGGGGGATCTTTCTGACCCAGAGATTGAAACCAGGTCTCTGGCATTACAGGAGAATTCTTTACCTTCTGAGCCACCAGAGAAGCCCAAAACCTACATGGTTAACTCTGAATTTAGCATTTTTAGTGATATACTTTGGAGTATATCACTCCAAAGCTTCTGCTTTAAATCTCAGACAATTGTGAACAATAGACATATCCTGTGTTTATTTACACCAATAGTTCATTCACACACTAATTGTATTTCCCATTCATTTCTCTAAGTTCCTTTCCATGAGACTATGAGTGTTAGCTACAGAAATATATAGCCTGATATATCAGGAAAGCTGTCAGAAATGGCCAGAGGGAGAATTTAAACTTAACATATATCTTAAATAATAATCCAGATATAGACCCTTTAAGGGAGTCTGTGAGTAGAATTGTGAGATTCATTATCAACGTCCTGCTGCTGCTGCTAAGTCACTTCAGTCGTGTCCGTCTCTGTGCAACCCCATAGACGGCAGCCCACCAGGCTCCCCCGTCCCTGGGATCCTCCAGGCAAGAACACTGGAGTGGGTTGCCATTTCCTTCTCCAATGCATGAAAGTGAAAAGTGAAAGTGAAGTCGTTCAGTCATGTCCGACTCTTAGCGACCCCATGGACTGTAGCCCACCAGGCTCCTCCATCCATGGGATTTTCCAGGCAAGAGTACTGGAGTGGGGTGCCATTGCCTTCTCCGTATCAATGTCCTAGTTAGCATCTTATCAATAGTTCAAATTTAGGATAGAACTATATCATATTTAGTTTTATCACATTTTTATGTAGTCAAGAAATAAAAAGAATGATCCACCTGTCTAACACTCATGAAATATTCCAGATTTTCTCTTGGATGAATCTAAAAATATCTTCAAGCCCTAAGCAAAAATAGTCCTTGCCAGGAAGATAGTTGAACACAAAATCACAACTCCTTAGGCAAAAGAATAAAAGGTCAAACCTCTGTCCCATTGCACTGAAATCTGAAAGCCAAGGAAGAAAGAAAGATGGAATTTTCCTGAATATTTGAGATGATGCCACCTATTTGATTAACACTAAGAACCATTTTAGCATGATGCAAAATACCCACCCACACAAAAATTAAATTAAAAAAAAAAAAAAAAACTGGATCGTGGAGGAGTAAGTGGATGTGAAATACATCTCTCTCCACGGATACATCAGGAATGCACCTGCAGACACAGAAGTGCATACAGAACACCAGCTGAGAGCGGACAGGAGTAACTGACCAGCGGAAAAGAACATACAGAACCACACAAAACTCTGCAGAATGAAGGACTAGGGAAAAACAGGAGTGTTAGTAGGACTGGACCTGCCCTCGGTGGGTGGGCGAACTGAAGCAGGGTCTGATCTCCACATTAGGGCAATTGTCTGAGTCAGAGGAGAAACATTTAAGGCTGAGAGTGAAACAGCTGATCTGTGGCGGCCTAAATGGAATGAGAATCAGACAGTCCTTGCCACAGCCATACATACCCTGGACAGGAACTCTGGCCCCCTGGAAGGGGCAGCAGCCGGGAGCTGAAGTTTGGGGATTGTGGAGTGATTCCAGGCCGAGGGCTGCTGTTGACTGTGGAGAGACAGATCAAGAGGATGTGAGGGAGGATATCCTGGTGGGAAATGCTGGTGGAGGAAAGCCGGGCAGTCATGGAAGCAAGGCGATACTGCTGAGTCATGTGTAGTGGGGTGGAGCCATCACCATAACCTCTCTCTCCTCGCATGCCAGCATCTGCAGCTGAACAATAGAGAGGCTGGCCCACCAAACACCTGAAGCCCTGAACTACAGAGTAGGACCCCACCCAGGGCACCCCTTTAACTTCCTAATACACCAATCCACAGAGTAGGACCCCATCCAGGGTGCCCCTTTAAGTTCCTAATACACTGATCTACAGAGTAGGACCCCAGCCAGGGGACCCCCTCTATGTGCCTGACACCCTGAACAACAGAGAAGGACCCCCAACCCTCTAAGTGCCTGAACTGGTGGAGCTACAGAGAAAGACTGGCCAAAGAGGCCTTCCGATCACCAGTTACAAGAGGCTCAAAAAAAGACTCTGACAGGGCCATGACTCCTGCGGTGGAGGCAGTCCATGTCCCAGCATACTAGGTGCCACCAGGGTCCCCGCAAGCCAAGCAGCTGCACCACCTTCACGCTCAGCTCTCACTGGGCAGAGCTGCCACAGGCAAAAATGTCTTGGTCTGTGCCTGCAGGGTCGTTTTGGTCGTGTCCAACTCTTTGTGACCCTGTAGACTAGCCTACCAGGCTTCTCTGTCAGGGAGGGGGGATCTCCAGGCAAGAATACTGGAGCATATTGACCAATACTCATTGCCACACCCTTCTAGAGCACTGTATTTCCTGCTGCCCTAGCCACCAACTCCCCTGAGTCCCTGGTTCTGCCAGAACCCTACGACCCAAGCAGCTGCACCACCTCCACACCTGGCCCTCACAGGGGCAAACCCAAGCCCTCCAGGGCAGCCTTAGGAGCAAATCCCAGTGGACGACCCACATGCAGAGGTGGAAATAAAACCACAATTGAACCTCAGGGACAGTGTGGCTAAGGAAGAAGACCCAAAACCTTCCCACCAGCTGTACAAGCTGCAGATTAAATCCACATGATCAATTAGGCAGACTCTGTGTGTACGGAATATATAACAGATCATTGAAAGCTCCCACAAAAGAAAAGGCACTAGTTCTGATAGCTGTAAACATTGGAGGCAAGAACACACAGGAGTATGACCAGATTAGAATCTGAGCTGCCACCACAGCAGGTCCAGAGATCAGCAGTGTTGAAGGGCATCCTAGGGAGGTGAGGTGGGTGGTGACCCAGCGAGGGAAAGGACCCTGACAGCAGTGACTCAAGAAAAACATGTATTATTCTTATATTTTGACTTGTTCTGTAGATTCTTTTGGATGTTTTGTTCTTTTTTTCCTCTCCCCGGCCCCCCGTTGTAGTTGTCAATTTTATTGGCACTATGAAATCTAATTAAGCTTTTGTGCTTTTTTATTCTCTTCTCAGTTACATTTGTTATTGTTATTATAAACCTCATATTTTATTGTTATTATAAACCTCTGCCTCTACATTGGACTTTTGCAGTCCTGTGGAGTTTTTTTTTTTTTTTCTTTTCTTAACTTTTAATTTTTTAACCCAGTTATTATTTTTTCTATATTTAGTCCTTTGTTTGCTTCTCCTACTGTTCTTTTCCCCTTGTAGTTAATCTTTAATGTATATAAATATTATTTATCTAGCTCTAATTAACTTTACATAACTATTTTTTTCTTTCTTTTCTTTCTCTCCTTCCCTCTCAACATATTTGTTAGTTTTATTTTCATTGCTTTATTCCCCAGTTGGCACCTTGCTTTAGTCTTGTTTTCCAGTTTATTCTCTAGTTATCTTTGTTCTGGCAGATAAAATTTTTGGTTTCCTTTGTTTACTGGGTCAATCTATTGTACTTTATTTTTGTTGGACTGTTTTGATTTTGCTTAAGGTTTATATATGTATATTCAGTCACACTTTTATTGTTGTTATAAACCTCTGCCTCTACATTGGGCTTTTGCAAGTCTGTGGAGTTTTCCTTTTTTTTTTTTTCCTTTGTTCTTTCTTCTTCTGCTTTTTTCTTTTCTCTTATTATAACTTTAATTTTTTTAAACCAATTATATTTTTTCTACATTTTTCCTTTGTTTGCCTTTCCCACTGTTCCTTTCCCCCAGCAGTTAATCTTTAGTGTATATAAATTTTCTTCATCTACCTCTATTTAACTTTGCATATCTATTATTTCTTTATTTTCCTTCTTTCCTTTCAACTTATTTGTTAGTTTTATTTTCATTGCTTTATTCCCTACTCAGTAACTTGCTTTAGTTTTGTTTTACAGTTTGCACTTTAGTCAGTTTTGTTGTTAACTGCTTAATAGATTTTTTATTTCCTTTGTTCACTGGATCAGGCTACTGTACTTTATTTTTGTTGGACTGTTTCTACTTTGCTCATGGGTGTATATGTATATGTGTATACTCCATTATTTTAATTATTATCTGCCTGATTTTGTAACTGCCATTTGTCTGGGGTTCATCTTTGGTTTCTTGTTTGGGGATATTTGTTTTAATCTCAATCAATGCCATAATAAACCACTTGTGGAATCTTCATTCCTGACCAGAAATCAAGCCCTGAGCCTTTAGAGTGGGAGCACTGACTCCAAGACCCTAGACTACCAGAGAACTAATCCTAGGGAGTATCAAACAGTGAGAAATCACACAAATGAAACCACTTGAATACAAGATCCAGCATCACCCAACCACCAGTAGCATCCTGTGCATGACACCTCATCTAAACAACAAATAAAACAAAATTACAAACACAATCATCAGCAGACAGGATAACCACCTCACTCAGCCTTGCCCATCAGAGGAAAAACAAGCAAGCAAACAAACAAAAACTCAGCACAAATCTCACCCTATACAAAGCTTACATAAACCACTGGAACAACCTCAGCAGGGCAGAAACCAAAAGGAAGAAATAATTCAACCTTCTTCAAGGAAAGGTTTCAACTTCCTTTGAAGCCTGGGAAAAGGAGACCTCAAGCATAATAAGTTTAAAAAAAATAACAATGAAAAGGCTGAGAAATACCACACAAATGAAGGGGAAAAGTAGAAACACAGAAGTCTAAATAAATGAAAAGGAAATAGGCAAACTACCTGAAAAAGAATTCAGAATAATGATAGTAGAGATGATTAAAAACCTTGAAAATAAAATGGAGAGGATGCAAGAATCAATTAACAAAGACTTAGAACAATTAAATAATTAACATACAAACAACACAATTACTGAAATTAAAAATACTCTAGAAGGAATCAATAGCAGAATATCTGAAGCAGAAGGACGAATGAGTGAGCTGGAAGATAAAATGGTGGAAATAACTTCTGCTGCTGCTGCTGCTGCTGCTAAGTCACTTCAGTCGTGTCCGACTCTGTGCGACCCCATAGACGGCAGCCCACCAGGCTCCCCCATCCCTGGAATTCTCCAGGCAAGAACACTGGAGTGGGTTGCCATTTCCTTCTCCAATTCGTGAAAGTGAAGTTGCTCAGTCGTGTCCAACTCTTAGTGACCCCATGGCCTGCAGTCTACCAGGCTCCTCTGTCCAAGGGATTTTCCAGGCAAGAGTACTGGAGTGGGGTGCCATTGCCTTCTCTGAAGAACTTCTGAAGAGCAGAATAAAGTAAAAAGAAAGAAAAGAGCTGAGGACAGTCTGTCCTCAGGACAGTCTCTGGGACAATATCAAATGCACCAACATTCGAATGATAGGGGTCCCAGAAGAAAAAGAGAAAAAGAAGGGGTATGAGAAATTTTTTAAAGAGATTATAGTTGAAAATTTCCCCAACATGGAAAAGGAAATGGTCAATCAAGTTCAAGAGGTGCAGAGTCCCATACAGGATAAGTCCAAGGAGAAACACACCAAGACACATAGTAATCAAACTAACAAAGATTAAACACAAAGAAAGAATATTAAAAGCAGCAAGGGAGAAGCAACAAGTAACAAGTAACATACAAGGGAAACCCCATACACTTAACAGCTGATCTTTCAGCAGAAAGTCTGCAGGCCAGAAGGGAAAGGCAGGATATATTTAAAGTACTGAAAGAGTAAAATCTACAACCAGGATTACTGTACTCAGCAAGGATCTCATTCAAAATTGATGGAGAAATAAAAAGCTTTTCAGACAAGCAAAAGTTAAGAGAATCTAGTACCCCCAAACCAGCTTTACAACAAATGTTAAAGGGACTTATACAGTCAAAAAAAAAAAAAAAATACAAGAGAAGCAAAAAGATCTACAAAATAAACTCCAAACAATTAAGAAAATGGCAATAGGAACATATTTTTATATATATATATATCAACTATTACTTTAAATGTAAGTGGATTAAATGCTCCAACCAAAAAACACAGACTGGCTGAATGGATACAAAAACAAGACCCATATATAGGCTGTCTACAAGAAACCCACTTCAGACCTATAGACCTATAGACTGAAAGTAAGAGAATGGAAAACTATATTCTATGCAAATGGGGAACAAAAGAAAGCTGGAGTAGCAATCCTCATCATCAGACAAAATAGACCTTAAAAAAAAGAAGAGTACAAGAGATAAGGAAGGTCGCTACATAATGATCAAGGGATCATCCAAGAGAAAGACATAAAAATTGTAAATATCTATGCACCCAACATAGGAGCACCTCAATACATAAGACAAACACTAACAGACATACAAGGAGAAATTGAAAGTAACACAATAATAGTAGGAAATTTAACACCCCATTCACAATGGACACAATGGACAGATCTTTAAAACAGAATTAATAAGGAAACACAAGTCTTAAATGATACATTAGATGAGATGGATCTCATTGATATCTTCAGGACATTCCATCCAAATGCAGAAGAATACACCTTCCTTCAAGTGCACATGGAATATTTTCCAGGATAGACCACATCTTGGGTCACAAATCAAACCTCAGTAAATTTAAGAAAATTGAAATCATATCAAGCATCTTCCACAATGCTATGAAACTAGATATCAATTACAAGAAAAAAACTGTAAGAAACACAAACACATGAAGACTAAACAGCACATTTCTAAATAATCAACAGGTTACTGAAAAAATCAAAAGGGAAATCAAAAAATTTCTAGAAATAAATGAAAATGAAAACACGACAACTCAAAACTTATGAGATACAGTGAAAGCAGTTCTAAGAGGGAAGTTTATAGCAATACAATCCTACCTCAAGAAACAAACAAACAAAAAAAAAATCGAATAGACAACCTTAACTACATCTAAAACAACTGGAAAAAGAAGAACAACAACAACAAAAAAAAAACCAAAATCAGTAGAAGCAAAGAAATCATAAAGATCCAAGCAGAAATAAGTGAAAAAGAAATGAAAGAAACAATAGTAAAGATTAATAAAAATAAAAGCTGGTTCTTTGAGAAGATAAACAAAATTGACAAGTCTTTAGCCAGACTCATCAAGAAAGAGAGAGAAGAATCAAATCAACAAATTAGAAATTAGAAATGAAAAAGGAGAGGTAACAACAGACAATGCAGAAATACAAAGGATTATAAGAGACTATTATGAACAACAATATAGCAATAAAATGGATAACCTGGAAGAAATGGATAGGTTCTTAGAAAAGTTCAATCTTCCAAGACTGAACAAGAAAGAAATAGAAATTATGAACAACCCATCACAAGCACTGAAATTTAAGCTGTGATCAAAAATCTCCCAAAAAACAAAAGCCTAGAACCAGATGGCTTCACAGAATTCCATCAAACATTTAAAGAAGAGTTAATGCCTAGCCTTCTAAAACTCTTTCAAAAAATTGCAGAGGAAGGAACATCCAAACTCATTCTATGAGGTCCCCATCACCCTGATACCAAAATCAGAAAAAGACAACACACAAAAAAAGAAAACTACAGGCCCATATCACTGATTAACATAGATGTAAAAATCCTCAACAAAGTTTTAGCAAACAGAATTCAGCGACATGTCAAAAAGCTCATACGCCATGATCAAGTTGGGTTTATTTCAGGTATGCAAGGATTCTTCAGTATATGCAAAGCAATCAACATGATACACCATATAACGAACTGAAAAATAAAAAACATATGATCATCTCAATAGATGAAGAAAAAGCCTTTGATAAAATGCAGCACCCAGTTATGATTTAAGCTCTTCAAAAATGGGCATAAAAGGACCTACTTCAACATAGTAAAGGCCATATATGATAAGCCTACAGCAAACATTATTCTCAATGTTGAAAAACTGAAAGCATTCCCCCTAATATCAGGATCAAGACAAGAGTGTCCACTTTCACCACTATTATTCAACATAGTTCTGGAAGTCCTAGCTACAGCAATCAAAGAGGAAAAGAAATAAAAGGAATCCAAACTGGAAGAAGGAAAGCTCTCACCGTTTGCAGATGACATGATACTGTACACAGAAAACCCTAAAGATAGTATCAGAAAATTACTAGAGTTAATCAGTGAATTTAGCAAAGTTGAAGGATACAAAATCAATACACAGAAATCACTTGCATTTCTATATACTAGCAACAAAAAATCAGAGAGAGAAATTAAGGAATCAATACCCTTCACCATTGCAATAAAAAGAATTAAATATCTAGGAATAAACTTACCTAAGGAGACAAAAGAAATGTACACAAAAAATTATAAGTAACTAATGAAAGAAATCAAAGATTACATAAACAGATGGAGAGATATTCCATGTTCCTGGGTAAGAAGAATCAATATTGTGAAAATGACTATACTACCAAACGCAATCTACAGATTCAATGAGATCCCTATCAAATTCAGTTCAGTTGCTCAGTCCTGTCCGACTCTTTGTGACCCCATGAATCACAGAATGCCAGGCCTCCCTGTCCATCACCAACTGCCAGAGTCTACACAAACCCATGTCCATTGAGTCAGTGATGTCATCCAACCATCTCATCCTCTGTCATCCCCTTCTCCTCCTGCCCTCAATCTTTCCCAGCATCAGGGTCTTCTCAAATAAGTCAGCTGTTTGCATCAGGTGGCCAAAGTATTGGAGTTTCAACTTCAGCATCAGTCCTCCCAATGACCACCTAGGACTGATCTCCTTTAGGATGGACTGGTTGGATCTCCTTGCAGTCCAAGGGACTCTCAAAAGTCTTCTCCAACACCACAGTTCAAAAGCATCAATTCTTCGGCACTCAGCTTTCTTTATAGTCCAACTCTCACACCCATACATGACTACTGGAAAAACCATAGCCTTGACTAGATGGACCTTTGTTGACAAAGTAATGTCTCTGCTTTTTAACATGCTGTCTAGGCTGGTCATAACTTTCCTCCCAAGGAGCAAGCATCTTTTATTTTCATGGCTGCACTCACCATCTGCAGTGATTTTGGAGCCCAAAAAAACCACCAATGGCATTTTTCACAGAACTAGAGCAAAAAAATTCACAATTCATATGGAAACACAAAAGACCCTGAATAGCCAAAGGAATCTTGAGAAAGAAGAATGAAGCTAGAGGAATCAACCTTGCTGACTTCAGATTATACTACAAAGCTACAGTCATCAAGACAGTATGATACTGGCAGAAATATAGACAAATGGAACAAGATAGAAAGCCCAGAAATAAGCCCATGCACCTGTGGGCACCTTATTTTTGACAAAGGAGGCAAGAATATACAATAGGGCAAAAACACCCTCTTCAATAAAAAGTGAAGTCGCTCAGTCCACTGAGCGTGGACTGAGCGTGGACTGAGTGTGCTGGGAAAACTGGACAACTACATGTAGAAGAATGAAATTAGAACACTTTTGCCAGAGTCCAGCCCCGGTGGAGTCCAGTGGTTCCCTTCGGATGAGCAGCATCGACAAAGAAAAGAAAGCAAGTTGAGTCTTGCTTGAGTGCAGAATCAAGACTACTTTATTCTTTTTTTTTTTTTAAGACTACTTTATTCTTTTACATCAGGGCTTATATACCCTAAAACCAATAATCCTTTAAAGAAGTTTAAGGAGGGGCGGCGGGTGGGGGGGGGGGGAATGATAAGATTGTACCAGGTGCATAATCATGGGTTACATCATAAATAACTTTCCAGAAAAATCAATACCTACACATAACTTTTAAACAATTCAATGGCAGCTGCTAGTCAACTGCAAAAAGCCATCTACAAACCTTATCTTGGGAAGCTCGGCCTGAGTGGATTTAGCTCTGGTATGTAATCCTAAGGGTCAGAGGTCTCATGAATTCCCTCCTGATCACAACCTAAGGAATCTTCTCAATCTCTTAATGGATCTCTTAGCTACTTTTGCCTATGGGATAGATAGGCCTGTTACTAGCAGATTTGGTTTTGTGCTAGAAGGGTTTTTGTGCAATCATGAGCATTCCAGATTCTAAATTGGCAATCATAATTCCAACAGAGCCAGAAGAGGCAGGATATTCTGTGTAATATTTTCCTTACCTCTGGCCTGTTTATTGGGGCCCATGTGCCCCTAGGGACTGTGTTGCTGCCATGCAAAATCAAGGAAGGATTTTAGTTAAGAGTCAGACTAGTTTTTAGAGAACATAGAAGAACATCAAGCATCAGAAGATGAAAGGATGAAGGCCTGGGAGTAGATGGTGGGGAGGTCCCAAGACACCCCCAGAGGTCCGGACACCTTTTGCCAGCTCCTTGGACCCAGATCTTGTCACGGGTGGGGTTTCTTTCGCTGGTTCCCAACACACTTCCTATCACCATACACAAAGATAAACTCAAAATGGATTAAAGAGCTACAGAAAGAGCAGAAACTATAAAACTCTTAGAGGAAAACATAGGCAGAACACTTGATGACATAAATCAAAGCAAGATCCTCTACGTCCTAGAATAACAGAAATAAAAACAAAAGTAAACAAGTGGGACCTGAATAAACCTAAAAGCTTTTGCACAGCAAAGGATAATAAGCAAGGTGAAAAGACAACAGTAAGAATGGGAGAAAATAATAGCAAATGAAACAACTGACAAAGAATTAATTTTCAAAATATACAAGCAGATCATACAACTCAATACCAGAAAAACAAACAACATAAAAAAGTGGGGAAAAGACCTAAACAGATATTTCTCCAAAGAAGACTTACAGATGGCTAAAGATGCTCAACATCACTCATTATGAGAAAAATGCAAATCAAAACTACAATGAGATATCACCTCACATCAGTCAGAATGGCCATCAACAAAAAGTCTACACACAATAAATGCTGGAGAGGGTGTGGAGAAAAGGAAATGCTCGTGCACTGTTGATGGGAATGTAAATTGATACAGCCAGTATGGAAGATGGTATGAAGATTCCTTTAAAAACTAGGAATAAAACTACCGTATGACCCAGCAATCCCACTCCTAGGCATATACCCTGAAGAAAACAAAATTGAAATAGATACATGTATCCCATTGTTCAGTGCAGCACTATTTACAATAACTAGAACATGGAAGCAACCTAAATGTCCATCAACAGATGAATGAATAAAGAAGTTATGGTACATATACACAATGGAATATTACTCAGTCATAAAAAGGATTTTTTGGCTTATGTTAAAATTAATTTAAAAAATTTGATTCAGTTCTGATGAGGTGGATGAACCTAGAACCTATTACACAGAGTGAAGTAAGTCAGAAAGAGAAAGATAAATATAGTATTCTCACTCATATATACAGAATCTAGAAAAATGGTACTGAAGAATTTATTTACAGGGTAATAATGGAGAAACAGACATAGAGAATAGACTCATGGACATGGGGAGAAGGGAGGAGAGGGTGAGATGTATGGAGAGAGTAACATGGAAACTTACATTACCATATGTAAAATAGATAGCCAATGGGAATTTTCTGTATGGCTCAGGAAACTCAAGCAAGGGCTGTGTATCAACCTAGAGGGGTAGGATGGGGAGGGAGATGGGAAGGAGGTTCAAAAGCGAGTGGATATATGTATACTGATGGCTGATTCATGTTGGGCTTTGACAGAAAACAAAATTCTGTAAAGCAATTATCTTTAAATAAAAATAAATTAATTTTAAAAAATAAAAAGTTTTTAAAAATTTGTTTTTAAACTTGAAAACATTGTATGTTTGTATAAATGTATAAAATTACTGCTATTAGATCAAGTCACTTCGAAAATCAAATGGAAACATCTAGAAAGAAATAAGGAACAGAAAGATATTGTTTCCCCCAGATGAGTAGTTAATGTCTCAGGACCACTTTGCATTGTTAACAATTATTAACAACCAAAAAGAACTTTGGTTTTGTAGGTGATATGTATTGATGTCTACTATTAATATATTAGACATTTTAAATATATTTATTTAATAATTTATATGGAAATAGCCATAATAACCAATGACAGGTTAAACACATTTTTTTTTAATAAAATGTGGCTTTATTTTTAAAACATAAAAGTAGTGAGGAGAAAGGTATTGTATTACAGCTTTGCAAATAACTTTTAATAGGCTCAATAAAGACTACTGAATTCTCTGTTGCAGTATGTTCTTTTGTTTAAAAGACATGAAGAAAGGTTAGTTGAAAGGGGGAGTATTTTAACAACATTTTCAGATAATTTTGGATATTACATATGCATACTAAGTTCAAAGTGAACAAATGGTAGTTTCTTAAAGTTTAGCTACAATGTGAAATTTGGAACTATGTCACTGAATTTTGTATACTCATACTTATGTTAAAATCACTTTTCTATCTTGTTATTTCAAATGGATCTTTTACTTATGCACACTATGTCCAATTCTTTGCAACCCCATGAACTGCAGCATGCCAGGCTTCACCGTCCATCACTATCTCCCCAAGTTTGCTCAAACTCATGTCCATTGAGTCAGTGATGCCATCCAACCATCTCATCCTCTGTCATCCCCTTCTTCTCCTACCTTCAGTCTTTCCCAGCATCAGGATCTTTTCCTATGAGTCAGCTCTTCACATCAGGTGGTCAGAGTATTGGAGTTTCAGCTTCAGCACCAGTCCTTACAATGAATATTCAGGGTTGAATTCTTTTAGGATTGACTGGTTTGATCTCCTTGCTGTCCAAGGGACTTTCAAGTGTCTTCAGCACCACAGTTCGTAAGCATCAATTTTTCAGCAGTCAGCATTCTTTATCATCCAATTTCCATATCCATACATGACTCCTTGGAAAAACCATAGCTTTAACCATACAAACCTTTGTCAGTGAAGTGATGGCTCTACTTTTTAATACACTGTCTAGGTTTGTCATAGCTATTCTTCCAAGAAGCAAGCTTCTTTTAATTTCATGACTGCAGTCACCAACCACATTGATTTTGGAGGCAAAGAAAATGAAATCTGACACTTTCCACATTTTCCCCATCTATTTGCCATGAATTGATGGGACCAGATGCCATGATCTTAGTCTTTTAAATACTGAGTTTTAAGCCAGCTTTTTCACCCTCCTTTTTCACCTTCATCAAGAGGTTGTTTAGTTCCTCTTCACTTTCTGGTACCTTCTATTAAATAATATAAAAATTAAGTTCATTAATGCATCACCAAACTCACCAAAAAATCTTCAATTATTGGGAAGCTATCAAGCTTACAATGACAAATACAAGTTTTCCAAAATTCTATTTTTCACTTGAAGTCTCAAATTTCATCACTGGTGAGTATTGTGTATGGAAGAAACAGCCTCATTTCATTTATTCTTATGAAAATATCTGACTAAATGTCCAAGTTTGATAGCTTTTCTGTCTGTATTTCAAAATGGTGTTCCATAAGTGGCTATTGCAGCTGGCAACTCAATCATACAAATGCTTCTTCTAAAGACAATTCACATATTTCAGTGTGCTTTATCCATGTATTCTATTTTTAATATAAAATATTAAAAAGACATGTACTCAGGGACCAAATTCTAATAAAATATTTATTACTGCTTTGTTGAGAACAATCTTTTTTTTAATATATAATAGTGCATGTATGGTGGTGGAGAATGCAGTTTAAAGCTACAGCTTTGATTTACAATTGAGGTATGAACAGTTTTGTCATTCCTTTTGCACCATTGTATAAATATCAATTCAGGAAAAATAACAAATAACATCTTATCAAAGGGTCTCAGAGACCCCAGGTTTTGTGGACTACAATTTAGGAACAGCTGTTCTAGCCCTTCTGTTCTTCACACGATTCCTATAACTTCACATCCCCTTAGTTTCCGCTAGTATCTCTCTTGTCTATATACAAAGATTTATCTAAGAATTAATTTCATCCCATTGTAATTGCTGGCAAGTAGATCAGACTGATGAATAAATTCGTAGTCAGTGCTATTCTTATCTATAATATTTACTTCTACCGAAACTACAAAACTAAACCATACCAAGAAAATGATTGAAGTTTCCACTTCTGGATGAATAACCAAAAAATTGAAAGCAGAGTCTCAAGGAGTTAGTTGCTTACTCATGTTTATAGCAGCACCATTCACAATAGGCAGGAGGTGGAAGCAATACAAATGTCCATCCACAGAAGCATGGATAAACAAAATATGGCATGTACATACAGTGGAGTATCATTCAGCCTTTAATAGGAAGGAAATTCTGTCACTTGCTACAAAATGGATGAGGACAGTATGCTAAATGAAATAAGCCAGACACAAAAAGGTAAATACTATAAAATTCCACCTACATGAGGCATCTAAAGTAATCAGATTCACAGAAACAAGAATGGTGGTTGTCAGGCGCTGAGGGAGGAGGGAAAGGGGAACTGTTTAGTGGCCATCAAGTTTCAGATTTGGAAGATGAAAAAGTTCTGGAGATGTGTTTCACAAAAATGTGTGTACATAACACTGCTAAACTGTACACATAAAAATGGTTGAGATGGTAAATTCCATGTCTTTCACCACAATAAAAAAATGTCAATTATATTTCTAAATACATCATACACTAATGTTCAATATATGTTTCCATTTACATAAAGTACAAAGAGAGCAAAAACTGATCTAAAATATTTAAGAATATATATTTAAAAGAAAGAAAAAGCAAAAAAAGAAAGAAGGAAGGAAAACTACAGAAATAATTATCAATAAGGTCAAAATCAAGGTTAGCTTTAGTGTGGAGAGAAGGGTTGTAATCAGGAAAGGACCGAGAGTAGCTTCGGGCAGGCTGGCGATGTTCTGATTCCCAACCTCTGTGGCACAGACAGGAGTGTTTGTATTATAACAATCTGTTAAGGGTAAATCTATGTGTTATGCATTTTTCTGTCTGTGTGTTATTTTTTTTTTTTTACCACCAGAACAACAAAAAAAAAAATTGAAAGAAGGAAACCGAGGCACTGAGATCTTGTAAGTTTCTCTGTCTTCACATAACTTATAAGTGGCAAAGCTGAAGAACTCAGGTCTCTGGACCACAGGGCCCATTTTTGTAGCTAGTTAATGGGTACAAAATTAAGAAATAAACCTTGAGTCATGAAAACTAAGGTCTGAAAGTATTAGACTGGAGAAGATCACAATGACATGTAAAGATAATCCAAAATACAATTTGCAGAAGCCAAACAACAGCTCAGTTCAACAAGCATCAGCTGAGCTTATCAAATGTGCCAGACCCTACACTAGATATTGAAAATAGAAATAAATAAGACACGTTCCCAGCACTTGAGACTTTTGTAATTTAGTGAGACAGATATATCAGTTTATCATTACAACACAGTGTGGTCTCTCATAACCTGGGAGGTCTTGTGTGGGGTAGAGGGGGTGAGGAATGGGGACAGGACTGTGGGAGCTTCAAAAACTCTTATTCTGTGAATCAGTTAGAAATGAGTTGGAAATAGGAAAGAGTAGAAAGGGTCTTTCAGGCAAAGAAGATAACATCAGCAGAACTGAAATCAAGAAAATCCTCAGTATTATACATATTGCAGAAACATGATGCATGAGATAGAAAATGGTCAAGACAAAGCTGGAAAGATTTGGACAAAGATCCATTTCTCCCTGCCACCTACCAAGTTACCAGCTAATAAAGAACAGATAACATTATGCCTACAACTTGCTCTGAGCCTTGGGTATGTCATTTCCTCTGTCAGAGCCTCAGATACCTTATTAAAGAGGGACCTAGAATTATTAATGGATAGCCTCCAAGATCAGTCACTCCTGGATCTGATTCTAAAGTTTCATGAAGCAATGCCAAATCTGGCAATCAGTATCATTAAACACTTCTGCGAAAAAAAGAAACCAAGAGATCTATCCTACATAACTCTGAAAATCTGAAAACTCAAGCAAGGAACCAAAAATGAAAAGGTATATAAACTGCCTCATCAAATACAAAGATTAATAAATGCAAATCAAAACTATACCTAATGTATAAAATGCCTCAAGACATACTGGTAATATTTTTTCAATGTTTAGCCTACATCAGATGCTTTACCTGTATTATTTCATTTAATCCTCAAACACCCCTGAGACTGACTTTCTTGCCTTGATTTTAAATAAGAAGAGTCAGAGTTTGGGGGTATTAAAAAACTTATCCAAACTCCTCATGAAGAAGATAGGAGAGCTGAAGTTGTGCAGGTTTGTCTGCTTTAAAGCTTGTTCTCTCAACTTTCCAAATATATTAGGATTCCCATAAAAGTAAGTGGAAAGAACATGTTATTTCTTGAGAATCCATATACTCAATTTACATAAGCCCAATATCACCACTCTCAATTCTATGTAATATTTATGCTTCACTTTGCATGCTTAGAAGATGTAAAAATCATGACAATGATAGCTTTTAGCAACTGAATTACTGTTTATCCAGAAATTATCTGTTCAAAATAAATGAAATTATATTTACAACTACTCAGGCTGTACAGAAAATGCTTTTAAGCAGCCCAAAATGCTTTCAAGCAGTCGCTCTAAGTTTATTCATGTGTTGAAATAAGCACTGAAACACTAACACAAAAAGAACAAATGGATTATACCGAGATTAAATTAAGAGTCTCCTTAAAATAACAATCCCCAAGGCAGTCATAGACACTAACAAATCCATTTCTCAAGGAAGGAAAATAAAGATCCTGCGACCTTGGCTGTTGCTATTGAACAGAAAAGCAGATAATCAAATGAAATAAGGCATATCCAGTGACTGTTCACAGGAGAGGTGACCGCTTGGTTCAGAAATTAGCTATTCTCTATCTTTAGATAAAAAATGGTTTCCCCCTAAATCTAACATAAGCATTTAATTCTATGCAGGCCTTTTGGTTGTTTGATCAGCTATTGGTATATGATGAGCATGACAAAAGGAAGAACAGTGAATGCCACAGCAACAGCAATGAGGCAGGAACAGCACAGAGCAGTTCAAACTTCATCTAAATGCCACTCTCGAGCTTGACTGTGCGTCAGAATCCCCCGCAGGGCTTGTGAAGCACAGCTAAGTGAACCTAACCCCCAACCCCTGACCTCACCCCCACACACCCAAGCTTCTGATTCAGTAGTCAGGAGAGGGGCCCAAGAACTTGCATTTCAATTACCTTCACTGGCAATGCACTCTGTGAACCACATCTATACCTGGTTTTGGAAGTGAAGTTATAAATTTCCATGTGCTATTTATAATTAATAAGTGGATTCATTGTTGATAGGGACTATCCTTCAAGTATGTGGTGGACAGTTAACAGACAGATTGCTTTGGTTATTTGCTAAATGCAAAATTGTTGTTGCTGTTGTTTAGCTGCTAAGCTGAGTCCAACTCTTGTGACCCCACAAATTGTGGCCCACCAGGCTCCTCTGTCCATGGGATTTCCCAGGCAAGAATACTGGAGTGGGTTACCATTTCCTTCTCCCATTCTGACCCAGGGATTGAACCCATGTATCCTGCATTGGCAGGTGGATTCCTTACCACTGAGCCACCAAAGCCCAAATGTAACTCTAATCAAACTTTAATCATTGGTAAGATTAACAGTTAATCTTACTGTTAAGCTTAGTCAGAATTCTGCTTGCATTTTTGTTATAAATATGTAATAAAAAATCATAGCATCTATTGAGAAGCTATTGCATGCCAGGAACTATGAAACTTATCTTAATATCTAGAATTTGATTTAATATTAATTGAAAATCTAGTATACAAATTTCATTATTACTGTTATTCCCAGTTATAATAATAAATATTCTTAGAGAGGTGAAATCACTGTCAAAGTTTGCACTGTTAGTAACTGATGGAAGCAAGCTTCAACTCAAGAAGTCTGACTCCAGAGTTGGAGTTTTATTTTGCCTCATAGTCTATGGCCTCCTGAATAAATAGCACAGTGACTATCAACAGTGAAAATTATCATCTCTAACTCTAAACTGATATGTGAAACTCTAAAACCAAAACATGAAATAATTTATGAGCATAGGCACAGAATTGCACAGGATCCCAGAGCCACTGTACCAAAGAGTGCATTGTGATTAGGCCACTATAAATTTTAAAAAGGAGAACTTGGTGTATAAGAAGTTGATAGAGCTGAATTAGCCATTCTTAGGGCAGGTTTCTTTCCAAGATTTTTTTCCATTTTCACTAAATGTTAAAATTCTATGTTAAATGAAACTCAACCATGAGAGCAAAATGATGCCTAGGCAGTGGGAGTAAGGAAACGTTCAAGGGACATAGGAAGCTGAGTCATGTTCAAGATTAAAGTCACGTTCAATATTAAAGCCTGCAGTATTTCAAGGGAATACTAGACTCCCAGAAGTTGGATATAGTGCAAAGATATGACATCAAGGCTAGACATAACCAGGAGTCCAAGCAACAAACAGATAGGTATCAGAGAGATGCATCCACATATATCAACATATATCAGCCTGTGTTGTAGCTAGAGAAAAACTGGGAAGCAGTACTAAAAACAAACAAAAAAAAACCAGAAATCTTATTTTAGGAATTAGAATACATAGAGATAAGCTATGTCTCAGGAGAAAGTGATGAAGTATCATTGATCATAAACTAGAGGGACTAAATTCCAAGGCAAGTGAAAACAAGATTTCCAGGGAAAGTTAAAGTAAGATTCATGGATATCTCCACCTGGGAACTTATTAGCCAGCACCACAGATCCTAACTTTTGTTGGGGAAAACAACAAGGTATTAGGGTTGAATCTTGCCAGATTAGAAAGACATAATGAGCCAAGAAATGCAGGTGGCCTCTAAAAGCTGGAAAAGTCAAGGAAACAGGTTCTCCCCAAGAGCCTTCAGAAAAAAATGCACCCTTCTTGATACCTCAGCTTTTAATCCGTGGAAATTTATTTCAAATTTCTGATCTCTAGAAATATAAGAAATTAATTTGTGTTGTTTTATTCCAGTACATTTGTGGTGATTTATTCTAACAGCAAGTGGAAACAAAAAATAAGGAATAAATAATTTGATAAGCAGAAATATGGGTAAATACAATAGAATTTCCTCTTCTCTAAAGTTCTAAATTATGTTTGATGGTTGAAAAAAAATTATAACTATCTAATGTGGTTCTAAATGTATATAAAAGAATAAGATAATTTTATTATAAACATATAAGGTAAGTTAACAGATACCATAATTGTTTTTGTATATTTATAAACAAGGGAGGAGAAACAAAATGTAAAGGGAAGTAAGGTTTCTATATGGCACTTAAACTGGCAAAGTGATTACACCAGTAGATTCTTATAACATTTTGTATGTGTAATGTTATATCTAGAGCAACCACAAAAGAACTATATAAAGAAAGATACTCAAAAATACTATAGATATTGATATATTTTGGACATTAATCTCTTATTAGTTATCTTATTCACATTCTGTAGGTTGTCTTTTTATTTTGTTAATGGTTTCCTTTGCTGTGCAAAGACTTTTTAAGTTTCATTAGGTCCCATTTGATATTTCTATTTCCTTTGTCTTAGGAGACAGATCTAAAAAATTATTACTACAATTTATGTCAATGAGTATTCTGTCTATATTTTCCTCTAGGAGTTTACAATTTCTGGCCTTACATTTTGGTCTGTAATCCATTTTGAGTTTATTTTTGTATACGGTGTTAGAGAATGCTGTATAATTTCATTTACATGTAGCTATACTGTTCTCCTGTGTCATTTATTGCCTCTTTCCCAATGTATCTTCTTGCCTCCTTTGTTGTAGATTAATTGACCATGAATGCATGGGTTTATTTGGGGCTTTCCATCCTGTTCTATGTGTTGATCTATGTGTCTGTTTTTGTGCCACTACCATTCTGTTTTGACTAATGTAGCTTTGTAGTATTGTCTGAAATTAGGGAGTATGAGTTTTCCAGCTCTGTCCTTCTTTCTCAAGATGGTCTTCTGTGTTTCCAAACAAATTTTAAAATTATTTGTTAGTTCTTTGAAACAATGCCATTGCTATTTTGATAGAGATTGCATTGAATCTAGTTCCAAAGGAAAGCAAGGAGATATAAGAAAGGCTTCTTAAGTGAACAATGCAAAGAAATAGAGGAAACAATAGAATGAGAAAGACTACAGATCTCTTCAAGAAAATCAGAGATACCAAAGGAATATTTCATGCAAAAATGGTCACAATAAAGGACAGAAATGGTATGAACCTAAAAGAAGCAGAAGAAAATATAGAGGTGGAAAGAATAAATAGAACTAAACAAAAAAGTGTTAATCACCTGGATAACCATGATGGTGTTATCCAGAGCCAGACACTCTGGAGTATGAAGTCAAATGGGCCTTAGGAAGCATTACTATGAACAAAGCTAATGGAGGTGATGGAATTCGAGTTGAGCTATTTCAAATCCTAAAAGATGATCCTGTTAAAGTGCTTCACTTAATATACCAGCAAATTTGGAAAACTCATCAGTGGCCACAGAACTGGAAAAGGTCAGATTTCATTCCAATTCCAAAGAAGGGCAGTGTCAAAGAATGCTCAGAAAACTGCACAATTGCATTCATCTCACATACTAGCAAGGTCATGCTCAAAAATCCTTCAAGTTAGGCTTCAATACTATGTGACCCAAGAAATTCCAGATGTAAAAGCTTGATTTAGAAAAGGCAGAGGAACTAGAGATCAAATTGCTAACATCCATTGGATCATAGAAAAAGCAAGAGAGGTCCAGAAAAACATCTATTTCTGCTTTATTGACTATGCCAAAGCTTTTGACTGTGTGGATCACAACAAACTGTGGAAAATTCTGAAAGAGATGGGAATTGCAGACCATCTGACCTGCCTCCTCAGAAACCTGTATGCAAGTCAGGAAGCAACAGTTAGAACTGGACGTGGAACAAAGGACGGTTCAAAATTGGAAAAGGAGTATGTCAAGGCTGTATATTGTCACCCTACATATTTAACTTATATGCAGAGTACATTATGCAAAATGCCAGGCTGGATGAATCACAAGCTGGAATCAAGGTTGCCAGAAGAAATATCAACAACCTCAGTTATACAGATGATACCACTTTAATGATAGAAAGTGAAGAAGAACCAGAGTCTCTTGATGAAGATGAAAGAGGAGAGTGAAAAGTTGGTTTAAAACTCAACATTTAAAAAACTAAGATCATGGCATCTGGTCCCATCATTTCATGGCAAATAGATGGGGAAAAGATGGAAACAGTGACAGACTTTATTTTCATGGGCTCTAAAATCACTTTAATAATAATAATTCTTTCAATCCGAGAACATGGTATATATTTCCATCTGTTTATGTCATCTCCAACTTCTTTCATCAGTGTCTTATAGTTTTCTGATTACTACTCTTTTACCTCCTTAGGTAGGTTTACTCCTAGGTATTTTGTTCTTTTTGATGCAATGGTCAACGGATTTACTTCCTTAATGTCTCTTTCTGATATATAAATGGTTCATACAACTCAACAACAAAAGAACAAAAACAACAATTAAAAAAATGGGCAGAAGAATTGAATAGACATTTTTCCAAAGAGGACACACAGATAGATGGCCAATAAGCACATGAAAAGATGCTCAGTATTGTGAATCATTAGGGAAATGCAGCTCAAAATCACAATATCACCTCACATCTGGATAGCTATTATCAAAAAGAGCACAAATAACAAATATTGGCAAGGACATGAAAAAAAAGGAACTCTTGTGTACTATTGGTGGCAGTGTAAAGTGGTGGAGCTGCTCTGGAAAATAGTATGGAGATTTCTCCAAAAATTAATTAAAATTCAATTCAATTTAATTTAATTCTAATTAAATTTAAAAATTAATTTATGAGTCATTAACTATCACATGACTCATCAATTCCACTTTCAATATAAATTGAAAAGAAACAAAAACACTAATTCAAAAAGATCCAGGTGCATCCCAATATTTGTAGCAGTATTATTTACAACTGCCAAGATATGGAGGCAACTTCAGTGTCCAGCAACAGATGAATGGTTAAGAGGATGTGGTATGTAGATATTTACATATAAATGTGTATGTATACACAATGGAACACTACTCAACTATAAAAAGGGTGAAATTTTGCTATTTGTAATAAAAAGAATGAACTTGGATGGTATTATGCTAAGTGAAATAAGTCAGATAAAGAAGGACAAATGGCATATAATAGTATGTACATGTGGAATCTAAAAAAGACAACAAACTAGTGAATATAACAAAAAAGAAACAGACTCACAGAAACAGAAACGATTGGTTCCCAGTGTATAGGAGGAAGGAGGAAGGGGCTATACACGGGTAGGGGTTAAGAGGTACAAGGATATGTATAAAATAAGGTACAAGGATATATTGTACAATGCAAGAAATATAGCCAATATTCTGTAATAACTATAAATGGAATAAAACCTTTAAAATTGTACATCGTATTATATACCTGTAACAAATAATATCATACATCAGCTATACTTCAATTTAAAAAATACTACAGATGAATCAGAATGGAATTCTAAAAAATGTTCAAGTAAACCTTGTGAGGTATAAAAATAAGGGAAAAAAACAAAAACAAATAACAAACAGAAAACAAAAATTTAAATATCAGACTTCAACCAACAGTACCTAATCAATATTTATAGAACATTCCACCCAACAAAAGGTGAATACACAGTATTTTCCAGTAAATATAGCCCAAGATAGACCACATGCCTAGCCATAAAACAACCTTTAACAAATTTAAAACAATTGAAATCATACAAAATGTGCTCCCTGACCACAATGAAATCAAATTAGAAAACAGTAAGAGAAGGATGACTGGAAATTAATGAACACACCTATAAATAGTCCATTAGTAAAAAGGAAGTTTTAAGGGAACTGAAAACATACATTAAAATGAATGAAAATGAAAATTTAATATATTATAGTTTGTGACACACCATTAAAGCAGTACTAAAGCAAAATTTCTATACTATATACATAGACCAGAAGGGCGTCCTAGGTGGCACGGTAGTATAGAATCTGCCTGCCAATGCAGGAGGCACAAGAGACACAGGTTTGATCCCTGGGTCAGGTAGATCCCCTGGATTAGGAAATGTTCAACCCATTCCAGTATTCTTTCCTGGAAAATTCTATGGACAGCGGAGTCTGGCTAATGTAATATTAGCAAATATAATGTAACAAAAACTATAATGAGTTAAACACCAAGACCAAGTGGGCATTATAGGTGAATACAAGGCTAATTCAACATTGAAAACTAATCAACGCAGTCTACCATATTAACATGCTAAAGAAGAAAAAATACAATTCTATATTCAGTGAAGAAAAAATATTTGAGATATAATTCAATTATGTCTAAACCAGGGAAAAGAGGAAGAGTAAAAGTATTTGACAAAATTTAACACCCATTAAGAAATGTCTCTTAAAAGTAGGCTGCCCTGGTGGCTCAGATGGTAAAGAATCTGCGAGCAATGCAGGAGACCCATGTTTGATCCCCTGGGTCAGGAAGATCCCCTGGAGAAGGAAATGGCAACCCACTCCAATACTCTTGCCTGGAGAATTCCATAGAGAGAGGAGTCTGACAGGCTACAGGCCATGCGGTCACAAAGAGGTGGTCATGACTGAGTGACTATCTCACAGTAATAATAATAATATCTCACAATAACTGAGTGACTCACTCACAATAATAAAGACCCACAGAAAAATGAGAATAGAGAGTAACATCCTCAACTGATGAAGATAAGCTACAAAAAGCCTACAGTAAATGTTACACATAACAGCACAAAATTTAAATGCTTTTCTGCTAAGATTGGGAACAAGGTAAGGATGACCACTCTCATTGCTCCTCTTCACATGACTAGAAATAGTGAATTTCTAATTATTATATTAGGGAAATAAAAGGCATACAGATTAGAAAGGAAGAAATAAAACTATCCCTATTTGCAGATGACACGATTGTTTATATTGAAAATTCCAAGTAATTGACAAAACAAAAACCAGAAACAAAAAAACTACCTCCTAGAACAAACAAGTGAATTCAGTAAGACAACAGGATGTAAGATAAATACACAAAAATCAAGAGGATGTCTACATTTTAGGAAAGGACATGTGAACAACAAAATTAAACATAATACTACCAATCACCAGAAACATAATACTAAGCTAGGTATAAATCTAACTAAATATGCTAAAAATTACTAAATGCTGATGAAAGAACTCAATATATAAACAAACAGAGATGTGTTCATAGATTGTTGTTGTTTAGTTTCCTATCCATATCAAACTCTCTGTGACCCCACAGACTGTAGTCCACCAGGCTCCTCTGTCAATGGGATTTCCCAGGCAAGAATACTGGAGTGGGTTGCCATTTCCTTCTCCAGGGCATCTTCCTGACCCAGGGATCAAACGTGCATCTCCTGCATTGGCAAATAGATTCTTTACCACTGAGCCACCAGGGAAGCACTGTTCATGAATCAGAAAACTCAGAATAATTAAGATGTCTATTTTCTCCAAACTAATACACAGGTTTAATGCAATTCCTTAAAAAAAAAAAATTCAGCAAAAATTTTGTAGATCTAGACAAGTTTATTTTAAAATGTATATAGAAAGGCAAAGGAACTAGAATTACTAAAACTATTTTGAAAAGAGAATAAAATGAAAGAAATCTCTCCAACAGATTTCAAGACATCACATAGCTACACAAAATCAGACAGTACGGTATTGCCAGTAGGACAGACACAGATCAATGAAAACCCAGAAGCAGACCCACTCAAATATATCCAACTGATTGCTGACAGAGATGCAAAAGTAATTCAATGTAGAAAACAGCTTTTTCATAACAAAAGGGGCATTCAAAGGCAAAAACAAAAATAAAACTTGACCTAAGTCTCATCCCTTGTACAAACATTAACTCAAGATGGATCACAGGATCAAGTATAAAAAACACAACTACATGGCATTTAGAAAAAAAAATATAGGAGAAAAAGGAACCTAGAGCTAGGCAGATTTCTTTCAACTTAACATCAAGAATACAATCCATACAGGGAAAAGCTGACAAGTTCAACTTCATCAAAATAAAAATATTTACTCTGTGAAAGAACTTGGAGAAAGAATGAAAAGACAAGGTACAGCCTGGGAGAAAATATGAGCAAACCACATATCAAAAAAAAAAAAAAAAAAAAAAAAACCAACTATTGTATAAAATATAGAGAGAACTTTCAAATCTCAACAGGAAAAAAATACTCAAAGAAAGCTCATTAAAGAAGACATACAGATGGCAAATACACATATGAAAACATGTTCTATATCATATGTCATCAAGGAAATGCAGATTAAAACAACATTAAAACTTACATATTAGAATGGTCAAAATCCAGGATAAGGATGACACCAAATACTGGTGAGGATGCGGAGCAACAGGAATTCTAATGGGTTACTGGTGAGACTGCAAAATGGTACAGCCACTTTGGAAGGCACTTTGGTGATTTCTTACAAAACTAAGGGCTTCCCTGGTAGCTCAGCTGGTAAAGAATTCACCTGCAAAGCAGGAGACCCCAGATCAATTGCTGAGGAAGATCCCCTGGAGAAGGGTAAACACACTCTCTGGTACAATTCATTGATTGCACTCTTTGGTATTCACCCAGATGAGCCACTTAAGTCCACACAAAAATCTGAACACAGACATTTATGGCAGCTTTATGCTTACTGCCAAACTTTGGAAACAAACAAGATGCCCTTCTGTAGGTGCATGGACAGACAAACTGCTGTGCATCCAGATGATGAAATACTATTCAGTGTTAACAAGAAATTAAGTCTTGAAAAGACATGGAGGAAACAATACACATGACTAAATAAGAAACCAATCTGAAAAGGCTACATACTATATGATCCAACTATGTAACATTCTGGAGAAGGCTAAAGCATAGAAAGCAAAAAAGAAAAAATCAGTGGTTGCTAGAGGTTAGGGGTGAGAAGGATAAACAGGTGAAGTACAGAAGGTTTTAGGGTGTTGAAAATAGTGAGTGATATAACGATGGATACACGTCACTATGCATTTGTCCAAACGTACAGAAGATCTCATACCAAGAGTGAGCCATAATGCAAAGCAGGGACTTTGGGTGATGATTATGTATCAATGTAGATCATCAGTTGTAACAAATGTAACACCCTTGGGGGGGGGGATGCTAATAAGAGGGGAGGCTCTGGTTGTGTGGCAAGTACAAGGGAAGTTTCTGTACTTTCCCTACAATTTTGCTATTAACATTACATTTCACTTTTTTTAAAAAGTCTTTAAAACTCCAGTTAGAAAATAGGCAAAAGACATTAATGGATATTTCACCAAAGAGAATATGCAGATGACAAACACATAAAAAAGAGGCTTAACGTGGAGCTATTAGGGAATGCAAATTAAAACCACAGTGAAATGCCATTATACCCCTATCAAAATGGCTAAAATAAAGCATACTGACAATACCTCATGCTGGCGATGATGCAAAGAAAGTGGATGACTCATACACTGCTGGTGGCAATCTAGAATTAGTACAACTGCTATGAAAAAGATTGACAAGTTTAAAAAAAAAAACTAAACTTGCAACTACCATACTATGCAGCAGTTGCATGACTAAGTATTCATTCAGAGAAAAAAGACTCTTATTCACACAAAAAAAACCTTACATAAATGTTACAGCAGCTTTATGCATAATAGCTAAAAACTGGAAATGTGTTTAAGTGGGTCAATGATTAAAACTAACTTAATCATTAAAACTAATGATTAAGGCTGTGATAATCTCCATTACCACAGAGTACTTCTCAGTAACAAAAAGGAAGAAACTGCTGCATGCAATAAGCAGGTTGAATCTACAGAGAATTATCCTGAATTAAAAAGCCAATCTCAAAAGGATACATAGTGTATGATTCCTTTTATGTAAAATCCTTGAAATGATAAAATTATAGAATGGAAGGCAGATTAGTGGATCCAAGAGGTAAAGGAAGGTTGGAGATGGAAGGGAAGTGGGTGTGGCTATAAAAAGGTCAGTTTGAAGGATTTTCAACTTTTCTGTCTTGACTGTATCATTATCAATATCCTGGTTATCATAATACACTAAAGTCTTGCAAGATGTTAGTTACCATTGGAAAGTGGGAAAGGATACAAATGGCAAGTTCAGATTCCCTATCCCACTTCCAAAGAGACTCATTCACACAGTCTGGAATGGGATTTGGAAATCTGCATGTTTAATCACGCCTGGTGATTCTGAAAGCATGGTCCATAGACTGCAGTGAGATGAGCACTCAAATTTGATGCAATATGCCTCCAATTGAATTGCTTCCTATAAATCAGCTCTGCTCAGACTAGTATAATATTTGGAAGAAAGCCAAACCTCTAGGAAGCAGAATTGCCACATCCAAGCTCTATTCTGTCACCAATCAGCTGTTTTCCAACATCCAAGCTACATGGCAAAGGGCCTCCTCCACAGAGAACAGTTCTTAGTGTGAGGACCTGACTAAAAGAATTGGATCTTGCAGGCATTCCTTTAACAATGCATTGGGGAACAGCCATGGCATATCATATCCTAAAAATGTGAAAAGTGTGCTATGCTATGGTCTCCTTTGTGAGTAAAATTTATGCAAAAAATAATTTGCTGCAAATGCTGTGCAATAACAAAACAGAAAGAGATGCTGCCACTCCTCACATTTCAGTGAATCTTCACTTGCTCCTCAAAAGGATCTTCACAAAGCGAGTTTCTCTTTTAGATGGGTAATGAGGAGAGAGAATGTATTCTAATCTTGTCAAGCATTTAGGTGTAATTAGAGACAGGCTACTTTATGAAAAGGAATGTCAGTCTAGTCAAAAAGGATGAGATCTATATAAAACAATACAGTAGCTAGAAAACAAACCAAAAAAAAAGACTCAAAGGAGAATAATTGAGATTATTTTTGAATTTGAAAACATTTACTAGCTACACATTGCCTAAATTGCTTGCAGATCTACTGCCTTGGTTTCTCCTTTGATTGGAATTATCAAGTTCATAACACAATTTTAAATCAGAAATGATACACCAGACTTCTGAACATTACCCGGAGCCAGATTTCTCCCTCCCCAGGCCTAAAGATAGTCTGATTGGCAATAGCCAAAGGGAAATGTACTGATCAAGGAAAGCAGAAATGTATTGGATTAAATAATGAATGTACAAAATGTATTTGACTAAAGAGTCTTTAAAAGAAAAGGCAGGGTTTCCAAGGTAGCACAGTTGTAAACAATCCATCTGCCAATGCAGCAGATATGGGTTCGATCCCTGATGTGGGAAGACCCCGCATGCCATGGAGCAACTAACCCATATGCCACAACCCATTGAACCTGTGCTCTAGAGTCTGGGAGCCACAACTACTGACCCCAGACACTACAGCTACTGAAGCCTAGTCGCCTTAGAGCCTTTGACTCACAACAAGAGAAGCCACCACAATAAGAAGCCCACACGCCACAACTAGAGAGTAGCCCCCTCTCCCCACAACTAGAGAAAGACCACAAAGCAATGAAGACCCAACACAGTCAATAAATAAATAAATAAATAAAATTATTTTTTAAAATAAAAGTCATAGTTACAGGACAATGCACAGTTGGGGACAGTGTGCATGTTTCTTTTACGAAATTTTGATGTTTTCTATCTGTAGAATTAGATAAGCATGATTCAACCCTACAGAAGAAAAAGTGTCTTGGTCAATAGATCCTTAAGGGGAATTAGACATGAAAAAAGGAAGCAAGCGTTCAGTTCTGACATCCCTGTAATCACAAGTGAAAAAATAAGTATGGAGGATGTGCTAATACAGAGGACCATTACCAGGATCATATAAGAAAAGAGTTTCATTGTCAATCAGAAGACTTAAAAGGATGGATTGTGCCAGTGAATTTTGAGACTTTGGGGCAGGGTGCATGCCTCCCATTAGCAGTCTGTTAATAGTATGAATAATCCAAGAGCTTTTTAGTTTAAATGGCTTTGTCTGTCCTGCCTAGCTGCATCTCTGACCCAGAAATGACAGGGACAACTCTCCTGGTGGTTTTCACAGGCTGAGTTGTATTGCTCCCTGTTGAAGTCTACCTGATCAGGAAAAGAAGGAACAGACAGCATAGGTTAGTGAAAGTTGCTGCTGAACCACGAAAGACACTGAGATTCTTGGCCACTGGAGGAGAAGAATTCAATCTGGGACCAGAGACAAGGCTTGATCACTCAGAGCATTTGTGTAATAGTTTTATTAAAGTGTAAAAGAGATAGAGAAAGGTTCTAACACAGACGTCAGAAGGGGGCAGAAAGAATACCCCCCCTGCAAGTCATTCATTTCAGTTCAGTTCAGTCACTCAGTCATGTCCAACTCTTTGTGACCCCATGAATTGCAGCACGCCAGGCCTCCCTGTCCATAACCAACTCCTGGAGTTTACTCAAACTCATGTCCATCGAGTCGGTGTTGCCATCCAGCCATCTCATCCTCTGTCATCCCCTTCTCCTCCTGCCCCCAATCCCTCTCAGCATCAGGGTCTTTTCCAATAAGTCAACTCTTTGCATGAGGTGGCCAAAGTATTGGAGTTTCAGGTTCAGCATCAGTCCTTCCAATGAACATCCAGGACTGAACTCCGTTAGGATGGACTGGTTGGATTTCCTTGAAGTCCAAGGGACTCTCAAGAGTCTTCTCCAACACCGTAGTTCAAAAGCATCCATTTTTTGGCACTCAGCTTTCTTCACAGTCCAACTCTCACAACCATACATGACCACTGGAAAAACCATACCCTTGACTAGACGGTACTTTGTTGGCAAAGTAACCTCTCTGTTTTTTAACATGCTATCTAGGTTGGTCATAACTTTCCTTCCAAGGAGCAAACGTTTTTTAATTTCATGGCTGCAATCACTATCTGCAGTGATTTTGGAGTCCAAAAAATAAAGTCTGACACTGTTTGCACTGTTTCCCCATCTATTTCCCATGAGGTGATGGGACCAGATGCCATGATCTTAGTTTTCTGAATGTTGAGCTTTAAGCCAACTTTTTCACCCTCCTCTTTCACTTTCATCAAGAGGCTCTTTAGTTCTTCTTCACTTTCTGCCATAAGGGTGGTGTCATCTGCATATCTGAGGTTATTGATATTTCTCCCGGAAATCTTGATTCCAGGTTATGCTTCTTCCAGCCCAGCATTTCTCATGATGTACTCTGTATATAAGTTAAATAAGCAGGGTGACAATATACAGCCTTGATATACTCCTTTTCCTATTTGGAACCAGTCTGTTGTTCCATGCCCAGTTCTAACTGTTGCTTCCTGACCTGCATATAGGTTTCTCAAGAGGCAGCTCAGGTGATCTGGTATTCCCATCTCTTGAAGAATTTTCCAGTTTATTGTGATCCACACAGTCAAAGGCTGTGGCATAGTCAATAAAACAGAAATAGTTGTTTTTCTGAAACTTTCTTGCTTTTTCAATGATCCAGCAGATGTTGGCAATTTGATCTCTGGTTCCTCTGCCTTTTCTAAAACCAGCTTGAACATCTGGAAGTTCACAGTTCACATATTGCTGAAGCCTGGCTTGGAGAATTTTGAGCATTACTTTATTAGCGTGTGAGATGAGTGCAATTGTGTGGTAGTTTGAGCATTCTTTGGGATTGCCTTTCTTTGGGATTGGAATGAAAACTGACCTTTTCCAGTCTTGTAGCCACTACTGAGTTTTCCAAACTTGCTGGCATATTGAGTGCAGCACTTTAACAGCATCATCTTTTAGGATTTGAAATAGCTCAACTGGAATTCCATCACCTCCACTAGCTTTGTTCTTAGTGATGCTTTCTAAGGCCCACTTGACTTCACATTCCAGGATGTCTGGCTCTAGGTGGATAATCACACCATCGTGATTATCTGGGTCATGAAGATCTTCTGTGATCTTCTGTACATTTCTTCTGTGTATTCTTGCCACCTCTTCTTGATATCTTCTGCTTCTGTTAGGTCCATAACTTTTTTGTCCTTTATCGAACCCATTTTTGCATGAAATATTCCCTTGGTATTTCTAATTTTCTTGAAGAGATCTCTAGTCTTTCCCATTCTATTGTTTCCCTCTATTTCTTTGCACTGATCACTGAGGAATTCTTTCTTATCTCTCCTGGCTATTCTTTGGAACTCTGCATTCAAATGGGAATATCTTTCCTTTTCTCCTTTGCTTTTCACATCTCTTCATTTCACACCTATTTGTAAGGCCTCCTCAGACAACCATTTTGCCTTTATGCATTTCTTTTCCATGCGGATGGTCTTGATCCCTGTCTCCTGTACAATGTCATGAAACTCTGTTCATAGTTCATCAGGCTCTGTGTCTATCAGATCTAGTCCCTTAAATCTATTTCTCACTTCCACTGTATAGGGATTTGATTTAGGTCATACCTGAGTGGTCTAGTGGTATGAAAAGGAAAAATGATAGGCTACTGAAAGAGGAACTCCTCAGGTCGGTAGGTGCCCAATACGCTACCGGAGATCAGTGGAGAAATACCTCCAGAAAGAATGAAGAGATGGAACCAAAGCAAAAACAATACCCAGTTGTGGATGTGACTGGTGATAGAAGCAATGTCCGATGCTGTAAAGGGCAATATTGCATAGGAACCTGGAATGTTAGGTCCTTGAATCAAGGCTAATTGGAAGTGGTAAAACAGGAGATGGCAAGAGTGAATGTCGACATTCTAGGAATCAGCAAACTAAAATGGACTGGAATGGGTGAATTTAACTCAGATGACCATTATATATACTACTGTGGGCAGGAATCCCTTAGAAGAAATGGAGTAGTAATCATGGTCAACAAAAGAGTACAAAATGCACTACTTGGATACAATCTCAAAAATGACAGAATGATCTCTGTTCGTTTCCAAGGCAAACCATTCAATATCATGGTAATCCAAGCCTACGCCCCAACTAGTAATGCTGAAGAAGCTGAAGTTGAATGGTTCTATGAAGACCTACAAGGCCTTCTAGAACTAACATGCAAAAAAGATGTCCTTTCATTATAGGGGACTGGAATGCAAAAGTAGGACATCAAGAAACACCTGGAGTAACAGGCAAATTTGGCCTTGGAGTACGGAATGAAGCAGGGCAAAGCCGAATAGAGTTTTGCCAAGAGAACGCACTGGTCATAGCAAACAACCTCTTCCAACAAGACAAGAGAAGACTCTACACATGGACATCACCAGATGGTCAACACTGAAATCAGATTGTTTATGGTCTTTGCAGCCAAAGATGGAGAAGCTCTATACAGTCAGCAAAAAACAAGACCAGGAACTGACTTTGGCTTAGATCATGAACTCCTTATTGCCAAATTCAGACTTACATTGAAAAGTAGGGAAAACCACTAGACCATTCAGGTATGCAAGTCTTTAGCTGGATGTTATATAGCTACTAACAGTCTGCTAATTAAAGAAAGGAAATGTCTCAAAACTCAGAGAATGGCACCAGGCGCCTCACACACAAGATGCATTTTGAGATAATCTTGGCATCCAGGGCCGTAAAACGATTGACATGAATCTTGAAAAAAGGCAGATTCCCATACAAATGCATAGTTTCATTAACATAGATTAGGAGAACAATGTATGAGTATAACATACTGGTTTGTCAAGTCGGTTCTGAGCCTTTAGGTGGAACTGACTTGAAGACAGTCTGGGGTAAACACATAATACATTAACATAGCTTAAGACAAATATTTCCATTAAAAAAAAAAAAAAAAGCATTGGTTAGCTCGAGGTTTGAGAAAAGTTAAGTTCAGGTGGAACCAGGTGCCATTATGGCAACATAGAATTTTAAGAGAAACCTCTTTTTAAATTTGTATAAAGAAGGGGAAAAAAATATAACACGTTTGTTTCCTCCTGCCGCTTAAGAGAGAGATAAAAATTGTCTGACGCTTGCAGCCTATTTCTTCCATTTGAAGACCCCTGGCCTTCTTGCCTATTACTTTCTCAGTAGTAGCCCCCTCCCCAACTTTTTTTATGCTAAAGACCATCAAGAAAATGGTAATATTTGTTCAACACACTGAAGTAAATTGAAGGAGACTGACAGACCTCTACACACGTCCTGGTTAAAAAGTCATTACCTTATCCTTATTATTGGGTAAGAAAAATAAAATGCAAAAAGGTAGGGAGGGTATTAAGCATAGAATTTTTATGGAACTTCCAATTAAAATCTTTCAACATTTTTAATGAAGCTCTTTAAACCATTGCGAGGGGGGCGTGGTGGGGACCGGAATTAACAAGCTATGTGCATGGCTATAGTTCAAATGGTTTTATTCAATTCCTATTCAAGACATTTTAATGATGGTCTCTATAAATTTTTGATGGGCAGCACAGAGAGCAACTTTATTCTTACTAGCAGATGATTTTTTAAAATATAAATCTTCTTATGCAACCATTCAAAATTTTACAACAGCTGAAATTATATTTAAAGAATTTAAGAGCTCTTCCCTTGACAAATGTAACTGTACAATTTCTTATAATAACATGAAGAGATTTTAAATCCAACTGAACTTTTCATATCAAGTATTTCAAAATAATGATGAAGCCCTGATTTGCAGAACACATGTATTAGTGAAACAGAACCCTGCAGCTAGTTTGGACACACTAATAGGACCCATCTATGGAGAATGGACAGAAATGTCTAATATTTGACAGGAAGGAGTTTTTGGATTCCTGTCTAAAAGTCCAGTTATGAGGAACCCCAGTGAGCCTCCCAACCCCAATAGGCATCACCTTAAACTGCACCCTTGGCCAGTGTATCTAGAGCATAAGGCTACCCAGTAGGGCATGGATGTCCTTGTATGAGAGGCAGCAGAACGCTCTGCAGCAGTTTGATGGAGGAGATGTTGAAGCAATGGGCTGCCCCAGTACAGAAGCCAAGCCAGATGAGTACCTGAGGTCCTTTACCATCCCAAGCACATTCAGGGACTATGCTCCAGACTCTCTGCTTTTGGCCCCCACTCTGAGAAGCCCCAGACAAGATTGCTCCCTTTAGAGAGAGCTGCTTGGGAGTTCTAGTCACCCAGCCTTCTTAGGGGATGAAGCGATCAGTATCTGCCTGTGTGGCAAACCTGGTAAGAAGCTCTAGGATAAGGGAGTAAACACAATTATTTTAAATAGGTGTGTCATATAAGTTTATTTTGTCAGTGTGTATTTAGATATACTGATGTTCACTGCTTACACACCAGCCTTCCAGTGTCACATCTTTCTTTTGTCTAAAATGGAACAGGGCAGCAGACCTAATTGGTTCTTGGTTGAATACTGTGAATGTCAAGTGAGATTCCACACCTGAATGAGAAACATAGAAATATCTCCAAATAAAGCTGTCATTGACAGAGCATTCACTCACTCATTCACTTATTAAGCACCAACTATGTGCCAGAAAATGTTTCAGGAACTAGAAACAAAGTAATGAACAAAACAGACAAAATGTCTTCCCTCATAGAAGTTACTTTCCAAGGGAGTGGAGGAGAGATATATCTTTAAAATAATAATAAAGAAAGAAGTTACATAGTATTAAATTATAAGTGTGCTATGGAGCAAACAAAACAGAAAGAGTGTATAGAATGCCAGAGTGAAGGAAATCTGGGGGAGTTTGCAATTTTAAACACAGTGGTCAGAGAAGGCCCCACTGAGAAGACGATGTTTGAGCAAAGACTTGATTGGCATGAGGAAGTCAGACACATGAGTATCAAGGCTGGAGGAGATCATTACAGACAGAGGAACCACAAAGGCCCTGTGATGAGAGTATGCCTGGCATTTTTGACAGTCACCAGGGAAGCTAATGTGTCTAGACTGAAGCACTAGAGGATGAAGCTACATCCACAAGTAGAGTATGGAAAGTAGATCATGTAAAACCCAATAGACCACTGACCTCTACTCTACATGAGCTAGAGATCTGCTGGAGGATATTAAGGAGAGAGATAAGTTTTGACAGAATCATTCTACTTGATGCGTTAAGAATAAAGCATAAGGAGGCAGGGTAGGATTGAAGAGACCATTTAATTCAGAGGCAGCTGCAGTAACACAGCCGAGAAGTAACAATGGTTTGGACTGTGAAAGTAATAGAGCAGATTGCAAGAAGTGATCAGATTCTGGGTCTCTTTTCTATCTAAACTCTCCTATCAGACTGTATATATATATGAGAAAAGTAGAGGAGACAAAGGCAACTTCAAGATGTTTGACTTGACCAAATACAAAAGTAATTGCCTACTGAACAAAATTGGAAGACGGACACACAACTTCAAGACTAACTATAAAGTTACAGTAATCATGACAGTGTGATATTCATGAAAGAATAGACAGCCAGACCAATGGAACAGAATAGAGAATCCCCAAAGATATAGTCATCTGATCTTTGACAAAGGCACAAAGACAATATGATGGGACAGTACGATCTCTTCAACAAATGGTGCTGGAACAACTGGACGACAAAATACCAAAAAAAAAAAGAAAAAAAATCTATAAACAGACATTTTTCACAAAACTTAACTCAGAATGTATGCAAAACACAAAACTACAAAGACCTAGAAGATAACAAGAAAATCTAGATGATCTGCAATATGGTGATGACTTTTTACATACAACACTAAAGACATGATCTATGAAAGAAATAATTCAAATATACAATTAGGTGTCACCTCACACCAGTAAGAATAGCTGTCACCAAAATCCACAAGCAATAAATGCTAGAGGGGATGTGGCGAGAAGGGAGCCCTCCTACAATGTTGGTGGGAGTGTAAACTGGGACAGCCATTACAGGGGACGGCATGGAGGTTCCCTAAAAACCTACAAACGGTGCCACCGTATGACCCTGCGATCCCACTGCTATGCATATGGTCTGGAGAAAAACATGTCCAAAAGGAATATGCACCCTAATATTCATTGCAGCACTGTTTACAGTAGCCAAGAAGTAGGAGCAATCTAAATGTCCATTGACAGAAGAATGGATAAGGAAGATGTGGGTACATATATACAATAGAATATTACTCAGCCATTGAAAATAATGAATAATACCATTTGCAGCAACATGAATGGACCTAGAGTGTGTCATACTGAGTGAGGAAAGTCAGACAGGGAAATATCACATGATATTCCTTATATGCAGAATCTAAAAATAAATGATACAAATCAACTTATTTACAAAACAGAAAGAGACTCACAGACTTAGAGAATGAACTAATGATTACTAGGTGGGAAGGACAGAGGAAGGGGTAGCTTGGGAGTTTGAGATCAACATGTACACACTGTTATATTCTCAATGTTATATGGCAATTTGGATGGGTGGGGAGTTTGGAGTGAATGGATACATGTATTTATGAATGACTAAGTCATTCTGCTCTGTACCTGAAGCTATCACAACATGGTCAATCAACTATATTCTAGTATAAAATTTAAAACTTAAAAAAATAAATAATTCATGAACTATACTTCATTAAAGTTAAAAATTCTGCTCTATAAAAGTCAAAATCAAGAGAATTAGAGGACAAGCTACAGAGTAGGGGGAAATATTTTCAAAAGACATATGATAAAGAACTGTTATTCAAAATAACAAAGAATTCGTAAAACCCAACTATAATAAAATTCAAACAACCTGATCTAAATAATGAGTCAAACACTTTAACTGACACCTCATTAAAGACTACATGCAGAGAGAAAATAAACTCATGAAAAGATGTTCAATATCATATGTCATCAAGGAATTTCAAATGAAATTTGATAATAAATAAGATATTACTCATACCTTTTACAAGGGCTAAAATCTGGAACACTGACATTAGATGCTGGTGAGGATGTGGAGCGACAAGAATTCTCATTGCTGGTGGGAATGCAAAATGGTACAACTACTTTGGAAGGCAGTTCAGTGGCTTCATACAAAACTAAACATACTCTCACCATATAATCCAGCAAATTCACTCTTTGGTATTTATAAAACTGAGTTAAAAACTCATGTTCACATAAAAACCTGCACATGGATATTTATATCATCTTTATTTGGCAATTTGAATAGCTTTGTCAGCATGGCTCATAGCTTCATTGAGTTACCCAAGCTCCTTTGCCATGACAGGGCTGGAAACAAATTTGTCCTGCAATAGGTGAATGGATAAACTGTGGCAATGGAATATTATTTAGTCCTAAAAAGAAATGAGCCATTAAACCATGAAAAGACATGGAGAAATCTTAAATGCATATTACTGAGTGAAAGAAGCCAGTATGAAGTGTTTGCTTACTGTATGATTCCAAATATATGACACTCTGAGAAAGGCAAAACTATAGAGACTGTAAAAAGATCAGAGATTCCTGAAGAGTGGGCAAGGATGTGAAGAGTTTTGGAATAGTAAATTTGAGAAATAGATTACTGTCAATTCCAATCCCCTATGATGAAAAGGACATCTTTTTTGGTATTAATTCTAGAATGTGTTCTAGGTCTTCATAGAACTATTCAGCTTCTTCAGCATCAGTGATTGAGGCATAGACTTGGATTACTGTGATGTTGAAGGGTTTGCCTTGGAAACAAACCAAGATCAATCTGTCGTTTTTGAGGTAGCACCCAAGTACTGCATTTTGGGCTCTTTTGTTGAGTATGAGAGCTATTGCATTTCTTTTAAGGGATTCTTGTACACACTAGTAGGTATAAGGGTCATCTGAATTAAATTCACCCATTCCTGTCCCTTTGAGTTCACTGACTCCTAAGATGTCGATGTTCACTCTTGCCATCTCCTACTTGATCACATCCAATTTACTTTGCTTCATGGACCTAACATTCCAGGTTTCTATGCAATATTTTTGTTTACAGCAATGGACTTTACTTTCACCACCAGACACATCCACAACTGAGCATCGTTTCCACATTAGCCAGTTGCTTCATTCTTTTTAGAGCTTTTAGCAATTACCCTCTTCTCTTTCCCAGGGACATATTGGACACCTTCCAACCTGGAGGGGGGCGTCATTTTCTGGCAGCATTCCTTTTTGCCTTTTCATACTTTCCATGGGAGGTTCTCTAGATAAGAATACTGGAGTGGGTTGCCATTTCCTCCTCTAATGGTCCACCTTTTGTCAGAACTCTTCACTATGATTTGTCCACCTTGGGTATCTGCAGGGCGTGGCTCACAGCTCGATTGAGTTACCCAAGCCCCTTTGCCATGGCAGGGCTGCAAGTTTGACCTTGGAGCACAAAATGAAGCAGGGCAAAGGCTAACAGAGTTTTGTCATGAGAACATACTGGTCATAACAATCACTCATTACCAAAAACACAAGAGACAACTGTACACATTAACATCACCAGACAGTCAATATCCAAAATCAGACTGATTACGTTCTTTGCAGCCACAGATGGAGACTCTCTATACAGTCAGTAAAAATACAAGCTTAAATTGAAGAAAGTAGAGAAAAACCAGTAGGCCATTCAGGTATGACCTAAATCAAATCTCTTATGATTATACAGTGGAGGTGACAAATAGATTCAAGGGATTAGATCTGGTAGACAGAGTGTCTGAGTAACTATGGATGGAGATCTGTAACACTGTACAAGAGGCAGTCATCAAAATCATCCCAAAAGGAGAAGAAATTCAAGAAGTCAAAGTGGTTTTCTGAGGAGGCTTTACAAATAGCTGAGGAAAGAAGAGAAGTGAAAAGCAAGAGAGAAACAAAAAGATATGCCCAACTGAATGCAGAGTTCCAGAGAAGAGCAAGGAGAGATAAGAAAGCCTTCTTAAATGAACAGTGCAAAGAAATAGATGAAAACAATAGAATGGGAAAGACTAGAGATTTCTTCAAGAAAACTGGAGCTATCAAGGGAATATTTCATGCAAGGATGAACATTATAAAGGACAGAAATGGTAAGAACCTAACAGAAGCAGAAATGATTAAGAAGAGGTGGCAAGAATACACAGAAGAACTGTATAAAAAGGTCTTACTGACCTGGATAACCACAATGGTATGACCACTCACCTAGAGCTAGACATACTGGAGTGTGAAGTTCAGTGGACTATAGGAAGCATTACTACCAACAAAGCTAGTGGAAGTGACAGAATTACAGCTGAGCTATTGAAATTCTTCAAAGATTATGCTGCTAAAGTGTTACACTTAACATGTCAGCAAGTGTGAAAAGTCAGCAGTGGCCACAGGACTGGAAAAGGTCGGATTTCATTCCAATACCAAAAAAGGGCAATGCCAAAGAATGTTCAAACTACTATACAACCACATTCATTCCACATGTTGGCAAGGTTACACTCGAAATCCTTGAAGCTAGACTTCTGCAGTGTGTGAACCAAGAACATCTAGATGATATAAGCTGGGTTTCAAAGAGGAACAAGAGGTCAAATTGTCAGCATTCACTGGATGGTGGAGAAAGCAAGGGAATTCCAGGGGAAAAAAAAATCTATATCTGCTTCACTGACTACTGGAAGCTTTTGACTGCGTGGATCCCAACAAAACTGTGGAGAATTCTTGAGATGAGAATACCAGACTACCTTGCCTACCTCCTGAGAAGCCTGTATGTGGATCAAAAGCAACAATTAGAACCTGACACAGAACAACAGACTGGTTCAAAATTGGGAAAGGAGTACAACACAGCTGTATATTGTCACTCTGTTTATTTAACTTATATACATAGAACATAATGAGAAATGCTGTGCTGGATGAAGCACAAGCTGGAATTAAGACTGCCAGGAGAAATATCAACAACCTCAGATAGGCAGATGACATCACCCTAATGGCAGAAAATGAAGAAGAACTAAAGAGCCTCTTGCTAAGGGTGAAAGAAGAGAGTGAAAAAGCAGGCTTGAAACTCAACATTCAAAGAACTTAAGATCACAGCATTTGGTCCCATCACTTCATGGCAAAAAGAAAGGGGAAAAGTGGAAGCAGTGACAGATTTTACTTTCTTGGACTCCCAAATCACTGTGGATGATGACTGCAGCCATGAAATTCAAAGATGCTTGCTCCTTTGAAGGAAAGTTATGACTAACCTAGACAGCATATTAAAAAGCAGAGACATCACTTTGCCAACAAAGGTCTGTCTAGTCAAAGCTATCGTTTTTCCAGTAGTCATGTGTGGATGTAAGAGTTGGACTATAAAAAAAACTGAGCACCAAAGAATTGTTGCTTTCAAATTGTGCTGGAGAAGACTCGAGATTTCCTGGGACAGCAAGGAAATCAAACTAGTCAATCCTAAGGGAAATCAACCCTGAATATTCATTGGAAGGATTGTTGCTGAAGCTCCAACACTTTGGCCACCTGATGTGAAGAGCTAACTCATTGGGAAAGACCCTGATGCTGGGAAAGACTGAGGGAAGGAGGGAAAGGGGACAGCAGAGGAAGAGATGGTTATATAGCATCAACAACTCAATGGACATGAATCTGAGCAAAGTCTGACATGGCGGAGGACAGAGAGGCTTTGCATGCTACAGTTCTTGAGGTCGCAAAGAATTGTACACCGCTTAGTGACTGACAACAACAATATTACTATCCAAGTAGCAATGTTGAGTAAACATATAGATATATGTCTTGAGTTCAGGAGAAAAGGAAGCAAGCAAGAGATCTGTAGAAGGGTAGATATGTAAAACCTAAAGATTTGCAATTGAATTTTAATTGTTAGGAAAAGAGACAAATAAAAACATAAATTGTCTGATGTATATGAACCTCAATGGTCCAAGAATGGGTTCTACAAATAATAATAAGGAATTAGGAACTCTCAAGTATATAGCTATACTTGAGACCTATATTTCAACCCTATAGCTAAGAACTTGTTTGGATTTTTGGTTTCTTTCGGGGTTTTGTTGTTGTTTTGCACTTTTTTTTTAATGCAGGCCTAATTATGCCATAACTGTGCTCAGAACTCTTTAATGTCTCCCCAAGTCTAAGAAGGAAGCAGAAACTCCTTAGTATGACTTGTGTATTCATCATGTAGCATCTGCTTAATGGTTCATTCAGCCTCATTTCTTGCCACTATCCATCACTTTCATAAAGTATTCTTCACTTCAAAGATACTGAATGATTTTTAGAAACACAGAGCTTCTGTCTCTTTCTGATTTTGCCTCTTCTCTGCTCAGACAGTGAAGAATCCACCTGCAAATCAGGAGACCTTGGTTCCATCCCTGGCTTGGGAAGATCCCCTGGAGAAGGGAATAGCTACCCACTCCAGTATTCTTGCCGGCAAAATCCCATGGACAGAGGAACCTGGTGGACTGCAGTCCATGGGGTCACAAGAGTCAGACATGACTGAGTGACTAAACTACCACCACGGTCTTTCCCAGGCTAACTCATATTGCTTTCATAAGGTTACGATTAAGTATTATTTCATAGCTCACTTTAATTGCCTTTTAACCAACTAAATTGTCAACTCTCTTAAAGGCAGTGTGCTTGCTCCCTGCGGCCATAATAAATGACCACAAACGCAGTGGTTGACAACAATGGAAGGCTGGAGGCTCTAGGGGAGAATGCTTCTCATTCCTTTTCCACACCTCTGAAAGCTGCTCCCTCCTCGGTTCACGGCTCTGCATCAGGTTCTTTTCTATCCCAGCTTCCATCGGCACATTACCTTCTTCTCTCATACCTCCCTCTACCTTCCTCTCCTAAAGGACCCTTGTAATTGCGTTTAGAGACCACTCAAATAATCCAGAATAATCTCCTATCTCAAGATCCTTAACTTTATCACATTTGCAAAATCTCTTCAGCCATGTACGGTAACATATTCACAGGCTCCCTGGACTAGGACTTGAATCCCCTCTGTGGTCCACTATTCAGCCTACTATAGTCAAGACAGGGTCTGCTCTGCTTATCACTCTAGCCCCAACAGCTAGCACTGCTACATAGTAAGCTATCAGTTTACATTTTCAAATGAAGTTGGTGGGTTTTTATCACCTAAATATCTCATCAATCTTCTTCTAAGGTATAATGAGAGAAAAGGCATTATCTCCCGTCAACTTATTGTTGATAGAGAAAAAGCAGTTTTCACTGGAGCAAAGAGAATTTGTTTTTCTAGTGTCAGATTCAACAAAGTTTGTTAAACTGTGGGGGCTCAGGGGGAGCAACCTGGGTCAGGTTATTTAGCTGATATGTAGAAAAGGCCACTGGGGTTCCTATCAAATTTAAATCTTACTATAAACTTCTAATTGCCTTCACAAAACTTAACTAATAAATCCTTCTGGGAGGACCAGTGCTTTCTGTGAGAATGGCTAATGAGGGTCAGTTTAGGGGATTTAGTTAACAGGGGTGAGGGAAGTCCTGGGAGTCTGGATCCCAAGGACACAGCCAAGGCTTGATTTTCTTAGCCTAATCAGAAAGGAAGCATTTGGGGATGAAAAGATCCCAGTAATGTTTTCCTTTCATAGCACTGTTCATTTAAAAGTTTAAATGCATGAGAAAACTAGTAAAGGAAGTACAAAACAGAGTTAAGTGGTTTTAAAGAGAATGTAAGTAAGAGCTACTCTGGGTGTATAGTAGTAGCGGTAGTAGTGTTAGTCACTCAGTTGTTCTCTTTGAGACCCCATGGACTGTAGCCCACCAGGCTCCTCTGTCCATGGGATTCTCCAAGCAAGAATACTGGAGTGGATTGCCACGCCCTTCTCCAGAGGATCTTCCCGACCCAGGGATTGAACGCGGGTCTCCTGCATTGCAGGTAGATTCTTTATCATCTGAACTACAGGAAAGTCCCACAATAAAGACATTTCTCATCTTCCTTCCCAGTTAAGTATCATCAGGTGACTAACTGCTAACAAACAGAATATAAGTGGTTGCTTTGTGTGCAGCTTCTAGTAACAAAAATCGAAGGAAAAGGCATACCCTTCTTTGCTCCCCTTTTGCTTACTAGAAAAGTGGGCTAGAAAGTGGTTGTGATGATTAGAGCTCCAGCAGCTATTCTGGATCATGAGGCAGAAGGTTAAGAATGTCAGAGTATCAAGGTAGAAGGAGGTGAATCTTGATAGTCAGGGAGCTACTGCACAAATCCTGCATTGCCTGTTTCACAGAAAAAGAATTCTGTCTTGTGCAGGGCACTTTTATTCTGATTTATCAATTACTCATAACTGTATCTAATCCAAAATGATTGAGAAGGTAGGTTCTTAGAAGTAGGTGCTGAACTTAGAAAAGTCATTGATTTAATGGATGTGGTAGACATCTAGTGTAATAAGGATATAGTTACTACAGAGTAAAAACTGAGTGACCCCTGTTTCACGACAGCACAGCTTTTAGGGCAGTCTAAATTCTTAGTCAAACTGAAACTTGTTCACCTTGCAAGGCAGATACAATGCCCAACAAGGCTGCAGCTCTAGGGGAAATGGCAGGAAAGGTTCAGAATGCTGGTTGGTGAGTGTTGGCTACTGCTTTCCACTTTTAACAAAGACCTACAAGAAAACGTCAAACTCAGGCTAGAACCAGCCAGCCTGCAAGTAGAGATGGAAGGTAATTCATCACTTTACTAAGGGAGGCACCCTCTACCTACCTCCTGAAATGTAGGTTTATGGAGAATTCAATGATTCAGAACATTGCTAGGTTGAAAAATTTTACATCTTCAGCATCTTGAATTTTACACTTTCACTATTTTGAAGCAGTAGGAGGAGATTGGGAGGTGGGGTAACTGAGAGGTTGCAGATTTCAGCAAATTATATTTAAGCCCACCCTACAAAGATGGAACATACTGGCAAAGATGGTATTATAGGTGTTTCCTTCACCCCTGATGCAGAGAGTCACCAATAACATGAGGGGTGGTGAAGGGGAGTCTTAAAAGTTTTAAAAGTCTTAAAAATCACAATCTTAAAAACTAGGTTTATTCAAGAACTTTGACTGTGGTCATTCATACATGACATTGAGCAAAACTGAACACACTGAAAGACTGTTTTTCTGTTTTGTGTCAGAGAATTGTTATTGGCAAAATGTTCGTGTTTAGTCTGCATATGCCTTGTATTAATCATCTGCCTAATAAACAACCCCTAACTTAGTGGTTGAGAGTTGGACTGCAAAGAAAGCTGAGCACCAAAGAGTTGATTCTTTTGAACTGTGGTGTTGGAGAAGACTCTTGAGAGTCCCTTGGGCAGCAAGGAGATCCAACTAGTCCATCCTAAAGGAAACCAGTCCTGAATATTCATTGGAAGGACTGATACTGAAGCTGAAGCTCCAATACTTTGGCCTCTTCATGCGAAAAACTGACTCGCTGGAAAAGACCCTGATACTGGGAAAGATTGAAGGCAGGAGGAGAGGAGATGACAGAGGATGAGATGGTTGGATGGCATAACCAACTCAATGGACATGATTTTGAGCAAGCTCTGGGAGTTGGTGATGGACAGGGAAGCCTAGCATGCTACAGTGCATGGAGTCGCAAATAGATGGACACAACTGAGCAACTGAACTGAACTGAAGTTAGTGGTATGAAACTACAATACTTAATTGCTATCACAGTCACCCCTCACAGTTTTGGGAGACAACTGTGCTCAATTAGGTGGTTTACACTTAGAGTTGCTCATGTAGTTGCAACCAGACAGTGGATGGTGCTGGAGTCATCATAACAATTTCCTCATTCATGTGTCTGGTGGTGTTTGGTGCTGGCTGTTGCCTAATAAACATCAGCTAAGTCCCTGAGCCCAAATATTATACATGACCTCTCCATGTGACCTGGCCTTCCTTTTAACATGGTGGCTGGTTTCCAGGGAGCAAGTTGATCAGTGAATCAGGTAGAAGTTTTATCCTCTATGACCTAGCTTTGGAAGCCACATGGTACCATTCTTCCCTACACTGTTGTTTGAGGCAGTCCAAAAGTTCCAAGTTCATGGAGAAAAGGACACAGACTCTACTTCTTGATGGGGAATTAATAGGAAGGTTTTAAGAAGAACTGGTGTACTGACAGGTATTATTATAGCCATCTTTGGAAAATACAAGTCTATAGTGGTCTAGCCTCCAAAATACAATTCCTGAGTTCCTCATCCCGAAAGACAGCAAAAACAGTACATGATCTGAAAAAGTTTCAAGGCCCTCAATAAGGGCTTACTATCCATGATTTTCCTCAGAGTTGTCCTTGAAGGTAAAGGGGAATGAAAAACTTCCCAGGAACAAAGCCAGAACCATAGAGCATAATGGACAAGGGAGTTCCTCCCAAAGAACTAGGGGTCCAGGTACTCGAGGAACTTTTTCCATACTGTTCCAGCCCACAGGGAATTTGGAATTTCTAAGGATTGGTGACTGATGGGTGTTTCCGATTCTCCTCATTTCTGAATGGGAAATTTTACTGAAATTAGCCTGCTACTTCTCCATTATTGAATATTGGATGTGCTTATGGAAGACAACCTGAGTTTTAGTTTTTGGGTCACCAGAATATGAGGATTCATATCAAGACCTGATGGATAGGTATGCCTATGTTCCACAGATCCTGGACTTAGGAGCTTAATAGGATTTGTGCCTACTTCCCTAAGAAGAAAGTGTGGCCAAAAATATGGAATCCAAATTTGTCCCAGACACTCATGTTCCCCTTCTTCCATAGGTATATAATAATTCATTTTTAGTTAGCCACATGGCACCATAGAAAATTTGCTGTATACCCCAGCATTCCTTAAAACTGGGTGCTGGCATGTAATTAAGTTCTAGGAGACAGAAACATAGTGTATAATTTCCAATAAATGTCCTTAAAGGGAGAAGACTTGCCTTTCATCAATTCTTTCTCTTTTTTGCTAAACCACTGTGATGGCTGGAATTCAAATGGCCCTCTTGGGCCATGAAGCAGTATACACTGAGATGGTTGAGCAATAAAGGGTGTCACTGTTCCTTGATGATTCTTAAGCTTTCATACCCATCCTGGAATGCCTACTTCCGGGTTCCTTTATATGAGAGAAAAACTCTGTGTATTTAAGCTGCTATTTGTTTAAGCTTCTGTTACTAACAGCAAATCAAATCCTACTTACTGTAACATATAGTTGAGTGGGGGATAATTCTATAATACAATGTAAACTAAAATAAATGTTAATTGTATAATTATACAGTAACATCCTTTCACACAAAATCAAGGACAAAATGTGATTCAGGGAAGTCCTCTGCTCCCATATAGGAGCCAAAGTTTCTCTTTCAAAATGCAAACCTGATCCCATAACTCCCCAGCTTAAAACTATCCTCTGGGGACTTCCCTGGCAGTGCAGTGGTTAAGACTCTTGTGCTCCTAATGCAGGGGGTGCAAGTTGGATTCCTGGTTTGGGAACTAAGACCCCACATGCTGCAGCCAACAAGAAAAAAAACAAAAGCTTGAGAAAAAAACTGTCCTATGATTTCCCTTTGGACACATCTCCTTATCCTGGTATATAATTTCCTGTGTAATCTGGTCCCTGCCATCCCTCCAAGCCCATTTATTCCCAAGGTCCCACCTACTCTCTGACATCTCCCTACACTTGTCTTTCAGTTCCTGTTGCTCAAAATTGGACTTGGAGGCAGAGATCGTGTGATTGCAGAATACATTCTCCAAAATAGGTAGTAGTTTCTAAACTGTTTTGATATTTTGGAATAAACAACTATGAAGATTACAATGAGAAAAAGCATAATAAGCCAGGATCATGATATGTGTAATGCTGCTGCTAAGTCACTTCAGTCATATCTGACTCTGTGCAACCCCATAGACAGCAGCCCACCAGGCTCCCCCATCCCTGGGATTCTCCAGGCAAGAATACTGGAGTGGGTTGCCATTTCCTTCTCCAATGCATGAAAGTGAAAAGTGAAAGTGAAGTCATTCAGTCGTGTCTGACTCTTAGAGACCCCATGGAGTATAGCCTACCAGGCTCCTCCATCCATGGGATTTTCCAGGCAAGAGTACAGGAGTGGGGTGCCATTTCCTTCTCCAGATATGTGTAATGGAGGTGATCAAAAAGTAGCTCTTCCATGTCACATCACCTACTGCCCTTGATCTTTGTCACCATGTTCCCTCCTACATGATGCTCTTTCATTGGCTCTTCATCCAGATGAATTTATTCATTATTCAGGTTCCAAATATCCCTATCAAATGTCCCTATTAGAGTAACTTATCAAGTCATGCAATTTTGTTTGATTATTTAATAATAGGTCAGTTTTCTCATGGAGCCATGTATATCTGCATCTGTGAATATTTGATAAATGTCAGTTTTCTCCCAACTAGATTGTATGTTCCATAAGTCAGACAAGATGCTGGTTTTAGCTCCTCAGTACATCTCCTCAGAGCAGAGCACTGTGGCTAGCGTGTAATGAGCTCTCAATAAATATCTGTTGAATGAATAATTGAGATGCTCAAGACTGAGCCAAAAAGAATGAAAAAAATTGATAGGCTGATAATGAAAAGAAGAGCTGATGAAAAAGTACATAGTCACAGCAGCATAAACATGGATGACATATTTAGGAGAAGGTAATCAATGTGCTGCAAATCACTGTTCTAGACGATAAGAGAATATAAAGGGGTATAAAGCATGGTCACTGCCATTTAGAAATGCACAATTTAGGGTATAATAAAACTTGTACCAAAGAAAAATAGTCAACTAACCATGAGAGTCATTTTAAAAATGTGTTAAATGAGTAAGAGCAACCAACAACGTGCCATAAATTATGTTAAGAAAAATTAAAACAGATTAGAAGAAATGAGGGATAATAACAATTTCCATGTCCCTTGTTATGTACTAGGGACTGTATTAAGCACCTGATGTGTTATCTTACCTAATCTTTACAATAACTAATGAGCAAGGTATTAATAGCCTTAAAGATGAGACTCAAAGTGTTTAAACATCCCTAGTAACAAAGCTTATATATAAAATGCCAGAATTTGAACCCTAGTCTTTCTAAATTCAAAACCAATATACTAATACCTATGTTATAAAGATGAGAGTTCAGCTGGACTCCAAAGAATAGGTAGGAAATACACAAGCTGAAGGAAACTATGAAGGACAATCAGGCAAGGATATAATGTGAAAAAAAAAGGGAAGAAAATTAAGGTGTGATGAGTGGATGGCTTAGTCAAGCCATAGGTAGAAAGCCCATGAAGGAGTAAAGGTAAAGTTGGGGATATAATTTCGGTTAGAATGAGGACAGACTTTAACAGTAGACCAAACCGGCTTTTGTCCTATAAGCAACTGAAAGTTACTATAAAGTCCTGGGTTGGCAAATGGCAAAATGCAAATGGAATGATGGTCTGATTGGAGTGAAATGGAAAAAGAAAAGAAAGAAACAGATTCACATAGGAAAACTCAAGATACCTGAGATCAAAGAATGTTATAACTGATAAGAATTGTAACTTAGTACTAGACCTCATTTTACAGATGAGCAAACTGTAGCCAGGACAATTTAAGAGATTTCCCAGAGATTCCTGTAATTGCTAGGACTGTAACTTGATTTTCTATTATTTCCACTATGGCACAAGTCCAGAAATAGATGGAAAATGTAAGACAGAGAGAAAAGCCAAAATCATAAAGAACTCTCAAGTTTTAGGCCAGAACAACTTTGAAAATAATGACATCCATGGCAGATAAAAAATACCCACCCCCCCGAAAAAAAAAAAAAGAAACAATCCCTGTGGCAGACAGGCTCCAAGATCGGCCCCAGTGACCTCCATCTCCTGCAATGTATGCCCTGTGTAGCCTCCTTCCCTTGAGAGCCACCTGGCCTAGCAACTAGCTTCCAATCAACTGAATACAACACAGATGATGGAGTAGCACTTCCATAATTATATTACAGGAAGTTAGACTGTATCTTCTACTTTACTAGCCAGCAGAACCTCCCCCTTGGTTGCTCTGATGAATCAAGAAGCTGTGCTGTGAGTTGCTCTATGGGTACACATGGCAAGGAACTGAAAGCAGTCAACAGCCCAGCAAAGAACTGGTGCCTCTGGATCAAGAGCATCAAGAAACTGAATCTGCCAATAACTATGCAAACTCAGAAGTAGCTCCTTCCCCAGTTGAACCTTCAGATGAGATCCAAACCTTGGCTAATGATTTCATTGCAGCTTTCTGAGACACCCTAAAGCAAAGACCATGGCTAGGCAGTGCTCAAAATTCCTGGCCCACAGAAATGCTAGTGCAATAAATTGTATATAGTTTAAGCCACTAAGTTTGTGATAACTTGTTAGGCAATAATAGATAATTAATAGAATTCTATTGAAAGAAAAGGCTAAGTTTATTTTCTGAGTCAATAGAATAATCAATTGTAGTTTCTGTAATGCACCAGGGATCAAATCCATATTTTGTAGGACAGTAAACTGGTGAGCACTGAAAAACTAAGAGATTATTAAAATTTCAATTAAGACATTTGGCAATGAAAACAGAAAAATGAAATTATGCATAATGGAAACTAAAACAAAAGGTTTTAAGGGAAGTTTGGGGAAATAATGATGTTGTTTGGAAATTTTTCTTGAGATACAAAAATTTGTACAAAAACAAAGTAGACATTGGCAGTAATGTGGGAAGAAAAAAGAATAAGCTACTAAAATCATTATGTATACACACACTTGGAAACCTCAGGGAAAATTCAGCAACTCATTAATTTCTCTATCAGTACCTCTTTTTCACATCCCCAACACTATCTTACCAATAAATAGCACAACTCCAATGACTAGGTATCTCTGGAGAATAATAAACCATGCAGGTATCATTTTTTTAGAAATCATCAATTTGAATATTGTAACTAGAAACTTCTAGAATATTTTTTAAGATACCCTTTCATTTTACCTTCAATTTTTCTAATTTGGCTTTTTTTAAAAGTAAGTTGTATTTTTATTCAAATACTCCTTCCTTAACAGGAACACATTTTAATAGTCTAGTGGTTGTACTTGGGCTTTATTTTCCTTTAAAATAATTTCAATTAACTACCCTATTGTTCTTCCACCTGGTAATCTGGACTTAAGCACAGAAGAGAAAGTCAAAATATAGTTGATAACCTAGGACATAGTACATTGACTCTTGAGCAACATGATTTTGAAATGCACAGGATCACTTCACAGAATTTTTTAAACAGTAAATACCATACAATAGGTAGTTGGTTGAATCAGCAGATGCAGAACCATAGTATGTACAGAAAGAACCACACGGTATATACAGAAAGTGACGATAAATTATCTGTGGATTTTCAGCTCCATGGAGGGTGGGCACTCCTAATACCCACACTGATCAAGGGTCAACTGCGTCTCAAAAAGTCATCTTCCTTTCAATATGAGGATTTGTAAGGTTTTTTAAGAGTCCACTTGTTAACAGTGTTTTAGTTCAGAGATGAAACAAGAATTCTACTCTACACAGGCTTATAAGAAATATTTAAACTATAAACAATCACCTATCCCAAACCAACCAAAAGAGTCTCATTAACGTCCCAAACTATCTTAAGGAAGGAAGACTTTTTCCCCATCCCAAGCCCCCCAAAAGCAGAGAAGAGATGCCAATGCAGAGAGAGATCTTTTCTCAAGGGATTCCCAGGCATTTGGAAGGTGGCATACTGAAGAAGACTGACATGACTTCTGTTTCAGCGGCCTTTATTTACGGAGGAGTTGTGAAAGTGACAAGTGCAAGAAACCACATGTGTTTTATTCATCCACTGTCTTGCACACTACTCAGCATAGGCATTTGAGAAATATGTCTTGGTAAATTACCAGTCAAGGATAGCAAGAGTAAGAGAGAGAAAACGGCTGATGTAAACTCTTAACTCCCTTAAGAAACTACAGACTTACACTGAGAATTATCTACATTTAATATAAGAACCTTAATGTATAAAGAGGTAACCTGCCAATACAGAGACTGAAGAAGGTCAGTCTACTATAGAAGGTCATTAAGAATCAAGAGCTAAACAGTCTACATACAGAACCAAGACAATGAAAGTGATGGTGTGGACAGGACCAGAAGTGAAAGAATTCCCACCTACTGGGGCTTTATTAATTCATTGCATTACAAAGTTGGAAGATATATATTAGAACCACAAAATGGTAGTTTATTATATATGTGATCATGCTTATTTTACATGTGAATAATATATATGTATTTTATATGTAACCATATACTGGAGTATGGAGTATCACTCTCAATGTATTCTTTTGTTATCATTATAAAGCCCTAAATTTTTTTTTTTAATCTTAAATATCAAGAAACTCTTCAATACTGCTAAAGAGAAGACAGCTGAGCTGAAAGGACAGAACTGAAATGGCCTTCAAGATTCTAGCGCTGCTTACAAAAGGGTGTTCAAATAAACTTGTTCCTACCTGGGATTGAGCACTCCATATACCGTCCTACAGTGGATGTGGGGATCAGAGTACCTCTTGCCACATTTGCAGCCATTACCACAAGTAGATGCTCAGTAGCAGTCTAAAGCAACTGCATTGGTCAGGATTCCTGAGAGAAACAAACAATAGGAAACATTTGACAAGTCTAAAATTTGTAGGACAGGCCAACAGGCGAGAAGCACGGGCAGAATTCCTATGCTACAGTCTTGAGACAGAATTTTTTCTCCTCTGGGAAACCTCCAGTTTTGCTCTTGAGATTTTCAACTGATTAAATGAGGCCCACCCTCATTTTGAAGTGTAACCTCCTTTACTTGTGACTGACCACAACGCAGCAACTCTTTTATGTAGTCAGATATAGATGTCAATCACATCTACAAAGTATGGTCACAACAACATCTAGACTAATGATTGACCACACAAATAGGCACATAGACTAGTCAGGTTGACACATAAAATTTAACCATCACACCGCCCATAAGAGGGTGGAGCTGTCAAGCTAAACCAACCCATGGAATCCTTAAATCTCTAACAACTCATTGTACTAACACATTTTTAACTTCATTGCAGAGTCCATTACTCTCTGAATACAGAGTGCATGTAGATGATGCTTTATAAAAACCCTGCCATCATGCATAAATGATATTCTAAAACACCATCTTCAGTTAGACCAACACTGTAAGCGGTAAAATTACAACAGCTCTACAATTTAAATGGAAGCTCTGAAATAACCTCCCTTGCATTTACTGGAAATATTTATTGTTAATTAGGATGGGAGATGAAACTGCCTACTAAACTAGCTAAAAATCTTATGAACATTTTAAAAAGGTTTCTGCGTTTTTCACCACGTTAAGTCAAACCATGACAGAATTTCATTCTACTGTGGTTACCATCTGAAATGGATCGATTTCCTTATAGCTGTAGGTCTAAATGCAAACCTGTCAATTCAGATAGCTTACATGGTAATAACGTTATTTATTTATAGTATTCTCTCTTTCTGGACCATCTCTGTCGTAATCAATTTCTTCCTTTAAAAGGAGGGATACTGCAGCCTGATAATTCATAGGTTTTTATATAGTAAGCCCACTGCTAATTAGTATGCTGTATGATCACTTGATTTGTTTTCTCTCAATGGGTTTATTGACCCTAGACTTACTGTTTTCCATTTATTTGTAAGTTGAATTTTCAATTATTATCTGAAAACAATAAAGAGACTGCAACTACTCACGATCAGTTCGCCTTATTCTTCCAAACTTCATCAGCAGCATCTTTCAGTGTTTTGAAAATATTTAGAAATGTAATGCTTCCACTACACCATTTATAAGGAGTGAGCAGTGATCAGCTTCAGGGTATTGCTGATCTGTTGGTAACATCTTGTTAACTGAGGAGATTGTCATCTTATCACTTCACTCTGATATATATCTGTAGTGGGCTGAATTATATCTTCCAAAAAGATATGTTTAAATTCTAATCCCTATGAATATGAGCTTATTTGAACAGAAGGTCTTCCAAATGTGATCAACTTAAAATGAGGTCTGACTGGATTAGAGTACTATTTGGACATTATTTAGGAATTAATTTCATGTCATTTGTGCTCAAATACTTAGGTTGATATCTCTATATATATATAGCTTATTAACTTTGTATTTAAAGTAAATTGATTTTATTTGGAGTGTCTGCACTTCAATTCTTGGAGATATAAAAGAATAAAATGTTATTCATAAAAACATACATATGTTATTCTGTAAAAAAATTAAGCAGTGCTTCAGACTTAGAGAACAAACTTATGGCTGCTGGGGAAAGGATGGGGGAAAGGGATAGTTAGGGAGTTTGGGATGGACATGTACACACTGATATATTTAAAATGGATAGCCAACAAGGATCTACTTCATAACACATGGAACTCTGCTCGGTGTTATGTGGCAGCCTGGATGGGAGGGGTGTTTGGGAGAGAATGGATACATATATATGTATAGCTTAGTCCCTTTGTTGTTCACCTGAAACTATCACAACACTGCTAATCGGATATACCCAAATACAAAATGAGAAGTTAAAAAAAAAAAAATTGAACAGTGCCTACCCAGCCATGTGGTAACTACAATCAAGGGCTTCATAAAGGTAATCAAAACTTTCATTGCAAATGACTGAATGAGCTACCCTGAAAACAAACACTGAACTTGAAAGATATTGGAGAATATGCTGTCGTGTGGACACTCTTTTGTGTCAAAATTTTTGCAACCTTCTCTAAATCAAAGAATTTACAATATAAGTTTATGTATAAACTATACAAGGTAAATGATTGGTCCTGAAACAAATTTTTAATTCCTTTTCACAGGGTGTGATTAAAATCTGACCAGCTTGGCCAAAAGAATAGCCTCTGTTTTCTTTGAGTGTGATCTGGACCCCTCTTTTCTTCACTTCATGCTGCTCAGGTCCTCTGCCATCTACAAAATGTCTGTTCTTGATTGCTGAGTACGCGATCCCTGCCTAGACACTTTGTTTAATGTATTTAAATACAAAATTTTTGAATGATTGATTCCTATATAAAGCTTTCCTTCCTTCCCATACCACAGCTGATGCTGCCTGTGTGGTACCACAGCTTTCTGTTCTCTTTATAATCAGGACATTCAGCCAGCTGTCTTCTGCAGCGATCCCTGTGCAGCTACATGAAGACAGCAGGACATTGTTAAATCCTGTGAAGGACTGTATGATTTGTTTACAATTTGTTCTTTGCTCTCTACCCCTTCTATTGTTTTTCTGACGCTCAGCTTGGTCACCTGACTTGCTCTGGCCAATGGAACATGGGCAGAACTGATACATGTCACTTTCAACCTGAGAGCTTAAGAGTCCTAGCAAGTTTCACCAGCCCCTTACATTCTTGTATCCACTATGAGAGGAGGATACTCTGTGTAACCACTGGTTTCAAAGAAGACGATTTTAGACCAGATTTAAACCCAAAATGCAGCCTGGAGCCAAACTCAGCCTGTCTCAGCTAAGCCCTACCAAGTATTGCAGAGCCCATCAGAGTCCCTGGACCTTCAAAATAAGGAGTGAGAAATAGATTTTGTTGCTAGCCACTGAGTTTGGGGAGCTACACAGCATTATTCTGGAGAAGGGAATGGCTACCCACTCCAGTACTCTTGCCTGGAGAATTCCATGCACCAAGGAACCTGATGGGCTGCAGTCCATAGAGTTGCAAAGAGTCAGACTTGACTGAGTGACTAACACACACACCACGTTCTTACAGCAAAACTAACAACAAAAACTCTTATGATAGGAAGTAATAAAGTTAAGTGAAGTCGCTCAGTCATGTCCGACTCTTTGTGACTAGATGGTAGCCTACCAGGCTCCTCGGTCCATGGGATTTTCCAGGCAAGAGTACTGGAGTGGGTTGCCATTTCCTTCTTCAGGGGATCTTCCCAACCCAGGGATCGAACCTGGGTCTTCCACGTTGCAGGCAGACACTTTACCATCTGAGCCACCAGGGAATCCCAATGATAGGATATGATAGGAAGTCTCTTCCTAAATATGGACCAAGCTGAAAGCAGACATCCCACTATGAAGTATTATGATGAAAATATGCCAACATTAAACATTAAAACTACAACATTAAAACTACAATTACAACATTAAAACCACTGGAAGCAGTCATTCTAGAACACTGTTTAATAGCTTCTTACCTCAATTGTTTTACTCCAAATTCTGTTCTCATTCATCTACAGGACACAGATTAGAAGACTGGAACTTTACAGAGCCCATAATCTCATCATATGAGACACCAAAAAAACAGTCAACTGATAGTCTACCAAAATTCTGATAAACTAGGGAAGGAAATAATATCAAGAAACTAGAAGTGTTCAAAATTAAATGTCAGGAACAGAAATTAAACTGCTATGGTGCATACAGGGCATAGCAGTTTACTTACCTTTTTGTTCTCTCTTAACCCACAAGGTTTGGGGATATTTGTTACTTTCTCATTGCCCACTATCTATCACATTCTTGATTTCTTTGAGGATAACAAACTCCCCACCACTGGATCAGAGGTCTTATCCCCCCTTAATCAAGCTAGACAAATCAGACAATCCTTTTTAAGAATTGAATCATGATGCAAATGCTGAAAACAGCTAGAGAAAATTAATTTGAGAGCTCAACCTGTACAGACATTTCTGCTACCAAGACTACCTGGACCTGCCTGGTTCTGTCTGCTCCACACCTGATGATTGGACCTTCTCTCCAAAGCTGTGTCTTCACTCTCACCCTTCCAGAAATTCCATTTTGTTGTAAATTGGTCAGAATTGGTATGTGTTGCTTGCAAACGAAGAGCCCTGAGGGCACTTAGAGGAGAAAATGGAGAAGGGAGAGGAGGGGAAGACCATCTCCAGCTAAGAAAGGACCAGGCCCATCTCAGTTTCACTGACCAATCTGTGTTTATTGATGAGACCCAAATATGAAAACATCATGGAAAATGATCAGCCCACTGAAAGGTAAGACAGGTACAATTATCCAAACTCTCCTTCCAGAAAAAAAAAAGTCAATGAATATATGCAGACAGTACGCAGTCATTGGTGTTTTAAGGGAAAAAAAAGCTTTTAAATACGATTATGTTGGAAAGCTCATCATTTGAACAGAAACCCAGCATTTTCCTCCTGGACTTCAAACCCCATCATAGGTATTTACCTAACACCATGCAATGGCCACCTCAGATGGGGTCCTATACAGCCATGCAACTTTCCACTGTGCAGAGGTGCACTTCTAGGAAGTTCATGAGACAACTGGACCTTTTGACAATCCAAGTGGAAAACTTGTAAGGTCTTAATGCACAACTGGGTTGTATCTTTTAAAAACTCTACAATAAAAAAATGTTATGTTAAACTGGGTTTTTCATATACATCCATGTATCTTTAAATCATTTCTTCTAATTTTAGTTATATCATTCTGAAATTTTCATTTTCTCTAAAATGACTTCATTTCAAGTTTTAGTGAATTCAGTATCTTCATTCTCTTCACTTTATCAGTTCAGATAAGTTCTCTGTTCTAATCCTTAATTCTTCTGAATTATAGAGACCTTTCTTGGAAAAGCACTTTAAGAAACCAAGCCTGATCTACCACTTATAACTACCTTGAGTACACAGGAGAGATCACTACACCCACAGAAACCAAGTCACAGCCTGGCTGATTTTCAGACATGCTGGTGTCCCTCCAAACCAGCTCTCTTGTCATCAATCTCTACCTGCACAAACACTGTGAGTGCATCCTTAATTTTCTTGACTAACTTATCAGCAGCCCCATTAATATTCTAAATTATCCTTTCTGGAAGACAAATTGGTTTGCTATTTGTCTTCTTTAAACATTTTCTAATCACAAAATGCGGCCTCAAGTTTCCTGTTACAAAGTCTTAGTGTACAATCTTTCTTTCATTTTCCAACCAAAATTGGGTCCTCCTGCATTTCCACATGAGAGCTGTGACTTTAGGTCTCTATGAGCCTACTTTTTCTTTCAAGAAGTATTTTTGGAGCTCCTACTATGTGCCAGGCAATCTCAGTGATTCCAGAGGTGCAAAGTAAACAAGAGTCCTTGCTCTCCTAAAGCTGGTAATTTTGGTGGATGGAGACCAAAATCAAACAAACCATTCCATTATAGGATGGCATATTGGGATATGCTGCTGTTGTTCAGTTACTGAGTCATGTCTGACTCTTTTGTGATCCCCCCTCAGGCTCCCCATGCATAGCAGCACACCAACCTCCTCTATCCATAGGATTTCCCAGGCAAGGAAACTGGAGTGGCTTGCCAGTCCCTTCTCCAGGGGATCTTTCTGACCCAGGGATCAAACCCAGGTCTCCTGTATTGCAGGTGGATTCTTTACCATCTGAGCCACCAGGGAAGCCTCTCTTGATGTTGTGGAGGCCATTGAAAGAAGCAATAAAGTGCTTTGGGGAATTTTTAAACCCTTTAAGAACCCAAAGAAAATGGAGGAAGAAGTTTCAAACCCCTTTTTCAGTACTTCCCCTAAACTAGTTTTAGTAGTGGACATTCTCACCATTATAGATAATGTTTGTTTGTTTTAAAAAAAATAAAAAGACAACAGGACCCAAAATAGAGTTCATCAGGCTAAGCCCCATGTCACCAAAAGAAAGAAAAGAAAGTGAAAGTCACTCAGTTGTATCCAACTCTTTGTGACCCCCTGAACTACACAGTTCATGGAATTCTCCAGGCCAGAATACTGGAGTGGGTAGCCTTTCCCTTCTCCAGGGTTCTTCCCAACCTAGGGATCAAACCCAGGTCTCCCACATTGCAGGAAGATTCTTTACCAGCTGAGTCATCAAACGAAGACTAAATTACACTTATAGCTCTCATAAATGGAATCTTAAGCCAGCCAACCAGGAATCATCTGAGTAACAGTTAAGCAGTGTGCCTGATACACCCGTCATTCCCTAAAGGAAAGTAATCTTGCAATAAACATCCCACTATTTTGCTTAGTATAACTTCCTCATTTCCATTCCTTTCTCGCTATAAAAGTCTTTCATTTTATAAAGCTCTTCAGAGGTCCTTTCTATCTGCTAGATTGAACATTGCCTGATTCAAATAGATTCTTGCTCAAATAAACTCTTAATATTTTTAATATGCTTCAGTTTAGCTTTTAACAACAGTCATCTACCTATCATATAGATAGTCATCAGGCACACAGACTTAGGCCAATCTGACCAGGGTCCAAATTCTATCCCCTGTGCTTACTAATATTAGGGTAAGAAATTTCCCCCAAGGGTTCTGCCCCAGACTGGGTATATGATTCATAAAAATTTTTGACCAAAAATTGGAACTTGTTCCAAAATCTGCTTTTATATTAACAATAAGTCCCACTTTGATTTTTAAGTTGCCCTTTATATTCTTTAAAGCACTGACCTGTACATGGTCTTATTTCATCTTCATAAACACTCCATGAAACATAAAAGGCAAATAGCAGGGCCATAGAATATGAGAAATACGGAGTTAATCGAAAATTAGCTTACAAGAAAAATGAAGGCCCCTTACCCTGAAATTCTCTAAAGTCATAAATGATCTCACTTTATAGATAAAACCACTGAGATTCAGGGAAGTTAAGAGGTGTACCAACCAATTTCACACAGTCACAGTGTGTTATTATAATCTGCTCAGCCAATGAAGAAACTGAAGCATGAAAAGGCAGATAGCCTGACTTAATGGCCAAGGCAGGCATAAGGTCCTTAACTCTAAGGCTTAAACTTTTCCCATTCCTACATGTGCTTTTTAAGTCAAAGTTTGAACTACACATCTGAGAGCTAACAGAGAGGTCCAAAATTCCTCTTGTCTGTCATGAAATTCGATTTCCTTCTACAAAGCAGTACTTAGGAAAGTCTTATTTAAAAACATCACCCAGCTACAAATGAAAATCTTCCCAACAGGGACAAGATGGAACATCTGCCTTCCTTTTGCTTAATAGAACACTGCAGAGCTGCTCTCTGCTTGGATAAATGCTATTTGGGTTTTCTTGATTTCTGAATGGTTTCTTAGTATCGCTCTCTTGAGCGCTCTCTCTCTTGGTATTGTCATTGTCTTCTTGCCCAGAATTTTATGTGTAATCGTCTGTTCCACTATTGGCTTTTCTGAAACCAATCTTCCTTGTCTTTTGTAATTATGTAAAGCTGTTCTTTTTGCAGGCCACACACTGTAGATATCTAAAACCTGGAGAGAAAACACCCTAATTGTAATTATAATGGATTTCAAATTCCTATTATTCATGTTGGAGAGAAAACATGCAGTGAGGTTTCATTACCCATTTCATTTAAAACTCGGAAAAAAATAGAACTTGAACTTATTTTTGCTAGAGCAGGCAGTCTTTAATTAAAAAAAAAAAAATCCTTAATTACTTCTTCAGAATTTTTAAAACATTCTATTTTTATCTACCTACTCAAGTTAAAGAAAATTGAGGTCTTTTAGTTGGACCACACAAATACAAGTAAAACCAGCCTTTGTTTTTGTTTAGTCGCTAAGTCGTGTCTGACTCTTTTGTGATCCCATTGACTGTAGGATCCTCTGTTCATGGGATTTCCCAGCAAGATTACTGGAGTAGGTTGACATTTCCTTATTCAGGGGATCTTCCTGACCCAGGAATCAAACCTATGTCTCCTGCTCAGCAGGCAGATTCTTTTCCACTGAGCCACAGGGAAGCTGAAAACTAACCTTAACTACACCAAAAATCAACCAAATAACCTCATTGCAAGAAGACAGACCCAATTTCAAAACTAGCAATCATTTTGAGATTGTGAACCCCAGCAGTAGCCCTGTTACTACTCTTGATTATTATGCAGGTCTTGCACTAATCTAATTAAGTAAAATGGAAATCCAATTTCAAGCATTGTTGTACATATTTGCATATGACACAAGTAGTCAAAAGTCTGTCTGAAGTTAAATGAAGCACATGTACAGCCTCCTTATCAATTTGAATTTGTCTTTTCCTTTCAGTTCCATTTTGAAATGTTTCACCCTCAGCATCTGCAAACCACTCACAGCCCAAATGCCACTGCTAATAGCTGCTTGCTTTAGTATTGCCATCGCTCTTAGTGAGCATTAGTAACAAGGACTGGGCATGATTCAGGCTTGTATTTCTGAGGAAAGGGTCCTCTGGGAATTTCTTAGTAAATGGAGAAGCAAATAAATGCTATACTTACTGCCAAGTCAGTTCCTCTTAGACTTTGGGAGGATGTGGCAGGAGGAGTAATTTTTTTATTTTTTTGAATACTCATAACTTAAGTGTGTGCTCAGTCACTTCAGTTGTGAACTGTAGCTCACCAGGCTCCTCAGTCCATGAGATTTTCCAGGCAAGAATACTGGAGTGGATTGCCATGCCCTCCTCCAGGGGATCTTCCCAAACCAGGGATCAAACCTGTCTCCTGTGTCTCCTGCATTACAGGCAGCTTCTTTACCCACCTGAGCCACCTGGGAAGTCCCATAACTTAAGTATCAAAAAGGAATTCTATTCTGGGTAAAACTCTTGAAAAAAAGTGTTTTTTCTTAGAAAAGAAGGTGGTGCATGAAAATGGAACACCAACAGGATGATGACAGAGCCAGCCTCAGATACTCTTGTTCCTTGGAAGTCCTCACAGAAGAATCGTCAACCAGTTGTCAACCATTTCAGCTCACTGGAAGAGCCAAGGCAGTCAGTACTCTGTTATACCTCAGTGTGAACACAATTGTGACAGGTGTGGAGAGGAAAGCAGAGCCCTTGCCACAGCACTGGGTCTTCTCAAAACCCTAGAGAATAACTCAGTGTTCCATCTATTCACCTCAATTTAATTTTTATAATGTTCTGCTTAAAGAGCATTTGTCTAGAACGGGGCGGGGGGTGGGGGTGGGGATATGTTCCCCTCGTATTCTATCTGTACTTTGTGATTTACCAACAGCATCTAACAAAAGGGAAATAAAGTAGAAGAGTGAATTTAATGTGGAAGGAGAGAGAATGAAAGCAGATGCAATAAATAGCAAGCATTTATAAAGAGTCATCATGACAAGAAAATTGATTGCTTCATACTAGGAAAGAATATCAAATGAAGGACTGGAGATTCACATTAGCCTTTGAGGCTATGCATTCAACACAATACTTCAAAAGATAATGAATTAATTCAGAGGAACTTTGGAATAAGAGCCACTAGCATAGCTGTGGACATTTGACTGTGTTCTCTGCAGTGCTGAAGAAATTTGGTTTACAAATGAATAAAGCATGATCTTTTTGCCCTTGAGTCATTCACAGCCAGTGGACCAGGAAACTAGAGACTGGAAGGAAAGGAAACTAGAGGCTGGAAGAAACCCTTTGCCTTGGAATCAAAATCTAGATTGCTAAAATTGCCAAAACCTCACAAATTCACCTGCAAAATATCTTCCTTACCTCTTCTCTGGCTTGTAAACTAGGTTAACTTGCAGAAGTCAGTTAATGAAAGACCCTGCGTCACTTGTTACCAGAGACTAGTTTGAGGCTTAGGCATTTTAATACTATTGACTTAAAATTCTGGTGCACATGGTTCAAATGTCTGCAAGCATATTTAAACTACAGAAGTACTACCGAAGTACTTCTTAATCCAAACTGATTCCATCCTTCATTTTAAAATATTTGTATCTTCCTCAGAGATAGATTCTCAGAGAAATTCTCTCCTTGTCTATAAAACAAGGTTAACATAATAATACCTGCCTGCCTTACTTACTTACAAGGTTTCGAGAGGCTCAAATAACTTAAATTTGTGAAAGGCATTTATTAAATGCCATGTTAATATTAGCACCCATCAAACTGTGCTCAATGTTACGTGGCAGACTAGATGGGAGGGGAGTTTAGAGGAGAATGGATACATGTATATGCCTGGCTGAGTCCCTTTTCTGTCCACCTGAAATTATCACAACATTGTTAATCAGCTATACCCCAACATAAAATAAAAAGATAAAAATATCAGAAATCAGAACCCCTCAAAATATATATATGTGTGTGTGTGTATATACATAGATATATACAAGCAGTCATCATTGTACTCACAAGAGCTAAGGTTGCCAAGCCAATGGATGGAGTTCTTATTTACAGACCCAAAGGGAAGACACAAATGAGAAAAAATGACTGAAAGCTCAAATTAAAGGATTCAGTTGATCACAGACCCAAAAGACCTCTGACCAAAGGAAGGCCAGGGGAGAACACAGCGGACTAGAATCAAGACAACTGGGATGTGGTCCAAGCTCCACAACCAGAAGTGCAATTTGGGCCAAGTCAAATGATTTAGGATTCATGCCTCATTAATCCTCATCTTTCAATGTCTTTTGAGCTCTTTCCGTGATAAGCCTGTTATATGCAAAATTACATTAAAAAAATTGAATAGTCCACAATATTCAATTTAGAGTGTGATTTGTACCACACAATCAAAAGCACTCACGTGAGATTTAGTCAAGACTTAAATAAAACTAACGACCAATGAAACAAACTGTTCACAGTTAAACTGGGGCATTGAGCAAGTAATTCCAGATTCTGAAGATTCACCTGCCAATAATTAATTGGGTTTGTAAATGCAAAACTTCTATCTTTATTATCCCATTTGCTATAATTCTATTACCGACTGACTAAACGTGTTTGCACTTGTTTTGAAGAATGCAGGGGCTGATTTTGCCACCCTTAAAGTGAATAAAGGAATAAAGGTGAGTCCCGAGCATTTTGAAGGCCCTCAGACTCCATCAGAAATCAGAAACATAAAAGGCAATAGAATTACAATGCAGAAGCTCTTTGTGTGTAATCTGGACAGGCATGAGATATTTTTACCACACCAACAAATGATGTGGAGCAATTGTGTTGGCTGGGATTCAGTGCAAGAAATAGAGAAGACTTTAAGTGTTTCAATAAGAAGAGGATTTAATATGGAATTTGGTATTTTCAAAATTTTGGAAGGACTGGAAAAGCAAAAAAGTCAGGGTGCTGTCACAGGCTGGATTTTCTTTTTTTTTTTTTTTTGCTTCAAAATCATGCCCCCTCAGCTATGACCCAGAGGTTACTGAACTACCGCTGTGCCCACACTCACAAGCTGATGACCAGAGAGTAGAATGTGGCATCTGGATGCGGAAAATGTCTCCATCCCTAGGAGTCTGCATGTCCGCTGACACCTCTGAAGAAAGACATCCTCCACCTCCCTTACAATTCCATGCATTGACATCTCATTACATGAATGTAAATCACATCCACCCAAAAGCTAAAACAAGGTGTCTAAGAAATGTCATTTTTAGTCTCCTAGACCCTTTTACATGAATTGGTTGGAGGGATAAAAAGGAAGTGGAAGTGAATGCTAAGTATAATAAAGTATATTTAGCCCAGCAAGTTATACACAAAGCAGAATTCTAAGCTTCTTGAAAGATAAAAAAATATACAAGGCAAGAACCTTTCCCTCAGTGAGCACTTATTCTAACTAAGGAGACAAGAGACATATGTGAAGAGTTAAACATCAATAAAAGAGAGTCATTGGTATTCAGTGCAACAGACAAGTGGTTATGGGACTGAGTATAAAGTTTCATGAGAATGATTAGCAGTAAGAAAATTGGCTTTGTGTTAAAACACAAACTACTTGCTTCTCTTTATTAGCTCAAACAATTCCAGTAATGAAGACAGCATCGCTAGCATAAAGGGATGAATGGGGATTTAAGACTCTCCAGGGTTAAAGTAGACCAGCAACTTCAACAAGATCTACCTAGCTCTGAAAATAAGTGAAATCTTCAAGAGGAGTTGACTGTGTGGTTGGCTGCAGTCCATGATTAGAGTCAGTTCTTCTCTTGTGCTTGGGTTATAGGGTCACTATAGTGAGGAAAACCACAACAATCTAGATTAGTATGTAAAGCAGTAAGCAAAATTGGGACAGTAAATAATTGAGGAATAAGAGTGTTCTCCCAGGGAGGAGGCAAGATAAAACACCTTCCATGAGAGAAAAACAATACAGATATTAAGGGACTGACTCCCAGACTGCTGACCACGGTAGGAAGCTCCTGGAAAGCTCATAAATTAAGGCTCTATGAGCCAATAATTGGATGGCATCATTAACTCAATGGACATGAGTTTGATTAAAGTCCAGAAGATAGTAAAGGACAGGGAAGCCTGATGTACTGCAGTTCATGGGGTCACAAAGAGTCAGACACAACTGAGAGACTGAAAAACAGTGAGCCTATGAAATCCATATCTTCACTTAGGCTTTACTTCTTTGTGGGAAGCCACAAGGACGTTTTCTGTTAGGGAGTATTTATGGTCTAGTTTGTGTTAGTCCTTTATTCAAGGCTAGGGTCTCTGAGTACGGGTACTCAGCAAATGTATTCAATGCCCATCCGTGTTTAACTCTTAATAGGTGGCACAAACAAAGCAGACAATGGAGAGTCAGCAAAAAGGATTGGTACCATGAGCTGGAGGGGTCGGAGACGATGCCTCACAGAAGAGCATTAACTCACAGGTGCTAATTCCATCATCCGTAAAAACAGTTACATTATGTGGAGCACAGTATGATTTCCTCCAGTTTAAAGTAGACATTTCTTGGTTGGAAGGAAACATCATGAATTCTGAATCAATATTCTGTGGTATATACATCTCTGTTTCAGAATCACATATAAAACAGGAAAAAATGTTATCTCTAGACAAATCTGTTTTCAGGCTTTCTTTCTGGATTTCTTTCTTCAGGATGTCAATCATTTCAATTCTTTGCCCATTTTTTAAAGAATTAACTGGCACTGAAAAGCAAGTAATAAAGTTTCCAGGATTTACCCCATCAATGCTTGTGGTTATGTGACAAATTATCTTTGGAGCAAAACCAATAAAAATTCTTTAAAGGGGTTTGACTAGTTTGGCATAATTAAGTACAATTCAATTACAATTTGGTGACAAAAAAGTTCTACTGGGGCAGGTACTTAACTAAGATTGAAGGACCTGCTAAGAGGCACTAACCTAGTGAGAGGAGGTCTCCTGGAAAGAGTGATGTCTATATTTTTAAGAGAGCATTTTAAAGTACTGGATTCTTCCCATAAGGAGAGAGTACAGTAACACATTGAGATAGTGGCATAGATTGTTCTCCCCAGGAAAGTGGCTCTGAGATTTGCATATGGATCTCAAGGCTCCCTTGGATCAATACCTGCACGGGAGCAAAAGAAGTAGTCCTGAGCAAAGGGTGACGTTGGAAGTGTGAGGGAGCTGAAAGAGAGGCCTCAGCCAATCCCAAAGGGAGTTCTGAGGCTGGGAGGCCCTTCAAAGACACTTCATACTGAGGCAAGGGGATCGGGTCTTTGTAACCCAACATCTATCTGTATTAGAAGCAGGCAGCCCAAAGGAGGTACTAAACTTGGGTAAGGCAGCTCCCTTCATCAGAGGGCAGTTCCTGGGGAGGCACCCACCTGTGAGCTGGCAGCTGGAAGAGTGGAGCACCTAAGCAGTGCCTCACAGGTGTGAAAACCCACTGCCAGAAGGTCATTCTTTGGCCTCATCAGCAGAACCTTCTATTTCTCCATGGTAACCTGAATAAGCCACAATGCTGGCAAAAGCCCCAAATCTTCCATTAACACAGAAGCATTTATTTGGCCTACATTTCCTAGAGCCAACCTCATTTTTCCACACATTGGGCCTTTCTACCAAATGGATGCTTTGGCCTGATGACAAGTTCAAAGAAGGGCTTGGTCTAAGAGATCCACTGTCCCTGAAGTGGAAGCTCAGTACCCTCAAATGAGAAAGATCTGCTGCCCTCATGGACATCATCAGAAAAGTAACAACTTTAATTATAAAACAATGACTAGTTTTGAAGAATATACATACCAGAAATTTTTTATCTACTGTTACCCTGTTCAAGGTGATTAGTTGTGGGGAATTTGTACTTGACATTGTTTTAGAAACTGCTCTTGGAAATTAATTTCAAAGCCTATGACACATTTTATAAAGAAGAAATATGGTTATGTGATGGAGAGAAGTAAGACTTAGGTAAATGGGCTTGAATTCTCAAGTTTACCACATATTATAGCTATTTGTCCTCAGCCAAATCATTTAACCTTTCTAAGCATCTTTCTTCTTTTCATATAAGATTGTAATGATAACTATCGTCATTGGATTATCATAAGAAGTAAATGAGAACATATACGTAAGATTCTGGAACATAAGAGATACTCAGAAAATGTCAGTTTCTTTACTCTTCTTCATTTCTTCTTTTCTCAATGAGGAAAGTCAATATCAGGAAAAGACAACATTTCTCAGGTATTAGAGCTGTCCTTTTAAAAACCATTTTTTATTTTGGAATAGTTTCACACTTACAGAACAATGACAAAGTTACTTTAGAGAATTTTCAGATGCCCTACACCCAATTTCTGTTATCAACATTCTAAACTAGTATAATGTTTACTTTTGTTACAATTAATGAACTAATACCTTGTTTTTTTAAAAACATACTTAAATATTTTTGGCTTTGTTTGAATAGTCAAACATTATTTGAAATAAAATTTGGTAAATTAGGTAAATAATAGAATTTTCAAAAAGGAGTTAATATAAATAAATAACTGAAGAAGGCTTGTGGGGTTATAAACTGACATTTACAGACATTTCCAAAGGAGAGTTCCAGAAACACATTAACTCCAACAATATCACTGGAATTGGAATGCAGGTTTCCAATTAACTCTGCTGGAGGACAATGTGAATTAGGTAGACAATCACTTTTGCAAACAACTTAAGGTGACTACACTCCCTTTTTAATCATTCTCACCTTTGTGTGCATGTGTGTGTGTGTGTGTGTGTGTGTGTGCGCGCGCGTGTGCACGTGGACACATGCCCACTAAATCGCTTCAGTCGTGTCCAACTCTTTGTGACCCTAAGGACTGAAGCCTGCCAGGTCTCTCTGTTCACGGAATTCTCCAGGCAAGAATACTGGAGTAGGTTGCCATGCCGTTCACCAAGGGATATTCCCCACCCAGGGATTGAACCCACATCTATTACGTCTCATGCATTGTCAAGCAGGTTCTTTACCACTAGCGTAAACTGGGAAGCCACATTCACACCCCTATCTCCTACTAATATGAATAATCTTTCAAATCCAAGCAAAAATGATGGTGGGGATAGAAAAAGAGTCACCAAAACATTTTAGGAGGTTTGAATTCCAAGGTAATGTCTTTTATTGGATTCAAGATGCATATACAGATAAAAGACCCCAGTGAATGAAACTTCTATAGTAAATTTGTGTCAGTCTCTTTATGAAACTTTTAATAAAATAAACTTAATAAAAAATATGCCTCAAAACTTATTAGTAGTGACACTTCCATCCTGAGAGACTTAGCCCTGAATATTTGGTCTGAGAGTACAGGAGGCTGTGGGTTTCATTGAGAGTTTGTGATGGAGTTTTATCAACAATAGATCCCTTTTGCTGAGACCATGTTTTGAACACCATTCTCATAGGTCCTCATTTGGCTTCTTGCATAGTTAATGTGGCCTCCATATAGAATATGCATGCTACTGACCAAGAGGCTGAAGTATTCAAATCACTCAAGCATCTTACAGCTAAGGATTAACAAAATCTCCCTCTATGCTCCAAAGTAATTAAAACATGCAGTTTATGGGCCAATCTGAGAATTGGGAATACACCTGAAGTTTCATAAAGACTCATTAAACCATCGAAGATAATCCTAAGCAAAACATATTTCTGTGTTTACTCCCTTGGTTGTTGCATGAAAACAGAACTGTTCACTTGCTTCCTGCAATAGTGAATGCTCCTGACTTTGCCTTTTACTTAGACAGTGAAGAATGTATAGCGTCTTTGAACACTGACTACAGATGACAAGTTCTGTGTTCGTGTTTCCCAGAAAGACAGTAACCCTCAGTGTACAGAGCTGTTAAACCCCGGGAGCAGACCTCAGAGAAGTGGAAAACTGGCAGCCCCTCCTATTTTATTTTATGCAGAGTTCGGATGATAACTCTGGATGTTTTTGTGGGAAGAAGAATCCCGTAACTCTATGGCAGGCCTCTTATGTTGCCTCCATGGCTTGCTGCTAATGAGGCTAATGCCACCTCTATAGTACTCATGCCACACTGTGTTCTGACCGCAACTCTAGGTGCAACTCCAGTCACACAGCGGATGCATTAAGACAGCAAACACTTATATGGAGGAGGAACAGGTCTTCCACTGTTCTGTCACTCTTCCTACCCCTGAAACTCTGAGAACTTTCTTCCAACTCTTCTCACTAATTTTATATCTAACAAAGGAAGACACAGCAGTTAACAAAAATTCAGAGAACAGAAAAGGAGATGCAAACGGACAGCTGCTATTAGTATGGAAAACCACTTAGAGAATACTCTGCAGAAGTATTATCAGTTCCTGAATTTCAAGTGATTTTAGTAACAAAGAGGTATGTCCCTTTGACAAGATAGAATAGAAAGCAGGCCCCAACTTACTAATTCTTTGTGGCTGTGTGCAGGCATGGATGAATCTCCATGGCCTGAGACACATGCAAGAGGATACAGTAGGTTTGCGGACACTACTCATCATGGGCATATAACTCTTTTCAAAAGAGGGACTCTGTGAATCTCCTGTTTCTCTAGCCATTGAGAGGACTCAGTGAAAGCTGAGAAATTTAGTAGAAATGTAGACAAAGCCCATGTAAATTCTGCAGGCTCCATCACATTTTTACATCTTATTTAAACAATTTGCAAGACTCATTCAGTTGTCTCTAATGCCTGCGACTCAACACTAAGCAACTAGAATAAAAGCAGTTATTTAGTGGAGGTATCACACTGGGGAGTAAAGGTCATTATAATACAGAAAACTTAAAGGAAAAAAAAAAAGGAGCTTCACCCTATAAGGGTAGTAGAGTTCTTTCAAAGCTCAGCCACGGTGGTGCATGCAGAATGTGTTTGCCATATCCATTATATGCATCACGGGAATGTGGCTTTGGCCATATATGTATGATTAAAGAGCTAATGAATCACCTTGCAGTGCTGACATCTGAATTGGAACTGCTTGAAAGTTCCTGTCAGAGTTAGTGCTTTGCAAAAATCAGCTGCTTATAGGCGGTCAATGCAATCAACTATGTTCACTAGGAGCTTGGGCAAGAATGAGTTAAAAAACTTACTGTCTAGCTATGAAACTTACACACTTGTAATTTATTTATAAATGAAAAAATTTTAATTTGTAGAGTATTTGTTCTCAGCATGTTGTCTCACAGATATAGGGCTCCATGCTTAATAACAGCTTCAATTATTTTTCAATTGCTTTATCTTAACATACTTCTCTCCAGCATTAGAAATTTTGACAGTGTATTCATATTATAAGAGGCCTTTAAAATATGATGTGATAAACACCTTGGCACCATAGTTGCTTATTGACTTCAATGAAATGAACTATTAATATTTACAAATCCAATACTCTTCTCTCAGTACTAAATTTAATTGGAAACTGGAAAGAACAGATTTCCAGTCAAAACTTTCCCCTCAGTTTTTCATATCTGCAAAAGTGAAATATTCCCTATAACTGCTGTGGTAGGATGCAGTTTTGAAACTGAACCTATGTCTCTTCAAATACTAGCCATATAATTTATACAGCATCACACAGCCCCAGGCACCTCGTCAGGAAAACAAGGTTAACTTTCTCATAGAGTTGTTTCAAGCATTGGATAGGAAATTACATGTAAAGGAACCTATCAATAGTGAACATTCATTCAACAAAATTTTATTTTTATTTTGTTTTAATTGGAGGATAAGTGCTTTATAATAGTGCGCTGGTTTCTGCCATCCATCAACATGAATCAGTCACAGATGAACCTAGAGCCTGTTGCACAGAGTGAAGTAAGTTAGAAAGAGGAAGACAAATACTGTATGTTAACACCTGTGTATGGAATCCACATATATGGAAGCCTGTGTATGGGCTTCCCTGATAGCTCAGTTAGTAAATAATCCACCTGCAATGCAGAAGACCCTGGTTCAACCCCTGGGTTGGGAAGACCCCCTAGAGCAGGGAACGGTTACCCACTCTAGTATTCTAGAATTCCATGGACTGTGTAGTCCATGGGGTCACAAAGAGTCAGATATGACTGAGCAACTTTCATTCATTCATGGAATTCGGAAAGATGGTACTGATTATCCTCTTTGCAAGGCAGCTGTGCAGATGCAGACATAGAGAACAGACTTTTCAATAAAGATTTTTCAATCTAAATCTTTCCGCTCTAAGCTTTCAACCTGTAAGGACAGATAGAACCCAAGGAATTTCCTTTGACCTAGAGAGTTCAGCCTCCTGAACTCAATATCCTTCACATCTTGAATCCATTCCTAATTCTTCCTAATCCCACGCAATATACACCATGGCAGATCACTTCAGCAGATATTTCTGCTTTACATGGAGCTGAGACATTCATTTAATAGCAAAGAAAGACCAAATGGGTAACAGGAGTTAACAGAGAAGTTTCCTAAGAGCAAAGGATGTGACTTACTCATTTTATAAGACAGATGCACATAGACACACACACAGGAGATGCTTTGAGACATTTGCTGTGTAAAGGACTTTGAACATCTAATCACACAACTTCTCTGAGCTTCATCTCTAAAATTAATAAATTAACAATACTGGCTTCACAGTATCACTAGAAATATCAATGAGAGAATGTGAAAATGTCTGCAACAGTAGCTGGACTGTGTATGATACATTTTTTAAATCATTGACTTGAACCTCCAGCTTCCTCCACATGACTGGCAAGCTAATAAAGACCCCTTTCCTCAAATTTGTGTCTAAATCAAAATCTGTGTCATATATTAAAGGTATAAATATGAGTGTTTAACACTATATTCAAGTTCTCATAGATAGATATATAATATCATCTTGGGTAATCGCTATACCTGAAATGTGACAATTCTCTTTGAAAACTACCAACCTGCCATGAATTTGACCTACTATTTTTTGTAGCTAAGACAAGGCCTCATTCTGAATCATCAGCTACCTACACATCAGTAAGAATCACTTTATTAAGACATAAACTGCTAATGCTTCATCTTGGTCTATATTCAGGACAGAACTTTCCACACTTTCATACAGTATGGGAAAATAAAAAACAGCTGACAATTGAGAAGAGTGTGTTTTGGGCAGCCTGGTTTAGTTGCTAAGTCACGTTCAACTCTTGAGACCCCATGGACTGTAGCCCACCAGGCTCCGCTATCCATGGGATTTTCCAGGCAAAAATACTGGAGTGGTTTGCCATTTCTTTCTCCAAGAGATCTTGCTGACCCAGGGATTGAACTTGGGTCTCCTGCACTGCAGGCAGATTCTTTACCAACTGAGCTACCAGGGAAGCCCATTCTCTTTCTCTTTGGAGCAGCCTATTCTCTTTCAAATAAGTGTCTCATGATTAACTCCTCTCTCCAAAAAGAAGATTGCTATGAAGTTTGTTGTTACTCTCAGAGTACTTCTTAGAATATTTCTAAGTCATATAACTTTCACTGTGGTTTGATCTTCAAATTTGTGTCTATCGGCACTGATCACTGATTGGCTCCCCCAAAGCTAGTTCCACCTTAAGTTAGCTTCCTATCGGCAGAGTCAAAATCCAAGAGTTAACACCCAATATTGGTTCCCTGGTGGCTCAGAGGTAAAGAATCTACCTGCCAATGCAGGAGATGTGGGTTTAATCCCTGGATTGGGAAGATAACCCCTGGAGAAGGAAATGGCAATCCACTTCAGTATTCTTGCCTGGGAAATCCCACAGAGGAGCCTGGTGGGATGTCTTTGAGACATCCATGATGTCTCAAAGAGTCAACATGACTAAACAACTAAACAAAACAACATAGCTCAGCAACTAGTCACAGGGGATGTTGACCAAATGACCCAAGCTGGGTACTGGGGACCACCCTGATCAGTCTTCAGCTCTTTACCTCTGAAGAGGTGGTCAGGTAGAAGGTCAGGATGATCACCAGGTGATGGGTATCACTCAGGAAGCTCAAGACAAAAGCTGTCCTGATGAAAAATCACAGAAATGAAGAATCCAATATGTAAGAAGTTAAAGCTCCCAACAGTAAAAGACAGTTTTAAGACATACAGATGGCCAAAAAGTACATGAAAAGCTGCTCAGCATCATTAATTATTACAGATTGTAAATCAAAACGATAATGAGGTAGCAGCTCATACCAGTCAGAATGACCATCATCAAGAAGTCTACAAATAACAAGTGCTTGAGAGGGTTCCCCTCCTACACTGTGGGTACAATCATTATGGAGAAGAGTTTGTGGGTCCCTTAAAAAAAACTAAAAGTAGAACTACCATATGATCCAACAATCCCATTCCTGGGCACATATCCAGAGAACACTACAAGACATGGAAACAGCCTAAATGTCTGTTGACAGAAGAATGGATAAAGAAGATACGGTACATATATGAGGGAATATTACTCAGCCATAAAAAGAATGAAATAATGCCATTTGCAGCAACATAGACGGACAAAGAGATTGTCATACTAGTGAAGGGAGTCAAACAGAAAAAGATAAATATCATATTACATCACTTATATGTGAAATCTTAAAAATGGATACAAATGAACTTATTTATCAAATAGAAACAGAGACTTCAAAAACAAGCTATGGTTACCAAAGAGGAAAGTTGGTATTAACATATATGTACTACTATATATATATAAAATAGTCAACAAGGACCTATTGTATAAAACAGGGAACTCTACTCAATATTTTGTAATAACCTATATGGGAAAAGAATGAAAAAGGAATAGATATAGGCAAATGTAGAACTAAAAAACTTTGCTATAGACCTGAAACTAACACAACATTGTAAATCAACTATAAGATAAAATTTTAAAAAAAAACTTTAAGACAGTTGTAAGGGCAGAGTCTTGAAACCTCAGTTTAAATACAAATTACCTGATAGAGAAACTCCTCCAAACACTTGCACCTGTTATCACAGTAGAACCTACAGTTGAAGACGCAGCCAGTGGACACTGTTGAGCCCTGGGAGGCGGGAGAAACTCTGACCCAAAAGACTGCAAAGTTGAGGGAAACAGGGAAGGTGAGAGGGTCCTAGGGTGGTCTGGAGTCCTGGGGAGCAAAGAAAAGCCACCTAGCTGACCCATACATTCCTCACAGCACAACACTTTGTGCAAGGTTTTGCTGACAAAATTCAACCACCATATACAGACTGATGCCATTCCTGGTTTGGGTTTTCCCCCATTATTTTAAGTAAAGATAAGTGAGTAAATTAATTCAATGCTGCCAAACCTCCTCCAACCTTTTTTTAAAAGACATACTGATCAACAGTTATTTAAAGGTAGGGCTTTTAATAGCCAAAATCTCTTACAGAAATTTAGATTCTTTATAAGCAACTCATCACCCTGTTTTAAAGATGCCCAAGGAAGTGGCTCAACTTGAACTCCTGTGAAATAACCACAGATGGTTAAGAAAAAAGACCATCTAGACTTGCAGAGCCATATAAATGAATCACTCCCTACAGAAGGTGTTTTTCAGAAAAATCCAACAAACTATCCTAAAAAAAATAGATTCTATGGTTTAATGACCTTCACACTCTGATTTAAACTAATTTTGTGTTCACTGGGAACAGTAGGGAATAACAGCACAGAGGAATCATTGTAATTCAATAAATCTTGTGAGCATTCTGATCTTTGTCAATGTATATCTGACACCCCAAATTATTTTATTTTAGTATCACTCTGTGAACAAGTCTTCATGTGCCAGTAGGACAGTTTATAAGCTAATTAAATTCACTTATATTGAAAAACTTTCTCCCTGGATTTTCACTGCATTTGATTTTAGCTTTGTATTACAAATTCTTTAATATTGATTATTTTTCTAATGGAAGTATTGATCCCACCATGAAAGTGTCATTATTTTTCAATTGAAAAAAATGTAAAATCTCAAAGCTACCTACCACCTAATATTTAATATATATGTGGACAAGAATATGGTTCAGTTCAGTTGCTCAGTCATGTACGACTCTTTGCGAACCCATGGACTGTAGCACGCCAGGCTTCCCTATTCATCACCAACTCCCAAAGGCCACTAAAACTCATTTCCATAGTGTTGGTGATGTCATCCAACCATCTCATCCTCTGTCATCCCCTTCTCCTGAAGAATATGGTATCTCTTGCTTGAAAGCTATTTATGTGGAGGGATCTCAAAAAAATACTTCTCTAATATGGTATTATTATGCTTTTTTTTTTTTTTTTTTTTTTTTTGTATTTCACTTCTGGTTTCATTCTCCTACATGAATGACTTATAAAAGGGGACAGTTATACCATTCCAGAAGAAGTGACTGCTGGAGAGTGGGGAAGAAAGGGCAGAGAAGCCCAAGTGTTAATACTTAAGAAGCAGGAAAAAAAAATTTTTTTTAAGCCAAGAAAGTGAGACAATTCTGGAAGAAATATACAGGAAAACTGAATGTTGCACACAATCTAGAAATCAGCACATGGGCAGCCAGTGGGTTGAGTTAGGAAAGTTACACTGGAGAAATTAATCTTGAAGGCAGGATGCTGGGGTAACAGCAGTGCATAAGCAAAGACATGAAGCAGCAGCTGGTCCCTGCCAAGTAGGCACTCCTTCTTGATGAAAGAAATAGTGCCGACCAACCCAGATCCTGGAGACTGGTTTTTCGGGTTCAAATCCAGCTGAAGTGATCAAGAAAATTATTTAAGTCCCTACACATAAAATGAGACTAGCAAAAGGCTCTACCTCATAGACTGTTATAAGATTTAAAGGAGTAACAATTTAAGTGCCTAAAGCAGTCGTTGCAAATATATGATTACATAAACTTTTATTAAACAATAAAATGAAATTGAAGAAATTAAAAGATTTATGAGATGAATATGTAAATAGGGATCAATTAATTTCATGTGACCCAGTCATATGAATATTTCTTAGAATATTCCATCAGCCATATGCCTTCCTCTGACCCTAATTTTAATTTAGTGTGAGAGACCAAAAGACAAAAGGTCACAACCTCCTGAATCCCACAGACTTTGCTTGCCCATTTCCCCAACAATGGGGGCAGAACTAAGCCTAACCTTCAACCCTTCAAGGAAGCAACAGGAACATTTGAGCAGGAAATGTGATTAAATTAAGGTCCTGCCAGTACTTCCACATGCTTATTTTCAGAATGGTTTAATTAAAGTTTCTGACATGAAGAGAGCTATTTCTGTTCATCTATTCAGAGCTGGTTATGGAGAGAAAAAAAATTGAAATAGGCTGTTTCAGTCAATTTGTAACAATATAGTTGTATAATTAAGCTGGAAGCATATAAAGAAAGTTAGTCTATATAATTTCTCCTCTTATAGAGGTATTCATTAGAGAACAAATTGAGGTCTCAGATAGTGTAATGTTCAGGCAAGCCAGTCAGAGGAGAACATAGTTGTTTCAAAATGTTCAATGTGGACTCAATACCCAAAATTCTAACTGTATCCCTATTTTATCATTAATTCATTTTGTAAAGCAACAGAATGGTCAGACTAAACTAATTAATGCACTACTTATTTGCGACTTATTGCTGATTTATGCTTAATATTCCTTTAGATTATAAACATATATGCATTATTTTTAGTAACTAAAATAACAGAAACTAAATAATTATCTCCAATGATTTGGATACTCTAACCATTCTTATATCCAGATGGGGAAAGGGGTACCATATATCAGAAAAATATCTAGGAGCCATTCAAGTTTTCTGAAAGGAAAAGAGCATGGATATAAATTCTAAACAGTTTTTCTCTCCAGACTGAAAGAACTCCATCAGATCATAGATCTTGTTCATCTCTTCCCTCAGCCTGAAAGCAGAGATGGCTACAGGACTATTTATTCAGGCTGCAATGCACCGGCTCCTCCGTCAGCTGGCCTGGGCGAGTGAACGATGGCAGGACTGGTCGGTCACCTGGAGGGTAGCAGCTGCTCTGAGTTCCGAAGAGACCCGAGGAGCGGAGCGGTAGCCTTACGTCATGCGCCAGAAAGCTGCATCCTCTCACCCACATGGATGTGTGTGCTGCCTCCACACACCTGGGCCAGGGCTTTGGGTACCATCCATTATGCCAGTGATCACACAAGTCTCTAGCTTCCTGGGGAGCTAAGGTGAGGAATGCTTAATTGCACTGCAAAACAGCTTTTGCAGAAACAGATGTAGCCTTTCACATTCTGGTGACTTTGGGGAGGGCTGGGAAGAAAAAAGGAGAGGGAGGAGAAGGGATTGAAAAAAAAAGAGAAGAAATAGAGGGATGGGGAGCAAAGATACAAAACCTACTAGGTTTCTGTCTCACTTTTCATCTATCTCTATCACACAAATGGTACCTAGAGAATAAAAGAATGACCTGGGCTGGGGATGTGGTTGTCATTTGAACAAATGTGCTTTACTAGACTTAGTCACAGAGTGAAAATAGCAAATACTTATCCGAGCTTTATTAAAATGTAACTGAGATTCCGTGAGATGCACAACTTGATGTTCTGACATATGTGCAGATCATGAAACCATCACCACAATCAAGATAATGAACATATCCATTGCTGCCAAAACTGTCCTCAGGTCTTCTCGTGCTCACTCCTTCCCTCTCTGCCCACTTTCAGGCAAACATTATCTGCTTCCAGTCAGTAGAGACTAATAAGCATTTTCGAGGATTTTTTTATATAAGTAGAATTTCATGGACTCTTTTTTGTCTGGCTTTGAGGGTAGCATATGCTTTTTTTGCATTTTCAATTTTTTTTAATTTTTTAAAATTCCACTGTGATAAGAACACTGAAAAACCAACAAAGCAAGGCCCCTATCAAATTACCCATGACATTTTCACAGAACTAGAACAAATAATTCTAAAATTTATATGGAACTAAAATCTAGAATTACCAAGGCAACTGAGAAAAAGAACAAAGCAGGAGACATAACCCTCTCAGGCTTCAAACTATACTGTTTAGATACTACAGTAATCTAAACAGCATGGAATTGGCACAAAAGCAAATATATGGATCAGTAGAACAGAATAGAGAGTTCAGAAATAAATCCACACACTTACGGACAATTAACCTTTGACAAAGGAGGCAAGAATATACAATGGGCAAAAGACAAGTGGTGATGGGGAAAGTTGGGCAGCTGCATGCTAATCAATGAAGCCAGAACACACCTTCGCACACACACAAAAACTTAAAGTGGCTTAAAGGCCTAAATGTAAGGCAAGAAACAACAAAACTCCTAGAAGAAAATATAGGCAAAACATTCTCTGACATAAATCGTACCAATGTTTTAGGTCAGTCTCCCAAGGTAATAGAAATAAAAGCAAAAATAAACAAATGGGGCCTAATCTAAATTATAAGCATTTATATAGCAAAGGAAAGCATCAACAAAATGAAAAGACAATCTGAGAGAAAATATTTGAAAGTGACCCACAAGGTCTTAATTTCCAAAATATACAAACAGCTCATACACTGTTTTTTTTTCCAAATAACCAACTGAAAAATGAGCAGAAGATATAAAAAGGCATTTCCCCCAAAAAGACAGAGATGGTCAATGCGTACATGAAAAGATGCTTATCATCACTAAATTATTAAAGAAATACAAATCAAAACTACAATGAGGTACCACTTTACACATGTCAGAACGGCTATCATCAAAAAACCTACAAATAATATATGCCGAAGAGGATGTAGAGAAGAAGAAACCCTCTTACACTGTTGGTGTGAATATAAATTGGTCAAGCCACTACTAAAGACAGTATGGAGGTTCCTAAAAAACTAAAAACAGAGTTGCCATATGATCCTGCAATCCCATTCCTGGGCACATACCCAGACAAAACTTTAACTGGAAATGAAACAGGCACTTCTGTGTTCACGGCAGCACTATTTACAACAGCCAAGACATGAACACAACCTAAACATCCACGGATAGACGAATGGATAAAGAAGACATGGTGTGTGTGTGTGCGTGTGTGTGTATACACAAACATATATATACACATACACACTGAAATATTAAGCAGCCATTTTAAAATGAAATAATGCAATTTGCAACAACATAGATGGACCTAAAGATTATCATACTAAGCTTTAAAGTAAGTCAGACAGAGAAAGACAAATACCATATGATATCACTTATATGTGGAATCTAAAATATGAAGCAAATGAACATATCTACAAAATAGAAACAGACTCACAGACATAGAGAACAGATTTGTGGTTACCAAGTGAGAGGAAAGGGAGATTGGGATTAGCAAATGCTAATACATATACATTCAGAAAACTAAGATCATGGCATCTGGTCCCATCACTTCATGGCAAATAGATGGGGAAACAGTGGCTGACTTTATTTTTCTGCGCTCCAAAATCACTGTGGATGGTGATTGCAGCCATGAAATTAAAAGATGCTAGCTCCTTGGAAGGAAAGTTATGACCAACCCAGACAGCATATTAAAAAGCAGAGACATTACTTTGCCAACAAAGGTCCATCTAGTCAAGGCTATGGATTTTCCAGTAGCCATGAATAGATGTGAGAGTTGGACTATAAAGAAAGCTAAGTGCAGAAGAATTGATGCTTTTGAACTGTGAGAAGACTCTTGAGAGTCCCTTGGACTGCAAGGAGTTCCAACCAGTCCATCCTAAAAGAGATCAGTCCTGGGTGTTCACTGGAGGGACTGATGTTGAAGCTGAAACTCCAATACTTTGGCCACCTGATGCAGAGAGCTGACTCATTTGAAAAAACCCTGATGCTGGGAAAGATTGAGGGCAGGAGGAGAAGGGGACGACAGAGGATGAGATGGTTGGATGGCATCATTGACACAATGGACCCGGGTTTGGGTGGACTCTATGAGCTGGTGATGGACAGGGAGGCCTGGCGTGCTACAGTTCATGGGGTCACAAAGAGTCGGACATGACTAAGCGACTGAACTGAACACATATACATATATATGTGTATATATATATAACTGAGTCACTCTGCTGCACAGCAGAAACTAAAACATTGTGAATCAACTATGCTTCAATAAATTTTAAAATTCATTAAGAGGGTAGATCTCATGTTTAATGTGCAATACAGTATTGTTAACTCTAAGTACAATGTTGTATAGCAGATTTCTAGAAAGTATTCATCTTGCTTAACTGAAACTTCATGCTCATTGCCTACTATTAGTAACTTACCGTTTCCCCTTCCCCCCTCCATCCTTGGCAATCAACATTCCACTATTTATTTCTATGAATTTGACTATTTCAGAGAACTCTTATAAATGGAATCATATAGTTCTTGTCTGTTTGTGACTAGCTTATTGCAGTTAGCATACCTCCTCAAGACTCATCCATGTTGTTATATATCGCAAAATCTCCTTTTTTAAGGCCAAATATTTTTCTATTATTTTCTTTATCCATTCATCTGACAATGGACATTTAGGCTATTTTCACATCTTGGCCCTTGTGAATATTACCTTAATGTATTTGGGAGGGCCAATTATCTCTTTGAGGTTCTGATTTCTATCTTTTTTGATAAACACCCAGAAGTGAGATTGATGGATCATATGTCAGTTCTATTTTTTATTTTTTGATGCACCTCTATCCTCCATAACAGCTGCACCATTGTGCATTCCCATCAAAGTGTCCAAGGGTTCTAATTTCTCCACATGCTTGCCAACACTTGTGTTTTATTTCTTTGATAATAGCTGACAGGTAGAAGATGGTATCTCATTGTGGTTTTGATTTGTAGATCCCTGATGACTAGTTACTTTTGAGCATTGTTTCATATATATATTGACCATTTGTATGTCTTCTTTGGAGAAATGTCTACTCAAGTTCTTAGGCCAATTTTTAATCTGGTTGTCAGGGGTTTGTACCATTGAGTTGTAGGGCTTTCTCACACACTCTTTTACCCCATCTCCATCTTTGTCTTCATTTTCTTTAACTTTAATCAGTTTTTAATTCTAACACTTGGCAGCCAATGCAAAAGTGTTTATAACCCATTCACACAAACCAGAACTTCACAGACCATGGATTATAATTGGGTTGATGTCCTGATGAGACAAATACAAATGTGTTACCCATCCCAGACTATTTGAAACTCTCCTCCTCAGGCAGGAATCACAGCGGTCCCTGGTCCCAAAGGCAGAGTACATTATCACAGGGGATAACAACAGGAGATGTACTTGAGATGCTGGAGATCACCTATTTAGCACACACTCTTGAGTTCATCTTGGAAAAATTTTAAAAATGGTGTCTGTCATTTTACCTCTACAGCTTCAATCCTTTGAACCTTCAAGAGCCCATTCACTAAGAATGAACACAGATTTTGAAATCACTCTGCCTTACTGTATTTGGGCTGCTTTAACAGAATACCACAGACTGGGTGGCTTGTAAACAACAGAAATGTATTTCTCACAGTTTTGGAAGCTGGAAAGTCTGGAGATCAAGGTACTGGCAGATCTGCCATCTGGTGAGCGCCCACTTCCTAGTTTATGGATGGCTGTCTTCTCACTGTATCCTCAGATGCCTAGGTCTCTCTCATGTCTCTTTTGTAAGGGCATGAAGCTCATTCGTAAGGGTTCTACCCTATGACCTCATCACCTCCCAATACCCCACCTTCTATTATCATCACATTAGGAATTAGGTTTCAACATACAAATTTTAGGGAGACACAAAGAGTCTATTAAGAACTCTTTCTTGAACTTTGGAGTTGATCAGTTCAACTGGGTTGAAGTAATCATGAAAATAAAAGGGAAAAGAGCACAAGTGAAAGATAAAGAGATTCTGTTAAAGGACATTAGAGATCTACCACCGACCCTGATTCCAGAGCAGCTCTCGCAGCCATCTTGGAAACTCCAGTGCCAGTGTTCAGACCTGCTCAGTGGGACCACTGCCCAGCTGGACAGCCTGGAAGACCAGGCTTGCAACCCGTGGGCCACACTGAAAGTCTCTGAATGTCAGAAAATCCACTGGAGCAACCAGCTCTCCCCCAGCAGTGAAATTGCCTCTCTGGAACCAATCATAACTTCAGAGAAGGAAAGAAACCCAGCTCTAAAGAAAAAAGTGTTTCTTGAAACCTGAACATTTGAGTCACAACAAGTATCTGACCCAGTTCTGCAGACACGAATTCTTGTTGCCAGCAAAACCAGTAGACTGAAAACAGTCATTTTGAATCCTGTAGGAAAAAAATCATTACTCAACAACACAATCAAATCCCCAAAGGGAATATCCATGCCAAAATAAGGTGCATGAAGAAATCAACTGAGAAAGGATGGAGAGAGGAGATATGAAAGGACAGCTTGTAATCCTGGAAATGAGAATTATTGTGTGGCCTTGGGGGGAGTCATTTCACATTTCAGGACACAGTTCCCCTTTTGTGGAATAAGAAAGTCAGGCTAGAAGACCCCACCTCCCTTCCAAGCTCCAGTACTCAGCAAGGCACAAGGAGAGGAGAGAAATAGGTCAACAGGACCAGTAAGATTCAAACTGACCAGTGTGTATTTGTGGCTTAAAAAAAAAAAAAAAAATTATATCTCAAGACCTAATCTAGCTGAAAGGCAGAAGACAGCCAGACAGAAAGCACAAACGGGACATCGATCCAAAAAGGTCACAGACAAGCCATCCTGGATCTAATCCCCAGACTCTGAGCCATCCACCAAGAAATTTAAGAGGATGTCTCCAAGAGTCCAGCTGCTTTTAAACCAATGTCTCCACTTCAAATGGCAAAATAATTCCATCTGACCATTCCCTCTGTAGTGAGGAGTTATAGCTATAAACCTGCCAGCACCCTGGCATTGCTGGCGTTTACACTGCAGGGTCACCAGCCTGTGAAATACATTCTGTAGTGTTGGTGAAAACAAGGCGAGCTACAGAGGTCGCCGTGTGGTCCAAGACCCAGGGTCTCATTCTCTCCCATACACTCCGCCACTCCCTGCTCTCAGCTGAAGGCAGTAATGTTTAATTGTCTGGAGGATTTTCTCCGCTCCTATTCTTAACAGCCTAAGGAATTAAATGGACTCACCTCAGAAGAGCTGTTCTCAAATGAAAATAACAGACAGTGCCAAAACCTGTAAAAAAAATGGTTCTCAAACACCAGTGAGCATCAAAACTACCTGGAGGGCTTGTTAAATCACAGATTGCTGGGCCCCAGTCAGAAAGACTGGGGTGGAGCCCAAGAATTTTGGTACTGATGCTACTAGTCTGCGGACCGCACTTTGAGAACAACTGCTCAAAATAATTTTCTTTTCTTGGCTTGGATAAATTTAATTCTTGACTCATCAATAGCAATAATACTTGACATTTATCAAGGATTTACTATGTGCTAGACAGAAAGTGCTAAGTGATTTACTCACAGAAATCATGTTATTTATTCCTGATACTAGCTCTTTGAGGTATTGGTTATTATTTCTTTTCACAAGTAAAGAAACCAAAGTTTAGGGAGATTATGAAGAGAATAGCAGACGAGAAGGCCAAGTCCCATGGTGATCTCTGGGGAAACTGAGATAGCAAGTAGAATACCAAATGGATTTGCATTTGGGATCTGAAAAATCACAACTAAGCAAGCGGGAAATGAAAGAGATAAGTAAAAATAGAAATCCTAGTGAAAAATGTCTGGGTCTTCACAGGAAATGAGCTGATAGATTCAAAACCAAAAGTCATCAGTATCTCCAACTGCATTCCCAGTACCTAGGACAGAGTTCTCACAGCCTTTGAGGTCATACAGATGGTGGTGGAATTGTCACTGCTGCTGTTATTGTTAGGGTCAATAATATAATTAAGCATCTGGTTGTCTCCAGATGATACCACCTTCCTTAAAACCTTCTTAAGGTTTAGTTGTTATGATTTTTAAAATTTTTTTCTCCCACTTCATGTACTTCAGAAGCAAAAGTTAGGATATGTGTGTGAGTAATGGTAGGGACTTAACACAATATAAGATTTTTTCATGCTCCTGTTAAGTCCAAACTACAGATGAAAAGCAGAAAATATTCAGGACCCCAGGATCCTTCCACTCAGTGACTGGTCATCCCCCAGGGTCTGAGAGTCTTCCAGGATCCTCTGTCTCCATTAAGCAGACAGGAGAAGAGAGAGAACAGAGCATTGCATCTGGAAGGCCTCTAGGGGAGAGGATTGGTAGTGCTGAGCATAGTTCTGTCCTAATTCTGTGGACCAGAACTACATCACTTGACCACTCTTAATGACAGAGAAGGCTAAAAATATTGTTTGTATGCCCAGGAAGAAACACTACCAGGATCAGTGTGTATCTAGGTAGTGTTTGTCACAGTAATTGCTTCCAGATCATTTGTCATCTTTCTTCCTTCAGTCCAAAACACTTTGAGTCATTAGCTGCAGACTTTCTCACACCCCTATAAGCCTCTCAGGAACTCCCCTTCATTTACCAGTGGGTTTAGCACCTAGTTTATTGTCTCTCTACTTCTCTATCAATCTTGACATCTTCAATATCGCCAAGGATGAGCCATTCACCATCACAGTCTCTCTGTTTCTTGACCTCCTCACCTCTAGCAAGCTTGCTTTTTTTTTCCCCATCTCACCTCACCTCTACCCCTCCCACCAATCTTAGTGGAACCACTTGCCGGAATTTTCAGTTCCTGCACGCCGACCACCATCATTTATCCTTCCAGTGTACTCGTATTATTCCCACTGCAAGACTGCTTGGCTTCCTTAAAAACACCAACCCACTGATCCCAACAATGTTCACCACTCTCACCCTCTTACCTCCTCACTCTCTAGCTAACCCAACTTAGCATTTAAATAATCACACCTCTAAAAACACAGTATTTCCCTAATCCTCATCCATTATACCCCATTAATGATCACCACCTCCAAAAACTTCAGACTGGCTACCCTGTACCTGCTGCCTCTCCCAGGCTTGCTCCCAATCAGCTAAACATCTTATTCACAAATATTTCAGTGCTTCTCCCAAATCATTTCTGCATCCACTTAAAGTTAGACTAGGCCAACAGGTAGCTAACTACGGCCCATATGAGCCAAATTCAGCTCAATGCCATTTGTGTAAATAAAGTTTTTTGAAGCACAGCCCCACTCCCTGGGTAACTAAGCTTCTATGGCTACTTTAGTGCTACAACAACAGAGGGGAGTAGTTTTGACAGAGACTGTACAGCTCACAAAGCATAAATTATTTACTGTCTGGCCCTTTACAGAAAAATACCTACCAACTCCTTGTTTATTCTCATGTTCAGTGTCATCTGAGTTTTACTGGCCATAAAAAGTGCCATATATTTTGAAAGGTTTTTCTTTTTTTTTTAAAGGATGGTAATTTTTAATTGCTTGAATTATTTATACTATTCAATTATCTGTAAAAATAATTTTGAAAGGTTTTTCTTTTTTTTTTAAAGGATGGTAATTTTTAATTGCTTGAATTATTTATACTATTCAATTATCTGTAAAAATAATTGATAGAGCCCTGATGCCACAATATGACTATCCATATTTATGTGTGCTAATTCACCTTACATTTTTTGAGTACCTTAAATCACCATCCTATTGGAACTTAAAGTAGTCCTGTAATGAGCGAGGGGCAGCTATTCCTGACTCAATATTAGCAATAAGAGAAGCGAACTGAGGCAAGAAGATTAAATGACAACCCACCAGATAACTGCACCTGGGCTGAGATGCCAGCTCCAGAGTCTGGCTCCTCGCCAGCCAGTGCTGTCTCACTCAGCGCTGCCGCCTCTCACAGGGAGAGGGCACCTGTCCTTGTGGAAACACTGGGTCCTCTGTCCCTATTGGCGCTCCTATCACAGGGCTCGGTATCAGAACACACTGGCCCCCAGCCACAGGCCAGCACGCTAGCTCCCGGCGCGCTGCCAAGGGCCTGGGATAAATGCCTACACAAAGCACCAGAGTGCAGACAGCACCACACCCAGGCTTGGCATCATTTTTCTTTATAGGAAGGTAAAATGTAATTGCCAAGGAAAAAAATAAAAAAATCACCGCTTTCTCTGGATAGTAACCCTGCCAACTACACAAGTGAAGGGTAAGCTGTTTTGTCAGTTTCCCGAGCTTCCTGAGTCCTCGTCACACTTTCTCATAGATATCTTCCTCCAAAGTGGGATGCAAGCTGACCTTCAGGTGTATTTATAGCTCACCTAGAACAACATCAGCTGAAGACTTCTAATTGCCTTGAAAGTGAGCAATAGAACTGGGATTATGTGATTATGTTTAACACATAAATCTCAAATTGGGAGACAAAAAAAAAAAAAAGACCATGCAGGACTTCCATGGAAGGTCATTTAGCAACAGCAAAATCTGGCTTCAGAGCCAGCCAGCCAGCCTCAGACACCCACCGTGTCTCCTACCTTGAATGAAGAGTGCTCACAGCTCCTCCCTGTCCATAATCCGCAGGGACTCATTCAGCCAAGTGTGCTGGTCTGCCATCATTCAGCTCACTGATCCCAGGCCAGAGTTCATGCACATTGCGTGCAGCTGAGCCACTCTGAGGAGAGCCTCTGCCTATGTAAATCAATAGACAGGGGATTCTTAACCCCATGTCACTCTCCCATTTGACAAACGCAAAACCTGAGCAGAGCTCCCCCCAAGCCAGCCTGTCCCAGCCTTCGTCTCAATGACCTCTTCTCCCTCAAACCCAACCCTTCATCATTAATACCAATCTGCCCTTCAGGATGTCACAGGGCAAGGGGCTGAACTAGATCAACCCTCCAACATGTTCCTAAAACAACTGGGAGAGGAACTAAATACTCACTTCCTAGGAGAACTTCCTATTGCAAACTGCAAATTGGAATAGATGTGCAATGAACACTAAAACTGCAAATCAAAGACAAAAAAGCTAGCTATATGAATACTGTACCTCAATTATTTCTCTTATCTGTGTCCTTTTGTCCATCCTATCAAGGAGTTTAATATCTTGAAAGCAGGAACAATATCTTACCTTTAAGTAGCATCTCCAGCCCTAACATGCCCCCTGAAGTTTAAGAGACACTCAATACTAGTTTAATTAGTATTGTTAGATTGCAGAGGGTTTGGAATTTGTATTGTCTTTGGAGTCACAGCTAAAGGTCACTGCTATATGACCAAAATGCAATATTAGGCAATGTCAATTTTACCTAGACGTATCATTCTAGCCAAAAGTCCAATTTGTAATAATACCTTTATCCTATCTCAAAAGCTACTAGAAGCAGCAATCATACTTAAAATGTTCCATGAAGAAATGTGTTGACAGCTTTTCAGTACTTTTTTCAGTGTGTGATTTTTTTTTAATATAGGATATAGCTGAAAATAAAGCACTTTTTATACTACAGAGCTCAACCAACTAGACTGGCTGTCCAGTAATCCTATCAGGCAATTCCAGTTGTCGTTCTCATATGGAATCTAAAAGGACAGAGTCATCACAAGCTTGAGAGGGGCCAGCCCAGGTTACACAGAAGCTCATAAGCCAGTCTGCAAATAGAAACAAGAATTCCTGGTGGTGGTGTCTGAGGATTCCATACTCAAAGCTTTAGTCGCTCAGTCATATCCGGCTCTTTGGGACCCCATGGACTGTAGCTTACCAGGCTCCTTTGTTCATGGAATTCTCCAGGCAAGAATACTGGAGTGTGTTGCTATTCCCTTCTCCAGAGGATCTTCCTGAACCAAAGATCGACTCTTTACCATCTGAGCCACCAGGGAAGCCCCTCCACACTGAAAGATACGGTTTCTGAAATGGTCTTTATAGACCACTTTGCTGGGATACTACCTTTGTCCTTGAAGAAGTGGCTTCTTGCAGAAGCACCACTAACGGTGCTGAGCTTCATGAAAAATCCAAGGTGTCAGCTTCAGGAATGTAGATCTTATAAAATGGGCACATCTTATAAACGAACATTACAACTCAAGCCACAGATTAAACGTTAATAGCAATTCATAAAAAAGGCCCAGAGGAGGACAGACTATTAGATTGTCCCTAATAAGAGAAAGATGCACATTTATATTTTCCATGTATTCATTTTTTAGTAAGATTCCAAACCCCCTAAGCACAGACACTTTATAGTAAATCAAAAAGAAAAAGGAAAGAATTACTGCATACATTTTCACATCCTTCATAAGATACAGGAGAATGTTTTTGTCTGACTTGTTTTTGCTATGTTATTCCTGGTCTACTTTAATAAGAAAGTTTCAGTCTGATCTGATTCAAAATCTCCATGGCATCCTCTCCATAACTTCACTCATCTCTTTAATGACTAGGAGTTAGAAAAAGGGCTCTTTAAATCAGGGTTACTTGTTACTTCAAGTAGTTAACAGCTTTTTTAAATGAATCTGGGCATAGTCTCTTGACACTCACAGAAAATTATTTTTCAAGGCAAAAAGTTACCTGTTTTATCATGAACACTGAACATTTCTGTGATCCTATAGGGAAAGAAAAAGCTAGAATTGAATATGTTTCTAGAAATATTCTGAATCCTTGCAAGCATATGTTACATCCATTATAGATAAAACTCCTTCTGGGTCATGTCTCTGGCGATAAACAAGTGGTTTCTTGTGTATAAGCACAGGTACTGAAGGCCAGCTGGTACAATGCCCTCTGTGGAACTTTTTAATCAAATCTTGCACACAGCCAGGGCTCCAGAGGTGATCTTATTTCTCTTCGGAGAGGCAGCTCTGTTTCAATTAGTATCTTGATATCAGAAAACACTGCCAGAAAATCACATAATCAAAAGGGAAAAAATTCTTAAGGACTTAACCAATTCAAAAAAAATGGAAGTAGGTAATTAAAGATTAAAAATACTCTGAAATCTTAATGTGGCAGTATAAACATGCCTCATGATACCATGGCAACATGCTCTCTTTTTTTAATGAAATTGATTAATTAGCCTGTGAGCTTGAAAAATGTCAGAGCAAAAGGATTGGAAATGCCTCGCTCCAAGCTAACAGCTTACCTCACCTCTTCCTTCCTGAGCATGTCAGTCGGAAACACGAGAGGTTGATCTGTGGAAGAAATCTCCAACTACAGCTCTGTTTTAAATGCATGAAAAATGTGAAGGCTTCAATAGCATACATTCCAAATCAGCTCTGAAGATCCATAGATGACAGAGTCTCAGATACATAAAGGTCAAACGAAGCACCACGCCATTGGACTGGGGCACCAGTGCACAGAGAGAAATAGGAAAGTAGCTTTGCAAGCAGAACCCACTAGAAACAAGTTTATATATGTGTCTGTGTGTATGATATAGCAATGAAGTAAAGAGATCATTTCCACAACTCATACGTGGAAATTTTATGTTATAGTCATATTTCATGTGTATTTATAAAGATAAATAGATGCAAATATATTGGCATATTTTTACATATACTATAAATCTCTAGGAGTTACTAAGAAGAGAAGCAAAATTAAATGCTAGACTTTCCTGCTCCTTCAGGGTAAGGGAGGTCATATTCTTTTTTGGAAGCAAAAATGAGGACTATCTATGTTACAAGACAGCCTAGTCAGAATAAATACATAAATTGCTGGCCACCTCTGTCTTACTTTAGTATCACTATCTCACTCACACAAAAAGACACCTCCACACAACACTCTCTACTGCACAAGGACTAGAAATTTCTGTCATTAGATCAGAACTCTTTGTATTTTGGTACAGAGAACTTATTGTTGGAGACATTCCTGTACATAGTCAATGTTTAGCAGATTTCCTATAATGGTTTCTACCTTCTAGATGCTGGTAGCATTCCACAACTGTGACAACCCAAATCGTCTGCAGACATAGCCAAATGTCCCTTTTTCGGGGAGGTAGGTGAGGGACAAAACTCCCCTCCCCTGAAAATTCCTGCATTAGAATAATCAGTGAGTTAAAAAAAAAAAAAAAAAAAAGGAAGGGGGCAGTATAGAGCACTATCTCTCATGGAAATCAGTGCAGACCACACAAATGAGAACAAACAGAGGCTATTTAATCAGAGCTTGCCACAGCAAGGGAGTCAGCCACCGTCCTCTAATTGGCAGAGACTCAGAGGCAGGCAGGGTAGTGAAAAGGCTTTATAGAGAAAAAAAGAGGAGAAAAAAAAAGAAGGTTTCAGCAGTGTTCTGGTGGGCAATTGTTGGTATGAGGAAGCTGGAGGCAGGGCACCTCAAGTGATTGTTTTGGAAGCATATTTGGCTTTTTCTATTGGCCCTGAGTTGGACATGAGGGCAAAAACCAGGGAAGCTGACTTAAAACAGTGCAACTATACTCTGCAACAGTTCTGTAGATTAAAAGCCTGACGGCTGCAATCAAGTGTCAGCAGGCCATGTTTCTTCTGGAGACTCTAAGTAAGAATTTATCTTTTAACCTTTTCCAGCTTCTAGAGGCTGCTCTCATTTCTTGACTCACAGCCACCTTCCTCCATCTTCCAAGCCAGCAATGTCACATCTCCCTCTGGTTCTCCTCTTCTGTATCTCTTAGGATTTTAAGCACCCTTGTGATTACATTGGACCCACCTGAATAACCCAGGCTACTCTCCCTATTTTCAGGTCAGCTCTCTTGCAATCTTACTTTACTGATTAATAGCTTAATTATAAATTAATTCTATCCAAAACCCTAACTCCCTTTTTCTAGCCAGCATAATATAGTGATGGCTCCAAGGATCAGGATAGACATCTTTGGGGGTCACTGTTTTTCCTAAAACATCATTCAATGAACAAAGTGTGATCCCTGGACCAGCAGCATCAGCATCACCTGGGAACTTGTTAGAAAAGCAAATTCTGAGGGCCCACCCTGGATCTACTGAAGAAAAAGTTCTGCGGGTGGGTTCCAGCAACCTGGTTTAACAAGCCTTCCAGGTGATGCATTTTCAAGGTTGAGAAACACTAATCTATACTCCTCTTTTCCACTCTAAGATTGTGTGGTCTTTATATGAGGCCTTTGGGAACAATTTAACTCCTTGGAAATATGCTGTTTACCAGAGTAATCTTCCCAAAATGTAAATTCTACTTACATCACTCCTCTACTAATAATCCTTAAATGCATCTCTCCCCAGGTCTCATTGGCTAAGCTCCACACATGTTGGCATGGCATGAAAGCTCCTTCCTCATCTCACCTCTGCACATCTCTCCCCCTCCTCCCTCTCCTCTCCACCACCCTCACCAAGTTTCTTGCAGCTCTGGGCTCTTTTATGTATTTGATGCCTCCTCACACATGCTCTTCCTTCCCCCTGGAAAGTTCAGCCTCTTTCCTGGCAAACTCCACCTCCTCCCTCATTATGTTACTTCCTCCAAAACACTGCCCTGATCTTCACAGGAAGTTGAGGGTTGCATCTCCTGTGGTCCATGGTCTCCTGCATAAACTTCTACATAGAGCTTTCATGGGATTGAGTTTACATGTCTATCTCTTACCCCAGACTCTGAAGCTTTCACGTATGTGCCAGGATAACCTGGCACAATGGTAACCCAGAATAAACAGAGGGCTAGGAACAGAAGATTCTTTGAGAATGTTTAAGTGTATAAACAGATGATAACATTTAATGAAGCATTCTTCCATTCAAATACCTGGTGATATGCTAAAAGCAACTAACATTATATAAATTTGTCCAGAAAAAAGGTTTCCTGAAGACAGATTAATATTCAACTGACTCTAGGAATAATCACCTTAATCTTCAATGAGAAGGAATCCCTCAAGGGCAAGAAAATATTGTTAAAACCCTCCTCCCACATCCCAAACTTGTTTCTTCACACATCCTACTACTTCCCCCTGAAAGCCATCTGGAAACTGATCAAAAAGGCATGAAACAAATAACTCGATGTGGGTCAGCTTGGCAAAAGGGCTCCACACAAGCGGCCCCAACCTGCCCTGGTGGGCTGGGGGGAAAGGAGGAGACGTCCTCAGATTGCTGTAGAGGGACCTCCTATCCTATGCAGACACCAGGAATTACTGCCAGCTAGTACTCCTGCCTGGAAACTCCCATGGATGGAGGAGCCTGGAAGGGTGCGGTCCATGGGGTCGCTGAGGGTCGGACACGACTGTGCGACTTCACTTTCACTTTTCACTTTCACGCATTGGAGAAGGAAATGGCAACCCACTCCAGTGTTCTCGCCTGGAGAATCCCAGGGACGGGGAGCCTGGTGGGCTGCCATCTATGGGGTCGCACAGATTCGGACACGACTGAAGTGACTTAGCAGCAGCAGTCCACTGCAGAGACACTGGTGATTTCATAAGCTTCACATCACAGAAGGGTATAAAGAGGAGAGGAGGGAAAATGGCACAGTAGGAAGCAGTTGGGCTTCTGCCCGTGGGCCTACAAACTGAGACCTGCACTTGCCCAGCTTTAGGACCAAAGAAAAAACCCAGAGTCAGCAACACAGACTCAGTGGTTTAATGGACAGGGGAGCTTACCTGTCTGAAGCATGGTCCTGGAGCAACACCCCGCTGTGTGTGCAGACAGTGGGCACTTGCAGGCGGCAGTTTTCACCCCCACCCTGCACTCCACCCGACCAGGAGGTTCCTATTGGGGAATTGAGGTCAGGTGGGCTCATTAGTTACCAGGGAAACCAGCCCAGGGTCACGCCCCTCGCTGCCTTTTTGAAGAGCACAGTCACCAGCTGGGGCCTGCCTACAGCAAGGATTGGGTTGGCCAAAATGTTCGTTTGGATTTTTCCATAAGATGTTAGGGGAAAACCTGAACAAGCATGTTGGTTGAGCCAATATGTAGGAAGGTCAGTCAGGGGCAGGTGAAGGAGGCACTGGTGGAAAAGGGACTTTCAGAGAGCAAGAGAACAGCCATCTTGAATGGCCTGACCACACAGAAGCAGAAAGGTTTTAAGTCAGGTCTGTAAAGCAGTATCTTCCAGGTTGTGGATGATAGCTAATTAGTGGGGCATTTAACAGTTTATTGAGAGGACAACCTGCATTATTTTCCATAAGGGAGAATATTTTTTATAGAACAGAGTATTAAAAAAATAGAATAGGTGAAAGCATACAACACATAGAAAGGGTTAATTGTTGTCAGTGAAACGTCAATTCAGTGATTCAAACCCGTAAATTTGTTTGATTCTGAGATCCAAGACTTCACTTACTGTCAAGGTCACTTCACTTACAACTCAAGGTCAATACAGTTGGAAAAACACTGTTCAAACGGATGTTGGAGTGATGCTGGACACTCGTCATGGACAATGCTTATCTCCTCAGCTGGAAGGGATTTCACCCTGTAAAGACTGCCTACTTTGCACAAGATAGTTGGCACTTGGCACACATGACTCGTGATTCACTGCATGTGTCCTAACTTCTCAATTGCACCCTCAGCTTTCCGTGAAACAGAATAGCCTTCACTCCACAGTTTCCTGCCAGCCTGGCCCAGGGCCTCGCACACAAAGTAGATTTTTAATGAATATCTATGGGTTGGCTGAATTATACAAACCATCGTTTATTAAGAGACTCAGGTAAAATGTTTAGAGGGGAAAAAGAAAATTTCAAAGAAAGAGTATTAAATGTTCAGCATCCATGCCTAATTGTCCAATTATGCTGCTATTTGGGGGTATATCCGACATGAAGCATTATAATAAAACCAGAAACAGGGCATGTGCCAAGAAGACAGTGTAGGAAGACCCTAAACTCACCTCCTTCCACTGGCATACCCAAATTATAACTACTTAGAGAGCAACTATCTAGAGAATGACCTGAATACCAGCAGAAAAGATTTTCCACAACAGAAGGTATAAAGAAGGGACCAAACAAGATGGGTAGGAGGGGCAGAGATATAGGGTACAATCAAGGCCCACACCCCCAGGTAGGCAACCCACAAACGGGAGAATCAGCACAATTACAGAGGTTTTCCCAAGGAGCATGGGCTTCCCTAGTGGCTCAGTGATAAAAGAATCCACCTTCAATGAAGGAGATGCAGGTTCGATCCCTGGGTCAAAAAGATCCTCTTGAGAAGAAAATGGCAACCCACTCCAGTGTTCTAGCCTAGGAAATCCCATGAACAGAGGAGCTTGGAGGGGTCCACGGGGTCACAAAGAGTCAGACACAACTTAGTAACTAAACAACAACAATCTCAAGGAGCAAGGGATCCAAGCTACAGTCAGGCTCCCAGCCCAGGGAAGCTGCCCTGTAAAGACTAGACTCTGAAGGACTTGTATATGGGGACTTTCCTGGTGGTTCAGATGATAAAGAGTCTGCCTGCAATACAGGAGATAGGGGTTTGATCCCTGGGTCAGGAAGATCTCCTGGAGAAGGGCATGGCTACCCACTCCAGTATTCTTTCCTGGAAAACCCAATGGATGGAGGAGCCTGGCAGGCCACAGTTCCTATGTATGGGAGATCCTGAGGGCTGTGTAAAACAGGGACTCTGATCTTTAAGAGCACAGTATAAAAGCTCATAGGCTCCAAGTTCCAGGACAGAGGTAGTAATCTGAAAAAGCCTAGGTCAGATCCACTCATGCATCTTGGATCCCCCTAGGGATCTGGGTAGCAGTTATTTGGGGGAGCTCCTTCTACCACAAGGACCCTGATGCTGGTAAGTGCCATTTTGGAGTCCTCTCTCCAGCCTACTAGCCCCGGGTGTCTTATCCACCCACCAGCAGGCTGGCACTTGCTCACTAGCCCTGAGCACCCATGGGCCCTGCAGCCAATCATCCCAGGACCTGGCCTTGCCTGACCAGTGGACCAGCAACCACTATGTCAGGCAGAGCCTGGCAGTCAGCTGGACTGGGGCCAGCCCCACCTACCAGCACACTCGCAGCAGGTGGCTCTGCCACGACGAAAGAGCCCATGCAGCTCACATAAGGGGCAGTCTTAGAGCATATAAGCTGCTGGGCCCCCTAGGACTTCTCTGGCATAAGGCCACTTCTCCAAAATCAGGAAAGCCAACCAGCCTACTGAATATACAGAAATAAACACAAAGAATTAGGCAAAGTGAGGAATATGTTCCAAATGAAGGAACAAGACAATATTTCAGAAAAAATATAAACTAAGTGGAGATAAGCAATCTATCTAATAAAGAGTTCAAGATAATGATCACAAAGATACTCAACGAACTCAAGAATAGATGAACACACTGAGAAATTTAACAAAAATTTAGAAAATATAAAGAAGAACCAAAGAGAGTTAAATATAATAAGTAAAATAAAAATATACTAGCAGTAATCAACAGTAGATCAAATGATACAGAAGAATAGATCCATGAACTGGAAGAGAGAGAAGTGAAAAATATCCAAGCAGAACAACAGCAACAACAAAAACAAAAGGCAAGATCAAGATGGCAGAGTAGGAAGACCCTGGACTCACCTTCTTCCATGAACACACCAAAACTACAACAATATATAAGGCAACATATAGAATGTTATATCGAAAATATAGAACGTATAACTTACATGTTATATGGAACATATAGAATAATATATACAGCAATACATAGAATGAGCTGAAGACTATCAGAACAGTTCTACAACCAAGGATATAAAGAAAACACCACACTGAGACAGGCAGGAGGAAAAGAAAAGTGATCTAGTCAGAACCTACAAGACTGGTGTGTGTGCATGCTAAGTGGCTTCAGTCGTGTCCAAGGCCGTATGGCCCTATGGACTGCAGACTGCCAGGCTTCTCTGTCTATAGGATTATCCAGGCAAGAATACTGGAGTGGGCTACCATGCCCTCCTCCAGGGGATCTTCCCAACCTAGGGATCGAACCCGCCTCTGTTACATCTCCTGCATTGGCAGGAAGGTTCTTTAGCACTAGCACTGCTTGAGAAGTCCAAAGCCTGGTGGGTCACCCCAAAGAGGAGGGGGATATCACAAACTTAGGAATCCTCCCTAATAAGCAAGGGGTTCAAACCCCACATTGGACATCCCAGCACAGGAGATCAACACGGAGAAAATAAGCCCCTCAGGCTGGTTTAGAAAACCAGTGGTCTTACTACAGGGCTGTGGGAAACTGAGCCTCCACTCTTAAAGGGCTGTATACAGAACTGCTCATTTTCAGTCCCAACACAGAGGCAGCAGATTAAAAAGTGCCTTGCTCTCTGGCCAATCTGCCCAGACCACCCCAGCTTGTCCCCAACAAACGCTGGGCTCTGGTTGCCAATAAACTCCAGGAGAAACCACAGCTCACAGCCCCTCATCCAGCTCCTGCCCCATCCCCCACAAAGCAGTGACCATCATCACATGGCTCCAGTCCAATGCCCCATGAAAAAGGCAACCCACCTTCACACCCCAGAAGAAGCCATGGCTTGCACCAGGCTGTATCTCCAGCTCCTGCAGCTCCATCCTATCCTTCGCCAAGGCAGCAACTGCCAATGCCCTGGGAGAAGCTGTGACTCATGCTGAGCTCTGGTTCTAGCCCCTCTGGCTCCAGTCTACCCCTGGCCAGGGTGCAGCCGCCTGTGTATCCCAGGAGAAGCCTAGCCCAGGCCAAACTCCAGCTCTAGCCTTTTCCCTCTGTCTCAATCCCACTCTGATAAGGCAATGTCCCAGTGCACGGTGGAAAAAGTCCCAGCCTACACTCAATTCAGATTCAACTCTCCCATCAAAGCCACTGGGCACACACAGAGTACATAGGGACATGCCCACACAAGGACACACCTGCAAGACCAGGATAAGTAACGTTTCACCTAATTTCATAGAGATAAACAGAGAACGTAAAAAGAGAGAGAGAGAAGACAGAAGAATATGTTCCAAATGAAAGAGCAAGATGAAATCTCAGGGAAAAACCACTAATGAAATGAAAAATGAATAACTGACCTAATAAAGAATGCAAAGCAACGGTCGTAAAAATGCTCACTGAACTCAGCAAAAGAATGAAGGCACTCCATAAGAATTTCAACAAAGAACTGGAAAATATAGAAAAGAACCACTCATAACTGAAGAATAAAATAACTGAAATGAAAAATACACTAAAAGAATTAACAGCAGATTAGAAGCATACAATCTCCCAAGTCTGAATCAGGAAGAAATAGAAAATATCAACAGACCAATTGCCAGTAATAAAACTGAATCAGTAATTTTAAAACTCCCAATAAACAAAAGTCTAGGACCAGATGACTTCACAGGGGAATACTACCAAACATTTGAGAGTTAATACTTATCCTTCTCAAAAAAATTCCAAAATATTGAAGAGGAAGAACACTTTCAAACTCATTTTATTAGGCCACCATTACCCTGATACTAAAACCAGACAAATACACTACTAAAAGAGAAAACTACAGGCCCATATACCTGATTAGCAAAGTGAAAAAATGCTCAAAATATTATCAAACTGAATTCAACAATACAATAAAAGGATAATATACTATGATGACCAAATGGGATTTATTCCAGGGATGCAAGGATGGTTCAACATCTGCAAACCAATTAACATGATATGCCACATTAACAAAAAGAAAGATAATCACATGATCATCTCAATAGATACAGAAAAACTTTTGACAAAATTCAAAATTTTGTCAAAAAAGTTTTATTTATGATTAAAACTCTCAATAAAGTGTATACAGAGGAAATATAACTCAACATAAAAGGACCAAAGCCAATATCATACTCAATAGTGTAAAGCTAAAAGCATTTTTCTCTAAGACTGGGACTAAGACAATGACACCCACTCTCACCATTACTTATTCAACACAGCATTGCAAGTCCTAGTAACAGCAATCAGACAAGAAAAACAAATAGAAGTAATGCAAAACTAAAAATTGGAAAGAAAGTAAAAATATCACTGTGCAGATGAATGATACTATGTTGGGAAAATTCTAAAAATGCGACCCAAAAAGCTATCAGAATTAATAAATTCAGTAGAGTCAAAGGATACAAGATTAACATACAGAAATTTGATCTATTTCTATACACTAACAACAAACTATCAGAAAGAGAAATTAAGAAAAAAAACCATTTATAATTGCACCAAAAAGAATAAGATATGTAGGAGTTACTAGGATTTATACCTAGATTTAGGAGTAAATCTAACCAAGGAGGTAAAAATCTATACTCAGAAAACTGTAAGACATTGGTGGAAGAAATTGACCATGACACAAATAAATGCAAAGATGTACCATGCCCATGGATTAGAAGAGTTGATGTTAAAATGACCGTATTACCCTAGGCAATCTGCAGATTCGATGTAATCCCTATCAAAATACCAATGACATTTTCCACAAAACTAGAACAAATAATTCTAAAATTTTCATGGAAACACAAAAGATTCCAAATAGCCAAAACAATTTTTGGGAAAGAAGAATAGAGCTATAGGTATCATGCTCCCTGGTTTCAAACTATGCTACAAAGCTGAATCACCAAAACAGTATGGTAGTAACACAAAAAGAGACACATGGATCAATGGAACAGAATAGAGAGCCCAGAAACAAACACACTCTTATATGGTAAATCTACAATAAAGCAGACAAGATTATACAATGGTGAAAAGATCACCTGTTTAATAAATGGTATTGAAAAAAAACACAGGACAGCTACATGCAAAAGAATCAATCATAAAACTTCTAGAAGAAAATATTTGCTTTAGTAATATTTTTTAGATCTGACAAGGGAAATAAAGGCAAAAATAATCAAATGAGACTACATCAAACTAATAAGCTTTGCACAGTGAAAGAAACTATCAACAAAATGAAAAGGCCACCTACTGAATAGAAAAAGATACTTGCAAGCAATAATCCAGTATGGAGTTAATATTCAAAGCACACAATGAATTAAAACAAGTCAACACCAAAAAAAAAAAAAAAGACAACATGATTAAAAAATGGGCAGAGGACTTGAATAAATATTCTCCCAAAGATGACAGATGGCCAGCAGAATCATGAAAAGATGTTTAATATCACTAACCAACAGAGAAACACAAATCAAACCACTGTGAGATGTCACCTCCTATCTGTCAAAAAGGCTACTAACAAAAAAAGAAGAAATAACAAGTGTTGCCAAGGATATGAAGAAAAGGGAATACTGATGCACTGTTAGTAGGATCATAAATTGGTGCAGCCACTATAGAAAATAGTATGGAGGGTCTCAAAAAATAATAAAGAGAACTGTCACACAATCCAGCAATTTCACTTCTGAGTACTCACCCAAAGAAAACAAAAACACTAATTTAAACAGATATATGCATTCCAATGTTCACTGCAGCATTCTTTACAACATCCAAGATACGAAAGTATCCATCAATACACGAATGGATACAGAAGATGTGATACACACATACACAAAATGGAATTTACTCAGCCATAAAAAACAAAATCTTGCCAATTGCAACAGCATGGATGTATCTAAAGTGTAGTTTGCTCAGTGAAGTAAGTCAGAAAGAGAATACCAGTATTGCATGATCTCACTTAGTCATGGAGCCTAAAAAGCATAACAAACAAGACAAAGGAAAAACAGATTCATAGATACAGAGAACAAATGTGGTTGTCAGAAGGAAGCAGGGCAGAAGTAGTGGAAATAGGTGAAGGAGATTAAGAGATACAAAACTCCAGCTATATAATAAACAAGCCACAATGATGCAATATACCATTTAAGGAATATGGTCAATTACATTATAACAACTTTATATAGGGACAGATGGTTACTAGACTTATTGTGATGATCATTTCATAAGGTATGCAAATGTCAAATCATGTAGCACACCAGAAGCTAGCATAATATTGTATTACACATCAACTATGCTTCAATTTAAAAAATCAGAAACAAATGCCACACACAACAAAAACCATAGAACAAAAGAACCATCAAAATAAAGCCCTGGTATAGACAGAGATTCTTAACTCAATGAATAATTTATACAGTCTGTAAAGCTAACACCTGGAAACTGCTAATTTAATTAGTTTGTATCGAACACTTAATTGTAGTAGGCCAAGATTTCAGACTAGTTTGACAGCTGTTTTCATTACTTATAATTAATCTGTGGCATTCGGTTCACTTTGACACCTTGCTTGGACTTTAAGGTCCACTTAGTTTTGTTTGGTCTGAAAAATCAGTTCCATCAGGTGACATCATGTCAGTTATATCCCCTTTATTTTCCCTAATTCTAACAATTTATGTGATAATAGCAGAGAGTCTTGCCTACTTGAGGACACTCCATCTGCCTGCTGTGGTCTCATTGGTCCTGCTCAAGGAACAAACACCATGTGGGCCCAGCATCTCCCCAGCAAGCTTTCCCCAACAGCCTCAATTTTCACAAAGGCATTCGTTCATTTATTCACCATTTGGCACACATTCACTAAGTCACTTATGCCAGGCACAGCAGAAGGCAAATAAAACTGAGTCCTTATCCCCGAGGAGTTCCAGTCCAATGGAAGACACAAAAGGGAAACTAATATTAAAACTTCACATCAGACTCCACCTTAACATTTGCAGGCCCAGACAGAGGGTACAAATAGAGGCCCTCATACCATGTATCTAAATATCAAAATGGTATATATCAAGCTTGTTTTGTTGTTTAGTTGCTAAGTCATGTCTGACTCTTTTGTGACCCCATGGACTGTAGCCTTCCAGGCTCCTCTGTCCATGGGATTCTCCAGGCAAGAATACTGGAATGGATTGCCATTTCCTTCTCCAGATCTTTCCAACCCAGGGATCAAACTTGTGTTTCTTGCATTGGTAAGCAGATTCTTTACCACTGAGTCACCGGGGAAGCCCAAATATCAAGCTAGCAGAAAGTTAAGTAACATGTGTTCTCTATTGCTATCTTAATAAATTTAACTTCAAAACAACCCAGAAAGGAGGCTCAAATTTAGAACGAGAAGAACAGGAAAACCAACCCCTAGCCTGTGTCCCACTGCCTTTCTCTTCCTGCCCTCAGTTCCATGTTGCCCATCAAGGGGCCTGGCATACATGTGTACGGACACCTTCACATGTCCACGTTCATCCAGAGCCCCCCCCCCAACAATTGCCCCTCAATGGACCTGGGGAGAGACCCATATAAGCTCAAGAAACAGACTCAGGACAGAGAGTTTTAAAGCCTGAGGATAGAGGAACCCCATCAAGAGGACAGAGCAGCACATTTAAACACAGTGTTTATCAAACATTTATGTACATGAGGATCACCTGGAAAGCAAATTAGAACATAGTTTCCTGGGCCCCACTTCCAGAGATGAGGCTTTAGTAGGTATGGGATAGGGCCCAAGAATTTTTATTTCTAACAATATCTATAAGATGCTAATGAAACGGAGGAGAACCCTGCATCCCCACTCCAAGTACAGAGGCTTCTCCATGTCCCCCTGCCTTTTTTTTTTGTAGGAAAACTGAAATCTCTCAGCCCTCCCTGAGTCACAAAGGAGGAGGTTCAAGCAGCTAATGACTAGGATGATAGAGTCACAGATCAGTGTCTGATACATATTCCTGAGTTGTTTTACAGATACTATAACTGCTACAAGAAGGAAAATGCTACCCGCACGTTGACCAGACTATAGCCATGACGTAAGCTGCTACATCTATGGCTAGCACAATTCCAAGAACTTGCCTCAAGAGAATGGGATTAATTTTACTGCTCATAATCATCTATATCTTTGTGGGCATCAAAATGATTTTAACTTGTTTTAACTTGCTCTGCCTGTATGTAAGCAGGCAACTAAAATGGTCAGCAAAGAGATGCCACAGTCTCGTGTTCACACCCTTTGTCAGCACAAAGTTATGGAAGATGGACTTTTGCCCATAATTCCATAGAATGAATGATGTCTGACAAGTAGGGATTTGTGAGCAGCTCTTTTGCCGCTTTCTGTTTTCCTATTTCTGTTCTATTTATATCTTATAGAAATGAGATCACTATTTAATATTCAACCAAACTCTTGACTTAGCTCTACTAAATTCACACAAGACCTTGCCTAACCTGTAAATTGTTTTCCTAGATTAAAAGAAGTGGAAATGAAGATTTAAGTAGTTAAAGAATGATCAGCATTTTGCCTGCAACAGCCCATTTAGCAATCCTGTAGATAAGATAACATCTGAAGAAAGATCATGAGGAGTCAGCCAGCCTGCAGACAATGGACAATGACTCAGAGTTGTTCTCTTGCCTCAATGATTAACTGAGATTCCTTCCTCCTTTTTTCCCCTCTTTCCCTGAGCTGACCTTCTGAGTTGCTTTTGGGACATGACTCCACCTTCTCCCCAGATTGCGAGCTTTTCTGACTAGAGCAACTTTCTGCCAACACTCGCTTCTTGAGTATTAGCTTTGGAGCAGCCAGCTGCCAAACCTGAGTTCAGTTATACTGATGCTGCCTCTGATGCTCAACTTTATGTGTGATCTTAACTGGGTTGTGGGATGCTCAGATATCTGAGTAAACCTTCTTTCTGGGTGTGTCTACAAAGGTATTTCCAAAAGAGATTAGCATTTGAATTGGTGGCCTGAGTAAAGCAAAAGGTCCTTCCCAATGTGGGCAGGCACCATCTAATCCACTGTGGGTCTGAATAGAGGATAAAGTGGATGAACCTTCATTACCTATTTTAACTAAGAGAAGTTAGCAAGGTAGAGGGAGCAAAAGAGGGAAAGAGGTGAAGTGAAGACATTCCATCAGAGGGGAGCATGGTGTAGATGCAGAAACATCACATATGACAGTGAGTTTAAGAAAGAAGCTGTTTAGCTTGGAAAGTATTATCCTAAGTGAAATAGGTCAGATAGAGAAATAAAAATACTGGGTATAATTCCACTTATAAGTGGAATCTAAAAGAATACAACAAACTAGTGAATATAACAAAAAAGAAACGGACTCGTGGACTACAGAGAACAAACCAGTGGGGAAAGGAAAGAGAGGATGGGCAATATGGGAACAGGGGATTAAGGGGTACAAACTATTACGTATAAAATAAGCTATAAGCTATAAACATTTACATTCCATCTTTATCTTAATGTTTGAATCAGATTTATTCTTACTCAGTATCTTGTCACTATAAATTTGTTTGTTTCTTGAAAAAAAGGCAAATGATGTTCTTATAATATTGACAGATTTGTTTAATGATTAAAAAGACTTGATTTTTTAAAAGTAAATAAAATAAGCTATAAGAATATAGTATGTAACACAGGGAATATAACCAACATTTTATAACAACTATAATAGAGTATGTTAAATACGCAGGGTGACAATATACAGCCTTGACGTACTCCTTTCCCAATCTGGAAACATTCCATAGTTCCATGCCCAGTTCTAAATGTTGCTTCTTTACCTGCATAGAGGTTTCATAGGAAGCAGGTAAGGTGGTCTGGTACTCCCATCTCTTTAAGAATTTTCCACCGTTTTTTGTGATCCACACAGTCAAAGGCTTTAGCATAGTCAATGAAGCAGATGTTTTTCTGGAATTCTCTTGCTTTTTCCATGATCCAATAGCTGTTGGCAACTTGATCTCTGGTTCCTCTGCTAAATTCTCTTCTAAATATTTTTCTAAATCCAGTTTGAACATCTGGAAGTTCTTGGTTCACACACTGTTGAAGCACAAGCTGGGATCAAGATTGCTGAGAGAAATATCAATAACCTCAGATATGCAGATGACACCACCCTTATAGCAGAAAGTGAAGAGGAACTAAAAAGTCTCTTGATGAAAGTGAAAGAGGAGAGTGAAAAAAACTGGCTTAAAACTCAATATTCAGAAAACTAAGATCCAATCCCATCACTTCATGGCAAATAGATGGGGAAACAATGAAAACAGTGACAGATTTCATTTTCTTGGGCTCCAAAATCACTGCAGATGGTGACTGCAGCCATGAAATTCAAAGACACTTGCTCCTTGAAAGAAAAGCTGTGACAAACCTAGACAATGTATTAAAAAGCAGAGACATTACTTTGCTGACAAAGGTCTGTCTAGTTAAAGCTATGGTTTTTCCAGTAGTCATGTATGAATGTGAGTTGGACCATAAAGAAGGCTGAACACCAAAGAATCGATGCTTTTGAACTGCAGTGTTGGAGAAAACTCTTGAGAGTCCCTTGGACTGCAAGAGCAAACCAGTCAATCCTAAAGGAAATCAGTCCTGAATATTCATTGGAAGAACTGCTGCTGAAGCTGAAGCTCCAATATTTTGGCCACCTGATGTGACGAGCCGACTCATTAGAAAAGACCCTGATGCTAGGAAAGATTGAAGCCAGGAGGAGAAGGGGACGACAGACAATGAGGTGGTTGGATGAGTGGCATCACTGACACAATTGACATGAATTTGAGCAGGGTCTGGGAGATGATGAAGTACAGGGAAGCCTGGCGTGCTACAGTGCATGGGGGTGCAAACTCTACTGAGCGACTGAACAATAATAGAGTATAACCTTCAAAATTTGTGAATTACTATATTGTACACCTGAACTTGGGCTGCCCCAGCAGCTCAGTGGGTAAAGAATGCAATGCAGGAGACGAAAGAGACTCAGCTTCAATCCGTGGATCAGGAAGATTCCCTGGAAGAGGGCATGGCAGCTCACACCAGTATTCTTGCCTGGCATATCCCATGGACAAAGGAGCCTGGTGGGCTACAGTCCATGGGGTCACAAAGAGTCAGACATGACTGAAGCAACTGAGCACACACGCATGCACATTTGTAACTTATATAATATTTTACACCAACCATATTTCAATTTTAGAAAAACATGGATTTATTTATCTGCAGTGAAGACTGAGCATACGAAAGAAGGCAAGAAGAAATAGGTATATGCATGGGGAATTTTTCAGGAGGTTTTCCCTATGCAAAAGAGATTGAAAGGAAAACAAAGCAGGCTTTGTGAGAAACACAAGGTCCATTTTGTACGTGTTGTTCCATCCTCTTACCTCTTGTGATAAATAATATCTTCAGAGTTTGTTTTGTAATTAGTCATATACCTCAGGGTGAAATCTCTGCTGATGTTCCTAAGGTTTATATAAGCAGTCCATCATGACCTCACTATCCACACATCTATATCTTGGTTCTTAAGATACAGAGTAATTTGCAGGCAAGAAGTGTGTGGGTGGGTCTCACAGAACAGGAACACTCATTATATGTTGATTTGACTCCCAAATGCCTGAAGTGTCAATACACTGCAAGAGAGTTATTAGCAATGAAAACATCAAGTTACTTCTCACTGGTGATGAACAGAACAACACGGTAAGCCCCTTGTGAAGGTACTCAGGAAATATTCTTGTTTGCAGAACTCAACTTGATAGGCAGAGAGAGACAACAGAATGAGTTCCTAATTGGACAGAGGTTTCTGTATTATGTCTTGATCTAAACAGAGCTAATAATTCTGGCTGTAATTCCCCATGTGGATCTTATAGTAATTTATACAGAACTCAAAATAGTCTCTAAAAACCTATCAGCCTAATAAATTTTACTAACTCCCTTATATGGAATAAAAGCAAATGAAGACACATTATAACACATCTTAAACTTACATACAATAAGAAATGGCGCTGTGGTGAAGTAAATTTTCTTAGAGTTACTAACCTGGAGGTGCAGAGGGAATATTGGCGCTAGTTTGTTTATAAGGCTGCAGCAGAAAACCTACAATGCTGTCACAAAGACAAAAAATATAGACTCCCCAGCTTGTAGTTCAGCATCTCCTTAAGGAGGTATAATTTCTTAAGTTCCTTTGTACCCAAAGCATTACATGAAATATCCACTCATGGATTACAATGAAGTTGGAAAAGCACTTTATGCTGTGAATGATTTTATGACAAAATTTGCTATAACCCCATTAGCTCCTTCCATAGAAAACTCACCCTCAGAAACCCCCTAAGCTGTAGGTAACAGGACAGTAGTTACTTACCGGAGGAGGGGAGTGAGGGGACGTGAGATAGAACATTTTCATTACATCAAGGCTGCTACTCACCTAGTCAACCTAAATATTCCCCTCATCTTGACTAAATTTTAGACAGGCTACTCCACTTTGAGATGTAAAATTTCTACAACTCAAGGATCTGAAAGTCATCCCCTTAATATGTAGTCATCAAGAAAGATAGGACCCTTCTTCCCAGTCTCCATGGAAGGGAGGGTAGGAAGTTAACTTTGATTTTCAAAAATTAGCAAACACAGAGAGCCTAGTCACACTGACCAAACTCCCACTAGATTCTCTTACAAAAGGATCCCTGAGCACTGGGAGAAAGATGAGAAGTACCTACATGGCATTCCTGATTCTGACATTCAAAGCTACCTGCCAGAGTGGATGAGGAAGGCTCTGACCAAGACCCCTGTGGCATGGGGAGACAAAAATCTCCATGAAATCAATTTCCCTGGCAGGTCTAGGCTGATGACTCAAGTTCAAGGGTTTGGGACAGGGAGGTCTGGTCGGAAAGAACAGATGGTTACATCCCTTGCTTTGGGGTTGGACACACTGTTTGCCATCCAGACCAGGCACCACAACCTCGGGAACCTGGTTTCAACAGCAGTACCCTGTGGCTCTGAGATACAAAGGTACGGAGGACTCCTTTGCTTGGCTCTGGTGGAGACAGTCAATTCCCTTATGAGTGAATGAGCCCGAGTTCTTGCAAGTTGGGGTGGGGGTGTTAGGATAGAGTTAAGTGACCCTTAAGTAGAAAGTGATGGACTTCCTGCTCTCTGGTGCACCTCCTTGGGCAAATGATTAGAAAACATAGAGATGTGAATGTATTTAAATAGATTCTTTTCCGAGTTGGTCATCCTCGATATTTGTTTTTAATGAAAATAACCACAGGACAAAAACTTCTGTCTTTTCTAGAGACATGAAAGAAAGCTTTGAGGAAGTAGAGAAACTGGAACTCAATCATTTTGAACAGGTGGAGGTAGAAAGGTCTTCACCAAGAATAATTTCCAGGCTCCCGTCTTCTCCCTTCTGAATATGACTGACTTTGTCCAGAATGGCAAGCAGTTGAGTCAGAGCTCTAACAGGGCCTGGGAGGCTTCTAAGATTTCCCCTATTCAGGCTCTCAGCCCTTCAAGCTGTTAAAGGAGGCAGCAGCTTCAGAAATGATGAGTCTAAGTTATAAAACCTCAGGGAACTTCTGTGCAAATGTTCTGTGCTTCACCGGCAATTCATGAAGGAACCTCAGGGTTATGAACCATTGGTAGGCAACTCAACTGACTCAGAGTTTTCTTTTTAATTTAATAGTTGTGTTTTATTCTTAACACATAAACATCTCCCTTTTAGAAAAATTAGAATACAAAGAAAACAAAACTCCTCATAATCCCACCAAATGATAAATGCTCTTAATATCTATTATTATTTTGAGGTTTATTTTTCTAAACATATATCAATGTATGCTTTCTATTGGGGTTTTTCTTATGAAAACCAACAACAACAACAACAACAACAACGAACTTTTTTGGCCAACTCAATATGAAGTAGAATCACAAATCTCATTCCATTTGAGGATTTTCCTCTCTCTTAACAAGTGTATCATAAAGCCTTTTCAGAGACAATAAATATAGATATACCATATTATATTGTTAGATACACAATAGTTTAAAGAGAAATTTCTGTACTGGCTGGCTCTTTAGCAACTGACTATTCAGACTTATACCCAGCAACACACAATATTTTCATTTCTGAGGCTAATGGAATTTCAATTCTGCTTTGTGAAACAGCTGCACCATTCTGTGAGTCTGCATGAGGGGTAGATGTGAGGGGAATATGTCATTTTTTCATCTTTTTTATTGCTTATAATTCACCCTTGATTCCCAATCACTGTACTAAGAAGGAAAGACTGAAATGTTCTCACATAAGCATTTATTTAAATACCATTCTGGAGTTGTTACCGAGAGGCATATTTCAGTGTGAGAGCTGGATGACATGTCCCCCTCCCTATTAGGATGGAGAGGAGAGGAGACCCATTTCCAGGAGGAGGGCTGCATGTCTGATATGTGTAACCCATCAATTAATCTTTTGGACCTTGCCTATTTATTACTTAACATCATCTGTGCTCTACTAAATCATTTCAGCCCTGCTGAGCAACCAAGTACTGTGGCCAAATCTTAGATTGCTCTGTTCTCCAGCCTCACTTTTACTGCTGACTTGTCTTCAACTTTCTTAAATTAAAAAGCAAGAGAAAAATCTTTCACTCCCAGAACCATCTGACCCCCGTCTGCTTTTGAGTGAAGTCTCTCTGACCCTTGTCATAAATATATTAAGCAAAGAAAGGTTAAAAATCCACTGAAAGAGCATGATCAGCCCTGAGTCATTTATGCCCTGGGGGTGAAATCTGAAGTTGGAAATGAAGGTAAATCAATTCCAGTGTTATATCAGAGAAAGGAGAAAATCAGAAGCTACCTTGTTACTCATACAGAAATTGTCATTTGGTGAATGATTCTTCAAAGATGTGGAAGGAGAGGAAAGAATAGGAGAAGCCATTCTCAGGGGACCAGGCAGTGATTCTTCAGTCAGCAGTAATTTCAAGTGTAACTATTGTGATTCATAACCAAATAGGCAAAGTGAATTTTTGAAATCACACCCCTTGAGCAAAAACTAATTTCAAACCTCCCTAAAGCTCCTGTACTATATTCCTATGACAGAGGTGGGATTTATTATCAGTTCTCTGTGTCTGCCATAAATTACCTAAGAGGACCCCAGACTCAAAATGCTCTTATTTCTTCCGATGCTCAGCTGCTGTTCACCTCCATTCCTTGTGAATTACTAAATGACACAAGAGAAATCTCTCCTCTCTGACTCTCAACACAGCCTTCCTGCCATTCACAATAAATGTCCTCCTGATTGAACACATTTACAAAGAAAAACCAGAAATACTGCATTTTAGTAGGCTAAAGATAGACGCAGGACTAACAGGAAATTGATTGGAACACAGCATGTGTCCCATCCTGAGGAGGCACTGATATGACTGTGTTTGCTGTGTGAGGATGTTTGATCAGTACCTGTTAACCGTAATGGGGCCCTCAGTTCTGCCCAGTTCATGACATTGCTGATTCATATTCTTTAAAAAAAAAAAAGTTACTACAGGTTAACAAACACAATTCATTAAATGTAAAACAAATGCAATCTTATGACTTTTAAATCCTTTCTATTTAAATAAATACACAAATCAGACAAACTATTATATAGGATTAATTTTCCAGGTAAAATCTGATGAAAACATATTATTCTACTCATCCAAGAATCTGAGGGCATCCAAAAGGCTGAAACCTCCATTGTACCTTTTGTCTGGTGGTGGTTTGGTCGCTCAGTCATGTTCCCCTCTTGCAACCCCATGGGCTGCAGCCCCCCAGGACCATGGAATTTTTCAGGCAAAAATACTGGAGTGGATTGCCATTCCCTTCTCAAGGGGATCTTTCTGACCTAGGGATTGTACCCAGGTCTCCTGGTTTGAAGACAAATATTTTACCTTCTGAGCCAGCAGGGAGGCCTGCTCTTTTCTACTTGAAGTTAGTTGAGTTTCTTGGGTGTCTAGAGGGGAGGGTAGGAATAAGCGAACCACTTGACCTTGACAGGATGACTCCACCCCTCCTGTAGCTCCACACTCCAATTATACAGTAAAAGCAAGGAGCTGGGAATGATAAGGGAGAAAAATCAGTGGTTTTCCTGTGCTGTGCGATGGCTGGTGTTAGGAAGAGCAAATACTAGGGCAATTTAATCCTTTTCTGCTTCTGATGCTTTGATTTAAGCTAACTCAAACAAGTCTCTGTCCCCACCAGTTGGCTTCCTGACCTAGATGACCAGAATTGAACACGTTGAAAACAATGACTGTAGTTCTGTCACTGGGCCGCTGAGGGGTGCTTAGTCGGATGTAAGACATCCCTGTCCCTGGGTGACAAGCCACCACCAGAGCAAATGACAAAGCCCACATCACTCCCAGCACTTCAGCAGTGCAATAAATCATTAGATTGACATTATGTCACTGACCAGGACAAAACACACAAAGCACCTGGCAGATTTACCTTTCCCGGCTAAGAAAAAGGTGAAATTGGCATCTAGGGTTTTCATCTGCTTTCCCATAAAATGATGATAAAATAGCTACCACTGTTTCTTTCACACTTGAGCATCAACTCTTCCATTCAGGGTCTGTCTCCACTTTGGACACTAAACCTAATACCTTAATTGGAAATCTCAGGCTAAGTCTCTTGCTTCCGGCTCTCATGGGGTGATGATCAAGTTAGGGGCAGGGAGACTCGATGCACAGAACTCATCCCTCCTCTCACCCACGTCTGCTTCCCTATGCTTGGTCCACCCTCTCAGAGGCATATGGTACAGAGCAGGAAAGATTTTGCCCTGTGGAGGCACGGCTGTTACCTAGTGCAGCCAAAGACAAGGTGGACAATTCTAATTTCCAAGTTCAATAATTAGAAACTCACACCTAAACTATGTTATGTCACATAATCCTATCAGTAACAAAGCCAACATTTTGATCTTCATCAAACCCCTTTATCCTAATTGGGTTAAAACCTGGAAGAGAACATAAGGATGTAATTTCCTAGCGTTTCCCATCCTGAAACTCAATAATGCACTGCAAATTTTTATTCAACAGCTATTTGGGGTTTTTCCCAATGTATAACCTATAGGAAAATAGACTGGGTACTAGATTGGGATGTCAATTTCATATATGTCAATTTGTGCCTCTGTGTGTGTGTGTGAGTGTGTGTGTGTGTGTGTGTGTGTGTGTGTGTATGTGCTTCTTGTTAGTCAGCAGTAAAGAATCTGCCTGCCAATGCAGGAGATGTGGAGTTGATCCCTGGGTCAGGAAGATCCCCTGGAGAAGAGAATGGCAACCTACTCCAGTATTCTTGCCTGGAGAATCCCAAGGACAGAGGAGACTGGCAGGCTACAATCCATGGGGTTGCAAGAGAGTTGGATATGACCTAGCAACTAAACAACATTAACTATATGAAGATACACCTATAATCATATGAACTATTTACAGTTTATCAAGTTTCATGAAATATTTCTACATGCAGTGCTATTACCCTACTAACATAGAACTTGAAGTTAGAAGATGCCATAGATAAATATAGGAATTTCTCATTTCAAATCTCCTTTTAAAAATTATACTCATTATTAGAGTACATCAATATAAAAAGTTTTTAGAGCAAGGATCAGCAACTTACAGACCACAAGCCAAATCCAGTCTGTCATCTGTTTTTGTACAGACTGATAGATTTTACCATTTTAAAGGATTAATCAGAAAAACAGAAAGATTATGTAATAGAGACCATATGTGATCCACAAAGTGTAAAATATTTACTATCTTGTCCTTCACTAAAATAACTTGCCAAAGATGGACACGATCCATGTTCCAATGGTATGACTATCTTGCTGCCTTGTTTGTACCCTCTGTAGGGACAACGGATATCATGGTTAAGGTAGAGGCCTTAACTAATTTCACTAAACAGCCCTCTTAGACAGTACTAAAGCCATTCAAGCTTTGAACGAAGAACAGATTCAGATGAGGAAGGCAATAATTCAAAATAGGATGGCATTAGACATACTCACAGCAGCCCAAGGAAGGACTTGCACCATAATTAAAGTTGAATGTTGTGTGTACATCCCTGACCTGTCTGGAAATGTATCTACTGCCTTGGAGGATATGCAAAATCAAGTGAAAGCCATGTCTAATGAACTGTTGTTATAGTAATCTTGATCATACTGCTTTGTGGGCCCTGCTTCCTACAATGCCTTGTGAATTTTGTAACCCAGAGGTTGATAGCATTCTCTCATGTGGGTGGCAGGAGGGCTAAGGTACAATATATCTCAATAAATGATGCTCGTTATGGAAACTAAGAGCATCAAGAGGGGGGAATGAAGAAGGAATTCATAGGGCCTGGACTCCATCTCAGGCCTGTCCGTGCTGATCGTGCGTGGCCACCTCTCCAGTGGACTCTGATCTCTGTGCTTAGTGCCTGTGGGAATGACAATGGAAGGATAAGACCCCCCTCTGGGCAGGGGAATCTTGAAGAAGAGAAAACAGACACTAATCATCCCTGCCTCCGGACAGTATCTATCGAAATGTAATCACAGGCTTATCGGTTATTAACTGGTTGGAATGTAACCGCAGGCTTATTGATTATTAACTGTTTGAACACATAACACGTGAATGATGGGGTTATTGTGATTGTATTTACCCTTCCTTTGTAAGCCTCAAGGGATTTGGGGTGGTGGGTTTGGACACGTACACATGGGGTATAAAAGATTTTCACAAATGCTGGTCAGGGTCCTTGGCTAAGGGGAGACTCTGCCTTGGGCCCGCCGGTGTAATAAACTGCACTCCACTAAAAAAATAAAATAAAATAAAACAACTCGCCAAACTCTGTCTAGACCAAATCTCCCAATACACACACACACACACACACACACACACACACACACACACACACACACACACACACACACCATTCTTGTCTCCTACATTGAGATTAACTCCCATGTTCTTTCACTTTAGTATAATGGTTATAAGAACAAAGTCAGACAAACCTGGGCTCAAATCCCAGCTCTGACATGTTAAGCTACTTGACTTTTCTGAGCATCCGTTTCTTGGTTTTTAAAATGCAATAATAATAGTACCTAGCTGATAGAATTTTGTGATGTTTTAATAACATAAGTGTAAAGAATTTAGGATAGTGCCTGGCATGTGGAGTTCTTAATATGTTAGTCACTATTAATCAATTCTATTTATAATAGTCTTCTTGGTCTATGCAATCTCACAGTCCCACAGTCCTCCCCAGAGATAAATTAGTCCTTATGTCTCCTGAGAAACCTGTATTTGGGCCAGGAAACATCCCTTAGAACCTTGTATGGGACAAATTCCCTTGTAGCTCAGTCGGTAAAGAATCTGCCTACAGTGCAGGAGACCCAGGTTCGATCCCTGGGTCAGGAAGATCTCCTGGAGAAGGAAATGGCAACCCACTCCAGTATCCCTGGCTGGAAAATCCCATTGACAGAGGAGACTAGTGGGCTGCAGTCCATGGGGTCGCAAAGAGTCAGGCACGACTGAGTGACTAACACACACATACATGGCACAACTAACTGGTTCAGGATTGAGAAGGGAGTTTATTATCACCATGTTTATTTAACTGATACTCAGAGCACATCACGCAAAATGCTGGGCTGGATGAGTTACAAGCCGGAATCAAGATTGCCAGGAGAAATATCAACAACCTCAGATATCTGGATGATACCACTCTAATTGCAGAAAGCAAAGAGCAACTACAGAACCTCTTGATGAGGGTGAAGGAGGAGAGTGAAAAAGCCAGCTTAAAACTCAATATTAAAAAAACTAAGATCATGGCATCTGGTCCCATCACTTCATGGCAAATGGAAGGGGAAAAGGTGGAAGCAATGACAGATTTCCTCTTTGGGGCTCTAAAATCACTGTGGATAGTGACTGCAGTCATGAAATTAGAAGATAATAGCTTCTTCGCAGGAAAGCTATGACAAAACTAGACAGTGTGTTAAAAAGCAAAGACATAACTTTGCCAATAAATGTCCATATACTCAAGGCTATGGTCTTTCTAGTAGTCATGCAGAGATATGAGAGCTAGACCATTAAAGAAGGCAGAGTGCCAAAGAATTGCTGCTTTTGAACTACAGTGCAGAGAAAACTCTTGAATTTCCTTGAACTGCAAGGAGATCAACCACTCAGTCTTAAAGAAAATCAATGCTGAATACTCATTGGAAGGACTGATGCTGAAGCTCCAATAATTTGGCCACCTGATGCAAAGAATCATCTCACTGGAAAAGACCCTGATACTGGGAAAGATTGAAGGCAGAAGAAGAAGGCAACAGACGATGAGATGGTTGAAAGGCATCACTGATTCAATGGACATGAGCTTGGGCAAGAGGTAACAAGGCACAGGGAAGACTGGTGTGCTGCAAACTGTGGGGTTGAGAAGATTCAGATACGACTTGGCACCTGAACAGCAACAACAAATGTGTCTAAAAGCAACTGTTCCCAACAGTACAGTCCTTTCACCTTTCTCTATAATAAAAACATAAAACTATCAATAAGGCTGTATTCTAAGAAAGGTTTCAGGGAATAATAATACACTACAGGGCAGCTGGGTCAAGGTACTCAGCAACTCTCCCCAGCTGTGAAAACTTCACTGCATTTGGACCTTTGTGTGAAATAATTCAACATGAGAGCAACCAATTACTACACAAAATGAGGGACAAATGAGTAATCATGTGCTCAATCAGACAAAAACAGAAGCTACTGGACTCAGCATCCACAGTTAAAAATAATAGTGGGGTGATTCAGCATGACTTCTGTTTTCAGTTCAGTTCAGTTCAGTCGCTCAGTTGTGTCCAACTCTTTGTGAACCCATGGATTGCAGCACGCCAGGCCTCCCTGTCCATCACCAACACCCAGAGTTTACTTAAATTCATGTCCATTGAGTCGGTGATGCCACCCAACCATCTCATCCTCTGTCATCCCCTTCTCCTCCTGCCCTCAATCTTTCCCAGCATCAGGGTTTTTTCAAATGAGTCAGCTCTTCTCATCAGGTGGCCAAAGTAGTAGTTTCAGCTTCAACATCAGTCCTTCCAATGAACACTCAGGACTGATCTTTAGGGTGGACTGGTTGGATCTCCTTGCAGTCCAAGGGACTCTCAAGAGTCTTCTCCAACACCACAAGTCAAAAGCATCAATTCTTCAGCACTCAGCTTCCTTTATAGTCCAAATCTCACATCCATACATGACCACTGGAAAAACCATAGCCTTGACTAGACAGACCTCTGTTGGCAAATTAATGTCTCTCCTTTTTAATATGATGGCTAGATTGGTCATAACTTTCCTTCCAAGGAGTAAGCGTCTTTTAATTTCATGTCTGCACTCACCATCTGCAGTGATTTTGGAGCCCAGAAAAATAAGGTCTGTCACTTTTTCCACTGTTTCTCCATCTATTTGCCATGAAGTGATAGGACCGGATGCCATGATCTTTGTTTTCTGAATGCTGAACTTTAAGCCAACTTTTTCACTCTCTTCTTTCACTTTCATCAAGAGGTTCTTTAGTTCTTCACTTTCTGCCATAAGGGTGGTGTCACCTGTGTATCTGATGTTATTGATATTTCTCCCAGCAATCTTGATTCCAGCTTGTGCTTTATCCAACCCAGCATTTCTCATGATGTACTCTGTATATAAGTTAAATAAGCAGGGTGACAATATACAGCCTTGACGTACTCCTTTTCCTATTTGGAACCAGTCTGTTGTTCCATGTCCAGTTCTAACTGTTGCTTCCTGACCTGCATACGGGTTTCTCAAGAGGTAGGTCAGGTGGTCTGGTATACTCATCTCTTTCAGAATTGTCCACAGTTTATTGTGATCCACACAATCAAAGACTTTGGCATAGTCAATAAAGCAGAAATAGATGTTTTACCAGAACTCTCTTGCTTTTTTGATGATCCAGCATATGTTGGCAGTTTGATCTCTGGTTTCTCTGCCTTTTCTAAATCCAGCTTGAATATCTGGAAGCTCATGGTTCACATATTGTTGAAGCCTGGTTTGGAGAATTTTGAACATTACTTTACTAGTGTGTGAGATGAGTTCAATTGTGTGGTAGTTTGAGCATTCTTTGGCATTGCCTTTCGTTGGGATTGGAATGAAAACTGACCTTTTCCAGTTCTGTGGCCACTGCTGAGTTTTCCAAATTTTCTGGCTTATTGAGTGCAGCACTTTCAAAGCATCATGTTTTAGGATTTGAAATAGCTCAATTGGAATTCCATCATCTCCACTAGCTTTGTTCATAGTGATGCTTCCTAAGGCCCACTTGACTTCACATTCCAGGATGTTTGGCTCTAGCTGAGTGATCACACCATTGTGATTATCTGGGTCATGAAGATCTTTTTGTACAGTTCTTCTGTGTATTCTTACCATCTTTTCTTAATATCTTCTGCTTCTGTTAGGTCCATACCATTTCTCCTTTATTTTGCCCATCTTTGCATGAAATGTTCCCTTGGTATCTCTAATTTTCTTGCAGAGATCTCTAGTCTTTCCCCATTCTATTGTTTTCCTCTATTTCTTTGCACTGATCACTGAGGAAGGCTTTCTTATCTCTCCTTGCTATTTTTGGAACTCTACATTCAAATGGGTATATCTTTCCTTTTCTCCTTTGCTTTTCGCTTCTCTTCTTTTCACAGCTATTTGTAAGGACTTCTCAAACAGCCATTTTGTTTTTATGCATTTCTTTTTCTTGGGGATAGTCTTGCTCCATGTATCCTGTACAATGTCACAAACCTCCATCCATAGTTCATCAGGCACTCTGTCTATCAGATCTAGTCCCTTAAATCTATTTCTCACTTCCCCTGTACAATCATCAGGGATTTGATTTAGGTCATACCTGAATGGTCTAGTGGTTTTCTGCACTTTCTTCAATTTTAGTCTGAATTTGGCAATAAGGAGTTCATGAGCCACAGTCAGCTCCCAGTCTTGTTTTTGCTGACTGTATAGAGCTTCTCCATCTTTGACTGCAAAGATGACTTCTGTTTTAAGTTATACAAAAGGAAAAATTTTTTATTGTTTCTGTGTCTTTTTACATTGTTGAAGAAGTTTTTAAGGCTTTCAACCTTGCCATCTTGCGCTAGCCCATATACAACCCTTGTTTTCATACTGAACTATAGACAATCTTAGCTCTTCCAAAAATATATTCAATAGAAGGAACTTCCTATTTAGACATTGCCTGATCTGTCCTGTTTGCTCTTTGACAGGAAAAGCTAAGGAAAACTACCACTCACATCTAGGTAACACTGGAGATGATAAAAGAGGAGCTCCTCTCTGCTCTCAGTCCCCAAAATCCTCACTCTCATCTAGTGGCTCTATGGTTGCCCACTGTTCTTCAGGGTTCCAAAACACTGAAGAGTCTGCATACAGACAAACCAGACTCAAGAGGCCAGTTATTGACATTGAAAAATTGTGTGGCAGCTATGAAAAAAACAGAGAGATCACATTGTCAACAAAGGTCCGTCTAGTCAAGATTATCATTTTTCCAGTGGTCATGTATGGATGTGAGAGTTGGACTATAAAGAAAGCTGAGCACCAAAGAATTGATGCTTTTGACCTGTGGTGTTGGAGAAGACTCTTGAGAGTCCCTTGGACTACAAGGAGATCCAACCAGTCCATCCTAAAGGAAATCAGTCCTGGGTGTTCATTGGAAGGACTGATGTTGAAGCTGAAACTCCACTACTTTGACCACCTCATGAGAAGGGCTGACTCATTTGAAAAGACCCTGATGCTGGGAAAGATTGAGGGCAGGAGGAAAAGGGGATGACAGAGGATGAGATGGTTGAATGGCCTCACCAACTCAATGGACATGGGTTTGGATGGACTCCAGGAGTTGGTGATGGACAGGGAGGGCTGACATGCTGCGGTTCATGGGGTTGCAAAGAGTTGGACACAACTGAGAGACTGAACTGAACTGAACTATGAAACTCAAATTGCTTTTAAATGTGGTAATTTTACTTCTAATAACTTAAAATTCCTGCTTCAATATCCTATTCTGAGGAAGTGGTGAAAATAAAATCTCAGTGACCTCTCTTCCAGGATTTCAGAAGTGTGGGGCACAGACATCTGCCAAGGGGTCTAGGGAGAAGCTCTCACTGACAACCGGTGGGAACAGCTGATAGGAGTGGAGGAGGGAAGGGTGTGGATGTAGAGACAGAAACCTGTATTTGAATCCCAGCGCCACTACTTTCTAGCCTATGAGACCACAGTAAGGCACTTCACCCTTCTGTTCCTCAGTCATCTCATCTGTAAGCTGGGAATAATAATAGTACTTTAGTCAAGGGTTGTCATGTGGATTGAGTTAATATTTATAAGTACTTGAACAGCTTTTGGTGCTTAGTAAGCATTAATTATTTGTTAAATAAATAATAAAGAAATGCCATCTAATTGTGAAAGTATCTACTGAAACCCCTATCTGAACTGACTCAGTCTGCAACCCAGACACAAAATGTCCCTTGTTTCTGTCCAAATAGCTGCACCAGTCCAATGAATTTTCCTGTTAATAACTCATTCTCAAGAACAAGGAAATCATCCAACTACTTCCACGTCAAATAGGGATGTAGAAAATCTCTGGGAGGCTGTGCTCACACCCAATATACTAAAGCAAGTATTGTAATCACATAAACATATCCAACATGGAGTGGTAATTCTAGCTGTAATTTCCCAAATCTTCAAAGATTATCAGTGTTTTCTGTTTCACAAGGAAAAAAAGAATTCATACAAATATTAGATTAAAATTCAAAATTTACTGTCTCTAAAGTCAAACAAAAAGAAAAACAAACTCATTTGTTCAAACACTTGTGATTTTCCTATCTTCCAAAAAGGAAATTCACTTTAGAAAATGGTTTTAGACTTGATCCCTAAAAACCCTTAAGGTAAAACATTGTAGCTTAGATGTTTCTAATTAGGCAAACTTCAAAGAGATATTAGCTGGGAAAATTCCAGAGTATATTACCAAATTTCAGCAAGAAGTCGTGTGAACACATAATAATATTTTACATTAATATGAAATACATGCTTCTTCTATATCTGAGATTCCAAATAATAGCCAATAGCCACATGTGGCTCTGGAGGACTTTAAATGTGGAAAGTACAAGTTGAGATGTGCTATAGGTTTAAAATACATATCTGATTTCACAGATTTAGTAAGAAAAAGAATGTAAAATACCTTGATATTTATTACATGGTGAAATGATAATGTTTAGAATATATTAGATTAAATAAATAAAATAGATAACTAAAATTTATTTTACCTATTTCTTTTTTAGTTTTTAAATGAGTCTACTAAAAATTTTTAAGTGCACATGTGGCTAATATTTTATTGGGCAGCACTCAGCTCAGTAACGTAGAACTGAACCCTGTATATTAACTCAAAGTTAATACTTCTAGATAATAAAGACCTGTCAATTGATCAAAATTTTCTTTTTGTCTTAGAAAGAAATGAGAAAAGAAAAGAAAACACATATTCTTCACTACTTTCTCACTGTGGAAAGCCCAAACTAAAACTATTTACAGAGTGAACTGGGAAATGCTAAGATTTAGTCTTTTTTATTTTGTTTTTCTTTTATTTTCTTTCATTATTTCATCTCATTTGTGTTCATGTAGTGATTTATGATCTACTATGGGGCTTCCCAGGTGACTCAGTAAAGAATCTGTCTGCCAATGCAGGAGACACAGGTTTGATCCATGGGTCAGGAACATCCCCTGGAGGAGGAAATGGCAACCCACTCCAGTATGCTTGCCTAGAAAATTCCATGGTCAGTGGAGCCTAACTTGTTACAGTCCACGGGCTCACAGAGTTGGCATGACTAAGCATGCATGCACACAGTGATTTACTATAAAATTTAGGCAAGTAATTTATAATAATTTTCAGTACCAATTAAATGTATCCAAGGCCTTTTCATCCCCTAGTCATAGTTATTCCACCAGCTCTTGGAATACATAATAGAGTGAAAACCTAGAACACTTATGACTAGAATCAATAGCTCCAGTTAGAAGAATAATCAAGACACAATAGTCTTGAGAATCATATTTCACGTGTTCTGGCCCTGGAGTATATCAAGAGATAGTTCTATAATTATTCTGTTGATTGCACTCTAGGACCAAGGTATCTAAAACCAATGAAGCTCCTAATAGGGCTGACGATTCTTTAGTCATTGTTCCATTCCTTTCAGCAGCTGTCATAAACTTTTCCCAACTCTGAAAGTCTAACTTTACCAAATTTCTAAGGCAGTGTCCTCCTCTCTGGACATCCTGTTGGATGTCTCCTCTTGGATGTTTCCTCCATAAAACTCACCTACCCTCATAGGCTCACCACTAATAGGATGATCCAGTCATCCAGACTCAGACCCTGGGGTCACCTTTCACTGTTCTTTCAACGATCAGTCCAATGAATGACTACTTAAAACAGGGTTCCTAAATCAAATCTTTCCCAAGAGCTCCCTTACCATTTGCCTCTAGAATCCCTGAAGTACAGAAGCTTCTGAGACCATTGTGGGGTAGCAAAGAAAAGAAGGCTTCAGCTCTTCCCTTGTAGGAGTAGAAATCACACACACGAAAAATGATATCTCAGGAACATGGCATTTTGTTAGTAGGCACAGCCTATACCTATAATTTTAGAAGGTATAGCTGAATCATCTGCTAGTAAAATTGCTACTACATGCCACTACGGAACATGGGGTTCAAGAAGTCACAGAACAAATGGAAGCAGAACATGCTTTCACTACAGTTACTGAATCAGCAGATCCTTAAGTAGAGAGTTACCCATCATGAGCCAGCCCACCTCAGAGGTATCCACGAACTTTGCAAGAGCCATTAGTCTATTGCTTTATTTATGCATAGAGGAGTTACCAAAGAAAACTCAGGTTCCCAGTAGAAAAAGACTAAGATAGAATAAAACCTAAAGCACAGATGGACTCCTATACATATTGTGTTTATCTCTTCTATTAAAGTAAAGCATTCCATGGCTCAGACAGTAAAGAATCTGCCAGCAGTACAGGAGACCTGGGTTCGATCACTGGGTCAGGAAGATCCCCTGGAGAAGGGAATGTCGACCCACTGCAGTATTCTTGCCTGGAGAATTCCATGGACAGAGGAGCCTGGCAGGCTACTGTCCATGGGGTCACAAAGAGTCGGACACGACTGCATGACTAACACATCCATTCCTTGGGTTGCACACATGTGTATATACCTGCATGCAAGCGTGCTAAGTTGCTTCAGTCATGTCCAACATTTGCAACACCACGGACTGTAGCCTACTAGGCTCCTCTGTCTGTGGAATTCTCCAGGCAAGAATACTGGAGTGGGTAGCCATTTCCCCCTCAGGGGATCTTCCCAACCCAGGGATCAAACCTGCATCTCCCACATTGGCAGGAGAGTTCTCTACCACTAGTGGCACCTGGGAAGCCTGGTGTATACACCTCAGTTCAGTTCAGTTCAGTTGCTCACTCCTGTCAGACTCTGACTCTGAGACCCTATGATTTGACTGCAGCTCACTAGGCTTCCCTGTCCATAAACACTAGCAGTAACCAAATTTTGCATGTGCATGTGCAAGGTGTAAACTTTAGGTACATAGTAGACTGTATTGATTCTATTACAACCATGTGTCAAAACTGAAAGCAAATTTAGAACAAGAAAAAAGGCAGAAAAAAAGATTAATTTTAACAGACTCTCATTCAAAGTAGTACTTCTTAACACTTGGGTGTGGAAGAGTTCCCGGGTGCTTATTATATTTGGAATCCTGGAATCTGAATCAGGAAGTCTATGTCTAATATACGCATTTTTAACAAACACACCAAGTAACTTTCGTGTAAACACCAAGGGATTCTGATGTGGCCTGATCCACGCTTTCAGAAATCTCAATTTAAAACCTGAGCTTTAATGTATCACACATTAAATCTGATCCTCAAATGACTCCTGTGCATGGTTTAAGAAATAGGAAAGAGATTTAAGGACACAAAGTTTCTGAAAATGTTCATATTCCCAGAGACTAAACCCTACTTTCTTGGCACATCTGTGCTTCTTCAGTAAAACACAGTTTAAAAATGAATCTCAGTCATTCTTAAATTCTATTATATAATTTGGGGGAAAGAAGGGTAATTTCTCACTGTCTTCAGTGAGAGAAGAATCTTATTTTGTTAAAATCCTAAAATAGTGAGGAGGAAAACTGGCTGGGAATTTGCAGAGACAGAGAATCTGGTACTACGCTAATTTACAAACCCTGAAGCTTTTAGCAACAGAACAGGAGGACAGGGAATACTTCAAGGAGAGGACTGCGCTTCTATGTGGAGCTCAAGACTTTCTAGCACCTGAAAGCCATATACATCACAGACTTCCTCAAGCTCTATGTTGCTTTTAGGAGACAGACCACCTAAAAATAGTTAGATGCCATTTGCTTGAGTTTGAAAGAGCAACTTTGTCTCTCTACTTACAAAAGCTCAAGCTGAGCCAGACAGCAGTATTAGAAGCTTTTCAATAGAGCTTAAAGAGGAAGCACAAACATCTGCTAGGTATAGAAAAGATTTTTTTAAGAGCAGGAAAGTAAATTAGAAATCTAAACAATTTACAAAGACTGAGAGGAGATGAAGTTTCCTTAGAGAGTAGCCTGAAGCCATCTTGACTGGCATTTGCTCTAAATGGACTTTAATTTTTCAACTTCCCTTGTCTATCTCCAACTTCATCTTGTACTTTCTCCTCCATCATGGTCAATTAGAAAGAGCTAGTCTTGAGATCAGAAGAACCACTGATCCATAGTATTGTTATGATCTGAATTATGTTTCCCAAAATTTCTGTGTTGAAGGTCTAGCCCCCAGAACCTCAGAATATGACTGTGTTTGGAAACAGGGCCTTAGAAGGGTGATTAAGTTAAATGAGACCATTAGGTGGGCCCAAAGTCAGTGTGAATAATAGCCTTAAGAGAGGGAATATGGACACACAGAGAGAGAGATAGAAACCAGGGATATGCGTATAGAGAGGAAAGATCCCTGAGACACAGACAGAAGATGGACATCTGCAAACAAAGACAGGCCTCAAAAGAAACCAAGTCTGCCGACACTTTGGTTCTAGACTTCTAACCTCCAGAGCTATAAGAACTACAAATTAATTCCTATTGTATAAGCCACCCAGCCTATAATAGTTTGTTATGCCGGCCCTAGTAAACTAAGATAAAGATAATTTGTCCCAGTTACCTAATTATCTTGTTCCCTCATCTGTAAAGCAAATAAAGACACAACTGACCCTACTTACCTACCCTACCCTAATTGTTAAGATTAACTATAATATTTTTTTTAACTGCAAATAGGTTTATACAAATGTAATTGCTAAGATAGTTTATTCTGAGAAGCAGTGCCCTGGTGTTCCTTTTCCTACATTTGAAGTCAGCTATTAGGAGGCACTGATATGCCCAGTGTCATCACTAAGATCACACTGCAAGTTGTGGATTCTTGAGACCCAGATTTATGCTCCTGGCTCAAGCTGTTGACAGGTGAGGACAAAGACAGGTAAACGTTAAGTATGAGTAAGAGAAAGGTTCTCTAATCCATCCCATTTCTTGTAACTCTAAAAATAATAATAAATATTCCAGGATAGAAAAGAAAAAAGTCATCTAAATATTTACTCTTGTTAGGGAGCTTAAAATTAAGGCAAGAAAAAGCTGAAGATATTAACATTTGGAAAGTGAGTTGAGAGGAAATAGAGTTAAACAAGGAATTTTAATTAGAGTTCCCAGATACATGGTGTTCTATAATATATAACTACAAAAATGAAAAATATTCAAAAAACCTTGAAATAAATAATTGAAATGCATTTGAATTCCAGTTAAGGGGTTATAGAGGGCAATGTAGTTAAATAGGGTATAAAGGAAAAACAGAAATAAAAAATGATTTTAAAATTACGAGCAACCTTTTAGGGAATACCAAAATATTCGCTTGGAAAATAAGCAGACATTACAAAAATAGCAAATGTGCAAAATCAAATATATTAAAAATTAAAATGCCCTTTGAATTCCCAGATATCTTAGAAAAGAGCTCACAGGAACCAAACAACTGAAAAACTAAATTGTTTCCCTAAAACAGAAAAAAAATATTGGAAAGAATGTTAGATCTTGTAATAGGTTATTCAGGTAGATGTCTTGATTTTTAGAAAGTTCTAATGGTCATCTATGATGGATGTGATCCTCAAACTTCAGTGCATCAGAATCACATGGAAGGCTATAATAACCAATTGTTGGGCCCCATTCCCAGGTTTTCTGATCCCTAAGGTCTGGGAGGAAGCTCAAGAATTTGTTTTCGTAACACATTTCAAGGAGATGTTGGTGCTGCTGATCTAAGGACACTGCGTGAGCCAATATCCTATATTGAATATGTCGGCATTCCGCTGAACACAATGGATGGAATGTATTCACCTATTTGCGCAAAAGGCTGCTGCGTATTTGTATTTATCTCAACTCTTTCCCATTTAAAAAATGTTTTAAGAGTTGAGTCAGAATGATACAATGGACCAGCTAGACCTAATTGATATCTATAGGACATTTCACCCCAAAACAATCAACTTCACCTTTTTCTCAAGTGCACACGGAACCTTCTCCAGAATAGATCACATCCTGGGCCATAAATCTGGTCTTGGAAAATTCAAAAAAATTGAAATCATTCCAGTCATCTTTTCTGACCACAGTGCAGTAAGATTAGATCTCAATTACAGGAAAAAAATTGTTAAAAATTCCAACATATGGAGGCTAAATAACACGCTTCTGAATAACCAACAAATCATAGAAGAAATCAAAAAAGAAATCAAAGTATGTATAGAAATAAATGAAAATGAAAACACAACAACCCAAAACCTATGGGACACTGTAAAAGCAGTGCTAAGGGGAAGGTTCATAGCATTACAGGCACACATCAAGAAACAAGAAAAAAGCCAAATAAATAACCTAACTCTACACCTAAAACAATTAGAGAAGGAAGAAATGAAGAACCCCAGGGTTAGCAGAAGGAAAGAAATCTTAAAAATTAGGGCAGAAATAAATGCAAAAGAAACTAAAGAGACCATAGCAAAAATCAACAAAGCTAAAAGCTGGTTTTTTGAAAAAATAAACAAAATTGACAAACCATTAGCAAGACTCATTAAGAAACAAAGAGAGAAGAACCAAATTAACAAAATAAGAAATGAAAAGGGTGAGATCACAACAGACAACACTGAAATACAAAGGATCATAAGAGACTACTACCAGCAGCTCTATGCCAATAAAATGGACAACTTGGATGAAATGGACAAATTCTTAGAAAAGTATAACTTTCCAAAACTGAACCAGGAAGAAATAGAAGATCTTAACAGAGCCATCACAAGCAAGGAAATCGAAACTGTAATCAGAAATCTTCCAGCAAACAAAAGCCCAGGACCAGATGGCTTCACAGCTGAATTCTACCAAAAATTTAGAGAAGAGCTAACACCTATCTTACTCAAACTCTTCCAGAAAATTGCAGAAGAAGGTAAACTTCCAAACTCATTCTATGAGGCCACCATCACCCTAATTCCAAAACCAGACAAAGATGCCACAAAAAAAGAAAACTACAGGCCAATATCACTGATGAACATAGATGCAAAAATCCTTAACAAAATTCTAGCAAACAGAATCCAACAACATATTAAAAAAATCATACACCATGACCAAGTGGGCTTTATCCCAGGAATGCAAGGATTCTTTAATATCCGCAAATCGATCAACGTAATACACCACATTAACAAATTGAAAGATAAAAAACATATGATTATCTCAATAGATGCAGAGAAAGCCTTTGACAAAATTCAACACTCATTTATGATTAAAACTCTCCAGAAAGCAGGAATAGAAGGAACATACCTCAACATAATAAAAGCTATATATGACAAACCCACAGCAAGCATCACCCTCAATGGTGAAAAATTGAAAGCATTTCCTCTGAAATCAGGAACAAGACAAGGATGCCCACTCTCACCACTACTATTCAACATAGTGTTGGAAGTTTTGGCCACAGCAATCAGAGCAGAAAAAGACATAAAAGGAATCCAGATAGGAAAAGAAGAAGTGAAACTCTCGCTGTTTGCAGATGACATGATCCTCTACATAGAAAACCCTAAAGACTCTACCAGAAAATTACTAGAGCTAATTAATGAATATAGTAAAGTTGCAGGATATAAAATTAACACACAGAAATCCCTTGCATTCCTATACACTAACAATGAAAAAACAGAAAGAGAAATTAAGGAAACAATACCATTCACCATTGCAACAAAAAGAATAAAATACTTAGGAGTATATCTACCTAAAGAAACAAAAGACCTATACATAGAAAACTATAAAACACTGATGAAAGAAATCAAAGAGGACACAAACAGTTGGAGAAACATACCGTGTTCATGGATTGGAAGAATCAATATTGTCAAAATGGCTATTCTACCCAAAGCAATCTATAGATTCAATGCAATCCCTATCAAGCTACCAACGGTATTTTTCACAGAACTAGAACAAATAATTTCACAATTTGTATGGAAATACAAAAAACCTCGAATAGCCAAAGTAATCTTGAGAAAGAAGAATGGAACTGGAGGAATCAACCTGCCTGACTTCAGACTCTACTACAAAGCCACAGTCATCAAGACAGTATGGTACTGGCACAAAGACAGAAATATAGATCAATGGAACAGAATAGAAAGCCCAGAGATAAATCCACGAACCTATGGACAGCTTATCTTTGACAAAGGAGGCAAGGATATACAATGGAAAAAAGACAATCTCTTTAACAAGTGGTGCTGGGAAAACTGGTTAACCACTTGTAAAAGAATGAAACTAGAACACTTCCTAACACCATACACAAAAATAAACTCAAAATGGATTAAAGATCTAAATGTAAGACCAGAAACTATAAAACTCCTAGAGGAGAACATAGGCAAAACACTCTCCGACATAAATCACAGCAAGATCTTCTATGACCCACCTCCCAGAATATTGGAAATAAAAGCAAAAATAAACAAATGGGACCTAATGAAAATTAAAAGCTTTTGCACAACAAAGGAAACTATAAGTAAGGTGAAAAGACAGCCCTCAGATTGGGAGAAAATAATAACAAATGAGGAAACAGACAAAGGATTAATCTCAAAAATATACAAGCAACTCCTGAAGCTCAATTCCAGAAAAATAAACGACCCAATCAAAAAATGGGCCAAAGAACTAAACAGACATTTCTCCAAAGAAGACATACAGATGGCTAACAAACACATGAAAAGATGCTCAACATCACTCATCATCAGAGAAATGCAAATCAAAACCACAATGAGGTACCATTACACGCCAGTCAGGATGGCTGCTATCCAAAAGTCTACAAGCAATAAATGCTGGAGAGGGTGTGGAGAAAAGGGAACCCTCTTACACTGTTGGTGGGAATGCAAACTAGTACAGCCACTATGGAAAACAGTGTGGAGATTTCTTAAAAAACTGGAAATAGAACTGCCATATGACCCAGCAATACCACTTCTGGGCATACACACTGAGGAATCCAGATCTGAAAGAGACACGTGCACCCCAATGTTCATCGCAGCACTGTTTATAATAGCCAGGACATGGAAGCAACCTAGATGCCCATCAGCAGATGAATGGATAAGGAAGCTGTGGTACATATACACCATGGAATATTACTCAGCCGTTAAAAAGAATTCATTTGAATCAGTTCTAATGAGATGGATGAAACTGGAGCCCATTATACAGAGTGAAGTAAGTCAGAAAGATAAAGAACATTACAATATACTAACACATATATACGGAATTTAGATAGATGGTGGCGATAACCCTATATGCAAAACAGAAAAAGAGACACAGAAATACAGAACAGACTTTTGAACTCTGGGGGAGAACGTGAGGGTGGGATGTTTTGAAAGAACAGCATGTATATTATCTATGGTGAAACGGACCACCAGCCCAGGTGAGATACAAGAGTCAGGTGCTCGGGCCTGGTGCACTGGGAGGACCCTGAGGAGTCGGGTGGGGAGGGAGGTGGGAGGGGGGATCGGGATGGGGAATACATGTAACTATATGGCTGATTCATGTCAATGTATGACAAAACCCACTGAAATGTTGTAAAGTGATTGGCCTCCAACTAATAAAATAATATTAAAAAAATAAAAAAAAAAAAAAAAAAAAAAAAAAAAAAAGAGTTGAGTCAGTAAGAGGCAGGTCAGTAAGAGGCAACTGACCTAGAAGACCACAGAAAACGAAAAGCTATTCCTTCGGGAATAGGTGATAGAAAAAAGAAGTACGCAATGCTCGAAAACTGCAGGCATCGAGTGTCTCTAGGGTAAGGGACTGAAAAACTGGAGGGTTAGCTCAAAGTCTGGGCAACAAATCCCCAGATCTCTTTCTATATCCTAGCGAAGATGGCATGTTTACCTTCAGGAAGAATTAAACCATGAAGGGTTTGGTGTCAGAGGAACCTGGCAAAGGTCGGAAGGTATTTTACTGAAAAGCCAGAGACATAAAAGAAAAACCTACTCACTAAACAGTGAGACCACAACCCACCACCACATTACCCTCCACCCCTGGTCCCTTCTCTTGAGCCTCATCCAAACTGGCCAGTAGAAAATTGATCACACCCATCCTCTCTGGCAAAACTAATCAGGTCAAAAGACCAATAGATACTGATGTTAAGGATTCTTCAATGAAATGGGATCACTATCATCCAATGACCCTACATGAAGACCAGCAAATATGCCCGTGCACACACAGACAGGTTCCAGTGAGTGTTGTAGTGCCTCACTCTTAGGTATGAATTATTACCCCAGGGTGATCAAACATTAGAACAACTCTCCCAGAAGAATGACAACAAAATAAACTAATAGAACAAGAGAACTTAGAGGAACCAAAGTAGTCAAAGCAGCAATCAAAACAATAAACAACTGAATTATTTAAAATAGGATGGATAGACAACAAGGTCTTTATTCAATATTCTGTGACAAACCATAATAGAAAAGAATATGAAATATATGTATAACTGAGTCCCTTTACTGTTCAAAAGAAATTAACACATTGTAAATCAACCATATGTCAAAATTTTAAATAACTAATTAATTTTAATATAAAGTATTAAAAATAATAAATAGCTAAAAATAATGCTTTTAAAAGAAAAGATACTGCATTCATGGAAAAAATAAAGATATAGTTTTAATTTTTTAAAAAGGAACACTGAGAGCAACAATGAGTATTAAATCATGATGATAGAAATGAAAAATAAAATTGAGAAAATCTCCAATAAATTATAGAAGTGAAGCCAAGGGAGACAGAAGGAATCCCTATATGACAGTGGTGATCAACTGAGGGGTGATTTTCCCTTTCAGGGGACATTTAGCAATGTCCAAAGGCATCTTGAGTTGTCACACCAGGGAGATGGCTGTTTCTGTCATGTAGTGAGTAAAGGCCAGGGATGCTGCTAAACATCTATTAACCAAAATTTCAGAAATGAAGACCTTATTGAAGTAAAGAGGTGTTTACTTGGGGGTTTGTTAGGACTGCAGCCTGGGAGACACAGATTTAAGAAGCACTAAAACTCTGTTCCTCTGGACTACAAAATAGAGAGTGCTTATAAAGGCAAAAAGCTCAAGGTCACAGTTGGTTACATGAGTTGTTTATCGAGAATTATAATTGGAGCAGGCAAGAAGCAAGGGTGCCTGTTAGGCAAGGATTGGTTGTGGTCTGCAATGGTTGAACAGTTAAAAGAGGAAACAGCCTTGAGACCACAAGTTTGCAGTTAACAGATGCTAATTTTAAAATGGCTGGTAGCATCCTTGACTTTGGTACAGTTCACAGAAAGTTCAAGTTCTCACTGGGACAGGGTTGGGTCTGAGACCAGGTCCTCAATGGCCCCCACCCCGACTCCATTCTGTATGCCTGAAGTGTGATGACTCCATTATGACTCCAACCTGTCATCACCTCCTAGAAATGCACAGGGCAGTCCCCCACTATAGAAAGTGATCTCTCCCAAAATGTCAAGGATACACCAACGCTTAAAATCCCTGCCATAAAATAACGCAGTCACCTAAATGTGATTCTCTCCACCTCCTACAAAAGTACACACATTGACAAGGAGAACAAACACAACTGCTCATGATCCAAACCAATAATATGAGTCCAAAAATATTACAAACTTCAAATTACTTGTAAATAAGGAAATAAATATCCAAATCCAGAGTGGACAGTTAGGGCAGAGAAGAGAGGAAAGAGAGGAGAAGGGAGGGGATAAGAGGGGAGAGGAGGGAAGGCAGAGAAAGTCTGGGAGTGGTAGGAGCTGGATAGAATAAACCCCAGAAGGAGAGAATCCACCCTAAGTGGAAACATACTAAAAACAGGTCTCAGATGGGAAAGCTGGCATCTGGCAAATCAAAAGGAAGTTTTTGAGAGTGTACAGCCGAGGAGGCACCCTTCTGGGGACAGGCATGCTCTGGTACCTTGTGGAAATAAAGGGTCCCATGGCAACAAAGGAGGTGCACCATCTGAACACACACCAACCAATTCCATCCCTTCAAACAGGCACCACTGATTAAAGAGAATGTACTTCAGTATAGCAATGGAGGAGAGTGTGGAACTAAAAACAAACGAACAAACAAAAAAAGAACTAGAAAATACCCAAATTTCTCATCTCTAGTTTATAAATATAAATGGTGATCCCAAGAAACTAATACAGCCCCAATCATTCTCTGAGGAGATTTAATCTCTTCAAAGAAGTTCTTCTGTGACTGAACATTGACCTTTTGATCTTTCTGAGATATTAGCAGAAGTTTGTCCAGCCAGTCTCAGTTTTTTTCTTGAAAACACAATTTTCTGTCTGCTAATCTCTTTAATTTTAATATCTTCTGCAATCCAGACAGGCTGAGAATTTCCCAAATCTTCAAGTCTTGGTTCCTTTTTATTTAAAATTTCTTACCTCAATTTGTCTTTTTCCTTTCACATCTTACTAAAAGTAGCAAGAAAGAAACCAGACTACATGTTCAACACTGTGGTGGAGAACTCCTCAGCTAAATATACCCCTTCATTGTTTCCAAATTCCACTTTCCACAGAATTGCAAGATACAATTTTGCTGGGCTTTCTACCACTATATAATGAAGATCCCATTTCCTCCAGCTTCTCACAAGTGTTCTACATGTTCATGTTCATGTTCATGTTCCTCTCTCCTCCATTCTCCACAATTCTCAAAAGCATCTTTGTGTATCCTGCTAATGACTCTTTATTTAACTGAGTATATGGTGTTATCAAATTCAAAAGCTCCAATCCAACCATGCTTGGGAAAAGAAAGCTGGAGCCCTGGGCTGCAAGGTGTAAGTTGACAGAATAACTAACAAGAAAGCCCTTTCACTGATGGTGACCATCCACACTGGCAAGATATAATAGCTAAATACATAGGTTTAAATCCTGTGTCTACTGCTGACCATCTGAGTGAGCTGAAGTACATTTTTAAGCCTCTCTGAGCTTCAGTGTCCCAATCTGTGATGTAGAGATTAAAATACTTACTTAAAGGGTTGTTTTGAGGCTTAAACAAGATATTGAATGTAAAGTATACTTAGCACATTGCATGGCTTGTGATAAGTGCTCTTTAGATGGAATCTGAAAAGAAATGATCTCTGTGCTCCTGGTGAGTGTAACAAAGACTGAATCATCAACAGCCCTGTTCTTGGGATCCTTGAATGACAAATCCAAGGGACAACCACTGCTGCAGGGAAAACCCAGGACACTATAACCATGAAGAGCCAGAAGTGAAATGAGCATACATTCATACAGAGAGCGAAATATTCTGATTTCGCCTTTCCCTTTGAGACAGTTTTTGATGTTTATTTTGGGGTGTAAATGTTTATTTACATTTTACTAAAATAAAAATAAAATATGTTTACTTTAATATGGACACACACACATGTGCAGACACATACATACACTGAGATATTTCTTCCCCAAAATCAGTGGCTCTCAAACTTGTACATGAATCTGCATCATGTGCAGGGCTTGTTGAAACAGGAATTCCTGGGCCTCAGCCACTGAGTTTCTCTTCCTGGGGTGTGTGCATGCATGTGTGTGCACACGTGTGCTTGTGCACGCATGTGCTCAGTCTCATCTGACTCTGTGACCCTATGGACAGAGCCCGCCAGGCTCCTCTGCCAATGGAATATTCCAGGCAAAAAACACTGCAGTGGGTTGCCACTTCCTCCTTCAGGAGATCTTCCCAACCCAGGGATCAAAAGACAAATCTCCTTTGTCTCCTACATGGCGAATTCTTTACTACTGTGCCACCTCCGAAGCCCATAGATCTGGGTGGGGCTACAGAATTTACATCCAACAGTCTCCAGTTGTTAGTGATGCTGGTCCCAGGACCACATGGGGAGAACTACTGCCCTAGAGAATGAGACAAAATGGATGTGCCTTCTGAAAGTATATGGCATTCTATCATTGGTCACACAAGATTAAAATGGCTTTTAAATAAGCTTGTGGTACTTAGTGCATTTTTTTACACAACCAGCAGAAATATAAGCAGACAGATAGCCCTTGTGTCTGAGAACTGAATTTAACCCAGTTCTTTTTTAAATTGCAATCTATAATATTCTTTTTTCCTCCAAAATTTAGAGCCTGCAAAATCTTTACCCATTTTATTAATACTGGCTGTTATGAAACATTACCGTAAATCACACTTCAGTTTTTGCAGAGTGGTTCAATAAAGCAGGGTAATATAAGTTGGAGACAAATTCTTATTCTCATTGCCCAAGAGGATAAACAAAGGATAAATTATATTCAAGGAGTTTGACCTAAGCAGGAATTTTGAAGGCATTCAGTATCTACGAAAACTAATCAGCTACAGCCTTCTGGGAAAAAAGTGGGGCATTTCTATTTTTTTTTTTTTCAGGTTTTCTGTGGAATGGCTATAAAAGTAGAGGATTTTGTTTTTTTAACAACATAAGGTCTAATAATTCTTCTACTTCATTTCAACACAGAAAAATTTGATGAAGCACTTTCAGCATTTTAGTTTATTTTAAAAGACTTTTAAACAAACAAGCAATTATAATTTTAAACAAAAAAGCAATTATAATCTAACAAGAGTCTATTGAATACTCTTCAGTTAAAGATAAGTGAGACAGAAGGTAATCATGTACCTCAGGGTAGTTAAATAAAACACATTCAGTGCATGTGTGTGTGTGTGTGTGTGTGTGTTCAACATGTAGTCCAGAGGAAAGGGTTTATTTCCATACCACTGTATAAAGGATATTGTTTATCTGGTCTTACACTCAGAGTGTCAGGCCTGGGAAAACACACAGCTATTGAGTCCATCCAGTTTACTTGCCTCTATACTGCAGTATATGAAGGATGTATCCAATATTTTCTCCATAAGTTTCTTTGCCTTAAAGATCTTTGATGCAAGTATTTTTTGCAGCAAACATTTTCATCGCATAACTAACTAGCCATAGGCAATTTTGCCATAAAAGTTAAAATAATGAAAAAAGAGGGACATTAAAATGGAAATAATGAAACATGAGAAAGGAACAAGAAAACTAAAAAGAATTTGTTGCAAAACACAAAATACTTGAATTCACTTAAAACATGGGTAGATTCATAGCAATATTGTGAAACTGATTGATTTTATTTTGTGAGTTGTACCTAAGCGCTTGTCTTCAAAATCTTGTATTGATAGTGAAATCTTCAAAATCTTTTATTTTTTTTTTTTGCTTGTTGATTCATCTCCTCATTTGGCATCACACTCTCATTCTTCATCAAGAGGAGTCTCAATTTCCAAATACTAGGATGCATATTGATAATTGAAGTTTGTGTCATGTTGTAAAAGCTTCTATCCCATTATTTGTTCTTGGCATATTGTCACATGTCCATTGGTAGATGTTCCAAAGTTCTATGGGAAATGTGGGTTCAACTCTCTGTCAGCTCAATAAAGTCATCAATAATGTCTCTAACCAAAGACATGTAAACACATTCCAACCAGTTGAAACCAAACTGTCAAACCAGACTGTCAGCCAGTTATTTTATCTTTCACAGCAAAATTGTCTTACAGCCAAAAAGTTATATGGCAAAAATGCTTGTGGCAAAGATGTCTACCGCAAAGATGCTTACAGCAAAAATACCCATAATCATGAGGGAGTCCTTATGACTGATGGTATAAAAGATATTCCATTCAGACACTTGCCCCTCCTCTCTAAAAAAAACAATTCTCATTAAGGTCAACAATCACCTCCATGTTACTAGATCCAATTTTCATTTTTATTCCTCATCATATTTGATGTCTCCATGCCAAATCAACACTGATGACCACATCTTTTGTTTTTAAATAATCACTTCCCTTTTCTTTCATACCTCATGTTTCTGATTTTTCTCTTACTTCTCAGGCTGGTCCTTCTCAGGCTCCTCTGAAAACTGGGTCCCCTCCAGTCTCTCCTCAGCTTGATTCCTCCTGTCTTCAGTCTCTCCCAAACACTCTTCACATGTACCACAGCACCAATCACTCTTCAAACATCAGTGCTCTCAAATTATATCTCAGTCTCTAGAACTCTTTTCTCAGCTCCATATCCGTGTAACTAAAACTGATTATACAATCGTTTCTCTAAAATCTCTACCTTAGTTGCACAAAGTCTAGGAGACCTATTCTCTCTCCCCACTCTATACACAATGCATCACCATGACCATAAATCTTACTCCCTAAGTGGTTCATGCAGGCTTTGATTTCTTTCCACCTCCACAGCCACCACTTTAGTCCAATGTACCATCATCTTTAGCCTGGATTCTCACAGTAGCCAGATCTACACACTCTGATCCATTCTCGCTCCCTCTAATATATTCTCCATGATGCGACCAGCATAACCTTCTCAAATCACAAATCTGAGAAGAAACTTCTTAGAGAATTCAGTACCAATCAAGCTTCAAACCATTTGACACCCACTGGGCAATAAACTCCTCCATTCCCCAGCTAAGACTGCTGGGAATAGTCAAACTTAGCCGACCCCCTCCTTGACCATCCTGTGCTTCAGCAAGGCCACTACTATCCTGTCACAGAGACAGTAGTTTGAAGTTCATGCTGAGATTCTACCCAACCATTTTTGGACTGGCACTCTTCAGAAATTTTGTTTCTGAAAGAAAATATCCTCTCTAACCCTCATCCTTACTTTGAAACCTGGCTTCTAACAGGCTTCTAACATTTTGTACCAAATTTTTCAAAAATAATTATAATCTGATCCCACCTTTCCAGAGCCTGGACATGTTCACACAGAGGAAGAACAAAGTCACCAACTTTTACATGGCCCAGCTAATCATGGAAGTGTGTCCCGGCTTCAGATAACTTGTTTTAATTTTTTTCTTGGCAGAGTAATGTAAAATTAAAATGGGGAAAGATATTTAATATTTAATAGAAAGCTTTAAAAAGAAACCTGCTGTTATTGCTATGTATCTTGATGCAAACAAAGATTATGATGATAATAAAAAGATAAAGAAGATACTTGGCATTCGAAGAAAAATATAACAGAAATCTGATGATGTAACCTCGTGTTTAAAAGTATTCAAAGCTTGTGCATTGCTCTTAGAACAAAAGTAAATTCCTTACCACAACTCTGAGGCTCCACAGAGACTGGAATCTTCTAACTCCCAGTCTCTACTGCACCACCACCACCCCTTACTCCCTGGGCTCTGGCCACACTCCCTTCAGTTGCTTGAATGCGCCAAGCTCGCACCTCCTATAGGTGCTATTTGCTCTCCCCTCCCATACCCTTAGTTAACTCCTGTCATTCTTCAGTTGTCAGCCTATAGCCTGCCTTGTCAAGGGAGGCTTTCCTGATGTTGAAGACTGATCTCACACCGCCATGTACTTCTCCTTCATGGCACTTATCACAATTGTGGTTTTATGTTTACTACTAAGATTCGTTGAGTAACGTCAGCCTCCCACTCTGGACTGTAGGGCAGACTGTAACTGTTTTGTCATGTATTATATCCTCAGCACCTGGCCCTGCCAGACACTCAATAAACACTTGTAGGATAAATGAGGAGATAAACAAGAAAGATTAGCTGAGAATTCATTAATGCAGACTCTGTAATAAATAACACACAGACTGCTAATAAATAATATGGCCACAGAAAGAGGTGTGAACTCACGTAAACCATCAAGCACCCAATACTATGCATGACTCTGGGGGGCTTCTGGCCTAACTGCTCATTTCTCCTCACTAGAATGTCACTGAAATCCATAGATGGGTGGGTTTGGGGAGATACTTTTACCCAGATCTTTGTCTTATTGTCTGGTCCTAAGTCATCCACTGATCCAGTTCCTCCTATTTCTCAGCTGTTCAATTCACATGCCAGGATGTCCCCACGGGCTGCTCACCTCTTTGGACCAGTCCCTTGAACTAATCACAGAGAAAAAAAAAAACACTCATCAGCATGGTAGTCAGGGCCCCTCATGATCCAGCAGCAAAATGCACAGCACTCTGTCTATGAGTCAGTCGTACTCCTCAAACACAGCATTCCAGCCCCACTCATCTGCTCTAAGTTCTCCAAACATGCCATGTTGGCTCTACTCCCAGGCCCTGCACAGGCCATGATGCTCTTCCCAATGCCCCCTCAATCCTTCAAACTTCTACATGTCTGCCACCTTCTTCTGACAAACTGCTGCCCCAGTGAGGTTTGACTAGGGGTTTCTCCTTTGCGATAATGATCCACTAGGCTTCCCTGTTCACAGGGTGCCTTGAGGTACAGTGGTTTTGCCTGTGTCCTGTGAGGTCTTCCTCACGAGTCTGCGAGAACAGAGGCTGCGCCTTTCTCAGTTGTATCATCAGAGTTCAGCAGAGGGTTAGAGACTAGTAGGTAACTAGTAAATATTCATTGAGTGGCTGCAGAGAGGCCTCAGGTTCTGTTTATACAACAGGTCAGAGTTCAGTCAGTACCAGAGTTTTGCAACTCAAAGCAATTCTTGTTTCATTTGCTTTTGCATAGATTCAGTACCACTGCAGAAACCCTGAGATGCATTGCTTCCCTAATGCTCATTTGGCAACAATACCTACTGTAAAATATTGCCTTCTCTGTAGTACTAAGTACAAGGCATTTTGTAGGCCTCTCTATATTCTGACAGGAAGAAAATAATTTTGCCAGTATCAGTACAATTCAAAATAATCCCCCTCCTTGCTAGCCATTAGACTTGTACTCTAGCACTTTCAAAAGTGTGATACAAGAAACATCATTATCCAGGATGTTAATTGATGTTATGAAAAAAAGAACTATTCCAAAGTAAACTATGTTTGAGAAACACTAGATAAAACAAAGTTAGATGAGAGTCTTTACTGTAGGACTTCTCAGAGCCTGTGACAAGTTAGTCTACGTTGTGAATTTCCAAAAGGGGGATCTAGTTCACAACCATTTCCCAAATATATTAAACCATAGAGCTCCAAACCCACCCTTTTTGTGCATTTTGAGGGGAAAGAGACTGGTCTGCTATGGAACTCACTTTAGGGAATGCTACTTTATGAATACTTTCTATTAGTATAGCTTATTTAAAAAAAAAATTTCCTCAGCTTAAAGACTGATTGCTGCCTTATATGGAGTTGTACTGTGCATCAATGTTATGTCCACTCATATAAGCAAGTGACATTCATGGTCCCTTCTTTGTGCAAGAACACACACAGCTGAGGAAGTACTGCTTAGCACAGTTCTGCCTCCAAGGGAGCTTGTTCACAAGGCAGACTAAGAAAATGCCTCCAGCCTAATCCACTAGACATGGTGCAGCAAAGAAGCAGGCCACGTCCTCCACTTAACAGAGCCAAAGAGGCAGAGCACAGGTTTCCCAGCTGCCCTTCCCAACTGCCACTCAAAATCTGTTAAAAATGGCCTTACCCCTGATGTTGCTCCTTGAAGGCAAATTTTATATTCAACCACTTTGTTCGAAGCAGATACTTGCTACACCCTCTCAGTTCAGTTCAGTCACTCAGTCGTGTCCAACTCTTTGTGACCCCATGGACTGCAGCACGCGAGGCCTCCCTGTCCATAATCAACTCCAGAAGTTTACCCAAACTCATGTCCATTGAGTCGGTGATGCCATCCAACCACCTCGTCCTGTGTCGTCCCCTTCTCCTCCTGCCTTCAATCTTTCCCAGCATCAGGGTCTTTTCCAATGAGTCAGCTCTTCGCATCAGGTGGCCAAAGTATTGGAGTTTCAGCTTCAACATCAGTCCTTCCAATGAACACTCAAGACGTATCTCCTTTAGGATGGACTGGTTGTATCTTCTTGCAGTCCAAGGGACTCTCAAGAGCCTTCTCCACCTCTAAGTAGTAACAAACCTTCAATGCCCCTTGGACCCTTAATTATGTGTGTGTGTGTGTGTGTGTGTATACATATATATATACACACATACATATACATATATACATACACACACACACACACACACACACACACACACATACACACACACATATATATAGGCTTCCCTGGTGACTCAGACAGTATAGAATCTGCCTGCAATGCAGGAGACCTGGATTCAATCCCTGGGTCAGGAAAATCCCCTGCAGAAGGGAATGGTAACCCACTCCAGTATTCTTGCCTGGAGAACTCCATGGACAGAGGAGCCTAATGGGCTACAGTCCATAAGGTCACAAAGAGTCGGATCCAACTGAGCAACTAACACTCCCTTCTTTTCTTATGTGTGTGTGTGTGTGTATTCTTTTTCAGGTTCTTTTCCATAATAGGGTAAATGGTTCTTTTCTTGTTTTTATCTTGAATGTAGAACTGGCCCAGCTTGTTCTAAACCATTCCTGGGCCCTTCCTATACACACTGTCAACATACACACACACACATTTAACATACAGAGCTTCACATACACACCATTTAAATTTTAAGTTTGCAAATCTTTCTGCAAAAAGTCAAGTCATGCAAGAAATTTTAAAAATATAATTTCTAAAGGACAAGCATACTCTACCCTCTGATAAACCATTTTCATAAATCCTACATGAACAAGGAGTGAGGAGACGGACACAGAAACACGCAGATCAGGAGCTTCACAACCTCTTGGTGGATCCAATAGTGCCAGAAGAGAAGGAAATTGTCCCCATGGAACAGCCCACCCCTTCACTTCCAAGTCTAGCTCCCCCACAACAGCTCACAGCATGCAAGCTCATGCCATTGAATCTATTTGCAGGGCCCTTGTATTCTAGGGGATTTATGATAATAGCCCTATGTTTCCTTTTACAAATCAATAAGACTTCAAAACTGAGAGCTGGGAAAATGTAAATCCATGGTGGGTATAAAACCCACTGAATTATATGCTTATTTACTATTCCTCACAGCATGTGAGCTAATCTAATAATTCATTTCTGACCCTAGAAAAGTGTTGAATTGCATGAGCCTCAATGCTACCTTTGCCTGGTTTCGGCATGTTTGGCTTTGGGGAAAAGAGAGGGCAGAAGAGAGGGAGACAGGAACCAAATTCGGCCGACATCTATTGAGTGCTTACTTTGCTCTGATCAATGTGGGATAAGGAAACAGTGAAAGCTGGGAAGTATCAGGACAAGTGGTCCCTCCCTTATGACAGGACCAGCTTGACACCAACACCCCTCACACGGCAAGAGAGGAAGGATGGGATGGAGACAAAGGCAAGGCCACTCGAGGCCGGAAAGAAAGACACAGGCAGGACAGCATAGGACCATAATGACAAATGAGCTGCTCAATATCTGTAAAAGAATGACCTTACCCTTGATGCTGCTCCTTGAAGACAAATTTTATATTCAGCCACTTTGTCCTAAGCAGACACTTGCTACAGTCTCTAAAGAGTAACAACCTTTCAACGCCTCTTTTGACCCTTAGTTTTATATATATATATATATATATATATATATATATATATGTATGTATATATATATATGTTCTTTTTCAGATTCTTTTCCATTATAGGTTATTACAAGATATTAAGTACAGTTCGCACCCACCATTGAGCCTTAACTTTTAAAACAATTGCCGCTGACACTGAGGTGCTATCCATGATCTGTTATATTTGTATGTCTTGTCTACATTGAGAATTACAGAGTTTCAAAAATGTAAGCCATTATCCATTCTAACCTCTGCAATTTTCTGACTGAACAAATCCCATCTAACTTACTTCCACCTTACCCTCAATGGTGGGAACGTGAGCTGAGGCTGAGAGTGAAGGTGAACAATACCCCAGAGCTCTTATAGCTCATCCGCTCAACAGTATTTATGTAAGAAGACAAAAAGATGAAGAATCCAGGAGGCTCCTCAAGGAGCTCAGACCCTAATGGAGGAGAGGACATACAAACAGATCATCACTAGGAGAGAGTAAGGAAAGCCGGCAGTGAGCACAGTAAGAATGGCCTCGGAGCCATACAAGGTAACTCATTTCATCAGCACACTTCCATCATTCCTGTTTTAGGGATGAGGAGACCAAGGCTTAGAGTTAAACCCAGAAAGCTTATCTCCAGAACCACAGTCTCAACCACCACCATATACTTTGATCCCACACCCCTATTCTGGCAGGCCCCTTCTGCCACCTCCTCCCATCAAGTTTCTCCAAATCTCATATGACCTCTCTCTTCTTTCCTCCTGACTCCCATAAACCCATCCAGGTGGCTTGGAAGAAAGAACAGTGAGACATTGTGCTGTGTGGCTGGGTTTGGCACTATGGGTATGACATAGCTAGTTGTCTTCTTAACCATTTTTTTTTTCACTCAAACTTTGGACAGTGACCAGTGCTAGGAACACAAAGACAAGTAGAAAACCTTTAGATGTAGCTTTAAGTTATTTTATCAACTATGAGTTGATACCAGTTAATAATATCAAGACCTTAAATTCACTTTTTCCCCAAAGGGTCAAAACATGCCATACACAAGTACACTTAGTCGAGACTCAAAATTAGGAGGAAGGAACTTTTGCTATAACTTTGAATCAATGGATTCTATGGCTGTTTTAATGTTTACCTGGGTAAACTTACAGTCTAGTTAAAACTCCCCTTAGTTTAGAGTTGGACTTTCAACTTTCCCAAACCTCCCAACACACATCTCATTTCACCCTCACAACAACCCCATAAAGGAGATTTTACCACATTTCACAGCTAGAAAGCTGAAATTTATATATTTCAAAACACAAAAAAAATTTCAAATACATAAATGTGCTTCTTTTACAAAACATGATTCTATAAAACATAATTTTTCTATAAAATCATTACCTCAGTTTAGATATCTACCAGAGCTTATGCACTACCATTGAGAGAAATTATTTGTTAGAACTCTGTTTCCAGAAGTGGAACCACCTTGGTACAGACACACATCTTCTGCACCGAAACTGCTTTTAACACTGTTTAATATCACTCTGGCAGGCCTCCTAACCTCACATTTTAGCCCCATTCACAGTGGGCTTTCTGCTGTTGAAAAGAAGTGCTGCATCTTAACTTCTGCAGGACATGACCTGACACTTGACTGATTATACTATTTCTAGTTGCAGCTGTAGGCATTTGGGTTCAAAGTGAAATGAACCACAGGAGAGAGTGAAGTGTTTAAATTCTCCAACTGCTAAAGCTGAGGGCTTAGCTCTCTCTATCCAAGGCCTACCTACTCTCACAGTTGCAAACACTTGACGAAAAAACCCTCTCTTTAAAAGAAAGACAGACTACATAACTTGACTGTGAAGGAAGTTGAATGGTCACTAAATGCTTTGAGGTTTTTAATGGGCAGTTTCATGCAAAAACACTATGGGACAAAGGGACACAGGAGACCCATTTGTGTTGTAACTCACCCTCCCAAAGGGTCACATAACAGAAGAGGTGTGACTACCAAATCTGACTCACCTAGGCTGTGATCCCACATCCCCAGGTTAACACCATTCAGGCTTCTCCTACAAGACAGGGAAAACAATGTCTGCCTAATAGGATGTGCATGCATGCATGCTCGGTCATGTCCAACTCTTTGCAACCCCATGGACTACAGCCCACCAGACTCCTCTGTTCATGGAATTTTCCAGGCAAGAATACTGGAGCAGGTTGCCATTTCCTACTCTGGGGGATCTTGCTGACCCAAGGATCGAACCTGCATCTCTGGCATCTCCTGCATTGGCAAGCAGATTCTTTACCACTGAGCCACCAGGGAAGTCCTGGGATCAATCATTTTCTAGAGCTGTCATTAAAAAAGTACCACAAACTGGGTAGCTTAAAAAACAAAAACACTGTCCCACAGTTCTGGAGACTAAAAGTCTAAGGTCAAGGGGTTAGCTGACTTGGTTCCTTCCAAGAGCTGTGAGGGAAGGCTCTGTTCCAGGCCCCTCCCCTTGGCTTGTAGGTGGCCATCTTCAAGTTCATATGGTGTTCTCTCCATATCCATGTCTGTGTCCAAATTTCCCCTTTTCATAAGAACAGCAATCCTATTGGATTAGGACCCTATTGCTTATTTTAACTTGATTACTTCTATAAAAACCCTATCTCCAAGTCAGTACATTCTGGAGTATTATGGCTTACGACTTGAACCTGTGAACTGGGAGAGGAGGTTACAATTCAAGCCGTCACACTGGGAGAGAACTGTTTTTAAGCTCTTGGCATAACGAGCATTCAAAACTTGACTCCTGATTTTCCCCATTCCTGGCACTGCTATTGTCCACCATAAACTCTGAGTAAGTTATCTAATCTCTCTGAGTATGTGGTCCATGCCAATGAAGAGAAGAAGCTAGAATCATGGATTTTAAAGGTTTTGCTAATACTCTCTGTTGCTGTACTTTGTTGATGACTTTTTCTGTTCTAATACACTTATTTTGCATTTTATAACTTCTACCAGGACAGTCTGTTTTTCCTTTCTGCCTTACTTCCATCTTTCTACTTTTCCTTCCCTTCTTTATACCTACAGGTATCTCTGCCAATCAATTTGAATACATTTTTAATAGCACCGTAACTTTAGTTTGCTCACATTATTAGGGGAAAAGATGGACCTCATTAGTTGAGTTAATCTCCCCCCACAAACCATGGGATAAAAGAAAACATGTTTAAGATTTTTAGATGTGCTTACAAAATCCAAAATAGTCATCCATTCCTAGGAAGTAAATTAAAATGCCCTTGTCTTTCTTGGAAGTTAAGTAAGGAACCACATAACCTAGTGTTCTAGAAACCAAATGACTGAGAGAACCATACAATTTAAAAAAACTTTTTTTGATGTGTTCCATTTTTAAAGCCTTTATTGAATTTTTTACAATATTGTTTTTGTTGTTTTTTTTAAATTGGAGGAAAATTGCTTTACAATGTCATGTTGGTTTCTGCCATACAATACAAATCAGCCATAATTATATATATATATATCACCTCCCTATTCAGCCTCCTTCCTCCCGCCCATTCCCACCCCTCTAAGTCATCACAGAGTACTATGCTGGGGTCCCTGTGTTATTTGGCAACTCAGCAACTGTCTATTTTACATAGTGTATATATGTGTATATATGTCGAATCTATTTTCTCCATTTGTCCCACTCTCTCCTGCCCCCACTGTATTCACAAGTCCATTTTCTACATCTTGTCTTCATCCCTTCCCTGCAGTTAGATTCATCAATACTATTTTTCTAGACTCCATATATATGCATTAATATGTATGTTTGTGTTCCATCATGTCCAACTCTTTGGGACATTGTAGCCTGTAACCTGCCATGCTCCTCTGTCCATAGGATTTCCCAGGCAAGAATACTGGAGTGGGTTGCAATTTCCTTTCCCAGGGAATCTTCCTGACCCAGGGATCAAACCCACGTCTCCTTTCTCATGCATTGGCAGGTAGAGTCTTTAACGCTGCACCATCATGCTACACCACCTGGAAAGTCACAATTTAATACACAATATTTGTTTTTTCTCTTTTTAACTCACTTCACTCTATAAGCTTGTGAAAAGTGAAAGTGTTAGTCACTCAGTCATGTCTGACTCTTTGTGACTCCATGGACTGTAGCCCGCCAGGCTCCTCTGTCCATGGAATTCTCCAGACAAGAATACTGGAGTGGGTTGCCATCCCCTTCTCCAGGGACCTTCCCAATGCAATAATTGAACCTGGGTCTCCTGCACTGCAGGCAGATGCTTTACCCTCTGAGCCACCAGGGAAGCCCCAAGCTTGTGAAGTTGAAAATCAGATCCAGGGTTTGACAAGAATAACTTCCATGGAAGTTTCCAGGGGAGAACTTCCACAGGAAAAATACATTCTATCCTCATGCTGAAGCTCCCGGCTCTGCACCTGGCTTTACAAACCACCAGGGGCTGCCTGCTCTAGAGTTAGGTGTTTTCCTGGTTTCAGCACACATATGGGGGGTTTTGGAGCCATAAAAAAATCAGAGTTATGCACAGGTCTCTCCTGTCCCTCCCTCTTCATTAAGGACAATTTGACTTCTGAGGAGGGTGGTTTTCCATATGCTGTTGGGATGACTTGACAAGGCCCCCAGTTTCCTTTGGAAAAGGAATACACCAGGACCTTCTGCAGTCTTGGGGACGGGCTGCTTTCTCAGTTGTTCCTGCATCCAAGCTCAGAATCCCACCTCAGTCCAGACAGCAGGTCTTTCCTAACATACAGTTGGTTCTGACCTGGGCAGTCACCTACATTGGTATCCTCAGGCAGGAGGCAGGTATGCATACTTTTGGGGGGAAAGCTGATGGCAACCACATGTCCCTGGGGATAACCTAGGCCAGGAAATCAGGAGCTCATTCAAACAATTCCAGAGCCAAAGACTCTGAGCTTGGCCCAGAGGCAATGAAAGATCTTTAGGTCTCTGATGAGTTCGTGAGTCGACTCCAGCTCCAGCTGCTGTAATTATGATCTTAACAGGACAGCAATTTCTTGCATCTCATCTGAGGAGGAAGAGGAGGAAATAAGACAGAAGAGCACTAGGATCTGGAAGAGGAACCTCTTCCTGAGGATTGAGGAGTGCCACAGTCCTTCGGCCACCTGATGGGAAGAGCCAACTTATTGGAAAAGACTCTAAAGCTGGGAAAGATTGAGAGCAGGAGGAGAAGCGGGTAACAGAGGATGAGATGGTTGAATGGCATCACTAAATCAACAGACACGAGTTTGAGCAAACTCTGGGAGATGGCGAAGGACAGAAGAGCCGGGTGTGCTACAGTCCATGGGGTCTCAAAGAGTCAGACATGACTTAGCGACTGAACAACAGCAACAATTGACTTCAGAGGCCACTCACCAAGGGAGAAAGAGATAGAAGGAAGTTTCCATATTTGATTCACCCCTTTGTTTATGTAATATTAACTTCAGGTGAGATTGTACTACAGTTCTCCTCCTGCCTCTTCCCTGTGCAGTCAGGACCTGCTGAGCCCACTGGAATAGGATTTCACAGTATAACTGGTAAGGGACGACTCAGTGCTAAGGCCTGAGATTACAGCAGGGTCGGTGGCCATACTCTAGGTTCCTCAGTTGGTCTTAAGTCCCAAAACTGATGGAGAAGCAAGACTCCTTGACAGGTCACCAACCCCACTGTTTCCAAGGGTCAGGATTAGCCAGGAAGCAAAACATCAAGGGATGAAGTGTCACCAGTCCAGAGGCCCTGCCGTGGATGTGGGCCGGGAGCCCAGCATTAGGCAATCCATAACCGGAACATGATCACCAGCACCACAAAGAGGAAGGGGCATAACAGAAACTGCTTGTCCACGTACTGGGGCATTCCCAGGACAGCTGCAGGAGGCCACCTGTCATTCATGGTCAGTGCTGTGGCAAATATGCCACAGGGAAAAGCCTCCAACTCCAAAATATATCTGGAAGGCACTGTCTCCAAATCCACACCCTTGAATCCCCCTCTGTTCTCCAGCTCTGGCCTCCGTCCTTGAGGGCGAGGAGGGGTCTACCCCCTGGGGGCCTGCTGCCCAGTGCTGCCCCGGCTGTGGAACAGGATGACTTTGTTGCTGATGCCAGCTTTGCCAGTGGGACACACGTGTCTGTGACGTCTTGTCTCCAGCCACTGATGTAAATACGGCCAGCAGAAGAGGAGGCCGCCCAGGCTGACGGTGGCCTCCACGGCTGTGTCCAGGCAAATGCTGGGCTCAAAGGTACTGTCCTGAGCTCCGCTCTCACCAGCACCATTCCTGCTGCCCCTGGGCCCCCAGCACTCAAGTTCTCAGGGGATGCATAGGCCAAGGACCCCTTGCTCACCATCCTTGGCTGTCAGCAAGCTTGGAGTGGAGTTTCTCCCCAGAGAAATCCTGGATTAGTCTGTCCGGGCAAACCTCAGATCCTAACCAACACAGACTCTGGCTAACTGAGGCAGAGCCCAAATCACACAATTTTAATATATGGGGGAAATTCAGGCTCCTCTGAGATCCTCCAAAAGAGTATTTTAAGATCCAGAGAAATGAAGTATTTGCTTGTCTGGGCTGTGAATTCACAGTGCAGTCAGAAGTGATACCTAGTATAATAATGATTTAATTTTGACTTTAAAGGGGGGAATTCCACCTTATCTCGTGGGTGGATTCACTGTAAGAGAAACCGCTCCAGACGTGACCTCTGGAGCTTCAGCTGTGTCCATGTGATCACGAGGAACCTGGAGACACTGGGCTCATTGCTGCATTTTTCTGAGTCTCATTTTCCATGTATCCAAAAAGAGAATAATTCTGGCCTCCTTGGAACTATTTGGAAGGATCAAAATATAATAAAGTGTGTCAAAGAAATTTTCAAAGCATAAAACCCTTTACAGATGGAAGATACTTTCATTATTAGCTATGCACATACCTACCTTTTGCCAGCTAAATGAGGTCAGGCTGGCTCCCCACAGGCTTGCTCCCCACTTTAAATGGAAATTAAAATGCACCCTGCCCGTGGGTTCACATTCCATTCACTTACAATAGCTTCTTTTTAACATCATTAAGCAGCACACCTGAAACGTACCATTCTTTCTTTTGAAACCTCCTGCTCATCACTTGACCATCCAGAATAGCACCTCAGGGAAAGGAGGTCTGAAATGTGAACAAAATCTTCCAAAATTCAAGGTAATTTTAACAGGGGCTGGGGATATATATATATATACATATATATGTATATATATATGCATGCATACCCTTGCCTCTCTCTTGAAAACTTTTGAATGACTAGTACCCATCCTTAGGTACTGAAATCTTTGTTTTGATATAATCCCTAGGATCTCCTAATGTATTCATCTTTTTAAAAAGCCAGAACATGCCATTATTCAGAAATATTTTGAGCTATCATTGAGGAGAGAAGGTCTTATTGTTGCTAGGGCAACAGTGATGCCATAGAAAAAGCAGGGGACTTGGAGCCAAATGGCCTTAGCACAAGGCCTGCTCAGATCATTTACTTGTTCAGAGACCCCTGGAGTTATGCAACATAACCTTGGCCCAGCCTGTCCCCATGGTATCACAAGGATTAAATTGTGTTCATATATGGCTATCTATACACACCACTGAAGAACATGAATGGGTATATAAAGCATGCTGATCCTAATGTTTACTGAGCACTCATGAGCTAGACAGGATTCTAGTTCATTCCATGTATTCTATGTATCCCAGTGTGTGTGCTCAGTCGTGTCTGATTCTTTGGGGCCCCATGGACTATAGCCTTCCAGGCTGCTCTGTCCATGGGATTCTCTAGGCAAGAATACTGGAGTGGGTTGCCATGCCCTTCTGCAGTGGATATTCCCGACTCAGGGATCAAACCTGGGTCTCTTGTATCTCCTGCATTGGCAGGCAGATTCTTTATCACTCATGCCACCTGGGAAGCCTTATTCCATGTATTATCTTATTTAATATTCACAGCAAACCTTAGGGAAGAGATGCTATTTATAAAGGCACAGAAAGGCTAAGTGACTTGCCAAGGTCACACCATAGTAAATAGTAAAGCCTGGATTCAGGCCAAGCAGTCTCCCAAGTTCATACTGTCCCCTCAGCAATGCATCTGCCATCCTGTAGGCAGAACTCTTCACTGGCTCCCTTTCACATACAAATTGAAACTCTAGTTCCTCAGCATAGCATGAGAAGCCTTATTACACCCACCACTGCCCATCTCAAACGACTCATCTTCTACAGTCCGTTTTCAGATCTTTGTGACCACCGCCATAATAAACAGGAAGAAGGGAACCTATGGACATGATAAGTATAGAACTGGACTGAGCTGAGGCGCCTGAGGTGTGGTGGGCACTGAAGCTCTCCTCCAGGAGGGAAGCCCACCATGTTTTCTGCTAGACAAATTCAAAGTGATAGAAAAATTTCAACCCACTCCTAATGATCACTTAAGAGACCATTTGGTACATGGTCAAGGGGGTAGAAGTAGCCTGAGGAAAACACACAAAAACCTCTTCTCTCTTAAGGGTCTGTCTCTCATTCAAGGGCATTTTCATAGCACCCCTTGACTGGGAGTCTGTTGAGACATAGCTGCAGAAATAATGCCTAGGGGACTTCACTGTTGGCTCAGTGTTAAGAATTCGCCTGCCAGAAGACACAGGTTCAATCCCTGGCCTGTGAAGTTCCCACACACAGAGGAGCAACTAAGCTCTTGTGCCAAAACTACACGGCCTGTGCTCTAGAACCTGGGAACTGCATCTACTGAAGCCTGAGTGTCCTAGAGCCTGTCCTGAGCTCTGCAACAAGAGAAGCCACTGCAACGAGAAGCCTGCACACCACAACTACAAAACAGCCTCTGCTTGCTGCAACTAGAGAAAAGCCCGTGTGGCAGCAAAGACCCAGCAAAGCCATAAATAAATAAACCAAATTTTTTTTTTTTAAGAAATAATTCTCAGGACTCCCTTTGTTTGTGTCCTGTATGTGGATTTAATTCTCAGTGTCAGCCAAAGATTAGGGTGGAGTTCTATGCAGAATTCAGGGCTTGTTCTGGGTTGCCACTTAGCAACTGTTATTTTCCTTTTATTTATGAGAGGATATCAATACACTTTAAAACAAATGTTTTGTCTACTGTGGCATCTCTTCTTTATTAACTGAAAACGTGGACAGTTATACATGAACATGACACCCACCTCCAGCTCCTGGAGACCTGACTTTAGACTATTTACCTTTATGCAAACATACCCAGAATATTCCCCCTCTGTAATTCTCAATTCACCCACTTCTCTCTACCAGGAAGCTCTTATCATCATCCAAGAAGCCCCTACCTGTCCTAAAATGTCCAGATCAAATGAATTGTTCATGATTTCCCCCAAAAGAAAAAGTTTTCCCTTATTTCTTCCATCTGACCCAGAGACCAGGGACTGTGCCTTTTTCATCTCTGTGTCTCCTAGGCAACTAGCATAGTGTTTTATACAGAAGAGTGGCTTCTGAAATATTTGATTAATTTGCAAATGACAAGACAGATATTAGAACAAGAAAATTCATTGTAATGGGAAGGGCAATAGAGGAAAGCAGAGAGAAGAAAAGCTGAAAAAGAAAAAAAGAGGGCTGGATTCAGCGCCATTTTCCCAGCTACAGCCAGCAATTGATGCCTCAACTATCTTTAGTGGATTATCCACAATGAGGGTTAGCTTACCTCCAAAATTAAAATTTATCTCCAAGTCATACTGACTAAATAAAGCAATGTCATAAAAATAGTTTGTAAACAATGTTCATAATAGTTTGTTTCATTTTTCTACTCTTGATGTCAAGTAGACTTTAACTGGATATCAGTGCTAAATTTATGACAATATTACTAACACCAATACTGTAAATTTGCATAATTGCTAAGTGATACATCTACCTAGTTTCTACTTTCACACTGATAGCTAAATAAGTACATCAGGACCCCAAGAAATAACTCACCTAAAACGAAATTGCCAAGCAAAAACTAATGCATTCACTAATTCAACAAATCTGCACTGAGCACAAACCACATTCCAGCACCATCATGGACCACAGAAAGAGCATGACCATCATCTAAGAAGAGCTCATGACTGAGATCACAGCTCAGGCCAAGTCAATGTATACAACCATTACGTTGGTAGATTAGAACAACTAACATTTTTAGATGCTTGGCGGTTATCTAATTCCCTTCTATGCACAAGGAAGCAGCACAATCTCTAGGAGTTGACCAAATCATACATATCACAGAAGGCCCCAGTAGCCTCATATGGAGTATGACTTATCTGATGAATTCTTAACTAAAATCACCCCTGGAACATGAACTTTTGATTAGGTCAACTGGTTCCCTTTAAAATGTGGCTTAAACTAATTCAAACAGTCTTACTGTTATCCAATCTATGCTGAAGTATTAAAAGTGAATTACAGACATCGTAACCCACTGATATCAACATTTACAGTCAAAATGATTTAATATTCTTAAGTCATCAGGACTCAATTCTAGCAGTATTTGTAGTTCCTCTACATGCAGACATTTTACTGAATCACAGCTGCAAGCATCATCTGATAGATTGTACCAGTTCTCTAAAATTCAGTCCCACTTATTGAAAATGTACTGCAACTGAAGTATAGCATCCTAATTATAAAGCAGGGCTGACCGTGGAAAATGTATTTGACTCTTCTGCTACTGTGATTTTTAAAAATTTACACTTCAATTCCCCATGAATGATAAAGGAATTTTGCCTCACTTATTAAGTCCTAAACCACAAATGGGAATGTTCCTCCTTACTGCATTTGGACCTGGGAACATTTAGAGCATACATCAGTGCCTTTCATTGCAAACAGGCCAATAGGTTTTCCCAGCGACATGAGGAAATGAATTATTCTGCATTAAATAAAATAGAATTTAATTACTACTGTTAAGAAACGTTGAATTAAGACAACTAGAAGGTTAATCTTTTATCTCGCTGTCTTAATTCAGGATTTTTGTTAATTTAAATTTTTTCATTAGTTATTAATAAGATGTGTGCCTTGTTTTATTATTTCAGAAATAATTTTCCCAGTTATTTCTAGTTAGAAACTTCTGGAAAAAAAACTAGAACAATGGGAAATTCTCTTCCTCATTTCAGCAAGCCACTGCTTGCTAAGACTCTCCTGTACATCTCAGAGGAAAGTGAGGGCAATTTCTATTGTTCTTTGAACATGCAGTTCTGAAGAATACCTCCATCATTCAAGAAGCTATGTTCCCACCTTAACTGCCAACAAATGTATTTGCTTCATTCATAGGATTTTTTGTGATATAGCTCCTCTGATTTGAACTACTAGGATAGAATTTTTAGCTATAATTTTCCATGTGTTCAATCAGCCAATAAAGAAGAGATGTCACAATAGGCAAAGCATTTGTTTTAAAGTGTATGATATCCTCTCATTAATAAAAGGAAAGTAACAGAGCCAAGTGGCAACTATTTTCCCAGCACTAGCACTAAATACTACAGAGAACTCCACCCTGTTCTTTGGCTGACATTGAGAATTAAATTCACACACAGGACACAGAGGGAGTCATTGAACATTATTTCTGCAGCCAAGTCTCAACAGACTCCCAATCAAGGGGTGCTTTCAAAATACCCTTGAATGAGAGATAGACCCTTAAGAGAAAGGAGGTTTTTGTGTTTTCCTCAGGCTGCTCCGACCCCCTTGGCCATGTACCAAATTGTCTCTTAAGTCATTATTAGGAGTGTGGTCAAAATTCTTCTGTCACTTTGAGCAATTAGTCATTAACTGGATTTGCCTCTTCAGCCCCTTCCCAATTAAAACTTCTGAGAGCAGAGCTCTGTGAGGGGCGACCTCCTGCAATAAGTCATTGAGCAGAAAATCTGGTGGGCTCCCCTCCTGGTGCAGGGCTTTGCCGCCCATCATATCAGGTACCTTACCTCAGTCCAGCTCCTCATGTCACCCAGCTCTATGAGCTGTGTCCAGATAATAAGAAATCTACTTTAACAAGTGTTCCTGAGCCTGTCTTCATTTTTATTGTTGTTATAATAATCACACCATTCTCAGGCACTGTACAGTTTTAAAAAACATCATAGGCATTATCTCATATAATCGCCACCACCACTATTTCCAGATAAGTAAACTGAGGCTGGAGGCAGTTAAGGCACTGGTTCAAATTCACATGATCTGTATGTTGCAAGTATGTATCGAGTTCCACCACCCTGGCTCACCAGCTTCAAGGTAAGGACTTTGTCCACCTCACAGCAGTACTTCCTACTGGGAAGGTCTCCTTCAGAGTGTGGTCAACTGATTGCAGACTTTTATCACTTTCAGAGACTTGGTCCAGGTATATTGATCTGCCACTTCTTTGTAGCCTGACAGTCTGCAGTTAAGGATTGCACCAGAGTTCTTCTTAGGGAGGACAAGTTCTTTGTTTAGTCAAAACTCTCAATAGCCTCTCACAAATGAAGGCTAAAGTGTTTGGGGGTATAGCCTCGAAGAGCTAAAGGGAAGTACAAGGCAAGGAATGGGGCAGGAGAGGGTAGCATTCTAAACAATAATAAGGATGAGTCACAGAGAGGGTTCAAAAGAAAGGTAGCCCAGGCTCTGCACAGGAGATAGTCAATTGTTGCTCTGGAGATGGACAACTTGGATAGTTAAAGCACAGAGATGTTTATCACTCAGTCCTAAGTTGTTTGCTTTTCTGTGATAGAACGTCATCCTCAGAGCCAGACCAGGGTATGGTAAGAGAGGCACCTAGGATGCAAAATTTCAGGGATGTGCAGCACTGACCTCAGCCTAATCCCAGCTCTGGGAGTTCCCAGCAGGACACTGAAGCTTCAGCGAAGTCTGAAACATACACAGCCACATGTAGGTGATATTTTGAGAAAAAGAAAGAATTAGAACAGCAACCAACACAAAGTGATAAGATTCAAAATACGATTACACCATGTTGGTACGGGCTTCCCTAGTGGCTCAGAAGGTAAAGAATCTGCCTGCAATGCAGGAGACCTGGGTTCAGTCCCTGAGTTGGGAAGATTCCTTGGAGGAGGGCATGGCATCCCACTCCAGTATCTTGCCTGGAGAATTCCCATGGACAGAGGAGCCTGGTGGGCTACAGTCCAAGGGATTGCAAGAGTCAGACACGACCGAGTGGCTAAGCACAAGTATAGCACTGTTTGGTATATACATATTCATTTTTGGTGAAATGGATCATAAACTGAAATAATTAAGCAAAAGGAGAAAAACTAGAACAGGAGCTCACTGGAAAAATATATGTCCCTCCCCCAGGAATTTCAGGAGATATGAAGAGGGAGACTGTCTCATTACTCATGGTCTGGGGGTTGCAGACCAATTTAATTGGCTCAAATGGTAAAAAGAATTTGCCTGCAATGCCGGAAACCTGGGTTCGGTCCTTGGGTCAGGAAGATCCCCTGGAGAAGAGAAGAGCCACCCAGTCCAATATTCTTGCCTGGAGAATTCCATGGACAGAGGGTCCTAGTGTGCTACACAGCCCATGGGGTCACAAAGAGTTGGACACAACTGAGTGGCTTTCGCTTCGTTTATTAGAAGAATGATCCTGGCCTCCTGGAGAATCTCAGGACATCTGAGTGACCAGCAGTTGGGCTACAGTTGTATGTGTGCTTCTTGTTGCTGTTTATTTACAATTTCCTATTTTTCAAGTTTCCTAGATACTTTATTATATTTTATGACTAATAAAGTCCTCTTTGTCTCTCAACCTACTTCTATTCAGCCATAAGGGAAAGGAGGAGGGAAAACTATAATTACAAAGAGGAAAAGGACTCAGCAGTGTTTCTCCAGCCTTACTGTTCATACACATCTATGAACAAGGACAGTGTGGGAAGCCCCACGGATATCCTGAAACTCCGAGGACAAATTTTAAGCCATCTGTAAAGATATGAAGAAATCAGAATTTGGAATAATAAGCACTTGGACAAAAGGCCTTGTGGTCCAATGGCAAGTACTTTGGGCTGGGGGATCAGGAGACCTGAGGTCTTTGTTCTGATCAATTTTGCCCTGTTCCCATGGGCAGGTGACCAGAATCAGATCCTTCCAGCTCTGCTACCAACCAACTTGATGACACAGGCAAGTCATTCAGCCACACCAGGACTCAATTTCCTCCTCTATCAAAGAATACCAGCCTCCTAGAATTGTAAGGAAAGAATGGCAATTTTGGAGAATGTGAAAAAAAAATTTTAAGTGAAACATGCTATAAAATAACCAGGGATTACTTTCATTGCTCTGTTGTTTTTATGGATGCAGTTCTTACAACAATAGTAAACACTGTGGTAGAGACAAAGCAGCATGCTAGGTGTTATGGTTGGCCAACCAAATGTCATTTCCCAGTTCCTTATTTCTTGCCTGGCTCTAGTACAGAGGCTGGAAAATGAAAGACTCACTTTCCTAAACACTGAGAAGCTAGAAGTGAAGGCATGACACAGTTTTGAGCAACAAAAAGTAAGAGCATTCTGTAGCATTTATGGTTAGGTTTCTGCTTTCTTGATTAAAAGTAAATCAGTATAGATGTCACCCTTCCTTTCTCCTGCATTGAACGTGGACCTGATACTCAGGGTATGGAAACCACTAACAACCACGAGGTAAAAGTCAAGAAAGTTAGAAACAGTAGATCCAACATCACTGGGCCACTGAACCGACACCTATTCAAAGACTTCTCATTATATAAGAAACACGAATTGCTATTTTTTAAATCTCTTTAAGTTACCTGCAGCTGAAAGGATTCCTGACTAATACAACATATATCTTATCCACTTCATGGCCCTTTGTCTTCTAAAAGACATTTCTCTCCTGGTGATCTGTTCAGATAAAAGTTCAGCTCAAAGGGTAGAGAGGAGAATGTTTCCTCCAAAGACCCATTAACAATAAGGAAATAATAAAGAAAATGGACAAATTTTCTCCATAAAAATAGGATATCAGGCCACTGGGTCTCCCCATTTTTGTGATTGCCCTGCCAAAACTCTCAGTCTATAATGCAACTTTGACCAACTACCTGGCAGAGCTCTAATGACCAAAAGATATAGCAGCTATTAGAACTCTACCAAAACTATAAAATGCTTCATAATGGTTGAAGTTTAACTCAGGAGCCCATCCTTGGTCCAATTATTATATTCTAAGTTCTGCTGCTACTTACATACCTCTGCAGCTCACTTACAAATCCATTTTCATTTCCTGTGTCTTTCTAGTAAGCTCTTGGTTTTATTTCCAACTACCTTGCGAATATCTTTACCTCTATGTCCTAATATCACTTTCTACTCAGCCTGTCCAAAGCTGAACCACTCACCACCCTCCACAAAGCCATTCGTTGCCTGTTTCGCTGGTTTCCAATAATAGATGTCACCATTCACCTATTTCCCCAGACAGAAAACTGAATCATCTTCAGTGCCTCTCTCTCTTCCCCTCTACATTCTAATTTAAAAATAACTCCTTTTCTGTTGTCCTTGATCATATCGCATAATTTTTTATCTGAACAATAGGTTATAAAATCTTAGACAGTTCTCTCCGCCACCAGGTTTTCTGAACTCCAGCCTAGACAGAAATCCTCCTAAAACACAAAGTGGATCCCATCTTCATCTTACTTGAATGTTCACAGGTTCCATGTACTTAATGAATGAAGCCTGGCACTGGAGGATGGCCCCAAGACCCTTCTGAGTCCCACTCAAGCTCCTCTCTTCAGGCTCATTCCTAACCCCTCTCCTTCCTATTCTTAACCCTCTTCTCTCCTTGGATCATTATATCCAATGGGTACCTGATGAGTTTTCTTTCTTTCCACTTCTTACCTTTTCTCCTTTCTTTTCGAAAGTGGACTTTCCTAGTGGCTCAGCTGGTAAAGGATCCGCCTGCAATGTGGGAGACCTGAGTTCAATCCCTGGGTTGGAAAGATCCCCCTGGAGAAAGGATAGGCTACCCACTCCAGTTATTCTGACCTAGAGAATTTCATGGACTGTATAGTTCATGGGGTTGCAAAGAGTGAGACATGACTGAGCGACTTTCACTTTCACTTTTCATTTCCTTATCATCAATCTAGTCCAGCTCTTATATATCACATCTGGATTATTCCAGGGACCTCCTAACCATGCTTTCCCATCTTTCTTTGCTCTAATCCACCCTATATCATCCAACAAAATCAAGTTACTGAAAAGACTCCTTTGACAAAGGTCCCATTAGCTTCAAATGGGACCTTTTTCCACTGCTCCGCCTGGCTTCTCTGACCCTCATCCTCATGCTGCTTCTTCACACTCCAGCTTCATCTTACACCCACCCCACATGCACACTTCACTTCACACACGTGGGGTACCCTCCACTCTCTGAACATCACTTGGCCTTTTCCATTCCATGTCGTTCTCATCCTTATTTCTGAATGCCACCTCCACCCTTTCTGCCCAGTCTTGAGTCTTAGCTTTCCTGACCCCCATTTCCAAGGGCAGCTTTCCATTAGGCTCTCAAGCCAGAAATGAGCTGTTCTTCCTCTGAAGTCTCATAATTCTAAATTTAAATTGATCTTCAAATGGGGATTTGTCACCATTCACCTATTTCCCCAGATAGAAAACTGAGTCATCTTGTAGGGCAGGGCATTGCCTGCCCTACCGCGTCATCATGTAGATTCAAAAGACTTGTTTCACATATCTTTGCCTGAAACATAGCACCTCGCACATCATGGTACAAAAGTACTAAGTAAATTGTTAAATAAATCTCAACAGATAAAATCTACTATTTAATCCGAGAACACTTTTATCACATGAATTACTGAGTCATGGCCACTACCTGAGGGAGGAAGAACAGCTACTCTTGTCCCAGTAAAACCAGGACCAGAAAGGAAAGAGCTTGCCTTAGATTAAGGAATTTTCCTTAGATAGCCATCCCCCGGAAGGCGTGGCAGATAAACTCACTGATCTTTGCTTTCAGCACTGGAGTGGGGCTTTTTCTGCTCAGCTCTGCTCTCATGGTTCTCAGTCTGTTCTGGGCCTTTTTGGTCCCAAAGCAACTTGCAATCACTCCGACTTTCCACTTCACTTTTCAAGTCGACATTCTTGGTAGTTCCAGAACACAGCTTCCTGCCAGCATCTCTCCCCACCCTCTGACATCTGTCTCAGGGACTCAGTGAGAAGCAAGGAGCTAATGTTCAGGAAATTTGCTGCCCCCCTGTGATGAAAGGTGCAATCTTCATTACTCCCCGAGACAGAGCATCCCCATGGCTGTTGTGAAAGCAGACGCTGTGCCTTAACGGCTGCTTCCCTCGAGCAGTAAGAAACTGCCATCCCACTGTTCTCTTCGTTTGACTCTGTCTCTTAAATATGTTGTTTTTCTCATTTTCATTAATAATCCTTCTTTAACACCTGATCAGCCTTGCTGTCTGCTCTAGGTTAAAGCCTATTATTCCATTAGAGTTTGACATTTGGAAAGCAATGAGGCATTCATGCACAGGTAGTGCTAATGGGGAAAATGGCTTGAATCAGGGCTTTCTGCACCATGAAGCTGGAAAATGGGAGCGGTCAACAAGAAATAGAAGGCTGCTTCTGTGCCAGCTACAGAGGAGCTGAGCCCAAAACAGGCTGTGTTGCTGGTGAGGGGCTTGGGATATGATGTGACTTTTTCTGATACCTGGGGTTATTGATCAGGCAGGTGTGTAACTCTTAGATCATGTGTCTAAAAAGGACCTGGAGCAGTCTAAGGGAAATTAGGCAACAGGCCTGATGACAAGTCAGCAAGGCTAAAGAAAAGCCACTGGATGTATCTGCCTTCCCTGACTCTGACTCTCCAGTGTCAGGGCAGACGGTTATCAGGTGGAACACAGAGGACATTCTCCAGCCTCTGGGTGGTCCGCTGTGCTGGTCCGTTGTGGGGTGTGTGAGCTGAAAGTAATCAGGACTAAAGTGGCCGCAGAAATAGAAGATGCTGCCACCCCACGTGAACAATGAGCCAGTACATCTCCCAGTTTTTCTACCTACACCTGTCAAGCAAAAATAACTGCTTATATTTGGTCTATTTATTCACTTATCACATATTCAATACCTGCTTACCGAAGACTTACAGGTTAGATTCCTCCTTCATAGAACTTACAGTCCTTATCATTTCCACTTCCACCTTCAGAGTAACTATACCTCCTCCATGTGACAAGGAGAAATGTCATCTTCAATTCTGAGATGCAAAAAGAATTATAAGTTCAGTGGATATGAAATCTTGGACTTGCAAGAAATACACATTTCTTTCATTTGTTTTAATCAATTTCATTCTGACTCCCAATCTCCACCTTGCCAGGCCAGGGGGAAATTCACTCAGACATTACTGGCAATGTGTGATCCTGGAAATAAACAGAGGCAGGAACTGACATTTAGCTTATCTTGGCTATCCACATCATCCTCACTGAGCAAGCCTACTGTGGTCCCTGGAGATATGGTGGCCCTCGGTTTCTATGCCATGTATGGGGCTTAGACTCCTGGCACCTTGAGTCCCACCTCACAGGCTGGTTATGTGGCATCCCCTCTGAGCCACTGCAACTTTCCAGGGTGCCACTGTGAAGCCAAGCATGGGTTTGTAAGAAAGGTAAAGCATCTCAGGTTCTGGAAACCTCTCCCCCCCTCTCCCTTCCCTGTTGAGAACACAGGGTATAATCTGGTTTTTCGGTTTAGCCATTCCAAAAGAAGAAAGAGACACTGACTTCCAGCAGCTTCTATTTTCACACAGCCAAAATTTTCTGAATCTTTGATTTCCAGACTCACTAAAGGCCTAGAAACCTGCTTAAAAGGAAGAAGAAAAATAGAAAACAAATATTACTTAGAAGCCAAAATGATTATCCTGCCCAGAGATGAAGTAACTGAAATGCTGAAAGAGGCAACATCCATCATCTAGAGCTCTGCTTCCAATCCCCATATGGTTATACACCCCCAAATGCAGTGGCAAATTCTGGGAGGTACCTGCTGCTCATGGCTGCTTCTCACTCATCAGTAGATCCTGAGACTTGGCAACAACTTGAGACTGTGGTACAATTGCTTTAACTTACATAGATTAGCCTCAGAAAGAGGGGAACACATGCATCCAGCAATCGTCCCTAACCCAGTTCCCTGTCACTGATATAACTTCACCCCCACTCCTATCAGGCCAGAGAGTGCTACGAGCTGACTCCTACCGCCATTTCAGTTCTTTTCTTACCTTACCTTCCAGCATCTATTCTGTCCTCTTTTTCTTCCCATCTCCTGTCCTCTCAGTTGTGTCTAGGGAAACTGGAGAGAGCATTCTCATTCTCCCGAACACCTCTGCTGCAGGTCTCCCATGACCTCAGTCCCCTGGAGCCAGAATACATTAAAAGAGGCTGAGCTTGGCAGAAGAGGAGACGAGTGGTGGGGTCCACGTCAATTCTTCGGGCTGGAGGGGAGCTGCAACAGTCTGAGGAGGTTGAAAACCCATTTTAAAAGGGTTTTAAATTAATCCGTTAATTGACTGATGGATCTATTCAGTGACTTTATTAAAACTTATGTGCCTATCACTGTGGGGTCACCTCCAAAAGAGAAAAAACACATAACATATCTTATTGTGTTCAAAGAGGCTCCGCTTAATATGAGAGGAAGGGCGTACACACAGACATCTGATGTCAGTGATGATAATAAACACAGTCAATATAAATTAAACACTTAGAAAGTGCTGAGTGCTGTGCTAAATATTGCTATACTAAAGCAATGTTTTATTTACTTGTCACAACATCCTTTTATGGTAGATATTAACATTAGCCCTCGTTTGCAGATGAGAAAGCTGAGGCACAAGGACTTTTTTAACTTGACCAAAGGCCTTTAATACAGAATTCTAATCCAACAACAATAGTTTATAACAGTTCATTGCATCTTTGTTTCTAATAATAAAAAGGCAGAAATTATGTAATTATTCAACAATAAAGAAATGTTAAACTAATTATAAGAGAACCATAAGGCTAAAATTTTGTGCAGTCATTAAATTCATTTATTGGAGAAAATAAGATCACACAGGAAAATACTTATGATAAATGTTAATTTAAAAAAGAACAGGAAGGACTTCCCTGGTGGTCCAGTGGCTAAGACTCCATGCTCCCAATACAGGGGGCCCAGGTTCAATTCCTGGTCAGGGAACTGGATACCACATGCCGCACTAAGAGTTCACATGCTGGAATTAAAAGACCCTGTATGCTGCAATGAAAACTAAAGATCCTGTGTGCTGCAAATAAGACCTGATGCAGCCAAATAAATTTAAAAAAATTTTTTTAAAGAACAGGATACAAAAATGTATATTCCTTATAATACTAATTATATGTGTTGAGGGAAGTGGAGAAGAGGGGAGGGAGGAAAAGAGAAGGAAGGGATCAAAAGGAAATATATCAAAATGTTAATAGGGTGTCAGAACTTCAATTTGTACACTCCAAGCATATGCAGTTTATTGCATCTCAATTCCATCTCAATGAAGTTGTTTAAAAATGTTAACAGAGGATTTCCTGGTGGTAGAATCATATATGATTTTAATTTTACTTTTTATTGTCCAATCCAAATATCCTACAAAGATTATCTATTGCTTTAATAATCACGTAGAATTCATGTTAATTTTTAAAAAGGGAACTCTGGGAGTAACATTGGAGGATATTCTGATTTAACTGATAGAGGGTAGGACTCCAGATATTTTTGTTGTCTTATCACCCTGGGTGGTTCTCACATGCAGTCAGGGATGGGAACTAGTGATATGCAGAGAGCATCTGGTCCAGGGCCTGGCTGATACTTGATGCTTGATAAATGGTGGCCATCACCACTACCACCACCATCACGCTTGTTGTTATGCTTTTTATGTATATCAGCATTACTGGCATATTTACATTCTCATATGAAGTGGAAAAAGAAAAACATCTAGGTGGAGCAGATGGCTCAGACCTTGGCAGATTCACTGGAAACTTCAGTGAGTAATCAGGTGTTGGAACTGGTGATATTTTCCTGTCATAGACTCCGTCAGAAGCTTTCATCTCTCCCTGCCTGTGGGATTAGTAATGCGGAGCACTTTCAGACTATTAGAGGATAAAACTACAATGCAAAAACTTTTTACTAAAATTAACGATGCCAGGCCAGCCATAAAGAAATTCATCTCCCAAGTGACACGCTCAGCAGAGTTGCACCAGCTTCTATAACAGATGTCTAGACAATTTGACTTTGAAATACATACCTCACACCTAAACTGCCTGAAGTTTCCCAGTCAGTACCCAGCCGAAGTTCAAAACCAGAGACCGCGCAGGAATAGAGGATTGAAGATTATAAATAAACTTATTCATAGGGAAAGCGGAGCAAGTATAGCAAGCTAAAAATTGATTGCCCAGAGAGGATGACTCATCAATGAGACCATAAAAGACCATCTTGCAGAGATCACGCAGCAAGATAGTTCATTGTCCTTAAACATTAACTGCCTGTCACACCAGGCCTCCCTTCAGCAGGCTGCAAAGCCCAGAGATGGCCTCGTTAAGCTTTCTAGACATCCCCACCTAGCCAAAAAAAAAAGCAATCCACTTCTCCTCTATCTCTTTGAATCCCCACTTAGCCCTGAAAGGAACTCATCCAAATGCAGTGCCCTAGATTCCTAGTGTGTCAGCCATTTGAAAAGATTTGGTTTGGGTCAGCCTGGCTTCCTGACATATCAAGACTTTACATGTTTTAACTGAATATTTCAGGGCTAAGAATTCTGCAGGTGGGTGAGTTTAGGTCAAAAGCAATCTGAGACAATCTCCAGATGCTGAGACAGTAGGAAAACCACTCTGACTGCCTTAATCATGTCTCTTGAAGCATCAAAACAACACAGGACATGCGGTTATGTCATTTATAAAACTGATTTCCTGCTACCTGCTTCTGCAGGGTGGTAAGTGTAATTTCAGACACTCAAAATTTATCTCTAGAGTTCTGAGATTTTATCAAAATGGCAAGCCTCTAAATGATACTGAGATGCAAGGGTACAAGAATACCGTGAGGAAATACCATGAGGAAAATCAAAAGAAATGCCATTCACCCCCACAAACATCTCCGAAGCCCTAGCTGTGAGAATATGTTGTGATTACTGAGGCTGGGAAATGAGTCAAACATCAACCTTTTTGTTTAAGGAACTCAAGCCCTAGAGAGAGGAGATAAGGTGGGCTAGGACCTAAAGAGATAGATGAGAAATTGTGAGGTCACACAGGAAGCACAAGAAAGGATCTATACTGTTAGGATGGAAAAGAGATGACTCTCATTTGGTGTGTGGGTCAGAGAAGACTTTGAGCAGTTGATGGTATTTGAGTTGGGCTTAACATGGGTAAGACATGAACATATCTGGACATGAATAGCTCATACCACACACACAAAAAAAACCACTCTGAGGTCCTTTCAGAGGGCCTGTATCAGCATGCAACCAGCTAAACCTAAAAAAACGAGTCAGGAGAATGCCTACCAGAAGCTAGTCAAAAGTCATATGACATTAGCCTGAAAGTGGGGCCGCATTCAGGGACAAGTCACCCAATATATGCATGAATGACAGCAAGCATCACAGTCCAATATGCCATCTGAGTTACTAGCTGGCAAGGACTGGTAAAGAAGAAAGAAGATCAGTTAAATATATCACAGCACATCTGTAGAGAAGACTATGTTGCACTCATTAAAAGAAATTATATACATGTACATTTATTGTCATGGAAAGGGGTTCTCAATATACTAAAGAGAAAAAAAGGAAGTTATAGAATGTCTATGTAAAAGATCATCTATGGGGTTTCCTTGGTGGCTTAGTGGTAAAAGAAGCTACCTACCAATGCAGGAGACACGGGTTTGATCCCTTGTCCAGGAAGACCCCACACGCTACAGAGAAGCTAAGCCCATGTGCCACAACTACAAAGCCTGTGCTCTAGAACCCAGAAACCACAGCTACTAAAGCCTGTGAGCCCTGGAGCCCAAGCTCAGCACCAAGAGAAGACACCACAATAAGAAGCCTGCACACCACAACTAGAGAAAAGCCTGTGTAGCAACAAAGACCTAGTATAGCCAAAAATAAACAAATAAATAAAGATCATCTAGGAAAATATCAAGATGAATCTGACTTTATAACTTACATGTACAAGAAACATCACATTCTTCATGCCAACTTGGATCTAACTTTGAGCCCTCAGTCTGGCAGAAAGTTCCATCTCAATCAACAAGGCATACTACATCATATTCCCACATCTGTACAAGATTCTCAGAACCTTAGATGGTGACCACAAAATAAAATATGACCCCTACACTTCAGTCCATCATCTCCTCCTAGAAATCACCTCACCACCCATGCCTGCATGTTCCTTGAAGTGTGCCAAGCACATAAGAGGAAAACCTAAAATAGCTAAATAGCAACATCTTAAACAAGACAGAAATTCTCTCCCTCATATAAAATAATTTCAGAGGAGGGCAACTGAGGACTGTTCTGGCAGGCTCTTGTCTTTCTGCCCCACCACCCTAAAGCATGGCTTCCATCCTCAAGGCCACCTTGTGGTCCAAGAGGGCTGCTAGAGATCCACCATTGCATCTTCGCTGTGGGTCAAGAGGAAGATGACAGGCAGAAGAGAAAAAAACTCCTCTTCCTTGAAGTACCACACAAAATAACCTTTTCTTCATCACATGGCTACAAGGGGGCTGGGAAATCATGTCTTTATCCAAGGTGAGCCCATATAAAACGAAAATCTGTTGCAGAGGACAAAGGAGAAATTGGATTTGGAAGTAAAAAGCTAATTCTATCTGTCACAGTGTATAAATTGAGGGGGAAAGAGGCAGAGATACTTGGGAATCATCAACATTTGAGAGGAGGAGCAACACACAGACGAGATTGACAAAGAAGCCATCACAGAAACAGAAAAAATCCTGAAGAGAATGGTGTTAAGGAAAGCAAGGGAAGAATTTTTCATACTAAGAGAATAGCTGATAGGATAGGATGAGGCCAAAAAATGTTTATTATTGATAATTCGATTGTCCAAGGGAAGTAGATCTCTGAATAACAAAGCTTTACAGACTATTTCTTTTGTTGTACTCCGCCCAGGTGCTTGCGTGTGTTAGTCGTTCAGTTGCATCCAACTCTTTGCAACCCCATGGGCTGCAGCCCCCCAGGCTCCTCTGTCCATGAGATTCTCCTGACAAGAATACTGGAGTGGGTTGACCATTCCCTTCTCCAGGGGATCTTCCCAACCCAGGGATCGAACCCGGGTCTCTTGCACTCCAGGCAGATTCTTTACCATTTGAGCAACCAGGGAAGCCCAGGTGCTTATGATTGTCTAAACTCAATACTCAGGTAGAATCCACCTTGTCAGAGGGGGCTTTCCACCAGGTTAATATTCCAGACAAGGTCACCCATGCCTACTTATCCTCAGAGCCCTCAAACACAATATTCCCCTATGTTCTCCACTGCTTTGCCATATTTGTTCCTTGAATTCTTATAGTCTCAGGAGCAAATATACAGAGCTTTCTTATAAAGTATTCTTAGGCCAGGCTGACTCAGGAAAAAAGCCATACACCTGTTTATTATATAACATCATAAAAAAAACAGCTAACACAAATGTTGTTGTACACCAGGCACCCTATTAATTGCTCAATAAATACTAGCTATTATTATTGAGCTATATTAGCTATTATTTATTGAGCAATTAACAGGGTACCTGGCACGTCACATGCACATACATCAACACACACACACACATGCACATGCATCCATGTTTGTGTAATTATTCCTCAAAATACTCTGAGACAGATATTCTTATTATCATTTTACAGGAGAGAAATCAGAGGGTCCAAGAGGTTAAGTGGTCTGCCCGGGGGGTGGAAGTCATCTCTCGCCATGTCCACTGCTGCTTCCACACACACTATACAGCGCTGCCTCCATAGCAGCAATACATTTTAGCAAATTTCTCATTATTTTTAGGCACAACTTTTTTCTTCCACACTCTAATTTTGTCTGTCACCCTCTGGGCTATGATAAGTGGGAAATCTAATTAGCAAGCTAGTGACAGTGAGGGTTTACACAGAGCAGATCACTATTTTCTTCCTTGTAGGAAGCAATTCAAAAGGATGTGGAGGTCAGGGGTTTTCCAAATCGCCTGGATCCTTGAAGACACCTTTGATCTGATCATCTGGATGATAATAATGATGATTACTAACATCTACTGGACGCTTGGGGCTTCCCAGGTGGCCCAGTGGTAAAGAATCCGCCTGCAAATCAGGAGATGTGGGTTCGATCCCTGGGTCAGGAAGATCCCCTGGAGGAGGAAATGGCAACCCATTCCAGCATTCTTGCCTGGAAAATCCCATGGACAGAGGAGACTGACAGGCTACAGTTCATGGGGTCACAAAGTATTGGACACAACTTAGTGACTAAGGACTCACACACACCAGACACTTACATTCTAAGCATTTAACCTATATTAACTCATTTAATTCCTACCCAGTGACTTTAAGGGGTAGATAGTATTATTACTCCTATTTTGCAAATGAGAAAACTAAGTTACAAAAAGGTTAAGTAACTTTTCTTAAAATTGCAATACAGAATACTGAAGCTTGAATTTGAACCCAAGTAGAACAACTCTGGAGCCTGAACACTAGCCACTCAAGTGCAAACAATTTTTTTTTTAACTGGTAAGAGAGAATAGCTGAAGAATGGGTTATCTGGACCTTTCTATCACCTCTCAATAAACTATCCTAAAGGATCAACTCCTGGCAATTCTCCCCAGGGGTTCTGCCTCTCTGCAAAGAGACACTATAACCTCCTCATCTAAACACTTAGAAGCCTCCCCAGCCCCTTCAACATCCAGCCTCCCTTTAATGATAGTCAATACAGGTTGCAGGGCCTGACAACTCAGTGATCCATGAACTATTAACTGGAGCTATTTTCAGTTTCTAGGGATCAATTCCAACTGCAAGGGGTAATAAGGGCCAGGCCAATAAGCTGGAAAAAAGGACAGATCTGAGGGCTCAATAGGAAAAGACAGCCTTAAAAACATTTAGGCCTAGAGGAAACATGCTGGGTGGAATGAAGCAGGATGGCAGTATACCTTCAGTCAATCAACAACTTTAGCCGAGGCACCACCACTCCTGCTGGGAGGACAGGTGTTGGCCCTGAGAAAGAATATAAGAGAAATAAAAGACACACATGGCCTCCTCCCTCCTGGAATTAATGATCCATCATAAACACTCAACGGCCCATAATAGTTGGCAACAAAGATGTTCTGGTCAATCAAATATGCTAGTTCGTTGAGAATTGCTACATAGATCATTCAAGGATTGTTAATTTCCTAGAATCAGAAAAACAAAATAGATCAGGTTTTTTAAAATCCAAAAGTGAATAAGAAACATTGAGAAATTAGTGATCTACTTTTGGCACTTTCGGTCTTCCTTTTCAGGTGTACTGTTCTCTCTTAATCCCCTCTAATATATCTCTTACCATCCCGTATAGATGACCAAGAACCCGTGTTCTTTCCATTTGTGAGCCTGCCAAATCTATTGAGGAAGGAATCTAAGAGTACTGAGGTATGAATTGGACCATGCCTTTTTTATATTTTAATGGGGTTCAGATCTTTAAATAAAGGCATGAATATTAATGGTGGATTTCAGTCATTTGTTAACTTACTAGGGAAAGTGTTTAGAGGTAGGCAGTGCTTTGTATGTTTTGACTTTGTTTGAAAAGATTAAACCAAAAAGTTATAATAAAAATTTTTAAATGAGTAGAAAGCATAGATCAAATAAAATACACAGATAGCCAGAAAGTAATTCTTGTATATTTTAATATCAACTTTCTCAGTACTGAACTATTAATTAAGGAGCTAGGCTGGGTAGAGACCAAGTTTTATGTTCCTATCTTCAGTGCCTGGTACAAAACTATAAGCATTTGAGAAACTTTTATCAAACTAAACCAAAGATAGTAATTGGAATTTATTTTACTTCCTATCTTTTGTAAAAATTTAATGGAGGAAGACCTTAGTGAGAAATGAAAGGCTGAGCAAAGCAGCATTAAAGAAAGGAAATAGAAATTTGAGGAATTTAAACAATTCCCAGATTGGCAATGAGTCCCTGAGCTATAAAGAATTAACTATCATTCTTTCAACTACAATTACAGTTTTATTAAAACCAACCAACAGCTACTAAAGAACATAAAGAATGTGATTTGAACTTGCCTTTCTATAAAGTCTGAACATGTTGAATTTATATTAGAAAACATACTACCGGTGTTGGTGGTAATAAAAATGTTATACTGAAATGTTACTAAAAATTGGTTTTTGGTTTTTCTACATGAAAATATATGTAAAGTAAGGTGGAGAAGGAGCAGAAAAAAACTTCAGCCATGTTAAGTGCTCCCTGTATAAGAAAATACTTGGAGTCAAGGAATACTTGACTTCACTTTCAGCTAAAGATGGTAGACTGAACACATGTATCTTTCCCTCGAGCTCTCTAAAAATCACAGTAAAGGAGAATTTAAAGGTACAAACTCAAAAGAACAATGGGGAAAGCAATAACGTATTTTATAAACTAGAAGTTAGGAAAGCAAGTAAATTCAAGTTCTCTGGCTTAGCAGGCCCTAAATAAGCTGATTTTTCTTGGCCAGCAGGAAAAGTACAAAGAACAAGTCCAATTTACACCACAGACCCCCTCCAACAGTCCCAGAAAATAGCAGTGCCTTGTGATATAAGGGTAAAGGTGAAGATAAAAGTGGGATGACTGGTTGGAAATCTGTTTAAGAGCAAATACAATGATATCCAGGATTTCTCTCCTTCATTCAGTGCAACTGGGTAAATCCACTTCCCCAGCTCTGGTGGAGGACTAAAGGTTTATTCTCTGTTTAAGGGCCCTTGGACTGGGGTAGACCATGCCCAGTTGAAGAAAAAGCCCCTGTACTGAAATAAAGGAAGTTAAATAAATATATACATCCAGTCGGGTCCTTCATATCCTCAGGTTCCACACCCACACCTTCAACCACCCACAGAGCAAAAAATTTTCAGAAAGTTCCAAATATCAAAACTTGAATTTTCTGGGTGTCAACAACTATTGCAGCACATTTACTTTATATTTACAACTATTTACATATCTTTTAAAAAAAATTTTTTTTTCATTGACAGATAATTTCTTTACAATGTTGTGTTGGTTTCTGCCATACAACACATGAATCAGCCATAAATGGATGTATATCCCCTCTTGAGCCTCCCTCCCATGCCCCCATCCCATCCCACACCTCTAGGTTCTTACAGAGCAGCATGTTGAGCTCCCTGCACCACACAGCAAATTCCCACTGACTATCCATTTTACATATGGTAATGTATATGTTTCAGTGTTACTCTTTCAGTTGGCCCCACCCTCTCTTTCCCCAGCTGGGTCCAGAAGTCTATTCATATGCCTGCATCTCTATTCCTGTCCTTGAAATAGGTTCATCAGTACATTTTCCTAGATTCCATATATATTCACTATTATATTTGTTTTTCTCTTTCTGACTTACTTACATACCTTTTTACATTTATATTTTATTGAGTGTTATAAATGATCTTTTTGTTGTTCAGTTGCTCAGTCATGTCCAACTCTTTGCAACCACATAGACTGTAGCACGCCAGGCCTCCCTGTCCTTCACCATCTCCTGGAGCTTGCTTGAACTCATGTCCATAGAGTTGGTGATGCCATCCAACCATCTCATCCCGTCATCCCCTTCTGGTCCTGCCTTTAGACTTTCCCAGCATCAGGGTCTTTTCTAATGAGTCAGCTCTTTGCATCAGGTGGCCAAAGTATTGGAGCTTCGGCTTCAATATCAGTCCTTCCAATGAATATTCAGGATTGATTTTCTTTAGGATTGACTGGTTGGATCTCCTTGCAGTCCAAGGGATTCTCAAGAGTCTTCTCCAACACCACAGTTCAAAAGCATCAATTCTTTGGCACTCAGACTTCTTTATGCTCCAACTCTCACATCTATACATGACTACTGGAAAAACCATAGCTTTGACCAGCTAATTTGTCTACAAAGCAATGTCTCTGCTTTATAACAAGCTGTCTAAGTTTTTCATAGCTTTTCTTCCAAGGAGCAAGCATCTTTTAATTTCATGGCTGCAGTCACCATCTGCAGTGATTTTGGAGCCCAAGAAAATAAAGCCTGTCACTGCTTCCATTGTTTCCCCACCTATTTGCCATGAAGTGATGGGACCAGATGTCATGATCTTCAGTTTTTGAATGCTGATCTAGAGATGCTTTAAAGTACACAGAGGGATGTGGGGAAGTTATATGCAAATACTAATGCCATTTTATATATATGGGACTTGAGCAGCCAAGGATTCTGGTTATGGGGGTCAACCAGTTTGCTATGGTCCTGGAATCAGTTCCTCACAGACACCAAGGAATGATTATACTGATATTAACACTCCCAGATTTCTTCCCCTACTTGGTTCCTGAATGCTGACAGCCAAGCACATATACAAACATAAACATAAACACACACATGTTCACGCATACATAGACACACACAAAGGATACAAGATCCTCTCTGCATATCTGACTAGTACCAGAGAACAGACTAATAACTGATACCAGAGGCCTCCCAGATAAATACCCCAACCAGATCTCCCTGTAGTGAAGACCATAGCAAATGAGCTCAAACAAAGCTTCCAATCTTCTTGAGGACCTCACACTTAAATATACAGTAAAGAATCATCAGATATTTGAGGAATGCATCCACATAAAAGTCAGAGACTATAACAAAACAAATCAAAAGGCAACTTGGAGGCTATGAAGAAGAAAACTTACCCAAAATCTTATAAATAATAATCATCAGGAAGATAAAATAATAAGTTGCAATGATAAAACAAGAAAGGTATTCCATTTTTAAAAAGAAACATTCAAAAAACAATTTTCAATTTTTTAAAAAGTTCTTATAAATTAAAATTATGACAGTGTAAATGAAATATTGAACAGAAAGAAGAGAAAATAATTTTGAAGAAACATTACAAAAAAAGAGAAATAAAAGAGAGAAAATATGAGAGGAAAATAAATGAAAATTGGGCAATTAGTAAAGGATGTTAAATTTTGAAGTAATAAGAATAGTGTATGTATTACTTTGATAAACTTTTAAGCTACATGAAAAAGATTTTTCCTGATTCAAAAAATTGTAAGAATTTAGAATGCCAACATCTAATAAAAATAACCAGCAATTATTTAGAACGTGCTATGCACCATTCTAAATAGTTTATACCATTAGCTCATTTCATTCAAAACAAACCAAAGACCTTGCTACTATCATTTATCCTTTGCTGTTTTTATCTTTCTTTCAGGAATTGAAGCTCAGAGAAGGTAACTACATATGTTCACTTAGTAAATAATAGAACCAAACTTTCATAGTGCAGGGAGCCCTGCTACTGCTAAGCTGCTAAGTCACTTCAGTCGTGTCCGACTCTGTGCAACCCCATAGACGGCTGCCCACCAGGCTCCGCCGTCCCTGGGATTCTCCAGGCAAGAACACTGGAGTGGGTTGCCATTTGCTTCTCCAATGCATGAAAGTGAAAAGTGAAAGTGAAGTCGCTCAGTCCTGTCTGACTCTGCGACCCCATGGACCGCAGCCTACCAGGATCCTCCGTCCATGGGATTTTCCAGGCAAGAGTACTGGAGCGGGGTGCCATTGCCTTCTCCGGCAGGGAGCCCTAGAACCTAGTTAAATATTGTGTCTGGAGAATTTTAAGAAAAACCTTGCTGCCTCTAGAGGTGGAACTCATGGGATTTCTCCTACCTGGACACTCTCCCCCATCCCACCACATCTTTGTTTTTGTTTAGTCACTTCAGTCCTGTCTGACTCCTTGCAACCCCGTGGACTGTAGCATGCCAGGCTCCTCTGTCCATGGAATTTTCCAGGCAAGAATACCATCATGGGTTGCCATTTTCTTCTCTAAGGGATCTCCCCAACCCAGAGATTGAACCTGCGTCTCCTGCATTGGCAGGTGGATTCTTTACCACTGAGCCTCCAGGGAAGCCCCCACCATATCTAACTACCTTCTATTCATCCATAAGCATCCAAGTCAAGGCTTTCTTAACCCACAAGTCTAGGTTCAGCTTCTTTGTTTTATATGCTTATAGAGCTTGGTGCCCAGCTTCCAGGTACCTTCATTATTATGGTGATCTCATATCCTCATGTGTGTGCCTACTTACATGCACAACTAGTTACATCCCCAACTAGAATATAGTCTATGAAGCCATGTTTTTGCTCAACTCTATAGCCCTAAAACCTTGAAATAAAAATAATTGAATGACTTAACAAATATATGAGCAAATGCTATGTTTCTAAAACATGGTTTTAATATATTCTATTAGGGCAACTAGATAACCCTTTTGTGATCCTTGCCATTTCTAGTAATCTTCCAACTTTTCCAGGGAAGTCAGGGGAAGCAAATTTAGTAATACATAGCAACACACCCTTTCAAAGAAAAACATCCTCTTGTTTGCTGACAAAAATAGCTTATTTGGTTGGTTTGTTTTGTCTAATGAGGCAGGTGGTTGAGATTTACTGTGAGTGGTAAAAAGCACTAGTATTCTCTGACCTAGGATCTCTTGTGGGCTTCCCTTGTGGCTCAGCTGGTAAATAATCTGCCAGCAATGTGGGAAACCTGGGTTCAATCTCCCGGTTGGGAAGATCCCCTGAAGGGAAATGCTACCTATTCCAGTATTCTGGCCTGGAGAATTCCATTAACTGTATGGGGTTGAAAAGAGACACAACTGAAGGATCTCTTGTACCTTTCCCTCATTCTAGATTTTTGCATGGGAGATAAGGGAGATGCTGATTACTGAAAGATCCTTAGGAATTCTTAGGGCATGGAAGGCAGCTTTCTGAGCGCTGAGATTCCTTTCTTGAAAGGTGGGAAAAGGCAAAGGAGAAAGAAAGGAGGCAGCATGATTGAATCATTCTATTCTCAGCTGGATACTTCGGTATTGTATATGTAGAAAGAGTCATTACTTCTAACTATCCCATTTCCATTTAAAACACCTCCAAACTGATTTCTTCATTAATTATAAACCAAGGAAGAGAAATAATTAAGTAAATGTTTACTTGTTAAGCAGTAGCAGTAACAACCTATAGACAAGGGTCACATCTTGCTATACTTAATGTAAACCCTGAGAGTCTCTCTGATCACCCTGTTAGACAAAATTCGTCAAATTCCGTCTTCAGATGATGTCTGGAGGGAGTCCAGATATGCTCAATGCTGCTTATTTGACTGAACAGGGAGACCCATTTCAACCACATCATTTAGATATAAACAACTAGTTTTCGCTGAATTATTTTTTTAAACATCAACGGTTTAAAGGATAGGGGAGCTTACATGTCTGAAGCAAGGTCCTGGAGCAACACCCCATCCTGTGTGGCAGAGGGCAGGCAGGACATGGTGGGATGTTCACTCTCCAGGGGACAGGGGGAGGTTAGTAGTTTTAGAGAAATTGACATCTTGTGGGCTTCTTAGTTACCAGGGGAAGGATCACGCCCCTCACTGCCCCTTTGATAAGAACAATCACCAGCTGGGGCCTGGGGCAAACATGTAGAAAGGTCAGTCCTGTGAGTTCAGTTCAGTTCAGTCACTCAGTTGTGGCCGATTCTTTGCCACCCCATGGACTGCAGAATGCCTGACTTCCCTGTCCATCACCAATTCCTGGAGCCCACTCACACTCACATCCATCACACTGGTGATGCCATCCAACCATCTCATCCTCTGTCGTCCCCTTCTCCTCCTGACTTCAATCTTTCCCAGAATCAGGGTCTTTTCAAATGAGTGGGTCATTCACATGAGGTGGCCAACATACTGGAGTTTCAGCTTCAACACCAATCCTTCCAGTGAACATTCAGGACTGATCTTCTTTAGGATGGACTGGTTGGCTCTCCTTGCAGTCCAAGGGACTCTCAAGAATCTTCTCCAACACCACAGTTCAAAAGCATCAATTCTTTGGTGCTCAGCTTTCTTTATAGTCCACCTCTCACATCCATACATGACTACTGGAAAAACCATAGCTTTGACAAGATGGACCTTTGTTGGTAAAGTAATATCTCTGCTTTTTAATATGCTGTCTAGGTTGGTCATAGCTTTTCTTCCAAGGAGCAAGCATCTTTTAATTTCATGGCTGAAGTCACCATCTGCAGTGATTTTGGAGCTCAAAAAAATAAAGTCTCTCACTGTTTCCATTGTTTCTCCATCTATCTACCATGAAGGATGGGACTAGATGCCACGATCTTTGTTTTCTTAACGTTTAGTATTAAGCCAATTTTTTCACTCTCCTCTTTCACTTTCATCAAAAGGCTCTTTAATTCTTCGCTTTCTGCCATAACGGTGGTGTCATCTGAGTATCTGAAGTTATTGATATTTCTCCTGGCAATCTTGATTCCAGCTTGTGCTTTTTCCAGTCCAACATTTCACATGATGTACTCTGCATATAAGTTAAATAAGCAGGGTGGCAATATACAGCCTTGACGTACTCCTTTCCCAATTTGGAACCAGTCTGTTGTTCCATGTTCAGTTCTAACTGTTGCTTCTTGATCTGGATACAGAGTTCTCAGGAGACAGATCAGGTGTAGTCCTGTGAGTAGGTGTAGGTAAAGCAGGCACTGGTCAGGCAGGGAGGTACAAAGAATGAAAAAGCAGCCATCTTGAGTGGTCTGGCCATACACTCCACCCCTACATACCCTGCACAACCTTTACAATTGTGGTCTGCTCCTCTTCCATGACACCTCTGGGGTCAGGTATGTAGAGGGGCAAGGCACCCGGATACCACAAATACAATACAGACAGGCCACCCCTGGTTTTCACAAACTCAGAACCTCACTCAAGGGGAGGGGAAGTCTCATCCTTAAAAGAAACATTCTGATGACCTAGCCAGGAGTCAGCAGTCACAGTACAGATCTGTCACTGTACGTTATGTTGAGTACCATTAGGGGTGGACGCATTAGGTCTTTCCAAACAAAAATCAGTTAATCCCACTAGTTGGACTTGTGTGTCCTGAAGACAGCCTATTCCATTCAACACAGCATAGCCGAGGGAGAGTCACGGCAGTCAGTTGTACAGTAACGTTTACTAGCAGGGGTCTTTCTGCTGCACTGGGATGCAGGACAGGAAGACGGTGAGATTCTTCCTCCCCCACGGTGAGTAGTCCACACATAGTCACAATTTTTCATGGAAGCCCTGAGGATGAGGACAACAGCATCTCACTGTAGACCCAGCAATTAGACTCGTCTCACGGTGAGGCCAGTGTGGCTCCTCAGACCTTGAACAGATTTCCTCTCTCAGGCTAGAGACAAAGCATAAGACATATAACAGGCACAACACAGGGAAGATTATGACAATTAAGCAAAGTACAAGCAGTAACCACATTCTGAAATATACCACACCTGCATGTTTTTTTCTTTTTGGTCTGTTCTGTAATACAGTTCAGAAAACTCAAGTTTTCAGTAATACAGGAACGTGTCCAAAGTTACATATACAATGGCCACCTAGTTTTATCTTGGATGTCTGAGCCACAGCTACTCCATTCTGACTTTCAAATGCATTCTTCTCCTCAATGGCCAAAGCAGATGTACAATGCATGTCAGAAAGATCACAAAAATAGGCTTCTCTGATCAGTAAAATTTAAGTTCAATCATGTATAAGCCAGAATGACTTTCCCATACCTCAGTACATGCAGATTTTTCCATAAATTCCTCTTTTGATTGCAAATGTTTCAATAGAAAGCACTTATGATCAAAATACTCATCCCTCCCTGCTGGGGTGCTGGCTCCTAACCCAGGTTCAAATCATGTCCCTCGGTGCTAGGCCTCCTTTATGTTTGCCAAGTTATATTGTTGGGCGAAAACTAATTAGATCTCGTGAACAGGCTCAGAGGTAAATTAATGGGGAAATACTATATAGGCTATACATTATACCCAATTGTCACACAAGCATTGTACCTGTGCTTTTAGCAACAGACTTAGGTGGCTCAGATGATAAAGAACCTGCCTGTAATGCAGGAGATCCAAGTTTGATCCCTGGGTTGGAATTATCCCCTCAAGAAAGTAATAGCAACCCACTCCAGTATTATTGCCCAAAGAATTCCATGGACAGAGGAGTCTGGCAGACTACAGTCCTTGGGGCCTCAAAGAGTTGGACAGGACTGAGCCACGAACACTTTCACTTTCACTTTTAAAGCAAGCAGCATCACACTTCATGACTAGTTATACTCTGGGGCAACGTCATTATAGGATTTTCTTTCCTTCCAGAAAATCAGGGCAAAAGTATAACAAACACAATAACTTTCATAAATACAGGCCTCAATGAAGAGAACTAGAATTTAACATCCACTGAAATATAATATTGTTCTCTCTAAAATACCCTTGTCTCCACCAAACAGCCAACAAAAGTTAATTTGTTGGCAAAATAAGTCTGGTCAATTGACCACATGAGCTCCTTCAAACTGGCCAAGGGGGAACCCCTCAGGAGTCTCAGGCTGAATTCCCAAAAGGTCTCTCAAGATCAGGAAAGCCATGTCAATGGCCTGCCATCAGACTCCATCTTGGTTGACCTCTCCAAAATAGCAAAATTCTTACACATGCCAAGAGACAGGGTTTTCCATTCACCTCATAAGGCTGCTTAGAGCCCGAAAGTCTCCAGTTTCTAGAGGGACAAGGCAGAGAGAAACAGGGAAATGGTTTAATTCTACAAACAAAATTGCTATAAATTATACCCAACTTGAAGGGAAGGCCTTCCCTATATCAGGAAAACACAGATCAAAACCAGTACTATTCCAGACAAAATTCATAAACATTATAACCGTATTCACCAGTTCCCTCAGTAACTAATATTTTGTTAACTTTTTATGAAGCCATCAGGCCTTCAATTAACCTTTAAATTCTTATCCAATTCAGCAATTTATCAGAGACCTTTTACTGTCAAAGGTCCTTCCTATGAATCTTTTTAAAGATGAAGTTCTTTTGCAAAAGCATCAGAGTCAAATAATAACTGTTTATAAAAGACAAGACTTTAAAAGACAGTGTTAAGCTTCTGATTACAATGTAATCAATAAAGAAACTTGGTTACACTAATTAAAATTGTGACCAATTATAATCTTAGCCCTTAGAAATCTTACTCTCTGGCAAAAACCAAGAAGCAAGTAATTTTGCATTTCCTGATTGGAAAACTTATGCTATAGTCTTTCTCTTGTAAGAAGGCAAAGGTAGGTAAGGTTAGACCCACCCAGCAATTAATGTTCCAATATTTTATCCTGTTTATAATAACCCAGATAGTCAATGAATTCAGTTTCAAGTTACCAAAATCTGGAGAGACTTTTTATACATTCCCAAAACATAATTATTTCTATAGTGCTATGTGCTAAGTTGCTTCAGATATGTCCAACTCTTTGGGACCCCACAGACTGTAGCCCTCCAGGCTTCTCTGTCCATGGGATTCTCCAGGTAAGAATACTGAGTGGATTGCCATTTCCTCCTTCAGAGGATCTTCCTGACCCAGGGAACCCACCTCTCTATGTTTCCCGCATTGGAAGGCAAGTTCTTTACCACTAGCGCCACCTGGGAAGGCCAGGTGAGTTTACCTAAAAGCTTTTTTTTCTCCTTTACTTAGAGATCACATAAGATTAAAGCTCCAGAAAGCAGAGGTAGATCATTTACATGATTTACATCCCAAAGGCACAAGAGAAATACCAATTACAAAACGCTCACTTGATACAATAGCAGAGCCATTAGAGGCCATTTCTCTCCAGACCTCTTGGCAGCTCTCGTTAATTGAGGACAGTCAACACAAGGCCCAGCTCCCTAGAGGACGGCCACCTCAAGATTCTGCAACTTTGGGATCAACCTTAGAACTTTTGGGCCCCACATATTAGTAGCCAGCCACCTCAGGATAACCCCTGCAATTTGGGGGCCCCACTTGCTAGTGGACAGTCAGATGGGGATCACACCCACAACTTGCGGGGCCCCCATGCTGTGGACAAGCCCCACAACTTTCGCTTTCCTGTCCTCTGTTTCCTGACATCTCCATGCTCACAGGAGTTTCCTCGGTTTCCTGTTTGGCTTTGCCAATTGTTGGGGTGTACCCAGCAGGCCTACAAGGTCTCTGCTTGCCCAGCTTCAAGACCAGATAAAGGGCCCCGAGTTAGCAACAGAGATATCAAAGGTTTAATAGATTGGGGAGCTTACACATCTGAAGAAAAGTCCTATATGAACACCACACCACAGGACATGGTGATAGTCTCCACTCTAGTTTTCCCTGGATTGAGACAAGTAAGTTTGTCTCTTTATTTTTTCACTAGCTAGACATACATCTTTGCCTCTAACCAAAACACTTTATTCCAAACGATTTAATAAATGCATAGAAGATTCAATGACATCTTCCTCATGGGTGTCTTCAAAGAGTCTGCATATGGATGTGTAGGTGTTCTGTCTTCCATCTAGTCATTAGCGGAACTCAAAGATAGGCCTTTGGACACTGCTTTTCATTTCTTTCCGTCTGCTTTATAGCATACCTAGACTGATGTGAAGAAGTTTCATCAAAGACATCATGATTCTACATTCTCTGCCCTGACTGCACTCTTTCTCATCTGTCATCCTTCCAGAGATCTAAGGCCCTGCGTGTCTGGCTGTCCTTGCCTCATTATCTACCATTCTACTCGCGTCCATGGCCAACCAGAGCTGCTCTTTGTTCTTCGATTCTTTGCCTTTCATTCTCAGACCCAAATATCAATACTGCTCACACTGTTCCAAACAGTCAGAATCAAAAGTCACATTAGCAATTCCTTCTGAATATACTGTCCATTTTTCAGTTTTTTTTATTTACATTGACTGTTTTTCCCATGTAAAAACTACATACGCATTAAGAGGCGGGTACTCTTTGATCCTCCAAGAGATTGAAAAAAATGCTTTTAGGTACTGCGGGCTCACATTTAATGGCACATACAGATTTGACTTTCACTTCATCCCATCTTCATTCCAGTCATTCATATTTAATGCTAAAACACATACTTGACTCTTGGACTTTTTAAAATCTGGTATGCTGAATGGTGCACAAATTAATCCTGTATAACACTACCAAGCAACTTGTCATTATTTATCAGCATTGACTGAGCTATCACTGTTATCTATTCATTAGCTTTCGAGAGATTTAAGCCTCTTCTCATGTATAATCTAGCTGTGTTATTTGTCATACTTTGTCAGTAACTCCTCTTCCTAGTGGTACCCACGTCACAGCAATAGATCATCTTTTGGGCTGAAATTTTCATGAATACCAGAACTGCTGCTTTTCAGCTACCAGTGTTAACCCTGATGGGGCTCACTGCTGGGACAGATCAAACTCTGTTGTCCTAGTAACCTAGCTATGGTGCCTCATCCCTAAATAGCCTTGTGACACCATCTAGTTTCTGTAATTCCCACTGATGAGGACTACCAGCTGCCTTCTCAGAAATATTTTAGGAGATTTAGACCAATGGCCCTTTAAGGAAACTGGATTCTACCTAATTTAGGAAAATCCACAGCCCACAAAAGCTTTTCTTTTCAGAGTCCATGGCAGGGCAGGTGCTAGCTAGCAATATAGCCCTATTTCATGGTATTTCAAGGTCTCAAATAGAAGGGAAGGCCTGAAATCGTGATTTCATTATGCTCATTTCAATACTGCTTTTATTTATTTATTTCATTATTTACTTACTTATTTTGGCTGCTGTGGGTCTTTGTTGCTGAGTGCTGGCTTTCTCTAGTTGTGGAGAGCAGGGGCTACTCTCTAATTGTGGTGCATAGGCTTATTGCGGTGGCTTCTCTTGTTGCAGAGCACAGGCTCTAGGCGTACTGGCTTCAGTAGTTGCAACTGGCCCTAGGGCACATGGGCTCCAGTCGTTGCGGTACGTGGGCTCTAGAACAGGGATTCAGCAGCTGTGGCATATGGGCTTAGTTGCTCCAAGGCATATGGAATCTTCCCAGACAAGGGACCATTTTCCCTGCATTGGCAGAAGGATTCTTACTCACTGTGGCACCAGAAAAGTCTCCATACTGCTTTTAAAATCTCCCGGAAAGTCTGTCCTCTAGACTAACTGGTTCTGGCTCCTGAAGTCAAAACTCTCACACGCCAGTCATCAGCATTCACTCTGACTTCTTAATGGCATCAGACTCCAACAAATTTGCCTTGTGAGAGGCTGGTGCAGCCCAGAACTAAACACAAGTTACATAAATCAGAGGACACTCCATGGATACCAGCAATCAGTACTGCAGCTTTTGACTAAGACAGTGACACATCCTCACACATGGCCTCTTCCCAGGCCATATTTTTTTGATTCTTTGCATATTTTCCTATGAGTCCCCAGTTATGCCATGGAAGTAGATAAAGCAGAGCCAATGGTTAAGGCAACCTCACATAAAGAAATGCCCACATATCCTTTAACACAAATCATGGCCAAACAAAAAAAAAAAAAACACATGAAAACTAAAGGGGAAAAGCAAATATTTACCTTTAAAAAACAGCCAAGGCTCTGAGTAGAACAGAGAAAGAAACTAGTCTAATTTTTGTCACATAGCCAGTCAACAAACATTGGTTGGATTAGAATCATTCTTGAAAGTCATACCACTGGGCCAGAGTTCACTTCAATAATACAGAATACAAGGCTCACAAGTGGATCATCTGTGTAAGCTCCTTGAGAGAGAAACCATCCCATGCATTTCCTCCATGGTATGTAAAAGGCAAGTGAACAATAAATATTTACTAAAACAATGGATACATGAACAGACGAACACTCAGGTGCTTCACTGATCTCACTCTACAGCAATGCCTACCTAGACCACAGTGCTAAATCCACAACGAAATAGTCCTTTCTCACACTATTATAAAAGTTGAAATTTTCTATTATAAACTGTGCTTTTATTCTTCAAGATGACAGTGTTTTCCGTTGGATAATAGCATCCCCTCTGGCCTTTTTCTCCCTTCCATAGACATTTCAGTTAGTATTTACCATCTACACTGTAGCAGACACAGGTGTCGCTAAAAATTCCGTGTTGCACTGCACGGCAGGGCTTACAGCATGTTTTATCACGGAACCACATTTTGGTCTTAATAAAACATAGGACTGCACAGCATGGCATTCACTGTTATCTAATTAAATACAATGCCAAGGGAAATACGTTACTGTGAAGGTGAAACACACATGTTATTTCCTTCGCTTTTCTATGCAAGGGGCAGCAAAGAAGAGTTTAGGAAGAAGGTATTTAACACAGTGAGGTTCAGCAGTTAGCCAGCAAAACAGAAAAAAGCTAAGGATATAGGAGGAGAAGAAAAGATATAGTAGAAAAGTATAAGGATGAAGGAGAAGATGTAATAAGTTACCAGCAGCATTTCAATTATTTTTTTTCTATTTAAACTACAATGTTAAAGAATTTTCACACTTAAAGATTTTAGAGACGTGAAGAGTAAGTGTCTTTGAGCAGTGGAGATAAGACCAAAAAAATGCCTGTTCTTATCCCATTACTAGTCAACTTCTAAAAGAATCCCAAAATAGTGAGAATTTATTTTGTTTCCACCACTCTGATAAAACAACGATAGTTAAGGTAAGAATTATTCCCAAGGTGCAGGATGTCTGGGTGCCAGTCCTGGCTATACCTTTCACTGACTATAACCGAGGGCATATGTCAATTAATGTTTTGGCCCTCATTACCTTATTTAAAAGTTGAGGACATTGGATTCAACTACCAGTGCTAAGATACCAATATTGATCTGATATAAGAAAATGTACCCAGCTGAACTTCTGTCTTACCTAAGAAATTTGAAATCTTTGCTGGCATCATAGGAAGCAATGCTTCACAGTGCATGTGCATAAAAACCTAGGATAACAAACAAAACATGCAATGAGCACAAGCAATATTTCCCTCCCTCCCACCTCTACAACCTAGGAGACTTGGGCAATAAAGGAACACAGTACTTGCAAAGTTGTTTACTAATGAGAAGGAGCAAGCTAGTGTACTCCTTTTAGCAATATCTCTAAGGGGCTCTGGGTCCCCATTCTCAGTTTGTGGGGTAGAACATACCTCTCCCCTTCATAAAAAGATGAAAAATGCCACAGCATTCTGCTTCCATGAAACACCTTTTAAAAATCCTTCTCTGTGTTAGATACTAGAGGCAGATTATAGGACTAGTTTTGACCACCTCTTAAGATGTCAACTGAACCAGCCCAGGCTGGATGCATGAGACAAGTGCTCAGGCCTGGTGCACTGGGAAGACCCAGAGGAATCGGGAGGAGAGGGAGGTGGGAGGGGGGATCGGGATGGGGAATACATGTAAATCCATGGCTGATTCATGTCAGTGTATGACAAAAACCACTATAATATTTTAAATTAATTAGCCTCCAAATAATAAAAATAAAGAAAAAAAAGATGTCAAGTGAGAGTGGGTCTAACATTTCTTTAGAAAAAGGGAACAATGGTCACCTATTGTTCTCAGCTTTGAGCTTCAGCTAAAAATTCAAAACAACAGGAAAAATCCCATTTAGCATCTTGTTAGATACATTCTAAATTTTATATAGCCCAAGAGTTTTTTTTAACTGCCTCCATCAACAGATAAAATCCAGTCTTCTTCCTCCTCAACTCATTATATGATACTACTATCCAACCTTCCAGCTGCTCAAGCCAGAAACCTAGAAGACAGACTCACCATCTCTTCTCCCCTACATCCAACCCAACAGCAAACTCCTTGACTCCATGTCCTCCACTCCCAGCACAGTACCAAGCCACTGTCCTCATTTGCTGAGATCTCTGCTACAGCCTGACTGTCTCTCAGCTTCCACTCTTGCCCCCTACACTACATCATCCACCCAGGAGCCAGGGTAACCTTCTAAAAAGTGAAAATCAAATTATGTCACACTCTGCTGAAAATATCCCAGTATTTTACTAATCTGCTTGGAATAAAATCCTGCAAATCCTGCATACTACCAGACTCACTTATTCTTCTTTCCTACCTACTCACTGCCCTCCGAACACCCAGGTCTTCTTTCTGTTCCATGATACAGAAGCTCATCTCCACCTCTAGACCTTTGCTCTCACTGTTTCTTCTTTATAGAACACTCTATACACCAATCTGTGTCATCCAGATCATAATTCAAATATTGCCTCCTCTGTAAGACCCTCCTTGAATATCAATTCCATCAACCAGTTATTTTCTATCATTGTTTTACTTTTTCCTTTGATCTATTCATAAGTTGAGCTTCTCTCGTGAAATTATTTATTAAGCAGAAACACTGCTATGCTCCCAAAATGTCTAGAACAGGGCCTGGCCATAGTGTTAAGCCAAGGCCTTTTGCAAGAATGAATGAATTTTGTCCTCAGAGTTTAAAGTGTGAAGCAGTTCTTCAAAACAAAGCCTCTTTGAGTTTAGTTAACATGTGTGAATCTTCAGGAAATGTTACAAACTATTATAAAGACTATTGGTAGTCATTACTTAGGTTACTGTTTTAAATCAAATTTCTTCCCAACCATTTAAAGTGTTTAATTTAATTCTGAAAGGTCAAGGGCTTATTTCTGAGTCAGATCAAAGCCATTTTGTTTTGTTTTGTTTAGCGATAATGATACATCAATTTTGATTTCCTTTGAAATTAAATTTTTATTAGATATATGTCCACTTAAAGCAGAAAAGGGGAATATTTTCCAATTGCAGATCAAAAGGAACCCACAAAATACTATTAAGGATAAAGCAAATAAATAATTTTTCATCTCAAACAGGACATTTTTGAGAGCCAAAGGGGACAGTATTATTAACTGAGCTGTAAAAATAATGTAAACTAGAACATACTGTCACCCTAGTTAAGGGCCAAGAGATAATTTCAAAAGTAAGATGCAGTTGTTTGAACTAATTTTTTAATTTATATTTGATGGGAGAGTGTGTTATATTACAGATTTTTAAAAGAGAGAGAAATGAGAAGGCATGAAAGTAGAGGGCAATATGAAAGAAACAGAACTAGTTTTAAGGTCAGGATACAATTAACACTACTTGATAAATATAATAAAATACATTTATTTTAGATCTATATTTTGGAGGAAGAACAAAGAGGAAAAGTGAATGGACAGGAAAAGGACAAATACACAGAGAATGGCAGATGGGAAGAAAGTCAGAAACAAGCAGTGTGGCACACATAGACCCAAGAAGCTATCATTGGTTGTGTTTCTCAACCTATGGAAGGAAGATGGTGAGATGAAGGCTAGCATGTAGATGTCTAGACACCAGTATCTGCAGAAGCATGGGAAAGGAGGCATGGTTGGGAAGAGGAAGAAGTTATACTGTGATGCAGGACCGACAAAGCCTTCCTCCTACCTCACAAGGAGGTCTGGAGCCAGGAGGACCCTTCTGAGTTATCCTAAATTGGAACAAGGCAGCCAGGTCTTTACAACAAGTGTCGATCACTTGTTAGATGTGGGGATGTCTGAAAGGAAGCATGAGAGTGAGCAAGGCAGTTTTCTCCAGTAACACCATCTCCAAAGAGAGCAGAAGGCACAGGGTCCATGCAGAAGCTCAATGACTAGACAAGTCATTTGATTTCTCCCTCTTTCTCTCTGCCAGATGTGTGGCCTTTCACATATCTCTGGCTTTCATTTTTATGCCTATGAGGAAAGTGTGTATATATACTAATTTTTAAATATTTCTCTTCACATGTCCACTTGGGTTAAAATATCCTTAAGGGAGCAACTTGCCCCTTTTCCTTACTGTTTTATCCCAATAGCTCTTAAAATAAAACTAATTCATTTGTAGATATTCAATAAATAGTCTTGGAGAATTGAAATGAGATTCAGTCTGATCCCCAGCATCTTTCACAATCTGGAGCCAATTGAAAATGAATACTTCCTTTCTTATGTTAACTCCTTCCTTTGTAGAGAGAACTGCCCATAGTTTCCTTGAATTAATCAGTATATTTTTCTACTGCCTATATCATCATTCCTTTCTTCATGGCAACACTGAAGACAATATCTGATGCAGAGTAAGCAAATCAGAAAATGATAGCAATTATCATTAACTCTATTGTTTATGGGTAAATGCTTAAAATATATGAAATGTCAATTATGAAAGTATATAGTATAGTGTATTTACATTCATGAACAGAATAACAAATAACATTTAATCATGATGATCTTCCCTGAAATGTTGAGAACAGTCCATCTCTCTCAGCCTTAGATTCCATCAATGAGAATATACAAATATCTCATATTACTCAAAATTTTACCAGAAAAAGAATTGCTTACTATTTTTAGTAAAACTGAATTTCCTCCAAAAGTTCTAAGTACTCAAGCTTAATTTTGGTGTTTATCTTTCACCTCCTACTTTTCCAGATTTCAAAGGTATTAAAGGAAATAATTCCTAGACAACAATGTAAACAGTATTTTACCTTATAACATTTTGTCCTTTTCATTCTTTGATAAACTTGCTACAAAACCATAGGGCAAAATTTAGGGCAAAAATTTAAGCCTATTTGCAAATTTACATGCAAGTCCTAACCAACTATGGGAGGAAGCTGAGATTTTTAAACATGTGGGGTAATTTTATAAATCACCATAATAAAAATCACTTCTACATGCTTGAATTTTAACTTCCCAGGAGAAAGCAAATACTCTGTAAACTAATAATTGCATAAAAATAATTTAGTTTTAACATATTAGTTGTTAGTCCTTCATATTTCAATCAACTTGTTGGGACTTTTTATATTTCTGACTCAGTTTGCCACTTTTTCTAAGGATTTTTAGATACTTGCGATAATTAGATCTTTTACTCTCCTATCGGAAGCTTTAGTTTCTCCCTCAATTCCTGCCAAAAGCTGGGAAGTCACTGGGTGTTTTAGGGCTTAGACAAAACAGACTGACAACTTCAGAAAATTTTAAATGGAGACAGGCAAGTTTCAAAAATAAAATTCTAAGATATTACTAGCTATAAGAAAAGTAAAATTCTTTTTTTTAAGTTTTCAACCATAGATTAGATTCCCATCAAGACAGCATAAAAAAATCAATCAAATTTGAGTTCAAATGTTCTGACCTTCACTGTGACCAAAGTGTCTTTAATGCTCTGAACCTAGATTTTTTTTCACTCGTAAAATGATCACCTCCAACATCATTGTGATGATCCAATCAATAGACACTGAAGATAATATCTGATGCAGAGTAAGCAACTCAGAAAATGATACCAATTATCATTATTTCTATTGTTTATCAGTAAATGCTTAAAATATATGAAGTGTCACTTATAAAAATATACAGTGCAGTATATTTATATTCATGAACTGAAAAACAAACTATATTTAATCAGGGTGGGCTTCAAATTCATGTTTATGCTTTCAAATAAGTGTTCATGTATGGATGTGAGAGTTGGACTAAAGAAAGCTGAGCACTGAAGAATTGATGCTTTTGAACTGTGGTATTAGAGAATATTCTTGAGAGTCCCTTGGACTGCAAGGAGATCCAACCAGTCCATCCTAAAAGAAATCAGTTCTGAATATTCATTGGAAGTACTGATGCTGAACCTGAAACTTTGGCCACCTGATGGAAAGAACTGACTCATTTGAAAAGACCTTGATGCTGGGAAAGATTGAAGGCAGGAAGAGAAGGGGACGACAGAGGATGAGATGGTTAGATGGCATCACCCACTCAAAGGACACGTTTGAGTAAACTCTGGGAGTTGGTGATGGACAGGGAGGCCTGGCGTGCTGCAGTCCATGGGATCGCAAAGAGTCAGACACCACTGAGCAACTGAGCTGAACTGATCCTTTATATACCTTTCATGTTTTGGGCTCTCCCAAAGTTAAGTACAAACCAATTAATTATTTCTTAACCCTTTTATCTTTTCTTTCTTACAAGAATTCAAGAGTTCACTTTCTTTTTACCTTGATAAGTATCAGGCCGAGGGCAGGCCACACACAACTGATTACAACTAGGAAAGCACACCTCCATAACCATCCTGTGACAAATTATTCCACCAATATTTGGAGAAAAATCTTTTCATAGACAACTTCTCTCCCCAGCCATTTGTCTTACATCTTTTTACCTTATCACTTCTCTGCAATTCTGCAACAGTGAGCAATGAGAACATGTCTCTGGGTGTATGCTTTAAAGACACAGTATTTTCTTTCTATTATTATTAATGAAAAGATTTAACATTGTCTGTTACAGTTTTTAGTGTTTGTCACAGGCTTGTAGATACTAACAACAGATTTTAAAAAGCTTTGAGCTATCTGGATAATTGTTTACCTCATGTAAGAATTATATGGCAATGTATTAAATTACTTTATGACTGAAGTCGTGCTGAGTAGCTAAGAACATCAGCCATGCATATTCAATAAGAAATGGGAAACTTTGAGAGAAGTCCTAGCTGAATACCAACCAACTGAGCATCTATTGATCTGAGTGTTTTTCTATTTTTAATTAGAAATTGACTTTTGCAGTCATTTTACATTAGTAACAGATTAAAACAAGCAGGAGATTTAGAATATTTCGACGCTTACCTAAAAACCTGATATTATGTGTTGTTTCTACAAATCCAATATTACATGGGGGATTGAAGTAGTTATCTGGATAATTTAAAAACTCATTATATGCTATTAAGTGGAAACGGTGGGAAGTAGGGAATGGAGACTCAAATTATACATTTAAGAAAGCATTGTCTCTCCATTTACCACCATTAGTTCCCAAATGAAATGCCTCATTTAGGAGACAAGAAGTTCCAAAGCAAAGAGAATATTTCAATGCAATTATATCTAATTGTTTTTCAAAGCACTTCCAAAACAATTATTCACATCAGTAAAAAGGGGGGAACTCTGGCCATGGCATCACAAGTAAAACTTTGTCTAAATTATTTAGGCTTTTCACACAATGTCAGCCTTGCCCAAATGCGAGCTCCAATGCGAAGCAACAAGGTCTTGGACATGTTTGAAAAGCCAATGAAGTGGCTTCCCTCCCCTTCTCCCTCCAGTGTGATCCTGATGGGTAGAAGAGATCCAGAAAAGTTAAGGCAACGAGACAATCTGAATTGGTTTGGAAGTGGCAGCTAAGGTAGGATCACTGATACAGAGATCATTGACACCATCAATAAACTTTATTTTAGTCATGCCATTCACATCTACTAAAGCTTTCCCCCTAAAAGAAACCTGATAGATAGAAGACAGAAATCCAGGTACAAACCTGTCTTTCTACCCTCCTATTTAGCTGCCTTTCCACCAGCCTGGCTCCCTGGGACAAGAGGATGAAGCTTACACACTAGACAACAGACCAGTCTAAACCCAGGGTACTGCCTCACATGCATATAAATCATTCTCTTTAGGGGAGCCATGCATCAAGCTTTCTTTTGACAATTTAACATGAAAATTTGTGTCACATGCTCAGTCCCTGAGTTCACACTCCTTGAACAGGTTGAATGAAGTAAAATAAACCTGCCATCTGTTCCTGACACTTGTTTAATTTTGGAGGGAATCTAAAATTTGACTAACTCTGTAAGAGAAGCTGAGAAAACGTAAACAAAGCCTCTTAATTTAAAATTGACTAAATGCGTGTTTTTCTCAGTTCCAGACAATCTGCTGTCTTCCAGCTGTGCTTGCTCGGTTCTGCCTCATTCTGGGAGCCCTGGTGTCAGCACAGTGAATAGGATGGGTTCAGTGGAGATGAGACTGCGCCAAGCCCGCTTCGCCCACAGCATACCAATGAGCGCCCCGGGAAGGCATTAATAATGCACAGCGCACCAGGGCAGCCAGCCTGGCGCCCGGCACGCGCATCAGCGGACGCAGCCGGGCTCACACGACCGAGTGTGTCTGCGCAGGCCGACCGTCTGCGAGGCTGCCCGGTCTGCTAATCGCCAGGCTCCTTTCCTGTCACCCTCAAGGGCTTCATGAATAAAGATGAAGGACAGACTTTCTGCCACTTTCTGCCTCGCTTTAGTACCTCAGCAGGTGCACACTTAATAAACTTTCTTATCTCTCTGGGTACGAATGACCTCAGACGTTCTGCAAACCCAAAACTGTCATTATTTTTTCTCCTTTTGTCCACTAAAGATATGCCTGAACCACAGAGCAGGAGAAAATGCATGGGTGACAACAGTGAAAACAACAACAACAACAACAAAATCTCCAAGAGATGCACAATGTCCACTCAGAAAACATCCACCCACAGTCATAAATGTGCCTCACTCAGCAGCCCATCTGCTCTACCCACCAAAGAAAAATCAACGAACTCGAAGTTTTTGTGTGTTAGCACATGATAAGGAGCCCCGAGTATTTCTAAGAAAGATTTCTGAACATCTTTGGAAAGAGAAATTGGGATTGTATTAATTTGGTCATCTGAACAGATAAGATGTGATGCATGCATGCTCAGTCATGTCTGACTCTGTGAGACTCTATGGACTGTAGCCCACCAGGCTCCTCCGTCCATGGGATTTTCCAGGCAAGAATACTGGAGTGGGTTGCCATTTCTTCCTCCAGGGGATCTTCCTGACCCACGGATCAAGCCTGCATCTCCTGTACTGCAGACAGATTTTTTTTTTTTTTTACTGCTGAGCCAGCCAGGAAGCCCCATCTGAACAGCCAGCCAGCCTCAAACTCTAAAGCTGATGCAACAGCTACAGACATAACATGTAGCCATCATGGAAAGCATAAAGGGGACGAGTTGATGGTACAGACTGCTTTCACATTGTGGTTTACCATCAGATTACAACCTTTAACTGACCCATGATAATATGAAGACACAGATGCATAGGCGAGTCAGCCAGAAATTAAATACATTTTCAAAGTTACAATTATCTACAAGTGAGTTTGTTTTTATACATGGCAGCTTCTTTCATGCCACAGTGAGAGGCACATGGTAGGTGTTTACTGGATGCTTTGAATGAATGGGTGACAACACGGTTAAATTGTGGATCTTGCTACTGGTCTCTCTTGCTTCCCAAGTGTTCAATGCCTCTTCCAACATGCAGTTGTTATCATCATACAAACACACACACACACACACACACACACACACATTGCGGTAAAATATTCAAAAGGACTAAGCATGAAAATCAGGGAAGTATGAACTCAACTAGAGAAAGATGAGGATAACAATGAAAAAGCACTGTGTATAGGTCATAACAGCCTGTTGAGTTGCTTCCAAACTTCCTGAGACCCAAAAGAAAGAGAAAATCTGCCCAGTAACACACACGTTTGTGTCACCAGAAAGGACAAAAGATCTCAATTTCTTAGAAGAAGTCATGTTCTAAGTTAGCATCAATATTAGAACAATATGCTCATATGTAAAACCCTGTTCTGTTATTACAAAAACATGCTAGTTTGGGGGGCAGGAGGTACAAGGAGCCGGACCCACTCATGCCTCAGGCCTTTGTAGTCACTGTGTACTCTTCAGAATACTCTCGTCTGTCATCACATGGCTCAGTCCCTCACTGCCTCAGGTCTTAACCTCAAGTGTCACAGTCTCAGCGAGGCCCCAACAACTCTGCTTAAAATTGCAATTACCTCCTCCTTCCCCACCCTGCCATTCTCTGGTTTATTTTTCTACATAGTTTTCTAACATACCATAAAATATATCCATTTTGTTTATGCCTTTAACTTCAGGCCCATAACCAACTAGAATATGAGTTTCATGGAATCAGATTTTCCTCTGTTTTGTTCACTACTGTATCCCAGGGCCTATAACAGTATCTGGCAAATTTACTGAATGAATGAATAAGTGGACAAATTCTCAACAATGTTGTTATGACATGCTACAGTTTCCCAAGGTGAAGTGATTCCAGTGGACAAGATAACTTTGTCCTATTATATGGGCATCTAGCCCTGTGGCTTGATATAGGGTCAGATAATTAAACCACCCACAGAGGCTCTTAACCATAGAAGCAGACTGCTTTTATCATACTCCTTTAAGCCTCTCAAGAAAGAAATAGACCTTCTATTATACTGACAAAGAAAAAAATATACTGACAAAGAAAAAAAAAGAAATGAAAGAAGGAGCATTGCTACTGACATTACAAAAATTAAATATATTACAAGGAAAATATTATAAATAACCTGATGCCACAAATCTGAAAACTTAGATGAATCTCACAAATTCCTAAAAAGACATAAATTATTAAACTGACTGAATACAAAATAGAAAACCCAAAGAGACTTATAACAAGAGAATAAGTTAATAATTAAAAATCTTCTCATTCTGGGAATTCATGTTAAAACATAACATAAAACATAATTCCTCTTTTTCTCTCCTTTCCTTGTTTTATTTTCTTTAAGATAGCATCTTCTAACATTATGATCCATATGCAAACTCATTTCCTCCATTTGGAGATATCAGCAGACAGTCAATATAGAAATGAGTTGGAAAGTTTAAAGTACTATACAAAAGCTTCCCTGGTGATTCAGTGGTAAAGAGTCTACCTGCCAATGCAGGAGACATGGGTTCCGTCCCTGATCCAGGAAGATCCCACATACAGCAGAGCAACTGGGCCAATGCACCACAACTCCTGAAGCCCACTCACCCTAGAGCCCATGCTCCCCGGCAAGAGAAGCCACTGCAATGAGATGCCCACCTACCACAACCAGAGAGTAGCCCCCGCTCTCCACAGCTAGAGAGATGCCTGCACAGCAATGAAGACCCGGCACAGCCAAAAAAGTAAATAAAATTATTCTTCTTAATATATAAAGTACTATACAATATTAACCACTAATAACAATAGCAATTTTAAAAAATTACGTATACCCTAATTTGACAAGAAATACACAGCTAAGGGAAACATATTGGACCCCAAAACAGAGTATCTTGTATTCCCCTCCCACGAATTAGGAACACCAATGATCTTTCTGTCCCATTGGCCTGAGATGTGAGATAGGAGATGGAAAGCTTCTTAAAGGGATGGATTCTGTAGAAATGTCACAGAATGTAATCTCCAGGCAGGAGAGATATCTGAGGCACCTCACTTCTGGCAGCACAGAATTAAGGTGAGCAATGAAGCACAAAATGAAACCAGAAATGGCTCCTTGGGTATTGTCTTGTCTCGTACCATCCTTTAAAACTGTCATCTCCTCAGCTAATGAGTGAGGACTGAAACCCAAATCTGGCAAGAGCTTCACTCTTATTTCTCATGTACCTGTACTGGGGTCAGACTTAGGACTCGGTTTTCTTCCATGCCTGAAAAAACATTGCATTTTCCAGTCATCTGCAAGAGATAAACAATGAACATTAAGGAAAACAACCAACTCTAGAAATAGGTTCTTTCCACAGAGGGCACTCATAGAATATTTACCTCAAAGTCTTCAAAATCCAGAACACCGGGAATGTCGCAGGGGGCCCTAACTAAGCAGGTGAACCTCGGAGGACCTCACAGCTCTATGTGTTTTAGGGACTAGAGCTCCTGTTGCCCTAGGAACACTCACGCTGGCTGATAACCAACATCCTACTGATCTTCTGACGGGCTGGATGTTAAAATGCCAATTGCACCATGAAGGCTTTACGTTAAGGTTTACAGACATTTGCAGCTTAATGTTAATGAGTGTCAGATCCTTTTGTGGGCATGAGTCAGCATTTCAAGGAGGAAAAATACACATTGAATCAAAAAGTAGTGCATGTCAGCCACTTTACAATTTTACCTAGGTCAGACCTGAATGTGGATACTGATTCAGCTGATTGAAAACTACCACTTCATAAAAATGGAAACATTTTACTAACAAAAGCCGTCTATTTTATCTCCAACAGGAATGGCATTGTGGCTTAGAATGTGACTATCTGGACAGGAGGGAATGGAATACATCAATTTATTTGAAAATCATATTTGGAAGGAAAAAGAACTTGAGAGACTTTAGTGTTTCATCATAATGAAAGAAATCGTAATCCCCTGAAACACTGAGCAGGTAAAATAAAATTAGAAAAACCTAAAAGATCCACTTATTTCCTTAATTGTGGCAGAAGAACTGTTTTCAACAACCCCCAAAAATCGCAGGCAACAATGAAATAGTCTGAGGTACATAAAGTAGTTCTCTGAGCAGGGAAAACAAACAAACAAAAAAGAAGCCATTGGGTTGGCCAAGAAGTTCGTTTGAGTTTTTAACAAAAATAAGCTAATTTTTTACCAAAGGTGAGAGCCACTGGTGAGTGTCTGACTGCGCTCCTCTTCTGAACGGGGCTTAATCTGGAGGCGGCTGTGTTGGGCGGCCTAGCAAGTTGCTGAGCACTGGCTGGCCCAGGCCTGGCAGGAGCCTTGGTGATGATAGAGCCACAGTTCAGTTCAGTCGCTCAGTCACGCCTGACTCCTTGTGACCCCATGGACTTCAGCACGTTAGGCCTCCCTGTCCATCACCAACTCCCAGAGTTTACTCAAACTCATGTCCATTGTCAGTGATACCATCCAGCCATCTCATCCTCTGTTGTCTCCTTCTTCTCCTGCCTTCAATCTTACCCAGCATCAGGGTCTTTACTAATGAGTCAGTTCTTTCCATCAGGTGGCCAAAATGTGGTCCACTGGAGAAGGGAATGGCAAACCACTTCAGTATTCTTGCCTTGAGAACCCCATGAACAGTATAAAAAAGCAAAAACAGGACACTGAATGATGAACGCCTCAGGTCGGCAGGTGCCCAATATGCTACTGAAGATCAGTGGAGAAATAACTCCACAAAGAATGAAGAGACAGAACCAAAGCAAAAACAACACCCATTGTGGGTGTGACTGGTAATGGAAATAAAGTCCAATGCTGTAAAGAGCAATACTGCATAGGAACCTGGAATGTTAGGTCTATGAATCGAGGCAAATTCAGTTCAGTCACTCAGTCATGTCCGACTCTTTGCGACCCCATGAATCGCAGCACGCCAGGCCTCCCTGTCCATCACCAGCTCCTGGAGTCTACCCAAGCCCATGTCCATCAAGTTGGTGATGCCATCCAGCCATCTCATCCTCTGTCATCCCCTTCTCCTCTTGCCCCCAATCCTTCCCCACAAATTGGAAGTGGTCAAACAGGAAATGGCAAGAGTGAACTTCAATATTTTAGGAATCAGCAAACTAAAATGGACTGGAATGGGTGAATTTAACTCAGATGACCTTTATATCTACTACTGTGGGCAAGAATTCCTCAGAAGAAATGGAGTAACCATCATAGTCAACAAAGGAGTATAAAATTCAGTAGTTGGATACAATCTCAAGAACAACAGAAGGATCTCTGGTAATTTCCAAGGCAAATTTAATATCACAGTAATCCAAGTCTATGCCTGGACCAGTAACGCTGAAGAAGCTGAAGTTGAATGGTTCTATGAAGACCTACAAGACCTTCTAGAACATGCAAAAAAGATGTCCTTTTCATTATAGGGGACTGGAATGCAAAAGTAGGAAGTCAAGAAACACCTGGAGTAACAGGCAAATTTGGCCTTGGAGTACAGAATGAAGCAGGGCAAAGGCTAATAGAGTTTTGCCAAGAGAACGCACTGGTCATAGCCAACACCTTCTTCCAACAACACAAGAGAAGACTCTACACATGGAAAGAGTCACAGCACTAGAAAATAAAGATAAAGCCTAAAATTTTACCCACATGACAGGGGAAACATGGGCCTTGAGAACTCACACCTTGGAAGGCCACTTCTTAAGAAAACAAACTTGACACAGAGCTCTTAGCAGCCTCAAGAAGCACAGAAGCTGCCTGGGTCTATAGCTCCCTCAGTCAGGATGTCAGTGGAGATCTACCAAAGCCATAATGGTCATGTGTGAGTTTTACATGAGAAAGATGACCACTCAGGGCACTCCCATACCCAGCATGAAGTAAAATAAGCCTCCCCTTCTCGTCACAGCAGACTGAGCCCTCAGAACAGGCAAGTTGGATTCCACCTCAGGACAAGTGACCAAACAAGTGTCCAGGGGTTGTCCTTAAAATAAAGCTTCTCAGCTTACAGGATCAAATTCTGTATGGACTTTTGACTTTCAAGATCATTATTTGTTTCCCTAAATTATATGTTTGGCACCTGCTATCTTGGGTTAAATTTCCCAAATCTGATCAGGCCAATTCCAATCAGGAGAGTCATAAACTCCTTTTTAGTTCTATTGTGAATTATTATAGAAAACGTCATGTTTTAAGCTTTCAGTTCAGTTCAGTCCAGTCACTCAGTTGTGTCTGACTCTTTCCTTTAGGAGTTAAGTATTCAAATGTTTTATTTAATTTATTTATTTATATCAATTTTTCCACTTTATTGTAATCCAATATAAATGTAAAGGTCAATATCTCATGGAGGAAACTATGAGAAGAAACTTCACCTCAGTGACTGAATTCGTTCTCCTTGGACTATCTAGTACCCAGGAATTGGAGATTCTCTTCTTCATGCTCTTCTTCACCATTTATATGGTCACAGTGGCAGGAAATCTTGGCATAATTGTCCTCATCAGTGTCAATGCCCACCTCCACACCCCCATGTACTTTTTCTTGAGCCACTTATCCTTCATGGATCTGTGTTTCTCTTCCAATGTGACTCCAAAGATGTTGGGAATTTTCTTATCAGAGAGGAAAACCATTTCTTATACAGTTTGCGTGGTTCAGTGTTACTTTTTTATTGCCTTGGTCCATGTAGGGATCTACATCCTGCCTGTCATGGCCTTTGATCGGTACATGGCAATTTGCAACCCTCTGCTTTATGGTACGGAGAAGGCAATGGCACCCCACTCCAGTACTCCTGCCTAAAAAATCCCATGGACGGAGGAGCCTGGTGGGCTGCAGTCCATGGGGTCACTAAGAGTCGGACATGACGAGCGACTTCACTTTCACTTTTCACTTTCTTACATTGGAGAAGGAACTGGTAACCCACTCCAGTGTTCTTGCCTGGAGAATCCCAGGGATGGGGGAGCCTGGTGGGCTGACGTATGGGGTCGCACAGAGTCGGACACGACTGAAGTGACTTAGCAGCAGCAGCTTTATGGTAGACATTCTGATGTCTAAGTGTGTGCACATCCCTCATCACTGTGCCTTATGTATATGGAGCGCTCACTGGACTGATGGAAACCATGTGGACCTACAACCTAACTTTCTGTGGTCGCAATGAAATTAATCAAATGTTTTAAAATATAGCTTTTTAAATTGTAATTCATTTCATCTCCTAGAGTTATTGCTAAAAATATTGAATGACCTAAAGTTGTTAAGTTTGGTAGTGCAACCAACCACAATGCTTCCATTTTATAATTATTAGGATACTACTGGTGTTTCTGAGGTTGCAGTCCCACTCTGCTTACCCTATCGACTGCTTTTGTATGTGTTCCAGTTAGTGCAAACTCCTGTGTCTTCACATCCCCTCTCCCTGCCCATTACCCCAGCAAGATCTCATCTGAGTTCCCACAAGCTTCATATAAGTTTCTCAATGAACTTGTTTCTGGGTCAAATTTTTCTTCCCCCTTCTGTTTCTCTGCTACTCAATCCCATCAATGCTGTTGAATTAAAAATTTGAAGCTTTAACTACAATATTGTAAAGTAATTAGCCTCCAACTAATAAAAATAAATGAAAAAAAATTTTTTTAATAAAAATTTCAAGCTTTAAAAAAATAATAAATTGGAAATTACATAGTCTACAGTAAATATTTTACTCCCTCCAACTATTACTTGAGAAGTAGGTCAGCTGAAAAATGTGCATTTGCCATCCGTAAGGGGTCCCTTCCACATATGTTATAATTTAGTTTACATCTGGCTTTCAACTCACACCTACAATTCCACATGAAACTCCTGAACAGACAAATGAATGGTTTTATGAAATAAACAGGAATAAAAATAACCTAGCAAATCTCCTGGCATCCAACAGAGTCCCCAAATATGCAACTTTATTTCAGTGACAACGGTAGCCAAATATTAAATAAGGAATTAAAACCGTAAGTACTAAAAAGAAGGTCCTCTAATTTGTTACAGCTCATGTCCATAGAACATATATGAATCTTCAGGTGTCCTCTTAGCTTCCCAAGACTCCTAGATTCACAAATCTGGAATTTAAAAGCAGCTGAACCTCACTTGCACCTCTGGTTTTATGTTCCTGAATCTACTTAATTCCCATAACTCTAAGAAGACAACTGCTCAAGGTGGGACCAAATGCCCTGTGTGATTGCTCCAACCAAATGCAGTTGAGTTTTCAGACAGGACTTTGAGAAGCAAAATGCCCAGTACAGTGGAGACGTATCTAACTCTTCTAAAATTTTAGATTCAGAATTTTAGTACAAGTAAAGAGTGAAAGAAAAATTATGTGTGCAACTGTCAGCCTATCAACTCTTAACAAATAGAAAGATTCCACTCATCTAAACCTTACTTTGGTCTAATGACAGATAACTTGAACTGATGGTTCCTGTACTTATCAAAATAGCATCTGTCAATCCTGGCAAGAAGTTGAATTGTGTCTGTGTGTCCTCTTACAGAGCTAAAACTAATTATCAGGGTCTTAAAATCCTTTTGATGGATTAAGAGTTCCTGGTGAGCACAGTTAAACAAACCATTAGGTTGAGAACAAAATTTTTTTTCACACTGCAATGATCTGCTAATGAGCTGACTGCTGCCACATTAATCAGTTAGGAATTTGAACAATAGAAAATCTGAACTATTTTTTTCTTTGTTTTTTTTTCCTTTGTTTGAATTGAGATTATTTTTATAAATAACAAAACACATAGATTTTTAGGTGTATATTTGATAAGTTTTAATAAATGTATATATCTGTGTAGCCATAATGCTGGTTAAGATATAAAACACTTCCATCACCACAAAAAGTTCCCAGTGCTCATTCCAGTGAATCTCACCATCACCACCCAGAGGCAACCCCAGTTCAAACTAGAATAGTAATAGAAATTACTATTATTAATGTTAATTTAGTAATAGAAATTAATTAACAATATAAATTACTATTACCATAGATCAATCTTTCTTATTCTCGGGCTTCATGTAAATGGAATCATACAGGATGTATTATTTTGCATCTGGTTTCTTTCACTCAATGTTTTCAAAGTTCATTCATGTCTGTATTTTATTGGTTATTATGTGAATATATCAGAGTTTGTTTTCTACCCTCCTGGTAATGGACAACTGAGCTGTTTCCAGTTTGAGGCTATGAAAAATTAGCTGCTCTGAACATATTTGTACAACTGTTTTGGTAAACATACGATTTATTTCTCCTAAGTAAATACCTAGAAGCAGGCTTGCTGAGTTGTAGGGTAGTTACAGGATTTAACATTAAAAGCAATTGCTGAGCCTTTTTTTACATGAAAACTTCTACCTCCTCCAATTTCTTCCACTGATGACTACATGTCAGACGCCATTCTAAAGATAATGTATAATTTAAGATGTTTTGTTTCTCTCTTGCTTTCTGCTCTAGCAAGTAACTTTGATTGTCATTGGCAAGACAGCTTTAAGAACTCAATCCCAACCACTGCCAGTAAAATTTAAAAAATAAACAACAAATAAAGAAAATATACATATATGTATATGCATAGCTGAGTCACTTTGCTGTACACCAGAAACTCGCCTAGCGTTGTAAAGCAAATATACGTCAATAGAATAATTTTTTTATAAAGGATGCTCAAAAGATGAATTAGCTGCCTAGACCAGATCTTCAGAAGCTCTGCCAAGAAGGGATGTTATGCTTTTTGTTACAAGGGCATCATTCCTTGGTTAGCCTCTGGGCTTAGACAGCTGGAAATATTTTTTTTTAATACCACTTGGTTTAAGCAGTGAAACCACTGCTAAAAGAGAGGGTATTACGTAAATCAATATTACAATTAACTGCATGTTACTAAAGTAATCTTGAACAGGTCTTTCCCTTTGTTTCTGCTTTGGAGACTTGGGGTTCCCCAAATCCTCTTGGGTGGCATTCACCAGCACGAGGGGCAGGAAAGCAGTTGTTCACATTAAGGCAGATCCAGTTTTGGCATGATCAGCAGCCGTGCTCTTCACAGGATTAAGATTCATCCTTTCGATAATATCAAAAAACAAGAAAACAAAAGACTGCTTGAAAATAATGATTTAGCACAGAACACATTTTGCTTCAGTCAAACCTTTTTTTTTTCCTAAGGAAAAAGTGTGTGGGCTTATCTCTTGAAAATGCCAGCATGGCTGTGAACACTGGGGAAATTAAAAGACTGAATAGAATGGATTTCTTAGGAAAAATCAGTGTGAGTATGCAGAGGGTTGCATGGCTTATTTATGAAGTTGTGTGCTAGGGGAGGATTATCTGCCTCAGACTTATCTATTACTTTGTGGCAGTGGGTTTTAAATATAGAGGCTTTCTTGCATTGTGCAAAGCCAAGTTCAAATGGAATCTCAAACTAATAACTTTGGCAACTTTGGTTACGACATAGAAATCAGAAAATCAGAGGTATAAATACCATCTCTACCACCATCCCTTGCCCAGAAAAAGGAACATTCTGTAGCCTTTTGACATAGCGCCAATTATTCTTTCTTAGAAACAGAGGGCAATGGAATGTTAATGAAGGTGTCTAGAGTAATGAATGCTGCCTAGTAAGGCTGACAGTCGGGACATCCCCATGTACCACTGTGGCCAAAAAGGACCAAGACTGAGGCGCCTTTGTCATGTGAGGAAGAGAGTCACAATCTGGAATTACGTGTTACATAAAAAGAACCACCAACAGGACTGTGAGTGTACATTCCAACAGTGGCTGGGTGCCTTGAGGTTACACGCTGCCAGTTAATAGCGTTATTCTGCATCAATAATTTTTTTTGTTTTTAAGTTGAAAAGTGCTTTATAGCTATTGGTCAATTTTCAGAGTATTCTGAAAATAAAAACGCTGAGTCAATCCTTTTATTCTCAGATTTTATCTCAGAAGAAGATGACTAGGAATAGAAAAGTTACATAAAGAATAGACAAGCATTAGTCCCCAAGACTGCCTCTTCCCAGTCCTGACCAAACATAGTACTTTTAATTAAAAACATGAGTCTCTACAAAGAGTCTATGAAATGCTCTTGATAGTTCTTCAAAATTAATATTATCCAATGAGCATCCAAGTTGAACAACAGCAATATGGAACGTGGAACATTAAAAATGTGATGGGCTCTGTCTTATTCTGGCCCCCACAGTTACTTCTGTGTATAAAGCATGACATCACTATTTCCCCAAATGTAGCACTTGAAATGTGAGTGTCCCTGAAAGCAAACCTTTCGCCTTTTGGCAATAATCCAACTGGACTAGATCTTTAATTAAAATTTTGTCCTAAATGCATGGGTTACTTGCTATTAGAAAATATTAACTAGGGAAAAGTTTGCAATTTCCACCAAAGAAAGTGAATGACCCATCATTCCAAAGACACCACAGTCATATTTGTTTTCTTTCAAGACTCATAGTTCCAACCTAGCACACTCTTACAAGCACTGTCATGAGTGACAGACAGAAATACAAAGTGTAACATGACTCATCCTATAACCAGACTCCATATGAGGAGAGTGGATCTTAGAACTCTGCCAAGTGGTTTGACTCCTATGACATGACAATTCTTCATAAGGAAGTTTTACCTAAAAAGCATCAGGATGGCTCTCCGATGAGATTTATCAAGAAGAGGCTCATCTCCACAATTCCTTGAGTGGCACTCTCACTCACCTTGGGTCTTGGTTCCTTTCATTTCTTATTCATGTAACAGAAATCCTGCCTCCTCTGGGATGACCATGTGTTTCTTGAAAGAGGATCATCTGGCCAGACTCAGATCATTAGGCTTCTCCTGAAACCACATCTAATCCCTAGTTTTCATAATAGACAGGAAACAGAAAAACTACTCACCTGTGACAGGTTCATTGGTTAAAAGAAATCTGGTTATTTGCTAATCTTCATGTTTAAAAAGTGTAAAAACAGTACATTGATCTTCAACACAGAAAACTAATACTAGAAATAAAAAACCAAAGCCAAGAGTAGTTCAGAATCATTTGTTTTAACAAGCTTTTACTTAAGTTCTGTCCCAATTTAAGAGCCACATGGGCTTAGCTACTGTCATTCAGGACTGTCTGACAATCTGGACAAGCCTCCATCCTGTTTGGGGTGAACAATTTGTCCTGAATTTCCTGGGACTTTTCTGAATTTTACACTCACTGAAAGCTCCACATCCCCAAAACTTTCTTAGTCCTGGAAAAATTTGTGTGGTTGGTCTCATTATTTTAATAGCTAGCAGCCTGGAATCTCATTCTGGAATCTCTTTTAAGATCTAACAAATCTTATTAAGATGAATCTTCTTTTAGTATCTTTCCTACAAGTTCAGGCTGTACTTCTAAAAGATGCAGAGCAATAGGTGTACTAGTTTTCTAGGGCTACCATAACAAATTACCACAAACTAGGTGCCTTGAAACAATAGGAGTGTATTATCTCACAGTTCTGGAAGAGGCCAGAAGTTCTAAATCTTCCCTCCAAAGACCAGAAGGAACAAACCTTTCTTGTTTTCTAGCTTCTGGTGCTGGCCAGCAATCCTTGGTATTCCTTGGTTTATGGCAGCATAACTCCAGTTTCTGCCTCTGTCTTCACATGGTCATCTTTCGTGTGTATCTAAGTCTCTTTGTGTCTCTCCTAGTCATTCGTATTGGATTTAGGGCCCTAGTCCAGTGTGACCTCGTAAAGAAGATGTGGTACATACATATAATAGAATTCTACTCTGCCATAAAAAAGAATGAAATAAGGCCATCTGCAGCAACATGGATGGACCTAGAGCTTATTATACTAAATGAGGGAAGTCAGAAAGAGAAAGACAAATATCGCATGATGTCACCCATATGTGGATTCAAAAGTATGGCACAAACGAAATTATCTATGAAACAGCCTCAGACTCGCCTACATAAAGAACAGACTTGTGATTGCCATGGGGGAGGGGAAGTAGAGGAGGAATGGATTGGGAGTTTGGGATTAGCAGATGTAACTACAATATACTGAGAAGGAAATGGCAACCCACTCCAGTACTCTTGCCTGGAAAATCCCATGGATGGAGGAGTCTGGTAGGCTACAGTCCAAGGGTTCGCAAAGAGTCAGACACGACTGAGCGACTTCACTTCACTCACTTCATACTTCACTGGAGAAGGAAATGGCAACCCCACTCCAGTATTCTTGCCTGGAGAATCCCATGGACTAAGGAGCCTGGCGGGCCATAGTCCCTGGGGTCACAGAGAGTCGGACACGACTGAAGTGACTAAGCACTATAATATATAGAATATATAAACAACAAGGTCCTACTATATAAAATAGGGAACTAGATTCAATATTCTGTGATAAACCATAATGGAAAAGAATATGAAAAAGAAGAATCACTTTGCTATACAGCAGAAATTAACACAATATTGTAAATCAACTATAATTCATTAAAAAATAAATATATACATATATATGTGTGAGTATACACACACACATGCACACACATATTTATGTGGACTTTCCTAGTGGCCCAGCAGTGAAAAATCTGCCTGCCAATGCAGGAGACACAGGTTCAATCCCTGGGTCAGGAAGAACTCCTGGAGAAGGAAATGGCAACCCTTGACAACCAAGTATTCTTGCCTGGGAAATCTCTTGTATAAAGGGGCCTGGAGGGCTATAGTCCACAGGGCTGCCAAAGAGTTGGACACAACTTGGCGACTAAACAACTCCAACAAAAACAACTAATATGTGTGTGTGTGTGTGCGTGCGTGTATAAACCAATTAGATTCCTAAAGACCTTATTTCTGAATAAGACTGTATTCACAAATAAAAGGACTTCCCTTGTGGCTCAGCTGGTAAAGAATCTGCTTGCAATGCGGGAGACCTGGGTTTGATCCCTGGGTTGGGAAGATGCCCTGGAGAAGGGAAAGGCTACACACTCCAGTATTCTGGCCTAGAGAATTGCATGGACTGCATAGTCCATAGGGTTGCAAAGAGTTGGACACGACTGAGCGACTTTCACTTTCACAAATAAAAACCAGGAATTAGGACATCAACAAATCTTTTTGTTTTAGTCTCTTTTATTCTGCTTTTTTTAAAAAGTCATATTCCATTTGAGTCCTAAGCATGTAAGCAGGTACCATGGAATGTAAACAAGTAAGGAAACAGAAATATACTGAATGAATAATATGTGAAACAATGCTGTGACTTGTACAAATGAAACTGCTGCTTTGGCTGCACAAAAGAATTAACACTAAAACGTTTAAAAACAGACAACATAGGAATAAGCTATTTTAATAAAGCAAAAACAAAGTTTTGTTTATTTGGGTTTTATTCATTTATTTATTTCAATTGGAGGCTACTTACTTTATAGTATTGTAGTGGTTTTTTGCCATACATTGACATGAATCAGCCATGGGTGTACATCTGCTCCCCATCCTGAACCCCCCTGCCACCTCCCTCCCCATCCCATCCCTCAGGGTCATCCCAGTGCACCAGCCCTGAGCACCCTGTCTCAGGCATCAAACCTGGAGTGGCTATCTGTTTCACGTATAATAATATACATGTTTCAATGTTATTCTCTCAAATCATCCCAACCCCACCTTCTCCCACAGAGTCCAAAAGACTGTTCTATACATCTGTGTCTCTTTTGCTATCTCGCATATAGGGTCATTGTTACCAACTTTATAAATTCCATATATATGCGCTAATATACTGTATTGGTGTTTTTCTTTCTGATTTTACATCCATTAGTTCTAAAAATAAAATTAGACTTTTCCAACTCTTAATATCTGCATTTAATAATATCTTCTAACCAAAATACAGATGCTAAAACAGCAAATTACAATATATCTTGTACAGCATACAATATGTTTCACTGTTCACACTTACTTTAACTCTAGTTGGTCATTATGTACTCAGTGCATAAACATCACTTCAAATAACGTTTTCACAATTAACAAAAAATGTGACAAGGCTGTCTTAAAATGGCTCTGCTATAAATTATATAGAATATACAGAATTACAAAGTCAAGTATTTTTTATCAAAATATACACCTTTCCCTGAAACTAACACAAGCTTCAACATTTTAAAGAAATAATACAATTATAAAAAATATTTGCAAAATTATTTTTTCATGTATAAATATTCTGCCATATTTACCTTGGTCTAGATTTACCAGCATACAAGTCTACTTAAAAAATATCCACATGGAAGGGCTGGGAGACATCATTACATGTAATCATTTTATACTTGGAGTTACTGCAAATCAAAATGACTGAAATACGCAGTAATTCTTGATTCATAATCCTGATTGAGATAAAACAGATTGGCAGATCACAGGATTGCTTATTCAATTTTCTAATTATCAATTCAAAAATGATTTTCATAAGCCCTTTGTGACTATCTCTTTAACAAAACCCAAATAAATAGTTCAGGTGTACATATATACAATATGGCAGAAAGTGAAGAAGAACTAAAGAGCCTCTTGATGAAAGTGAAAGAGGAGAGTGAAAAAGTTGGCTTAAAGCTCAACATTCAGAAAACTAAGATCATGGCATCTGGTCCCATCACTTCATGGCAAATAGATGGGGAAAACTGTGGAAACAGTGGCTGACTTTATTTTTCAGGGGCTCCAAAATCACTGAAGATGGTGATTGCAGCCATGAAATTAAAAGACACTTACTCCTTGGAAGGAAAGTTATGACCAACCTAGACAGCATATTAAAAAGCAAGGACATTACTTTGTCAACAAAGGTCCATCTAGTCAAGGTTATGGTTTTTCCAGTAGTCATGTGTGGATGTGAGAGTTGGACTATAAGGAAAGCTGAGCACTGAAGAATTGATGCTTTTGAACCGTGGTGTTGGAGAAGACTCTTGAGAGTCCCTTGGACTGCAAGGAGATCCAACCAGTCCATCCAAAAGGAGATCAGTACTGAATGTTCATTGGAAGGACTGATGTTGAAGCTGAAACTCCAAAACTTTGGCCACCTCATGTGAAGAGTTCACTCATTGGAAAAGACCCTGATGCTGGGAGAGATTGAAGTCAGGAAGAGAAGGGGGCAACAGAGGATGAGATGATTGGATGGCATCACCGACTCAATGGACATGGGTTTGGGTAGACTCTGGGAGTTGGTGATGGACAGGGAGGCCTGGCATGCTGCGGTTCATGGGGTTGCAATGAGTCAGACACGACTGAGTGAACTGAACTGAACTGAACTGAACTCATTTGCATTTTTCCATTTTCCTCTATTACATAATACTATTGGTAAGTGAAAGTAGATGAACAAAAGATAAATGCAAATATAATATTGGGGTTATATAACAGCAAAGTACTACAATATAAAAAGATCAGCTTTGATTATGTCCTTTTCTGGGCGTTTGGATGCTTTCTGATCCACCCCAATCCATAAGAAGTCTTTTTTGTGGAGCCATCACAACACTTGAAGAGAGAACCTGGAGTCCTTTGAGTCATTTCTTCACAATGGTAACCTTGCAGCCGTGGGTAACCTTGGGTTTCCAGCTGTCAAATCCTGTGAACACAAATGGCTGCAGGTCACCCTTGAACTGGGTTCTAGATTCTGCTCATACTGGTGATCTGGTGATCAAATAAACAGGTAAGGACATTTTCTCTCTCCCTCCTATTCTGGCAGTTTAAAAAGTTAAAAGAATCATGACTTCCAGCTTCCCAGGAACCTAGTCCACATGACGGAATATCCTATAGGATGGTTAGATTTTGAGGGCAGTGTTGATAGTGCGGGTCAGCGTAAAAGAACATTAAACACAGAAGTGGGTTTTTAGCAAGGGGGCTGAAAGTGGCTCAGTTGTGTCCGACTCTTTGCAACTCCACAGACTGTATAGGCCATAATACTGGAGTGGGTAGCCTTTCCCTTCCCCAAGGGATCTTCCCAACTCAGGGATCAAACCCAGGTCTCCCACACTGCAGGCAGATTCCTTACCAGCTGAGCCACCAAGGAAGCCCAAGAATACTGGAGTGAGTAGCCTATCCCTTCTCCAGTGGATCTTCCCAACCCAGAAATCGAACCAGGGTCTCAGACGTCTGCAAACATGAAGACAAGGCATCTGGCTTGTGGCTATATTCTATATATTTTTGAGGCATGTAAGTAAGTGATGGAACCTCATCATTCCACATTCTGTCTCCCCACCCTCAAAAGACAAAGCTCCGTTTAAGGCGAGGAAGCCATCACTTCCTCTACCCACTCAAGTCATTATTGGGGGGTGAGTGGGGTGGTATTTCTGTTGTCCTTTATTTTTTAAATAGTATATGCTTATGGGCTGCATGATTTCCAAGAAGGCTAACAATTGTAGGGATTAGGCTTTCTGTCACTTTCAAGTCTCTAGGAATTCACAACCGTACACGTGCCTTGCACTTAATTTGCAAGACACTCCTTCAGTGGCGTAGAAGGTGCCAGGTTTTACTTGAACCCTTGAGAACTGTTAAATCTATCTGGAAAGAGTTCCATGTCCATGGCTTTGTGATGGATGGACATCAACAAATCTTTTGAGGAAACATAATTTAATCCAAAATAGCAGGTCACCCCATCTTTATGATTCTAGAAGTTATCAACTCTGAACGCAAATTAGAGTCACTTGAGGGAATGTGAAACACACACACACATATATATATATGCACACACATTCCAATGCTCCTTCCATTCTCCTCATTATAAATTAAATTAGAGTATCTGCAGGAAGCCTGGGCATTAGTAAACTTTAAAGTAATTCTCATACACATCCACTGCCCATAACATTTAATAACCTTGAAGAATAACTACTAAAGTGACATTAAGTATGACCTCCTCTCTCCTAAATGCATCCTTTCCAAACCAGCTTAAATTAACTTTAAGTGGTACCTTGAACTCTTATGTTTCCCTTAGTAAATTTTGAGCCAAAAGTAAAATTGTCTATTTTAATAACATCAAGAAAGCGCCCAACAATTTATCTCAGCCAAGAGAAAAACTATCTGGCAATTTAATCTCCCAAATTCAACATTTTTTAATGCTAAGTTAACCTAGATACATATTTGACACTTTTTTTACTGACACAAACTTGCCTTAGAACAAAAGAGACAATTGTTCATTCCAGAGACACTAATAAATATTTCTGATCAGAGAAAACTGTGACCTGTCCAAGATGAGGGTCAACCAAGAACACAAAATTTTTTCAAAAAATGATTTGGGAGTGGGGAGAAATTCTTGGTTTCAGATAAATGAGATTTTTTTCCTTTGTACTTTCTCATTTCTTTGTGGGTTTTTCCCTCCCCATTTAAACAAACTGGAATTAGGAAGCCATCTCTTGCTATCTGTTTGCCTACTCTCACCACCAGTTTTTCTTTCCTAATTTACATTTACAAGAAACAGCATTTTCTGAAGGTTACTCATGCTGAGGTGACCAGCAGCGAGCCTACTGAGATCCCATAGGATGCTAAATGAGTCAAAGGGACCAAGAAGGAATGAAATGATTGTTCTTAATTTAAGCAGGTCAAAGATACTGCATCGTGCACTCACCTGACATTTTTTCTCTTCTCTGAACACTCACATGCCTGCAATGCATTTAAGGCACTTTTCTTTCCTGCCAGATCTGTAAGGGGAAAGATTCCCTTCTCCTTCCCAAGGTGTCAAGCTTCGTTGTTATTGATGGCTACAAACCTGCAATTACTTGATGAAGCTAATGGGTAAAAGCACTTAAAAGGCTATGCTTTGTGGTTCCAATGTCATAGTTGATGTAAAATAAACCAGACCCAACACAGCCTGACAAGCTTTCAGCCTATTATTATTGGGGGCTTATTTAAATTACAGATTTGATTAAATTTATAATTTAACCATTGTACTTAGTATGCTTTCCTTTAAAAACTAACCCCAAAGTGAAAGTGAAAGTCACTCAGTCATGTCTGACTCTTTGCAACCTCATGGATTATACAGTCCATGGAATTCTTCAGGCCAGAACACTGGAGTGGGTAGCCTTTCCCTTCTCCTGGGGATCTTCCCAATCCAGGGATCAAAGCCAGGTATCCCACATAGTAGGCGGATTCTTTACCAGCTGAGCCACAAAGGAAGCCCAAAAGAGATGCTTAAAATTTTCCTACCTCCAACCGGTAAGACGAGAAAAATGTCAAGTGGCTTGGATGGTCAGAGGGAAGGGTTAGAGTGTACTTAGAATTAGTTCAATTCAGTTCAGTCGCTCAGTTGTGTCCAGCTCTTGGAGACCCCCATGGACTGCAGCACGCCAGGCTTCCCTGTCCATCACCAACTCCCGGAGCCTAGTCAAACTCAAGTCCATCATGTCGGTGATGCCATCCAACTATCTCATCCTCTGTTGTCCCCTTCTCCTGCGTTCAATCTTTCCCAGCATTAGGGCCTTTTCCAATGAGTGGGTTCTTCACATCAGGTGGCCAAAGTATTGGAGCTTCAGCTTCAGCATCAGTCCTTCCAATGAATATTCAGGACTGATTTCCTTTAGGATTGACTGGTTTGATTTCCTTGCAGCCCAAGGGATCTCAAGAGTCCTCCCCAATACCACAGTTGTTAGAATAGTACTAACACTAAGTACTAATAGTACTTAGAATAGTAAACTTAATACAAATCGAATTTCACAGCTAACTGCTTTTTACTGCTTTGTCAATGGATATAACATACATATTCATCCTTTTTTTAAAACTCCCCTATTAATTCTGCCATTGCATTGGAAAAAGAGCAGTATGAAAAAAAAAAAGTCCCCCACGTCATCCTCCCTTACTTATCCCTTCTTGATCAGATAAGCTCTTAACAAAGCATGAAGTGATTGCATTAAATTTTAATGTTTTAGCTCAAGAGTAGGGACACCACTTCAGATGTCTTCCTTTGGAAAAGAGCAGTATCACCTTGAAAGGCCAGCAACATATAATTATTCCTAAGACAAATCAGTTACATTTTAGACCATTCAAAATGGGCACCATAAAGTGATAACTGATGACACACGCACAGAGATATTTGTTTTTTTTTTTTGCACAGAGATATTTTATTGCAACAAATGTGAAGGCATCTTGCAAGAAAATTAACCCCAACATAGGTGTAGTGCAGAATGAATCTGTTTCTTCATCTATTCACACAACAGTCCCTGAGCACTGACCCAGGGCCAGACATGGCACAGAGGACAGGGACCCAGAAACAAGGCCTCGGTGTTGAGCAGGAAAGATGAGTATGCACGCAGTAATTACAAGGGACTCTGGTAAGGTCCTGTAAGAAGACTCTTCTTTGCTCAGAAATCCCAGAGAAACAAGACTCTGTAGCTCTGCCTGGTCGGGAGGTGGCAGGGAGGTTATATAAGACTTGAAACAGGAGATGGTTTTGATGTGGATATTTAAGAATAAATTATTTACAGAATTAATTGGCCAGGGAAGGACATTCCAAGGAAAAGCCACACGCTAGGCCCAGGAGAGACCCAGGAGAGGGGAAAGTGCAAAGTGTAGCACTGCATGGCCGTGGTGTCTAGAGAGAAGTAAGAAAAGAAGCAAGAGGTGGTGTTGGTAGGACCATGAAGGCTATGAGTCAAGCTAAGTGGTCTGGGGGCTTCATCTTCTGAGCTAAGGGCATAATCTGGTGACTCCCAGACATTCTTTCTTTTTTTAAAAATTCACACAGTTTGTTTTTGAAAACATTGAGCCAATATTTAAAATTGAGGAATTTCTGCACCCTCCCCAAAAAATAAAATATCTGAAACTTTTTTTTTTTTAAATATAGAACTTCTGGTGACAATAAGCCTGTATTCCCACATGGATTTAATCAGCTAGATATGAGTAGTAGAGCAGTTTCCCTACACGGGGCGTTCACTTTTCAGTTGGCCACAGTCTCTGAAATTCTCCTGGATCTCTCTAATACCAGGATGAGTCTCAGCTGCCATTTATCACTGACCTTAACCTTGTTTTCCTTGCAGTAGAGAGAAATGCTTCTCTGAACCCATGTGTCTATCACAGACAAGAGAACAAGAAGTCTGGGGGAGACACACAACAGTCTACTTTGTTCATTCACGGTAACTACCTAGCTTCCAAAGTTTATCTACTTAGATTATCTACTAGACAGAAAGGGTCAACAGATAATAAGATGGTATAATAATAATACTTTGTAATATTAGCAATGAGAGTAAGTTGTAGGGTTAGGAATGGCTTAGGAGTATTATTAACTGCTATTTGACTAGAAGACCCGGGATACCTGAATTCTATCTTAGATTCTCTCCCCTGAGATATTCTTGATGGAAATAAACTCCATGAGACAAGAGAACATGACCCATTTGATTAGTATGAGGGAAAGTTGTGCTTCTCATTCCACTGCAGAGATTTTCATTAAACTGGGCTAAAACACAGGGTATAGACTTAACACAGGCAGGCCTTTCCTGGTCTCTTCTAAAAGGCAGAGCTCAAGTGATACTGCCAGCCCGACAGAGTCTTCAGAGGAAGAGAAATAGTAAGGTGGCCATGCCCACAGAGGGAAGGCAGCTTCCTACTCAGCTCACCACCCCGCTCAGGACACAGGACCAGAGAGCATAATGGCAGGCATGGTCCTAGCTGTTGATAATGTGAGCCAATCCATGTGCAGGAATTTGAGCATTCCTCTGCCAGATCCTTCATAAAGGCTTCCCTGGTTATAGTGTATATAAGTTGGTTTGGGAAGGTGTCAGGAAGCATTTAACAAGAGGCTTCCTGTGTGCTGTTTTGGATCTGTCAGAAACCCTCTGGCCCTTATTAATTCCTGAATATTCAGGAATTAAGAGGAGAGGCACTCCTTTCCCAGGGCAGAGGAATCCAGGCATTTCTCATTACGGTGATAAGGACCCTCTTCCTTTTTATGAGCCATACGGTAAAAGGTGATTGTTTGCAACTCTCTGAGGTTATGTTTTGTAAATCTGGAATTTTAATCTTTATCTTTGCTGAGAATAACTACCTTATATATGCCCACACCTTGTTGATTAAAACACCTTTGCTCCATCAGACCTTGGGTCCCAGTGTCTTTCTTTCTATTCTTTCTTTCTATCTCTCTATTTCTGGCTAATTCCTTGGAGTGCGGAGGCCCGCTGAGCTCACTTTCTTGCCTGGGCTTCTAAGACCCTCTCAAGAAGGCACATTGTGCCTTCACCCACTCGAGAAGGTGCCTGGTGCCTACATGCAGCAGCGCGAGCCCTAAGAATAGGACTCTATTGGCTCTCCGCGTAAACCAGGGGATATTAGCCTCTTTCTCTCGCTTACTTTCTTATTGTCAACTCCGGACCACCAGGTTCTGGTCCATTAAAGGACCAACAGGAAGGGTGACAAGAACATCGGTGAGTAAGCAAAAGCAAATGTCTATGCAGAAAATGGCACCCAGCATCAAAATGAAATGGAAATAATGTGTGTTTAACAAATGATGTAAATGTAACAGTGGGACCCCAAACCCAGCACTGTCTCCCCATTACACCTCCTCTGCAGTGCAGGGGTTACCTCAGTTCAATGTCAGTGCCCAGACTATAAACAGAAATGTTAGCCAGACAAGGCAAAATGGTTCCCTGTGGGGATTATCACTCCTTAGTGGAACCAGACTTGGCAGAGGTCTCGGGGAGCCCACCGGGAGGTGAGACCCTGGGCAGGACACAGTTTAAGGACAAGAAACACACACTGTTGTTGGGGAAAGTTCTGTGCTGCCTCTCGGTCATGACAGGGAGGAGAGGCAGGCCCACCTTCGCGAGCTGACTGCAGCCCACACAGAGAATCAGTTAACAGAGGCCAGGCTGCACGTGTTCCCTGAGGGAGAGGAGACTCTAGTCAAACTCAATATTGAGTTTGAATCTGGCACAATTTCCCTGAAACATGTGACCAGAGGAGAAGAACACACACAATTGCCCCAGGGCCATTGGGAATGACACTGACAAGACTTAACTACATAAATCCCCATCACAGTAACGAGAGTGCTCAGCCATCAGTAGCTGAAAATCCCGCTTTTTGGTGGCCTGAACAGAGAGAGTTTATTTGCCTCCCATCACAGGAAGTCCAGCACAGGCGGTCCTGGGGTGATGCAGTGACTGGATCGAGCTGCCGGAAATGCCAGCTCTGTTTTCCCTCCTCCGCCCTCCAGTCCTTGGCTTTATCTTCATGCTTGTCACTTCTTAGTTGCCCGCAAGAGCTTCTGGCTCCCACTTCATCCTGGGGCTCAGATTTACATTCTAAGCAGAAGGGAGTCGATAGAGGAGGGAGAATGGAACAGCTTCTCAAAAACAAGCAGAGACAAGAGGCACCTCCAGCACAGGATTTCATCCTCCCAGATCTACCAAATACTCAGCGACTGGATTCCTATTCATGCACTTCTGACAACAGCCAGTATCCTAATTGTTGCTCTTTAGTCATTTCAGTCATGCCCGACCCTTTGCGACCCCATGGTCTGTAGCCTGCCAGGCTCCTCTGTCCATGGGATTCTTCAGGCAAGAATACTGGCGTGGGTTGCGATTTCCTTCTCCGGGGGATCTTTCCAACCCAGGGATTGAACCCATGAATTCTGCATTGGCAGGTGGATACTTTACCAGTGAGCCATCAGAGAAGACCATCCTTATAATAAATGTGACCATTTTCTTTTACTTTATTATATTGGCTCAAGTTCACTTCTGTCACTTGCAAAAAGAATAGTCTGATCAAATGTATTTATGAGGTCAGGTTCACCTTAGTCATACAGATATCTCCGAGTTTATGTGGCCCTTCAACTTTATGTTGGAGATCTGTTTCTAAACATTATGATTAACGGCTTATGCAATAATAATAGGGATGGTAGCCACTATTTATTGAGCACATGATACACTGCAGGCACTGTTTGAGGCATTTTATGCTCATTCTTAACATCCTCACATCCGGACAAGTGTCCTTGTACATAAAGGTATTGATGCTCAGAGAAGTAACTTTCCTGAGCCTGTTCAGCTAGTAATGATCCAAGGATAGGCCGACCCCTCTGTCTCCAAAGCTCAGTCCACTCAGATGTGGTTTTTTGAAGTTATGATCTGAGGGTTTTCTGGATTAAACACACGCTGGGTATTCCTAAATATTCAAATTCCTGAATCCTTTTTTTAAACAGACTGGTTTTAACTTTCTGGGGTTGGGACTGGAGGTTAGAATTCAGGAATCCAGTTTAGACAAATTTCTTGCCTAACTCTTCTCCAGGCTGTTAGTTTAAAACCGTGGGAGCTTCCCAGTGAAATCTGGAACTGGCTCCCATACACAGAGGGCAGGGAGAGACCAGGAAAAGAGACCCTAGACCACTCCAAGTTGGTAGGTGGCAGTTTTAATAAGCAAAGGAACACACATGCAAGGTTTGTCTTGGGTGGCCACAAGACAAGGAATCTCTGTATCTTTCTCTCCTTTTAAAAACCTGAAATGTAGTTGATGTACAATATTATATAAGTTACAGGTGAACAATACAGTAATTCACAATTTTCTTAAATTCACAGTTTTTTATACATATAAATTTTATATATCTTTAAAATTTTTTTCATTTAAATTTTAAAATTTTATATATAAAATTTTTTTCTATTTATAGTTATTATAAAATACTGGCTATATCCCCTGTGTTGTGCAATATATCCTTGATGCTCATTTTGTACATAATTGCTTATACCTCTTAATCCCCTACCTCTTGCCTCTACCAACTTCCCTTTCCCTATTGGTAACCACTAGTTTGTTCTCTATATCTGTGAATCAGCTTCTTTTTTGTTATATTCACTAGTTTGTTATATTGTTAAGATTCCATATATAAGTGATATCATATAGTATTTGTATTTCTCTAATGTATTTCACTTAGCATAATACCTTCTATGTTGCTGCAATTGGCAGAATTTCATTCTTTTTATGGCTTAGTAGTATTCCATTGTCTGCCTGATAAGGCAGGAGATGTGGGTTCGATCCCTGGGTTGGGAAGATACACCAGAGAAGGAAATGGCCACTCACTCCAGTACTCTCACCTGGAAAACCCCATGGACAGAGGAGCCTGGCAGGCTACAGTCCATGGAGTCACAGAAGAGTCAGACAGGACTAGCAACTGAGCACACACACAGTATTCCATTGTATATATTGATATATACACCTCATCTTTTTTATCCATTCATCTGTTGATGGACACATAGGTTGCTTCCATGTTTTGGCCATTGTAAAGAAAGCTGTTATAAACATTGGGGTAGACTTATCTTTTTGAACTAGCATTTTTGTTTCTTTCAGCTATATATCCAGGAGTAGAATTTCTAAGTCAGGTGGTAGTTCTAATTTTAGCTTTTTGAGAAACCTCTGGACTGTTTTCCACAGTGGCTATACCAATGTACATTCCCACCAACAGTGCGCTAGGGTTCCCTTCCTCTATATCCTCCCCAACATTTGTTATTTATATTCTTTTTGATGAAAGCCATTCTGACAGATGTGAGGTAAAATCTCATTGTGGTTTTGATCTGCATTTCCCTGATGATTATCAATGCTGAGCATCTTTTAATGTGCCTGTTGGCCACCCACATTTTCCCTTTGGAAAAAATGTCTATTCAGTTTTTCTGAACACTTTTTAATCAGAAATGTTTCTTTTTGTTTTTGTTTTTTTGATGTTGAGTTGTATGAACCATTTATATATGTTGGATATTAACCCCTTATCAGTCATATTATTTGCAAATATTTTCTACAATTCAGTAGGTTGTCCTCGATGGCTTCCTTTGCAGTGCAGAAGCTTTTAAGTTTAATCAGGTCCCATTTGTTTATTTCTGTTTTTATCTTCTTTGCTTTAGGAGACAGAATCTTAGAAGAATGTATAGAGGCCTTAATTGGGTTTAGTCATGTATACCATCCAGATGGTCTCAACACCACATTACTCTCTGAAGGTTGCATCCCTGCAATGACTCCAGCTATGAAAATGGTGGGCAGAATATATATTTCTAGAAGGAGGGAGTGAGGGATCTCCAATTGCCTGTGTCCAGCTCACAGATCAACCAACAGGCAGTCACACCCTCCTAATGGAGGACCAAAACAGGCTAGAGCCTGGAAGGCACAGTTTCTCCTTTCAGAAGTTGTCCTATGTTTAGTATGGTTAGCTTGTCTGTGGTTAACGCCAAGGGCATTTTTTACTGGAGTCAGGAGTAGTGTAAGGACAAAAAGCTTTTTAATATGAGGCCTAGTTCTTCCTGTAGAAAATAATAGAAGAGAATCTCCTACCTCCTTTTTCTTAGAACACTGACTTTAGAAAATTTATAATCATTAAGTACTTTCTCCTTCCCTGGTGGTTCAGATGGTAAAAGCATCTGCCTGCAATGTGGGAGACCTGGGTTTAATTCCTGGGTCAGGAAGATCCCCTGGATAAGGAAATGGCAACCCCCTCCAATACTCTTGCCTGGAAAATTCCGTGGATGGAGGAGCCTGGTGGCTACAGCCCATGGGGTCGCAAAGAGTCAGACAAGACTGAGTAACTTCACTTTCACTTTCTCCTTCTGAGATGTATATAAATCCTTCTGAAAATGAGATAGGCCATCTGTCAGCTCTAGGACCCAGAAATGTCTTTCTCAAAGGACCTGGAAGCCATCCCTTTGGAAGGCAAATATCTCGGGAGGTAGCACCCCTCCCTCCCAATTTCTGTGGGAAGGTCTGAGCCTAACCTCATTAGGGTGGGGTGGGGGGAGCAGAAAAGGAGGGCGTTTCCAAATTGCAAAGCTACTTCCTGTCATAAAGACATGAGACCTGTTTTCTTCTGGATCAAGCCAAGATGCTAACACAGACGGTTGCCCCAGTTACCAGATAAAGTTGGGATGAACTATTTGTGGCAGCCGGCTCCATCAAGTCCTCTTCCTTGATGACTAGCTATGGTCTGTCTCAGAATACGTATGGAGTGGGTAGTATCTGCTGGGTTATGTAAGAAGTGAGATGCCTTCCTGTCTTTGCAGTCTCTTAGTGGACTACCTGATATATACATCACATCCTGGCTTAATGCTTATTCAATAATAAAACTATTTTATTTTTCTACTACTTTTGTGAAGAGGTTTTCTGGGTTGGGAGAAGATTTGGTTTTTAATTATACTGACCACCTGACCTGCCTCTTGAAAAACCTGTATGCAGGTCAGGAAGCATCAGTTAGAATTGGACATGGAACAACAGACTGGTTCCAAATAGGACAAGGAGTATGTCAAGGCTGTGTATTGTCACCCTGCTTATTTAACTTATATGCAGAGTACATCATGAGAAACACTGGGCTGGATGAAGTACAAGATTCAAGATTGGAATCAAGATTGCCGGGAGAAATATCAATAACCTCAGATACACAGATGACACCACCCTTATGGCAGAAAGCAAAGAAGAATTAGAGCCTCTTGATAAAAGTGAAAGAGGAGAGTGAAAAAGTTGGCTTAAAGCTCAACATTCAGAAAACTAAGATCATGGCAACTGCTCCCGTCACTTCATGGCAAATAGATCGGGAAATAATGGAAACAGAGATTTTATTTTGGGGGCCTCCAAAATTACTGCAGATGGTGACTGCAGCCATGAAATTAAAAAACGCTTACTCCTTAGAAAGAAAGTTATGACCAACCCAGACAGCATATTAAAAAGCAGAGACGTTACTTTGCCAAGAAAGGTCCTTCTAGTCAAGACTATGGTTTTTCCAGTAGTCAGGTATGGATGTGAGAGTTGAACTATAAAGAAAGCTGAGCGCTGAAGAATTGATGCTTTTGAACTGTGGTGCTGGAGAAGATTCTTAAGAGTCCTTTGGACTGCAAGGAGATCCAACCAGTCCATCCTAAAGGAGATCAGTCCTGAGTGTTTATTGGAAGGACTGATGTTGAAGCTGAAACTCCAATACTTTGGCCACCTCGTGCGAAGAGCTGACTCATCTGAAAAGACCCTGATGCTGGGAAAGATTGAGGGCAGGAGGATAAGGGGATGACAGAGGATGAGATGGTTGGATAGCATCATCGACTCAATGGACATGAGTTTGGGTAAACTTCAGGAGTTGGTGATGGACAGGGAGGCCTGCCATGCTGCAGTCCATGGGATCGTGAAGTGTTGGACACAACTGAGCGACTGAACTGAACTGAACAGTACTAAACAGTAGCAATATTCTTACTCTATAAGATAAAAGAAAAATTATTTTGATTCTTCCTAAATCAGTTCAGTAGAATATATTCCTGAGAAAATGTTATTATTCATGACCATATAAAGAGTAAAGGTAGCAAGCTCAAACACAAGAGGTATAGGTCCTCATCTCACACTTGCTGCATGTTCTCCCTTACAATGAAGATAAATACCCCCAAAAAGACCACCTCAGTTTCATCATCTATGAGCTGGGATGCCACAGTGACAAAACCACATGGCAGGCTTAAGGCACTTCCTCACAGAAGGTTCCTGTGAAAGTGATTATCCATGATAAGATCAAGTTAAAATGATTCTGGAAACCATACTTGTAAAAACCTCATATCAGGAAATAACATAGAATAGAAATAAGATAATAGAGTCTAGGAAGGTTAAAACTGACAATTTCCACCCACCACATCCTTTCCCACAAAGCCCCCACGGCAGACTATCCTATAAACACTGAACAGGCCCGAAGTCCCAGTATCATAATCTCAGGTGGTGGGTCAGGGTTGACAAACCTACCCAACAAGGAACTGGGGGATGCAGAGTCAGGGACACACAGGTTCCTGTGGAAAATAAGTCCATTCCATCAAGGATATAAACACTGGCTTTTTCTGGAATTACTGAAAGATGATTTCTTCCTTCTGCCATTCTAGGGTTTTCACCTGCAAGGCAGATAAGGGAAAAGTGAATGGAATCAAAAGAAATGGGAATCAAGAAGCTACAAGGCAATGGAACAGGATAGAAAACCCAGAAATAAGTCCATGCACCTATAGTCAATTAATCTATGACAATGGAGGTAAGTCTACACAATGCTGGGAAGACAGTCTCTTCAACAAATGGCATTGGGGAAACTGGATAGTCACATGTAAAAGAATGAAATTAGATCATCAATTAACTCCATAAAAAAATAAGTTCAAAATGGATTAAAAACCTAAATGTTAGATCAGACATTATAAAATTCTTAGAGGAAAACATAGGCAGAACACTCTCAGACATAAATCACAGCAAAATTTTTTTTAATCCATCTCCCAGACTAATGGAAATAAAAGCAAAAATAAACAAACGGGACCTACTTAAACTCAAAAGCTTTTGCACAGCAAAGGAAACAATAAACAAAACAAAAAGACAACCCACATATTGGGAGAAAATGTTTACAAATTATATGACTGATAAGGGATTAAACTCCAAAATTTATAAAAAGCTTATGACACTTAATAGCATCAAAATAAACAACCCACTCCATGGGCAGAAGACCTGATAGACAATTCTCTAAAGGGGACATACAGATGGCCAATAGGCACTTGAAAAAATGTTCAAAATCTCTAGCTATTAGAGAAATACAAATCAAAACTACAATGAGATATCACCTCATACCGATCATAATGGCTATCATCAAAAAATCCATAAACAAATTCTGGAGAAGACGTGGAGAGAAGGGAACCCTCCTGCTCTGTTCGTGGGAATGTAAATTGATACAGCCACTATGGGGAACAGTATGGACGTTCCTTAAACTAAAAATAGAGCTACCATACGACCCTGCAATCCCACTCCTGGGCATATATCCAGAGAAAAACATGGCGCAAAAGGATACATGCACCTGAATGTTCATTGCAGCACTGTTCACAATGGCCAAGACATGGAAACAGCCTAAATGTCCATTGACAGAGGGATAGATAAAGAAGATGTGTGTGTGTGTGTGTGTGTGTATTACTCAGTCATTAAAGAGAATGAAATAAGACCATTTTCAGCAACATGGATGGACCTAGACAGTGTCATACTGAACGAAGTAAGTCAGAAAGAGAAGAAGAAATATCATTTGACATCTCTTATATGTGGGATTTAAAAAGAAATGATAAAAAATGAACTTATAAAACAGAAAGAGATTCATAGACTTAGAAAACAAACTCATGGTTTGCTGGGGGGGAAGGATAGTTAAGAACTTCAGGTGGGATTTAAAAAGAAATGATAAAAAATGAACTTATAAAACAGAAAGAGACTCATAGACTTAGAAAACAAACTCATGGTTTGCTGGGGGGAAGGGATAGTTAAGAACTTCAGGAAGGTCATGTACACACTGTTATATTTAAAATGGATAACCAACAAAAACCTATTGTGTAGCATATGGAACTCTGCTCAGTATTATGTGTCATCCAGGATGGGACGAATGTGTTTCTATCCTGAAAAGAAGTGTGTCTCAGTTACATGTATATGTTTGGATACATGTATTATATGTATGACTGAGTCCCTTTACTCTTCACCTGAAACTATCACAACATTGTTAATTAGCTATACCCCAATACAAAATGTTTTTGGTTTTAAAGAAAATAAAGAATAAAAAATTTTTTAAAAGAAAAAAAAGAAAGATACTAGGGTTTTATGTTTGCAGTTTTGTTTTTGTCTTTTTTGCCTTTCGGTCATTTTGTTTCTATTATTCTCCTCGTGGTAAGTTTAAAATGTTTACATTTATAAGCAAATTATGAAGGAAGGAAGAAAACAGCACCAACCTCATTTTTTCATTTAAAATTACCTGCAGTCAAAAGTAATGCTTAAGTTCCATGTTTCTTAGTGCTTTCTATTAAATGTATAAAAGACATAACAATAATCAAAGCTTCTTTACTAAAAAGCCTGAATTTGTGTTTTCACTCAATTGTGAGTTAGTTAAAGCATAAATCCTGAAAGAAAACTTCACCTATGCTTTTAAACACAGGAATGGACCACGTGCCTGGGGAATTCTCGCCAGTCCTTCAGTCATTTCTAGTAGAACACTCTAAGTCTGGATCTTTGTCATTGAGGGTAAGGCTGACAGCTCATTGTAGATTTCCATTTAGATGAATGTGCTTCTATCCTGAGAAAAAGTGTACTGCCCCAGCTTCATTAATGTTTCTGGCTAGTCCTCAATACTCACAACTGACTAAAGAGAGAAACACAGTCAAACTGTCCAGCCACCGCTCAGGACAACATCAGTAATGGGGCCACTCTGGACATTTAGAATATAATTGCAAACTTCAGTCAGGTCAGTAGGAAATAGAAGACCAGATAGGAAAATAAAGAACTTGTTACATAGAACTCCTTCAGTTGAGTTTAACACGGCTGCCTCCAAAGCAGGAGTGAGAAATTACCATGAAAGTGGTCAAGATTAACACTCCTTTCTAAGTCACGAGAAGGCTTTTCTCATACTGAATGCATGGCCAACCTCCACTCTGGAAAGGTAATGTAAATGCCAATTTAAGCTTTTATAACTGTCAAAGAGCCAAGCATGAGCAGCGCACAGCAGATGGCAGCTCTCGCCTATACTGATGCAAGTGTGGTCCTGGTGAAGAGGTGCCCCTAGGAAGTACGTGGTGACAAACTGTGTCTTCAGGATCCCCAGTCTGTCTTATTCCTACCTCCTCACAACTACTTCCAGCCTACAATCCCCAAAATATGAGACAAACCAACTGGTCATAATTCTAGTTTATTGCTACTGGGGAGGAAACATGCTAGAACAAGAGAACATTAACATAAGATGAGGCTGAAATTAAAAGTCAGTGTGTAGACACTTACTGAAGGAGCCTTTGGGCCTAGAAAAGAAAACACCAGTCTCAAAGGCCCTTGCTGAATCATCTAACTTCAGAGAAAACAAAACCAAACTTTAGGTCCTGCCCTGATGCTCCAGGCCGGTTGGATCCACCTGGGACTTATCACCCCCTGCCCAAAACCTCCCACCCCCTCTTCAACTACAAATGCCATCTCAACTAAAGAATACCCAAAATGTGCCTCCTGACTAATGTTTCCCTTATCGCTTCCACAAACCACCCTTTAAATATGAAGCCTCCCGATCCCTCTCGTGCTCAGCCTGGTTTTTAGGCTGACTGTCACCCCTCCTTGCATGAATAAAGGTAACCTACCTCTGTTGAGGTTGTCTCTCCTTTTCTGCCTCAGTCTGAACTGTACCTTACACTTACCTGCTACCAATGATGAAACCTGTGTTTCCTTTCTACTGGGTAGAGGTCTGATACTAACTGAATTTTTTCATCAGACATTATGTCTGACTCTCTAATGTTGAGGATTTAGAGATTTGCTTTGCTTTTCATTTTAAACACAAAGAGCATCTGTTGGCTGAAATAATTGCCTGTTACTGACACCCCATTTTCCCTTCTGTTATCAGCCCAAAAAGTTTTGTGTGGCTGCCATGGGCAGAAAGCCTCTGCTGTTCACTCTGCAGCCATCAAAAGATTTTGGAACTGAGCTCAGAGGGAGCCTGGGGAATGAGGTAAGCCTGCTGGTCTCCATGTAGGAGTGCACTGGAGGAGGAAGTGCCCCTGAAGACAGGAACTGCAACATGAGAACATTCCCCCACTTACCAGGTGGGGTTCCTGCTGTGCTTGGGATCACAGTGGGAATAAAGTTGGAAGAACTGTGCTCTGAAGTACTTCCCAACAGCCCCTTCCCTGTGGCTTCTGATGGCAAAAATGACTAGAAAAATAAACTGTGGGCACACATGTGTAAGCAATGTGTATTTCTCTTTCTGGTTAATTAAGACCTTAATTTTGATTGGGGTAACTATGTCCCTATCCCATGGAATGAATTTTGATTGTGTAAATCAGTCATGACCACCCACTGTCCTCTTTCCCAGACATTCTTGCGCTGGGAGAAATGTGTCTCTGTCGTGGTAATGACTTGTCTAAGGCAGAGGCCTTTGGGGAAAGTTTCACTTTTCTAGTAAGTGAGAAAAATGTGTTTGGCGCTATCCTTTTCTCCCCCTTTTCTTCCTGCCTTGAACACAGATATGGCATCATAAGCTTGGACATTTTGCTACCATGAAGAAACAAAGAGGATGAGAGAATCATCGACATGCCAGCTCTAACACTGAGTCACTGAGCTAACAATGCCGGCTTGTTACATGGGGGAAATGTGCCAATAGTCTGGATTTCCGTTGTTCACAGAAATAATTTCTGAGTTAAAAATATCTGCTCATCTTCTATGGCTTTGAGAATGAAGCAGTTTCTCATGAGGAATACCAGTCCTTAAATTGTCTTCCTGTTTATTTGGGATTTTTCTTATAAGCCATTATTTTTTCAGTTTTATAATACATCAGGTCCACAAGAACTTGTCCTCATGAAGGGCCAACCCATAAAGAGATGACAATGGTGTTTTACCCTCACAACTCAAGACAAGAGAAATTACATTGGTCCACCTGCCTGGGTCCCCGCTGGTCACACACAGAAAAATGGTTTTCACAACTGGTTAACATCATAGTGTGGCAGGAGGCTCAGGTACAGAAGCAAAAGTTACTCTCCATAAAAACAGACTCAGAGAGATGCCAATAAGGAGGTGGTGGGTCTTAAAATCACAGTGTCACAACAGTAAAGTTTGTGCAAGAGTAGTCTCTCATAGATAGAAGAAAAATTTGCCAAACTAAATGAAAGGCTGATATCTTTCAACAATTGATGAAATTGAGGAAAGACAGGCAGTTCTCCAGGGCCCAATGATCATTCACAGGCAAAGGAGCTGCTCATCTGGCTACAGGCAGTCTTGCCTCGATCATACACAACTATCAAGTGGCCACCCCAATTCCACGGTCTGTCTGAGACACCAGAAGAGTTAGATACTGTGTGCTCTAAAAAACATTGCCAGAGCATAGTAAGTGCTCAATAAATATTTGATCAATGTATACCACATTTTCTGACTTAAAAAAAAGAGAAAGCCCCTGCAAAGGGATGCTGGCCACATTCAAGCTTATATAGAAGAAACAAATGAGTAGGTAGAGATGACAATTCACATAAACCATGGTGACATATCCTGGTTTCTGAACAAACTCCCAGCAGAGGGCTAACAGAAAGTCCACTTACTTTGTAAATCCAAGTGTCCTGGGTTGAAAGACTTACATCCCAGCAGAGAGAACTTTCCTCTGAGAGCACCAAACGACTTCCAGTAATCTAGAGACTCCTTGTAAGATCTAAGTGGACAAAATCATTCATATTAAAATAGACCATTTCTTTTAAAAAATTAAAAAGAGAGAGGGAGATTGTGAATTCCCCAAGCTGATTGGTTGAATTTGATGGGTGAGATAGTAGGTGAGATTCCGCCACAGGGAAGCTGACAACAAAAGAGCTAAGACCTGTTGAATGCTTACAATGTTTGGAATAGGTTAGTTCATTCAATCTTCAAAATGACCTTAGGCAGTTAATAAGCATTATTGTTGCTCATTGTATAGTTAGGAAACCAAGACTTAGCAAGATTAAGCTACTTTCTTAAAATCACACAGCTGTAAAGGGTTGGGGTTCGGATTCAGCCCAGACAGTCTAATTCCAGAGTCCATACTAATACTCCCTTAAAATTATCCTTATTTTCCTATAAAATGTTAGCCCCTTCATGCAGGCTAAGGTATAGTTGGACTCCCAGGCCAGAGAGTGCCACTGGGCTTGGTCTGTGCTCAAGACAGAGAAGCAACCTCACTAAAAGGCCAAGAAACAGTCTAAGGAGAGGGTTTCTTAGCACCCCCCCCCCCTCCAGCTCTTTATCCCTCTCTGTAACCTTCCTCTCTCCACAATGTACACTCCATAGCATCTAATAATGCTGTTTAAAGAAGCACATTTATCTTACCATGTGTTTCCCTTGGTCCTTTTAGACTCTTTGGTATTTTTATTTTTTTTTGTTTTGTTTTTGTTTTTATTTTTTTAATTTTTTTAATTTTTTTATTTTTCAGTGGGTTTTGTTATACATTGATGTGAATCAGCCATAGAGTTACACGAATTCCCCATCCCGGTCTCCCATCCCACCTCCCTCTCCACCCGATTCCTCTGGATCTTCCCAGCCCAACAGGCCCGAGCACTTGACTCATGCCTCCCACCTGGGCTGGTGGTCTGTTTCACCACAGAAAATATACATGCTGTTCTTTCGAAACATCCCACCCTCCCCTTCTCCCACAGAGTTCAAAAGTCTGTTCTGTACTTCTGCGTCTCTTCTTCTGCCCTGCATATAGGGCCATTGTTACCATCTTTCTAAATTCTGTATATATGTGTTAGTATACTGTAATGTTCTTTATCTTTCTGGCTCACCTCACTCTGTATAATGGGCTCCAGTTTCATCCATCTCATTAGAACTGATTCAAATGAATTCTTTTTAACGGCTGAGTAATATTCCATGGTGTATATGTACCACAGCTTCCTTATCCATTCATCTGCTGATGGGCATCTAGGTTGTTTCCATGTCCTGGCTATTATAAACAGTGCTGCGATGAACATTGGGGTGCACGTGTCTCTTTCAGATCTGGATTCCTCAGTGTGTATGCCCAGAAGTGGTATTGCTGGGTCATATGGTAGTTCTATTTCCAGTTTTTTAAGAAATCTCCACACTGTTTTCCATAGTGGCTGTACTAGTTTGCATTCCCACCAACAGTGTAAGAGGGTTCCCTTTTCTCCACACCCTCTCCAGCATTTATAGCTTGTAGACTTTTGGATAGCAGCCATCCCGACTGGCGTGTAATGGTACCTCATTGTGGTTTTGATTTGCATTTCTCTTTGGTATTTTTAATTCATTAGGAACTCTTTTGTCTATGAGAGACCCACTTCCAAGTTCTGTCACCAACTTACCATACAACCTGTACAGCAAGTCAATCATAGTTGAAATTATCTTGTTTCCCAGTTTGCTTGCTTATTTTTGTCTTTTCTCTCTAGAATGTTAAATTCTATGAGAACAAGGATCATTTCAATCTTGGCCTAATGTGGTAGCTGACACACAAACGTCGCTTAATTTATATTTGGTAAATGAATGAATAAATGAAGAAGAAAGCCACAGATAACAAAGCAGTTGTATATTATGTCTGCCAATTCAGGGTTGCACAGATAATTGAATTCTTTTTCTTCTTCATTATTGTTATTACCAAAGAAACAGTTGTAGATTATTAAGTTGCCTATTAATTGCCAACACTATTGGGCATTTTAAATACATTATCCCATTTAATCTTCATAAGTAACATTACTCTTCCTGCTTTACAGATGAGGAAACTGGGGCTTAAAGAAATTAAGTTGTTTGCCAAAGGTTTCCAATCACCCTTGAGACAGGGTTTAGCTCTCTTAACATAGTTTACAACCTCATCTTTTTTTTATAGCTCAAACTTCAGACTGATGCTACATTCTCTGTCAGTTAGAATTGTAGCATATGGTAGCTTACCACATTTATTTTTCCATCTAAGAAGTCCAGGTAGTAAACGCAGGACTATCACAATAACTCTATGATATCAGCTCCTTCTGTTTTTCTTTTCATGCTATTCCAATATGCTGTGTTGTTACTTCAGGACCACAAATGGTAGATGTTCTTGCAAGTATTCTATCATCATTCAGAGGAAGAAGGAGGAGGAAGGGCAAAAGTCCATGGCAAGCAAGTTTTCCTCCTTAATCCTAAAAACAAAAACTTCCCAGATTTCCTCCAGCAAACTGTGCTAATATCTCATTGCCCAGAAATTTTATCACATAGCCATCATTAGCTGCAAGAGAGGCCTCTATGAGAGAAGATGGAAAAGAAAACAGAAGATAGAAATGGTTCTCGGGTCAGCTAATCAGCAACATCTGCCATCCAACCATCCAGACCTACTTCAGATGCACATGTCAATACTCACTCTTGTTTCCAGATCCAGTTCTTCCTGCTCTGCTCTTCAGCTCAGTGCAAATGCTTCCTTTTTTTTTTTTTTTTTAAATCCTTCCTGACTTGGAACTTCCTGCCACCAAGAGTGGGTAAATGCTTCCTATCAGCACCTTGAACTGACCTGCCTTTTTTCTCATCTGCATTCTCTTCTAGACCAAACCCTGTGAGAGTGCCACATCTTCTTCCTTGCTGTATCCCTGGCATCCATCACAATGTCTGACTCAATAAACCTTTACTGAATGAGTAAAGTGACAAAGCAAGGCGTCAAATTCTGGTCATTTCAGTTCCAAAGTCCATGCTCTGTTCCCTAGATAACACTGACTCCTAGGATTAAACAACCTTTCAAAAATCTATTAAAGAGACTTCCCTGGTGGTCCAGTGGCTGGGAATTCGCCTTGCAATTCAGATGATTCTGGTTCGATTTCTGGTCAAAAAACTAAGACCTCATGTGCCACAGAGCAAGTAAGCCTGCGTGCCACAACTACTGAGCCCATGTACCACAAGGAAAGATCCTACTTGACGCAATCCAGATCCTGCACACCTAAGCTAAGACTGGATACAGCCAAATACATAAATAAATCCATTGAAAGTTCTCCAACCTTCCCCTTCAGAGACACTATGGAGTTTTACTCTCAACATCATCACTATCATATTTCCCACATGTTGTCTAATAGAAGATCCAGAAACATTTAAAGTCACCAAGAGTTGAGCAGGAGGAAACCAGAACCTTAAAAATAGCCCAGTGAGGTGTCTAGTGCCCAACCCAAAGAAAATTGAAAGCTGAATATAAATAATGAAAACCAGTTCAGAATTCAAGTAGGATGCTCTGGTCTACTCAATTGTAGCTTTAGCACTAACTGGCATTTGCTTTTCATATTTCCATGTGTGTTTAGTAATTACAGACCATAACTCATGTTCTGTGATTTAAACAAAAAAAAATTGAATTCCAAATGCATTGTGATGACTCAGAGGTAACTGTTCATTTAGATGAAATGTACACCCAACAGACAGAGCTTTCAAGGCAGACAAGGCCCCTCAGAGGTGGCTAAGAAAATTTTATGCTTATCCTATGTAGTGTGGTTAGAAAGAAAGGAAACTTCTTGCCATCTGCTGGCAAGACACTGTTCCTCTACCTAATCCTCTGGACCTTAATGAGGGGCAAACCAGCAATACCACTGCTGCAGCCACCACAGGTACAGAAATCATTATCTTTACCTGGGAGCACAGTCTGTTTCCTTTGTCTTTTTAATTTTGACATGATAGGTCACTTCCTCTTTCTATTTTAATACTTCCCCTCACTCAACACATATATCTCATACATGTTAACACATATACCTCATACATGTTAAATGAGTCATCCATTTTTCTGTCTCAGCATATTGCTAATGAAAAGAAGTCTAAATAACTCTGGCAATCTAAAATATATTCACAAATGTTTTGACATACCTCCTTTCAAAAAATATAGCTTATTTCCCTTCCCTTTGAATGTGGGCTATACTTAGTGACCCACTTCTGACCAATAGAATACAAAGGAAATGACAGTAGAAGAATGGAAGACCAGATCACAAAAGGCACTATCTTCTCCTCCTCCTCCTCTGTCATCTTTCTTTCTTTCTTACTTACTTCCTTTCTCTTTACCTTCCTTTCTTCCTTCCTTTCATCCTTTCTCTCTGTCTCTCTTTTTCTTTTATCACTCACTCTGGGAGAAGGTCCATGAGACACTCAAGAAACCTTATACAGAGACCCATGCAAACAAGGAACTGAGGTCATATATGTGAGTTTGGAAGCAGATCTTCCAACCTCAGCCAAGTCTCAAATGACTGAAACCTTGTGAGGGACCGTGAGCCAGGATCATCCAAGCTGCTTACAAATTTCTGATCACCAAAACTGAGAAATTAAAAATGCTTGCTTTTTAAACCATTAATTTATTACACAGGAATAGATGACTGAAACAGCTACAATTTAAAAAATATTTTGTACAATTCATATATACAAATAGCCCTTCCTCCCAATATGATTTTCATTTTTGCATATTATCTTCTGTTTGCATATTATCTCCTGTTGACTAAAAAATATTCACAGTCTGAAAATAGAGTTATTTTATTTGGTGGGAAAATTTTAGGACTTTAAGCCTGAGATACAGCATCTCAGGTAGCCCTGAGAGACTGCTCTGAGGAGGTGGGAGGGGGAATAAGGATATATAGAAGCTTATGACAAAGGGAGGTAGGCAGTCTGAACATCAAAGATCACTATTAATTAAGGAAAACTAGATATCTCAAGTAAAGGCATTTAGCACTCTTCCAGTCCATGGGGTCTCAAAGAGTCAGACACGACTGAGTGACAAACACTTCCACTTTATGTAAGGGAAGATGCAGGAGTCTGGAGTTATTAAAATCATCCCTTTCATATGATCTCCGCTATTTGGGGCCAGCAACCTGTTTTTCTGATTCCTCACACCCCCTGATCTACTCAGCAACCACCTAGGAGGAGGGTAGGCACATCTGCTGGATCACAGGCTTTCTTTTCCCTTTCGGTAGCCCTCATTCACAGCTGGAGGCCCAAAAAAGCTGATGGCTGTTACATCCTTGTTTATTGATATGGCAGTAGATATTCCATTTCATGAGCTCCCCAGGTGGCACTACCGGTAAAGAACCCACCTGCCAATGCATGAGATGAGGGCTTGATTCCTGGGTCAAGAAGATCCCCTGGAGAAGGGGATGATAACACACTCCAGTATTCTTGTCTGGAGAATCCCATGGACAGAGGAGCCTGACAGACTACAGTCCATAGGGTCGCAAAGAGTCGGACACAGCTAAAGCAACTTAGCACAGCACAGCTTTCCATTTCATACTTCCATATGGAAATGCTTTATATAGTTATCACAATGAGGAGAAGGGGACGACAGAGGGTGAGATGGTGGATGGCATCACCAACTCAATGGACAGGGGTTTGGGTAGACTCCAGGAGTTGGTGATGGACAAGGAGGCCTGGTGTGCTGCGATTCATGGGGTCGCAAAGAGTCGGACACGACTGAGCGACTGAACTGAAATGAACTGAACTGAACTGAAATACAATTCTGACTTCTGCCATTTTCTCATATTTTGTCAGAAACATTTCCCTAGTTATTGTCTTCAAAGTTATCATTTTAAATATTTTATTAATATTTTATCATAATTTTTTAAACCATTTCCATGTATTGCTCATTTCAGCTGTTTAGTTTTTCCTACTAGAGCTTTTATTGCAGTGAATATCTTTGAATACACAGCTTCTTGCTTCTCTTGATTTATTTGGTCAGAATAAACTTTTTATATTTGAATTACAATAAAAAGATTGTGACCATCTTTGTGGTTATCATTACATATTGTCACATGTATTTTTTTAATAAAGATACATAAATTCCTTAGCAATGAACAGACATATCAGCTATACACAATCATGATTGTATTATAATCTTTTACAGTTTTGCTAGGAGGTATAAAATTGCATCTCAAGGTTTCATTCACTTGAATTTGATTTCTAATGAGGTTATAGGAGTTTTTTGCTTATTTAATTATTACTTGTTTCCCCTCATGTAAATTATCTCCTCCTATATTTTATGCTTATTCTAGTTTTAATGTATACCCTTTCTTATAAGTTTGAATATAAAATTACAGATTAGAAATATTCAATTCAGTTCAGTCGCTCAGTCATGTCTAACACTATGCAATCCCATGGACCACAGCACGCCAGGCCTTCCTGTCCATCACCAACTCCCAGAGTTTACTCAAACCCATGTCCATTGAGTTGGTGATGCCATCCAACCATCTCATCCTCTGTCGTCCCCTTCTCCTCCTGACTTCAATCTTTCCCAACATCAGTGTCTTTGCAAATGAGTCAGCTCTTCTCATCAGGTGGCCAAAGTATTGGAGTTTCAGCTTCAACATCAGTCCTTCCAATGAACATTTAGGATTGATTTCCTTTAGGATGGACTGGTTAGATCTCCTTGCAGTCCAAGGGACTCTCAAGAGTCTTCTCCAACACCACAGTTCAAAAGCATCAATTCTTCAGCACTCAGCTTTCTTTATAGTCCAATTCTCACATCCATACCTGACTACTGGAAAAACCATAGTCTTGACTAGATGGACATTTCTTGGCAAAGTAACTTCTCTGCTTTTTAATATGCTGTCTAGGTTGGTCATAACTTTCCTTCCAAGGAGTAAGCGTCTTTTAATTTCAGGGCTGCAGTTACCATCAGCAGTGATTTGGGAGCCTCTCCTGCCCCAAAAAAGTCTGTCATTGTTTCCACTGTTTCCCCATCTATTTGCCATGAAGTGATGGGACCAGAGGCCATGATCTTTGTTTTCTGAATGTTGAACTTTAAGCCAACTTTTTCACTCTCTTCTTTCACTTTCATCAAGAGGCTCTTTAGGTCTTCTTTACTTTCTACCATAAAGGTGGTGTCATCTGCATAGCTGAGGTTATTTATATTTCTTCAAGCAGTCTTGATTCCAGCTTGCGCTTCATCCAGCCCAGCGTTTCTCATGATGTATTCAAAGAAAGGCAATCCCAAAGATTGCTCAAACTACCACACAATTGCACTCATCTCACACGCTAGTAAAGTAATGCTCAAAATTCTCCAAGCCAGGCTTCAGCAGTACATGAACCGTGAACTTCCAGATGTTCAAGTTGGTTTTAGAAAAGGCAGAGGAACCAGAGATTAAATTGCCAATATCCGCGGGATCATCGAAAAAGCAAGAGAGTTCTAGAAAAACATCTACTTCTGCTTTATTGACTATGCCAAAGCCTTTGACTGTGTAGATCATAATAAACTGTGGAAAATTCTGAAAGAGATGGGCATACAAGACCATCTGACCTGCCTCTTGAGAAATCTATATGCAGGTCAGGAAGCAACAGTTAGAACTGGACATGCAAAGACAGAATGGTTCCAAATAGGAAAAGGAGTACATCAAGGCTGTATATTGTCACCCTGCTTATTTAACTTATGTGCAGAGTACATCATGAGAAACACTGGGCTAGATGAAGCACAAGCTGGAATCAAGATTTCCGGGAGAAATATCAATAACCTCACATATGCAGATGACACCACCCTTATGGCAGAAAGTGAAGAGGAACTAAAAAGCCTCTTGATGAAAGTGAAAGAGGAGAGTGAAAAAGTTGGCTTAAAGCTCAACATTCAGAAAACTAAGATCATGGCATCTAGTCCCATCACTTCATGGCAAATAGATGGGGAAACAGTAGAAACAGTGTCAGACTTTATTTTGGGGGGCTCCAAAATCACTGCAGATGGTGATTGCAGACATGAAATTAAAAGACGCTTACTCCTTGGAAGGAAAGTTATAACCAACCTAGACAGCATATTAAAAAGCAGAGACATTAAAGGTCCATCTGGTCAAGGCTATGGTTTTTCCAGTGGTCACTTATGGATGTGAGAGTTGGACTGTGAAGAAAGCTGAGTGCCGAAAAATTGATGCTTTTGAACTGTGGTGTTGGAGAAGACTCTTGAGAGTTCCTTGGACAGCAAGGAGATCCAACCAGTCCATCCGAAAGGAGATCAGTCCTGGGTGTTCATTAGAAGGACTGATGTTGAAGGAAACTCTAATACTTTGGCCACCTCATGCGAAGAGTTGACTCATTGGAAAAGACCCTGATGCTGGGATGGATTGGGGGCGGGAGGAGAAGGGGACAACAGAGGATGAGATGGCTGGATGGCATCACCGACTCGATGGACATGAGTTTGATTAAGCTCTGGAAGTTGGTGATGGACAGAGAGGCCTGGCATGCTTCTATTCATGGGGTCGCAAAGAGTCGGACACGACTGAGCGACTGAACTGAACTGAACTCTGCATATAAGTTAAATAAGCAGGGTGACAATATACAGCCTTGATGTACTCCTTTTCCTATTTGGAACCAGTTTGTTTTTCCATGTCCAGTTCTAACTGTTGCCTCCTGACTTGCATACAGATTTCTCAAGAGACAAGTCAGGTGGTCTGGTAATTTCAGAATTTTCCACAGTTTATTGTGGTCCACAGAGTCAAAGGCCTTGGCACAGTCAATAAAGCAGAAGTAGATGTCTTTCTGGAACTCTCTTGCTTTTTTGATGATCCAGCGGATGTTGGCGACTTAATCTCTGGTCTCTCTGCCTTTTCTAAAACCAGCTTGAACATCTGGAAGTTCATGGTTCACGTATTGTTGAAGCCTGGCTTGGACACTTTTAAATGTCTTTTCTGTTAGTTTCAGCTGAAGGCATTGTAAATTTTAAAATCTCTTTGATATTTTTCTCCTTGCTCACTTATTTCTCTCAAACCATTTAGAAAATGTGGTTCAAGTTTAAGAACCTGATTCCTGAATTGTGAAAGTGTTCAATAGCCAGTGCACATCTAGGAGAGGGTATTCCATGAACATCCCTCAGTCTTCACCACACCGAGAGTTTGCATAACTGCTTCTCTTCTCTGTCCCAAATGCCTTTGTACTCAGGGTGCTTACCTTCTTTCTCAGATACAAGTACAGAACACTAAGCCCTTACAGCCTCCATTTCAAAAGGATGAGTTAAAATGAATGACAAGTGGCATTTGCTACTTCCATTGAATGCAAATCTCTCGAATCTCTTTTTCTCCAACAATACATTGAAAACTGAGCACTCTGACAAGATTTTGATAGTAAGAGCACTAAACTGCCCTATTCTACAGATCCTGTCACAAATGAACAATGGTTGGTCCTATTAATAGCCATCTGAAAGATTGCAAATATCCAAACAACTTGAAGTTAAATAACAAGTTAAAATAAAATTTGATGATCTATATAAGTGTTTTTCATAGATTCTATGAGCTCCATGGGCTTCCCTGATAGTTCAAACGGTAAAGAATCTGCCTGCAATGCAGAAGATCTGGGTTTAATTTCTGGGTTGGGAAGATTCCCTGGAGAAGGGCATGGCAACCACTTCAGTATTGTTGCCTGGAGAATCCCATGGACAGAGGAGGCTGGCGGGCTACAATCCATAGGGTCACAAAGAGTCAGACACGACTGAGCGACTAAGAACATGAACTCCATAGAATGCTAAGGGTTCTGCAGAAATATCTCAGATGAGGGTAGGAGGAATTGAGAAAGTAGAGCTTGGTTCTGGCCCCCTCTTCGAGTGAAAAGCTCTGCTTTTTTATCTGTATTACATACAGGTTGGTCTTGTACAGAATATTTCACTTGGAGAAAAGATTTCTTTTTTAAATTTTGAAATACTATTAACACTTGATGCTTGGAGCAATCCAGATGTTTGCAATCAGGCAAAAACAATCAGATCATTAAGAAAAAGATAGGAAGAGACAGATACTATCTCTATCTTATTTTTGTTTTTAATCTTGCTATTTTCAGTTTAACGATTTAATCAACACATAGGTATATTTTCCAAATAAGAACTGAAAAAGAGGCTTTCAGTATTGGATCCTTGTTGTGCATCTGATCATCTCGACAAATGTTAGAGGGGTGGGCAGTAAGAGGAAGAAGGCAGGTTCTCATTGTTCCATTATAATATAATAACCTAAAAGCACAAATTACTGGCATAACTGTAGCATATTGGCAAACACAGTCTATTTCTATTGATTCCTAAACTTAAAGAGTCCATGACCTCATCCAAAGTATGCTTTTTAATAATTCACTTCATTTAAGAGTCCATTAAAATGTCAGAACTGTCATAAAGCTTGTAAACAGTTACCTCTAATGTCTTCAAAATAAAGATGCATTATTGATGAAATCTTGGTTTACAATCATTTTGCTTCCATTTGCAAAGCCAATGTAGCACATGCTTTCTCCATATCCCATCACACACTCCTCCCCCTTCAACTACAACACTTTGTTCCTAGGTCTCCCATAGTTCTTCCAAAAAGAGCTCTTTGGAACACTTTCTTGTTCTAAGCTAGGAAAATTGACTTATGGGCTAATTTGTTTCAAAAAAGAAACTAGCATATTGGTCTGATTATAAAGTTGGCTGGATAAGCCACCAACCAGAGTATGCAAAAGTGAGAGGAAAATAGACAGTGAGAAATTTACTGCTAGCTGAAATGCTGATTTCTTTGAATATGTAAGGCTTTCTCCTGTAGAAATTTCTGGGAGAGTGTAAGCAGGAACCCTTGGTTTCATACACCTTCTCAATGGAACATAAGCACAAAGAACAACATTAATTTGAGTATAAATCAAACAAGAAAAAGGAAAATACATTTTCTAATCTATAGTGATTCTCCCTAAAAATAAGTTTGTCAAATAAAATGCAAGATGCCTAGTCAAATAACAAATAATTTTTAGTGAAAATATGCCCTAAATATTGTGTGGGATATACTTATAATAAAAATTATTTGTCATTTATCTGAAATTCAAATTCTACTTGGTGTCTTGGACTTCTATTTACTAAATCTGGCAGTCCTACCTTCTAAGGCAAATCTTAAGCTTCACCTAACATTAAAAACACTGATAGTCACAGCTTAATAGTTTCTAATCCTGGCTACATGTTAGAATTATCTGTGGTTTCCTAAGCCCACCCTTTAGAGCAGCTAAATCAGAGTCTCTGGAGTGCGGAGTGGTGGGGCACAAACATTCTTTCAAACTTCCCAAAGGTTCTAATGGGAAATCAGGTTTCAGAATCACTATGCTAGAGGATTTTACTGACTTCAGTGTAAAATCTCAGAGAGGAATATCAGATATGTCTTGGGTCTAATGGTAGGGAAATACATGTCTTTTTTCAAGCATATTCAATATTTTAATGTAACTTTATATTTGGAAAAATAAAGTCAATATTTTATCGACTCTTGGTGACCCTATGGACTGCAACACACTAGGCTCCTCTGTCCATGGGATTCTCCAGGGAAGAATACTGGAGTGGGTATCCCTTCTCCAGAGGATCTTCCTGACCCAGGGATTGAACCCAAGTCTCCTGCATTGCAGGCAGCTTCTTTACCAGTTGTGCCACCAGGGAAGCTCTTTATATCATAATCTACTCCCCAAATTAAGAATAAAATACTGATCTAGCCCTGGAGAGCTAAGAGACAATGAAACACAGGGCTTGGAACCTGAGGCAGGTCCTAGACGAGTGGAGTGGCTGGGATGGAGAACAGGAGGCAGACAGGATCTGAAGGATGCACAGGTATCCCAGGTCAGAGGCTACCACAGACCAGAGCTGAGGAGGGTGAACAAGCAGGACAAGCAGAGCCCAGGAGTTTAGACAGAGTCATCAGTCAGGCACCAGATGACGCACAGCTGATCTTCTAGCCCTGCCAACTGTAGTATCTGGGGAGATGGAGGCATCAGTCCCAACACCTGGCAGACCCAAGGCTCACAGCTGATGCAAGGGTGAGCATTTGGCTAGAACAGGGGAAAAAGGTACAGAGAAGGGCATCTGGTGAAGTCTTTTATCTCAGTACGACTGACCTGCACCTGCTGTGATCCAAAATGAGTTTTGCACTTAGAAGACACAGCTTTTTGTCCTGTGTACTTTAAGCAAGTTGAGTGACACCTCTCAACTCCAAAGTTCTTTGAGAAATGGGGAGCCCGTAACCTTTGCAGGCACTTGTAGGTAGCATTTTAAATCATAAGATATATGTCAAAGTGGAATGTGGCCTACAGGTGTCTTCATGGAAGCCTGTCACTTTCTCGGTAACTGTCTCTACTGGCATGGGCCCCATGGCCTCTGTGTTCAGGCCTCCCCGGCTCCTCCTCAAGGCTCATTACACTCTCACTCATGTAAGTGGCTTGTTTATAGGACAGTGGGGATCCAGTACCTGTGTTGACACCCTGCAGGGTGGATCCTCAATGAATGCCTTAATTGGACCAAGAAATCCAAACAGATGTTTCTACCTCTGAAACACTTCTTGGTATCCCAATCACTGAATATTTTCATTTTCTCTTCTATTGATATCAGTTTAAGCCTTGTATTTATTAGCTGTGTGACTTTGAACAAATGATTTAACTACTCAAAGCCTCAGTGTGCCCATCCTGTAAAATGAGAGCATTAGTACCTTGTTGGCTTAAAGAATAGTCACAACCTAAAAGTTGAGTTATGTTTTATTCAGTGAAATTTTTAGGACTTAAGCCCCAGGAGGCAGCATCTCAAGTAGCCTTGAGAGAACTGCTCCAAGGAGGCAGGGGGAGGAACTAGGTTATATAGAAGCTTGCAACAAAAATCAGATATCCCAAGTTAAGGAATTTAGTGCTTTTCTATGTATGGGAAGATGCAAGAGTCTGGGCTCACTGAAATCATTTCTTTTATACGCATCTCAGGTATCTGGGGCCAGTATCCAGTGTTTTTCACATCCTGAGTTCCTCAGGGCTCCCCAGAGGGAGTGGCTGCAGCCTAATGGCTGTCAATCACAGGAATTCTTCTCCTTCCTGAGTGCCCTGGAGGGCTGGAATTGCTGATGACTGTAACATCCTTGTTTATTGATATGACAGGAAATATTCCAATTTTCAACCTTAAAGATTTGTGTTGAGAATTAATTCAGATATGTATGAAAACCTTAAGCCCAGTATCTAATACTGGATACTTCAAAAATATTAGCTATTACTAGAATTATCATCACTCAATTCAGCGTTATTCAAGCAAGATTCTTGACTTGGATATACGCATTCCATGCCACCCCTAATCCAAGTACTCAGAGACAGGTTTGCACTTAATGCTACAGTCCCACAGTAGAAGCTGGGCATTCTGAAGTCACCTACTGTTTCAGGAATCATGAAAAGAAACCATAAATATCCCACAGTTGTCAGTGACTACAAAATAATAAAAGTCATCCTGCATTTGCTATGTTCCCCTCCATCTTTATTTTCTGTCTTGGGTCTATATTTTATTGAGATTTCCACTCTACTAATAAAATAAAATCATGCTTTTATGATCTTCTCTATGTAAAAAGCCTTAAACCATCTCATCCCACCCCCTAAAGACATAAACTTAAACCTAAAGCCATATGGCACTAGAATTAAAGTCAGCATATTGTTGCATTGTATAATCCACCATCATTATAAATGATTTCTTGGTGATAACATTGTATTAACCCACTCTGCTGTGCAGTGATTCATTACAGATCCAAGTTTTCCTTTGCAGCCCAGGCAGCTGCCTTTCAAATGGAGCTCAACTGAATTTAGCGCACAGACATGTGTTGCCAGCACCATTCCCCAACCCCACCGGCTGCCTCGAGGAAGCTGCCTGCTTCAGACTATCCATGGAGTTTCTGGTTTTTAGTAAAGAATGCTGCAACTCCATAGCCACAGGATCCCATTATAATGTATGGAGGTAATCAGTTCTATTCATCATTAAAGACATATGACCTTGTGGCTCAAATTACACTAGAAAACGTTTAAGTCAGGGGCACAGCTTTCTAATTTGTTAATTTGCAAGTTTGATGGTATGAATGAGATTCACAAGAGAGACGGGGAATTTCCTTTAATTAATGAGAGGATGTGAATGTCCCCTCCTTTTAAGGAGGGAGCTTAGTAGTTAACATGCATGACAACAACTACCTAGGCAAATTTTATATATATATAAAATACATCACATATTAAGCACACAAGTATGCTTGTCACCTTGATGTCCCCAATCTTAAAGCCTATCTTAATATTCAAGTAAAATGATTCAAACAATAATACTCTTGAGAAACAGAAAAGTAGCCCCTGATATCCAGGAACTGGCCTGGCACACACAGGTGGGTGTTTTTCTGTTGAACATAACAATTTTATGGAACATCAATATCAGACAAGGCCACTCTGTGGCCATGATGGGTAAAGACAGAAACAGGACAACTCCAGATGTATAAACAGATTAAGCCATGAACGTGGTCCAACCCACAAAACACCAAAATATCCCCATCCCTGGTAACAAAAGTGACGGCTGTTTCTTTACCAATTACACCTTAAGCCTCTCCTTTAGTCTGGTTAAGATACCCAATCAGAGAATTACCCCTCCTTCTGACAGCATCCAATCAGAGCAAAGCTCTGTTTCCTTAAAACCTCCCCATACATCACCAACACAAGTTCAAATCCTATAACTGAACATCCTCTCCCTGGGATGCCACACAGTTTAACAAGCAACAGCCTCAGCTTGTTTCACGGCTTTCTGTTCCTGGTGGTCTTTGGCTAGAGGACATCAACACCACAAAATATCAGTACTTATCCTTCCTCCCTTTTCAAATGGCATCTGGTATCTTTGAGGGAAAGAGGTTTTATCTGGCTTCCACATCTGGATCAACCCTGCTTCACAGAAGTTCTCTAGATGCTGACTGGTACTCTTAGTTCTACCTTAGGAGCTCTAGGACCATTATCTTTTGACTTCTTTCTGAAGAACACGACAAATGCAAGGCTGTGAGCAAAACAAGCTTTTTTGTGAGGATTTGAAAGTAATGGAGTGCAGCATAGAACATGTAACTTAAAGCTGACTAATGTACATCCATGTGCTAAAGTTTCTCAGGTACTCTGTGTCACCTCCTCCCCAGTGCCACCCTCCTCCATCACTCCTTAAAATTTTGTATATGGGATCTCCTCGTTCTCTTACCTCCATGATACCAGCTTTGTTTATATGTTTATCTGTCCTTCCATCCATTTGTCCTGTCCTCTGTACCCCTAAACCTCAGCCTCCAGCAATGTCTCCCATGTGCCTCCCTTATTTATTTGCAGGGACCCCAAACCTGGGCTTTCTTAACCATGGAAAGAGGACCAGATCCGAAGTGACTCAGAACGTGACTGCAGTGGTCTCCAGGGACAGAAGGGAAGACTCCAGCGACCCAAGAAGTATACAACATAGAAGGTGGGAGAATGCAATTAAGCAAAATTAAGCAGTGGAGGTAGTAACTTTATTATACATGTCATTTTCTCTCTTGAATGCCTTCTTCTGAGCAGGTCATGTTGTGGTTGGGATGGAGCTGGGGGAAAGGTTACACACAGGGATACAATTTTTATGAAGCCATAATCCCAAGGAGGTATTTAAATTTCAAAACAAAAGAAAATATTCTTCCTGGTGAAATTCTGCTCTAATTCTACTAGAATTTGAATTCTTCTAGTCCAAACTTTCTTGGTCGGGAATCTCAGTGAGAAATACATTTATATGGCAACCCAGCATATATATACACAAACATGATAGACGACAGGAAGACAGAAAAAGATGTAAAGACACTACATCCTCATTAAGATGCTCTCTGATTTTTTTTTTATTCTACTTTATTGTTTAATGAAAAATTTCTACTTGGCTGCAACCTGTCATGTTGATTTCATGACCCACTAACGGATTGTAGATTGTAATTTGAACACAATCTCCTAAAGCAACAGCATTTAAACTGACAAAAAATTTTCTTCCACCGTATGTAGAGAGAGAAGCCCGCCTGAGGCATCATCTGGCCCATGGAGTGGGTTCCAAAGCCAGGGGGTTAATTCAAGAGAGAAAAAAGAGTAAATGAACTCCTCTTAGCTCTAGGTTATATAAGCAACATGGACTCACCTGATTGTAGCAAGGCTCAAAACAGACCATCAATTCACATGGTGACCAGTTCATGTGAAGGACTTCCTTGCAGGTGGAGGGAGTTGAAGCTTGGCCAAAGGTGGAGTAAGTTGAGGGCCAGATCAGAGGTGACTCAGAATGTGACTGCAGTGGTCTTCAGGGACAGAAGTGAAGAATCCAGCAACCCAAGAAGTATACAACATAGAAGGTGGGAGAGTGCAATTAAGTAAAATCAAGAATAATGGGACCATAGCAACAAATAGGACAGCTCAAGGGAGTCAGTATCAACATAGAGGAGAAAAGGTGGTTGATGGAAAGAACAGAGGGAGGAATGTCCCCGAACAGAGACCAGCTGGGGATAGAGGGGTAGAAGCCCCACAGGTGTAGTGATAATTACTCTGTCTCCAGAATCAGAAACTGTGGGTCCTGTAGGAAATGGATGTGCTTTCTTTTTTTAATATTTATTTACTTACTTGCCGGCATCGGGTCTTAGTTGCAGCACTCGAGATCTTCAGGGCATCATGAGAGATCTTTCAGAGAGGAACACAGACTCTCTAGTTGTGACACGTGGTCTCCAGAGCACACAGGCTCAGTATTTGAGGCACAAGGGTTTAGTTGCTCTGTAGCATGTGGGATCTTAGTTCCCTGACCAGGGATTGAACCTGCATCCTGTGCAATGCAAGGCAAATTCTTAACCACTGGAACACCAGGCAAGTCCCTGGCTGGAGTTACTTACAAACATCAATGCAGCTTTCAACTATCAGCAGTTCTTCTCTGAGCCGGAAAGTCCACTTGTGAATGTGAAGACCCCTGATATTTTTGCAAGGTGAGACCTCATTTCTATGAAAGGCAAAGACAAATTATGATACATTATTAAGCCCAGCAAGAGCTTCCCCCATGGCTCAATGGTAATGAATCTGCCTGCCAATGAAAGAAATGTGGGTTCAATCCCTAGATCAGGAAGATCCCCTGGAGAAGGAAATGGCAACTCACTCCAGTATTCTTGCCTGGAAAACCCAACAGACAGAGTCTCGTGGCAGGCTATAATCCACGTGGACATGACTTAGTGACTTAACAACACCACCAAAAGCCCAGCAAACTTAACAATAATGATGGTGATAACACACTGGTTTCAGCCAGAATTTGAGACAACATTTCATTTTGAGTAGCCACTTTTCAGCACCTTTACCCTTAGAATTTATCTATTCTCAAAGAAAGGTTTGAGGTGTTCATTCATTACCTGTCCCTGAAATTAAATTTATTTTAACTGATTTTTAAACTCAAGACAGCCTTGCTGGTATGTTTACACTGTGGTGTTTATTTTCAGAGGTAGAACTGCAATAAATAAAAAATATTTTCCCTTCAGTAGAAAGGGAAATATTACACTTAGATATTTATAACTATGACTGGTTATTTTTTAAAACATGAATTCAAAAATACTATAATTATTATACATCGCTAGCAATAATTTTCTGAGTGTTTCTGGTATAAAGACTGAAAGTAATATTCATGACAGGAACTATACCTCAAACTGAATATGGAATAAAAATGGATTTAAATAACCAGAGTGAACTGCATATCTAAGTAGTACATGCAAATCAGTTTAACTGTTTTATGTTAGAGTTACTATTATGGGAAATCACCACAATAAAAGTAATAAAGGTACAATTTTTGAGTACCTATTTTATTCCAAGTACCATGATGGATATTTTACATATTTTCTCTTATTTAATACAACAGCCCCAGGAAGTAGGTTCTATTAACCCTATTTTAGTAGGTTCTATTGACCCTATTTTGTAGATGAGGAAACCAAAGTGCAGAATAATTAAGTGATCTGCCCAAGGTCACAAAGCCAGTAAGTGGCCAAATACAATTGAGACCCTTATTACCTGGCACAAGCCTATGCATGTTTTGTGCTCTGACATGGTCTCCTCTATCTCAGGCTTTTGGGGGATAATATGCAGGTGCTTATTCTGACTATACAAGGTTTTGTCTAGTAAGATGCCATCATCTTATTAGTGGAACCTATAATATACAGAAGCAGTGACTCGTTCTACTGCTAAGAAGTAACCACACTGTATACTCATTCATGTGAGTTGCAAGCTGAACTCAAGTGGGTTTCGGAGGGTTTCTTCTCAGAGAGCTGCATTCTCAGCAGGAGCCTTCTACACCACTGCAATATCTGGCGAGTCTGGTTTAGCCTGTGATTTCAGATGGCTTTGGATGTTTCCCCCAGCAGACTGCATGCTCCTTAGAGAACATAGTAGGTAGCACAGAGTGGGCCACTCACTGAGGACACATAAATCATGATTATCTGCTTAGGGTCTGTAAGGGAGCAAGAAATTTTCCTCCTTTCTTCTAGGTTCTTTCTTCTAGGTTCTTCTGGCTGACCCAGGAATTAAACTGATATGAGACAGATTAAGAAGAGAAAATCAAACAAGAGTTTACATGTATACAAACATGTATACAGTGATAAATGCAAAGAAATAGAGGAAAACAATAGAATGGGAAAGACTAGAGATCTCTTCAAGAAAATTAGTGATACCAAGGGAACATTTCATGCAAAGATGGACACAATAAAGGACAGAAATGGTATGAACCTAACAGAAGTAGAAGATATTAAGAACAGATGGCAAGAATACACAGAGGAACTATACAAAAAAGATCTTCATGACACAAATAACCATATGGTGTGATCACTCACGTAGAACCAGACATTCTGGAGTCCAAAGTCAAGTGGGCCTTAGAAACCATCACTCTGAACAAAGCTAGTGGAGGTGATGGAATTCCAGTTGAGCTATTTCAAATCCTAAAAGATAATGCTGTGAAAGCACTGCACTCAGTATGCCAGCAAATTTGGAAAACTCAGCAGTGGCTTCAGGACTGGAAAAATTCAGTTTTTATTCCAGTCCCAAAGAAAGGCAATGGCAAAGAATGCTCAAACTACTGCACAATTGCACTCATCTCACACGCTAGCAAAGTAATGCTCAAAATTCTCCAAGCCAGGTTTCAACAGTACGTGAACCATGAACTTTCAGATGTTCAAGGTGGATTTAGAAAAGGCAGAGGAACCAGAGATCAAACTTCCAACCTCTGTTGGATCATCAAAAAAGCAAGAGAATTCCATAAAAACATCTACTTCTGCTTTATTGATTATGCCAAAGCCTTTGACTGTGTAGATCACAAAAAACTGTGGAAAATTCTGAAGGAGATGGGAATACCAGACCTGAGAAATCTGTATGCAGGTCAAAAACAACATTTAGAACCAGACATGGAACAGCAGACTGGTTCTAAATTGGGAAAGGAGTATGTCAAGGCTGTATATTGTCACCCTGCTTATTTAACTTAGATGGAGAATACATCATGCAAAGTGATAGGCAGGATGAAACACAAGCCTGAATCAAGATTGCTGGGAGGAATATCAAAAATCTCAGATAATGCATATGACACAACCCTTATGGCAGAAAGCAAAGACTAAAGAGCCTCTTGATGAAAGTGAAAGAGGAGAGTGAAAAAGCTGGCTTAAAATTCAACATTTAAAAAACGAAGATCAAGGCATCTGGCGCCATCACTTCATGGACAATAGATGGGGAAACAATGGAAACAATGACAGACTTTATGTTTTTGGCCTCCAAAATCACTGCAGATGGTGACTGCAGCCATGAAATTAAAAGACGCTTGCTCCTTGGAAGAAAAGCTATGAGAAACATAGTCAGCATATTAAAAAGCAGAGAGATTACTTTCCTGACAAAGGTCTGTCTAGTCAAAGCTATGGTTTTTCTAGTAGTCATGTATGGGTATGAGAGTTGGACTATGAAGAAAGCTGAGCACTGAAGAATTGATGCTTTTGAACTGTGGTTTTGGAGAAGACTCTTGAGAGTCGCTTGGACTGCAAGAAGATCAAACCAGTCAATCCTAAAGGAAATCAATCCTGAATATTTTTTGGAAGGACTAATGCTGAAGCTGAAACTCCAATACTTTTGCCACCTGATGCGAAGAACTGACTCCTCCTTGGAAAAGACCCTGATGCTGGGAAAGATCGAAGGCAGAAGTGGACGACAGAGGATGAGATAGTTGGATGGCACCACCGACGCGATGGACATGAGTTTGAGCAAGCTCCGTAAGCTGGTGATAGACAGGGAAGCCTGGAGTGCTGCAGTCTATGGGGTCACAAAGAGTTAGACACGACTGAGTGACTGAACCAAACTGAACTGAATACATTGGGAGAGTCATAGGAAAACTGAGTAATTTACAAAAATGGCTGAAAACCTCCCCTTAACTACCATCTTCACCTAAAGAGTAAAGAGGATATTGGGGGTGGTGGTTTGGGAGTTGAAGGGAAGGAAGGCAATTGACATAGAGATGAAAAAGCAAGTGTTTGCTAAATAAATGTTTGCTGGGCCCTGCAGAGACAATGGGACACAGTGTGTGTGCTCAGTCACTTAGTCGTGTCCGGGACACAGAGGAATTCTAACAGACTTTGCTGGGTTCTTTCTTGTCTACACACCTAGTTCATGGTGTAATGATGACTCCCTTCCTGGAATAGGTCCTCTGTCTACATTCTTTAGATAGCCAGGAGGAAGATCAAATGTTCTTCCCAAGTCTTTGAGCCTTGATTGCTTTCAGCTACAAATAACTGGCATGCCAAAGAGACATTTTGGGGTGACAAATTTTGTTCCCCTGCAGGTCTCTCCCAGCAGAATACTTCAGAAGAGTTGCACCCTGCAAAGATTTTCCCCCAATCCTTCATTTTCATAATTTCATTTTCCTGATATCCTTTCCAGATTCCCTTAGAAACAAAAGCATCTCTCACTCTCTTCCATAGACACACCTTCCAGAATTAAAATGCACATGTTCAAATGAGTGTATCAAGGTGACAAACCCGAACTTCACTGTGCTCTTCCTTCATAGCAGGGGACTGAAGAATGTTCTCCATAACATCTTGCATAAATCCCTTAGCAGCAACCAGGGATTCCTCCATAGGGAAGCAAACTGGATACCTAAAATAGGCCATGAAAGTATTAGACCATTTGACCAAGAAGACACTTGGCATCACAAAACCATTAGCGTTAATTTGTTGTTCAGTCACTAAGTTGTGACCCCGTGGACTGCAGCACACCAGGCTTTCCTGTCTTTCACCGTCTCCTGGAGTTTGCTCAAACTCATGTCATTGATTCAGTGATGACATTCAACCATCTCAACCTCTATCTCCCCCTTCTCCTCCTGCCCTCAATCTTTACCATCATCAGGGTCTTTTCCAATGAGTCGGCTCTTGGCATTAGGTGACCAAATTATGAATCTTCAGCTTTAGCATCAATCCTTTCAATAAATATTCAGGGTTTATTTCCTTTAAGACTGACCGGTTTGATCTCCTTGCTGTCCAAGGGACTTGCAAGAGTCTTCTCCCTCACCACAATTCAAAAGCATAGATTCTTGGGCACTCAAAATGAATTTCAATTTTAATAAGCTAGTAAATCATGTTCCTTGAATTTGGAAACTATGTACATTTTTAATGGACATTGTCCTCTCTCAGAAGGAGCTATCTCTAGTTTTTTGCCATAATTGTGGGATACATGAACTAATCATGATTTCTTATACAAGTGGTAAGAGTAAATATAAAACTGTAATAAGCAAGGAGGGGAGAAACAAAATGGAGACCAGTCTTCTAAATTTAACATAAATGGGACAATAAACAGTCGTGAAAGGAATTTTGATGATACAATAACTTTTATTAGCTTCATATGCTGACTGAGAAAAGAAATAGCATGCATTTTTAAAAAGTGACTTTTAAGGAAGAATAATTTGTTTGCATAAAATATGATTACTTACCCTCATAAATGTTTATTTGAATTTATTACACTATAACCAAAGCCAACTGCATCAGCCACAGCAGGGAAACCCAATTCTGAATTGCAAAACAAACCAAAGGTGTGACTGGGAGCTCATCAGCATTTCATGCTGACTCGGAGAAATTTCAGCAGTTAAGATTCTGCTGATTTCCCAGGATAAGAGGCTCTAACGAGGCTGAAACCTTTAGAAACAGGAAAAAAAAAAAAAAAAAAAAAAAACACAACAACTCAGACTGGGGCCCATCCTTCCCCAAAAGAACAATACCCAGAAGAGGCAGGTCAGCACCTTTCTCAGGCTCACCTAAGTTTCCAACCTGCCAGTCCTACTGGAATCTGTCAACCAGCAACTTGAAGCCAGTCCAGCAACAGATGCCATTTCTATAGGTTAGCATTTAAACAAGTTCAGAAGAATTTAGAGCAAAGGTTACAAGTACTATGCCCTCCAACGCATGAGTCTCCCCCATTTCTGCTCTTCTTGGGCTCCTACCCTCCATCATTTACCTACCCAACCACATGGGCTTGGGACCTCTAACCCACACACCTGCCTTTCAAGAACTCATGAAATACTACTCTCTTTCTATCACCAAGCTGAACACCGGAAGCCTTTTAAGGACATAGGCTCATAATGTCTCCGTCTAGAAGGAGAGAGTGCAAAAAGGACTTCGACAGTGGCTTTTATAATAATTATCTCATTGAAGCTGCTCAAGGAAACACAGCAAGTCAGAGGGAGCCCCGAGACTTAGTATCCCCATTTCCTAGTGCCCAGGCCTTTCAAAGGCCTAAAGTTACCTCTACTTCTAATCAACTGGATGTTCAATAAGCATTTATTGACGAAGGATGCAAGGAATGTCATGGAGGAAATGCAGAAGGACAGGCAAGGTGCTAAGGGTCAGAATAGAACATCTTGAAATCATGCAATTATGCAAAAAGTAAAATTGTTTTTATTCTGGTTACTGTCCATAATTGGATAATTTATTTACTTGGTGTCATCAAGGAAAATCTCTTCAATACTATGATTTTTGTTTTTATATAAACATGAAAGCATGACTTCTGATGTCAACTTTGCTACTTCTACTATTTAACCTTGTCTCACAGAAAACAATATAAAAGAGGGACAGGAAAAGGGATAAAAATAAAAAGGTAGAAGTATTGAACCTCCCAATGTGCCAAGCCCTAGGCTTGGTGAGTGTGTGTCATGGGATCCTCACTGCTCCTCATTGTAGAAATCTGGAAACAGGACTCACAGAGGACCCTGACCAAGGTCACAGAGCAAGTAACAACGTAGATCTTTTAGAGCTGCTAGCCAATTACCATTACAAGTCTTTGCTTCATTTTTTCAGATTATATTGCATGACTCAGGCTTTGGTTTTTAAGGCTGAAATAAAAACACAACATACTTACTGTGACATTTTCATTAACATGGGCAATTTCCATTTCCCCTTCACATACCTAGTTAAGGCCTTAGTGGTCCACAGTTCACTGAGTAACCACAATTTTCAATCTGATTCCCAAAGCTGTGACTTTAGAATGCAGTTGCAGAAGACAGAAGGGGCAGGTGTCAGTATTAATGCCACCGCATTGAGACAATTACAGGAAATGTAGCCTGAAGGAGGATTTTTCTGAACTCTACTGATGATGGTTTTAGTGCTGTTATTACCTTTGGCTATAGAGGAGCCCGATGTTAGTGAATAATTTCAGCTCCTCTAATGGAGACCTCTTTCCCCAGACCTCTTTCCATTGAGAGCACTACCAAATAACTTAAATATAAGGGCTGATAACTGTATTCCTAGACACCATATTATAACTGTGTTCACCATAGGAAGCTGATGCTGTCTTTTAAAAAAAGCATCATGAAGGTATCCTCACAGCATGAAATCTGAGAAAGAGCTGAATACCTCACACAGTGTCAAGAGGAGAGTTCACCAAAAAATTGCAAATATTTTATTGCCACATTATTTCCCTAAGCCCCTTTGTTGTCCAGACTTTTCCAGCCTTTAAACCACAGGTAGCTCTGACGAGGCTTGAGACAGATGGCAATGTAGAGCTCCTGGCAACCGAGATAAATGTGCATAATATCCAGCACCCACCTTGCAGCTTCAGAGGCTCACAACATCCCAGCTCCTTCCTGAGGCCGCAGGAAGGGTTGCTTGCTAAAATCATTTTCTGGTTAACAAGAAATCTATGCAACATTTCATGCCCGATGTTTCAGAAGCCCCCTCTGAGGGATCCACAGTCTGCATTTTAATTTAGGTCTACATGTTTCGTTTTTTAATAGAATGCACTGTGCATAACAACACACTTCACAATATGAAATGAAAAGCCCTTGATACAGTTCATCTACTGGAAGGTTTTAACTCTAAATCCAGAACAAATAAAAGCAAAATAAACACAGCAGGACTCCAGCTTTCCTCTGCCAACATTTGGTAACTAGTTCGGGCACGAAATGAGGAAAGATTTGGGGCACAGAGGAAGTCAGGAAAGCAGTAAAGCACATGAATGTTCATGATCTGCTAAGAAATGCTTAAACTCATCTCCAGTCAATGACCTTTTATTGAGCATCACAGTGTGTTAGACATTGTCCTGAATCCCTCTTGGTCATTTTGCCACATTTGCTGGTAATCAATCCTTTTGCAATCAGCTCAGATTTCAAATAACCTTTGAGAAGCTTTTTACTGTTGTAACATGTAAATTAAGATTTCAGGTCCATTTGATAACCCAGAAGGAAGGTTAATCTAGAGATAATAAACATTTTCCCTTTTCTTGCATTCAAATCCATGAGATTTTATAGAACTCCAGGAACTTGTTGGGAACACAAACTTTCTAACAAAAGCTCTGTCCATGAGCCGGCAGTGGTCTTCAGGAACCTGTACTCCAACGTCTGACTGAAGAGGAGTAAGATCAGGAGTGCTTAGCCGATTTGCCCACAATTCCACAGTGGCCAGAGGAGACTCCTCCAAACACGTCTTCAGAAGGCATGCCAGGCTTGGCAACTGATTCTGTGTCAGCCCTACACAGTGTGAAAAAGCAGAGACATCACTTTGCTGACAAAGGTCGTATAGTCAAAGCAATGATTTTTCCAGTAGACATGTACAGACATGAGAGTTGGACCATAAAGAAAGCTGAACACGGAAGAATTGATGCTTTTGAACTGGGGTGGTGTCGGAGAAGACTCTTGAGAGTCCCGTGGACTGCAAAGAGATCAAACCAGTCAAGCCTAAAGGAAATCAACCCTGAATATTCATTGGAAGGACTGATGCTGAAGCTTCAGATTCAATATTTTGGCCATCTGATGCAAAGCGCAACTCAATGGTAAAGACCTTGATTCTGGGAAAGATTAAGGGCAGAAGACAGGGGTAACACAGGATGAGATGGTTGGATGGCATCACCAACTCAATGGACAAGAGTTTATGCAAACTCAGGAAGACGGTGAAGGACAGGAAAGCCTGGCATGCTGCCATTCACAGGGTTGCAGAGTTGACACAGCTTAGCGACTGAACAATAATAACAATAAATATTTTTAAGGTTTCCTTGGTGGCTCAGATGGTAAAGAACCTGCCTGCAATACAAAAGACCTGGGTTCAATCCCTGGGTTGGGAAGATGCCCCGGAGAAGGGAATGGCTACCCACTGCAGTATTCTTGCCTCTAGTATTCCAAGGACAGAGGAGTCAAGTTCCTCACAAAAGTAAATACAATGCTAAGTAAATAATGAGTATTTAATAAATATTTGTCTTTGAAAAGACTGACAGTAAGAATAGGGATTGTAGAAAGTTAACTCTTCACACTTGTAAAAAAACAAAAAACAACAAACAACTAAACCTTTGAAATTCTAATCTGCTTCATCAATATGTTGGCTAGTGTGTATCTCTGTCCCATCTAAAAACTTCATATATAAAAGACCTGACCTAAAACCATGCAGCCTTCTTCTCTATTGTAACAAAGGGGAAAAAAAAAACAAACCTCTATTTCATTATTCAGAACACATGAGCATAACTTGGCATAAGTTCATTTTTCACACACTCAGGACCTCAATGTCTATTCCTCCTTAATGAAATATCTATAGAAAATATTGCAGGATTCACTTGAAAGAGAAAAAGAAATACATATCAAATTATAAGAAATAAGAGCTGGAAATAACTGCTTAAGGCACAAACACAGGTAGGATATACCTAAATTCCTCTAAGTTGGTTGATGAAAATCTAGCAGTTATGTCATAATAAGAATGAAGAAAGTTTATACTCTAAAGAAATGCCCTATGAGCATACCAAGCAAACTGTGGGTGTAAAGTTCCTAAGAGTTTACACACCATCTGCCTTGATATTAAAAAATGCAGTTCTAGGCATAAAGGGAAGCATAACAAATTAAAGAAACTTCTAAACTGGAATGTCCTGAAATTCAAGCTCTAAACGTTCCTCTTAATGGGAGCTGACAAGCTGAAGACTTTTTCTGAACAAACACATATTACAAGAGCATTAGTGAAGCAGTCACACATATATCAGTCTGTGTCCTTTCTCAGGAAGAGGCAATTTTCGAGTATTCTGGAGACAGAATACAGATGCCTACATTGATCCATACCAAACAAAGAAAGTATCTTCTCTGAGGAAAAATCTGCAATTCTTAACCACTATCGACCACAGACAATTGATTAAAACACACTGCTACTGCTTTACACCAACCATGTTGGGGTTCTGTCACCTCTAGTGGCACTTCTGAGGAACACCTAAGAAAGTGGCCTTCTAGACCCTGATGGTGGGAAAGAATGAAGGCAGGAGGAGAAGGGGACAACAGATGATGAGATGGTTGGATGGCATCACCAACTCAATGACATGAGTTTGAGCAAGCTGTGAGAGATGGTGAAGGACAGGTAAGCCTGGCATGCTGCAGTCCATGGGGTTGCAAAGAGTCAGACATGACTTAGCAACTGAACAACAACAACACATTATCAAGTGCTCACTGGCAAGTCATCCTTAGGAGGTGATAAAATAGAAAGCATGCAAATAACTTCAGAGACTAGCTCCAAGAGAAGTCACCAAAGCCCACCCAAACCTTTCCAGTTGCTTTCTAAACTGCTCAAAAAATTATTCCTTTTACTAATGAAGTCATTTGTGTGTGTAAGTTACTCAGTCAGGTCCAACTCTTTATGACCCCATGGACTGTAGCCCACCAGGCTCCTCTGTCCATGGAATTCTCCAGGTAAGAAAACTAGCGTGGGTTGCCATTCCCTTCTTCAGGAGCTCTTCCCAGGGATAGAACCTGGGTCTCCTGCACTGCAAGCAGATACTTCACCATCTGAGCCACAAAGAAAGCTCAAAATCATTTAGTCACTTTATTTAATAGACACTTACACAGTCCTTTTACATACTTTCACTAACCCTACTGTGTAAATAAGGATACTGGGCACAGAAAGACTAAGCAACTTGCCTAAGGTCACACAGCTCATAAGTGATTTGAACACATATTGTTCAGGCTGCTAAGTACACACTGCTCTGCATAAGTGTGAATGACCAATAACCCTCTTTGGTCATGATCATCACCTACTTAACTTGGTGGTTAGGATTCAATATATGCACTTGGAAAGGGCATAAATATTCAGCTCATAAAGGTCACAGATTCACAAGTCTTTATTTTCATCACATTCAAGCTATGAAGGAAAGAAGAAAAACTGGTCTTAGAAACATGGGGGAGAGGGGATTCCCAGCAGCCAATAGTGTGGACCCATCTGAGCAGCATCCAGGGACCAGTGAAGCACTTGCTCAGTCCAACGTGAATGCTAACCCACCTGATGTGTGATCTCTTTTCTGGAAATATATGCACTGGAACATGCCAACAGAGCTAACAACATGAACTATTTGAGCCATATTAAGTCCCTTAGTCCTGCTTCCATGGTTGACAAGTGGCCTTTTGATAATTTTGTTTCTCATGCACATTATATGTCTCCAGGGAAAGCACACCTGTCAGGTCAACCAGGAATTTCTGGTCCCAAGGCAATTGCATTTGTCATAGTAAATTATTAAGCTGGTATCTAGACTTTATATGTCAGCCAGTTGAGAGTTTTCATGAAAAGAATCTCCCATCAGCCCAATCAACTCAGGAATACCAACAAGATCTCTGAATTTTGGAGTGCAGAGAGCCAGATTCTGATTCCTCCAAGTATACACCATCTTGTGGAATCTCTGAGTGACCAATAATCTAGTTGTGCAGCACCCTGGATGGATGACCATGACAACATAACTGACATACTTTGAGCAATAGGATCACACTTAAAGAACAAGTGAAGCATAGAGCTTAAAGAGCGTTGGAGTTAGACAAACTTGTGATTAAATCCCGGTCCTACAACTTACCAGCTTTGTTGTTTAACCTCTGGCTGTCAATTTTCGCATTTGTAAAGCAGAATAAATGCCTTTATTAAAAAATCAGTGGTTCTGAAAGTATAGATCCTGGATGCCTTAGTCTGCTCAAGCTGCTATAAAAGACTACTATAGACTGGGTGTCTTATAAACAACAGCAATTTATTTCTCACAGTTCTGGAGGTGGGGAAGTCCAAGATCAAGGCACTGGTAAATCTGGTGTCCTAGTTCACAGACAGCTGTCTTTCCACTTTGTTTTCATAAGGCAAAAAAGACAAGGAAACTCTCTTAGGCCTCTTTTAGTAGGGCTAATCCTATTCATGAAGACACTGCCCTCATGACCTAATCACCTCTCAAAGGGCCCCCTCCTAGTACCATCATGCTGAGGATTAGGATTTTAACATACAAATATTAGGTGGACATTCAAATTCTTAAAAGATGGGAATACCAGAACACCTTACCTGTCTCCTGAGAAACCTGTAAGCAGGTCCAGAAGCAACAGTTAGAATCAGACACGGAACAGCAGACTGGCTCAAAATTGGGAAGCAGTACAAGGCTGTATATTGTCACCCTGTTTATTGTACACCCTTATATGTACACCCTCAGAGTACATCATGAGAAGTGCTGGGCTGGATGAATCATAAGCTGGAATCAAGGTTGCTGGGAGAAATACCAACATCCTCAGATATGCAGATAATACCGCCCTAATGGCAGAAAATGAAGAAGAACCAAAGAGCCTCTTGATGAAAGTGAAAGAGGAGAGTGAAAAAGCTGGCTTAAAATTAAACATTCAAAAGCTAAGATCATGGCATCCAGTTCCATCGCTTCACGGCAAATAGATGGGGAAACAATGTAAACAGTGACAGATTTTATTTTCTTGGGCTCCAAAAATCACTGCAGATGGTGAGTGCAGCCATGAAATTAAAAGACCTTTGCTCCTTGGAAGAAAAGCTATGGCAAAACAAAGGTCCATATAGTCAAAGCTATGGTTTTTCCAGTAGTTATATAGAGATGTGAGAGTTGTACTATAAAGAAGGCTGAGTGCCAAAGAATTGATGCTTTTGAACTGTGGTGGTGTTGGAGAAGACTCTTGAGAGTCACTTGGACTGCAAGGAGATCAAACCAATCAATCCTAAAGGAAATCGACCCTGAATATTCATTGCAAGGACTGATGCTAAAGCTTCAGCTTCAATATTTTGGCCATCTGGTGCAAAGCACGACTCATTGGTAAAGACACTGATGCTGGGAAAGATTGAGGGCAGGAGGAGACAGGGGTAACAGAGGATGAGATGGTTGGATGGCATCACCAACTCAATGGACGTGAGTTTGAGCAAACTCTAGGAGATAATGAAGAGAAGCCTGGTGTGCTACAGCATGCCTCAAAGAGTGGGGTCACAAATAGTCAGACACGACTTAGTGACTGAACAACAACATAGCACTGGACAGGCAGCACCAACACTTTAAAGAATTTATTGTAAGTGCAAATTATTAAACCATACAATAACCCTTCTAAATTGGAAGTTCTGAAGATTGAGCCCAGCAACCTGTATTTTAACATGCCTTCCAGAGTATTCTGATGCTCACTAAAGATTGAGAAATACTGGTAGGTTGTTGTGAAGATAATAAATTACGTATATAATGTGTCTAGTACAGCACCCAGCACAAAAGCAGATACTCAAGACACTTTTGGGCTTCCCTAATAGCTCAGTTGGTAAAGAACCCACCCGCAATGCAGGAGACCCTGGTTCAATTCCTGGGTCAGGAAGATCCACTGGAGAAGGGATAGGCTACCCACTCCAGTATTCTTGGGCTTCCCTTTTTCACTTTCACTTTAATCACCACAAAAAAATCTGAAGAATGAAGGAGTCTCCCAAGATCTCCTCACCTAGTAACAATTAAGAAATTTGCTGTTTTAGACATATAGTCAAGATCTTGTCATTGTTCCATTTTGATAGATTTTCCTTCTTTACTCAGCAACACATACTTTTTCACAGCATTCAAATTTCAGTGGTTGCCCAGAATTCATCAGGTGGACACGCCATAAATTAACTGTTTCCTTGGTTTTGACTAATTATGCTGCTTCTAATTTTTCAAGAAACATCTTTGGCATACGATGTATTCCTTTCCTTTGGAACATTTCAAACTCCTACGTGGAAGAATATCATGTCCCAGAGAATGAATCTGTGTGAGTGTTCTTATAAATGGCCTAGAAACAAATTATTATGCCAGTGTTTTCATTGGACTATCCCCAACTAGAAATGATATCACTTGGCATTTTATTAAGCAGAAAAATAATTAGTACTGTTAGAAATATTTTTAAATTACTACCAAGTTTGAATATTTATGTTTACTAAAATGCTATATGACATACAATTTATTATTTGAGTAACTCACAGAAATTCACAATTATTCTTCTCTGTAAATCTATACAAATGGGCGATCTTTTTAAATCTGAAAAACTGTAATTCTGATTTGGTTAAAAACTGATGGATTTCTGTATCCTTTTATGTGAGAGAATATGTAAATAAATAAAATGGAAGATAGATTCCTTTTATGAACTTGTGTTTAAATATTTAGAAACCTGATGAATTTTACTGTTGATAAATAATTCTAAATCTTGCCTTGCATTAAATTGATATATGCAATATATGAACAAAATTGAAAGCAATATAACATTAGTATTCATATTATCAGTAAAGACAATTATGTATTATGAATAAAAATAAAAATATGATATTTAACTGCTGTGTAAACACATAAGGAATTGAGATACTCATATCTGCTTCTGAATTACTATGTTGAGAATATATATAAGCTGAAAGATTAGAATTGTTTTGCTACTGCTGTTATCACCACCACAGTAGGAAATATACTATGTTTGGGAAAGTGGTTTAGTGGAATATAATGGGATAAATACTTATTCCTAATTGCTGTTTTGTTAAGATCCTAAAATTGTACTTAAGATTGAAGGCAGGAGGAGAAGGGGACAACAGAAGATGAGATGGTTGGATGGCATCACTGACTCTATGGACATGAGTTTGAGTAAGCTCCAGGAGTCAATGATGGACAGGGAAGCCTGGCGTGCTGCAGTCCATGGGGTCACAAAGAGTCGGACACGTGAGCAACTGAACTGAACTGAACTGAGAATTGTACATCTTGTTTATCCTTATGAAAAGTAGGAATCTTGAATTTTTCAATTTTATTAAAATTAGAAATTCAATTTTCAGGCCAAGAGCTATAAACTTCAGTTCAAAACGAATACATTACAGAAAATATGAAAACATAAGAAAATAAAGAGATCTATTATGAACGCCAATAAGAAATCTAGACAAGGTTTCTAGAAACAAAATCAATTTACTAAAAACTCTTTACAAGAAAATAAGAATTATCAATTTAAAAAAGAGCATATAAGATCTTTAAAGAGAATATTTTAAGATTCTAATTATAGGTTATAAAAGATATGACTTATGTGTGGAATCTTAAAAAAAAAAGGGTACTAATGAACTTATTTATAAAAAAGAAGTAGAGTCACAGGTGTAGAAAATAAATTTATGGTCACCAGGGGATAAGGTGGGGAGTGTTAAATTGGAAGAATGGGACTGACATATATATAGTACTATACATAAAATAGATAGCTAATAAGGACCTATTGTTAGCACAGGGAACTCTACTCAATACTTTGTAATGGTCTAGATAGGGAAAGAATGTTAAAAAAGAGAGGGGGGGGGGATATATGTATAAATGATTCACCTAGTTGTACACCTGAAACTAACACAAGATTATAAATCAACTCTACTTCAATAAAAACTTTTTTTAGAAGACATGAATAAATTGAGGGGCTCAACCATGTTCATGGATGTGATAGCAACATGCTAAAGGTGCCAATTTTCTCCAAATTAACTTCCAGACTTAGTATAATCCCAAACAAAATCTGGTTTGAGGAACTTGATAAATTTATTACAAACATTTATAGCAAAATAAAAGAACATAGACAGCTAAGTTAACTTTGAAAAAGAAGAGCAAAAAGGTAATACTTACTCTACCAGATATTAATACATATCTCAAAACCTTAGTATTAAAAATAATATGGGGCTCACCAAGAAATACATAAACTGAAAATAATAGAGCTCAGAGATACACAGACACAGGCATACATATAACACACACACACACACTCACAGAGAGACATTTGCTTTGTGATAAAGATGGGTACCACAAAGCACAGATTTAGTGGATTTTGTTGTGTAGACCTCTCACCACCTCAATTGCTACCACCCTGTCAAAACCACCATAATCCTTCACCTTGATTCCCATAAAAACCTCCTCTCGGGTCTTCTTTTTCCCTTAGATACTCTTTAGTCTATTTAACAGTGATCCTGTTAAAACATAAGCAAATCATGCTTGTGTTTTTCTTTTTTTTTTTTTCCAGCTTAACTGGAATAAAATTTGACATATAATATTGTATAGGTTTAAGGTGTATAGGGTTGATTCAATATACTTATATATTGCAAAATTATTACCCTCATAGTGTTCATACTTGTGTTTTTAAAATATGAACAACTTACATGAAGACACAAAAGACTTTCTGGTCCAATAAAATTAGGCAGAAAATGAAGAGAAGTGTTAGTCGCTCAGTCATGTCCAACTCTTTGTGACTTCATGGACTGTAGCTCACCAGGCTCCTTTGTCCATGGAGTTCTCCAGGCAAGAATACTGGAGTGGGTTGCCATGCCCTTTTCCAGGGGATCTTCCCAACCCAGGAGCTGAACCTGGGTCTCCCATATTGCAGGCAGAGTATAATAGCTAATAATTATTGCATACTTTTCTATTATTAGGGATTATATGATTTACATATAATCTTCATTTAAGATTACACATATCACTTAAAATTATACATAATCAATTACTTGTTACAAAAAACCTGTGAAATAGGCAGTATTTATTCCCTCTATTTTAAAGAGGCACAGAGATAAAACGATTTACCAAAGATCACAAGTTAAATACTTACCTCTCTGTGTAGAGGAAGAGCTGGGATTTGAATCCTGGAATTCCAGCTCCAAAATATTTGAGCAAGGTTTGCAGCACAGAAAGATTTGTTTCCTAAGACTTTTAGATTCTCTACATAGTTTCAATTAATTAGAAAATTAAGTCATGATGTTCATAATTGACAGCTATTATTCAATTAAATGGTAGGAGGGAATTATTACAAAATTTATTACAAAATTCAGCGTGTTGCTTGACCCAGCTTTCTGATGTCTGCCTGGTTACTACTACACTATTCTTTATATTATTCTCCTCTGCAGCAGGCATGGGAGATCTTTCCTTGGTTCCTTGATTTTTCTATCCCTCCATGAGAGATCAGACTGACAACAGGCCTGCACATTCCAGGGCTGTCCTGACACTTGATTGTTGATCAATCAGTGGAAGTAGTTTTGCTGGGGCAGAGAAAGGATGGAAAAGAAGGCGAGCAAGGGCAACAGAGCGGTGTGGGCTCAGGGGATTCAGTTTGCAGTAACCTGAAAGCCAATAAAAACTCAAAACAAGAAGAGTAATGCAAAGGGCAGGATGAACTGCAAAGGGCGTGCATGTGGGTGAGAGAGAGAACATTTAATGTATCAATACTCTCCTCTGAGTTGAACAAACCATGTATTTACATAGACCCTGCCCAGAGTACCTCAATTATCCAAATTAGCCAAGAAGTCAGGGACATTAACCCAACTTTAAAGACAAATATTGACCTGTGTGGCCATGACCTAAAGAAAAGACATAGTGAAACTCTAAATTTGAAAAACTGGATGCAACATTCACCTTTAGGATTGAGGGTTTGAGGAGTCTGGTAGGCAGAAAGGGAACTGATGATATATTTGTTATTGATACCTAATATCATTTTCCTTCCAGTTTTATTGCAAATATAACTGACACATAACATCATATAGTTTAAGATGTACAACATAATGACTTATGATATATGCATATATTGCACAATGATCACCACAATAACTGTAGTCAACATCCATCATCTCACATGAACATAATTTTTTTCTTATTATGAGAATTTTTAAGATCTATTCTCTTAAAACTTCCAAATATATAATTCTGTATTGTCAGCTATAGTTACTATGGTAGATATTACATCCCTAGAACTTATAACTGGAAGTTTGTACCTTTTGACCACCTTTACCCATTCCTCCCACTCCTTGACCCCCTATAGCAACTGACATTATTTCATTTAAAATTTAACAAATGTATAAGAGTCTTCTAGGTTTATCACAGGTAGTATTAATTGAATATTCAATATATGTGCCAGATGCTGAGTTATTGTTCGGACCTGAGTTAATCTCATTTGACCTTAACATAACCCTGTGGAATAAGGACTTACTATCTTCATTTTATTGATGGGGAAATTAAGATTCACCTTGATTCCCACAAAAACTTCCTGTCTGGTCTTCCTGCTTTTTCTTTTGATGCTTTTCAGTCTATTTAACAGGGATCTTGTTAAAACATAGTCATGATATCGAAGAGAAGAATAAGGATTTTAATTCAAGTCCAAGTCCAATACCTAGACCTCAAAAGTTATTTTAATAATGAAAGATTTGTTCATTTGAAAAAAATTAAGTACCAAAGATAATAGAGTAATTAAGAACAATAGAGTGAACGTCTATGTCCCCACTACTCAGATTAAGAATAAAACATTTCAAATACATTAGGCTCCTATGTTCATCTTGTTCCCTCTCTCGCAAAGATGACCATAAACTTTAATTTGGTTTATCATTCATGAGCATCCCTTTATATTTTTTTCTACATATGCTGGTGTACTTAAATAATATTTGATATTGTTTTGCATGCTTATTTAAACTTTAAGTAAATGATACACTGTATCCTTTACAATTTATTTTTTACTTATGGTGAGTGTGTGAAACTTATCATGTTGATAAATTTACCTCTAGTTTATTTATATTCTCTGTTATACAATATCCCACTTCATGAACACATCATGATATATTATCTGTTCTTTTGGTGATGAGCATTTAAATCAACTTTGACTTTTATCATTGCAAATAATGCCACAATGAAAACACTTGTATTTTTCTTCCTGTGCAATATTTATAACTAGAATTGTTGCATCTTAACACACTCACATCTCCATATTTACTTACTGTTGTAGAATTACTCCAAAGTGATTGTTCTAGTTGCCACTCCCATCACCAGTGCATGGCAGGATCTGCTGCCCACATCTTTGCAGATAAAAAAGGTTTTATCAGACTTTTTAATTTTTGTCACTCTGAAAGGTATGGAACGACATCCAACTGTGGTTTTCATTTAAAATTTTCCTCATCACCAGTGAGGTAGAGCTGTTTTTCATAAGTTTATTCAACTACTCATATTTCCTTTTCTGTGATTTGTCTGTTCATCAATTTGAGCCTAAAAGGTATAAATACACGACTCCTCCAGAGGACAAAAAACTGGAACTCAGGGCTCAGTATTAAAGATCCTACTATCTAGAAAGACAGACAGACAAGGGAAAATATCAGTAAGTCTGCAAAGTAAGTTGAAAGACGACAGGACTCAATGGGTAGGGGAAAGCTTTCTAGGCTTTCTAAGGCTTTCCTTAGGCTAATGACTTGAGAATTCATGACAGCCGTGAACAGAGGGAAGAACATTCTACAGTGAGGAAATGGTACCTGCACCTGCAAAGCCAGGGAGAAAAGGAAGAACCTGTTGTGTCCAAGAACATAACTGGTTGGAACAGAGGCTTCCTGAGCAGACGAGTGACTAAGAAGGGGAAGTGGCAATCAGATCTTGCAGGTCGTGTGTTCTGCACAAGATACTTGTAAGTATGCCCATTTTACAGATGAATAAACTAAAGAGTTTAAGCATTTTCTCAAGGTGATCAAAGTACATGGCAGGGCCTCAGCTTGAATCCTCTCTGACTCCAGAGATTTGTATTCAATCATGTCTCTCAACACATAAAAGTCTGGTCTCAGTTCCTGGTATATTGTAAACACTCCATTTATGTTACTATTGCAATTCTATAATGGTCAAATATTTACAGAAGAAAGGGTAGAGTCTTGAGGTATTGGTTAGAAATGTTTAAAAAGTACAAGAGAAGTAACATAATCCCAACCAATAATTTTGGAGGACAGCATACATCCACTTTGAATGGTAAAGTAAACTGTGCTTGTAGGTCTGTTGCTAGAGAAGTTTACATTCATCTATAAAGAAATAAAAATAGCACATTTGGGGAACAGAAAGGAAAATGGCCTGGCTGGCATAGAATATCCCCACTGGAGTATGGCAGGTAAAAGAAGTGTGTGTGAGTATTAAGGGACCAACTAGGGAACACGAGGTCACTCTATTACTCTCTTATATGTTTAATTTTATTTCCAAGAAGAAATGATCAACTTGGGACAAGAATTACTTCACGACTGAAATAGTGACTGACCAGATATTTGTGCTTATAAAAACTTTTGCTTCAGATAAGGGGTGTAAAATATTATTCACTCCCAAATCATGTGTGGTTTTAATACTACCTTGCAAAGGGATGAGCGGAATTAATGAGGTGTGATTGGAACTGGTGCCAATCAGATAATAAGAATAATGTTTACAGCAGACATGGTTTCTCTCTGAAACAAGTCAGGCCCAGGTGAGGCAGGAAAGAGCCAAATGTTTTCTCAGCCCAGCAATGATGGGACTTACTCTTTTGAAAACTGCAAAGCCAAAGCCAAGCTGGATAGGGAAAACATTCCTTGTCCTAGGAGACTGAACTGTGTGGTTTCTAAGAAAAATGAATTCTTACCCTGGTGAGGGGGCTTACTTCTTAAGGAGGTGAGTAAGAAAATCAGCCATGGAAATGCCTTCGTAGCAAAACAGATCCTCATTCAGAGCACCCACACTGACCCTCAAGGGCTTTTGCCCTTGCAAAAGTCTAAGACACTGGTCATTGCTGCAGTTGCAGGAAGGCCCCAACAGCAGAGCTGCTACTGAACATCACAGAGTGTGGCTTGGGAGTATGCCTGACTCAGGGCCTTGAAGAGGGGTGTCCCGTGGGAGTGAGATTGGAGAGAAGGACAAAATGCCCTCCTAGCCAAGTTCTAAACCTGAAAAGCCCTCCCCATTTGTGCCGTTCTGAGTAATATAAGGCTCACACAGAACCACTCTTCTGAGACTCCCTTGTCCCTTCAATAAAAGTTTCATAAACTTGCCTAATAGTCCAGTGAGTTTTATCGAGCGGAGAGCAGAGTAGCAGGGAGACTCCAGGAAGAGAAGGGATTCATCCACTTCCACCATCCCACAGAACCCCACCAGAGACAGGCTGCTGGGCTGTCTTCCCCCGCATCTCCGTGGATCACTAGATGAAATGAAGGGGCATGGAGAAGACCCCTCTGTCCTGAGGAATGCTGTGCTCCCAAATAGGGTTCCCTCGCCCAAGCTAAGGAAGAACAAGTTTTGGTAGAACAAAGGGGCACTGATAAGTAAGATCAAAGCAAAGAGGAGCAGGAAGGGCAGGACAACCTACTGATTCTCCAAGCACATACCAGGCATCAAGTGACCCTGACCTAAACGTAAGAGAAATAGAAAAATACTTAGCAAATCTGAAATCCTGTGAGCCAACAGCTAGATTCAAGCCATAACCCTTTCTAGATTCTCATACACTGATTTTCTGCCTGAATTATTTTCAGGAAAAAAATCAGGGCCCTAGGGCCTTCCCTGCATGATGTGTGATAAGTCACTTCAGTCATGTCTGACTCATTGCAATACTATGGACTGTAGCCTGCCAAGCATCTCTGTCCATGGGATTCTCCAGGCAAGAATACTGGAGTGGGTTGCCATGCTCTCTTCCAGGGGATCTTCCTGACCCAGGGATCGAACTCACATCTTCTGTATCTCCTGCATTGGCAGGCAGGTTCTTCACCACTAGCACCATTCCCTAACTCTCAAGAATTCTATAAGACTGACTTTTCAACCCCATCCCACTTTCTCTCTCCATGGATATACACAGACTTCCCCACAATTTGTACAAATTCCCAGGGAATCAGGTTCACCTAGGCCCTCTGCCTCCAGGTTCCTGCTGAAATTGATCTGTTCCCCACAACACTCATGAAGCATGAACTTAGTCCCTTTTCTAATCTTTACAACCTGAAACGTATATGGGTTAAATCTGATTTAGTGAAGATTTCAGTGAGGCAAAGACGGTTTACATCACAACGACATGTGCCTTTTCAAATGGAACCATACGTGGCATCATTCACAACTGTCTGCAGCCACAGTAAGACCTGGCAGTGTTCCTGGCCCTGCTCCCCACCCAGCCCAGTTGCTCTTCACATCACTGGCTCTATATCACCATCCTTCCTTCCTTCTCTCTCTTTCCCTCTTTCTTTCAAGAGAAAGAAAACAAAATCGAATTCCCCTCCTTGGTCCTGTAGCTCAATTTAGCAGTCACTGTTGGTGGCTTCTGCCCTTAGGAGTCTCATTCCTCATCTTCCCCTCAGCTAGGATTAAAAAATACAAAGACAATTCTCTCCTTGAAATTTGATGCCAACTAAGCAGGGCCAAGATTCAGGTGAGGTGTGTGAGGCTCTTATCTCAAGCACAAAAATTTGAAGGGACACCAAAAAACTCTATAATCGAGATATGTAATATTTTAATGTGGTATTTTTAAAAATCAAAATTAATACTGAAAAATTCCATGATGAACAAACTATCAAAATTTTAAATAAAGTAGGCTGCTGTTGTTTGTTTGCTGAGGACTCTTATAAACACTTATTTTCCAATTAGCCCAAGGTTTCCAGGCAGAGGGGCCTCTGTGTCCCCAAATCTGCATTTTTTGACAGTTGACAATAGAGTGTTTCAAAACATAGGAAGATATTTTGACCAGTGTATCTAGAGATACACATTTGTGTTGTGCCTCGGGCTCCAATATGGCTGGCGGGGTCCCCAGCAGGGCTGCAGCTAAGGCAGTACTGGTGCTCGCCTGGTGTTAAAGGTCACCATGGTAACGCACCAGAGAAGGGAGCAGCAGGGCATCCTGGGTAAGAACTTTGAGTCAAAGAGACCTGGGCTGAGGTACAGCTGCTCCTCAACCACAGGCCGTGAGGCTTCAGGTGACTCATTTTTCCATCTTCTCTCAGGCTCAGGGTCCTCCCTGGGAATACACAGGAGGTAACAGTGCCTGCTTCCCAGGATAGCTGTGAGGATTAGATGAAATATTAATCATCAAGCAGTTGGAACATACAAAGTGACCCATAAATATTAGTTGTCATTCTGCTGTGTGTTGTGTAATACTTAGCTGTGATGAGCAAATAAGTTGATTGTATTTGACGATATATCTCCTAATCTAATGGTGTGTCTATTTCACTGATAATTTTGCTTAAGGAGGATCTGCTCAGCATACAATAAAAAATTTGTTTGAAAGTAATAAATAAATAGTACCAATGCTTTTTCTTTCTCTCCATGAAATTCTTATTGGTCTTTTAAAGTCTGTTTTTTGATGTACTGTGCAAACCCAATCCAAGGCTGCAAGTTAGCAGACACTAGGTGCAGAAGCATCAACATATACACAACTTGCCTTCTTATCTAATATAAACAATCATATACTGTATACCTACCATGTGCTCTATGTGAGTTGCTTAACAAACTTTAACCTTGCACCAGCTCAATAAGATTTTACAACTGACAGAAGGAAGCTCAGAGAGGTGAAATAACTTACTTAATATAACACAACTAATAATGGTACAATGAAGACTTGAACATTGTCCTGTTCGTGCATTATGAATACTTCCTTTCTTTTTCTCATGGATTACCGTAAAATAGAAATGAAAACAATGGTATGGTCATAGTTCCGAGATTGGAATGTACTTGTGGCACTACAGGTTAACATGTATTTCCAACCTGGTGAATTTTTCTGACTACAAGAGCCAAACTCAGGGCTGAATCTTTGAATAAAAACAACTGATGGGGTGTTAAGAGAAGTTAAACACAACTTCTTTTGTTTTCATCAAGTAGGTTTCAAGGTAACAAAGTTCATAGCTTTTCAACAAGCCCTAAGTCGTTTAGAGCCTCTAATTGAAGCTCATCAGGAAGGAAAAAAACCAAGCTGGGAAAAATATATTTTATCATTGCCTCAAAACTAGGAATGAGGTTAGGGGACACATTGAAATGAAAATATGTGAATAAACTCACTATAAATTCATTTGCAAACCAGGAGGTTTGAGCAGTAGGGGCTTTGATGGCCCAGATGTTGTCTCATTCTTTTCTTGCCACTCAATCTACTTGGAACTTTTCTTTCTTCCCCCTTCTAATGCTCTAACACTGATGATATTGTTTGAAATCAGTCTGGGACTGGAGACAAAAATGCAGATGCAGTTATAGAAGCATGAATAGCTGAAGCATGAAACTAATACGATCAAGAAAAGTAATAGAAAAATCCTAGAGGCTGGTTTTAAAAAAAAAGAGAGACAATGCTGAATCAGAATCTTTACTGCTGGGTAAATGAGCTGGAAGGACCATTACTGGAGGGAAAGTAATAATTATTCACACCAACATTAACTAGAAAACAGGGTAGCCGTGAGCAGTATACCTTCCCTTTAAGGCACTAGGCCAGAGCAAGAGCGGGCATCCTGCTTTGCCATGATATTCCTCATTTATTTTTTCTCACCATCCCTGTGTCTCTGTGAGAAGGGATTGCTAGAACCTGATTCCAATCCTGAGATCAGATTTGGAACAGAATTCTTCCCACCTTCTGAGATGTCACATACCCAGCTGGAAACCCTGAGCCTCTGTGACAGTGCCACATTCTGCTTGCTATGAGTTACATCCTCAACGCCTCCTGAGGCTACTGGTCAAGGCTGTTCACAGAGAAGGGAGGCACATGCGCCAGGATTGAGATGAGGATGTGTTAGAAAATGCAGAACAGAGTACACCATCCTTCCCTCCTACAGACTCACAAAAATAAGGAAGAACAAATATCAGCCAGTGGTTACTTTGCGTTTTGAGCAAATTCTTAAGATGTGAGACCATTAGGCAAAATGGGTCTTCCAGGCACAAGTGAAATCATCAGTAAGATCAGAGGAGGAAGTACTAAGAGAAGTGAAGCAGAGGCAGTTCCCATGGCTTTCTGTGCCGATTCCAGATATTACTGCCAGAACATTCAGCCTAGAGGCACAGGTGAGTGCCCTGTGTCAATAAAGTCTCTTCATCCAGATTCTGCAGTCACCCACCCACAAGATCCCCTCCTATACAGGTTCCTCCAAGATCTGCAATAGCTTTGGTATCTAAGCTATTTCTTCCCTTTTTAGGCTGTACTAAGATCTTACTTTATCAGCTGGAGATACAAGTGTGGGAGGGGCAGATCTTGAGAGTGAGCATCTTCTTTCAAGGATCCACCTCAGGTGAGGTCATTTTCACAGACTACAGGGGCTACTTCTGCCATCCTGGGGGCTTCAGGGCAATCTGGGGATGTACTGTTCTCAGACACATCTACCAAATGGGTCCATCTCAAGCTTTTGGGCCCCACTTGATTCCAACCAGGGCCTTGACTCTGACAAAAAAAACCTGCTGGGCTTACACATTCAGCCCCATTTGTAGCTCTGCCACCCTTCTAATGAGATCCTTATAATTCCATGCAGGCTTCCTGAATCTGCAGTGGCAACAGCCTCCTTCAGAGCTGTCATCAGAGGCCTTCTGGCTTCAAAGTATGTCATGCATTGGAACTTGATTGTAATAGTCTACTACTGTCTTTTTTATTTGTTTTTAAGAGTAACACAGTTAAACATAAAAAGATGCTGAATATCACTAACTACTAGAGAAATGCATACTCAAACCTGCAATTAGGTTCCACCTCACACCAGTCAGAATGGCCTTCATTAAAAAAAAAAAAAATCTACAAATGCTTGGAGAGGGTATAGAGAAAAGGGAACTCTCCCACACTGTTGGTGGGAATGTAAATTAGTATAACCACTGTGGAAAACAGTATGGAGTTAATCCTCAAAAAACTAACAATAGAGTTGCAATGCGACCCTGAAATCCCACCCCTGGGCGATATCTGGACAAAACTAGAATTCAAAAGGATGTTTGCACCCCTATGTTCATTGAAGCACTGTTTGCAATAGCCAAGACACAGAAGCAACCTAAATGTTTATTGACAGAGGAATGGATAAAGATGATGTGGTACATATATACAATGGAATACTACCCAGCCAGAAAAACTAATTAAATAACATCATTTGTGGCAACATGGAAGGAAGATTATCATACTAAGTCAGAAAGAGAGACACAAATACCACATAGTATCAGTTATAGGTGCAATCTAAAATATGACATAAACTACCTTACCTACAAAACAGAAACAAACCTCACAGACATAGAGGACAGACGCGTGGTTGCCAAAGGGGAAGGTGAGTAGGGGAGGGAAGGATTGGGAGTGTGGGATTAACAGACACAAATTATTACAAATAGAGAAAGGATAAAGAGTAAGGTCTTACTGTATAGTATAGGGAACTGCATTCAATATCCTGTGATAAACCAAAATGGAAAAGAATATGAAAAGAAAGTGTGTGTGTATACACACACATATATATAACTGAGTCACTATATATCAACTATACTTCAATAAAAGAAAATTTTTAAAGATTTGTATAAAATAAGAGTAATGCAGTTAACAGAAGCCATAGCACTCCATCATCCTCATCACGCCCCACACTGCTCCATCAGTATACTCACCACATGACCCAGGACCTCTTCTTCCAGCTGCACAGCCTCCCAGTGAACTAGGGTGAAAGAAGCGTGAATGATTGCAATACCACATGGCAGGGTGATCACCACCTCCCTTACAACAAACAATGGGATCCTGGAAATTCCCTGGTGGCCCAGTGATTAAGAATCCAGCTTCCAACGCAGGAGACACAGGTTCAATCCCTGGTCGGGGAACTAAGATCCCGTACACTGTGGGGCAACTAGGCCTGCATGCCACAACTACTGAGCCTGGCATCTCAGCTTGAGAGCCTGCATGACACAAACTAGAGAGTCCACATACCGCGACTAGACAGAAACCCGTGTCACACAGCAAAGATCCTGCACGCCTCAACAAAGACCTAATGCAGCCAAAAATAAATATACTTTTTGAATGGGATTGTTGGTGCCATCAAACTGCTGAGTAATCCAGTTGAGGAGCTGCTTCTCCCAGGCTTATATTTTGCACCTGCGTTTCTTCCCCACAAGACGTCCACAAGATCTTCTCCTGCATGTGTTCCCTTAGGTCTGGCAATTCCTTTGGTTTGTAAGCTGTTTTATTCCTAGAGCAGAGACCTTGCCTGGGTTCCCCAGAACGCAGAGCCTGAGCCAGAAGACTTGTAGCTAATACTTAATTAAAAAGTAAGATACCAGAAAACAGGAGGGAAGGACAAAAGAGTGCAGAAGGACCAAGAGCCAATACACTGATGCATCAAGGAACTGGCCACAGCACTAAGTGTAACTGGTTGCTTGATTTGTAGGACTGTATCCCCAAGAAGTTTTATAAATAGCATTTCAGGGTAATAAACATACAAGTTCCCTGGCTTTGGTCAGATGCACTGTGAGAATTGATCTTTGCTTAGCCTGTTAAATTTCTTTTTCCTCCATGCACCTACTTGACATAATCACAGTTCCTGGGACTGCATGGGTGTGGTCTGAGTTTAGTCAGAACCAGGCATGTGAAGTAGCTTTTTAAACACAAGTTTGGTGGAAGAATCTGATACTTGTGTTCTTAGCTAATACCTAATGGTTCCCAGTGCAGCATCATAACCAAGGAGCAATGATAAAACCAGAGCTGGAAAGTCAATGGAACATGACATGATATGGCTCTTCATATCACGTGGCCAAAATATTGAGTTTCAGCTTTAGCATCAGTCATTCCAATGAATATTTATGGTTGATATCCTTTAGGATTGACGTGTTTGATCTCCCTGCAGTCCAAGGGACCTTCGAGAGTCTTCTCTGGCACCACAATTTGAAAGCATCAATTCTTCAGTGCTCAGCCTTTTTTATGGTCCAGTTCTCACATCTGTACATGACTACTGGAAAAACCATAGCTTTGACTATACAGACCTTTGTCAGCAAAGTGATGTCTTTGCTTTTTAATATACTGTCTAGGTTTGTCATAGCTTTCCTTCCAAGGAGCAAGCATCCCAAGGAACTTTGGGACAAAACCCCCAAATATCAGTGTCTGGATATCTTAGGCCATCTTGTGGATGCATGGTCTGGCCAAAGATAAGGAAAGCGCACAAGACTATGCACTCCATATTCCAACACGCCACAGGAGCAAGTGCAAAGTCACAGGGCAATTATGATCAATTCTAAAGTAACACTGTCCAGGTTTCTGCCACAAATGCTATCCTGCCATTTATATTTCAGGAGAAATACTGCAAGGAGCCTCACCTGCTGCTCTAAGTGGCTCTTTATTTTGGAGGTTGAGGAAATGGAGCCCATCACTGGAATTCGTAAGGAGGAAAGACCATTGATTTTCCCTACATGTGTGGTCATGTAACTAACCCTAAAGTCAAGTGCACTGGCCTACAATCTTAGAACTCCATCTGGAGTTCTTTCTTTACCAACTAACTTTAAATCCTGCTACTAACCCTGTTTTCTAAATACCAGCTGATCATATGTTGTCCCTACCCAAAAGACTTCAAAAGTTCACCACTGTTTTCAGCCCACATGCCTCACTCCAGCATTCAAAGGCTCTATAATCTGGCCCCAAACTTATATCCTTGGTATAGACCTCCTGTACATGCCAAACTGATATCCCCACTATTACCTAACAAGCCAAGTCCATTCCCATCACGAGCCTTTTAAAATGCCCTCTCCTTTCTAACTGTTCATCCAAATTCCCTAATTCACTCAAAACCTACCCAGAGTACCATTGTCAAACGTCTTCCCTCTACACAATCCTACCAATAAAATGCTCTTCCTAGAAGCATCAGTTTTTCCACTTCATAGACTATTGTCATGATGGTCAACTTCTCATGCAGGAATAATGTATCATTTTCATACTTAGCATCTACACTGATCTGCTGTTAGCATACTTGAGAAAAAGGAAAAGATCTATATTTCTCATGGAAGGAAGACTGAAAAATCCAAGCTGTCCTTACTAGAAGAAATAGACAGTGGAGTCACAGTCCACAGAGAACCTCCTTGGGCAAGACTGCTGGCTGCTTCTCTAGGACTCCTGACTCAGAGCACAGTCAGAGGACAAATTTCCAAGGGCCAAGTTCATCCTAATGGTTCATACGACAAACAGCTTGAGCTTTGGGATGCAACCCTTAGTTCTAGACTCCTCCCAGTCAATGAAGTCAGACCTCTTGCTCTATTTACATAAGAGAGGAGATGCAGGTTAAAACAAATATATTGAATTACACATCCCTCTGCAGAAAGTGACATGGTTCCCCACCTACCCCCAGCCCTGTACTCCCTTACTAGAATCTCCACAGCACTTGAATCTTGGCACAGAAGACAGCTTCTTAGGATCTTTTCCTTTAATGAAAAAAAAGTTAACCTTTGCACATCAACTAAAAATTTCCCAAAGCCTAGAACCTGATTATTCCTAAACTTCATGAATTATTCATGCTGCTTCAACTGAGATAGATCATATTTAATAATGTTCTGAGAGGGCATCTTCCCTGGAATTAGATGGAAAATATCATCATCTGTCTACTGAGCTGTTTGAAGAACAGGTTATCATGGGTTTTCTACAGAACTGTATATGCTGAGGAACAAAACAGGGTTCACTGGATTGGCATAAGGGGAATTAATACGAAACCAGAGACTCTTTTCCATATCTATGTGGAGCCTGTTTCTATTAAACCCAGGCAAGAATGACAGCAATACCAACACATACAAACCCTAATAAATTAGCTGCACCCAATTATTAAGAAGGCAGCCTTAGGTCATAAAAATGATTTTGTGAAATTGATCTTAAATGAAAAATGTGTAATTACACTTAAAGCAGTTACAGGCTGCTAGTCAATGAAAAATTTATATTTCCTGTGGAGTTGTACCACTTTCTCTGCATATAAAATCAGTTGGACTGGTAGAAACATTACATTCGGAAGTGGTTCAAGAGACAGAAACATTTTTCATTATACTTTTCAAAATGATCCCACAAACTGGCCAGCTATGCACCCGATGTGCATGTTATAATTTTACTGCCTTTGGCCAAAATCCACTGTAAGACCAAGTAAGTGTTCAGAATTGTAAGCAAGTACTTCACAGTATTTTTAAAGCCATGAATGCATTTGTTTCTCTATTCATTTTGTTAGTCTTTCTTTAAGATCTGAAAGGCTTATATTTAGTAAAAGGAAAAATGACTGAGGGAGTAAGTATGCATATAGGTGAAAAGCCATGGTATTCATCCCTTACCTCACCCACCATAACCCATCTACCACCAACTTCTGTGGGTTCCATCTCCAAATTTACCTCAAAACCATACACTCAGAAGAAAAAAAGGGACAAAACTATACATTTCTCTTCATCTCCACTGCTGACACCCTGGCCCAAGCCATCATGGCACCAATCTCTTGGCAGGCTTTTTCCTCCTGCTCATGATCCTTGCAATTCATTCTTCCCATAATAGGCTGAGAGATCCTTTTCAAAATTCAATCAGATCATATCACTGCTCTGTCTCAGACCATTCAAATGTTTCCCATTGCCCTTTAAATAAAACCCAAACTCCTCTTGTGGCCCATAAGGCCTTGCTTGATCTGGCCTTTGGCCCCTTCCTCAACTTTGCTTCTTCTTGTTCTCATCCTGCCTCACAGTGGACCACCACAGTGATTTTCTTTCCATTCCTGAAGTTCTTCTACCTCTAGAACTTTGTGCTTACTATTCCTTTCCTCTGGAATGCTCTTCACCTGACTCATGATATCTAAGTTCCTCTGCTTATTTCCTATAGAATAATCACTTTATTAATGTGTTTATTTGTTGCAGCCTGTTTTAACCTTCAGTGAATGCAAAACTATTGAGTGAATGAAATAACATATTTAAGAAATGGTAAAGTTATGAAGAAATACTTGAATAAAGAAGCAAATAGTTTAAGGGAAATTCAAGTTTAAGCATATAATTGTCTGCCAAAAGAACTAGCCCATTTCAGGGTTAAATTCTACTTTTTAGTTGCACTAAAAATTACATGAGGCTAGGAATTAAAGACTTCACTGAAGCGAGGGGAGATAAATTAGGAGTTTGAGATTAACATGAAAAAAAGACTTCACTAAAGAAATTCATGCTACTAATAAACACAAGCAATTTTGTGGCCTCTTTTATACTGAGCATTTCAAAATTTAAATGTATACATTAATTTCACCAGGGATATGTATCTTATCTTTTGTTTATCCTTTGGTAATCTTATATGACTTATCTGAAAGAGTCTCATTGACTTAGAGAACAAACTTAATGGTTGCTGGGAGGAGAACATAGGGAATTTGGGATGGACATGTACACACTGTGATATTTAAAGTGGATAAGCAACAAAGACCTACTACATACAGCACTTGGAACTCTATTTAACGTTAAGTCATATGTATGACTGAGTCCCTTTGCTTTTCACTTGAAACTATCACAACACTGTTAATTGCTATACCACAGTACAAAATAACAAGCTTAAAAAGTTTTAAAATATGAAATAGTCTCATTGGGAAAATATTAAACATTATTCCCGATACTAGTGGGTGGAGTCAAATAATATATCCATAACACCCACAAACTACCATACTTAGGTTTGCAAAACTTAGAAATTAAAGAGATTCAAAGAAGTATAAATAGAGATTCATTCATAATGGATCTTCCAATCTATTCTTGAGACAAAACAAAGATGGGAGAAGGATGGATGAAGGAATGAGTAGATAGATACTCAAAAGAGGGAGAACTCATCCTACAGGGAAGAGATCAGGGCAGCCATAAGCTGTTCTTTGCAAAATGGCTAAGTCTCAGATAAGAAAGGAGGGCAGGGCAATATTCCAAGCAGAGACAAGAATGACCACATGTGTCAAACATGCATGGAGAGAAGTGAGCAGAGGAAGCAGTCAAAACGAAAGAAAAAGGTAGTCAAGAAAGTTTAAGAGAACTTGGGGCTGAAAATTCAGATTATCATGCAGCAGCTTACTATGTTTTGGCCTCACAATACTAAAGAGTAATGGAAGATTTTAGCAAAAGAACAAATTAATGGGAGATAAATGCTCCCATTGTGAGAAACTCAGCATTTGAGAACCTGCATTCATGTAGGGTAAGGATGGACTTCCTCAGTGGTGAATGGTAAAGAATCTGTCTGCCAGTGCAGGGAACAAGGGTGTAACCCCAGATCTGGGAAGATCCTACATGCTGTGGGTCAACTAAGACCTTATGCCATAACTACTGAGCCAACAGTCTGAAGTCTGCAAGCCACAACTACTGAGTCCATGAACCGCAACTACTGAAACCTGCAGGCCTAGAGCTTGTACTCCGCACAAGAGACGCCACCACACTGAGAAGCCCACACACTACACCTAAGAAGTAGCCCCTGCTCACCACAACAAGAGAAAGCCTGTGTGCAGCAACGAAGACCCAGTGCAGTCAAAATAAATAACTAAATCTTTTTAATAACAAATACATCTTATTAAATCAATACTCAGAATAAATACATACCTTTTTAAATCTTCAAAGCAACTACAGTACTCTAGGGTACACTCTTTACAAAATCTTTAGTTACAGGAAATAAGGATCTCAGAAACCACACATAATTTGTTCAGAGGAAGGAAAAGAGTGACCCAGAGAAAACTGTAAAATCATGTTGCAAAGTAATGAGCACATAAGACCGAGTTCTACAGTAAACATGCATACATGTGTACTTCATCACTTATCTAATAGTTCACTTTTCTGATAATTTACAATTATCAAGTCTTCAAAAACCCCTGTGAAGCACAGTTTCTGGCTTTTCAAATAAGAATGAAGAATTAGGTGACAAGTTCAAGGTTACAAAGACAATTTAAACAAATAGCAAGTAAAAGGACTCTCTGAATTATTGCAACTTCCTTTCATCTCTACCATTTTACCAAGAGTAGCAAAACTCAGTGGTAGTTGTTATATGTGCACTGTGAAAACAAGATCCTGGTGGAAAACAAGAACTTAAAGACTGGGAACCGGCACTTGGAGAAATTTATATCTTTTCCATGTCTTGTGACCATCACACTTAGCATTTTATAGCCCAAACCCACAGATTACATTTGACCCTTGAACAACATGGGTTTGACCTGCATAGGTTACTGATACATGGATTTTCTTCAATAAATACATACTACAGGACTACACAATCTTCAGTTGGTAGAATCCTCAGACACAGAATCAAAGAAACAGAACTATGGATACAGTGCTGACTGTAAAGTTATGCTCATATTTTTTACTACACAATGTCAGTGACTTAACCCTAATGTTGTTCAAGGGTCAACCCTTGAATATATTTGTAACACGTTAGGTGGTGCAATGATAAAGAATCCACCTGCCAATATATGAGATCCAAAGGACATGGGTGTGAGCCATGGGTTGGGAAGATTCCCTGGAGTAGGAAATGGCAACCCACTCCAGTATTCTTGCCTGGAAAATTCCATGAACAGAGGAACCTGGCTGATTACCATCCATGGGGTCAAAGAGACAGACAAGAATAAGTGACTGAGCACAGCACACACCTTTGTTGTTCAGTAGCTCAGTCATGTCCAACTCTGCGACCCCATGGCCTGTAGCATGTCCTTCACAATCTTCCAGAGCCTGCTCGAACTCATGTCCATTGAGTCCGTGATGCCATCCAACCACCTCATCCTCTGCTGTCTCCTCCTCCTGTCTTCAGTCCTTCCCAGCATCAGGGTCTTTTTCATCTAAACTGTCCACAAGAAAAAGAAACGCAAAAAGGTAAAATGGTTGTCTGAGGAGGCCTTACAAATGGCTGAGAGAAAAAAAAGAATAGAATTGAAATGCATAGGAGAAAAGGAAGATATACCCACATGAATTCAGAGATTCAAAGAATAGCAGGGAGAGGTAAGAACACCTTCCTAAGTGAACAATGCAAAGAAATAGAGGAAAACAATAGAATGGGAAAGATTAAAGATCTCTTCAAGACAATTAGAGATAGAAGGGAACATTTCATGCAAAGATGGGCACAATAAAGGACAGAAACAGTACAGACCTAACAGAAGCAGAAGATATTAAGAAGAGGTGGCAAGAATATAGGGAAGAATTATACTAAAAAGATCTTAATGACCCAAACAACCATGACAGTGTGATCACTCACCTAGAGCCAGACATCCTTGATTGTGAAGTCAAGTGGGCCTTAGGAAGCACTACTAAAAACAAAGCCTGTGGATGTGATGGAATTTCAGCTCAACTATTTCAAATCCTAAAAGCTGTGAAAGTGCTGCACTCAGCATGCCAGCAGATTTGGAAAATTCAGTAGTGGCCACAGTACTGGAAAGGTCAGTTTTCATTCCAATCCCAAAGAAGGGCAATGCCAAAGAATGCTCAAACTACCACAAAATTGTACTCATTTCACATGCTAGCAAGGTAATGCTTAAAATCTTTCAAGCTAGGCTTTAACAGTACATGAACCAAGAACTTCCAGATGTACAAGCTGGATTTAGAAAAGGCAGAGGAACCAGAGATCAAATTGCCAGCATTCATTGGATCATTGAAAAAGCAAAGGAATTCCAGAAAACCATCTCCTTCTGCTTTGTTGACTACACTAAAGCCGCTGACTGTGTGTGGATCCCAACAAACTGTGGAAAATTCTTAAAGTGATGGGAATACCAGATTACCTTGCCTGCCTCCTGATAAACCTGCATGCAGGTCAAGAAGCAACAGTTAGAACCAGACATGGAACAAAGGACTAGTTCAAAATTGGGAAAGGGGTACATCAAGGCTGTATATCATCACCCTGCTTATTTAATATATGCAGAGTACATCATGCAAATGCCAACCTGGATGAAACACAAGCTGGAATCGAGATTGCCAGGAGAAATATCAATAACCTCATATATGCAGATGACACAACTATTATGGCAGAAAACGAAGAGGCACTAAAGAGCCTCTTGATGAAGATGAAAGAGAAGAGTGAAAAAGCCGGCTTAAAATTCAACATTCAGAAAACAAAGATCATGGCATCTGGCCCCATTGCTTTATGGCCAATAGATGGGGAAACAATGGAAACAGTGAGGGACTTTTTTGGGGGGCTCCAAAATCACTGCAGATGGTGACTGCAGTCATGAAATTAAAAGATGCTTACCCCTTGGAAGGAAAGTTATAACCAACCTAGACAGCATATTACAAAGCAGAGACATTACTTTGCCAACAAAGGTCCGTCTGGTCAAGGCCATCATTTTTCCAGCAGTCATGTATGGATGTGAGAGTTGGACTAAAAAGAAAGCTGAGCACTGAAGAATTGATGCTTTTGAACTGTTGTGTTGAAGAAGACTCGAGAGTCCCTTGGACTGCAAGGCGATCCAATCAGTCCATCCGAAAGGAGAGCAGTCCTGGGTATTCACTGGAAGGACTGATGCTGAAGCTGAAACTCCAATACTTTGGCCACCTGATGCAAAGAGCTGACTCACTTGAAAAGACCCTGATGCTGGGAAAGATTGAGGACAGGAGGAGAAGAGGATAACAGAGGATGAGATGGTTGGATGGCATCACCAACTCAATGGACATGGGTTTGGGTAGACTCTGGGAGTTGGTGATGGACAGGGAGGCCTGGTGGGCTGAGGTTCATGGGGTTGCAAAGAGTTGAACATGACTGAGCGACTGAACTGGAACTGGACTGAAATGTCCTTCTTTGCCTCTTCTAGTCTTTGTTTCAATGTCTGTCTAGTCAGAAATAAATATAGCTACTTGGGTTTCTTTTCATATCCATTTGTAAGGAAGATCTTTTTTCATTTCCTCACTTTCAGTCTGTCTTTAGATATGAAGTGAGTATCTTCATATATATGTAGGCAGCATACATATAGGTCTTGTTTTGGAATCTATTCAACTACTCTGTCTTGATAGAAGCATCTAGTCTGTGTACTTACTGTCATTTTGTTGTTTTCAGGTTGTTTCTGTAGTTCTTTTCTATTTCTTCTTCTTTTGCTTTCTTCCTTTGATTCTGAGGACTATTTTATTTTTTTGTTTGGATTCATTTCTCTTTTATCTATTACAAGATTTTGAGATTGTTTTACCATTAGTATACACACACACACAGCCCACGGGGGCACAAAGAGTTGGACATGCCTTGGCAACTGAACAAAAATACACACACACACACACAATTATTTCAAGTTGATGATCTCCTAAGTTTGAACACATTTTAATAGCCTAGCATTTTTATTCTCCCACTATGCTTAGTGTTTTTGACATTTTATATACTTTTTTTGTGTACCCCTTAATTACATTTTATAAATATAGAGTTAACCCTGGAACAAATCATGTTTAAACTCCACAGGTGCATTTCTATGTGGATTTTTTTTAATAGTAAATACTACACAATCAGTGGTTGGTTGGGTCCAAAGATGTGGAACCTCAAATATGAAGGAACTGTGGACATGGAAGCTTATATATGAGGGATAATTATAAGTTACATGTGTATTTTCAACTGCTCAAAGCATGTGTCCCTAATCCCCATTCTATTTAAGGGTCAATCCAAGTTGACTTTACTATTTTTGTCTTTTAATCTGTTAGCTTTATAAGTGGTTGATTTGCTACCTTTACTTTTACCATTACTAACAATATTGTTCCTTTCAGAATTCTCTTATTTCTAGTTGTGGTCTTCTATCTTCCAATTAGAGTGTTGCTGAAGTATTTTAGCCTTTGTTCATCTGTAAAACTCTTTTATATCTCCTTCAATCTGATTAATAGCTTTGCCAGGTACAATATTCTTGGTCATGGGCTTTTTTCTTTCTATCACTTTGAATATATCATGTCACTCCCTTCTGGCTTGTGAAGTTTATCCTGAAAAGTCAACTGCTAGTCTCATGCATGTTCCCTTGAACATATTTAGTTGTTTTTCCATTGTCATTTTTAAAATTCTCTCTGTATCTTTAATTTTTTTCATCTTAATTATAATGCATTTTGGTGTAGTCCTCTCGGGGTTGATTCTGATTGGAACACTCTGCATTTTGAATTTGGTTGTCAGTTTCCCTTCCCAGATTAATTAAGTTTTCAGCTATTATTTCCTCAAATAAGTTCTCTGTCCCTTTCACTCTCTCTTCTCCTTATGTGTCCTATAAGGCAAATGTTAATATATTTAATATTGTTCCAGAAGTCTCTTAAACTATCCTATTTTTACATTCTTTTTTATTATTTCTATTCAGCATTAGTAATTTCCACTACTAATTGGTTCTGTCCTCCAATTTGTTAATCTGTTGCTTTGTATCATCTAAGCTAATGTTGACTCCTTCTAGTACATTTTATCTGTTACTGTATATATAGTTTTATTTGGTTCTTCATTATATTTTCCAACAGTTGCCAACTATTTTCCAAACTTCTCATTGTAATTATTCTTCTCCCAATTTCATTGAGCATCTTTATGATTATTACCTTGAAAACTTTATTGGGTAAATTCTTTATCTCCACTTTGCTTGGTTCTTCTGGGGTTTAGTTTTTTTCCTTCATGTAAAACATATTCCTTTATGTACTCATTTTGCCTAATTCTGTTTTATTTTTATGCATTAGATAGGTCAGTTACATTTCCTGATCTTGGAGAAGTAGCCTTATATGGGATATCCTGTGAGATCCAGATGCACACTCCCTTCTGGTGTGCCCCCCAATGGCCTGCATGGGCTCTTTTGCTGTAGGGCTGACAATTGCGGGCACACTGCAGTCTGGTTGACTTCCAGGCCCTGGCTCATGCAGTAGCTGTTAACCAGGTCCTGGGACAGCTGGTTGCCAGTCCCAAGGGGGCCCAGGGTTTGTGCCAGATCACTGGTGGGTGGAGCCTTGTGCCGGCAAAATTGACTGTGGTCCAGGGGGTCATGGGGCTGGTGCTGACCAGCTGCTATGTAAGGCTAGGTCCTAGAGCAACTGGTTATACGGGGTTATGAGGGTCTGGGGCTGGTGCCAGCCTACTGGTAGGAGGAACAGCTCAAGGTCATGAAGGGCCCAAGGCTGGTGTCAGTTCACTGACAGATAAGTAAGCCCTTAGTATTAATAGGTTAGAGGGAGGACTCTAAAATGGTGTTTACCAGCACCAGTGTCTTCATGATAAAACAAACTCCAAAAATGCCTGCCACCAGTGTCTGTATGTTTCCAGGGAAAATCTCAGCCACCTCTGCCTCTCCAGGAGGCCCTCTGAGTCTGACCCAGGCTCCTTTCAAATTACTGCCTCTTTACTGGAAGTCAGAGCATGTGGAATATTTGAAGCACAGAGGCCCCATTTCCTATGTTTCTGACTCTCCTATACGGAAGCCCCATATTGGTTTTCAAAACAGAAATTCTGGTGGCTTGTCTTTCTGGTATAGGAATCCTGGGTTGGGGAGCTGGATGTGGGTATCAGATGCCTCACTCCTTGGAGAGAACCTCTGCAATTGTGATTATTCTGCTTATGCATCACCCACTTGCGAGTGTCGGTCTTGACTATACTGCATTTCCGCTGCTCCTACTTGTCTTGTTTCTTTTTTTATATCTTTAGTTGTAGAAAATCTTTTCTGCTAGTCTTCAGGTTGTTCTCATAGGTAGTTGCTCTGCAAATAGTTGTAATTTTGGTGTGCCTATAGGCTGCATTGGGGGAGACCTGCATTCAATCCCTGGGTTGGGAAGATCCCCTGAAGAAGGGAACAGCTACTCACTCCAGTATCCTTGCCTGGAGAATTTCATGGACAGAGGAACCTGGCAGGCTACAGTCCATGGGGTCACAAAGAGTTGGACATGACTGAGCAATTTCCACTTTCACGGAAGGAGATAAGCTCAGGGTCATCCTATTCTGCTGTCTAGGGTATACCAATATTTTCATTATTTTAAAAAAGAGCATTAGAAGATTTTATTTTTGACAATATACTTACCCATGGCTTAACATTTATTTCTCATAGCCTGGAGGCTAAGTCCAAAACCAAGATGCCAGCAGACTCAGTTCTTGGTAAGAGTTCTTTTACTAAACTTTTAGTTCAGTAAACCCACATGCTAGAGAAAGAGGGGGTTTCTAATATCTTCCTTTTCTTATAAAGAGCACTAATACCATCATAGGAGTGCCAATTTCATGACATATCTAAATCTAATTATCTCCCAAGGACCCAACCTCCATTAGGAAATAAGACTTCAACATATGACTTTAGAGGAGATACAAATAAATATTCAATCCATATCAGCAAGCCAATCTCAGACAAAATCACTTGCACTCTTCTAGCTCCTTTTGAGACTGTCAAGCAGATTACTTCGAATCAGTTTACAAATTCTAGGGCAGGACTCTATACACTTCTGCCTTTGCATCTTGGTATCAGATTAATCAAGAAGAATACAATGCAGTCAAGTCCTGGATGAAAGAATTCTTTACACATAGAGAAAAGACAATGCAAGATTAGCTTCAATAGTGGGTGTCAATCCCCCACAGCCTGTGGGTCTCTACCAGAAACATATTCGGGGCAATTTTCCTATGTTGCACCCCTCAGGTACCACAGTAGAAAGACCCTGTTCATTCTTCTGGAGGACAAGTAGGGTTGGCCAGGTGCTATGTGAAACATACTTCTAAAGGAGACAAAAGAACATTCAGTGAGCCGGAAAAGGGAAAGATGTTCCCATACAAGTTAATAAACCCAGCACAGGCTGTGTGGACTCTTTGTCTCTTAGTGAGGAAGTGTTCTAAGCCCAAGGTTCATTCTTATGCCACCAAGTGGAGGCCAAAAGACTGCATACACAAGACTGCCTTTTCTAACACAGATCTTCACCAGCCTATGTACACATGTATAACATACACCACACTTTTACACAGAAATTTCCTCGAGGAAAAACATTCAAGTACTTTCAACATTTGTTGTTGTTTAGTCGCTAAGTCATGTCTGACTCTTTCCAACTCCACGGACTGCAGCACACCATGCTTCCCTGTCCTTCACTATCTCCTGCAGTTTGTTCAAATTCATATCCATTGAGTTGGTGATGCTATCTAGTCATCTCATCCTCTGCTGCCCTCTACTCCTCTTCCCTTCATTCTTTCCCAGCATCAGGGTCTTTTCCAATGAGTCAGCTCTCTGCATCAGGTGGCCAAAGTACTGGCACTTCAGCTTCAGTATCAGTATCAGTCCTTCTAAAGAATATTCAGGTATTGATTTCCTTTAGGACGGACTGGTACATGCATTTTAAAATACTCTGAAGTAGTATTACAAGGGGGAAATCACTTGTTTATGAAAATACATTTTATTTCATACTAGAGTACCAAATTTGAGAGGGAAAGGGATATAAAATAGCAAAATAAATGTATCAGAATCAGCAAACACTAGTACATGGTCAGAGTTGTATTAGAAAGATGTTTGTCTTGCTGTGTGGGCAGGAAACAGCAACCCAGGGGAAGTTTGATCTTCCTCTCCATATCTCAATTTCTGAAACTTCTCAACATGCCACATTTCACACAAAACATTTAATGACCAAGGCTCCAGAACACCTTAAGTACTACACTACTTTCCAAGATGGCTGTGAACTTAAGAAACAAATGGAGTACTTTAGTCAGTGAACATAATTCCATCTTAGCATCTAAACTGCTAAGTGAAGATGCTTGCAACATGAGGACCAAAATAAAACTACATCCTTGCCAAGATATTAATTTGCAATTTTTCCCTTCCTTCTGGAATGTTTTCCTTCATTAGACTATTCAATTCTCAATACAGTTCTTCCTCCCACCACCCTTGCACTTAAGCTCTTCACATTTGCTTAGTTGGATCCTTGTCTTATTTCTTTGGTACACTGAAAACTCTCAGTAACAGTTATACTCTCCAGGCAATTTGAAGGGTCTACTGTGCACCTGGGCAGCGGGGCCAGGTGTTTTATATATACCTTGAATATACACATACATTGAATAATTTATACTCAATGTATAATTTAATATACTATCCAATACCATATTCACCATAAATCCACTTATATCTGGGTAATGTACTTATGTTCCAATGTGTTTAAAAGCCTCATCTGGTCTCTCCTGAGGTTACTAGGCAAGCCCACAATGTGCATTCTGAATAATTCAAAATTAAAGCATATTCAGTATTATGTAATTTGTTGTCTATTAAAACAAACAAACCAAAAAAACCAGAAATGCTTAATTTTTTTCCATTAGACATATTGAAACATGAAATTTCAAAACTAAATATAAAACATAAGTATGACTTTAGAATTAAGCATATTCTAATCAATTTCACTAAAATAAATATACCTCATATGATATATACTAAGCCAATATAAAAATATTAGCAGAACATATTCTTTCTCAACTATAGCCAATAATAATTACAGTACAACACAGCTAAAAAAATAAAAAATACTGTAAGCATAGATACACAGTAAATACTTGCTGAATGATCTTCATAGCTATCCTATAATATCCTATGAATCATATTATTTAAATCATAAAGTATCTTTCAAGTGCGGCACTCATCTATCCTTCCTGACTATAACTTCTGGAGAGTAGGAAACATTACCTGCTAATTTTTTATATTCCCCTCAAGCACCTCTTCTCTCAGTACCTTCAACACTGCCTTGAATTCAGTGCCCTCTTTTCAGGGAAGTGGGAGCCCAAGGACTGTAGTCTGGGCCAGGTGGGAGATATCCAGAGCCTGGGCACAGAGAGGTCTATAACTTACCCATAGGTGAGCTGAAACATCTTGAGAAGAGCCAAACTGAAACCCAGGCAGATCATCCACCTGAATCACTATACAAAGAGGCCAGAAGTGAAGACCAAGCATCCAGTAATGCCAACAGAACCTAGCAAGATCTAAGATCCTAAGAGGCCAGTGAGAAGAGACGCACCTGGAACAATCTTCTGCTTGTGAAAAGGCTGTTGCTGTGCCTTTCTTTATACAGCTTTCCAGTAGCTTTAACTATAGAGTGAGTCAAGAGTCACCAACCTCACATGAGTACTTTTCTCTCAATAAATGGAAGGAAAACAAGGAGGCAGAAAAAACTTGGGATCCATTTTTTCCTTCTATAGGCCTAGAGTGCTGCAGTCCATGGGATTGCAAAGAGTCAGACACAACTGGGCAACTGAACACCAACAAGAATATTTTATGACAAAGGATAATGAATGAACCATACACTTTTGCATACTTTGGGTGGTAAGAAACTAAACACTATCATAGTTCCTTTGCAAATTTTCTTGATAAGTAAAATTTCAAATAATGTTCCTCTATGAGCCTCCTGATGTAGAATCCAATGTGAGAAAATGACTGAAAGGGATAAGGTCCCTTCAGCAATTCCTCATAAAGGAATGTCCTTCATGTGATGGGAAGGGGAGTAAGGAACCAGCAATGCCCTAGGACTGTTTACCTTCGGGCTTTCTAATAAGAAGCCTCAGGTTTATATGCATAGAATGACTCTTCAGATGCCAAGAATTGCCACTGGCAACACTGTACACTATGCAGTATTGGCATCTTCAACAGAGCTCACAGTTCTTTCATATATAACAGCAGGGAGGAGGAACCCCAGCAATTTGTATAGTCGTGTTATCCTCCCTAATAAATTTAGGCATTTCTTCAGCTTCCAAATCATTTCCTCTAAACCAGAGGGAGGGAAAGTTATTGAGAAGGGAGATGTTTCTTCAATCTCATTTGGACAGGGTGGAATGATTTTGGCTTATTGCTTAAATCATTAATCCCCCATCATTTTCCAATGAGACTGTCATTTCATTAAAAGCAATAATAATTGACAATCTATTACTGTCCCTCATGCCCTAAATTATTATTGCTGCATTTTGTCATGGAGTATAAAAATAAAATATATAACTGCCAAAGATCAATTCAAAATAAACTCAAGAATTTTATTATCCAATGAAATATTCTATGGGTGCTCTATTTCCCATCTTGGGCATTCTACTAAGTTCCATGTGTCCAGAAGAGTGAAATTAGCATATTGTTCCAAAGTTCATCTCCGTCACTGTTATTTGAAATAATTTGCTGAACCAAATGGAACTCTAAGTCCTCAAGGCAGAGGGGAGAAAACATCTTTCCTCTGAGACCCTGCTGGACTCTGCTAGATAGGGCAGTCAACTGAGAACCTTACATTATCAAAGAATAAATATATTTTACTATTTAGGGTAGTGAGGCCAGGTGGGAGAGAAAAGTAAATTCTACTTAGCATTTGATCTTGGGAAAGCTACTTACAGTCACTAAGCCTATTTTCCCATCTTTAAAATAGTAAAAATAATATCTACCTCAAAGCACTTACCCCAATATCTGTTTATCATTTAAACCTTCATAAATGTTACTTGATATTATTTTCAGTATTACTTCCTATGGAAAAGCAGCAGTATATGAAATTTAAAAGACTGAAACAGTTCTTATTTAATCTTCAATATTATACTAAAGAGTCTAGATTTCGTAGCAAAAAAGGAATCAGAAAAAAAATTAATAACAGAAGTGACATGAACACATCTGAGTTTTAAGAAAAAAACAGAATCAAGCCGTGAAAGATACAGTAGATATAAATATAGATGTGGATTTAAATTTTTGAAATTTACATTTTTTTCATTTACCAAAATGGCCCAAAGCTATTAGCATAGTTCCTTCTTTGGTATAATTAACATATTATCTAAAATACTACAAAATGTCTATATTGCCAACTTATTTATTTTCCCTCTGGTGAAATAACGCCAATGGCTCAAACAGGGAGAGATTTTACCAGTCAGTCTTGTAATCAATAATCTCCTATACCAGGCATAAGCAGAATACTACTGATTCTTAATAACTAAGTGGCTCTCAGTCATTTGCATGTCATTTCAACTGAAAAAGTTATCTTAGGACATCCAGATCTACAGTGAGGAAGGAAAAACACCACAGATCTGAAATACATTTTCAAATGTTAATTTAAAATATAATCTAAACTATTTGTGAAAAGGGAAATTCTTTGACATTTTTTAACCTATCGAATTGGCAAAGATTCCTAAAAAGACAATACCCAGTGGTAGAGAAGACAGATATATTTTGGTAGGAGTATGAACTTTACACTACCTTTGTAGATGATAACTTACCAATTATGTACAAAGTTAGGAACTTCCCTCGTGGTCCAATGGCTGAAACTTCATGCTTCTAATACAGGAGGTCTGGGTTCGATCCCCACTTAGGGAACTAGATCTCACATGATGCAACTAAAAGATCCCAAGTGCTGCAGAAATGATCAAAGATCCTGTGTGCTGCAACTAAGACCCAGCCAGCAAAGAGAGAAATAATAAAAGTTTTTTTGTAAATCACAGCAAGATCCTCTATGATCCACCTCCCAGAATATTGGAAATAAAAGCAAAACTAAACAAATGGGACCTAATGAAACTTAAAAGCTTTTGCACTACAAAGGAAACTATAGGTAAGGTGAAAAGACAGCCCTCAGATTGGGAGAAAATAATAGCAAATGAGGAAACAGACAAAGGATTAATCTCAAAAATATACAAGCAACTCCTGAAGCTCAATTCCAGAAAAATAAATGACCAAATCAAAAAATGGGCCAAAGAACTAAACAGACATTTCTCCAAAGAAGACATACAGATGGCTAACAAACACATGAAAAGATGCTCAACATCACTCATTATCAGAGAAATGCAAATCAAAACCACAATGAGGTACCGTAACACGCCAGTCAGGATGGCTGCTATCCAAAAGTCTACAAGCAATAAATGCTGAAGAGGGTGTGGAGAAAAGGGAACCCTCTTACACTGTTGGTGGGAAGGCAAATTAGTTCAGCCACTATGGAGAACAGTGTGGAGATTCCTTAGAAAACTGGAAAATAGAACTGCCATATGACCCAGCAATCCCACTCCTGGGCATACACACTGAGGAAACCAGATCTGAAAGAGACACGTGCACCCCAATGTTCATCGCAGCACTGTTTATAATAGCCAGGACATGGAAACAACCTAGATGCCCATCAGCAGATGAATGGATAAGGAAGCTGTGGTACATATACACCATGGAATATTACCCAGCCATTAAAAAGAATTCATTTGAATCAGTTCTAATGAGATGGATGAAACTGGAGCCCATTATACAGAGTGAAGTAAGCCAGAAAGATAAAGAACATTACAGCATACTAACACATATATATGGAATTTAGAAAGATGGTAACGATAACCCTATATGCAAAACAGAAAAAGAGACACAGAAGTACAGAACAGACTTTTGAACTCTGTGGGAGAAGGTGAGGGTGGGATGTTTCAAAAGAACAGCATGTATATTATCTATGGTGAAACAGGTCACCAGCCCAGGTGGGATGCATGAGACAAATGCTCAGGCCTGGTGCACTGGGAAGACCCAGAGGAATCGGGTGGAAAGGGAGGTGGGAGGGGGGATCGGGATGGGAAATACGTGTAACTCTATGGTTTATTCATATCAATGTATGACAAAACCCACTGAAATGTTGTGAAGTAATTAGCCTCCAACTAATAAAAAAAATAAAAAAGTTTGTCTTCAATGTAACATTTATAGATAAGTGCCAGGAAAGTTCTCCTTTAAAAAATATCTACTTGTCAAGCGTGTTGTGAAATTTTTTTTCCTGAAATTTCCGTTGATTGTTTCACCTGTTGATGTCAAGTATTGACCTGGCTTTTTACAATAAAATATTCCAAACCTCGAAAAAAAAAAAGAAATTGAATCAGGAATAATAAGAAAAAACCTCCCAAAAAACAAAACTCCAGGACCAGACAGTTTCACAGGTAATTCTACCAAACATTTAGAGAGGAGTTAATGTCTATCCTTGCCAAACTATTCCCAAAAACTGCAGAAAAAGAAATGCTCATGAACTCACTCTACGAGCCTAGCATCACTCCAATACCAAAATCAGACAGATACCACATAAAAAGAAAATTAGAGGCCAATATCCCTGATAAACACAGGGACAAAAATCCTCAACAAAATATAAGCAGACTGAATTCAACAATACATTTAAAGGATCATGCACCATGTTCAAGTAGGATTTATCCATAGGATACAAGGATATTTCAATATCTACAAATCAATGAATGCAATACACCACATTAACAAACTGAAGAACAAAAACAATACAGTCACATAAACAGATGCAGAAAAAGCTTTTGCCAAAATTCAATGTTCATTTATAATTCTTTAGAAAACTCTCCAGAAAGTGGTTATAGAAGGAACAAAATTCAAAATAATAAAGGGCATATATAATAGGCCACAGTTTATATCACACAACAAAAAGCTGAAAGCATTTCCTCCAAAATAAGGAACAAGATAAGAAGGCTTGCTCATTATCACAATTTTTATTCAGCAAAGTATTGGCTTAAAACTCAACATTAAAAAAACTAAGATCGTGGCATCTGGTCCCATCACTTCATGGCAAATAGATGGGGAGAAAAGGAAATAGTGACAGAAATTTTTGTTCTTGGGCTCCAAAACTACTGCACACAGTGACTGCAGCCATGAAATTAAAACATGCTTGCTCCTTGGAAGAAAAGTTGACAAACCTAGAAAGCATATTAAAAGGGCAGAGACACTACTTTGCTGACAAAGGTCTGTTTAGTCAAAGTTATCATTTTTTTCCAATAGTCATGTACGGATGTTGAGAGCTGGACCACAAAGAAGGCTAAGCACTGAAAATTTGATGCTTTCAAACTGTGGTGTTGGAGAAGAGAAGACTCCTGAGAGCCCCTTGGACTGCAAGGAGATCAAACCTAAAGGAAATCAACCCTGAATATTCATTGGAAGGACTGATGCTGATGCTGAAGCTGAAGCTCCAAAATTTTGGCCACCTGATGCAAAGAGCTGACTCATTGGAAAAGACTGATGTTGGAAAAGGTTGAGGGCTTGAGGAGACAGGTGAGAGAGACGATGAGGTGGTTGGATGGCATCACTGACTCAATGGACATGAGTTTGAACACACTCAGGGAGATAGTGAGGGACAGGGAAGCCTGGTGTGCTGCAGTCCATATGGGATCACAAAGAGTCAGACAGGACTTATTGACTGGATAACAACAACAAGCATCAGCTATCAGACCAAAAGAGAAATAAAGGAATCCAAGCTGGAAAGGAAGAGGTGAAACTGTCACTGTTCCTAGTTAATATGGTACTATACATAGAATATCTTAAAAATGCCACCAAAAAGCTATTAGAATTCATCAATTAACTTGATAAAGTTACAGGATATAAAATTAATACATAGAAATCTGTTGTATTTCTATATACTAAACAAAAATATCAGAAAGAGAAATTAAGGAAATAATCTCTTTTACAACTGAATTAAGAATAATAAAATATCTAGCAATAAACCTACTTAAGGAGATAAAAGACCTATATTCAGAAAGCTATAAGACAATTAAAAAAAAAGAAATTGAAGATTACACAAACAAATGGAAAGAGATACTGCATTCATGGATTGGAAGATTAATGTTGTTAAAATGACCATACTACCCAAGGCAATCTACAGATTCAATTCAATCCCTATGAATTTTCTGGGGGGGGGGGGGGGGGGTGGAGGGCAGCAAGGGGAGAGACAGCTAAGTTTATTAAAAGTTAGCTTTGCACCAGTATGATAAAGATCACACATGAAAGCCTAAGACCAGAGGGCTTCACAGGTGAATTCTACCAAAAATTTAGAGAACAGCTAACACCTATCCTACTCAAACTCTTCCAGAAAACTGCAGAGGAAGGTAAACTCCCAAACTCATTCTATGAGGCCACCATCACCCTAATACCAAATCAGACAAAGAAGCCACAAAAAAAGAAAACCACAGGCCAATATCACTGATGAACATAGATGCAAAAATCCACAACAAAGTTCTAGCAAACAGAATCCAACAACATTTTAAAAAGATCATACATCATGACCAAGTGGGTTTTATCCCAGGGATGCAAGGATTCTTCAATATTTGCAAATCAATCAATGTGCTACACCACATTAACCAATTGAAAGATAAAAACCATACGATTATCTCAATAGATGCAGAGAAACCCTTTGACTAAACTCAACACCCATTTATGATAAAATGGTGTTTTTATGATAAAAACCTCTCCAGAAAGCAGGCATAGAAGGAACACACCTCAACACAATAAAAGCCATATATGATGAACCTACAGCAAACACTATCCTCAATGGTGAAAAATTGAAAGCATTTCCCTTAAAGTCAGGAACAAGACAAGGTTGTCCACTCTTACCACTGCTATTTAACATAGTTTTGGATGTTTTAGCCACAGCAATCAGAGAAGAAAAAGAAATAAAAGGAACCCAGATTGGAAAAGAAGAAGTAAAACTATGTTTGTAGATTAACATGATCCTCTACATAGAAAATCCTAAAGATACCATCAGAAAATTACTAGAGCTAATCAATCAATATAGTAAAGTTGCAGTACATAAAATTAACACACAGAAATCCCTGCATTCCTATACACTAACAATGAGAAAACAGAAACAGAAATTAAGAAAACAATTCAATTCACCACTGCAAGGAAAACAATAAAATATTTAGGAATAAATCTACCTAAAGAAACAAAAGACCTGTATATAGGAAACTATAAAACACTGATGAAAGAAATCAAAGATGACACAAACAGATGGAGAAATATACCATCTTCATGGATCAGAAGAAACAATATAGTTAAAATGAGTATAATACCCAAAGCAATCTATAGATTCAATGCAATCCCTATCAAGCTACCAACAGTATTTTTTATAGAACTAGAAAAAATAATTTCACAATTTGTATGGAAATACAAAAAACCTTGACTAGCCAAAGCAATCTTGAGAAAGAAGAATGGAACTGAAGGAATCAACCTGTCTGACTTCAGACTACAGTACAAAGCTACAGTCATGAAGACAGTATGGTACTGGCACGAAGACAGAAATATAGATCAATGGAACAAAATAGAAAGCCCAGAGATAAATCCATGTACCTATGGACACTTTATCTTTGACAAAGGAGGCAAGGATATACAATGGAGAAAAGACAATCTCTTTAATAAGTGGTGCTGGGAAAACTGGTCAACCACTTGTAAAAGAATGAAACTAGAATACTTTCTAACACCATACACAAAAATAAACACTCAAAATGGATTAAAGATCTAAATGTAAGATCAGAAACTATAAAACTCCTAGAGGAAAACATAGGCAAAACACTCTCTGACATAAATCACAGCAGGATCCTCTATGACCCACCTCCCAGAATATTGGAAATAAAAGCAAAAATAAACAAATGGGACCTAATTAAACTTAAAAGCTTTTGCACAATGAAGGAAACTATAAGCAAGGTGAAAATACAGCCTTCTGAATAAGAGAAAATAATAGCAAACGAAGCAACTGACAAAGCATTAATCTCAAAAATATAAAAGCAACTAAAAAAAAAAAAAGAAGAAAAGAAAAGCAACTCCTGCAGCTCAATTCCAGAAAAATAAATGACCCAATCAAAAAATGGGCCAAAGAACTAAACAGACATTTCTCCAAAGAAGACATACAGATGGCTAACAAACACATGAAAAGATGCTCAACATCACTCATTATCAGAGAAATGCAAATCAAAACCTCAATGAGGTACCATTTCACGCCAGTCAGAATGGCTGCTATTGAAAAGTAAACAAACAGTAAATGCTGGAGAGGGTGTGGAGAAAAGGGAACCCTCTTACACTGTTGGTGGGAATGCAAACTAGTACAGCCACTATCGAGAACAGTGTGGAGATTCCTTAAAAAACTGGAAATAGAACTACCATATGACCCAGCAATCCTACTACTGGGCATACACACCAAAGAATCCAGAATTGAAAGAGACACATGTACCCCAATGTTCATCACAGCACTGTTTATAATAACCAGGACATGCAAGCTACCCAGATGTACATCAGCAGATGAATGGATAAGAAAGCTGTGGTACATATGCACAATGGAATATTACTCAGCTCTTAGAAAGAATACATTTGAATCAGTTCTAATGAGGTGGATGAAACTGGAGCCTATTATAGAGAGTGAAGTAAGTCAGAAAGAAAAACACCAATACAGTATACTAACACATATATATGGAATTTAGAAAGATGGTAATGATAACCCTATATGTAAGATAGCAAAAGAGACACAGACATATAGAACAGTCTTTTGGACTCTGCGGGAGAAGGCAAGGGTGGGATGATTTGAGAGAATAAGCATTGAAACGTGTATATTATCATATGTGAAACAGATTGCCAGTCCAGGTTCGATGCATGAGACGGGGTGCTCAGGGCTCGTGTCCTGGGATGACCCAGAGGGATAGGATGGGGAGGGAGGTGGGAAGGGGGTTCAGGATGGGGAACACATGTACACCCATGGCTGATTCCGGTCAGCGTATGGCAAAACCACTACAATATTATAAGGTAATTAGCCTCCAATTAAAATAAATTTAAAAAAATAAAATAATTAAAAAACCAATTAAAATTAATTAATTAAAAAAAAAACACATGTGAGCCCATTGGCCTCTATGCGCCCCTGTCAGGAACACAAGACCTGCTCTAGGACTGCAGTTATAAATGGGAGATCCAATTAAACTCTTCCCAGAGAGTGCTCCTAACTAATACATCTTCCCCAAGGGGTCTGAGAGAACAGACGAGGCAAAAGATGAAGATACTGGCACTTTTCACAGTTTCACAACAAATAATTTTAAATTTTGTATGGAAGTACAAAAGACCACAAATAGCTTACATCAATCTTTAGAGAGCAGAGCAGAGCTGGAGGCATCACACACTCTGTCTTCAGACTATATCACAAAGCCACTGTCATTAAAACAGTATGGTACTGACACAAAGAGCTACATAGCTCATTGGAACAGAATAAAGAGCCCAGAAATAAATCCACACTTATGGTAAATCAATCTACAACAAAGGAGGCAAGAATCTACAAGGGAGAAAAGATAGTCTCTTCAGTAAGAACTGCTGGGAAACCTGGACAGCTACATGTAAAAGAAAGAAATTAGAACTTTTTTTTTACACCATATACAAATATAAACTAAATATGATTAAAAACCTAAATTTAAGACCAGAAACCACAAAACTTCTAGAAGAAAGCAAACACAGGATACTCTTTGACACAAAGTATAGCAATATATTTTTGGATCTGTCTCTGAAGACAAAGGAAACTAAAGTAAAAATTAACAAATTAAACCTAAACTTAAATGCTTTTTCATAGCAAAGGAAATCAATAAAATGGAAAGGCAACATACTGAATGGGAGATAATACTTGCAAATGACATGGCTGGTAAGCGGCTAGTATTCAAAATATATAAACAGCTCATACAACTAAATATCAATAAAACAAACAACCCCATTAAAAAATAGGTAGAACTGAATAGACATTTTTCCAAAGAAGACATACAGATGGTCAACAGGTATATGAAAGGATACTCAATTAATCATCAGAGAAATGCAAATCAAAACCACAAAGAGATATTACCTCACATCTGTCAGAATGGTTATCATCAAAAAGACTACAAATAACAAATGCTAGCAAGGGTATGGAGAAAAGGGAACTTTAGTACATTGTTGGAGGGAATGTAAATTGGTTTGACCAGGATGAAAAATAATATAGAGCTTCTTCAAAAACTAAAAACAGAAATACATATGATCTAGCAATTTCACTTCTGGGTATAGAGCCAAAGAAAATAAAAACACTAATTTGAAAAGATGCATCCACCTCAATGTTCTGCTTAGCATTATTCACAACAGCCAAGATATGGAAACAGCCTATGTGTCCATTAACAGATAATGGATAAAGAAGATGAAAGTGAAAGTTGCTTAGTCATGTCCAACTCTTTGCAACCCTGTGGACTATAAAGCCCACGTACAGACCATGCATAAGTCAAAGTACAATCCATATATATAAGACCATGTACAGTCCACATGTAGTCCATGTGCATATAGCCCATGCATGTACATATATAAGACCATGTACAGTCCATATAAGGTGTATGTATATATATAGATAATACACAGTGAAATATGTGGTGTGTGTGTGTGTATATATATATATATATATATACACACATGCATATATATACATAGTGAAAAATTACTAAGTCATAAAAAGAATGAAATTTTGCCATTTGGAGCAACATGGATGAACTTAGAGGGTACTATGCTTAGTGAAATAAGTCAGACAGAGAAAGACAAATACTGTGTATTATCAATCACAGTCTAAAAAATAAAACAAACTAGTGAATATAACAATAAAGAAACAGAGTCACAAATATAGAGAACAAACTAGTGGTTACCAGTGAGGAGAGAAGTGGTTACCAGGAGGGGCAAGATAGGAGTAGAGGATAAAGAGGTACAAATTTACAATGTATAAAATAGTAAGATACAGGATATATTGTATAGCACAGGGAACAGAGCCAACACTTTATAATAACCATATGTTATTGGAGTGTAATCCAATTATAAAAGTTTTGAATCACTATGTTGTATACCAGAAACTACTATATTAAAATGAACTATATATACCTCAATAATGCTTTTCAGTTGGCTCAATGGTAAAGAATATGCGTACCAACGCAGGAGCTATAGGACACGTGGGTTTGATCCCTGGGTCAGGAAAATCCCTTGGAATAGGAAATAGCAACCCACTCCAGTATTCTTGCTTGGAAAATTCCATAGACAGAGGATTGCAGTGGTGGGTTGCAGTCCATGGAGTTGCAAAGAGTTGGACACAACTAAGAAAGCACGCATACCTCAATAATAAATAAATAAAAAGTGGAAGCAGAATTTGCCCTCAGTAAGTAATCATAAATAGGCTTATAGATTTAGCTAACAAGATGTTAATCTAAGTACTAATAATAGTACCAAAAATACAGAACTCTTAGAATATCTATATAGAAATAATAGGAAAAAACAAACTATAACTCACAGGCCAATTTCAATTCACCAGTTTTTCATCCAGTCTATGACCAAAGAATAGTTTTGACATTTTAATGATAAAATAAATCAAAAGAAGGATAATATTTTATAACATACGGAAACTATGAGTTGGGTAGTTGCCAAAGGCCATATGGCCCCCAAAGCCTAAAATATTTACTATCTTTGTCTTTACATAAAAAGTTTGTAACCCTTGGTTAAGTAAACTAAGTTTAAATCATGGCATAATATATGCTGCCATTTAAAATGGTATCAGAGTTTATTTAGTATCTTGCAAGAATCCTTAAGGAATTAAATGAGATAGATTATCCAAAAGTGTATCATGTTATGACTACATTTTGTTCATTTTAATAACATACAAAATAGAAAAAAGACTGGAAGAATATGTACCAAAATATTAGTGGTTTTGCCTCTGGATGGTGGGATTGCAGGATTTTTTTTTTTAATTATCCATACTGCTTTTATTTTCTAAAAGAACATATCTTATAATATTAATAAAATAATATTTGTGGTAGACCAACTCTGAAATAGCTCACAATTGTCAATACCTCCTGGTGTTCACACCTTATGTAATCCATTTAGTGTGGATGTGACCTGTGACTTGCATTTAAAAATAGATGGCAAAGATTCGTCACTCTCATGATTAAGTTACACAGTAGTGACTTTTGCCTTGCCAGCAAACTATTGCCTTTTTGTCTTGCATGCTTTGATGAAGCAAGCATCCATGTCAGGGAGACTCATGTGGCCAGGAACTGGGTGTGGCCTCTGGTCAACAAGTAACTAAGATTTAAGTTGGTCTCTGGTCAACAGCCAGCAAGAAACTTCCGCCTTTGGTCCAACAGGCTGCAAAGATCTAAATCCTCCCAACAACTACATGAACCCAGAAGCAGATGCTTCTCCAGTAAAGCTATTAGATGAGACCTTAACCCTGGATGACACCTTGACTGAAAATCACGAGGACTTCCCTGGTGGTCCAATGGTTAAGAATCCACCTTGCCATGCAGGGCACACTGGTTCCACCCCTGGTCTCGAAAGATCCAACATGCCACAGGGCAACTGAGCCCATGTGCCACAGCCACTGAACCTGTGCTCTGGAGTCCTCAAGCTGCAACTACTTAAGCCCATGTGCCCTAGGGTCAGTGCTGAGAAACAGGAAAAAACACCTCAATGAGAAGCCCTTGTATTGCGACTAGCAAGTAGCCCCTGCTCACCACAACTAGAGAAAGCTCACATGCAGCAGTGAGGACGCAACACAACCAATAAATAAATAAGCAAATTTTAAAAAGAGAAAAGAAGAAAATCATGAGAGACCCTGAAGCAAAAGACTCAGCTAATCTGTGTCCAGATTCCTGATCTGCAGAAACTGTAAGACAATAAATGCATGCTGTTATAAGGCACTATATCTGCGGTTATTTGTTATGTAGCAATAGATAACTAGTACAAAGATAATGGCTATTTATATTAGACAATAAAGAAGAAAACAGCAACTTTTGGGTAGCTAAGCAAATAATCTCAGCGTTTTTTTTTCCGGATGGTTGATATAGTTACTGGGTCTTTCAAATTCTGACCTCCAGAAAAAATTAAGGTGTCAGCCAGTAACTGTGGGGGTTACCCCAAATCCTGTAGCTATTCATGTTTGAACTCAAAAGATCCTAGGAAGTTCTGACTACCCAAACCATCCTGAGCCTGAACATGCTACTGTCTAAGCTCAAAAAAGTTCATTTGATTGCCAGTGCTCTCTAGAGTTCTACACCCATCTCCTCCCCTCCAAAACCCAATCTATTTAAATGATATGAAATCTTATTGCCATAGGATTATTGCTCTGAAAATGCAGCTACTACCAATAACTAATATCTTCCCAAGGCCATAATAAATAAAGAAAATAAAATAAGCATGCTCTCTTATGTTTTTCACTAAAACCAAGTTTTCTTTTTCACCTTGATCAACAAGATAATTACATGTGTAACTCTCCCATTTTGACCCCAAAATTGTCTTTAAATAAATTTCGTGCAATTTTTATGTCTAACAAACCATTACATTTTTATTACTGAAGCAGTAACAGTAGTTTATTAAATTTTAAAAATGCCCTACGGATGATCACTGAAGGTCTTTCTCGTTCCTCAAGTAGCTCTTAAGTGACAAAAGTCACTGTTCATCACGATTACTAGGTATTAGTCACAGATCATAAATATCTCCTATTTCTTGCAGTGGGTCTTTAGGGGATTAAAAAAGGACAAAACGAATAAACTGCCCTCTGAACCACTTAAAAAGCATCCCATTTAGATTTAGAAATATTCTGGAGAGATAGTCAAAGCACTGTCAAGACCACTATTATTTGCATTTTTTGTAAACAGGAACAACTGATCTTGCACAGCCCAATAAACTGTACCACCAACATTAAATAAGCAAAAAAATCCCTTCTGCTGAGGTGTCCTCCTCTGTCTGAATCACTCTTGAAATATTTACGGTTACTCTTGTTACAGTAAAACTACTCTCACATCTATCTTCCCCCAGAGTAAAATCTCAATTTTAAAGGACTCCTCAGTAATTTTGTGAGTTTGTGATTCAAATTATCTTAGAAGCTTTGGCAGATGAAGAACTATAAAGACTTGAGAATGAAAGCTCAAACTGGCTGCAAGGATCAATAGTCTCAAGAGGAGTTGTTCTAAAGGAAATAATGAAAAAACTGATATTTTACTCCTTTGGCTCATTACACTTGACATCTGTGAAGTCTTTTGGGACATGGTGAAAGTTTCCATTCTTTATTTTTGTCTTTTTTCTGCCTTGCATAGGTCTCTGAATACCATAGTCCCTATGGCCTGAAGATGATAAAAGTATTTTTTTTCTTTCTTCAAATCTTTCAACACTTTTTTCATCCAATTTCTGTCATCATACTCTGTTTCATAATCTTTGCATATCCATTTTGTACTAAGTAATTTAAGGCTATCTATCTTAGTGTACAAACTTCCTAAAACCTTGTACAAAGTAGGTCCTTTAATATGTTGGGAAAACCTATAGATTTTTAAGAGATTAAAAGACACATTAACTGATTATAGAATGTGGGATTTAATTGCATCCTGATTCAAACAAATACCGTGTTAAAAAATTTGTGAGCAGGGAAACTCAAACATTGGCTATTTGACAATATTAAGTAACTGTTAGATGTAATTTAAAAAAAACATTATGTTGTTTAAAAAGAGTATTTGTGTGTGTGTGTATACCTATCAGTTCAGTTCAGTTGAGTTCATTTCAGTCGCTCAGTCGTGTCCAACTCTTTGCGACTCCATGAATCGCAGCAGGCCAGGCCTCCCTGTCCATCACCAACTCCCGGAGTTTACTCAAATTCATGTCCATCGAGTCGGTGATGCCATCCAGCCATCTCATCCTCTGTCATCCGCTTCTCCTCCCGCCCCCAATCCCTCCCAGCATCAGGGTCTATCTGTGGGAGAAATGATAGGAAGTTCAGAATCTGCTTCAAACTAGTTGGGAAAATGGGTGGGGGTATAAATGAAACAATGTTAACTATGACTTTAATTGGGTGGTGGGTACCTGGTAGCTCAGCTGGTAAAGAACCTGCCTGCAATGCAGGAAACCCCGGGTTGATTCCTGGGACGAGATCTGCTGGAGAAGGGATAGGCTACCCATTCCAGTAATCTTGGGGTTCCTTGGTGGCTCAGCTGGTAAAGAATCCGCCTGCAATGTGGGAGACCTGGGTTTGATCCCTGGGTTGGGAAGATCCCCTGGAGAAGGGAATGGCTACCCACTCCAGTATTCTGGCCTGGAGAATTCCATGGACTGTGTAGTTCAGGGGGTCACAAACAGTTGGCCACGAGTAAGTGACTTTCACACATACTTGGAGATAAGTATTGATGCTTTAAAAATCACCCCAAGTAGTGGATTAAAACATTTATTTTGCTCACAAATCTGCAATTGGAGCAGTGATTGGTGGAGACAGCTCAAAGATCTTCCACTTAGTGTCTACTGATGATCATGCTTAGTTGCTCAGTCATGCTAAACTCTGCCACCCCATGGACTGTGGGAATTTTCAGGCAAGATACTGGAGTGGGTTGCCATTTTTCTCTTCCAGGGGAATCTTCCCCACCTGGCATCAAACCTGCATCTCCTGTGTCCGTGGCATTGCAGGTGGATTATTTACCCACTGAGCCATCAGGGAAGGCCCAGTGACAATTAGGGTAGCTCAAAGTTTGAGAGGGATCACCTGAAAACTTATTAGCTTATGCCTGGTGGTTGATACTGACTGTTGGTGGGAACTTCTGCTGAGGCTGTTGGCCAGAAAACCTAGGCAGCTAAGTTTCAAGAGTGAGGTGAGAGGGAGAATGCAAATGAGCACAGGACAAACCCTCTAGTGTCTTATGACCTAGCCTCTTATCACTTCTAACATTCTATTGGCAAGTCGCTAAGCTAAAGCCAATTCATATCCAAAACTGTTTTGATGGGAGGCCTGTCAATTTAGAGTTCAGTCTGTAAACCAAAAATTATTTACATCCTCCCCACATGCAAATTATACTCAATCCTCTCAAAGCCCAGTTCCCAAACTTGTTTATCATAACAATAGGCTCAGGACCAAGGACAAGCATCTCATATGAATCAAGCCCAAGGGCAGGTGAGTTTACTCAGATTAGTTCCTCAAGTTAAGTTTTTAAATTCAGTTTTTGGTCTAAAGTCTTATGAATTAAAGACACAAGGTATCTGGCCTCCATAAAATCTAGCAATGGTTAGAAAGGAATACACACACAATACATAAAGATTTAATTGAATGACAATAACAGCACAAAGAAGTGGGAAATAGAGCTATATAGAAGCAAAGTTTCTGAATATTGAACTTAAACTGATATGAACCTGAGCTAGACTGTTATAGACTGTGATGGTAATCCCCAGGGCAACCACTAAGAAAACAACTCAAAAAAACATAGTAAAAGGAAGGACAAGGGAATTAAGCCCGTACACTAGAAAATACCTATTCAATACAAAAAAAGCAATGGAAAAGGGTAGAATTCCATTAAAAGCAAATATAAAGATAAAAGAGAATGACAAAAATAGTATCCATACAGATGATATAAACATGCCAGAAAGACACACCCATAAATAGATGGGAACTATAACCTTTTATTTCAAAATGAAAATTAAAGAAGAAATTAAGAAGATGAAAAGAGATTTAACCAGAATTAGAAAAAGTCAAATGAGAGATTTGACAAGAGAGAAGAAAAAATATAGAAAACAATTTAAAGTTAAAAAAAAAAATTATTTCCAAAGTAAATACTAAACCAGAAGGAAAACACAGCAAATGTGCACAATCAGTAATGCTGGAAGAGAAATAAAAGATGAAAAGGAAAAAAAAAAAACTTAATTCAAAAGGAAATGAAAAAAATAATTTGAAGGAAAGCAAAGAGTTCAGAAGGTAGACAAAGTAGATTTCAAAATGTATACAACAGAGAGTCACTGAAGAAGACAGCCAAAGAAATGGAATTCAGAAAAGACTAAAAATTTAAGAATTTTAAAAAATCTTTTGCCTATATGTTGAAATGACATACATCTGGGAAAATCAATCCAGAACAGCCAACACTAAGTAACAGAAGAGGGGGATAAAAACACATTTCCTTTCACTCCTCTATGTACAACACTTATTTCTCTCATTACTCTTAATATTTATTTCACTTTCGACACCAAATGTATGGTTTTATTCCCCCTACACTAATTCTCTGGCACCAGTTGCGTGTCCTACAACTTCATTCAATTCTGAAACTATCTACCAAGAGTGAGCGTCAGGTCCCACAAGTTATGGGCTCAGTATCTCTATTTCAGACCCAGTCGCAAGTTCAAGCCTGTCATACTTCTAACCAACTGGCTATAAACTGGGGGTTCTCACAACTCTCTTCCAGGTTCAATGATTTCCTAGGATGGCTCAAAGAACTCAGGAAAGCACTATGCTTACTGTTACTCATTTATTACAAAGAATATGGCTCAGAAGAGGCCAAATGAGAGAGCTGCATGGTGCAAAGAATGTGACATGAGGCATGGAACTTCCATAGCTTCTCTAGGGGCACCACTGTCCCAGCACTTCAAAGTGTTCACCTATCCAGAAGCTCTCCAAAGGATGGAAGCATTAATGAGTATGATTCGATAAGAGAAAGTACTTGAGGTTTAAGAACTGAAAGGAAGATGGAAACATCTGTGTTTTTAGATGGCATAATGATATATTTGTAGAAACAATAATAGTAAGTCAATGGAAATCAATGGGAAAACTTACTAAAATCAAAGAGACATTAGTAAAAGTGGTAGATGACAAAATTAACACAAAATCAACAGCTTTCATATTTATAAACAAAAACCCAGTTAAAAAGCATTAATGAAGAAGACTATGAAATACTTCTGAAAGACATAAAAGTAGATTTGAACAACAGGTAAAACAAACTGTGTTCTTGCACATCATCAGAAGACACATCATTCAGAAGTCACTTTTCTCTAAACTAATTAATAAATTTAGCCTGAAAGAACAAACAAGGGAAAATAGTCACAAAGAAAAGAAAGTATCAATGAAGAGTTGGTCTTGTCAGGTTTTTAAGACGTACTACAAGTCCTCTATTTTTAAAACAGTTCAGTACAGGTGCATAATCAGAAGACACGACAGTGGAAAACAAAAAAGCATTCTGAGATGTAGTGTCAATTAACAGTAGTATCTCAATAAAAGGGGAAAAGATAAATTTTCTAATAAATATTGTTAGGATAACCATGCAAGTTTTGAAGAAATCATTAATACTGGATTCATTCCTAACACCCATGTGAAAAGATATTCCATTAGAGAAATACAAACTGAAACTATACTGATACATATTTTTCACCTATCAGGTTGGCAAATTGCTAAGAGTTTTACAATCTTCTCTAACAACACTCTCCTGCATTACAGGTATACACTATTGCCTCTGAAGGGGAATTTGGCAGTATCCAGCAAATTCATGTATACATTTTACCTTTTGACACAGCAATCCTACTTTTAGGAATCTTCCAAAGCAAAACTGGCAAAAAAAAAAAAAAAAAAAAAAACAAAGAGCACAAAACTATTCACTGTAGCACAAGTTTTAATAGCAAAAGACTGGAAATAATCCAAATGTCCATCAATAGGGGAAATGCTGAATAAATCATGGTATATCAGCATTGCTGCTGTAAAGAGAAATGAAGATTCTCTCTATATGCTACTACAGAATTATTTCCAGGATACATTATTAAATGAAATAGATGGATAAAATTGTATATACTACCCCTATATATGGAAGGGCTTTGAGAACATATGCTCTTGTTTAAAACAAACTTTAAAAAATTATAAAATATACCAAAAAAAACTTCCCTTGAAAGAGTCAGAAAAGAGGATGAACAGGAAACAGAAGCCAGATTTATTTGAATATGCTTTTTTCTTTACATCTAACTTTGAACCATATAAATACCTCTTACAATTATGAAGCAACATTAAATTTTTAAAATCCTTACAAGATTGAAAATCAAACATATAATCCTGTGTATTCAAGTGACTAAAACACAACAATTTGACCATATAACCCTAAGTGCATGCATGCATGCTAAGTTGCTGTGGTCGTGGCTGACTCTTCGTGACCCTATGGACTGTAGCCCACCACGTTCCTCTGTCCATGGGATTCTCCTGGCAGGAATACTGGAGTGGGGTGCCATACCCTTCTCCAGGGGATCTTCCGACCTGGGGATCGAACCCATGTCTCCTGTGGCTTCTGCATTGCAGATGGGTTCTTTACCGCTGAGCCACTAGGGAAGATCTTCATTATCTCACTATAACTCTAGTGAGATATAGTTAAATAACAAAAAGAACCTGAGAGGGAAGAAATTTTTAAACACTATTATATTGTTATTGATGGTAGTGTAGAAAATGTTATTGAGACTACTGTGTGTGAATCTTGTATAAAACAAACGGGTTATTGTTATCATAATTGAAAAGTAGGATTTTCAACATAAAACAAAGGAAATGTACAGATGTAAGATCACTGAAGTTATAGTTTAAAAATGTACTCCTGGATTTGAAGAATCAATTTGCAGAATATGAACAGAATTAACATATACTTATTTCTTAGTTCTGTTCACTGAACAATGATGAAACTAGTAGAAGTGAACACCCCTAATGCTGAGATTACTCTCTATGTGTATTATACTCTATAAATAGCATTTGTGAAAAAAGTAAACAAAGCTCTTTCAAAAAGTAGCTAATTCCAGTTCTGAGGAAGGAAACAGACACAATTAACAGAATTTCTTATCATCAGAAAACAAAACTATCAAAGATTACTTAAATGTTAGCTTAAAATGGGACAATCTGACTATCAATAAGGGTAACAACTACAGTGGATTACAATATACTAAAAAAAACCCATGTTCAAGTTAATAATAAAAAATTATCGATCATCTTTTAAAAGATATTAGAGAATCAATTAATTGTTCAAAAGAACCAAGCACTGTACTGTTTTTCCTATATGTATTAGATATCAGGATAACCAAATAATTAAGAGAAGTTCTCTTTTTTAAAGTATTACAGCTAGTAGAAAAATGAATCTATAATTAATTAATAGATCTAGCTAAGAATCACTAGTGGCTGCCAACATCACAGAAATAAAATTCTCTTCATCTATGAAGCAGTAGTGTAAGGGAAAAAAGTGTGTAAGAAGCAGATGTCAATCTAATCAAGTCTCTAAATCCAGGGTTGATTTTATCATCTGTGTCATAACACAGGTCTCTGTGCTCTAGAATGGCTCCATGTTAGGCTCAATATTCTGCTGTTCCCATCCTGAAATTTGAACAAAGAGCCCCATATTCTCATTATGCACTGGGCTCTGCAAACTATGTAACCTTTGACTATGGAAATAAGAATAGTGGATTAAAAAGATAGTTGCACTAAATGTAAGACCAAAAACTGAAACTCCTAGGAGAAAAAGTTGGCAGAACACTCATTGGAATACATGGTAGCAATATTTAGGGGGACCAGTCTCCTAAGGAAAAGGAAACAAAAGCAAAAATAAACAATTGGGACCTAAATAAAGGAAACCATTGACAATACAAAAAGACATCCTACTAAATGAGAGAAATTATTTGCAAATGATATAAATGAAAAAAAGAGTGGAATCCAAAATATAAGACAGCTCATACTATTCAATATCAAAAAACCAAACAAATTATTGGCAGAAGATCAGTACAGACATTTTTACAAAGAAGATATAACAATGGCCAACAGGTATATAAAAAGATACCCAACATCACTAATTATGAGAGAAATGCATCTCAAAACAACAATAAGCTATTATTACCTCACACTTGTCAAAATGGCTATCAACAAAAATACCACAAATAGCAAATGTTGGAGAGGATGTGGAGAAAAGGAAACCTGTGGTATTGTTGGAAGGAAAGCAAATTGGTTTAGTCTGGTTGGAAAACAACATGGAAGTCTCTCAAAAAACTAAAAGCAGAACTACTATATGATCAAACAATTCTATTCTTGGGTATATATCTAAAGAAAATGAAAACACTACTTCAAAAAGATATGTGCACCCCAAAGTACTGCTCAGCATTTTTTACAATAAGCAAGATATGAAAAAAATCTAGGTTCCATCAACAGTGAATGAATAAAGAAGATCACACACACACACACAAATACTACTCAGCCTCAAAAAAGAAATTTTCAGTTCAGTTCAGTTGCTCAGTCATGTCTGACTCATCGCAACCCAATGGACTGCAGCATGCCAGGTCTCCCTGTCCACCACCAACTCACAGAGCTTGCTCAAACTCATGTCCATCGAGTTAGGGCTGCCATCCGACCATCTCATCCTCTGCTGTCCCCTTCTCCTCCTGCCTGAGTGAGTCAGTTCTTTGCATCAGGTGGCCAAAGTATTGGAGCTTCAAATTCAGCATCAGTCCTTCCAATGAATATTCAAGATTGATTTCTTTTGGGATTGACTGGTTTGATCTCCTTGCAGTCCTAGGGACTCTCAAGAGTCTCCTCCGGCACCGCAGTTCAAAGGCATCAGTTCTTTGGTGCTCAGCTTTCTTTATGGTCCAACTCTCACATCCATACATGACTACTGGAAAAACCACAGCTTTGAATAAACAGACCTTTGTCAGCAAAGTAGTGTCTCTGCTTTTTAATATGCTGTCTAGGTTTGCCATAGCTTTTCCTCCAAGGAGCGAACATCTTTTAATTTCATGGCTGCAGTCAACATCTGCAGTGATTTTGGAGCTCAAGAAAATGAAGTATGTCACTGTTTCCATTGTTTCCCCATCTATTTTCCATGAAGAGATGGGACTGGATACCATTATCTTAGTTTTCTGAATGCTGAGTTTTAAGCCAGATTTTTCACTCTCCTCTTTTACCTTCATTCAAGAGGCTCTTTAGTTCCTCTTCTCTTTCTACCATAAGGGTGGTGTCATCTGCATAGCTGAGGTTATTGATATTTTCCTGGCAATCTTGATTCCAGCTTGTGCTTTATCCAGCCTGACATTTCGCATGATGTACTCTGCATAGAAGTTAAATAAGCAGGGTGACAATATACAGCCTTGACATACTCCTTTCCCAATTTGGTACAGTCTGTTGTTCCATGTCTGGTTCAACTGTTACCTCAGATTTCTCAGGAGACAGGTAAGGTGGGCTAGTACTCCCATCTCTAAAAATTTTGCCCAGTTTGTCATGACTACACACAGGCTTTAGTGGAGTCAATGAAGCAGATGTTTTTCTGGAATTCTTTTGCTTTTTCTACGATCCAATGGATGTTAGCAATCTGATCTCTGGTTTCTCTGCCTTTTTTAAATCCAGCTTGAACATCTGGAAGTTCACAGTTCACATATTGATGAAGCCCGGCTTGGAGAATTTTGAGCATTACTTTACTAGTATGTGAGATGAGTGCAACTGTGCAGTAGTTTTGAACATTCTATGGCATTGCCTTTCTTTGGGATTGGAATGAAAACTGACCTTTACCAGTCTGTGGCCACTGCTGAGTTTTCCAAATTTGCTGGCATATTGAGTGCAGCACTTTCACATCATCATCTTTTAGGATTTGAAATAGCTCAGCTCGAATTCCATCACATCCACTAGCTTTGTTCATAGTAATGTTTCTTAAGGCCCTCTTGACTTCACATTCCAGAATGTTTGGCTCTAGCTAAGTGATCATACCATCGTGGTTATCTGATTCCTTTTGGTATAGTTCTTTTTGTTTAGTTCTGTGTATTCTTGGCACCTCTTCTTAATATCTTTTGCTTCTGTTAGGTCCATACCATTTCTGTCCTTCTTTGAGCCCATCTTTGCATGAAATGTTCCCTTGGTATCTCTAGTTTTCTTGAAGAGAGCTCTAGTCTTTCCCATTCTATTGTTTTCCTCTATTTCTTTGCACTGATCACTGAGAAATCTCTCTCTCCTTGCTATCTCTGCATTCAGATGGATATTTTTTTCCTTTTCTCCTTTTCCTTTCACTATTCTTCTTTCCTCAGCTATTCGTAAGGCCTCCTCAGACAACCACTTTGCCTTTCTCCAGTTCTTTTTCTTGGTGATGGTTTTGATCACCACCTCCTGTACTGTGTTACAAACCTCCACAGTTTTTCAGGCACTCTAATTACTTGAACCCAGTTGTCACTTCCACTGTATAATCATAAGGGATTTGATGTAGGTCATATGTGGATGGTCTAGTGGTTTTCCCTACTTTCTTCAATTTATGTCTGAATTTGGCAATGAGGAGTTCATGATCTGAGCCACAGTCAGCTCTCGGTCTCATTTTTGCTGATTGCATAGAGCTTCTCCATCTTTGGCTACAAAGAAAATCATCAATCTGATTTCGGTATTGACCTTTGGTGATGTCCATGTGTAGAGTCGTCGCTTATGTTGTGGGAAGAGGATGTTTGCTATGACCAGTGCATTCTCTTGGCAAAACTCTGCTACCCTTTACCCTGCTTCATTCATTGTGTACTCCAACACCAAATTTGCCTGTCACTCTGGGTATCTCTTGACTTCCTACTTTTGCATTCCAGTCCCCTATGATGAAAGGGACATCTTTTTTGGGTGTTAGTTCTTTTTAGGTCTTGTAGATATTCATAGAACCATTCAACTTCAGCTTCTTCAGCATTAGTGGTTGGGGCATAGACTTGGATTATTGTGATACTGAAAGGTTTGCCTTGGAAATGAACAGAAATCATTCTGTCATTTTTGAGGATGCACCCAAGTACTGCATTTCAGACTCTTTTGTTGACTATGAGGGCTATACCATTTCTTCTAAGGGATTCTTGCCCACAGTAGTAGATATAACGGTCATCTGGATTAAATTCACCCATTCTGGTCCATTTTAGTTCACTGATTCTAAAATGTTGACATTCCCTCTTTCCATCACCTGTTTGACCATTTCCAATTTATCCTGATTCACGGACCTAATATACCAGGTTCCTATTCAATACTGTTCTTTACAGCATTGGACTTTACTTCCATTACCAGTCACATCCACAACTGAGCATTGTTTTCACTTTGGCTCAGCCTCTTCATTCTTTCTGGAGCTATGTCTCCACTGATCTCCAGTAGCATATTGGGAACTTACCGACCTGGGGAGTTCATCTTTTAGTGTCGTATCTTTTTGCCTTTTCATTCTGTTCGTGGCGTTCTCAAGGCAAGAATTACCGACCTGGGGAGTTCATCTTTTAGTGTCGTATCTTTTTGCCTTTTCATTCTGTTCGTGGCATTCTCAAGGCAAGGATACTCCAGTGGACCACATTTTCAGAACTCTCCACCATGACCCGTCCTTCTTGGGTGGCCCTACAATGGCATGGCTCATGGTTTCATTGAGTTAGACAAGGCTATGATTCATGTGATCAGTTTGGTTAGTTTTCTGTAATTGTGGCTTTCATTCTCATCTGCCCAATGATGGATAAGTGCCAGAGGTTTGGGGAAGCTTCCTGATGGGAGGGACTGGCTATAGGGGAATCTGGTCTTGCTCTGATGGGCGAGGCCATGCTCAGTAAATCTGTAATCCAATTTTGATAGGTGGGGCTGTGTTTCCTCCTGGCATTTGGCCTCAGGCCAAACTATGGTAGGGGTAATGGTGGTAATGGTGGCCTCCTTCCAAAGGACTTATGCCAGCATGCTGTGGCTCCAGGACTGTTGTATTCAGTGCCCCAGTGCCACAGCAGGCCGCAGTCTACCCACGCTTGGGACAGAGACTCCTGAACACTCACAGGCAAGCCTGGCTCAGTCTCTTTTGGGGTCACTGCTTCTTTCTCCTGGGTCATGGTGTGTCCAAGATTTTGTTTGTGCCCTCCAACATTCTGCTTCCCCAGTCCTATGAAGTTCTGTAATCATATCCCAGTGGATAGGGTTCTCAGTTCTTTTGCCAGATGCCCAGGTTTGGAAACCTATTGTGGGCCCTATAACTTTCCCAAAAATGGAAGAACTTCTTGGTATAATTGTTATCCAGTTTGTGGGTCATCTGCTCAGTGGCTCTATGGTGGGATAACAGTGACCTCCTCCAAGAGGACGGATGCCATACGCCACGCCTCTGTTCTGGTCTGCTGCACCCAGAGCCCCTGCCCTGTGGCAGGCCACTGCTGACCTGTGCCTCTGCAGGAGATGCTCACTCAAAGGCAGGTCTGGCTCAGTCTCTTGTGGGATCCTTGGTTCCTGGTTCACGCAAGGTTTGTTTTGCCATTTCCAATAACATAGATGGACCTGGACTGTATTATGCTTAGTGAAGTCAGTCAGAAAAATACTGTATGTTATCACTTATATGGGGAATCTAAAAAAATTAAATGAATGAATATAACAGAAAGACTTACAGATACAGTGAACAAACCACTACTGAACAAACTAGTGGTTACAGGTTGGAAGAGGGAAGAAGGGAAGGGCATGATAGTGGTAGGGGATAAAAAGGTACAAACTACTGTGTATAAAATAAGTTACAAAGTTAATTATTATTTTAGCTGCTAAATTTGAAGCAATTTATTACACAGGAATATATAACTAAGACAAGAAAAAAAAAAAGAGAATATGTTAAATGACAGTATGAGTATGCAACCAGCAAAATTTCAACTATGGAAAACTCTGTAAGAAAATAACCTAGTAACGTCAACCAAAAAATTTCAAAGAAAAATAAAATCACATCACAGTGTTATTTTTGGATCTGGATTTAAGAAAACCATTTTAAAAGCTACTGATCAATTAAAAACATGCAAATATTGACTGGGTATTTGATATTAGGAAATTATTCATTTTTAAGGTGGTATAATGATGGTATTATCATTATGCTTTTTAGAAGGGAATCTGACTTCTATGGATATATACTAATATTTTTACCAACATTATGTTTGCAATTCATTTCAAAATGGATATGGAAGAAAGGGAACTGGTGGGGGAAAGGAAAGAGTGGCCATGAGGTGATAATTATGAAAGCTGGGAACATGGAAGCTCATCACATAATTCTTATTTTTTTCATATGCTTTGAACTTTTCATAATAAATAAAAAGGTATGCATTTACATCAGCACACATAAACAAACACAACACTAAGACATTCAAGAGTGGGCTGAATAAAATGAAATAATTATAAGCTAGATGACCATAAGGACTTGAATGTTTCATTATCTAAAATAAATAAATTTGACGTGTCAAAATCTAAATTTAGACTGCATGCTATTAACGAATGCATCTATTTATGGAACTACTCTGGCATGCAATTGATATCTTTGGCACGTATTACTTGATCCAATAATCCAAAATAACCTCAAAAGTATTAAGACTTCTGTTTAATGGTTTGATTCAAATCATAGTCATATTTAGGGACCAGATGGACTTTCTTCTTCACCTATTCCGTCATGTTAGAAAAAGAGTGGTAATTAGCACCTTATAATGACTCATGATAAGACTTTTATCATCCACATAGAAAAGTAGTGAAGAGATGGTCATGCTAACCATTTGATGGTAAAAGAGACATAAACAGATGCTATTCACAAGTCACAGTGTGCCAATAGCAATTACCACCTGTTCTGCTTTATCTATTAGTGATATGCATGAGAAAGAAGCCAAGAGACAGAAAAATCATGCAGACACTAATATTTACTGCAACAATGGTATTTTAAATTCCACCCTTAAAAACACACACTGTACATAGTTATAACAGAGTAATGCAAAGGATATGCAATTACATAACTACCCTGGGCTGAGACAAGATGACTAGCACAGTTCACAAAGCTCTCACCTCCATTCTTTTTCTTCTCATACAAAGAGGAAAGGGTTGTTTGCTTTATGCAGCTGTCTTAAGAGAGGAATCAAGTCAGAAATGTCTCATTATTTTTCTTTCCTACTAACTCAGAATTTGTAATAAGTCATGGCTTGAGCCTGGCTACAGGTATCAGTAACACAATATAGAAAAGGGTACAAAGTTGTAAAGGTGAGGCTGATTTTAACTATGAAAAAACAAAAGCCGTCCTCAAAGTTGTAGACAGATTTTTTTTAATGTAAAGGAAAGAAAATATTACAACACATAAGTAAACAAAATACTAAGTTTGGATTATAGGACTACAGCTCCATCTCCCTTCTTCTCTTTTCTTCCTGAGTTTTAAGAATTTTTTCCTTTTAAAATGAAACAGTTAAAATACTATTATTCTTATGGCTATGTGAGAAATTTTAAAAGACACATTAGCAAAGGGACAGGTTAACAGATACCCTTTACTCAAAATGTTTTATTCACTAAAGCAACTGCAGAAAATACGTACTTAAAATCTGTGCCTAAAGTATATGTTTCCATAAAAAGTATAATTCAAACTGGCCTCCTCTCAGTGTAAACTACTGACATGTCCTTACAAACAAGGCTATACATTTTCCTATCAACATGTAACAAAAATACTAAGCATAATCAGTTCCCTGTCTCATGAAAGCCACAGGTTTTTATTAACTCCAACAAAAAAGAAAACAAGTTTACTTATTTCCAGGTATTATGATTCAATGACCACTTGTCATTTAATTAACAACAATAATAATATACAGATGAAGAGTAGCCTCAAAAGAAATGAGGCTTTGTCATCCATCTCTAAATGGAAAAGAAAGCAAAACAAAGACACTCAAAAGTTACACATAGGAATATTAAATTTTCCTTAGATGTTTTACTTAAAAATGAAAAAGGATAAAGAGAAAAATACCAAGTATGTTCATATACTATTATGATAGTCTCTAAGCCTTCAAACATGGGCCATATTCACCTAAAGTCATAAACACCACTTTCTAGGGAGAATATGTAGGTGTAAACTCAGAAATCTAGTATTAGCTCTATATAGCTCTAGTTGACTGTACTCAGCACTCCTTTCCTGAGGCAGAAACACTCACTCTAGGTTATCTTTCAAATAATTATCCAGGTCACACAGAGTAATGGGGAATACAATTTATTGTTTGGACTCTCACTTACACATAATCTTGACACCTCAGTTATGAGGCTGCTTGGGATAAGCGAGAAAGGAGGAGGCAAGTACTCTAGCACAGGAAATTCAGGGGAATTAATAGTACCAAAGGGTCACAGGTAAAGTTTGAGAGATCCCTTTGGCTTAGAGATCCTTTTTAAATTGAGAATTTGGATAAGCAAGCAGGGTGAGGTTCCATTTACTTTAATTGAAGATGAACCAATGAAAATGGAAGCCAGTGTGACATTTTACTGGTTATTCTCCCTAAGAGTTAGATCTAAAATACTCGATCACACAACTGAAAATGGCTACATTATTAGAAACTTGACACTAGCCTTTTACCTAACCATTCACATCACTTAAAATCTTTCCACAATAGTACTATAGACCTGCTAGTACTGAGATAATAATCAAACTGAAAGCGCTTCTTCAAACAAATATTTCTATGACCAAACAAGAAACATAATTAGGGGAATATACCTCCAACAATATAGTTGTTATTGTTCAGTTGCTAAGTAGTGTCTGACTCTTGGTAACCCCATGGACTGTAGCACGTCAGGCTCCTCTGTCCTCCACTATCTCCTGGAGCATGCTCAAAGTCATATCCATTGACTCAGTGATGCTATCTAACCATCTCATCCTCTCCCACTCCCCTCTCCTGCTGCCTTCAATCCTTCCTAGCATCAGGGTCTTCCAATGAGTCAGCTCATCCCATCAGGTGGTCACAGTATTGAAGCTTCAGCCTTAGCTACAGTCCGTCCAATGAATATTCAGGGTTGACTTCCTTTAGAATTGACTGGTTTGATCTCTCTGCTGTCCAAAGGACCTTCAAGAGTTTTCTCCAGTACCACAGTTCAAAAGCACCAATTCTTTGGCACTCAGCCTTCTTGATGGTCCAATTCTCACATCCATATATGACTACTGGAAAAACCACAGCTTTGACTATGTGAATCTCAGTCAGCACAGCGAAGTCTCTGCTTTTTAATATGCTGTCTAGGTTTCTCGTAGCTTTCCTTCCAAGGAGCAAGGATCTTTTAATTTCGTGGCTGTAGTCACTGCAGTGATTCTGAAGCCCAAGAAAAGAAAATCTGTCACTGCTTCCACTTTTTCACCTTCTATTTTCCATAAACTGAGGGAATCTGATGTCATGATCTTAAGCTTTTTAAACGCTGAGTTTCAGGCTAGCTTTTTCACTCTCCTCTTTCACCTTCATCAAGAAGCTCTTTAGTTCCTCTTTGCTATGCTGTGCTTAGTCGCTCAGTCATGCCCAACTCTTTGCAACCCCACAGATTGTAGCTCATCATGCTCGTGTCCATGGGGATTCTCCAGGCAAGAATACTGAAGTGGGTTGCCATGCCCTCCTCCAAAGGATCCTCCCAACCCAGGGCTGAACCTAGGTCTCCCACACTGTAGGTGGATTCTTTACTGTCTGAACCAACAGGGAAGCCCTAGTTCTTCTTCAGTTTCTACCATTAGCATGATACCATCTACATATCTGAGATTATTGACATTTCTCACGGCAATCTTAGTTCTAGCTTGGGATGCATCCACCTCAGCTTTTCACACGATGTACTCTGCATATGAGTTAAATAAGCTGGGTGACAATACGCAGCCTTGTCATTTCCCAGTTTTGAACCAGTCCATTGTTCCATGTCCAATTCTAACTGTTGTTTTTAGACCTGCATACAAGTTTCTCAGGAGACAGGTTAGGTGGTCTAGTACTCCCATCTCTTTTAAGAACTTTGCAGTTTGTTGTGATCTACTTGGGCTTCCCTTGTGGCTCAACTGGTAAAGAATCCACCTGCAATGTTGGAGATCTGAGTTCAATCCCTGGGTAGAGAAGATCCCCTGGAGAAGCGAAAGGCTATGCACTCCAGTATTCTGGCCTAGAGAATTCCACAGACTGTATAGTCCATGGGGTGGCAAGAGTCAGACACAACCGAGTGACTTTCACTTCACTTGAACATTTGTTGGCATTGCCCTTTGGTGGGGCATTGCCCTTCTTTGGGACTGGAATGAAAACTGACCTTTTCCAGTCCCGTGGCCACTGCGGAGTTTTCCAAATTTGTTGGCATATTGAGTGCAGCAGCACTTTAACAGCATCATCTTTTAGGATTTGAAAGAGTTCAGCAGGAATTCCATCAGTTCCACTAGCTTTGTCCAAAGTAATGCTTCCTAAGGCCCACTTGACTTCACACTTCAGGATGTCTGGCTCTAGATAAGTGACCACACCATCTTGGTTATCTGAGTCATTAAGACCTTTATTATATAGTTCTTCTGTCTATTCTTGCCACCTTTCTCAATCTCTTCTGCCTCTGTTAGGTCCTTACCATATCTGTCCTTTATCACACCCATCCTTGCATGAAATGTTCCCTTGGTATCTTTAATTTTCTTGAAGAGAGCTCTAGTCTTTGCCCATTCAGTAGTTTTCCTCTATTTCTTTGCATTGCTCATTTAATGCAAATGATATAGAATTTTAAAAAAAGAATTTTCTATCCTGCTCAGCAGACCATGATGGCTACTCCATTTCTTCTAAGGGATTCTTGCCCACAAAAGTAGATATAATGGTCATCTGAGTTAAATTCACCCATTCCAGTTCATTTTAGTTTGCTGATTTCTAAAACATCAATGTTCACTCTTGTCATCTCCTGTTTGACCACTTCCAATTTGCCTTGATTTATGGACCTAACATTCCAAGTTCCCACGCAATATTGCTCTTTACAGCATCGAACTTTACTTCCATCACCTGTCACATCCACAAACAGGTGTTGTTTTTGCTTCAGCTCCATCTCTTCATTCTTTCTGGAGTTATTTCTCCACTGATTTCCAGTAGCATATTGGGCACTTGCTGACCTGGGGCGTTTATCTTTCAGTGTCATACCTTTTTTCCTTTTCATTCTGTTCATGGCATTCTCAAGGCAAGAATACCAAAGTGGTTTGCCATTCCTTTCTCCAGTGGACCAAGTTTTGTTAGAACTCTCCACCATGATCCGACCATCTTGGGTGGCCCTACACAGCATGGCTCATAGTTTCATTGAGCTAGACATGGCTGTGGTCCATGTGATCGATTTGGTTAGTTTTCTGTGATTGTGGCTTTCATTCAGTCTGCCCTATGATGAAGAAGGATAAAAAACTTATGGAAACTTCCTGAAGAGACACAGTCTTGAGGGGGGAAACTGGTTCTGATGGGCAGGGCCATGTTCAGTAAGTCTTTAATCCAATTTTCTTTGATGGGCAGGGTTGTGTCCCCTCCCTGTTGCTTCTCACTGTCCAACTCTTTGCGAACCCATGGACTGCAGCACGCCAGGCCTCCTTGTCCATCACCAACTCACGGAGCCTACTCAAACTCATGCCCACTGAGTCGGTGATGCCATCCAACCATCTCATCCTGTCATCCCCTTCTCCTCCTGTCCTCAATCTTTCCCAGCATCAGGGTCTTTTCCAATGAGTCAGCTCTTCGCACGAGGTGGCCAAAGTACTGAAGTTTCAGCTTCAACATCAGTCCTTCCAAAGAACACCCAGGACTGATCTCCTTTAGGATGGATTGGTTAGATCTCCTTGCAGTCCAAGGGACTCTAAAGAGTCTTCTCCAACACCACAGTTCAAAAGCATCAATTCTTCAGCACTCAGCTTTCTTTAGAGTCCAACTCTCACATCCATACATGACTACTGGAAAAACCATAGCCTTGACTAGACGAACCTTTGTTGGCAAAGTAATGTCTCTGCTTTTTAATATGCTGTCTACGTTGGCCATAACTTCCCTTCCAAGGACTAAGCATCTTTTAATTTCATGGCTGCAGTCAACACCTGCAGTGATTTCAGAGCCCCCAAAAATAAAGTCTGATACTGTTTACACATCTATTTGCCATGAATTGATGGGACCAGATGCCATGATCTTAGTTTTCTGAATGTTGAGTTTTAAGTCAATTTTTTCACTCTTCTCTTTCACTTTCATCAGAGGCTCTTTAGTTTTTCACTTTCTGCCAGAAGGGTGGTGTCATCTGCATATCTGAGGTTATTGATATTTCCCCAGCAATCTTGATTCCAGCTTGTGCTTCATCCAGCCCAGCATTTCTCATGATGTACTCTGCACATAAGTTAAATAAGCACGGTGACAATATACAGCCTTCACATACTCTTTTTCCTATTTGGAAAGAGGCTGTTGCTCCATGTCCAATTCTAACTGTTGCTTCCTGAACTGCATAGAGATTTCTCAAGAGGCAGGTCAGGTGGTCTGGTATTCCCATCTCTTTCAGAATTTTCCAGTTTCCTGTGATCCACACAGTCAAAGGCTTTGGCATAGTCAATAAAGCAGAAATAGATGTTTTTCTGAAACTCTCTTGCTTTTTCAATGATCCAACAGATGTTGGCAATTTGATCTCTGGTTCCTGTTGCTTGACCTGAGGCCAAACTATGATGGAGGTAAGGAAGATAATGGCAACTTAAAAAACTCAACATTCAGAAAACTAAGATCATGGCACCCGGTCCCATCAGTTCAGTTCAGTTCAGTCGCTCAGTAGTGTCCAACTCTTTGCGACCCCATGGACTGCCACACGCCAAGCCTCCCTTGTCCATCACCAACTCCCAGAGTTTACTCAAACTCATGTCCATTGATTCGGTGATGCCATCCGTCTCATTCTCTGTCGTCCCCTTCTTCTCCTGACTTCAATCATTCTCAGCATCAGGGTCTTTTCAAATGAGTCAGTTGCAAAGAACACAATCAATATAATTTCAGTATTGACCATTTAGAAAAGTCCATGCGTAGAGTCATCTCTTGGGTTTCTGAAAAAGGGTGCTTGCTATTACCAACACGTTTTCTTGACAAAACTGTTAGCCTTTGCGCCCTGCTTCACTTTGTACTCCAAGGCCAAACTTGCCTGTTATGCAGTTATCTCTTGACTTCCTACTTTTGCATTCCAACTCTCTTTGATGAAAGGGCATCTTTTTTGGGTGTTAGTTCTAGAACATGTTGTAGATACTCACAAAACTGGTCAACTTCAGCTTCTTCAGCATTAGCGGTTGGGGCACAAACTTGGATTACTTTGATGTTGAATGATTTGCCTTGGAAACAAACTGAGATGATTCTGTCATTTTTGAGGCTACACCCAAGTACTGCATTTCAGGCTCTTTCATTGACCATGAGGGCTACTCCATTTCTTCTAAGGGATTCTTGCCCACAGTAGTAGATATAATGGTAATCTAAATTAAACTCACCCATTTCCGTCCATTTTAGTTCACTGATCCCTAAGATGCTGATGTTCGATCTTGCCATTTCCTGCTTGACCATGTCTAATTTACCTTGATTCATGTACATAACATTCCAGGTTCCTCTGCAATATTCGTCTTTACAGCATTGGACTTTACTTTCACCACCAGGCACATCCACAATTGAAAGTCATTTCCACTTTGGCCCAGTTGCTACATTCTTTCCAGAGCTATTTGCAATTGCCCTCCACTTTTCCCCAAGAGCATACTAGACATGTTCTGACCTGAGGGGCCTTATCTTCCTACATCTTTTTGCCTTTTTATAGTGTTCACGAGGTTCTCCAGGCAGGAATACTGAAGTGGACTGCCATTCTCTCCGGTGGATCACATTTTGTCAGAACTCTTCACTGTGACCCATCTATTTTGGGTGATCCTACACAACATGGCTCATAGCCTCATTGAGTTACAAAAGCCCCTTTGCCAAGACAAGGCTGTGATCCATGAAGGGCTCCAAGAATAAAGAGAAGCATAAAAAATGAAAGGCAAATTTTTAGATAAAATTTCTCAACTTCTTTCTATACCTCATGCTGATGGAACCAAGTCCACTGTTTCAGAAGACACAGTTATTTACATTCTTATCACAGTTATTATTTATAAGTTTTTGAGGCCCAACACAATTATAGTAGAATTTGAGAATAACCAATCAAAAATACTCAGAGGTCTTGAAATTGTACCTGAGACTATACCTGAAGATCTACGAAGTAATACAATGTTCATACAGGTTTACAGATAAACTTAGGTGAGAACAAATCCAAAGTTTGAGCTATCAACTGATCATGTGACATAAATATGACACTTAGGCTGCCTGTCAAAGATTATCAATGTCACAAGTGATCATGGGACATGATGTAGGTAACTGATCTGGGATGCAGGACCACCAGAAAGCTGCCTATCAAGACACTTGCTACATGGGCAAAAGGGAGAGGGAAATAAAGAAATGATGTACAATGATTATTATTACACATGATAACATAAATGAATCTGAAAATGCACACAAAAGTAGGAAACTAAAGAGGGCATAGTGGATGATTCCAGGAAAAACAGATTGTTGGTGCTAAAACCCAGAAGAGTGATTACCCTTCTGGCAAGAACACAGAGACTAGAAGGGCCACAAAGGGAACTTCGAGCATGCTAATAATATTCTGTTTCTTGAACTGCATGCTGATTACACAGACATTTTCATTTTGTAAAAATATAGTCAACCCTTCAACATGCTTGAGCTGGTGCAGGTTTACTTATACACAGACTTTTTTCAACAGCAACACTACAATACTACACAATCTGCAATCGAAACTACCATACTTGATTAGATCCATAATTGGTTAAATTCAGAGATATAGACAGCTGACTGTAAGTCATAAGCAGATTTTCAACTCTGTCGAGGGTAGGAGTCCATTAACTCCCATGTTGTTCAAGGGTCAACTATAATCAGTTTGTATACTTACAATATGTATATTTTTTCTTACATGTGTTAAATGTCAATAAAAAGTTTACTTAAGAAAATGTGATGTCCAGATTACCATTATTATATGAAATCATCACAGAAAGATGTCCTATGACAGGAATGTTGAGCAGGAAATGCACTTAAAGGACAACATCAAATCAAGGTAGGATAAACTCTTGACAACTGTTATCAAAACCAATATGTGTCCTGCTCTGGTACTATGTACCACCATTAGAAAACCACTGTATGGAGTTCTTCATCAGGCTCACTGAGACTTTAAGAATACTAAAGCACCATGGGTACATGTAGGGCAGAGCTTCAAGTTCACACTACCTTGATGTATCATTTTGATCAGAAGTTGCTAGTGTAATTTACTTACCTTTATAGATACTTCTGGATTGGATTTCTTACTGAGTCCTTGCTATTAGTCATAAAAATAATATTTATGTATTATAAAATAGCCTAAGAGAAAGATATTGTATACAGTAAGTAAAATCATTTATGCTTTAAATACTAAGGGTCTTAATGTTTCTGAAATATTTTTAAGGTTTTAAGAATAAGAGCTCAATGATAAGTTATGAATAGTTGAATTTATTACATATTTAAACAGAAACAGAAACACATGAAAAGATTCACCCTAAAAGGTAAACATTCCATGTACACTGGACCCTAACAAAAACTGATTATGTTTAAAGCAGAGACTTATTAGGGTTTAAAAAAAATAAAGATACAAACATTTTAAAAATACTACATAGTACATACTTTTTTTAGAATTTATTAACTATTAGAATTTCCACCTGTTTTTTCCCTATCCACCCTTACTTCTGCATGTATACCCACTTCAAACTCCATCTCCACCCCATAGGCAGCAACTGTAGCTCCAACCTAAGCTGAATTTAGTTATCCTTTTGGACCTTAATGTCTCCATCATTTGGTATGCCATCATAACTGCTTTTATCAAATAGCAAAAGTCTATCAGAAATGAATCTGACTGATCCACTCCCATCTATCTTAAGTCACAGAATCCAAATAGGATAGAATACTTGCCTTCCCTTGGACCCCATCTCTAGTTGTCTAACATGACAGTATGCTTTCCTAACCTTTCTCTCAAGACAAATGCCCACAGCCTCTTATCATAGCTCACTTGATACAATATTCAGTCCTCTCTGATTCTAGATTCCTAGCAAACAAATGTAAAACCAATGAGGCAGTATCTCATTAACCTAGGTCTCTAAGGTTTAAATTTCATGGACTATTTGATAACGAATTCAGTTAGTAAAAAGGAAACACACTATAACATTAACAGAACTAGCAATCACTACTTCATAGGATTAAAGCTGCCCTCTGATTTGGAGACTGAATGGACCTACAGTGTTTCATCTGATCGTGAACAACTCAGGAATAAGTACCTTTCTTTCCTTAAAAATGATGCCACAGAAATGTCTCTCCCAATCTCCTAATTAACACTATGTAAATGTGGTAAAATGCACATTTATCTCAATATCAACCTAATTTTTTTTCAACATGTCTTTGAATTTAAGTATGTTCTTGCCTTTGTAGAAACAGGAATCTTTTTTTAGCCAAAAAGAGGATCAAAGAACTGGAAAAAAAAAAGAAAACAGCAAAATGATTTATTTTCTATAGTCTTTAAAAAGAGAATTCTCCCCTGAGTTTACCTGTGAACAGCCAATGAATTTCAAATGAATTAAGAGATGAGAACAGAATATAATACAGTTCCTTTATAAACATAAGAGATACTCAACTTCACTGTGTGTATACTTTCAGTGAAGACTTACTTACGCCTTTTCTTCTAAGCTCTAGCCCTAGGTAAACACAGAATCATAGGTGGAAATAGGCCATATTTAGCACTAGAAGCAGCATTCACAGTTCATTAACAGAATAAAGCAGAAAATGGTTAGGTAAATGAATATTACAACATAAAGAATACTGATGATGAAACTGCAATAAAGTAACTTACACGATGTTTACAACACTTCTTTTTACCAGGAAGCCTCGTTGTAAACATTTCCATTAAACCACTGCCCTCTAAAGCCTAACCAACCACACAAACAAAAATCATCTTTTGTGACCATAAAATTGTGAAGAATTTGTACTCCATGGCTCCTTATCTTGGTGGTTTTCATAGTAAGACAAAATTTGTGTTAAGTGGTTTCACTGATTTCTCCATCTTGAATAACTGCCAGTTCTGGAACTTCATTCATCCTCAAAACCTCAGCATAGAGCAAATAATCATGTAGGCTTCTGGGAAGAGGCAACTGACGGATAAAACCATCAGACTGTAGGTGTTCTAGCTTTAGACGGGACCAAATTTCCAAACGACAAAGGTGGGTCAGGGATGGAACAGAGGCTGGAGAAACAAACATAAAAAGAAAGATAAAAAAGTTGAACCAGAAAGTATAACAGTCCATTAAGGTAAATGCCCTTTTCCCCCCTCACCTCTGTTAGTAAAAACAAGTGGTATGTTACTTAGACTTATTTTTGAAAGATTACCTGGGCCAGGATGACCAAAATAAACTCCATTTATTTACTCATTATACAACTTTCCTGGTTCTTCTTCCTCCAATTTCTGGCCACACATTCCAAAGTCAGTACGCAGCACCATATAGAATTAATGTTCAAATTCTAAATATCTGGCAATACCAGTTGGGACTTAAGAAATGGGTGATCTAACTTTAGAAGTGATAGAAGAGCACAGTAGCAAACGTTACTTCCCACTCACTCTTGCTGCAAATGGTCTCCAGACCTACCACATCAAGTGAATAAATATGTAGCTTATATTTGTTTTGCTCTTTTTATCCATGATATAGAATGAAATTTTAAAACTGACACAGAGAGAAAAGGAACCTTTACTGAAAGCCTACTATGCCATATGCCCATACACATACTATCTTTATCCTCCTTTACTCTGTGAGGTACATATTATCATGCTCTCATACAGACAAGAAAACAAGAGATTTAAGTAACTTTTCAAAGGCTAAACATCTAATACATGGTAGACCAGGATTCAAACTCAAGTGCATATGACCCCAAAACGTGCATGTGTATGTACACATGCTAAAACCACTGCTACTAAAAGCTAATAACCAATTAAAAGGATAACCCACATATGTTTAATTAAGAATCATATGACAGTGGTTTTACTAAGATGAAAAGTGTTAACTAAAGAAGTTAATGTTCATGAAAACCAGGCATACTAAAAACAGATACTGGTTTTATGTGAATCAAATCTAATGCCTTTTGTAAGTGCAAGAAATCTTTTATAAATCCCTGTGAAATGAACCAAAGATTACCAGACCAGGATCAGAGCAGCAAAGACAAGTACAATCAAGAGCCCAACTGATATCAGACCTGCTGGTCTGACTTCAAGTCTAGGGTTCTTTAATAATAACCAACAGGGCCTGAGACATGCTAGTTCTCTAACATCAGCAATATCTTCCAAACCACTGACGTTAGTCCATCATCTCAGATTTTAGTTTAAGCTACTGGTGAGTTTAGTTCATTTGGATTTGGGTAACTCCTCAAGTCATAGTGTTTCAAAATGCCAAATTAGAAAAGCAACAGAGTTATCTTATTTTGTAAATAAAACCTAAGTCTAAGAAGAGTATTCCCTTAAACCATGAATCACACAGATCCCCCACTATAAAAATAAGACTACAGCAGCGACACTATAGAGAACATTTACTTCCACTGTTTCCATATTTAATACCATTTAAAATTTTACCCTTGTCTATAAACTTAAAGGAAGAATCACTCTCACTTCTAAGATGAAAAAACACAGATAAAGGGAGCGCTGGCATGATTAGCAGGAAGCCATACAGAAACCAAGCTCAACCTGCAAACCCCAACAGCCTTCCCAAGGAGCAGTAAGTAGGTTCACCTTCAACAAGTAGGTGGCCCATGTTCAACTGTTACACATAAGGAAGCCCTCTCTTCCTCTGAGATCACGAACAATAGTTGGCCCTAATGTCACTTGGATATGCACAAATGTAATAAAAGTTTCAGAAATGAGCATAAATGATTCTTGGTAAGCACACAATATCCTAACCACTGCAAACACTGATTATGCCATGGACACAGCCAGAAGGAACTGACAGAAAAAAATGATAAGACTACACAGTGCGTGGGTTAAAGTGAGGCTGGTTAAGAGAATTTTTACTCATATTATATTACAGTTTAATATGCACCTGGTTACACTGAAATCTTTCATTCTGCACATTCTTGTTAATGTAGATAGCTATTAAAAGTCCAAAAGGAAGATAAAGGATGGCTGTGCAACCTGGAGGAGAGCGGCTCGCTCAGAGCTAAGGAATCCTAATACTTCTCCAGCTTCACCAATTTGACAGGCTACACTGACTTGCAGACTTCTCAGTCTGACCAGGGAGTGTGCCTCTAGCTGTCCCACAGTCTCCTGCAGTGCAGACAAGCCTTTCAGAGCCATCTGACTACATCACAGGGGCACTATTGCTCCATCTTTTACAACCAAATAAACCATTCATCTGTTTATGTGGATATGTGTGTAGAAAGCTTAATCATCTGTGATCAAGTCAAACTGGACCAGTACACATTTATTAGGGACTTTCCTGCTGGCTCAGATGGTAAAGAATTTGTCTACAATACAGGAGATCCAGGTTCCATCTCTGGGTTGGGAAGATCCCCTGGAGAAGGGAATGGCTACCCACTCGAGTATTCTTGTCTAGAGAAGTCCATGGACAGAGGAGCCTGGCAGACTACAGTTCATAGGGTCACAAAGAGTTGGACACAACTGAGTGACTAACATTTTCACACTTACACATTTATTATAAGAAGTTTATATGACTTGCCCGTGTTGATACTGTACAGAAACAACAGAGCTGATACTAGATCCAAATGATTGGACCCCATGTCTAGGGTTTTCTAACTGATGATAAACCCAAAACAATCCTCTTAACATCTTCTAAACCACTGAAACTATCATAAATTTCAAGAGATCTTTCCATTTAATAATAATTTAAAAAAGGAAACAGTATAGTTACTCCAGTTACTGATGCTAATTTTAATGTACTATTTTGATTTTCCTCCTGTGAGCACAATAGATCACTGACCTGATGAACAGTTAGAAGTAAGAACTATATTCATTTTAACATAGACAATAATATATTCATCAGTGCCATCTTAGTTTAATATGCCAGTGAATACTAAGGGAATTGTATAATCATATATGTAATATTTCAAGGCATGCAAAATTCCTATGAAAGTTTTAGTGATGCATAGTATTTCCAGATGTGTTGCCACTAGACTGAGAGGAGATCAAGACGAGTCTTGAATTTATAATAAGGAAAAGCCCAGAAATTGTATGTAAAACATAACTTTCATAAAAATCTGTTAAAACCAGATTTGTTAAATAAAGCTCTCTTTCCCAACATTATGGCACTGATCATAGTCTAGAAAATGATGTATAAAACCACACTATATTTGGGTCACTTTTCTGACCCAATCATTTTCAAGTTAACACGTTAAACCCAGTTTACCTCCAGATGTATGAGCAGACAAGCAACCTTTACCTATTCATTTCTACATAGAAGTTTTCAATTTTGTTAACTTTGTCATATGTACAAAGAACAATCAAAATAGAGGCCACATGCTATATGAAATTGTACTAAAACTAAAATAATGATCAAAATAAACCCCCAAATTCTTAATTATGCTTGTTAATGTGAAGTTTACTATAGTAAAGCAATACATATACATTATACAAACCCATTACCTATATTTTCCAGAACCATTTCATCACTAGCCTGCCCTCAAGCCAATATTCAAATGATGTATCTGCCTTGACTTTATTTCTATGGTTCCTCTGCAGGGTTTTCCACATCAAATGCATTCATCTGACTTCTGGGCCATCTACTACAATATGTATTTTCATCACTAATATAATTTCTTTATGGTTCCATCCTTTTGTTCTCAGTCTGTCTTAACTTACTTGTACAGTCTCTCTCTCTCTTCCACTGATTACAACTAAAAACTTCAACAAATATAAAAAGCAACTACCTAAGGACTCTGGAGTATAAATAAGAGATAGATTAGGACAGGAAATGAAAGCTTAAAGAATGACCAGCAGAACAGCAATGAATACAATGAATGGAAAGGGCACCACCCAGGAAGAAGCCCTGAGCTGGAGCTGTGAAGCAAAAGTGAAAGTCACTCAGTCATGTCCGACTCTTCACAACCCCATGGACTACATAGTCCGTGGAATTTTCCAGGCCTGAATACTGGAGTAGGTAGCCTTTTCCTTCTTCAGGGGACATTCCCAACCCAGGAATCGAACCCAGGTCTACTTTAACAGTTGAGCCACAAGGGAAGCCCAAATATACTGGAGTGAGCAGCCTATCTCTTCTCCAGCAGATACTCCCAACCCAGGAATCAAACCAGGGTCTCCTGCACTGCAGGAGGATTCTTTACCAACTGAGCGATCAGGGAAGCTGAGCTGCAGTTGAAGAGTCATTATTAACCAGCTGTGTGACCTTCAACAAGTCATTTAAGTGCTTAAACCTTCAGCTCCTCTTCTATGAAATGAGCATAATGCCTCATCTATATACTATGAACATAACTGACACCACTCTGAATCAAAAGGTTATAAACTGTACAATATATCATACAAATGCTAAGCATCTTCTAATCTAGTGAACTTGAAATGTTTTGGCAGCACACTCAATTAGTGAAAAGCCTTTTGAGTACTTAACTCCAATGTGTGGATATTTCAGTGCAGTTCAGTTGCTGAGTTGTGTCTAACTCCTTGCAACCCCATGGACTGCAGCATGACAGGCCTCCCTGTCCACTGCCAACTCCCAGAGTTTACTCAAACTCATGTCCATTGAGTCGGTGATGCCATCCAACCATCTTTCTCTGTTGTCCTCTTCTCCTTCTGCTTTCAATCATTCCCAGCATCAGGGTCTTTTCAAATGAGTCAGCTCTTCACATCAGGTGGCCAGAGTATTGAAGTTTCAGCTTCAGCATCAGTCCTTCCAATGAATATTCAGGACTGACTTCTTTTAGGATGAACTGGCTGTATCTCCTTGTTGTCCAAGGGACTCTCAAGAGTCTTCTCCAACACCACAGTTCAAAAGCATGAAATCTTTGGTGCTCAGCTTTCTTTATGGTCCAACTCTCACATCCATATATGACTACTGGAAAAATCATAGCCTTGACTAGATGGACCTTTGTTAGCAAAGAAATGTCTCTGCTTTTTAATATGCTGTCTAGGTTGGTCACAGTTTTTCTTCCATGGAGCAAGTGTCTTTTAATTTCATGGTTGCAGTGATTTTCGCCCCAGAAAAAAATAAAGTGTGTCACTGTTTCCACTGTTTTCCCATCTATTTGCCATGAAGTGATGGGAGCAGATGCCATGATCTTTTCTGAATGTTGAGTTTTAAGCCAACTTTTTCACTCTCCTCCTTCACTTTCATCAAGAGGCTCTTTAGTTCTTCTTCACTCTCTGCCATAAGGGTGGTGTCATCTGCATATCTGAGGTTATTGATATTTCTCCCGGCAATCTTGATTTCAGCTTGTGCTTCATCCTGCCAGCATTTTGCATGATGTACTCTGCATATAAGTTAAATAAGCAGGGTGACAATATACAGCCTTCACATACTCCTTTCCATATTTGGAACCAGTCTGTTGTTTCATGTCCAGTTCTAATGGCTGCTTCCTGAACTGCATACAGATTTCTCAAGAGGTGGGTCAGGTGGTCTGGTATTCCCTTCTCTTTAAGAATCTTCCAGAGTTTGTTGTGATCCACACAGTCAAAGACTTTGGCATAGTCAATAAAGCAGAAATAGATGATTTTCTGGAACTCTCTTGCTTTTTCCATGATCCAACAGATGTTGGCAATTTGATCTCTTGTTCCTCTGCCTTTTCTAAATCCAGCTTGAACATCTGGAAGTTCAGGGTTCACGTAATGTAGAAGCCCTGGCTTGGAGAATTTTGAGCATTACTTTACTAGCGTGTGAGATGAGTGCAATCATGCAGTACTGTGAGCATTCTTTGGCATTGCCTTTCTTTGGGATTGGAATGAAAACTGACCTTTTCTAGTCCAGCGGCCACTGCTGAGTTTTCCAAATTTGCTGGCATATTAAGTGCAGCACTTTCACAGCATCATCTTTTAGGATTTGAAATAGCTCAACTGAAATTCCATCACCTCCACTAGCTTTGTTGGTAGTGATGCTTCCCAAGGCCCGCTTGACTTTGCATTCCAGGATGTCTGGCTCTAGGTGAGTGATCACAACATCATGATTATCTTGGTCATGAAGATCTTTTTGGTATAGTTCTTCTGTATATTCTTGCCACCTTCTTAGTATCTTCTGCTTCTGTTAGAAGCCATATCTAACATGGCAAGTCACTACATTATGCAAAACTTTTATCAAAATTCATCTGCCAAATCTCTATTTTTCCTGGTATCAGCTTATAAGCTAATTAGAAAGTTCATTTTTTCACATTATTATTCAGTTCAGTTCAGTTCACTCAGTCGCGTCCGACTCTTTGTGACCCCATGAACCACAGCACACCAGGCCTCCCTGTTCATCACCAACTCCCGGACTCCAACCAAACTCATGTCCATCGAGTCGATGATGCCATCCAACCATCTCATCCTCTGTCGTCCCCTTCTCCTCCTGCCTTCAATTTTTCCCAGCATCAGGGTCTTTTCCAATGAGTCTTCACATCAGGTAGCCAAAGTATTGGAGTTTCAGCTTCAACATCAGTCCTTCCAATGAACACCCAGGACGGATCTCCTTTAGGATGAACTGGTTGGATCTCCTTGCAGTCCAAGGGACTCTCAAGAGTCTTCTCCAATACCACAGTTCAAAAGCATCAATTCTTCGGGGCTTAGCTTTCTTCACAGTTCAACTCTTACATCCATACATGACCACTGGAAAAACCATAGCCTTGACTAGACGGACCTTTGTTGGCCAAGTAATGTCTCCACTTTTAATATGCTGTCTAGGTTAGTCATAACTTTCCTTCCAAGGAGTAAGCGTCTTTTAATTTCATGGGTGCAATCACCATCTGCAGTGATTTTGGAGCCCAGAAAAACAAAGTCAGCCACTGTTTCCACTGTTCCCCCAGCTATCTGCCATTCAGAAAACTAAGATCACATTAGTACTAAATACATTCAGAATCTCAGGGAATTGTTTCCATGCCAGTTTAAGTGTGTCAATAGACATTTAGGTCATGCACACTGTTTTTGAAAAGAAAATCTTGTAATAATAAAAGTATTTCTTAGCATCTGTTTTTAAGATCATCTCGTAGCAAAATTTCTTTCAAAAAGCAGTTGCCTTTCATTCAGCTAAAATATCATTTTTACCTTAACTCAATAGAATTTTATGATACATGTACTAGGTTTTATACTATTCATAGCTATTTATCATCAAGGAAAAAAAGATTAAGAAAATGAACAGCTGTATTTTCACCAAAGTATGCAATTCATCATTAAGTTAAAGGACTCTTTTTAATACTGTCACAAGATAAAGAGCAAATCTCTGGATGTTTTAACAATAATCATGGTCACTCCCATCTCATCATAAAGTACTACAAAGATTCTACATATTTTAAAGGTTGTGTTTTTAATAAAATTACTCACAACAGTATTATTAATACTTCAAGCAATTCTGGTTTCAATTCCTTTCCTGTATTAGCCTGACTCTTGATGCAATCAACTCATTTCATGTGTGATATTATCTCCATTTCCTCACATTTACTGAAAAGTAAGCCACTCCATCAGTAGACAGTCTTACACAGCTTCCCCCCCCCCCAAAAAAAATTCTATTAAGTCAGTCATTATTGTTGCAAATATATCATTTCCGGTATACATTTCCTTTAGTGACTCTCAGAAAAGCAACTGTATTCTATTTTTTAATTGAAACAGAATCTTAACAAATACTCTAAGCTGAGGCAGTTATATTCTTCCAACTTAGTGTACCACACATCCTACTTGCAGGATTATATTTTTATTCTTTTCTTTAACTCTTTAGCAATGTTTACTATGCTCCTTCCAACAGTATTTGCTAAAAAGAAATACATTTTACTTCGTCCCGATATTATTTCAGTGTGTTTTACTGTGTCAGTAAGAACATGCATTTCCCCAATGGTATGTAACTTTTTGTCTTTTCACTATTAGTCAGTTTATAAAAACAACAGACTGAGCATCATATGACTTAAATATTCATGAAATATCACAGAACTTATGTTTTGGACGCTTTCATTAAGAGTGTCCTGCTGATTATGATATTTTCATTTCCTTATTATCTCAATGCACATTATATACATCAAGGCTCACTGCTAACATTAGTAAAAGTGAACCATCTTTTATTTTACTTATTTTTCTAAGGTGAAATATATTTTAAATACTTTTCTTGATACCTTTGAACTTGCTGTCAGCTCACACTGGGTGGTCAGTATTTATCATATGACATGACCATCTGGGAAGAACAGGAGCTAGTTCTATGATTACTTTATGGTTCATTTGTGCTGATACCTTTATTTAGCATTGTTCACATAAAACATTTTTGCACAGAAATCTTTTTAAGCCACTTAACCAATTTTTGAGAATTAGTTAAAACTAGATGATGTAATCACAGGGCCACTGAACAGTCAAATCTAAACTACAATTCACTAAGGTACACCACAAGCATGGATGCCAGGTCATTCACTTTTGGAAGCACTAACCTAACCCATACAAATACATATGTACAAGACACTCAGCCATATATGCTAAGTGGAAGAAAAGAAAAGATGGAAGTTCAATTCTTACAACGATAACCTCACTATTACAGAAAAGATAAAGTGAAAAGGAACTTGATCATTGATAAGCAGTTTTATCTTCCTATTCCTCTCTCCCATCTTTAAAATGCCTCTCTCTGAAGCCTGGAACACGTGAAAATTAAGTAAAATCATCTGTGTCAGTAAGAACATGAATTTCCCCAATGGTATGTAACTTTTTGTCTTTTCACTATTAGTCAGTTTGTAAAAACAACTGAGCATCATATAACTTAGCATAAGCATCTTCCTATAGTAATCAAGCGAAAAAATAAATCATGGTCTCAGCTTTTTTAGAAAATAAAAATTCATTCTTCATTCCCCTAACTTATTTAGGGAACTAGTAATAAAAACAGTAGTCTGAGACAATAAGAAAAGACTAATTAAGCTCAATATTATAAATTTTAACTCTCCCCAAAACCTTTCCATAAAGTTCTCAGGAACCCCTAATTTTATCATATACAAGCCTACCTTCATCTAGAACCCTGTACAGAACACTCTCTTCACCTCTTGTCCTCACAGAAGCCTGATCCTTCCCCCAAATTACCTCCTTGACCAATTTCTGAGATATAATTTTCTCATTCTTTCACACCTTGTCACACCTATCATAGTGTCTCACAGTGGCAATTTCAGTCCTTCTGCACCATCTTCAGATTCACGTTTTTCTGTCTTTAAATTCCAACATATGCCACTTCCTATCCTTCCGGAGTGCACTCTCCCTTACTGTCACTACCTCTGGTCATTGAGACCATGGGCCCCAACTTCTCCTGCTGTCAAATTTACCAGATCCCTTTCCTTTCTCATTTCTTACTTGGCATCCACAGGCCTATCACTTATACTATTATATCATCCTCAACTCTGCTATACTTGCTCTGGCAATTCTCAGGACCAATCTACCCATTTTTCTTCTTTCCAATACAGAGAAAATGAAGCAATCCTGAGGAAAAAATAACCATATAACCATATGAAGTATACCACTTTCAACTTCCACAAGGTCCACAGGGCTGCTCAGCAAATCTCCTCCATTGGTTCCCAGTTTCCCACAACAACCCTTCTAAATCAAGCCTCTCCTACCAAATTCTCACTTCAGTTTCCTTTTCAGCAAGATTTTATCTCTTACTCCTAAGTAAAAACAAGGAATCTTCTATGCTCTCTTTCTCTAAGACTCAAACTATAAACTTATCTGTATCTACTCAGCCTCGTCTCTCTTCTTCTCAAAGGGAAGGGGACTATTTGAGTCTACCCATCTCCTTCTGGCTTATCTGAAACCTTATTATATAAACTATTGCTTTTAATCTCCATATCCTTAATGTTTTTCTGAAACAAATTGAGATCCCTTAATGTATATGTTCAAGCCTCTCTCATCTTAAAAAGAAAATTCTGCCATGACCCTGCATCATTCCCTTTTAGCCATTCCACTAAAGAGTTATGTTTATTTTTCATTCATAGATTTTAAATCAGTATCTGATACATAGATGACATATAATTAAAGGACTCAGTCACTAGCAATTAATAAACAGCTAAATTTGTAAATGTGCACCTACAGAAATATTTACATGATAGATTCTCTTCACTAAAGACTTCTGCTTATGCTCTACATTTAGAACTAACTATAATTACAGATTGAGTGGTTACAAGTTCTCAAATGAACAAATTATCAAAAACTAAAGTCTCTGTCCTAACTGCCCTCCCACCATAAAATAAATATTTGGGATCTGAAAGAATAATTTTCTTTTAACTAGGATATAACTGTCCCAGGGGTCTGCCTGCACATATATCCAATGCAGGATATGGGAAGAGTAAAATGGGCTTTAAATAATACTGGTGATCTGATATGATACTTAGGACATTAAGCATCTTAGCAACATTAAGTTGCTCTAAGGCAACATTTTCTCCTCTTAGCTTACCAATAGATTGCTGACAAAACTAAATCAGTTTTAACAGCAAAATGTCCCAGCAAATGTGGATACAATTCTTCAGTACCTATGTCAGATTCCCCCACCACATACATACATACACACACACACACACACACACACACACACATATATAAAATCCATTACTTGGATTTATAAGAGGCTGTGTGAAACTAAAATTATGAAATTATAAATGAGCATATGGAATCTTGTTAAAATTTAACTATAAACTTAACTTAAAAAACAAACAAACAAGAAATAAAAACCACAAGCTTGGCTCTTAAATCCAGTAATAAGAGCAGTGTGCAGGACACTGTTAAGCAAAGCATGATTCTACTTAAGTTGTGAAGGCCCATAACATGGCTCACGTCTGGGAGGTCAAAAGTTTCCTACTCTACAAATAGAAGGTCACATGTTCAGTTTTTAAAGATGACAGGCAATTACTAATGGGTTTTATTTTTAATTGAGGTATACCTGACTCATGAGAAACCCGTGTGCAGGACAAGAAGCAACAGTTAGAATCGGACATGGAACAATGGACTGGTTCAAATTTGGGAAAGGAATACGTCAAGGCTGTATATTGTCACCATGCTTATTTAACTTGGGCTTTCCTGATGGCTCAGATGGTAAAGCATCTACCTGCCAAGCAGGAGATGCAGGTTCAATCCCTAGGTTGGGAAGATCCGCTGGAGAAAGAAATGGCAACTCACTCCAGTATTTTACCTGGGAAATCTCATGGACAGAGAGCCTGGTGGGCTACAGTCCACGGGTCACAAAGAGTTGGACACGACTGAAGTGACAGCACACAGATAGCTTTCAACAGTCTTTCCCTGGTCAATAACTCTGGGACAGGATTTGATTACAGGTTAGCTTAGTTACAGACTGTGTTATGCTGTGATAACACATAAACTCTGAAACCCAGTGTCTTTGAATACAACAAAGGTTTATTTCTTGCTCATTCAAATCCTCTTTGGGTCAGGTGATTCTCCAAGGAAAGTGTCCTGAAGTGACAACTCAGTGTTCCAGGCTACTTCTATCTTGTGTCACTGCCATCTCAAACATGGCTTTCAGACTTTCTCAGCAAAGGAAAGTGACAGCACTGAGTATTCACATCCAGTATGACCTATGCTTTGACCACTTAAACCAATCACATAAAAATTAAGGCTGAACAATGCATTCTTCCTGTGTTTTGAGGAAGAGAAAAATGAAATGAAATTCAATTATATGAGGTATGTCTCTGTAGCATGGAAATATATACATGAGCAGGTGTAAACCGATAGCAGTTGAGGAGCTGCTGTATACCACAGGAGCCAAGTCTGACGCTCTGTGGCCCCCTAGAGAGGCGGGATCAGGGCGGGGGTGGAGGGAGGCTCACGAGGGAGGGGATACATGTACACTCATGGCCGACTGACACTGCCGCACAGCAGAAACCAGAACAGCATGGTAAAGCGATCAGCCTCCAGTGAAAGATAAACACAGCCCATCTCTGCCGTGACGACACAAGTCACTGTGACAACGATGTAAGGCAGGCCCTACTATCACTCCTCCTCATAACTGAGGAAATCAAGGCTCAGAGACACTAAATAACTTCTCTGCAATTAGAGAGTAGTGGGTGTCTAATTCCAGAGCTCCAATCTTTAACCACTTTACTCTATCTGATGTCCAGGCAGACTGGCACCGTATCATTACCAAGGAGTTAAACAATCAGAAGAGTTAAAATTTTCCACTAGCCTGAAATAAGATTGCACCTGAACATCCAACTTTTTAACAAGTAACTCAATGATGCACTAGTTTTGAATAAGAAACATACTCTTCACAGAGAACAGAAAATAAAATGTTCTAGTATGCTTGATTACTTTAAACCAGATATGGCTTGAGTAGACAACTGGAATGCTAGTTAATTATTACTAAAAAGGTACACTGTAAACTTATACTATGTTATAAGTAAATTATATTTCAACAAAGCAGGGAACAAATTACTACCAGAAAGGAATATAGATCAACTATTCCTAAACCTTTCATACTGTTCATGGGGTTCTCAAGGCAAGAATCCTGAAGTGGTTTGCCATTCCCTTCTCCACCTTAACCTGCCTCCTGAGAAATCCTGTATGCAGGTCAAGAAGCAACAGTTAGAACCGGACATGGATACAATGGACTGGTTCCGAATTGGAAAGGAGTATGTCAAGGCTGTATCACCCTGCTCATTTAACTTAAATGCAGAGTACATCATGAGAAATTTCAGGCTTGATGAAGCACAAGCTGGAATCAAGATTGCTGGGAGAAATACAAATAACCTCAGATATGCAGATGACACTGCCCTATGTCAGAAAGCACAAAAGAACCGAAGAGTATGGCAGAAAGCACAAAAGAACCGAAGAGCCTCTTGATGAAAGTGAAAGAGAAGAGTGAAACATCTGGCTTAATATTCAACATTCAGAAGACTAAGAGCATGGCCTCTGGTCCCACTACTTCATGGCAAATAGATGGGAAACAATGGAAACAGTGACAGACTTCATTTTCTTGGGCTCCACAATCACTGTAGATGTTGACTGCAGCCATGAAATTAAAAGACACTTGCTCCTTGGAAGAAAAGCTATGACCAACCTAGGCAGCATATTAAAAAGCAGAGACATTACTTTGCCAACAAAGGTCCACCTAGTCAAAGCTAGGGGTTTTCCAGTAGTCATGTATGGATGTGAGAGTTGGACCATAAAGAAAGCTGAGTGCCGAAGAACAGATGCCTTTGAACTGTGGTGTTGGAGAAGACTCTTGAGAGTCCCTCGGGCTGCAAGATCAAACTAGTCAATCCTAAAGGAAATCAGTCCTGCATATTCTTGGAAGGACTGATGCTGAAGCTGAAACTCCAATACTTTGGCCACCTGATGTGAAGAAATGACTCACTGGAAAAGACCCTGATGGTGGGAAAGACTGAAGGCAAGATAAGAAGGGGACAACAGAGGATGAGACAGTTGGATGGCATCACCAACTCGATGGACATGAGTTTGAGCAAGCTCCGGGAGTTGGTTATGGACAGGGAAGCCCAGTGTGCTGCAGTCCATGAGGTCGCAAAGAGTCGGGCACAACTGAGGGACAGAACTGACTGACTGACTGACTGACTGATTCCTAAACCTGTATTTTGTTTCTGGTTTTTATTCCCTAGTTTTTAACTGTAAATATAACAATCTCACAAGATAAGTTACCACAAATAGTTAGCTTGATGTACTGACCACATATGGTTTTTCTGAAAGAGTATATGAACAAGGGGCATTGCTCAAAACTAGCAATGCTGGTTAAAGTTTCATAGAAACTTGGTTTAAACTGAATAACTCACTCAGTCTACCATATTTAGGCAGGAGTTCTTATGTGTTTGCTGGGTTTCACAATTGAAATACTTAGCCTATCAACCTTTATTTTTTCATTTCTCTTTTACCTCTACTTTTAAGATCAACTGTTTCTTAGAAATACGTTCTCAGTCTGCAACACAAAGTAGCTGCACTCTAATACTTCTTAGGTAGTCTAACTTCGAATGCATTGCTAACTATCACTTATTTAAAACTGAGTGTAGAGTTACAGTATTTAGAGACAACTGCTCAAAGTGCACACAGGTACCCTCCAGATACTATAAATCTAGCCCTGGTCAAGTCAGAGCAACAGAGACCTGAGTACCAAAGCCCACTTAAGAAGTGTTTTTACTGAATTACCATAGTAATTCAATGTCTTGGTATGACAGCAACAGGCCACATTGGAAACTGGTAACATAAAGTCCCAAGAAACCATGGCTACCAAGATGTTTTCTAGGAAACTGTCTAGCACAACATCCAAGAATATCTGTACTTCTGAGCAATGAGTTTGTTTTATGTTATGAATTCTGTAACCTAGATCAAGAACTGTAGAGGCTCAGTCACAGTCAAATTTACAGTGTATCCACAGACAAGTTTCAGATTACACTGATAAACATTTGCTGACTCCATGTTTTTCTTTTGCTTCCACTTTGAACTTGTTTTACTGTTTTTTGTGTGATAATCTATATGTATAAACTGCTTTAAATCCTGTTTAGAACAAAACAGAGGAACACCAAAAAGAATAAGTCGATAGTTTCAAGGGGCCCTTACAGGATCCCTTGTAGAATCCAGATCCATGGATAGATAGAATTGTTCATATTTGATCATTAAAGGTTCAGGATGAACTAAAGCCAAGTGCTTTTACCATAAGCACATAATTACCTAGACTTGATCTTGGTCAGTTGGCTGGGGTTTGCAATTTTTTTTATTAAGAAGTCTATTGCTATGTACATTTAAAATGATGTTTCTAAGAGGTATATACAGGCACATGATCAAAAAAATTGCTATTAAAACTATAACCAGTCAGCAAATTTTACCTGGTATACTTTTCCTTTCTAATGCAAAGAACTTCTGAAAACAAATCTGACTAAATGATTAAAAGATGAGCAGCAAAGAACTGACTGTCTCTTTTATTTTTAAACTACCAGGGCAAGGTGCTATGTTTTTAAGGAGGAAAAGGATGAGGAAAAGAGAATTTTGAGCAAGTATAAGGCATCTCCAAGACTCGAAAAGAGCTTAGGAAAAGAATACAGAAAATCTTTTCCTTGGGATAGATACTGGTATACCTAAAGGAGCTAGAGAACTGAAATTATTCTAGGAGCTTAACAATAGCTTATCAAGAGCCACAAGAAGCATCCTGTCCAAAAAAAAATTAAAGAAATATTTTGACAAGGTAGCTTTCAATACCATGATAAGTTACTGGAGAAACTGGGGTGAGAGCAAGACTGTCCTATACTTAGAAAGGTAATCAAAGAATTGTGTTTCTGAGTCCACCACCTTCAGTGTTAAAACTCTGGCCATGCTTTTGCTTAGAAATCCTGTATCTCAAAATCCAAATAAAGGAGGGCAGAGTACAGATGACCAACATACAGAAACTGAATGTCCTGAAAACTGAAGAAAAAAGAAGAGTGGGGTACATGAAGACAGTCTTGAACCACAGAAAGGAAGAGAATCACAATCCCATTTGAAACTCAGGCAAGTGAGTAGACAGGCATATCTCTTCCTTCCAGCCTTACTTAAAATCTATCATCATAACAGCTCCTGTTACCTGCAGAAGATATTCTCAGTGGAATATCTGGAATAACTAAGAGTATCTTGTGAAACCAAGAACACAAGCATTTCTTGAGTAGTTTGCAGTAAAAACAGGGTTTAAAAAGTCTTCCTAGTATAGGAGTAAAAGACTTTTATAACACTGGGCAACACAAGAGTCAAGGTGGATCAGGGTTTCTAAACCTGGTCACTAGCGACATTCGGGTCAGGTAATTTTTTGTTGTGGGGGGCTGTCCTGTGCACTGTAGGATATTTAGCAGCATCTCCCTGGCCTCTATCCCCTAGATGGCAACAGCACCCCTACCAAATGTGGCAATCAAACTATCCCTTGTGGGGAGCAAAAATCACCCCTGTTGAATACCCCTGCGATGGATGAAACAAGTAACAAACACTTGCCAGGAATAACTCACTTTCTTGGTAAGCAGCACTCCCAAATCACCTCACCTTCTGAATGAGGAAACAGACAGAAGGAACATCAGGATTTGTAGGAAAAATGACAACTTCAAATTCTGAATATGTCAAAATGTGGGATACCAAGTGGAGATGTCCAAAAGTCAGTTAGACGTATGTGACTGGAACCAAGAAAAGCGGTCGTGGCAAAAGAAATAGACTAGAAAAGCATTAGCTACATTAATACCTCTGAGAAAGGCTTTTGTAAATCTTCAGCCAAAACAAAATCCTCTTAAGAGATGATGATTATTACCCTAGCAAGCTCTACCTAGAGCCTAATTAAATAAGAAGCCCTTGATGTATTTAGTCTACCACAGAATAAGGCATTCATGTACAATTCTTACCTTCATCTGGACAAACCTGCCATATGTTAAAGTCTACAGAGTAAACTCTCACATATCTTTACTAATTGATAGGCTGCAGTAATTTTCCCACTTGGTATATGCTCCTTCTTTTTGCCTTTTTGTTCCCAAATAGATATTTGCCCTCTATCACTGCATACATAATTAGCAAGAGCAGATACAATTCTCACAAGCACATGAGCTTTTAAACACTGTCATTAAAGAAATTCTGTACTGGAAGGTTTAGCGACTCCAAACAGATTACACTTTTTCTTCAACAAGAAACCTCACTAAGAGTTTGAATATACCTCAGTTCAAGAATACATTTTCCTGAATGTCTGTTTTTGACTGAGAAAATTTACTTAAATGTAATTTTCCAAGAAATTAGAGGATATTTCTACATATGCTAAGTTCACTTGTTAAAAACCTATTCAACATGTTTTATGAAGTGTGACATTTTCATGCAAAAATAGTAATGAAGAAATAATTTTCCTAACTTAAGACATAATCTGGTGAACAAAATAGATGAAAATAAATCTACATAAGTAAACAGAAATACTTTGCCTATGTTATATTTAGTTTAATTTGGTTTCCTTGTGTATAATCTTCTATTGCATCCTCTTTATTTCTTTTTTAACTAGCTTAAAAGCTTTTTTTTTTATAAAGTAAGAGTAAGTTGATAATTTGTTTTAAAATAGTCATTTAAAATATCAATCAATTCACAAAATTTCTACCCAGCTCACCTTCATAGTTGTATCTTACCAACACACTGGCATACATTCAGTAAGTTAACAATAAAGAATGGTGATACTTCCTTTTAGAGACAATAAAATATTAAAGCGAGCACACACATCAACACACACTCCGAAGAGGAAAATGACATTTAGCATTTTTCTGACCACAAACTAAATACTGACCAACAAAATTTTTAGGATTCACTTTTGCTTGCATAACCCTTACTAAAAACAAAAGGGTATCATTAAAATATCACTAAATACCTGTTATTCTTTACATGCTCCTTAGGCTAAACTTATAAAATCAGGTATGATTTATGTTGAAGGAAATTACTATGATCTCCCTCGCAGTTCCATCCTCTCCCCACATAAAGAAAATGCAAATGATGCCCAATTTAATTATGTTCTCCAGTGACTCTTATCACTTAAAATTACAACACAGCCTGAGAAGGCAGAGAAAAAAAAGTAGTGACATGTATTTTAAAATTGTACTTTCTTACCAATATGTTGCTGAAGAGCCCAAGAGGAGTTTGAGGCTCGAGCAGACAGCATCTTTTCAACAGCTGGAGGAAGTCTCCTCCAATTAGTAAACTCCAAAGTGAAGATAAGAATGTCATCACTGACTGAGTCAATCCTACATTGGCAAGATATTAACATACATTTAGACACAAAATTCACAAAGGATTCACTGTGAAAACAAATACCATATACCAATTCTTACAACATCCTGATGCGGAGGCAGACAGACAACAGCAGCAAAGAAAATATTCATGAAACAAAAGGCAAGTTCAGTGGATATGAAAAATCATTAAATCAGGTTCCTACATGAAACTCAAATGACTGTGCATGTAGTTGTCCAATAGATGACAAGAGGAGTTTCTACTCTAGCAGAAGCAGAATGCCTTGTCATTCCCCAGCAGCAGTGGTGAGAAAAGACAGATTTAGTGTCACTGTCATTAGTGGATATGCCATTATTTCCTCCCAACTGGACCATCTTGCTAAATCTAGATGGGTCATCCTTATAGACACTTAATTTAACAGTGAAAGGATAAAGTCTAAACACCCAAAAGTGAAAGTGACTCAGTCATATCTGACTCATTGTGACCCCATGGACTATATAGTTCTTGGAATTCTCCAGGCCAGAATACTGGAGTGGGTAGCCCTTCCCTTCTCCAGGGGATCCTCCCAACCCAGGGATCGAACCCAGGTCTCCTGCACTGCAGGCGGATTCTTTACCAGCTGAGCCACAAGGAAAGCCCAAGAATACTGCAGTGGGTAATGTATCCCTTCTCCAGCGGATCTTCCTGGCCCAGGAATTGAACAGAAGTCTCCTGCATTGCAGACAGATTCTTTACCAACTGAGCTATCAGGGAAGCCAAAGCTGTCTCTAAACTGGTGTATGGGAGAGACGGCTTATTTCTGACCAACCCTCAGAGATTTACTACAACGGTTGTCATCAAGAACCTTCCCCATTACAGATGAGACTCTAGAGGATGTACCAGAATAAGTTTTGTCTTTAAGGACTGAAAGAAGTGGTTGAAGACAAACAGTTCTACCTCTCTTTTTTCAAAATAATGTCAGATTTCCTACCAACCCACCCAAAAGAGACTTCCCAAATTATGTAAGTACTTGAATCCTAATGGAAAGGGCAATGACCTAGGAAAAGTTCTGATTTCTAACAATTCTACTGCTTACAAACATGTTGCCTAAATTCTTTAAGCCCTAGATCCTGGTCTCTAAAATGAGAATAACACTTACCCTGTGTATTTCAGGAGACTGTTCATAAAAGTAGCTGAGGCAATATAGTGAACAGATTTTTAAAACTATAAAATACTATATAAATATTTGATATTACTAGAACCGGCTTGGAATTTTCAGTACTATATTCTCAGTGGGCCTTATAACATTGTACACATGAAATTTAGTCAAAACATAAAGACAACTCTAAATTCTAACAAGATTACTCATCTTGTAGTCAATTAGATACTCCCCTAACATCACATTGTTCAAAGAAAAATAAAATCATTAGGGTCTCTGGTGACTACTTCAAAACCAGAAATTCTTTTCAAGGTCACTTTTTTGGAGACATTACTGAGCAAGGACAAAAGAAAGGGAAAAATAAAAGAAAAAGAAAGAAACTGAGTAATACTCTAAACTTGTCATCTCAAAGACAACTTATTTCATGTAATTCAGGGTCCAAAGTATCCTTGAAATGACTGGTTAGAGTATGACAATTATTTCCCAAATTTTTAATTCTCTAACATGCAAACTCATATAAGGAAAAACAAACTACAGCACAAACACTCTGGGAAACATTTTACTTCTAAAGAAATTCTCAGTGAAGTCACAATTTATCAGAAAACACTGAGAATAAATGAAATGATAAAATATATTCAAAGCAAACAATCTCCTTCACTTTCTAGGAACCCACACCAAAGGTTTCTCAGTTCTGGTTCCTTATTTCTTTTTTAATGGTTTCATTTTTCTATCTTAATGTGCTCTAAGTCTCACCGTGATCAAACACAAAGTCATTTTTATCCAGTTATCTAAACACACACACAATAAATCTGTTTACACAGCTTTAGTTAATATAATGTTGAGTATTTTACCAATGCTGACAGTGCCACTAAAAATGTATGGTTACTGTACTACATTGATCATTACACTGTACAAAGCAGCTGTACAATCATAAACAATTGACAGTTAATCAACTAAATGCACAGATGACATTCACTTTCTATTATTTGTCTATTGCATTGAGGGTGTGAGGGATACCTAGTGTTGCATTAAAATATTTCAACTCTGTAGCTCATATTGTGACAGGCAATTATTTAGTCAGATACATTTTTAAAGACTATTTAAGACAAGCAATATCTAGGAAAGACATTTATAATTCACATGACAAAGATTAAGCAAGAGACTTACATGTGATATAAATAAAATACAACCAAAATCCACTTTAACAGCATATTGGAATTTTTATGGGATAATTTTTTATAACAGTTCTTTGAATGTAAACTGATCAAAGAAAGCAAAATATCCATCACATTCAGCATAAGCACTGGCTTTATCCATTCAATAAAAGATTAGCAAACAAAAATTTGACCATGTTATGCATTTTTACTGATAAAAGTGAAATTTTCCATCGTGTTTTTTCTAATAAATATAAAGTAACTAAAGTTATTCCTTCAGAGTAAAATACATGCAATTTTTGTTCTCAATTCAATAGCTGAAAGTTTTATAATTTACTAAAAATAATATGTAGTTTACTGTTTATTAACTTTTTTCTATCCAAACACATCCAATAAACAAAGCACAAACCCAGTGGCTTATTACCACAAAAAATTCTCAAATGGGCAAGTTTTCACATGAGGGGCAGGGAACCCCATAGAAGAACTAGGGATAGAAGACTATTTTAGGAGCCTTTTAGTAGGATAAAGCTAAATAATTCCCTTTTCTTCCAACAGTCTATGTAGTTGTCTGAGGAGGAAAAGAAAAGAGGATACATTTAATTTTTTCCTTATAGAGGTTATTCCTAATTTAGGAATAGGAAATAGAAAAGTTGGCCCATATTCCTGCAGTTTAGGCAACAGATTAAAGTACCCTTGTCACTCAGATGGTGAAGACTCTGCCTGCAATGCAAACTACCCGGGAGGGATACCTGGATTGGGAAGATCCCCTGGAGCAGGGAATAGATACCCACCCCAGTATTCTTGACTGGAGAATTTCATGGACAGAGGAGCCTGGTGAGCTACAGGGCACGGGGTTGCAAACAGTCAGACACAACTGAGCGACTAACAAGGTACCTGAAATTAAGTGACAAAATTACCACAACCCTGGGGATATACAGGACTAAGGCAGAATAATAGCATAGGGGCTACAAAGACAGACTTGAGCCATTACTACTGGACAGCCTGGGTCCAAATCTTAAGCTCTAGCACTAAATAGCTGTGTGAACTTTGGCAAGTATGTCGAATACTCTGTGCCTCAATCCCTTTCTCCATAAATTAAGGATAATAGTATCTACTATATTTTATATTAAATGAGTTAATAGTAAAGAATCAATCATAGTAGCTACTGTATATCAGGCAATATTTTAAATGTTGGTTAAAGAAATAAACAAACTAAAAACCAGAATGGAACATGAAGGCTGAAAGTAATAGGAAGTAAGATAGAGCCAAGTAAGTAGCTTCAGTAGTAAAACACAAGGAGCATAGTTGAGAAAAATGTGGGTGCCTTGGGAGTAAGAACAAAATGGAGTGACAGAGGAAAGGGAACACACTGCCAGGACTGCCCACAGTTATCTATGAGCTGGATTTACAGTAGCATTTTGGGGAGGGAACGGTGAGGCGCAACTGCTACTAGCGTCAGAAGCCCAGACACAACAATAAAATCGACTAAGTGAAAAGTTAAAGGTACTTAAATAGCTCTGTTAATAGCTAGATACAGCATTCAGTAGTGAGTGTTTATGTCTCAGCAGTGAATGTATGTGTGCATGCACATGTAAAGGGGATTTGTTAGGACAACTAAACATATACAAATAACTTTTAAAAATTAGGTTTCTCAGTTAATTGTCAATAACTTTATATCTCAGTTATCAAAAAATACTATGAATTTTTGTGACAATTTATTGAAATGGTATACAAAGAATTACAACAATGAGTACTTGATAGATAACTATGTATTAATCAATCAACTGCTGGAGAAAGAAGTAAATACAATCAGGGACTCAAACCACTGTAAATTATAAACAAAAAGTAAAGTCGAGATTAGAGCATGTATATAAATTTGCTTTCCTTCTATATTCCTCAAACCACCTATCAGATAGCAGTTTTTCCTCACAAGCCACCAAACTGAAACATTCCGTATCAGAAAGACATGATAGTCCTAAACCTAAAATTTTAAATCTCTGCTTAGAGAAAATTGTTGAATTCTGTATTATGGTAGACATAATAAAAAGGCGAGATAAATAAAGATCTGCCAAATAAAGATCTTTTGTTTACAACATAGATGGAGAGGCCACCAGGTGGAAGATGGAGTCACAGAAATGCAAATTAAACTTACAAGTAGGAAGCACCAGTGTTGCCTGTATGAATCCCAGGGAGGACCTCTTTGAAAAGCAAAATTTAAACAACAAGATATCAAAGCACTCTTCTGCTGAAATCCAAAATTTCAGTACTTGCCTAAACATTATTTTAGCAAATGGTAGTTCTGAAGCACAAAAATGAAATCTTCCAAATATTTCATTGATATTTTATAAAACACCCATGTTCTCTATATTCCTAGAGACTTTTATTCTATTTTCTCACTTGACTTAAACTATCAGACCAAAAGAGTTCTCTCACTGCTACAATTATCAATAATTTCTCAGTCCATCTAGACACGTAACTCCTGCAAAGGCTTGTGTATACACAGATGTACAGAACAGACTTTTGGACTCTGTGGGAGAAGGCAAGGGTGGGATGTTTTCAGAGAACAGCATCAAAACATGTATATTATTAAGGGTGAAACAAATCACCAGCCCAGGTTGGATGCATGAGACAAGTGGCTCAGGGCTGGTGCACTGGGAAGACCCAGAGGGATGGGATGGGGAGGGAGGTGGGAGGGGGGACCGGAATGGGGAACACATGTAAATCCATGGCTGATTCATGTCAATGTATGGCAAAAACCACTACAATATTATAAAGTAATTAGCCTCCAACTAATAAAAATAAATGGAAAAAAAAATTTTTTTTTAAAGTTTTTATCCTTTTACCTAGAAAAATTCTGACTGAACTTTCATATAATCACTCATAGGCAATGCCCTTCTGAGAAACCACTTGAGGTAAACAGTTGTATCCTCAGCTGCTTCAGATATCAGTATTTATTGAGAGAGACTAAGTTCAAATAGACAAGACGCTACAGGATAGGAGTATTCAATCTAGTTGTCTAAGGGCTGCTAAAAATCGCCAAAGCTACTACAACCATTCTGTGGCAGGTGTTTTAAAAGCAGCATGAGGGATGGCCCAAGTAGAAGAAATAGCCGTCCCGAGAGGATTCACTGGCACCCATTCCTTTCTGTTCCCTTCTAGCCACCTCCAACCTTTTTCTAGGATTCTATCCTTACATTCAGGGCTTCCCAGTGGCTCAGTGGTAAAGAATCTGCCTGCCAAGTGGAGACGCAGGTTTGATCCCTGAGCTGGGAAGATGCCCTGGTGAAGGAAATAGCAACCCATTCCAGTATTCTTGCCTGAAAACTCCCAAGGACAGGGGGGGTTGGTGGGCTACAGTCCATGGGGTCACAAAAGAGTCAGACACGACTTAGCAATAAACAACTATCCTTACAATCAATCTCACTATTAGCAGGTCCCCAATTCCTTCATCCCAACACAGCCATCACAATCAAAACACATACAATAACAACCTCCTCCCAACACAGGGATTTCAAGAAATTGGGAGAAATGAAAGAGTAAGGTTCACAATGGTAGGATTTCTTACCAGGAACTGCACAGGAGATTCAGTGGGTCAAATCCAGCAAGCAGCAGAGATGGCAACCATTCTTTATATTTTGTCTGTGCTTTCACTGCATGATTTATAAATTCAGATATGTGGTCCCATGGTGTCGATGCGCAACATTTCTTCAAAAAGTAGCGAAATACTGAAAACCTCTCATACTTCAGGCAGTATGCCAAATGAAGTTCATTTAGCTGAGCTCCATATTTCAAAAGAATATTTACAATTCCAAAGAAGTCACAGCTCCATGAGCAAAAAGAAAGGAAGGTAGGGGAAGGGGGGGAGGGGAAGGGAAGAGAAGATTTTCACATTAAAAAAAATTCTTACAAATAATTAATAGTACTTATGACTGGAAAATAAGAATAGCAGATGCTCAAGAGGGAGGGGACATGTGTATACCTATGGCTAATCCATGTTGATGTACAGCAGAAATCAACACAACATTGTAATTAGATGTACAGCAGAAACCAACACAATATTGTGATTATCCTTCAATTAAAAATAATTTTAAAAAGAATGGCAGATGTGATAGTGGATGGTTTTACGTGTCCAGTGGATTGAGACTAGAAGACATTTAATTTACATCATGCTGCATGGTTTTTAATTTTCAACTATGAACAAGTCATGCCCTTAGAATTTAAAATACTTACCTTAAATAAAACTGTCACTGACAAGTAAAATTCTTTTCAAATTGTGATTTTTTTAATGCACAATTTATTATCTATATTACAAAATACTTGCTAAACAAAGTTAATAAACAACGTGATCAGTCAAAAAAGACAGGTCAATTTTCCCCTTTCTTTTAAATTTCTAGTGGTAGAAAGCAATCAAATAGAAAGCCTTTTTTATGAACAAAAACTTAACTTACAGCTTTACATTTTTTACAATTAATCTTTGTCAAGTGTTTTACTGAATGAAAGTCTATTATTTTACACCCGCTGAGTTGGTTACCTGTTTTACAAATGATCGTCCTGCTAAGCTGTGCTTAAAATGACTAAAAGTAAATTTAACTCTCTTATGAGAGAGCTAATTGGCAAAATGTGTCAAAAGAGGTATCATAACGAAGCTATAAAGAGCACAGGCTGGAGCCAGACTGCTCAGCCACTTACTAGCGGTGTGACTTTGAGCAAGTTACTTAACCATCCTGGCACACAGAACTAACATTATATAAGTATCTGCAAAATAAAATGATATGCAAAGTAAAATACCACACATTTAAATATAATAAACATAAATCCTGGGAATTTACCTATGAGACAAAAAGAAATTATATACTATTTGCACAAATATATTAACCACAGTATTGTCTATAACAGATTTTTTTAAATAAATTAACTGTTTAACAGAGGAGGAGATACATGCAAAATATGACATAGTCATTAAAAACTTAAATTATGATGGTTATGTGATCACATTTAAAAAACTGCTTATGATATAACTTTAACAAAGTTCAATAAACATGTATGTTCACTACGCAGACAACTGCGAAAGAAAATATGCAAGAATAAAATAAGTCTCCCTCTGAAACTGGCATTAATGCTATTTTAAGTAACAAGAAATAAAAAGAAATACTTCATTATTCATAGTTTTAGAGAATCTAAATAATTAAGAATCGTAAAAAGAATATAAAAAATATAAAACATTTAAACCATTGTCATGTGAGACCAACTACTTCTGAGAACTTGAGTCCAAGGTTTCAAAGCAGTTAAACACCATATATATAAATATCACTTATGTAAATTTTTGTAAATCTGTTTTATTTGCTCTCCAATTTGTGCTTCTTTTCTTCAATTAAAATATTAAATACTAATTCTCTTTATTATTAATAATACACATACCAATTAGAAAAGAAAAAGCTGTAACTCTAAAATTTTCTTTATAAAAATTAATTAACTTTGTTGTCTGTCTAGTATATATTGATACTTGTTCCTGGAAACACCATCATTCTTACCACTGTTCTTGAAAAGAGCCCTGTATATTCATTTTCTTTCTTATGGCTATTTTCAGATATAGGAAAGCTAAAAGAATTTATTGCCAACAGTCCTGCACTACAAGAAATGCTAAAGGATATACTTTTTTTTTTTTTTTGTATTGGGGTTTAGCCGATTAACAAACAATGCTGTGACACTTTCAGGTAACAGTGTAGGGACTCAACCACGCATATGTATTTGTATCCACTCTTAGAGGATATACATCTGATGGTTTTATTTTGAACAGTTATAAGCAATTTCTTTTTTTTTTATAAGCAATTTCTTTCAACCACTCTGACCTCATTTAACTAGGCTCTCATTATTCTGCCTGCAGTGATTACGTGCTGACTCCCCTACAGAACAGATGAGCAACACACGACATGGACTGTTGGACACAATCCAACAAACATACAGGAAAAGTGGGAAAGCCTCGAGACACCACCTCCTTACGAATGTCATACACAATTCTCAGGAGCACTTAATTTTCAAGGCATGTATGTTTACATGTACACTTCAGAACCTGGCTGAACTCTTCCCTCAAGCAACGTGAAAGCATCAATGGCCTAACCACAGATGCTTTAGCTCTCAGAGAGGACAACATATTTTTGCTACAGAATACAAAGGGCGCAAAATGCACCCTGTTATATTAATTGCCACAGATAGCTAGAGAATCTATTTTCTGTTTATAAAAAAACTATAAAACCAAGAGGCTTTCCTCTTCAAGTTTCAAATATAGCATCTAGCCATGTGACTCATTCTAAGAAAAATTTAAGGACAAGGCCATAGATAAACCAACCATCCATCTCTAAATGTTAGAGAAACATGTGCACATATAACTCCCCATAACAACAACTTTTATCTATTCTATACCAGGCAACTATGATAAATGTGTTACATGGAAGATTTGCCTTAATATTCACAATAACCCTAAAAAGTAACTTTTATTACCATCTCCACTCCAGATGCAAAAACTGAAGCTTAATCACAAAACTAGTAATTTGTAAAATTGGGATAATAATAGCAAATCAAAATCCAACAGTGAATATGATATAGCAAATATCAGAAATATCTCTTCTACATTATAAAAACAAAACATCTCAGGAAATAATCAAATTGGGAATTATTTTAAGGGCAGCCCTGTTTCTTGAAGTATGTTCCAAGGAACACTAGTCCCTGCAAATGATCTATGTTAAAAAAGCCTCCATAATTAAAATATTTGAGAGGCCCTTTATAATATACACTAGTCCATACAAGAGAGAAATACAGGATGAACTTAATTTTAAACAGTATGCTAGTTACATTTTTAAAACATATGCTCAAGTATTTTTCTTTAAACTCTGGATACACTTCAGAGGCAGTACCTTTAGAATTACAGCAATGGATCCAAACATTAATCAGAAAAAAGCATAAGAAAAAAGATATAAAATGCCCCAAAAGCCTGTAAACACAGGAGCAATAGTGTATTTATTGTAAAGTTCATCCTATGTTTCCAAACTTTTCAAACTCTGGTAGACTCATCCCTCCTTAGGAATTCATAAAACACATCACCATAAGAAAAATTCTTAGAAGCCCTTCAGGAAACAAATCTAATTACCACTGCTTAATCCTGTGTTTTCCAAACTTAATTAACTAAAGAACCCTTTTTATCCTGTGTATTATCTATTAACAATGTACAGAAAGAGTATTCTACAAAACACAGCTCTAACTCCTTCCAGTTATCACACTGCCTTGTATTAGGAGTAAAAGCACACTCCTAAAAGGCTTTTGTAAGCTACCTACTGCTACATTATAAACCCTTTTTCAACAGAACTATCATTTACATGGTCAATAATAAACACAAAATAAAACTGAAGGATCATAAAACTTTTTCAGCATGCCTTGAGTTTCTATTACATAATACATCTCAAATATACATAACAAGTTCCAGCAACTCAAGTAACTTCAGTGCTCTACAATGACCTTGATTATTACATGTCAATGAGCAAGATAAAGGCTTAGAGAAAACTTTGGTTAAAATATAAATTACACAGGAATATGCATGTGTTTCTCTTAACACTTAATACAAATTCTTTTTCAAGCCCTGATGGTGAATCAGAAAAACTCTTCAAGTCTTAGAGTAGTCCTTCTTATTTAACACAAATATCAAGAACTACTTATGACACATTAAGGGACTTCATATTATATAACAGTGAAAAACCACAAGGCACAGAGAAAGAGAAGTTTAAAAACCAAAAATGCAATGTCTAAACCTTATTTGTGGGCTTGTACATCTTCCATCTTACTGCCCTTTGAAGTTCAAAGCTGTGCACAGAAACAGGCTCAGATAAAAAAGAAGCACAGTAAAAGGAAATCCAACATGTTAATAAGGTTTCTTTTAAACAAATGGAAATGGACAAATATCTTAATAACCCAACAAAACCTCCAAGCAACTTTTTAGCTGAATTATTAAAAGGTCATATAGTAAGTTTTACTGAATGGTTTTTAGCCATCAGCTGAAAATAAAATAAAGACATTACGTTGTGTCAGATGTATCCATGTGTGATATACTGATAAGAATGGACACAATTATTTTTATAAAATTAACAGGATAACAATGATCAGTATTGATTAGAAAGACAGACATAATCAGGTCAGTTAAGCCAGGAGCCCTTTCTACAGCCATATATAAAAGGCATTAATATAAGTTTAAATTTCCTGTAATTTCTCAACTTCCCATCTCTTTTACCCATTCCAGTTAAAGAAGTCTTTTTCTTATATTTTCTCATTTGAGTTGAATTACTCAGCTATGCCCCTGAAAGACTGGCTTCATGTCACTGAAGCTGTTAACTTGTTAGCCCCAAAGGACAAAGAATTCTTTTGTACAGTGCGGAGGAGACAAGACAACTTTCCATCATGCTTTGGAGTAGGAGAAGAGCTAAAGGTCACTGCTTCAAATAGAAGCCTATTCTCTCCAAGGGATACTCAGTAAAAATGTTTCAGAATGCTAATCCTGAGCTAAAAAGTTAAATTGGCTAAATAAAACAAAAAAGAAGGGAAAACTTAAAACCCAGAGCCATTATTTATATTTATTATCTTCATCACTTTTTGATATTAATTATACTGTTTGTAAAAGCAGATAATTTTACCATAATGTAACAGGCCAACAGTGCAAAAAACATCAGAAATGTTAAATTCCTAGATCTCAGGAGAAATGCCAGAAAACATACAAATAAGAAAACAAAAGTTTTTGGAAACTATAAGCAAGGTGAAAAGCAGCCTTCAGAATGGGACAAAATAAGAGCAAAGGAAACAACTGACAATGAATTAATCTCCAAACATACAAGTAATTCATACAACTCAATACCAGAAAAATAAACTCAATCAAAAAGCTTGCAAAAGAACTAAACTAACATTTCTCCAAAGAAGACATACAGGTGGCTAAATAATCACCTGAAAAGAGGCTCAACATCACTCATTATCAGAGAAATGCAAATCAAAACCACAATGAGGTACCATCTCACACTGGTCAGAATAGCTGCCACCAAAAAGTCTACAAGCAATAAATGCTGGAGAGGGTGTGGAGAAAAGGGAACCCTCTTACACTGTTGGTGGGAATGCAAACTGATACAGCCACTATGGAGAACAGGGTGGAGATTCCTTAAAAAAACTGGAAATAGAACTGCCATATGACCCAGCAATCCACTGCTGGACAAACACACTGAGGAAACCAGAATTGAAAGAGACACAAGTACCCTAATGTTCACTGCAGCACTTACAAGACATGGAATCAACCTAGATGTCCATCGGTAGAAAAACAGGTAAGGTACATAAACACAATGGAGTTTTACTCAGCTAAGAAAAAGAACACATTTGAGTCAGTTCTAAAGAAGTGGGTGAAACTGGAGCCTATTATACAGAGTGAAATGAATCAGAAAGAGAAACACCAATACAGTGTATCAACACATATATATGGAATTTAAAAAGACATTAATAACAATCCTATATTCAAGGCAGCAAAAGAGACACAGATGTAAAGAACAGACTTTTGTTCTGTGTGGAAGAAGGCGAGGGTGGGATGATTTGAGAGAATAGTATTGAAACATGTATATTTACCATATATAAAATAGATGACTAGTGCAAGTTCAATACATGAAGTGGGGTACCCCAAACTGGTGCTCTGGGACAATCCAGAGGGATAGGGTAAGGAGGGAGGTGGGAGGGAGGTTCAGGATGGGGGTATATATTGCACTTGTGGCTGATTCACGTCGATGTATGGCAAAAACCACCACAATATTGTAAAGTAATTATCCTCCAATTAAAATAAACTAACTTAAAAAAAGTTTTTGACTCATTAATAACTAAAGTCAGATAAGTGTTGATTAAATCTTTTATACAATGATCTTATACCAAACCAACATTACTATAATAACATACTGCTACTATAAAAATAAAATTTCAAAACTCATACCACAGGCTTCCCTGATGGATCAGTGGTAAAGAAGTCTGCCTGCCAGTGCAGATGTGGGTTCAATCCCTGGTCCAGGAAGATCCCACATACCATGGAGCAACTAGGCCCACGCACCACAACTACTGAGCTCCAGAGCTCAGGAAGTGAAACTACTGGACCCACATGCCACAACTACTGAAGCCCTGAGCCCCAGAGCCCACGCTCCACACCAAGGAAAGATACCAAAAGGAGAAGACCATGTACCACAAAGAGTAGCCTCACTCCCTGTAACTAGAGAAAAGCCGACTCAGCAACAAAGACTCAGCACAGCCAAAATAAAACAAAACAAAACTGGAGATCGATTCAAGGCAGCAGAGCACTGAAACTGCAACCTAGCTGTTGAACAACAACTGACAGGACACTGAAACTCACCAAAAAAAGATACCCCATGTCCAAAGACAAAGGAGAAACCACAACAAGACACCTCAACCACCAGAAGGCAGACAGAAGAAGCAAGAAAATCCCACAGCCATTAGAACAAAAACCATGTCACAGAAAGTTAAGCAAAATGAAAAGGCAGAGGATCATGTCCCAGATGAAGGGATAAGATAAAATCTCAGAAAAGCAACTAAACGGAGTGGAGATAAGCAACCTTCCAGAAAAAGAATTCAGAATAATGACAGTGAAGATGATCCAGAATCTTGGAAACAGAAAGGAGAAGATGCAAGAAATGTTTACCAACGACCTAGAAGAACTAAAGAACAAACAGATGAACAATACACTGTTCAGTTCAGTCGCGTCCGACTCTTTGCGACCCCATGAATCACAGCATGCCAGGCCTCCCTGTCCATCACCAACTCCCAGAGTTTACCCAAACTCATGTCCATTGAGTGGGTGATGCCATCCAGCCATCTCATCCTCTGTCATCCCCTTCTCCACCTGCCCCCAATCCCTCCTAGCATCAGGGTCTTTTCCAATGAGTCAACTCTTTGCATGAGGTGGCCAAAGTATTGGAGTTTCGGCTTCAGCATCAGTCTTTCCAATGATACACTGGAAGGAATCAATAACGGAATAACAGACAGAAGAACAGATAAGTGACCGGGAAGACAGGATGGTGGAAATCACTGCCACAAAACAGAATATTAAAAAAAGAATGAAAAAAAAATATGAGGACAACCTAAGAGACCTCTAAGACAACATTAAATGCACCAACATTTGCATTATAGGGTCCCAGAAGGAGAAGAGAGAGAGAGGATCTGAGAAAATAGTTGAAGAGATAATCGCTGAAAATTTCCCTAATTTGGGAAAGGAAATAGTCAACCACGTCCAGGAAGTACAGAGTCCCAGGCAGAATAAACCCAAGGAGGACACAAAGTAATCAAACTGGTGAAAATTAAAGACAAAAATATTAAAAGCAACAAGGGAAAAATGACAAATAACATATAAGGGAACTCTCATAGCTTATCAGCTGATTTCTCAACAGAAATTCTACAAGCCAGTAAGGAACGGCATGATATATTTTAAAGTGATGAGGGAAGAACCTGCAACCAAGAATATTTTACCCAGCAAGACTCTAGTTCAGATTTGATGGAGAAAGCAAAAGTTTTACAGACAAGCAAAAGTTAAGAGAATTCAGCACCACCAAACCAGTTTTACAACAAATGTTAAAGGAACTTCCTAGGCAGGAAACACAAAAGGAGGAAAAGATCTACCCAAAATAAGCTTGAAACAAATTAGAAAACCGTAATAGGATCATGCTGCTGCTGCTGCTGCTAAGTCACTTCAGTCGTGTCCAACTCTGTGCGACCCCATAGACGACAGCCCACCAGGCTCCCCCGTCCCTGGGATTCTCCAGGCAAGAACACTGGAGTGGGTTGCCACTGCCTTCTCCAAATAGGATCATATGTATTGATAATTATTTTAAATGTAAATGGATTAAACACACCAACCAAAAACAGAGACTGGCCAGGGGGAGGACAAAAACGTGCATGTATATACTTCCACTTACCACATCACTCTACTTAATTCCCCAAACTGTATGTAATTATTTTATATTGTCTATCATGTTTCCATTATGGCTTGCAATTGTAATTATTTTTTATTTTTTGGTCTGATTACTGATTATGAAAACTGATAAACATTTTTTTACTATTGTGATCATATTAGAAGAAAACTTATACCACTAAACTTATTATCTATTACCAAATTTCTGAAAATTCAAATATCTAATAATTAATTTTGGAAAATAGTCTTCTAAGTTCCCTGGTATTATTTTTGTGACCAAAACTCAAATTCTTATTCATAATCGGTAAATGTAATACAGGAAATTCATACACTGTCCTAAGAAGAAACAGAACAAAAAGCTATTTTTAAACAAAATTAGTCAATTGTTCTTTAGAAAGGTAATTCTAATTAATTTAAATAATTTTAAGTATGCAACCTAGAGAACTCAAACTTTCAGATGCATATTGAAAGAAATAAAAAAATTAACAAATTTGTCAATTTCTTTCCCCAAGCACTGTCTATGTTACCCTCTTGAAATACTAAAACAAAACCTACTGGGAGAATTGACAACTTTCTTGCTTGATCAGCTTTACACGGAATCTCAAAATAATCAAATGATTTTCCCTTTATATGTACAGTGATTACATGAAAACTAAGAACCAGATATTAGCTTATGTAAATGTATTACAAAGACTAAAAATTTAATTGATTTTTAGATAAACAGAGGATGGCAAAAGATATGTCTTCTCCAGAAATGAAGAAGAGAATTAACCTTGGTAATTTTGTCTGATGTGCCAGACACCATGCAGTGTACTATATGTATATACAAATATTAAATATGAGCATATGTGACAATAAAGCTACCATCTCTTAGCCTTAGTCTCTTGGGAAATGTTTCCCTTTCAATTAAATTCCCCACTGGGTAGGTAAATAATGGCAAAGATGTTTCAAAATTAAGTCTACTGCCATGGCCCTGACAAACAATTAAAATGTAAATTGTAAAGACTGAGAGAATGTACCCTCATCAAAGAGATATTCTGATGTTTTGGCTTTTTCCCTATGGACTAACAAATAGCATTTTCCAGAGAGTTTTCTTACTGAAAACCTACCTTACTAATTAAAAATATATTTGGTCCAATTATAAGTTCCCACATGGAAGAAAATACATGACAAGTCCTTTTAAAGTCACTAAAAAATACTTCAGTTATGATACATAGGGCCACTTCACATAGCAACATTGCCAAGAATAGCAAAAAACAAAGTCTAATAGCTCATATCTGTGACCAAAGACTACCATAAACCACACTGTTACTTAAGTTTGCAACAGCTTAATTATTTTGTAAGCATGCTTTTATTTGAGCTTCTCCTATTTTGGTTTACTTAGCTTCTTAAATCTATAAACTTGTGTCCTTATCTAATGTTGGGATGTGTTTGTCCATTATCGGTCACAATCTCCTTCTCCTCTCTCTGGATCCTAATGACATGAATGTCAACACTGATGATATTGTCCCTCAGGTCCCTGAGCCTCTGTTCTTTTCTGTTCCCCCCAATCTTCTTTTTCTCTGTTCTTCTGTTTGGATAATTTATATTGGTCTATCTGCAAGGTAAATGACTCTTTCCTCTGTCAATTCCATTCCACTATGAAGCTCATACCGGAGAAGGCAATGGCAACCCACTCCAGTACTCTTGCCTGGAAAATCCCATGGACAGAGGAGCCTGGTAGGCTGCAGTCCATGGGGTTGCTAAGAGTCGGACACGACTGAGCAACTTCACTTTCACACACTGGAGAAGGTAATGGCAACCCACTCCAGTGTTCTTGCCTGGAGAATCCCAGGGACAGGGGAGCCTGGTGGGCTGCCGTCTACGGGGGGTCGCACAGAGTCGGACACGACTGACGCGACTTAGCAGCAGCAGCATTAAGCTCATACAGCTAACTTTTCATTTCAGATATTACACTTTTCAGTTTTTACTAAAAAGTCCATTTGGTTCTAATTTTTACTTCAAAGCTGAAAATATCTACCTTTCCATTTATTTCAAGTGTGTTTACCTCATTAAAACAGTTGTTTACAATTATTTGATATTTCCAATATCTACATCATCTCAGGGTTGACACGTGTTAATTGTCTTTTCCCTCCAAAATTGGTCATATTTTTCTGGTTCTGTCAAGTAATTTTAGATTGTATCCTGGATATTATGAATAGTAATGCTGTGTGTAGACTCTGGGCCCTGGGTTCTGCTATAATTCTTTGACCATAATACTGATTGTGTCGTTTTTTCCTTTTTAGCAGGCATATAACCTAGTTAGGTTTAGACTACAATTTCTTTTTCACCTCTATAGATAGTTATTCCAATGTGAATTCAGTTCTCAACCCTTTGCTATGCTGCTTTGAGTCTGGCCCCATGAAATGTGCCACTCGGGCCTGAGACTTGGGTGATAGTTCAAATCTTGTTATCAGTAATTTCTGTCCTGTGCATTCAAAGGTTGGATGGGCTCTGGACATATATAGGTTTGTACACAGAATTAAGAAAACCTTTTCTCCAGCTTTCTTTCTCCAGGATTTCCCTCATACCCTGTCCCAGAGGGTTCTATTCTACCCAATTCCTCAGGCCAGAAAAAACATTCATTTTAAGGTATTTTGGTGTTAACAGGAGCACTGCTGTGGTTTACCATGTTTAATTCAAACTACACTTATAAGATGATGATCTATGAGCTAAGCTGCTATGACAGAAGAACCAAAAATATCATTCCTCCAAAAGGTAAGATGAAAGCTAAAACAGATTACTGATATGCTGGACACACAGACATACAGCTATACAAAACCATTATGTTCTTATCAAATAAAAAAATGTTCAATTCTGATCTAATAATAAAAAAAATGGAGACAGATATAAATAATGACAACTGAATCAACTACAGTCAACAGTACAGTCCTAGTGAGGCAAACTAAAGTAACTAGGCCTCCTGTTTAGAAAGATAAAATCAAAGACACTATATAGTGAACTATGAAATCATCAGTTATGCAGAGTAGATCCCAGATACTCAGATTAACCACAACTCCAATACTCTGAGTACAGTGTATGTATACCTAGAAGCTTAAGTTCAGAACAAATAAAAATGAACTATTTTACACAGCAAATGTTAAGAGATGGTAGAGAATGAAAAGCTTAGCAAGTAAGTTCTTGATAAATTTTTAAGTCATAGGTAGTAATCCATAATGGTGAATCCAGGAAAGCCAATGAAATCTGAGATTAGCCCACAAATCTCTTTTGCATCATTAAAAGTAACAGCGTCTAGTTGCACAACTTATTTCATTATTAGCTGGACCATAGATTTTACTCAATATAGCTTCTTTTACATATAGCCTTTTTTTAATTTATTCTATTTTAAAACCTTACTAGTCTGATAGACAAATCTTGTCTAGTTTCGCCAGAAGCTAATCAATAATCTATCAATAATTCTTCATTTATTCTACTCATAGGATCATGGTAGATTAGCAAAAGAAACATTAACATTTTTAAATTTAATTAGTGTGATCTACAGAAATAAATGCTATATACCAAATACATTAAAAGTGATATAATATCTATAAAACTAAAGTTTTATTTTAGATTCATAACAAGTCTTATAAATATAAATTTTAAATGATAACCTGAAACACAGTCAATACAATACTTGAGAAATTTTAAAATCTTTTTTATCTTTTTATCTCAGTTTTACTGAGATATAATTGACAAACAAGATTGCAAGATATTTAAAGTATAAAATGTGGTGATTTGATACACATATATATCATAGAAACATTCATCACCTCATATAATTATCTTTTAGAGAGCATTTAAGTTCTACTTTCAGCAAATTTCAATTCTATAATTCAGTGTTGTCAGTTATAGTCACCATGTTAAACATTAAATCCTCAGGCCTTAGTCACTGTAAAACTTAGTTTAATTCTTGAAGTGTTTTGAAGATCAAAGATATCAGAGAATTCCTGCATTTACTTTAATATATTAAATATATTTCCTGAAATTGCTACACCAAAAAATATCATCCAGCTCCAAAGAGAGAAGGAAAAAAACCTGACATTATCACCTTGTTTTTGTTATAGTTTGATTAGTCAAACAATCAAAGGTACATCATAGAGGCTTTTGTTTTTGTCTGTTTTTCTGTTTTTAAGTTCCCAAGTTAGCTCTAAGACATGCTATTTTATCACAAAAGAGTCATCTGGAAACACATCTCCATACAGTCAAAAAGAATAAAAGTAAAGTAGATATACGTACTTCTTTTGGAAAGCCATACACAAGGGAGAACTGAATCCAAAGACAAGGCACATCTGGGCGTCTGGGCTGTAGCCAGACTGGAGCAACATTTCCAGGCACTCCTCATGCCCTCCAAACACTGCTGAGTACACGGGACTCACTTTGTTTGGCTCAGTGTCACAAACCCGGTCAGTGAGTGGTATCAACAAGTCCAAGATTCTGCAAATACACAAGTTCAGGAGTATGTTTCTGTATGTACATAATGTAGACATTTCTACAGTACATATTTTGAGTCACCCATTGATTGAATTTAAGAAGTCTGTCTGTCTTCAGTGTACTTTGTATATACAATAAATTATTACAAGCTACATGCTCCAAAATGCGTATTACTGTTGCTTAATAAAAAGGCCCTTAAACATATTTGAAACAAAACTAAATAATGTTCCTATAAAAGTAAATAGGTGACATATTGTCCTTTTTTATTTTTTTTATTAATTGTTTACATTACCACCACTACTCAAGTTCCCAAAATTCAAATTTTATATGAGATGTTTTATGATCTAATAAATTTTTCAAAACTTCATTACACTAAATACAAACTTATATCAAGACAATAAATTATTTTCCTTTGTAAAGTAGCAGCCACAAGTTTTATTTTTCTAATTAGTAAGAATTTTTTAGGATGATGAGAGACATGAAATGAACAGTATTTACATCAGGAAGAAATCAGGATTTCTGCTAAAATATCCTATTCTCAGAAAAGAAGATGAGCTCTTTTATGTGTTATGGCAGATTTATTTAAAAGACTAGTAGCTAACTAGAGAAAGTTCTAAACAAGATCATTAAAATATAAGTTCTTATTTTTAGACTTACCGCCAGCACTCAGCTGGAGAGGTCTATACTATAAGGATAATATAAGCCAGAAATTCTCCTCTTTCTGGGAAAAGGAAGGCAGAGCTATGCCAAACTATATTTATAACATTCTTTCTTTTTGCCACTTTTCCTTAGGTAAAGTAGGACTAAGATAATAATATTTAAGGAGAACCTATATTTACTATAAAGAAAATCATCAGTGACCAACAGAATTCTCAAAATTGAGAACAAATAAGCACAAATTCCAGAGAAGGCAATGGCACCCCACTCCAGTACTCTTGCCTGGAAAATCCCATGGAGGGAGGAGCCTGGTGGGCTGCAGTCCATGGGGTCGCAAAGAGTCAGACATGACTGAGCGACTTCACTTTCACTTTTCACTTTCATGCATTGGAGAAGGAAATGGCAACCCACTCCAGTGTTCTTGCCTGGAGAGTCCCAGGGATGGCAGAGCCTGGTAGGCTGCCGTCTATGGGGTTGCACAGAGTCAGACATGACTGAAGCAACTTAGCAGCAGCAGAGGCAGCAGCAGCGCAAATTCTCAAGAGGGGTCTGACATCAATTTAAAGCTCAGAGTATAACTGTAGATTTATGATTAAATAAAATATCAAGAGTAAAGAAAAACATCAAATATTTAAACCTAAGTATTTTGCTAAAATAAAGAACCTGTCGAGTGTCTCCTACATGTAATAAATGTGTTAAAAATTTTAACTGAGTTGGAAAAACTATACTCTCAGTTCAGTTCAGTGGCTCAGTCGCATCCAACTCTTTGCAACCCCATGGATTGCAGCATGCCAGGCCTTCCTGTCCATGACCAACTCTTCAACAAGGCACAAACAAGATTACAAATATCTTTAAGAAAACAGTAAAATACCATGACACCTAGTGGCATAATAACACAATTACAGTATCTGCTTTTCTACTATACGAACATATTAAATATTAAAGACAAGACCATTTCACTATTACTTTTTAAATAATACTAACAATAGTTATAAAAAAATTACTACTGCAGTATTAAGACTCTAAAAACTTTAAATATATATTTTTAAAAACTGTTTGGTATCAATCTATATTAAGATAGGCTGCCATATTCTCAAGGTAAAACCAGGTTTAATAATTTCTAAGATTCTTAGAACTCCCAATTTAAGGGAATTTCAACTTTCTTTAAGTCTCTCTCTCTCCAAAAATTTCATTTGAATTTTTGGCTAGGGAAGAAGAGTAACAGATGCATGAGAAAGTACCAGGTTGAATTTGAAATCAGACAAAGAGAAGTCCAGTCAAAGGGTTCAAGATGTGGCGGACTGCCTAGACCCCACAAAAAAAGAACTCCAACAGAGATCACAAATCCAAAACCTTTCTGGTGTCAGGGAGGTAACATAAGTAAGTTGAATAAAGTCATCAGATCAGTACCTCAAGATGTCTAGGATAAAACTGGAAAGGAGTGGAAGAGTAGCTTAAGAAAGTCAGAGGGAAGACTTAACACCCTGAGAAGGTCTCCTGGGCCACTCTGCCTCACTCTAAGAAAGTGCAAGACTAAGAACTGCAGGGGATGGCATGGGAGACAGATGTGGGGGTGGGCCTAATCATCGAGCAAATCAGTAGAGAAGGGAACACCAAGGATTATGTCTGGAGGTAAAGGGTCTGGTCCAGAAGATCTAATTTCTTACTACCTCTCAATTATGAGACCATTTTTATTTTCATTTTTAACACTTACTTTGTATGGCCCATCTGTGCAGCTGCATGTATAGGTAGCTGCCAATTGTCCTCATTACAGTAAAGGTCAGGATCTGCCCCACTGGAGAGCAAAAGCTCCACACATTCTGTGTGGCCCTCTTGAGCAGCAATGAACAAGGGAGTAGCTTTGTCCAAGGCTTGACAATTGACATTTGCACCTAAAATAAAACATTTAACATATAACCCTCTTTAATGCAAAAATTAAAAAAGATAATCAACAAACAATTCAAAGCAGCTGTCTTAAAAGGGTACAACAGATTTTCCTCCTTAATGGATATTGTTGTTGAAACATTAATTTTCAATTTCTTATTGGTAATCATTTAAATTGTTTTTGCTTTTATGTTAACAAGAAAAAAAGATTAATATTTTAGAATTCATTTTTAAGCTAAAATATGAATTTTACTCTATGAAGGATTCATTTCATTCCAACCCTTCCTCCAACAAACACTCTGAGGGTCTAATAAGCAATCATTTTTAAAAAAATGCAAATCATCAAGTATGGATAACATTTCTGATCATTACTGAAAGAATAAGAAAAAAAATCTAAATTATGAGACCTCATAGATGCAACTAATTGATTCAGGCTAAGAGTGGTGAAAAAAATTCCAGCAGATATGATATACACAGGGGCTATGACTTTAAACTAAGGTTGACTATACTCTCTATTATATCCCTTTTCTTCATGACCAGTATATAATGAAAAGAGCCCACAATAAAAGGAAAAAGCTCTATTTAAATGGGTTTCTAAGCTGAATTTTCAAGCATAAATCTAATCAATTATTTAGATGCAAATGTATAAAGATGTGAAAAAGTTTAGTGACCTCAATTTCTGTGAAGGTTTCAAAAATAGCAGACTTCCTCCAACTTTTCTCACTGACAAATAATGTGCTATGTATGTGTGTGTTAATACATGACCATGAAAATTTTTAAATTTCTGGAATACACCTCAGTGGAAAAGTCATCCTCCTCAAGGGGGAAGACTATTTTTTATTTAAAAGGGTGTTTCATAAATACACCTTGAATAAACCAAAGCCCTGAAATGGGTAAGAACAATGCAAAATACAAATGCTAAGTCAGAATTCACCAATAGTTACGAATGGTCAGAAATTCCAACTGGATATTCAACACGTCTAGATACATAGAATCTTCTTGACTTGTACAAGTTGGATGCTTCACCTACTGTCAGCATTAGAAAGAAATGAACTTTGCAGCTGAGGAAAGATTAAGTCAGAAAAGAAACCTACTTAACTTTCTTTTTTTAAGCAATGTTTTGTTTTGACTGACAATTTTAATGTGTAAGAATAAGGAACCAGTCTTTAAAATTTCAGGTAAAAAAGTTGGGGCAATAAGGAAGAATTCACTGAAAGTCATTTTAAAGAGTTAGAAACATGTATAGTTGCATTATAAACCTACCTATATACCTTTTCAACTTGCTGTTCATAACTATTCAGAGAGAAGAAAAAAAAAAAAAACAGGTGCTTAGTGTTCCAGGAGACAGGCTCAGCATGAGGAGTGTCAGTAAGCTGCAGTTTAACCTATTTCATTCTAAGTATTAGTTACACACTAATAATTGGAACTTTTGGGACTGGAAGTCATAAAATGCATCATGACAGTCCGTGGGAAGGTACAGCACAGAAGAAGGAAGATAAGAAATCAAAGTCCTGTGTCCGAGTCCAGATTCTGCCAATGAGTGGTTTCTATTATACATCTCTGGCACGTCACGTAAACAGCTCAAGAGTCTGGGATTCTTCATACAACAACAAAACACACGCTCGAATAAATGACTTTAGGGATTATCTCAACTCTCAAGATTTATAGACCTGATATTTGTAACGTATCTTAATTTTACACTTAACAAATGCTTGTTTCTCTTGCTTACTATGCCAACTTGAGTATTTCAAGGTTTATAATGAGAAAGCAGAAATTTGTTTTCGTAATTTATTAAAAGTTTAGATATTATAGAAGATATGTGAAAAGCCTAGATATTAAAAAAAAAAAAATTGTGTGGTGGCAAATCTGGTGTCTCTCCCATCTGCTCTTAGCTATCCGTGTTTTGTCAGGTTAGCACTGCGCACAGCAATGGTGTCAGAAGAACTGAAAAGCCCTTATATAACAAATGTTTCTGGTCACAGAAATGTCACACAGCAATAAGCATGCCACCTCAACATCTTCTCTGACAATGCTGAATATGTGATGGCTGTCAATGAAAAACTTTTAAGCAGGTTTTGTTGCTATTTATTAACATAATAGTGTAAACAGGCTTTGAAATAAACCCATTTAAATATCACACAATTAACCAAAATACACAAGTCAGAGGGTTAATGTACAAAAAAGCTATCTAAAACGATTAATTAAGACTATATTAGTCATGTACCCGAGAAAGTTAGAACCGTTCAGGTCACTATAATGGAAGGAGAGCCCCATCATTCAATTTGCCAATAAACCTACTTTAGCAATAGATCACTAAGGTCCTGCTGAGGTAAGTTAGTCGTTGCGCACTGTATTATGCTAGTTAATAGGGACTTAGTAACCAGGCTTACAAATTAACTTGTACGTACTCTTATTTACCACTAACATAAGACAATAAATTTCAGAACCTGATTTATATCTAGTTAAGAATTACTCTTCCTAGGAGGATACAACATTAAACTTGTGATCTTAACAGTGCAAAGGCTAACGGATGAGTCTTACCCGATGATACAAGTATGCGCAAGCTTTCTAGCTTGCCATACTGAGCAGCCACAAATAAAGGTGTGATTCCAAAGTCATCCTGGCATTCCTTGTTTGCTCCTTTTTTAAGAAGCAATTTTATGATCTCAGCATTTTCCTAAGGCACAGATTCATATTTTAAATAAGAGAAAACAACAATAGAAGATATCTCTTTTTTTATTGTTGTGTGTGTATATGCTTTTTATCCTCACTGAAGGAAAACTCTCTTTTAAAAGTGTTTTGGGCGATGGGAAGAAAGTGTTAATCATTAGTCTGTACCTTAAGCTAGCCCATTAAACATAAACAGATAAAACAATGATCTCTAGGAATTAGAATCCTTATAAAAATCCCACAAAATTAGTTTGCAAGCCCAAGCACTAAGGTATTATCACAGTTTCTAAACAAAGTGCTATAAATATAATAAACCATTGCTCACTATCAATTTATATATCCCAAATATTCTGACGGCCTCTTAACTAAGCTATCAACATTTGAAAAACTTACATAATCCCTGCAGCCCAAAGTTGCTAGAACTACTAGAGCAGCAGGCTTATTCAGAATGATCATCACCATTTAGACTGCCTTTCTGTACTGCCCTAACCACCATAAATCACAGGCAAGTAGGAAGCAAAGACTGTATAGAATTGTCATTTTAAAAGGGTAAAACACACAATTTACATGGAAATGAAATAATAAAAGCAGAGTTTACCTGAAAAGTAGCCTGGTGCAAGGCGTTCCATCCACACATAGAATGGGATCCATTAACATTTGCTCCATATCGAAGCAGCAGCCTTAACACATCCATCTGTCCATTTTCAACAGCTGCAATACAGCAGTTAAAAAAATTATCATCAGTAAAAAGGCTTGTTTGTACAACTGGGCACTTTGGTGATGTTTCCATCATTTATTCAGCCCAGAACTCACAATACTGTGACCATTCCTATCAACAAATCAAAACATATGTGTTCTCCTTGTTTAAGTACAAAACATTTATCACAATTACCTCAACCCAAATCCATTAATATATATACTCTTTTGGGACACACACAAAATTATTTTCAACTGTATCTTAAAAGATACAGAAGAAATGGATGCAAGAGGCAAACATTTATTCTCTCTGATAATGGAGACAATATGTTTATATTTTGTTAGAAATGCAACTGGAAGGCACATGGAATGAACAGTTAAGAAGAAACAGCATCAGTCTGGAGAAACAGTCTCAAAAGAATGGAAACGTTGGCTACTATTACCATTTCATCACAAATGACAACAGTAACTGACAAGCAAACTGCAAGCATAATACTGCAAGTCTTTACTTTAGATATTTTTAGCATAATAAACAACAATCTTTGTTAAAATGATGTTCTTTTATCAACGAATGAAAATTTAGTAGAACCCTGCTTATTTGAACTAAAAGGGGACTCCAGACAAACTTAGGAGCGTTGTTAAAGAAATGCATATTATTTCACTACAGTAAATTAAACGAATGACTCCCAAGTTGCTACTACAATAGACTGAAGGAAGAGTTTGCATGCCTATAGAGACCTAAAAATTATGTGCCCTTTTACTAATTACATTATGCTACTTTTTCCCACATATCTAACTTAATATTAGCACAGGATATGTGTAGTCTAGTATCATGCACATATAACAGTTTATAAACCCTACTTAGTGAGGATGGACATAGGTATAATGCTATTAACTTGATACAACAAACAGTGGGGCTGAACTTTCTACAATATTATCTGCACAAAATTTTGTTATGAAGGTGGGCAATTCTGGAGGAGTTAATGAAAAAACAGAATGCCAGAGATAGCTAGACATTAACAAAATAAGTACACACATACACCATTAGCAAATTATGTATACTGTGAATGCTGTATTAGGCTATCACACTAACTTTTCAGAACTGTAACTGTGAAGAAATATCAGTACCTAAAAGGAACAGAGATGTATATAGGAAGCTCTGATTTTTGTGCCTGATGATGGGAAAGGAGTTTTGAAAAACAAGATTTTTAACTTCATTTCAAGTATACAGTTATTCTGTATCTTCCACCATTGCAGGAGGCAGGAAATTAGAATCAACAAGTCTCAGTCAAAAGTTAAAAATGCACTAGACATTCGCACAAAGGACCACACTTGAAAAATGGTAATATAGATGAAACAATGGGAAGATAAAATCCTTAAATTTCCCTCATAAGGATTGTAAGAAGTTCTTTAATCAAGAATCCTCTTATACTGGAAGGTTTCAGATATTCAAATATCTTGGTTCAGATAGTATCACTGAAGTAGTTTAACCTAACTTCTCTTATTTCTAAGTTAATATTCAAGGACATTTTATCAGGCAAAGAACGACAGTTTTTCAAGCTAAGTTATTTTTCTATAATCAATTAAAATCAACCTATTTTTGGGGTGGAGGTCAGGACAGAAAAGGAAGTAAATTTGTTTCATATCCAATTCATACATCATTATCAATGACTGCTGGCAAAAATCACTCTACAGTCAAGACCCTGAGTTGAAGATTATCAGGTTGTCATTGGTGATATATGAAACAGAGTGAAAATAAGATTGTTTCCATGAATTAGGCTGACCTTCTAAAAATGAAAGTCAAAAAAAATTTGTTTTGATTATTAAATACAGTACAGAAGTCAGAGAGAAAAATTTTAGTATCATAAATACACTAAGATATGTGATTTCTGCATGTCTAGTGAAAAAATTTCTCAGTGGCAAAATAGCATTTTTACAGCTTTTGCTAATTATTTCAAAAAAAAGCAACTGGCTGATTAATGCGTGATAAATAAGAAATAGTGGTTTAGAAAAGCGTATTTAGAGCTTACACCCTAGAGACAGGCTGAGACCTGAGACCTGTTACCATGCTTGCACCTGGACAAACATCTCCTCAAGCAACAAAATAGCAAGAAATTGTATGGTACTAAAAATAACGATGCATGCATAGATGGGGCAAATTCTAGACAAAAGAGACTAAAAAACCCAAATGACACTTCTGAAGAACCTAGAGCAAAAGGGGGTTGGGGGCAAAAGCAGGGTACTGCGCAGGCCCCCTGCACACAACACCACACAAGACGTAGGGAAGCACCTAAGCCACTCCTCTGGCCCAAACTGGTCACACTGCTGCCCTCACTCCACATAAGGAACAAGTGTGCCCCCACTCAGGGAATGAGCAAGGGAACCCTCGTTTGTTCTCACTCCCACTGCTGTAGCAGGGGCTCCAATAAAGCCTTGCTTGAATTTCTAGTCTGGCCTCTGATCAATTTCTATTGGTTAAGGAGACCAAGAACCCTGGCTGGTAACACTACCTTCAAAGCTTCTCCTTTGGAAGAATTGAGTAACTTCTTCATCCTTATATGACAAGTTAACAAACTGAAGGGGCGGTGGTAACCATTCTATGACCAAGTGTACTATGCTTCAATAAAAGTTAATTTAAAAAAATACCCAAACTTGAACTTAATATTTGTTCCTCCTTATTATAAGGAAACTACACTTCTTGAGGAGAGAAACTGGGTCCCCTTCCCCTTATGTGCTCAGGGCCAATCGGAGACAGAAGACAGACAACAAATAAGCATTACTAGGTGAATGAAAAATAAATATCTAAAATAAAATGAGATTTTTCTCTTCTTAAGAATTCATTCTTCTCCAAACAGAACAGGTTTCAGAATTGTATTTCTTGATACAACACTATAACTGTGCACTAAACTAGCCATTGTAACAGTAGAAAATAGAGAGCAACTTTTTCTAGTATTAAACCAGGGCAAAAGACTATGATTCCTAAAGAAAGGAAAGAAAATACATGAGATGAGACCCATGATGATCCCAGCTATCTGCCTGGAGACATTTCTGGATTATGGGGCAGTGAGCTAAAGTCCAGGCACAAGAAGAGTAAGGTTGAAGAAAGAATACTGCAAGAAGAGGAAAGAGCCCAGCAGAGTACAGCGGTCCGCTGAGCTGAGGAATAGATCAGTTTAAGCAGCTGAAATCGGTGGGGCAAAGCCCAAGAGAAAAGAGAACTGTGCAGAGGTGAGGTCCCACTGTGGAAGTCTGCCAAGAATCCTTGCTTGAGGTCTGGGTTACACATGTACAAGGAAGATGAATCTTACCAGAGAACTGCTAAAGAGTTAAGAATGGAACAGACAACCAGAAGACTAACAGTGGTGAGGGGCAACGGAATTCCTAGGAGTTCTGGCCCAGTCAGAGTGGTGAAACCACATGGCTTGCTGCTTCAATACCTCATTAACACTGGGCATCTATCTAAGATATCTAAGGCAGAGCCCTTAGAATAAAGACCACATCTAAGACTAACGACTACTCTAGACCTTCTCTACAAAGCCTAAAATAAGCTCTGATCAGGATGGAGGCAGAGGATGTGAGTTGAGTCCTTCTGGGGAGTTAGACCTGGGAAATACAATCTCAACAGAGCACAAAACCAAACCTAAACATATTTCAGGTAATAAGCCAGTAAATAATCTATTATTTAAAAAAAGAAAAAAATCATTATTTCTCAGAGGATAACAAAATTCAAGTCTCTATGAAATACTATCCACAATGTCAAGTATACAAGTCAGAAAGTAGTAAGGAGAAACTAACCCCAAGATGGCCAAGATTTTGGATTTAACAGGTTAACTAAAGCAGCTACTATAAATGTATGTTAATATCTATGGTATACAGACAACCTAGAGAGAGAATCTGAGCAGAGGAAAAAAAATTTAAGAAAAAAAAAAAAAGAACCAGCACCAAATGGAAATTCTAGAACTGAAAAGAGAAATGGATGTGCTTAAAAGATCAGAGATAATAGAAGAGTTGGTGATCTTGAAGACATTAATAAATGATCCAATCTAAAGAACTGAGAGAGGAAAAAAAACACTAAAGGAAAATCAACTGTGTATCAGGGACCTGTGGACAACATCAAACAGTGAACCATACATTAGCTGGAGTCCCAGAAGGAAAAAAGAATAAGAATCGGGCAGCAAAAAAATATATATGAAAAAATAATGCCTGAAATTTTCCAAAATTTGATTTTAAAAACAACAAAAGCCATATTGAATTACATAGATCCCAAAAATCAGCAAACCAGTGTTTTGGAAGTAGTCACTACACTTAAGACTTCACATTATATGTAAGTTAAGGATGATTATATAAACATACTTGACAGCTCTGTGGAAGAATTTAAATGATTATAAAAGGGGGGTGCAAACAACAAGCCACTTAAATCAACTTAGCTATAATAATAGTTTAATTTTTTTCCAGGGCTCTTCAGTTCAGTTCAGTTGCTCAGTCGTGTCCAACTCTTTGCGACCCCACAGACTGCAGCACACCAGGCCTCCATGTCCATCACCAACTCCCAGAGTTTACCCAAAACCATGTCCATTGAGTTGGTGATGCCATCTAACCATCTCATCCTCTGTTGTCCCCTTCTCCTCCTGCCTTCAATCTTTCCCAGCATCAGGGTCAGTCTTTTCAAATGAGTCAGCTCTTCACATCAGGTGGCCAAAGTATTGGAGTTTCAGCTTCAACATCAGTCCTTCCAATGAACACCCAGGACTGATCTCCTTTCGGATAGACTGGTTGGATCTCCTTGCAGTTCAAGGGACTCTCAAGAGTCTTCTCCAACACCACAGTTCAAAAGCATCAATTCTTCAGCACTCAGCTTTCTTTATAGTCCAACTCTCACATCCATACATCACTACAGGAAAAACCATAGTCTTGACTAGACAGACCTTTGTTGACAAAATAATATCTCTGCTTTTTAATATGCTGTCTAGGTTGGTCATAACTTTCCTTCCAAGGAGTAAGCGGCTTTTAATTTCATGGCTGCAATCACCATCTGCAGTGATTTTGGAGCCCCCCAAAATAAAGTCAGCCACTGTTTCCACTGTTTCCCCATCTACTTGTCATGAAGTGATGGGACTGGATGCCATGATCTTAGTTTTCTGAGTGTTGAGCTTTAAACCAACTTTTTCACTCTCCTCTTTCACTTTCATCAAGAGGCTCTTTAGTTCTTCTTCACTTTCTGCCATAAGGGTGGTGTCATCTGCATATCTGAGGTTATTGATATTTCTCCCAGCAATCTTGATTCCAGCTTGTGCTTCATCTAGCCCAGTGTTTCTCATGACGTACTCTGCATGTAAGTTAAATAAGCAGGGTGACAATATACAGCCTTGACATACTCCTTTTCCTATTTGGAACCAGTCTATTGTTTTTTTTAAAACACTATTTTTTAACTTACAACATTTTCAGCTTACAGTGGGTTTACTGGGATGTAACCCTTTTCTAAGTTGAGGAAGATGTGAACTCTATTACATCTAGCTTCTCTGGTTCAACATTATATTTATAAGATTTGTCAATATTACTGTCTCCAGTTGCCAATCACTCCTTTTTGTTGCTGTATACCATTTCATTGTGTAAACAGAACACAATTTATTTACCCGTTCTATTGCTGGTAGACACTATTTGGATAGCTTTCTGTCTGGGGCTGTTAAAGAGTGTGCAACAATAAAAATATTCTAGTACATGTCACTTTGAGTGAACACTGATAAACATTACTTTTGGATATATTCCTAAGGACGGAATTGTTGGGACAAAAGATATGTACATATTTAGCTTTAGTAAATTCTTCAAAACAGTTTCTCAAAGTGGCTAAAACAAACCCACACTCCCACCAACAATCCATCTTCCAGTTGCTCCACATCTTCATAAACACCTGGCATTTTCAATCTTTTCTTTTTCAGCCATTCTGGTAGATGTGTAATTTTTACTCTTACCTTAATCATCAGTTACCTCAAATTCTCTTTGAAAGTGGTCGAGATATGAATAAATCAACAAAATATAACACTGTCTTTGTTCTGAGTTCCTTTGGGACTCATTAACTTGGGAGCAAGTCAAGTCATGTTAACTGTAAACTAAAATTTCAAATCCTGACATTGGGGTTACAGAAGAAATAAGTTGATAACAGCTATAACTGGCTGATGGTACAAAGGAGTTCACTATATTATGTTCTCTTTTCAAATACATTTTAAATGCTTCACAATAAAAGTTTTTAGTATTTTTCACCAGCTCATGGCCCCACCTGCATAATATGGAAGCTGCACTACCTAACAAATTCTATCCCAACAAAGACTTCTTGTCTCCTAAACCTGTCATCTTCTGCTCGGAGACACCTTCCTGAAGGCTCACAGCTGTAAAGGGCATTTGAGGTTTATAACTACCACAGTAGCAATGAGAATGTCCAGGCCATAGGCTTATCTCCCAATTCTCAGTATGCAAGATGCCCAAGTATGGCTGGTTTCCCTGCAGTCCCACAGGCAACGTGCTATGTATCTGAGCAGCCATGGAGAAGATGCCCTGTGCCCTAACCTCCAACATGCTCCGTCCCTAAGCCTCCTACAGAGTAGGGCCACTAAAAACCCTGTGCCTCTCAGCGCCGCTCACAGAGACAGATCCTTCACCTTCTGCCTTCAGCTCCTCTCACTACAGGGCTCAAATATGAATTCCAGGCTGTTTTAACCATGTCTCCCAAAACGCCCCCTACCTCCCAGTCAGGCAAATAAAAATCTTCACTTGAAAACCATTCATTCTACCCCCGAATTTGCCAATTACTGGTTCATGCTCACACAAATGCTCAGATGTCTCAAACATATCTGAATTATAATTTAGGATCATAATGGTGTCCTAGCTCTAATGGAAAAAACACAGACTGTGTAATCAGGCACTCTGTCCAGCTATGAGCAAGTTATTCCTTCATTCACACTTATTAAATAGGAATAATCTACTTACCTATGGGTTTTTATTTTGATTAAATAATTAATATAAGTAAATATAGTAAGTGCTCAATAAATGTTCCTTCTTTCCCTCCCTCAGTCCCCTTATCCCCCCTTCCTGATAAACTACTGGTCAACTTCTCTTCCTAACAAACTCTACAAATAGGATACTCAGAAGGTTATCAGTTTTTCAATCATGAGGAATTAGGCCATAATTAAAATTATCTCTATTATACAGACCTCTGATTAAACTTCTCTTACTGGTCACCATCATTCTATGTACCATAAGGTCAGTCTGTCCCCTTTGCAGAATCAATCCTTCTGACCAACAACCCAATTAACTGCAACAACCATCACCAGCACTACAAGAACTGCATATTCAGGCCCCCTCTAAAATGAGAGTGCAGACTCTCAGGTTTCCCCAATTTACTGCCCAAATTACTTCCTCCATGATAATCACCCACAAATCAGCTTTTTTAGTTTAATAAATGCTTTTGTTTAACTTTCCTCCTCCACAGCCATAGCTGATCCGTTTTACAAACATACACACCATTTCCCATTCAAAAAAGCAATTCAAAGTCCATAATCCTCTTTCTTTCCATGGTCACCTCCTCTATGAACAATCATTCACTTGCCCAATTTTTCTCTCTTCCAAAAAACAGAGCTGGGTCTACAGGTAGGCAGATGCTTATTAACACAGAACCTTTATGCTTTTTTTTTGTCCTTCCACTTCCTGTCAAAGTTTTCACAGACCTAAAGACACTTCGTTTTAGATGGTTTGGAGCATAAGTCTGATAGTCACCTAATCAACTGAGCATAATAAGGGAAATTCAGTTGCAATTTCTACCATCCCACTGATAAGCAAAGTTGACAGGATAAGTTGGTGTTCTCTTTGTCCCCTCACCTCTTTACATAGGACCCACCTAGTTCTACATGCTACAGAAGAGGACTATAACTCATTTAAGGATATACAAAGAGCTGCACTCTCCAATGCAGAAGCCAGCAGCCATACATGGCTACTTAAATCTGACTGATTAACTCAACCAAATGAAAATTTGAGTACCTCAATCAAACTAGCCTCATGGAAAGTGTTCAAGATCCACACGAGGCCAGTGATTGGAGAGTGCAAATTTAGGACACTTTCAAGTACCACCAGACAGCTTTGGTCTAGAGTTTAGAATTTAACTGAACTGGACTTTAACCTAGAATACTAGGCATATCTACCTCCAAGATACATGCCTGGCAAAGAGGATAGGGAGCCAGGCCATTAGTTGTGGTTCCTATGGTTTGAGACAGGTGTTCAAGGAGAGAAAGGAAATGAGTAATTCTGGAACCTGGAAAAGTACTGTGGATTCTCAAAGAGACAAAGAAAGTAGAATCACAGGATCTGATATTACACTGGCATCCAACAGGGACCAGAGTTCAAGGATAAAGAATAAAGATGAAATAAAACAACTCATTTAAAAAAAAAAAAAAAAAAACTCATTTCGAAGACAGAGCTCAGGGTGCCTGGGGTATAGAGAGAGAGGGGAGAAAGGCTTTCCTTTCTTCAATCCAAACAGATTTTGTCTATAAGACTCTAGCTGAGACAGCAGAAAAGAAAAACCAGAAGCTCTGGGGACAGGGACACTGCTCCTCCCACAACAGGTCAGACTACTGTGCTGAAGAAATCTGTACAAACTGAAGTCTAAGAAAGCAAAAAGGATATGAGAACATCATTTCTGCAATAATTTCTAGGGAGACATTTGTACTGTTGAAGAAACACAGTTTTTCCATTTCCTATATTTAACAGGGAAAAAGAAGTAATCTGGGATAACATAACCTGAATATCAAATATTACTGAAAAGAAGAAATCAAGGAAATGGAAGCAGCTGCACATAAAACTTCTAACCAATATCAAAAACTCAGTGGCAGCATGGAGCACACCGTGTGCCGTCAGAGGCCCACACAGAGAGTCATGAACACGTGGACTCAACACAGTATCCTCATCTGGGAGAAACAGGGTAAGAAATAAAGAGCTACACAAAATGTAAGTAATAAATCTAGGAATAAGAAACTCGAACTAAAAACGGCAAGCAATGATCATTATTTAATGCAGCATTCATTAAGGAATAAATTTCTAAAGGAAGGACTTTTAATAATGTGATTATCCTACTGAATGCCCTTTTGGAAAAATGCCTCAAGTGGCACTGTGTTCTAAGGAATTCCTGTAGACAAATTCTGTACCAAATGCAAAAATCGTAGTGAGTTGAGTTTTACATCTATAAGCTAGACATATACTCTTTCATCTTGAGGCTCAGATTTTGACCACAATTCTACTGAGAAATATCATGATCAGTAAGGCGGTATAGAACAGTTTAACCACAGGCTGTCCATCTCCTCCACTTATAGCAACAGGTTGGTGATTTTTGAGGGGTCAGAGATTACCTATATATTAGTACATTCGATTTATACATGAAATTTTAACTGCATCTACACTCTAAAGTTCTGGATCTATTCTCCATTATGCACTTCATTTTTCTATACAATTCAACAATAACATAATTTCAATTGCTTATCTAATTTGAGTAAACCTTTTCCCTATCTCTTTCACAAAGCAAAAAAGAATATTTGCAACAATTTTATCTACTGTGTATTTCTCTCGTCCTGTGGTTACACTGACATCTGGTGGCACTAGAACAGAATCTAGACTGCAATGAAAAATAATTTTTTTCCACTGCTGTGAATTCATCCGATGAATTCTATAACCTCAGATTTTATGTTTTTCTAAGATTACCTATTCCTAGGACAGCAAAGTACTATACTAACTCCACTGATGACACATGTTAGTTTCAAACTTTCACTTTAATAAAGTGACTAGCAAAGATGGAAAATTATTTCAAAAATGTCACTGGGTAAGTTGGACTACCCACAGGTATTTATCTCATAATTAAATTTTATAATCAGAATGGGATAACTAACAAAACCTTACTGTATAGCACATGGAACCCTGCTCAATGTTCTGTGCCAGTCTGGATGCGGGTGGGGGTTTGGGGGAGAATGGACACATGTATACGTATGGCTGAGTCCCTTCACCGTTCACGAAACTATCACAACATTGCTAATCGGCTATACTCCAATACAAAATATTTGCAATGTTAAAAAAAATTAAATGCAAATATAAAAAATAAAGTTGGAGAAGCAAAAAAATAAATTTTATAATCAGAATAGTTATAAAGTAAGACTTTCCCATTAAAGATATATACATACTTTCAAGCACTTTCCCTATATATTCAAATATATTTCTATAATGTGTCTTGGCCATGAATCTTTAGTCTGCAAATTGAAAGGGAAAGTCGCTCAGCCGTGTCCGACTTCTTTGAGACCCCATGGACTATAGTGGAATTCTCCAGGCCAGAAAACTGAAATGGGTACTGCTTCCCTTCTGCAGGGGATCTTCCCAACCCCAGGGATTGAACCTAGGTCTCCTGCATTGCAGGCAGATTCTTTACCAGCTAAGCCACCAGGGAAGCCCATTAATCTCTTACTGGGCCTAATTTAAATTAAAGTTTATCACAGGTATATATTTATAGGAAAAAACAGTACACACATGATTTGGTATAGTCTGAGGTTTCCAGCATCCACTGGTGATCTTAGAACATATGCTCCAAAGATAAGGGAGAAAACTAAACTGACATAAAATTAAAAGCAAAACTAACCCAGGGTTCGAACCCAGGTCTTCCACATTGCAGGTGGATTCTTTACCAGCTAAGCCACAAGAGAAGTCAATCTTTAGTCTAAAATGTAGTATTTTATTGCTTAGAAATTTTTTTTCTAAAGTTATAATCAAAAGTTCACTTCTTATAAAGGACCTGGTGTCTCCTAATAACTAACAATCTTAAAAATGTATACTGATGGGAAAAACCATGACCTCACAAAGTTTATTATGTTGCTGCTGCTAAGTCGCTTCAGTCATGTTCGACTCTGCATGACCCCATAGATGGCAGCCTACCAGGCTCCACTGGCCCTGGGATTCTCCAGGCAAGAACACTGGAGTGGGCTGCCATTTCTTTCTCCAATGCAGGAAAGTGAAAAGTGAAAGTGAAGTCACTCAGTCGTGTCCGACTCTTGGGGTCACTCTTAGTGACCCCATGGACTGCAGCCTACCAGGCTCCTCTGTCCATGAGATTTTCCAGGCAAGAGTACTTGAGTGGGTTGCCATTGCCTTCTCCGAAGTTTATTATATTAGGAATATATTAATAACAAAGCTTATGAAAAGTACCCCAATCAAATTCTATGTCTCTATTTCTGATACAGAGAAGCCAAATGGGCAAATAGACAACAGAGAGCATATCCAGAAAAGCACATCTTTCAATCACATGGAAGTCTTAGGAGACAAAAAACTAAAATTCCACTATTTTATTATTTCTCCACATGTCTCCCCACCAACAGAGCTGAGAGAAACATTTAATTTATATAGCACATCTTTAAATTTACATATTCATCCAGAATTATATCAGTGAATTCTACAACCCTTTATAATCATCCCATTCACGTTCTTGAAATACTCATAAAGCAGTATCCTCCTTACAGGAGCCACCTCTGCATGATCTCCACAGTATGGCTTAGAGAAATAAACCACTATACTGAGGAGTCCCTAGCAAAGGAAAAGTATATGGCAAAACATCCCTCATCCCAAGGACTCCTAATTACAGAGAAGCAACACTTTTATTTCAGCCATGCTAAGCAGTGATGTTCATTACACAATTAATCGGCCAGTGGCAATAATCAACATAAATAAAGGAACAACTGCATGAACTATGTGATGATTCCATCTGACAGCCACACATTCATACTGTTCAGCAGTGCTACTCAATACTGTTCACAGCCTCTTGATCTGCCAACTGTTATCAGTCCACAACAAAATGAGAAATTTTACTAGAACGTAAATCAATTATGTCCTTAAAACATACTGTTTAGTTCAGCTGACATTTTTCTTGAAAGAAAACTGTTTTGATGAAGGAAGTCTGTACAAATGTAAATCACTGATTTACATTATGGCTCAAGCCCCTTATCAACAGACTGACATTTTTGAGTAGCACTGCTCTATGGTATCTAAAGAGAACAGAGACTGCATTGTATGAGCAGGATGGGGTGAGGAATGGCTCATTTAAGTCTATTTCTACCATATACTAGAATTTTAAACTATACAAAATACTGACATCAAGAACTTTTGTCTTACTTTAAAAATATGGACTTCCACTTTTAATATTGTGGATAAAGCAGTTCCCCTTACTCTTCTTAGAAAGCATTAAAGAGCAATTAATCCAAAATCAGCAAAGAAAATAAGAAATAAAAACACATTCTGCCATTTTTAGCAAAACTACAAATTCTACTAAAACTTCAGATCAAATATAGGTAGGAGCCTTCTAAACAACAGAGGGTACCTGTGGGAGGAAGGGGAGAAAAGTGTCAACTGCACATCTCACAAGCAGCCCCAAAGTAAACTTCTCAGAGGTGGGACAGAGGCTCCCTCTTAGGGGCAAAACATAAATGTCCAGCAGAGGGATAAGATTCATGAACTAGAAGGAAGAAAACCTATATACAGAGTTGAAATATCAAAGTCAGAAGAGCTGGGTCTAAATAAGGAATCACACAACCTGCTACACTTGCAGGAGTAGTCTGTCTGGGCTAGCACAGAAGTGAAGCTGCCTTGTAAAAACCCCACAGCTGCCTATACCACCTAAGCAGTGAAACATAATGGCTAAATGAATTCACTCACTGGAAAATTTCAGTTCAGTTAACTTCATATCAGTCAGTCAGTCATGTCCGACTCTTTGCAACCCCATGGACTGCAGCATGCCAGGCCTCCCTGTCCATCGTCAACTTCCAGAGTTTACCCAAACTCATGTCTATTGAGTCAGTGATGGCATCTAACCATCTCATTCTCTGCCGTCCCCTTCTCCACCCGCCTTCAATCTTTCCCAGCATCAGGGTCTTTTCAAATGAGTCAACTCTTTGGATCAGGTGGCCAAAATATTGGAGTTTCACCTTCAGCATTAGTCCTTGCAATGAATATTCAGGACTGATTTGCTTTCGGATGGACTGGTAGGTTCTCCTTGCAGTCCAAGGGACTCTCAAGAGTCTTCTCCAACACCACAGTTCAAAAGCATCAATTCTTCGGTGCTCAGCTTTATGGTCCAACTCTCACATCCATACATGACTACTGGGAAAACCATAGCTTTGACTAGACAGACCTTTGTTGGCAAAGTAATGTGAAAAATCTCCTGAAACAAAGGTGAAACCTGAGCAAAAACTCACATCTCCAGAGAAGTTATCACAAAGCAACAAACACACATCTATTAAAGACACCAAAGAGGGGGAAGAAAGTTATGGGAAAAACTAATGGTAGACCAAAACAACAAAACACAAAACTCTTATTATAAAAATACTGCCTAATTAAACTTAAAAGTTTTTGCACAACAAAGGAAACTATAAGCAAGGTGAAAAGACAGCCTTCTGAATGGGAGAAAATAATAGCAAATGAAGAAACAGACAAAGGATTAATCTCAAAAATATAAAAGCAACTCCTACAGCTCAATGCCAGAAAAATAAATGACCCAATCAAAAAATGGGCCAAAGATCTAAACGGACATTTCTCCAAAGAAGACATACAGATGGCTAACAAACACATGAAAAGATGCTCAGCATCACTCAGAGATGCTCAATATTATCAGAGAAATGCAAATCAAAACCTCAATGAGGTACCATTACACGCCAGTCAGGATGGCTGCTATCCAAAAGTCTACAAGCAATAAATGCTGGAGAGGGTATGGAGAAAAGGGAACCCTCTTACACTCTTGGTGGGAATGCAAACTAGTACAGCCACTATGGAAAACAGTGTGGAGATTCCTTAAAAATCTGGAAATAGATCTGCAGTATGACCCAGCAATCCCACTCCTGGGCATACACACTGAGGAAACCGGATCTGAAAGAGACACGTGCACCCCAATGTTCATCACAGCACTGTTAATAATAGCCAGGACATGGAAGCAACCTAGATGCCCATCAGCAGACAAATGGATAAGGAAGCTGTGGTACATATACACCATGGAATATTACTCAACCATTAAAAAGAATACATTTGAATCAGTTCTAATGAGATGGATAAAACTGGAGCCCATTATACAGAGTGAAGTAAGCCAGAAAGGAAAACACCAATACAGTATACTAACACACATATATGGAGTTTAGAAAGATGGTAACAATAACTCTATATGCAAGACAGAAAAAGAGACACAGACGTACAGAATAGACTTTTGGACTCTGTGGGAGAAGGCGAGGGTGGGACGATTTAAGAGAACAGCATCAAAACATGTATATTATCTAGGGTGAAACAGATCACCAGTCCAGGTTGGATGCATGAGACAAGTGCTTGGGCCTAGTGCACTGGGATGATCCAGAGGGATGGGATGGGGAGGGAGGTGGGAGGGGGGTTCAGGATGGGGAACACATGTAAATCCATGGCTGATTCATGTCAACGTATGGCAAAAATCACTACAATATTGTAAAGTAATTAGCCTCCAACTAATAAAGGAAAAAAAAATACTGCCAGAAAATGAATGAAAATTGTGGCTAAACCTTTTGCTGTAAATTTTAAAGAGGAAAAAAATGAAGTAGGTGTAAAAAGGCACAACTGGAGATCAGTGGAGAAATGACTCTAGAAAGAAAGAAGAGATGGAGTCAAAGCAAAAACAAAACCCAGTTGTGGATGGGACTGGTGATGGAAGCAAGGTCTGATGCTGTAAAGAGCAATATTGCATAGGAACCTGGAATGTCAGGTAAATGAATCAAGGCAAATTGGAAATGGTCAAACAGGAAATGGCAAAAGTGAATGTTGACATTTTAGGAAACAGCGAACTAAACTGGACTGGAATGGGTGAATTTAACTCAGATGACCATTCTATCTACTACTGTGGGCAAGAATCCCTCAGAAGAAACGGAGTAGCCATCACAGTCAACAAAAAGAGACCAAAATGCAGCACTTGGATGCAATCTCAAAAACGACAGAATGATCTCTTTTTGTTTCCAAGGCAAACCATTCAATATCATAGTGATCCAAGTCTGTGCCCAAACCAGTAATGCTGAAGAAGCTGAAGTTGAACGGTTCTATGAAGACCTACAAGACTTTCTAAAACTAACACCCAAAAAAGATGTCCTTTTCATTACAGGGGACTGGAATGCAAAAGTAGGAAGTCAAGAAACACATAGAGTAACAAGCAAATTTGGCCTTGGAGTACAGAATGAAGCAGGGCAAAGACTAATAAGAGTTTTGCCAAGAGAAACGCACTGGTCACGGCAAACACCCTCCAACAACACAAGAGAAGAAGACAGGAGGAGAAGGGGACAACAGAAGATGAGATGGCTGGTGTCATCACCAACTCAACAGACAGAAGTTTGAGTAAACTCCGGGAGTTGGTGATAGACAGGGAGGCCTGGCGTGCTGTAGTCCATGGGGCTACAAAGAGTCAGACATGACTGAGTGATTGAACTGAACTGAACTGAGATATAAGTGCTCAGGTAAAAGATAACTAAATAATAGCTGATGTTATATTAACCTGGACAATTTAGTAAAGACCTGAGAGAAATTAAGTTATCATAGAATACAACTGAAACTGTAAAAATACTAGAGAAAACAGACATTTCTGAAAAGGAACAAAGCAGGAAAAGTAAAAATAAACAAAAAAGGTTTAGAGTAAATAATAGATATGAAAAAGATAGGACAAACAATAAATGAATAACTGGAGCCCAAGAAGACCATCATAAGAACAGAGCAAATATTTAAAGATATAATTACAGGAAGACTTACTAAAATAAATATTGAAACAGCATTCATTCCATGTCTCAGAAAACTCTGAAAGAAACAAAAATACTGCCACTAAAAAGAAAAGAAAATCAGAGGCCTCCAACTTCAACCCTAGAACATAATAAATTTTCACTACAAAGTTTTTCAAAGAAAATGCGTCCCAAATTTACCTAATCAAACTGCTATATAAATATAAAATCATGTAACTCTCTGGTGGTCCAGCAGTTAGAACTCCGCACTTCACTGCTGAGGGCCCGTTTTAGTCACTGGTCAGGGAACTACGATCCCACAAGTCAAGCCACACAGCCAAAAATAACTTAAAAATAAATAAAACCATTATTCAATTACGAATATGAAAGAATTCGAGGAATATTATCTTCATGGGTCCTTTTAGATGACTCTATTAAAGAAAAGAATTTAGTTAACCAAGCAAGACTGGAAAAATCACGGCAAAATAATTGCTGATAAATTTCTAAGCTATTTAATCATAGAACTATAGGAATAAAATAAAATGAAAGTATTAAGATGCCAGTATGTTACTGCCACTGACAACATAATATAACTAATGAAATTTGGAAAAGGACAGAAAAAAGAGAGTTACACAAGGAGAATACAAGGATACTGATTTCTTCATTTTTAAAAGCTGGAAGTTTAACTCTAACAATCAAACATGACTGACAAGAAGACAGATGGCATAAATACATTTAATTATACAAACTAACACAAGAAAAATAATATACTAGTTTTACAACTTCTTACCTTAAGGAACAAAAAGATATAGTCTTAAAAGATAGAAGAGTATAATATAAACCAATAAAAAAGTTACATCAAGAAAGTAAACAGAACAAGAAATTAACATTTTAAAAATGTAACCTTTTAGTGAACAGTCATACTTCAAACCTGAGAAAACTCAAACTTCTCTTTTCAAGAACATGCCCTCAAACAAAAATGCTTAGGTTAGAATCCTTGAGGAAGATGATTAATCATTCTATTTAAAGATCTAAAAATAACTCCAAATATTAAGTTTAATTAATATTAAATATATGAATGCTAAACCTCAAAATTCAAAGCACCTCAAAAAATAACTCTATGAATGATCACTGATCCATGAAAATACAAGTGAAAAGTGAAATCTAGGTTGGTTTGTTTAACTCTGGAATATACCAACAGAATCAAAGGATAGGCCACATGAGCTTAAGTATGACACGTTTTATATATTTAATATTGAAATAGGCACCTCTTTCCAAGAGGCTCAGTGATAAAGAATCCTCTTGCCAATGCAGGAGACACAGAAGAGGTGGGTTCAATCCCTGGATCAAGAAGAAACTCTGGAGGAGAAAATGGCGACCCATTCCAGTATTCTTTCCTGGGGAGTTCCATGAACAGAGGTGCCTGGTGGGTTACAGTCCATGGGGTTGCAACAGCTGCATGACTGAGCATACATACACATTGAAATAGGCAGGCTCACATAACACTGTTTATAAAACACTTTATTAATAAATATGTTGAAGGTTATGTTTAACGTTGAAGGTTACACAGACTAAGCAGACTGTGAAGAACAAAAAATGAAAAATCATCCATCAAAAGCCAAAACGGCAAGCTGTGCAGTTATCACAGAAAACTGTCCTATGAAGTCACAGTAGGTTGGATTTTAGCTTCCAATTTATCAGTGTTGTTTTAAATTTAGCAAAATAAAGAGAAAACCTATTTCCTACATAATCAGCTATATTTTCACTTAGAATCTTCTCTATTTATAATAAAGGTATTCTTATTTCCAAAGCAGTTTTACAAATCTATTCTTAGAATACTTACTGTGAAAGAATTTATGAAGCAAGGGAAAAGTAGCTGGGAAAGAAGGCAAGAAAAAAATAAAGGGCAGACTCCTTGTTAAACATTAACTTTAAGTTGCATATAGCAAATGATGTTCTATAAGAAAAATTGTCATGTCGAAAGATACAGAGATGTTTGGTAAACTGACCCTTTCTTGTGGGGTTTTCTCAATTTAATTCTTACTGCCATCGGGCTGAAAATCTTCCTTCCAAACTCAATGTTATGAAAATCTTGGTGAGTTTTGTATAGGGAAGACATTCCCATTACAAACAGTGGAGTAACAAATTTTCTAACTCTGCATTCAGCCTTCAGTTCAATCATAGTAACACACCATTGATGTTGATGACTTTTCCAGCTACCTGCAGTTTTCATAATTCTGTATTCAATTTCTATCCGTTGATCATTCAGTTTAAGTTCACTTGGAGCCACAGGATAGGTACAACGACATGCAAGGGGAATATAAGTTTCCCTTGGGGGAAGAGGCAACATACTCTGAAGTTTTGGCAGTGAACAACTTTGGAAGATAACCCACAGAAGGGGAAAGAAGCTATACTACATAGGCAGTTCCTCTTTCTCACTTTAAGTCTAGGTGGTCCACCACTCTTCCTCATCTAGAAATTATCATCCATAGTTTGGTTCAAATCTTAAAGCATTCTGGATTTTCTATTAAAAAAAAAAAAAAACTCTTCCATTATAGAGTGAAACACAGATCACTACAGTTATTAAAAAGAGGGAGAAAGATAGGGGCAAGCAAAGCAGATTACTAAAATTTGTCTTATTATTTATGGTGCAGAGCAGACACTAGAGCCCAGATCACCTAACTGAAGAAACATCTAATGCAACAAAAGGAGTAAAATACCAAGGGATTAATCTACCTAAGGAGACAAAACACCTGTATGCAGAAAACTACAAGACATTGATGAAAGAAATCCCAGGTGACACAAACAGATGGAGAAATATACCATATTCTTAGATCAGAAGAATCAAAACTATGAAAATGACTATTCTATCCAAAGTAATCTACAGAGTCAATGAAATCCCTATCAAACTACCAATGGTATTTTTCACAAACTAGAACAAAAAATTTCACAATTTGTATGGAACACAAAAGTCCCTGAATAGCCAAAGCAATTTTGAGAAAGAAGAATGAAGCTGGAGAAATCAACCTTCCTGACTTCAGACTCCACTACAAAGCTACAGTCATTAAGACAGTATGGTACTGGCACAAAAACAGAATTACAAACCAATGGAACAAGACAAAAACCCCAGAGATAAACCACACACCTATGGGCACCTTATTTTTGACAAAGGAGGCAGAATATACAATGGAAAAAAGCCTCTTCAAGAAGTGGTGCTGGGAAAACTGGACAGCTACATGTTAAAAAAAATAAAACAAGGACACTTTTTAACACCAAACACAAAAATAAACTCAAAATGGATTAAAGATTTAAATCTAAGGCCAAAAACTATAAAGCACTTAGAGGAAAATATATGCAGTACACTCTTTGACATACTAACAGCAAGACCCTTTTGACCCACCTCCTAGAGTAACTGAAACAAAAACAAAAGTAAACAAATGGGACTTGATTAAACTTAAAAGCTTTTGCACAACAAAGGAAACAATGACTAAAAGACAATCCTCAGAACAGGAGAAAACAATTGCAAACAAAACAACTGACAAAGGATTATCTCCAAAATATACAAGCAGTTCATGCAAATCAATACCAGAAAAACAACCCAACCTAAAAATAGACAGAAGACCTAAACAGATATTTCTCGAAAGAAGACATACAACTGGCTAGTAAACACATTGTAAGATGCTCAACACTGCTCATTAGTCAGTTCAGTTCAGTAGCTCAGTCGTGTCCGACTCTTTGCGACCCCATGTTTCACAGCACACCAGGCCTCCTTGTACATCACCAACTCCTGGAGTCCACCCAAACCCATGTCCATTGAGTTGGTGATGCTATCCAACCACCTCATCCTCTGTCGTCCCCTTCTCTTCCTGCCCTCAATCTTTCCCAACATCAGGGTCTTTTCAAATGAGTCAGCTCTTCACATCAGGTGGCCAAAGTATTGGAGTCTCAGCTTCAACATCAGTCCTTCCAACAAACACCCAGGACTGATCTCCTTTAGGATGGACTGGTAGGATCTCCCTGTAGTCCAAGGGACTCTCAAGAGTCTTCTCCAACACCACAGTTCAAAAGCATCAATTCTTCCGGGCTCAGCTTTCTTTATGCTCCAACTCTCACATCCGTACATGACTACTGAAAAAACCATAGCTTTGACTAGACTAGCTTTGCTGACAAAGTAATGTCTCTGCTTTTTATTATGCTGTGTAGGTTGGTCATAGCTTTTCTTCCAAAGAGCAAGGTGTCTTTTAATTTCATGGCTGCAGTCACCATATGCAGTGATTTTGGAGCCCAGAAAAATAAAGTCTGACACTGTGTCCACTGTTTCCCCATCTATTTGCCATGAAGTGATGGGATTGGATGCCATGATCTTAGTTTTCTGAATGTTGAGCTTTAAGCCAACTTTTTCACTCTCCTCTTTCACCTTCATTATTGGAGAAATGCAAATCAAAACTACAACAAGGTATCATCTCACATCTGTCAGAACAGCTATCATTAAGAAATCTGCAAACAATAAATACTGGAGAGGATGTGGAGAAAAGGAAACACTCTTGCACTGTTGGTGAGAATGTAAACTGATACAACCACTATGGAGAACAGTATGGCGATTCCTTAAAAAAAAAAAAAAAAACTAGGAATAGAACTACCATGCAATGTGTGCATGTGAATGCTAAGTCACTTCTGTCATGTCTGACTCTTTGCAACCCTACAGACTGTAGCCCTCCAGGCTCCTCTGTTCATGGGATTCTTTCGAGAAGAATACTGCAGTGGGCTGCCATGCCCTCCTCCAGGGGATCTTTCTGACTCAGGGATCAAATTCGCATCTCTTATGTCTCCTGCACTAGCAAGCAGGTTCTTTACAACCAGTGCCACCTGAGAAGTCAAAATTACCATATGACCCAACAATCTCACTCCTGGACATACACCCTGAGAAAACCATAACTGAAAAAGACACATGTACCCCAAAGTTCTTTGTAGCACTTTTTACAAAAGTTAGAACACAGAAACAACATAGATGTCCTTGCCAGATGAATGGATACAGAATTGTGGTACATATATACAATGGAACATTGTTGTTCTTCAGTTATCAAGTAATGTCCAACTCTTCACAACCCATGGACTGCAGCTCCTCAGCCTTCCCTGTCCCTCACCATTTCCCAGAGTTTGTCCAAGTCATGTCCATTTCATTGGTGATGCCATCCAACTACCCATGAGGAGGATATATAATGCCACATTACTTAGCTATAAAAAAAGGATGCATTCACGTCAGTCCTAATGAGGTGGATAAACCTAGAGCCTATTGTACAGGGTGAAGTGAGTCAGAAAGAGACAAATATCTTAATTATTAACACATATACATGGAATCTAGAAAGATGGTACTGACGATCCTACATGCAGGGAAGAAAATGAGACACAGACACGAAGAACAGACTTTTGAACTCAGTGGGAGAAGGAAACGGCAGGATGACTTGAGAGAACAGCACTGAAACATATATATTACCATATGTAAAACAGGCAGTCAGTGGGGATTTGCTCAGTGACACGGACTCCACCCAGTGCTCTGTGACAACCTACTGAGGTGGGACGGGGTGGGAGATGCGAGGGAGGTGCGAGAGGGAGGAGATATGTGAATCCCTCTGACTGATTTCTGTAGATATATGACAGAAACCAGTAAAATACTGTAAAGCAATTATCCTCCAATAAAAAATTTAAAAAAAAAACCTAATTGGAGAGTCATATATCCATTTTCATCACTATGTTTTTACAAAAGCTCAGGCTTGTACTTTTCCTTTTCTCTTCCTTTTTAAAAAATACTCTACTTCCCTACTTCCAAACAAGAATCTAAAACAACTGATGCAGTACTTGAGCATGTAGAAGTACTCTGTGTACTACATCTCCTTGGTTTAAAATCTCTGCTTAAGTCAAAACACTTTTGTATTACCCGATATAAAACACAATTAGGGTGGAAAACTTCCTGCCAAAGAAACTAAATACATCTTATTTAACTTTATAGAATGTATAGGATTTATGTAAACTAAATAAATCCTAATAAATTACTGAAAATAAGTGATTAAAAGTTATTTGCTGGCTTGAATTATCTTGGTAACTCCTCCCTCATTAACATAAAAATTGCAAGTTAACTATATCCTGAAATATAAATCACTAAATATTTATATTCAGTAGGAGCTTCCCCAGTGGCTCAAATGGTAAAGAACTTGTCTGCAATGCAGGAGACCTGGGCTCGATCCCGAGGTTGGGAAGACCCCGTGGAGAAGGGAACGCAACCCACTCCAGTATTCTTGCCTAAAGAATTCCATGGGGGAGGAGCCAAGATGGTAGAAGAATAGGACCGGGAGACCACTTTCTTCCCTACAAATTCATCTAAAGAACAACTGAACGCTGAGTAAACTTCAAAAAACAACTTCTGATCGCTAGCTGAGGACATCAGGCGCCCAGAAAAGCAGCCCTTTGTCTTCAAAAGGAGGTAGGATAAAATATAAAAGATAAAAAGAGAGACAAAAGAGCTAGGGATGGAGATCCGTCCCGGGAAGGGAGTCTTAATAGAGGAAGTTTCCAAACATCAGGAAACCCTCGCACTGGGTCTGGGGCAAGTTTTCGAATCTCGGAGAGCAACCTAACTGGGAGGAAAAATAAATAAAACCCACAGATTACGTGCCTAATAGCAACTCCCAGCAGAAAAGTACCCCAGACGCCCGCATCCGCCACCAGCAAGTGGGGGCAGAACGGAGAGGAGCGGGCGGCATTGCTTAGGGTAAGGACCAGGCCTGAGTGCCCTGAGGGCAATCAGAGGCAGCTTTTGTGAGATAGCAACTTAAACTGTGGTATAGCAAAAGAGAGAGAGAAAATTAACCAGCACGAACACAATGCCGGCCTTCGCAGAACAAAGGGTCTGAGCACGTCTAGAGAAGAGCTACCCAGCTGCTAACTGGCCCATCCCCGCAGGAGGCAGGAGGCAGGATGGAGGGGAAAGGGGCAAACTTGGCCCCAGAGATGGCATCCCCTACCACACTGCAAACAGGCCTCCAGTTTCTAACCAAAGACTTCCTGAGATTCTGGATGGTAGACATCTGCCGGGAGGGTCGCGGCTAAACACAAGGTGCACGCACCCAACTGGCACGGGCGGAAACTGAGGCTGGGACCCGGAGGGAAGAAGGCGGACCGCGCCTGGGGAGAGTGCGCCCGGGAAGCTCCTGGCTGCCTAAGTTGTTCGGGTTGGGGAAGGTACAAAACGCAGGCGCAACCGAGTCCGCAGTTTTGTGGAATACCCGAAACCTGGAACCGCACGCAACGCAGGGCACCATCCATATAGAGCAGCCAGAAGTCTGAGCAGCCTAGATGGGGAAAACAGCGCACCCCCCTCCCCGCAGCGCGACAGAACTAGCAACCTGAACAAGAGACCACCTCCGCCTGCCTGTGTCAGGGTGGAAATTAGACACTGAAGAGACCGCCAAATAGAAGCCAAATAAACAAAGGGAACCGCTTCAGAAGGGATCGGTGCAACAGATTAAAATCCCTGTAGGTAACACCGACTACACTGGAAGGGGCCTATAGATATCGAGAAGTGTAAGCTGGAACGAGGAGCTATCTGAAACTGAGCCGAACCCACAATGATCGCAACAGCTCCAGAGAAATTCCTAGATATATTTTTAACTTTTTTTTTTAATTAAAAAAATTTTTTTTTCTTTTCTATTTTTTTTCTCTCTTATTTTCTTTTAAAATTCCCTATTACTCCTTAACTTTCATTTTCATATATTTTTATGATTTTTTTTATTAGGAAAAAAATTTTTTTCTTGTTTTTTTCTTTTTCTCTTATTTTCTTTTAAAGTCCTCTATTATTCCTCTACTACTCCTTAATTTTCATTTTCATTTCACTATAATCTTGCAAAAAAAAGAGAAGCCCTATTTGTAAACCGAACTTCATATATATTTCTAAAATTTGTGTTTTTGTTTTTAATATTGTATTTTTAAGAGTCTAACCTCTACTCTAGATTTTTAATCTTTCTTTTTCAGTATGTGATATAAATTTTGGACATTTAAGAATCCAATATTCAGTCCCCATTTTTATTCAGGAGTGTGTTGATTACTCTCTCCCACTTTTGACTCTCCATTTTCTACCTCAGAACACCTCTATTTCCTCCTTTCCCCTTCTCTTCCCAATCCAATTCTGTGAATCATTGTGGGTGTCTGGACTACAGAGAACACTTTGGGAACAGACAACTGCATAGATCTGTCTCTCTCCTCTTGAGTTCCCCTTTTTCTCCTCCTGCTCATCTCTATCCCCCTCCTCCCTCTCCTCTTTTTCATGTAACTCTGTGAACCTTTCTGGGTGTCCCTCACGGTAGAGAATCTTTTCACCATTAACCTAGAAGTTTTATTATCAGTGCTGTATAGTTGGAGAAGTCTTGAGACTACTGGAAGAATAAAACTGAAATCCAGAGGCAGGAGACTTAAGCCCAAAATCTGAGAACACCAGAAAACTCCTGACTACTCAGAACATTAAGTAATAATAAGAGATCATCTAAAAGCCCCCATACCTACACTGAAACCAACCACCACCCAAGAACCAGTAAGTTTCAGAGCAAGACATACCACGAAAATTCTCCAGCAACGCAGGAACATGGCCCTGAGTGTCAACATACAGGCTGCCCAAAGTCACACCTAACACATAGACCCATCTCAAAACTCGTTACTGGACACTCCATTGCACTCCAGAGAGAAGAAATCCAGTTCCACACACCAGAACACTGACGCAAGCTTCCCTAACCAGGAAACCTTGACAAGCCAATCGTCCAACCCCACCCACTGGGTGAAACCTCCACAATAAAAAGGAACCACAGACCTCCAGAACACAGAAAGCCCACTCCAAACACAGCAATCTAAACAAGATGAAAAGGCAGAGAAATACCCAACAGGTAAAGGAACATGAAAAATGCCCACCAAGTCAAACAAAAGAGGAGGAGATACGGAATCTACCTGAAAAAGAATTTAGAATAATGATAATAAAAATGATCCAAAATCTTGAAAACAAAATGGAGCTACAGATAAATAGCCTGGAGACAAAGATTGAGAAGATGCAAGAAATGTTTAATAAAGATTGAGAATAAATAAAAAAGAGTCAATTAAAAATTAATAATGCAATAAATGAGATCAAAAACACTCTGGAGGGAACCAACAGTAGAATAAAGGAGACAGAAGATAGGATAAGTGAGGTAGAAGATAAAATGGTGGAAATAAATGAAGCAGAGAGGAAAAAAGAAAAAAGAATCAAAAGAAATGAGGACAACCTCAGGGACCTCTGGGATAATGTGAAACGCCCCAACATTCGAATCATAGGAGTCCCAGAAGACAAAAAGAAAGACCGTGAGATAATACCCGAGGAGATAATAGCTGAAAACTTCCCTAAAATGGGGAAGGGAATAGCCACCCAAGTCCAAGAAACCCAGAGAATCCCAAACAGGATAAACCCAAGGTGAAACACCTCAAGACACATATTAGTCAAATTAACAAAGATCAAACACAAAGTACAGATATTAAAAGCAGCAAGGGAGAAACAATAAATAATGCACAAAGGGATTCCCATAAGGATAACAGCTGATATCAATAGAAACCCTCCAGGCCAGAAGGGAATGGCAGGACATACTGAAAGTAATGAAAGAGAATAACCTACAACCTAGATTACTGTACCCAGCAAGGAGAATTCAAAAGCTTTACAGACAAGCAAAAGCTGAGAGAATTCAGCACCACCAAACCAGCTCTTCAACAAATGCTAAAGGATCTTCTCTAGACAGGAAACACAGAAAGGTTGTATAAATGTGAACCCAAAACAACAAAGTAAATGGCAACGGGACCACACCTATCAATAATTACCTTAAATATAAATAGGTTGACTGCCCCAACCAAAAGACAAAGACTGGTTGAATGGATACAAAAACAAGACCCTTATATATGCTGTCTACAAGAGACCCACCTCAAAACAAGGGACACATACAGACTAAAAGTGAAGGGCTGGAAAAAAACATTTCACGCAAACGGAGACCAAAAGAAAGCAGGATATACTCATATCAGATAAAATAGACTTTCAAATAAAGGCTGTGAAAAGAGACAAAGAAGGACACCACATAATGATCAAAGGATCAATCCAAGAAGAAGATATAACAATTATAAATATATATGCACCCAACACAGGAGCACCACAACATGTAAGGCAAACGCTAATGAGTATGAAAGAGGAAATTAATAGTAACACAATAATAGTGGGAGACTTTAATACCCCACTCACAACTATGGATAGATCAACTAAACAGAAAATGAACAAGAAAACACAAACCTTAAATGACACAATGGACCAGCTAAACCTAATTGATATCTATAGGACATTTCACCCCAAAACAATCAACTTCACCTTTTTCTCAAGTGCACACTGAACCTTCTCCAGAATAAATCATATCCTGGACCATAAATCTAGTCTTGGTAAATTCAAAAAAATTGAAAAAATTCCAGTCATCTTTTCTGACCACAGTGCAGTAAAATTAGATCTCAATTACAGGAAAAAGATTATCAAAAATTCAAACATATGGAGGCTAAATAACACGCTTCTGAATAACCAACAAATTATAGAAGAAATAAAAAAAGAAATCAAAATATGCATAGAAATGAATGAAAATGAAAACACAACAACCCAAAACCTATGGGACACTGTAAAAGCAGTGCTAAGGGGAAGGTTCATAGCATTACAGGCTTACCTCAAGAAACAACAAAAAAGTCAAATAAATAACCTAATTCTACACCTAAAGCAACTACAGAAGGAAGAAATGAAGAATCCCAGGGTTAGCAGAAGGAAAGAAATCTTAAAAATTAGGGTAGAAACAAGTGCAAAAGAAACTAAAGAGACCATAGCAAAAATCAACAAAGCTAAAAGCTGGTTTTTTGAAAAAATTAACAAAATTGACAAACCAAGAGCAAGACTCATTAAGAAACAAAGGGAGAAGAGCCAAATTAACAAAATTAGAAACGAAAATAGAGAGATCAAAACAGACAACACTGAAATACAAAGGATCATAAGAGACTACTACCAGCAGGTCTATACCAATAAAATGGACAACTTGGAAGAAATGGACAAATTCTTAGAAAAATATAACTTTCCAGAGCTGAGCCCAAAGAAATAGAAGATCTTAACAGACCCATCATAAGCAAGGAAATTGAAACTGTAATCAGAAATCTTCCAGCAAACAAAAGCCCTGGACCAGATGGCTTCACAGCTGAATTCTACCAAAAATTTAGAGAAGAGCTAACACCTATCCTACTCAAACTCTTCCAGAAAACTGCAGATGAAGGTAAACTTCCAAACTCATTCTATGAGGCCACCATCACCCTAATTCCAAAACTAGACAAAGATGCCACAAAAAAAGAAAACTACAGGCCAATATCACTGATGAACATAGAGGCAAAAATCCTTAACAAAATTCTAGCAAACAGAATCCAACAACATATTTAAAAATCATATACCATGTCCAAGTGGGCTTTATCCCAGGAATGCAAGGATTCTTTAATATCTGCAAATCAATCAATGTAATACACCACACTAACAAATTGAAAGATAAAAACCATATGATTATCTCAATAGATGCAGAAAAAGCCTTTGACAAAATTCAACACCCATTTATGATTAAAACTCTCCAGAAAGCAGGAATAGAAGGAACATACCTCAACACAATAAAAGCTATATATGACAAACCCACAGTAAGCATTAACCTCAATGGTGAAAAATTGAAAGAATTTCCCCTGAAATCAGGAACAAGACAAGGGTGCCCACTCTCACCACTACTATTCAACATAGTGTTGGAAGTTTTGGCCACAGCAATCAGAACAGAAAAAGAAGTAAAAGGAATCCAGATAGGAAAAGAAGAAGTGAAACTCTCACTCTTTGCAGATGACATGATCCTCTACATAGAAAACCCTAAAGACTCTACCAGAAAGTTACTGGAGCTAATCAATGAATATATTAAAGTTGCAGGATATAAAATTAACACACAGAAATCCCTTGCGTTCTTATACACTAACAAAGAGAAAACAGAAAGAGAAATGAAGGAAACAATACCATTCACCATTGCAACAAAAAGAATAAAATACTTAGGAGTATATCTACCTAAAGAAACAAAAGACCTATACATAGAAAACTATAAAACACTGATGAAAGAATCAAAGAGGACACAAACAGATGGAGAAACATACCATGTTCATGGATTGGAAGAATCAATATTGTCAAAATGGCTATTCTACCCAAAGCAATCTATAGATTCAATGCAATCCCTATCAAGCTACCAATGGTATTTTTCACAGAACTAGAACAAGTAATTTCACAATTTGTATGGAAATACAAAAAACCTCAAATAGCCAAAGTAATCTTGAGAAAAAGAGGATGGAACTGGAGGAATCAACCTGCCTAACTTCAGACTATACTACAAAGCCACGGTCATCAAGACAGTATGGTACTGGCACAAAGACAGACATATAGATCAATGGAACAGAATAGAAAGCCTAGAGAAAATTCCACGAACCTATGGACACCTTATCTTTGACAAAGGAGGCAAGGATATACAATGGAAAAAAGACAACCTCTTTAACAAGTGGTGCTGGGAAAACTGGTCAACCACTTGTAAAAGAATGAAACTAGAACACTTGCTAACACTGCACACAAAAATAAACTCAAAATGGATTAAAGATCTAAATGTAAGACCAGAAACTATAAAACTCCTAGAGGAGAACATAGGCAAAACACTCTCCGACATAAATCACAGCAGGATCCTCTATGATCCACCTCCCAGAATATTGGAAATAAAAGCAAAAATAAACAAATGGGAACTAATGAAACTTAAAAGCTTTTGCACAACAAAGGAAACTATAAGTAAGGTGAAAAGACAGCCCTCAGATTGGGAGAAAATAATAGCAAACAAAGCAACAGACAAAGGATTAATCTCAAAAATATACAAGCAACTCCTGAAGCTCAATTCCAGAAAAATAAATGACCCAATCAAAAAATGGGCCAAAGAACTAAACAGACATTTCTCCAAAGAAGACATACAGATGGCTAACAAACACATGAAAAGATGCTCAACATCACTCATTATTAGAGAAATGCAAATCAAAACCACAATGAGGTACCATTACACACCAGTCAGGATGGCTGCTATCCAAAAGTCTACAAGCAATGAATGCTGGAGACGTTGTGGAGAAAAGGGAACCCTCTTACACTGTTGGTGGGAATGCAAACTAGTACAGCCGCTATGGAGAACAGTGTGGAGATTTCTTAAAAAACTGGAAATAGAACTGCCATATGACCCAGCAATCCCACTTCTGGGCATACACACTGAGGAAACCGGATCTGAAAGAGACACGTGCACCCCAATGTTCATCGCAGCACTGTTAATAATAGCCAGGACATGGAAGCAACCTAGATGCCCATCAGCAGACAAATGGATAAGGAAGCTGTGGTACATATACACCATGGATTATTACTCAGCTGTTAAAAAGAATTCATTTGAATCAGTTCTAATGAGATGGATGAAACTGGAGCCCATTATACAGAGTGAAGTAAGCCAGAAAGATAAAGACCATTACAGCATACTAACACATATATATGGAATTTAGAAAGATGGTAATGATAACCCTATATGCAAAACAGAAAAAGAGACACTGATGTACAGAACAGACTTTTGGACTCTGTGGGAGAAGGCGAGGGTGGGTTGTTTCGAGAGAACAGCATCAAAACATGTATATTATCTAGGGTGAAACAGGTCACAAGCCCAGCTTGGATGCATGAGACAAGTGCTCGGGCCTGGTGCACAGGGAAGACCCAGAGGGATAGGGTAGAGAGGGAGGTGGGAGGGGGGATCGGGATGAGGAACACATGTAAATCCATGGCTGATTCATGTCAATGTATGGCAAAAACCACTACAATATTGTAAAGTAATTAGCCTTCAACTAATAAAAATAAATGAAAAAAAAAAAAAAAGAATTCCATGGACAGAGGAGCCTGGTGGGTTACAGTCCATGGGGTTGCACAAGAGTCAGACATGACTGAGTGACTAACGCAACTATATCCTGAAATATAAATCACTAAAAACTCTGCATCTCTAATTTGCTCCCGATACTTAGATAATAATTACTGAATTTCATAAATGGGACTGTTGTATTTTGAAACTGTAAACTAAGTGATCAAACTAACATTTCAGGATTAAAGTTAAAACAAGCAATGTTTTTTAAGAAACCATTTCAGAGACCTTTGGTTTTACATTCTACTCCAATTTACTGGCTCAACTGGTAAAGCTTCCCTTGGGCTTCCCTTGTGGCTCAAACAGGTAAAGAATGTGCCTGCAATGCGGCAGACCTGGGTTTGATCCCTGGGTTGGGAAGATCCCCTGGAGAAAGGAAAGGCTACCCACTCCAGTATTCTGGCCTGGAGAATTCCATGCACTGTATAGTCCATGGGGTTGCAAAGAGTAGGACACGACTGAGCAACTTTCACTTTCACTTTATGGTATCCCATCCTCTGATCTAAGTTTGGGAGTTAGGAGAGTGAACAAGATAAAATCCCTGCTCTCATGGAACATTCTTTCTAATGAGGGGAGTTGATAAAGTAGCAAATAAATATCTGCAGCTAGCGATAAGAACTTTGAAGATAGTAAAACAGGATAACATGGAGCACAGCGGATACAGCAGACTAGGTAGACACATAAAACTACATGGGTACTGTTTTCTGTTTTTCTGCATTGGGGAATACAAGACACAGCATTTCTCAAGTGTATGTTGATCTGGAATCCTTCCATCAATGAACATGTATTAGCTCACTGAATCAATTTGGGCAACACTATTCTAACCAATACACAGACGACAGCAAGATCAAAACTTATATATAGCACTCCTGATTCTAAAATACAGTGTTTTTACACGACCTCATCTGTGAGAGTTGAAATAATAATAGCACATATTTCATAGAATCACAGTGTAAAATAATTCATCTAAAACACCTGACACAGGGCTTAGTACACTTTTCTGTTCTATTATTTACAATAATGTAAATAAACATTATTGTTACTGTTAATACAGTACTCTACACACAATACCTTCCCCTGTCATCTCAGAGTGACTTTTGTTTCCCTCTTTTAATACTCTGCATCCTTTATCTCTGACAGGCTCTAGTTCATTTTGTTCACGCGTCTATGTTAGATTTTTTGAAGATAACAACTGGAATAAAGATTACACACAGCACAGCCCATTGAAAGCTTAAGCTTTCTATGTAGTTGTACAGAATATTCAAGGGGGATCAAATGTGAATGTGGGGGAAAAAAAAGAAACTTTATATAAAAGTAACCTCCCCCTCAGGAAACGCAAATCATATTACAGCAAGGCTTCCATGAAACATCTTCATAACAGTATATATCACGTATTCAAAACACTTTTATAAGTTAATAGCATCAGTAATAGATCATTTTCTTCCTGATAAAATGCACTGTCATTTCACTTCCCTAGTATTCCTAGAGAAATACATTATCTGCACTTTATCAAGAAAAAACATGAGAAAAACCCAAACTGAAAGACATTTTACAAAACAAATCGCCTGAACTCTTCAAAAATGTTAAAATCATAAAAGATAAGGACTGAAAAACTGTTACAGGAGGCTAAAGAGACATAACATTTAAATACAAAAAATAATCCTGAAAAAAAAAAAAATAATAATAATCCTGGACTGATCCTGAACCAACAAAAAAAATTTGCTAAAAGGGAGAGTAGTGGAACAACTGGCAAAACTGAGAAATCTGCAAATTACATACAATCTGTAGATTAAACAAAGTATTGCATCAATGTTAACTTCCTGATCTTGATTATTTTATGGCAGATATATAAAAGAATTTCACTGCCTCTAGGAAGTTCACACAAAAGTAGGTAAAGAAGCTTTATGTGTAGAATTTAATCTAAAAATGCTTCCAATAAACAACATATGGGTATACAGTGAGAAAAAATGATACAGTGGACAAAGGCAAAAGAACAAACTTTGGGTGAAAGGTATATAAGAATCTTTGTAATGTTATTTCCATAAATCTGAAATTATTTCAAAACAAAACACACTTTTGTCTAACAACAGAATAGGAAAAAAAAGGAAAAATGACAAATAGTCACAAGAAAAGATGTTCAATGTTATTATCAATCAGGAAAAATACAAATTAAAATCACAATGTGATATCACTAATTCCTATTAAAATGACTAAAATGTAAAAAAAGCAAAAGAAAAAGCTGTCAATTCCAAGTGACATGTTAAGGATGTGGGGCAACTGAACTCAAACATTACTAGAGAGAATGCAAAATTGCAAAGTCACTTTGTAAGAAATTTCCAAACTTTTCCAAAGTTAAATATATACTTGGACTTCCCCGGTGGCTCAGACAGTAAAGCATCTGCCTACAATGCAGGAGACCTGGGTTCAATCCCCGGGTCAGGAAGATCTCCTAGAGAGGGAAATGGCAATCCACTCCAGTACTCTTGCCTGAAAAATCCCATGGACGGAGGAGCCTGGTAGGCTACAGTCCATGGGGTCGCAGAGTTGGACATGACTGAGTGACTTCACTTCACTTTCAAACTTATCCAAAGTTAAGTATATATTTACCACATGACCTAACAATCCTAAATATTAATTTAAGAGAAATGAAACCTTATATTTAAAATGAAACCTACATACAAAAGTTTGCAGCAATTTATTCATAATCACTGAACACTGAAAATCACAATTCAAATGTCCATCAGTTGGTAAATGGATACACTGTGGCACAGTCATACAATGGAATACTACTTAGCAATAAATTAAAGAATTATTGATACATGCAACAATATGTATGAATCTCAAAAGCAGTATGCTAAGTCAAAGAAGTTAGTCTCAAAAGTCCCATGTTGTATTATTTCATATATATTTATGGACTTAGTCACTCAGTTATTCCATTCTTTGTGACCCCATAGACTACAACCCACCAGGCTCCTCTGTCCATGAGGATTCTCTAGACAAGAATACTAGAGTGGGTTCCCATGCCCTCCTCCAGGGGATCTTCCCAACCACGGGATTGAACCCAGGTCTCCCACATTGCAGGTGGATTCTTTACGTCTGAGTCACCTGGGAAGCCCATATATTTATGACATTCTGTTAAAAAGCAAACTACAGGGGCATTCCCTGGTAGTCTTGTGGTTAGGACTCTGGGCTTCCACTGCCATGGCCCAGGTTCAATCCTTGGTCAGGGAACTTAGATTCCCCCAAACCATACAGCATGGCCAAAAAAAAAAGAGCAAAATACAGGGATGAAAACAGAAAACAGATCAGTGGTTGTAGGCATGAAGTTAGGAGGGAACGCTGATAAAAATAGGAAATATGGTGAAATTCTGGAAGGTGATGAACTCTCCTGTGTCTTGATTGTCACTGTCATTACACATTTTTATACATACATCAAAACTCATACAACTGTTCACTAAAAAGGATGAATTCTACTGAACACAAATTTTAAGAATTTATGTATTTTTAAATTCACAAGGAAAAAATTATTTTCATAGACATTTGCCACCTAATAAAGACTTGGTAGGTACTATTACTCTCATTTTCTAAGTGAGGAAACTGAATCATACAGTAAATAAGTGAACTAACAAATAACATGTGGCAGGACCAAACTATAGTCCAAATAATTTGATTCTATATATTTTATTCTCTTAATTTTCTCATGTTCCACTAAACTTTATGGACCACAATGTGCCTGAAGACAAATATGATGAAAGACAAGGAGCAAAGAATAAAAGACAGGTACTGGAAATATGCCCTTTAGAATTTGGCCTCTGAATAGTGATCCATATAGGCAACAAATTAACTGGCATTAAAGATTTAGCCCATTAATTTCTTCCATAAAACTTTAATTTTTAAATGCTAAGAAAACACAGAAGCATTAAACATAAAACATTCACAGGTAACCTTGTAACTACTGCTACAATTTAAACTCTACCTAGTCTTCAGAACAACACTGAGAACAATCATGGTGACTATAATTTTGAAAAGATTTTACAACTTTAAACAGACATTTAATGATATCCTCCCCCCAAAAAAGATTATTCCCAGATGCTATCCCTCAAGGGTAGAAAATGAAGAAGAACATTTAAAAACACCTTTCTGGTTTCAAAATCAAAGAAATGGCAATATATTTGCCATAAGTACAATAGCTTGAGGGAAAATCTGGCTTAGTTTCTTAAGCAAAATATAAAATTAAAAAAATAAAAATTGTTATCTGTACCACAAATAACATACGTCACCTAAAAACAGTGGTGTGGTTTCCTCTAAAGTAGTTGCATTCGGATCTGCCCCAGCTTCTAAAAGAATCTGTATGATCTTCCAATGTCCCTGACTTGCAGCAAGATGTAATGCACAGAAGCCCTCAAAAGTCTTTGTCTTGATGTAGTTCTCAGATGAATCTATGAAAGAATAAACTATCAATTAGAAGATATCACTTCTGTTTCTTGGAAATAAAAAGCAAAGATTCTAAGAAGAATTTAATAAAATATTAAAAGATAGGGATAAATGGGAGGTCTTATAGTTTAAATCTCTAGAAAACCAAGAAAAAGTTCTATAAGGGTCACAGTGTAAACAGCTCTCCAGTAGTCTTAACACAGATTCTGCCCACATGCTCATTTTCTCCTCTATTTTTTGGTAATTGAGGGAAAGAGAGTAGCAGGAATTAAAAGGAAATATAAGAGCAAGATTTGAGATTTACGGAACTATTAATAAATTTGATTTTTTGAATTTCCTAATTTCCATGAGGAAAATGGTCTCATCCGTAGCATTATTTCTTTGCACTCAACTAATAAGATCTTTCCAGTTAGCAGACTGAGCTGACCCCTAAAAATGGTGCGCTATTCACTCGACCCAGAAAATCCCACAAAATCATGCAAATAAGAGGTTCAAATCTTCATGTTCACTTTAAGAATACTCGTGAAACTGCCCAGGCCATAGAGGGTAAGCATATTCGAAAAGTCACCAAGTATCTGAAAGATGTCACTTTAAAGAAGCAATGTGTGCCATTCCGTCATTACAATGGTGGAGTTGGTAGGTGTGCACAGATCAAACAGTGGGGCTGGACGCAGGGTCGGTGGCCCAAAAAGAGTGCTGAATTTTTACTACACATGCTCAAAAATGCAGAGAGTAATGCTGAGCTTAAGGGCTTAGATGTCGATTCTCTGGTCATTGAGCACATCCAAGTGAACAAAGCCCCCAAGATGCGGCGGAGGACTTACAGAGCTCATGGTCGGATCAACCCCTACACGAGCTCTCCCTGCCACATTTAGATGATCCTTACTGAAAAAGAACAGATTGTTCCTAAACCAGAAAAGGAGGTTGCACAGAAGAAAAAGATATCCCAGAAGAAACTGAAGAAACAAAAACTTACGGCCCGGGGAAAAAATGCCACAGAAAATAAATGCAAATAAAAGTAAAAGTGTTGGTTGTCTTGATTAGTTAAAAAAAAAAAAACTAATAAGATGAAAGAAGTTTAAAATACACCTTTTCTAAGCTAAAACTACATTCTAATCATTAATGAAGACTGCATTTCTAAAATAATAAAATGTACTCCAAAGAAATTGAACTGTACAATTTATATAGAACTTATGAATTAAGTGACTTTAAGTTTTCCGGGGTTTGTTAGGAAAATCTCTAAGTTTTGGTAACATTCAAGTTATGGAAATAATGTCCACATTAAATTTTCTGAAACTCCACAACAAAAGGTAATATTAAGTGACTTTCTTACTTTGCTTCCAAAACAATCAGATTCTAAACCCACAATAGAGGGATGGGCTGTAAGGTGACTGGGGAAGGCATTTCTGAGAGTATTGATAAAAACAAAAAGTAGACAAATTTTAAAAGTTTTAAGTAATATCTTTCTTGAAATATCAGAATTAAAACTAATGCTCCTGACTAAAATCATCATCGGTTTTAAGTAGTTCTTATAATCGTAACTCACTACTGAAACTGGGGGTCTAAGCTATAACATAAATTTAAAAAAGTCTCCAACTTTATAAGATACACAACTAAATGGCAAGATAGTTATATTTTAAAAGTTCCTATCAAAAAGAAAGTGTTCCCCAGATTAGTCAGAAATGGACATTTATTCAGCTATCCACAAAACTATCACATTAAGGGACTTCCTGGTGATCCAGTGGCTAAGATTCCGCAATCCCATGCAGGGGGCCTGGTTTCAATCCCTAGTCAGGGACCCAGGTCCCACATGCTCTAACTAAGAATTTGCATGCCACAACTAAAACCTGGTACAGCCAAATAAACAAATTAAAAAAACTATAATCTATTTCTATATATGTTGAAATTTTCTATAGAACATTTATACAGAGATATAGGTTCAATACAGATACATAAATAGCTCCCCAAAAGAAAATTTCAACATGATAGAGATGCTGATTCTGCCCAAAATAATAATAAATTTAATTCTAAGCAAAATGTCAACAGAGCTGAATGTTACTTGATTGACTGGTTTTATAATAGTAAAGTGACTCACGTTGATAGGGGTTGGGGAGAGTAGATAAGAATAACAAAGAATTTAGAAAAATAAAACAAGCAAAATATTGAGGGGAGCCTAGACTTTAAAAATTAAACCATGTGTTAAACTTAGAATAACGGAATAATGTGGTCCATCTGAACACAACTTTTTTTTCCCCCTTAAACTTAATTGTATTAGTTGCTATTAAAAAAACAATCTACAAAATTGTTTGGATTAGGGAATCCACCCATGAGTACTTTTTAAATTAATGCAGATATTGACATAGCTGTAGAGCTTGATAAAGAACTAAGAGTTCAAAGCAACACATTAACTTGGTTTTGAATCTTACAATTTTTCACTCATCTTTAAATTGAAAAATAGTGTAACAAGCAATTTTCATTAACTTAACACTTTTAAACAAATACCCAAGCAGTTTACCAATCATCTGTACTCATGCTCTGCTCACAGAACCTCCAGTGGTGGTGATGCCTTTGTGACAACAGGCTGAGATTGTAATAAAGAGTCCCCATCCTAAACTCTGTTAATGCAGGAGATAGTCTAACAGTTTCTGCGTGATCTTTAGTCAGGAAGACCTAGCTTGAGGTCTGTGAGATCAACGAAGACTTCTGAGGGCAGGGGACCCATGAGCTGACATCTCAGTGATGAGCAGGTGCTGGGGAAGGGGAGGCAGTGAAGAATACTCCTTATGTGGAAGGAAAACAGAGAGCAGGAGGACCTGAAGGGAGGCCAGTCAGGAGGCTGAGGAGTGACAATGACCCTCTCCTTGACAAAACTTTAGCCAGTCTCTTCTGAGCCTTCTTCTTGGATAGGCCTAGACCTCGTCCCTGGCCCCACGCTCCCTAGTCGTATCTTTGGCCTCCCTAGCTCAGTTCCAGAAAAAATCCTGCTGAGTCAGTTTAGCAAGAAGCCCCCTACCCTGATAACCCCTCTTAGTGGTTTTCCATTCATGAATCTCCTCACTCTGTTCCCTGACTATATATTCTCATTATCGTTATGTTCAAAGTTGAGCCAGCTCTCTTAAACTGTCATGATAGTCTTGACAGTGACTGCAATAACTCTGAATACACATTCTTATTCACTAAGCTAAATTGCCTTATTTATCTAAGGATTTCTAATATCTGTTATCATACCCAGTATAATAGCGTAATATTTTCTTAATATGAACTAATAAAAAGCACTATGAGTTAGTTCATATACTGGCCACATAAAAGCACTTGTTCATAATGTTATAATTAATTACAAAAGCTTAAGTAACCTTTAGTCAGCAAATGGTTTAATATAAAATGGCATGATTAACTGTCAATACCAATTACACCAAATTTCCAATACAAGAAAGAAAAGCAAATTTGTGATTTGTGCTAATACTTTATACAGAAAGCTAAAGTGAAATATATATAATACATACATATATGCATATTAAATTTCTAAGTAATCCACACTACACTTGAACGTTCTCCAGCTTGAATGAGAAGGCCATATATGACTGATTTCTAGGCTAGATTCTGGATTCAAAATGATGGTAAGCCAAAGCCTTTCACACCATTTAAGACTCTTCCATTATTTTGTCTAGGCCTGAGTACCTTCATACTTTAGTGCACTAATAGAATGCTTTAGGAATCTCTGACAGTTCACTAATATGAGATGAAGTTCAAGAAGGCAGAAATTATATAATAAAGGACACATATGTAAGAGCTGAGCCACAAAGGACAAGAGAATTATGAACCATATAAGACAAGGGTATAGCAAGTATAAAGAACGACAGAAATGTCAAACTTGCTTTGGAAACTTTTAAGATTAACCTACAGTACCAGGTTAACTGGTACAGATGTGAAGATGCCGCTATCATCAATAGTAGAAGAAGCTGGTGATCTGTTTCACCCTTGATAATATACATGTTTCGATGCTGTTCTCTCGAAATATCCCACCCTCGCCTTCTCCCACAGAGTCAAGAGACACAGAAGTATAGAACAGACTTTTGGCTAGCTAGACTTTTACAATGCAGTCAGTTACCATTCCCAACTGGTCTTTTTTTTTTTTTTTTAATTTGAATCACTCAGAAAAGTTCTAATTATAATCTTTCTTTAAAAGACAGAGGATCTGAATAAAGTATGGACTTTAAGGTATGAGCCAGGGGAATTCAGAAAACATTTCTGAAAGTGACTAATAGGTTAAATAGACCTTTTGCTTCATTTTAGTTTGATTTTTCCAGTTAGTGAATCAGATAACCAAATCCAATGAATTTTGGACATTAGTTCCAACCATACAGAACAACCAAACTCAAAGACTGGGACCAAAAACGTCACCATCTGCTAGAACAAGTCATATACACGCTTCCTACCCTCTGGAAACCCTGTTTTTTCTCTCCATCAGTTAGTCAGTCAGTTCAGTCACTCAGTCATGTCCAACTCTTTGCGACCCCATGAACTGCAGCAAACCAGGCCTCCCTGTCCATCACCAACTCCCAGAGTTTACTCAAACCCATGTCCAATGAGTCGGTGATGCCACCCAAGCATCTCATCCTCTGTCATCCCTTTCTCCACCCGCCTTCAATCTTTCCCAGCACAGGGTCTTTTCTTTTTTTTTTTTTTTTTTTATTTCACAGCAAGATTTACTGCTTTACAAACACAAACATGATACTTGGTCTTAATAGAAACATAACATCAGATACACCCAGAATATGTTTGGCATTTATGAGTCAGCTCTTTGCATCAGATGGCCAAAGTATTGGAGTTTCAGCCTCAACATTAGTCCCTCCAATGAATATTCAGGACTGATTTCCTTTAGGATTGACTGGTTGGATCTCCTTGCAGTACAAGGGACTCTCAAGAGTCTTCTCCAACACCACAGTTCAAAAGCATCAATTCTTCAGCACTCAGCTTTCTTTATGGTCCAATTCTCACATCCATACATGACTCCTGGAAAAACCATAGGTTTGACTAGACAGACCTTTGTTGGCAAAGTAATGTCTCTGCTTTTTAATACGTTGTCTAGGTTGGTCATAACTTTTCTTCTAAGGAGCAAATGTCTTTTAATTTCATGGATGTAGTCACCGTCTGCAGTGATTTTGGCCCCCGAAAAAAGTAGTCTGTCACTGTTTCCACTGTTGCCCTATCTATTAGCCATTAAGTGATGGGACTATTTGCCATGATCTTCGTTTTCTGAAAGATGAGTTTTAAGCCAAGTTTTGCACTCTCCTCTTTCACTTTCATCAAAAGGCTCTTTATTTCTTCTTCGCTTTCTGCCGTAAGGGTGGTGTCATCTGTATATCTGAGGTTATTGATATTTCTCGCAGCAAACTTGATTCCAGCTTGCGCTTAATCCAGCCTGGCATTTCTCATGATATACTCTGCATATAAGTTAAATAAGCAGGGTGACAATATACAGTGACGTACTCCTTTCCCAATCTGGACACAGTTTGTTGTTCCATGTCAAGTTCTAACTGTTGCTTCCTAACCTGTATACAGATTTCTCAGGAGGCAGGTCAGGTGGTCTGGTATTCCCATCTCTTGAAGAACTTTCCACAGTTTGTTGCAGTCCACACAATCAAAGGCTTTGGTGTAGTCAATAAGCAGTAGTAGATGTTTTCTGGAACTCTCTTGCTTTTTCGATGATCCAACGGATGTTGGCAGTTTGATCTCTGGTTCCTCCACCTTTTCTAAATCCAGCTTGAACATCTGGAAGTTCACGGTTCACGTGTTGCTGAAATTCTTCTATCAGTTCAGTTCAGTCACTCAGTCATATCCGACTCTTTGTGACCCCATGAACCACAGCACGCCAGGCCTCCCTGTCCATCATCAACTCCCGGAGTTTACTCAAACTCATGCCCACCGAGTCAGAGATGCCATCTAACCATCTCATCCTCTGTTGTCCCCTTTCTCCTCCTGCCTTCAATCTTTCCTAACATCAGGGTCTTTTCAAATGAGTCCACCCTAATCCTTGTATATATACTGCAAATAAATTAGATTTATAGAAAATTTATTTCATAATAGTGAACTCTAATAAAAATAGCAAGAAATTTTTATTTGACCTCTGTATCAACTATGTTAACTATGTGAGGCCATCTTATCCTCTAAAAACAACAAGTCTTAAAAAAACCAGTCATTAACAATGAAGATGGTATTTTTAATTTCTAAAAAAAAACACAAATGATTTACCTAGCCAGTTCAAACATATTAAGTCAAAAACATGCCTAATTTTATTCAGCAGCTAAAAGGAAAAAAAAAATTTAACATAAAACTGATGTGGGGGGACTTCCCTGTGCTCCAATAGTTAACACTCCTTGTTCCCAATGCAGGGGGTGTGGGTTCAATCCCTGATCAGGGAACTAAGATCACACATACTGAGTGGCCAAAAAGAAAAACAAAAAGAAAAATTGATGTAGAAAAAGATAACAGTGTATCTAGAATGAGCTTTTTAACCAGAAACAAATGTTCAAATTCATGCCTTTGTCACCCGAGATAGTTTGGGAATTCAAGCTATAGAATTAACTTCAAACAAATTCTGAACACATGCATTTTAAAATTTGAGTCATAAATTTTATTTTTTTAGTATCTTTAAACATTCAACTATAACAGACTCTAGAGCATGTGATTTAAAAAGCAGCCATAACAGATTGCCTGCATCATGATTTTTAGAGACTTTAGCCTTGCTGTCACTCATCCCTTAAAACAAAACAAACAAAAGGCCAAGCCAAAAACACTGTAAGGGTTATTTTCTTTCTAATCTATGAGGAAATCAGTAATTTTGATGAGCTATAGCCCCAAAAGACTACCTTCTGAATAGCAATACCTGGTGATGGTAAGTATAAAGAAAAGAAAAATCTGAGTTTCCATGATTAATGAAATGTAAACAGTGCACCAAGTGTCATAACATGGAGTGTTATATTCAATCTCAGCTTAAATTAACTGAATGTTAAAAATAGTTATTTTGATTAAAAGATGGGAGCATGCTATAGTGGGAAAACATGAGTCAGAGAAAAGGATTTAAGTCCAATTTCCTAGTTCATTATATAAATTTTGACAAGGCAATTTCTCTAAGCCTTGCTTGATCTTTTCAACAATAAAATGGGTATAACAATGCCTCAATAGCAGCTTTGTACTTATTAGATAAATAATGTAAATCAAGCATCTAGTCCAATGATTGCCACAAAGCAGGGCTCAGTCACCATTAGTTCTCTCTCCATGCTGTTTCCTGAGTGTCAAACTCTCTGCTAGTCTCATTTACTGAGCTCTTCACTCGGCAGTGTGCTGGCAAATGTAACTGGCTCTGAGGGAGAGGGAAAAAAGTTCCTGGAATTGGTTTGTAGCACTGGCTGAGTTCTGGGGTAAAAACACGTCCACATGGCCGACCTCAACTTATGAGCATGATCTCAACCTATGAGCATGAAGTGAGTCAAACACAGAGTTGGAAAAAGACGTACATGATTACTCTCTGTCCCATTACTCTGTTTTACTTTTTCCACAACACTGTCACCTTTTGAAATTATCTTGTGTCTACGGCCATACCACCCTGATGGCACCCGATCATCTGAAATTATCTTGGTTAACTGTTTTGGTATTTATTGTCTGTTCCCACCTTCACAGAATTAAAAACACCATAAAGGCAGAGATCTTGTTCGTCCTGCTCTCTTCTGTATCTTCATTAAATATAAAAGCAAACTAATTGCACAGAGTCCCAAAATTAAGGAAACCATAAAGTATTTCTAAAAAAGACTAACATACTCACACCCTCAACTTCAGCAGCATTGCTCTTTTCTTTGGAGAAAGAATAAAAAATAAACATAACCAGTAACTACCAAATGCTTAAATTAAAACAGCAGACTACTTTTGCCACATCACCTAGCTTAGCAATAAAAACTAGCCAGGCACAGGCACTTCCATATAAAGGACAACATTTACAGACATCTAGCTGAACACCATACTTACATAATTCAAGGTGGGCAATCTAACCATTCTTAACAACACAGAGGCAGTCACTGTATGATTACAGAAAGGTAAACAAATATTACTGTTAATAAGTCATGTATTACCACTTTTTTTATTAATCCTGCTTGCAAGTCCAGCCTTCCATACCATGAATTAACTTTACCTGCATGAATTAACAGCCGCATACATTCTACAGAGTTGTGATAAGCTGCTTCATGAATTGGCATCCATCCCCTGTTATCAGCAACATCAATGCTACGCCCCTTTTTGAGCAGTTTTCTTAATACTTTAACATTGCCTTCTCTGGCAGCAAGTCCAACCGTGGAGCATGTATCAGCATATGCCTCTGTAAAATCCATTCTTTTGACCAATCTACAAAACAAGGTAGAAAGAAAACACTATCATCAATAAATACTGTACTTCTAGATATTAAAAGATCACAGCTGATCCGTGGCATTTATTACATAACTGCTGAGGAAAAGCCTGAGGCAGAGATGGCCTGTCATGTCATCACCTCTGCGGGACTAAACCAGGAAGTCTCTCTGTTTGGGGTAGGATTCCTTAGATGCTCATGTTAAAGGTATCAGGGGAGTTTAAAGTGCTCTATCACTCCCTGTCTGAGCAACTTCTTCCTGCAGCCTTCTTCTTCCATTCAGACTCCAACAAAATGCACTCACTGGAATGCTGTTGATGAGATATAGCATAAGGTCCTCAGTTCAGTTCAGTCGCTCAGTCGTGTCCGACTTTTTGCGACCCCATGAATCGCAGCACGACAGGCCTCCCTGTCCATCACCAACTCCCGGGGTTTACTCAAACTCATGCCCATCGAGTCGGTGATGCCATCCAGCCATCTCATTCTCTGTCGTCCCCTTCTCCTCCTGCCCCCAATTCCTCCCAACATCAGGGTCTTTTCCAATGAGTCAACTCTTCACATGAGGTGGCCAAAGTATTGGAGTTGCAGTTAACCCCAAATGTATACTCTATTGTGTAGAGATGGCCATTTAACTACCAGCAACATTCAGCCTCAAGAATTAATTTCATAGCCCTTTACAGGAAAGAGCTAAACCCAAAACAGCCAGAAAGGAGTGAAAGACTTTTTTTAAAGAACAAAAATAAGCAGTAATTCCAGGTTTTCTGCACCTGTAAGTCCTTTCCAGAAGGAACGAAACTCTCAGGTTCTCTTTCCTTGATGAAACAGCCCCACTGACTTAATATGCTAAAATGAACAAACAGCATCATAAAGAGATGGGTCCAGCTTTCCTACACTAGCCCAGAAAGTTTTTCACAAAATTACTGCCCTCTTCCTCACAATCTCCCTTTAAAGTTCATCTCAAGTTCCCTTGGAGTCAGTGTCCTGTATAGCTCAGAATGTGACTCTTACAAAGACTATTTCTTGTTAGTCAAATTATGAGACAGATTGGGCTAAGACCCAGGATTTCAGGGCAATGGTTATCTCCCAAAGGGCAGCCCTTCTCAGTAACACTTCAGTTTCATCCTTCCTTCAGTTTTTCTAAAGATCTTAGGAGGTAGTTCAGGAAACTCTAAAACATGTCTAGTTCAATATGGGTAAAAAGGTTTCTAGAGCCATATTCTAAATAATTTAATCAGAAAGGTGGATTTGAGGGAAGAGGTTAAAAGTAAGCACACACAGTATTTCCTGTAGTGTTAGAAAAATTTAAACATATCTATGGTCATATTTGGGGCTTCCAAGGTGGCATGGCACAGAGGTAAAGAAACCACCTCCAAATGCAGGATTCGCACGCAGGAAACTCAATTTGATCCCTGGGTTGGGAAGATCCTTTTAAGCAGGAAACGGCAACTCACTCTAGCATTTTTGCCTGGAAAATTCCATGGACAGAGGAGTCTGGCAGGCTACAGTCAATGGGGTCGCGAAAAGTCAGACACGACTGAGCACACACACAATGGTCATATTTAAATATTAAAACTGTATCTGCAGGAACTGATAGCTCAATGCTAGCTATGTATTAATCTGATTGAATCAACTGGTCCAATACTAAGAAACTGCAGATATTTACTACTACAGAACATTTAATTATTCAGTTAATAATTATTTACTGAACACCAATTAAATGATCAGCAATAAGGAGAATATAAGATCACAAAGACACAGATTCTATCTCAAGTTATGTACCATCTCACAGAAACAATAAATATATGATTCAAAATAGAAAGCAGAAAGTGCCCTAAGAAAAGTACAGATAAAGTCATGAGTAGTCAAAGCAGGGGAAAACTACTTCAAGCTGTGCCTAAAAGATAAGGGAGGCTGTAACACTGAGATAACATGCAAAAGAGCATTTCTAGACAGGAGGAAAAAAACATAACCAAAATTATGGAAACGAACAAGCAAGGGTGAATAAGGTCCAGTGAGTAATGGAAGCAATCAATTCACTTTGGAAGGATTAGGTAAACAGTAGAAAACTGAGATTACAGAGGTAGCCAAATTATGGAGAATCTTGAATGCTAAACTGTACATTTCTGAACCACACTACTTGTAACGAGGGCCATTACATCCAAGTTTCACAAAAAAGAACAAATCACACATTATAAGACAATTCATAAACATATTCATCTAAGAGAAGAAACCTTTTTTTTCTACACAGGAAAATCACAAGCACACACACAAGAATACTATTCCAAAGACATTAAAAACAGCATTCAAGTAAAAACAGGTAAGAACCCCTTCTGGCTTTTCTCACAGTTACAAATACTGTTAATAGATCCAGATTAATATGCAATAATTTGAAAAAATTAACAGAACTGGATATCTTTGCACTTAAGAGAAAGAGAATCCAAAAGAAATGTACTATAATAGCAGGATCATTCTCTTCAACCCTTAATACAACAAGTTAACATGAATAAACTGCTTATCTTACTTAGAGACTTCCTTGCTGGTTCAGTAGCTAAAATCCCAAGCTCCCAATGCAGGGTGCCAGAGTTCAATCCCTACTCAGGAAACTAGATCCTGCATGCTGTGACTAATATTTTGCACGTCTCAACAAAACTGAAGAGCCCATGTGTGCAACCAAGACCCAGCAAGGCAAATAAATAAAGATCTCTTTTAATAAAACCTATGTTCTAGACTAAAAGAGAACACAAACAAAATACATATAACGTGGTAACAAATATGCATGATAAATATACCTCAGCTGGACCTGAACTGGTAAAATATCAGCTACAACAATCAATTTTGATGCAATTAAGGAAATCTGAACACAGAATAAATATCTGATCTAATTTTTGTTTATTTTCTTAGATGTGATATTGGCACTCTGGTTATTAGGAGAATGTCCTTATTCTTAGAATTATTTAGCAGTTAAGTCACAGCACAAGCAGCTTCAAACATTTCAGATTTAAAAGTATATAAAGAGAAATAAAAAGTAAAGTACCTGTGGCAAAATGTTAATTACTGGATCCATGTGGAGGACATAAATGGTCACCACACTCTATATTTCTAACTTTTCTTATGTTTGAAATTTTTCAGAAAAATTGGGAGGGGGAAACTAACCATTCCAGGCAATGTGAAACCACAACTTGAAGAAAGTTAAGACCTGGTTACTCTTAAACTAAGTTTTTCTTTGTGACAATTTTCTGCTGACTTCTTAAAGAGTATAAATAATACTCTTTGAACCTGGATGTTCTAGTATTCTTTTACACAGTTGAAGACTATAAAACATAAATCTTCAAGAAAGAACAAGCATTTGTTTAGGCTTCTGTTCTCACATACAGAAACATGGCCTTGATGGCGCAAGTGAGCTTCCTGAACAGTATTTCCGAGCAGCAGCTCTAACCTGCAGATCAAAACGCTTTTTTAGGATACTTGACCTATTGGATAAACTCATGAAATCTGTTAAATTCTTCAACAGAAAAACGTACACAGATCCCAAATCCTGTATAAAATTACAGGAGGTCCAACATACGGCTTCCAAAGCCTATGCGCAAGCTAAAAACATTTACCTACATTTTTCTGAGTGAGTTTCTGAGTATACTAAAGATGACTAAGGTCGTTTCACACAGAACATTTAAAAATATAAGCAGTTTTTGTTGAAATAATGATAGCTCTTCCATAGGCACAAAACTTCTGTAGTAAACTTTGTTTTTGAAAGGTAAAAAGATTTTTTTAATATACATAAAGTCAAATACAGATCACTATCGCTGCTTGCATTCCCCTAGCTCTTGTTAAATGGGCAGAAATCCAGTTTTCAAAGCATAAGAAATGTCTTTCTACGTGCCACGTAAGGTGCCCATAAACAGTTCGTCTCCGTGTATCTAGACCACACCACCCAAGATTCCCACCCTCTCTCTTCTCCTCCCATCTGAAGAAAGTAAACACACCCAACCTTAAAGCCACACTAAAAGGATTGTGGGTACTGTAGTCTTCTGACCACACACACCTCAGGAAAGGTAGGGTGATAAACAGAGGCTGCTGAAAAATCCACTGCTTAGCAGAGAGGAAATCAATGCTTCCAAATACCCTAAGCAAACAGACAAAACAGTGACGGTGGCTGAGACAGGGTGGGAAACCGCCCCGCGAACTGCAAGCCCCAATGTGCTTTGCGCCCCCAAGGAGGGAGTGCGGGCTTGCGCCTGCGCAGCCGGTTTCTTGCGTCCGGAAAGTCGTCGTCCCTTGCCGGCAGCACCAAGACAGCAGCTCTGAGACCACGGAAGAGGGGACGGCCACTGCCGCCGCCGCCGCCACCGCCAGCCACCACGGAGGAGAAGCAAGGGAAGGATGTGGGTTTTCGGTTACGGGTCTCTCATCTGGAAGGTGGACTTCCCCTATCAGGACAAGCTGGTTGGATATATCTCAGGCTACAGCAGGCGCTTCTGGCAGGGCAGCACCGACCACCGCGGAGTTCCTGGCAAGGTGAGGCGCAACCGGTCCCCTACACTCACTGTCCCCGGAGCACTGTTCCTCAATTCCTTGTCCAGCTCTGCGGGACTCACCCCACCGCCAAAGGCCAGTGGGTTAGGGATACTTCTCCTACCTCTGTGCGCCTTCCTCGGCCACCTGCCCCCGACTCTGGGATCCTAAACCAAGGGCAGTCCTTTTGAAGCCGCTGGAGATGCTGGTGGCAGTTACTTCTTGAGGAGACAAGAAACAGGCATAAGCTCCCACAAGGCTGACGTGCTAAGAGGGGATCCCATTTCTTGGCAACTACCCCCACACACACACACACAAAAAGGTGGGAAAATAAACTTTCCTGTCACCACGGAGTTGACATACTAAAATCAACTAGTAAATTCAGCTTTTTAACAATTAAGTTTGTTGACATTTCTGCATTCTGCCAGATTTTCATTGGTCTGAGCTTAAATGTGCATGTTATTTCTGGGATTTCTTTATATCTTTCCAAAGGTTTTATTTTATGACACCTATGTTCACAGAAAAACTAGTTTCCAAAATTACGGAGCTTATGTTGATCACCTTGGTTGTCAGGTACTTCAGAAGTTGAGTCCAGCTTTGTTACCTAAGTAGCACAGTACCAATACTATAGCCAACATTATTTTAATGTTTTTTTCTTCAGTGGTTCTCCTCTAAATTATAAATGTGAGATTAAGTTCTCTGATCCATTCTTCAGTCAGTTATGCAGGGACATTTATCTTAATACACTGTAAATACAGAGAATAACAGCTCACTACTTATGCAAAGCAGCCTCGTTTTGACTGCAAGACAAGTAATCCATAAGGAAAACTGAATTTTGAGTAACTAATAATTAGGATAAGCTGAACACTTACTATAGCTAACTTTTAGAAGAGTACAAAATGTTTAATTGCTAAAATACTGAGAATTATATGAGCTTACCACTTTCTTTAAAAAAAAATTAATATTGGCTCAAAAGCAGGAAATCTAAAATGCTAGAAATCAGATGTAGAAAGAGATTGAGGTTAACTCCAAAGAAATACCTGTAGTATTACATCATGGAAAAGGGAAGAGAAGAAGGCTGTAGTTTGCACCTGCTCATAAATGAGACACAGGATTAAAATCACCCAAAAAAAGCCATTCTACCTCAACTAGAGTTGGTAAATTAAGAATCTGGCTTTAAGGTAGACTTGAAAACAGGTCTTGAAAACATTTACCTCAAATGCACATTTACAGGCCAAAAGAGATTTCATGGCCAAACTATCTCCAAGAATATTGTAAATTAACATTTAAGACTTTAAAGAACTAAGCTAAATAAAATGCCCTTTGAGTTGTCAGATATGAGCACTTAAAATTGCCATTCTGCAAAGGAATGCCTTAACCTAGGCTTCAGTTTAAAAAACCAAGTATTAAATACTTAAGAACATGGTTATAATAGCATATTTCAGTACTCGACTCTCAACCAAAATGTTTGTCACACAGCACACTGAGTTATGTACACTGTCAAAACAAACTGATGATAAGAAATTGCCAAGTCAACACAACAATTCATGAGTCTTTAATAAAACAGTAAAGAAGGTAGCTATAAAAGTCAATATCTCTCTTTACTTAAATATATTAAAACATAAGGTAGGAAGATTGGGGGCAGGGGTGCTGCAATGGCTAACAGTTTGATACCAATCTTTATTTAAAGAATCCATCCTAGCATATTGAAGGAAAACCTAAAACATTAAACATTTCCTAAGTATACTGTTCTGCTAAAAAAAAAAAACTGGAAAGAACATTATTTTCTATTATAATGGAGCACAAGCCTTATATAAATATTAACTGTCTGACAAACAGAAATACAAAAGGCTACAGAAATACCTAGCAAATTAGAATAATAATGTAGATTCTACATAGCACTATGTTTTTTACAGCAACATATGCTGCTAGTGAGCTAGTCATCAGTACATATGAAATGTGATGTTACTAAACAAATGTTGGACTCATTTCTTCATACTGTAATGTGACATTTCTAAGAAAAATGCCAAACCTACTTCCTTTCCTAATTATGCTTTCTTTTTAGCTTCATTAAATTTTAATATCTTCCTAAGTTTAATTAAGCATCTCATTTATTTCTAACAAAACTAGCAATTTCTTATCAAATTAAGGATTTATTTAAATGTGAAAAAGTGTTCACAGAAAGAATATATTTCAATTTCAAAAAGAGAGAACATTTTAACACAAGAGATGATCATGAATATTTACTAAACCTCTAACATTTCTAGATGGTGATCAGAAACATTATTCATTACCCAATGAAAGGACCCATCATGGCTCATATTTCACATCTTCCAATCCTATTCACCTTTCAAGACCCCTTCTTCCATTTCAATGCCCTCCCCCAAAAATTTAAGTACACTTACAAATTTACATTGTTTCCCTAATAATAATAGAAACAAACAGCTTAAGTTTTATAAAATATTTCTAGGTAAATATATCAACAGTAGTATCAACAGTCCATGTGTATTTCATCCATAAGCAGTCAAAGGGGCCCATCTATTTTCCCTTCATGATTCCCTACATATGCTCTTTGTTTTCTGTTTCAATTGTCACCACCTACATCGAGGACTTTACTACCTCTCCCCCTTTCAACAATTACTACTGAGCACTCACATATAAGTGGGAAACACCTATGCAAACAACAATACCTAGTAAGTGCTATAAGGGAAAAGGTGCAATGAGAGTTTAGAAGGAGATGCTGCAAAGTCGCCTGGAAAGACAGCCAAGTCTTTATGAAAAAAGTGGCAGGAGGATACCCAAGGAATTCTAAAGAAGGGCATTCCCCTCTGCTGTGCAACCCTGTGCTCTGCCTAGTCACCCAGTCGTGTCCAACTCTGTGACCCCACAGGCTGTAGCCCGCCAGACTCCTCTGTCCATGGGAGTCTCCAGGCAAGAATACTGGAGTGGGTTGCCACGCCCTCCTCCAGGGCATCTTCCCAACACAGGGATTGAACCCAGGTCTCCATACTGCGAGTGGACTCTTTAATGTTTAAGCTACCAGGGAAGCCCATTCCACTCTGGGCACTGGTATATTCAAAGATATGAATGTTTGTAAAGGTCCCATCACTTCATGGCAAATAAATGGGGAAACAATGGAAACAAACAGTGACAGACTTTATTTTCTTGGGCTCCAAAATCACTGCAAATGGTGACTGCAGCCATGAAATTAAAAGTCACTTGCTCCTCGGAAGAAAAGCTATGAAAAGCTAGACAGTATATTAAAAAGCAGAGACATTATTTCGCCAACAAAGGTCCATCTAGTCAAAGCTACGGTTTTTCCAATAGTCATGTACAGATGTGAGAGTTGGACTATAAAGAAAGCTGAGTGCTGAAGAACTGATGCTTTGAACTGTGGTATTCGAGAAAACTCTTGAGAGTCCCTTGGACTGCAAGGAGATCCAAACAGTCAATCCTAAAGGAAATCAGTCCTGAATATTCATTGGAAGGACTGATGCTAAAGCTGAAACTCCAATACTTTGGCCACCTGATGCGAAGAACTGACTCATCTGACCCTGATGCTGGGAAAGATTGAAGGAGGGAGGAGAAGGGGTCGACAGAGGATGAGATGGTTGGATGGCAGCACTGACTGGATGGACATGAGTTTAAGCAAGCTCTGAGAGTTAGTGATGGACAGGGAGGCCTGGCGTGCTGGAGTCCATGGGTCACAAAGAGTTGGACAGGACTGAGCAACTGAACTGAAAAATTATAAATAATTCATTACAGCTTGAGAGGGAAGTGGTAAGAAGTGAGGTTTACAGTTAACTCATGTAAAGGAATTTTTATTTTATCCTGTAGAATATTATAACCCTGAAAAATTTAAAGCACAGGAAAATTCAAAACCCAATTTTTGCCACAAAAAGTCAACCTAGGGCCATGTAGAACAAACTAGAGGCAGAGAGTGAAAGCCCTAAGGAGGAAACTAAAGGATAAAAAGAAAACAAATTTAGAAAATAATCAGAAGATAAAGCTACCAAGAATCAATGAGTAGGCTGGTGAAAGGGGAAGCAAGGAAAGGTGGAGAGCAGAGCTCGTCCACAGACCACCACCATTTCTTGCTCACTCTACCTCCTTCCCACTTAAACATGCATACTGTATACTTCCCCGCCATGAACATCCTTGTATTGATGGACCCTGATGCTGGGAAAGACTGAAGGCTGAAGGAGAAGGGAACAACAGAGGACAAGATGATTGGGTGGCATCACTGACTCGGTGGATATGTGCTTGAGCAAGCTCCGGGAGATGGTGAAGGACAGGGAAGCCTGGCGTGCTGCAGTCCATGGGGTCACATAGAGTCGGACACAACTGAGCAACTAAACAGCAAATATACTTTAACACACCAATCTTCCCAAAGCACCTGCTTTTATCATGCCAGTCACCTACTAACTTGAGTGCTACAGTAGCACCTCATTTCCTGTTTCTCCCAAATTTCATTGGCTTGTTTTTTTCCATTACCCCCCAATTTCAACTCCAGTCTTTAGCTTTTCAAATCTGACTCTATCCTATTTCTCCAGTTATCTTTCTGAATCACCTTCCATACATGGAGAAGCCTCTGCTAAAGTCAGACACTTTGGCCTGGTTTAATTCTGCTCCTAGACCCTTACTCAGAATTGTGTCTTTCCTTCTGACCACCCAAGAATCAGAATTATTACTTCACTTAATAAACAGCATACATCACAGCCCTTAAGTATTCTCTACCTATTTCATGTTAATAAGCTCATATTCCAGACTTACAATATAAACTTTTAAAAACCAGAATCAGTTTTATCATCTCTACAACAAAGAATAGGTATTCAATAAATAGTTCCAAATTCACTTGGAAATCGAAGGTAATATGGCAATTCCTACATGACCCACATCAATATATGTATCCTCACTGTAGCATTATCTTAAATAGAAAAAGGCTAAATATAAATGTCCAACAGTACAAAGATTTTTAAATTATAGCTCATTGATGGTCGAGTACCATGGACCTACTAAAAAGTATCAGAAGACTAACAGGAAAGTTAAATTTTTAAAAAGTCCAAAATCCCATGTGTTCCATGATTATGAGTTAGCTATACAAATGGACAAAGACTAGAAGGAAGTAGAAACAAGGATGGCACAGATATCTGAATGATACAGGTTCACTATGTGTCACACAGCAGGCATACAAGTAGGTAAGGTTGTGGCTTACAACTCGACTTTCTCACTAATGTCTATTAAATACACAACCTTTAACACAAGGTAGGAGTTGTATAAAAAAAAAAAAGAAAAGCAAATTCTCAGACTGTTCCAGACTTACAGCATCAGAAACTACCTCCAAGTAATTTTTATCTACACTTGAGAACCATTTCTCTATAGGGAAGCACCCTGGAATGTCATGTTTTGTTCCTCAGTGGAACACTATAGCAATCTTTATTCCCTGAAGAGAAAAAAAAGTGATCAGAATATTTATTTATAGTTGCTTCTTCCTTCTGCTTTTGATTTCAGTCACAGGTGTGTTTTTTAATATATCCATTCTAAGTGAATACAATATACCTATTATACACAAATTTAAGAGAATTTTTTCAAAAAGGCCAAGATAGTTTGGATAAGATATTCTTTTAATTCACTTTAAAATTGATCATAAAAATAAGTAATTTTTAAAAACTGCTCAGTATAAACAAATGAAGTCAAAATATTCCATGTCAACAGTAAATTGCTAATGCTCAGTTAATGAACTTTAATTCAGGAAAAAAAAATTTTTTTTTTTTTTTTTTTTTTTTACTTTTCTTAAAACAGCCTGGAAGAGTTGTGACTCTTGTTGAAGACCCTGTGGTATGGTATAATTCTTTTTTATATAGTCTTTAATCATAAAATGTTAACATGTTTTGCAGTTTTAATAATCAGTGAAATCTTATTAGCAGTCATCACAGACAATTTGAACTACACTAAGCCTAGAAATTCCTCTCTGTATTAGTTTTATTTCTTCTTATGTCCTGGGGAAAGTTGGATGCAGAATTCAAGGTAGACAACGAAAAGCCAATGGCATGTAGTCTCATTTTTCCCTTCTTGATGAGTTTGTTGACTGAGAATTTTGTGGTTTCCTTTGACATTAACGGAGCCAACCCTCAGATAGCCAGATGACCACAAAGAATTAAATGAAAGCCTTAAAGCTTTCCTCACATTTGCTAGGAGTCTAATATTTCAGCAAAAGTCTCAGTCATGAATTATCACTTTCTTTACTGCCTAATCTTATCGATAGCACAACAGGTTTTTTAAAAAGTATGTAGTACTAGAAAACTTATCTCTCTGATAGTTCTCTGTTTCTTAAATATTTTCAATCATTTTATTGAGATACAAATTTTACACTGTGAAGTTAAATATTTAACTTTAGAAAGGACTTTGATATATAAAAATCAAAGCAGCAAAAATAATAAAAATCAAGCACCAGCAGATGAATAATGGTGAATTATGAAATGCTTTCATAACTTACATTAGGAAAAACATCTATAAAAAAATGGCTCCAAATTGGTAACTAAAACTCCTAATTAGAGGTAACAAAAGGCACTTTGTTCCTATAGAATGTTAATTTATTCAAGATAATTTATTCAACCTGAAGTTTAATAATTAAAAGTTGTCAAGAAACTAGAAAATCTGTGTTACAAACTATAAATCTTGCTTGTATCACAGATATTTTATTGATACTACAAAAAATCTTTGCAGCTAAAGTACATTGCTTTTACTGACACTGTTCATAGGCTCCCCAGACAGAGTTTGACATTTACTATTCTGGATGGAGTAATTTACTAAGGATATTTGAAAGTTTATGCAGTGAAGAAATGAACAAATAAATGAACCTATTGCCTTAATAGTTGATTACTTTATTACAGAGCTTTTAAAATACAGAACTCTTTTTGCAAATAAGGGAACAACTAATATATTTTATAAGGGCTTCCCTAGTGACTCAGCAGTAAAGAATCCACCTATCAATGCAGGAGATGTTGGTTTGATCCCTAGGTCAGCAAGATTCACTGGAGAAAGAAATAGCAACCCACTCCAGTGGGTTTCAGCATACTATCAGTGAAATGCTTATGGATTAAAGATTTAGAACTATATTTTTAATGACTAAATGAAGATCTGATATTTTTCATATCAGTCCCATTAGTTAAAAGACATAATTTTAAAAATTTAAACAAAGATAAATATCCTGGTATACAAGGAAATTATTCAGATTGAAGAATTTAAAATGCTTATTTCCTTTATTATTTAGTATATACCTCTTCGCTACACATTAAGGGAAGCAAAACTGCACTGATTTCTAAGAATATACAAGATATTTTCTTAGCTCATAATCTATCTTCACCTATTTTAGCCTTGTAAATACTAAATGGTACATTCTTTTCATTTTTCAACAGGGTTGTGTATGGGGTGTTGCTTACAGACTGCCAGTAGGAAGGGAAGAAGAAATAAAAGCATACCTTGATTTCAGAGAAAAAGGAGGCTACAGGACCACAACAGTCATTTTTCATCCAAAAGATTCCGCAACAGAACCATTCAGTGTGTTGCTATATATTGGAACATGTGATAATCCTAATTATCTTGGTCCTGCACCTCTGGAAGAGATCGCTGAACAAATTTTTAATGCAGCTGGTCCAAGTGGAAAAAATACAGAATATCTTTTTGAACTTGCAAATTCTATGAGAAGCCTTGTGCCAGAAGATGCAGATGAGCATCTTTTCTCTTTGGAAAAATTAGTAAAGGAACGTTTAGAAGGAAAGCAGAACTTCAATTGCTTAAAAAGACCTAACTGATTTTTCCAAACAAGCAGAACTTTTAATCTTCAGAGAATGGCTTCACTACACAATGGCAATATGATTTGTAAACGTGTTGACTTGAAAATCTTAGTTGTGTTTAATGTTGTAGTCAAGATAATATCTAAATTCACAGTTTAATTGCAGTTGGCCTGAAACTCATACATACTCAAAATATTGGGATATAGTTAAAGAAAAAATTCAATAATATAATGAATGATTCTCCAGCTACATGATATTGAATACTTGCTCATGAGAAGTTCTTTAGAAAAATACAATGAAGGACTCATTTCAGATCTTGTTTTTATCTAAATAAATACCCTTCTGTTGTTTCATATTGCAATACTAGTTTAAAGTTGTAGAGAATTAAACCAAAAGTCCAGTAAATATAATGAGGCTAGGCCTTTAATATATTCCCATATGTTAACTCTGTAATCATGGTTTAAAATAAATAAGCTTAAAATAACATATAATTAGATATGTATGGTAATATAGACAAGATTTTGGCCTTGATCGTGAACTTCTTTGTTTAGAGTTTAAATGAAACTCCAATTTAAGCCAAAAGGTTAACATTTTAATATAAAAATTTCTTTGAAATTATAATGTACTATATCTCTCCTTTTTTGAAATGTATTTTACTACATGGTAAAAACCCTTTCCGTTAAAAAAGCACAAATTACACAAATTACATCTAACAATTTATCATTCAGTTTGTATTAATCTTATACTGAAACTTAAAAAAAAAAGATAGGCTTTTTGATATTACAAATTAACAGAAACATATATAGTGAAAGTTTGCTGTTTGAAATGGCGTTTAGAATTGTAATTTTTTAAAGTAAGAAGTGGCGTTACCTGATCATTTGCTACAGTTTTTTTTCCTTCTTGTATCTTGTCACTTAACAAAGGTATCCACTAAACAGTGTGATGATGCTACCCACCTAGGAACCATGTATACATTATTAACACATGTAAAAGTAACCTTGATTCAGACTAATCAGATAAGTTCTTAATTAGAAGTGATTTCCTTCTCAACAGGACATACACTCTATCTAAAATCTTTCAACATGAAAAGAATTTCGATATCACATTAGATTTAATGTGAAACTAATAATTAGCACAGAAGTTGTTCATGTAAAATAAAGCTGTCCTTTTCATGTTTCTTTTTAATTTGTTATAAACACCTTACTTGGTAATTTAGTCAGCTGCATAAAATTTAAAATATTTTTCAGCATTTTCAGTATTCACTATATAGAAGGCATTTCACCAGTCTTATACAACAAGAAAAGCACTAACATTCATTAATGAATATTTCATAAGGATGTACTAGGCACTTTACACACAGGAGCATCCTCTCAGCTTGTTTTCATAGTAACTTGTATACAAGTACACATCCAGTAAGTAGCAGAAGTCCATGTCTCTGCTAAAGCACAAGAGTCTACAATATATTTAAAAATCCACATCTTTACTAACCTACATCTTTTTTGTGTAATGAAATAATATGTGGCTTGGTAGATAGATATTAATTTTGATAAATGTATAGAGATTTCCACAAATATAATTAGCCTGTCCAAGAGTCACATGCCATAGCTCAGAATCACATAGATGTACTCAGAGATCAAGCCTTTCATTTTACAAATAAACCTAAGTCCAAAGAAATTTGTAACTCCCAAAGTGATTCTTCTACCATTTAATATATGTTACAAATCAAGGGAGAAGGATTACTTTGGGATCGATCCACATTTGTATCTTTCGAGACTTTCAGTTATTAATAGAAGTTAACTAGAAAATACACATGTGGTATACCATCAACATTTATAGGGAGGCCATGATCCAAAGAGCCCAGGAACAGGGACATTCATTTCCACTGGGATGGGGAGAAATCGAGAAGCTAAACAATACTAAATTGGCTGCTAGGATCTGGAGCCCACAAGTGACTAAGGATCTATCATAAAGGTAGTAAGCTATCTAGAGCAAAAGTTATTTTTGTTAGCAAAAGTACAAGTTTCTTTATAGCCCTGGGACCTCACTTCCCAAGCAGTCTCTCTCATTCTGCCCTCATTACACACGTAACTCAGACTCAGTCCTCAGAGAACAAATCTTAGGTGTTAAATTTTAGGAATTCAAGAAAAGTATGAGTCTAAACCTTATACTGAGAAAAGAAAATTTTAATAAAAATCTCTATAATGGAGAGGATATTTTAAAGTAGGTCTTTCTACTCCTACTCCAGGCCACTATTATATTTCCTTTCCCCACTCCCAAATAAATAACACATTTACTCTTCAATCTACCAAGAAGTGTAAGCACAGTCTAGATACCATCTCCATACATAAAAAGTTATCATTAAGGGAAATAAAGTTTGTTGTGATGTCAACCTTGAATATTTGAAAACATAAACGTGATCTATTCCTTCAAGACTGATTTTAAAACATTGAATAGTCAAGATTTTATTCTGTTAATTTCTATTTTCCATAAAAACAAATCTTTTTTAAATTATAACTGGAGTAGTTGAGAATATCAATGTAAGCATCTTACTCCTATAATTTATATCCCTGATTCTTTCAAAGTCAGTTATATGATAAATGTGCTTAAAATTCCCTCTCATCACATAAAAGTTTATATATCAAATAGGATATTCCAATTATGTTTTTCAACAAAAATACTGTGACTATATTTTCTATAAATTTTTTTAGCTTTTAACAATCTTTTTTTTATATTTATTGTTTATTTGGCTGCAGTGGATCTTAGTTGCAGCATGCAGGATCTTTAGTTACTGCATGTACGACCTAGTCCCCTGACCAGGGATTAAAACCAGACCTTCCTGCATTGGGAGTGTAAAGTCTTAGCCACTGAACCACCAGGGAAGTTCCTAACAATCTATTTTTATGAATTTCTAAGGCTTTAAAATAAAATCACCCTAAGCACAAGATTTTTTCTATTTCCTTACTGGAAATGTCCCTCCAATCTAACTTTATTCTGCTGTTCTCCACCCACTCCATGTAGTCTCAGGTCTCCAGTGATTTTCTTATTCCACCCAAAGATCTGAGTCTTCATCTTTCTTTACAACTCTGATGCATCAGACACTAATGCTATCACTCAATCAATTTGTGTACCTGATAAACAGTAGTCAAAGATGTAAACAGAAATACAAGGAAGTGTAGCAAAATGTTGTAAAGCAAAAAAGCTCAACACTTCCACTGCATTTCTATTTACATCTTTGACTACTGTTTATCAGATACACAAACTGCTAAGAGTCCTAGGCTTTGATTACCTAAGAGTCCTTAGGCTTTGATGGGACCAGATGCCATCTTAGTTTTCTGAATGTTGAGTTTTAAGTCAACTTTTTCACTCTCCTCTTTCACTTCCATCAAGAGGCTCTTTAGTTCTTATTCGCTTTCTGCCATAAGGGTGGTGTCATTTGCATATCTGATATTTCTGATCAGATATTGCATATCTGATATTTCTAAATATTCTGATATTTCTCCTGACAATCTTGATTCCAGCTTCTGCTTAATCCAGCCCAGCTTCTCTCATGATGTACTCTGCATATAAGTTAAATGAGCAGGATGACAATATACAGCCTTGATGTACTCCTTTCCCGATTTGGAACCAGTTTGTTGTTTCATGTCCTGTTCTAACTGTTGCTTCTTGATCTGTATACAGATTTCTCAGGAGGCAGGTCAGGTGGTCTGGTATTCCCATTTCTTTCAGAATTTTCCACAGTTTGTTGTGATCCACACAGTCAAAGGCTTTGGCGTAGTCAATAAAGCAGAAATAGATGTTTTTCTGGAACCCTCTTGCTTTTCCAATGATGTTGGCAATTTGATCTCTGGTTCCTCTGCTCTTTCTAAATCCAGCTTGAACATGTGGAATTTCACATGTTTACATACTGTTTACATACTGTTGAAGCCTGGCTTGGAGGATTTTAAGCACTACTTTGCCAGCACGTGAGATGAGTACAATTGTGCAGCAGTTTGAGCATTCTTTGGCATTGCCCTTCTATGGGATTGGAATGAAAACTGACCTTTTCCAGTCCTGTGGCCACTGCTGAGTTTTCCAGATTTGCTGGCATATTGAGGGCAGCACTTTCACATTGCAGTTGTGTACACTGTTGTAGTTGTGTGCCCTGTTTCTATTACATTTTAGTATTATTAAAACATATATAGTATGTCTTAATAAGAACTCAAAGCAAAGTTAGCAAGGAAGCCCTGAAGTTCTCTCTGACATGACTTAGAAGGTTTTGAAGACCTATCGTTCAAGCAGGAGCTGTAAGATTCCTCAAGTAAAATAAGAACCTTATAATACAGCAAGAGCAAGAGTTTCCTACATCTTCTTGCCTCCAATCTTATGTCTTCTTTCCACCACATTCTGTACTCTGCACTCACAATTGTTTTTTTCTAAAATATGGAACTAATCTAGTCAGTAATGAAAATGCCTCCCAGAGCATACGAAGCAAAGCTCAAATTCTTTAATCTGGTATTCTACGACTTACAATCTAGTGTCAACATAGTTGTCACATCTCACTTCCCACCAATGCACGCTGTCCATGCTCCAGTCACACCTCCCTCCTCAATCATGAAGACCCAGCAAAAAAGAGGGACTAATGATACGTGGCAAACAACAACTCACACAGCAAGACTACCTGGATAAAAAACATAGCTCAGGACTCCCCTGGTAGCACCGTGGTGAAGAACTCCCCCGCCAACTCAGGGGACACAGGTGAGGTCACTGGTCCTGGAAGATCCCACATGCCATGGGCGACTCAGCTCCTGCGCCACAACTCTTGAGCCCTCGGGTCGACGACTGAGCCGGCAGCCACAACGACCCAAGTCCGTGCACCTACAGTCCCTGCTCCACAATTAGGGAAGCCACCCAGCGAGAAGTCCTCGCACTAAAACAAACAGTAGTCCCCAGACGTTGGCCACAACTAGGAAAAAACCCTTGCCCAGCAACAAAGACCCAGCACAACCAAAAATAAAAAGTAAATTAATACAAAAAGAAAAAGATAGCTCCCAGCTATTAAGAAGCACATTTGCTGGAGAGATGCACACCAAGCAAATCAATGTTACTCATCATAAAGACTGGGACATAACATACAAGCAAAATAGAGACAGATAAACTGTTAACTCAAAAGAACAAGATCAGAGAAAGCAAAAAAAAAAAAAGATCAGAGAAAGCTTCACAGGAAAAAAAAAAGTTGTTCATGTATCAAAGAATAGTAGCTAACACTTAAGGAGCACTTCCTGCAAATACCAAAATCTACTCTAAGTACTTTACACATATTTATCCCCAATGAGAGATAAAAAGAGTTTAAGTTAAATGAACACATTAACTATCACTGATTACTAGAACATGCTAAGCACTGTGCTGAGTACTAAAAAGGAACAAAACGGAATTAAGCCCTTTAATTCTGGTAGGGGGTAAAAGTGAGAGATGGTAGGTTCCTCCCCCCTCCCCCTCGTAAGTTTTAACCCCAATGAGATTCTTTCCTGAAACAGGATAAAGTTAAAAGAATTAAAAGGATTTATTTGGGGCTTCCCTGGTGATCTAGTGGCTAAGACTCCAAGCTTCCAATGCAGGGGGTCCAGGTTCGATCCCTGGTCAAGGAACTAGATTCCATATGATGCAAAAAGAGTCAGCATACCACAATAAAAGATCTCACATGCCAAACGGAAGATCGAAGATCCTACTTGCCGAAACTAAGACCAGGCACAGCTAAATAAATAAATATTTTTTTTAAAATGGATTCATTTAAGTACCTGTATTCTAAGGTCAGAGAGAACCTGTATTCCCTGGTGGCTCAGAGGTTAAAGCGTCTGCCTGCAATGTGGGAGACCCGGGTTTGATCCCTGGGTCGGGAAGATCCCCTGGAGAAGGAAATGGCAACCCACTCCAGTATTCTTGCCTACAGAATCCCATGGACTGAGGAGCCTGGTAGGCTACAGCCCACAGGGTCACAAAGAGTCAGACACGACTGAGCAACTTCACTCACTCATTCTAAGGTCGCAAGTCTTTTTTTAATTTAAACCTAAGTATGTTTTGCCCAATTTTTCTCAATAACACTGATTGATTTATTCAACAAATACCTATCAATTACCTACTTTATATAAGACAAACTAAGCATATGTGCATTTTCTTTCACTTCCTATCAAAGTCCCACTAAAGTGCGTTCAGGCATTCCGGAAAGAGAAAGCAGGTGGGATTATATTGAGGGTGAAGCAAGCACAGAGAAAACCACAGTCTAGAAGCAATGTGCAGATGCACAGGCATGCACGCATACACAGGAGACAGCTGCAGCCACACAGAGGCCAGTCCCGCCAGCAGAGTCTGAAGAAGAGCCAAACCGAGAGACAGAAGAAGGGGGCTGTAGGACAAAAATCAGGAAGATTAAAGTATCTATATGAGATAGGCACACCAAACCTTTTATCTCACTCCTTTACACACACAATGTCTAGCAGCAACAAAGCTAATTTCAGGCTTAAAACACAACTTTTTTTTTTTTTAATTTAACCATCTACCCTGAAAGCATCAGAACACCTTCATGCTCCACAATAAAGCCTTCTTCATTTGGGCACAGGGAGGAGGAAGAGGAGGAAAAGCAACTCTTTTTCTTCATTTCACAATGAAGTGAGGCCCAACAGTTGGGCCTCTCTGCACTTACAAAGAGCTCAAAAATCCTTTTTTTTTTTAAATTTTTGAGGAATGGCAAAAGCACAAAACGATAAAAACAATCAACTCACCTTAAGGAAGCAGAGTTTTTAAACTTATAAATGTTTAAAATTTGTAAGTGCTATTCTCAAAGAAATTCATGAAGATGCTGCATCTATTAAAAATGAGCAATTGGAAAGAAACTATGGAAATAGGAAAAAAAAAAACTGACAAAAGATATTCAAAAAAGAGAACTGACAGTCAAAGGAAATTGATCTCTTGAATTGATCTTCCATATTACCTAACTTTTTTTCTTTGTCTTTTTTCTACTTGGAAGAATCTATCCAAATGGTATTCTGAATAAAACAGAGAAAATGGAAGGTTTGAAAGTGAAAGTCACTCAGTCCTGTCTGACTCTTGCGACCCCATGGAACCTGCCTGGTTCCTCTGTCCATGGGATTCTCAGGCCAGAATACTGGAGTGGGTAGCCTTTCCCTTCTCCAGGGGAGCTTCCCTGCATTGCAGGCTGATTCTTTACCTGCTGAGCTACCAGGGAAGCCCAAGGAAAACATAATTGAAGAAATAATATTAGAAAATTTCCCAGAAATGAACAAATAGGACTCAAGGGGTACAATGAAAGATAAGTGATAAAGATCCACAACTAGAAAGAAATACTCTCATAAAACATCATAAAACCAATGATATAAAGAGTTCAATAAAATATTCCAGAGGAAAAGGAATATTAGTTGCTAAGGAGGAGAATCAGACCAGCTTTGAGATTCTCATCAGATATATTAGATAGTAAACTGCAAAGGCATGATGTCTTCAAAGTTTCAAGCAAAACAAAATGATTGAACTATGAATTCTATTCCCAAACTATTAACTGAGAAGGCAAGATGAATCCATTTTCAGATATACCAGGCCTGTGAAAATCAAAATATCTAGTTTTTATCATTTCCTTAAAAAAATTACTTGTAATTATTTATACCCCAACATGGTGGGAAAGAAATGTGAGATAAGGATGACATGGAATAACATAAAACAGTAGATTTAACCCAGGAGAGTTACAGGAAAAAATAAAGATAGATAGGTAATAGATAAATATGCATCAGATTTGAAAAGCAACTAGTGTAATTAGAACAAAGTGTTTCAGAGCTCAAAATATATCTTCAAGAACAAAATGGACTCACTTAGCAAAGGTGGTACTAATTTTAGAGAGCTAAGGGAACATTTTAAAGGGTAGAGGACAGACACAATTACATTTCCTTCTCTGCAGTTCAAATTACACCTCTGGATTTTATAGTGAATAGTACTTGCATAAACAATATTGTGAAGTTTGAGAATCAACCTATAAACAAAGCACAGAAAAACTGAATAAAGTCACAGAATGCAAATGTTACAAACATACAGTAGTAGCAAACTGGAAAGTACTGAAAATGGTATTAAAAGCTACACATATTACATACTTAATATGTAATGAAGGCACTACACTAAAAATAGCCTTACATGCAGTAACTCACTAAAAACAAAATGGCAGCACTGGGAAGTGGCCAAAAGAACAGATTCAGGAGCAAGACTGTTCGGGTTTGATATCCAGTTCCACTGCTTACCAGTGCTATGACTTTGGGCAAGTTGCCATATTTTGTTAATATATTTATTTCACTTTCAGACTTCTGAAATCGAGATGAGTCTTACACTAGATGGCAAGTCATAAATTTAATTGGCAGCAGTTATTTTGTTAATAATAAAAAAAACTTAAGAGAGAGCTCTAAAAGCAGTGGCAAAGGGGAACTGTTACAATTTAAAACAGATTTTAAATTGGGACTGACATACACACTACTATATATAAAATAGATAACTACTAAGAACTTACTGTATATGTATAGCACAGGGAACTCTATCCAATACTCTGTAATAGCCTATATGGGAAAAGATCATAAAAAAGAGTGGAGATACACACACACACACACACACACACACACACACACACACACACACATTATAGATTCACTTTGTTGTACACCTGAAAGTAACACAAAGTTGTAAACCAACTATACTCCAATAAAAATTTTTAAAAATAAAAATGACTTTAAGATAATTAAATGCAAGGCATAACCTTTGATTAGATCCTAAATGGGGGGAAAAGGCCAATAAATGGTGAAAGTTGAAACCAGTGTTATTTTTCTAAGATGTGATAACAGTACACATCTTAATATACAGAAAATAGATAATAATATACATGTTTATAGAAGAGTCTTTTTTTATTACTAGTCATCGAGTTTTTTTCAAGGTTTAGGCCAGTTGTCTTGTAGAATATGCCACATTTTTTGTTTGATAAGTTTCTTATACCCAGCCTTGGCAAGAATGCTACCCAGGTATTTATACACAGGTGTTGTATATACTATGTTTTTAAAACTCATTCTAACAGAAAAGTCTTAGAAAAAAAATAAAAGTATAAGGCATGGGATTGAAAAAAGAAACATTCTATCTTGGTCTGAAATCAAATTTCCAATCTCCCTTTTTTCCTTGTACCTAAGAAATGAGTGCATCCAATATTCATATTCCCATCTGTGTATTTGCTGGCATTCTGTCACCTGTATACATGCTGCGTTTTAACCAAAAATGTCTGAAGGCCAAAGCTTTTCTCATCATTTATTTTTCCCAAAATGTGTATCCCAGTCCTCTGAAGTCTTCTTATTACAGGAATTGGGAGGGAAAAAAGATCAGCATTGGAAATTAACAGGAAAGGGCAATTACTGTCTCACAGTCTCTGGAGTAATTACTGCTAAACAACCTCAGACCGCAGGCCAGCTGCTAAAGTTGAGCAAATGTCTTTATTTTTATCGATTTTTCCCTTTATATTTCTAAATGAGAAACAATACAGAGATCTGGGACAACTTTTAACTCAAAGCCCATCTGGTTAGTTCTCATTTCTTTCTCATAAAAATTTCAACTGGAAAAAAAAATGACAATTTTATTCAGCCATATTTTATAATATGGCAGATATATAATTTTATACCTGTGTGTGAATTATATTAGAACAAACTAACCTCTCTTGTGATTCAGTCTCCTGATCAGTAAAATGAGGAAACAATAAAATCTAACTTTAGGGGTTATTATGAGGAATAAGTTAACTATAAATTTACATCTATAAAGTGCTTAAAATAGTGCCTGGGCACAACATCTATTAAATTAACAGAATACATAATAAATATGAAGCTTCATAATAGTTCTTACATCTTACATTCGTTATTTTCTCCATTTTAAAGGTAAGAAAACTGAGCTCTAAAGAGGTTAAGTAATGTACTCAAGGTCACACATGCAGTAGGTAGGATCAGAATTTCACTGGCCTAACTCCTGAGCCCCTGCTCCTAATCACCTCACTTAATTCAGTTGTAAAGAGTTCGCATATAATTATTCAGCCATGCCTTATTATTAGAAAATCAGATATGCAAAGGTAATTTCTGTCATTACAGAAATTAATGCCACAATGAATTATCTTTATACATACATCCTTATGTGTCAGAATTTTTGTTTCTAAATCAGAGAATCCAAAAAATAAAATCACTAGGCTGAAAGGTTTGCATGTTTTTTATTTTAAAAATTACTAATTTTAAAAAGTTTATTATAGCAGGTCAATCTTTCCTTTTACAACACCTAGATTTCCTATCTTACCAAAAAACATCATCCCTACTTCAATTATACAAATATTCTCCTAATTGCCTCATATGAATATGTATCTTTAAAGCATTTACAGTTTACTTTTTCATTTTTCACTTTTTTTGCTGCGCCGCGCAGCTTGTGGGATCTTAATTCCCCGACCAAGGATGGAACCCAGGCCTTTGGCAGTGACTCTGAGTCCTAACCGCTACACTGCCAAGGAATTCCCACTGCACTGCCAAGGAATTCTCACAATTTACTTTTTATATATTTTATGATGAGGGGATCTGGTTGGTTTTCCTATAGGTGAATTACACCAGCAGAATCTAGTTAAAACATCCTTTTCCCACCAACATGAAATGACCCCCTTGTCACATATTAAAACAGAGACTATTTGGTTTCCACACTTCATTCACCCCATCTCTCACTAAAAGTAATCACCCTCTCTTTTGACTGTCTGCAATATTTTATCTGTATAGTACCTGGATGGAGGAGACTAATGGGCTGCAGTCCATGGGGTCAGAAGAGTCAGACATGACTTAACAGCTGAACAACAGCATTTTTACAACACTCTTCGAACTGAGGACAGTGCCTCCAAACCATATTTATTAGATAAATAACCGCACAACTTTCTTGCTCTCTCCCCAGATCTATAACTCTGCGGCTAACTGAAAATTGCCATATTAAGACTAATTCTCTTGCAGGCAAAAAAAGGTAGCTTTGTCAGATTAAGTGGCATTATCCTGGAATCCATGAAGCAGAAAGTTAAACAAAATTTAACACTGTGTTTTCTGTACCATACTTATATGAAAAAAGTCAAGACTATTAAGTGAAGCAATATTGACTATTTTTTCAAAATAGTTTCTAGGCAATGATGGGGTTAATACAGATTCAGGACAATCTTCTACATATTTATATTCAAAATCCTCTATGGTAACCGATATGCATAATAATGACATCAGTATAAGGTAAGATCGAGTGTCTTATGGAATCATCAAAGATATAATACAAACGGGATCACTTGCCTTACAGGCAAAGTAGGTATTCACTACACCGAAAAACTTTGAGAGTCCTAGAAAGGTCCCCTGCTTGACACTAAGTATCTTCTCACTCAGGGAGCTACTGCCTAAAGCATTACCATTGATATTCAAGCTTTTCATTTTAAGTCTAAACCAGAAACAGATTCTCAGCCAGGGGCCATCCCGCCTGCCAAGGGACATCTGGCAATGTCTGCAGAAGTTTCCGGTTGTCACACTTGGCGGGCAAAGCAGGACGGGAGTAAGGCTGCTGCTACCATCTAGAGGACACAAGCCAGGGCTACCACTAAACATGACACAATACGCAAGACAGCCCCTCCCGACAAAGGGTCACCCGGCCCGAAACGTCAACAGCACCAAGGCTCTGAGAAACCGGCATATACCCTGCTGAAAGGCAAAAGCATAACGTTTTTAATTTAATGTACAGATAAACAAGCCCTCCACTTCAATCAAATCAAGCTTTTTTTCCCCTCTACTCCTCCACCATGCAGCCAAATACACTGGTTACTTACTTATCCGCATGATCTACAACTCCTCAAAGCATTTACTTAACTGGTACAGTTCTTTCTCTTGACTTCTTTGGTATCTCAGTTTTCTGACTTTCTTTCTTTACTGGGCACGCCTCCCCAGGCCATTTTGTTAATTCTTCAATGCTGTTCAGTATCTAATGTTGCAAAGACTCCTCTTCCTTTTGTGATCCTCATTGTTTCCCTGAAGGATTGCAACCAGCACTATGGCTTCAATATACGTACGTGCTCCCCAGGTGACGCTAGTGGTAAAGAACCCTCTTGCCAATGCAGGAGACACAAGAGACCCACGGTCAATCCCTGGGTCAGGCAGATCCCCTGGAAAAAGGGATAGCAACCCACTCCAGTATTCTTGCCTGGAAAATTCCAAGGACAGGGGAGGCTGGTGGCTACAGTCCATACAGTCACAAAGAGTCAGACACAACTGAAGCAAGGCACGCAGGCACATGCAAATAACATCAAAATTTATAACTTCAGCTCTGACCTCTCCACCTGTGCCTCAGGTTTAATCAACATGTTAGCTCCACCTGGACATCTAATTGATGATATCTGAAACTTAACATTTCCAGTACATCAATTATACTCCAATTAAAATTAATTTTTAAAAGTAATGAGACTTGACATGCCCTAAATAGAACCATTGATTCCAAAATTATTATTATTGTAAGCAAACCACATATATAAAATGTTAATGATTCTTGCAAATAAATTTTATGTAAGTCTGAAATCACTTCAAAATAAAAAGTAAAACAAACGAAACACATGATTCCCTGATATCAGTCCACATTAGTTTCTTCCCTGTTTCAGTAAACTTCACCACCAGTTCCTCATAAAACATAGTTGTTCCGCCACTCAGTCATATTCGACCCTTTGCAGCCCCATGGACTGCAGCACACCAGGCTTCCCTGTCCTTCACTATCTCCCAGTTTGCTCAAAGTCATGCCCATTGAGTCAGTGATGCCATCCAACCATCTCATCCTCTGTCATCCCCTTCTCCTCCTGCCCTCTATCTTTCCCAGCATCAGGGTCTTTTCCAATGAGTCAGCTCTTCACATCAGGTGGCCAAAGTATTGGCACTTCAGCTTTATCATCAGTCCTTCCAATGAATATTCAGGGTTGATTTACGATTGACTGGTTTGATCTCCTTGCTATCCAAGGGACCCTCAAGAGTCTACTCCAGCACCACAGTTCAAAAGTGTCAATTCTTCGGCGCTCAGCCTTCTCTATGGTCCAACTCTCACATCCACACATGACTACTGGAAAAACTATAGCTTTGACTATATGGACCTTTGTCGGCAAAGCATCATTAATTCATCTCTGTAAGAATATGCCACATCTAACTCACCAGGAAATTCAAGATGTTCTACTCAAAAAATACATTCCAAAGTAGACTATTTCCCCCCATTTCTACAGCTGCCTAACTGGTCTCCCTGTCGCCACACTTTGCCCCTACATTAGCTTCCTAGGACTGCCATACAAACTATCACAAACCTGGTAGCTTAAAACAAAAGAAAGGTACTGCTTCACAGCTCTAGGAGTCAGAAGTCTGAAATCGAGGTGTCAGCAGAGCCAAAATCTCCCTGAAACCTCTAGGGGAGGATGTGTCCCTATCTCTTCCTAACTACTGGTGGTTGTTGGCAAATTTTAGTTGGTTTGTAGACACATCACTCCAATCTCTGCCTCCACCCTTTCTGTGTCCAAATTTCCCTCTTCTTATAAAGACACGAGACATTGTATTGGGGGCCCACTCTTGCTCAGTATGACCTTAACTTTACATCTGCAAAGATCCGATTTCCAAGTAAGTTCACACTTGCAGGTTCCAGGGGTTAAGACTTCAGCATATCCTTTTGGGGAACACAATTCAGCCAACAACATGCCCTATAGTCCATTTTCAACACAGCAACCATAATGATCTTCATGAATGTACATCAGGCCACATCGCTCTCCTACTTACAGATCTGTGCCCAGCTGGCCTCTTTCAGCCTCTCAAACTTCATCTCCTAAGTGCCCTCTTACACTCCAGCAACATCAGCCTTCTTTCAATCCCTCCAACACAAGTGTTTCCTGCTGGCAACTGCTGTGTGGCTTCCTCCTCCTCATTTCAAATCATAACTCAGGTGTCACTTCCTCACACAAGTCTGACCATCTACCTCGGTACCATATTCCAAAGTCATTTTCTTTTACATAACCCTAGTTTCTAAGCAGCAACGACCTTTACCAGAAATTATCTTATTTGAGTTTTTTGTTGTTCTTGGAGCTTCCATTACTACAGCCCCAGAGACTAAATCTCGGTAGACAAATACTTTTCATTTCTATTTAGTCAAATACATCTTTTTTCCTCCATGGTTTCAGGGTTTCCCTTCTTATAGATCAGGCTTCCCTAGTGGCTCAGTTGGTAAAGAACCTGCCTGCAATACAGAAGACCTGGCTTCGACCCCTGGGTCAGGAAGATCCCCTGGAGTAGGAAATGGCAACCCACTCCAGGACTCTTGCCTGCGAAATCCCATGGACAGAGGACAGAGGAGCCTAGTGGGCTACAATCCATGGGGTCGCAAGAGTTGGACACAACCCAGTGACTAAACCACCACCACCATAACAAGATCACTAAATTATTCCCCTAAATTTTTTCCTATTGTTTTTTTATGTGTGTGACAACTGACTAAATTTTATTAAGAAAGGAGACCCATGATACAATCTTAATACCTATTGCTTTCTTCTTGTTATTCATTTAAGTATCTAATCCATTTGGAATTAGTCTTGAACTAAGTTAGTCTTGAACTTAGTTCACTGCTCTAAGACAGCATTAATCTCCTCTGACTCCACTCTGCCCTACACTGACTGCACTGAAAAGCCCTAAGGGACCACCCAGAAGGATGGTCCTGCCTGATAAACTCCTAAAAATCCTTAAAACAGCAATCCTAATGTCATTTCTCCTGGCAAGACTTTCTTACTCAATTTCTGTCCTTCCTTATATCTAACATCTACTCTGTTATATAATTTAACATCTTTCTACTCTATAATCTATAGTTTATTGCTGTTTTAATCCTTCAGTCGTGTCTGACTCTTTGAGACCCCATGGACTGTAGCCCACCAGGCTCCTCCACCCATGGGATTTTCCAGGCAAGAGTATTGGAGTGGATTGCCACCTCCTTCTCCAGTGGATCTTCACCACCCAGGGGTGGGACCCTCACCTCCTGCATTAGCAGGCAGGTTCTTTACCACTGAGCCACCAGGGAAGCCCACAATCTATAGTACCTGGCTCATAATAAAGTACTTAGACAAGTGCAAAGAGGAAATGTTATATGAGTGTTAACATTTTATTATTACCATAATAGGTTACCATTATTTTTTTTATCACAGGTTACCATTATTTATGTAATTTGCCTTGCTATACCATAAGACACAAGACAGAGATTCATTTATTTGCCATTTACCAAGCCCACTGTTCACATACACACTAAACATTAATAGGTAAATCAATGAACAACATCTCAAATCTTTGATGCCATGGATTCCTTATGTTTAAAAAAGAAATAGGAAACTTTCAAAACAAAAAATAGAAAGAAGCTGTTCTTCCTGCTTTTTGACTTGGAGCAAACTGCAGGGGCAAAGAGAACACACGACGGACGACAGTCTTTAGCAAATCTAGCACGAAGGTCTAGCTTTTCTCACCTCCAGAAAGACAACGAGAAATGCTCTATATTTCACGCTGTATAACCCATTATCAGTTCAGTTCAATCGCTCAGTCGGGTCCAACTCTTTGCGACCTCATGGACCGCAGCACGCCAGGCTTCCCTGCCCATCACCAACTCCCGGAGTTTACCCAAACCTATTATATTAGTGATTAAAACAATGGCATTTCTTTAAAGACGGGGAGATGCAAAACTTTTTGTTTTCTTTTGAATGAGGTGAGAGATGTCTGAATCTTACGTGAATTCATAACCTTACGGTCACCTGGCCTTGAATCTTACTTAAAGAAACGTATCGGCTTCCTAAATAAAACAGCGATACAGCACTTCAACTCTGGGATGAAGGAAGAGCCCCACGTCGGGTAAAAACGAGGGGATAATCTAGCTGCCCTCCCCACGAGGAGAGTCTCCATCTGGGCCACCCTCGGAGAAGCGTAGAATTCTTATACGGAGGGACGACAGGTATTCTCGGCTCAGTATCCCCGAACCCAGGGGCTGCAGAAACTGAGCCACCCGCCCTGTGTTAATCAGGAGCTGAAAAGTACTCAGGTGACCACGGCCCACAGTAAAAGGCGGAGAGAAACTTCCAGAGGGGAGGATAAAAGTGTACAGACGCTACGTGCGGAGAAAAGGGAAAACAGAAGCAGCGAGAGTAAAGAGTAGTCAGAAATACCGCCACTTCTCACTTCTCGTCGCTACCTCGAATTTTCTCATCTAAACACCTGCACTAGCCCCGCTCTCCGGTAGCGGCTCCATGAGGCCCCGGCCGCCGCCCACCCTGTGGTGAGAGCCGCCCGCCTCCCGAACTCACCAGCTCTCCGTGCTGCTACTTCGCCGCCGCGGAAACGGCTGGTCCAAGGCCCAGTCTTCGGGCGTCCACTCCTGGCAGGCCACTGCGTTCGCTCCCCGCCGCCAGACTGCGGTTGTGGTCAACAAGAGAAGCGCTCCCGCCGTCCCGGCTTCCGTAGGCAGACGGTTCAGCGGCCCCGGATGTTGATACACCACCTGCCCCGGAAACGGTGGCGGGAAGCCCAAGGGGGCGGGGGCGGCGTTGCCGGGCTCTCCGGAAGGAGACGTGGCGGCGGTTGGGCCCCGGGCTGCCTGGACGCTTGGTAGTCCCGCCGCCGCCTCCTCCTCCTCCCCCTTCTCTCTTCTGTGGGCCGAGGAGGTTGTGGCGGCGGCTGGAGAACTCGGCGGCGGAGGATGGAGGAAGGAGGCGGCGGCGCGCGGAGTCTGGTCCCAGGCGGGCCGGTGTTATTGGTCCTCTGCGGTCTCCTGGAGGCGTCCGGAGGCGGCCGAGCGCTACCCCAGCTCAGCGATGACATACCTTTCCGAGTCAACTGGCCCGGCACCGAGTTCTCTCTGGTCAGTGCCCTTGCGAACCCGGTAGCCATCTCTCTTCTTCCTGGCACTTAAGGGTTCGACCCCTTCTCTCGGTATTCTACGCTTTTTTCCCCTAGAACCTCCCCTGCAGGCGCATGCCTCATTCCTAGTCCAAAGCTTCATTAACCCCGCGTTCGTTCATTCATACAGCAAGTGCGTATCAAACACGTTTTGTGGATGTGCCTGCATCCCTACACATTTAGGATCCAGTGGTCACCTGTTCCCCCTTTTAAAGAAATTTGTCTCTCCAGAGTTTACCAACACTCCCCCCCTGTGGAAGCAGCTTTTCTAGAATCACGTCAGGCGCATCTGTTTTCTCCCTGGCAAGTCAGTCACCTGCTGCTCTTCCTCCACCAGCAACCTTCTCTCCTTCAAGGAGTATTACACACACCCTTCCTACAAAATCAGTTGTACTGCGGATATGAGTTCCCTCTCTCATACTCGTTTTCCCTCTGGTATATGCACAGTATGCATACACCACACAGCTCTTTTACCTTCAAAGTTGTCTCTGAGAGGGCTGTTTGGCCAGTGAGATGTTAACGACACTATGCAGAATGTCCTTTACAGTTTTGATGTATTATAACTGTTACTTAAGACTCCAGAACGTGAGATTTTATGGTCGGTTTTCCTACATTGAAAAACGTATTTATAACCTCGAAGTGATGAATATTTGCAGTCCTTGCTTTGGGAAGTGGACTTCCGAGAAGTCTTCCTATCTATTGTCGGCCAATAAAAAATAGGCTCTTGTGACACTTACCGTATGGCAATTAATTCATTTATTTAAAATGGAAGTCAGGGAAAATAGCCCACCTGCCCCTGAAAAATAGTTGTTTCTTTTTTTTTAATTCTTATTCCAATTATCTGCAGTCGTTCTACTTGGAAGACTATTTTAGTATATTGTTCTGTTACCATATCTCTAAAACATGAATATGTGATACTATCATGTCAGCACAGAATGTCCCAGGAAAAGGGATGCCGTCATTTCCACAACCCAGATTTCTATTTGCTGTTGTTAGTTTTAGCTAATATTTCACACCTAGTTTATTTCTCCTTTCAGTTTTCAGTTCTTCCATTCTGATAGTTAGTGATTCTTAAATTTAAGTAGATATTTCTCTGGAAAGCCAATTTGTCTTTGCATTAATGCCAGGAGATATTTTTAATTAATATTTATTGAAGTATAGTTGATTTAAATGTTGTGTTTCTCCTGTACAACAAACTGAATCAGTTACACATATACGCTATATACATATACATATATCCATTCTTTTTTAGATTCTGTTCCACTATAGCTCATTACAGAGCATTAAGGAGAGTTCCTAGTTCTATACAGTAGGTTTCTTATTCAGAAAATACTAATATATTAAAATATTTATATAAAAGATTGTTATAAGTCAAATACAACTTTGAGATGAGAATATTTTAGTCCAAACTCTATGATTATTTCTGAAGAGCACACTAGGCGTGAACTTGGCAAATGTTTAAAGAATGTGGTCATTAAAATTTTTTACTCTACATCAATGTGGTGTTTCTTTAAAATTAAAAAGGGGCTAATATGTGGCTGTAAAAATTTACTGACCTATATGCACATGACTGAAACTAGCCCTTTTAGAAGTTATTACCAAACTGTTCAGTTTTCTTTCTGGCACTGTTGTTTGCTGGCTGCAAAAGGTTATGGAAAAAGATCTCAATGTATGGTGGACCAACTTTTCCTATATCTTAACAATTTTATTTTGAAATTTTGTTTTTAATTATTTTTCTTTGACAATAAAGCATAATCTAAGATGGGCTTGTTTGAAAATTTGGGAAGAATTTTTTTCCTTTTTTTTAAGTTTGAGTTATTTTGGGGAAAACCTAGAGACATTTTCCTGTGCCTTAGCAAAAGGCCTATGGCCCTCCCGCAAAAATAAGCCTCAAGAAACATTATCATTGATCTTCTGATTTTTTTAATATTTTCTTAATCTCAAGGCTTCACTTCCCTACTTTGTGTAATTGAAACTACAGGCCTACACACCTGGCACTGTCATTTTGTTTTATAGGCCAGTTGGATGGACATTTGTGTGTAACTAAGCAGCTGTGTGAGCTAGGATAAAGATCCTTTATCTCTCTACCACCTGAAATTGAGAGGGACTGGATTAGAAGATCTCAGGTTTTTTTAATCTTTAAAATTATTCTGTGCTTTTTATTCTCTTGCCGTTCAGATATATCAAAATGATGCATCATCTTTCAAATTTACTTAGAAAAATTATCAAATGCCAAAAATATATACATTTTTTAATGTTTCCAGTAATTAATGATTATGATATTCTTTACTGGTTTTTAGCAGTCAGTTTTGTTTTTGTATGTATTTTCCTTCTGAAACATCATCTCTGTGTCTTTAAAATGTTCAATTATTCATTACTTCACACAGAATTCATGAACATCTCCAAAGGAAAACCGCAAAATAAGTCTAATTTTCTTTCAACTTCTTTTGCTAATACAGAAATGTATTCCCATTTGAAAACAAATGCTACATTTGGGGAAAATGGTGACCATCTCCATGGTTTGAATCATGTCCTATGTGTTAACAAGTTGTGCCATTGAGTTTATTTTACAGACTCTCCAGGATAGCTTTCTTTCTCATCCTCTGCCTTAATTCCTCCAGACTTGTGTCAAGCATTAGAAATTTCACCCTTGCCAAGATAGTTTTCAAGTTCCTTAATCTTGAAGACTATACCCCTCCTTGATTAGTCTCATTATATTAAAATCTGATTTTTATCATATCACTAATATTGCCTCTTATACTGGAAATACTTTAAGGTGTCAAGTTACATAAAACAAGTTTTTTTAAACGCTATCTGTGATTATGTGCATTTGGAATTTATTTTTTTAAGTAAAAACCTATTTTACAAAATCAAAAGGAAGCATTTTAGTTGATCAAAAATTTTTTTAAGTTAAAAAATCACAAAAAGTTAACTTTTCTCCTATAATTTCCAGTGTTAAAAAGTTGGGTAAAATTTGTTAAAAATGTTTACTTTGTGATCCCAATAAGTGATACACTATTTCAGCAAAGAGTTTTCAGATAGAAGAAATGTTATTTGGTCTGTTCTATTGAAGAGGAAAGTAGCCTTTCCTATGGAGAAGGCAATGGCAACCCACTCCAGTACTCTTGCCTGGAGAACCCCAGGGACAGAGGAGCCTGGTGGGCTGCCGTCTTTGGAGTCGCACAGAGTCGGACACGACTGATGCAACTTAGCAGCAGCAGCAGCACCCTTTCCTGAACTAATGAAAAATGTTGGCAGAAACAACAATTCTTCAAATAAGAATAGTGATGGTTTCTATTTCTGTTACCTTTTACCTAAACCTTAAAAACAAGGAATGAATTTCATCATATAGACATAATTACAAAGAAAGAATTGTCTTTCTTTGCTGTGGTTCCAAACAAGCAGTTTCTTTTTCCATTGTTAGCACTGTTCTGAACGTTTTAGTAAATGAGTCAGTACTGCTATTTAATCCAGTTCTGAACATTAGATTGCAGTTACTTCACAAGTAGAGAGGATTGCATTTAAGTCTTATACTACTGTCCACCTTCACTGCAGTCAGGAATGATTTGACAAAACTTCAAGCCATCTATTACTAGCTAAATGAATGTGAGTCATTCTTTGCACAACTCACCATCATCTATTCTGACTATATCTGAAAAATACCAAAAGATAGAAATGTTATGTCTTAACAGCAGTTTGTTGGCTAAACTGAATGTATGTTTCTAAGGATCCCTTTATCATAAATTTGACTTTGCAACTCTCACTTTCAAATCTCTTTGATTCCTGTCTTCACTTATTATGTTCGTTTAAATAAGGATCCTTGGTTCTAGTCCAGGACACGACTGAAGCGACTTAACATGCAAGCACACACTGTATAGTAATCTAAGAAAATGTTAACCAAAGCTGATTCAGATATGTTAAAACAGTTAAGAGCACACAGAATGTGGAACCATTCAGCTAGGTGTCTTCTCTGGGCTGTGCTGTTTACCAGCTGTGTTACCTTGGACAAATTATTTAAGCCCTGGGCTTCAGTTTCCTTTTCAGTGAAATGGGTACAATGCTTGTTTCGAGCATTGATGAGATAATAATGTAAAGAGCTCAAGTGGTACTGTCATATAGCTAATACAGTCAGTATTTACTGCTGTTTGGGGTTTTGCTTTATTATCTTGGGAAAACATTGCCCTGATTTCTGTTTGTGTTTAAGATTTCAAGTACTTGAAGTTTCAAGTACTCAGTTTCAAGTACTACTGGTTTTATTATAGTTATGAGTTATTTTGTTAAATTGAGGAAAGAGTAGAGGTCTGTAATAAGGGTGGTTCTTTCATTACTAGGGCTAGCCAAATAGTTTTGTGGTTTTACCTACTGTCAGAAGAGAAAAGAGAACTGAATTGCCACAGAATACTGCTCATAGACTGTGAAAACTGCCTCAGGGGTGGTGGTGGTGGTGGTGGTTTAGTCGCTAAGTCGTGTCCGACTCTGGCGACCCCATGGACTGTAGCCCGCCAGGCTCCTCCGTCCATGGAATTCTCCAGGCACGAATACCGGAGTGGGTTGCCATTTCCTTCTCCCTCTGCCTTAGTAGTTAGTGACATATTTTCTGTCACAAAGCAGAGATTTCTTTTTTGTAAAATAATACCAGTTATAGTAATTGAAATGTTCATTTGAATTGTGTTGGTTCTTTTTGATTTGTGAATTTGTTTGGTTTTATAAACTGTAGCACACTTTGAGGATAGTCTTGTTGATATAATACCATGGGTCAGCAAACTACACCTTCAGGCTGGCCCACTCCAAACTTGATTTCTATAAGGTTTTTTGGTTTGTTTTTTTCTCAGAATACATCCATGCCTATCATTTACATAATGCCTGTGTACTTACTTCCTACAATGGCATAGCTGAATAGTTGCAATAGAGACCATATGACCCACAAAGCCTAAAATATTTATTATCTGGCCCTTTACAGGAAAAATTTGCTGACCCTTATACATACTAAAAAAGTTAAATTAGCACAGAGGATTCATAGTAATTTTTCTAAGTAATTTATCCATGTTACCCAAATATGAAAATCACTGCACTATCTTAGGTTCAAATTCCCATCAAAAAGAATTGAGAGTATGTTTATAAGGTGCTGTAGACTCTCATGTATAGGTGGTAACAAGTATTCCGTGATGGTGTATCCATGAACATTCACTGCCTCTAAATGCTTTTTAATCCATATTATAACTTCAGTCTGTTGCGTTACCAATTTTTTTTCCTTTTTTCCTTTATACTCCAAACTATATTTTTGTTCCTTTTTTTTTCTGTTACGTTGTTACACCAGGAAAAAGTCTGTTGTCTTCATTTTCAGTTCAGTTCAGTCGCTCATTCATGTCCATGTCCATATCATGTCCATTTGCGACCCCATGAATCGCAGCACGCCAGGCCTCCCTGTCCATCACCAGCTCCCGGAGTTTACCCAAACTCATGGCCATCGAGTCGGCGATGCCATCCAGCCAGCTCATCCTCTGTCGTCCCCTTCTCTTCCTGCCCCCAATCCCTCCCAGCATCAGGGTCTTTTTCAGTGAGTCAACTCTTCGCATGAGGTGGCCAAAGTATTGAGTTTCAGCTTTAGCATCAGTCCTTCCAATGAACCCAGGACTGATCTCCTTTAGGATGGACTGATTGGTTCTCCTTGCAGTCCAAGGGACTCTAAGGAGTCTTCTCCAGCACCACAGTTCAAAAGCATCAGTTCTTCAGCACTCAAATTTCTTCACAGTTCAACTCTCACATCCATATTTTGTCATTAAAAAATATGTAGACTTTTTTCCTGCCTTTGGAAGTAAATATGTTTGAGAATCCTCTGTTGAAGTGATAAATTATAGTTAAGTTTAATCAGATAAAATAATGTACATTTTTTTTGTTTTATTTCTAGCCTACAACTGGAGTTTTGTATAAAGAAGATAATTATGTCATCATGACAACTACACATAAAGAAAAATATAAATGCATTCTTCCCCTTGTGGCAAGTGGGGACGAGGTAAGTTTTTGTAAATACATTGATAATTCCTGTTACCAAACATTTATTTAAAACATTGCAGCTGCATACTTTAAAATAAAATTGAGTGACAGGTTTCTCAGTAATGCTGTCTTGCCATAAAAATAGTAATCACATTATTCCTGAATTCTTAGATTATGTGTATGCGACATTTTTTATAAAGAACTGCTAGTAAATAAATCTGTAGGTGCCTTATACTTTCTCATTACCTTAGTTCATGCCCGTTTCTTCCTCCTAAAATGCGCTAACTGCCTCTTATCCATCCTTTAAGGCAATGACTTCTTTCAAGATGAAACAGAGGCAGCATGGTAAAATGGAAAGGACACCAGCCTAGGAGCCAGGAGGCTGAGGTATAGGCTATAGTTAGCTGTGGAACCTTGAACAAATTTGAAACTCAATTCCTCCACTCAATAAATTTTTTGAGCTAATTACAGAATATTTTCACAATCTCTAAAATGGAAGTATTAAACTCAGTGAGTGCTTTCTTAAGAAGCTTTGTTCAGATTTAAGATCTGTGAAAGACAGCTATCTATTTCATTTTGTTTTAAACCTTAAGACACAAATATACGCAATCACAATTATACACAATTATATTTATGGCATTCAGGCCTGAAATGTAAAATTAGGAAACTGAGAAGTATCTTAAAACTTTCCAGTGTATTATGTAAGATCCAACTATTCGGAGGCTTTTATAGCTAGAAATTCTCAAGTAGGTGTATAAGAATTGTTCAGAAAACTGATACTCAGAAACCTTTTTCTAAGAGAAGGAAGAACTGAAGATTTTTCTATGGCTCTGTATTTTATACTTCAGTTCTTTTTTTTTAATTGGAGTATAGTTGGTTTACAGTGTTGTGTTAGTTTCAGGTATGTAGCAAAGTGAATCAGTTATACATTACATACATACATTCTTTTTTAGATTCTTTTCCCATGTAGTCCATCACAGAGTATTGAGTAGAGTTGCCTGTGCTATACAGTAGGCCCTTACTATTAACAGTTATCTGTTTTGTATATAATAGTTTGTATATGTCAATTTTGATCCCCCAGTCTATCTCCCTCCCCCCACCTTTCCCCCGGTAGCAATAAGTTTGTTTTCTACATCTGTGACTCTCTTTTTGGTAAATAAGTTCCTTTGTACCATTTTTTTTAGATTCCACATATAAGCAATACCACATGATAGTTATCTTTCTCTGTGTGACTTCACTCAATATAGAAATCTCTAGGTCCATCCATGTTGCTGCATATATTTCAATTCTTTGGAAAGAAATGGCATACCATAGGATCTTATTAAATCTTTTGACTTTTTTCCCCTTTTATTTCCAAGCATTTGTGATTTGACCAGTGAGTTAGTAGTTAAACAGCGGAGTTGAAGAAAGCTCCTGAATAATGATATTAAACTCTTCATTCTTTCATAGGAAGAAGAAAAGGATTATAAAGGCCCAAATCCAAGAGAGCTGTTGGAGCCCCTATTTAAACAAAGCAGTTGCTCCTACAGAGTATGTATTTTGTGTTCACTTGATAATTAGAAAATAAATCTCCAGCAGCCAATAAACTCTTGAAAATTTAAATTCCTGTATAGTTTTGTATATGCGGCAAACACCCAGTAATATCACTTAGCAAATGTGTCACTTACCAAACTGCTTTGAGTGTTTTTCAGATCAAAAGAAAGTTTCCTTATATACAATTTTAATAAGAAGTGCTCATTGTTATCTTTTAGGTTGTGTAGAAAATGGTCCCTTGGCCGAGTATTTATTACAGATCCCAGGAGGTGTAGACCTATTTGCGTCACAGAATTTTTACGTTTATCTAATTAGTGAAAACAATGAATAAGCTTCAAAAATTTCATATTTTCTGAGGCATAGTAATAACTTCCATTTAATGAAAGTTTATTCTAAATCTTGGAAGAAATCTGTTCAGTTGCTTAAAATATCAAAAAGTAATTCAGTTGAGTTTTGTGCCTTTTTTTGTGTGTTTAAATACATCCATCTCTCTTAGATTGAGTCTTATTGGACTTATGAAGTATGTCATGGAAAACACATTCGGCAGTACCATGAAGAGAAAGAAAGTGGTCAGGTATTTTTTTCTTCAAACTATGAAATATGGAACATTATAAAATGAAAAGTGTAGTAGTGAGATTTTTTTTTTAAGTTATATTCTTTAAAAATGTATTTGCAAAATACTTACTACATTTTTTTTTTTAATATAGAAAGTAAATATTCACGAGTACTACCTTGGAAACATGTTGGCTAAGAACCTTCTGTCTGAAAAAGGTTTGTTTCTGCAGTGATTCAGTAATAATGTTAGTATTTGGTTTAAAGTATGTATTCAAATTGGAATTGAAAAGATCTTGTGGGAAGGACTTCTCTGATGGTCCAGTGGTTATTATATTCCAGTGCAGGGGGCACAGGTTCAATCCCTGGTCAGGAAACTTGAGATCCCACATGCCACATGATGCAGCCAATCAATTAAAAAAAAAAAAATCTTGTTGGAGACTTTATGAATTGTAAAACACTTTAAATAAATTTCTAAACAATGCCTTAGAAAACTTTTCAAAGAGATCTTTTCATTATTTTTTGCTTTAACAAACATTGTTGCTTTCTTTCTACCTATTAAATTTTTAAATCTGGTAAGATATACATGTCAATATTATATTTATATAATGTTAGTTTTTGCTTGGTTTAAGCAAAGCCTTTATATATGGAAATAGACATGTAGATACATCCCTCAGATTATGAAATGTTTTAATCTTTATTATTGAAATTGGCCAACTCGTTTAAGACTAAACCTTTCACCGAGATAAAAACATTTTAGAAGAAAACTTGTGACCAGTTTTTATGCCTCAAATAGAGTATTTCCTAGATAAAGATAAAATGATTAAATGACTGTTCTTTCAAAAGAAACCATTTCAAGAAAATTAGCTTAAAGTAGTAAGATAAAAATTATGTGTATGCTTTGAGTCTTCTTTAAAAAGAAGTTTAAGGTTACAAATTGAAAACTTAGTCATTTTATGTCTTGTACATAAGTCACCACTCATTATTTACACTTACTTTTGTATTAATCCACAGAACAAGAAAAAGAAGAAGAGGAAAAATCAAAAGAGGCAAGTGATAATTGGTGATTTTTTTACTCTGAACATCTATTGTTAAACACAAATTTATGTAACTTAATTGACAGAATATAGCCAGGTGTTCTTTAACTGTCTATCAAATACCTCAAAGGATTTGGTCAAAGAAAATTTGCAATCTGTTAGGTTTTTCTGAAAAAGTTATCCTATATTGCTTTTATTTACTTTTAAGATCATACAAAAATAAATGAATTTATCAAAGATGTATCTGGGAAAGTTTCTGTAAAATTTGCAATCTGTTAGGTTTTTCTGAAAAAGTTATCCTATATTGCTTTTATTTACTTTTAAGATCATACAAAAATAAATGAATTTATCAAAGATGTATCTGGGAAAGTTTCTGTAATAGCATTACATGCCTTCTGTGCTTAGCGGTGGTTCTTCCCCTCTATTTAACATTGCAAACAACTATGATAGGAGCTTTTACATTTTTTTTCTGTTGTTTGAACCCTGTCTCTTGTGGGTAAAACAGATAAACTGTATGTGTAAATAACAAACTACCAGACTTCAAGCTTCTTAAAAGCAGGGCTTGTCTTTTATCTTTTTACTCCGCAGTGCAAAGTAGAGTGCCAGATATCATATAGGCCTTTCATGAATGTTTATTGAATCTGAATGCATAATTGATGACTGAAAAGTAGGATTGTTTAAAAAAGAACAATTCCTTAGGGTGACTAATTACAATTGTAAGTGCCCCTGTGGTTTAAGGAATGATTTCTGAATCCTTAAAATTTCCATAAAGTTAAATATCTTACTGTTGGAGAATATTTCTACAAATGGTTTCATATTGTAAGGATGCTTTTATTAGAAGTAAAGTAAAATGGCAGAAAGCCCAACAGATTACTTAAAAGGGGTGCCTGTAACTTAAAAAGGTGGCTTTGGGGGAATTGATTAGGTATGCATAGCCACACATAGCATTGCTATCTTAAAAGGTTTTAATTTTACAGACTACCTTTGAGATAAAATATTTATCTCAAAATATTTTTGGCTCTGGAGGATAGCAAGATGGAATTCAAAGTGAAATGATAAAGGAAGAGGAAGAAAAGGGTAAGGGAAGAAAACTCACATTTTTGAGCCCCAGTTTATAAGCTAGACGCTGTGCAAGACATATAACCAAGAGTAATGCTCAATTCTCCCTATCGCCTTTGAGTATGTATTATTATTCTGGTTTTACAAATGACAAGAACTGAAATTGGGTCCAAGTCATAAGGCTGGTGAATTCAGAGCTGGGATTTGAACCCAGGATTTTCTAATTCCAGACATTAGCATGAAAATAGCATACCAACCTCAAAATATTTTTCTCTAGAATCTTTTGTTTATTGCCTATTCTGTATATAGCACTGACAGGGTACCAAAGTGACACAGGATAAGCGTGCCTCCAAAGAGCTTGCTTGGAGCTTCTATTAACAACATGTTTTTAAAGCCCATCCATGTAATTTTTCTGGTGTTTGTTGATAAAAGTGTGGGAGCTAACTCCTTAATAATCCATGTCTCCTGAGATGATCTCCTTTATTCCCCCATTCCGTAAAAATGTCTTCATTTGTCTTTTGTTGGCCTTGAATAGATTTACTTAAGAGTTTATATGCTGAGAAGTGTCTGTTAATAACAGGAGAGAAGAGTAACCAGATTGATGAATCAGTATATTTAGATTTCTGTTTTAGAAGATAGTATTAATTATGTAGCCCCACATTTTCACAAATCAAACTTCAGACTTCTAAAATGTAAATTTTAACTCAGGCATCCACTGAGGGTTTAGTGAAGAAAGCTTTGACCAGCCCAGTATAGGAAGTTTCTGTATTTTATCCTGGTCTCTTTCTTTGTAACTATTGAAGATAATTCATATTAATTATATCTTTGTAATCCTTTATATAAATGTACATCTTAATTTTAGCACCAAGCAAAAATTTCCTTTTATGCTGTATTAAATTAGCTCTGAAAATATGTATATGTTCAAGTAAGAACACAAACCAAAAGAATATTAGGAGAGCTTATAGAAGATACGGAAGCGTTACCATTTTATTAAATAAATGTTAGTTTATAAATAAAATGTAGTTTTCTTCCTTTCAGAGTAAGTGCTTCTCCCGTCCTCACCCCACCTCTATTTCTAATGAAAAGTCTGTCTTATACTCTTTTTTTAAGATTCCCACTAAAAATATCGAAGGTCAGATGACACCCTACTATCCAGTGGGAATGGGAAATGGTACACCTTGTAGTTTGAAACAGAACCGGCCCAGATCAAGTACTGTGATGTACATTTGTCATCCTGAATCTAAGCATGAAATTCTTTCAGTAGCTGAAGTTACAACTTGTGAATATGAAGTTGTCATTTTGACACCACTCTTGTGCAATCATCCTAAATATAGGTAGGATGTGGATTTAATATTTTAAACATGAAATGCACACATGATTTAAAATGTTGTATGCTTAGCTTTAACACTTTGTTCTCACTGAACAGATTCAGAGCATCTCCTGTGAATGACATATTTTGCCAATCACTACCAGGATCGCCATTTAAACCCCTCACCCTGAGACAGTTGGAACAACAGGAAGAAATACTAAGGGTGCCTTTTAGGAGAAACAAAGAGGTATGAGAATTATCTAACAGTATTTTCTCAGTGCTTCCTTTTCCAAAAATCATAGCATATGTCAGTATTTTAATGATTTCTGTAGTATGGTAATAGTAATTTATTTTCCTGACTCAAAATTGTCAATTCGAATTCTTTTGACTTTAATTCTTTTTCCTTATTCTAGTCCTTCCCAGAAACTATTTTAGCATTTTCTTACAGTCATGATTCCATAATACTTTAAAGTTTGCCATCCTGTTCATTTCAGTTAAATTTTTCATCTAGTTAACTGAACTTCCCAGCTAAGCCTCTTGAAAATATAGACTACAGCCCATCTCCTAATACTTTATTTATTCTTCAACTCGTTGCTATTTCTTATCAAACCATCATTCTGTCATTCTCCTTAAATGGTTCTTACTAAGATCAACAGCTGTCTTTGGTTCTAAATTTGCTGGACCTGTGCATAACTTGATCTTAGCTGAACATTTGAAGCTTGAAGTTTTTCTCCTTTCTTTGCTTCAGTTCATTATCTCACTGGTTCTCTTCTCCTGTGTACTAGCTCTTTCTCTAATTCCTGCTTCTTAAAATGTTAGAGTTCCCTTGGTTCTGTTCACAGGTCCTTTCTCTCCTATTGTACATTGTCTCCTTAAGTAAGCTCATCCACGACCATTCTTTCAACTTCCATTTCTGTGCCTGTCTATTATAAATATACATCTACAACCCTGACCTTTCTCCTGAAACCACAATCACAATTATTAACATGTATTGAACCTTTACTGAAGAAGGGAGTGGCTGCCCACTCCAGTTTTCTTGCCTGGGAAGTCGCATGAAAAGACAAGCCTGGCCGGCTACAGTACATGGGGCCGCAAAAGAGTCAGACTGGACTTAGTGACTAAACAACAGTGAGTCCTTAAAGCTATTATCTAATCCTTACAACAGCATTTAAAATACATTGTTACCCACCTTAACAGGTTAGGGAACTGAGGTTCAGAGAGGGGGAGGGACAAGTAATGGGTTAGAGATTACAATTAAAGTAGTCTGAGTCTAGAATCTGTCCCTCTTAACCACTTGTCTCTATTGCTTCTCCCTTTTGGTATGCCATCTTCCCTTTTCATCTGCTTATTGGACATATATACATTTTCAATTATCTCAGACTTATCTTTTTTTTCCCTCTTTCACACTGACACTTTTGTCTTCCCCATTTCTTTTAAAGCAATGTGCTCTACCCAGTTGTCCAAGTCAAAAACCTGAGTCATTCTGCTTATCTTTTAATGCTATCAGTGTTATCCTCTGACTGCTTTTCAAACCTGTCTTTAGTTCAGAACCTCATCATTTCTTAAGACCTAAAACTATCTCCTCACACATCTTCCTTCTAATCCTTCCCACACAGCTGATAAAATGTTCTGTCTGAAATGAACATTTGATAATTTATTTAACGATTTGGTATTTAACATGATCTATCAGTTCAGTTTAGTTCAGTCGCTCAGTCGTGTCCGACTCTTTGCGACCCCATGAATCGCAGCACGCCAGGCCTCCCTGTCCATCACCAGCTCCCGGAGTTTACTCAGACCCATGTCCATCAAGTCGGTGATGCCATCCAGCTATCTCATCCTCTGTCGCCCCCTTCTCCTCCTGCCCCCAATCCCTCTATAAGTCCATCCTAAAGGAGATCAGTCCTGGGTGTTCATTGGAAGGACTGATGTTGAAGCTGAAACTCCAATACTTTGGCCACCTGATGCAAAGAGCTGACTCATTTGAGAAGACCTGATGCTGGGAAAGATTGAGGGCAGGAGGTGAAGGGGACGACAGAGGATGAGATGGTTGGATGGCATCACTGACTCGGTGGACATGGGTTTGGGTAGACTCTGGCAGTTGGTGATGGACAGGGAGACCTGGCGTGCTGTGTATGGTTCATGGGGTCGCAAAGAGTCGGACACAACTGAGTGACTGAACTGATACCTCAAGATGAAATTGTTGCTCATACAATCATTTTATCAAAGAAGAATTGAAGACCATTCATGATCTGGCTTCAGCCTCATCTCTCATTTCCATTCCTTTGATGCCAACTGTTTTAAACAACTTAAGCATTTCCTAAAAGTACCACATTCTTTCCAGCCTACTTGCCTGTGGATATAGCACTTACATGGCTAAAAATGTTTTTCCTATGGTTCTTCATTAAAAAGGAGGGAGGATTTTTAAAATTTTCATTACTTGGAGTTTCCAGCTTCTTGTATGATACCTGGTATGCTGTCGGTATTTAACAGTGGGTTAATTAACATTTAACTACAAGGCCTTTTTCTCCCCTTCCTCTTGAATACTTATTGTGAAAATACTGCCAGACTCTTTATGGATGTTGTGAACCCTGCCATTATGATAAGGAGGAAACATTATCTTAACTGTAATCTGCATTTGAAGTGCTGTATTGAAAGATTGGAAATGGAATTATTTTCTCATCTTCTTGATAATGATTTCAGTACTGACAAGTACTTAAAAGTCAGCCCCATCAAAATTCTTCACAAACCCAACTTTAATTATTCTTCAAGGAAGAAGTGCCAGTTTATTTTTCTTTTATGTGTTAAATCCGCAGGTTGAAAAAAAAGTTTTTTAAAGCTATAGATGATAGCTATAATGCTTTTAAAATACCTAGCATCTTGATAGTACATGTTGTATATGAAATCTTAGGTAATACTGTGAGTAATTACTTAGAACTGGTCATCTTTATTTCAGAATAATATTTTTTAGAAATTCAATTTATTACACATAACTTTTTTTTAAATTGATATTTGGTATATGGTTTGCCTTTCAAGTATGAATTAAGCTTTACCATAAAGAATTTTTTTTAAACAAAATATATATTTGGCTCTCCAATTGTGTCCAATTCTTTGCGACCCCTTGGGCTATAGCCTGCCCCGCTCCTCTGTCCATTGGATTTCCCGGGCAAGAATACTGGAGTGGGTTGCCATTTCCTTCTCTGGGGATCTTCCCAATCCAGGGATCAAACCCACCTCTTCTGCAATGGCAAGCAGATTCGTTACCACTGAGCCACAGGGGAAGCCCTATGTTATTATACCACATTAATTTGGAAATTACAGGATTTATTAAGAATCTATTTTCTGAATTTCCAAACCCTGATTCAAAAACTACTATCTTCTTGCTTTTATTGGGTTAATTTTCCTTAAAATGAAAGTAGATGTTCTGTCCAAAAGAAACAATAAATGGTCATGTTTCTTTTACCTCTTCCCCTTTTCTCAGCTACAGGTTTCACTGTGCAGTATTCTTTTCTTCACTAACTTTACTATAGGTCTTATGTATTCTGAGTAATTGCTTTACACTATTAGACCTTAGCTTCTTATGAGTAGCAACTATGTCTCCTTCATTTTTAATACTCAGTATTTAAGAGTGCCAGGAGCATAGTATAGGCTCTGAATGTAGAAAGAGCCTACATTCTATAAATGTAGAAAGAGCCATGTAAAATTCAAGGTTTTTTAAAAAAAAACAAGAAGGCATCTTGGCAGTCTTGGTTCTTAACATTGAAGGAGAGAGAGGATAAGCTCATTGGTTTCCAACATAACCATCTAGTGACTCCTGTTATACAAGTTGAAAACAAGAGAAGAACCACAATTGGTCAGTGGCAACTACAGTAACTGCATACATTTTACTGTTTAATTTTTTTATTGTTATTTTATTCAGTTCATTGGTACATTCATTCCTTCAGTTGTGGTCTAGATTCATTTTCTCTCTGCTCACTGTCAGTACCCAGATAATGTCCAGATTCTAAATCATTGACTTCTTTCATAACTATCTTCTTCTCTCCAACCCCACTTGTCACTCCCTTACGTTCGAGTCTCTTCATCTCTGGCCTGGGCCCCTAACTTGACGCTCCACCTTCAAATTTGTTACTATCCCTTCTTCCCTGTGACTGCTAGGGTAATTACTTAAAAATCTGATCATACCATATCTTTGCCTAAATGTTCAGACTTAGCATTACATAGCTTTCCGCTGTATAGTGCCTGCTTCTGTCTTTGGTTTTAACTATCATACCATACCACACATCGTTGCTCTTACCGCTTTCTCAGGTTCATGTGCACATACACACAACACATAACAGACCTTCGCATCAATCACAGATGATTAATGTTTCATGAATTAAGCAAGGGTTTTCTCTTTGTGAAGTCTTTATGTTTCAGTTCTTCATCAGAGTCTGTTTGAATCACCCATACCTCTGTGGATCTGCTATTCCCTCTACCCTTCCTTTATTACACAGCAGTTTGCTCCAGGGCAGCAACCAGGTCCTGCTACATTTGAATAATTACAACTAACATTCATATTCGTTCCCACTTAGCCCTTTATTAGCCTGCCTCTTATCCTTTCTTTATAGATAGTAACCACATTTTTTTAAACTAAATATAAAATCTAACAGATAGTGAAGTACTTAATAAGAATAATGACACAAAACATATGAAGTAGAAATTATCCCTGTGTTGTTAAGAGTGGTCACCATATCCCTAAGTGGTAGATGGAACTAACTCTTGACTAGAGCTTTCTCTATGCTATTAAGTGTTGCAAAATTCATTTTCTTAAAGCACATTAAAAGTGAGCGGACAACTTTTATTTTCCAAATTTTCTAAACTTAAAAAGTAATAATTTAAATCATACTGAAGCCTATAAATATGTTTGTTTAATTTTAGGAAGATTTGCAATCAACTAAGGAAGAGAGATTTCCAGCCATCCACAAACCCATTGCTGTTGGTTCTCAGCCAATGCTCACTGTTGGAACAACCCACATATCCAAATTGACAGATGACCAACTCATAAAAGAGTTCCTTAGTGGTTCCTACTGCTTTCACGGGGTGAGAAATAAACCTTCAATTTAAGTATTTATCTTACAGCTTTCACTTTGTATGTTATTTATGAAGAGACTTTAGCAGCACTGAAAAAGACTTTTTGTCTATAGAGAAATGGCAGGATTCTGGAAGCTTTCCAACAGACATTTCTCTACATCTCACTATAAGGCATAATCTTTATAATTTCTCTTTACTCACAGGCTAAAACTTGACCTTTACTTGATAATATACACACACACACACACACACACATATTCAAATAAGTAATTCATTTGTGATTCTGGCTAATTGCTAGAATGGGCACCAGTGATTGTATAGCCTGTATTTTGGTTATGAGCCTACATTAGCTTATTTAAAACTTGAGCTAACATCTGTAAAGGTGGAATTTTGCCTCTGACTCAGAGCTTCAGTGGAAAATAGGCTTATAAGTAGAATTTTCATTTTACTTTATTTTGCCAAGAAAGTTATTCTCTGTATGTCCATCTTTTAAGTTTATTAGTAATTTTTAATTGTGATTTTAAACCATATTATTGCTGGTACAATTTTTTTAATTACATATATGTCCATTACTGTCATGTGGCAATATTGAGACTGACCCCGGTACCCCTTTCTCTGTACTGAAACTTGATCTGTTTCCTTTCCTGTAGGGTGTTGGTTGGTGGAAATATGAATTCTGCTATGGCAAACACGTACATCAATACCATGAGGTATGGCACAGCATTTATATCATTCTATCACTAAATGGTTTAAAGTTTCAGAAATCCTTTGTGGAAAAATAGAGGAGTGGGACTGGTGTTACTTTTAAGTATGAGATGCTTTTAATATGGAAATATTCAACAAAACATCTCTAAATTCTGGGAAATGGAAAACTTGTTGTTAAGACTACATCAGTCATCTTAAAGTAACTTTCTTTATTAACTACTCAGATTCTTGCATTACTGTCAGTCTAGAATAGTAATACAGTACTGTGACTAACCTCTTCAGCTTTGGCTCAGAAATTAAGTCATTTTATAACTCATATTTAAGAAAGTGAATGGTAAGATAGAATGTTGTCACTAGTATCAGTAAAATAGGATAAATACAGCAAGTTTCTCAGCTAAAAGAAGGTACCGTATGACCCAAGTTTAAGTTTTAAGATTAAATGCTCTTTATTCTTTTATTTATAGTGTCATAAATCAGCATTCTCTCACACTTGAATCATAGCTGCTTAAATTCTGAAGTTCAAGCCCAAATAGTTTTATTTGTACTTTGTTTAGTAAGGTAAACTACTAGACCCTGAAGACAAACATTAATATTAAATATTGATTTGGTGGTTTTAAAAGGCTCTTTATTCCCCAAAATAAATAACTGGTAATTAGAAAATACTGTATTTGCCATTCTGAGATGTTTTGAGCCGATCTTAAATTCCATGATGGATCATAGCAGGAAAGATTAACTCACTTGCATTTAAATCACTCTAAAAAATGTATGTGGCATCTGTAAACTAGGGCTTTTTTTTTCTTCCGTTAAACCTGAGATGTCCCATTTCATTATGCTTTCCTCTTATTCTTACTGCTTTGTAGATGTTTTACTTATTTTTTAATAACATTTATTAATATAAAAAAGATAAAGTACCATCTAAGTACAGTCCAAATAATACCCAGTTTTTTTTTAATTAAGGGAATATATGCCAAAAATATAGAAGAATGAAAAGTAAAATTCTCCTCCACTATTGTCCCATTTTTCAAAAGTAACAGCTGTTAACATTTTCTTAGTTAGCAACCAAAAGGGGGGAAAAATGCATATCATAAATGTTGATACAACCTTTTTATTTATACAGACGTGATATACTGAATGCACTTGTTCTTTTCACCTAGTATCTTGGAGATCTTTCCATGTCAGCAACAACTGATTTCATTTTTTTCAGCAGGTACAGAGAATTATGCCCATACACACAGTGTATTAATTAGATCTCTATTGACTATCTTTGAGTTGTTTCCAGTTTCTGCTGTGATAGCATCTTAGTGAACATTTTTAAATAGTTGCACTTGTAAATTTTGCAAGTACGTTCATAGTACACACATCTAGAAATGTACTTGGTGGGTCAAAATATATACATACTGAACAGTTGCCTCCAAAGGTTGGATCGTTTACATTCCCATTAATAATGACTGTTTTCCTATACACTTGCCAACACTAGGTTTTATCAAACTTACTTTGGCTAAGGTAGTATAACCTAGAACTTTTCAAGGAACTCTGGTAGGAACTTTGAGCTATAGAACAATATTAATAGCTAACAAACATAGTACTCACTGTATACCAGGCACTATTCTAAGTACTTTACAGATATTAACTCATGTAATGCTCATGAAAGATAAGTATTGTTATTCTAAGATAAGGAAACTGAAGCAAAGATTTAGTAACTTGCCTCAAATCACATAGGTAGTAAATGGTGAAACCAGAATTCAAACCCAGACAATCTCTATATCCAACCTCTTATTAAACAGCTTACTATGCCAGTCTAATACCTGTCTGTCTAGGACTATGGTATGGTTGGTAAAAGAATGTTTAATGGCTCTCTCTTCCACTACTATACAGTGGCTATGCCTTTTTGCCTCTGTAAGAGTTTTTAATTCTACTCATCAGATGTATATTAGTACCCAACATGGTCCCTGGCATAAAATATAAGAAAAAAGGAAGACAGGAAGGAAAGAAAAATGAGAGAGAAGGAAGAAGTCCACGTAAAGGGCAGTATAGGGTGCATCATGTCAAATGGATAATATGGAAAGTAGTATAACGTGTAGGAGATACAAGCCAGAGATTTAAGTAGGAATCACAGTAGTATGTAGTTATAGTATCTAGATACGAGAGATTAAACTCTTAGTTGAGGGGTGAGATGCTGGCAATAGACCAATAGAAGAGTGAAGCCAAGAACATCTCTGGGAAAGTGACAGGACTGAGAAATGTAGAGTGAAAAGCAATAGAGTCAAAGATAACTACATCTGGACCTAACCTGACTAGGAAGTGCCAGTTTCATAATTCAGAGAAACAAGAAATAAACAATAATGAGCTCAAATTTCTTCTCATCAAGTTTGACTAACAGTATTACATCTAAACATAGATATCCAGTGTACAGTTGAAGATAAGTTCTGTAGCTTATAGGCCATCAGCATAAATGTCACCTTGATGTCAAACATTCATTGTCACAAACATTTTTTCATATATTAGGACAAGGATAGTGGGAAAACCTCTGTGGTTGTGGGGACATGGAACCAAGAAGAACATATTGAATGGGCTAAGAAGAATACCGCCAGAGCCTATCACCTTCAAGACGATGGTACCCAGACAGTCAGGTAAATACTAACTTTATTTGTCTCTGGATCTTGGAATATTTAAAACTCAGAATATTGGAAAATGTTAATTTAAAATAAAATCTTTCTGGTTTTTTTTTCTGGGACATTCTTTAGGTTAGTTTTTATTGATAGGAAACAACACAGTGTAATAGTTCAGAGGAGTTTCTGAAATCAGATACCCTGGATTCAAACACTGGCAATTCACCTACTGCCCTGGGCAGATTACATAGTCTTTGCAAGCCTCACTTTTCACGTCTAGTAGTATTTGCCTCAGAGAATTGTTATTGCTTGCAATAAACTTTGACTACTTCCTTTGACAGTGTTGGTGTTAGTAACACTGCTGCAATTCCAGGTATTAGGTCTAACCCTGTTATAAAGCATTTTACCCCTAACCTCTTTAAGTTACTTAATTCTCTTTAAATATACTCCAGCATTCTCCTTTGTTGTTTAACCATTGTGCGGTAATGGTTGAAAATAGTTAAACAATGTTTTTTTAGAAAAACTACTTCAACATTTCTTTGGGCTATTAGGTATATCTTATTATAGCAGAAGAAAATTAGTCTCTTCTTACCCAAGAATAACTAAGCTTTAGCTTTTCTTATAGTCCATTACCCAGTGAATTTTAAATCATTCATTCTTTTTCCTTCTCAGATGTTAACTTTGTCCTTCCTAGCACAGATGGTATTGATAGACTCTGTTTTCAGAATGACTTTTCAGTACTGACTTCTTGGACTGACTAAAATTAGCAAAGTTAAGAGATAGCCATTTAAGTATTAATATACTAAACAGATCAATTTTTTAAATGTTTGTATTTTTCAAGTGAAAGTAGCTCATGGTATCATGTGCAACAAGTACTGAAGCACAGACGTATGAGGCTAACAAAATTAAAGCTTTTATTTAGTTCCTGGTCTTTGGAATTTATAGCTTAGCATAGACTTTACCTTCATACTCCTGCATTACAGTATTTTAAGGAGTGCAGCTGACTGGAGGGTAGGAAGAAGGGAAAACTGACAAAGCAAACGATATTCAGGACAGGGGAAAAGAAGAGCTGGGGAAGTGGTTAACTTTAAAAGAGAACTTTTTGAAAAGCAGTTTAACCTTAACTACTTGTATACAAGTAAATAATATGCAAGTTATTAATAAGATCATTCTTATTAATTAAACCACTAAGAAGTATCTCAATTTTATATTCTATAGAACCTGAAAGACTTTCTCTGTGACATAACCTTAAAATATGTATTTTTAAGGAATATAGTTGGATTTTTTTATTTAATGCAAAATTGAGCCCTCTAACCATCTTCTCACCCTACCCATTAAAGTTACTCTGAATGAGTGAAGTTCTAGTTTAATAAAACTTGTTTGTTTTTCTGACTCAGGATGGTATCACATTTTTATGGAAATGGAGATATTTGTGATATTACTGACAAACCAAGACAGGTGACTGTAAAACTAAAGTAAGTTAGACCATCAAATCATGATCTATGCCTTTCTCTTTAATTTGCTTCCTATGGGCAAAAGTTTGTGTAAGATATAATTATGGATAATTATATTTATTAATAATATGAATTTTTCACAAAATAGTTTTATTATAAGATAGTAAAATCATCATTGTAATTCTTATTATTTTAATAGTTATTTTCAAATTAGACTGTTTCAATTATTAATTGTACAGAACCACTTACAAGATATTTTTATCCTTGAAAAAAAAATAATTTTGTGTGGTTTGGGCAATACCTTAAAGTACTCTCTGTTTTAGGTGTAAAGAATCAGATTCTCCTCATGCTGTCACTGTATATATGCTAGAGCCTCACTCTTGTCAGTATATCCTTGGGGTAAGTGGAAAACTAATACTCAGGAATTCAGTTTGGGGCCACATTTTAATGTTTACCATTAAGTCTAGAAAGGAGGTTCAGTAGTCTCCAGAATTTAATATAGCCCTCATACCACCTCTGTAAAAATTGACATCTTTTCTGTTGAGGTATAATTTATAAAATTTTTTTAAATGCAAAGTTCTTAAGTGTTGAGTCTGAGTTTTGGAAAAATTTTGCCCATCATCTATTTCTGGGACTCTGATTAAAACATGCTAATTTCAATTGTCCCCAAATCTTTTATCTTATTGTTATCTTTTTCTTATGGCAATTTGGGTCACATCATTTCTATTGAATTATCTTCAAGTTCATTGATTCTTTCCTCTGTTGTGTCCTGTCCACCTCTGAATGAATTTATCTCTGCTATATTTTTCATTTCTAACATTCCTCTTCAGTTTTTTTTTTAATGGTTTTATTTTCTCTGTTAAAATCCCCCGTCTATTCACACAGGTTGTCTATATTTTCCACTATTTTCTCTAATTTCCTCCATTATATTTATTATCATTATCTTAAATCTGATAATTTTAACACCTGGCCCATCTTTGGCCATTTTTCTTTACCCTTTTCTTGAATGGTGCAACTGATTATTTTGCCATATTCTTCTACATTTTGTTATGTAAGACCTAGCTATCTATTTCTCTCTTATTCTTGCCCTTTACTCCTTTTCTTTCTTATATCTTTTACTTAAAGATAAAAATAACTACTTACCTATCTAGCATTTTATATGGATGACTAAAAATTGTTTTCTAAAAAATCCACTTTGTAGAAATAACATTGGATGACTTATCCAAAAGAAGGACTCGTATACATTTATCAAATTTATATGTGTTCATTCAGCAGACTACTGAATAAAGTATTCAGCTTAGCAACTTTAAAATGGTTTTATTATTGTTGTTCTTTAGGTTGAATCTCCAGTGATCTGTAAAATCTTAGATACAGCAGATGAAAATGGACTTCTTTCTCTCCCCAACTAAAGGATAACAAAGTTCAGGAAGTCACGATGATTGTCTGACCATTGTCCTGTTACAGAGCTCTCAGTCACTGGACCTCATATAAAGGATTGTATAAAAGGACTCTCAACCACTTTGTGGATATATATGTGTATATAAGAGGTTATTGATAAACTTCTAAGGCAGACGTTTGTCTCACCTTTTTCACTTTTGTTGTGTCTTAGGAGCTGATTGTGTGTCTGTCTTTGCTTGGATAATGTGATTACAAAATAAATCTTATCCAAGCAATTTAGAGTTCATCTTAATGAACTGTCATATAATTGTTGTACCTATTGAAAGTGTTTAAATAATAGATTTATTATGTAAATTATATATAGCTAGCAGATAATGAAGAAAGAAATTGATAGGAGGTTGTTTAAATGAGAGACTGTTAAATATGTATAATTCTAGTGCCTGAAATCCTTTCAGCAAATTTTTATTTAGCAACTGCTCTCTACCAGGTATTAAACTAGAAGCTGGGCACACAGTGAAGCCTCATGTGTACATTTTCTTTTACTCCATTAACTTCAAGAGACTCTTATTGCAATAGGTTACTTCTCTTTCAGAACTTTTATCTCTTTCTATCTATATCATATCTCCTTGACATGAGTGTGTTTTCCCCCCAAATATGTGCCTGGTATAGACAGTAAATAATTCTTACCTTTCGACTTACAATGATTTATCTTAACAAAGCAGACTGTGCTGGCTGTCCTTTGTACTTGCCTCCTGTATACCACAGATTTTAGTTCTGGACAACTTCACAGCACAGTATCTATTTTAAACCGAATAAACTGTCCACAGCAGTGTTGTCATGTAGTCAATGGCAGGTTATTCAGTTTCTTTATTTTCTCCATTACTCCTCTTTCACACATCATCCTGTTATATTTTGGGCATACATGTCTAAATAAGGACAGAAAAGCAGCTGTAAAATTTTTTACCTTTCTTCCTTTTCAGCAGTCTGGTCAAAGATATTTTAGTCTGAGAAAAGGTGAATACAGTTGACTATTGAAAGGCTTTCTGTACATTTTAGTAGTAGGAAGCAGCACACACAGTAATAGCATGTACTTTGAATCCACACTTAGGTCCAGATACTCTCTTTGACTTACTAACTATGTGGTCCTGGACAGAGCAGTTAACCATTTCCAGCCTCGATTCCTCTTTCGTGGAGAGACTGCTTATTACTTCATAAGGTGGTTTTATCAGTGTATTAATTTTCTCTATTTTTAAAAAGCCTAGCCCCAGTACTCAACACCAGGTTCCCAGTAAGTGTTGGTTTATTTTCCTAATACTTCCCTTGTCTCCTACTGACATAATAAGATCAGAGACCAAAGCCATTAAAATGTATTTCTTTAATAAATTATAAAAGTATATTTATTATATCAAGACAAACAGATTTACCTTCTCATTTATATTATAGGTATAAGAGGAGAGAGTTAGAATTGTGAAAGGTTGGTATCAGAAAAACATTTGGAGGATATTTAAGCCAAACTCTATTTTGTAAGAGCAAGAGGGAAAAAAATTCTGAAAAACTGTATTGGAATTGTTTACTACAGAAGATTCTTAAAAATGGAAGTCATATTAAAAACTGTCAGTCTTCTGTTTTGGCTAACAGCTTAAACTTCTTTGAGAGGTGCACTGGACCAGGTAGCTGCATAACTCCTCTATTAGGAATCTCGGGTGCCCATCAGTAGTCTGTGAAACCTTGGATCTCTAACTTGTTTGTTGCTACCTCGATTGTGCAGCCTTTCTTTCATGTAAATGGGCTGAATTCCCAATAGGGAGGAAAAGGGGTCACCTGCAATATGTCTAATGGACTTTGAGAAGTCTTTCTCAAAGTGGAATCTCTATTAAGTGAAAGTCGCTTAGTCATGTCGGACTCTTTGTGACCCTATGGACTATATACAGTCCATGGAATTCTCCAGACCAGAATACTAGAGCGGGTAGCTGTTCCCTTCTACAGGGGATCTTCCCAACTCAGGAATTGAACCCAGGTCTCCCACACCGCAGGTGGATTCTTCACCCGGTGAGCCACAGGGAAGCCCAATCTCTATTAAGGGTAAATGAGTGAAGTCCCTCAGTCGTGTCCGACTCTTTGCGACCCCATGGACTATAGCCTACCAGGCTCCTCTATCCGTGGGATTTTCCAGGCAAGAATACTGGAGTGGGTTGCCATTTCCTTCTCCAGGGGATCTTCCCAACCCAGGGATCGAACCCTGGTCTCCCACATTGCAGGCAGACGCTTTACCCTCTGAACCATCAGGGAGATCCCAGTAGATGGGTGCTAAGTCAGATTCTTTATGCCAGAGCCTAATTATATGCATTTTGAATGTTTCTGAATGGTTCTCTTTATTTTCAATACTCCTCTGCTTGAGGATTACTGACCTAGGCACTTAACAACAATTTCACACATCCTAGCCTTCCTGATTAGGGTATCTAGAAAATAACTACCACCTCATCTTTACAGGAAGGTTGAATAATAATAATCAGTTCAGTTGTGTCCAACTCTGCAACCCCATGGACTTCAGCACGCCAGGCTTCCTGGTCCATCACCAACTCCCGGAACCTACTGAAACTCAAGTGCATCCATCCAACCATCTCATCCTCTGTTGTCCCCTTCTCCCGCCTTCAGTCTTTCCCAGCATCAAGGTCTTTTCCTATAGTCAGTTCTTCACATCAGGTGGCCAAAGTATTGGAGTTTCAGCTTCAACATCGGTCCTTCCAATGAATATTCAGGGCTGATTTCCTTTAGGATTGACAGGTTGGATCTCCTTGCAGTCCAAGGGACAGGTTGTGACACAAGACTTTTTTTCCAACTTTTTTCAGCTTTACCTGCTTTTCTTCAAAATACCACTAGATGGGGCCTTGTTTATATACTCACCCCTGTATCCTTAATTAAAAAGACTTTGGCAACAAAGGCAACAAATTATCTTGGCTAAACTGAATAGTAACTTTGTGTATAGTTCTTGGTGAACTATCCTTTTCAGTCAGTCTGATATACAAGAAAGGCCTGACATGATTTCTGACAAAGCTTAAACTTGGTAGTACATAATCAGGCCAAATTACTAACCCAGTTGCAGCAAATAGCTAACATAATCCTAACTCAAAGCAAATAAAGGCTGGCTCGACAATCTCAGAACTTAACAAAATGGAAAAAAACAAAAAAAGAAGGAACTTACAAAATGGAAAGGAGAAAGGCAAAATTATTAATAAATGGCATATAGAGCTTGTGGTGTTTTGCATCCACACCAATTTGTAAACTTTCAAGAATTTTAGAATTTTTTATATGTGAAACAAAAAGTTAATCAAAAGTAAATCAAGCAAAAGTTCTAGAAATGTTAATCATCTCAACTATGGAAGACATTAGTGAGACTATGAAATAATATTAAACCTTTCATGTTCTAATCATATAGTACATTATATACTTCAAATATGTTAAATTGCTTTCCAGCACCTTTCAATAGCTAAATTATGCTTTGCCTTAAATTTAAGACAAAATATAGCTTCTTGTATATTTGCCTGAATCACAAACGTAATTTTCATTTTGTAAATAAAGAATACTAAAAATCAAACTTCCTTGAAGGTCCAGCAAACTAGATTATACAACCCAGTGAGTCAAATCTGTTTTACTATCTAAATTTACTGAGTAGCACAGCCAAAAATAAACGAACTTTGATAGATTCTAAAAGCTTCCCCATCCTCAATAAAATAGTAGTTTGCAAATTAGTCTCCAGTGGTCTTTAATCACAATAAATGTGATTTACTCATTTAAGATTTCTATCCAAGGACTTGCCTGTGGTACAGTGGTTGAGAATTCCACCTGCCAGTGTGTGGGACCTGGGTTCAATACGTGGTTCAGGAAGATCGCATATGCCGCAGGGCAACTAAGTCCGTGCACTGAAACTGCTGAGTGCCCGTGCTCCACGAGGGAAGCCACTGCGATAAGAAGCCTACACACTACAATAGAAAAAGCGTACACGCGGCAACGAAGACCCACCCAGCACAGCCAAAGCTAGATGGTAAACAATTTTTAAAAGATTGTGATACACTTAAAAATTCTATCAGAGCTCCAAATATTATCCCATAGATTAGAAAATAATTGGTCAAGGAAATTGAAAGTCATTTTTTTTTCATAATTAGTTTTTCATACTTACAGTTATTAATGTTCTTAAACCATCTTAATGAATCATTGGTTGGAAAAACTTTCATTAACCACCTCTAAGAAAGTGTTTCACTCCCCAAAGGAGCCAGCTGTGAACAATCTTGGTCATTATTTGAATTTCAGATAACAGGGTATCCCAGACTCTGCTTTTTTTTTGCCCCTGGCCTCACTGTGTCATGCGGGTCCTAGTTCCCTGACCCAGGCGTTGAACCCAGACCCCTGCGGTAGAAACGCAGACTCTGCTTTTATAATAATAAAAGTAACTGTCACTTCTTGAACATTTATTAAATAGTAGGCACTAGGCTAAACCTATAGATATGCTATGTTCACAACCCTGTGAGTTAGGATTACTATCTTTAACTCACAGTTTAGGAAAATGAGGCTACAAGAATTGAACTAAACTATAGTTGGCTGAGCCAGCATTTGAATCAGTTTAGATTCCAGAGTCCATGTTTGTACATAATATGCATAGTGCTTTCTAGTCACAGAGCATCTGGCCAGTTAACCATTCTCAATTATCATCTTCCACCTGAGAGGAACTCAGCAAAATGTCCTGCAAAAAGCAAGAAATGACTGATTTTGTCTTGGTAATATATGACACCCTTTTTTTTTCCGCCACTAACCTTTCTTAAGCTAATGCAACCCACAAATCTGGCGAATGAAAGTTCACTAACAATATTAAAGTGTTAGTTTGGAAATTATGGCTTGGTTAAATGCCATCAAGTCCTACCTTCTTTGATAATCCTCTTGTGATAGTAAACAATGCAAGTGCAACTAGATCCTCTAGATCCAGATTGTATTTATGATTTAAATGATAAAAATTCCTTTATCTTGTATTTATCAGTGTAAAGAATATGTCTGTTTCCCCACAGACCTTGCATAAGACTGACATGCTACAATTATTTGTTGAGTAAATGATTGACACTTCATCCTCTTTGTTGTTTTCTAGTCACTAAGTTGTGTCCAACTCTTTTTGTTACTTAAGTGTGTAAGCAGTGGGTGTGTGTGTGTGTTGCTCAGTCATGTCCGATTTTGTGACCTTATGGACTGTAGCTCACCAGCTTTCTCTGTTCATGGGATTTTCCAGGCAAGAATACTGGAGTGGGTTGCCATTCCCTTCTTCAAGTGATCTTCCCGACCCAGGGATTGAACCTGTGCCGAGTCTCCTGCATTGGCAGGCAAATTCTTCACCCCTGAGCCACCAGGGAAGCCTTCATTCTCTCTTACCCACACCTTATAAAATCTAACTCAACTACTCCACTTCCCATGGGTCTCCTACCAGTTCTTATTTTTCAGTGTTTGGTGCTTGGAGGATAAAATATTTTCCTTAATTTTGCAATGGTTGAGAAAGAAAGTAGAATTATCCAGTTTTTCTGCCTGTATTCCTTTTCACTCAAGTGTCCTCCACACTCATACATTATTTAATTTGTTGATGCCTTACACTGCTTTCCTATGGTTCCATTTGTGGCTTCTCCTGCGTAACAGGGGTACAATGTGTCTCCTTACAGGGTTTCATTTCCCCCACTTGTGTGCAGTGGCTGAGTAAAGCCCCTGACCTCAAAGTTAAGGAAATTATTTTTTCTCTTTTCTTGGCCTTGCCACCCAGCTTGTGGGATCTTAGTTCCCTGACCAAGGATTGAACCAGCAGTGATAACGCCAAGTCCTAAGCTAACCACTGGACCACCAGGGAATTCTCAAAAAAGTTAAGCTTTCAATCTCTACCCCATGGACTAAAAATATGCTAGTCCCGAGGTAGTTTGAACTCCTCAAAGAAAATGTCTAACATTATACTTCTTTGTGAAGAATACAATTCCCAGCCACACCTTTCCTCAGAGTAATACTAATAAAATCAGTTCTTACATTTCTTTGACATACACTGTTGCTAAACCCAATCAAATGAGCAAGAAGCTTTTGTGAAGTCTTGTTAATGTCAGGTATGAAATATATTGAATCTGAAGCATTTACACAGTTTACAAAACCTATCCTAGTTCCACGGCCCCAGGAGACCGGCATAAAGCCCTCTTTGTGAACTGCTCTACTTTTTAAGGCCTTTCTGGCATCTGAACAAGGTACATTTTGCAAAACATCAGACTTTGCATGAGAATCAAGGTTCCCATTTGAAAGATCTCCACTCATCAGCATGCTACAAGCAGCTGAAGGTTCTAGAAAGTGTCAAAAGGGTAAAGCGTCACAGAAATGGAACTCAGAGAAACAAACTGCACTTATCTTGGCACCAGATAAGTGTATTCAGTTTTTTTTTTAATCAGAATTAATTCTTTATTGGAGTAAAGGAAGGAAAATTCACTGTTTTGTCCATAAACAATAAAGTGATATTTTTACTTTGGTAAAACTAATCTCAAAGGCATTGGACCTAAACAGATTACCTGTTAACTATCTCTTATTAAAAGTAAAATCTCTCTGAATCTGCACCTTTATTCAAATTGTCATCTACTTTAAAGTCATTTGTATCCTCTCTCGTCCCTCCAAGAACCAGTTCCTCCTTTTCTCCTTAACTCCTTTGTGGTTGCTGAAAAGTTTGCTTTCATCCTCAGAGTCTTCAGGCTGCATCATGAGCCAAGAAATTCAAGGAAGAGTGAATGCAGGTTGTCTGGCATCCCCAGGGCAGCCACGGTGGTCCCTTGAGAAAAGATGCCTTTAGAGCTGATCTCCTAAGGGAGTAAACAGAGAAACAATGTGCCTTGTCGTACTTCTAAATCAAGCCCTATGTACCCTTTCATTAGTGTCCTGCTGATAATCATCCTGGGAATACAGAGAGAGATACAAAAGTAACGAACATGGGGAAATTGTAAGCCAGCCAGAGACCTGGGTTGACATCACTTATGGGCTATATCCATTCAGTCATGTGTTATATGATCCATTTAGACAACAGTCATCACTGGAAGTCCATGAGGGCCAAGAACTAATAGGTATTAAGGAAACGGTGCTGATCAAAAGAGACAAAGTCTTTGCCTTATTAGAGTTTTTTCTGATGGGGAGACAGTCAGTAAACAATCAAGTGTAACTATTATGAACTGACGGGTGCCCTCCCCCACCCCCAAATTCTTGTTTGAAGCTCTTAACCCACATTGTGACTGTATCTGGAGATAAGGCCTTTAAGGAGGGAGTTAATGTTACATTAGGTCACAAGAGGGGGTCCTAATCTGATAGGATTAGTGTCCTTATAAGAAGAGGAAGAGACACCAGAGACCCCCTCGACCTCTCCCTCCATGCACGCACAGAGAACAGACCATGTGAGGACAGGCTGAAAAGGCAGCCTTCCACAAGCCAGGAAAAGAGACGTCACAAGAAAGCAATCCTGATGGCATCTTGACCTTGGAATTCTAGCCTCCCAAATTTTGAGAAAACTAATTTCTGTCATTTAAGCCACTTAGTCTGTGGTTTGATTATGGAAGTCCGAGCAGACTAATACAGTAACATAATGTTGGGGAATAAGAATCATGGAGAAAATAAAATATAGCAGAGGGATATATAGTGATGGGGTGGTGAGCTGTGTTGAATATGGAGACAAGGAAAGGCCCTGGGGAAGACCATTCCAGACTGAAGTATTCTTGGGGAAATTAATTCCCTGACATGGAAACAAAGTAGAGGCATGTGAGAAAGAGCCAGAAAGTCTGTGTGGCCCCAGCATATCACCTGAAGCCCTTGCCACGGCTGCATTATGGGGAGGAAAGAGGTGAGAAATAGTTGGATTCAGAGTATATTTTCACGATAATTCGGCATTGCTCTATCCATTAGACATGGCACGCAAGAAAAAGAAGAGTCAAGGGCTCCGATGAAGCTATGCACCGGTCATTTCTTTGCTGTTTACTGAGCTGATAAAACAGCAGAAGGCACAAGTTTGGTGGGGAGTGGGTTCTAATCACGAATTCAGCTTTGTACACATTAAAATTTGAGACTTGAGACTTCCCTTATGGTCCAGTGGTTAAGAATCTTCCTGCCAATGCAGGGGACATGTATTCGACCCCTGATTGGGGAATTAAGATCCCACATGCTGTGGGGCAACTAAGCCTATGCACCATGACAGCTTGAGCCCCCACACTGCAACAAGGAGCCAGCACAGTAAAAGAAAAAGAGTCTAATTTAATAAAATAAAATTTGAGGCATCTATTAGACATCCAAGTGGAGTTGTTGAATAGGCAGCTCAATAGACCAGCATGGAGCTCAGGGAGAGGTTAGGATTAGAGACATAAAATGATTGTTACTAGCATTTAAGTGGTATTGAAGCACCGGATATCACAATCACTGCCACCACCTGCTTCTCAATCAACAAATCCATATTTAGGGGTTGGCGAGGAAGTAGGCACCTAGTTTCCTATCTTTCTGCATCTCCTGTCCCTTCTCCTTCCCCTCAAAAATTACCGTATCTGGCTTCAAGCCCTCACTTCAATAAGACTTCACCCTCGGGCCAATGCTGCTGACTGGTGAAGCACATTCCCCAGTCACCAGTCAAGGCGGAGTCCTCCCCGCGGTGGAGTTTGGCTGCTTTGCCCCGTGGTTGTAAACTCATTCTAGGCCTGCCCTCTCTAGAGCCTGGATCCCTGGAGGAGGTGAGCATTTTACCTAACCACCCACCTGCCTTTCTTCTCACCATTCCACAGACCTGATGTCTTCACTGATTGTTTTTTTTTTTAATGGAGGAAAATTGCCTTACAATGTTGTGTTGGTTTCTGCCATACAACAATGCAAATAAGTCATAATTATACACATATCACCTCCCTCTTGAGCCTCCCTCCCCTCCCCCCAACCTACCCCTCTAGGTTATCACAGAGCGGCAGGCTGGGCTCCCTGTGTTATATAGCAACTTCTCACCAGCATCGCTTTTATACATGATAGTGTATATACGTCAATGCTACTTTCTCCATTCATCTCACTCTTTCTTTCCCCCACTGTGTCCACAAGTCCATTCTCTATATTGGAGTCTCCATTCATTCCCTGCAAATAGGTCCATCAATTCCATTTTTCTAGATTCCACTTGTACACGTTAATAGATGATATTTGTTTTTCTCTTTCTGACTTACTTCACTCTGTATAATAGGCTCTAGATTCATCCACCTCACTAGAACTGACTCAAACTCATTCTTTTTATGGCTGAGTAATACTCCATTGAATATATATACCAAATCTTCTTTTCATCTGTTACTGGACATCTAGGTTGCTTCCATGTCCTAGCTATTGTAAACAGTCTTCACTGACTCTTGGCCTCTCTTCTTCAACTCCAGTAGCAAGGCAGTGAGAACAAATCTCTCTTATGAGACCACAGCCCTCTTTTGTTAATGGAGAAGAAAAAAACTGCTTTAAGTGAATAAGGGAGAAAAAACCTACCTCTGAGAATCAAAACGTCCCACTGTAGTCTCCATGTATTATTGCCAATAAACAGAATGAAGAGGATGACCTTGAAAGGGGAGACTCCACAACCTGGCTTGGCTGAGTTATAGAGAATTACTCAAGAATGAGCCAGAGTCCATAGTCAAATCTCGTGGGAATCTAAACCTGCTGCCACCCTGAAGTGCTACTGGTGGCCTAGGGGAGAGATCTTCAAACTGGGGTGCAAGTATCTGGAGCAGGACAAAGGGAGCCAGTTAGTAGATGCTCATTTTCAGGCCCCTACAACTGAGCTGTTTGAGAAGGCTATTTACGACCTCATTCTGCTGTTTATTTGAAAGACCACTGCCCTTTCATTACTGCCCATTCTCACTTTAGAAAAGAATTCCTATCTGGAATCTTATGAAGGCATTGATTTTGGATGTAAAGAGTGGCTGCCCAAGGAACTATTCAAAATCTTAAGTGTCAAAGAAAGATCCTTAAAATTATTTAACAAGACCATAATTCTGTGTTTTCCCTTAGCTTATACTGAATGTTCTATATTACCAGTTCTAAGAAAAGCATTTTATCACATTGTAACCTCTGAAATTAGTGAATCTCCTGGGTTGGGAAGATCCCTTGGAGAAGGAAATGGCTATGCACTCCAGTATTCTTGCCTGGAGAATCCCATGGATAGAGGAGCCTGGCAGGCTATATCGTCCATGGGGTCACAAAGAGTTGGACACGACAGAGGACTAACACAGTAATACACTCTCACGTAAGCCCAATGGCTATGTGCATTTTCACAATCAGAACTTGTAGAATGCATATTGGTGGGACAGTGGAGCATTTTATCACTTAAGAAGCAGGGCTGTCGTGAGAAGATGAACAGTGGGTGGTGAATCAGATGAGGTTAACAACGTTACTAAAACAGGAGACAAATTCTTTTGTCTAGAATAACTCTTAGATCAAGAAGTGCTCATGCTCAGACTCTGATCATGTCCAGCTCTTTGCGACCCCATGGTCTACAGCCCATCAGGTTCCTCTGTCCATGAGATTCTACCGGCAAGAATACAGGAGCGGGATGCCATTTCCTCCTCCAGAGGATTTTCCCAGCTCAAGGGTCAAACCCATGTCTCTTAAATCTCCTGCATTGACAGGCGGATTCTTTACCATTAGCCCCACCTGGAGTTTCTAAATTTAAACCTACCATCAAGACATACACTCCTTGTTGCCAACACAGTTTTGACGCCTTAAAAAGTTCTGTAAGGGCAGTCTATAAGGAAGTACTCAATTCCCAACTCTCTCTCTTATTTGCTAGCTTGCCTGAAGGCAATTTTCCTTCATCTTACTTTCCTTGAACAGATACAGGTTTGGGAGTAATTTCAACAGTATTCATACAATGAATCTGCTCTTCAAAAATTTGATAATGTGACCACTTCAACAGGAAAAAATAGAAGATAAGATATACATTCTGATTATAACTTTGTACAAATGCAAGCTTATATAGTAATAAGGTTCAGAAGTGAATTTTAAGTAATACCTACAATCTTATTTTCTGAATTGCTAAAATAACACTCCCATAGCAACTCCCCTAACTGACCTCCACTTTAACAACCCAGCAATTAACAAGTTCTCTCTCCTCTCTGTAAACTACTCTGCAGGGTCCCCATGCACACCAACCACATACTAGTAGTCTATTTTCTGTGTATAGGCACTTTTGTTGCCATCTCTCTCTAGATCATGCAAACAAAATCAGTATGAACATGAACTACAGAACCAATAGACTTGCACTAATGAACCTCTAGGAAACATTTTACTCAACAATTTAAAAATACACATACTTTCCAAGTATACTCAGATCATTTAAACAAACTGCCCATATATGGGAACATAAAGCAAATTTCAAGTAATTTTCAAGGGCTGGAATTGTATAGATCTCACTTGCCATGGTGTCATCAAGTTAAAAATCAGTAATGGAAATATAACATTTGGAAACCAAGAGAATCACCTCTAAATAATCTGTGGACCCAAAGAAATATAATAATGGGAATTCAGATCTATCTTGTAATTAAATAATGTTCCTTTATTCTCCAAAAGCTGTTATTAAATTGAAGATGCATCTTAAAATCAATTTAATGTAGCTTAAAATCAATATAATAATGGAAATTAGAACTAAATGATAATGAAAATAATACTGTAGTCAATTCTATTATTGTCCCAAATAGTTTCTAACTTCCCTGCATAAAAATAACATCCCTGACACTTTCTCTGTCTTAACTATTTTGTTTTTCTTCATAGAACATAGCACTATATAAAAATTACATACTTGAAAAAAAAAATTACATACTTGTTGGTTAACCTGTTTACGCTTTATTGACTCTGCCAAAGCCTTTGACTTTGTGGATTGCAATAAACTGTGGAAAATTCTGAAAGAGATAGGAATATCAGACCACCTGACCCATCTCTTGAGAAACCTGTATGCAGGTCAGGAAGCAACAGTTAGAACTGGACATGGAACAACAGACTGGTTCCAAATAGGAAAAGGAGTACATCCAAAGCCTTTGACTTTGTGGATTGCAATAAACTGTGGAAAATTCTGAAAGAGATGGGAATACCAGACCACCTGACCCACCTCTTGAGAAACCTGTATGCAGGTCAGGAAGCAACAGTTAAAACTGGACATGGAACAACAGACTGGTTCCAAATAGGAAAAGGAGTACATCAAAGCTGTATATTGTCACCCTGCTCATTTAACTTATGTGCAGAGTACATCATGAGACACACCAGGCTGGATAAAGCACAAGCTGGAATCAAGATTGTGGGGAAGAAATATCAATAACCTAAGATATGCAGATGACACTACCCTTCTGGCAGAAAGTGAAGAACTAAAGAGCCTCTTGATGAAAGTGAAAGAGGAGCGTGGAAAAAGCTGGCTTAAAGCTCAACATTCAGAAAACTAAGATCATGGTATCCAGTCCCATCACCTCATGGCCAATAGATGGGGAAACAGTGGAAACAGTGGCTGACTTTATTTTGGGGGGCTCCAAAATCACTGCAGATGGCGACTGCAGCCATGAAATTAAAAAACACTCCTTGGAAGGAAAGTTATGACCAACCTAGACAGCATATTAAAAAGCAGAGATATCACTTTGTCAGCAAAGGTTCGTCTACTCAAGGCTATGGTTTTTCCAGTAGTCATGTATGGGTGTGAGAGTTGCACTGTAAAGAAGGCTGAGCACCAAAGAATTGATGCTTTGAACTGTGGTGTTGGAGAAGACTCTTGAGAGTCCCTTGGACTGCAAGGAGATCCAACAAGTCCACCCTAAAGGAGAGCAGCCCTGAGTGTTCATTGGAAGGACTGATGTTGAAGCTGAAACTCCAATACTTTGGTCACCTGATGTGAAGAGCTGACTCATTTGAAAACACCCTGATGCTGGGAAAGATTGAGGGCAGGAGAAGGGGATGACAGAGGATGAGAGGGCAGGATGGCATCACCGCCTCAATGGACATGAGTTTGGGTAAACTTTGAGAGTTGGTGATGGACAGAGAGGCCTGGCATGCTGTGATTCATCGGGCTGCAAAGAGTCAGATACAACTGAGCAACTGAATTGAACTGAATCTGTTTATCTCCCTTAGCATAATGTAAATGTCTGGAGAATAGAAACTTCACCAGTGTATCTCAAGTTCCTGGCACAGAGTATTCATTAAATATCCACTGAATGAATGAATACTGCTAATACTTTACTATTTGGGTGTTCTCTTTATCCATATTAATTCTCTTCTTTAATATGGGTTTGTTTTTAGTTCTTCTCTGCTATTAATGTTGTAACGCCCTTCTTTTTGTTCATCAAAGCATGATCTACTTTTCCTATCGTTTAATTTTTACATCAGTTTATCTTATATTTATCTAGTCCAAGCAACAAATTTTGCACATCCTTTTTTTCTTATGACTGTGCCATGTGACTTATGGGAATTCTAGTTCCCCGAACTAGGATTGAACCCACGCCCTCGGCAATGCAAGTGCAGAGTCCCAACCACTGGACTGCCAGGGAAAGTGAAAGTGAAAGTGAAGTTGCTCAGTCATGTCCGACTCTTTGCGACCCCATGGACTATTGCCTACCAGGCTCCTCCCTCCATGGGATTTTTCCAGGCAAGAATACTGGAGTGGGTTGCCATTTCCTTCTCCAGGAGATCTTCCCGACCCAGGGTTTGAACTGGGGTCTCCCACATTGTAGGCATATGCTTTACCATCTGAGCCACTGGACTGCCAGGGAACTGCCCACATATCATTTATAATTCAAGGACTTTTGTCTTTTATAAACAACATTATGCGTTTACATTTTTCTTGCTGTCTTATTTCTGTAAACCTGCTTTATGTTTCTTAAGTTTTGTTTTCTTAGTATTTCCTTCCCTCCACTATTTTATAAAAGTTATTTATTTTCTCAGAGGAAGGGATAAGAAGTAGGGAATGGTGGAAGAAGTTACAAAATACCAACTACAACATCCTGATCAAAAGCTAGTAAGGCCTGGGACTTCCCTGGTGGTCCAGTGGTTAAGAAGCTATCTTCCAATCTAGGAGATGTGGGCTCGATCCCTGGTCAGGGAACTAAGATCACACATGCTGTGTAGCAACTAAGCCTGCACATCACAACTAGGGAGAAGCCCATGCACTGCAATGAAGAGCCCACACTCAGCGCCTAAGACCCAACACGGCCAAAAATGAATAGATACAGAAGCAAGGCAGGCCTATATTAGCTCCCGTGTCTTCTTCCTTATGATACATTTCCACCAAATTCCCGTTCTTAACCCCATTTTCCTGCTGCTTTCTATAATATGTGTTTGTTGGCTTGGGAGCTGGACCCTACAGGCCTATAAGGCCTGTGCTTGCCCAGCTTCAAGGCCGAAGAGCCTGGAGTCAGCAGCAGAGACTCAGTCTGTGACAGGCTGGGACCTGGGACCTTTGCTGCAATGTTTGCACCTGGACAAATGTCTCCTCGCACAACATAACACAAAGAAACTGTGAGGGACTGAACGTAACTGAGTGCATGCACAGTTCAGACAAATTCTGGACAAAAATACCAAAGGACCAAAAAAACTCCAACTGCTGCTTCTGGAGAGCTGGGAGTAAAAACAGGGTTTCAGTCTCCATGGACAGAAGAGCCTGGTGGGCTACAATCTGTGGGGTCACAGAGTTGGACATGACTTAGCAAAAAAACAAAACAACCAGGGTGTGTCAGGAGAAAAAAGCAAGGTACTGTGCATGCCCCCAGCACTCAACACCAACAAAGAGGTGAGCAAAACACCTAAGCCACCCCTACGGCCTGACCTCTGGGTCATGCCTACCCTCACCCCATATAAGAAACCAGCTCTCCTCACCTCTGGGAGTGAGCAAGGGAACTGTTACTTGTTTTCTCTCCCCACTACTGTGACAGGCCTCTTATCAATTTGTGTTGACTAGAGAAGGCCAAGAACCCTGGTCGGTATCAAATGGTTTAATGGATCATGGGGACTGAAGCAAGGTCCTGGAGTGACACCCCACCACGGGCAGCAGTGGGTCTATGCCAGAGTGCAGGGAGATGACCAGTGACAGGGGAATTGACATCAGGTGGGCTCGTTAGTTACCAGGGGATCTAGTGGAAGGGCACACCACTCACCGCCTCCTTGATACAAACACTCGCCAGCTGGGGCCCGGGGCAAGCCTGTAGGAAGGTTAGCCAGGTACGTAGGGTGCTGGTAGGGCAGACACAGGATGCACAAACAGCGAGAGAGCAGCCCTCTTGAGTGGCCTGACCATTCAGTGGTAAACTTTACAATCCCATTCTTATGTTACAGAATATGAAGTTGAGATTTGTGACTGAACTGGAGAAGTGCATTGTACATCACCAAGAATGAGAGCAGTTGATTGGACTTTGCATCTTTCCTGTGGAGCAGAGAAGGATGTTTTGTTTAAATGAGAGCAGTTGTGTGGTGCTGTTGCTGCTGGTGTTCTTTGGACGTGCAGCTAAAGGAGTGGCTGCAGACGTGGAGTACCGAAGAGCGGGCCCTTGAGGACGGCATGGACTGGAACTCACGAGCTTTCCTCAGCCTCCTTTCAGTTTCCCTTTTCAGCCTAACTACACTTTCCAGGTTCACGGAACCTCGGGTTTTAAAGGTAAGTTGGGTTCTGCCAACCAAAGGTCCGGTGCCAAATTTTTTCCGCGGCACTGCTTTGATGTTCAGCATTTGCTTTGGAGGTGTCAACAGGATTGGTTGTAAAGGTAGTGGCAGCATAGCAGCCAGTGTCCTTGAAGCCCAAGGACCAAGGAAATCCGACTCCCTCCCTTCCTAGCAGAAGGAGCAGTTCTGCTGGCTATTGGTAGCATTTATTTGGAATTTTCCTGGAGACCCATCGTCAAAGAGCCTTGACCTTCTAACGATTGAGACATCTAACTTCCTATATTCAGTCCTTTTCTGCTTAAACTAATGTTTCCTGATCCTTAAAATCAAACCCTGATTGATAAACTGAAATATCCAGAATTCCATATCTTTTACCAGATTCATGTCATTTCAGACAAGTTTTTAAAATGTTTAGTCAGAACCTTTCCCACTTGGTGATAAACCTAGTTTTGTAAATAATTAACCTTTGGAGCTAATTATTCCCAGTTATTCTGAGTATAAAAGCATGCTACAAAATGTGGTCAAACAAGCTATTTCGTCTTTTAAGGAAAAGAACTTTCTCGGAGTTTCAACACAGCTATTCTCTGATGGTTTTTAAGTGATTGGACAGGAACGTAAAAGTATTACAGTCTGATATTCAGAAATGTCAGGATTTTCATAATTTTTATTTTCCAAATGTCAGTTTAAAAGAACATTAAAAGCATCAGTAATACAAATCTGGCCTAATGGTTAACATCAGAACAATTATAAAATGTTTGAATCACATACTTTGCATCACAGTAAAGCATCAAGAGAACTAATTAATATGCCCTGCTTAATTAGTCATATAAGTGAATTCTCATTACTCTTATAAAAGTTTTCATTTTAGCCCTTATGGAGAAGTTATATATGCCTATTTATATCTTTATCTCCAGGTAGATATAGATATGGCTAGACTTATATAACTTATGAAGAGACAAGTTATATAGTCCTACCTCTATATCTATATCTACATATACCTACATATAGACATAGATACAGAGATATAAAGAATCTAGTCCAGTATGTACTTCATGCAAGTTAAATCCATAATTTGTTGATGAGCATAAAGAGACTGAAACCTCATATGCACATGCTTAATTTTCTTTATGCTACGATTTTTACCTGCCAAACATGGGTCAAATCGTCTCAGACTCAAAAGTCACAAAGGAAACCTGTAATTTTTAGTTTTACAATAGAAATTTTTTAAAAATATCTTTTACTGAGTCACATTTAAAATGCCTGGACAAAAAGAGATTCATACCTTAAAAAGTATGAAATAGCTTCTTGATTAATATTATTACTTAAAAAGCTGTTTGACTTATTGAAATAAATACCAGGTTCTGAATTTAGATAAATGTTTAATTCCTAATTTGCCACAATTCTTCAAATGATCTTGGGAGAGGATATTAGATTTCTTAATTCTTTGTTAAAAAGAGATTATATACCAACCTGTTTCATGGTAATATTAACAAATGAAAACAGAGTTGTATTTAAAATATAAAAGCACAATTGAAATAGGTCATAGTGACTTCCAAAAATAGCATTCAATTACCAAAAAAAAAAAAAGTGGGAGTGGATATTTTTTCTTCTGTTATAAAATTTAATAGCAAAAATAAAGGATAGAAGGGAGAGAGGGAAGGGAAGGAGAGAGTCCTAAAAAGTGAATTTAAAAACAAAATAAAATCCATATCTCATACTTTAACCTCGGAAATAGAAATGACTGGTTGATACTGGAAGGTCAGAAATATCAGACAAGACTGAGGAGAGTGCTAGTTGAGTATTAGCTGTCTTCTCCATGCCTCTCGTAATCTCTGATTTTAGGAACAGCATGGGAGAGGATGCTATAACCTGAACACCTTTCATCCAAAGGGACAAAGTGCCTTCCAATCTGTAATAACAGTTCTTGAATATAACAATTTATAAAGATAGGTTTTGTATCTTGATGCTCATCTTTCCTAGAAGCTATAGTTCCAAAATTGTACTGAGTTCAAAAGTCAACTACATCATGAAAACATTTTCACATAAAAAAATAAGTTTACAGTTGTTATGCTAGGCATCACTGAGTATATAATAAAATTAGTTTTAAGAGTAGAAATACTTAATCTATTTCCCCTTACTGCCCATTTCCAGTTTAAGATTCATGGGAGAGAAGGAACACAATTAGTTTGAAAACAGATCATCTTAAGAATTTTTCTACCAGGGTAATATATAAACAAAGATCAAAAAAATTTTTCTAAATAGTTACTTAGATACTCTTTGTCAGGTTGTGAACAAACCATTCTCACACATAAGGAAAGCATAAGTTGAAACACCCCCATTTCATCCTTACGCCTTCTTAGACAATAATTAAAGACTGTCTAGCACATACAACAGTCTAGCCCACTTCCCACATAACATAACAGCACCCTGATGAGATGACCACAGCTAGCGCCTACTCTCCCAGGAAGAGCATCACTCTACTATAGATGCAGTCCTCTTCACTAAGTTTCTTGGGTAAGATCATTCTGAAATAGAATAATTCATTTTTAGCAAGAAAAAACAGATTTCTTTTCGAAAGAACTGTACAGCTACTCAGCTGACACAAAAGAATAATATCTATAATTAGAAATGGTAATAATCATAATACTCTATTCTTAGATGACTGTCTTATGAAAAGAAAGTAACTAATGCTTGTGCAGTTTTGGAAAATATAGCTATAAATAATACATTTCTGATTTAACAATGTATTATTTATTCCAATAAGCCTGCTACCAAAAAAAAAAAATATTGACCCCATTTGAACACTTCAAAGGATTAAAATTTATAATTCAGTTAATAAAAATAATATCTCAGTAAAGATGATACTTTCATTGTCTTTAAACAATCCAGCTCACACTTCAAAGAATCATAACATTGACTCAAACGATCATAATCAGTTCCTCTCCTACTTTAATACAGTAGCAAAACCATTCCCTGGCATCTATTTAAAAATTTAGTACAAAAGATTGGAGTACAGGTCAGGTGTAAAATAATAAACTTTTTCATCAACTCTTAAAATGTCAAGAAACTGCAAAGCAAACCAAGAGATGCTAATACTTCAGAGAAAAGATAGTTCCAAGTGTCAACTGTCTAGGTCTTTAAGTTTTGATGTACCTCTGGTCTCCCAACATTAAAAAAAAATCAATTAGTATCAGAAACGAAAAGTTTATAAAGATTCGCTAGCCTCCACGACTCTAAACAGAGGGGACTGGAATCTGCTTGGCTGCTGTGCTGTCATATTCTTGCATTAAGTCATTAGTGGTGTGATAATGCATGGCAACATATGAATTGGCAAACCCAAAGGAGTTTACTGGCTGTAAGTTCTGCGGGATGCCCTCCTCCTGGGATGCACTGCTGTTGTAGATACTATAGTACGGCTCAATCCGAGTGTTGATGGGGGTGGAGCTGCTCTGACCATAGTGTTGATGTCCAGCAGACATCTTGGGACTGACCACACTTTCCTTTGAGTGACTTGGGCCACAGGCCTGGTCCACAAATTTCTTCTGGGGCTTTGGAGATAACATGTAGGCAGAGTTCGTTTCATGATGGGAGGATTTGTTTCTGTTGACTTCGAGGTTCCCTTTTCCCATGGCACGAAGTCGGGTCTTGTGTCTGCAGCAGAAAAAACCCAGGCCGATGTACTGGAGGCACCACAGCACTTTCCTTCTCAGCCCTGCACTGTTCCGAGAATATATAAAAGGATTTAATCCTGACTTGAGAAATATAAGCGTAAACCCAAACAGTTCAAACTGGTGAAGGATGAAGCTCCCATTGCTGGACAGAACCACCTGCACCAAGGAAATCCCCAGTGGAAGACAGCATAGCAGGACCGAGAGCACGATGATCACACAGGTGACCACCGCCTTGGAGTCCTTGGCCGTGGACAGATTGACAGCCGACACCAGCTGCAGCCGGCTGGCCGCAGGGGTTGGCAGCTGGTTGGGACTCTTGGTGTATCCGTGGGTCTGAACGTGCTGCAGTTTGTTGTAATTCTGGTTCCTGTACAAAGCCGGCATGGGACACTGGATGGGCTCGCCGCCTCCCTTCACGGGCGCCCCCATGAAAGGCTGTGGTCTGGAAGCATCCACGGTGATCACAGCGGGGCACTTTCTGACTTGAGCATTCTTCCGCAGTGTCTGAGCGATCATGACGTAGGACACGGAGACCACCGCCACACAGAAGGTGAAGTCGACCACGTAGAGAGACAGGATGGCTTTCCCTTCTCCGGCAATCAGACTGGACATGGGAAGGCAGAAGTGTGACTTGCTGGTTTTCAGGGTGGCCAAGGTGGCGAGGGTGAAACTGGTGGTCCAGAGGAGCAGAGTGAGCAGCAAGGTGCAGGGGAAGGAGGCCGTGCGGTTGGGCTGCTTCCCCAAGACCATGCGGAGCCGGTGCAGGGCAATCACCGCCACTGTCTTGAGGGACATGATGATGAAGCCCGAGCTAGTGAGGTGGAAGGTGAAGCAGAAAGTGTCTGGGATGCCACTGGCTGAGCTGAAGAACAACACGAAGGTGAACATGGGGGCCGTCACGCCACAAATGAAGAGGTCACAGAAGGACAGGTTCAGGATCATGAAGTCAAAGTTGGTTCTGAATTTCCTGAAGGCCGGGTCGAAGAAGGACAAGAAGACAATGAAGTTGCCGTAAGAGCCCAGGCAGAAGATGACTACGAGCAGAAAGGTACAGGTCACCAAGGTGGCCGTGTGGACGGGTTCCTGGAGACCCTCCCGGACACCGGTACTGTTCCCTCCCTGGGCGTGAGGCACGTGGAGCAGGGTGGTGTTGGGCACATCCTGAAGGTGGCCTGTTGAGTTCATCTTCAGAGACGACTCTTCCTTCTGTGGGAAGGCAGTCAGGGCCTCAACTCACAGACGAGCGGCGACTGACAAAAGGGGCCCAAGGCAGAAAATCCTGCGCACGAAAATGCAGCCCCAGAAACAGAAAGGAATGAATGGAGACAGCAGAGTGATTTCGTGATCTTTTACAAAAGCACTAGGCTTTTTCAGCTCTGACCCAGTGCCCAGAAAACATTTCTCCTCCCAAAGCCCCACACAGAAAAGACACAGGCACCTTGAAATACATTCATCCAGCTAAGTTTAGGTTTAAGGACACAGGGGTTTTCAAACTAGTTTAAGCATCAGCTGGAGAGCAGGTTAAAAAATAAAGAAAAGAGATACTGAGGCCTCGCCCCCTTGAGATTGTGATTAAAGGGTGAGTGTGCAGACGTTACCTTCAGAACTCTGATACCAGACATTGGACACCAAGAATATAACCTCTCCACCAAAGAGATCACAGTCTAGTTGGGGCAGATCAATCAAACTATGTAATTATAGCCAAATGTGGCAAATCAGCTGATGGCAGTGCAGTGTGGAGAGAAGAGAAGGGGGGATAGATCCAGGCCAGGGAGGAGGCTGAGAGGCTAAGGGGGTCTTCATGAGGAGGGGCTAGGTGGGTGAAAGGTGAGGGGTATGGAGTCGGGGACAGACAGGCTGAGAGAAGGGAGCAGGTCTTCACAGCAGAAGGACTGAGGCAAGAAACAGCATATGCTTGACATACAAGCAGGAGTGAAAGTCACTCAGTCATGTCCGACTCTGTGCTTTACCCATGGACTATAGCCTTCCAGGCTCCTCTGTTCATGGAATTCTCCAGGCAAGAATACTGGACTGGGTTGCCATTCCTTTCTCCAGGGGATCTTCCCAACCCAGGGACTGAACCCGGGTCTCCTGTACTGCAGGCAGATTCTTTACCGTCAGAGCCACCAGAGAAGCCCATAAGCAAGAGGGTACCGCTGAAGTATACTGTGGCCTTTTACATAACTTCCACATATCACTAACAAATCCGATTTCTTTCTCTAGGGAGAACCCTTTAATTTCCATTATTTATATATTCCCCCTACTTGTGATTTCTTGGCCAACTCCATATTCTCCTCTGGAAAAGACCTTTGTGTAAGACTATATAAGTGGAAGTAATGAACGATGTCAGAATTATATTTGAGATTTACCAGTTTGCTCTGTAAACTCTATATAAATGTGAGTTATCATGATCCCAGCAGGAACATCCTCATGATGAAGCAGGATGCATGCACTCACCCAGTTTTATCTACGTGTGCGTACTCTCTGGCAGCTTTACACCAGGTACTCTGGGTGCATAGATGAGCACGACACAGCATCTACTTTTAAAGAATAACTTATTTTTCTTTTTGGTCTTTTAACTTTCTCTTCCCATCTTGCAGTGAAATTTAAAATACCTTCACACAGTCTTTTGTTGTTCAAAATCACAAAGCCCCATTGGCCTGGTGTCCACCCTATTCCCAAAGATGCTTCCAGTGGTACATCCAAAGCTCTTGGCAACCGAAAAGAATGTGCTTTAATCCAGCATTTTAAGAATAACCAGTGGTACTGGGGAGGTCCGTGGGTGATGTTCAGAATATTTAACCACCAGCTCAAGCTGAGTCCCAAGGTCTCCAGTGAAGCCAGGGGTAAATCCTTTAGTTGCTGAATTATGGGGTATAGAGGAAGGGGCCTGATCAGCGAGGGATTACTGGGAGCTTCAAGCAGGAGTTAGGAACCACCCAATACAGAAGTCTCCCAGCATTCAGTAATAGATATACCTGTGCCAGTATCAGACACATTTCAGTTCTGAGGAGATACATAAAACTAACTGGTCTCCTTCATGAAGGAAGAAGATAACCTCTTGTATATTCTCAATGATCAAAAAGTACAGATCATGAAAATATCATGTATTTTTCCACTGGGAAGTGGGACCAACTTTTCTGTACTTCCCTTGTAAGAGTTCTACGGGAGAGAAGAACTAGTCCTGATCTTTAGTTTCCTGATGATTAGAATTAAAAAATAATAATAATGAACAGCTTATTGTTTTCACTTAAAGACTGTGTGCCTGTGTTCTGAACACTTTATGATACCTGTGTAGTGAAAGAAAAAAAAAAAACATTTACTGTTAAGTTTTTGTTAATGGGAAGATTGGTGTTAACCAATGAAAAAGGAAGTAGAAGAGAAAATCCAATTTGTAGAAGCAGAAAGGTGATACTCCTGTTTACAGAAAATCCCCCTGATTCTGAAGGGGGAAGCAGGAATTTGGTTTGGGAAAATTAGAAGGATGAAGTCTGGAATTTGGATGCTAAGAGAAATATCAAGTGAGTAATGACAAAGAACGGGGTGGGCTTCCCCGGTGGCTCAGTGGTAAAGACTCTGCTGTCAATGCTGAAGACATAGGTTCAATCCCTGGTCCAAGAAGATCCCACATGCCTTGGAACAACTAAGCCTGTGTGCCCCAACTATTGAGGCTGTGTTCCAGAGCCTGGGAGTCACAACTACTGAGGCCATCTGCTGCAACTACTGAAGCCTGTGCGCTCTAGAGCCCGTGCTCCACAAGAGAAGCCATCATAATAAGAAGCCCATGCACCACAACTAGAGAGTAACTCCTGCTCTCTGCAACTAGAGACAAAACCCATGCAGCAACAAAGAGCCAGCACAGCCAAAAATAAATAAATAAATGAAAATTCTTAAAAAAAAAAAAAAGAAGTGGTTGATGGAAGTTATGAAGAGTCCAGGCTGAGAAACATTTGGAAAGAGGAAAATAGAATGATGAAGCATCAACATTTGCCAAAGATAAGAGGCAGAAGGAAAAAAATTTCTTGCAGAAGTTGAGGGGCAACTTTTACTTTCTCTCCAATTATATTTTTTTCAATAGATTGATAAAAGAATTCTGAGTCAGGAATTCTGGGGCAGTATCATCATTAGTATGTTCCCTTTACTAAGTGCTCGTGATGTGCCAGGCACTGATCCCAGTGCTCCACACTATTAACTTATCAAATTGTCACAACCCTAAGACAGACAGTATAACTCATCTCTATTTTACAGACGAGGAAACTGAGGCAGAGAGAGCACCTATCTTAAGGGGCAGAACATGGATTTGAAACTAAGCAGTTACTCTCTAAAGGCTGCACACCAAGCTAAACAAAATAGCAAAACAATCAAGGCAGGGAGTCCCAGGTCAGAAGACAGTTACAGCAGCTATAATGTATTGGGTGGTTATTATATGCCTGACCTCTACTAGAAGCTTTACATAGGTTATCAAACTTTATTTCATTCTCATTATAATCCTATGAAGTAGGTATTGCAGTTCCTTCCCAACTCAAAGTTCCACGTATATATATCTGTATATATGTTTGCATGTACCTTTTTGGTGAGGTTGAAAAATTATGGCTTGGTATAAGGTAATTATAAATCACTCTGATTTGAGATAATTAGGAAAAAAGGAAGGAATCAGAGACAGGGAAGAGAAAAGAGAGAAAAAGAAGAAGACATATCAGAAGTAAAGGTTTCGGCAGAGAAACTTTTGAAGTAATAAGGAAGTGAAGGGAAAGTAAGCCTAGGTCTTAGTACTAAACTTTTGAGACTTTAAGAAAAAGGAGGCTGAGATAACAATTTGGGACAAAGCTATGCTGGCAGAATTATAAAACTCAGTTATTTGGGGTGGGGTGTAAATGAATGCATCTGCTACTTATTCCTAAATATTAAATAGAGGTTACCAACATTCTTTTCAATGCAAGCATACGAGCTACTGTTTATCTCTGGGAGCATAAATAGGGCCTAGAAGAAGATGCAATAAAAATAATAAAATCAGAAAAATTTTAAGTTGGAACACCAGTCTTAAGAAGAAGGCATATTAGACATAATAAGAAGGAATGAAATCATATCATATGCATCTTATTACAACTGAGGAGAGACCCTCAAGTAACTAACTAGCAAGCGAGGAATAGTAAGTGAAAATGTACATCAATGATTTCTCCTTATGATATGTGTGAAGAGCCTCTGATAATTGAGTGTGCTATCTTAATATTTTAGTGCATATTCAAACATTTTACATGAGCTTCTACAAGTCAACTCATGATCTGGTTTCTTCCAACTCTTCCCCCCCCCCTCCCACCACCCCCATAACGCCTTCAATTCCTCCAGGGCAGGCATTTTCAGAGTCTAACCCTCACAAGAGAACAAGGTTTTGTATTTTGTAGTACGGTTATTACTCCCACTGGATTTGTATTGAGATATCTGGAAAACGTCAGGGAAGTCAGATGACTTGTCCAAGGTCACTAAGATTCAAGCCAGACTTATCTGCATTTCAGAGGCCATGCTCTTTCTCCCCACTGAACTACTTTTGAAGCCCGGAGCGGCTGATGCGGTCGGGTGGGGTCGGTGGATGAGGGAGAGGGGAGGCTGGGGAGCACCCTCCTGAGGATGGGGCTGGACTAGGAGGCTGCATGGAGAGCATGGCGACCCCGATCGGGAACTTGAGGGGGTAGGGGCTGCGGGGCTGGAGAAGGTTATGGTGAGGAGGGCCTAGGCCGGTAGGGAAGCATGTAAAGAATTCTGGAAAGGGTCGGTGAGATGAGGAGGGTTCAGGCAGGGAATGGGCGCTGGGGGAGGGGTTCCACCGGCCCCGCGGGGCCCGGGGACGCACAAGGCAGGAGCGAGATGGTTTCTCCGCAGGCCTCGCCAGGAGCGCAGGTGCGCGGCGGCCGGGCCCGGACGCACGCGGCTGCCGGCTCCCTCACCCGGCGGCCCTCCCGGTCCCCGCGGGGTCGTCCTCCTCCGGGGGCCCGCGGCCTCTCACCTGCCTGGTGGCCGCAGCGCCGCCCCTCCTCCTCCATCTCTCAGCCCGGACCCCAGCTTCGCCCGCCGCCCCGGCGGATGCCGAGCCGGAGGCATCATGGCCATCGCCGCCGCCTCCGCGCATCCCGGGAGCCGCGGCGAGCCGGGGCGCGGAGGCGCAGTCACGGAGACGCCGAGGGCGCCGCCCCCTCCGCTGGACACTCGGGCTCTGTGCCCCGCCTGCCCCCGCGCGCCGGCCGCCTCGCGGGCCTCGTGGTGTACCCGGGCCGGCAGCTCCCGCCGCCGCGACCTCCTTCCCCCGCGCCGCGCGGTCTCAGGCGCGCCGTTTTGCCGCTCGGGAAGTGGGGGCTCCCTGAGGCTGGCAAGAGCTGATATATGGAGGAAAAGGGGGTGGACTGCGTGGAGAGGAGAGCAAAGGTGGGGGCGCCGATAGCACACAGCGTGATCCATGGGGGCCTTGGCCTTAAGAGAGTGGAGACCGTGGACAAGGCGGGTGGTGGCTTGACGTCGGTCTTAGCGGGGTCCAGGGCCTTCCCTGGGCTTCTGGCCGGCCCGCCGCCGCCCACCTCGCCCCAATTCTGGTGCTTCCAAGTGCGCCTGCCTAGCTCCTCTCTACGCTGCAGGTAGTACTTTGCTCCCAAATTAAACTGGCGTCGCCTTCCATGGTGGTACCTGGAGACCCAGAATTTGTAAATCACGTCATTGTAACAGACTTCAAATCAAACCAACTTTAACGTCATTGTTTCTTTCCTTCTCTGGGCTCACTGAGAGGGAAGTTATTAGGAAACAAATGCAAATTGCAAAGAAACTACCCATGCAAATGGGTAGGAAATGGGCAAAAGCCAAAAAATCATGGCCATCACTCAATGCCATGTTGAATGTAAAACATCTTGAAAAGCCATGTACTAGCTAAGCTAGTTTTAGTAAGAAAGAACAGGAACCAAAAAAGTAACCAACCTCCCATCCTACAGTCCACAGTGTGTCCAAAATAATGAACTCATTATGTGGGTTGTAGTCTCAACAGCAATCAAGTAGCATTCCCAAGTATGTTTGCTACTCAGAGACAAGAGGGTTAAGCCCTTTTTCTGCTTCAGTGTCCCAGCCTGCTAACTAGGATCTTGAAAATTCCATTCAAGTGAAGTACTTAGGATATTGCCATTGAAACTCTTTTGGCTAATGGTTATCTTTCAAAACAGAACTGTTTGGTACCAACAAGTACCAAAGACTTTGATTTATGCATATAACATATTTTCCCCAAGTCACCACCCCCCACTCTGCTTTCATCAAAAGAAAAATCAAGAGGGCTGGATAATTTATGTGGTAGATATTCTGTCCAGGAGTTGACTGTGCTATCAAAATTTACAAATAACTTCAAGGAAAATTTCCAACTCCCACAAAATAGTCTACTCCCCTACCACTTGCAGCAATTCTAATCTATGTTGTAATGGTGACCTCAGAGGCTAGAAATAATCGACCAAAGAACACCGTTTAGTATTTAGAGTGGAATTGCCATTCGAAGTGGAAACTAACCAAATGTCACACTCCTCTCCATATAAATTAGCTATTGCATAATTTCCAGCTCGTTTCCAGGCATGTGGCCATATGACAGAAGGATATTACAATAGGTCTTGGCTAGAATGCCAGGAATTACACCTATGGGAAAAATTATCTCATACTGGACGCACACACAAAGTCACAAGTTGTAAAGGATTAGGCGATCTAGAAGAGAGTATCTGGGATCACCAGTTCCAAAACTAGTATCAACAAGACTAAAGCTACTATAATTATGTCTACAGAATGTACCAGCAGTGTGTCAGATTGGAAAGAACACTGTCTTCACAGTGGAAAATCTACAAATAAACAAGCAGGGCTGACTAAAAATATGTTAAGATAAGAATAGACTATCAGTTTGCAGGGAAACTACCATTCTGATACACATTATCATTGACAATGGAAACTGACATGTGCACTTTGAGGAAAGAACATCAGAGCCATAAAAATGTTTAAATTCATGACCCATAAATCTCACTCCTTGGAATTTATCCTAAGGAAATACTTGAATATAAAATAAAGTTTTAAGCATGAAGGTATGAAAATATTCACTGTGGTGTGATCTGCAGCAAAGAAAGCTGAAAATTTTGATGTTCAATTATGGTGAAATACTCCAGTTACATTAACAGGACAGGTGGCCTTTAGCCACAAAAACAACTATGAAGACTACAGAAAGTTAATTTTTCCTGTAAGACAAAATACCTACTGGTCTTTTCTGGCCACATTACTAATCGTTCACAGGAAGAGAAGAAGGTAAGTTTTCCTCCCGAATTTTGAAACACAACTTGCAAAGTCTTTCTTTTATCAAGGATGCACTTGGGAAACTAAAGATGATTTATCGGCTCTTAGAACAGTTAAGAATACAGGCCTTCTCTTCCCCACACTTCTCCTTGCCACTCACCCACCCCAAACCTGCCTTGGCTGAGCCTTCCAGGCCCAATCAGCAGTGAGTTCCAAACTTTGGTCTGCCTTCACACACCTTCCCCCAAGGCCTTAACACTGGCCTTCCCTTAAAATGGTTCCTGCTGTCTCCATTCTTTGGAATGCAGCATATTTAGACAACAGTTGCCATTCATCCCTTTTCTCCCCCTCCTCCTTTTCATTCCTGAGGTCACTGACAGAATGTTTAGGAATTAAGTAATTCACAATATAAGCAGTTAGGGTATCAGAATAATAAGCAACTGCTAAGCCTGGTATTAGATCACATGGGGCATTTTAAAAACTCTTTAAAGTACCTTGATTTTTAGGTCTCGAATGGGCCTTCAGGGTCTTCACCAGGGGTTCTTAATCATGGCCACACAACTGAAGCATTGACGGAAGTTTTAAAACAACACTGATACCAGAGCCCCAACCACAAAAACTCTGATTGAGGACCACAGTAGGTGCCTAGTATGTTATATTTTTAAAAATTCCCCACTTTAGGAACCTCACCTAAATACAGCTTAGCTAGGACAAAACTGAAGTGGTCAATATAACATAAAGCCTCACTGCTCAAACTATGATTTCGGGACCAGGTATCAATATCATGAGCTGGGAGTATGAACTGAAATTCACATTCCAGGCCCATCAATCTGAGGATCAATCACCCAGATTTAAGTGTTGTCAAACTTTCCATGCTGACAAAAAACACTCACGTGCCTAATGAACAGGGTAACCACTAGGCACAAGTGGCTAATGAACATGTGAAATGTGGGTATTGAGACTGAGTAATTTTTAATTTAATTTCAAAGTAAACAGTCACATGTGGCTACGAGCTACTGTAACTGGGCAGGTGTGATCTAGATGATTCACTCTGGTGAGAGGGCATGAATTCAAGGATCCAGATCTATGAATGCAAAAGGAATCCACAAGTCACTGGCTACAGAACTGTCTTCTCCTTGTAATGAAGACCAAAAACCAGGTGTTAAAAACAATCCATTTATTGGCTTTTAAACTAGTTACACAATTGAAATTAATCAGGTTGGCACTACTCTATACAGGGGTTACGCCTGTGTATGCTGACGCTTACTGTACCAGGACCTCTGCTGTGCTTAGGTCTGTATCAAGTCATTCGGCAAGTAGGTACTAAAAAATATACCGTAGTGTTCCTTTAAGGAAGACTGTACAGGGTGTGTTGCAAGATGACATTCACCACCTTGTGAAGTACTTCAACCTAGAAGATACCTTGCATTCTATAAACTGGTCACAGGCAAACACTTGTGGTGTTCGCATTTAGAGATACACACAAAAAGTTACATAAAAATTCAGACATTCTAACGATAAATGAACTCAAACCCACACCTCAGCTTTTGGAGCATGAAAAGATAAAGAAAATAATTTAAAAACACACAAAAAATGGCATTCAATTGGTACAAAAGCCAAAAGTCACTATAATAAAGAGCTACATGTGAATCTTTACAAGTTAATTACACAATGGTGTTTTTTAAGAGGTTGCATCTGTACAAAGTCTTGCCAATGCTGTCTCTACAGTTTATACAGTCTTTTACATCTATGTAACATTTATTAAACAAGTCAATTAAATATTAAGACTTATTAGTCTCTCAACGATTCTGCAGGCAAAAAAAAAGGGCAGGGGGAGGGAGAAAAAGATTACAGAATTTCCGCAAACACAGCAGTCTTCCATTAGTAAAGTATAACAGTTTTCAAAGAGGGTCAAACAATATTTGTAAAGAATACAGGTAAAAATCATTCAGTCAGGGTTTTTATTGTTGTTGCTGTTTATTTTCAAAATCACACATTGTATACATACGTAACAATCAATCAAAAACTTATTCACCGAACCCCTGGTTTCTCAGCAACTGCTCTTCTGTTCAGCACCAAAAACTCCAGTCTGTGGGAAACACGTGGACACAGACTTCACTTCTGTGTCTTGGTCCATCAGGTACTTGGGTGGGTTCGAGACTTGCCCGGGTTCAAGACTTGCCCTCTTTTCTTTCCCTCTTCATGGCTCTCCAAGCCCAAGGTTCTCAATGCTTCAGATTTATGGCCCACAGCCCTACCACCATCTAAACTCAACAGCCATTTGGAAAGAATTCAAAATAATTTGAGATGAATGAAATGACAGGACCTGTGTGTTACAGATGGGCATTCTCCATTTCAAGTAAACGGTTTCATAATAAGTTCCTAGACTCTGTCTGGTCTTGGATGTCATGATCATACTGGGTAATTATTTCTAGTCTGAGACATTGTGGCTTTGTCAGATGCCTCAAAGAAAAAGTGATCAATATACTGGAAATACTTCCGGACAAGTTAGGAAAATGGCAGCTGAGAACCTGTGGAACTTGGACTAATTAGACCAGACACAGAAATCACCAAAATGATGAGAACTCAACAGAGGCAGAGTTTTTAAACCTGCAGAAAGCCACCACAGATGGTACCTGAGGATCTGGAATTTTTGATGAAAAGAGCTTGAAGTGAGGACTACTCATCTGTATCAAGGAGGAAAAAGGGGGGGAAAAAGCTTCAGTTAGACAACAGGACATCCAACTCAAAGAACCAAATAAATGAAATCTTTTTTCATCCTATTTCAATAGAAAGGCTTCTGGGCCCTCCCTCTTTAATACAGAATGGATAACAAATACTTAAGAACTGAAATGAAACATTTTCACAACTGTAGAACCCAGAATCCCTAGGACAACCCAAAATGGCCAGGCCCCACTCAGAGGCAATTATGAGTAAGAGCTCTTTTCTTTTATTTAACCATAAGTCCGTAAAAGCTGTCACATCAATTCTCTGCTTAATACCTAAAGCAGAGGAAAAAAAGTATAAAATTCTCTGGGAACTTCCACTGGGTCACAGCAAAAGTCATGAAAACAGACTTCTGTATACTTTGCTGCCTCACCTTTCTAGGCATAATAGCAGGGTGACACGAGGAGATCGGTGAGAACCAGCAGCTGGTCGTCAGTGAATTGCTGTTTGTGTTCTTGCCAGTTGTCATGGTGTGTCCTTCGGAAATTGGATAATGTCTTTTTTACAGTCATCTGTAAGATAAGCAACCCACATACATTTTACTTTAACTCCTCCAGGGTTATGTCCAGGATACCTTTAAGTAACAATCCTTCGGGACTTCATATCTTACACTTCACCAAGCACTACACAACCAATAAACCAATCTTACCTCAAAAAGCTACCAAGCTTACTTCTTTAGAATTGGTACCAGCTTCACGTTAGGACAAATGACTAGAACTCACACCACATTGTTAAATCAGTTTCAACATATACTAAATATACACTTTGTCAAAGTGAAAAGAACAAAGTCATTGGTCTTCCAAATTGTTTAATGTAGGAACACAGGTGTTCAGTAAATAATACTATCACATTTTCCTGTTTAACATTAGCCTTTGGTTAGATACTTCCTAGGTATAAAATGTGAGCAAAACAGAAGTATAAAATTTAAATATCCTGACAACACTAGCAATACACTTTGCTTCCACTGGACTGGGAAGGACAGAAGACATGGTAATTTTCTTGCTAACAAAAGATCTCTCAAATATAGAAAACAGTGGGGTCTCTGTAAGATTTTAATAACTACTGATGAGCAGACTTGGCTCTGGCAGAGGCAGTAGTAGTAGTAACTTTATCGAAGATGACGGCCCAGAGTATATAGAAAATTATTAGTCTAAATGGTCTCTTAGAAAATTATCACTGTTAATATATGTGCAAAGAAACCAACAAGGGAGAATTTTACCTCGATTGGCTGAGGGTCATTCAGGTGTGCACTGAGATTCATAAGGAGCTGGGGCATCCAGGTGGGAACATCGTAAGGACTAGAAAGAACACACGCACCCAGTCCCAGCACCCCAGCATGGCGTTTGACCAACTCTGCAAAGAAAACAACAGCATTTATATGAGCAGATATTTACAGGACTCTATTGTACTTACTATAGTGAGATAAAATTAGTTTTCGACCATGCTAGTTGTTTCCAATGTGTGAATTTCTGCCTTTAAATGACTCTGTATGCACAGGTATCAAAAACATGCTGTTAAGCCTAAACTACAACATCCTGCATCTTATATTTTATAGGCTCTCTATTCTTTCTTTTTAGTGATACAAGTTAAAGCGCTTTCAAATTCTCAGTACAGACCTAAAAATACTTTGGTACTTAATTATTAAAAACAAAGTGTTCAACTTAAAAAAAACTAGAATTTATTGTATGCTGGTATTTTATTTGGACAGATGAGCCTGGTGGACTACAGTCCATGGGGTCACTAAAAGTCAGACACAACTGAGCAACTAACACTTTCACTGTTATTTTATTGGAAATTTCTATTAGGTAACTATATGACATAATTAAAACCCTGCTAGACAAAGAGAACAGACTTGTATTTTTGGGGAGAGGGGAGAAGATTAGAATTTGGGATTAGCAAAGGGAAACTATTGAACATAGGATAGATAAACAATAGGGTCCCCCTGTACAGTGCAGGGAACTATATTCAATATCTAATGACAAAAAATAATGAAAAAGAATATGAAGAAAAAACATATATATATAACTGAGTGATGGAATTCCAGTTGAGCTATATCAAATCCTAAAAGAGGATGCTGTGAAGTACTGCACTCATTATGCCAGCAAATCTGGAAAACTCAGCAGTGGCTACAGGACTGGAAAAAGTCCATTTTCATTACAATCCTAAAGAAAGGCAATGCCAAAGAATGCTCAAACTACCACACAATTGCATTCATCTTACATGCTAGTAAAGTAATGCTCGAAATTCTCCAAGCCAGGCTTCAGCAATACATGAACCATGAACTTCCAGATGTTCAAGCTGGTTTTAGAAAAGGCAGAGGAACCAGAGATCAAATTGCCAATATCCGCTGGATCATCAAAAAAGCAAGAGAGTTCCAGGAAACCATCTATTTCTGCTTTATTGACTATGTCAAAGCCTTTGACTGCTTTGGCAGTCAATTTTTTTGCGTGGATCACAATAAACTGTGGAAAATTCTTAAAGAGATGGGAATACCAGACCACCTGACCCACCTCTTGAGAAACCTGTATGCAGGTCAGGAAGCAACAGTTAGATCTGGAAATGGAACAACAGACTGGTTCCAAATAGGAAAAGGAGTACATCAGGCTGTATACTGTCACCCTGCTTATTTAACTTATATGCAGAGTACATCATGAGACACGCCGGGCTGGATGAAGCATAAGCTGGAATCAAGATTGCCAGGAGAAATATCAATAACCTAGGATATGCAGATGACACCACCCTTATGGCAGAAAGGAAAGAACTAAAGAGCCTCTTGATGAAAGTGAAAGAGGAGAGTGAAAAAGTTGGCTTAAAGCTCAACATTCAGAAAACTAAGATCATGGCATCCGGTCCCATCACTTCATGGCAAATAGATGGGGAAACAGTGGAAACAGTGGCTGACTTTATTTTTTTGGGCTCCAAAATCACTGCAGGTGGTGACTTCAGCCATGAAATTAAAAGACGCTTACTCCTCGGAAGGAAAGTTATGACCAACCTAGACAGCATTTTAAAAAGTAGAGACATTACTTTGCCAATAAAGGTCCGTCTCGTCAAGGCTATGGTTTTTCCAGTAGTCATGTATGGATGTGAGAGTTGGATTATAAAGAAAGCTGAGCGCTGAAGAATTGATGCTTTTGAACTGTGGTGTTGGAGAAGACTCTTGAGAGTCCCTTGGACTGCAAGGAGATTCAACCAGTCCATCTGAAAGGAGATCAGTCCTGGGTGTTCTTTGGAAGGACTGATGTTGAAGCTGAAACTCCAGTACTTTGGCCACCTGATACAAAGAGCTGACTCATTTGAAAAGACCCTGATGCTGGAAAAGACTGAAGGCAGGAGGAAAAGGGAACAACAGAGGATGAGATGGTTGGATGGCATCACTGACTCAATGGATATGAGTTTGAGTGGACTCCAGGAGTTGGTGATGGACAGGGAGGCCTGGTGTGCTACAGTCCATGGGGTCGCAAAGAGTCGGACACGACCGAGTGACTGAACTGAACTGAGTTAACTTTGCTGTACGGAAGAAATTAACACAACATCCTAAATTAACTGTACTTCAATAACACAGATAAGATGCTTTTTGGCTATGACATTTAAATTTCTCTTTAAACATGACACAGTCATCAGATCTCACTGTGTTGTTTACCTTGATGCTTAATTAGAGTGCAAGCTCCTATAGAATGAGTCTTCTCACCCTCTCACCAAATGCCGAGTGAAGTAATGATATTCCCCTCTCCAAATGAAAGCAAGAATTGTTTTCTCTACTTAGTTTCTTCTCTCAGTGTGTGTGTGGTATGTGTGCTAAGTTGCTTCCATCATGTCCAACTCTTTGAGACCTTATGGACTATAGCCCCCCAGGCTCCTCTGTCCATGGGACTCTTCAGACAAGAATAATGGAATGAGTTGCCATGCCCTCCTCCAGGAAATCTTCCTGACCCAGGAATTGAATCCGTGTCTCTTATGTCTCCTTCACTGGCAGATGGGTTCTTTACCACTAGTACCACACATAAGTTGTAAATTCTAAAAACAAATATTTTAGAGTCTCAAAAATAACTAATTCTGGATACCTCTCTTTATAAAGCAATTTCAGGTGAGTGGGTACAGACTTGATTTACTCTAATAGCTGTATGCAGCAGTGTACACGTTCCTTGGTACCTCTCTCAATTTTATCTTTTATATCCCAGGTCTTACCTTCTGTATATGCAAAGTTTCTCAAAAGCAACTATTCCTGGTACCTAGCATAGTCCTACACACATACACCCATTCAATAAATATTTGTTGAGCAAGCCTGGTTAATTCCCAAAGGGTGTCTCCTACCAGTATTGTTACCTGCAGAAGGAATCGTATCTCCTACAAAACCAGGGTCACGCTTCCTTTTCTTCGGTAGTTTTGTTTTGCAAAGTTGCTCAAAATGAATCTGCATAGGACTGTCCATGGTAAGGAAGTTACACTGTAACAGACCACTTAAGGTGGTGGCAGCCATTTCTCTAACCTGTAGAGATAATCACTTCCATTAGACTTGAGATCCTAAGCCTGGGGAGGTGGAGAGGGTGGTGTGGGAACTGGGGTGGAGACTTCCCCTGATATTTGTATTCAAACTGTGTAAATGCTCTTTTGCAGTTTCTTAATGGAGAATCCATCATGCTCTTAAAGGGTCCTGGCCTCAAAACAGATGAGTCACTAACACTAGGCTTACAGAAAGTAAATGCTTACCCATGCTATAAAAAATTAATTCTCCTTACATTATTTTTCCACTGACTGATAGTTTTTCTTATCTGGAGTTTACCTGTAAAAGCAGTGCCAGAGCCCAACATTAAAATAAAACTTTCCTAGACTCTACATCCCTTAAAACAATTGCTGTTGTTATTTTCATTGGTAATAAACACACAGGATAATTTCTATAATTGGCATACACAGTAGAGATTTATATCCGTTTTAATTCTTACAAATTTCATAGGCTGTTTTAAGACTATAAATACAGTCTATAGAAATACTAATAGTTTATTTCAAACTGAAATGGGAACTTAAGTTTTGGGAAGACAAAAAAAGTTGTAAAAAGTTATACACATTGCAATAGTTTCTCCTAAACAGTCATAAGGAAAGGCAGTAATAATTTGAAAAAATGCTTTGCCACTTATTCCTTCAAAATATTTTTTCTTAAATTTTTCAGTGTGACAGTTTGGGGGTACTTAACATATTCTTTGCTATTTTCATTATAATATTATATGAAACAACTATAAAATTTTTTATTACTTCATAATTGGTTGCATACAGTAACAGCTAAGTTTAAGTCTACTACATGGAATAAAATACAAAAATACATACAAAAATAATCTATAAAAGTGCTCTAAAACGAGATCCAGAAAACAGTCCAGTTTGCTATAATATCTAAAGGTAGGAAACACTGTCCCTGGAGATTTCCACCTTTCCATTTCTATTCTGTAATGGAAAAAAAAAAAAAATCCTCTAAAAAAATTTATAGAGAGCTGCAAATATTTTAACTGGAGCTTGTCAGAATCACGGCTACGGTGTGAGTACTTGGTAACTAGACACATCTGCTCCAAAGGATACAAGAAAGCTGGAATGCAAAATGAATAGGTTTCCAGTCCCAGTTTCCTATAGATACAAATGTATTTTCAGTGCTTTCAAATAAAATATATAATCACTGGGAGTGCTCCACTACATGGAAAACCCATAAAGTCCACAAAATAAAAATTTCACAAAATTTTCAATTACATTTTTTTAACCTAAGGCCAATTTAAAAAGTTACATCTTATTTCATAATTATCACATCATGCTCTTCTTGCATTAGGCTGATGTGAACTAACATGGTCTTTTTGTACAAATATTAATGTTTCCTTAGCAAAAGCTGACTTCAATTTCTCTATCAAGGAAAATAAACAGGGATAACAATCTTATCTTAAATCTACTGAATAACAGCACCCATGTGTAGATTTTCATTCTCTTGAAACTGTTCTCATACACATTCCTATTAGCCCTTTAAAAATCAGTAAAATAAGTAGAGTTTACCATTTGCAATTTCATAGATAAGAAGACTTTGCTTCATAAATGTTATCTGCCCAACTGCAAAGAGAAGCCAGAACAAGAATGTGTCCAGTGTTTGTTTACACCTGGGGTATCAAAACTTACTACATAGGGTTATGTTAAAATTAGTTACTTTACATATTAGTGTGTAAATACTCCTTTAAAGGCGCCAAAATGCTTTCTTTAAATTTATTAAAATTTCAGTTTACTATAATTTAAATTTTACCTCTAGCTGTTCATCCTCCAAAAGACTTATAACCAGCCACCTGATGTCTTTAACTGCATCTTCATTGTTTAGGAAAATAAAGAGGTTATAAAATACCATGGTCTGGAGGTAGGTCAGTACTGTGTATCTAGCATGCCAAGAACTGCTTCTTGCTGTCTGTGAATGAGAAATTAGTAGAAATGACAAGAACATGAGATGACAGTGGCATTATACACAAATAATAGAAATTTCCAATGTAACTCTACTTTTACAAGTACAGCCAGAGCAAGCTTATCTTATATTTCTTTCTAAAGAAAATGGCATGCAAGCTGTTTCAGGTAAAGTTACGAATTCTGAATGTATGAATGAGAGTAAAAGAAAAGGAACACATGATTAAAAGTCAATTTTAGAAGAGTTATTTATAATTAATGACTTAACTCCTCCAAGGGTTGCATGTTATTGTATTTGACTTTTGATAGTAGTAGGTAGGGTAGTTAAAGCAAACAAACGGAAAACTACTATAGTCTACTGCATAAAAAATACCATTTGAGGCTGTTAAAAAAATATCTTTCAGTGGTAATCAAACTTAAAAATCTGAAAACTCAGACAAAGTGTCCATTTTGTATATTATATAACACACATATAACTGGATAAAGCTGAGCACAGAGTACACTAAAAATGCAGCTATGGAACATCCATGGTGGTCCAGTAGTTAAGACTCTGAGCTTCTACTGCCAGGGGTGCGGGTTTCATCCCTGGCTGGGGAACTAAGATCCCACAGATCCCACATGCCATTCAGTGTGGCCAAAAAAATAAAAATAAAAAATAAATAAATAAATAAAAATAAAAATGCAGCCAGAAAAGAGACACTCACTTAGGTCTTTTTACCACAGATCAGAAAATAGAAGTGAATAAAATAAACGAGAAATGGTAAAAGAGAATGCTCACCCCCACCCCCATAAACATACTGTATCCAAGGTGTTCCAAGAATTAGCTCTTTATGTATACAGAAAACATGGGGATTGAGTGACCTGTCCAAAGTCACAGAAGTTGGTGGCAAAGCCATGTATAGATTCTAAATCTGTTTCTTTGGCCAGCATATGTCCTTCTCATGCTAAAAGAAGATTCACAATGAATGCAAATATCAGGTATTGTCTGTATCACAGCTGACTTTGTGAAATTCTTAGAATGGTAAACCAAAATTCTAACCAAAGATGTAAGTTTCTGATAGACACTCTTACTTGATTTAGCACCTGAAGTACCAAAGGCACTTGATGAGGGTAAAGCAACCCCTGAGACATTAGTGATAAACATAACTTTGCATCTCTTTTCAGTTCATCATAGCTATTGTCATTTTCCACTGGGGCAATCTAGAGAACAACAACAACAAAACAAAATAAAGACATAAATTGAAAAACAGCCACTAAGTACAAAGGCATCCTTACATGAAAGAAATCCCATTTTTAACAACCTCTACAGAAAAAATAAACATATACAAAACTAGGGAACAGTTTAATGAATTCCCATTAATCAACCAATTCTTCAACAATGACAAATTCATGGCTAATCCTTTCATTTTTTGCCCCCCCTGTTGTTCCCCCTCCCTCAATTATTTGAAACAAATACCAAACATATTTCATCCATAAATGTTTCATTTTTATCACTGAAAGATAAAGACTCTTATTTAAAAAACATGTCATGACATCATACATAAAAACTCATCACAGCAAAATATATTCAGTAGTGCTCAAATTTCTCCAAGTATTTCATATATGTTATCACAATTACTTTGGGGGAATCTGGTTCAACATAATAACCACACAACACTGCATTTGGAAAGTCTCTTAGGATTTAAGAAGAATCTATAAGTTTCTCCCACCCGCTTTCAAAATTCCTTTCTTTTAAAACAAGGGGGATGGGGTAGGTCTTTTGCTTTTACAGTCCCCCCTATTATGACCTCCCTTTCCTGACTACATTTCTTTGTGGCATCCACTGGCTCTAGTTTGTCCTGTAAAGTAGCCATTAGATCTAGAGGTCTGATTTTATTCACGTCTGACTGGGCACAATGTAAGTATTAATAGTACTGTGTATTTCCTTCACTGACATCCCATTTTCTTTTTTTTGCGACGAACTATTATAAAAACATAAGTTTCCAAAAGAGTGACACTCATTCCTTCTTCGTTGTTGCCCAGAATGCTTTATGGGCTTCTCTGGTGACTAGCGGTAAAGAATTCACCTGCTGATGCAGGAGACATGCGTTCAATCCCTAGATCAGGAAGATCCCCTGGAGAAGGAAACGGCTACCCACTCCAAGATTCTTGCCTGGGAAATTCCACAGTCAGAGGAGCCTGGCGGGCTACAGTCCATGGGGTTGCAAAAGAGTTGGACACAACTTAGCAACTAAACAACAGTGGAATGTTTTATACAAAAACCTCTTTCTTATTCAGAATGATTTCCCTAACCTCCAGATGTGAAAAATGAAACAATTTTTTAAAGTATCATTAAGAACCAATGAATTTCAACAAATTTGATGGTTTTAATTCACTGTAGTTACTCTTCTTTCTAGTGCTCAAACTGGCTCCAAGTCCTTTAACACAACTATAGCATCCTTGGTTTCTGGTGTGACAAGATGACCTAGGTTTATTCTGTACATTTCTCGGTTCAAACCATATTTTTTAAAGAGAAAGAGATCATGTATTAGCACACTTTTTCTTCTGAGTACCTGAATCTTGAAGAGAAAGATGCAAGGACACAGCACCCTGAAGAGACTATCAGACGCTGTTACCTAGGTCTTCAGAGCTGTGGTTCCTACTCCGTTCTTAAGCTGTCACTTCCATTCTATGAACTATGTAGATACTGCTGAGTAATTGAGCTAATTTACTACTTTTGTTGGCACAGTCACTTAGTTTCTAATGCTTACAACCAAAATACAAAATATGAATACAATGGTATAAAAAAAGGATGATCCTAGTCTTTCTTTTGCCTTATCATACAAATTTATTATTTTTAGTGTATCACAAATAAGACTCAACTGCTATTAAACTGTGCTAACCTGTAGAAAGTGCTGCTCCTTTAGATGGAAACATGTACCCTCTCTCACACTGACCATTGATATTTGAGCTCTTGATTATTCCAAGTTAAAGTTTAGTTAAAGACTTGTAACAGAGATAACGTAAATATGCATTTTACACGGTGCTCTCCAGGTCACAGGCATTATCTTATTTCCACCTTGTGAGGGATACTGCTATTATTCCACACTTACATAGAAGAAGATAATCTTAGATGCTCAGTAGCTTGTCTAAGATCACCAAAAAAAAGCACCTATCACAGGAAGGATTTTAAACTAGATCTCTATTCAAAGCCTGTGCTCTGTTAGTTATTCTTGGTTAAAAACCCTCTTCTCTCATTCTGAAACAAAATGGAGAATCTTAAAGTAGAATACACAAATAACTGAAACTTGTATTTCCAAGGGTTATTTTGGGGAAGGGGGATATAAAACTGCTTTTCATGCGACAGGAAAAATAATAGTTCATTTAGAATCAAATAAATACCTCAAATATGTCCAAAACAGAACTACTGATCATCTCCACTATTTCTGTGCTCCTCCTACAATTTAGTCAACTGTATAGTCCTCTCTTTACCTTTACTCTGTACATTTCACCTGTCTACACAATAATTCTGTTCATCCGTGCTGTGATACCCGCATAACCCAGACCCCTTTTACCACGAAGACCTAAAGGAGGTTCTCAACCTCCTTTGCATACTGAGGTCAACCCCTGTTAGGCCCGTTACTGGCAAGCTAGGCAGTACAGCATTCTAATAATTTACAATTTTCATAAATTTCAAGTGGATTCAAACCATCCTATCAACCCCATTCTCATACACTATCTGCTTTCTGACTTTTTTTCTGAGTGAAGAAAGGAGGTGGAACTCCAGCTAGTCTAACATTCATTGCATATTACCCACTAATGAAACTGTGAGCTCATGTTCCATACCCACTGTGAAAGGTGGCAGTGGAAAAAGCTTTTAAGCACCACTGCCCTAAAGACAAACCAAATCGACACCAAGGACTCACAAGCAACAAAGGCATATGTATACATACACTAACAGCCGTCCACTCTTATATACAGAAGATCCCAAAGGTGTTCTGGGTATCAGGCCCTACAGAGCACTTTAGAAATAATCATAGTAGTGAATCCTTTGAAAATTACCAGGAGAGTTATCTTTTGGAATTTCCTAAAGACAAAATACACCCTGGCAGATCAGAAGTTCAGCATGCCATTTGCTTACAAATAGTAACAAGGGCCCTGCTTCTTAAACAGCAACAACTGGATTGACCAATAACTGTCACACAATGGTGATATTTGTACTAAGCCTTCCCAATCTGAAATAAGACTATACTTAACCACAACCAACCACAGCATCACTATCAACTCTAATTCTGGAAACTACTACATTAATCTTAGTTTACCAGCTTCATTCACTGATTGGATGAATGATTAAAACCACCTCAGGTTGTATCTTGCAGCAAATAAAACTTCAACATGATCAATGGAGACAAGTTACTTTCTGCAAGTGTTTGTTAGAACCAATGATATATAGTGCCATTTAACATTATAAAATAAGTACAATATGCATGCATGCTACGTCACTTCAGTCATGCCTGACTCTTTGCGACCCCCACGGACTGTAACCCGGCAAGCTCCTCTGTCCAAGGAATTCTCCAGGCAAGAGTACTGGAGTGGGTTGCATTCCTTTCTCCAGGGAATCTTCCTGACCCAGGGATTGAACCCGGGTCTCCCACATTGCAGGCAGGTTCTTTACCATCTGAGTCAACAGGGAAGCCCAAATACAATACACTGAACATTTTGATTTTTGGATTTATTACACATTAAATCAAAAAGTCAGAAACAGTTATATTAAAAAATGCCACTGTGACTTTTTTTTTAAGCGACCAGTATTTTCCTAAACTATTACTTGAAAATTGGCTCTCAGCGAAACAATATTCTGTCTTTAGAATATCAGATTGGCTAGTTGTCTGTGATTGTGGTTTCAGTCTGTCTGCCCTTTGAGGCCCTCTGTGTGTGGGGCAGAGACATGTGGGGCCACCCAAGACGGATGGGTCATGGTGGAGCGGTCTGACAGAATGTGGTCCACTGGAGAAGGGAATGGCAAACCACTTCATTATTCTTACCTTAGAGCCCCATGAAAAGTATGAAAAGGGAAAAAGACAAGACACTGAAAGATGAACTCCCCAGGTCTGTAGGTGCCCAATATGCTAATGGAGATCAGTGGAGGAAAAACTCCAGAAAGAATGAAGGTAAAGAGGCAAAGCAAAAACACCACCCAGTTGTGGATGGGACTGGTGATAGAAGCAAGGTTCGATGCTGTAAAGAGCAATATTGCATAGGAACCTGGAACGTTAGGTCCATGAATCAAGGCAAACTGGAAATGGTCAAACAAGAGATTTCAAGAGTGAACATCGACATTCTAGGATTCAGTGACCTAAGATGGACTGGAATGGGTGAATTTAACTCAAATGACCATTATATCTACTTACTGTGGGCAGGAATCCCTTAGAAGAAATGGAGTACCATCATGGTCAACAAAAGAGTCCGAAATGCAGTACTTGGATGCAATCACAAAAACGACAGAATGATCTCTGTTCATTTCCAAGGCAAACTATTCAACATCACAGTGATTCAAGTCTATGCCCCTACCAGTAATGCTGAAGCTGAAGTTGAACAGTTCTATGAAGACCTATAAGACCTTCTAGAACTAACACCCAAAAAAGATGTGCTTTCCATTAGAGGGGACTAGAATACAAAAGTAGGAAGTCAAGAAACACCTGGAGTAACAGGCAAATATGGCCTTGGAGTACAGAATGAAGCAGGGCAAAGGCTAATAGAGTTCTGCCAAGAGAACGCACTGGTCATAGCAAACACCCTCTTCAAACAACAACAAGAGAAGACTCTACACATGGACATCACAAGACGGTCAAAACCGAAATCAGATTGATTATATTCTTTGCAGACAAAGATGGAGAAGCTCTACACATCAGCAAAAACAAGATTGGGAGCTGACTGTGGCTCAGATCATGAACTTCTTATTGCCAAATTCAGACTTAAACTAAAGAAATAGGAAAAGGAGTACGTCAAGGTATTGTCATCCTGCTTATTTAACTTATATGCAGAGGACATCATGAGACATGCTGGGCTGGATGAAGCACAAGCTGGAATCAAGATTGCTGGGAGAAATATCAATAACCTCAGATATGCAGTTGACACCACCCTTATGGTAGAAAGTGAAAAAGAACTAAAGAGCCTCTTGATCAAAGTGAAAGAGGAGAGTGAAAAAGTTGGCTTAAAGCTCAACATTCAGAAAACTAAGATTATGGCATCTGGTCCCATCACTTCATGGCAAATAGATGGGGAAACAACAGTTGGTGATTTTATTTTTTGGGCTCCAAAATCACTGCAGATGGTGACTGCAGCCATGAAATTAAAGGACGCTTACTCCTTGGAAGGAAAGTTATGACCAATCTAGACAGCATTTTAAAAAGCAGAGACATTACTTTTTCAACAAAGGTCCATCTAGCCAAGGCTATGGTTTTCCCAGTAGTCATGTATGGATGTGAAAGTTGGATTATAAAGAAAGCTGAGTGCTGAAGAATTGATGCTTTTGAACTGTAGTGTTGGAGAAAACTCTTGAGAGTCTCTTGGACTGCAAGGAGATCCAACCAGTTCATCCTAAATGAGATCAGTCCTGGGTGTTCTTTGGAAGGACTGATGTTGAAGCTGAAACTCCAATACTTTGGCCACCTGATGCGAGGAGCTGACTCACTGGAAAAGACCCTGATGCTGGGAAAGATTGAAGGCAGGAGGAGAAGGGGACGACAGAGGATGAGATGGTTAGATGGCTTCACCAACTCAATGGACATGAGTTTGAGTGGACTCCAGGAGCTGGTGATGGACAGGAAGGCCTAGAGTGCTGCGGTTCATGGGGTCACAAAGATTCCGACACAACTGAGCAACTGAACTGAACTGATCACCTAATGATTTTCCTGTAACGATTTAACGATTTTTTTTAGAGATGTACATAAATCATACAGCCTGAAAACGTATCAACCATCTGATAATAATACCTTTTGAAGGTCAAAGGGGGATACAGCTTTAAATTCAGACATAAACTTACCTTAAAGAACAAAGGCAGAAGCTGAAGTTGTTCTGCGACTGCTGTAGAGAATGATCTTCCTGCACTTGCCATCAGCCATTTCAAAACTTATGGAAATAAAAACAAAGAGTCAGTCTTCGCTACTGAGTTAGAGACTGCATAAGGTAGAATAATTCTATGATACTAGTGCCAGACAACCACTCTGAGAGCTTTCAATGTAAATAAAGAGATCATCTGTGTTACTTCACTGATTTGATCAGCAGTGTGACAGGATCCTTAACAAAAGTTATCAACCAATCCAGGGAACTGAAACTACTTTCAAAAGAATCAATCAGCTAACTATTGATGGTCTACAAACAACCACATGAAGTACAAATTAAAACCAGACTTCAGACATCCTAACAAAGCAAAAATGATAATGAAATTAGTTGTTTACACTCATAGTAAAGAACTACAACTCAAAAACAACAAAACAACCTAATACAAAACTGTGCAAAGAACCTGACATTTCTCCAAAGAAGAAACAAAAATGGAAATGAAAAGAAACAAAAATAAAAAATGAGGGAAATGCAAATCAAAACAAGATACCTTCTTCACACCTACTAGGAGAGTTATTGTCATAAAAATAGAAAACAAGTGTTGGCCAAAATGTGGAAAAGTTGAAATCTTTCTGCACGGCTAGTTGGAATATAAAATGGTGAGGCCACTGTGGAAAAACACCTTGGTGGCTCCTCAAAAAATTAAACATAAAATTACCCTATGCTAAAGCAATTCTGCTTTTAATACCCAAAAGACCTGAAAGCAGAAACTCAAATGTAACTTTACATTAACATTCATAGAAATACTACTCACAATAGCCAAAAGGCATAAACAACCTAAGTGTCTATGAATAGATAAACACTGAAAACATTACACAAAGTGGAAAAAGTCAGACATAAAAGGACAAATATTTTATAATTTTATACCCAGAATAGGCATATTATAGAGACAGAAAGCAGGATGAAGGTTGTCAGAGGCTGAGGGAGGGGAGAATGAGGAGCTATTGCTTAATGGGTACAGAGTTTCAGTTTTGCAAGATGAAAAGAGTACAAAGATGGGTGAAAGTGATGGCTGTACAATAATGTAAAGTATCTGATGCCACTCAACTGTAAATTTTATATTATGTACATTTTACCATAATAATTTAAAAAAAGAGAAAAAAGTCAATAGGATAATATCTGTTTTTAAAGGGAGTTTCTACTAATTTGAGTCACTCACTAGTTTTTAAGAGTTTAATGCCCTGGGTTCGTTCATCTTCTTCACCAATTCCATTTTCTTCCATAACATGGTTCTGAATTTCTTCATCTACATCCATGAGGGGTTTCAACTTCTCTAGAATTCGAGCAGTAAACTCAGGGACACGAGGTGATGCTGTTGGTGCAGTGTTTGGCAAAGAAACATCTATCATGAATATATAGGTCAGCACACTGTAAAATAAAATACATATGATAAGAATAGATCCCACTTTACAAATAAAATTAAGGTTCAAAAAAGTAATGACCCAACCAAAGTAAATCTGCCCAGGACACTTCCTGGAGAGGGGGGCTTGCGCCTGTGCCTACAACTCTGAGGTGTCAAAAACTGCAGTGTGGCAACCACTCCCCACTCGCTTGTGAGCACAATACCATCCTATTTTACATTCAGAAAGTGTAAGTGTAGCTGCTCAGTCAAGTCAGACTCTTTGCGACCCCATGAACTGTAGCCCGCAGGCTCCTCTGTCCATGGAATTCTCCAAGCAAGAATACTGAAGTGGATTGCCATTCCTTCTCCAGGGGATCTTTCTAACCCAGGAATCAAACTGTGGTCTCCTTCCATTCAGAGCCTCTCATCTAAGGTCCCACGGCACAATATAAAACAAAATCTGAAGAAATGTATATCACAAAACTCAACAGTAACATAAACAGTATGTATTATTAGACACCAAAATTTAATAAAAAGAACTCAAGAGGTATACCATACCACAGGGAAAATAATACCCACCTCCCTATTCTTTCCCTGACATTTTTGTAAACCTGGGTGAGTTTAGGCTCCAAGTACTTCAGTAGTCTATGCAATAACTCAGGCACTCTCCACTCTTGCTGGGCAAGGCCGCCTTGGAGGACATAGAGTCGACTAAAAATCAAAACAAATGAGAGCTGGGTTAGTGTCCCTCTCCACCTTTACCTGTCCTGCTCCCCAACTCTGTGGCATGTGGGATTTTAGTTCCCCAGCCAGGGGTCAAACCCATGCCCCTTCAGTGGAAGGGCAGGGTCTTAAGACTGGAACACAAGGGAAGTTCTGCCTTTACATGTTGACAGTCTGTATTCTACCTAAAATTGTTTCATTTTCAGGCTGACAGTTTATAACAACATCTTTAGGAAGATTTTATTATTTTTTTCTACATCATTTTCTCTGTATCCCATTTCATTTCTACTACTATACAGTCAAAAGAAATGATGACTTTAGAATACTCATTGAGTTAATCAGTAAGCATTAGACGTTTCCTTACTAATTAATATTAATAATAAATTATTTTTCTTATTAACAGGATTATCTAGATTTCCTTCTCTTGTTCAGTAATTTGTTTTACAGCTCCTTATGCCCAAGTATATTTTTCCTTAAAAGGATTACTATCTTCTTTCCTAATAGGAAAGAGTAAAAAATTAGATCATGTGATAAGGAAGTTAGTAATATCATAATGGTACAAAAGAGCAGTCCTGATAAGAAAAGATGTTAACAGTAGAGTAGGCTGGACCTACTTTATGTTTGAACTGCTCAGGTTGCCTTCATTTCTCCTACTTGTTCTCAAGTAAGAAATAACTCTATTTAGCATCATAGGTTGTATGTAAATGGACTATGGTCATCTCCCAGAAGAACGGGGTTAGGATACATAGCCGTTAGAGGTGTAGAACTTCACTTCCATTCTACATCAAGAACAAAGATGTTATCTTTTGTTAACCTCCTCAGCTTCCTTCTTATTTACCATGCATCTACAAAGGATCCTCCTTCACCACTCAGTGGTGATTCCAACAGCAGTTCAAAAAGCCAATGAAGTTTCCGGGGATCTCTGCTTTCCTGTGTTGAAAACATAAAGTAGCAATTAAATTCTGCAAATTAATTGCTATATAATTAACTGTTAATTAACTGCCATATAATTTTGCAAATAAATCAGACATTCTTACTTAAGAAATATAAACAAACCTAAGTCTCGAGGAAAAAAATCAAATTAAAACTTACGGGTGAGTCAAATCCAAATGTAGCTGACGTCAAGAAAAGCAACAGTGAGAAAAGTGTCAGCTAATCAGACTGTTTTAAATCAAAGTGTAACTGCTCTGCACGTTTTTGGTGTCAAAAATGACACCTATAACCTCATATCATCTGGCTTTTACTATATATAAGTGACATTTCTAGGTATATGATTTGGCTATAGTCATTTAATCTAAAAATGCAATTACCATGGCAGAAAAGGTATAATTATCACTTAAGAGTTATCACTCAAGGCTTGCTTAAAAGGCTAAACAGAACCATCTCTCCAGTTATGTAAGAGGACAAAATTTCAGGATCAAGAGATATGAGATTTTACACATTTTGAGATAGGGTATGAAAGAGTTTGAATAAATCATTAGTGAGACACAAAAATGAAGAGGAAAACTTACACAGGATGTTGCTATACAAGTTCCCCAGTCGTTGTAAGTTTCTACTGTAATGTTGGACAATGCTGTTCGAAGCAGAGGACAAAGAAGTTCCCAAAGCTTCTCCACCTACTCAAATAAAACATAAAAGTTAATGATACTCAGAACACGTTCCTTCAACTATCTGTTCCTGCAAACCCACACATACAAATATACAAACTGATCTTTCCTTTATTTCTTAAAAGACCCAAAGAATCAAAGAAGGTATCATGATACATGAAAACATGGCCAGGTAATATGGCAATTTCCTCCCCCCTACGCTCACCCCCCTCGCAAAAAAAAAAAAAAAAATCAGAAGAGACAACTTCTATGGTTCCTTACAAAATCTCTCCTACTATTGAGATGTTCTCTATTCAAATGTCTGAATAATACAGTACACTGAGCTGAAATAAAACCTTAATCATCTCTGTATTTCGCATGCTTACAGTCACAGGATTGATTCCTAATACAGGAACCAATGACATTTCAATACAATTTAGTATTACCTGAAAGTATGATCTTTATATTCCAAGTTTTGAGTTACTATAAATAGCATTTAAAAATGTGTTCCAGTTACACAGGCAGTGAATATATGGGTCTGAACACTGAACTGCTTCTCATAGTTTAGTGAGAGCACAAATCTCCTTGACAAAATGCAGATTCTGATTCATTAGATCAAGATGGGTCTTGAGATCCTACTTTTCTAATGAACTCCCAAGTGATGTCCAAGGTACAGGTCCACGGACCCTACTTTAGTCAAAAGGACTTATGTTAAGACAAATGGGAAGAGATGGTTTGGGATAAAATTTCCAGTTTAGCATTAGACACTGAAAAAAAAAAAAAAACAAGCTATATTCTAAACAAGTAAAAAGGAAAGGGGTTGTATTCTGGAATTGAGGTAATTCAAAAATGACAGAGAAAGGATGACAAGGCTACGTATTAACATGTTTACCTAAAACTGTTTCATTATATGCAAGCAGGAAAATGGCAATATTACAAACTTACAAATTCTTTTATTTAATACATGATTTGAATATGTATAAAATAATATATTAATATATTAACCTCCTACATGTAATTAAGTATGAATTTTTTCAGGCATTCTGGACATTCTACCAGGTTATTTTCAGTCTAGTGCATTTTGCCAACAAAGAAACTAAACTTGAGGTGGATATGTAAAACTTAATATTAAAATTCAAAAGAGGGATACTCAAAACAAGGCTGTCAAATTCAAAACTATCTACAAGACCAAATGAGTAAAGTAGCACAGAGGCTAAGAGAAAAGATTTAAGGAGAAGCTAGAGAGTGCCTCATGAAGGTAGAAGCTCATGAACAGACCCAGCCAACAGATACAGTGCAGCAACATGGGACCAGGATTCCAGGAGCTTCCTATTTTTCAAGAAAAACTAAAGTTCTTTTTGCATGACATACCTGGAGGGAAAATAATTCAAATTTTAAAAGATATTCAATGCCACCTACAGAACACGATTTTGTGACCTATACTCTAAAGCAATAAAGAGTCAAAAGTGAAAGTTGCTCAGTCGTGTCTGACTCTTTGTGACCACTTGGACAATACAGTCCATGGAATTCTCCAGGCCAGAATACTGGAGTGAGTAGCCGTTCCCTTCTCCAGGCGATCTTCCCAACCCAGTGATCGAACCCAGGTCTCCCACATTGTAGGCAGATTCTTTATTAACTGAGCTATCAGGGAGGAAAAGCAATATGGAGTCAAACATTTCATCTTTTAGGTGCCAATATCATTTTTTTGTTTTTAAAGATCCGTGTCTCCTCAGTGCAGCCGTGAAAATGTTTTGATAAACACATAATCTGCTGTCCATTTTGGAGCGCACGGGCACCACAGGCTGACCTCATGGAGATGAGCTAAGCACACAGGACCACTGGCCGCCCCACTGCTGTTCCCATCACCACTCCCATCAGACACTCGTCTGACTACCTGCTGCCTCGGTCCCTCTGGAGGACTGCTGGCCCCAAGGTGGCACTTGAACAGGGGCAGAGGGGTAGAGGAGGGTGAGGGGACTGATCCAGGTGTTAATACCCAATGCGTTGGGAATTGCTACACAAATGGACAATGCAGCTTTAAGAAGAAATGTGCTCTACAAATTACATCACCTTTTCAAATGTCCAATGCTTAGAGCCTCTGATTAAGCCAGCTATAATTTCTGCAACACATCGCTGGGTGCTCTCATGTGAATCTGCAACCAAACGTTCTAAATGGGGCTTCAGAACTGGCAGGAAGGCATCATCAAAATTTCTGAATATACCCTATGCAAATAAAGAAAAAGTTGTTCAGTACTCAAATGACTACATCTCCATTATAACATGCTCATTTTTGTTTACTATATTACTACTGTGCTTAAAATAATCCATGTTCTCACCTTAGAACTTAACTGCCTTAACAATGTCTGTAAGTTAAATGGTAAAACCACTTGTCATTTGCCACATCACATTAAAATATAATCAATGAAATAAAAATAATCTTTCTGATCTTACAAATATCACATACACCTCAAGAAAAATCAAACAAACATGAAATGCATACAGTCTTGTGGGTTTTGGTGTTTTACCTCTACTGTTAATTATAAATACTAGAGATAAACACTAAAAAGCCTGGTTTTTTAAGTCCTAATCCTTAAGCCAAGAGGAATATGACAGGCATTACTTCCAAAGTAATTTTAAAAAAGATAATAGATGACTAAACTCAAACTTTGATCAAATATTTTCAAACTCACAAACCTACAAACTGATAATCACTAAGCTTCATGAAAAGGGTATATAAATAACATAGTTACCTTAAAGAGGCAAAAACGACGAGGATTAAATTTATCTTTTCCTTTTCTGTCTTCTAAAGATAGAAAGGTAATTAACTGTTCGACAAATTTAGGATCAGAAAAATGATCAAATATAATCTGTTCTGCCTATAAAATTGAAAAAAAAAAAGAGAACATTCAGGGATTAAAATTTATTCAAAATTATTTTCATATTTATAAACTACCATAAGTTAGAAGTAAACTTTGTTCAGAATTAGGAAACAGAAGCTACAGCATAAACGTACTGAGGAAGACATAAACTTAAAATTCTTCAAAATGATAAAGAAGTTCTATGAAGACTGAGGTTCCAACCTAAATCTACAAATAACTATTAATGACTACCCACCGTTTATATGCAATAAAAAACTAAAAGTCAGTCTCTAAGTGAGTGCTAACCAGGCAGTTTAACTTGAGAGTGACTTAGAGACCTAAGCCTCGTGTCAGCTGGCCCTGAGAGAACGGCGGCGGGTTGGGGCAGGGGGAGAAAGGGAGTGTACATTTTCCAGTACTCACTGTACTACACTGCAGGACACAAAATGGGGGGAGCAAAACATGAACCAAGCTCTACTAAATCAATAGCCAAAAGCAAGACATACGTGAACCAGGTTAAGTGTTCACAAATGGTGAAATTAGATGCTTACCTCTGTCAAATCCTCCCTGCTTCTGCCAAGCTTAGGCTGCTCTTCTACACCAGCATAAACAACCATATTCCTACACAGTAAGAGTTTGTATTGGTAACATACATAGATAGAAAACAACATTAGAGCTTCATGGATTAAAAAGCATGAGATGTCCACCGTCAGACAAATGGACAAGAAAGTTGTGGTACATATACACAATGGAGTATTACTCAGCCATTAAAAAGAATACATTTGAATCAGTTCTAATGAGGTGGATGAAACTGGAGCCTATTATACAGAGTGAAGTAAGTCAGAAAGAAAAACACCAGTACAGTATACTAACGCATATATATGGAATTTAGAAAGATGGTAACAATGACCCTATATGCGAGACAGCAAAAGAGACACAGATGTATTGAACAGTCTTGCACTCTGTGGGAGAAAGCGAGGGTGGGATGATTTGAGAGAATAGCATCGAAACATGTATATTTTCATATGTGAAACAGATCACCACTTCAGGTTCAATGCATGAGACAGGGTGCCCAGGGCTGGTGCACTGGGATGACCTTGAGGGATGGGATGGGGAGGGAGGAGGGAGGGGAGTTCAGGATGGGGAACAGATGTACACCCATGGCTGATTCATGTCAATGTATGGCAAAAACCACTACAACACTGTAAAGTAATTAGCCTCCAATTAAAATAAATTAATTGAGAAAAATACAAAAAAAGCCCCATCAGGTTGCGCATTCTAACTACATAGATTACTAGGGTAAATAAGAGATAAAGAAGTGTTTCTTGGGGCTGGTTTAGACAGGTGTAGTATTTTTTTTTAATAGGCAGGAATATAATTCAGAGCAACTATTAACAGACTCCTTAGCAGTGTAATGGTCGGACTAAGGAAGGCTAAGGGTTTCAGAAGAAAGACAAAAAAATAGGAGGACGAGGCACAGCACTGAGCGCAAGAACAAAGAAAAGAAGAAGGGCGAAAAAGCTAGAGATCGTGCATCTGTGGTGACAGCGCACCTATGCTTCACTGCCTCAGAACGTCCGGAGAAATCCAGAGGACAAAACAAGTGCTATCGAAGATGAGCTGTTCAGTAATAAGGTGCTTGGCAAGCTGCAACTTACTGTGGCCAGGTGTAGTATCCCCAGTGAGTTTTTTCCACAAAGCAACTTGACTCCCATTCTTTTTTAGTTCTTGGTATGCTTTTGCTATCATAATGCAACCAGTGATTGTCAGGCCTATCACCAGCAACAATCTGGGTGGGTTTAGGATATCCACCTAACGAAAAGACAATTACATTTGATGAACTTCAAAATATCTATGCAATAATTATTCTCAACAGCCAATCCATAGTGCTAGTGTGACTTTATCGTCAAAACAAGATTCTGTGAAAATTCACTAAAGCAAAAAACCACAAACATAAGAAGTATTTCAAATCAGAAGAGGAAAAATGGGCTTATCATCTACTAAATGGTGCTGGGATAGTTATCTTAGGGGGAAAAAAAATTAAGTTTGATCCATACTTCATTTCTTTTACCAAAATTAAAAAAATTAATTTTGTTAGGTTTGATTAATTCAATTAGGCTTGAATTAATTACAAAGCTCAAAGAATTCCTATGTATTCTTCAACCAGATGCCTTCAATTTTTACATTTCACCATGGGTACACTTTGACATTCTCTCTCTCTGTTCCAAAATAAAGATGTTGGTGCATAGCTAAACTCCCCTCCTAAAATGGGGTAGGAAGGAAAACTGAAGGCAGCTGTTAGAATATCTCAGGAGTTACCAGAGATTAAAAAAAATGTATAGTCAAATGATAAATTTGGTTAGGATTTGGCATGCTCACTGCCTGGGTTCGGTAACTGGTCACAGAACTAAGATCCCAGAACTAAGCACAAGGTACAGCCCCCCAAAAATATTTCTCCTTCCAAAATCAAATTAACTTTGCCCCTAAACATTTATTGATGAATTAATGGTAAAGATATTTAAGTCTTTGAAACACAGTTTGGGAAATAACTAGTCTAACCGCTTAACTGGTGAGATAAATAAAAAGTAGATAACATGTATCCAGAGTGTGTAAAAGGTACACATCTTACATAATATAAAGACATAAAGAGCCATCTGTTTTTATAAATATTGTTATCACTAGTTTTTACTAGGTCAATTGTTTTCCCTTCATAATATTATTTCATACTTATAATTAAAATCTTCCTAGGGGCTATCCCGGTATCCAGTGGCTAAGACTCTGTACTCCCAATGGATGGAATCTGGGTTTGATCCCTGGTCAGGGAACTAGATCCTACATATCACAACTAAGAGTTTGCAGGCTGCAACTGAACATCTAGCACGCTAAAACAAAGAACTTGCGTGCTACAACTAAGCTCTGACACAGCCAAACAAATAAATATCTTTATTTAAGTAAAAAAAAAAAAAAAATCTCCTATACTTCTATACTTGGTACAGAAAAATATTTGGATCAAGAACTGTAATTTATATATTTCAAAGAAGCTTTCCAAGTCTGACTGAGAAGCACGATTCATCTTGGTAATACTTACTGATTTCATAGGGACTGACGGTCAGTTTTTTGTGGGTTCTTTTTAGCTGCTTAAGAATACCAGCAACAGCTGAGATTGCCATCTAGAAAAGAAGCAGGTAAGGTACATTTTACATCTCTCAAAGGATTGCTACCTTTTCTCTCAAAAGCAGAGAAACACCTCACCCACTGACATATGACAGCAGTCACATGAGAGCTAACTGATTTGGGCTGAGTTGTTTGCAGTTCTTACTGTTGAACCCTAACCCATGCGAGGCTCTGCCTAAACAACCTGTATCCTTTCTTTGTTAAACCAATTCCTGCTCATTCTTCCTATCTCAGCCTAGATATTTCTTCCTAGGGATCTTTTCCCAATGTGCCAGGCCAGGTCACCTGCCTCAGATAGTTTTCATGTAAAACCAAAAATCTGTATCCCTCAGACACCTTTTCCTTCCTGTAACATGTTATAATATACCTGTGGTTAATTTTTCAAAGTCAGGCTTTCCAATAACTTATAAACATGCTTCCTGCTATATCCCCAGTGTTTAAATTCACAGCACCTGAGAACACCTCTTCATGTATTTGTTGGATGAATTATTACCATCTCTGACCCAAGAGAGGTGGACTTCAAAATTAATATACTTCAACATGTAGAAATTCTCAAACACAAGATTATAGCTAAAATAAAATATCTACCTTTCGAACTACAATTGCATCATGGTTGAGATTCTCAACAAAAAAACGTATGGCACGAAGAGGCAACACTCTGTCATCTCTCAAGAGCAGAGACAAAAGCCCAATGCCTATATGCTCAAATTTCCACGGCCTGAAAAAGGGAGAGTGAGAAAAAAATCAGAAAACACACTGACAGTCATTCATGGTCTTCAGGGTAGAAATCCCCTATAACATTGAAGATAAAAGTGTTGGGAATTAAAAAAATACTTTTTTTTGCACTTACAAATTTCTCTGCTCCACACCATCTAGCAAAGTGTTAACCAAATTTTCATAGTTCCTTAAAAAAAAAGAAGAAATTCAGGTGAGCTATTATTTTAATACAATGCTAGGTAGGATGAGTATCAAAAATGTAATACAAATTCAAATTCCTGCCAAATTCACCATCCTCATTACCAGACTATAAAGGGTCTGATGAAAAACAAGCCAGAGTGAAGTAAGCAGACAGGTGACACCGAAAAGAGAGAAAAAGTAGAGAGGAAAAAAAAAAGTAGTGTTAGGTACACTGAGCAACTGAACTGTTCCTGGGTGTACATTCAAAGGGAAATCCATGAGTGGTAATCAGGAGTGGCCTACCTACACAACACCCAGGTATACATGAGGTAGCCTATAATGTTTATTATTTATATAGAAATGCTGGGAAAAAAATTAACGAGTACATTTATAAGGCAAAGAAAATAATAAAGTTGGGAAAGCTCCTAAATCTAAAAGCAATTTACTAATCATGATAACAAATTAGTATAAATTTAATCAAAAGGTTACTACTATAAGAGCTATGATGAGATAAATATATCAAACTTAAATTTAAGATTTAATGAGTGGAATATGTATACTAAAAGAAAAATCAATTCATGTTGGAAAAAACACATGATGTGATTATTTTAAGATGGTGTTTTTCTATTTCCATAGCTAAAAGTGACAAACAGATCTTCACAATAACTACCTCTTAACATTTTGGTATCTCTTCAGTATCAATGTGTAAATTTCATTAGGCAGATATAGTGCATCACTATTTGAGAGATATTTAAAACCTACTGTCTATAATGTTACACGTCTGGATAAGCAGGCATTAATAATTACCTCAGGGCATCAACATTCCTCTCTTGTTGGCGTTTAAGTCCTTCTTTAATTTCTTCTGAGCTAAGCATTGTCTGGTTGATAGAGGGGTTTTTTGATTGTTGAAGTAATTCTGCTATTCCAAAACATGACTTTGGAATCTTATTAAAAAGAAAAGACACGAAGAAAATGAAGTATGGACATACCGTGGGTAAATCTTAACAACATCATGCTAAGTGACAGAAGCCAGATATAATCTGCCACAAATTGTATAATTCCATTTACACGTAATGTCCATAATAGGCAAATTAACAGAGAAAAAGAGTAAGTCAGTAGTTTCCAGGCCCTAGGGATATGGGGAAATGGGAAGAAACTATTATTGGATATAAGGTTTCTTTATTTGAGTAATTATAATGTTCCAGAATTGGAGTACTGATGGTTGTACAACCTTGAGAACAGACTATTGTGACTATAAGCACACAACTGTTATGTTAAGATTTTTGTATGTGAATTACATCTCAAGTTTTAAAAAAATTTTTAAAAAGAAAGTATAATCTGACAGTTACAAATACTAAGAGGATATTTTGCAAAAAAGGTATACATTTCGAGTAGTGGTTTTTAAAACTGAGGATAGATGTAAAACAAAATAACTTCAGAAAAGAGGAGGATTCAACTGTACTCACATCTCTTACCCACCCCCAATTCTGTTGGGTATGTAAATAAGCATTTGAAAACTTTTAGATGACAATCTGGCTCTGCATCCTCATCTTAGCTCTACTGAACCTGATACTTACTTTTTTATTTGTCAAATCATCCAATTTAAATCTTCACTATAAATTACGAACCCTGTAGTCAATCTTCTGTGACTTTGACTAGTAAAACTGACCTCCTAAAACAGAACAAACTTTCAGAAAAATGAGGCCATAGACATACAGGGAATAATGGCAAATGCCAACAATGTAATATATTTTGTGGCCTCTTGGTAGAAAAATCACCCAGTTCTCTCCTAGCCATGCTTCAACTTTCTGCTTCACCCTGCCATTTATAGTAATGATCACTAAAGCATTAAAAGGAAAGAGAAAACAAATGCTTAAAAAAAAAAAGAATCAAATGCCAAGAAAATGATTACTGAAAAAAAGACAAGAAAAATCATAGCATTTTAACAAAGCAGTGTGTGCACTAATGTTTGAATTTAAAAAATGATTTTGCTTACTGTGAAATCCAAGCCAATTGTTTCATATTGTCGATGAATCTTTTCTGCAAGATCATCAAACAGCCTCACTATTGATGGCTTTTCCAGGGACATTGCTTGGCTAAGCCCAGAAGAAACAATTGCTGGCCAAGTCTGTACAATACAGTCCCAGTCATGAAGGTTTGCCAAGCATACACCACTGTGATTTCCAAGGAGACAATACAAGGCACCCTGCAGGAAAAAATGAAGATGAGAACTAAGGCACTGTTTAGTTGTAGCCAACAAACCTACATGCTGTTTTCAAATCTACTCAACATTGATTATTTAAATGCTTAGTATTGGTTAGTAAAACTGGTTCACACATTTAACACGTTACTTTTATAGAGATCTGAACTTGACACTTAAGTGCAATCCAGTAATATTTTCTCTAAGTCATTTAACAGATGGTTAGCTCAAGGAATGGCTATTAATACAGAAATGTAAAGATTTGCTTTTAAGCATATTAGCTTCCATTCTAATTCTCTGCTACTACATTTATAGAGGCTGTGAAATCTGTCACTCTTTGCATTTTAGGGTATAATGTCTGGAGTACTTTAAAAAACAATAGTTAAATCTGGTTTCCAAGTATTTCCCTAATTATATAAAAATTTGGTTACATATACTGCATAATTTTTATTAATACTAGTAAGGTCTGTATAGTCAAAACTATTGTTTTTCCAGTAGTGATATATGGATCTGAGAGTTGGACCATAAAGAAGGCTGAGTGCCAAAGAATTGATGCTTTTGAACTGTGGCATTGGAGAAGACGCTTGAGAGTTCCTTGGACTGCAAAGAGACTAAAGCAGTCAATTCTAAAGGAAATCAATCTTAAATATTCATCGGAAGGACTGATGCTGAAGCTGAAGCTCCAATACTTTGGCCACCTGATGTGTAGAGCCGATTCATTAGAAAAGACCCTGATGCTGGGAAAGATGGAAGACAGAAGAAGGGGATGACAGAGGACAAAATGGTTGGATGGCATCACTGACTCAATGGACATGAGAGTGAGCAAGCTCTGGGAGATGGTGAAAGACAGGGAAGCCTGTCGTGCTGCAGTTCGTGGGGTCACAGTCAGATACAACTGAGCAACTGAACAACAATAAATAGGGGTTTAATTCATCAAAATGATTCTGATGACAGTAGACACCTCTTTTTAAGGTACCCTATTTTACTGAGGACTTCCTCAAAGGCTTAGCGAGCAAAGACACTGCCTGCAATGCAGGATATACTGGAGATGCAGGTTCAATCCCTGAGTTGGGAAGATTCCCTTGAGGACGAAATGGCAACCCATTCTAAATTTTCTTGCCTGAGAAATCCCATGGACAGAGGAGCCTAGCGGATTACACTCTATAAGGTTGCAAAGAGCCAGACATGACTGAGTGACTAAGTACACGTGCATTTTAATAAAAAAGAGCTATCAGGATTAAATCATTTTATTTCTTGAACATTCACAATTCCAATCTGGCTTCTTAACCACCTTGGACTCTAATCCTCTTTATGGTTCTTATAAGATCACTGTAACTTCGATTTTACTGACTTCACAGACAGTTTACAATTTCAATCTTACTTGACCTGTCTGATGTTGTCCATTTAAACTGCTTTCAACAACATATCACCCAACAAGTTAGACTGTCTACAACCCTCTTGAATTAGATACCCGCCTTGGGGGTCAGCAATTCCATTACTGTGAAATTCTTTCAACTTTTCTCCACAGTTGAAAAATACTGTAGTAAAAACAAAAACGCTGTACCTTGAACTGCTGTTGAGTGACATCTTGTCTATCAGGTCGTAAGAACCCCAAAACCAAGGGAATGATATCTCTGCAACAGAAGTTATATGCTCCCAAGGCAGCAAAAAATGTTTGCTGGGCCTTATTTCTGACCTAAAGAAAGAGTTATGAACAGACGTTTATTAAATCGTAGAAAAACTACCAAAAAAATTCCACATGAATGATTAAAACAAAGCAGTAGTAATTTACATGCTGTAGTAATAACAGAAAAAACATACCAAAGCACATAACAAAAATGAGTAAATAATAATCTTTCTATTAGAAGGAAAGCAAACTACCACCAACTACATCCAAAGTTTAAGTTACACTCGTTCAATCATTTTTGGTAAAACAGAGACTGAATGGAACCGATATGCAATTGTTCAGTAACATAATCAGCAGACTATTAAACTTTTTATTCTGAGTTATTCTTAACGAGAAGAGTCAGACTGTCTTTTGTGTCTACACGAGGAAAATCAAAGACTTTCCAAAACATAAAACAACTTAAACTTATTAATGCAAACCTTAGGTATAGGCTACAAATTTTGAACCCAAACAAAAGATTCAGTATAAATTCATAACTCATGAACTAGCTAAACAGTAATGAACAACAGCTCATTATAGTAAAAAGCAATATACTGTACATTTTTCAAATAATACTTCAGGCAAAATCTCTGGGTTAGACTGGTTTCCTAATTTACAGACTCACTGGCTATATATACATCTCTTCTAAATTTTTGGTCTTATGCTACCTAAAAGGATGCACCCCATAATTCACATGGTATCGGCTTCCTAAACTCAAGCATAATGCCACAAAATTATATGGCTTTCATAGGCTGGTGTTCATAATATGATTTACGTGGTATCAACCTTACACTAGCTACACTAGCATTATCTACTTTAGTTATATTTTTCAAAAAAAAATTTTGAGAAGCAATTATTAACAGCAAAAATAAATGTTCTTTTAAAAAGAGAAGCAAAACTAATTTGAATATATTTGTAACTTAAAACATAAACTTTTGATGCTAATAAATTATTTAAATTCCCTTGTTAAAATGGGGATACTTAATTTTTTAAAAAAACTTTTTATTCTGTACCAGAGTATAGCTGATTAACAGTGTTGTTTCAGGTAGACAGTGAAGGCACTCAGCCATACATGGACATGTATCCATCGCCCCCCAAACTTCCCTCCCATCCATTCTGCCATGTACACTGAGCAGAGTTCCACGTGTTTTACAGCAGGTCCTTGTTGGTTACCCACTTTAAATACAGCAAAGTGTACATGACATTCCCAAACTCCCTAACTATCCCTGGACACACCCAGAGTATTTGGACTAGCCTTACCTGACTGTATGAACTTGTCGATAAACGAAGAAGATCTCTAATCATATCTTGATGTATCTTTTTGTATTCACAACCTTCAACAGTTAGTGTTCGCAGCTACAAAGAGACCAGTGTAAATCAAATCTCAAAGTTTTTAGTAAAAGTTCATTTAATTATGACATAACACCAATAATTATGTATCTGAAAAACTGTCATTTTAAAAATGTCATCATGGCGAGTTCCTTGGTGGCCTAGTGGTTAGGATTTTAGGTTTTCACTGCTGTGGCTCAGGTTGAATCCCTAGCTGGTGAACTGAGGTCTCACAAGCCGCATGCAAGGCATGCCCCTCCCAGCAAAACGTATCTTGATTTTAAAAAGCTATTTACCTCATGCTGTAACATTACTCTGTCAATCAATAGTGCTCTGATATGTTGTTTTTTCCCATGGAGCTGAAAAACAGAGTAGCAAACACTTCAACATCTTCCATGAATGCCTCACAATGGGGTCCTCTGAATCCCTTAACAAAAAATTAGCTCAAAGAAGGTACAGGAAGGGCTTGTGGGTAGTGGAGGTGTTTCACTTATTCTAAAAATCATGAGACATATTTAAAAATATATTATTTCAGTTAATTTTATGGCTAATTGTAGAAATATTCCCTTTAAATAGCTCATCCAACACCCATTTTTTCTGATGATGTATTAACAAATCCATGTGTGGGAGAGCAATGCAGCTGGTCTTTATTCAGCCAAATACAATATTAATACTATAAATACAACACCAGCTCACTAAGAAAAATTACTGACTCTACTACATTTATAAACAGCCTTTCTGGGTAACTGTGTATGTTTACTACAGAATATAACATCTTTTACTTTTGTAAAAATTATCTTTTAAGTTTTCCCCTACCCCAAACTTCTACCCAGTCACTAAAGGAAGAAGGCTGGAACCCAGATTCCTCTTTTACACCTTTATCTCATTGGCTATCAAGACCCCACCAATTCTTTCATTTTCAAAACCCCTTACCTCCACTAGCGCAGGCTATGCTTTCCCATCTGAACTATTACTAAAGCCTCTTGACTTCCAGGCTAGTTTACCTACTGCTTATTCTTACAGAAGAGGCAGAGCTTTTTAAAATCCACTGAATTGAATATTGATCCTTTCAATATTCACATCAGATCTACTTAAGAACTTTTAATGACTTCCCCACTGCTGAATGTAAAACTGAAGCACATTCTTGGAACAAAACTAGAACTGACCTAGTTTACCTCCTGCCACTCTTACCTACAACTACTGTTCCCTAAGGCATGCCATGTTGGTACATCTCCCTGCCTTTTCCCATGTCAATCTCTTTGTTTAAAATATGTAGCACCCCATGCCTAAACAACGAACTCGTAAAACCTTTACAGTCTCAATTTCCCAAAACACTCTCCCAATGAAGAACAGTGCTATGATCATCAAATGGCTGATTTAAGTTATTCTTTCTTCCATGCTCCCAGGATATCTTATACTGACCTCTCCTGAAGAACAAATTAAGATGAAATAAAACACAATGCTTTAAATTCACGCCTATGGGCAATTCCTACTTTTCATCCCTTTAGGTTCTTCTATGATAGTGAGAATGCAGTTGCTAAGTTATCATACTCCAAATTGCCATTGAGAGTTCAGAGACTAGCATGGAAATTGACAGAAGAGGTTTCAGTAAAGTATATTTATTTCCAGGATCCTTTTGATTACACCAGGATATAGCATTTGAAAATCTACTATTTTTACTTACAGGGAAACTTCCTCTGTATGCTGAACAAAGCTAAATTAGGTGGTTCTGTCAATATTATATACCTTTAAAATAAATTCTGAGTTGTAGGTGAAAATACTGACCCGATTTTCCATTGATTTCTTTACTAGGTTAAAACTTTTCCAACGAGAGTCAAATTCATGCTTGTGAGATCCCTGGAACTGCAAAAGGTCTCCAATAATCTGTGCCAAAGAATTTCAAATTTTATATTTATGAGTTGTCACATCAAATCTGGTCATATTAATAACCATGCAATTGTGTAAATAACAATTGTACCTTTATGATAAGAAACAAGGACTTGGTATCATCTTCTGAATTATTAAGTATGTGGTCTATAATAGGAGGAAAAGAATTTTTGTTAAAATATTTTAAATTACCATAGGACTTCTGATATACTAGAAAAGAACGGAAAAAAAAAACCCACTGCCTGATATTCTCACTATTTATAATTTTTAAATCGTTAAGTAAAAGCACATATGCTATAAAATTTCTAAATACTTAGTAAAAAGAAATTAGTTAAATACATGTATGTACTTACTAAGAAGTTTCCTTATGACCCTAGCAATTGTTTCTCGGTAGTTCTCTCTGGATAGATCTATTTTTAAAAAATGAGAAAAGGCATTTTACACACACTGAATGCAGCCCAGAGCTTTGAAGTTTATATTAACAGTTATGTCAAGAAGAGATAATGTATCCAGGAAGAAAACAAATGGGTCTGTATATGGAAAAGAATCTAAAAAAAGTAGACACATATGTGTAACAGATTCACTTTGCTGTACACTTCAAATTAATACAACACTGTAAATTAATTGCAACTACATCTCCAATAAAAATTAAAAAAAAAAATGGGTCTGTCTTTATCATAGATGGTTAGTAGCTTGGCACAATACAGAGCATCTTTTAAAACCTGCAGTTACAAGAACCTGCTTATAAACCTTTATTATTAGGCAGGCAAGGAGGAAGGAGACAAAACTGTCTTTGCCAATATTTCAAAGGCTCTAGTCACTAACTATGGACCAAAAATGCATAAGATTCTTTAATTAGTTGTGGTGACCCAAATCAGACAAACAAAAATTACATCTAATTAATTAATATATGCAACGAACTCCAATGTTAATCCAGCAATAAGGACGTGTGCTAAATTAATTAATGTTAGATTCAGAACATTAAATTAATGCAAAATGTTTTGCATAAATTGAATATATAATGGTTTAGCTCAATTAAAAAATAACAATTCTAACCATAAATGAGCATTACAACATATGGAAGTCTCCCTTTGCACACAGAAAGCATCTATCCTTTAATGGCTATTCTTTATACAATAATTCTCCACTTTCTCCAGAAAAAGGAAAGATAATATTATGTAATTAATATTCATTTTACATATAAAAGAGACTAGAAAATTTGTAACTACAGAATTATCCCATCTTAACCCTTGGAGAGTAACTGATGAAAATAATCCACACAGATTTACTCAGATTAGGATTCACATACCATATTCAAGTCCAGTATATAACTTTGTCTCTTCCAAGGACACCATACTTGGTACCCTGTATAAAAACAAGAATGCCTGTATTTATTAACAACACCAAAAAGGAGGTTTAAAGGGAAAAATGTCACTGCTAGAATGTTTAGATGATCATCTTTAACACAGATCTCTCATCTTCAACACTTAAATTCTTTACTCTAGCCTTCTGAAGACTAATGGTCTGTTTCAATAAGTACAATATTATTCATCTTCAAAAAAATGTTAATTAAATGTAATGACTTTGGGGGGGATTCAATGCCCAAATGAACATAACACTGATATTAAATATACAAGTGTAAAAGCTTAAGACTGATGATAAACATTTATACAAGGAAAAGTAAACTTTCAATGTTATAATGGTTAAAATAAACACCAAAAAAATCACCATCAAATTTTACTGTAAAATATATAGCAGACAAGCTTCTTTAGATAATCATTACTCTTTCTCTTAAAACCAGCTAAAGTGATCTCTCCTAACATCTGCAATAAAATACCACTACTTCTGAAGATGTTCAGATGTAAAAATACTACATTCAAAGTCACATTTTAGGTACATAAGGACAGATTCTACTGGGGAATATGAATTTTTATATCTGAAATATAAGTTTTCTTTAATGGAAAACATTGTATTTCAAAATATGAGATTCAATTCAATGACTTCTCATAAACAAAGATTTTAACACTTTCTAAGAAAAGGAAGAAAGGAGCAAATTGCCAAGGAAACATGAGATAAGCATATCCTATATAGGGCTTTATAGTAATACATAGAGGTTTTATAATTTTTGCTCGTAATTCATGAACTACTACTTGTAAACAAGAAAAACACTATTTTTAAATCAACACCCCCTGCCAATACTGTATTTATTTTTTAAGTTGAACTAAGTTATCTCTATCCTAATAATTGGTTGCTAGGATTCTGGGATTTATCTCAATGGGTAATAACATTAAGATTACTAAAACCCGATTATTTAACTATGTTCCTTGCCATGAAGTAGTGCCTAGGACGGCAATAGTACTGTCTCAAGTTTCAAAACCAAGTCTACAGAATATAAACAAAGAATGGTAGTATTTCTTAACATAAAATGTTAATTTGCTTTTCAGAGAATTTCTTCAGAAAATTTCAAGTTCAAATTGTTCTTAAAATCTTGTTTTCACTCCATAAAGTTTCAACTTTTGGCAACAGCGTGCAAACTTGAACATTCTGTAAAAATGTGTATGATTGAAAAATATATATGCATACAGAGTCTAGGTCAGTAAAAAATAAGATCAGATTCTTTCACAGTGAACTTCAAGGGGAGTTCAACATCTTCACTGAAATTAGATTTCACCAAGAAAGAGAAAAGGCTGTGCTCAAGCATTAGGCGTAAAACATTAATCCCCACCCCCACAGAGCAGGGGAAGCGCTTGTCACAAGCTATCACAGGTCTCCTTGCTGCTAACAAACTAATACAACTGTACCTTGCCCAGCCCGTGCCTAGTACCACATAATGAATCAAGCGTGCATTCTAATTACTGTCACAAAATTACTCTTAACAAATGAGTTTTTAAAAAGCAATCTCTATAATAAACTATCCTATTAATTTTTGTACTGTATCAAACACACAAGCAAACAAAAGGCTATCAGTTAGGAATCTGAAACGTTTTTTTAATATGCCTTTCTGACTCTACTACCGCCAATTACACTGTAACCACATTTAAAAACAAGTCTCATCTAAGGGTCCCGATGCTAATTGTAAAAATCCACATGTCACTCTTAACTGTTTCCCTATCAGAAAATTTAAAAAATACTATCATTTATTACACAACTATTTAAAAACATATCAACCTGTATGGGATTTAAAAATATTTAAGTAGCTTATTTAAATTAAAAAGGCTTCAGTTTTTACTTTTAAAACCTGAATTAAAACACATCTTACACATCTCAAATGCATAGAAGGTATCTGTTTAGACACACATTTCAGCTTTATTTGTTTTTAATTCATCTCAAGTTTCTTTTATGCTTATTTATCTAAGATTCAGCTTTAATTTATCTCTTATCTAACAAATTAATTAAACTGATTGTATTGACACCTTTTACACTGAATGTTTCTGAGTACAAATATTTATATTAAATAGTTCTTTTGATCTTTCTTTAAAAGAAGAATTTTCTAAAAGAAACCTCTCTCCATTACTCAAATAAGACTTGTATCTCTTTGTGGCTACTACAATTTAAATCTGTGTGTGCTGGGCTATACTCTCCCATACTTAAAACTGCTCTTGCAACTTTTAGTTATTACATAATCTTTGCCAAGTAGACTTAAAGTGCCATCAATAATTAGAGATCTGCATTCTGATTAAATACTACAGTAACAATACATATAATTTAAATCAAATACCATGACTCCCCCACCTCAAGTGAAATTCATTCTACTCATTCATTGGTTCATTTTTACAAACAGTAATATAAAAATAAAATTCTGACAAATAATTTCAACACAGCATATTATAAATAATATTAACTATACAGTAATAATCAAGTTAAATCAGGTTCACAGCAACTACACAGTACCACCAAGCCACCTAATTTATAACAAAATGTGTTTAATATTTGCACCACTTAAAAAACAAAGTTTTCTACAACTATGTTATTTGTACCACAGGATGACAATTTTTAGATCTGATTAGAGTAGAACTATGAAAATAATCACTGGTGGGAAAGAAAGGATGGTGAGAAAAGAAGAAATGACCAATAACATAAAAACAAAATATACAATACAAATCAAATAAGCAAATGAAAGCTAGCTGAACTGTCACAGAACCGCAAACAATAATTCTTCCTGTCTGTAGGTGGAAGAACAGCCTACCCTTCCCCAAATCCCTCCCCTCCCAAATGAAAACAAACATAAAAGGTATAAAAGCCAAGCCACTAACAGATCATTTGTTCCCCCTCAAGGTAACAAGTGTTTCACGACAGACAACTGACCTATTTCTGGGTTCTGTTACCCTGTTCAGTCCTGGGCACTGGCAATGCTATAAACACAAATGAAAGGCTGGCTCTTGCTCTACAGTGCGAACAATCGTTTGCCAAGTAAAGAGGCTCTTACATACCGCTAGGTTTACAATGAACTTGGAGCCTAAGGACTACTTCCATGTCTGACACACAAATTTTAAAAAATCAATGAAAACAGTCAGAAGGTGAAATAAGGAGAAAACAGGGTTACTCACCGTGGAGTAGTAACTCTTTCCTTTTCTGTGTGCAGCTCCCCCAGCAGAGCTGGGTGGTTTCCTGGAGGTGCCAAGAGAGGTTAGCTAGCCCTGCCCCTCAGCGCATAACAACACATCCTTTCACATATTCATGAAATGGTCTCAACTCTTAGACCTTAAGTATGAAATTTTTTTTTCCAGTGAAAAGTTAGTAAAAGCTGAGATCCTAAGAATGATTTAACTAAGAATGACTTAACAGATCTATCAAAGGAAAGGGGGCACGAAGTAAAGAAGAAATATTTGCGATGAAAAATGACGACTCCTCTACCTTGAGTAACCCTGTTTTTATAGATGTTAGTTTTTGCATCCTGCGATAGCTGGTTAGACCTAAAAGATTCTAAAGAATGGACTGCAAAAGGAGAAATTAATGACGATTTGAGGATTAAAGGCAAGTGTCCAAAATTCCTATATGACCCTGAAAAGACATAATCCAATTTCCACACCTTTAAAGGCAGAACTATGAGTATAAATTATATCACAGGTATTTCTATGAAATCATTAACTAAAGGTTCCAAGAGCAAAATAGAGAGGTCACATTTTAAGATTAATTCAGTAACCTTGGTATCTAACAAAACTGTTAAAATTTCAAACTGAACTAAAATAATTTACTCTTAATTACCCTCAAAGGCCCTTATTTCATCCATCCTTTGAAACAGTAAAATTTATAGTATGTACAAGATACTTAGAAACCTTACAAGGTGAAAGGCCAAAAAGTACAATGTAGATACCATTAGGTATGTAATTAATACTTAGGACAATCAACTCATCTCATCTGGCTTTTTATTTTTTTCAGTCTCTATAATTACATAGCACAGAAAATTGTTTTTCACATGTGGTAGCTATTTCCCTCAACAATGGGATTTTGAGACCATCCCATATACTCTATCAGGAACTAAGATTTCCTTACAGGAAAATTCAGAACTAAACTAAACTTGTGGTTTTTTATTGCTGCAATTTGCCAGAAGACTAATACTACTAATATATGTGCAAGACAAACTGAGTAACAAGTGATCTGACAAAAATAATTAAAGCAGCTAGAATATTTTACCTAACTCAGATTTACGTAAGAAAAAATGTAAGGTTAATTTTTTAGAAAAGAACTGCGCTGCTAGGTGCTTCCAAACACTGGCCTAGTATTTCAGAAAATGCATAATGTCCTACAATGCCACAGCCAATTACCACAGTCACTCTTGATATTAACAGGAGTGACTTCCTCAGACATCCTAGGCATCACACTAAAGCACTGGTCACAGGTATGTGTTTCCTTTTCTCCCCAACTAGGTACATTTTATTCTATCTCCTTTGGAGTAACTCATGTCCAAAATAAAGAGTTCTTTTCTTCTCCTAGTTTCCAATTGACCTGCTACTACTGATCATCTCCAAGAATTATGCTGCAGATCTTCTTTCTTCACACTAGGCAGTATGATTTAATATCACACAACAATGGCACCATCAACTGACATTATCTGATTAGTTCTTTCAAATCAATTTACACTGAAGAGATTTTAATAATTGACTGTATTAGGATAGGCATTTTAGAAATTTAAAAGGCCAACTTTGTTTTATTATACTTTGGTGAAAACTATCTTACTATCTGCAAAAAAAGGTGAAATGTTATATAAAGTCAATGTAAAAGCTCACACATTGCCAAAATAAATTAAAATTTCAGACGAAGGTGATCCCAGTTAGCAGTTGGTTTAAAAAAAAAAAAAAATTTCTGTTACAAACTAATTCAAGCCCAGGGAAGACTTTACAAACTCTCTTTTCTTACAATTCAAAGGCAAAGAAATGCTCATTCATCTTTAACTGTCCTTTGTATAATCATGACTCTGAGTAGTTGTATGTAACTAACAAAGAACCCTAAATATGTATATCGTTCAAGGATTAAAGCGATTGAATTTTTCCTTGTTTTATATTTTGTTTCATTACTATGTGCTATTAAATATACAAGAAAACATTTTATATTTATAATCAAAACATTAAAATATATAAATATATATTTATATTAACATAATTTTGTATTACTTTGTTACATTTTATTATGTTAAATTTTTACTCTAAGTGAAAATTCTAAAACACAACACGTTGAACAAATATTTATTTATTTATTCATGGCTGTGTTGGGTCTTAGTTGTGGCACATGAGCTCTTGGGTGCAGCGTGAAGGCTCTCTAGGTAAGAAACATGGGTTCTGCAGCCCCATGGCATGCGGGATCTCAGTTCCCCAGCCAGGGATGGATCCCATATCCCCTTAACTGGAAGGCAGATTCTTAACCCCTGGATCATCTCGGAAGTCCCTAAACACCACACTTTTAAGTCTCAATTAAAACCTGGAAAAAAAACCTTAAAGGGATATTCATGTCAATTTTGTAGCTTATACCATATAGTAAAGGGGGTCTTTAAATAAAGTTTTTATAATTAGGCACTGTTTTCCTTATTGAAAATGCATTTCATTATATACAAATCTAACTAGCTTTGTAATAACCAAATATATGGAACTTTTGTACTGACGCACATTATTCGGAGAGGATAAGACTTTGCTTCAGTTCACTAACATAGAGCAGTTGGCTCTATGCTGATATGAACTTCAACGGAAACCTCTAAGCCTTTTGAGCTGACCCTTCAGCAATGCATCCTAACCATCATTCAATACTAAAAAGTCTTCTAATTACATACACAAAAGGTACAAGCCTTTGTTCTTTGACAAACTATTGAATTAAAGGACCACACTTCTCAACATGTTTAAGCAGAGTTAAGTTTACTGATATAATCAATTGATGTGTGAAGCAGCTTTTTGGTACGCCTTAGCCTTAAGTTATGTTCTCACTATATTATATACTGTTAAAGAGCATAAGGAAAATCAAAACCATTTCTGTAGGTCTCTCACTTTAAAACAGTGTTTAAAATCTCTTGAAAAAATGAATTTTGGTAAAGTTGCTCTTATATCAAACTATAAAGCTTGATGAAAAACAAAAGCTCTTTAAAAGAATTCAATAAATTTCTAGACAAACTTAAAATTGATTTCCTTACCTTAAATGACCCTACTTCTCCCTCTTAAATCTAATGAGTCATCTAAAAAGTTCAGTGCCTAGAAACAGTTTTTAGATAAGTGAAGTAAGTGGGAATTATGAAAAAAGTATGACTCCAAATGACTAATTATTTAGGAAATGGAAAGACAAGCAAGCCATTTTAAAACCACTCTTTGAAGATTCTTGTTGCAAAATCAACAAATAATTCTCCCCTTGTGTTCTTCTGAGAGAGCAAGGGTTCCTTCCTTATTTTTGTGTGATTTTCAGTAACTTTCTCAGCAATGAGATACTGGAGTTCAGAGAAAATGATCTAAGCCGGGATGCTGAGACTAGCATCTACATACTTGGTGAGTGACCTACAAGTCGGATATTGCTGATATCATTTTAATTTTTTCAACTTAAATGGTAGTACTGACAATGGACTAAATCAAGGCATTCATTCAAAATAATAATACTCTGAAAAGCACTTAAATTAATAAAAGCAACTTGGTGGGTCTCAAAGGTTTAACATCCATGAAAAATAGAGAACAAATTTTTATTAAAAAAAAACTACCCCAGGTTTTTTGCTACAAAATCCTTACCAGTGATAGACCAAAAAAAAAAGTGCTTTTCTTTCTTTTTAAAAAGAATTTATCTCAATTAACTCAGTAACCTAACAGACTTAATAGCTATAAGTTGATATTTTACAACTGATTATCACTGGAAGTTATTTGATCCTAGTACCATATGCAAAATCTGAATAAAGCCCTAAAGTTTATGGACCTAAACTATGCCTCAGTTACTTTTAGCCTAACAATGACAAAAAGGTTAAAGTTATACAGAAACAAACCAATAACAGAACCAGTGACTCATTATGTGACTAAGTCTTAAAATATATGCCAAATGGCAAAACAGCAAAATATATAAAATAGTTATCTTTACTTACAAGTTAGTAACCGGCTCTCCTTTCAATGGAGGTAGGAGGTTTCCTGAGCCAATGAGACAGTTGTGGACTATAGTCAGACTCTGCAGAACATCATCTCTAGAAGAAATAAAAACCATTTTCATATTTGAGAAGACTCCAAATCTCTATTTAACAAAAAGTCTAGAAGAGTCTAAGGTGAAGTACAAGAACTTTATCAAGTGGGAATATATAAAATTAAGCCTTAGAAAGGATGAACATTTTCAGTTTACCCACTTAACAGTATAAGGTAATTAAACAGATACTTACTGATAATATCAGTCCTACTTACATTTAAATAATCTAAATAATCACAAGTAACAACAACTGATTGCCCTTTGTGAAGCAACTCTGAATCTAATTCCCTGTTTATCCAAAGATCACAACCACTAACAAAAGGGAACATTATCACAGAAGATTCCCTACTACAGTCTATCTTTTAAAATGGATGGAGTAGGGCACGGCAAGCTACTCCAGTGTTCCTGCCTGAAGAATCCCCACGACAGAGAAACCTGGAGGGCTACAGTCCACGGGGCTGCACAGAGTTAGACATGACTGAAGTGACTCAGCAGAGGGACTGCTCTGGCGGTCCAGTGGTTAGGACACGGCACTTTCACTGCCGAGGGCTCAGGTTCAATTCCTGGTCAGGGAACCAACATCCCACAAGCCATACAGCCCGGCCAAAATTTTAAAACAGACTAGGTAAACATTTATTCCAAAAAGCAGTTCAGAGTAACACACAGCTGACATAAGTCAATCATACTTCTTCTTCTTCCAAGCCCATTCCTAGTGGGTTTGCTTATTAAAAATTTCCTGTTATTTGATACATACTAATTTTCTTACTATATATAAAGTAATCTCAAAGAACTGTTTCCTGTTAAAGCCCTTTGGGACAGGAAAAAAAAAAATCTTAGGGATATTTCTCTAGGTAATAGTAATACCAAAATATGAATTACTAAAATGAAATGAGCCAGTAAAAGCTACAGTGAATCTAGAAAAACAGACATTTCCTTACAAAGCAGGCGTATTTATACACACTTCCCAAAATATGCACAAGTGAAATTGCTAAGCAGAAGGCACTAAAAGCAAACTAGAAAAAACTCTGAGTTTTCCTATTTCAGATGTTTAATTATGAGAAACTTTCTGTTGCTAAACTATAAACCATTTTAAATGATTTTTCTAATCACATTTATGGGAGGCATCCAAAACACACCTTGAAAATGAATACATCTGATATGCCACAGAGAGAGGGAGAGGTGTGAAAAGAATGTTTTAGTCCACAACTATACACCATTAACTGATTATAAAAGAAAACTAACCTAGACATTTCGAGTTCTCCATCTCCGCAACGCTGGAGTTTGCTGAGCTCAGGCTGGAGGAAAGAGTCCAACAGATAGAAGGCGAAAGCCACCTCTTCAGAAGAAGGAACATGCCACTGGATCCCCAAATTCCACAAGTCCCCTGGTTTACCCCAGTCCTACAAGACAGAATTTAACCAGCAATTTGAGAAGTTGGAGGGAGGGGGAAAAAAACAACACACACACAAAATTTAAAAGGCTTAAAAGAAAATGTATAAGTAAACCAAACCTGAGGCAACAAATGCACACCAAAAAAAATCAGACATCACATGATTCCTTCATTATCATTCCTAAAAAAGGTCTCCCTAAATGTAAGTTTACTGAAATAGTAACAGTAAGCTTATGTGAGGCTATTATTGCACTCTGCTCTCAAGTTACATCACACTTTTCAAGTTTAAAACATTTCAATAATAGTTTTAGTAATCTATGTTAAAAATAAAGAAGTTAAAAAAAAAGGCAACACTTTTGTACACAACAGGGGAAAATCCCACACTTTGAATTTTTCTAAGAAAAATAACCCAATATATCCTGGAATCCTAGATTATTGAAAATGCTTGCCTTGATAGGAAAGTATTCAGAAGGAGGCTTGTCAAAGCCGCCTGGCACACTGCAGTACTCGGTAGGGTAGATAAGTGTAGTAGAACGAAGAAGGTGATGCAAAAGGTTACAAGACAGAGTGTAACCCTGCTTACAGGTTAAATGTAGGGTTCTTTGGAGAATCTTTACAAGCTGCTCCCTATAAAGAAGCAACTTCTTCCCATCCACTCGAGTAATCTAGGAAGAAAACATTTGAAGATATTTTGTTTAGAAGATCAGGAATCAATATTTAAAGTCTATGTTTGGATACTAAAGTTGTCTAAAATAGTAACAATGTTTCTTAAAATGGCTTTAATTCATTTTACGATTGTTATTTTAATTATATTCTAACAATGAATCTTTCTTAACATCAAAAACACATTTTCTGTGTTTAGGCTCTTAAGCGCCATAGTAACATCCTTTTCAAGACTGTACCTCCTGAAAGAGACAAAACTTAATTGAATTTCTCTCTCCTTTGGTTCCTGAACTAAACTGTACAGGAAACTGAAGTTTGATTGATGGCCAAATTTAAAATATGGGGAAGGGGAAGATGCTAAATTTAGATAAACTTTTCAATTAATGAGTTATCCACATCAGAATTAAAAACATTAGGCATGAAGTAGTCAACCATTATCATACTCCTTACAAAACAAGAAAATGGCATCATCTGCTTTTTACAATCCAAATCTTTCTAACTTTACAAGTTTGGAAGTCCATTTTTCAAAAACAGAGGATACATCCTCAGAGCAATTCAACATTTTCACAGAAATGTTTTCTTATTCCACAGATTTACAATACCTCAGACAAAAGTTGAAGATTCCATAGTAACTCCTTATCTAGTTCTTCGTCATTTAATACATCATCATCTAAAAATAGCAAAATAGTATCAGTGGGGGGAAAAAACAACATCCAATGAAATCCATCATTTAAAAATATTTGTATTTAATACTTCTAATAGCTGAGTAAAGTCTGTTTTAGGAAGCTTTTCATTCTTTCGTTGTTAAGCTGGGCTTGTTCCAGCAGAGGTGGAAATTCAATTTTCAGACGATAAACACACCAACCAGGACTTCTGCCCCTTCACATCTCACAAAATACCTTTTATTTTTTACAGCAACCTCTGAATGGTTCCTGTATGTATGAAATTTTAATAGAGTAAAATTTCTAAGCTATCTGTCAATCTGGATGATAACCTTGTTTTAAGCAATTTCACCCCAAACTGCAAAATTAAAACACCACATAGCTTAAAAAATCTATTTTCATCAGTAGAGTTGTAGAAATCAAGAAAAACTTCCAAAATCATAAATATAGATAATAACCTTAAGACTTACTCATTGTAAGCTGAGTTATAACACTGCAGCAGTGGGGAACAAATAGCTTCAAAGATTCCTCTGGGCAGCACTGAAAACACATTTGTTTGTATAAGTAAGTTTTTTTGAGAGGCACAAATATTTAACAGTCACAAGCACACACTAGCACTATTTTCAGAGGCAAATAAGGGCTGTAAGCAGCTATGAAAGAAATATGTGTATTTTAAGAATGACAAGCATGTCTAAAATAATTAACCACATAAAACTGTTGGCTATCGATTCATTACTTCATCGGTCCAAAAAACCCCAACTCACCTTGACTGCAGCACGGCACATGTCTGCCACCATGCGTCCTGCGACTCTTGTTTCAAATATATGTGAAATAGAAAAATTAAAAACCTTCTGAAGGGCCACCTATTAAAAGATAACGTAAAAATGAAAATGTCTAACTAGCATTTTTTAAAAAATGAAACATCTTTTTAAACACAAAAGAGAATGTGACTCAGATTATACAAAAAAAAATAATCAGTAGGAAAAATTTAACCATCTGAATATATAAAAATTTGTTTAATAATATTATATTCAGGTCTATGAACAGCCTTTGCACAAGACCCTATTGTGACCAAAACATTTGAGGCACAAGATTTTATTTGCTATAGAAATGCTGAACACAAAACTAAAGCTGCTGGAAGCAAATGCAACTTAATTATCTTGCTGGTCAATTTAAAACAGAGGGAATCTTGAGGAGTATCTAATATTTACAGTTTGTTATTCGGACAACTACAAACTATTTCTCTCTCCTCTAAATGATGTGAAGCATCTACTTAATTTTACAATTAGATAATTTTAATTACTGAATGAAGGAATTAGCTCTAGACATGGATTGACAAGGCTGAAAATTATAAACAACTCCTTTCAGAAGATTCTGGTTAAATAAGAGATTATTTATGTTAACTTCTTTATACTAACATAATCTTAGCAAATATCTCATGCAGCTGTAAGGCAGTTTAGCTTTTAACAAGGATAAACACTGCATAATGATAATCTCAGATGGAGAAAGAAGAAACAGAAACAGAAACAAAGTAAAGGAATATAAAGTTCTTCACAGTCAACTCTTGTTATGTGTAGCAGTTATGCTCTACAAAACTGCTGTGGGCACTGAACTAGCAAATATTGAACCACAGTTCTTAGGGGAAATACAGGATTAAGTTCCCATAAGCCTCTCATTACATTTTCATCAACTGATGGATACATAATTTTATGTTTCTGTTTGAAGATATCTTTTTTAAAATATATTTATTATTATTTTGGCCATACCACACAGCATGTGGGATCTTAGTTGCCCACTGGGGACTGAACCCATGCCCCATGCAGTGGAAGCATGGAGTTGTAACTACTGGACTGCCAGGGAATTCCTCATCTTTTTCAAATTTTAATATGGAAAGAAAGGAGAAGCTGGTATGATATGCACATGAGTAACCTGAAGTTCAATTTTTAAAACATCAAATAAAACTACAAGTTGGAATTTAGCTCTTTGCAGCAATGCACTCTTACCATAAATATTTCTTTGGAACATTGTGTGAGGATTGTACTAAACGTAGAAGACAGACCTAATTCGACCAAACTCTCCAAGTGAGTCATTTTCTCAGTCTCTGTCTCTTCTCTTGTTTGCTCCAACGTGCTACTTTCTATGAGGCCAAAGCATCTAAATAACCCAAAGAAAATAAAATTTTAGCAACTAAAAACTGGCTTAACATTTTTGGTTGATTTGATTAAATAAATCTCTATTCAAGACAATGATAGGCATTTCATTTGAACACGGTTCACAAATCAATTGTCCCTTTGTAACCTCAGAAGAAGCACCATCCTTGCATAGTAATTAAATACAGGCTGCAATGCAGAGTGAGGCTAAGTTTTGCTGAGACAGGATATTGTTATTTTTTAATATCTATCAGACATTAAATAGATCTGAGGTACTTGCTTACCTGTCCATAAACTGTAAGACGAAATCCTCAAATTCAGCTGTGGCAGAACAAAGTTCTCGCTCTACCTGTAACACGTCAATGTGCAGAAAATTTTCAAATAGGCTTTCATTTCTTCCCCCGAACAAAACTCAACTATAGTCTACAAAATACATCTAATACTACATTATTACACTGAGCACTGTGAGAAACAGCACCAAATTCCCCTATCAATTTAGAATAATTCATCCACTTCCCAGGAACCGAAGAAAGCAGTAATTAATATATTTTGTAAGAGCAAAAAAAACAGAAGTTCAGGCAGCCATATTTTAAAAATCAGTAACGGTTTTCAAACTGCTTGTGTATGTATAAAGGATTATCTCACTAGTTAGCCATCTAAATGCCAAAAGTAAGGTAATAACATACATGTCATAAAGAAAATAGTTCTGAAAAAACCAGACAGTAATGATGCCAATCTCCTCAATAGACTTATTCCTAACATAAAATGGAAAAACAGAATGCCATCACTTTTTGCTTAACAAAGCAAAAACCTGAAATACATCTTTCATTTCAGTTGTTTACTGGAACAGCCTATTTCTCACCTACCCCCTTTGGTGGGTGCTCTGCAGACTATCTTACCAGTGATGGCCTGGCCCTCCATTCATATCGTTCTAGTCACAAAACAGTAATTTTAATTTGTCAGCACCTCTGCAAAGCTGCTGTTAAACTTTCAAATATTACTATTCATATGCAGTAGGAATTAGAACTCAGTTGACCAATCTTTTTAGAAGAAGAAAGCATCCTTACTTCTGTGAGGTCATTTCTTTCCTGCAGAACAGACGAACAATCTACTAAAGGCACCAGAGTGGAAAATGTTGCTATAAATTGGAATGTGATCTATGGAAAGATGCAAAAGAGAAAACATTAATTACACAGAGTTCTAATTCCAAAATACACACATACCATAAGCTACTATCAAGTACAAAGAAATTATTCTGAGGGAAATAACAATCTTTCTGAAAGCTTTTTGCTTAGAACTGAACATTTTAGGGTCCTCCCAATTAACTAGCTGTTAACTGAGTAATGAAGTTGTACTAAATTTATTATCATACAGTTATTTACTAGATTTAAGCACAAAGTTTTCTAACCTTTGGTCACTAAGAAGTTACTTGGCTTCCCACCAAAAATGTAATATTAACTAAGTGTAGATAGAAAATGCTAATGGAGAAGCTGGAGACCAGGGAAGAGGGAAGATGAACAAAATGTAAGTCAGGTTTGTATATTAAGGGAATCTAGCATTTCACACCCAGTAATTTTTATCATGCTTCTTGTGACCAGTGCAAAGAGAAGTGCAAATGATCATATGCTATCATTTTTAATGGATCTGCTTACAGAGAATAGGAAGTTTAAGCTTTAAAACACTGTATGATCATAAATGCATTCAAGTTACGGGAAATGACTTAACCTAAGGAAAACCTTATATAGATCAACTAAGTGTTCATGGATCTAAACTTGGGCATCTACAGGTATAATTCTGCTACCATTAAGAAATTTTATACTTTACTGTGTTCTAAAGAATATTTGAAGAAAAAGTAACAGGATATCCATTTACACAACTAAAACTTAGATAGAAAACAGAATGACAAATACGCTCACCATGCATTTACTGAAGTCATTCGGATCCACCCCAGGCAACGCTCTCATCAACAGAGGTAGCATGTGTGTTGGACCTTCAGGAAACCACTTGCCCCCTGATACCAAACTGCGGGCTACTCCAATGACACAACTCAAAGTAGCTGTGAGCTGGTGAGGCTCTGTTAAAGTCTCTAGGGCAGGATATGTTCTGCAGTTTGAAAACAGAATTTAAAAAAATTTTCCATGACAGACAAACATATGTAACACATTAAACAGTTTACTAAATTCATAAACTGCATTTTGGATTAAAGGTTTGTCCGCTAGCAGAGTATTCTGAATGAATATTTGCTTTCAAGGTTAACAGAATCACAGAAATAAAGGAAAGGTACATGTTTCCCCAATTCCCTGACACGTCACCACATTTCCTCATGCCAATTCCACAGTGTAAAGAATATTAGCTGGCAGATTTCTGCATTCTTTCAGCATCTTAATCCATTCCCATATTCCAACAGGACTGCATCTAATCTAATCGTGATTATTAGAAATCAGCAATAACAGACAGCTACTCCACTCTTCCCTTTTAAAGGAAAAAACAATCTGACTAAAATGTTCCAGTGTCTCCTATTTTATACTTTATAAAAGGACTGTGATCTAAAGTTGGAAGTCAGTTCTCAGAAACATAAGAGAATATTCTTGACAGTAGAGTGAATAAAACAGGGGGAGTAAGACAGATGCAATCTTTGATCACTAAGTTAGTATTTAAGAACACTCACTCTATGGTTCAGTGATTTCATTTGAGACTCTCTCCTACAGGGGGAAAAATAATCCAAAACGCAGTCTAAATTCTTCTTAAGAGAAAAGGTAAATAAATAATAAGGAAATATTTAGAAATTTAGAAAGTAGGAAAAAAGGAGGATTTCTAACTAGGATTAAAAATATATAACCAAACCTATGTTTATTTTAAAAGATGAATAAAACAAGCCAAAAATGCTTTAGCAGAGGATGTCTTCAGGGGATGTAAAATCAAGTGTCAATTTTTTTTACTTTTTAAAAGACTTTCACTTGGAGATTCCCTAGCAGTCCAGGGGTTAGGACTCAATGCTCTCATTGCCTTGGCGGCCCAGATTCAGTCTCTGGTCAGGAAACTAAGATCCCACAAAGCACATGGTATGGTTAAAAAAAAAAAAAAAGAAAAATTTTCTGTTTTTCTAAAAGAGAAAAAAAAAATATCTACAAAAAATGGTAGCCAAGCCACTTCTAAACAGGACAAAATTAAAACTGAGTCTCAAAAAGTATCATTGTACTGTCAATTTTGTCAATTTAGCATCTTGGTTAAGATCACATATGATGCTGGCATTAAATTTGTCCAAAAATTAACTACTAAAGAAAAATGTGACAGATAAATCGTATTTGTATTTATAAACTTTGTTCCTTCAACTAAAAATTTATTTCGCCAGTCATAATTCACCACCTGGAAAACAATGAAATAAGGCAAAACAAAAGGAAACACCTCAGAGTTCAAAATTTTAATTCTGCAAATAACTGAAGTCATCCCTTGAGGCAGGTCTCTCCTATCCAAAGAAAATCAAGGGACCCACCATTAACTGGCAGCTCCTGCTACCACCTGGAGCCCAAGCGGCAATGAAGAAAGAAGGTTGAAGATAAAGTAGAAAGTGCCTAACTTTCACATTCCATTAAGTTGGACATGCTGGAAGTTTCAGTACCCTAAGACATGTACACAAAAAGGGGAGATTGAAATAGTGATGTCCAACTTAAATATTTATGGCACAGAAGACAGGGGAAGATAGCACAAGCAACTCCAATTACAAATAATGGAGCCTTATTTTGGTACCCTTCACCAAGTAAATAAATGTTACCAATTTTCCTTTCTCAACAGTGAGTCAAAAAACAGGCTGTCATCTGCATGCTGCCAGTAAGGACCTTGGACAAATCTGAGTTTTAGGAAACTCAAGCCATTAGATTCCCCTGGGCTCCAAAATCTAACATTCTTCTTCCGCTTTTAACAAAGTCATTTAGAGAAGAATCCTAAACCTGAAGTTCAGGCAGCAAAGAAAGAATAAAAGAAAGCTTAAGCAATCTGCTCATGAACACTCAAGACCACTGAGAGTGGCTCTCTCCTGTGAAGCACACCAAGCTTGTATTATGACAGAGACAAGGCAAATGGAGAACTATTTTTGTTACTATTCCAACATACAAAACAAAATGAATACAATGAAACTGACACAGTAGAAATAATTCACACAAGGTTATATATACAATATATACAAACAATAAAGCTGAACAAATTTTCTTCTCTATCACTGACCCTAAGAAGCAGACATCCAGAATTATTGTCACTGCCATGCTCTTAATATTTACTGACACTCACATTTTGTGAAACAAAACAGTCAAAGGTTTATTTATGAGCAAAAATTTCAATAACTAAAATGAGCACATAAGTCAAAATATTTTATTCATTTCATGTCCATTTTCTTTTTCTGATCAATAAATCTTTATCAAGTTACCAATCATTAAGTTAAAATATCTTGTTTCCCCTCTAGGAACAGGAATAAGTACCGAGATAGCAAAACAAGCCATAGAAAAGAAAGCCACGCAGAAGAGTAGAAGAGATAGATAACCAGAGTAACAGTGGACACAGCTGAGGCTTCAAGGAAACATGTGAAGCTACACTTACCTTTCAAGTACAGGGGGTATTACTAACTCCGGTCTCATGAGTGCAAGGTTCTGCAGAGCCTGGGCTGCTTCTAAACTACCAGTTTTGCTAAACATAGCCAAGAGGACAGGCTGAATAATGCATTGTACAAAGTCTGTAACATCTTGATCTGTAAGCTTATGGCTATCAGGCACAGGAGTTAACCAAGAAGGTTTCTTGTATCTTTCACGATGTAATCTTCTAACAACACTGTTTGGCAACCGCTGAAGCAGTTTCATTAACTTGTTCTGGGGACACAGAAGCAGAAGGCCCTAGGTAGTTTGTCGTTCTCACAGAGATACTCACAGTTCCCCTCTAATGTCCCAAGTAAAAATTTTTCAAATAACAGCTTGTCTAATAATTTTTAAATACAACCTATCTTTTTATTTTTTTAATTTTATTGAAATATATTTGATTTAAAAGCTATTAATTTCTGCTGTACAGCTAAGTGACTCAGCTATACACATATATTTTTTCATATTCTTTTCCTTTATGGTTTATCACAGGACATTAAATATAGTCGCCTGTGCTACACTAGGACCTTGTTGGTTAACAGTCTGTATAATCTTATTACAAAGAACCTGTATGGCCTAACTAGGTAGAATAAATACTCTTACCAATTAATCATCAATAATAACAAACACTTTCAAAATTCAGTTTTAATTTCTAGCATCACATGAGTCTTTCATTACTTGAAAAGCCATTTTAACCCAGCAATTTTTAAAAAAGCATACACACAATAAAACCGAAAAGACAATTCCATTGTTTTGTGGCATTTTGCCACCAGTTACTAGTATTTTTGTCACCAGTTACTAGTATTTATTTCTATATGTTCTATAAACACAATTACTTAATGTGAACATAATCATGCTCACACAGGGAAAGCTTAGTTGAGTGACAGAAAATGTACACAATAGGCAGTAGCCACATGTGACTATATCTTAGAAAAAAAAATCCAAACTGTAAGAGTAAAATATGAACATTACTCACCAGCCAGCGGCCATTATTTGAAGGATGGTAAAAAGATGTGATGCTGTTAAACAAACCAGCCAAGTGCTTTTGCACTAATTTACTTGGTCCACCCTGTTCAGATAAAAGCAGAAATATTAGTACCCACGTAATTCTGTAAAACTGAAGGGGTTAACAGGCCCAGGCCTATATACAAATCACTAACGTGGCTCACATTCATCCTGCTGGCAAAAACCAGTTCTACCTCTGACTGAAAGTCAGAAACAATTCCCAGATGAATTTCATACAAATCAATTCAAGACAGTCTATTAAAAAAGAAGGGCAACTTATTGAAATCCAATCATAAAATGGAAAAGATATTTTTCAATTCAGAGTTAACAGTATCTTTTACTGTTTACAGTTAAATAACTTTTGCCACTAACGTATTCATCTTAAAATAACCAAGTATGCCACATTAAGCATAAAAAGCATTCCTTAAATGACTGAAGAACTGAAGAATTTCTCATTGCAGGAAATAAAGATTAATATAAACACATTCACATATTTATTAGTACTTCTAAATGTTTCAAGTGATTAAACTTGTTATATTTAACCATATTTTGACCCAGAAGAAAAAGATTTTTTTTTCTTAATCTATTACCAAAACAAACACACAAAACAACCAACCAAGCAACAATATACCCAGGGTTGCAGGGGGAGGGGGATAGGAGGAAAAGGCTAGCATTCACCTTACCAAGTTGAACAACCCTGGGAATATAGGACTAAAATATAATAATAAAGGCCTTGAAACTATCTGTTTCAAGATGATCTTTTTCAAGAAACAGCACAGATTCATAATGTATGCAAATATCAAGTCACTGTGTCACATACTCAAAACTAACATAGTATTATTCATCAACTATATTTCAATTTAAAAAAGAATCAGCACAGTGCTAAAGTACACTATCCAGTTACACCAGGAGCATGTCTTTCTGCTGAAATGAAATCCATACTCATAACTATTGAGACCATAATTCCACTGCAAAATACCAACAAAATTTTCAAACTTCTAACAGTAATTAGCATTGTTAACTTTTAATTATATTAAATATTCATATTTAACACAAAATGAAGTTGCCAATATAAACAAGTGTGTGAGCAACAGTAACTAAAATGAGCCTGATACCAATCACTATCTAATCCTGTGGCCCCTAAAGCCCAAGTTCCAACTCACGACTTAAAAAAGATAGTAAATATCCAAACGTTTTTGCTTTTATTGAATATCAGAAAGAAAATGGGATTTCCCCTCTGTTTAATATTAAAATAACCACCAAAAAAGAAAAACTTGAAAGTTTCTTTTCTTTTAATCTTACAATGAAATTTACTATCTAAACTTCTGGGTTTCCCTGGTGGCTCAGTGGTAAAGAATCTGCCTGCCAATGCAGAAAATACAGGTTCGATCCCAAATCTGGGAAGACCCCATATGATCTGTAGCAATTAAGCCCATGTGCCACAACTCTTTAGCCTGTGCTCTAAAGTCCGGGAGCCACAACTACTGAAGCCCAAAGTGCCCTAAAATCTACGCCCCACAACAAGAGAAGCCACCAAGCGAGAAGCCCGTGCACTGTAGCTGGAGAGTAGCCCCCACAGCTATGAAGACCCAGCACAGGCAAAAATAAATATTAAATAATTTAAGAGCTAAACTTCTCAACCATTCTGTCCTTTCAACAAAAACAGCCAACTAAGCAGTGTAACCAGGGAGAAAATAGCAAACACAGAACAATATCAAGTATCACATGCAGAGTAATTAAAAAAGGAGATAACTGCAGAAGCAATATGAATGAAAACTTAAGAGAATTATGGTATAAAAGTTGTTCTAAAACTCTTATTTGAAAGATGACATCAAAATCCAAATATGTAGACTGTAGTTTTATTTCTCTTCAATGATGTCGGAAAAATAATCCTTTATGCTTCTCTCCCTTCACTAAGATTACTTTGTCAACAAGCTTTGTGTTCAGTGTAATGTTTTATGTGAACACTGACAATTAATGCATTAATACTGAGCATATGCCCAACTCTGCTTTCAAATCTCACCTTTATCAATTTGACTTGGGAAAGTTCTTTTACCCATGACTCTGGTTCTCAGTCTATAAAACTATTACAGATATTCTGAATCTCTTGAAACTCTAACTGTCCCCCTACTTAGAGTATAACTGACCTACAACACTGTTAGTTCCAGTACATAACATAGTGATTTGATATTTCTATACATTATAAAACGATCATTATAATCAAAACTCTGAACTTCTTACCCTTACTTTAAAGGTCCATTATTTAACGAGATTTATAAATGGTACGTTATGACTACATTCTGAGTCTGAGAAACACAAGTTTACTGCATCAGAAAATATCCAAGAATCAAATGACCAACTAAGTCACTAATTTAGACTTATGCGGTTATGCAGAATTTCTGTGCGGTTAACCCAAAATTTTATTTATTTTATTTATTTATTTATTTTTTTTGGTTACCCCAAAATGTATAGGAACTATATAAAACAAACATAATGTACTACAAACCATCATGGCAGTGATCCATATTACAGCATGTCCTATGTCATAAGCATTTGTTAAAAATCTTGGAACTAACACTTGACTGCTTCCCACTGGGAGGTTCAAGCTTCTCAGAATTCTTGTAAATACCTTTAAAAAGAAAAAAAAATTAAGGATGACCATTGACAGATATAGAAAAAGGAGTACATCAAGGCTGTATATTGTCACCCTGCTTATTTAACTTATATGCAGAGTACATCATGAGATACGCTGGGCTGGAAGAAGCACAAGCTGGAATCAAGATTGCCAGGAGAAATATCAACTCAGATATGCAGATGACACCACCCTTATGGCAGAAAGTGAAGAGGAACTAAAAAGTCTCTTGATGAAAGTGAAAGAGGAGAGTGAAAAAGTTGGCTTAAAGCTCAACATTCAGAAAACTAAGATCATGGCATCTAGTCCCATCACCTCATGGGAAATAGATGGGGAGACAGTGGAAACAGCGTCAGACTATTTTTTTGGGCTCCAAAATCACTGCGGATGGTGACTGCAGCCATGAAATTAAAAGACGCTTACTCCTTAGAAGGAAAGTTATGACCAGTCTAGATAGCATATTAAAAAGCAGAGACATTACTTTGCCAACAAAGGTCTGTCTAGTCAAGGCTATGGTTTTTCCAGTGGTCATGTATGGATGTGAGAGTTGGACTGTGAAGAAAGCTGAGTGCCGAAAAATTGATGCTTTTGAACTGTGGTGCTGGAGAAGACTCTTGAGAGTCCCTTGGACTGCAAGGAGATTCAACCAGTCCATCCTAAAGGAGATCAGTCCTGGGTGTTCACTGGAAGGACTGACGCTGAAGCTGAAACTCCAGTACTTTGGCCATCTCATGCGAAGAGTTGACTCACTGGAAAAGACCCTGATGCTGGGAGGGATTGGGGGCAGGAAGAGAAGGGGACGACAGAGGATGAGATGGCTGGATGGCATCACCGACTCGATGGACATGAGTTTGGGTAAACTCCGGGAGTTGGTGATAGACAGGGAGGCCTGGTATGCTGCAGTCCATGGGGTCACAAAGAGTCGGACACGACTGAGCGACTGAACTGAACTGATTGACAGACAGCAAGTAACTCGTTCATTAAATAACCTACGTGTTATATTGATGTTACAGTATACATTCTCATTTGATTGGTTTTTATGACATACTGTTTGGCAATTTGCTTTATTCCTTAGGAATTCATATAAATAACTTCATACCTTTTTAAAATGATGCTCTAAGGTCACAGGCATGCAGTTATGAAGCACTCATGTTCAGGTACCCCAAAACAGGCCAGTGGCACACAGTTAATCATAAAAAGGCAAACAGTAGGTAACTGTAGTTCAATGTGAAATATTCTGACTACTTTTTGCCTCTCTAAATGCACACAATATTATTCTTCCTATGCTTTCATTCCAAGCCAAGGATGCACAAAACAAATATTTTCTAGCTGATTTCTCTACCTCTTAAAATTTTAAGACTTGATTTCCCCCTAAGAATCTGCATTTTAATCAGTCATGTAATATATTACTACAATTAGATTTATATTTAAAACATAATTAAATGTCAAATATGGGGGCTAGAGGTGGGAGAAATTTACTTCGCCATCTTAGTTTCTACTGGCTGGCAACAGAGGAAGGCAGCACAAACAAAGGCAATCAGAGCAGGTGCCTTCTGTGCTCCCCAGCCCTGCCCTAGTCAGCGTGTGCATCAGAGCCAATCACAGCCCGACCACAGGCCTCCTGAAGCTCCACGGGTGATTCTCCTGCATGGTAAACAAAACCCAAGATGCAACACACCTAGAGACACTTTCCAACTTCATTTACTCTAGGAAAGTATACAATGTGATTTTAAAAGTGGGGAATACTCTAGAAGAACTAACAATACAGTACAAAAAATTCACTGGAAGGGATCAGTGTATGACACCTTGAATAATATTCTTAGTACTTTATAAATTCCTCACTCGGAAACTTAAAGAGTTCATGCCCTGCATTGGTAAGACAAAAAAAATCAAACATTTATGATAGTTTGATATGATTCAATTACTTTCTGAAAATAAATGACCCATCCTTATAAATTACTTATGTTTTTACTAACAGTCAAAAAAAACTTTCTGTGGTGCTAGAAATCAGCAACCACACACACTTCTGAAAGATATAAAGATGATGTCAGTGCTACTGTGTTTGTTCAAATGTTCTTAATTACCTTTGGTACATATGGATCCCAATCTATGTATCCTATATTATCTGTAGCCAATCGAGCAAAGAGATTTACTAGTTGCTGAAAGTAAACAAAAAAGAAAGACTGTTAAGTAAATACATTTGTTTTTAGGGGTCACAGTCACACCCTTTATCCATTTGTTCTTTTCAGAACAATCATTATTGGCACAACTGAATTTAATATTTATATCTCAGTCTTTTCAAACCTCCAAATTTAGGTCCTGATTCTCGTCACCCATATAAAATCAAATGCAGCTGAAATGCTTATTTTTTAAAAAGATGACAAAGCATCATCCACAGTGCAAACAGATAAATAAATTTTTAATCAAATACATGCAGAAAACACCCACCAGGGGTCCAGCACCATACAAACAGGGGGTACAACAGGGCCTTCCTCTTCATGTATTTCACAGTACATGCATACACTTCCAGAGAGTGATAAAACCAAAATAAAGAAATGTCTAGTTCTCTTAGAATACAGCAAATACAATTTTAAAAAACTGATTACAACATCGCTAACAGCCAATTTTAAGGAAATGAGAAGGGGACTACAAAGGATGAGATGGTTGGACGGCATCACCAACTCGATGGACACGAGCTTGAGCAAGCTCCAGGAGTTGGTGATGGACAGAGAGGACTAGCATGCTGCAGAGTCCATGGGGGCGCAGAGTCAGACACGATGGAGCGACTAAACTGAACTGAAGGAACTGAAGTTACTTATCAAATTATCTGATAGTTACTTCCAAACTAAAATGCATATAGGAAAAAAATGAGATACTCACCCCCTCCCACTGTGGGAGATTTTGCACTGAAACCCAAAGGCCAATTAATTCATCAAACCAAAGTCTGAAGAAGAAAAATGTTATGAATAGCAAGTGATTTACAGAAAGTGGTTTAAAGCCAGATATCCTTTGTATTTTTTTTAATCTACTATTCTTACTGATAACTACACGACCTAGAAAAAATAACACTGAAAGTTACAAACTTAATGGAACAAAAGATTACTTTTTTTTTTTTTTTTTTTAATATTATTTTATTAGTTGGAGGCCAATCACTTTACAACATTTCAGTGGGTTTTGTCATACATTGACATGAATCAGCCATATAGTTACATGTATTCCCCATCCCGATCCCCCCTCCCACCTCCCTCCCCACCCGACTCCTCAGGGTCCTCCCAGTGCACCAGGCCCGAGCACCTGACTCATGTATTCCACCTGGGCTGGTGGTCCGTTTCACCATAGATAATATACATGCTGTTCTTTCAAAACATCCCACCCTCACGTTCTCCCCCAGAGTTCAAAAGTCTGTTCTGTATTTCTGTGTCTCTTTTTCTGTTTTGCATATAGGGTTATCGCCACCATCTATCTAAATTCCAAAAGATTACTTTTATCTGAATATTCCCTTTCCAATTTATTTAAGCTAAAAGGAATAACCTCATCAAATTTCTACTTCATTGCTAAATAACTGTCTATCCCTATCTAGAAGCTTCTCCATCCTTTCCATGTCCTTCTCCTTGAATGCTTTCCTTTTACTACCTGTTCCTACAACTCTCCCTTACTCTCTTCACTTTAATAGGCCAACTAGTAATTACACCATTAACGAGCCCTACAGTAATAGTTTCATAAAAGAAATGAGCCACAAGTGTTAGGAGCAATTAAAGTGGGAAAAAATATCTCAAAATAAGAAAGTGAAGAGAATACAGGGGCAAAAACACACTTGAATATTAACCAATTTTCACAAATGTCAAAGAAATTAAGTTTTTTAGAAGTTTGTAATTAAAACCAAAATTTCATAAATATATAGCCAGATACAAAATTTCTGACAGAAATTTGACAGATATAAAAGATGTGACATCTCACTATTGAAAACATGCTGGGAGAGGTGGTGGGAGGGCCAAGCATAATAATCCTCCCACCCATAATACAGTGATATGTACTATTATCATTCTAGTTTTTTTTCACACCTGTTACTTTTTTCATAAAAGTACAATCTAGGTATTTTTCATTCTAGGGTTTATTATATACCTGCAGTTATGAGAGAGAGAGAGAGAGAGACTCAAGAAAAACTATACTACATGATGAGGGTTAAAATCGAGGTTTAGAAAAACATTTTTCCCTTCCCTAAACTCTATGCAATGCAACATTTCCATCACTGCCTATTTATTTAAACTTTCAGTTCCTTTTTGCAGTTATCATTCTTTCTCTCTCAATATCTTTTTAAAGCCCACATCTTATGTGGCTTGATATATAAGTGACTTATTTTCTCTTTATCTGCAAAATGATATTTAACTATTTTAGCTTTCACGCGCACTTCAAGTTTAAGAAACATAATGCTTGAGTTGGTAATTTCTTTTTTACTTATTACTGTACTCATCTGCCTACATACATACATACATACATATATGTATATGTGTATGTGTGCACATATACATATATGCATTCCCTACTATATTCTAGAATCTATCAATACACACACAAACACACATACATATATATACTTACTTAAAACCTTTATGATGAAGTTCTGGAGGAAGGGAGGTAGGAAGAAATATTTCAAAATAAGTGATGGCCTTTTGCATTGTTACATCAAAAGGACACATTAAAGGCCTCCATTCTTCTAGCATCTCAGCTGTGGCATCTGCTGGAAAATACCTAATAAAAAAGAAAGTTTTCATGTATCTGATCATTGACTAAAAGCTCTACATCATTATATGACTGACAAAAAGGGGGAGAAGGGGAATGTACTCATAAGATAATATCACACACTACCAATGTCAAGTTAGCTGGCAAGAAACACACATTGTTCCAATTCTAAAATAAACAGCCTGTCACATTTAGGTTAGATAAGGTAAATTTTCTTCTTGTCTTTGGACCTGGAAAAATGCTATAAAGCTGATAAATCTCAGATAAAATACAAAGTCATTCAAATCACCTACAAACTTAAAACATGACTGCTGTTATTTTTTTCTTCCTGTGTGCTGTATAATAGCAATAGAAAAAAAGAAGAAAAAAAAAATCCTGTCACAGGGAACCCAGTCTATATAAGAAACAGATAATCAACAAAGTGAGAAAGAGAATCAGTCCAGGAACTTCTTGGCACCTTAAAACAAACCACTTACCCTCACTAGACTCTGAGTTCTGCTGTATACAAGAAACAACTGAGCTAGATGATCTGATCCTACAGGCTTTAGCATTCTAAAACTCTCAGATATGGGCAGGAGCATCCCTGGGGCACAGAAGATTCAGAAAAATAAAAGTGGAAGTGTATAGACAAACACAAAATGAAGACAAGCGGATAATGAGGACCCATTATTCATTTGGGTATGGAATGGACACCCAAATGGGGAGGCAACTGGGGTTTAAAATAACGACAAGTGTATTAAAATTTCTGATGTGAATATGGGTGAAAAAAAGGAAACCCTTTCAAATACACTTGGAGGTTTGGTCTATACCTTAATCTTATTATAACTTTATATCTCTGTGTTACTAGAATCACACTTCATTGCCTATCTTCAAAGGTCTTACACACTGAATCCTCGTCCTAGTTTTTCATAGTCAACTGTCAGCCAAATAACTCAGAATAAAACTTGGCATACTACAAATTATCTAAGAACCTAAAACCCAGTAAATACCTCAGTGATGATCAAAGTTCACAAAATGACAATGCTCACTAGTAGCTTATCGAATAACTTAGGTTAGTTCTTAAGCTTCTTAAAAAGGAGACATTCTAGATCTTAAAAATACATTTGTCCAAGACAGAGTAGTATAGTAGGTCAGCAACAATATCTGATCTATAAACTAATTTCAACTCTTATAATAAGCACATGATAAATATACAAATTTTCATTCAAAAGAATTCACTGCATTCATAGCAGAAGTACGTCTTAGAACAGCCTGATAAATAAGAATGAAAAAATAGTTCAAGACCATACATCTAGACTTTAACTAAACTAAATTCTATCCACATTTATCTTTAAAAATCAGAATATGAGATATTCAAAGTTAAACATTCTATTGAAATGGGGGGGGGGAACGTATGGGCCATCTTCTTATTATTCATTTTTATATAATACCTACAAGGCTCATTTTGGAAAATAATTTTGACTTGAGTAACAATACTCTAGGGATAACTTTCAAATGAAGCCAGTTATACACACATTATTGCATTCTTACTTTCTAATGGGTGACTGACACCCACGCCACTTAAACATTTCTAAATTTATAAATGAAATCTGAAAAGTTCAGTTCAAGAGTTGGAAATAATATTGCACTCAGTGACTAATATCACAACGTCAGACACTATTTATATCTTTAATTTCCTTTTCAAGGCATACTAAAGATGGGGAAAAGTCCACAGAATCAATAAGAGGATTTATAAATTGAGAAGCTACTTACGGTCGGCAGCTCTTCACAAGTGTTTTGAGAACATTTTCTACAGAACTGGGGGGAAAAAGCCATTTGGTAAATTAGGTTGGTATATTTTAAGAACAGATATAATTCAATTAATAAATATCTCTAAGATACACAGATATTATCTGTGTACACATAATAACTAATCCTTCTCTTTCATATACATAAAAGTCTAATGATTACCTAAATGCTGTAATCTACTCTTTCCTTTGTCTTCATTTTGTTCATTCTATACAAGGAACAAAAGAAAAGAAAACTGGAAAAGGGGCAAATCATCTTCAATCTTTACAAAGTGGGCAGCAATGACCATACTTCTCAACACATCAAGAAGTATGTTCAGAGGCTTCAAACAAACAGCAAAGTCTAGAGTGCCTCTATCAGTAACTGCTGGAGACTAGTTTTCTGTATCCTACTGGTGAGAGTTTTACAACCCTCCAAGGCACTTTATTGCCAGGAACAATTATCAAAATAACAACAGCCACCTTTTTGACCAGCTACTTAAAAAGTTAGCTGATGAATATTAAAAGCTGTAATTTATTTTCCAACTTGTAGGTGGTTCAAGTGACTTTAGTAAAGCAAAATAAACACTGGTATATGAACTTATAATAAACACTTCTTCTTTAATGAAAAGCCTAGTGTGTACTGGTTTAAACACACATAACTAGAATGGAATACTTAAAATATTAACCAGGCCACAGTCAAAAGAGGTCAAATACAAATCAACAAAACAAAGAGTGATTTCAAATTGGAATTTTAAAATAAATGTGTGCCTACTTATAGTATGATATATACAAGTAAAAATAAAACTAGTCTCTACATCTCAAGAGAAAAAATTACGGGAGAAAGAGGTAACTTTTAGGCAGTGCTTCCACCTGACACTTTTTCATTAAGCTTCTTGGAATTCTTAAGTCCAGAAGTCTATCCAATGTCTCTGAAAGCGTAAGAACTAATCTTAAATTCTTAAGGAAATTCTAAGGAATAACACAAACCAAACTCAGCACAAGTAATCAATGTAGTATATAACCAAGAAAGAAAACTATTAACTTCATTACTTGAAGCAGTAAGAATTCTCTTTAATTTCAGAAGTATTTAGAACAAAACTAACTCTGGGCTACTAACTCATGGGCTACAGCTCATGAGGTAATTCTAAAATAAAGAAGATGATCACATGGCTAGAGAGCCATCATGGAGCATTTTCTGATTATCAAAGAGAGATATTAACTTCTCTCACAAAAAACGCTCACCAATTCAGAAACAGAGTTTAACTGAGGGAACATCTAAGCTTGCCTAGTTGTTTTTTTTTTTTTAAAAAGGTGGCAGGGGGTGGGGTAAACTTCTCTCCAACTACATTTACAACTCCCTGAAGACCACAACTATGATTTTTACTCCTGGGCATTTCTGAAGGGCTTATAACAAGGTTGTGTTTCTTTACATATATACATATATTACTAATAAATTTATATATTTATTCATTTACAAAGCTCTATAAATCTTTTCTATCAGGGCAACAAAAAAAAGCATGGATCTTTGGATCTTCTTTTAGTCTGGACTGAAGACCCCCACTGAGAAACAAATTTTAGAACTCATAGATAAGATGTGAAGGTCCACAAGGTTCCAAACAAAATAAGAGATCAATTTAAATACAGATTTTTAAAAAAGGTTAATTCTTAAAAAAAAAAATTCTAAAATTGTAAACTCATGATACAAGGAAATAAGCAGATCTATAATTCTACCACTTTCTAATGTCTGTTTTCACGTTAACTTTACATTTAGTTTTAACTATTTCTGTGGCAGTATTTCTATTTGAGAGTACAACACAGAAAACCTGCTATGCTTACTGGTAACTTTTCTATTCTACCAGCAAACTTTCATATAATATCAAAAATGATTCTAGCAAGTCAGTCACAAAAGGCTGCATAGCTATGCTTTCTCCAGTTCCTTTCACGCTTTAGAAGAACAGGTGGTTAATTATACGACTTGATAGTTGTCACTTCACTCATTAGAGGAATGGGGTGTGTGGGAATGTGATTCAGTTCATCTAAATGAAGTCAATTTCAACCCCTTCTTATATATAAGCCTGTGCCATTGGATTTATGCTCTTTATCCAGAAAAGGGTACAATCTCTCTAACCTGTGATATCTGTATAGTGACCTTTTGTGATTCTTGTAATCTCTCAAGATGAAGGGAACAATGTTTCTGTTTAAAAATAAAATAAAAGGTTAAGGCTAGATGCTACTAGATTATATTTCACTAATTTTTAGAGGGAGTGAATAATCACTCAAGTTTTCCCAACTGTTGGAAATTTCTAATGTTAAAGTGACAACAATTCAAAACACTTTTTCTTTTTTTTTAATATATCAAAAGGGATCTAACAGAGGAACTGAGCTTTGGGTAGGTTTTCTCAAACCCTCTTCCCTCTTAGTAAAGGCATGTTAGGTTGGAAAGAAAGCCACAGTATATCATGTAATGAATGGTTCACAGCTTGGGCTCAGAGTCAGACAGATTTGAATGTGAACACTTGTCCAACTATTTACTAGGAGAGAAATATTATATAGCCTCATATCTATATAAGAGCAGTAATACCTACCTCTCATTAGGCTGTTACAAAATTAAACAAGATAATGTAAAGAAAGCAGTTACCTGGCCCAGAATTAAACACAATAAATGTTAACTATAATTATTTCATATTTAGCCAAAATAAATTATATTTTCAATCTCCTTAAGAACTAAAATTTTATACTAATCTTGCTTTTACACTTGTTTTACTGCCTCTGAGTAGCTATTAATTTATATTTAGGAAATGGCATCAAAATAGGAAAGTCCTCCCCCAACTGCCACCCTATTTATCAGGGCAGAAAGTAAGTTCCTGTCCCAATTCTTGAGTTCTAGCCCCAGTTTCAACAAATGATTCTGTGTGAATTTTCCTCTTTGGGAAGCAAGTTCCTTATGACTCCTTATGTTAATAAAGTAAATGCCAAATATGTAGCAGAGAAGCCTGAGGAAAGCCAAACACCTTGGCCTCCAGTTACTGAGATAGTGGACTTATATTCTAAACCTGGAGGTTTATGCTTCCTACCTCTTTTGCAGGACAATGTTCATGTCTAAATCAAAGAAATGTACAGCAAATGATACAGTTAAGATGAGAGCAGTATGGACTGCCCATGGCCAGAGGAACATTCAGCTTCACTTCACAATTCTTAAGCTAAAAATTAGCTTCAGAGTAATCAGACCGGCTTTTCTATAAATGAACTAGGAAACTGTAACCCTGGTATATTCTACATACCTCTCCTTCAACCTCCCTGTAACTTAATACATCCAATGTTTCCTGTTTTTCCTAAATCAAACAAATCTACCATCAGTTAGTCAAACACTATCCATCTCAAAGCTGATCTTTTAAAATCTAACACTGCTTATCAGCAAGCAGTCATTTATCACAGTCACTTCACACAAAACTTTGTTGTTGTTCAGTTGCCAAGTTGTATCCGACTATGACCCCATGACTGCAGCACGCCAGGCCTCCCTGTTCATCACAGTCTCTCAGAGTTTGCCTAAGTTTATGTCCACGGAATCGGTGAAGTCATCCAACCATCTCATCATCTGTCCCCCTCTTCTTTCCTTACTGTGTTGCCTACATTTGTAACTTGTAATACGCTACTCCAATTAAGTGCATGGAACACTGTTTCATGACATAAAACCATGACCCAAAGATTCAAATGCTTCTTTTTTTTTTTTTTTTTTTTAAATATTATTTTATTAGTTGGAGGCTCAAATGCTTCTTTTATGAAGTAAACAATAAGCAGCTCTTAAGTTGCTAGTATTAAGTTCACAGCTACCTAGATCTTTCCCAATTTTAATTTTTCTACTGAATAATAATAAACAAAACCCATACAAATTGTTTCTCCAGTAGAAAGTAAAACAGATGAGAGTAAAAAGGGTATTTTGCCCCTGAGGCAAAAAGAAAGGAGGACAAACAGAAAAAAGAAGCAAAGGACAAGGAGGAGGATGGGACAAAGAAGACCAAGGGAAACTTGAAGCAAGTTTATAATCCTTGCTCCAAACAATGGAACCAGCTTCTAAAATCATGTTGAAATGCATGGCATTCTAAGCAGTGGTTTCAGTAAAGACAAATACATAAGGCACAGGAGTTTAAGACTTGAAAGACAAATAGTTAACAAATGAAGTAACCTTTCACTTTTGTTACTAAAATAGTATTCTAAAAATAGTTATGAACACATGCAGTCAGCTGACAGAACTGTTTCAAAATGTGTCAGAATACATCTAAGACGAAAGTACTCAAAACAAAATACTAATTCCAAATGCATGCCATATTAAAGGGTTCTTTAGGAAATTTTCTAAATAAAATGTTTATAAAAAGTCACACTTCTATCCCTTGGTTATGAACACTTGCTATTCTACTGTACTATTGATAAATAGAATCTTAAGTGGAAAGTACATTTTTAAATGTTTTCAGTGACCCCTATCTTAGAAATTCAGTGGACAGAGACTAGCTGTGAGGAACAAAAAGTACTGTTGTCTGGCTCTCCAAATAGTATCTCTAATATCTCTGCATAAGAACCAAGACCATTAGATTCCTCTGGTATTAAAAATCAAGGCAAATGTGATGAAGAAAGTCCAAGAGCCAAAGAATTCAAAAATCTTTCAAAGTTAATTGTTATAACTATATACAGTGTGACCTGAATGGAAATATGGTAACAGGTTCTCCTTTGCAGAGAAGTAAAATATGATAGTAACAGTAAAAAATTACAAGAATGAGAGACAATGAATAAAGAATTAATTATAGTCCTCAAAAACTATTTAAAGTATAATTTTTCTACCTTGTTTTTTTTAACAGAAGGCACACTAAGTTTCAAATTTTGTCCTACAGTGCAGCCTCTCACCAAGAAAGTGTCCCCTCAAAAGTAGTTCCCAGTATTCTTTCTGATTCCTTAAAACTGGAACAGTAATCACGAGTTTTAAACAGAGGCCGCATCGACAGAGCTGCACGTCGCAGCGTGGGCTCCTTCAGTGGACGCATACAGCCCGATATGTAAGGACTTCAAGCCACTAGGCCAATATAGCTGATCTTCTTGGAGCATCAACTTTAGTCAAGAGATACTAGGGAAGAAATTTTTACTTATAGAAACATGACTTAATAAGCTTAATAAAGATATGAATGTTTAAGATAAAATGTAAAAATTCCAAGAAATTTCTCATACCATACCTCTCAGGAAACCTCTTTGGGGAAAGGGTAGGAGGTATTAAGTGGACAGTCTGAGATGCACAGAACAGGAAGAATACTGGTTTGGAAACTAAAAGACCTACATCTTACAGAATTAAAAAAAGAAAAAAAAGAGTGTTGGACTAGTGATAAGAAAACAGGAAGGGCTGATTAATGAGGCAGGAAACTTTAACTTGCATGGAAGCAAGAAAAGAGAAAACATTTCCGTAAGACTTTAACCACATGCAGGGAGCATTCTGGAAGAGTAAGGGACATTTGATTATCACAATTAGTAGGGAGGACTCATTGAAACTTTAGTGATTAAAAGCCAGGTATACCAGATATCTGGCAATTCACGGACCAGCCAAGCTCAACAAAAAATTATTATTGCAAGACTTTCTAGTATCTCAATACATGGTCATACAGATTAAAACTTTTTGAACATAAAAGATAACTGTTATAACATTAACTATTTTTCACAGTTTTAATAGACATCGAACCTCTAGGAATACAACTAACATATAAATTGAAGGAAGGCTGTACTTTGTTTTGCTGAAAATTTTATCTAGGGTTATTCATGATTTCTAAAGAAAAAAATTACAGCATAATGGCAATTCTGCTGCCACATCTGATTTGCCAAAACTAAATTCTTGAGCATATACAGATTTGCATATAAATATGTAACTAATAATGATGATTATTTTAAGTCTTAGAACCAAATATCATTGGCAATTAGTGATACACAAAAAATGAGGATGTCACAGAACTTCATTAATAATTTTGTTGTTGAACTATTTCATGTTTTTTTGGACTGTCATCCTTTTTGGGTAGGGCACAAAAAGCTATTCATGTTGTAAAAATTACACACTGACATTATTTATGCTGGCAAAAGTTAACTGCACAAATTTTATATGGCTTCATATACTAATGTGTCCTTTCCTAATTCATCCTTTGCCTCTATTTCTTTCACAGGTAATAATGTTCAAAAATAATGTTTGGAAATACTAGTAACTATCCCACATAATTACATAAAGAATTACTGTGACACTATGTTATAAATAGGGGCTTCTCTGGGGGTTCAAACCGTGAAGAATGTGCCTGCAATGTGAGAGATTGGAGTTTGATCCCAGAATTGAGAAGATCCTCTGGAGAAGGCAATGACTACCCACTCTGGTATTCCTGCCTGAAGAATTCCGTGGACAGAGGAGCCTGGTAGGCTAGTCTATGGGGTCACAAAGGGTCGGACATGACTGAGCAACTAACACTCTCATTTTTTCACTATGTTATAAATAAGGTCAGCTCACCTGCAAGAGTATCTTACTTCCTTTTTTCCCAGTCAGTAGTCTGAAGTTATTTCTCTCTCTCTCATCAGATGTGTGACCTGTTATATTTTAATGTTCACTAAAAATACTGCTCTTAGGTTTTCTTGTACTTCTGATACAGAATGTGTTTTGACCTTTTTTACTTATAAATTCAAACTCACTCATTATAAAGATGTAAAATCTGAATACCATACTGTTTTACAGTGAAACAGAGCATGCATGTTTGAAACACAGATTGCTTCAAATAAACTTTGTTGTTGTTCAGTTACTAAGTTGTGTCTGATTCTTTGCAACCCATGGACTGTAGCACATTGGCTCCTCTGTCCTCCATTATCTCCCAGAGTTTGCTCAAATGCATGTCCATTGAGTCGGTAATGTTATTCAACCATCTCATCCTCTGCCACCCTCTTCTTTTGCCTTCAATCTTTCCCACCATCAGGGTCTTTTCCAATGAGTCGGCTCTTTACATCAGGCAGCCAAAGTACTGGAGCTTCAGCTTCAGCATGAGACCTTCCAAAGAATATTCAGGACTGATTTCCCTTAGGATTAACTGGTTTGATCTTTGCTGTCCAAGGAATTCTCAAGACTCTTCTCCAGCACCACAATTCAAAAGCATCAATTTTTGACACTCAGCCTTCTTTATGTTTCAACTCTCACATCTGTACATAACTACTGGAAAAATCATACCTTTGACTAGATGGGCCCTTTTCAGCAAAGTAATGTCTCTGCTTCTTAATATGCTGTCTAGGTTTGTCATAGCTTTCTTTCCAAGGAGCAAGTGTCTTTTAATTTTACGGCTGCAGTCACCATCCGCAGTGATTTTGGAGTCCAAAAAAATAAAGTCTGTCATTGCTTCCACTTTTTTCCCATGTAACTGAGATATCTTTTCCTTTATTTCTTTTCCCATTATTTCTTTTTGGTTAAAACATTATTTATATTTTTGAGTGTAGAAAGGTCATATTATTTATGAATTTCACTTTGGAATAGTTATCTACAGACTACAACAGGAGTTGCTGAGTCTATCTGAGTTAAGAGTCATGGCTTTAAACCAAGTAAATATTTCAGTAAAGACTTGATGTCTCTTCAAAACACCAAGAACAACAACAACAAAAAAAAACACAAAAAACACGAAGAACAGTTAAGGTGAAACTTTTAAGGATGGTTTCCATAACAGCAGGGATAATGTGAAGTTAAGGAAATAACTTGGTAATTAGTATCAAGATGAATGGGAAGAACTACAAACAATAACTAACACTAACAGTTATAAGCTTTAACAGAATTTCCAGGAAAACCGAGACACTGATGAAAAGGAAAGCCACAGGTATTCATGAATAACCATATAATACAAAGTAATACCTTTCAGGACAGGAAGTATGACACTTGGTTATAAAGAAGCAAGTAAAAGAACTACTGAAAAAGGAGAAATTATTGAAGGAATTGCTTTCTCTCCCACATTATTTACCAAAAACTTTCAGAGTTTGGTAAACTTTCAAAAAATCAGTCAGGAAAATTTCAGAAAGATAACTGATTTGAACACAGTTTAAAGGTTCCTAAAATCTATGAAATGGTGATTCTAATCAAAAGTTCAATGAGCTCATATTTTACAGTCTAGTCAAGCCAGTCTGTGCCATGCTCCCTCCAGCAGAAATAAAACTCAAAAGTAATCCTTCATGTTAAATTTTGGGTTTTCATAATAAATATTAGTAAAAACACATTTGGACATTTTACCATTTAGTTTTATGACAGGTTTTGCCATTTTTATCACTGAAATGGGTTTCTTTGTTTTAATATATGGACTCTTCGGGAAATAAATGTCTTCTGACCATTATATTTGTGACCACTGTTCAGAAAGAGTTAGGGCCTAAGTTCACAATTACCTATATTTATTTATTTACTCTTTTCATTAAATCATTTCACTATTTACCTATGACCTGAATATCTTTTTAAAGTCTGCCATTTGCCGTCATTTTCGAAATAAATTCACTTAAGACTGCTGACTTAAATGAAGCCTGATTATTAAATGAACTGACCTGGGTAGGCATATAAACATGTCTAGGACTGAGAGAAAAAAGACAGAAGTAAATGTTTAAAGATTTAATTTATAAAAGAGAGAAAGGAAAAATAATACAGGCATATAAAATGATGTTCTTCAGGAAATGAGTACATATATATATAACAAACTACTCTAGATAATAAAAGGAAACTGCTATTAAAAGTTGAAGATAAGATTTCCTAAAAATAAACCTCAATTACAAGTTCAAGTCAAACATGCAAAGATAAAGAAATTTAAGGAGTAGATCACAACTGGACAAATTGGTAACAGGGAAAAATGACACTGTGCAGTCAAGTCTGCAATCACTATTATTCAAAAAAGGACAGATGATCACACTGTACTCTGTAAAGGTTCCGAATAAAATATAAAACGTACCAAAATGAGAGATCTGGAAGAGTCAGGATGTATGTACAAGAAGTCATAAACACCCAGAGATTTATAATCTTGGAATGTCTAAACATTACTAGAAAATTATATAAACCAAGGAGCGCATTTGAACATGCTCTAAGAATAGTCATTCACTGAAACTGATGCTTCTTTAACTGTAAGTGTGTGCGCTCTGGGATGTGGGTCCCCCTGAAATAGGCCAAGCTCCTCTTTTTGAAGCATTCATTTTAGCTGAAGAATTAAAACACACGTGGATATACTACAAAGAATGCCAAATGTGCATTACTTTTAGTGACAAAATACTATATTTCAAACAAAAATGTCTCGTTTTCTTTGGCCAGTATGTTGATATTAGTTATTAAGAGATACAGTGGTGGGAAATTCTTAACTGCAGTTTCAGATATAAATTCAGTTCAGTTGCTCAGCCATGTCCAACTCTTTGCAATCCCATGGATTACAGCACGCCAGGCCTCTCTGTCTATCACCAACTTCCGGAGCTTATTCCAACTCAAGTCCATTGAGTCAGTGATGCCACCCAACCATTTCATCCTGTCGTCCCCTTCTTCTCCTGCCTTCAATCTTTCCCAGCATTAGGGTCTTCTTCAATGAATCAGTTCTTCATGTGACAAGGCCAAAGTATTGGAGTTTCAGCTTCAGCATCAATGAATATTCAGGACTGATTTCCTTTAGGATGGACTGGTTGGATCTCCTTGCAGGCCAATGGACTCTGAAGAGCCTTCTCCAACACCACGGTTCAAAAGCATCAATTCTTCGGCACTCAGCTTTCTTTATAGTCCAACTCTTACACCCACACAGGACTACTGGAAAAACCACTGCTTTGACTAGATGGACCTTTGCTGGCAAAGTAATTCTCTGCTTTTTAATATGCTGTCTAGGTTTGTCATAGCTTTTCTTCCAAGGAGCATCTTTTAATTTCAAGAGGGCAATAAATTGTTTTAGGAGTCAGGTTACATAGAAATGAGCACATTAAAATGTATGTTTGCTTGCTTATCTCAAGTAATCCAACATTTCTCAACTAAGATCAAGCTCCAAAAGTGCTCTCCCAAAAGTACTTTAAATGGAAATACTTACTTAGGAAACCAATTTAATCCCAGGTGTTCTGTCTTGGAATATAATATTCTTTCCACCATGTCATACAGTGGTCGCCAAGGTAACTCCAAATCATCTCTTGAAAGAAGTTCCTTTTTCCTAATTAAAGAAAGAGTGTTCAATTACACACACTATACAGGGAAGGCAGTTGTTAAAAGCTGCTGTCATTACAGTGGGTTTTGCCTTCCCCCATCCTCAGCCACTCACTGGGGAAACATGACAGTAGGAAGAACACGCACAGGACTTTTGCTGATGCTCAAACCTCAAAGGGCACCATGTAAAAAGAGGCATTACACAGCCACTATGGAGAACAGCGTGGAGATTCCTTAAAAACCTGGAAATAGAACTGCCATATGACCCAGCAATCCCATTGCTGGGCATACACACTGAGGAAACCAGAATTGAAAGAGACATGGGTACCCCAATGTTCATCGCAGCACTGTTTACAATAGCTAGGACATGGAAGCAACCTAGATATCCACTGGCAGATGAGTGGATAAGAAAGTTGTGGTACATATACACAATGGAATATTACTCAGCCATTAAAAAGAATGCATTTGAGTCAGTTCTAATGAGGTGGATGAAACTGGAGCCTATTATACAGAGTGAAGTAAGTCAGAAAGAAAAACACCAATGTAGTATATTAACACATATATAAGGAATTTAGAAAGATGATATGGTAATGATGACCCTATATGTGAGACAGCAAAAGAGACACAGATGTAAAGAACAGACTTTTGGACTCTGTGGCAGACAGTGAGGGTGGGGTGATTTGAGATAATAGCACTGAAATGTATATTATCATATGTGAAATAGATGACCAGTCCAAGTTTGATGCATGAAACAGGGCACTCAAAGTCGGTGTACTGGGACAACCCTGAAGGGTGGGATGGGGGGGGAGGGGGGAGGAGGGTTCAGGATAGGGGACCTGAACTCTACAGGGACATGGACACCCATGGCTGATTCATGTCAATGTATGGCAAAAACCACTACAATATTGTAATTAGCCTCCAATTAAAATTAATTAATTAAAGAAAAAAAGAGGCATTACAATTTGTGCCACCATTATTGTAGATGAGTTTCATACTTTCCCGTACTATCTATGGAGTACTCCCTGTTTCTGGAATTATGCTCGGTGTCCAGGATAAGGAAATGAATAAATGATCCCTGTCTTCCCAAGGATCTTACAACTTAAATAAGGGAAGATAATTAGTATAAATGAAACAATCAGTGTGTGCTAGAGAAGAGAAGGCTTCATGGAGGAAAAAGAATTTTAATTAAAAGGTTAATTAACACAAGTAGTTTAAACATATGATAAAGTCTTCTGCAATCTTTCTCCAAAATGGTAACCTGGTACTTGGTCTTACCAAGGAACACTTGGCTCTCCTCATTCCCTAAAATCTTGAAGAAACAAAAAAATCTTACCAGAAATTACAACATATGGACTTACTTTAACAAGTTGATCAAGAGACGGGCGAATCCCTGCATCATGCTGATTTCCAGTTTTGGAATTGATACCAGCTCATATAATAACTTGATAAAAAGAACATGATCTTCTTTGCTAAATTTTCTCCCATAAAGTCGAATATATCTGCAAGAGAAAAATTGATACAGACTTTAAAAATAGATATGGTGACACATTTTTGTTCATTGAGGCATTAGTCACATGCCCAAGGTGCAGAAGTAATGTAAATGTCCATCAACAGATGGATAAAGAAAATATGGTGTGTGTATGTGTATGTACACACACATATATATGTGTGTAGGAATATTATTCAGCCTTTAAGAAGGCCATCATATGCTAAAACGTAGATGGACCTTGAGGATATTATGCTAAGTGAAATAAGACAATAAAAAAAAGTCAAATAGTGGATGATTATCACTTATATGTAATATCTAAAGTAATCAAACTCACAGAAACAGCATGATGGTTGCCAAGGGCTGGGAAGGCAGAGACAGGGAGATAACAGGGTTTCAGTCATACAAGATGAAAAAGTTCTAGAGATCTGTGGCATAACAATGTACACACACTTAACAATACCACATGGTACACTTAAAAAATTGTTAAGAGGGAGCTTGCTACAATTAAAAAAACATGTATTGCTACACTTTAATTTCAAACGTCTTTGACGTTATTTTGTATCCACTCATCATTGTGCAGGAAAAGATTTACTCTGGATTTTAATTGAGAGATTACCAAATAAGTATTTTATTGACAAAAAACCTCTAATGATAACTGAATTCTCATCAACCTTTAATGACCTGCAATCCCATTCCTGGGCATGTATCCAGAGAAAAACATGATCTGAAAGGATACACACACTCCAATGTTCATTGCAGCACTGTCTATAACAGCTAAGACAAGGAAGCAACTTAAATGTTCATCAACAGAGGAATGGATAAAGAAGATGTGACACATATATACAATGGAATATTACTCAGCCATTAAAAGGGATGAAGTAATGCTACTGCAGCAACATGGCTGGACCTAGAGAGTGTCATATGAGTGAAGTCAATCAAACAGAAGAGAAATAGCATATGACATCTCTTATGTGTGGGATTTTTTTAAAAAATTGATACAAATGAACTTACTTACAAAACAGAAAGAGACTCACAGACTTAAAAAAAATGAACCTATGGTTGTGGGGAGGGGGAGGGAGAGTCAGGGCCTTTGGGAAGGTCATGAACACACTGCTATATTCAGAATGGATAACCAAAGGACCTGCTGTATAGGCACTGTGCTCAATGTTACGTGCCAGCCTGGATGGGAGCGGGGTTTGGGGGAGAATGGGTATATGTGTATGTATGGCTGAGTCCCTCTGCTATTCACCTGAAACAACCAAACATTGTTGATAGGCTACACCCCAATACAAAATAAAAAGCTCAAAGTTTGGGAAAAAAGAAAAGTTGTTACAAAAAAAAAAAAAAAATTCTAATGAGCAGTTATAACACTGCTGTTTTATTGTTGTGTGGTCTTAATGGGCTTTTTGTCACAATAACCTGAAAAGAATCCCTCTGGACCTTTCCCTTATTAAACAATGCTCATTCAAGATAACAACCTATTTAAGGACTTACTGAAACTACTTTAAAACACCATATCAAAACACTATAAAACAGAACAAAAGAGTACAGACATAAAAATTCACTGTTTTAACCGCAAGAATCTTTGACGCATGCTTACTAAGAATCCTGAAACAATACAGCAAGTTATCTAACTTGTACTATTTGTTTCTAGACTCATAACTATAATAAAATTAAATTGCTACAAACAAGTATAGTTTTTAACCTCAAAATTGTTATGTTTCTTTTTTTTTTTAACTTTAGAGACTCAATGTAATCAAAAGGGTCAACTATAAGCAAACTGAAGGAAAAGGCATCCCAAAAAGCAAAAATGACCATGGCATAGTTAAGGATTAACTACTTAGAAACCAAACTTAAAACTTAGAACAAATTACTGGGTGCTTAAAATCATAAATTCCTTTGAGGAAGACCATTCTACAGACAAATACACAAATCATAGAAAAGAGCATCCATATTCCTTATATGATCTTTAGCACTTTCCCATTAACTATGATCAAATTAAACTCAGGTTTAACTTCTAAAATGAGAATAATTGTTTTTCTTTTTCTAGAAAATCCTCAAAATTCTTGGCTCAATAAAAGCACTCTTTATTTTCTCAGGCTGCTGCATATTTATTCAGCTCTTGTCTGTCCATCCAAGGTATAATCCCACGATTTCACCTTAGTACTAGGCAACTAATCAGTATAGGGTGAGCAGCAATGAGACCAGAGACGCTGTTTTACCCTTCAGTGAATGTTTCTTAAGCACCTGGGCCAGGGAAAGTAACTGGGCTAATGAAGACAATACACAGAGACCCTAAGCCCAGGGCTGCCAGAGGTACTTCAAACTGCTGAAAAAGCATGGTACAAACTCCTGAAGTCTCCTCTAATTTCACTCTAAATTGAGGAGTAAAAGCTAGAATCATCGAAATGCTACTTTCAAACAAAAACAAACCACATCCATAAGAAACAGCATATATTTTAAAGATAAAACAGAAGTGTCCAAAGAAACATCTCTTGATTCCAGTGGCTACCTCAGGCCTTGTCAGGGCTCCAAGTGCCCCTGTGGTTAGGCACTGACTCTCCCCTGTGGCTAAGGTATTTCTGTGGAAAAACTGGAGAAACACCGCTCTAAACCACTGAAATAACTGATCTACAAGCCCATCGCTTTTGCTGTAGTACATACATTGTGTAAAAATGAAGGATATAAAACTCATAAACTCCAAAATTCAATACTATGAAGAGACCAACAGGGGAATCCTGAGAGGAGCTAGAACTGCTGACAAAACCAAAAACCTTAGGGGGATTATTTCCCCTAAGACACTTATTTCCCCTGTTAATAGCAAATAGTTCTTCCCAACCAGAAAGTAATTCCTGTCTCAGCATTTCTCAAAACACAGCCCAAGAAGGCTACTTCTGAAAGGCACAGAAGTACTAAAGAAGAAGTTAATAACTGGTCTTCATTAAAATCAGGAACTTCTATTCACAATAAATTACCATGAAAAGTGAAAGCCCAATCAGATATTTGGAACACATATCTCTATCTGACAAAGCACTCACTCAAACTGCGTCAGAACTCCTACAAGTCAATAAGAAATAGCACAAACAAATTAAAAAAAAAAAATGGGCGAAAGACTCAGGTACGCACTTCTGGAAAGCCAACATCCAGATGACTAATGAGCATATGAAAAGGCACTCAACATCGTAACTCATCAGTAAATGCAAATTAAAACTACAATAGGGTACCACTCCATACCACTGCACTGGCTGAAATTAAAAAGCCCACAATACCCAGTTTTGGTGAGAATAGGGCAAAAACAGTTTTTACAGGCACTCTGGAAAAACTCCTTGACATCACCTCATAAATGTTCACCAGACATTAGATGTTTTAAAACACACATTCCTGGGCTCTACCTTAAAACTGTATGTGTTAATCACTCAGTTGTGTCCAACTCTTTGCAACCCCATGGAGCCTGCCAGGGTCCTCAGTCCATGGGATTCTCCAGGCAAGAACACTGAAGTGAGCTGCCATTCTCTTTCTCCAGTGAATCTTCCCAATTCAGGGATAGAACCCAAGTCTCCTGCACAGCAGGCAGATTCTTTACCATCTGAGCCACCAGGGAAACCCATCAAATGAGTCCATCAAAAATACTGGGAGTGGTAAATGCAATAAAGTTGCTTCTTTTTTCTTTCTTGAAAAAGGAAATTTTAAAAAATATTCAGAGTGGAGACTGAGAGTCTTCACTTAAAACTACTCTAGTTGTTTATTCTTTATATTTATTCAAAAATTCTACTTTAGACTGTAGACTTTGGCCACCTGATGTGAAGAGCTGACTCATCTGAAAAGACCCTGATGCTGGGAAAGATTGAGGGCAGGAGGAGAAGGGGACGACAGAGGATGAGATGGTTGGATAGCATCACCGACTTGATGGACATGAGTTTGGATGGACTTTGGGAGTTGGTGACGAACAGGGAGACCTGGCGTGCTGACACGACTGAGCTCCTGAACTGAACTAAAAGACAGTCCATTCCCTTTTCCCAAGTACTTTGCACATTAAATTTTAGGACTAAAAATTTCTATTAAAATACTTCAAAACCTTAATGACAGTCATGACTGAGCTTTCAAATAGGATATTTTCTTAAACTATCTAGGATATACAGATGACAAGTCATTAGCTTCCATCCTCCCAGAGGAGGAAAAAACAGTAAAATACAGAAGTACTTTTCAACTGCTTCCTCTTCACAACCTTATAGTGTTATTAAGTAAAACGCTTTACTTTTTAATCTCAAGTAAAGTCAGTGGCATACCAGGAACAGTCATTATATAATCAAATGTACAATGCTGTCACAGCTTTTTCTACTATACATCCTGAAGATAAGTTTACTATATATTTCTAGAAAATTTAAGTAAAGTATAAAATTATACAGTACTACTGAAATGAACTAAGAATTAGAGCTTAACTAGAGGCTAAAAATAATTGGTTTTCAATACAGACTTTGTCATTCATCATTTATTTTTCTTCAAGGCAATCACTGGGTTTCTAAGGTTCTAAATATATCCACAAATAAAAATAAAATTAACATCATTTCAAAGCAACATTAAGACTGTGTTATTATAAAACATATAAGACATTTGGCAAAGAAATTTAATCTTATCTTAAGTGTTTTACTTTGGGTAGTCCTACTTATAAGACAAAAAATGAAACTTTAACTTGAAATTTTAAAAGCCAGAATTTAAATAACTGTCATTGAAAGTACTTAAAAGCATTTGTGGATGATTAAAAAAAAAAAATCACATTCAGCAATACACCCTAAATAAAAATTCAGAATATCCAAGTCAAAATATCAAAAATCAATGCACATTTGCAATAATAAATATTTCCTGGAAAAAAACGTAAAAGTCTAATAAAGGAATGATTTGTTAAATTGTGGTTTATGCCTTTAGACTACAGTGCAGTCATTTAAAATTGTTTTCAAAGAATTTTATGGATGTCAAAAGTAATATTATATAAAATATGATACAAAAATTCACAATATGTAACTAAACAAAAAGAAACATTCGTGTGTGAGGATTAAAAAATAAAGCAAACACTATAAAATATTACTTCTTGATGGTCAAACTGACTCATATTCTGTATACCTGTTTATGCAAACTGTTTTTAAGAAAACAGGTATTATCTATTAAAATTAAAATTAGCATGTAAAAATATTTCATATCAACTTCTGTTGTACAATGCTTATAACTAGGTAATTAATATTTCTGCATTTCTACTATTATCATAATTAAAAAACCTTTTATCAAAGACTCAGTGAGGTTGCTCAGTTGTGTCCGACTCTTTGCAATCCCATGGACTGTAGCCTACCAGGCTCCTCCATCCATGGAATTTTCCAGGCAAGAGTACTAGAGTGGGTTGCCATTTCCTTCTCCAGGGGAACTTCCCGACCCAGGGATCAAACCCAGGTCTCCCGCATTGCAGGCAGACGCTTTATCATCTGAGCTACCAGGGAAGCTTATCAAAGACTACTCAAGTTCTAACAGTTAAAAGAGCACAGGAGAGATTCCTTGGAGGTCCAGTGGTTAGGACTCAGCGCTTTCACTGCTGTGGTCCAAGTTCAATTCCTGGTGGGGGAAGTAAGATTTCACAAGCAGCACAGTGGCCAAAGCAATTTTTTATTTTTTTATTTTTTTATTTTTTTTTTTTTTTGTCTTTTTTTTTTTTTTTTTTTTTTTATTTTAAATATTATTTTATTAGTTGGAGGCCAATCACTTTACAACATTTCAGTGGGTTTTGTCATACATTGGCATGAATCAGCCATATAGTTACACGTATTCCCCATCCCGATCCCCCCTCCCACCTCCCTCCCCACCCGACTCCTCAGGGTCCTCCCAGTGCACCAGGCCCGAGCACCTGACTCATGTATCCCACCTGGGCTGGTGGTCCGTTTCACCATAGATAGTATACATGCTGTTCTTTCAAAACATCCCACCCTCACGTTCTCCCCCAGAGTTCAAAAGTCTGTTCTGTATTTCTGTGTCTCTTTTTCTGTTTTGCATATAGGGTTATCGCCACCATCTATCTAAATTCCGTATATATGTGTTAGTATACTGTAATGTTCTTTATCTTTCTGGCTTACTTCACTCTGTATAATGGGCTCCAGTTTCATCCATCTCATTAGAACTGATTCAAATGAATTCTTTTTAACGGCTGAGTAATATTCCATGGTGTATATGTACCACAGCTTCCTTGTCCATTCATCTGTTGATGGGCATCTGGGTTGCTTCCATGTCCTGGCTATTATAAACAGTGCTGCGATGAACATCAAAGCAATTTTTTAAATAAATAAGAGCACAAGAGTCAAATTGTTCTCACCAGCCAAAAATGAGACCATAAATCACAAAAATTAACTGCAAAAGATGTTTACATTAAGTTCATAAAGAATAAAAGGTATCACCATTTTGCCATCTATAACAGATGCAGAATGGCCACTAACATCACAAAAAGAGAACATCAGAGGTTATGCATCTCCTGGTAAAATTATACAATACTGACTATTATACAGTCCTGAAACAGAAAATTAAACTTTATGTGCTAAAGAACAGCAACAAAATCAATTACTGTGTGTCTTTACCACTTTAACCTGACTTCCACTAAAGCAGAAGTGGAAACGTAATTAGAATTATATAATTAATAAAGCTGACTTTAAAAGACACAAATAAAAATTGTAAGGTTACAGAAACTATGCCTTTTTTTTTCAATCTTTTTGTGGAACACCTATAAACACTGGTTGTAAAATACACTACAAACAAAACCTTACTCAGTTCTAACATGTGGATATTACATTGTCCAGAGTCTGATTACAATAAGATGTAAATTAGAAAATATTAACCAAGTTTAACAAAAAGAAACCAAATCATTTAAAAGCATGCATACAGGTCAATTAAATAATCACTATCAGACTTAAGGTAGACTCCTCCATGAGGTACTTCCTTTAAAATCATATTCAGTCAATAATGACTATTCTTACTGTTAGCAATCAGCATTCTGAATCTAGATTAAAGAGTAAACTAGGAAACAAAAATAATGATAATTGTTTCAGGAAAGGCAGAATAGTACAACGTCAATGCTATAATTATACCTAAAACATCTGAAAGTGTTAGTCACTCAGTAGTGTCCAACTCTCTGGGACCCCACCGACTAGAGCCTGCCAGGCTCCTCTGTCCATGGAATTCTCCAGGCAAGAATACAGGAGTGGGTTGCCAATTCCCTTTCTCCAGGGGATCTTCCCAACCCAGGGATCGAACCTGCATCTCCTGCATGGCAAGCAGATTCTTTATCATCTGAGCCACCAGGGACCTCTGAACCAATCACCTAAAAAACCACTTTTAGACTACATAAGAAAATTTGGAGAACAATTTTTTTAAAAGTCAGCAGACTTACTATATGGCTCCCAAATAAAAAGAAACAGTAGTTGAAGAAATACTGCTCCATTCATAATACCAACAAATGATTAATCAGAAATATCTCTAAAGAAAAGTGCAAGAGTTAATTTTAACATAATAAAAACTGTACTAAAATGTAAAATATTTGAATAAAAAGTGAGGCATATCAGGGAATTCTACTCAATACTCTATAATGGCCTATATAGGAAAAGAATCTAAAAAAGAGAGAATATATGTACAACTTGCTCACTTTGCTGGACAACTGAAACTAACAAGTGTAAACTGACCATACTCCAATAAAAAATTTTAAAGAGACACCCACAAATGCAAAAAAAAATTTAAAAATGGTAGACATAAGGAATTTTAAAAAATGTGTTTTAATACCTGATAGCTAGGGCTAAATGACAAGTATTTTATAGCCAGAAAAACTAAGATGACCAATGAAATCCTTGACCAACTCCAACATTAATTTATTTCACACAGTAACTTCCTCCCTCTACCAAAAATATTAATTTATTTCACACAGTAACTTCCTCCCTCTACCAAAAAAAATTAATTTATTTCACACAGTAACTTCTTCCCTCTACCAAAAAAATAAATATACATACTATCTCTACACTATATCAGCTCCAGTCTTTCTCTTCTGTTCCTAAGTGCAAGTCGCTCAGTCATGTCCAACTCTTTGCAACCCCATGGACTGTAGCCTGCCAGACTCCTCTGTCCATGGAATTCTCCAGGCCAGAATACTGGAGTGGGTAGCCTTTCCCTTCTTCAGGGGATCTTCCCAACCCAGGGATTGAACCCAGGTCTCCTGCATTGAAGGCGGGTTCTTTACCGTCTGAGCCACCAGTGAACCCCTCTGTTCCTAAGGTGCTACGAAATAGAAAAAATTTAAAAAGGTAAAATTATCAGATAAATCTATAGGATGGACAATTACTCTGACTTCATTCCATGACTAAGTCCTGAAATACATTACGTTAAAAATGTCGATATAGCTTCTCACTACTAGAAACAGTAAATGAACAGATAAAATGAAAGGTTTTCTCATAAACCCACCTCTCCTCTTTTCACTCAATTATGTATTTACTCAAAAAGCATTTCTAGAACAAATGACATGTACAGTATGACCCAAATTGTTCCTTTAGGTCAAGAACTCAAAATCAGATGTAAGGAGACATTTACCAGAAAACTAAGCAATATACTGAAGGAGGGGCATAAGTGCAGTTTATCATTAGAATTTTGTGATTTTCTTTTTAACCAAAAGTTTCATTATATGTAAGTGATTACTGAACCCAATCTTGAAAGATGAGAGCTGTCATGACTCTGAATAGGGAACTAAAGTTCAGCATAATCTGCTCAGTTGTGGAAAGAGGTGGCAAGAGGCACAAAAGACAGCTTTAGGTAGAGGAACACAGCAAGAAAAGCAACCTTCTGTGACAAGAAGACACAGCTGGTGAGGTGGGAGGGAGGCTCAAGAGGGAGGGGATAAATATATACTTACAGCTGATTCATATCGTTGTACAAGAGAAAACAATACAACATTGTAAAGCAATTAAAAATAAATTTTAAAAAAAGAAGATACAGCCAAAAGAACATTACTTGTTCTATTTCCCCTTCAAAAAAGTCAAACTGAGGATCAAGAAAAGGAACAGACTATCAGAAACAACCAAATAAGGATATTAACTCCAAGTGACTGCTGCTTGGGACGAAGGCAACAAAGGTGCTATCTACAGTGGAGGATGTCTTAGGTCTCCACGTTAAGCTCCTTTGCAACTCCCAACATTATAATCAACTCTGGATAGACAGAATAGTTATGTATTTCAATGCAGTAGCCACGCAAGCATGAACAAGATGGTTCTACACGTTTGTTGAGAATTCAAACCACTCTATGTCAGTCCCATGGGCAAGTCATTTAATCTTCAGTGCATGTGTATGAAACCTGGGTTTCCTCACAAGGCTATGGGGATAGGTAATTGATTAATGGGCATGAAAGAGATTCTTTGATTTAACTATGCTAGAATGGGGCTCCAGGTACCAGTTGTTCTCTTGTAAGTTTCCCAGATGTCTCACTATGTTTGAGAACTACTGCACCTAAGCAGACTGACGGGAGCATAATTTAAGCTTTTTAAAATCTACTTAAATCATTAAAAATATAACACTAATACAATGTTTCAATTTATATTTCTTTAATTATTTGTGAGGCTAAACATATCTTAAGATAATCTGCCTTTAAAAAATTTTTAAAAATTAAAACCTTAAAAAGGGGGGGGGGGGCCCAACCCAGAGAATAAATAATGAGTTAAGTTATAGATTATAAGACAATGTTCCTTCAACATCTATATTGAGCCATGCTGGAAATCTGTGGGTAGGACAATAAACCTATACATTTTCTTTCCTTTATTTTTTTTAACCAACTGTAAGTTGCATCCTTGAGAACTGATAGGAAAATATTACTGGGGGGGGGGGGGGAATTATTATTTTATCAGGAAAGCAATATATACTTATTTAAATGATTCAAATAGTACAGCAAACATACAAATTTGAAAACTGTTGCATATGACTGATAATAGCCTAGGTAATATCCTTCCAGACTTTATTTATATACGAATGTACATATGTACATACTTTTCAAAAACACAAATCTAATGATAATACATATATTGTTTACTACTTTTTTTTTTTTTTACTTAACGGAAGCTCAAACCACTGTTCAATGCCTATAAAATGTGATGGCAGGGACCTCTGCATCACTAATATTTAACTCTCAGCTCTTACCAGAGATGAAACAAGGTCAACACTGAGAAACTTTTCTGCAACTGACTGAATATACAAGTATACCTTGAGAAATACAATAACTTAAGTAACTACAAACAGCTACTCCAGGGCTGGTTCTATTTTTAAAACAAAAAACCTTCAAACTGACAATAGATATCTGACCAAGTTAAACAAACTGGTTTAAAACACTGAGAGTAGGTTTCCAAAACACTGAAAGCCAGGTCTGTCATCTTTATCAAGTGTAGCAGAATAACACTGATGGAAGGCACTAAAGGAACAAAGAGATCCGAGGTTTACTCTCCTCTTTACCCCCACCTACCACAGGATGAATAACACACTGGAGTTTCAGCATATTATATGTCAGAGTTATGTCCTTTACAACTTACTAAAATTGACACAACAATCTCTAGTAAAGTCATTCACTATTCACACCTAATGATGCCTCTGTTTTTCTCCCAGTTGCTTCTCTTCTTGAAGCATAGATAAAAGCGGCATTCAATTTTTGAAATGTTTTACTATCATTTAAGAGCCAGACATGGCAACAAGCAATGGAAACAAAAATAAGTAACAAATGGCCCTACAGCATGCAGCCTAGAGAGAGGGACAGACAACTGATTACTTCAATATGATGGTCTGAGTACAGACTAGCACGTGTACTCAATTTGCTCCACCTCTGTTCCCACACATTAAACATCTTCCTCCAAATTCTTCCTTACCTAATCAAATCCTATCTCAAGGCTCAGCTGCAGTTTTCCCAGGTGATACAGCCCAGGCAGTTTTCCCTACTCTGGACATATGGTTAAGAGCAAATACCTGTGGTCAGCAAGCAAACTGGCTGTTACATAACAAGATTCATTTCTTCAAAGGTAAAACTAAGATAATAAATGTGTCAGTGGAGTTGCTCAGTTGTGTCAGACTCTTTGCAATCCCATGGACTGTAGCCTACCAGGCTTCTCCATCCATGGAATTTTCCAGGCAAGAGTACTGAGTGGGTTGCCATTTCCTTCTCCAGGGGCTCTTTCCGACCTGTGGATCGAACCCAGGTCTCCCGCATTGCAGGCAGACGCTTTACATCTGAGCTACCAGGGAAGCTGAGATAATAAATGTACCTACAGTTAATTGTGAAAATCAAATGAAATAACAAATATAAAGCCTTTAGCATACTGCTGGCACATACTGACCCCTCAACAGATGGCAGGTAGTATCTATACCACTCGTTTAATAATCTATGGGGCTTCCCTGTGGCTCAGTTGGTAAAGAATCTGCCTGCAATGCCGGAGGGAAAGTGAAAGTTGCTCAGTCCTGTCCGACTCTGCAACCCCATGGGCTGTCCATGGAATTCTCCAGGCCAGAATACTGGAGTGGGTAGCCTTTCCCTTCTCCGGGTGATCTTCCCAAACCAGAGATCGAACCCAGGTCTCCCACATTGCACGCAGATTCTTTACCAACTGAGCTATAAGGGAAGCAATGCAGGAGACCTGGGTTAAATTCCTGGGTCAGGAAGATCCCCTGATAAGGGAAAGACTACCCACTCCAGTGGTAATGGGGAATGCTCTCTTGTAAAATCCCTTGGGTTACCGATATTTTGGGGGCTTACTTGGTGCCTCAGCGGTAAAGAATCTGCCTGCAATGTGGGAGACCTGGGTTCAATCCTTGGGTCAGGAAAATTCCCTGGAGGAGGACATGGCAACCCACTCCAGTATTCTTGCCTGAAGAATCCCATGGACAGAGAAGTCTGGTGGGATACGGTCCATAGGGTCACACAGAGTTGGACGCGACTGAGCACGCATGCACGCACTGCTATTTTTAAACTGTTGCGACTTTTTATTTCCATCCTTTGTATCTTGATAGCTCAATAAGTAGGTGTGCATTATATATCTAAAGTATTGAAAGAAACTTGAAAAATGAGTAGCTTTCAAAATTTTTTGCCACAATCCACAGTAATAAATATAGAATGCAGTATACACAAAAACATATGTATAGTTGAAACAAAGGTCATGATCATTCACCTTTATTACTTCTAAATTCACTCTAAAAATTTTGTCTAGTTCAACAAATCAAACCAAATCACACCCAAAGTGGTTGAGACCTACTAAACTGACTTCACAGCTCTTTGGTCATAACCCCAAATTCAGGGTTAAAACACTTAAAAGTGAACCTTTGGATGAAGGTCATGATCATTCACCTTTATTACTTCTAAATAATTCACTCTAAAAATTTTGTCTAGTTCAACAAATCAAACCAAATCACACCCAAAGTGGTTGAGACCTACTAAACTGACTTCACAGCTCTTTGGTCATAACCCCAAATTCAGGGTTAAAACACTTAAAAGTGAACCTTTGGATGAAATATTATCAGAATTCCACACACAAACAAAAAAACAAAACACGGTGAAAAGGTCTTAGGATATCTGTCTGTTAAACTTTGAGTTTATTTTAAAAATCACACTTCTAAAATCATTCCTAAATTGTTAAATCACAACTTTTCTCCTGCTATGCACCAAATAGGGACCCCTGTTTTGTATATGTTGACAGAACTTTGAGAACATTTTATTAACTAGGATCTCTGGAAGTAACCTACCTTCCCTTAGAACACAAGCTATGCCAACTAAACTCTTCAGGAATGTGTCCAAAATACAAGCACTCATGAACATTCACAAAATTTCTTGCTATAAAAACTTCCCTCATCCCTGGCTTAAAAAAAGGAAAATGTCATACAGAGAACTAGTGGTTACCAGTGGGGAAAGGAAAGAGGGAGGGGCAATATAGGAGGAGAGGATTAAGAAGTACAAACTATTATGTATAAAATAAGCTACAAGGACATACTGTACAATACAGGGAATATAGCCAATATTTTACAGTAACTATCAATGGATTCCTTTGTGGCTCAGATGGTAAAGAATCCACTTGCAATGCGGGAGACGTGGATTCGAACCCTGGGTTGGGAAGATCCCCTGGAGAAAGGAAAGGCTACCCACTCCAGTATTCTGACCTGGAGAATTCCATAGACTGTATAGTCCAAGGGGTCACAAAGAGTCGGACACGACTGAGCGACTTTCAACTTCATAAATGGAGTAGTCTTTAAAAATTGTGAATCACCTTGTATACCTGTAAAATATATCGAAAATCAACTATACTTCAACTAAAAAAATTAAGTAGAAAGGAAAAAAGAGAATTGTCAGAAAATGAAATGAAACACCCACACTTAACAACCCAAAGATTACTAACATAGTCTATTTAAGCTGCCTACCACTACAAGATTATAAAGCATTTTTAATAATTCTTAAGCAATTTCCAAGTTACTTGAACTAACATACCATTTTCAGATCCATTTCACAGCTGCAATGGTGTTAAGTTCTTTTCTTAGAAAGGGAAAAGGCCTTTATTACATTTTCTTAACTCTAAAATTTAGGATCTAGGTATTGTTATTATTATTTTTAAAACCAAATTAGCATAAAAAGGTAATGACCACTACCAAAATGTTATGGTTCATCTATCAAAAAACTGTAGTAACAATACTCTAAATTTTTAGACACTAAATGTTTAACAATAATGATGATGGCTTTATTTTTAAATGAGAATTTCAAACTCCCTGATGCAACTGATACAACCTGCTCTCTTCTCTAAGTAACTGTTAAAAGCCTTTACCCTCCCTCTCTCTTCAGGTTACACCATTCTCTTCCTCAACCAAGATGCTCCTTTCCTCCACTTCTTTGGTTAAATATACACTTTCTTCTGAACCCAATATTAAAATAGATCTCACCCCAAATTAATTTTTCTCCATTTTGACTGTCTAAGTAACAATTCATTAGAAACTGCAAAAAGTTTTAGTTGACGACGAAACAGTTCATTCTGACATTACTGAGTACCTATGAACGTGTATGTGCTATCCGATATGCCAGGGGTGCAGTGAAGGAGAGGTAAATATCAAAGACTCTGACCTCAAGAGAGCTCACAGCAGAACGTAAAGGCATGAATAAGGAGCCACGAGAGAGCACACTGGAAGGGAAGAAACGCCTAGGCCCAACAGGGAAGTGGCCACCTTCAGGGTTCCAAATGGGAACATTTACAGTACGTGCTGCTTTTAACATTCCAGCGGCCAGTCTCAATGAATGCAAAGGGTTTTGGTTGCTGTTTGCTAGATGCTGCTCTCATTATCATGTTCTCAGCTTGCTTTTCACATGGGACACATGAGACTTAGGTCTAAATTTTCTACAAAGGTTAAAGGGAAACACAGATTTGAATTTTATATTTAAAATCGGGGAGGGAGGTTCACTAGAAATAAAGAGCATTTAACAGCAAAAAGAGAAACTCTAGGTTCTACAATGAGAACAACAGGTTTAGAAGTTGTGCACTTATTCACTAGTAATTGCCCCTTTCACTTCAATTAAGAACATTTACTTCAAGACAATTTGCTTTAATAAACACTTCATCAAGAGCACTTGAAGAAATTGTTTTTAATTAATAAATTCAGATCTCAAAAGAAAACAAATGGCACTGTTTTACTAATTTTTTCTAACTGCCCTTTTCAGTGTCTCAATGTAGGGCATTAAAAACATACTTGTCAAGAGTGTGAATTTTTAAGTAATGTGCTTAGCATTCATATTTTCTTCACCCTCCAATTTTCTGATGGAGTTATATCTTGCTTTCTCTGTTCTAAATGAGCAAAAATGTGCACTAAGAGAAAAAGAACACTCTGGAACTTCCCTGGAGTGCAAAATTCTTTCACTGACATATCCCCATTGTCAAAAACAGTGCCCATCCCATACAAGGCACTCACAAAATAATTTGCTCAGATTCCTGCCTCTACTACTTTGCATCAGTCTGTGTATTAATGTATGAACTTCACAGTACAGCCAAAAACAAAAGAAGAGATAATTCAAGGCAGACTTTGTTACCCCAGGATTGATTCTATGTCTCCAAAGTTGAGGGGGAAACAAAGATGTTACAACATGAAAACATTCATGAATGAACTATTTCTTTTCTCTCTGTCCATGAGATCTGTTTACAGTAAACCTTAAAGAAAGCCATGCAAATGAAATGGAAACTCAAAAGTAAAATCACAAATTCTGCAAAAAAGTCAAATCAACTTCATGAGGCTGATCAACATAAACTGTTACTTTTTTTAAAGTTTGATAATGATATTGGTATTGATTTTTTGTTTCATTCCTTCTCCCTTAAAGATATATACCAGAAATATTTATGAAGACTATGCTTCAAAAAAAAAGAAAAGGTTTAAGGGTGTGGTGGTGGGAGGAACATGAGTTCACAACCTTTGAACATGAGTGATGGGTACACCCAGGTTCATTATATTATTCTTTCCTCTTGTATATGTTTGGCATTTTTTCATAATAAAAAATACTTAAAGAAAAAAGTTACGACAACTATTCACATCAGAATCTGTCAATGACAAAGGAGCCAAAAATATACAATGGAGAAATGGTAACCTCTTTAACAAGTGGTGCTGGGAAAACTGGTCAACCACTTGTAAAAGAATGAAACTAGAACACTTTCTAACATCATACACAAAAATAAACTCAAAATGGATTAAAGATCTAAATGTAAGACTAGAAACTATAAAACTCCTAGAGGAAAACATAGGCAAAACACTCTCTGACATAAATCACAGCAAGATCTTCTATGACCCTCCATGGAAACTAAAGCAAAAATAAACAAACGGGACCTAATTAAAAGCTTTTGCACAATGAAGGAAACTATAAGCAAGGTGAAAAGACTGCCTTCAGAGTGGGAGAAAATAATAGCAAACAAAGCAACAGACAAAGGATTAATCTCAAAAATATACAAGCAGCTCATGCAGTTCAATACCAGAAAAATAAATGACCCAATCAAAAAATCAGTCAAAGATCTAAACAGACATTTCTCCAAAGAAGACATTACAGATGGCTAACAAACACATGAAAAGATGCTCAACATCACTCATTATCAGAGAAATGCAAATCAAAACCACAATGAGGTACCATCTCAGGCCAGTCAGAATGGCTGCAATCAAAAAGTCTACAAACAATAAATGCTGGAGAGGGTGTGGAGAAAAGGGAAGCCTCTTACACAGTTGGTGGGAATGCAAGCTAGTGCAGCCACCATGGAGAACAGTGTGGAGATTCCTTAGAAAACTGGAAATAGAACTGCCATGTGACCCAGCAATCCCACTCCTGGGCATACACACTGAGGAAACCAGAATCCAAAGAGACACATGCACCCCAATGTTCATCGCAGCACTGCTTATAATAGATAGGAAATGGAAGCCACCTAGATGTCCATCGGCAGATGAATGGAAAAGAAAGTTGTGGTACATATACACAGTGGAATATTACTCGGCTACTAAAAAGAACACATTTCAATCAGTTCTAATGAGGTGGATGAAACTGGAGCCTATTATACAGAGTGAAGCAAGTCAGAAAGAAAAACACCAATACAGTAATATTAACGCATATAATACGGAATTTAGAAAGACAGTAACAATGACTCTATATGCAAGACAGCAAAAAAGACACAGATATAAAGAACAGACTTTTGGACTCTGTGGGAGAAGGCAAGGATGGGATGATTTGAGAGAACAGCACTGAAACATGTATATTACCATATGTGAAATAGATGACCAGTCCAAGTTCAATGCATCAAAACAGGGCACTCAAAGTTGGTGCACTGGGACAGCCCGGAGGGTTGGGAGGGATGGGGGACACATGTACACCCGTGGCTGATTCATGTCACTGTATGGTAAAAACCACCACAATATTGTAAAGTAATTAGCCTCCACTTAAAATAAATTAATTAATTAAAAAAATTTTAATGGGATAATTCTGCCACTTACTTGCAAAATGTGACTTTAGCAAGCTATTTAATCTCTGTTGGTGATAGTTTTTTTAAATCTTAACATGCTAAGTTCAATATACATGTAATCTAATAAAACAGAATGTTTCACTCTATCTTTAAAACTCAGAAAAAAAAAAAAAAATCTGTCAATGACAAATGAGACTCTGGCAGAAGCAGACAGTTAGCTAGTGAAAAGAAAACTGACAAGACATTTTAAAAGAAAAATCCCTGGAAAATGGGAAGGGCCTCAAAGATTTTTAAAAATCAATGTTTGACATTACTATGAAAAATCAAATGTATGCATATGTAGGGACGGGGGTATATGAGAACTCTGCACTTTCTGCTCAGTTTTGCTCTGAACCTAAATCTGCTCTAAAGAAAAGTATGTTAATTTAAAACAAAACAAAAACATGAAAGATAACTCATCATACAACTTTAGCAGAAAAATTCATGTCTCCAAAATCAATTAATTCATTTATTTTGTTTTTCCCTATAAACAATCAACTTTCTCACTACAAAATTTAGGGTCCTGTTTTGGGTGTGGCCATTTAATAACAAACTTTTTTCTATCACTTTCTCTAACTGGTTCTCACTGATGAACGTGGCAGTTTGCCAAGATTTCAAGATTCTTTTACAAATAAAAAGTTATCTTTATTGTGTATTTCACAATTTCAATACTCAAATATTAGATATTCTGTTAAGTATATCATATTAATAGACAACTAAGATTTAGTGGTTAAATTTTTCTTCTTTCTTCTCCAACAGAGAGATGATATGAATTTGGGTGTTCCTGTGGTCATGAATTACTTTCCAGAAGAGGAGGTTAATATATCTGATAATGTATATCTTGACTAAACAAGTTCCCAGTGATTATATAATCTAATTAAATACATGATTCAGTTTAATCCAATTCCTATCTAGTAAGGCTACATAATATTCTTAATAATAATTAACCATGGGAACTACAGTTTAATTAGCAAATGAAATGATTCTCAGTGTAATACAATCATTTCATTATAAAACAGCAGAAAACTGTAACATTTTCACTGAAACAAAGCATCTAAATTTGTTCCATAATACTCCAAATTCACATATTCTGCTAAAATAAAAATTCTACTTAAAAAAAAGAAAAGAAACACAAAAGAAAGAAATGATCGAAATTTGTGTTTAATATTTTGCTTTTATGAAACAATCTGCTGCTGATTTTTAGGTTTGAAAAGCCATTTCTAGTCCACACTCCCACTCTCCAGAAGAGGACTCTAAAGCTAAGAGAGGTTAAGCAAGACCAAGGCGGCAACAGCAGCAAAGCCAGGTACAGATAAACCTCTTTTGCCTAGACTTCACTGCCTCTCAGGAAAAGTCCAGGAGGACAAGGGAGAAAAAGCAAACTTCAAGATTACCTTTCTTCAACTCCTTTCATTCTCCACATGGGCCAAACCAATTATTTACAGATATCTTTTGCTCAGTGTCCAGGATGTGTCTTGACAGCTGTGTTCCAAAGACCATTTGTTTGTACCTCTTTTCTCTAATTTGTTTCCTTGCTTCTTAAAATCTAGTCCCCTGATGTATTATGTCACACAATCTCTCCTCAACAAGCAATACTAATACTTTAAGCTGTCTGGACAAGAGACCTTGAATTATATCACGAGGACATTTTCTAAAATACACAGAAATAACTTTTCTTCATAGATAACTGCTAAACAGACCTGCAAGTCTTAAGAAGGATTGAAAGGGAATTACAGCCATCAAAATAAAACAGAAAGTAAAAAAAAAATTAGAGGGGAGAGTTTGAGCATCTCCTGACCGAGAACTCTACCCAGTCCTGCAACACCCAGACTGGGGATGTACTGGTCAGGGATCCAATCCCAGTGTCCCTGGACAGTATTTACATTCTGGGCTTCTTTGGGAATGCACTTGAGCTGGGCAACTATTTCCAGTACTTTACAAACTGCTCCAACAGTCCTTGTAGAAAGATACACACTGGCTTAATTTAGGCTTTACAGGACAAAAAAAAAAAAAAAATCATACCAGAGCAGGAATGTTTCTCAGGAATTATTTAGTCCATCTCCCTCACTTCTCTCTCACACATACTGACACACCTGATTAAAGTAATTTGCCCACAATCACAGAGCTAGTGGGAGAAATTAGATTTTATTTTCATTACTACTTTCCATTTTTCTACGAAGTACTACATATGGTCACTACTAAGGCAACTGCCAGCTATCATCACATGTTTTGGCCTCATGTAGATGTAAACTTGTGCAACACACGCAAGGCTTAAAAAACAAGCACAACTATAAGCAGGTCACCTTAACATGACTTAGGAGAAAAAAATACACCCAAGATTACAACATGTCCCACCAAGTTCAAAATGTCATAGCGCGATCCCAAGAATCAGCTTACAGAATTTAAACAATGTTCCAAAATAAAATTCTAATAGCACTTCTTCCTGGTTAATTAAGAGATAAATGGTTTGAGGTTTGCAGATTATTAAGCCATTTAATTGTAATCTTGCCCTAAACACCAAGGACTGTTCTCCACTGTATTTTTAGCCCTTTCCAGGTAAAGATACCTAATAAGCCCAAAACAATAAATATCCTGGTGTTAATTTGCCAAGCTCAGTAACAATAAAAATATCAGAAGAAAGTGCTTAACTATGCCTGTGTAGATTCTCAATATATCCAAACCTGATACAAATTCACACACTGATCTATTTATACATCCTGATTCTAAAAGGAGCTGTTTGTGTCTCACAAAATGGTTATTCTCCTTAATCTAAGTGATTAAAATGAGGAATTACTGGAACAAAATAACTTTATTTTTACAGTACCCAAGTAACAAAAATACCTAGGAAGCTTTTAAAAACTGTGACTTTTAATCATTTATAAAACATTCTTTTGCTGTGACTAAAAGTGGTTCTTCTCCATGCCACAAACTTCTTTACACTCTAATCAAGAGAAGAGTTGTTAACCTTGACATTTTATGGTCACTCTTTGAAAAGGGCAAACTAACTGTTTTAGTTTTACTCCTTAATTTACAAAGTAATTATTCCCACCACCACAGCCATTTAGGAATGAGAAATTTGTCAGAGGCTCCTTAATAATTGGCAGATAAGAATCATCCTGTGAGGAAATGTAGAGAAGACTATTGCATTACAAAACCCTGAGTCATCACCCAGTTCACTCAGCAGATTTGGGTAAACACTGGATAACTGACTTATGTCTTGTATGTTCACCCATCCATACCCACAAGCGTGAACATACAGTATTACCGGATTTTATGTACACTTAATCAAACAAGATACAGCAAAATTCTCTTTTAAAAAAGTTCTTCTGACACAGTGAAGATGCCCACCTAACAAATAAAGTCTCTAACCTTTCCCCCAATTGTATTTTACTTTGTTTACAGACAGGTTATGCGCCCCCCGCTAAAAAGTAACAAAGAATAGAACCGAAACTGATTTAAGTAATCTATATTCATCTGAACAGCTCATAAACTAACACAAGCCCGATACTAATCACGCCCAGGACAACCTGACAGCTCTCTCCTCTATTTTCCTTAGTATCGCACATTCACACAGGAGTAACACACACTTTTCCCGAGGTTCTCAGACTCGGCATTCTCAACATCAACGTCTGATACACAGCCCAAGAACGCGCTGAAGGCTGATTTTAAATCAATCTTTTCAAGTAAACCCGCAAAGCCTGAGAAGGCCCCCAAAAGCAGAACCTACAAGTTCCCTACGGCCTCCTTCCCATTCAGAAAGTTATCAGACACGAATTAAGAGACAGGAAGACGCAGGGAACCGTAGGGGGAGAAAGAACCGGAGGCAACACCAGGAAAAGTCAAAAGTTGTTCGCTCGAATCCTCTCTGCTCCCTCCCGTCACCGGCAAAGGTCCAAGAAGGACCCCAGGGGGACCGCTCATCTCTTTCCCTGGGGGGTCCAGTGCCCTTCCGGCTCCCTGGGGCCCCGAATATCCGAAGACAGCAACCCGAAACCTCGAGGAGAAGCACCTGCGAAGGACGTAGCGGGCTGGTGAGAACCGGGGAGATCCCGTGGGAAAGTGGCATGGAGGCTCGAGTCGCGACCCTGGGGCATACTGCACCGAAACGATCCGCCCGAACCGGGGCAGAGTCGGGGGCAGTCCAGCGGTCCGCTGCGGACAAAGAGCCTCCCCCAGACCGCGGACACCCTCACACCGAGTCTTTGCCTCCGGCCATCCTGCAAGCCCTGGCACACTTACGTGGAGAGTTTCCTGGTCCAGAAGAGGCCCCCAGGCCACAGCTCTTGGAGCTGCACCGCCCGGCCCAGGTTGCTTTTGATCTGGGCCAGCTGCAAGTCGGACTCGGCGTCCAGCCGCTCGGCATAGGGCAGCAGCTTGTTGTAGACGATCTCCTTCTGCGGGACGAAGCCTTGGCGGTCCGGACCCAGGGGCCCGCCCGGCTCCAGGGGATCCCTGACGCCCGCCCGTTCGGCCGGCTCCATGAGACCAGGAACAGCCCCCTAACCCCCTCCCACCCTATCCCTCCCCGGCCCCCACCCCTCTCCGGGCTCCGCCTCCTCCGCGTCGTCGTCGCCCTGCGGCCGCCGGCGGCCCCTCGCCCTCGGCCCGATCGCTGGGCCCCCTCCCCTGGCCGGCGCGCTGCTGTCCCCGCGCGGTCCCGGGTTCGTTGGCGGCTGCAGCGGCCGCTCCGCCCGCCCCGCACCGGCTCGGCTGGTGACGCTGCACCGCCCGGCCCGGAGTTTCCGGATGGGCCTCAGGTCACTTCCGGGGCGGAGCGGGGCGGGGCGGGGCGACGGAGAGGTGGGAGGAGGCGGTGGCGACACCTACGGCGGCGGCGGCGGCGGCGGGAACCCTGGGTGCCGCGCCTTCCTCGCCGTGGGCCGGGCTCGGAGCCCCCACCCCCAGGTCTCACCGGCTGAGCGCGAGGCTGTCCCACCGGAAACACGAGGCCAAGTTCCAAGCTATTGTCCTTCCTTGCGTGGGGTCGCGCGCCCTCCCTGCGGCTGCCTCGCGAGCTTGTAGTCGCCGTGGCCTCGGTCGAGGCAAAGCGACGACGTAGTTGGAAAAAACGGCGACGCCGTTTATGGAAAAACCTAGGTACTCCGTCCATCCCACTTGTTGCTTGTAGGTTTTTTACCCTGTCCCCTCTAAACTCTCGTCTTTCTGGCGTTCTTTTGGCCGCCCTCGTTTCAGAAAAAGGAATTCAATAAATATTCAAAAACATTAATTGACCTACTACTGTGTGTCAAACACTCCTTTTAGGCCCTTGAGATGCAAAGTTTCAGAACACCTGGTTTCTGCCTTCCAAGTACTTTACGGTAATGCGGAACTGTTGACTAAGGAGTAACCAATTACAAAACAGTACTGCCCTTAATTGCTAGATAAGTAAAGGATGTCTTGAGAATATCTGAAGAGGATTTCAGACAGAACGGGGTGTCAGGTAGTTTATAGAAATGATACCTCAAGTTGAGCTTAAGGATTGAGTGCAAAATTTGTTAGAAGAAAAAACAGCGTTCAAGAGGGAAGGGACATATACCTGTGGCTGATTCATGTTGATGTTTGGCAGAAACGAACACAATCATGCAAAGCAATTACCGTTTAATTAAATAAGCAATTTTTTTTTTTTTTAAGAGCTGAGGAAGCAGCTCAGACTGCAACCTTGCATTCTAGGAATTCAAAGTTCAGAATAAAGATTGCTTGCAGAGAGGGGAGTGAAGAATGAGACTTCGAAGGACATGCTAAGGAGTTTATAGAACTTTATCTTAAAGGCAACAAGAAGCTGAAAAATTTTAAGCATAAAAGTGGCATGGTATAATTTACATTTCTGAAGAATCACTCTGATTTTGTGTGGAGATGGATTAGAACAGACAGGGTTGGAAACTGGCAGATCCCTTAAGGAGATGTGACATAATGGTGGGCTGCATGTTGGTTGAAATGATTCAAGAGCTATTTCAGCAAGAATGGCTTGAGTTTGGTAGGTGATTAGATGTGAAGAGTGAAACTGGGAAAAAGTCAGGATGGTGTCAGATTTTTGGCTTGGGAAACAGATAAAAGCACAGCAGAAACAGCAATGGAGGCAGAATGCCTAAGGAATGGAAAAATATTTTCATGTATGGATCAGGAGGGTCATCTAAAAGGGGATATAGCATATAGGTGAATTGGAGGGCATGAGATATAGAGTACTGTTAAAAGATAAATGGAGGCACAGTAAAAATTTTAAGAGTTTACGTGAGCAAAAATTGATTGGAATTGGGCAACACCAGGGACGGAAGCCAGGGAATGACCTATAAATTGTAGAAGCAAAGGTAGGAAATTATATGATTGGCTACAACTGAAAGCCTAGTTAGCTATCTTTGATTGTTGTCTTTAGTGCTTAGATTTCATAATCTTGAGGCATTTACACACTTAGGCTTTGGTTTGCTTACATAGCCCACCAAGGCATTAGAGACACCTTGGTCTAATGGCCTCCTTGTTTAATTAGTTTAATAGAATGAATAGAATAGAGCCCTTGACCACAGTCTAAGGAACTCCATGTTTAGAGATGGATAGAGGAGAGAGACTACAAAGAATACTCACAAGAAACAGTCTAAGAGGTAGGTGTTGTAGGAAAGTGAGCTTTTTAAAAAACTGTTTCAGATAAAGGAATTTGTTAATAATAGCAAAGGTAGCTGGGAGGTAAAATGAAATGAGATCAGAGAATGGCTTATTGGAGTTATTGATAAAACAGATAAGAACAGTTTCAGTGGAGTCTAGGAATGGAAAACAGATAGCAGTGATAAAGGATGAATGGGAAGTAAATAGAGACAGCCAAGGTGGACAACATTTTTTGATAGTTTGGGTGGGAAGAACACGAGAAAGATAAGAAGGTAGCTGGAATGAAAAGAATTTTTGAAAGTGGACTGTTTTGAAATACTGACGAGAAGGCACCAGTGGAGAGAGAGATTGAAAATATGTGGGTGAAGATGCAGAGAGTGGGACAGAGCATGAAGTCACTGGCCTTTAGCAGTAAACCATCCTCTCCTTCTGTTAGAGGAGGAGAGCAGGGGGAAAACAGGTGCCAAAGCAGAGGGGTTTGCAAATTTGGTGCCTGGAGGTTGGGGGTCTTTCTGGTGGTTTCTCTTTATTTTTGGTGAAGCAAGAGAATGACAGTGATGGGAGGAAGTGGCGGATAGGAGGTTTGAGGAGATGGGAAGAGGGGTTTAGAGTCATCTTAGAATTCAGAAAATTGACTAAAGAAACAATTGCTTGGCAGTTAAGGCTGGAAGCATGAATTTACCATTACCTGACTGCACAACCTAGTGACTCTATTAGTGACCTGTTATTTCTCCAATAATGTTTAACAGCCCAAGATTATATGCTGTACAGGCTGATATGATCGAATGACAAGCAAGAGGTTGTATATGTTAGCAGTAGTGATGGTAGTGGTTTTAGCTATCATTTCTTGAGCACTTCCCTCAGCTTGTGCTTTATCCTCTTTATCTCATTGAATAAGCAGACATCTTGGAGTTGAGAATATTTGAAAGAGAATGGTTAGCATCTAAATTGGTTGAAGTCTAAGAAGAGAGAAGAGGTGAAACAGCAGTTCCAGGTGATCTCAGTTTCCCTTGGAATGGATATCTGAACTGGAAAAATCAAAAGAATTATTGGAGCAAAAAAGATGGAGTCCCTGTTATCCTATGTGAAGTTTACTAGAAAACACCATTCAGACTCCTTCAGGTGAGAAAGGTAAGAGACCTTAAGTTTCTCCAGAAGACCAAGGCTACTCATCATTAGAGATGGTATGCAAAGTCTGGAGTTAATTTTCTCTTCTCAGACCAACTCCCAAGCATTTTTTATCTCATAGAGCTCAGGATACTCTGCCAAAGGATAACAATTCAGTATGCTTTCAGTCAGACCTTCCACAGAGGGAGACTCTTGACTTCTTATCAGACTCCTCTAGGAAACAGACTGTGATCACTTTTCTTGGAAAACCTTGAAAGTACAGTAGCCCTTCATGAAAAACATTCTAAAGAGAGAGGCTTCCCCTCAAGCTGGAGGATTTGGCAGGGATAATTATCATCAGATATTTATGACATGGATGTACTTGCTGGCCCACTACATGATCAGCCACTTATTAGTGAACAAAAATGACAGTTCGTTAGTTCCATGCCTTCTCCCGCCTTGGTTTTTTCTGTATATGATGTATTTGGAACCGGGGGCAGGGATATTTTGACAGGTATTAATAGATGAATCTCTGTTTTCAGAGCATAATATTTAGAAATATTTGAATGCTATTAGAAACACTCTAACCAATTATCTAAACTCGTGTTGTGCAACAGTTATTAAAGTCACAAGATTATTGGATCTGGGAAATGAGGGGGTTCCTATATGATTTTTAAGTTTTGAATTTTTCAACCAAAAACCCTCTCATCCAGCCATAGTACCCATTTTATCAATTAAACTAGAGTATATTTAGAGCTCAACTCTTAATAAGAAGGGAATCACAGCTAACAGAATGAATTTTCTGTGATAATTTTAGTTTTTCTGTTTCTTGGACATTTTGCCATTTTACCACAGTGGAGCTAGCTGTAGTTTTTTATGGTTTTTTTTTTTTTAATTTATCTTGCTGTGGATTTGTTTCATAAAAGATTCTTGTGATTTACCAGTCATGCAAAATTTTCAGCTATTTGCACAACCGTTTTGTTCCTCTTCTCTCCTTATAGAATTCCATTAGACCTGTGTTGTACTTTCTCATTCTGGTGTTGAATTTCTTACTCATTATTTTGCAAGTCTTTGTCTCTCTACCTCATTCCAGATAACTTTATCATATCTTTTACTTATAATTCTTACAACTTAGTTGACTTGTTTTTTATTATTTATTCTATTTTGGCTGTGCTGGGTCTTCATTGCGATGCACAAGCTTCTGGTTACAGTGAGCAGGCTTACAGGTTTCTCTTGTCTCTCATTGCAGAGCAGAGGCTGGAGAGCCTGGTGGCTTCAGTAGTTGCTTTGCACGGGCTCTGTAGTTGTCCCAAGGCACATGGGATCTTAGTTACCAGACGAAATCAAATCTGCGTCCCCTGCCTTGGAAAGCAGATTCTTAACCACTGGACCACCAGAGACGTCGCAAACTTGGTTCATTTGTATTGATCTGCAGTTTAACTTGTCCATTGAGCTTCTAATTCCAAAGATTATATTTTAAAGTTTGGAATTTCTACTAAGTTCTCTTTCAGGTATCCTATTTTGTTTTTCATTGAGTTTTGTTCTTTATGGTTCCAATGACTACTTGGGAACCATGACTACTTTGGACTACTTTATGGTTCCAGTGACTAGCTTCCCTGGTAGCTCAGATGGTAAAGCGTCTGCCTGCAATGCAGGAGACCTGGGTTCAACCTCTGGGTTGGTAAGATTCCCTGGAGAGGGAAATGGCAGCCCACTCCAGTACTCTTGCCTGGAAAATTCCATGGATGGAGGAGCCTGGTAGGCTACAGTCCATGAGATTGCAAAGAGTCAGACATGACTGAGCAACTTCACTGACTACTTCAACCATTTTCAGTTCAGTTCAGTCCCTCAGTCGTGTCCGATTCTTTGCGATCCCATGAATCGCTTTGGCCACCTCATGCAAAGAGTTAACCATTTTAGACATACTTAATTTAGTAATTTTCCATGCCCAGTCGTGTCCAACTCTTTGCAACCCTTTGGGCTGTAATCCACCAGGCTCCTCTGTCCATGGGATTTCCCAGGCAAGAATACTAGAGTGGGTTGCCATATCCTCCTCCAGGGGATCTTCCTAACCTACGGATCAAATCTGCATCTCCTGCATTGCAGGCAGATTCTTTACCACTGAGCCATCTTATTTAGACATTCTTTCTATTATTTCTAATAATAATGTATTGTGTGTTTGCTGACTTTTGTTCATGATGGATCATTTACTTGTGTTTTATAACTTTTTATATTGTGAGATCATCTTCAAATGACTTGTCCCCTTTTCTCCTCCCTGCACCATGGGAGTCCCATGTGACCCAGAGCGATTTTTGGTTTGCTTGTACCAGATCCACAGAAGTATCATAGATTTGTACTAACCAATATTTATGTTCATTTTCCAGCTAGTATTAACTTGAATTTCTATCCTATGCAAGCTACAGGCCTGGGAATTCAACATTATGGAGAGTTCTGTTTTTATGCATTATTTCACTTCCAACTCCCTTAGGTTCAAGACTTTAACTTCTATCTTTGAGTGGATATTAAAGCCCAATTCACTTGCTGTTTCCAGATCAAATAACTACCCCAAAGTTGATGCAGGGTTAACTCATACACTTATCACTCTGGCTTTCCTTTTTTGTTTCAGCATCCATAGATTTTCCTTTTCTGTTTATGAACTAATCTATGGTTATCACTTACTTTTATGTTTAATATACCATTCTTGTATAAGAAGGGTTTTACATTAACTCATTCTGCCATGCTACTGGAACTAGAGACGTTTAAGGAATGAACTTCTACTCTAAAATATTAGATATCTTGGGAGCAAAAAGAAATTGTTTAGTCGCTAAGTCATGTTTGACTCTTTTGTGACCATGGAATGTAGCCCACCAGGCTCCTCTCTCCATAGGATTTCCCAGGTAAGAACACTGGAGTGTGTTGCCATTTCCTTCTCCAGGGGATCTTCCTGACCCAGGGATCAGACTTGCCTCTCCTGCCTCTCTCGCATTGCAGGCTATTTTTTTTACCACTGAGCCACCAAGGGAGCCGCAAAAGAGAGTAATTATGGGTAATTGGAGCCTGCCAGGCTGCAGTCTGTAGAGTTTTAAAAAGTCGCACATGACTGAAGTGACTTAGCATACATACAGACACAAGAGCATTTTTTAGAATCCTCATATCACTTAAATGGCCATAGATGATGTCTATCCGTCAGCTCTATTTATTGACGATTTTTAAATAATCTATTTTTTATTATTTGTAAAGAACCTATTTGATATTTAAATGCAAAAAAGGGTTTTTCAACAAACTGAAGCTCTTTGTTTTCTTCTTTTTTGACAAGCTGTGAATAATGTAGGAGGTCACAGCTTCCCTCATGATCAAATATAGTAAAGAGATGTATTGTATTTTTTAACAGTAGTTGAAGAAATTAACAATAGAGTCATTGGAGAGATAATAACTAATGCACAAAGAGGATGTACACTCTTTCCACCTACCTCAGTTTTAATATATATAAATAGAACAGTCCTTGCTCATGGACAGAGAATGGGATTTTCTGCGTGAATAATATGAATACCAGCAAGACACTTACATGTTATTATATACTTGGAATGCTACCCTTTGCAGTCTTTTACTTTGTACTAAGAAGAATCACTTTTGAAATTTATAGACTCATAAGAGGGTTCTGTATCAAATCTTAAATTCTCCATAGTGAATTACATCAATATATTCATTAATTCAGCAAACATTTATCAAGTGCCTCTTGAGTGCCAAGTTTGAGATCATAAGATGAATGACATAGTACTTGTCCTCAAGGGGTTCACTACCTAGTGGGCTGACAGACAAGTAAGTAGATAAATTAAAATTGCAACCAAATGTCATCTGTGATCTTTCTATCTCTTAAGAGCTCTAGATAAAACTCATCTAAACCTCTCTATAGACTGTGAGAAATCAGTGCCTCATCCAATAGTTCTGCTCAGTTTTGGAGGATGGAGGCTTCTGTATTTATGGGCATTTCCAGCTCTGAACTTTTGCCTCTGCTAAACTGCTTCTGTTTACAAGGCTTCTGTTGTCCCTTTTCCAGTACCACTTTAAATCAAATATGGAATTCTGGCTATCTACTTTCCATAATTTCCATACCTCAAACCATTCATACAAGGCTGTGTGTGTGTGTGTGTGTGTGTGTTGTGTGTGTCATTAAATGGAAACAGGTTCAAGGGATTTATATGCTAGAAATACAAACAACTTAAAATTTAATGTAAAATATTTTCCCAAAAGATCTATGTCTGTATGGTCCCTGACATTACTGAGCTCACTGTTGATGGGGCAGTCAGACAGTAAACAATCCATTCTGTAGGCATTTAATTATACTTTTGTTAAATGCTTTCATAAAATAAAGGCTACTCTGATTGTGTAAAACAAGGAGACCTAGCCTAGATTAGGAGACCTAGATTAGGAGGAAGTAGTAGTTGATGAATGAAGGGTTGCGGAGACAGATAATAGAAATGATCTGACTAGAAAAACAGTATGAAGGGAGGCTTGAGGTGGGGGAAGAACTTCTCTTGAGAAACTCAGAAAAGACCATTGTACTTAGGAGAGAAGGTGAGAGGCAGATAAGGCTAAGGATGCAAGCAGAGTTAGATCATGTAATACCTTGTAAGTTGGGTTAAGAATTTTGGACTTTATCCTAAAAGCTATTTGAGATATACACATACAGTATTGCGGGAAGTAACCAAATACTTGGGGGACCTGGATCGGGGCTGTTAGGGTCTTGAAGTCAACTGGATAGGTATACCCCAGGCAGAGTCATCATTATGCAGAAAGCCCTAGTGTGGGTCCAGTTAGGCCAGGGAGCAGTGAGTATAATGAGGTAAGAGCACAAAAAGGGTGGATAATGGCAAAAGAAGAGGCAAGACAGCGAGCTGATAATAGGTAACAAGTAGCCATGTGTCTCTGTATGGTGGTGACCCTGGCAGTGGTGATAGCTCATCTGCACCCACAGAGAGTAGACGGCCTTTCTAAAGGATCCGCCTGCCAATGCAAGAAACACAGGTTCGATCCCTGGGTCGGGAAGATCCCCTGGAGAAGGAAGTTGCAACCCACTCCAGTATTCTTGCCTAGGAAATTCCATGGACAGAGGAGCCTGGTGGGCTACAGTCCGTGGGGTTGCAAAGAGTCAGACACCACTTAGCGACTAAACAACAACGAAGTCGTGATCTATGTGTGGTGGTGTTGACGGAAATAGTGTTAGCTCATCCACTTTCACAGAGAGTGGGCTGCTTTTCTGGACGCAGAATCTAATTCATTTTTTTTCAGTTCTTGCTTTGTTTTGTAAATTAATCTTTTTTTCTTCTCCCTTTCTTTTGATGCATAGCACAGCTTGCAGAATCTTAGTTCCCTGATTGGGGATCAAACCCAGGCCTCTGCTGGTGAGAGTGCTGAGTCCTAACCACTGGACTACCTGAGAATTCCTATAAGTTAATCTTTTTATTTTGAGATTCTATTTTGTAGATTTCTATATAGTCATAGAAATAATACAGAGAGATCCCTTGTACTCTTTACCCAGTTTCCAAAAACTGGTATTTTTTGTGGTCAATGTCAAAATCAAGATATTTACATCAATACTCTCAAGCAAGACAAGAATATTTCCATCACCACAAAAATCCTTCCCGTTGCCCTTTATATTCCCATTCACTTTCCTGACCCCTCCCATGTCTCTAATGCCTGGAAAATTACTAATCTGTCCTCTATTTATAATTTTATCATTTATAGTTAAATGTATAATTTTATCATTTCAAGGCTGTTAATAGAATAATGCAGAATGTAACCTTGTGGGATTGGGTCTTTTCCTTTTTAGCATAATTCTGTAGAAATTCATCCAGGTTGTTGCATGTACTAATAGTTTGTTCCCTTTTATTGATGAATAGCAGTCCATGGTACAGATATATCATATTCTGTTTAGCCATTCACCATTGAAGGACATCTGGGTTGGTTTTGCCTATTCCAAATAAAGCTGCTATGAACATTCATCTACAGGTTTTTATGTGAATGTAAGTTTTAATTTCTCTGGGATAAATGCCCAGGAGTGCAATTGCTGGGTCATACTGGATTGCATGTTTAGTTTTATAAATAAGAAACTACCAAACTGTTTTCCAGAGTAGCTGTACCATATTACATTCTTACCAGCTATGTATGAGTAATCCAGCTTCTCTGCATCCTTGCCAACATTTGGTGTTGTTACTGTTTATTTTAACCATTTTGATAAGTGTGAGCGATGTGTCATTGTGGACTTAATTTGCGTTTTCCTTTTGGCTAATGTTGCTGAGCATGCTTTCATGGCCTTACTGGCCACCTGCCTGTCTTCTTTGGTGAAATCTCTGCTCATGTTTTTTGCCTGCTTTCTAATTGGATTGCTTGCTTTTTTTACTGTTGAGTTTTGAGAGTTCTTCATGTACTCCAATTGCTATTCCTTTGTCAGATATGTGACTTTCAGATATTTTCTCCTTGTGTGTAGCTTGTCTTTTCATCCTCTTATTAGGGTCTTTTTATAAATTTTTTGTTTACTTTATTTTGGCTGTGCTGAGTCTTTGTTACTGCAGGGGCTTTTCTCTAGGTGCAGAGGGGGCTACTCTCTAGTTGCCCTGCTTGGATTTCTCGTTTTGGTGGCTTCTCTTGCTGCTGAGCAGGGACTCTAGGGCAAGCGGGCTTTAGCAGTTGGGGAACATAGGTTCAGGAGTTGCGGCTCCTGGGCTCTCGAGCACGAGCTCAATAGTTGTGGTGCAAGAGCTTAGCTGCTCATGTGGGATCTTCCTGGGCCAGGATTAAAACTGGTGTCTCTTGCGTTGGCAGGCAGATTCTCTACCACTGAGCCCCCAGGGAGGCCCCTTAAATAGGGTTTTTTGCAGAGTAAAAGCTTTGAATTTTGATGGGGTCCATTTTGTCAATATTTACCTTTCATGGTTCAAACCTTTGGCGTCAAATCTAAGAACTCGGCCTCATCATAGATTCAAAAATTCTTTTCTAATAGTCTTATGTTTTGTATGTAAATAAGTCCATGATCCATTTTGAGTTATATTTGTGGGAGGTATGCCTGTGAATGTCCAATTAATTCAGTTTTAAATAACATTATTTGAAGGACACTAAGAGTTTGGGGCAGGAGGAGAAGGGGACGACAGAGGATGAGATGGCTGGATGGCATCACCGACTCAACAGACATGAGTTTGAGAAAACTCCAGGAGTTGGTGATGGACAGGGAGGCCTGGCGTGCTGCGATTCATGGGGTCTCAAACAGTCAGATACGACTGAGCGACTGGACTGAACTGAACAGTTTAGTCAAAGTGGCAGTGTTCTGAACCCAGTCATTTTATTTCATAGTGTTCACTCAAACATGCAGTGGAAAGGTACATACTGGCACCATCCACTCTTGTAGACCACTGTGAGCCAATACTTGTACAAAAAGACATATCTCTCAAGAAATAAAGAGGAAAATTTTGGAGAGTTCTTAAGTCCATAATTAGTAATACAAAGGAGACATTTGACTAATTCTGCTAGAATATGGTCCTGCCAAAAATACACCTGATTGACTGTATTCAGAACACTTAAAGTAGTGGGCATCTGTAATTGTCTGACTACTCAGCATTTGAACCCATGTGCTAGATTTAGGAAACTGCAACCCCCCTGCCCTGCCCCATTGCATAGGTCTTGGTGAGAAGTAAGCTCCTCCCTCGGAAGCCTAAGGAGTCACCCTCTAATCACGCCCCGACGGCCTTGTGACCCAGGTTTGGCCACCATGTACTTTGAATCTTGAGCAAGTGATGCCAAGATCAGGGGATGACGGATGGATCTGTGGTAGCTGTAGTGTAGGCAGCCTGGCATTCGTGGCTGTGTGTTCAGCCCTTCAGGAACAGTGACCCTCTACAGTGACCACCATGTCAAACAGAATCTATGGCATACATTGGTGGTATCAGCAGCATCTCAAGCAGTCTGTTTCACTACCCTGATTCCTTTGATGCTGGTCTCTTGTCTGAGACTGTTCCTTATCATTTCTCAAACCTACGAGTTATCTGATGCTTTCCAATAAATTTATCTTCAACTTAAATTAGCCCAGAGAAGGTTACTGGCAATAAAGAACACTGACATATCAGGAACCCTCACGGATTCTTTCAGCAAATGAGCTAAGGCAGGGTTTAGAGAGCTCCCACCCCCGGAATTTCTGATTGAGTAGCTGTAAAGTGGAGCCTGAGAATTTGCACTTGAACAAATTCCCCAATGATGCCTATAAGTGACCGCACAGTCTTCCTCAAGGTTGGTGTGATTTTATGTTTTCTCTCAAACACTTGCTGATTATTGTTTCATTGTTTGAATATACCACAATGTGCCTATCCATTCATCTGATGATAGACGTTTCAGTTATTTCCAGTTTCTGGCTGCTACAAATAAAGCTGCTGTGAATGTTAATACCTAGTCTTTGTATTGACATTTATTTCCTTTCCTTTAGGATAAATACCTGGGAGGTGAATGACTGGATCCTATGGTAGGTGTATGTGTAACTTTTTAAGAAACTGCAAGCTGTTTTCCAGTGTGGTTATGCCATATTATGTTTTTCCGACACTTTATGGTCAGTCTTTTTACCAATAACTTTAGCCTTTCTAGCAGGTGTATAGTAATATCTCTTTGTGCTTCCAATTTGCATTTTCCTAATGACTAATAACAATGAGCATCCTTTTGCATGCTGATTGAGCATTCATATATCTTTCTTGGTGAAGCATCTATTAAAATATTTTTCCCCTTTTTGGGGCCTTGTTTTTTCATTATTAAGTTTTGATAGTTCTCTATATATTCTGGGGATAAATCCTGTATAATATATGTGATTTGCAAATATTTTTTCCCAGTCTGTGGCCCCTTTATTTTCCTTCATTCTCTTCATAGGCAGAGAGTCATTTCTGCAAAAATTATCAAGAGCCTCATCAATTTTTCTAATGACCTCCCTTCACTGCTTGATATTCAAGTGATGCCTTTTGGAAACACATTTCTTTTCTGTTTTCTCTGCTTCCATTGTTAACTGGTATGTTTGTGGAGCCTCAGTTACCAATAACATTGTATATGATTTGAAGAATTCTCTAATATCACTTTCATAAACTTCATGAAATCTTGTATCTATTGCAGAATCTGTAGTTAAATTCTTTTTGATTCATTTGATTCAGAATTGTTTGGTTGATATTTTTGGATGTTTACTATAACCTTAAAGTTCAAACCAATGAGGTTGTCAACTGAAGGGCCACTGAATGAGCTAGGGTGGGGAAAACAAACACTAGAGTTTTGTATGGAAAAATATTTAAGTAGATGCTTGTTTTATAAATGATCAAATTCTCTAGAGAATATTGTAGTGTTGTATGACTTTTGCTTCCATATGCCAGCAGAGATTTATGTAACAAATGTTCAAAAACAAGGCCCTGCAAGAAACACACCCCGCCTCTCTTAATATTTTATCTCATATCTTGATCACTGCCCCTCTCCCCATGCCCATTCTGCTCCAAGTATTCTGACCTTCACACAGTTTCTTGATCAAGTCAACCTTTTTCACTATGCAAGAAAATCTACTCTTTCTCTAACTTAATAAGTGGGCCAAGAATCTGGATTTGTTCTTAAGTGCAATGAGTATCAATAGGCAAGTTTTTAATCACGAAAATGACATCCTTTGATTTAAACTTTCAAAGGAGCTTTCTGGCTCTGAATGGAGAATAGATTATTCAGAGATAAGAATGGTAATAGGGAGACTAATTAGGAGGCTGTTTCAGCAGTCCAGATGATGGCTTGTTTCAGACTGAGGAAATGAGACTTAGTCAGATTTGAGAAATATTCTGAGGTAGAATTAACAAGATTTGATTATAGAATGTGGTGTGAGAGGAAGGAAAGAGACATGACTCCAAAATTTCTTTCTCTGGTAATGCATGTATGGTAGGATCATTAAGATGGGAAAAACAGTGTAGGACCAGGTTTGAGAAAAAGCAATCATAAGCTCCATGCTGGCAATATTAAGTTTGCCTACAAGATCCTATGTGAAGTTTCAAGCAGGCTTTTGGGTATCAGTTTCTAGAGTTAGTGGCAGGAACTAGGCTGGAGTTACAAATTTGGAAATTGTCAGCATATACATGATATTGTTTGTAATGTTAAGGGGATCACCTAGAAAATAGTATAGATAGAAATGAGAGTGAAACGTGACTCTAAGTGGAACAGAGCAAGAGAAACTAGTAGAGTTCAAGAAAAGGAAAAACCCATAGATGGTATTTCTGCCCAGTAAAGCCCATTGGAGAATCAGTACCCAAGAGTTTTATTGGAGTCTGGTCATATAGACACCCTCTACTTACAAAATTTCAGATTCCCCAAAGGAAAGCAGGTGTTCAGCATAAACCACATTATTTATAAAGTGCAGGTACAGTGAGCCATAATGATATCATTCAGGGAACAGTAGGAACACTCCTGAAAATGAAGTTCCCAATTGCTAGCCAGCGGCCAGCCTAGCAAGTCTCTTCAAAAGCTGGCAGGCTCAGGTCTACTATGTTAACTTTTTTGTACAGACTGGCATCACAGAAGATAGGAGAATGTTTCTAGGGAGAGAGATATTGCTGAAGACACCAGTAAGATAAGGACCAAAGTGGCCAGTGGAGCTGGCAATGTCGAGGTCATTTTTGACCTTGACACACAATTTCAGAGATACAGCAGGACAGGGAAACTGGATCAGGGAGGATTTAATAGTGACTTGTTTGGACTTCCTTGGTCATCCAGTGGTTAAAACTTCGCTTTCCAATGCAGGAAGTGCAGGTTCTATCTCTGGTTAGGCAGCTAAGATCCCACATGCCTCTCAGCCAGAACAAAATGTGAAACAGAACCAATGTTTTAACAGATTCAATAAAGACTTAAAATGATACACATCAAAAAAATAAAAGGAAAAAAAAAAGGAAAAAAAAAAAGGAAAAAAAAAAAAAAGGAAAAAAAAAAAAATAAAAGGAGTGGCTTGTGAGTGAAGGAGTGGAAACAACATGTAGACACAGGATATTTCAAAAAGTTTTCTGTGAGAGGAAGCAAAAGAAAGAAAAGCAGCTTAAAGAAGATATACATCAAAAAAGTTTTTAACAGACAAAAGGTACCGGTACATGTTTGTTTGGGATCAGAATAGTTCATTAGAAAGGGAGAGAAGATGATGTGGAGAGAGAGGGATTAGATCCAGAGCAGGAGTGAAATGATAGGAGGAGATCCTCCCTTTGAAACAAGGCGGGGAGGAGGAGAAAGTTTGGCACAGGTGCAGGTAGAATTGTAGATCTGGGAATCAGAGATGAGCAACTTCTGATGGCTTCTATTTTCTCAGAGAAGCATGAGGCAGTGTCAACCGAGAGTGCAGGGTCGTGGAAAATGCAAAAGGGGTAAGGGTGAAGAGGAAATTTGGGATTTCTAGAGGAAGGAGGAAAACAATTTGGGGAAAAGAATGTAGAAACTGGGGAGCTGGCAGGAGAGAGGTCATGTCAGGGTATAAGGAGGAGGCTAGAATTATACTCTAAATGTTTCATTAATGAAAGGCAATACATTGAATTTATATCATTGGGATGTTTCAACCTCTACCAAGGTTTACTTCAAAAGGAAACTATTGTTTTAGGTAGCAGTGAAAAATAAGAATGAAATATTTTTATTTGTCTAAAACTACATTAGTGTAACAGTTTCATTCCTAAATTACCAGTGAACAGCTGAAACTCAGTGACCAACTAATGGCCCCCAGACACACACAGTTTACCTCTAACATAATGCTATGACTTCCCCCACCAAACACGACAGGAAGAGTGGTTATGTTTAGCTGATAGTGTTAGATGGTCTGTCACGCAGAGTTTCCGTTACTTCTGAATATCAGGTTGGTGAATTATGAAGTTATCTATAATATATGTATTTTCAAACTGCTATTACAGGAGTGTCTTCATTTTCACAGAAGTGTCTCATGAACTTCAAATAATGCCATTTGAAGCAACATGAATGGACCGAGAGAGTGTCATACTGAGTGAAGTAATTCAGAGAAGGAGAAATATCGTATGACATCCCTTATATGAGAAATCTAAAAAGAAATGACACAAATGAATTTACTTACAAAACAGAGACTCAGGGACTTAGAAAATGAACTTACAGTTACTGAGGGAAGAGATAGTTAGGGAGTTTGGAAAAGTCATGTACACACTACTATGTTCAAAATGGATAAACAGCCAAGACCTATTGTATAGCACATGGAACTCTGCTCAATCCAGCCTGGGTGGGAAAGGGTTTTGGGGGAGAATGAATACATGTGTATATATGGCTGAGTCCCTTCACTGTTCACATATACACTGTTGACATATCCACGCTACCATATATAAAACAGATGACTAATAAGAACCTGCTGTACCACACAGGGAGCTCTCCTCACTACTCTGTAATGACCTATATGGGAATAGAACCTGAAAAAGAGTGGATATATGTATATGTATAACAGATTCACTCTGTTGTACAGCAAAAGATAACACTGTAAATCAACTATAATAAAAATTAATTTTAAAAAAGAAGCTTCGAGAATTTTGGCTACCTGAAGGAAATATTATAGTACATACACTGACTCACATTTGTTGAATTCCAGCTGCAGCACTTGTCTCAGAGAACTACTCCTCCCCATTATCTCATTGTTACTTTCAGTTGTGAGATGAAAATTTTCTCTTTAAATTGATTCCTCTAAATAAATATTCAAGTAGCTAATTTAGTCACTTATTTAATCTCAGGTTAAATCAGAAAAAAAGATTTCCGTATGTAAAAAACTCCTTTAAGCTGCCCTTGTGTGACTTTGGTGTTTTTCTCAATGCGTAAATCATTATCACCTGTCTCAGTTCTCTAGCTCATGGAATCATTAAACTCAGAATCTGCTTTTCCTAGATGCAACTAATTCAGTGCTATAATCTTTACTTGTATGAATTTTACAATGTGTAACTTTGCATGTACTTTCAAAGTATTTTTATATTAGTTGGAGATTGGAGCTTCACACCTTAGTAGACAAAAGTGAGAAAGGAGCATTGAGTAGGGAAAGGCTTCAGACCTGGATGCTGATCTGACTCTCGTGAAAGTAAAGTGGGGAGGAAACAGACTTGGACAAGGAGAGCCTAGCAGAGTTTGCAGATCCAGTAAAGTCTCAGTCAACCCAGTGGGAAGCTCCAGAGCAAAACTGGCCTGATAGAAAAGTTCTGCGCTGAATAGAAGCAACGAGGTTCGGTAACCCTGCCGCGCCCGGTCACTGTGTGCTGGGGTGGGTGCTGCCCCAGGAAGATGATGACCTCAGCTTGAATGTTGCTGTGGTAGGTTCCAAAGGTGCTGCAGCTGGAAGCTGTCAGCTGACTGCATTCTTCCAGCTGAAGGGAGAGCCAAGCCAGGAAAGGCGTCTTTGTGCCAGGTACACCGTCTGTACCTCTTTTGCTAATGTTGCCCTCTTCAAACAGTTCAGTTCTGCAGTTCAAATCGTGGGCTGTAGCACAGTCTCCAGCTTTTCTCCTTTTCACCAATCCCTCATCTCTCAATTAGGCACTCTTGGCAGATTAATCTTAAGAGGCCATTTTTATCCTATCAGTCTTTTGCTCAAAAATATTCCCTCTCTATTATTAACAAAATTAAGCCCAGACTTTTGCATGGTACTTAAAGCCTACACAAGATCAGCCCCAATCTACCATTCTGTTTTTATCTTTGTGTCCTTTCTAGTCAATCCATGTAGGGCCTACTTGTGATTTCCCCAGAATTTCTTTCATATTGACATATTTCTTGTTGCTCACATAATACCTTCTATTCCTGTTTGACATACCAGTCTTCTTTCTATCTGCCTATCAGAACCCAGCTCATCTATCAAGGCCCAGTTTACATTCCCTCTCCTATAGAAAGCAATGTCTGACCCTTCCTTGAAAACAGTTCAATATGTATCCCACTTATTCATATTCTTCCCTATTTTATTGCTTATGCTTTAATGTTAGTATGTCTTTTTTCTACCTATTCTGTCATTTCCTATGGGATAAAAGAGCATAATGTTGTTTTCTGCTCTGCAAGTACTCCATGATTGAATGAAGAGAGCCCTGAATGAGGGTTTGTAGATGGTAAGAAGCCACCACAGAAATGGGAGCAATAGAAGAGAGTCAGAACTTCAGAATAATGTAGACAAATGCACTGGCAAGTGAAAGCCTACTCTTTGTGACCGTTTTGTGGGAATGGGTGACACTGTTTCTTAGGTACAGACCAGGGCAGGATTCTTTACCCATTTTACAGAGCTCTTTAGACTATTATGGGTGGGCTTTGGGGTAGCTTGCTGATCTAAAACCCTTTGAAATTTATAAAAATTTGTATACATGTGTATGTAACTTTTCTGGCAAGAGGATACATAGCTTTTATATGATATGGTTTTCAAAGGGGTCTGTGATCATAAAAATATTTAAAACCACTTGACCAGGGTTTGTGGCCATAGTAGGAGAGAGGTCATGCAGGTTGAATGTGGTTTGGCAAGTAGGAGATCATTGGTAATCGGAAAAAAATATATATTTCTACAGAATGAAGGAAGCAGAAGCCAAATTCCCAGAAATTAAGGAGTGAATGGGTGGTGAGAAAGTGGAGGTAGCATATATAGCTTTTCCTTCCAGAAATATATCCATGAATAAGAAGGGAGATCTATGACAATCTGAGGAACGGGTGAATCAGGGAAGGTGTTTCTGAGGGAGATAGGAGGTACATGAGCATATCTTCAGAAGAAGACATGAAAAGGGAATAAATATTAAGGGGAGAAGGTGGAGAAGTGTCTTGGTAGTCGGAGTTTATGCTGTGGCAGCAATCCCAAAAGAATAGTGACTTAAAACATAAAAGTTTATTTCTTGCTAATGCAGACTCTGCTGTAGACTGCTGTCCTCTATGCCAAAACCCACTGATCCATGTTGCTGCAGTTTTTGGAAAACAGGCTCGTGACTGGAGAAGTGAGCGGTCCCTCATACCGAGGGATGTGACAGCCGCTACTGTGAAGTGACACCTGTTACTTCTACTCATGTTTCACCAGCCAGAACTAGTCACATGGTTACATTTAATTGGGGGGAGGGGCAGGGAATGTGGAAGAAATATGAAAATAAATTTGGTGAGCATATAATTATGTTGCTGCATGAAGGGATCCAGAAAAAAGCAAAAGGAATTCTGGGAAGTTGGAAATGGCATAGTTTTTTTAATATCCCCATATCTTCCTACAGGGCTTCCCTTGTCGCTCAGCTGGTAAAGAATCCACCTGCAATGTGGGAGACCTGAGTTCAATCCCTGGGTTGGGAAGATCCGCTGGAGAAGGGAAAGGCTACCCACTCCAGTATTCAGACCTGGAGAATCCCGTGGACTGTGTAGTCCATCTGGTCACAAAGAGTCACATGACTGAGCAACTTTCACTTTCACTTTTCATCTTCCTACAAAAATAGGACAAGTTGGGTTCAAAACCTGAAGCCCACAAGCAGGAATAACAAGTTTATGTAGCCAGTTATGAGCTCCTGTATATACACTGGAAGGGACACATCATGGTAGCAAAAGATTCACATGTGGGAAGACACAGAGGGAGCCAAAGCACAACGCCAAATGACCAGGAGATGCTCCTGCAAAAAGAAGTCCCACCTGGTGTACAAAGCTTAGAGAGTTCATCAGAGGGTAGCACTCAAACTTGGTGAGAAACTTTGTGGGCTCCATTTCCCAGGTGAGCATGAGGGAACTAGAAGGTCAGATGGTGCCACAATGATCTAGGCTTTATACACTCTTGAAACCAACCTGAGCTTCCTTCCAGAGAGCAGCTGCTAGGACAGGACTTAAAAGAGGGCACATTTTATAACTACCACAAATGGTATTGATTATAGAAACTCCAAGCCTGAAAATTCATCCCTTCGTTTATTTCCATGCCAATTATATTTAGTAATATTGCCCAATCTTACATACAAGAGGGCTTGCAATGAGACTGTTCTTGTTGTTGTCTAGTCATTAAGTCCTGTTCAGCTCTTTTGAGACACTATGGACTGTAGTCCACCAGGCTCCTCTGTCCTTGGGATTTCCCAGGCAAGAGTACTGGAGTGGGTTGCCATTTCCTTCTCCAAGGGATATTCTTGACCCAGGGATTGAACCTGAGTCTCCTGCTTTGGCAGGCAGATTTTTTTACCGCTGCGCCACCAAGGAAGCCCTACAATGAGATACACAGCACCATTAAGATACTTCAGTGATAAAATGCAGTCAACATGGTGACCCTCCTAATTTGACCGTGAATTCTCTCCCGTTATCAAATGCCTAAGAAATATTAAAGCCTGAAGATTAAAACCCCTTCCAAATTATAGCCCAAAGAAATTAACACCTAAAGTAAAATTCTCTTGTCCTTGAGATTTAAACTTCAAAGAAATTAAGGTCCAGAATTCATTCTTTTCACTTCATATTTTATTCAGTCTTATTTAGAAGAGTGCTTAAGACTCAGATGGGGTCAGAAGTTTTTGTAAGCAATTGTAGCTTGTACAGAAATTTGTTAAACATTGTCTCCCATTGAGTTTCTAGAAAGTCAAAAAAATCAGTGAGACACAAAATTATTACAGCACTGGCCCAGCATCCATTAAAATTATAAAGAGCTATTCCTCAGTCTCTGGTGTAGTTATTCCAGGCAAATTTGTCTTCTTAAAGCCCATTAATTGTGCTTAGTCGTTCAGTTGTGTCCGACTTTTTGTGACCCCATGGACTGTAACCTGCTAGGCTCCTCTGTCCATGGGGGTTCTCCAGGCGCGAATACTGGAGTGGGTTGCCATGCCCTCCTCCAGGTGCTTTTCCCAACCCAGGGATCAAACCCAGGTCTCCTGAATTGCAGGCAGATTCTTTACCATCTGAGCCACCAGGGAAGCCCAGGGTTTCAGAGGAGTCAGGGATGAAAAGAAGAGAAATTTTCAGTTTTAGCTTTACCAAGATGGTTGATCTGATAGAAGTTTCTGGAATCCATGTCCTATGAACATAATTTGGAGATGTCAAATTTGGCACTTTGAACTTTCCATTTCTAGCGGCATAATTTGCTATCCATAATATGGATACTCTTCTTTCAGAGAGTAGCATTTGAGGTGCATACTGTTGTCTTCTTGTGAAACTTAAAAATTTGTGGAGCTTGAAGACTGGATTAGTCCTGATAGACTGGATTATGGTGCAATGGCAAGCTTAAAATGTTACTGGCTTGAAACAACAACAGTTTATTTTTTAGTCATACTACATATCCATCATGAATTGGCAGGGAGTTCTGTTCAATCTGTATACACTTAAGGAACTAGGATGATACAACTACCACAGATTTTTCCATGGTCACCAGTTGTTCCTACAAGTAAATGTGACAAATTGTTGACCTGGCTCTTAAAATTCCTGCCAAGAAGTACTGCACATCTCTCTGACTCACTCTTGGATTTCCCAGGCAAGAATACTAGAGTGGGTTGCCATGTCCTTCTCCAGGGGATCTTCCCAACCCAGGGATTGAACCCTGGGTCTCCTGCATTGGCAGGCAGATTCTTTACCACTGAGCCACCTGGGAAGCCCTTCATTCACATACCATTGGCTAAAGCATGTTATATGGCCTTCTACCTTCAAAGGGAACAGGAAGGATAATTTTGCCTTTGAACTGCAAGTTCTTGCCCTTTCATTTAGAGTGAACTCTTTACTAATACTGCTTGTGTCATATGTTGTGAGCTGAAAAGTTAAGTCCTTGGCCATCAGTTGCTGTGACTGCTTCCAGTTATAGAATAGCTTACACCATTGTTTCCCAAACTTGTCTGATCAAAATAATCACCTGGGTGCTTACAATTATTAAATAACTGGGTACAGTTATTAAAAATACTGATTCCTATGTCCTATTCCTGAAGAAATGACTCAGTAGATTTGGAATGAAGCCCATGAATAAAAAAAAAATACCCTGTTAGGCAAAGAAATCTGACATAAGTGTTTTTATTTTAAAAAAGTTTTAATTATTATCTTTGATTATTTATTCATTTATTTGTCTATTTTACTTTTGGCTGTGCTGGATCTTTGTTGATGTGTGTGGGCTTTGTCTAGTTGCAGTGAGCGGGGGCTTCTCTTTGTCGCAGTGCGTGGGCTTCTCACTGTAGTGGCTTCTCATTGCAGAGCACAGGTTCTAGGCATCCAGCTTCAGTAGTTGCGGCACGCTGGCTTAGTTGCTCTGCAGCACGTGGAAATCTTCCCAGACCAGAGATCGAACCCTTGTCCCCTGCATTTGCAGGCAGATTCTTATCCACTGTACCACAAGGAAAGTCCCCTAAGTGTTTTTAATAGACTTTATTTTGGGAGTAGTTTTAAGTTCACAGAAAAATTGAGTGGAAAGTACAGAGAGTTCCCATATGCCCCCGAGCCCCAAACATGTACAACTTGCCCCACCATCAACATCCTACACCAGAGTGGTACATTCGCTATAATGAATGAACTCACATTGACACATCATTATCACCCAAATTTCAGAGTTTACCTTAGGGTTCTCTCTTCGTGGTGTACATTCTATAGGTTTGTCCACCATCTTGTATCATAGAATTGTTTCATTGCTCTAAAAATCCTCTGTCCTCTGCCTATTCAGTCCTTTCTTCTCCCTAACTCCCAGCAGCCACTGATCTTATTGCCTCCATAATTTTGCCTCTTCCAGGAAGTTATACTTGTAGTCATACAACATGTAGCCCTTTCAGTGGACTTCTTTCACTTAGTATTGTACATTTAAGATACCTATATGTCTTTTCATGACTTAATAACTTATTTACTTTCAGTTCTGAATAATATTCTATTGACTGGACCATAGATTGTTTATTCATTCACCTACTGAAGGATATCTTGGTTGCTTTCAAATTTTGGTAATTATGAATAAAGCTGCTCTAAATATCTGTGTGCAGGTTTTTGTGTGAACATAAAGCTTTCAACTCCTTTCAACTTCTGGTTTCTCTATTCTGTTTCATTGATCTGCTTTTAGAATTGTTTTGCCAGTACCATAGTGTGTTTTTTCCTTTCATTTTATTGAAATATAATTGACATATAACCACACTGTCTTAATTATTCTAACTTTAGAGTAAGTCTTGAAATCAGGTTGTATCAGTCTTCTGACTCTTTTCTTCTCTTTCAATGTTGAATTAGCTATTGTGTGTCTTTTGCCTCCATGTGAACTCCAGAATCAGCTTGTCAGTATACACAAAGTAACTTGCTGGGGTTTTTATTGGGATTGTGTTGAATATATATATCAAGTGGGGAAGAACTGACATCTTGACAATATTGAGTCTCCTTACCTATGATCATGGTATATCTCACTTATTTAATTCTTTGTTTTATTTCGTCAGAATTCTGTAGTTTTACTTAAACAGGTTTTGTGCATATTTTGTTAGGTTTATACACAAGTATTTTATTTATTTTGGATACTAATATAGATAATATTGTATTTTTAATTTCAAATTTTACTTTGTTGGTAAATGGGAAAGCAACTGACTATTATAAATTAACCTTGTATCCTACAACCTTTTTATAATCACTTATTAGTTCCAGAACTTATTTTATTGATTATTCTAGATTTTCTACATAGACAATCATGTCATCTGTGAACAAAAAGTATTTTACTTCTCCCTTCTCAACAGATATACCTTTTATTTTCTTTTCTTATTGCATTAGCTAGGACTTCCAGTATGATGTTGAAAGGAGTTGTAAGAGGGCAGATCCTTGACTTGCTTCTGATCTTAGTGGGAAAGCTTCTAGTTTCCCACTTTTAATTTTTTTAATTAAGAATTTTTATTTATAAATATATTTATAAATAAATATTTTTAATTACAGATTTTTAATTAAAATCTTAAATTGTGTAGCTGATTTACAGTGTTGTGTTAGTTTCAGGCGTACAGCAAAGTGGATCAGTTATCATATACATGTATCCCCTCTTGTTCAGATTCTCTTCCCTTATAGGTCATTACAGATTACTGAGTAGAGTCCCCTATAGTCTGCAGCAGATCATTATTAGTTATCTATTTCATGCATAGTAGCGTTATATGTCAGTCCCAATCTCCCAATTTATCCCTCACCCTTTACCTCCTGGCAACCATAAATTTGTTTTCTACATCTGTGACTCTGCTTCTGTTTTGTAAATGAGTTCACATGTATCCCCTCTTGTTTTAGATCCCGCATATAAGCAATGTCATATATTTATCTTTCTGTGTCTGACTTAATTCACTCAATATGAGAATCTCTATGTCTATCCATTGTTGCCGCAAATGGCATTATTTTGTTCTTTTTTATTCCTGAGTAATATTCCACTGTATATATGTACCACGTCTGTGTTACCTATTCCTCTATTGATAGACATTTAGGTTACTTCCAGGTCCTGGTTATTGTAAACAGTGCTGCAGTGGATGTTGGGTTGCATGTATCTTTCTGAACTAAGGTTTTCTCCATGTATATGCCCAAGAATGGGATTGCTGGGTCATGTGGCATTTCGGTTTTTAGTTTTTTAAGGATCCTTCATACTGTTCTCCAGAGTAACTACACAAATTTACATTCCCACTAACAGTGTAGGAGCGTTCCCTTTTCACCACGCTCTCTTCAGCATTTATTGTTTGTAGATTTTTTTGATGATGGCCATTAGTGATGTTGAGCATCTTTTTATGTGCTTTTTGTCCATCTATATGTCTTTTTTTGGAGAAATGTCTATTTAGAGCTTACCCCCATTTTTTTTTGGGGGGGGCTTCTTTTTTTGCTTTTCTTTTTTTAACTGAGCTGCATGAGGTGGTCTCTCACTCTTAAGAATGGTGTTACCTGTAGGTTTTTTGTAGATGTTCTTTATTAAGTTGAGGAAGTTCACCTCTATTCTTAGTTCACTGAGAGTCACATAGGCTTTTGTCTTATTCTTGTAGTTCTTTCAGTTGCATAATCAGCAACAGCAGATTCCAAAATTGCTGTTCATGCTTCTAAACCCTAGGACTCTAGGCTCTAGTGAGTGTCAATACCTTTGCCAGGTTCTCTGTGAGATGCTCTGTTTTTTCTGTTTTTGAATTTCATAAACTTCACAGTTGTGTTCCCACAAGGCACAGAAATTCCTGCATGCCCATCTATGCCAGCAGTTCTTATTGTATTTTCTACTCCCGAATCTGTGGACAAGCTAAGTTCATAAAGTTTAGTCCCTTCAATTTTGTCCTTTGCCCTGGATGCCAGCAACAACTGAAAGAACTTGTTTTGTCTCCTGACGGGCATCCAGAACTTGGCTTCTAGTTTAAAAAACAACAAAGGCCTAAAAGGATCTAATTCTGCCACCATTTAGCATTTGCATGTTCACAGTGTTTACCTATGTGGCTTCACCTTTCAGAGAATGCAGAGACCACTTGCAGGTCATGTGCCCAAGTCTTATGGTTCCTGAGACTTTGCTGAGCCTGCCTTTATAAAAATAACCACTCACATGTGAACCAATCCACTGTAAACTACAGTCCTTTCCTGTGGTTAGAGTACTTCATACTCTGAGACAGCTTCTTTTCCAGACTACAGCAGTTAAAAGCTCATACAATTGCCAAGGTCAAAACATTTCTGACCACACCCTAAAGTTCATTCATACCTCTAAATTTATGTAGCTCCTCTCCATTCCCAGTTTGAGTCTTGATTTTTCAGTATCCTTTAGCATCTGTCTGATTGGAGGTCTTCAAACTTTAGGGTTGTACTCCCTTTTAAACTGCAGATTTCCCCAGGCCCTGCATGGGTAGAGCTGGTCTCCTGAGCATCTTATATCCAGGGAGAGAGCAATTGATTCAGGATATGTGGGCTGACTGGCTACCAAGTGATCTAAAAGTTGGTTAGATAATGCTAGTTTATTTTCCACAAATTTACCAATCAAGTAAGTCATTCCTCTTTCCCTGAGATAGGTTGGATTTAGAAGCAGAAAAGCCAAGAGGTAAACTAATTGGATTCTCTCTGCATGGGAAGAAAAAAGAGTATAGGAGAAATGTTTTCTGCTAAAAGTGTGGTCTCTCTCAGTGCATTAGAAGACATAAAAGTATTTATGTCTTAAAAATATTTCAGGCAGGGGAAAATAGACGGACTTGAGGAAAGTACAGAATGGTTTAGAATAATGATTGTAGAGTGTAGAATAAGGACTCAAGGAGAGATTAATTATTTTAAAAATTCCTGAATATCCATGATGGTCCAACAAGATCCAGGAAGTTTAAATCAGGGAACTGAGATGAAAAAAGGGGAATAATGGAAAGGACTAGTCTGTTTTTTTTTTTTTTTCTTTTGGCCATAGTGCATGCGGGATCTTAGTTCCCCTATCAGGGATCAAAACTGTGCCCCCTGCAGCGGAAGCACAGAGTTTTAACCACTTACTGGACCATCAGGGAAGTCCCTGGAAGGAAGTCATACTAACCAGACTGAGAGAGAACCAGGATGACTGTAATGACTAGGCTCTACAGAGGATAAGTCAAGCCAAGTGAAATGCTGATACTACACGTATTTAATATGAGCCAGGTTTATGTGGATTATCTCATTTAACCTTCAAAGGAATCCTGAGAGAAATTTAGGGCATAGACAGATTAAGTAAGTCATCCCTGGTCACTCAGCTAGTGAAAGGCAGAGTCGGATTTAAACCTAGCCTAGACTCTTAAATCTGTAGCCTCAAAAATAAATAGAAGTAGTAAACAAACTAATTAATTAAATCTGTCGTCATAACCCCAATACTATGGGTTGAGGGTTGATGGAATGTATGTTACCCTGAGAACAAAAACCAGGTTCAATAGAATGGAGAAGTAACAAGCAAGAGGTGATAGCTAGGGATGAACATTTCAGTTTAACATCTTGTACGCTGAGCAGTTTCCATATCCAAGGAAGATAAGTGACAAGAAATCAGTAAGGCTGAGGGACTTTCCTGGTGGTCCAGTGGCTAAGATGCCTCACTCTCAATGCAGGGGGCCTGAGTTCCATCCCTGGTCAGGGAACTAGATCCCACATGCTGCAACTAAGTCCTGGCACAGCCAAATAAATAAATAGAAAGAAGTCAGTAAGGCTGAGAAAATGTGAGGTCAGGTTGTCAAAAAAGTCATAGAGAGCACTGTTGACCTTGTCAAGGATGATATTGTTGAGAAAAAGGGAAGTTCCTGAAGCTATCAAGGAACACAAGGGCCAACCCTAAGGCCGGTAGACAAATCTGATAGGGAAGAAGGTATGTAAACATTGTAAAAGAAAGTATTTATTGTTCATTTTCTCCCCCGCCTCTCAATTTGCAGAGGAGGAAATCCTCTTAATTTTACTTTGGAAAAAAGCGAAGAATGAATAAAGGCTAAGAGATGTGTTGCATTGCTATTATTTATGCCTGCTTGATAACAATGTGAAATATAAAGTCTCAATAATTTGTTAAATCATTGTTTTTTGGCTTGTCTCATTTTAACATTGAGAATCAAGCTATTATATACCTAAGTAATCATTTACTATGAGAATATACAGAGAAATATCTAGAATAGAAATATAACACTTTTATTCCCAGGTAAAAGTATAATACTTTTATTCACAGAAGCTGCTTTCTTATTTTTCATTAACATTTCTGGATTTATCTGACATACATGCCATTTAAATATAATTTTTATTTCCTTGGATATTCTTGAATAAAATATTCTCGTGCTTTTCCATGGCAGAAATAATATTCATTGCCGCTGTTTTGATGACATTTTTTCAAAACTCTCTTGCTTCCTGGTGGCTCAGATGGTAAAGAATCTGCCTGCAATTCAGGAGACCTGGGTTCAATCCCTGGGTTGGGAAGATCCCCTAGAGAAGGGAATGGCAACCCACTCCAGTATTCTTGACTGGAGAGTCCCCATGGACAGAGGAGCCTGGCAGGCTACAGTCTATGGGGCTGCAAAGAATCAGACACAACTGAACAACTAAAAACAGCACCCCCATTCTCAGATTTGTATTATCTTATCCTTCATAAATTCATAGCATTTTTTGTAGTTTCTCTCTGGAATGCTCTCTCCCTCTCATAGTGATAATAATTATAATAGGAAGACCTCTACTATGCAGTTCTTAATCTCTTTTAAAGTCACAAGCATTTAATGCTGTAGCTTGCTTTTTTGTGTCCCTCTTTATTTCAGCTGATTGTCCTTTCCTCACTGGAGAATGGTCTGTGTCGTTTAGCAATGAGCTAGCTTATGAGCTTTTATACTTTTGGTTCTAGATCTTTATTGGAAACATCAGATGATGATCTGACATGTGACATCTAGGTGTATTTTCAACTATTTTCTATGTGTTTCAGCGATTTTCTGGTGTGTTAAAAAAAAAATCCTGATCAGTTTTTTCCTTTTAGGGCATTTTCTCTTTGAGTAAGATACTTTGTCATTTTTATAAACACTTTCAGAGAATTTGATTTGAGTTTTAAATGGTTTCAAGGCTGTTCTGGTTTTTAGAATATCTACACCTGAAAGTTTTTGAACTTGAAAAGTACCTAAAGGTTTTACTGATTTAAAACACTCCGGAAATAAATAGTTCAGTTCCCCGTAATAGGTTAGTTTGTTAAATTTGTTTTGCAGTTGCCTTTCTGTTTTTCCTATGCCAAATGAAAGCATAGTATATAGTGTTCAGAGACCTACTTACCAGAATCTGGTTTCTCCTCCTATTCTCATGTTAACCCTAAAGCTGAGTTGGCCTGTTGGTGGCTGTCAAGCAAAAAGACATAACCAAGCCAAAGATCATGAGAAGAAAGGATTTATTTCTTACAGCAAGTAACAACACCTGGGATCTTTCCCACAGCAGTTTCTCCACAAACTGCAAATTTGGAAAGTTTTAAGGGTACATGCATATTTATGAAGGGGCTTGGAAAGTCAAAGTCCAAGCCTTAGTTGAAATCAAGAGATCGAGAAAAGATCAACATCATCATCCCTTAAGTTCCGGTTGATTTGATGGTTGAGCATCTTAAGCTAATCTTTACCACTGAAACAGAACTGGGCATCTTTACAACTTGATATTTTATTTTTGCTATCATTGATTCTCTTGCCTGTTGTTCAGTCGCTGCGTCATGTCCAACCCTATGCTACCCTATGGACTGCTGCACACCAGGCTTCCCTGTCCTTCACTATCTTCTGAAATTTGCTTAGACTCATGTCCATTGAGTCCATGATGCCATCTCTTGCCTGATAACAGTCATTTGTTTCTGCATTCTTTTGTTCTCTTCAGTCAGTTCACTCAGTCGTGTCTGACTCTTTGCAACCCCATGAACTGCAGCACACTAGGCTTCCCTATCCATCACCAACTCCCAGAGCTTGCTCAAACCCATGTCCATCTAGTCGACCTGTTCAAAGGCAAACATCATGGCTAGGATTAGATCACAAATTAGCTTAGGTCAAAAAATGGTTTCTCTTATGTCAAGAAAGCCATGCCTGGTTCTCTTTCTCCAGGGACCCTCTACTCTATCTGCTTACCCTTGTTTCCTTGGCTGCCAACCTGACCCACAGTCATTGCCTCCATCGTCTCTGGCCTGGGCTGTTTCTTTGCTCAAAATGTCACCTTTAGGAAGCCTTCTCTGAGCCCTTACTATTTTTTTCTGACCCCTTATTTTATTTCTCTTTTTTTTTTTGGTGGAGGGGGGCAATTCGAGGCTTGAGGATTATAGTTCCCTGTCCAAGGAGTGAACCCAGGCACCCTGCAGTGGATGTGTGGAGTCCTACCTACTGGACCACCATGGACTTTCATGACCTCATTTTATTTCATGAGGAGTTTGAGTTTATTGAGGAGTTTGAGTTTCATGAGTTTATTGATTGAACAGTGCCAGACACAGAGAAGTCTCTATGAGAAAAAAAAAAAAGGAATGAATGAATTTAGCAGTTAGCATGAGAAATGAGTATAGTATAGTCAAATCTATGGTTTTTCTGGTAGTCATGTACAGATATGAGTTGGACCATAAAGAAGGCTGAGCACTGAAGAATTGATGCTTTCAAATCGTGATGCTGGAGAAGACTCTTGAGAGTGCCTTGGACAGCGAGGAGATCAAACCATTCAATCCTAAAGGTAATCAACCCTGAATATTCATTGGAAGGGCTGATGCTGAAGCTGAAGTTCCAGTACTTTGGCCACCTGACATGAAGAGCTGACTCACTGGAAAAGACCCTGATGCTGGGAAAGATAGAAGGCAAAAGGAGAAGGGGGTGACAGAGGATGAGATGGTTAGATAGCATCACTGACTCAGTGGACATGAATTTGAGCAGACTCCAAAAGATAGTGAAGGAAAAGGAGAACCTGGTGTGCTGCAGTCCATGGGGTCGAAAGAGTTGGACACAACTTAGCGACTGAACAACAACAATGAAAAGTGAAAATTGTTTACTAAACAAAGTAATACCTGGTACATTGGATAAGAATCTGTGGTTGTGCTTACAGTGGAAACTTTAAGAAGCTTAGTGGAATACAGGCAGGTGGGAAACACCTGAGAACTCAAACCTTTGGTTTGTGCGGTTGGCTTCATTCCTTCCCTTTTGGGTTCCTTTGGTGACGATAAGGGTGGGGCTGGGGTCATGTTCATCTTTACTTAGTTTAGCTAAGGTAGATTGAGGCTGTAGGTGTTGCATTTTACCTGATGATCTCAAACTGTGTGATACTATTCAGCTAGCTTCTCCATTCTCCAGTCTGTCATAAACTGTCAGTAGGAAATCTTGTGTGGCTTTTACAGAAGTGAGAATATTTATATCTCTCCCTCATCAGGACAGTTTCCTCCTGCAGGATCCCACTGTGTTCAAGCCCTACTCCCTGCTCCTTATCAGTGTGAATATAGTTTACTCCTAGGACGGCATCTCTCTCTCTCTCTCCGTCTGTCTTTCCTTCCCTTCCTCTGCTCTGCCATCTCTAAATGATATAGCCACAGTCTTTCACTTTAGACTTTTCAAAGCGTGACTACCGTTCCCGTGTACCCCCAAATTCTAGGAGATACAAGTTAAGCTCTTCAAATGATTTTCTTAAAAACTTCTTCATTTGAGGGGTAGGAACTCCCCTCTCCAGTCTCCTGTATGGGGTGGTAGGGGCAGAAATGTACAGCAATGCTGGGGACCTACCTCACCACTTGCTTCTTTAGCCTCAGTGAATTTTTCACCAACTCATGTAGTCTGGTTCACTTCAGTTCAGTCGCTCAGTCATGTCTGACTCCTTGCGACTACATGGACCGCAGCACGCCAGGCCTCCCTGTCCATCACCAACTGCCGGAGTTTACCCAAACCCATGTCCATTGAGTCAGAGATGCCATCCAACCATCTCATCCTCTGTCATCCCCTTCTCCTCCTGCCCTCAATCTTTCCCAGCATCAGGGTCTTTTCAAATGAGTAGTCTGGAGGTGGATCATAACTTAAGGCTGATAAAACTTGTTTCTCAATGTTTTAACAGGTTCAGAAAAGCACCTGCCTTTAGAGGATGGAAAGTATTTGACATCTTGTGCAAACAATAGAGGCCTCAACTGAGCCTGAGACTCTCTCCCACCAGTCATTTTAGATTTGTTGCTCAATTCGCCTTCCATCCCCAACACACCCTCTTCATTTCACTCACAGTCCCTGAAATATTATACAAAAGACTCTCTTCTCTGTCCAAATAACAGATGACTGAACTAGAGAGGGACTCCTAACCCTGAGAGGAATCCAAAGGTGGTCCATTCTGGTTCTCTCCTGAGAATATGAACTGAGATTTAAGAGCCTACAGTAATGGTAGGAGATGACTGAACTGAGTTATTTAGCATCAGGGCTGAGAGTCCTAATGGATGAGCTGGTGAGTAAGCAGAAGAAGGAAGCAGAAGGAGACAGGAAGGCATACAGCCAGAGACATGGGTAGGGCAGTGACTGTTGCTTTTCCATTTCCTGGAGACATTCTACCATACTGTCTGCATTTGTTTCTGTAAGATTCTTTTATGTTCTTTCTTTTTTATAGTCTCTCTTTTTATATCAGCTACTTGAGTGAGAAATGACTGCAAAGAAATGGAACAGACTAGAATAATAAATTTGTAAAGAATTATTTTTTTCTGTATGATATTTTCTTTATTATGCCTCAGTGGATATTTTGAATTTAAAACATATCATAAACCCACACTACTCAAAGTGCTGTCTGAGGGCCAGCAGTTTAGGCATCACTAGGAGTGTTAGAAACGCAGAGTCTCGGCCTCCCCAGATCTACTGAATCATAGGATCCCAGGTGATTTCATACGCATTTGACAGCTTGTGAAGCCTAACTGTAATTTACTCTACACGTTTGGTCAAATCAGGTCAGTTCAGTTGCTCAGTTGTGTCCGATTCTTTGCGGCCCCATGGACTGCAGCACGCCAGGCTTCCCTGTCTATCACCAACTCCGGGAGCTTACTCAAACTCATGTCCATCAAATCGGTGATGCCAGCCAGCCATCTCATCCTCTGTCATCCCCTTCTCCTCCCGCCTTCAATCTTTCCCAGCATCAGGGTCTTTTCCAATGAGTCAGTTCTTCGCATCGTGGCCAAAGTATTGGAGTTTCAGCTTTAGCATCAGTCCTTCCAATGATTGGTCAAATCAGTCTTCCTGAAATACTGCTTTCATCATATCCCTAGAATTTTAAATGTTCCTCATTGCTTTCAAAAAAGTCAAATGCCCCAGGCTGACACTTAAGGCCACAGTTAAACAAACCTCATCGGTGTCTCTAATCTTTCTTATATAGATGTCCACTCCACCTAAATCAGTCTAGTCGGTTATTCTCCAAATATGCCAAGTGTGATATTCAGGGACTTTGTTCATGACATTTGACTGTCTGGAATTTTCCTTCCCATCTCCCTACATCCCTCCTTGAAAGACCAGTTCAGTTTCTGCATCTCACTTCAGCTCACACTGTTGTTTCATCCTCTGATCATCTGTAACTCTACAGTAGCTGTTCTAAGGTTGTTTTTTGTTTGTTGTGTTTTTGTATTTTTTATATTTATAGTCTCTCCTCCCTCATCAGTGCTTACCACAATATGGTGTATATACCAGTGTCTCTATTCATTGGTTATATCTTTATTTTTTTAATGGCTTTCAATTGGGAAGAGACTTGTTACTGCATACAGTCCTAATTTTTCTAATTTCTTTGACCAAGCAGGGGTTAACTCCAAACACAAAGAGACTGAAAGCAGTGTGCTCACTTACTTTTGTATTTGGATGAGAGTGCACTTATTTCTGTGATATTTTTATTCCCCATCATTATACAAAGATGGGATCTATATAAGCACATGTTGCATAAGTGAAAGTTCTAATGGATCTCTTTTAAAAATATATATGAAATATTATTGCAATTGATATTGTACATACACATAATTTAGGAGCCAATTGCTCTGTAATTCTTCTCATGAAAAATAGTATCCCTCTCTACATCTATACATGACTATTGAAAAAACCATAGCTTTGACTAGATGGACCTTTGTTGGCAAAGTAATGTGTGTGCTTTTTAATATGCTGTCTAGGTTGGTCATAACTTTTCTTCCAAGGAGCAAGCGTCCTTTAATTTCATGGCTACAGTCACCATCTGCAGTGATTTTGGAGTCCAGAAAAATAAAGTCTGTCACTGTTTCCACTGTTTCCCCATCTGTTGCCATGAAGTGATGGGACCAGATGCCATGATCTTCATTTTTTCTGAATGTTGAGTTTTAAGCCAACTTTTCACTCTCCTCTTTCACTTTCATCAAGAAACTCTTTAGTTTTTCCTCACTTTCTGCCATAAGGCTGGTGTCATCTGCATATCTGAGGTTATTGATATTCTACTGGCAATCTTGATTCCAGCTTGTGCTTCATCCAGCCCGGCATTTCACATGATGTACTCTGCATTAAAGTTAAATAAGCAGAGTGACAATGTACAGCCTTGATGTACTCTGTTTCCTATTTGGAACCAGTCTGTTGTTCCATGTCCAGTTCTAACTGTTGCTTCCTGACCTGCATATAGATTTCTCAAGAGGCAAGTCAGGTGGTCTGCTATTCCTTTCTCTTGAAGAATTTTCCACAGTTTGTTGTGATCCACACAGTGAAAGGCTTTGGCATAGTCAAGAAAGCAGAAGTAAATGTTTTTATGGAACTCTCTGGCTTTTTCAATGATCCAACGGATGTTGGCAATTTGATCTCTGGTTCCTCTGCCTTTTCTAAATCCAGCTTAAGCATCTGGAACTTCATGGTTCACGTACTGTTAAAGCCTGGCTTGGAATTTTGAGCCTTATTTTGCTAGCATGTGAGATGAGTGCAATTGTGTGGTAGTTTGAGCATTCTTTGGCATTGCCTTTCTTTGGGATTGGAATGAAAACTGACCTTTTCCAGTCCTGTGACCACTGCTGAGTTTTCCAAATTTGCTGGCATATTGAGTGCAGCACTTTCACAGCATCCTCTTTTAGGATTTGAAATAACTTGACTGGAATTCCATCACTTCCACTAGCTTTGTTTGTAGTGATGCTTCCTAAGGCCCACTTGACTTCACATTCCAGGATGTCTGACTGTAGGTGAGTGTGAGTGATCACACCATCATTATTATCTGGGTCAAGAAGTTCTTTTTTGTATAGCTCTCCTGTGTATTCTTGCCACCTCTTCTTAATATCTTCTGCTTCTGTTAGGTCCAAACCATTTCGGTCCTTTATTGTGCCCATCTTTGCATGAAATGTTCCCTTGGTATCTCTGATTTTCTTGAAGAGATCTCTAGATTTTCCCATTCTATTCTTTCCCTCTATTTCTTTGCACTGATCACTGAGGAAGGCTTTCTTATCTCTCCTTGCTATTCTTTGGAACTCTGCATTCAAATGGGTATATCTTTCCTTGTGTCCTTTGCCTTTCGCTTCTCTTCTATTCACAGCTATTTGTAAGGCCTCCTCAGAGAGCCATTTTGCCTTTTTGCACTTCTTTTCCTTGGGGACGGTCTTGATCCCTGCCTCCTGTACAATGTCATAAACCTCTGTCCATAGTTCTTCAGGCACTCTGTCTATCAGATCTAATCCCTTGAATTTATTTCTCACTTCCACTGTATAAACGTAAGGGATTTGATTTAGGTCATACCTGAATGGTCTAGTGGTTTTCCCTACTTTCTTCAATTTAAGTCTGAATTTGGCAATATGGAGTTCATGGTCTGTGCCACCATCAGCTCTTTGCATCCAAAGATGCAAAGATCTTTGCAGCCAAAGATGCATATGTGCATCTTTGCATCCAAAGATGGAGAAGTTCTATACAGTCAGCAAAAACAAGACCGGGAACTGATTGTGGCACAAGTTGATTAGGAAATATTAAAAAACAAAAGAAAAAAACAACAAAGAAACAAAGGCTCTCCACCAACCTGACATATATAGGCTCATCACAGTTGGATGAAAGCATGCAAAGATGGACTTGGCACTTGTCTAAGGCTGTGGCAGCTTTGTGAGTTCCACCTGCCAAGCCATCATGGATGATGATGGTCTTCAGCACCTCTTGTAAAGCAGGATTAATGTGTATTACACCTCCAGCAACAATGCCTTCTTCGGCCATGGTGGTAGGTTATGGGTGCTTCCTTGGCCATGGTGGTAGATTGTGGGTACTGCTCATCTGGAATGCATGTGAGCCTCTGCCTCCACAGTGGTGGTGGGGAGACAGAAAGAATTTTCATTTTTAACAGATTTTAAATGATTCCTAGTTGATGCTGCTGGTTAAGGACTGCAATTGAGAATCACTCGTATGGGGGAGAAAAATATAAAAGGGAAAAAAAACCTGAATAATTATGATTTGTTTATCTAGGTCCTTCTTGAAGGTCTGAAAATTGTAACATTAATTCAAATAATGGTTTTTAAATGAACAAAAAGCACAGTTGTTTATTAAATAGAACTGTTTATCCTTTTTGCTCTTTATATCAAATGTTTGCAAACATCAGTGTCTATGTGAGAAAGATTTTTAGTTTTATTTATTAAAATTTGTGAATACGAAGGAAATATGTTTTGTTTTCATATGACAGTGAAATTGGTAAACAATGATAGAAGTAGTCTGCAGATTGCTTTCATCTTGTGTTCTCACAGATGTTTTGGATAAGCTGTTTTCTTTTGCCAATTGAGTATTGGTCACTTATTTTCTTTTTAATTTTATTTATTCATTTATTTTTGGCTGCACTGGGTCTTCATTGCTGCTTGAGGGCTTTCTCTAGATGTGGTGAGCAGGAGCTACTCTCTAGTTGTGGTGCTCAGGCTCCTCGTTGTGGTGGCTTCTCTTGTTGGCAGAGCACAGGCTCTAGGGCATGCAGGCTTCAGTATGAGTGTGGGTTCAGTGGTTGTGGCACACGGGCCCAGTTGCCCTGTGGCATGTGCAATCCTCCCAGACGAGGTGTCAAACCCATGTCCCCTGCGTTGATAGGTGGACTCCCAACCTCTGGACCAGCAGGAAAGTCCAGTTACATTATCGTTTTGCCATTGAATATTTTTGTGTCTGCTGTGTTTTATCTTTATGTTTTTCTCCTATGATTTTTACCAAGATATATTGATACTAAGTGAGTTGACCTCAGATGTCTTTCTTTTTTTTTTCCATCTATTTTTATTAGTTGGAGGCTAATTACTTTACAATATTGTAGTGGTTTTTGTCATACATTGACATGAAGCAGCCATGGATTTACATGTATTCCCCATCCCGATCCCCCCTCCCACCTCCCTCTCCACCCTATTCCTCTGGGTCTTCCCAGTGCACCAGGCCCCAGCACTTGTCTCATGCATCCAGCCTGGGCTGGTGATCTGTTTCACCCTTGATAATATACATGTTTCGATGCTGTTCTCTCAGAACATCCCACCCTCGCCTTCTCCCACAGAGTCCAAAAGTCTGTTCTGTACATCTGTGTCTCTTTTTTCTGTTTTGCATATAGGGTTATTGCTACCATCTTTCTAAATTCCATATATATGCGTTAGTATACTGTTTTGGTCTTTATCTTTTTGGCTTACTTCACTCTGTATGATTGGCTCCAGTTTCATCCATCTCATTAGAACTGATTCAAATGAATTCTTTTTAATGGCTGAGTAATATTTCATGGTGTATATGTACCACAGCTTCCTTATCCATTCGTCTGCTGATGGGCATCTAGGTTGCTTCCATGTCCTGGCTATTATAAACAGTGCTGCAATGAACATTGGGGTGCACGTGTCTCTTTCAGATCTGGTTTCCTCGGTGTGTATGCCCAGGAGTGGGATTGCTGGGTCATATGGCAGTTCTAATTCCCAGTTTTTTAAGAAATCTCCACACTGTTCTCCATAGCGGCTGTACTAGCTTGCATTCCCACCAACAGTGTAAGAGGGTTCCCTTTTCTCCACACCCTCTCCAGCATTTATTTCTTGTAGACTTTTGGATAGCAGCCATCTTGACTGGCGTGTAATGGTACTTCAATGTGGTTTTGATTTGCATTTCTCTGATAATGAGTGATGTTGAGCATCTTTTCATGTGTTAGCTGTCTGTATGTCTTCTTTGGAGAAATATCTGTTTAGTTCTTTGGCTGATTTTTTGATTGGGTCATTTATTTTTCTGGAATTGAGCTGCAGGAGTTGCTTTTATATTTTTGAGATTAATCCTTTGTCTGTTGCTTCGTTTGCTATTATTTTCTCCCAATCTGAGGGCTGTCTTTTCACCTTACTTATAGTTTCCTTTGTTGTGCAAAAGCTTTTAAGTTTCATTAGGTCCCATTTGTTTATTTTTGCTTTTATTTCCAATATTCTGGGAGGTGGGTCATAGAGGATCCTGCTGTGATTTATGTCGGAGAGTGTTTTGCCTATGTTCTCCTCTAGAAGTTTTATAGTTTCTAGTCTTACATTTAGATCTTTAATTCGTTTTGAGTTTATTTTTGTGTACAGTGTTAGAAAGTGTTCTAGTTTCATTCTTTTACAAGTGGTTGACCAGTTTTCCCAGCACCACTTGTTAAAGAGGTTGTCTTTTTTCCATTGTATGGTCTTGCCTCCTTTGTCGAAGATAAGGTGTCCGTAGGTACATGGATTTATCTCTGGGCTTCCCATTTTGTTCCATTGATCTATATTTCTGTCTTTGTGCCAGTACCATACTGTCTTGAGGACTGTGGCTTTGTAGTATAGTCTGAAGTCAGGCAGGTTGATTCCTCCAGTTCCCTTCTTCTTTCTCAAGATTGCCTTGGCTATTCGAGGTTTTTTGTATTTCCAAACAAATTGTGAAATTATTTGTTCTAGATCTGTGAAAAATACCGTTGATAGCTTGATAGGGATTGCATTGAATCTATAGATTGCTTTGGGTAGTAGGGCCATTTTGACAATATTGATTCTTCCAATCCATGAACACGGTATATTTCTCCATCTGTTTGTGTCCTCTTTGATTTCTTTCACCAGTGTTTTATAGTTTTCTATGTATAGGTCTTTTGTTTCTTTAGGTAGATATACTCCTAAGTATTTTATTCTTTTTGTTGCAATGGTGAATGGTGTTGTTTCCTTAATTTCTCTTTCTGTTTTCTCATTGTTAGTATATAGGAATGCAAGGGACTTCTGTGTGTTAATCTTATATCCTGCAACTTTACTATATTCGTTGATTAGCTCTAGTAATTTTCTGGTGGAGTCTTTAGGGTTTTCTATGTAGAGGATCATGTCATCTGCAAACAGCGAGAGTTTCACTTCTTCTTTTCCGATCTGGATTCCTTTTACTTCTTTTTCTGCTCTGATTGCTGTGGCCAACACTTCCAAAACTATGTTGAATAGCAGTGGTGAGAGTGGGCACCCTTGTCTTGTTCCTGATTTCAGGGGAAATGCTTTCAATTTTTCACTATTGAGGGTAATGCTTGCTATGGGTTTGTCATATATAGTTTTTATTATGTTGAGGTATGTTCCTTCTATTCCTGCTTTCTGGAGAGTTTTAATCATAAAAGGATGTTGAATTTTGTCAAAGGCTTTTTCGGCATCTATTGAGATAATCATATGGTTTTTATCTTTCAATTTGTTAATGTGGTGTATTACATTGATTGATTTGCAGATATTAAAGAATCCTTGCATTCCTGGGATAAAGCCCACTTGGTCATGGTGTATGATTTTTTTAATAAGTTGTTGGATTCTGTTTCCTAGAATTTTGTTAAGGATTTTTGTATCTATGTTCATCAGTGATATTGGCCTGTAGTTTTCTTTTTTGTGGCATCTTTGTCTGGTTTTGGAATTAGGGTGATGGTGGCCTCATAGAATGAGTTTGGAAGTTTACCTTCTTCTGCAGTTTTCTGGAAGAGTTTGAGTAGGATAGGTGTTAGCTCTTCTCTAAATTTTTGGTAGAATTCAGCTGTGAAGCCATCTGGTCCTGGGCTTTTGTTTCCTGGAAGATTTCTGATTACAGTTTTGATTTCCTTGCTTGTGATGGGTCTGTTAAAATCTTCTATTTCTTTGTGGCTCAGTTTCGGAAAGTTATACTTTTCTAAGAATTTGTCCATTTCTTCCAAGTTGTCCATTTTATTGGCACAGAGCTGCTGGTAGTAGTCTGTTATGATCCTTTGTATTTCAGTGTTGTCTGTCGTGATCTCTCCATTTTCATTTTCAGGTGACTTTCTGAAGAATTGAATCTATAACAGCAGTGGGATGATGTATTGGGTTTTTATTTTTTTTTTTTTTTTATTTATTTTTTTTTTTTTGGGTTTTTATTTTTAATGACCATCTTAAAAATCAAAATACAGCTCCTGCTGATTGAATAATAAAACTCTAATTGTATTGTGATTGCTTCCCCTCTGGGAGAGGAAATATCAGTGCAATACTTTCCACAAATGCTGTTTAAAAATATGCTTTTTTTTTTCTTCCAGTTTTACAGAGATATCATTGACATGTAGCAAAGTAGAAGTTTAAGGTATGCAGAGTAATGATTTGATTTACATATATCATGAAGTTATTATCACAATAATTTTAGTGAACATCCATTATCTCATATAGGTACAAAATTAAAGAAATACAAAAAAAATTTTTTTGTGATGAGAACTCTTAGGATTTACTCTTTTAACAATTTTTCTATATAACATACAGCAGTGTTAATTGTATTTATTATGTTGTACAGTATAACCCTTGCACTTATTTTTCTTATAACTGAAAATTTGTAACTTTTGCTTACTTCCAACTTTCATCCAGTTCCCCCTCCCCCACCCTCCACCTCTGCTATTCAAAAATCTGATCTCTTTTGTTGTTTGTTAGTTTTTGAAATATAATTGACCTACAAAAGAATGTTACTTCCTGTTACGCAACAGAATGGTTAGGTATTTCTACATTTTAAACTCATCACCACAATAAATCTAATTAGAATATGTTACCGTACAAAGATATTATATAGTTATTGACTATATTACCCACACTGTACATTTCATACCCATGACTCATTTATTTTGCAACTGAAAGTTTGTACCTGATAATCTCCCTCAACTATTTCTTTCCTCCTCCTCCCGTCTGGCAAATCCCTGATTGTTCTATGTATCTGTGATTTTGTTTTACTATATTTGTTTGTTCATCTGTTTTTTTTTTTTTAGATTCTGTATATAAGTGAAATCATATGGTATATTTCTTTCTCTGTCTGACTTATTTCACTTATCATGATAGTCTCTAGCTGCATCCATAATGTCAAAACTGATAAGATTTCATTCTTTTTTGTGGCTGAGTAATAGTCCATTCTATATACACACACAACTTTCGTTCATTCATCTATTGATGGGCACTTAGGTTGCTTCCATGCTTTGGCTATTGTAAATAATGCTGCAGTGAACATAAGGGTTCATGTATCTTTCCTATATTGCTGGATCATATGATAGTTCTGTTTTTAATTTTTTGAGAAATCTCCATACTCTTTTCCATAGTGACTGTTGGTTTTTTTTTATTTTTGATGTTGAGTTGTATGAGATATATATATATATATACATATATATGTATTAGATATTAATTCTTTGTTGGTCATATCATTTACAAATATTTTCTCCTATTCAGTAGGTTGTCTTTTTGTTTTGTTTATGGTTTCCTTTGCTGTGCCAAAGGTTTTAAGTTTAATTAGGACCTATTTGTTTATTTTTGCTTTTGTTTCCTTTGCCTTAGGAAACAGAAACAAAAAAAAAAATTATGATTTACACCAAAGAAGGTTCTGTCTGTGTTTTCTTATAGGAATTTTTTGGTCTCAAGTCTTACATTTAAGTCTTTAATCTTTGAATTTACTTTTGTACATGGTATAACAGAGTAGTCCAGATTGATTCTTTTCCATGTAGCTTTCCAGTTTTCCCAGTTTATTGAAGAAGCTGTCCTTTTCTTACTGTATATTCTTGCCCTCTTTGTCATAGATTAATTGACCATAAGTGTGTTGGTTTATTTCTGGGTTCTCTATTCTGTTCCATTGATGTATGTGTCTATTTTTGTGCCAATACCACACTGTTCTGGTGATTGTAGCTTTGTGATATACTCTGAACTCAGGGAACATGATCCCTCCAGGTCTATTTTTTCTTTCTCAAGATTATTTTGGCTATTTGGTATCTTTTGTGGTTCAATACATGTTTTAGAATTATTTGTTCTAGTTCTGTGAAAAATGCTGTTGGTATTTTGGTAGGAGTTGCATTGAATTTGTAGATTGCCTTAGGTAGTATGGTTATTTTACCAATATTATTTCTTACAACCCATTAACATAGAATATCTTCCCATATGTTTGTATCATCTGCAGTGTCTTTCATCAGTGTCTTATAACTTTTTGAATACAGGTCTTTTATATCCTTTGTTAGATTTATTCTGGTACATTTTATTCTTGTTCATATTATGGTAAGTGAAAATATTGCTTTTAAACAAGGTCTCAAAATACCTTGTGTGCATGTGCGTGCTAGAGTACTGAGAGTACTGGAGAGTATACTGGAGCGGGTTGCCAGATCCTCCTCCAGGGGATCTTCCTGACCCAGGGATCAAACTCATGGATCTAATGGCTCCTGTATTGGCAGGAAGGTTCTTTACCACTAGTGCCATCTGGGAAGCCCCTTAAAATACTTTACTATTGATTATAAAACAGTGGGTGGAAAAAAACTTTTTTTAAGCCAAAAACTATATATCCTAGTAGTTGCCATCATTATAGAAAGCATTATAGTTATTTCAGTTATTCTGTTATTACCTAAAACCAGGATTAACAAACTAGAGGACCAAATGTGTTTCACCAACTATTTTTGTAAATAAAACGTTATTGCAGTACAGGTAAGCTCCTTCACTATAGTAGTGTCTTTGGCTCCTTTTACACTATAGCTGCAGAGTTGATTAGTTGTGACAGAACCCATCAGTTTCCCAGGAGAACATGGCAACCCACTACAGTATTCCTGCCCGGAGAATCCCCATGGACAGAGAAGCCTGACAGGCTACGGTCCACAGGGTTGCAGAGTCGGACACGACTGAAGTGACTTAGCATGCACACACGACAGAACCCATGTGACCTATGAAGCCTAAAATGTCTATTATCTGAACCTTTACAGAAAAAATTTACCAACTCCTGGCCTCCCATATAGTATTTATGATGGCAATTTTTGGTTTGTTAAGATGTAGACATAACATTTTACCCTTAAATACTTTAGCATGCATAACCTGAGAATATAACCTTATGGTTATTTCAAAAAGTTTCTGTGAATTTCCAAGTGATTATGTTTTTTATTGTGTTTTTATTATGCTTTTATTATTTTAGGGGATGATGATACCATTTTACATTTTATGTATGTATGTGTGAATATATATTTTATTATTCTTGAGTAAATACCTAGGAGTGGGATTGCTGGATCTTGTGAAAAGTGTTTGTTTAACTTCATAAAAAACCTCCATACTTTTAAAGAGTAATTGTCATTTTGGCATTTCCATAACCATAATACTTGGTTTTGTGAGTCTTTTGCATTTTAACCATTCTAATGTGTCTCTTATGGTATTACATTATGACAGTTTGCATTTGCCTTATGACTAAGCATGTTGAATTTTTTTCATATTGCATTTATAGATAATTTTGGGGGGATACAGTGTCTAAATATTTTGCCCATTTAAAAAATAAACTTTTAATTTTAGAGTGATTTTAGATTTACAGAAAAATTGCAAGATTGTACAGAGAGTTCCCATATACTCTGTACCCAGTTTCCTCTGTTATTAACATCTTATATTGACATGGTAATATTTGTTACAATTGATGAATCAGTATTTATACTGATTTTTACATTTATTTATTTATACCTTATTTATATATTATTTATAATTATATATATAATGTATATATATAAATATATATATAATGTATATATATATACATTATTTATAGTTTATACATTATTATTAATTAATGTACATGCTTTATTCTTATTTCCTTAAGTTTTATGTCCTTTTTATGTTTCAGAATCTGATCTAGGATATCTGATTACATTTAGTCATCATGTCCTTTAGGCTATTCTAGGCTATGACAGTTTCTCAGATTTTCTTTGTTTTTGATGACCTTAATAATTTTGAGGAGTACTCATTAAGTATTTTTAGAATGTGGAATGTCCCTCCATTGGGGACATTATTTTTGATTATGCTGGTATTATGGTTTTGGGGAGGAAACTGTAGAGTTAAAGTGCCATTTTTATCACATCATAACAAAGATACATGGAGAAGGCAATGGCAACCCATTCCAGTACTCTTACCTGGAATATCCCATGGATGGGGGAGCCTGGTAGGCTGCAGTCCATGGGGTCGCAAAGAGTTGGAGACGACTGAGCGACTTCACTTTCACTTTTCCTTTCATGCACTGGAGAAGGTAATGGCAACCCACTCCAGTGTTCTTGCCTGGAGAATCCCAGGGACAGGGGAGCCTGGTGGGCTGCCATCAATGGGGTCGCACAGTGTCGGACACGACTGAAGCGACTTAGCAGCAGCAGCAGCAGCAACAAAGATACCTACTATCACATGACTAATCCCTGTTGATGTTGACCTTAATAACCTGGCTGAGGTAATGTTTGTCAGGATTGTTACACTTTTTTCTCAAAATATATTTTGTATTTTTTCATTTTTATGCATTTCCATAATAATGTGTTTCTAAAAAATAATAGCTGATCATAATACTCACAATATAAGATAGTTTTGCTAAGTTAGTCTTTGATGCTCTCCGACTTCCTTTTCCTCTAACAAGTGTAACAAGCTGTAACAGTGGCCACAACATAGTCTATATCCTCAAGAAACTCCTTTATCAGGGAGTGGCTAGAGAAGTGAAGAGATCATTGCAACAATGGGACTGACATGTGCTATAATAGAGTAAATTTCAGGATGCCATGTGTCACCAATGTAACAAGAGAAGGCTTTATGGAAGAAATTGCTTCTAAGCAGAAACCTGAGTGAGGAGGAATTAGCCAGATAAAGCTGGAGAGAGGATGATGAAGAGTTCCAGATAAAGAAGGTGGTTTCTACAGAACAGTAAGTGACAAAGACCATCATGTGTATCGGTCATTTAGGTAGTTTATAAGGACTAAAGGCCAAGACAGACTGACTGGTGACAGTGTTGGTTGGAGAGTGAGAAGAGTCCAGAACACAAATACTTAACAAATCACATCAAAGGGTTTAGACCAGCAATTATCGCTCAGGGTGGGCAGTGGGAGGAGGTAGTGCTGTTTCCACTGTCCTATAACTTACAGAATTCCCTTTCTAATGTAATCATGGCCAAACATTTAAAAATTGGACTAATGTTATATGAATTTCCCTTCTGGATAGTAAGAGAAGGAGGTAGTAAATTTGATGAAAATTATTTGTTATATAAATTTTTTCCTAATAGGGTTGAGAACCACTAGTATAGACTATGTTGAAGGCAATGAAGAATCCCTGAAAGGGCTTGAAAGGGGAATGACATGATCAGATGTACATTTGGGGAAGATCGTTCTGGCTATAATGTGGAGAACAGATTGGAAGGAGCCATCCTGGCAGAATGTGGATCAGTTGGATGACAATTTTGGTAATCCAGGTAGTAGATGATGGTGGCGTAAAATAAGGTGTTGGTCACGGAGATAGAACATAATGGTATCTTCCCCTGGATTCTCTAAGTAGCTTTACTTTTGCCATTATATTCGTTTTCAGGACCGAAATAGCTTTTGAAATTTCAGGTATTTTGAAAAATAATGAAGAAATATTTTGCAGCGGGGAGATTACCCAGATTTCTCGAATTATATCAATAGTGTAATAATTTAGAGTTGGGCTCTGGTTAAGAAGTCTGAGTCCTCACTTTGACATTGAATAGCCCTAGCTTCGGGAAAATTTGGTTAATTTTCCTAGGTCTCAGTTTCTTCATCAGCAAAACGGGGATATTAATTGCATCTGCCATGTTGTAATTCCATGAGCATCAGTATTCACTTCACCTACTTATTAGACCAGCCTTAACTCTAGCTAAAAGTAGTTTCAGAGGCACATCACATAATTATCTTTCAAGTAATGGTTTTGGACTTATCTCAACTATGTGCATGCTCACATTTTGTTTCATACTGGAACAAATTTCAGACAATTCTAGGATTGGAATTTCTGACTATGATTAGCAGCCATGGAAGAGAGTGAAACTTACCTGTTGGCACCAGGGTTTAACTCAATGCTCTTATAATTCGTTATCATCCTTTGGGGGCATGGAAAGGTAGCTTCCAAGGACTTGTGAATGAGGAAATAAAATGGTCCTCTGAGAATAAATTGTAGGATCATGGCAGAAAAATACATAGTTACCTGAAAGGGACCGACTTGGGCCAGCTAAAATGTCAGTAACCTAATTGAAGATAGTTTAGTATGTCCTGAAGATATCAGTCTAAAAAGGATTGATTGGCATTCAGTTCCTAGATTTAAAAAAACACACACATAGGCAAAACTGGCAGTATCCATCCAACACAGATTAGGAAAGGAAATCTTAGCTTGCATGTTTCTGATTCTGATTAGTAGTGAATGCAAGGGTTACAGGGCTTCTCAGGTGGCACTGGTGGTGAAGAACCCACCTGTTGATGCAGAAGACACAAGAGACATGGGTTCAATCCCTGAGTCAGGAAGATCTCCTGGAGGAGGTCATGGCAACCCATTCCAGTATTCTTGCCTTGAGAATCCCATGAACAGAGGAGTCTAGTGGGTCGAAAAGAATCGGACGTGAATGAAGAGACTTGGCATGCATGCGTGCAGGGGTTATAGCTAGTGGATTATTGAGGACTTTGATTGTTTTTCTAATGTAATCTCAACTGAGATTGATGCTATATTAGGTTTTGTAAGTTGTCATTATTTCTTTTCTTCCTTTTCCTTGGAAATAGGACGCCTTATTTTTCAATGAGCACTAAGTTACCCAGAATAAGGATGGTACTTCCAGCTTCCTTTGAAACAACGTGTGGCTCTATGACCAATTGTTTGTACATGAGATGCATGCTGACAAGGTGTGTGCAACTTTCAGAAGTTTCCATAAGAAAAGGAAATGCTTTCCTTTACCCTTACTTTTTCCTTCTTCCTGCTGGTTAGAATATGTATGTGATGGCTGGAGATTAAGCAGCTCTCTTGAACTATCATGAAGTTGAAACCTTGAGTTGAGTATGGGAGAGCAACAAGATAGAGGAATCCTGGGTACTTGTAATGGTGGATCTGCTTTATCAGTCTTGGACTGTTTAATCTGGACTTCATTTTTGTGAAAAGTCATAGCTTGTTCAGGTGTACTTCGTTCAAGCTACATGTGTGGGGATTTCTTCCTCTCACAGCTGAATGTAATCTTAATTACTGTCTCAGAGTCAGTATTAGTTTCCTTTTGCTGAATGAATTACTACAACCTAATAGATTAATATTAAAACTCAACATTAAAAAAAAAAGCTAAGATCATGGCATCTAGTCCCATCATTTCCTGGCTGGGGAAATAGATGGGAAAACAATGGAAACAGTGACAGACTTTATTTTCTCAGGCTCCAGAATTACTGCAGATGGTGACTGTAGCCCATGAAGTTAAAAGACACTTGCTCCTTGGAAGAAAAGCTATGACAAACCTAGACAGCATTATCACAAAGCAGAGACATTACTTTACCGACAAAGGTCCATCTAGTCAAAGCTATAGTTTTTCCAATAGTCATGTATGGATATGAGAGTTGGACCATAAGGAAGGCTGAATGTCAAAGAATTTATGCTTTTGAACTGTGGTGTTGGAGAAGACTCTTGAGAGTCCCTTGGACTGCAAGGAGATCCAACCAGCCCATCCTAAAGGAGATCAGTCCTGGGTGTTCATTGGAAGGTCAGACGCTGAAGCTGAAGCTCCAATACTCTGGCCACCTGATGTGAAGAACTGACTCACTGGAAAAGACCCTGATGCTGGGAAATATTGAAGGCAGGAGGAGAAGGGGACAACAGAGGATGAGATGGTTGGATGGCATCACCAACTCTATGGACATGAGTTTGAGCAAGCTCTGGGAGTTGGTGATGGACAGGGAAGCCCAGTGTGCTGCAGTCCGTGGGATTGCAAAGAGTTGGACACAACTGAGTGGCTGAACTGAAGTGAATAGCTTAATATAATGCAAATCTGTTCTATTATAGTTCTGGAGATCAGGAATCTAAAATGCACCTCACTAAGCTAAGATCAAAGTGTCAGCAGTGCCGCATTCCTTCTTGGAGGCTTTAAGGGGAAATCCACTTCCTTGTCTTTTTAAGCTTCTTGAGGCTGCCTGTGTTCTTCAGCTTATAGCCCCCTGCTGACATCACTCCAACCTCTTGTTTCCATCATTACACTCCTTCCTACTGCCTTTGACCTTCTTTTCTCTCTCTCATAAGGAAGCTTGATATTATACTGGGCCTGCCTCAATAATCGGGCTTCCCTGATAGCTCAGTTGGTTAAGAATCCACCTGCAGTATAGGAGACCCCAGTTTGATTCCTGGGTCGGGAAGATCCCCTGGAGAAGGGATAGGCTACCCACTCCAGTACTTTTGGGCTTTCCCTGGTGGATCTGCCTGCAATATTGGAGGCCTGGATTTGATCCCCAAGTTGGGAAGATCCCCTGGAGAAGGGAAAGTCCTCTGGCCTGGAGATTTCCATGGACTGTTTAGTCCGTGGGGTAGCAAAGTCGGACTAGACTGAGCGACTTTCACACTTCACCACCTCAGTAATCAAGGGATGATCCTCCCATCTCAAGATCCTTCAGGTAATCACACCTGCAAAGTCCTTTTGCTATGTAAGGTAATATATTCACATGGTCTGAGTGTTAAGATGTAGACATCTTTGGGGGGTCTTTATTCTGTCTGCCAGTCTTTTAGTCTAGTTCCGTATGTTCATCTTGGAGAAGGAAATGGCAACCACTACCGTATTCTTGTCTGGGAAATCCCATGGACAGAGGAACCTGGCAGGCTACAGTCCATGGGGTCACAAGAGTTGGACACGGCCGAACAACTGAACACACACACACCACACACATGTTCATCTCTCTATTCTTATTACTGAGTAATATTCTGACTATGATTTGATTCCCCAGGTAGGCTGTCTCTGGGGAGAAAATATACAGATCATACAGACACTGAAATTTCTGTTCCTATGCAGAGATTTCCCATGGCAAATTAGTAAAGTACTTTCTTAGTATGAATTCTCTTTGCCTTGACTTCAAGGAATCAATGAGAACATGCTGGTCCATGTGAGAGGTTAATTTCTCACTGCAAATGAATAAACTGGCATTTGACTATCTACTTCTATCTCTGCATGAATCAACCTCTTGGGGTTCATACCTAGGGTGTTATAGCCATGCTTTCCGGGAAACAAACTCACTCAGAAGGACAATGCAGATAGTGGAGTGCAGTTTATTACACCGGTGGGCCCAAGGCAGAGTCTCCCCTTAGCCAAGGACCCTGACCAGCATTTGTGAAAATCTTTTATACCCCATGTGTACGTGTCCAAACCCACCACCCCAAATCCCTTGAAGCTTACAAAGGAAGGGTAAATACAATCACAATAACCCCATCATTCACGTGTTATGTGTTCAAACAGTTAATAATCAATAAGCCTGCGGTTACATTCCAACCAGTTAATAACCGATAAGCCTGTGGTTACATTCTGATAGATACTGTCCAGAGGCAGGGGTGATTAGTGTCTGTTTTCTCTTAGGCAATCAGTCTTCAAGATTCCCCTGCCCAGAGGGGGTCTTATCCTTCCATTGTCATTCCCTCAGGCGCTAAGCACAGAGTTCAGAGTCCACTGGAGAGGTGGCCGCACACAACCAGCACGTATAGGCTTGAGATGGAGTCCAGGCCCTGTGAATTCATTCTTCAAGGGCACTGCAAGGAGTGAGTTTCTGGGCCAGATCCTGAAAGGTGGCTGGATCTAATTGTGGTGTTTCAATGAATCCTGCCCAGCTCCTGCTGCTTTCCTGGATGACCCCTTGACCATTTACCTTTAAGTTCCTTCTCCACTGATTTCTAAATCATTAACTTAAAAGGAGTTAGTCAAAGGTGTGTGAAGTAATGTCCTTATATAATGTTTTGTAATGTAGAAAAAATTAGAAAATATTTTAATGGACATTAGGGTTGGGTTTTTTTTAATACTATTAGCTAATATCTCTGACAATGTGAAAATAAATAAAACATACTTTTAGTAAATTAGTAAATGAATAAAGCAATGGAAAAATTGAAATTCATTAAATGAATTCCAATGTAACATTTTAAAGAAAAATGGTTATCAGTGATTGTATCAGCAGATAAGATATGGTAAATACCAATCAATGAAAGATTCTTTCAACATATGGTAAATATCAATCAACAAAAGATTCTTTTGAGAATATTAAGGTGACTTAGAACTAGCAAATTCTTTTCACTTGGTGCATTGAATAGATTGGGGTAAGCATTCCCTAAGAGTGTAACAATCTCTAAAATTTTCTCTCCCACGCAGTGAAATGACTATAATTTAATATTCAGTGTTACCAACACTTTCCCTTACATAATAAAGAAATTAAAGGATAAATTAGGAAAAACAAGTTGGATTTATTGAGACAACTCCAGATCACCACTTCCTGGAAGGTGGGAGGACAGATTTATTCTTATCTCTGAGCCTCCCGATTTAAACATTTGTTCTGTGTCCTTGGCCTGGAATGCCCTTCTTGTTGATCTAGTAAGCACTTCTTCATTCTCTAAGATTCACATTAAATATCACTGTCTCTGTGAAGTCTTCCTTGAGGCTAAGAGGAAGTTAACCCTTCCCATCTTCTGTGCTACCACTGTGTACTCTGTACTTTTGATAGATATGTTTTCCTTTCTACTATCTGTGAAATTCTTGAGAGAAGGGGTATATATATATATATACAGTTATTTATTTATTTTACTTATTATAGCACTTACTATAATACCATATTAGGCACTCTTCCAAACACTGCATAAATATCCGGTCATTTAATCCCCATTAGTTATAAGGAATTGGCTCAGTGGTTATGGAGGCTGAGAAGAAGGCCCATAGGGGGATTGAGAAGTCCCAGGATATGTGGTCAGCAAGCTGGAGAGCTAGTAGAGCCAGTAGTGTAGTTCCAGTCCAAGTCTTAAAGCCAGCATAATGTTTGACCAAATGTCTGGGCACCCTGTGACCCAATCAAATTGACAGCCTAAATGAGCCACCACAGATGTGTAAACAAAGAAGGACTCACTGAGGAAGAAACATCTGAGGAAAGGAGGTGAGTGAGTGAGTCATGTCTGGGGGAAGAACATCCCAGGAACAGCAAGTACAAAGGTCTTGAGGTGCCTAGAAGGTTCAAGGAACAGCAAAGGGTAGGGAGAATCCTACTAGAATGGAAGAGGTGGGGGATAAGGAAATAGGGGACAAAGTTGGAGAAGAAATGAGCCAAGGGCAGAATGTGAAGAGCTTTGAAGGAAATTGAGGAGTTGAGCTTTTACTAAAAATGTCATTGGAAAGTTTCTGATCAGAGGGGTGACCTTCTCTGGTTTATGTTTTATCAGCATCACTCTGACTTTTGTGTTGAGAAGTCTGAATGGTGTCAAAATGGAAGGTAGAAGACTAGTTGGCTCCTCCACTAATTTAGGTGAGACACAGCAATGATCATGATAGTGGAATGATGAGAAGTGGTCAGATTCTGCTCATATGTTGACAGTTGAGTTGACATATCAAAGGTGGGGAATGAGAGCAAGAAAGGCATCAGGGGTGACTTCTAGGTTTTGGCTTGAGCATCTGGGGAAAAGTAGAAGAGGCACAGGGTTGGGCAGTAGGGAGGTAGCGAGAGGAGGTCAGGAGTTCAGTTTTGGACTTGTTAAATTGAGATGTCTATTAGTCATCCAAGTGGAGGTTTAAGGAGGCTGCTGGATATGTGAGTCTAGTGCAGGGGAGAAATGCAGGCTGGACAAAACATATATTGGGTGGTATTTAAAGCCATGAGACTAGATGAGACCACCTAATAAATGAGTGAAGAAGATAAAGAGGAAAGGTTCAAGGACTGAATTTTGGAATACTCCAAGTGTTAGAAGTCAGAGTATTGGAAGAGAACCCAACAAAGAAGACTGAGGAGAAACCAGAATATAGATAGAAGACCAGATATGTCCTGTTCTATAAACCAAGTGGAAAAGTGGTTCAAGGAGGAGAGAATGATTGTATTCTGCTAACCAATCAAGTAAGATGAAGACTTTAGCCTTTGGATATAGCAACAGGGAAGTTGAAGTGATCTTGATAAGAACAATTTAGTTGGAGTGGATTAGATAAATACTGATTGTATTAGGCTTAAGAGAGACTGGGAAGGGAGATTTGGAGATAGTAGAGATGTTGACTATAGACAACCTCCAGAAAAGAAAAAAAATGGGAGTAGTAAATGGAAGAAGAAGTGGGGTCAAGACAGGGTTTTTCAGAGGTGAGAGAAATAATGTCCATAACTGATGGAAAAGATCTAGTGAAAGGGGAAGAATTGGGAACAGAATTGCTGGAGTGAGTCCTTGAGGAGGTGACAGTAAATGGGCATCTAGTCTACAAGTAGAGCAACTGGTCTTTTGTAGGGGCACGAAGTTTTCATCTACAGCCATAAGAAAGACACCCAGGACTTGGGCATTCATGCAGTTGGTGGGTGTTTGTGGGAGCTCTCTTCTGACTCATTCTATTTCTTCAGTGAAATAGGAAGCAAGGCCATCAATAGGGAATGAGAATAGGTGGTGAGTAGGTGTTTGAGGTTTGAGGACAGAGGTGAAGGTATGTAATGCCACCAGAGAAACAGGGTTAATAGAAGGACTTGGGAAATATAGTATGATTGCTGGCAGGATTAAGGATCTACTCAAGGTTTATGATCATAAATTTAAAGTGAGATCTCTACATGGTTTGGTCCTTCACCAGGCACATTTAGCTTGCACAGATGTAAGCATGGACTACAGGGAATATTTTCTTTCAGAAGGGTCATTGTGTAATCAAGTGAGTTTCTCAGAGTGTTGGGGGGCCAGGAAACCAATGGTACTTGCCATGTATAATAGGAGAAATTAAGCTGAGAAGGGAAACAAGTGTGAATGTCATGAATGAGGACTTCTGTGGTGGCTCAGACAGTAAAGAATCTGCCTGCAGTGCAGGAGATCTGGGTTCAATCCCAGGGTTGGGAAGAACCCCTGGAGAAGTGAATGGCCACCCACTCCAGTATTTTTACCTGGAACATTCCATGGACAGAGGAGCCTGGTGGGCTATAGTCCATGGGGTCGCAAAGAGTCAGACCTGACTGAGCGACTGACACCTAAGCTTATACATGAATGAATGAACGTTTTCCTTAGTTGGAACACATTTTCCCCTCTCCCATTCATTGATTCAAAACCTCTTTCTTCTTAATGGCCCATGTAAGAGCTGTACCACCCAGAAAGCATGCTGTGCTTAAACAGATTCCTGAATGAGCATGATTTAAGAGGGGGCAAATGTTTTATCATGGGTCTTGGTGTAGAGAAATTTTGCTTTTTAAGTTTTCCCTTAGGTAATTTAGAATTTTTATTTCATTCAAATTTTGGCTTGTTCTGGCAGGAAAACACTGACTTCTGCTAAATGCTGCAGTGACTCAGAGAAGTTTCCACAAGCATTCTTTTTTTTTTTTTTTTTAATTGGGCCAGATCTTAGTATCTTTCTGAGTATTTGGTGAATGATCCTAATTAGGGGTATGTGTCTAGGGGCGTGAGGGTGAGGGGACTCTTATTCCCTTTGGGTCCGTGTTTGGCTTCAATTTTGTATTCAGCAGGCAGAGCAAGACACAACCTTTGTTTACAGCACAGAGTGTCCTTTAACCCAAGGTAAGGGTCAGAGAGTACCAAGAAAAAGGTACAAGGCCAACCAATGCACCACACTGACACATCCTCAATCCTACCTCCCTAAGTTTTACGTATGACACAAAATAAAGACTCTTTCTGCTTCACTCTATGTAACCGTCAGTCCATACATAGCATGGCCGCTCCCTAACGTGACTCTGTGGTCAGGGACCTTGGTGATAATGAAGTGTGTGTGTATGTGGGTACTATTTTAAAATTAGTGTCCTAAAAATAGTTGTGTACAAATAGAAAATGCATGCTGGTTGAGCTCAGGCTTGTTAAGCCCTGGAACTCTTAGTCTGGGAGTATGGCAAGTATATCTTATTCTATTATGTAGAACCCCTAACCAAGGGAGAATCTAAAGGAAACTAATTCAGTGGCACCCCTACATAGACCAGTAGTTCTCAACAGGGGCAATACCACCTTTTAGGATGTGTTATAGGAACTGTGGGTACATTTTTGGTTATTACAATGATTGAAGGCATGCTAACTGGTATTTGGTGGACAAGGGCCAGGATTGACAGATGTTTGGAAGAGTTTCATAGGACGTAGAAATTGTCCCACCCTACTATCAAATGTCCTTTAAGGTACTGATGTGGGTGAAAACCTATTTATAATTATCTGAACATAACCCTAACTCTAGTTTTATTTCTCTTTTGTATCACAATTGAAGCATTATGTCAATTAAAATGAGTTGTTTCTTTTTTTTTCCTGTATGTTAGTAGATTATACAATCTATGAATTCCCTTTCAGGACAATGAAGGGATGTTTCATTATAAAAAGGGGATAGTGGGTCTGATACAGTTGAATACTACTCTTCTGGATATTTGCTTGTGCCTTATTCTTTCCATGCCAGATTGACAAATTATCTATAATTCCATTCAGTTTTATCTACAGGAAGTAAGGAGACATCAATCAGGAGCCTACATTTAAGTCCTAAAGTCAGAAGAGTCTCAGGCGGAGGCTGCCTGTGAGTCCTCCTTTCTTTCCCCATATTAGGAAGAAATGAAGACAGGCACAGTCCTAATTTCTTGTAGAAAAAGAAATCACAGTGAAAATGTATGTAAGGATGGGGTAGCCTGGGGCTAGACATCGTGTTAGGTGGGAATCCCCAACGGAGCAGAGATAATGTCTTCTCTGTCTCATAGTCCTCCGCCTGCAAACTCTCCTCCACCATAGCTGTCCACACACAACTGGTTCCTTTCCCTAGAAATGTAACTTGCATGTTCCAATTACTCGATAAACACTGCAAACAGACTTCCTTTGTTTTCAAGATATGTGTTGGACGGTAAAAGGTTTACACCAAAACATGTTGTCCACCAAGCTCCAGACATTCCACTTGAGTGAAAGTGCCAAGTGAAAGGTTTGGAAAGATCTTCAAAAGGAAATGCAGAAAGGCAAAGGGTTCATTAATCAGGACTGTACAATTACGAGGATCCAAGGCCTTTTCCCATCATCAGGGTGAAGCAGCTGTAAATATCACAGCGGGGAGGAACAGCACTGACACTGTGATATTATATGCTTAAAATGGCAATGGAAATGGTTAAGTTATTTATTTTTTAAAAGAGGGAAGCAGACTGATTAAAAGGAAGGTGTTAGGGACCAACCAAAGAGAAGATTGATATTCAAAGGATACTTCCTGCTGTTGAGCATAATGTGAAATTTAGGCATGTAAAAGGATTAACTGAGAAATGAATGTCTCCAGACTGGACCTGTGTCTCTCAGGAATTCATGCAGGATTTCTTACAGTAGCATTGTGGATTGGACAAAATGTTTGCTGAATTTGCTTGAGGTAACGGAGAGGAAGGACTTGGTGAAGGGAAGTGATTGAGAGCACCTGGTTGAGAGCACTGCCAGCTCATGGGTATACAACCTGTGCAGTCCACAGGGCCCTGTGGTTATTCATACTTTTTGAATGGAGCCCGCCACATTTTCATTTTGTACTGGGCTTTTCAAATTATGCAACTAGTCCTGATCAAGAGTAAACATCTGTGTCAGAAAGATCTGGGTTCAAATCCAAGCTCTACCACTGGTAAAGAGTATGATCCTGGGCCCCTTATTTAACCCCTCCTCATCTGTAAAATAGGAACCATCATAGTATCTATCTCATAGGGCTGTTCCAATGACTACAAGAAATAGCATAACAACATTATTAATATTATTAATCTTATTATTAATGACAAAACTTTAGATGACATGCAAAGGCACCAAGACACCAGTCATCACTAGAGTAGAATTGTTTTCTAAACTCATTTTTGTAACACACTTCTGCTCTGGATGAGTAGATTGACATCACCATCCTTATGGCAGGACAGGCCAAGATAATTTTCTTAATTGCAGGCTTCACTGACACATTTTGTGCCAGAACCAAAGGAGAGTAGGTGTTATTTCAAATCTGTGAATCATCCCATATACTCATGCCTCACATATTTCTTATAGATTTAAAAGAGTTGAACTCTAACAAAGATAATGGAGACATTATTTTAGAATGTAGAAATATGCCCATATAAAGGCAACTTGCTATTGAGAAAACTTCCTTCTCTGTGTGGGCCTGCCAAGTCATTTTATTTGCCATTCAGTTATTTAAGGCAATATTCCCAAACAAAGAAGGTGCAAATCAAAAATATCACCAGGCCCATTTTGCTAGGACTACATGCTAATTATCACCTTGTCATGAGCACATTGATTGTATTGTATTAGAATATCATTTGGGCTAAGTGAGGAATGAAATGTGGAAATAAGGCTGAGTAGATGCGTTTTCTTCCATTTTTACTGAATACCCCCACTAGTTCCTTGCTTATTACTATAATTAAAAGTAGTCTTTGGCAGTCCTTTTAAAATTATTTCTGAAGTTGAGAACAAATTTTTAAAACGTGAAATGGATTTCTTTAAAAAGGCTTTAATATATGAAATATGTCATGACCATTCTACTTAGTAGAAATACCTCAGCTACCATACCATGATAAGGAACTCTCCCCTCAAGAATTGAGTCATACTTCTAGAAGAACACTCGTCAGTCGTTAGGAAGACAAAATTGCCCCTGTGATGTGGGAAGTGAATTCTTTCTTTTCAACGAAGGCTCATTCCATAGTTGCTTGTGAAGGTAAACTGGACTTCCACCTCTTCCTAAACAGTTAACCTTGGGGTTCACTCCATCACTAAACATCTGATAAATACAGAGTTGTAAATTTAGGAATAACTCTCCCTAATTTTATTTTCTTTCATTATTTTGGCCATTGCCTCACAACTTTCAGTATCTTAGTTCCCCATGCAGACCTTGAACCTGTGTCCTCGGCAGTTCTAACCTCTGGACCACTAGGGAATTCCCTCTCCCTAATGTTATATCTCACTTTGAAAAAACTTTTTGTGGAAAAAAAAAAAGAAAAAACTTTTTGTGATAGTAAAACCTATATAACAAAATTTACCATTGCAACCATTTGTGTGTGTGTGGCTGTGCTGAGTATTAGTTGAAGCATGTAGGATCTAGTTCCCTGACCAGGGATTGAACCTGGGCCCACCCTGTATTGGGAGCACAGAGTCTTAGCCACTAGACCACTAGGGAAGTCCCACCATTGCAACCATTTTTAAGTGTATAGTCCAGTGTCATTAAGTGTATTCACATATCTTTCTTTTTTAAAAAAAAGAGGTCTTTACCTTAAATCTGCATGTGTGTATGTGTGTGCTCAGTCGTGTATGACTCTTAGCTTGCCGCCCCCACAGACGGTAGCCCACCAGGCTCCTCTGTCCATGCAATTTTCTAGGCAAGAATACTGACGTGTGTTACCATTTCCTTCTCCAGAGGATCTTCCAGACCCGAGGATTGACCCCACGTTTCTTGTGTTTCTTATATTGGCAGGAAGATTCTTTACCACTGCACCACCTGGGAAGCCCTGTAAGTCTGCATAATTGTTGCCAAATCTCTGTAAATAATTAGTGTAGACACTGACAAGGAAATGACAGACTTGCCCAAGTGGCGTTTTCAGGAAGTGCACCTTTGTGGCTTGTGAGAGAGCACCCCATACCAGGCAAGAGTAGGTGCACCTCAGGGCTCAGCAAGAAGCAAGAGGGAAACAGGACAGAGGTTTTCTTGAGATTCTGCATGTGTCACTCTTTGTCCTGGGATAGGTTAGAAATAATGAGCTGATTAGTGCCATCCGCATCCGCACGCTAAGTCGCTTCAGTCTTATATGATTCTTTGCAACCCCATGGGCTGTAGCCTGCCAGGCTTCTCTGTCCATGGGGATTCTCCAGGCAAGAATACTGGAGTGGGTTGCCTTGCCCTCCTCCAGGGGATCTTCCCAACCCAGGGATTGAAACTTTGTGTCTTATGTCTGCTGCACTGGCAGGTGGGTTCTTTAACATTAGCACCACCTGGAAGCTCAGTCTTCTGTAAATCCTTCTAACAAAGATTGCCTCCCCTCATCAGACACTTACCTTAATCAGTTATTTCTATTTCTTCCCTGTTTTATTCTTTTCCTCTATTGGTTTTCTATCTACATATAAACTAGCTAAGTGTCTCCTATTTTAATAAAACATAGAAAACAGTCCCACCAAACAAAACCCTCTCTTATCAAAATATTCCCTTGATTGCCTCATATTCTAACTTTTCCTGTGTGTATTCTTTTTAATGTAGTTAAAATTTTTCCTTCAAAGCTACACAACCCAACATGGAAATGGTTTAAAGTGTCAAATTGTGTTCTAAGGCTTTTGACAACAAACAGTCCCTTCCCCTATGCTGCTTCTTACCCTCCAGTAGCAACCACTTACCTTCAACTCTTAACGATATATTAAAAAAAAAAATTCATCTCCACAACTCAGAATAACATGCTTGTTCAGATTTTTTCATCTTTGACCATTGAGAGCTCTTTCAGATTGGCTCCAGTGTCCTTTTTGTTGTCTGAGCCCTCCCTTCCTTGCCGGCACTAGACTTACTCTCTCCAAACTTCTTATATCTTCCCTGCCTGCACCTTAGAATCAGCCATTTCTCCGAGAAGCCTTGGTTCCTTCTATTGGAAAATGGTTTTTAGAAACTAAGATCCCAGCACAGGTGTGTGCTCACTAACTAGAGTACAGTGTTTATATACAGTCCTTTTTATCTTTAGTTTTAGAGTATCTAGTCTAAATACCATTTTCCAAAGTTACTTTAGGTCAGCTCTTTCCCTACCCCTTTCAGAAAGGTTATGTCATGCATCTGTAATAGAGTTAGATTCATTTCTCACAATCTGTATTGCATTCTGGTGTCCTCTAACATCCTCGTTAATTTTTAAAATTTGCATTCGTTAAAGCCCACACTTGGTAATGTATAATTCTATGGGTTTTGAAAAATGCATAGTCACATATATACGCTACCTCAGAGCCATACAGAACAATCCCATGACTCTAAAAATGGTCTAATCTCTAATTTGACTTTGTATTGCTTTTATCAAATTGCTTTAAAGAGCTGTGCAATACTGTATCACAATTATGGGCTACACTCAACAGGGGCTGTAGAGAGATTTCTGACATAGCCAACTGTAAAGGACTAGAGGGGCAGGTTAGAAGATCAGAGTTACTGGGGGATTGATGGAAGCAGGTGGCACCTGGGGACAAGTTAAATTCTAGGGGACAGCAGAGAGAACAATTAACTGGGCAGGTCTGTTTCTATGGAGGGCTTCAGTCAGAGGGTGAATGTGCTTATTATTAATTCATTGCCTGTCAGCGCCCTTCATTGACTAACCTGTTTGAATGGGTCTGGGCCCTGTAAATATTTCTCCTTTGGCATTTGGCACACTGCTTTGTCAGTAGAGGGCACTGGAGAGAGAAACACTGAAGAAGAAAGAGGGATTTCTCTTGGTAGAAATGCTCTCGAAGAGCATGCTTTCTTTTTCCACTGCTCAAGTCCTGTAGCGTGTAGCTTTTTCTGTGCGTTTTCTTCAGATCTTGTAAGTAAGTGTGGCTGGGAGCTCCAGACAGCACAAGTTTCACTGCAGCCCAGGTTGCTGCTCTGCGTGGGCATGGTGGGGCTCATCGAGCTGGGTGTCTAGTGAGCAAGATGCTTAATCTTTGTCCTGTTGAGTGGGTGAGAGTCGCTCTGTCGCCAGCCAATAGAGATGTGCCAGGTTTCTGTAGAGGGAGGCCACTCTAGGTCCTGGTCCCAGAAGTGTCCACAGCAGCAGTCCAACTCCCTCTGTGCACCCGCCCATTAGCTTCATCTCACCTGTGCACCATAGAACTGTTTTCCATGACTGTCCTGACTCGGGCACTGAGCATCCCAGGCCTCACCTGCGGTGGCCCTCTGACCCAACTGCCTCCTGACTCTCTGCGCCTCTTTCCCTCTGCATACCCAGTCTGCCAGCCAGCACTGGCTGGCCTGTGCCCAGGGGGTTGTTTCTGCTTTCCTGGCAACTTTGGACCGTCTCTGGCTTAGGTAACTTCTCTGCATCAAGTGCGCTTTGACCATACCTTCTGCAGCAAACGCTGAAGTCTGACCTCCTCCGAGTTCTGCTTTGTTGGTTCTTTCCCTCACTTCTTTAGCACCCTTCAGAGCTGTCATCCCATCTTTATAGTTCCTCTCCTATCGTTGCTCAGTAATGCTTTATAGTCAGCCCCTCCTGTTTAAATTACTCTGTGGTTTCTGCTCTTGATCTGATGGTGACTAATTAAAGTCTGCTTGCACAGGGGGAGGACACAGGTGTGCTTGGTCTTTCATTAACTCTCATTTCAAGAAAGAATAAAGCAGTTTCCTGTCAGGAAATTTGATAATGATACTGGCCCAGGTTCTCTAAGTAGAGGATCAAGTGGATATAGGAAGCTTAACCAGTAACTCAAGGCCCCACACCTTAGACCCTAACTTGAAGCTCCAGGTAGAGTTCTGAAAAAGGGAGTTTCCTATATGATAAAGGGACACTGATGAGTGCATATTATAACCTTGAGCTGACAAAGGTTCAAACCATTTGTCAGACTTCTGCCTATAGTGGAATTAGATGAATTATTCTGAGTGAGACATAAAATTCAGTTTCTTTTTTTCGAGCTTTGCACTTAAAAGTGGCAAAATAGCCACATAGTTTTTAGATTAGGCATGTATTAATTAAAGAAAAAAAAGATTCTTTGCTTCTTTCTGATTCCTGCCAACAATGCATTTCTAAGTTTCTCTTTTAAAGAAAATTTCCTGGGTCTGAAAAGGAAGTTTGAATTCTGCTGACAGACTGATCTTACTTTAAATTTATTAAATGTTCTGTTTTTCTTATTTGGCAGATAATGTGTCATTTTAGTTTCTGGATTTTACTTGACTGTGGTTTGAATACTCTTCTTAACATAGTACTTTTCTTTCTTTCTTTTTTTTTTTTTTTTTTTTAACCTAGAAGCTTCATATTAACGACAAAACAAAAATAAGCACACAACACTTTCTCTTTCATCCCATTGGTTACAGTCCAATCACATGGTCATACCTAGGGAGTCCTTGTGTTCAGCTGAAACTCAAGGGTTCCATTACTAAAAGTAAGAAGTGGAGAATTGTTTAGCATTAGCTATAGACACTATACTATATTGCTTCACTAAGCAACTGAGTGGGAGGGGTAGGTGTTGAATGGAACTGGTGAGCTAGCCTGGGTCAGAATATTAAGAGTGCTGCTTTGCAGGTTAAGGACTTCTAGCTTTCTTTGGGAGTGATGAAGGGGGTCATTGTTTTTATCAGACATGTAACTTGATGGAGTTATTTAAAAAGAGCCCTCTGTTGACACTTCAGAGTTGGGTTGATCAGGAGGGACTGGAGATTAGGTCAGCAGTTAGCTGACTTTTGCAGGAATTCAGCTGACAGCCAGTGAGGGGCTTAGCCTGGAGCATCGGCAATGGAGAAAGAGATGAGGTGACTAATTCAAGATATGTTTAATCAGTATCAAGATGAGGGTTCATGAAAGTGTTGGGGTTGTCACTCCAATTTCAAGCTGGACTCCTGGATTCTGTATTCAGAGGTCCAGGACATGGAACTCTTTCAGCTCAGCCCAGAGGCAGTTTCTACAAGAGAGAACGTGTAACAGTACTATTTCTTCAGTTAGTTCAGTCGCTCAGTCCTGTCTGACTCTGCGACTCTGTGGACTGCAGCATGCCAGGCCTCCCTGTCCATCACCAACCCCGGAGCTTGCTCAGACTCATGTCCATAGAATCGGTGATGTCATCCAGCCATCTCATCCTCTGTTGTCCCCTTCTCTTCCTACCTTCAATATTTCCCAGCATCAGGGTCTTTTCCACTGAGTCAGTTCTTCACATCAGGTGGCCAAAGTATTGGAGTTTCAGCTTCAGCATTGGTCCTTCCAATGAATATTCAGGACTGATTTGCTTTAGGATTGACTGGTTTGAGCTCCTTGCTGTCCAAGGGACTCTCAAGAGTCTTCTTCAACACCACAGTTCAAAAGCATCAATTCTTCAGCGCCCAGCTTTCTTTATGGTTCAACTCTCACATCCATACATGACTACTGGAAAAACCACAGCTTTGACTAGACAGACCTTTGTTGGCAAAGTAATGTCTCTGCTTTTTAATATGCTGTCTAGGTTGGTCATAGCTTTTCTTGCAAGGAACAAGCATCTTTTAATTTCATGACTGCAGTCACCATCTGCAGTGATTTTGGAGCCACAAAAAATAAAATCTGACACTGTTTCCATTGTTTCCCCATATTTCCCATGAAGTGATGGGACCAGATGCCATGATCTTAGTTTTCTGAATGTTGAGTTTTAAGCCAACTTTTTCACTCTCCTCTTTCACGTTCATCAAGAGGCTCTTTAGTTTCTGTTTGTTTTCTGTCTAAAGGTGGTGTCATCTCCATATCTGAAGTTATTGATATTTCTCCTCGTAATCTTCATTCCAGCTTGTCCTTCATCCAGCCCAGCATTTCTCATGATGTACTCTGCATGTAAGTTAAATAAACAAAATGACAATATATAGCCTTGACTGTATATAAGTCCTTTCCTGATTTGAAACCAGTCTAGTGTTCCATGTCCAGTTCTAACTGTTGCTTCTTGACTTGCATAGAGATTTCTCAGGAGGCAGGTCAGATGGTCTGGTATTCCCATCTCTTGAAGAATTTTCCACAGTTTGTCGTTATCCACACAGTCAAAGGCTTTGATGTGCTCTATAAAGTAGAAGTAGATGTTTTTCTGGAACTCTCTTGATTTTTTGATGATCCAACGGTTGTTGGCAATTTGATGTCTGGCTCCTCTGCCTTTTCTAAATCCAGCTTGACCATCTGGAAGTTCTCCATTCATGTACTGTTGAGCGCTCGCTTGGAGAATTTTGAGCATTACTTTGCTAGCATGTGAGATGAGTGCAATTGTGCAGTAGTTTGGACTTTCTTTGGCATTGCTTTTCTTTGGGATTGGAATGAAAACTGACCTTTTCCAGTCCTGTGGCCACTGCTGAGTTTTCCAAATTTGCTGGCATATTGAGTGCCGCACTTTTACAGCATCATTTTTGAGGATTTTATATAGCTCAACTGGAACTCCATCACCTCCAGTAGCTTTGCTTGTAGTGATGCTTCCTAAGACCCACTTGTTAACCGTGCCCTAATTAAAGAGTGAAGCTGAGGTTTGCCAATGTTTCTTTTTTTTTTTTTTCCAGTGGGTTTTGTCATACATTGATATGAATCAGCCACAGAGTTACACGTATTCCCCATCCCGATCCCCCCTCCCACCTCCCTCTCCACCCACCAATGTTTCTTAAAGATTTCCTTGGTTAACTCTACCTCATCTACAAATCTCTGAAGATTGTATCTGTAGCAGTTTTGCTCATAAAACAGGTATATAAACAAGATGAGATGATTGTCCACATACCTGAAGAAAGAAGGAACAAATAACTCATCTGAGACTTTTATTGAAAGGGTTTGACATCTTTCCCTTTTTCTTTTTTTTCCTCTCACATCATTTTTCTATATGTATTCTCACAGTAATATAGTGAGGCAGGAATTACTTTAGAGATAAGAAAACCAAGCTAAATAAGTTAGGGAGATTTGTCCAGGAAGTTGTTAGTGTTAGCACTCAGCCTAGCAGTTGTATTCTAATTCTCTGGCTGGTCTTCTTTACTTATATATATCTTAACTTTATCTTTTTCTCAATATAAGAAAAAGCTGATTATACAATAACTAATTTTTCTCGAATGAGATAACTTCTTTTTTCCTAACTCATGTGTCAAGAATAATAAAAATTAAGTATTATTTATAATTCTATTATAGTAATATAGATAATAAAGTAAAAAACATATATCGTAATATTTTATTACTTATGGACCATTTTGACATATATTATCCAATTTCAATCTCACAGAAATCCTTGCTAGCTAGGTAGGAAAAGGTACTATTCTATTTTGCAAATGAAAAATAGAGGCTCAGTAGGGTTAATTGATGTTCTTAAAGCCATATAGTTCGTGTGTGTTGGAGGTTGAATTCGAACTCAGGCCTGACTCCAAAACCTGTTCTCCTCTCCATTCTCTCCTCCATATACTACATAATAGCCAAAGACATATTAAGCATGTCTGTTATTCAACTAACTATATGCACCCAGAGGTTAATCTGGCAGAGAGAACAAAGCTTCTAAGTGTTCCACGTATGAGTCTAATTCTAAAGTAGAGAAAGAGTGGGCACAAACTCAGATTGAATATGTATTCTTTAGCAGGTATTCTGAGAAGCACACAGGCTTATAATGTATAGTACCCTCAAGATATATTACTGTATATATATGTATAATGTAGATATTATTATTTATCTCATTTTATAGACATAGAAGCTGAAGCTCAAGGAAGTTAAGTAAATTATCTAAATCCAGATCCCTCTGATTCCAAAATGTGTGCTTTTTGTGGATTAATGTTATTGACTTCAAGAGAGCTATCTGTCAAAGTTCTTCAGGGAATGGGGAAAAGAACTGGTTTCTTCCGCCAGCTTGACCACAAAATGACACCCTGCTTTGAAAAGGATTAGTGTATTATTAGAGAGTAGAACCAGTGTATTATTAGAGAATTCCACTGGTTAAACTAGTTGTCTGTCGATCTGATAGGCAGCAGAGAAGACATCACTACTCATGGCCTGGTGACATGGGTAATGTTGTTAGTGTTGTTCAGTCGATAAGTCGTGTCTATTTCTTTTGCGACTCCATGGAGTGTAGCCTGCCAGGCTCCTTTGTCCATGGGATTTCCCAGGCAAGGAAACTGGAGTGGGTTGTCATTTCCGTCTCCAGGAGACCTTCCTGACCCAGGGATCGAACCCGTGTCTCCTGCATTGGCAGGTGAATTCTTTACCTCTGAGCCACCAGGGAAGCCCTGCTTCTGACCTTCTTACCCATGGTCAAGGATTCCATTCAAATAAAATTATACATTGTCCCCACAGGTTTGTCAACATCAATAGTCTAGTTTAGGTTTGATCATATCCACTAGCAGGGACATATGTTCATTGAGTTTAACAGAAGCATAATTACCTGTACTACTTACATTTTTCTCTTAAAAATTTTTTTTTCTTTTCTGAGAGTATGCTGTTGTTGAATTCTTGATGGCTAAATGAATATTGAATGGACCCTCAGGGTATTCTTTGAATGGTGTCTCTTCCTGTATTTATAACGGTGTGTATTTTCAGTGACACATTTTGGATTTTCTGGAACAGTTTTGGTTTCAAGTTATTTTTTATTTTCTTCCCAAAGTGTTTTTGCTTGTCTGGTCTAGATTTTTTTTTTTTTTTTTTTTCAGAAAATAGTAAGTATATTGCATGTTTTGCCTGAAGGCATTTTACTTGCCATCTGTTACCTGTTCTTGGTTTTCTACTATACTACCAGTTGATTTCTACATTAAGTATACAAGGAAGCAGTGTCTGACACAAAACCCTCCTTACACTGAAAAATGAAATTCCATTTCCAAAATCAAATGGAAATTATCCAAATAATTCAGGTAAAATTGCTTTCTAGTGTATCCCCTTCTCCCCTCAATATGTGGGTTGGCTGGCAGGAGAGGAATATGAACTTTAAACTTGAACCATAAACTATACCACTTGATTAATTGACTTCATAAGATAACTAAGCCACCTGCGCCTTGGGGTTTCCGAGTGTTGAAATTTTTCTCACTGTTCTTACATTTGGTTTTCTAGCCATATAGCTCATACATTATTTTCCAGCTACAAATCCATACAGTACCAGAGTTTGTTTTTGCCAGTTCATAATCATGAGTGAAGAATAGTGGACGGAGAACATTTTAGTTGTTCCTCAACCACTTTCTTAAAATCAGCAGTTTGCTGAAGTGAGTCTTCAGTATAAACACTAAATTTTAATGAATATGTCACCTTTATAGTTCCTCAGAAGGATTTGGTATATAAAATTATCCTCGCTGTGGCAGAATTTGTCAGTTAGAAACATTCTAAGGAGAATATTCATGTTAAGTTTTTTGCTTTTTGGCCATGCCACATGACTTATAGGATCTTAGTTCCCTAACCAGGAATCAAACCTGGGCTCCAGCGATGAAAGTTCCGAGTCCTAACCGCTGAACTGCCAGGGGAGTCCCTAGAATGTTTTTTAAAAATGAAAAAAAAAAAGGTATTGAGTCTATGTTTGATAATTCAATTCTGATAGTTGTTTACTGTCACATAGTCTTCAGAAAAATCCATTTTGTTATGCTCAAAGTGTATTTACTGTAGATTAATAGGTTCTGAATTTATAAACTTTTTTTTTTTACTGTAATGTGAGTATATTTGTTGCTGGCAAAAATATGCACAAACCTGTCGTTTATAGAATACTGAATGTTTGGCAATTTATAAAGTAAAATATAGGAATTACATCAATTGGGAGTTAGAGCAGAGAAGACCCTAAATAATGTAATGAGTCATTGAAGGATTAAGGGAGGACCAAGCTAAGACAATGCAGAGTGAGGGAGGATTTCTTCTGGCTATCAAATGCCATATAGAAGTGATGTAGTAAATACAAAGAATAAATGAACACTGAGAGAACAATATTTTAAAATCATATTTCATGCTTTGGGACATTCACTAATCACACACAGAAACTAGAAGAGAATTTTTCTTCCTTTGTGAATAACATTTGAAGTATTTCACACACAGTCTTTGAAAATTCAAATATTGGTCACTGAGGAAGACAGGACATATGGAGCAATGAGCTTTTTTAAAATTCAGCACATGTTGGATCTCTGAAGAGAATCTGAACTAACTAGAGTGTTGGCATTAATGCATGATACAAGTTAAAATTGGAATTATCTCTGGATTTATTCTTACTGGTTCTTTACTTTGGGGCAGTATAAATATTTTAAATCAAAATTATACAAAATATTAAATAATACTACAAAGCTTTTATTAAAAAATTGAAAAAGCAGTGCTTTCTGTTTTACCTCAGGGGAGGCTTTTAAATCTTTGGCAGTTTTTCCTGATATAATATGCCTATAGCTATTTTTTTATTTATAAATTTTAGACTTTACTAACTCCATATGCACATATACTTCCCTTTCCCTATCCTCTTAATATAATCCTAATCTAATTTCTAGTTAGTTCAGTATCTAGTATTTACATTATTATGTAAGTGTTACTTATTAGTAAGTCAATTAAGTGTACTTTGAGTACTTTTCCTTCATTGTACAGCTGTTTATTTTCCTGGAGTTAAGAATTGCCTAGCTTTTCATCATTTCAGTTTTCTGTTACTCTAACCAAATGTTTAATTAGATTTTTAGAAGCATATCAATCCTACTGTTAACATTTCAGATCAACTGTTGATTATCTCTGTCCTCCTGCTCCTGTCTGGATGGGCTGCTCCCTGGATTGTCATCCCAGGACTTTAGTCCCTCTAGTAGCTTTATGTATGATATTGCTTGTTTCCCAGTTTTCATGTTTTCTCTCTCTTCTTTTTTGTTAGGGACCCATTTTACTGGGACCCATTCTTCATTAGCTTTCTGAGAAAGGGTGCACAAGTGTGCTTCCTTATTGATTGTTACTTAATTCTAGGATGAAAATAGCTTCTCTGAACTGGAAAGGCTTTGCTACATTGTTTTCTGAACTCCTCCATTGCTTTCAAGAAGTTGATGCCTATTCCGATTACTGATACTTTTTATGTAATTATCTCCTCCCCAATTCCTTAGAAATTTTAACTTTATTCTTGGTACAGTATCCTGAAATTTCATTCTGTAACTTGGTGCCTTTTTAAAAAAATTCATTGGGCTGGGTACTCAGTGGGACTTTTAAATCTGAGATTGCCTAAATTGCAAGTTGTTTTTTTTTTTTTAAACTTTGGAGTATTTTCCTTGATTTATTTCATGACTTATTTCCATCTTCCACACTCCCACCCTCTCCATCCCCCCCATCCCCTGCCTTTTCTCTTTCAAGAGTGCCTGTCAGTTAGATGTTGGACATTCTGTAATGATTGTTTAAGTGTCTTATTTTTCCCCCTCTTATTATCCATCTTTTTATCTTTCGGTTTTATTTTTCAGAAGATCTCCTTGCTTTTATCTTCTAACTCTTTAATGGAGCATTTTTATTTTGCAGCTATATTTTTAATTTCTATTAACTTATTCTTGTTTTGATAATTTTTTTATTAAACCAATCATTCTCATTTTGTTACCTGAATATAATACATTCTTTTATCTCTCTGATGATATAAATTACAGGGTTTCTTTAAACAAAGTTTGGTTCTGTTCCTTGCTTTATCTTTGTCTCCTCTGGGATTTGTTGTTGATGTTGGAGGTTTTCCTCAAATGTCTTGTGTCAGGTGCTGAGTCACTCAGTGGTGTCCGACTCTTTGTGACCCATGGACTGTAGCCTGCCAGGCTTCTCTGTCCTTGATATTTTACAGGCAGGAGTACTGGAGTGGGATGCCATTTCCTTCTCCAGGCGATCTTCTTCACCCAGGAATTGAACCTGTGGCTCTTGCATCTCCTGCCCTGGCAGGTGGATTCTTTACCACTAGCACAGTCACTCAGTCACGTCTGACTCTTTGTGATCCCATGGACTGCAGCACTTCCATGTCAGGCTTCCCTGTCCCTCACCATCTTGTGGAGCTTGCTCAAACTCACGTCCATAGAATTGGTGATGCCATCCAACCATCTCATCCTCTATTGTGCCCTTATCCTGCCTTCAATCATTTCCAGCATCAGGGTCTTTTCTAATGAGTCAGATCTTTGCATCAGGTGGCCAAAGTACTGGACCTTCAGCTTCAGCATCAGTCCTTCCAATGAATATTCAGGACTGATTTGCTTTAGGATTGACTGGTTTGAGCTCCTTGCTGTTCAAGGGACTCTCAAGAGTCTTCTCCAACACCACAGTTCAAAAGCATCAATTCTTTTGCACTCAACTTTCTTTATAGTCCAACTATCACATCCATACATGACCACTGGATAAACGATAGCCTTGACTAGACGGACCTTTGTTGGCAAAGTAATATCTCTGCTTTTTAATATGCTGTCTAGGTTGGTCATAACTTTTCTTCCAAGGAGCAAGCATCTTTTAATATCATGGCTTGCAGTCACCATCTACGGTGATTTTGAAGCCCAAGAAAATAAAGTCTCTCACTGTTTCCATTATTTCCCCATCTATTTGCCATGAAGTGATGAGGCCAGATGCCATGATCTTCATTTTTTGAATGTTGAGTTTTAAGCCAGCTTTTTCAGTCTTCTCTTTCACTTTCGTCAATAGGCTCTTTAGTTCCTCTTTACTTTCTGCCATAAGGGTGGTGTCATCTGCATATCTGAGGTTATTGCCATTTCTGCTAATAATCTTCATTCCAGCTTGTGCTTTATCCAGCCTGGCATTTCTCATGATGTACTCTGCATATAATTTAAATAAGCATTGTGGCAACATATAGCCTTGATGTACTCCTTTCCCCTTTTGGAACCAGTCTATTGTTCCAAGTCTAACTATTGCTTCTTGACCTGCACACAGGTTTCACAGGAGGCAGGGAAGGTGGTCTGGTACTCCCATCTCTTTAAGAATTTTCAGAAGCCCCAAATGCCTTGTAGTCATTGGTCAAATACTTATACTTTTAATAATCTAACAGTTTTTTTTTCCCAGAGATGAATAGAGTGTATGAATTTATTTGCTGACATATCTTTTATATTTCCAAGGCAGAATTTTATCAAGTTCTCTGTACACCGGCATTTAATAATGAGGCACTAAATGCTGTTTATGCACAGGAAGTGCCCATGCTTCTAAGTCCTTAGCCTTTCTCAATGTCTGCAGGGTAAACTGACTGCCTATTTTTTGGTATCCACCTGTTTGGATACTTTGGCTTTACCTTCTTTTGCTCAACAATGTCTTTACCATTCTTCCATCAGTTTCCTAGCATTAAGAAGTGTTGTTTTTTGGAACTTACCTAGTGGTCTAGTGGTTAAGAACCCGCCTGCCGGTGCAGGAGACAGGTTTGATCTCTGCTCCAGAAAGGCGCCACATGCCACAGCTGGCATACAGCACAGGACAGTCATGAATCCTCACTGCTCCCAACATTGAGTATGCGCAAACAGTGCTGTCCACTGGGGGCCCAGAGCTGCCCTGATTCCTCTTCTCCTCAAGTGGGGGCACTGATTACTTTTAATTTATCATCCAATATCCATTCTTGTCTATTCTCTAATAGACTTCTCATCTGTTCCCATAAGCACCCAGAACAAACACTTTCCCAGTCTTCCTGCAGCTAGGCATATCCATGGCACTCTAAGTTTTGGATGATGAGATTTAAGTGAAATTGTCTTGTGGCAGTTTCTGAGAACCTTCTTTAGAAGATAGTTGAGATCTGCCTGGTTCTTCATTCCTTCTTGCATTCTGTTGCCACCTTGGACCATGAGAGCAGGGGCCACACCCTAAAGATGGCAGAGAGTGAATGGAAAGAGCCTGGGCCCCAGGGGACTTCATGGAGCCGAGGTGCTATACCAAATCTGGACTTCTTGCTGCTATGCTCAGTTTATGTGAGAGAGAATTCAAATTTTATCTGTTTAAACCACTATTACTTTGGGTTTTCTATTATGTTTAGTGGAACTTAATTTTAAATAATACACTGAGGCTTTCTTATTCAGCTCTTCCTTCTGTTGGGTGAGCTGCTCCCATATCTTGCTCATAAATTTTTCCCCTTAAGTTAGAAGGATTTTGTTTCTGGGCCTGCTGGAAGGAACTGTACCAGCCAAAGGAAGGTTTAGAATGTCACATGCTGATAGCATCACAGTGTTACTATCACAGTCAGAAAACTGATTGCTGGGTCCTCTAGCCCAGTAATTCTCTGTAACAGAGAAGATACTATATGCCCTTATGGTATTTTGGAAATTTGCATACCCATTTTGGCTTGTTAAAATGTTAAAATAATTGGTGGATACACTGGCATTTCGTGGACTGGGACCAGAGATATTTTGCAATGTAAAAGACTAACCCATACATCAAAAAAAATTAATCCATGAATTGAATGAGATTTTCAAATATTCTATGGGAACATTTCATGTAGGTATAAAATTTACAAGTATCTGTACCTAGAACCCAGCTCCATTTTATATAAAGTTCTAAGTAGTTTTTACGTATTTTAAAGATCACTGAGTTTTCCAGATATGTAATTACTGTGTAAACCAAGAGAAGATTGTACACTGTCGTGGGGGATCTTTACCAAGAGTCATTCTCTGTTTTGAAAATCATGTGCCTGACAACAGTGCTGCTCATGGCATTTGAGTCTCCAGTACAACATGATCTGCATTTGTGGTTGTTACATCACAGTGATTCTACCCACAGGTGTAAATCTCTGAGTGACTAAGAGTTTACGGGCTGATATATATTACTTTGTTGTATTTTATTTATCATTTATTTTATAACTAGAGTATTACATTGATTTAAAAATATTTTGTATAAAAATATTACCTATGTGTCTGTTTAAGGACCTTAGAGGCAGCATTATAAATCTGTGTTATAAAGAGGGAGCATTGGGTCTGGTAGGGCCTGGGCAATAAAAACAAGCACAATCCACTAGTAGAAGCAATGTCTAGGGGATGCTGAGCCTGTTTCCCGAAGGTTGGCATGAGTTCTTTGGACCTGGGAAAGAACTGAGCCTTGAAGGATTCCCTTGATAAGGCTCAGGGGCTTCTCTAGACACCTCTTACTAGCCCTCAACATTACCTTGACTCTGACCACCAGATCATAGATTATTACTTTCTTCCTCTGACAGGTTACTTTGTAACTGACCTTGAACACCAGCCATTTCTGTTCAGCCGCTGAATCACCTCCTCCGTGACATTGGAAATCAGTAGTTTTAGATGCTGAATCCAGATGAACCTATATAGAGAAAGTAAATCTGGTTTCACTTTTACTTTCTGTACAGGATATCATTAGCATATTTTCCATATGAATAGGGACTGTTGGGTACCATATGTTATCTACCATATGGTCTTATGCCCGTTTCAAGGCATATTTTAATATAGCACAAAGGCAAAAAGGTTTAAATTGAAATGCTTGCTGAGCATTATCGTTTGAACTTTTTGATAATCAAGAAGCCTGAGTAAATTAGCTTTTTTTTTGTCTATTTCATAGAATGAACTCTCAATAAATTACTTGGAAAAATTAACTGAACAGAAGAAACTTCGGGCAAAATAAAAGTAAATTATTAGTATTTTATCTCAATCTAAGCAGGACTTCAGAGATTTTGCAATTACATGCCATTTTACTAGGTGGACAAAGGGGAAACTGGAAAAAGTCTGGTTGACAAGCAAGAAGGAAGGCATGACTTCCCTATTCACTTTATTAAAGGCTCAAGAATTAGGCTATTTCCCATATTAAAGAAACTTTCAATATATCCCATATTGAAGATACTTTCTTTAATTAGAGATTTACTGAGGCCCTTTTGTGTCCTAGGTTTTCCTGACAGCTCATTTGGTAAAGAATCCACCTGCAATGCAAGAGATCCCCATTTGATTCCTGGGTTGGGAAGATCCCCTGGAGAAGGGAATGGCAACCCATTCCAGTATTCTTGCCTGGAGAATTCCATGGACAGACCATGGGATCACACAGAGTAGAACATGACTAAGCAAGTAACATTTTGACTTTTGTGTTTTAGGTACTGTTAGGTAGTTAGAACAGGAAAAAGTAGTCCAAAATGGCGGTGGCTAAAAGACAAAGAAAGGGAAAAGCCCATGAAAATGGAGCAAAAGAAAATCCACAGACTGGAATGAGAACTTCAGGTGAAACAAACATGCCCCCTTCTTGGCCAGCCCAATTTGCATACGCTCAAGGCGAGGAGGAAACAAATGTATAAAAGGAGGAAGCCAAGATGGATTGAGGCCTCTCCTTTGGGGTCAGTCCACCCTCACGCCTTGAGGGTATACCTTCGTTTGCTTGTGAATAAAACTCTGAGCTGTAACTGAGCTGTAACACTTGTCCACCATTTCAAATTTTTGCTGCAGTGAGACAGAACCAAGGAAATTACACACTCCCCCGACATATCTGATGCCGTGACCTGGATGTAACCTGGCTGAAACAACCTTGGCTTGGTCCCCACAAGGCGGAGGCCAAGTACAGCCAAAGTCCAACTTGGTGAAAGCTCACGTGGTGAAAGCTGAACGCAAAGGAAACCCACCGCAGTGGAACTGACAAGAAGCCCCGCATGCTGGAAACCAGGACAGCATAAACAAACTTGGTAAAGATCACACAGTTCAGTCTCAGATTCCAGAAGACCTCTGGTTATGGTAGGAGGTTCTTGCCCCTATGGTTGGAAGTACATATAGCTAACAAAATCTTAATTCCTTTACAGTCTCGTTTCTTGTTTCCTCAAACCCCCTGTGAACAGGCAAGTGGCAGTGGGTGCAATTGAGGGATTCTGGCAGAGGCTACTCCCCAGTGTGTCCCAAAGATTCTATTTTCTGCTGTGCCTTAGCAGCTATTGCCCAAGTAGGTGAGCGTTCTTCTGTCCTTAATCTTCTTTGTACCAAGGATCAGGCCAATGAAAACTGTGAGCACAGGTCAGGTATTTGGCAGATTTTATGGCAGATTATGAAGGGGATTCCTCAGCACGTTTTTCCCACTGCTTTTTCCTCCTGTCCTTCAGCTCCTCTCTCCATCTATGCCATTGTTTGATTGGGCAGGTCATCATCTTTCCATTCCTGAAAGTTGTGTTTGAAACAATTTACCTAAGATTGGGACTCAAACCCACATGAAAGGAACTCTGCACAATGCTTAGTCACTCAGTCATATCTGACTGGGACTTGAGCCTGGCCAAAATCCACAGTGCCTGGTTTCAGGACCTAATGAAGCTCAGGTGCTTGATGTCTCATTGCAAAAAGAATTCAGAGACAAAGCTATAGGTAAGAGGTGAATTTGTTCAGATTCAGAGAGAAGCACACCCCACAGAGTGTGGGCCGTTGCAGAGGGCGAGTATGGTGGCCACAAAACGTGGTTTGGTTAGTTTTTGTGAGCTGGGTGATTTCATATGCTAATGAGTGGGAGGATCATTCCAACAACTGTGGAGCCATCCACTCCTTGGTCTTTTGATAGTGCCTGGGAACTGTCATAACTACCACACAATTGCACTCATCTCACACTCCGAGCCTGGCTTGGAGTACATAAACCGTGAACTTCCAGATGTTCAAGCTGGTTTTAGAAAAGGCACAGGAACCAGAGATAAAATTGCTAACATCTGTTGGATCATTGAAAAAGTGAGAGAGTTCCAGAAAAACATCTACTTCTGCTTTATTGACTATGCCAAAGCCTTTGACTGTGTGGATAACAACACACTGTGGGAAATTCTTCCAGAAATGGGAATACCAGACCACCTGACCTACCTCCTGAGAAATCTCTATGCAGGTCAAGAAGCAACAGCTTGAACTGGACATGGAACAGCAGACTGGTTCCAAATTGGGAAACAAGTACATCAAGGCTGTATATTGTCACCCTGCTTATTTAACTTCTATGCAGAGTACATTATGAGAAATGCCAGGCTGGATGAAGCAAAAGCTGGAATCAAGATTGCTGGGAGAACTATCAATAACCTCAAATATGCAGATGACACCAGCCTTATGGCAGAAAGCGAAGAAGAACTAAAGAGCCTCTTGTTGAAGGTAAAAGAGGAGAGTGAAAAAGTTGGCTTAAAACTCAACATTCAGAAAACTAAAATCATGGCATCCAGTCCCATCACTTTATGGCAGATAGATTGAGAAACAATGGAAACAGTGACAGACATTATTTTTGGTTGGGCTCCAAAATCACTGCAGATGGTGACTATAGCCATGAAATTAAAGGACACTTGCTCCTTGGAAGAAAAGTTATGACCAACCTAGACAGCATATTAAAAAGCAGAGATATTACTTTGCCAACAAAAGTCTGTCTAAGTGCTCGGGCCTGGTGCACTGGGAGGACCCTGAGGAGTCGGGTGGAGAGGGAGGTGGAAGGGGGGATCGGGATGGGGAATACGTGTAACTATATGGCTGATTCACGTCAATGTATGACAAAACCCACTGAAATGTTGTGAAGTGATTGGCCTCCAACTAATAAAATAATATTAAAAAAAAAAAAAGTCTGTCTAGTCAAAGTTATGGTTTTTCCAGTAGTCATGTATGGATGTGAGAATTGGACCATAAAGAAAGGTGAGCACTGAAGAATTGATGCTTTTGAACTGTGGGGTTGGAGAAGACTCTTGAGAGTCCCTTGGACTGCAAGGAGATCCAACCAGTCCATCCTAAAGGAAATCAGTCCTGAATATTCATTGAAGGACTGATGCTGAAGCTGAAACTCCAATACTTTGGCCACCTGATGTGAAGAACTGACTCATTGGGAAAAGACCCTGATGCTGGTAAAGATTGAAGGTGGGAGGAGAAGGGGATGACAAAGGATGAGATGGTTGGATGGCATCACTGACTCAATGGACATGAGTTTGAGTAGGCTGCAGGAGTTCATGATGGACAGGGAAGCCTGGCATGCTGCAGTCCATGGGGTTGCAAAGAGTTGGACATGACTGTGAGACGGAACTGAACTGAACTGGAACTGTCATGGCGCCTCTGGGTGTGTTATTTAGCTTGCAGATTGAGGATCAAGGTTTAGTTGAATATGACTTGTCTGCCATCTTGGACCCATTTGATTTTAATCTGTTTATGTTATGTGCTTGGGCTATGTCATTCTTTCAATAGTTATTCCCTGCCCCTTCTCTCCTGTTTCATGCTCTTTTCCTCAACCCCATCCGGGCCCACAATGTTGTGTCTACAATCTTCTGGCGGGACAACCAGAAAATAGCTGGCTCTTGGGGAGGGAAATGCTGTGTAATATCCATTCCTCTAGAGATTCAGACCTTCATCTTCCATGTTTCCCACAACCTGTGTGACAACAGCACCTCTCAATGGACCCACTAGGGTGGGTGACAGACACACAATGCCTGCTAGAAGGCCATCTGTTTGTGGCATCCCTTCAAGAGCAACTGGGCTCCCAGAGACAATGTTTGCCACTTTAGGAGTTAGCCCTGTAGGCCGTTTGGACCCAAACCCTTGCCACCCTTCTCCTAAAGCTGCAAACATATCCCCTGGATCAAATCTCCACTCCACTTTTATGGCATGTCTGGTCTGTTGCCTCTTATCAATGTGTCCTTAAGCCACTTACTAACTCCTACAACCAGGACCCTGCCCCCTTATATGCCACATCTCTCCACCCAGCTTATTATTAAAATACTCTTAATGCCCCTAGCAGGACCAGATAACCCACTTCTTTGTCATTACTTCTGTTATTACCTAGAATGGGTCTAAGACAGTGAAATGTTTACCATTGGAAACACCCTAACCTGCTCTTATGGAGGACTAGGGGAGGAAATCAGTGACTTACATTCCCTCAGAGCAATAAGAGGATAAGGCTTATGACGATTTTGCCAGGTTCCCAGTCTCAGGGCACAGGCTTGGATTGCTTTACATCATGATATCTATTCCCATCTGCAGTGGATGAACCATCAATGAGTTAAGATCACAACCCCTTGACCCTACCCAGTACTAGTCATGCTGGATACCTTGGGGATGCCCAACTGCAGCCTGGGGTGTCAGGAGGTTGACCTGCCTTGACCTGACTAGGGATCTGGTCCTCAGAAGGTTGTCACACCTCAACCTGCTCGGGGATCTGCCAGTCCAGGGGTTTCAGGAGGTTAACTTGCCTCGACCTGCCCAGGGACCCAATTCTCAGGAGGTCGACATGCCTCGACCTGCCTGGGAATTAAATCTCCAGGAGGCTGTCACACCTCAGCCTGCCTAGGGATCTGCAACTGACCTGGGGACGCCCAGCTCTCAGGTGCCAACAGTACTGGGTAGGATAATCTTCAAAAAAACTCACCCATAAGGAAGTCCACCCATGGAAATAGAAGGAAGCCTATTAACTTGTGGGACTGTGCTTGCTCTCAGCAATAACTCAGGAGTCCAACAAGAACCCCATTTCCTTTCTGGAAAGTCTAAAAGAGGCCCTCCAAGAGTTTATCAATCTGGACTTAGACTCTTACGAGGGACAGGAGATTTTAAAGGACAAATTCCTGTCCCAGTATTCATCAGACAAAGTTACAACAGCTACAGCAGCAGGACCCTGCTGCCTCTTTAGATGAGATGGTCCAGACAGCCACCAATACTTTTTATAACAGAACAGGAGAGGGAGGCCAAGGCCCAGGAAAGGGAGAGAAGGAAAGAGATAGGGCATGCCCAGATGCTGGCTGCCCTCCAGGGAAGCCCTATGGCAAACCCCAAGGACTTGAAGGAAAAGGCATGAGGCAAATGCCTAATCTGTAAACAAGCAGGGCATTGGGCCAAAGAGTGCCCAAACCATGACAAGTCTCGTAAAACAGTTTGCTACAGATACCATCAATTGGGACATTGGGCAGCATTCTGCCCTTGGGACCCAAGAACCTCAAGGTCAAGCGCTAAGCCTTCCCTCATGATGGTTCAACAGGACTTAAGTGGCCTGCTCTAGCCAGCCCACCTTTCACAGATAACCATCATGGGGCTGGACCCAAGGGTGCAACTGGATGTGGCAGGTAGGTCCAAGAATTTCTTGGTTGACACAGGGGCTACCTACTGTGTCCTGACCTTCTACTACAGAGCCTTCTCCTCCCAAACCTGTACCATTTTGGGTGCTACAGGAATAAAAAGTATAAAAAGATTCACCCAAGCACTTCTTTTTTGCTGGGATGGACAAATACTTTCCCATCAGTTTCTGGTGGTCCCTGAGTGTCCTATTCCCTTATTGGTAAGAGATCTTTCCCTGCCTTCAAAATCTTGCAGCTATTGCAGTCCTGATAGAAGAGGCTTTCAAACTCTCTCTTGGGGGCAAACTAACTATTCTTACCAGCCACCAAGTTAAACAACTCCTGAATGGGATAGGCTGTTTATGGATGTCTGGTCAAAGGATCCTCAGATATCAAGTAGTGCTGATGGAAAGTCCAGGCCTTACTATATCCTCTTGTGAGGTTCTTAACCCAGCTACCCTCCTGCCTACCCTCAAGGGCTCTCTCCCCTTTCACTCTTGTCTAGATACTTTGGACCATTGGACAAAACCCGGAGAGGGATTGTCAGAAGATCCTCTGACGAATCCTGAGGAAATCTGGTACACTGATGGAAGCAGCTTTGTCTTAGGTGGAAAAAGAAGAGCCGGATATGCAGTAGTCTCCAATTTTGAGACCATAGAGGTTAAACCTTTGCCACCAGGTACTTTCAGCCCAATGAGCTAAGCTTATAGCCCTGACTCAAGCTTTAGAGTTGGGAAAGGAGAAAGAGAAGCCATTTACACTTAACTTCAAGTATGCCTTTCTGGTGCTACATGCACTTGCTGCTATTTGGAAAGAAAGAGGTTGCTTGACCACCTGAGGGTCCCCAATCAAATATGGTGATCAAGTCCTTAGGCTCTTGGAGGCAGTCCATCTTCCCGCTGAGGTTTCAGTCTCCCACTGTAATGGACACCAAAAAGGGAGCACGAAGTGGCACAAGGGAACCAAGCAGCTGATCAGGCAGCTAAGAGAGCAGCGTTACAGAAGCATGACCTAATAGGGGTTGCCACCCTAGTTCCACAGACTAATTTGCCAGAAACTCCTTCATATACTGAAGGTGAGACTCTTAAAGCTAAGAGTGAGGGCTTTCAAGAAGATCATATGGGGTGCTTCCAAAAGGAGGGACTCCTTTTTCTGCCTGGGAACCTCCAATAGAAGTTGGTTAACTCCTTACACGCCACCACTCATTTAGGGGAGAAGACCCTCCAAAGATTACTAGAAAGGTCCTTCAGAGGAACACGCCTCCAAATGACTATAAAGCAAGTGGTATCCTCTTGTCCCACTTGCCAATTAAACAATCCCCAAGGTGCTCGAAAACCCCAGCTGGCCCAGCCCATCCAGCAGTGTGGGATCTACCCAGGAGAGGCCTGGCAGATGGACTTCACCCAGATGCCAGTTTCTCAAGGGTATAAATACCTAGTAGTCATGATAGGTACATTCACAGGATGGATTGAAGTTTTTCCCATCTGGACTGAGAAGGCTGAGGAGGTGGTAAAAATACTGCTCCATGAAATCATTCCGAGATTTGGTCTGCCCAGGTCATTACAAAGTGACAATGGAACATCATTTACTTCTAAGGTCACCCAAGGGGTCTCTAAAGCATTGGGCATTGCTTCTTATCTCCATTGTGCCTGGAGGCCTCAGGTCTTCAGGAAAAGTAGAAAGAGCCAACCAATTCTTAAAATCAGCAATAGATAACCCAGGAGACCTCCCTCAGATGGAAAGAGGCTTTACCAATAGCTCTCCTCTGCACCCGTATTGCCCCTAAGGAACAGGTTCATCTTAGTTCTTATGAGATGCTGTATGGGAGACCTTTTGTTTATGTCAATGACCTCTTCCTAGATCCAGAGGCTCAGTCCCTCTGGTCTTATACCATGGCCATTGGGCAATTCCAACAGGATATGTGCTTGTGGGGTGTCAACCAGGACCCAAAAAACTCTAAGGAGTCATCACTATATGCTCCAGAGACTCAAGTCCTAATTAAAGTTTGGAAATATGGGTCCCCAAAGGCTCAACTCCAGCCCACATGGAAGGGCCCCTACCATGTAATACTTGCTACCCCCACAGCAGTTATCAGGACATGACTCCTATATTCACTACTCATGAGTCAAGCCGTGGAAGAAAACAGAAAAGGACACTCAATACACCTGTGAGCCCTTGGGAGATCTCAGATACCTGGTCAGGATTACAAATGAGTGCCATTCTAATGACCACCCCAACATTAAGTTTCTAGGGATAAGATTTCTCAGGATAGCTCTAAAGAGCCAACACAGCTTGGCAGGGATAAATAGACAGGAGATAAATCTCCTGATCCCTGAACAAGGAAGGACTTGAGCCATCTTGAATGAGACATTGTTTCTAGGGAAAAACCTCCAAGCTAAGTTAAAGAAAGTCTCACAATCCTCAAGAAAAACATTCAGGTCCAAGGGATCTCAAAGAACGAGCTGGAAAGTCCTCAGGGTGGCTACAATCTCTCTTTGGGGGATCCTTCTCCTGGTGAGAGGCAATTTGGAGTTGGCTAATGCCCCTACTAATACCGGTTATCACCATATTGATGCTGCTTATATTGTTCCATGTATTATCAATTGTCTAAACCATTTTGTCTCTGCCCTGGTCAACAAGCCACAAAATGCAGTGCTAGTTCAACAAGGATATGTAAAGCTATACCCGACCACAGAAAATATCACTCACCCTTAGATGGACACCGCTATAAGGATTCTGAGGCTTGAGACTAGCAACAAGGGGAGGTCCAGTGCCCCTTGCCATCCCAGCTCAGCAGGAAGTAGCCAGAGAGACCTCGACGCCCCTATTCCCAAAGACTTGGGCCTCCCATCTCTTGAAGGGGAAATGTTAGGTAGTTAGAACAGGAAAAAGGAGTTCAAAATGGCAGCAGCTAAAAGACAAAGAAAGGGAAAAGCCCACGAAAATGGAATAAAAGAAAATCCACGGACTGGAGTGAGAACTTCAGGTGAAACAAACACGCCCCCTTCTTGGCCAGCCCAATTTGCATAGGCTCAAGGGGAGGAGGGGAGACAAATGTATAAAAGGAGGAAGCCAAGATGGATTGAGCCTCTCCTTTGGGGTCAGCCCGCCCTTACGCTTCAAGGGTGTACTTTGCTTTGCTTGCTGAGTAAAACTCTGAGCTGTAACTGAACTGTAACACTGGTCCACCGTTTCAAATCTTTGCTGCAGCGAGATAGAACCAAGGAAATTACACAGTCCCCTGATAGTACTATGCTAGTTTCTGAGGAAACAGTGGTGAACAAATGCAGGCACAATCCCTCACCGCAAGGAATTTAAAATTACTATTAATACCTATTAATTTTAGTAATTTTAAAACCACTTATGATTATACAGTTACACATAGAGGTGAGTACTGTTAAGGACTTTGCAACATACAGTGACACAAATATCCAATTATTATGTCATATACCTGAAACCAATAAAATATTATATGTCAATTATATCACAGTTAAAAAATGTTTTAAAGTACTGTTAAGAAAAAGAACCTAAAACAAACGATACAGACTACCCTGGATTTTTTTTTCCAGTAGCCTTTCTGGATCCAACATCCATCTTTCTTGACCCTGCCCTGTGTTCTGGGAGGTTACCTTGGTGCCATCCCTCTGGTCTCAGTTTGGGTTTGGCAAATAAGAGGCGTCAGCAGGAGGTTAGAGAGTGGGAGCAAAGTGAAACCAGGCCACTAGCTTCCCCACGCTGCCAGTATAAACTGACTTCATTCCTTTGCTGGAAAACACGGCTATTCTCTCTAGGTTCCAGGAACCCTCCCTCTCACCCTTTACTGCTATAACTGAGGGGTCCTTAGCGCTTCCCACTGTTACTAGCCAAGGATGCTTTCTCGAGTGGTCTGGCTGGCTTCCCTTAACAGGGCCCACATCTTTGTAAATGGTCTCATTGAACTCACCTGTGAGCGTGCCTTCATTTTTCTAACAGCACCCGAACCTTTACACTAGCCTGAACCAGAGTGAGGTGGGAGCAATAAGGAAGAAATGTTTGAAGGAACGACAAAGTAGCTGGAGCATGGGGGTGGGAGGGAGGGTGTAGGGTGTGTGTGTGTGTGTGATATGATGCTGGAGGTGGAGGCAAGCCAAATCATGGGTCATAGGCTGCAGTGGATGTTATTCTTTCTTTTCTTTCCGTTTATTTTGACTGCTCAGCATTTGAAACTCCTTCCTGTATTTGGGGAATCCCTCACTTTAGTTGTGTTAATGATAGGTGGGCTGACTTCCTGTTAGAGAGGCTCAGCTCCAGGCAGCTATGTGTGGTCAGATGACCTAGTCTAAGCCAATCAAGTGGACCCACCCAGTATTTGGATCAGGAGCCAGATGAAAACAGTGAACAATTCCCTTTTCCGTTTTGGTAAGTGAGGCAGTGACTCCAGTAATTGTTTCCAGCATGTTGGCAGTGCCAGCTGTGGCATCTATTTCCTCAGCTTGGTCCCTAGCCTTGTGGGTGACTCACATTCTTTTATAAGTTTCTCTCCTCTGAGTCAGTGTCTTCCTAGTGGTAATATGTTTTTAATAAGCTCCTTTGCTCTTTAAATCAGCCAGAGTCAATTTCTGTTGTTGGTAACTAAGAACAATGATAATCGAGGTACACTGTGGTAACTAAGAACAGTATGCTTTAATTACCATTATAAGTGTTTTGACCTTTGTCATAGAAACAAAAGAAAGCTATTGAAGGTATTTAAGCAGTAGGAATGGAATCTTGGCAGTGACAGGATCAAGCTTTTGGAGAAATCTGTAGGACTGCATCCAAGAAGATCTAGATTAAATGTAGGGAGACCAAGAAATGGGTGCTGCTGGCCTAGACAAAGAGGGGTTGCAGTGGAGACAGAGAGAAGTCCATGGATGTAAGCGCAATATCGCAAGTGAACTTTGTATGATAGAATGTGGGAAGGTTAAGGAAAAGTGAGGCATCGAGGTTATGCTCCATTTTCTGCTTCCTGAACTTGTATTGACTGCCTAGATGAATTCAACTACTTTGTTTAAAGCCATGATTGCTACTCAGACTTAATGGCTGATCAGAAAGATTTTTCCGTCCTTTTATGCTTTATATGCATGCATAAACTTGTTGGAATTGGATGCCAATTTCCACCTAAATTGTCTTCTGATTCAGACTCTGAATTCAGACCATGTTTCTAAGCTTGGCTATCACCAATGAGAAACACAGTCAGTCTGAGTCACACTGGGAAATTGTATTTTGTACTGAAGATTCATCTGCAACCCTTGAGTGAACATGTTCTTGGGCTCTTATGAGTAGGAGGCAAACCATTTTAGAAGCCAGAATTGGGCTGCCATCTGTTGTGTTTGGGCTTTGCTTCTTGTGCATGACTGGGAAATAAAACATTTAACAGGCAGTACCTATCTGGAAAGGGATATGCAGCATCTCCATTCATGATAAAACTCTGAATTTTGATTTCTGTTTAAGGACATTGTTTAAACGTCCTTTTGGACTTGTTTATGCATTCTTAGTTGAGTGAATTATTGCCTAAAGTTCACTATCATCAGAACATACACCAAGACATAACAACTGGAAATTGTGAAAGCTATTCGTTGCTTACTGGTATCCACAGCCTCCTCAATATGAGTCAAGCCATGTTTGATACCTCTTTCAAACTTGACTTATTTACAACTTTCCCCAACCAAAGGCATAAAATTTCCATTTATTGTACACTTATTTTGTACCAATCATTGTCAACCACTAATAAATGTATATTTACACACCCTCACATACACCATGTTTTTATTAGCTCTCACTATAACCATGTGAAGTAGGTATTACTGACCATATTTTACACATAAGGGAGTTGAGGTCCACATTTTGAAACCCTGATTTGAACCCAGATATGTATTACTGGGCCCATGCAAATCACTGGGCCACAAAATCATCTTATTGTATGTTCCTCTCCTTTATTCTGTGTTCCCTCAGTTGTATCAATCCCAAATGTATTATATTATTTTGAAACTGAAGACTTTATGTAATGCATTCTAATAGAGAACAAAAGCAAAGACAAATAAATTAGTGGAGAAGTAGGGTGAGAAGATACATGCACCCCAATGTTCATTGCAGCATTATTTAAAATAACCAAGTATGGCAACAACCTAAGTATGCACCAATAGATGAGTGGATATAGAAGATGTGGTGTGTGTATGTATATAAATATATGGAATATATGGCTATGAAATATTACTCAGCCATAAAAAGCGTGAAATTTGCCATTTGCAACAATGTCAATGGACCTAGAGGGTACTGTGCTCTAGGTGTAATAAGTCAAATAAGTTAGTGAATAAAGAAATGAGTAAATAAGTGAAATAAGTCAGACAAAGACAAATGCCATATGATTTCATTTATATGTGGAATCTAAAAAAAATGAACAAATGTAACTAAATTGAGTCACAGATACAGAGAACAAAGAAGCAGTTTTGCCAGAAGGGAGAGGGCTGGGGAGAGCGAAGAAATAGGTGAGGGAGATTATGAGGTATACAGTCTACTAAAATAATAATTTAACTGTTTTAAGTTTAAATAAAAAATAAATGAGTCATGGGTATGAAGTATATAGTGTGAGAATATAATCAATAATTATATAATATTTTTATATGGGGATAACTAGACCTATCACAGTGATCATTTTGAGAAGTATTAAATTAAAAGTCACTGTGTTGTATACTAACAACATAGTGTTAGTTGTATACAACACAGTTGCATAGGTCAGTTATACTTCAAAAACAAACAAATAAACTCAGAAAAAGAGATCAGATTTGTGATTATCAGAGGCAGGAGGGAAAATTGGTTGAAAGCAATTAAAAGGTACAAACTTCAAGTTATAAGATAAATAAATACTAGGGACATAATACAACATGATAGGTATAATTAACACTGCTGTATGTTATATATGAGAGTTTTTAAGAGAGTAAATCCTAAGAGTTCTCATCACAAGGTTAAAACATTTTTCCTGTTTCTTTAATCTTATATGAGGTGATGGATGGTCACTAAACTTGTCGTGACCATTTCATGATGTATATAAGTCAAATCATTATACTGTACACCTTAACCTTACACAGTGTTGCGTGTCAGTTGTATCTCAGTAAAACTGGAAGAAGGAAAAAAGAAAGTAGGGTGAGAAGTTAAAGAAGTAGTTAAAGGAACTGAACATTTTAAGTAGTTAAATCATCAGGATCTCTGATCAGTCCAGGAAAATTAGTGGAACACTTTTCAATGGATTCCTCCATATACCTATGTTATAAGTTAAGGTGAGAAATAGATTCAGAAGACTTTAAAAAAAATCAGACAAGTTTCCCTACAATAAAAGGAAAATATGAGACCTGGAGTCAAAAGACAGGTTTGAATCCCAGCTTAGAATTCAAATCTGGGTAAATCAGTTGACATTTCAGAGCCACTGACTCCTTGGATGATAATACCCCTGTTACACAACACATGTGAGGATTAAATGTTCCTTATTCATGAAATTATTTACAAACCATAAAGCATTATACAAATGCAGGTATTAATTTTTATCCTACTTGAAGCCTTATGGGTTAAATATCTGAAAATCAGGTCTAGTGCAAATGATGTGTTCCTATAAGAAATGATGTCCATGTTCTTATAAGCAGTGCAGCATTATTAGCAACAATACCAACCATCATGACAATGCTTGTATTTGCTCAGTTTCCACATTTTATATCCTTCTTACAACAGTGCTGTGAGACATTGCAGCGTTATAAAATTTACAGAACAAGAAGCTGAAATATGAAGACCTCCAGTGTCAGAGAGAGAATAAGAAATAAAATTAGGATTTAATTCTACCTTACACTGTATTTCCCCCTTTGAGAATACTTTTGCTTAGTACCATTTATGGAAAAAAAATGTAACTTAAGCATCTGTGATTAAATTTAGCAGATACTGTTGAAAAGATGAGACTAAGAGAGTATATTTAGAGAAGGAGTCTACTTAATATGAATTCTTATCTGCTGGGGGAAAAAGTGTGTCTCAGATATTCCTAGAGCTCAGTCTAGCAAAATTATTCATCATCTACAGCAAAAAAATCTATGATAACTATACCTGTAATTCTTTTTAAAGCATCTCAATTTTGAATTTATATCTGAAAATGCTTTATTATTTCCTATGCAAGATGTCTCATGTTTTCTGATATGTCCATGTAGTGGACTAGCAAACCTTCAGGAGAAGGTAAAACTTAACAAAACAATAGATAATTATCAGTTCAGTGACTCTTTACAGAGAACATCTAAGTTGTTTGCCTTTTCTAAATAGAAGCTGTAGACAGAAATTGTTTTATTATTAGCCTGAGTGCTTTGGTTATCTTAAGCATGAAGTATTTTTGGCTCTGTTCATATAACACATAGGATTTAAGTAAAACATTGAGGAAAGGAGAGTGAATGCATGCTGTTCAGTGTTGACATTTCATTTTATAGAGCTATTTTGGCATGGAAGTTGTCTGGTTGAATGCTTCACTGACAAGCTGGCTTAGATTCTTTTTACCTATAACTGGTATTTCTATGTGGATGGACACTGATTTCGTTAATAATCTTGGGCTTTTCTCTACTCCTTTAGTCACTTCATTCCAGGAGAGGAGGGATGACATTGTTGAATTTGAGAGAGGAACGGGGTTTGTATAGTCCTATCCATTTGCAGTACAGCATACTATACAATTGTATACACTATGTGATACGTGTTCCTAGCTTACAAAAACCCTCTTAATACTTCCTGCTTCCAAGGAGGGACTGCACACAGCAGGATGCTCACCTCCAGTCACTAGTGGAGGTGGGTAAATTTGGCCAATGAGAGTTCCTCTCCAGGGATTTGAATAAAGATAGTCAGTCTGGCGATGATATGGCCATAGCTTTCCTGTGTGAAAATTAATAAAGGGAAACCTCATTACAATGGAGTCAGAAGGTCAGAAGGGAGAGCTCTCTCTCCCACACCATTCCGTCAATATCTATTGCAACAGGAAGGGATGTACTTGGTATCTCCAGCAAAAAGTGGCCCTACTGCCAGCTGGAGGAAGAAAGAATTCTCCTTGCCTGGCACCAGCTCAGCTACTGAGAGATTGTTGCAACTCGCCAGTAAAAAGCCACTATACTTCAAACTCAAAGTTTCATCAAATGGACTTTTTGTTTATAATAGTCCCACCCCCAAGTTTCTCTTCTCTTTTGTTTTACTAGACTTGCATGTGGTTCTCTGTATCTGCATATCTCAAACTGCAATTCTTTGCTGTTCCCAACTAAAATTGTTTTGATGTTAAAGCAACTGACTGTTTTGTTTTAGGTTAACACCTCCTATGTGAATTGAGAAGCAAAAGCTATCCTGCAGAAAAAGGAGGATAAGCTAGGTCCAAAGGAGAGAATTGCCTGGTTTCTGATGGCTTTTTAGTTCTTTCTTTCTTTTCTGGGACCTGGTTGAATTGCTGACATGGGGTTCTATGAGAAGCCTGTATCCTTATAATTACAAAATTCACTTTTGGTTTTTGCTAAAGGTAGCACTAGTTGTTTTCTGTTACAGGTACTTAGAGTATTTTAATAAATATGTTATTTAGTTGTGGCTAATGGAATAAGTAATCTTATACAGGCTGTTTGAGAAAGAGGCTCTACATGTTATTTACTGGTACAGCCAGTTTTAGGTGGTGTGATGAAATTTTGTTTTAAATATCCTTGTTTAGTTTATTTTATGAAACATTTTAATATGTAAAGAGAGCATGAAATATAGCCATGTGAATGGAGCATTTTATTCATTTATTTTTCAAATGGGGCATTTTAAAGCAAACCTGGCTGGTTTTAGAGTATAGGAATATATTTTAACTAAAAAGAGTTTTGTTATTGTTTGTTTTGTGGAAGAAAACAGTTTGAGTTATTGAGAACAATTAACCAAATATTGATAGATGGTACATACTGTGGGATCAGGAGTAATCTGTCCAACCTTGTCAGGAATATCTATGAAATACTTAAAATAAGGAAAATATGAAAATAAATGTAGTATTTAATCATATGTTTTCTTATTAGCTACAGAATTATATAAAATGGCAACTCTTATTGTCAATAATATGGTTTATTTTATGTTATGAGCAAATAGGTGATATTTGTCTCTTCATGCATTAACATGAATTATATTCACCCAGGGAATATAGGGATCATTAAGATATAGTCCCTATGCCAGAGTCACATGGACATTCAGAAATTGGAAATCAGCTAAATTCTGACTTGGAATTCTATTGAACTGTATTTTCCATTGCCAGCCTATAGATAATTAATGGTCAGCTTAAAAATGTGTCCAATGCCAGTAACCAAAGGGGTGAAGTATTTATATTACCAAACCAGAAGCCAATATGATTTGACTTTTTCATATATGGGGGTAATTTGCCTGATATCCCCCACTTCCATTTTCCCAACTTGCTTAAACATCTCTCATTGCCCAAATGAAGCAAAAAATAGAATGAATGGAAAGATTAATGTGTTGCCACCATATTTAGAAGCACAATAAGCATGACCAGCGATGATATGCAAGTGGGTCAATAAGTTTTTTCTGAGATATAGTTGATTTACAATATTCTATTGTTTCAGGTATACTGAACATAATGAATCAAAAATTTTATAGATGCAGTTCAGTTCAGTTCAATTGCTCAGTTGTGTCTAACTCTTTGTGACCACATGGACTGCAACACACCAGGCTTCCCTGTCCATCACCAACTCCTGGAGCTTACTCAAACTCATGTCCATCGAGTCGGTGATGCCATCCAACCATCTCATCCTCTGTCATCCCCTTCCCCTCTTGCCTTCAATCTTTCCCAGCATCAGGGTCTTTTCCAATGAGTCAGTTCTTCACATCAGTTGGCCAAGTTTCAGCTTCAATATAAGTCCTTCCAGTGAATATTCAGGACTGATTTGCTTTAGGATTGACTGGTTGGATCTCCTTGCAGTCCAAGGGACTCTCAAGAGTCTTCTACACATCACAGTTCAAAACCATCAATTTTTTGGCACTCAACTTTTTTTATAGTCCAACTTTGACATTCATATATGACTACTGGAAAAACCATAGCTTTGACTAGATGGACCTTTGTCAGCACAGCAATGTCTCTGCTTTTTAATATGCTGTCTAAGTTGGTCATCACTTTTCTTCCAAGGAGCAAGCATCTTTTAATTTCATGGCTGCAGTCACCATCTGCAGTGATTTTGCAGCCCAAGAAAATAAAATCTGTCATGGTTTCCATTGTTTTCCCATCTATTTGCCATGATGTGATGGAACTGGATGCCATGATTTTAGTTTTTTGAATGTCATGTTTTAAGCCAGTGTTTTCACTCTCCTCTTTAACTTTCATCAGGAGGCTCTTTAGTTCCTCATCACTTTCTGCCATAAAGGTGGTGTCATCTGTGTATCTGAGGTTATTGAAGTTTTATAGATTATACTAGATATAAAGTTATTATAAAACATTGGCTATATTCTGTGTGTTGACAATATCCTTGTAGCTTATTTATTTTATACATCATACTTTGTACTTCTTAATCCCCTATTCCTATCCTGTCTCATCTTCCTTCCTCTCTCTGTTTTGTTATAAGCATTTGTTTTATTTTTGAGATTCCACATGAAAGTATAATGTTCATCTTTCTCTGTCTGGCTTATTTCATGAAACATAATACCCTCGAGCTCTGTCTGTGTTGTTGCAAATGACAAAATTTCATTCTTCCTCTTTCATTTTACTCAGTTCTATATATGCTGTATATGTAGCCATATATTTTATATAGTTTTATACATATAAACATCTTCTTTATCCATTCATCTATTGATGCATACTTATGTTGCTTCCATCTCCTGTCTTCATAAATAATGTGGCTGTGAACGTTTTGGGTACATGCATCTTTATAAATAATGTTTTCATTGTCTTCCATACACAGGAGTGCTATTGCTGGATCACATGGTGATCTTCTTGCTCAGTTGTGTCAGACTCTTTGTGATCCCATGGACTGAAGCACACCAGGCTTCCATGTCCATCACCAATATCCTGAGCCTACTCAAACTCATGTCCATCAAGTCGGTGATGTCATCCAACCATCTCATCCTCTGTTGTCCCCTTCCCCTCCTGCCTTCGATCTTTCATAGCATCAGGGTCTTTTCCAATGAGTTAGTTCTTCACTTCTGGTGGCCAAAGTATTGGAGTTTCAGCTTCAGCATCAGTCCTTCTAATGAATATTCAGGACTGATTTGCTTTAGGATTGACTGGTTGGATCTCCTTGCAACCCAAGGGATTCTCAAGAGTCTTCTCCAATACCACAGTTCAAAAGCATCAATTCTTTTGCACTCAGCTTTCTTTATAGTCCAACTATCACATCCTTAGTGACTACTGGAAAAACCATAGCTTTGACTAGACGAACATTTGTTGGCAAAGTAATATCTCTGCTTTTTAATATGCTGTCTAGGTTGGTCATAACTTTTCTTCCAAGGAGCAAGCATCTTTTTATTTCATGGCTATAGTCCATCTGCAGTGATTTTAGAGCCCAAAATAATAAAGTCTGTCATGGTTTCCATTGTTTCCCCATCTATTTGCCATGAAGTAATGGGACTGGATGCCATGATCTTAGTTTTCTGAATGTTGAGTTTTAAGTCAACTTTTTCACTCTCCTCTTTCACTTTCATCAAGAGGCTTTTTAGTTCTTCTTTGCTCTGTGCCATAAGGGTGGTGTCATCTGCATATCTGAGGTTATTAATATTTCTCTTGGAAATCTTGATTCTAATTGTGCTTCACCCAGTCCAGCATTTCTCATGATGTACTGCATATAAGTTAAATAAGCAGGGTGACATTATACAGCCTTGATGTACTCGTTTCCCAATTTGGAACCAGTCTACTGTTTCATGTCCAGTTCTAATGATTGCTTCTTGCCTTCTTCTCAGGAGGCAGGTCAGGTGGTCTGGTATTCCCATCTCTTGAAGAATTTTCCACAGTTTGTTGTGATCTACACAATCAAAGGCTTTGGCATAGACAATAAACCAGAAGTAGATGTTTTTCTGGAACTCTTTCATTTTTTCAATGATCCAACGGATGTTGGCAATTTGATCTCTGGTTCCTCTGCCTTTTCTAAATCCAGCTTGAACATCTGAAAGTTTACAGTTCACATACTATTGAAGCCTGGCTTGGAATTTTAAGCATTACTTTGCTAGCATGTGAGATGAGTGCAACTGTATAATTTGAGCATTCTTTGGCATTGCCTTTCTTTGGGGTTGGAAGGAAAATTGACCTTTTCCAGTCCTGTGGCCATTGCTGAGTGTTCCAAATTTGCTAGCATATTGAGTGCAGCACTTTCACAGCATCCTCTTTTAAGATTTGAAATAACTCGACTGGAATCCCATCTCTTCCACTAGCTTTGTTTGTAGTGATGCTTCCTAAGGCCCACTTGACTTCACATTCCAGGATGTCTGGCTCTAGGTTGTTGATCACACCATTGTGATTATCTGGGTCGTGAAGTTCTTTTTTGTATAGCTCTTCTGTGTATTCTTGCCACCTCTTCTCAATATCTTCTGCTTCTGTTAGGTCTATACCATTTCTGTCCTTTATTGTGCCTATCTTTGCATGAAATGTTCCCTTGGTATCTCTAATTTTCTTGAAGAGATCTCTAGACTTTCCCATTCTATTGTTTTCCTTTATTTCTTTGCACTGATCACTGAGGAAGGCTTTCTTATCTCTCCTTGCTATTCTTTGGAACTCTGCATTCAAATGGGTATATCTTTCCTTGTGTCCTTTGCCTTTCGCTTCTCTTCTATTCACAGCTATTTGTAAGACCTTCTCAGACAACCATTTTGCCTTTTTGCATTTCTTTTCCTTGGAGATGGTCTTGATCCTTGCCTGCTGTACAGTGTCACAAGCCTACATCCATAGTTCTTCAGGCACTCTGTCTTTCAGATCTAATCCCTTGAATTTATTTGTCACTTCCACTGTATAAATGTAAGGGATTTGATTTAGGTCATACCTAAATGGCTTAGTGGTTTTCCTACTTTCTTCAATTTAAGTCTGAATTTGGCAATAAGGAGTTCATGATCTGAGTCACAGTCAGCTCCTGGTCTTGTTTTTGCTGCCTATATAGAGCTTCTCCATTTTTGGCTGCAAAGAATATAACAATCTGATTTCAGTATTGATCATCTGGTGATGTTCATGTGTAGTGTCGTCTCTTGTGTTGTTGGAAGAGGGTGTTTGCTATGACCAGTGCGTTCTCTTGGCAAAACTCTATTAGCCTTTGCCCTGCTTCATTTTGTACTCCAATGTCTAATTTGCCTGTTACTCTAGGTATTTCTTTATTAACTGGGGACATTTGTTATTGGTTTCTGGTTTTTTTTTTGAGATTGAGTTGTATAGGTCGTTTATATGTTTTAACGTTAATCCTTTATCAGGCATATCACTAGCAAATATTTTCTCCCATTCAGTCTTCTCATTTTGTTGATGGTTTCCTTTGCTGTGCAAAAGCTAAGTTTAATTAGGTCAAATTTGTTTATTTTTGTTTCCATTTCTTATGCTTTAGGAGGCAGATCCAAAAACATTGCTACATTGGACATCAAAGAGTGCTTTACCTATATTTTTTCCAGGAATTTGATGATTTCCAGTATTACATTTTAATCCATTTTGAGTTTATTTTTGTATATGGTGTGAGAAAATGTTCTAATTTTATCCTTTTACATGTTGTTGTCCAGTTTTTCCAGCACTATTATTGAAGAAATTGTCTTTACCCTTGTGAATGCTTGCCTCCTGTGTCATGGATTAATTGACCATAAGTATATGGTTTATTTCTGGGTTCTTTATTCTGTTCCATTGTCTGTTTTTGTGCCAGTACTATACTGTTTTGATTACTATAACACTGTAGTATACTCTAAAGTCAGGGAGTGTGATACTTCCAGCTCTTTTTCAAATTTTTATTTTTGGCTCTTTGGAGTCTTTAGTGTTCCCATACAAATTTAAAAGTTATTTGTTCTAGTTCTGTGGAGAATGCCATTGATACTTTGATAGGGATTACATTGAGTCTGTTGATTTTCTGGGTACTATGGTCATTTTAACAATGTCAATTCTTTCAATCCATGAACATGGTAATTTTTCACCTGTTTGTGTCACCTCTGGTTTATTTCATCAGATCAGTGTCTTACAGTTTTCTGAGTACAGGTCTTTTGCCTCCTTGGTTAAGTTTATTCCTTGGTATTCCTTTGATGTGATTGCAAATGGAATTGTTTCCTTAATCTCTGTTTGTGATGGTTTGTTTTTAGTGTATAGGAATGCAACAGATATTTCTGTATCTTAATTTTGTATCCTTCAAATTTACTGAATTCATTGATGAGCTCTAGTAGTTTTGGGGTGGCATCTTTAGGATTTTCTTTGTATAGTGTTATCTTCCCTAGTGGCTCAGATGGTAAAGAGTCTGCCTGCAATGCAGAAGACCTGGGCTTGATCCCTGGGTACTGGAAGATTCTCTGGAGCCGGAAATGGCAACTCACTCCATTTGGCAAGTGTTCTTGCCTGGAAAATCCCATAGATGGAGGAGCCTGGTGGTCTATAGGCCATGGGGTTGCAAAGAGTTGGACTGAGTGACTAACACATATGTCCATGCATAGTATTATGCCATCTTCAAACAGTTTTTGACAGTTTTACTTCTTCCTTTTTCAATTTAAATTTCTTTTATTTTTTGTTCTTGTCTTATTTCTGTGGTTAAGACTTCCAATACTATGTTAGATAAAAGCAGTGTTATGGACATTCTTGTCTTGTTTGAGATCTCAGAGGAAATGCTTTCAACTTTTCACTCCTGAGTATAATGTTAGTTCTGGGCTTATCATATATGGTGTTTTTATATTGAGGTATGTTCCCTCTATACCCATTTTGTGGAGAATTTTTATCACAAATTGATTGAATTCTGTCAGAGGCTTTTTCTGTCTCTACTGACATGATCATATACGATTTTTATTCTTCACTTTGTTAATGTGCTGTATCACATTGATCAACTTGTGGACACTGGACCATCCTTGCATCCCTGAGATAAATCCACTTAATCATGGTCTCTAATCCTTTTAATGTATTCTTGGATTTGGTTTGATATTTTGTTGAGGATTTTTGCATCTATCTTCATCAGTGATATTGGCCCATGGTTTTCTTTTTGTGTGGTATCTTTGTCTGGTTTTGGTTTCAGGGTGATGGTGACTTCCCCTGCAAAGTTTTGGAATAGTTTGAGCAGAATAGGTGTTGTCTCTTCTCTAAATATTTGGCAGAATTCACCTATAATGCCATCTAGTCGTAGACTTTTCTTTGATGGGAGTTTTTTAAAATTATGGATTAAATTTTATAACTGGTGATTGATCTGTTTGTATTTTTAATTTATTCCTGGATCAGTATTGGCAGATAATAACATTTCTAGGAATTTTTCCATTTCTTCTAGATTGTTCATTTTATTGACATATAGCTGTTCTTAGTAATCTCTTATGATTCTTTGTATTTCTGTGGTGTTAATAGTAACTTCTCTTTCATTTCTGATTTTATTGATTTGGGCCCTGTCTCTTTTTTTCTGATGAGTCTGGCTAAATGTTTAACAACTTTGCTTCTCTTTTCAAAGAAGCAACTATTAGTTTCATTGTTATTTTCTATTTTTTTAAGTCCATTTCATTTATTTCTGTTTGGATCTTTATGCTTTATTTCATTTTACTGCCTTTGGGTTTTGTTTGTTCTTTTTTTCCAGTTACTTTAGGTGTAAGGTTAGGTCATTCATTTGAGACTTTTCTTGCTTCCCAAGGTAGCCTTGTATCACTATAAACTTTCTTTTTAGAATTAGAAGTGATTTTGCTATGTCCCATAAATTGTGGATCATTGTGTTTTCATTTTTGTTTGTCCCCTTGTCTTTTTTATTTCTTCTTGGATTTCTTCAGCGATCCATTGGTTGTTTACTAGCATATAGTTTAGTCTCTATGTGTTTGTGTTTTTCCTTATAATTGATTTCTAGTCTCATAGCATTGTGGTTGGAAAAGATGCTTGATATGACTTCAGTTTTCTTAAATTTACTACTGAGACTTTGTTTAGAATATTCTCTCTCTCTCTCTCTCTCTCTCTCTCTCTCTATATATATATATATATATATATATATATATATATATATATATATCTCCCTCAGTTTTAATGTATCATTTAAGACCATTGTTTCCTAATTGAGTTTTGGTCTGGATGATATAAGTGGGGTTTTAAAGTCACCTACTGTTACTGTATTACTGTCACTTTCTTCCTTTATGTCTGTTAATATTTGTTTTATGTATTTAGGTGCTCCTATGTTGGATGCATATATATTTACAATTGTCATCTTTTTCTTAGATTTATCCCTTGATGATTATATAATATTCTTCTTTGTATCTTTTTACAGTTTTTGCCTAAGTATTACCACAATGACTGTCTTTTGATTTCCATTTGCATGGAATATTTTTTTCATCTCTGCACTTTCAATCCATGTGAATCTTTAGATCTGAAGTGAGTCTCTTGTAGGCAGCTTATATTTGGGTTTTGTTTTGTATCCACTATGTCATTTAATTGGAGCGTTTAGTTTATTACATTTAAAGTACTTATTGAACTGACACAACATTGTAAGTCAATTCTACTTCAAAAAATAATTATTGATAGATTTGTGCTTATTGCTATTTTGTTATTTGTTTGGAGGTTTCTAGAGTTCTTTTTTGTTCCTTTCTTCTTTTGCTTTCTTCCACTGTGACTTGATGACTATCTTTAGTGTTTGGATTCCTTTATTTTTGTGTGCGTGTCTGTCTATATGTTTTGTCTTTCTATTATACCCAACCACCTTACCTGTCTCCTGAGAAACCTGTATGCAGGTCAAGAAGCAACAGTTAGAACCAGACATGGAACAATGGACTGGTTCCAAATTGGGAAAGGCATATGACAAGGCTGTATATTGTCATCCTGTTTATTTAACTTATATGCAGAGTACATCATTTATTTAACTTATATCCAGAGTACATCATGTGAAATGCCAGGCTGGGTGAATCACAAGCTGGAATCGAGATTGCCAGGAGAAATATCAATAACCTCAGATATGCAGATGACAACACCCTAATGGCAGAAAGCAAAGAGGAACTAAAAACCTCTTGATGAGCATGAAAGAGGAGAGTGAAAAAGCTGACTTAAAACTCAGTGTTCAAAAAAACGAAGATCATAACATCTGGTCCCATCACTTTATGGCAAATAGATGGGGGAAAAAATGGAAACAGTGGCTGACTTTGTTTTCTTGGGCTCCAAAATCACTGTGGATAGTGACTGGAACCATGAAATTAAAACATGCTTGCTCCTTGGAAGGAAAGCTATGACCAACCTAGACAGCATATGAAAAAGCAGAGACATCACTTGCTGACAAAAGTCTGTATAGTCAAAGCTATGTTTCTTCCAGTAGTCATATATGAATGTGAGAGTTGGACTATATAGAAGTCTGAGTGCTGAAGAATTGATGCTTTTGAACTGTGGTGTTGGAGAAGACTCTTGAGAGTCCCTTGGACAGCACAGAGATCAAATCAGTCAACCTAAAGGAAATCAACCCTGAATATTAATTGGAAGGACTGATGCTGAAGCTGAAACTCCAATACTTTAGTCACCTGATGTGAAGAGCTGACTCATTGGGAAAAACCATGATGCTAAGAAAGATTGAAGGCAAGAGAAGTGGGTGGCAGTGGATGAGATGGTTGGATGGCATCACCGACTCAATGGACATGGGTTTGAGCAAACTCTGGGAGATAGTGGAGGACAGGGAAGCCTGGTGTGCTGCAGTTCATGGGGTCACAAAGAATCAGACACAACTGAGTGACTGAACCACAGCTTTGTTAATTGCCTTAAAAGCAGCTCTAGATATAGCTTACTGTGCATAACAAAAGTACAATGGACAGTATGTGCCTGACAGACTAATTAGGTTATTAATAGAGTTAATAATGGGATGACAAAAATAATTCCTAGTAATAAACTGGCATAATATCTGCCTCTAAAAGTTTTCTTTTTCCTAAACTTTTTGCATAACTAAAGGTTTTAAAATGTCATTCATGTTGACATTTCTTTTTACTAATGTTTACATTTTGTGAGTTCCTTGCAGCAGATAGTTGAACGTTGCATTTTTAAAAGTGTTTTGATTTTAGATTTAACATTGCTTCTTCAACATTCACTAGAGCCCAGAAATGAAAATGTTCCTGTCTGGAAAATTATACCTTAGAACAGAAGTTCAGCTCTTATTTCTTTGTACAAAAGCTGTTTAGTTTTTTACATGTAAAATATTAAACCTGGTAGAAAGATTATGTAATGCAAGGAAAGAATTCTGGAAGAAGATATAGCAAAGTGATAACAATGGGGAGATGAAAAAAGAACTAAGACTGAGAATATGTGGAAAGTACAAAGGGGACTTTAAACTCATTTAAATTATATTAAAAACTGACGTGAAGAATATATACACTTATTACTTAAATAATTAACAATGAAAAAATAATGTATCTGTCCTGATTTTCTTATTTTTAATAGTTTATTATTTAACATTTTTAATAATATTATTGTATTTCTAAATTATATAGTGTTTCAATAATTTTGATTGTGTTGTTTTATGAACAAACTTACAATTTTATTTTTTATAATTTATGACACACCCTAGTATCAGCACTCCACACTTGCCTTTTGTAAAGCAGTTTCCCAATTTTTGAGTTCTTCATGTTAATTTGTATTATAGGGAAAAACTGAAATATATATTCAAGTATCTTTTTTTCAGGATGATATTAATGTGATACAGTTTTGACACCTTGTATTTCAGAGAATATCAATATGTAGATTTCAAATACATTTAATCTTGTTTTTCAGAGTCAGCAGAAAGAAGACCAGATTGCTTTGGGGAAGGGTCTTTGAAGAAAGGTGGGCCTAGAGATGGGTCAAGGAGAGAGAGAAACAGGGAGGGTGCAGCAGACATTTGGCTAGGCCTGGAGTGGAGGTGGTGCGCAGACGAGGATCGCTTACCAGTAATCAAATATGGCTTTCATGGAGTGTGAGTAAATAGAGGGTAAGTAAGTGAGATAGCACTTAGCAGTTGCCTATACTAAGTGTTGAAATTTGTTTTAGCAATTTCACCTCTGTGAGCATAAAGATTTAACTATTTCTGTTTAACTCTAAGTCTGAACCTAGGTTTTCAGGTTCTGTAAGTAAAGTGTTATTTGGAAATAAAACACTGCTTGAGGACACACACTGACTGAAAGTAAAGCTATTGAAAGAAACGTTCCATGCAAATGGAAGCCCCCAAAGCTGGATAGCTATATTTATTTCAGACAAAATAGACTTTAAAACACTGACTGTAATAAAAGAGTGTTACATAATCATAAAGGGATCAATTCAATAAGAGAATATAACACTTTAAAATATTTTTGCACCCATATGTAAGCACAAAATATCTAAAGCAAATATTAACAGATCTAAAGTGAGAAATAGATAGCAATACAATAATGTTTAATAGTAAGGGACTTCAGTACTCCACATATAGCAATAGACAGATCACCTAGAAAGAATACTAATAAGGAAACATCAGCCTTAAATGACTCATTAGATCATATGAGCTTAACAGATTTGTACAGAACATTCCATCAAAAGCAACAGAATAAACATTCTTCTCATTTGTACATGGAACGTCCTCTAGGAGATCATATATTAGACCTCAAAACAAGTTTTAGCAAATTTACAAAGATTGAAATCATATTAAGCATCTTTTTTGATCACTGTGGTATGAAATTGGAAGTCAATAACAAGAAGAAAACAGAAAAATTCACAAATATGTGGGGATTGAATGGTATGCTTGGAGAAGGAAATAGCAACCCACTGCAGTATTCTTGCCTAGTGGATCCTGTGGACAGAGGAGCCTGGTGGGCTGCTGTCCATGGGGTTGCAGAGTCGGACACGACTAAAGCGACTTAGCAGCAGCAGTAAATGGTATGCTACTGAACAATCAATGGGTTAACAAAGAAATCAAAAGAAAAATTAAAAAATACTTTGGGACAATTGAAAATGGAAATACAATATATCAAAATTTATGAGATGCAGCAAAAGCAATTCTAAGAGGGAAGTTCATAGCAATAAAACCTATATTAAGAAAAAGAAAGATCTCTAAAGAACCTAATTTTACATCCCAAGGGAAAAGAAAGAAAAGAAAGTGAAGTTGCTCAGTCGAGTCTGACTCTTTGCGACCCCGTGGACTGTAGCCTACCAGGCTCCTCCATCCATGGAATTCTCCAGGCAAGGATACTGGTTTGGGTTGCCATTTCCTTCTCCAGGGGATCTTCCTGACCCAGGGATCAAACCCATGTTTCCCACATTGCAGGCAGATGCTTTACCCTCTGAGCAACCAGGAAAGAACAAATGAAATCCAAAGTTAGTAGAAGGAAGGAAATAGCAAAAAGCAGAACAGAAATGAATGAAATAAAGACTGGAGAAACAATAGATTAATTTAAAAATGAGCTGGTTCTTTGAAGAGATAAACAAAATTGATAAGCCTTTAGCTAGATTCACCAAGAAAAAAGAGAGTACTCAAAGAAATAAAATATGAAATGAAAGATGACACATTACAACTAGTACCACAGAAATACTAAGTATTATAAGTGACTACTATGAACAGTTATACACCAACAAATTGGACAACCTAGAAGAAATGGATGCATTTCTAGACACATGCAACCTTCCAAGACTGAATCATGAAGAAATAGAAAATCTGAATAGCTTGTTTACGAGGAAGGATTTTGAATCACTAATCAAAAACTTTCCAAAAAGCAAAAGTCCAGGACCAGACAGCTTAACAGATGAATTCTGCCAAACATTCAAGGAAGGATTAATACCAATCCTTCTCAAACCGTGTGCTGCCCAGGTGGTGCGAGCGGTAAAGAATCTGCCTGCCAGTGCAGGGGACACAAAGACACACGGGTTTTATCCTTGGGTCAGTCAGGAAGATCCCCTGGAGTAGCAAATGGCAACACACTCCAGAATTCTTGCCTGGAGAATTCCATGGACAGAGGAGCCTGGCAGGCTACAGTCCATAGGGCCACAAACAGTCAGACATGACTGAACGACTTAGTACATAGCACTTCTCAAACTCTTTCAGAAAATGAAAGAGGAGGGAACTCTTCCAAACTCATTTTATGAAATCAGTATTGCCTTGATACCAAAACCAGACGAGGACACAAGAAGGATAGGAAAGTACAAGCAAGTATCCCTGATGAATATAGATGTGAAAATTCTCAACAGCATTTTAGCAAACCAAGTTCAACAATACATTAAAAGGATCATACACCATGATCAAGGAAAATTGACTCCAAGGATGCAAGGATGGTCTAGTTTTCTTAAATAAGTCGTGTGGTACACCACATTAATAAAAGGAAGGATAAAAATGATCATCTCAATAGATACAGAAAAAGCATTTGACAAAATTCAACATTAATGTATGATTAAAAACTCTCAACAAACTGGGTATAGAGGCAACAAAATATAAGCCATACTGCATATGATAAGACCACAGATAACATCATACTCAACAGAGAGAAGCTGATAGTTCCCTCTAAGGTCAGGAACAAGACAAGGATGCCCATTCTTCCACTTCCAGTTCAATGTAATATTGGAGGCTTGAACCAAAGCAATGAAGAGGAAGAAGTAATAAAAAGCATTCAGATTGGAAAGGAAGAGATAAAACTGTCACTATTTGCAAATAATTTGATGTTATATATTAATAAACTTTAGAGATGCCACCAAAAACCTGTGAGAACAAATAAATAGATTCAGTAAAATCCAGTTCAGTTCAGTTCAGTCGCTCAGTTGCGTCTGACTCTTTGCGACTCTGTGAACCACAGCACGCCAGGCTTCCCTGTCCATCACCAACTCCCAGAGTACACCCAAACCCATGTCCATCGAGTCGGTGATGCCATCCAACCATCTCATCTTCTGTCATCCCCTTCTCCTGCCCTCAATCTTTCCCAGAGTCAGGGTCTTTTCAAATGTATCAGCTCTTTGCATCAGGTGGCCAAAATATTGGAGCTTCAGCTTCAGCATCAGTCCTTCCAATGAATATTCAGGACTGATTTCCTTTAGGATGGACTGGTTGGATCTCCTTGGAGTCCAAGGGACTCTCAAGAGTCTTCTCCAACACCACAGTTCAAAAGCATGAATTCTTCGGTGTTCAGCTTTCTTTATAGTCCAACTCTCACATCCATATATGACCACTGGAAAAATCATAGCCTTGACTAGATGGACCTTTGTTGACAAAGTAATATCTCTGCTTTTTAATATGCTGTCTAGGTTGGTCATAACTTTCCTTCCAAGGAGTAAGCGTCCTTTAATTTCATGGCTGCAATCACCATCTGCAGTAAAATTGCAGGATATAAAAAATTAGTTTTCTTTCTATACATTAATAATGAACTATTATTTTTGTTGTTCAGTCCCTCAATTGTGTCTGACTCTTTGCGACCACATGGACTGCAGCATGCCAGGCTTCCCTGTCCATCACCAACTCCCAGAGCTTACTCAAACTCTTGTCCATTGAGTCAGTGATGCCATCTAACCATCTTCTCCTCTATCCTCCCCTTCTCCTTCTGCCTTCAATCTTTCCCAGCATCAGGGTATTTTCTAAAGAGGAATTAAGAAAGCAGTTTCACTTACAATAGTTTCAAAAAGGAATACTTTTAACCAGGGGGATGAAAGATCTGTACACTGAAAAATGGACAGCCACATGCAAAAGCATGAAAGTAGACTACTGACACCATACACGAAAATTGACTCTCACAGACTTGAATGTAGGACCTAAAGCCATAAAACTCTTAAAAGAAAACATAGACAGTAAGTTTCTCGACATCAGTCTTGGTGATGATTATTTGGATCTGATTCCAAAACCAAAGGCATCAAAAGCAAAAATAAACAAGTAGGGCTACATCAAAGTGAAAAACTTCTGCACAGTAAAGGAAATTATTAATAACATGAAAAGGCAACCTACAGAATGGGAGGAAATATTTGCATATCATGTATCTGGTTAGGGGTTAGTATCCAAAATATAGAAAGAACTCATACAGCAGTATGAGTTACTCTTGGGCAGAGGATCTGAATAGACGTTTTTCCAAAGAAGACATACCAACAGTTATGTGAAAAGATGCTTACAGTATCATTAACCATCAAAGAAATGCAAAGCAAAACCACAATGAGGTATCACCTCATACCTGTTAGAATGGCTATTATCAAAAAGAAAAGAAATACAATGTTGGTGAGGACGTGGAAAAAAGGGAGCCCTTGTATTCTATTGATCAGAACATGAACTGGTGCAGCTGCTATGGAAAACAGTATAGATGTTCTTCATGATCCAGCAATTTCATTTTCAAATATTTATCCAAAGAAAACAAAACCACTAATTTGAAGAGATGTGTTTACAATAGCCAATTTATGGAAACAACCTGGGTCTATCACTAGATGAAAGGATAAAGAAGATGTTGCATACATGTACAACTGAATACTAATTCAGTCATAAATAAAGAAGGAAATCTTGCCATTTCTGACAACATTCTAGATCCATGGATGGATCTAGAGGGTATTTTGCTAAGTGAAATGTCAGAGAAAGACAAATGCTATAGGATCTCACTTATACACGAAATATGAAAGAAACAAGCTTATAGGTACAGAGAATAGATTGGTGGTAGCCTGAAATAAGCAGTGCAGGATGGGTAAAATGGGTGAATGGCAGATGGTCAGAGAGTACAAACTTCCAGTTTTAAAATAAGTAAGTCATAGGAATTTAATGTACAGTATGATGTCTGTAGTTAATAATTCTGTATTGCATGTTTGAAAGTTGCTAACAGAGGAGATGTTTAAAAGTCCTCATCACAAGAATAAAAAATTTTTTAACCATGTATGAAGATAGATGTTAACTGGATTTATTGTAGTGATCATTTTGCTGTATATACAAATATCATCTCATTATGTTATATACCAGAAACTAATATAATGTTGTATGTTAATTAGACCTCAGTCAAAACAAACCAGCATTTAAATTTATTAAGCACACACATACACATATAAGTAAATTTTTCAATAATATAGCCTATCCTAACTTTCAGTCACTTTTTTTGGCCACTAGTAAATATTTGTGCAGTGAATGAATACAGAGGTTAAATGCAAAGCTGGTGATGGAGATTAGACAATTCTCAGTGCATGGAGCATAACTGCTGGAGGTGGGCAAACAGTTACTAACAAGCACAAAAGCAACCAATAAAATGAAGAGGGTTTCTGAGTAGCAGAAGTGGCAGTTAGACATAGATAAATTGCTGTGAAGATGAACTGAACGTCAGAGTGTCCGGCAAAACAGTCCTACAAGACAAGCAGTCCTTTAAGGAACCTACAAAGTATAGAAGAGGGGAATGATCGGAATAGAAAACTGGTCTATGCTCTGAGTAAACTAAGGCTCAGAAAGACTATGACTTGCCCAAGGTGTCAGGTGAATAAGTAGAGTTGGAAATAAAAATCGACTCTTCCAGTCCCTGCAGTAACGTTCTTCCCATTATATCACTTCACCTTCCTTAGAGACTGACAGACAGAGTCGTGAAATGCTAGACTCGGAGTGTTCACTGGAAATCCCTCTTAGCCCACTGTAGTGGTGTCTGTCGTGCTTTCTGTCTCGCCTCTGACTTGGGGAAGTATGATCTTGACAAGAGAACTGAGTACTGAGAGTAACACAGCAGGTCAAAGTGCGTATTTGTGTTTGCTTCCTGTTTATCACCTAGCTTGGAGGTAATCCCTGATAATAATCCCCAGTAGTTCAAAGTGAAAATTCAAATACTTACTTTAGGCCGATGCCTGCCACCTACTTTCTCAGTCAGAATTAATAGCTTCCTTAATATATAAAAAAAAATATATATATAAATGTATTTATATATATATATATATCCATATATTTAAAAAACTTTTTAACTTCTGTAGCTTCATTACCATCTGTACCAGTCACCAGAAGCTATTCTTGTACTATCTTGGATCATCTCTTCTGTTGCCGTTTTGAACAGATAGTTATTTATTTTAGCTATTTAAACATTTTATCATTTAAATTTTTCATTGTTTAAGTCATTTCAACAAACATTTTAACTTATGATGTCAGAAACTGCGTTTTGCATCCCACTCCACGATGAGTATGCAGCAGTCATGTATCGTGTGTTTATTGAATAAGTGAAGACTTAAAAGTAGAATTTATTGAAGTTTCTAAATTCATTTTGTAGTAGTATTAGAATCAGATACCCTAAATTCAATTTATTTTTAAAAATGAAGTATCTGCTCCAATTAGGAGGAGTCAGGAAGCATCTGTTTCTTATTTATCATTATCTTCCTTATATCTGACACTTGCCATAGAATTGAGTCCATGGTATGTTCCAGGGAGATGGTTGCTGAATAAATAAATAGCCATTTTACCCTTCTCATGTCTTCTCTCCACTGGACATGTATGTGGGCATCTCCTCAGAATCATTTTCACTTTCACTATGTACCAGCCAAAAGTTTTGAGAGGAGACTAACTCCATTGCAGTAATTCCATCCACCTTACTACAGTGAGTTATTCAAGTAATCCAAACCTAAGCCAACTGGATTCAGGAACCTGCAGGTAATCAATCAGGCTAATAGGGGTTTCTGTTTCAAGTTTCTCATTCTGAGAGAACAATGGGAAGGCAGCTGTCACTCTCCTGAATAGAGTAGAATACAGATGGAAGGTTGACACTCTTGCAGCCATTTTGTCACCATGAAGGAAGCAAGCATTAAGATGATATTGGCATCATAGATGTCAAAGCAGAGGGATAAAAAGAAAGAAAATTCTTAATGACATTGTTGAGTCTATGTCAAGTGATTCCCATCGAATTATCTTTACATCCTGTCCAGAAGCAGATCCAGCTCTAAGTCTGGAGTGGCTTGAAGCTTATACAGTTTTGTTCTCTTTAAGAAAAAAGAATACAAGATCATAAATGCAGAATCAGGTGAAAATGTAAATATTTGATTAGATTGAGAAAAGAAATCATACCAATCACAAATTTTAAACAGCTGACAAATGTCACAAATATTCCCAAACCTAAAAGAACAATATTTTTGTTTTATTATCTGTCTGATACATCTCTATGGAACTTTTTTTACCTACTTTTTGGGATCCACTTTCTTTGATATCCTTTTCATAAGATAATGTGCTCTTCATAAGATAATAGCATTAGAAAGATTTTGTAATCTTAGAGAGAACCCAGTATTGATCAAAATTTGTTTTGTTTTCTTTCAATAACTTAAAAAAGTTTATTTCAGTTTTATATTATACACACACACACACACACACACACACACACACACACACACACACTTATTTTTGGCCATGCTGTGTAACTTGCAGGATCTTAGTTCCCTGACCAGGGATTAAATCCAGGCCACAGCAGTGCAAGCCCAGAATCCTAACCACTAGGTCACCAGGGAACTCCCTGCACCATATTTTTAATGACATGCAAATAGTACATGTTTGTCAAGTTTGGGAAATATTCTATAACATTTCATACATGATTTATAAGATTTCAGGATGTTTCAAGTTTTCTTGAGCAACAATACTCTTAAATTGTAAATCTCAAAAGTGTAAACCTAGTACACTTTGAATTGACCACATGTAATTTCCAATTGTCTTCAGTGTCCTGTTTGTAGTGGCAGATTATTAATTTTATCTTATTTTCATTGATACTAGAATCCTGGCGGGGCTTGCATATATGTGGCTTCCCTCACTCTTACTTATAGTACTTCTCTGCTTTATGTGCTATAAGCACAGGGATTCTGATAAATTCTATCTCAAATGATTCCCATCAAAAACAAAACCCAAAAAAGCCTGGTGCCTTTTAAATGATATATGCTGCCTTGTCAAATATATACCTGACAGGAGAGAGTTTCTGTCTTGACTAGCTATCTGATTACGCTTTCATGTCTCTGATGGTCTGGTCGGTGAGATGGTTCCTCTTTTGCGAGTCGGCTCAGTTGTTCATTGATCAATGCTGGGTTGAGTGGTCACTGCACAATGTAGAATGACTTATCTGTGCTGTTGTCAGCAGAGACAGCAGAATGATTAGCACACGGGTCTCTCACCTTCCAGGAAGCGACTTGGGCTTCTTCATGGGGCAGTCTCATTTCCAAGAGCCATAAGAGAGCACAAGCTCTAAGGCACAAGCAGTTTCCAAGTCTACTTGCGTCTTGGATTAGCACCACATGGGGCCTCACAAACCCTTTCTGGTGCTTGAATTCTACACTGCTGCAGTCTGAAGCTGTTCTCCCAGAGCCCTAACCCCAACCCAGCAGGTGTATCCCAGTAACTAGGTGGAGGCATATGAAGTTAAAGGATCTCTAATGATGGAGCCAAACTTGAAAATATAAATCAGTTTTCAGTCAGAATACATAATTTGCATACATATATGCTTCTTTTTTTTAAACCATTTTAAAAATTGAAGTATAGTTCATTTACAATGTTGTGTTGGTTTCAGATGTACAGCAGAATGATTCAGTTATATATATATATATATATATATATTCTTTTTTAGATTCATTTTCATTATAAATTATTACAAGATATTGAGTATAGTTCCCCATATTATATAGTAGGTCCTGTTGCTTATCTGTTTTGTATATAGTGGCATGTATATATTAATCCCAAACTCCTTATTTATATATCTTCCTGCCCCTGCTATTCCCTTTGGTAATCATCAGCTTGTTTTCTATGTATTTAAGTCTTCTTTCTGTTTTGTGAATAAGTTGATTCGTATAAGTTTTTTAGCTTCCATATATAAGTAATATCATACTTCAGTTGGTATGATACTCTCTAAGTCCATCCATATTGCTACAAATGACATCACTTTATTCTTTTTTATGGCTAAGTAGTATTCATAACATTCAATGTTGATGGCATTTAGGTTGCTTCCATCTCTTGGCTATTGTAAATAGTGCTGCTGTGAACACTGGGATACACGTATCCTTTCAAATTAGGTTTTCTCTGGAGCTCAAGAGAAAGATTGCAGGATCATATGATCACTCTACTTTTAGTTTTTAAGGAACCTTCATACTATTCTCAATAGTGGCTGTACCGATTTACATTCCCACCAACAATGTAAGAGGGTTCTCTTTTCTCCACACCCTCTCTAGCATTTATTATTTGTAGACTTTTTAATAATGACCATTTTGACTGGTGTGAGGTGACACCTCATTGTAGTTTTGATTTAAATTTCTCTAAAAATTAGTGATATTGAGCATATTTTAATATGTTTGTTGGCCATCTGCATATCTTATTTGGAAAAAAATCTATTTAGATCTTCTGCCCATTTTTTGATTGAGTTGTTTGTTTTTTTATGTTGAGCTATATGAGCTGTTTATATATTTTGGAAATTAATCTCTTGTTGGTAGCATTGTTCGCAAATATTTTCTCTTACTGCGTAGGTTTTCTTTTTGTTTTGTTTATGGTTTCCTTTGCTGTATAAAAGCTTATAAGTTTAATTAGCTTCCATGTGTTTATTTTTGCTTTTATTTCCATTTCTCCAAAAAAATATCATTATAATTTATGTCAGTGAGTATTCTGCGTATGTTTTCCTCTAGGGGTTTTGTCGTATCTGGTCTTACATTTAATTCTTTAATCCATTTTTGTGTGTTATCTTAGAGAATTTCTAATTTCATTCTTTTACAGATAGCTTTCTAATTTATTGACGAGACTGTCTTTTCTCCATTGTATATTCTTGCCTCCTTTGTCATAGATGAATTGATTACCAGTGTGTGGGTTTATTTCTAGGCTTTCTATCCTATTCTACCCATTCATGTGCATGTTTCTGTGCTGGTACCATACACTTTGGTTACTATAGCTTTGTAGTGTAATGTGAAGTCAGGGCATGTGATTCCCCCAGCTCTGTTCTTTCTCAAGATTGTTTTGGCTACTTTGGGTCTTTTGTGTTTCTATACAAATTTTAAAAAAATTCATTCTGGTTCTGTGGAAAATGCCATTGGTAATTTGACAGAGATTGTATTGAACCTATAGATTGCCTTGGGTAGTATGGTCACTTTAACAATATTGATTCATCCAATCCAAGAACATGGTATATCTTTCCATCTGGTTCTGTTGTCTTCAGTTTCTTTCTTTCATCAATGTCTTATAGTTTTTGGAGTGTAGGTCTTTTCCCTCCTTAGCTAGGTTTAATCCTAGGTATTTTATTCTTTAGATGTGATGGTAAATGGAATTGTTTCTTTCATTTCTCTTTCTAATCTTTCATTGTTAGTGTATAGAAATGCAAGAGATTTCTGTGTATTAATTTTGTATCTAGCAACTTTACTGAATCATTGATGAGCTCTAGTAATTTTCTAGTAGAGTCTTTAGGACTTTTCTATGTTCTAAACCATCATGTCATCTGCAAACAATAACACTTTTACTTCTTCTTTTCCAATTTGGATTCCTTTTATTTACTGTTCTTTAATTGCCGTGACGAGGACTTCCAGAAATATGTTGAATAAAAGTGGTGAGGCTGGGCATTCTTGTCTTGCTCCAGATCTAAGAGGAAATGCTTTCAGCTTTTCACTGTTAAGTATGATGTTAGCTGTGGGTTTGTCATAAATGGGCTTTATTATGTTGATGTTCAGTTCAGTTCAGTTGCTCAGTCATGTCTGACTGTTTGCGACCCTGTGGCCTTCAGCACACTAGGCTTCCCTGTCCATCACCAAATCCTGGAGCCAGCTCAAACTTATGTCCATCTAGTCGGCGATGTCATCCAACCATCCTCTGTCGTCCCCTTCTCCTCCTGTCTTCAATCTTTCCTGGCATCAGGGTCTTTTCCAGTGAGTCAGTTCTTTGCATCAGGTGGCCAAAGAATTGACGTTTCAGCCTCAACGTCAGTCCTTCGAATGAATAGTCTGGTCTGAATTCCTTTAGGATTGACTGGTTTGATCTCCTTGCAGTCCAGGGGACTCTCAAGAGTCTTCTCCAACACCACAGTTCAAAAGCATCAATTCTTCACCGTTCAGCTTTCTTTATGGTCCAACTCTCACATCCATACATGCCTACTGGAAAAACCATAGTTTTGACTAGACAGACCTTTGTTGGCAAAATAATGTCTCTACTTTTTACTATGCCTCTACTATGCTTCTCTGTATATCCATTTTTCTGTAAAGTTTTTATCATAAATGGATGTTTAATTTTTATAAAAAGCTTTTTCTACATTTACTGAGGTGATCATACAGTTTTGTTCTTCAATTTGTTAATGTGATGTATCACCTAGATTGATTTGCAGATACTGAAAAATCTTTGCATCCCTGGAACAAATCCTATTTGATCATGGTGTATGACCCTTATAGTATATTGTTGGAGTCAATTTGCTAGTATTTTGTTGAGGATTTTTATATCTATGTTCATCAGTGATATTGGGCTGTAGTTTTCTTTTTTTGTGATATCTTTGTCTGGCTTTGGTATCAGGATGATGGTGACCCCATAGAATAAGTTTGGAAGTGTTCCTCTGAAACTTTTGGAATTGTTTGAGAAGAATAGATATTAACTCTTCTCTGAATGTTTGATAGAGTTCATCTCTGAAGTCATCTGGTCCTAGACTTTTGTTTGTTGGAAATTTTTAAATTACTGATTCAGTTTCACTATTGATACTTTGTCTATTTGTATTTTCTATTTATTCCTGATTCAGTCTTAGGAAACTTTGTCTTTTTAAGAATTTGTCCATTTCTTCTTGGTTGTCCATTTTATTGACATATAGTGGCTTGTAGTAGTCTCTTATGATCCTTTGTATTTTTGTGGTGTCAGTTGGAAGTTCTCCGTTTTCATTTCTGATTTTGTTGATTTGGCCCTCTCTGTTTCTCATGAGTCTGGCTAGAGGTTTATCAATTTTGTTTATCTTTTCAAAGAAGCAATGATTAGTATCATTGATCTTCTCTTCTTGTTTTTAAGCCTCTGTTTCATTTCTTTCCTTCTATTAACTTTGGGCTTCGCTTTTTTCTCTTTAGTTGTAAGGTTAGGTTGTTTATTTGATATTTTTCTTGTTTCCTGAGGTTAAACTCATATCACCATAAACTTCCCTCTTAAAAAAATTTTTTTTCTGGCCTTGCTATGTGGCTTATGGGATCTTAGTTCCCCAACCACGGATTCTGTCTGGGTCCTCAGCAGTGAAAGTGTGGAGTTCTTAGCACTGGACTGCCCAGGAATTTCTTATAAAATTCCGTCTTAGAACTGCTCTAGGTTCTAGATCATCATTCTGCATTTTCATTTGTCTCTCGGTATTTTTTATTTTCATTTTTGATTTCTCCAGTAGTCTTTCAGTTGTTTAGTAACAGATTGTTTAGCCTCCATGACACATATATCCTTCTTTTATAGCAAAAATGCTTTCTTAATAAAGTAAGATGCTTTGCCCCAATAATCAAGTTTTAAACCTAATGTTCTACATTATTATGGCCTTTCATGTCCAAGTTTGCTTTGTGTAGTTTGCAACCTGAATCTTGATGAAATTCTCAGGTATTGACAAACCTCCAGCAAATTAGTTATAGGTTAACATTTCTCATCTTGTAGGCAAGACGTAGTGCTTCCATGGTGGCTCAGATGGTAGAGAATCTTTCTGCAATAACTTCATAGGTAGGACTAAAAAGGAATCATCATCTTCACAGGAAAATTATAGAGGGAACTAGAGACTTGCATGCTGTGTTGTCAAGGCAACACTTGCTTGTGACTTCCCAGCAACAGAATTTGTTCATATGGTTATTGAAACTAACACAAATGTTAGTCTCCTGCCACAAGTCAAGGGCCAGTTTGTGAATGATGTCTCTTATGAGGACTAATCAATAAATACACTAACTTCCCAGATAGTGACCACAGCAAAAGAAACCCTTCCTTTCCCATTATACGTGAAGCTCTTATGGCAGCACACCTGTCTTTCTTTGTTCAATTACACTTATTTGTCATCTGTAAAGGTTTTAAATCCCACAGTTAACCTGAAGTGTTCAAGGAGACAAGTCCCAATGAGTTGTTACTTTCAAAAGAAATCAAAGTCCTAAGTTTATAGAGAACAGACACTGATGGAGAGGATCACTAGTAAACAGAGTGGTAGGGAAGAATGTGTAATGAATCTAGGAGGATGAAAAGAACCAGACACATATCATGGAGGATGACTTTCAATACAAGCATATTAGGAGAGTCTGGCCTGCTGTGAATAAGCTGGCATGAAGCTCCATGATTCTGCTGGTAATTGTAGAGCCCCAATCTGGACAGAATATGCTCAAACAGCCTCCTAGATCCTGGGCAAAATTACCCTTAAAAAAATTCCACTTTCTAGGTGAAAGGTGCACCTGATGAATTAAATTCTCCTACTGCAAAAAATACAAGAATGGTTTGTATGCCAGCATCCTTAAAAGCCTGGAGAATATACCCATTTTAGGACTATCCAAGGATTAGATCCAAATCTTAGTATTTGGTTTAGCTCTTATGTTATAAATCATGCAGAGTTGACTTTTTTCTTATGGATTTGCTGCAAGTAACAGTCACAATCATTTAAGTGAGAGGTTTAATTACTCCTAACCATTTCATCATACTAATTAAATTTCCCTAGGAAAGGAATACTACAAGAGTCAGCAAAAATGGGCTCCAGCTGCCAGGAACTTCCCTGCACAGTCAGTTGCTTGCCTTTTACTGCCCTCTTTCTTCCATCTATGTACCCTTAGGGGCAATATTTAGAGAATTCCTCATTGAGCAAATTTAAATATAGACTGTATGTCAGATGATGCTGTTAAATTTATGTCAGTTTTCTTAGATGCGAAGAGTAGGCAACCCACTCCAGTGTTCTTGCCTGGAGAATGCCAGCGATGGCAGAGCCTGGTGGGCTGCCGTCTATGAGTTCGCACAGAGTCAGACATGACTGAAGTGACTTAGCAGCAGCAGCAGCAGTATTATGATTATGTAGGTGAATGTTTTTATTCTTAGATGAGGCATGTAGAATATTTAGGAGTGAAATATTTTGATATGTGCAGCAAACTTTCAACAAAAACATAAATGGAGAGAGGGGGAAAAAAAGAGAGAGAGAAAAGTGAGGGGCATGGGAGAGACAGGCAAATGCAGCAAAAGTTAGCGATGATTTGATCTTAGTGAAAACTATATGGGTATTAACTGTATAACTCTTTGAATTTTTTTGGACGGGTTGAAAACTTTCAAAATGAATGTTGTGAAAAAAAATTATAAAAAGAATATGTAATCCCTGACTTCTGGTGACTAGAAGTTTCTTTGCACTACTTCTATATATTCCTCAGAAATGGAAGACTGATGCTCATAAAGGCCTTTGCACCAGGCATCTGGTGATCTAGGCGTTAGTTCAGGCATTAGCCCTCTAAAAACTGGAGAGAAAAGGAACAAGAAGGTCAGCTATGGACAGGACTTCAGATAGCAGAGGGAGAGTCTGGGATGGCTGTTCCATTGGTTCACTGGTCTCACTGGTGGATGTGGGAGGTGGTTTTAAGCACAAAGAATTATCTAAAGACATAAGGTGTTAGCAGTTAATATAGTTATCTTTTTTATATTTTGCCACATCATTAATTATAACTTTGGCCTGAGAACATAATCCTGGTGGCTTTGAAACCTCTTGGTTTCAAAGAGCCACTTGTTACACCCCAAGGCAGTAAGTGCCATCCTAGCAGTTTCTACTAGGGGAGACAGGTAGTGTGTGTGTGTGTGTGTTGGGGGGTGCATACACACATGCGTGCACATTTGCATGACATTTGAATCAAGTGGAGACTGCGTCAAGGGAGTGGACGAAATCACTGTTTCCTAAACTATAATCCTATTTTTTAAACAAAGATTTTGTGATCAAATAAGTTTAGAAACACTGTGTATTATATTGTTATTTTCAGCTTCCAAGTACAGTAGTTTATTAAAGACTTTTTAGTATAAGATTTTTCAAACTTATCAGGATACTTATTGAACATTATGCTATAGGCACCATTATGCAACTAGGAGAGCAATTTAAAACAATCATACAGTAATATTTTCTAAGAAATTCTATTGCTATTCAATGGAAATCTGGAGACAATTATTCTCTCAAATGCAGGCCTTGTACACGTTACATTATGTAAAGTACAGGAAGAAATGGCCGGTAAGAGTTCTGGGAGCCACTGTGACTCTTCAGTGAAAATGAGGCATTTAAAAATAATGATATTAATCTATGGGAAAATCTGACTTTAGAAAAGACGCTTGTACACATTTTAAGACACATATTTTAGTAAAAATTCTGTTTTATATATCTTGGTCTCCCTCATATTGCTTTGGACATAATGAGCACTGACGTAGTTTATTGATTAAAAATTGATTTTGTATTTTAAAATAGGCAGACAAATTGTACTAATGTTTTTCAAAAGGCAGCACCCAGAAGAGGCTATCTGGAATTATTGAAAATACAAATGTTGTCATATACCCTGATTAAAATTTTCAAAGTAATTCAAAATCATGTTTACTGGATGAATGAACAAATAAAGCAAACACCAAATATTGATTTAGTACATTTGTAACAGAACTTTATTGGAGGATGGGGGAAAGAATGTGTATTTCAGTGTGGGGGACACAGAAAGAAAGCAATATCTTTATCCTCCATGGTAGTGGGAAGTCAATATATAATTTCTAAAACATAAAAAAGTCAACAGAATAGCAGTGTAAACATATTATTTAGGATCATGAAGGTAAATAACAGAAGATATTAAAAAGTACAGGAAATGGTTGCCTCTTTCTGTATAATATCTTTTTCATTTAAGTCTCCCTGGGCGCACATTTCATGGCCTTGGTTTAAATAGATACATTTCCAATTCTGGATCTCTTAGTTTGTCTTTCTTTTTCTACCTTTAGCATATATCCAGATTAAAACTTAAGTGTAAACAGCTTACAATTTAATGGTTTAAAATTTGACTTCATCTCTCTCCATCCTGACAGCTTTCTACAGCTTCTGTGTCACTTCCAAGGGCATCATTTGTTCTTCCTTTCTCATCTTTCTCTAGTTGTTCAACAGACATTTATTGAATGCCTACCATGTTTCAGTCATGGTTCTAGACTTTGGATAAGTAAGTAGTAGATGAGTAAGCCCTCATCAACTCGGTGATTCTTTCTCCAGTGTTCACTTCAATCTGCCTGCTTTGCTTTGTTCCCATTTTTGCATCCCTTCCCTAAAACAGATTCACAGCCATTGAGTCATTGTCCAGGGAGAACATATAGAATTTTGTATTCTTAGGCTATGAACAGAAAATCTTGGCAGTCCTCTTGAGGTCAGGCCCCACAGTCAGTCAGCACACATCCAGTTAACAGTACTGGGAAATGATGTGAAGTATCTGCTCAGCTGCTGATGGTGAGACGGGTGCATCATGCCCTGAACAACATTTGTATATTTCATTCATTCATTTGACATCTTTTGATTATCTACTATTTCTAGGAACTGTGAACGTAATACAATACACTGGACTCACAACTGAATGGTAAAAAACCATTTCAATTAGAAAAATATATTTTGGTCAACTATGTATGTAAGGCAAATAAGTGAACATAATGTGATAAGAGTCTTAATAAAGGTATGGAAGAACTGCAGTGTGACCATGAGGCCAGAAGCAGCCCATTCTACCTATCAGGAAGGGTCAGAGATGGAATGAAATGAATCTCCAAAGAGAAGTAGAGTCCATCAGGAGACCTGTGGGCCAAGAGGAAGAACAGGCAAAGACATGAGGCACATGAAGGGAGCCGGGCTTTCCAGGTGGCAAAATGGTAAAGAAGCTGCCTACCAATCCAGGACACACAGGAGATGCAGATTTGACCCCTGGGTTGGGAAGATCCCCTGGAGAAGGCATGGTAACCCATCTAGTATTCTTGCCTGGAGAATCCCATGGACAGAGGAACCTGGCAGGGTATAGTCCATGGGGTCACAAAGAGTTGGACACGACTGAAACAACTTGGCACGCACACATGAAGAGAGCCTGTCACTTTGGGGCAGCTACAAGCAACAAGTAGGTGCAGAGGGGAGTGGAGGGGAGGTAAGTAAAGAAGGGGCCTGTTGTGAAGAGCCTAAACATTAGAAGAGTTTTAATCAGTGAAATGGCATACTTTTTAAAAGATGTGGTATAATGTGGGTGGGAGGACTATGGGGGAAACTGGAGAAAGGAAGAACAGTTGGGGGATTTTGTAATAGTCCAGGTGAGAAAGGATGAGCCCCTGAGCAAGGAAAGCAACTATTGCAGGGGTGCGGGGGCGGGGGGCGGTATGGAGAATAAGAGTGAATTTACAAGCTATTTAGGGGGAGAATTTACAGAACTTGGTATATTTACAAGATGAAGGAGGCAGAGAACCCAAAATGAACCTGGTTCCAGCATAGGAGCTTGACAGAAGGACAAAGAACATGTTTATGAATGACGAAGAAAATCACTTTAGTTGTGAAGATGTTGAACTTGCTGTGCTGAGGAATAGTGGGTTAGAGCTGTCTTAGAGGTACATGCAAGTATGTGAGATGTGAAAGAGAGAAGCCTAGGGAAAGGAGCCACATACCAGCAGGAATAATGGATGCCAATCATCAGAAGAGGATGAAATTTCAGCTTCATGGTGGAGGGGAAGAATATGTCTGGCATCCAGCTTATCCAGCAGAGCCTCTCTTCTTTCTCACACACCCAGTTTTGATGGTAAGTGGACAATGTAGCCAACCTAACCTGAGGAGGCTTGCTGACCATAGACTCAGACTCCTCAGGAATGGAGGTTAGGGTTCCCCATCCCCACCCCAGCTGAGCCACGTAGACCAGCAGATGTGCTAGCTGAGAGAAGGGAATCTGAAATTGGTAGTAGAGGAGGGAAGTAGTGAGTCTCAGATGTGGTTTCGAGAGCATGTGCAGAGGCAAGGGCTGTAATTTGGCTCACCAACATTCTTGTAAGGTTCTCCAAACAAAGGAACCAAACAGAAATTGGGATGGGTTAAATCCAAATGTATGTCAAGGCTGTATATTGTCACCCTGCTTATTTAACTTATATGCAGAGTACATCATGTGAAATGCTGGGCTGGATGAAGCACAAGCTGGAATCAAGATTGCCAGGAGAAATATCAATAACTTCAGATATGCGGATGGCACCACTCTTATGGCAGAAAGCAAAGAAGAACTAAAGAGCCTCTTGATGAAAGTGAAAGAGGAGAGTGAAAAAGTTGGCTTCAAACTCAACATTCAGAAAACTAAGATCATGGCATCTGGTCCCATCACTTCATGGCAAATAGATGGGGAAACAATGGAAACAGTGAGAGACTTTATTTTTTTGTGGCTCCAAAATCACTGCAGAGGGACTGTAGCCATGAAATTAAAGGACGCTTGTTCCTTGGAAGAAAACTTATAACCAACCTAGATAGCATATTAAAAAGCAGAGACATTACTTTGCCAACAAAGGTCCATCTAGTCAAAGCTATGGTGTTTCTAGTAGTCATGTATGGATGTGAGAGTTAGACTATCAAGAAAGCTGAGCGTGGAAGAATTGATGCTTTTGAACTGTGGTGTTGAAGAAGACTCTTGAGAGTCCCTTGGACAGTAAGGAGCTCAAACCAGTCCATCCTAAAGGAAATCAGTCCTGAATATTCATTGGAAGGACTGATGCTGAAGCTGAAACTCTAATACATTGGCCACCCAATGCGAAGAACTGACTCATTTGAAAAGACCCCAATGTTGGGAAGACTGAAGGCAGGAGGAGAAGGGGATGACAGAGGATGAGATGGTTGGATGGCATCACCAACTCGATGGACATGGGTTTGAGTAAGCTCTGGGAGTTGGTGATGGACAGGGAAGCGTGGCGTGCTGCAGTGCATGGGATAGCAAAGAGGTGGACACAACTGAATTGAACTGAATTTCAACTGGGGTGAGTTTGCTGTAAGAAGTAAGTGGATCCAAGCCATGTAGTGGGTGTCTACTCACATTCTCACACCAGGGCTGAGATGCTTATTCTACACTGGTTATAGAAGTATTGGCTGCTGCCAGCTTACCTCTGAGTCCTTTTTCTGGAATTGGGTCTCAGCTGAGGAGAGGTCTCTTGTCTAATGTGATGTTCACCAACTTTAAACTAATGACTGGTTGATGGTCAGTGACAGGATGCAGAGGCCCAGCCCGCTTGTCTCAATTCATGACAGCTATGAAGGACTTTCCCAGCCACAGAGCTCCTGGGACGGGCTTGGGCTTCTGCTCAGCAGATCAGCTCCTCTCGCAGCTCAGTCCTGCTGCTTTCACTCCTCCGGGGTTGTCCCCGGAGCCTCTGTCTCAGAGTCAGCGTCCTGGGGAAACTAACCCAAGACATGAAAACTGTTCAGATGGCTAAGTCATCCCCCTTTATAGGGGACAGCCAGCTGAGAATATCTAAAGGTGATAATGGTCGATACATGGAGATGTAAATGTATTCTCTAGAGTTACACAGATGACCACCAATGGAAGTAAAAATGAAAATGATGAAAAAGTATTGCTCTTGTAAAGTGACTGGGGATTGATGAGGTGGGAGACTTGCTTTTCCTCCCAAGATTTTCTGAACTACCTGATTTAATATCATTTGCTAAGAGTACTTGATTCAAATTCAATTTTAACAAGAAAAAGACTGTTAGAAACCACTAACTATGGAGAGGTAGTGGCGTAACATTTCCATTTGGAGGCTGTGATTTAGACTTCAGACACCACCTATGTGTCTGGCTAATCTGATGTAGGTCATTGTTCTTTCAGAGCTCTAACTTTCTCATCTGATAAGTGGAAATAATAATAATGTTGAAATTAAAACCACTCAAGATTATTATATGAATGAAATAATGAAATATAAAACCATTTAGTAAATCTATAAAGACTCATGCGAGAATAAAATACATATTAGAGTTACTAGTGATGTATAAGAAAATTCAAAACAGCAGTTAATTCTAGCTGTGGATGAAGAAGCTAAATGTTAAAGAAGAAGATGTTAAAGCTGATCACTTGAAGCTAACCTGAAGAATAAAGAATTCTGATAGGTAAAGATAGAGGAATGAAAAGGAGGGAGATTTTATTTTATTTTTAAAAGTGATCTTTTTTCAATTATTTTTATCAAAGTAATCCATAGGTATAATTAAACAGCCACAATTCAGAAGGGTTTGTAATCACCTTCACCTTTTTCAAGTCTGTTCAAATATTGTATATTTCAATGAGATCTTCTTGATCCTGTTGTTTAAAACTGCAACCCTGGCCCCACCCCTGATCCTTCTTACCCTGTTTTATTCTTTTCTCATGCCACTCACTAATCTACTTCTTACCATATCAAACTAATTTTTTATGTCTATGAACTATTGTCTCTTTCCCATGACTGGAATGTGAGCTCTGCTAAAAGAGAAATTTTGATCTTTTCTGTTTTTATCCCCCAAAGTTCCTAAACTGTGCCTCACACATTATAGGGACTCAATAAACATTCATTGAATAAATGAAAAATGTAAAACAATCTTATCAGCACCATTGCTCCCCAAGCTCTATCCCACACCCCAGAGGAACCTGCTTTTTTTTTTTTTTTAATTAAACAGTCTATTATTTTTGAAAATTCCAAACATACATAAAGACAGAAACAATGGTACAGTGAACCCTGTGAACCCAGAGTTTACAACTATCACCTTTGGCCAATCTTGTTTCTCTCTATCCTTTTATGTTTTAAGGGTAAGAGGGATTGGCACTAAAGTATTTTAAAAGCAAATCCTAGACATCATGTTATTTTTACCTGAAATACTTCACTATGCTTCTAACTACAAAAGACATTTTAAAATCTAACCTACATGCCATTATTATACCTAACAAAATTAGCAGTTTCTTCTATCATCATTTTATATCCAGCTAATAATCAAACTTTTCTGTTTCAAAACTGTAAGAATAAGGATCCCAAATGAAGTCTCCACATTGAACTCAATTGTTTTGTCTCCTGTGATTTACTCACTTTCCCCCTACACCATTGATTTATCAGAGAATCTAGGTCAGTCGTCTAGTAGAATGTCCCATATTCTGGGCCTGACTGATTGCTTCCTTGTGATGTCCTTTTAACTTGTTCTCCAGAGGTAGCTACTTTTAGCAGTTTCTGTTTTTAGTTCTTTTTGTGATTACCTTGATCTCTCTGTGTTGTTTCTTGATATAACTGTCATGACTATATAGGGTGTGAATTATTTCACTTTTCCTGCCTCCTCCTCTGCCACTTCCCTTCTCCCAACTTAATTTTGTCGCTAATCTCTGCTTCCTCCACCAGTCAACACTTAGATTTCAGACAATATCCTTTTTGAAAATTGTTTATTTATTTATTGGGTGTATTGGTCTTCCTTGCTGATCGGGCTTTTCTCTAGCTGCGGTGAGTGGGGGCTTCTTATTGTGGTGGCTTCTCTTGTTGTGGAGCACAGACTCTAGGGCCCTTGGGCTTCAGTAGTTGTGACTTGAGGGCTCTAGAACTCGGACTCAGTAGTTGTGGCACTCAGGCTTAGTCAACCCCATGTCCTCTGCACTGGCAGGCAGATTCTTAACCCCTGGACCACTAGGGAAGCCCCAGGTAATATCCTCGAGCCTGTATCTGCTGTTCCTTCAACCAAGAGAGCGTCTCCTGTTGAGGACAGTTGTGCTCAGGTGTTCCCCATTATCTGCTCTTCTCCCTTTTCACTTCTCAATCTCTGTCAGTTGCAAATTTAGTTTTAAGTTTTCCAAGTGTAATACTTTAGTCTTCTGTGATTTGTTTGTGTTTATTCTGAAATTGTAAAAAATAATATATGAACATTTATGTTATTGTGGCTTATCAGATTTAGTTCACTGTAGAACAAACAGTTACCCTTTGGTTTCCTCATTTTTTTTCCTCTTTTTTTTTTAATATTGAATTTTAAAAATTTTTTATTTTTTTATTTTTTTATTTTTTTCTTTTTCAGTTTTTTTTTTTTTTTTTTTTTTTTTTAAATATTATTTTATTAGTTGGAGGCCAATCACTTTACAACATTTCAGTGGGTTTTGTCATACATTGACATGAATCAGCCATATAGTTACATGTATTCCCCATCCCGATCCCCCCTCCCACCTCCCTCCCCACCCGACTCCTCAGGGTCCTCCCAGTGCACCAGGCCCGAGCACCTGACTCATGTATCCCACCTGGGCTGGTGGTCCGTTTCACCATAGATAATATACATGCTGTTCTTTCAAAACATCCCACCCTCACGTTCTCCCCCAGAGTTCAAAAGTCTGTTCTGTATTTCTGTGTCTCTTTTTCTGTTTTGCATATAGGGTTATCGCCACCATCTATCTAAATTCCGTATATATGTGTTAGTATACTGTAATGTTCTTTATCTTTCTGACTTACTTCACTCTGTATAATGGGCTCCAGTTTCATCCATCTCATTAGAACTGATTCAAATGAATTCTTTTTAACGGCTGAGTAATATTCCATGGTGTATATGTACCACAGCTTCCTTATCCATTCATCTGCTGATGGGCATCTAGGTTGCTTCCATGTCCTGGCTATTATAAACAGTGCTGCGATGAACATTGGGGTGCACGTGTCTCTTTCAGATCTGGATTCCTCAGTGTGTATGCCCAGAAGTGGTATTGCTGGGTCATATGGCAGTTCTATTTCCAGTTTTTTAAGAAATCTCCACACTGTTTTCCATAGTGGCTGTACTAGTTTGCATTCCCACCAACAGTGTAAGAGGGTTCCCTTTTCTCCACACCCTCTCCAGCATTTATTGCTTGTAGACTTTTGGATAGCAGCCATCCTGACTGGCGTGTAATGGTACCTCATTGTGGTTTTGATTTGCATTTCTCTGATGATGAGTGATGTTGAGCATCTTTTCATGTGTTTGTTAGCCATCTGTATGTCTTCTTTGGAGAAATGTCTGTTTAGTTCTTTGGCCCATTTTTTGATTGGGTCGTTTATTTTTCTGGAATTGAGCTTCAGGAGTTGCTTGTATATTTTTGAGATTAATCCTTTGTCTGTTTCCTCATTTGTTATTATTTTCTCCCAATCTGAGGGCTGTCTTTTCACCTTACTTATAGTTTCCTTTGTTGTGCAAAAGCTTTTAATTTTCATTAAGTCCCATTTGTTTATTTTTGCTTTTATTTCCAATATTCTGGGAGGTGGGTCATAGAAGATCTTGCTGTGATTTATGTCGGAGAGTGTTTTGCCTATGTTCTCCTCTAGGAGTTTTATAGTTTCTGGTAGGAGGCAAGGATATACAATGGAAAAAAGACAATCTCTTTAACAAGTGGTGCTGGGAAAACTGGTTAACCACTTGTAAAAGAATGAAACTAGAACACTTCCTAACACCATACACAAAAATAAACTCAAAATGGATTAAAGATCTAAAAATTTTTTATTTTTAATTGAAGGATAATTGCTTTATAGTTTTGCATTGGTTTCTACCAAACATCAACATGAAGCAGCCATAGGTTTACCCATGTCCCCTCCCACTTGAACATCCCTCCCACTTCCCTCTCCATCCCACCCCTCTACGTTGTTACTGAGCCCCAGTTTGAGTTCCCTGAGTCATATGGCAAATTCTCACTGGCTATCTGTTTTACACTGGTTTCTTCTTTATGAGGTAAATGTTAGAACCCCTGTTTTAGACAAAGGAGAATGTCTTTAGTGTCACATTAAAATCTTTATCACTTCACCTGTTGTGTAAAATCATGCCACATTTTAACTTGCTTTATATTTGGTCCATGCCAGGAATGATAATTGAAACTGACATTTGAATTGACCATTCCATCACCATGTGATTCATAAGGGACTATGTTTTTGAACAGTGATAGAGGAAAGTACCTAGTCTTTAAAAAATAATTCTCTTTGAGTGAGAAGTGAGGCTGGAATGAGCAATTCAAATCCTATAATAGAAGGCCTTGAATACCATTGAATACCATGCCAGGAAGTGTGGACTTTGTAGGTCCTAGGAGGCTCTTGAGGGTTTTTAAGGAGTGCAAGGTATTTGGACTCAAGCCTTCTTGAAAGGATTTTCCCAAAGAGGGTGACCTGCCAGGGCGAGGTCCAGTGTCCCACTGGTTGTCCCAGGAGTGTCACCATGTCAGGGAGCTGTGTGATCAGAGGGCCCCTCAGGGCATCCAAAGAACCTACAAATGTCTCCATGAGAAAGCCAGCATTTGAACCCCTGAAGTTCATCCCTGGACCTCAATAAAAAGCTCTGATCAATACCCTCATTCTCTTAGACTGCAGATGAATTATTTATTTAGCATTTTGTGAAAATTGATCGATATTTAAATAGATTCCAGTTCCAGTTTTTTACTATAACAAACAACATTTACATGACAATTGTTTTATTTATATTCTTTGCATCCTTGCCCATTTTTTTCCCCTTGGGAGAAATTTATAATTGCAGAACTGCTGGATAAACCATGTACATTCCTTCTTTTCCTTCCTTCCTTTCCTTTTCTCTTTCTTTCTTCTTTCATTTTTAAATTGATAGGCTATTTCTTAGAGCAGTTTGACATCAGTAGAAAAGGAAGAATAGAGCTCCCATACTCATCTCTGCACCCACACATCTTCTCCTATTACTGTCTTAACACTGGTGTGGTACCTTTGTGATTACAATAAATGAAAGAATATTGATACATTATTATTAACTGAAATCCACAGTTTTTATCAGCATCATCACTCTTTATATTGTATAGATCTATGGGTTTTAACAACTGTATGATGTCATATTTTCGCCATTAGAGCATTATAGAGAATAGTTCCACTGTCCTAAAAATACCTTAGTTTATACCTAGTTATCCCTTTCTCCTTCCTCCAATGATGTGTATTTTTAAGACTTCCCAGTTCTATGGTCAAATTACTGTACAAAATGTTTGTGTTCAAACACTAGCAGTGCATGAGAATCCCTATTTTGGCACATCATCAATAATATTGGTTATTGTTATTTTTGATTGTAGGGAAATTGATATCTCTTTTTTTTTTTAAGACAAATACAAGTAAGATATCATTGTGTTAGGACTCTTGGCTACAATGATAGAGAATTTATACAAGCTGGCTTAAGCTAAATATGAGATTAATGAACATTATTCATCAGGACGTTGACCTCAGGATTGACTTGATTCAGGAACCCAATTGATGTCTGAGAATGAGCTATCCTCATTGGTTTTCTACTGAACACGACTTTTTCTAAGGAGGGAGATATAGTTGCAGGTAGCTGCTTACATCATTTCAGTCCAAGAAGTCTGGAGGAAAGAGAAATCTTTGTTCTTTTTTATTTAGTTTTACAATACGCAGAGCTTATTTGATCTCCTTGATGAAAACCTAACTTAAGTTGATTAAAGCAAAACATGTAAATATGTTGGCTCATGTAACTGAAAAGTCTAGAAGAGAGTGTTGCTTTCAGGAACAACGAGATCCAGGGGCTCATACAATGCAATCAGGACTTATTGGTTACTTTTCATCGCACTCTTTTTTTGGGCTTTATTCTCAGTAAACTTTCTCTGCCTGTTGACAAAATGGTTCCTGGCAGCTCCAGACTTAAATGACTCAGAAGTCTCATGAGTCTCAAAGAGGGTATAACAGTTATCCCTTGGTATCCAAGGAGAATTAGTTCCAAGACTCTCTGCAGATTACAAAATTGAGGATGCTCAAGTCCCTTATATAAAATGGTGTAGTACTGGCATACAATTTATATGTTTAAACTCCCCTCTCCCAATTTAGAGAGTAAATCATCTCTAGATTACATACGGTTTCTATTACAATGTAAATGCTATGTAAATATTTGTCTACATGCAGGAAATTTAAGCTTCGCTTTTTGGAACATCATAGAATTTTTTTCCCCAAATATATTTAATTAAGTTGGTTGAATTCTTGGGTGTCAAACTCAGTTACTGATGACCAACTGTGCCTCATTTTTGATGTTTGCAGCAAAGGTTCTAAGGAAGACTTTGGTTGATCTGACTTGGATATTTCATTATCCCTAAGCCAATCATGGTGGCAGGGAGGATGAGAAAATCTGATTAGTTAGGACTGGGTCAGGTACCACCCAGGCACAAAGATGGAGGAAGATGTTAGCTCCAGCAACAAAACCAGAAGGACTCACAGGGGAGGCGAAGGGTTTGTAAAAGAGGGGAGAGGGGCTGAGTGATGCACCAACAAAAGGAGCAGATGTCTATTATAGGTGTCATCAGCCTTCCCAGAACCACAGAGTTGGAATCTGGGACAAAGATGTTTTCTATCAAAAAAGGGGGGAGAAGGATCACAGAGCTGTTAATCAGCTATACCTCAATACAAAACAGAAAGGTTTTAAAAAATAAAATATACATGAAAAACAAAAGAAGCAAAAAAAAAATAATAATAATAATGGAAGGGGAGAAGGAATACTGCATAGACTAAAAAGTGAAAAATATCCACCAATCATTGTTTTAAATTTGTATTCACTAATAAACATCAGCTCATATATTTGTTGGCCATTTGTATTTGTTTTTTGTTTTTTAATGAGCTTTCTGTCTGTTTTGCTGTGAGGGCAGCACTTTTATCTTATTGATTTGCAAGAATTCCTGACATACTGATGTTAAACCTTCTCAGTTTTACATGCTGTGACTATTTCCCCCATGAAATTTGCTGTGTTTGTTATTAATCCTAATTCTCACACTAGACAGTTCTGTGTCTTACTCTGATTTAGCTTCTGTTGCTTAGTTTCCTCATCTGCAAAATGAGCAATAACTTTTCTTCCTTTACCTTTAACATTGTATGACTATCAAATAGCACTAATTTATTTCAAAGTATAGATCTCCAGATAGTGGATATGAAATATTAGAGAACAATGCTCTGAGTCAGTGCTGCCAGAGGATATTTAATGGTATCCCATAGCAAGTGTCCAATAGGAAGTACAGCTTGAAGTTATTCCTCTTGCCTAATAGAGCAGAATAAACTCTCTCCCCTTTTCTGAGCCAGCCAGGACATGCAGCAGGCAGAGGAAATGCTTTCAGCTACAGAGAACACAGATGCCAGAGCCTGCAAGTTAGAGAGCTCCAGGGCTATAGGGTTAAGCTGAACAGACCAAAGTCAGACCCAGGTTGAACAAGAAAGCAGGCAGCCAGTCTTTCCTGATGTAACTGTGGGACAGCTTCTATTGGTGGTAAAGACTTGGCACTTAAAATCAACATTGAACAGTTCCAGACATACAGATTGAGAATTCTCTGCAAGTAGAATTAGGATTCTGACACAAGATACATCCTCATGCATCTGCTCTGTGACTAGAGTAGTTTGATGCATGAAGATCAGCAGAGTCTTGGAAAACAGAATCAAGACTGGATAAGAATCTATTCCTTTGATCACAGTGACCAAGGGTTTTCATAAATTCCTGAATGAGGAAGAACTGGAAACTATTATCAGATTCCTCTACTATGTACCTTTTGTAGTTGATCACATATCTTTATTTTTTTAATGTATTTTAAAAATTAATTCGTTGATTTATTTGACTGCATTGAGTCTTAGTTGCATCATGTGGGGGGGGGGGGGTGGGGAATCTTTCACTGGACCATACAGGCTTAGCTTCTCTGTAGCATGTGGGATCTTACATCCTGGACCAGGGATTAAACCTGCATCCCCTGCATTGCAAGGTGGATTCTTAATCACTGGACCACCAGGGAAATCCCAGTTTTTATATTAATGTATAGTGAAATGTTGGAGAAGGAAATGGCAACCCACTCCAGTATTCTTGCCTGGGAAATCCCATGGACAGAGGAGCCTGGATGGCTACAGTCCACAGCATTGAAAAAAAGTCAGGCATGACTTAGCGACTAAACAGCAACAAATAGTGAAATGTAGATATCACAAAAGTTGAGCTTAATCATGCTTCGTAAGTTCTTTTGTCATCTTTGTATAGAACTTTTTCATGTACTGTCATAGAGAGATTTCTAAAGTGGTTAGATTCTGGGACCTGAGTGGCCAGCCAGATAAGCATTTTGGTTTCCTGTGCAGACCACTGTTTTGGGCTTATTTTAGTTTGATTATGCTTTACTTTGCAAAAATCACTTTGGAAAGGAAAAAGTATTACATAAATGTCATTCATCACAATCCTTTAGATCTATGGTTCACAACCCTGGCTAAATATTAGAACTGCCTGAGGGGTTTTAAAGACAATGCTGAAGTCTGGCCTAACCCACATTAATTAAATTAAAATCTCTGGAGGTAGTAAAAAAATGTTCCCCAAGTGATTATAACCTGCAGCTTGATTAAAAGGGCTGATAGAGCCTTCCACAAAATGTGAGCTCTGAAAGTCAGAGATCTTTAGAGAAAATTTGCATACACAGTGTAACATGCCAAACTGAGGCACAGTGAATAATTCAAGCATTCCCTTCCAAAACCACACAATTCTTTACATATTATCTAGTTGTTTCTGGAAGAATTTTTCACTATTCAGGTATTTTTGAATGTTATTTTCAAAAATTTAGATATTCTACAGATGTTGAGATGAACTAAATTGGCAATGGGGGTGAAGAGAGGGCATTTTATAAATTGGGGGAGTTGATATGAAAATTGGATATCCAATGGTGATTTTATATGTTTTTCTTCCTTTCCCCAAGTTTCTGTTAAATTTATAATTATGCTCCTTTCCCCTCTCCTTCTCTCGGTTGTACTTACCTGGCGAAACTCCAACTCTAGACATATTTCTCTGAGCCTGCACCTGTATGTGTGAAAGCTTAAGTTTTGACTCCCTCAGAAGCAGACACTGAAACAAGGATTTGGGTTAAAGGAGTTAATTTGGGGAGTATAGATTATACTGGCTGACAAATGGGAAGTAAAGGGAGGGAACACATCCAGTAAAGGATGTACTATTAAGTCAGCTACCTAAGTAGTTTCCATGGGGAAACAGTGCAAAACACACACTTCAGAATTGTCCTACTCTGGCTTTTATTCACCATTTCCTGAGAATCATTATTTGAAGCACTGTAGGCCTGTAGTGAGCCCAGCTGTAAGGGTGGCTTTTGACAGTTCTGGAATAAAGAATTCTTAAGCATAGGGCTAGAGATGTTGTTAGAAGTGGGCTAAGGCACATTGAAAGTCCAAAGGGTAGGATGGCATTGTTGGGGGCTGGGGAACCACACAACTGAGGAGACTGGCATCAGCATAAGTTTATGACAGTTTCAATCTCAGATAAACATTTCGTGTAGCTGGTAATCCCATAATACTTTTCTCATAAGCTCATGTAAAGTGAGTGAAGTGAAAATCGCTCAGTCATGTCCGACTCTTTGTGACCCCATGGACTATACAGTCCATGGAATTCTCCAGGCCAGAATACTGGAGTGGGTAGCTATCCCTTCTCCAGCGGATCTTCCAGACCCAGGAATCGAACCAAGGTGTCCTGCATTGCAGGCAGATTCTTTACCAACCGAGCTATCAGGTAAGCTCATACTCCCAATTAAAAAAGAATCTATGTCTGATAACTGCTATATCTGGGTTACTTGTGGGTCTGTTTTTATTGCCTAGTTTTCTCTTATTTTTCTGTCTTTGGTCCTGTTTTCTGGTGATGAAATAAAATTTGTATTTTAAGGCAGGACAAGAAAGTTTAAACCTAAAATTTTCTGTCTGGGTAGGCCTCCTCCCTCTCTCCCTAATGTGCAATATGCATCTGAATTACACATTAACCAGACCTCCTCAAAGATGAGAGTGCCTGCCCGACCATAAAGATTAATTTATTTTCCCTTGCTTCGGACACTAGCAATGTCACTTCTTAACAGATTAGTATTTTTCCCGACATCTGTGGGAGTCAGGTGGCTTTCTGCTCTCTTTGTTTGTATTTATCTGGACTATATATCTTTGCTGAACTTTATGTAAAATGTCAGTACGCCATTTTGATGTTCTATCCTTTGTCTCAAAAATGTGGATGACTGTGCCTTCAACTTTTAACAGATGGAATAGTTCTCAGAACTTCTGAGAGTCTGTCCCATGGGTTATAATCCTCAGTTTGGCTTGAATAAAATTCTCTTTTATTCTCAACTTGATGGTTAATCAAATTTTCAACAAGATTGGTAATATTTTAAATTCCAATATCTATCTATCTGGATCTATCTCTCCCTGTTTCTCTATGGTCTGGTTGATGTTGTCTTCCGCGAAAGGGATTAAACCTTTTTGTCAGCAATTAGAGTGGGGCAAGATCATATTGATGCTCTATAGGACCGAGATAATTTTAGGCTGTTACAGGCTTTGTGAGAGTTGGTCTATTTTTATTTGCCCTTTGTCTTGAGGAGTGTTCACAGAAAGCTGCAGAGCTATCAAGGCCCTTCTTCCTTGATAAACTATAATAATAAACTGTAGTTTTTCTCTACCCAGTACCATGAAAGTTCTAAAAGCTCTGTGCCTCTTTAGTTCTTGGTTTCTTGCCGTCTCACCATTGCACAGCCTGAGACCTGGTCAACATCCTAAGGGCAAAAGCCACATCAAATGTAGGGCTCACTTCTCAAATGCTCGTTGCCTACCTGACTGTATGGGTCTTGACTAGACTGCTGTTCCATGGTTCTATGGACATGAAATCATGGACTTGGAACCATGGATATGAACATTGAACCATGTCCTCCTACCTGTCCCATGGTTCCTGCTTTACAACTTTAGCTGTAGAAGAAATTTCCTGCTCTTCTTCAGGCCTTTCTCACCGATAGTTGTGCTAATTTGTTGAGTCTGTGGGAGGATGTGACTCCAGGTCTTCCTGTTCTACAATCATGGCCTCTCCCCCTCCACATTAAAAAAAATTAAATTATGTGCATTTGTTTAGACATAGTGCTGTTGCACACTTAATAGAATGTCAACATAATTTCTATATACTCTGGCAAACCAAAAAATTTGTGTGACTCATTTTATTGTGCTATCCACCTTATAGCAGAAGTCTGGAGCCCACACTACCTCTGAGGTATGCCTGTAGTCTTCAGAGAAAGTGAGAGAAGGCTTTTGTTTCAGGGGAGCTTGCATCAGACCAAATACCAGCTGAGGACAACTACCAAAACTGGATGAAAGCCAAACCAAACCAAAGATCCAGATATTTGAAGAATGGGAAAGGAACTAAAGCACCCAGAACTTGATGTGACAAGATCTTGGGAAAGAATGGAAATGCACTGAAGGGAGCTGAACAGTTTACAGTGATGTTTCTCACTTGGGGATGTTTTCTGACTTGCAGCATGGAACGCAGCCAAGCACGTTTCCCTGGCTTCCCACTGTACTTGGAACAGAGACGAGCCTCTTCACCATGACTTACATAGCCTGGCACACATTGTTTCTACTTGCCTGAACTGACAGCCCTATTTAAGGTCATGTTTCCCCTTTTTCATAATGCTTCAGCCATGCTAACCTTCTTTCAATTCTTCCTACCTGGAAAGCTCAGGCATTCTCCATCCTATTCCCTCTGCCTGGATTAAATTCTCCCACTTTCTTCCTGGCTCTTTCCTTAGACACTCTTCAGGTATCACTTCCTCAGAGAATTTCCATGACAATCTCTCCATGCTCCATGCAACCTCATCTCTAAGTTGGAGACCACCACCCCCCCAGCACCCAGTAAGCACACAGTAAGCTGTTGAGAGATTTACTGAATGAGTGAAGGAAAGACTGCTTGAAAGTAGTGTGGCATAGTGGAAGTAACTCTGAATTTTACCTCAGAAGGTCAGATTCTAGATAGGGTCTCTTCCTGGGTAATCTTGGGCAATCCCTTCAGTGTTCTGAGGCTATTGCCTTGCCTCTCAAATAGAGATGGCACCTTGCCTATGGCACTCACAGAATCCTGTAAACATCAGATTGGAGTTGGTATGTAAAAAGGTCTTAATAATGTATAAAGCTATGCAAATGTGAGTTAGTATACTATTCACTGATTCAAAAGGAAATCACATATATTCGGTGAGCAAAATATGTTTTAAATTATTGACACTTTACTACGTTCATCATCATTATCAACCTTTTTAAGATAAAGTTTTATAAATGACAATAAAAAGTAAATAATTCTAGATGAAAACTTTTTATATTGCAAAAAACCACCATCTTATTTATGAAGATATCTCTGAAGCATGTGATTTTTAAACAAGGCTAATTTTTAAAGGATACAGTAGATGAATATAGTGTCAGCCATAACACTGGGCTGGATGAAGGAGGAGTTCACCCAGCATTTACTGAATGAATTTTCTTGTAATTTTTGCTTTTCCTGTTCCAGTCATGGGGCTTCCTGGGTGACACTGGTGGTAAAAAAAAAAAAAAAAAAAAAAAAAAAACCAAACCCACCTGCCAATGCAGAAGAAATAAGAGACACAGGTTTAATCCCTGGGTAGGGAAGATACCCTGAAGGAGGAAATGTCAGCCCACTCCAGTACTCTTGCCTAGAGAATCCCATGGACAGAGCCTTGTGGGCTATGGTCCATAGAGTCACAAAAAGTCAGACACCACTAGAGTGACTTAGCTCATGCACACATACTGTCCGTATCTGATTGTAATTCATAGTCAAGATACTTTCATATTAGTGAACTGTTAGGTGAAGAGCCTAACAAAAGTTAAAATGCTTATTTAAGGATTTTGTGCACACCTCAAATGATTCTAGAAGTGCAACACTCAAATAAGAGAAAACTTAGTGGTACTAACAGCACTCCTATTAGTACCATCTCCTGTTAACACACCATCTCTTCAAGAGATGGGAATGCTAGACCATCTTACCTGCCTCCTGAGAAATCTGTATGCAGATCAAGAAGAAACAGTTAGAATTAGACATGGAACAACAGACTGGTTCCAAACTGGGAAAGGAGAACATCAGGGCCGTATATTGTCACCCTGCTTATTTAACTTATATGCAGAGTACATCATGTGAAATGCTGGGCTGGATGAAGCACAAGCTGGAATCAAGATTGCTGGGAGAAATATCAGTAACCTCAGATATGCAGATGACACCACCCTTATGGCAGAAAGCGAAGAACTAAAGAGCCTCTTGATGAAAGTGAAAGAGGAGAGTGAAAAAGTTGGCTTAAAACTCAACATTCAGAAAACTAGGATCATGGCATCTGGTGCCATCACTCCATGGCAAATAGATGGGGAAACAATGGAAACAGTGAGAGAGTTTATTTTTGGCGTCCAAAATCACTGCAGATGGTGATTGCAGTCATGAAATTAAAGGATGCTCGCTCCTTGGAAGAAAAGTTATGACCAACCTAGAGAGCATATTAAAAAGCAGAGAAGTTATTTTGCTAACCAAGGTCCATCTAGTCAAAGTTATGGTTTTTCCAGTAGTCATGTATGGATGTGAAAGTTGGACTGTAAAGAAAGCTGAGTGCCAAAGAATTGATGCTTTTGAACTGTGGTGTTGGAGAAGACTCTTGAGAGTCTCTTAGGCAGCAATGAGATCCAACCAGTCCATCCTAAAGGAAATCAGTCCTGAATATTCATTGGAAGGACTGATGTTGAAGCTGAAACTCCAATATTTTGGCCACCTGATGTGAAGAACTGACTCATTGAAAAAGACCCTGATGCTGGGAAAGATTGAAGGCAGGAGGAGAAGGGAACAACAGAAGATGAGATGGCTGGATGGCATCACCGACTCGATGGACATGAGTTTGAGTAAGCTCCAGGAGTTGGTGATGAGAAGCCTGGCATGCTGCAGTCCATGGGGGTCACAAAGAGTTGGACACCTGAATGACTGAACAGAACTGAACAGCACTCCTGGAAGACTGGAATAGTAATCATATCCACCTGACCTGCATTGCCTCGGATAGTTGGTAGGGGGCAGCAACAGACCAGAAATTATGGTTAGTTTAACCAATCAGGGCGTTGGAAGTGTTCTTTGTAATGTTATTATTTCAATTTTTTTTTCAGAATAAAACAGTATAGGTGCAAAGCAACTCGACAATAAAAATTAATAAGCAGGATTAAACTAGTTTATAGACTATAAGTTACCTAGCCTTTATGCCATAATCTTTCAACAGCAATTTCTTTTTCAAAATTCTAGGCTTTATTACCATTCTTGGCTTGTTTTTTTTTTTTTTTTTTTTCTTTTGCTTACAATCTTTATTTCTTCTCTTTGTAAGCACTGAAAACTTTAATGCTTCTTTATTGAGCAGGAGAGGGATGGTATATTTGAACTTGCCTTCTGCTTAAACTTTGATCTACTCCTATTGTGACGATTTTGTCCCTATACATTGCATTTGGTAAAGTTCAGTTATGAAAAAAAAATAACGCTTCTAGACAGTTAAAACAGAAATAGATTTAATATTGGGTATTAAATAGCATATGGGCTTCCCTGATGGTTCAGGAGTAAAGAATCTGCCTGTGATGCAGAAGACACAGGTTTGCCCCTTGTTTCAGGAAGATTACCTGGAGGATGAAATGGCAACCCACTCCAGTATTTTTGCCTGAAAAATCCCATGGGCAGAGGAGGCTGATGGGCTACAGTCCATGGGGTCACAAAAGAGTCAGACACAACTTTGCGACTAGACAACAACAATTAAGTAGCTTATGGGATCGTTGCGAAGACTACTGAAAGAATCTTTGAATCGGTGGTTCTCAACCCTAGCTTTGTGTCCCAAGCATCTGGGTTGTTTTTAGGAATGTAGATTCTGGAACCCATGGCAGACATATTGAATGAAAACCTCAGGAAGTAAAGTCACTCAGTCATGTCCGACTCTTTGTGACCCCATTGACTGTAGCCTACCAGGTTCCTCCATTCATGGAATTTTCCAGGCCAGAGTACTGGAGTGGGTTGCCATTTCCTTCTCCAGGAGATCTTCCCCACCTGGATATGAAAACCTCAGGGCATGTGTAGAATTACTAAGGTCCCCTGGTGATTCTAATGTGTAACCAGGATTGAAAACCACTTTTGAGTCTGATGGTTTAGGATCTACTCCCCAGCAGAACTGGACCACCGGGGGGAGGGCAAATGATTCTTTTGTAGTCAGAAACCATGTACTGAATTGAGAAGCTGCTGGCTGTAAAACGGTCTTTCCTGCCATCATCAGGAAGCTGCCATGTTTTGCCATACCCAAGAAACTGCTACTCCAGAACTTGGTACGTGATACTAACCAGTCAAATGGATGTCCTGCACCCTCAGTGCCAAGAGGCTGCAGTCATGGTGACCTTAGTTAATGACAGAAAAACTAAACTCCTCCATTGTGCTTATCACAAAACCTGCAGCAGAGGGCCTCAGTCTCGCTCACGCCCGCCTCCATATCTAGCATGGTCTGATCCTCTATCACAGAAAGTACCCTAATTACAAGGATGTAACTTTAAACTGTCCAACTTTAGAGAATAGGAAAGCAAGCTAGAGATTGGGATGGATGCTGTATACATATCCTGTGATCTAGCAAAAGCATCATGAAATAGATGATTTCTTTTAAACACTGGAGAAGCCTTGATGTCACACTAGACCAGATCTGAGAGTAAATGTAATTTATACCTCTCAGGGAATACACTTATGTGTGTGCATTTGTGTGTGTGTGTGTGTGTGTGTACTCTAAGAAGGAATCTGAAGGGAAATGTACATGTGTTGCGTGCATGTGTGTGTGTGCGCGCACACGCATACATGCACATTTTTTTCCCATTTATTTTTATTAGTTGGAGGCTAATTACAATATTGTAGTGGTTTTTGTCATACACTGACATGAATCAGCCATGGATTTACATATGTTCTCCATCCCATCCCCCCTCCCACCTCCCTCTCCACCCGATCCCTCTGGGTCTTCCCAGTGCACCAGGCCCGAGCACTTGTCTCATGCATCCAACCTGGGCTGATGATCTGTTTCACCCTAGATAATATACATGTTTAGATGCTGTTCTCTCGAAACATCCCACCCTCGCCTTCTCCCACAGAGTCCAAAAGTCTGTTCTGTACATCTGTGTCTCTTTTTCTGTTTTGTGTATAGGGTTATCATTACCATCTTTCTAAATCCCATATATACGTGTTAGTATACTGTATTGGTCTTTATCTTTCTGGCTTACTTCATTCTGTATAATGGGCTCCAGTTTCATCCATCTCATTAGAACTGATTCAAATGAATTCTTTTTAACAGTCGAGTAATATTCTATGGTGTATATGTACCACAGCTTCCTTATCCATTCGTCTGCTGATGGGCATCTAGGTTGCTTCCATGTCCTGGCTATTATGAACAGTGCTGCGATGAACATTGGGGTGCACGTGTCTCTTTCAGATCTGGTTTCCTCGGATACACGCACATTCTAAAGAGGAATCTTAACGGATGTCTTCCCCAGATAGGCTCCTTGCTTCCATAGGAAAACCTGAGTTTGGTTCAAGTCTGTAAGTCTGTGCCTGGGAGATATTAGGAGGGGAAGCGTCTGTGTTGCCTCATTTTTTGAATTAGTGTCTTCTCCTTTCTCCTCTTCTTTGTCTTTGGCGCTATAGCACAGAGCCTGGGCACATTCCGTTTAAAACTTGCCTTTGCTATTTGCAATGTGTCCAAGCAGCAGTATCTCGGATTAGTCCCCTCTTTAGCTAATCTTAACTTTATCCTTCCATTACTTGAGACCTCTAGATGCATATTTCATGTTTTCTAAAGCACACAGTGCTAAGCAAAATGATACTTTTCTATTGTTTTCTCACTTCTCCAATATGTTGTTTTGCATTTTATATAACTACTTCTTCTAGAAATGAATGGTTTCTGTAATACATTCTTTTCATTAATCGAGGTATGATTATATATTTAAATATCAATTTGTGCTTCTTTATCTAGTTAAGAAGGCCTTCCCTGGTGGCTCAGTTGATAAAGAATCTTCCTGCAATGTGGGAGATATGGGTTTAATCCCTGGGTCATGAAAATCCCCTGAAGTAGAAAATGGCAACCCACTCTAGTATTCTTGCCTGGAGAATTCCATGGACAGAGGAGCCTGGTGGGCTATAGTCCATGGGGTCACAAAGAGTAAGACATGACTGAATGACTAACATATCCAGTTAAGATCTGCTTTAATGCTTTGAAAATCAACTGTTTAATCCTTAGTGTGAGCATGACTTACACGCTCATCAAAAATTTAAATCATGTTCCATATACTGAAATACTTAAAAATATTTTTAAATCAATAATGCTGTCCATGCATTACAGTGAGAAATCATTTTGAAATGTTAATTATGTATATAACAAGATATTAAAATGAACTTTTGAAGAGTTAACTTTTTATTTTAGGACAGTTGTAAATTTCTATAAGTATTATGAAGCTAGTACAGAGTTCCCCTAATACCCTACACACAGTTTCCCATTATTAATGTCATACAATAGGGTGGTACATTTTTTTTGTCATAGTTACTGATGCCTTACTATTAACTAAAGTTCATCCTTTATTCAGATTTCCTCAGTTTTTACCTAAAATCCATTCTTCTGTTCCAGAACCCCAGCCAGAATACACATTTAGTCATCATGTCTCCTGAGGCTCCTGTTATTGTTTCTCAAGACATCTTTGTTTTTCTTGATCTTGACAGTTTTGAGGATTATTTGTCACATATTTTGCAGAAGGAAAATGGATCCTTACCTTTTAAATTTTATTGTAAAACTTGAAATAAAAATTTCAAATATAAGAAAATTAGAGAATAGTATAATAAATCCCCATGTACCCCTGACACAACTTCAATAACTATTACCAATTTACTAAGCTCATTCTATCTATTCTATCCTACCCCCAACCCTGAGGGTTTCCAAGCAAGTCCCAAATATAGTTTCATAGATACCTCTAACACTTATATACCTCTAACAGATAAGGTCATTAAAAAATATATATATCCACAACAAAGTTAAAAGTAATTCTGTAATATTTAACAGTCAGCTTGTGCTCAAATTTCACCCAGTGGTCTCACAAATGTCTTAAACGTACAAATTCAAACGAAGATCCAAACAAAGTTTATATTGAATTCGGTTGATCTGAAAAAAGGACTTTTGTCTCAGTTTTATCTGAGACCTGAGACTTCAAACAGAACAATAGTTACACCCACTTTATGAGGTGCTAAACTACCTCTGTTGTCCAAAAGGAGTGTTTAAAACTGATTTTAAGGTCCTGAGCCCAGCACCCTTCTCAGGCTCAAGAGGATTTCTTTGAGAAAAGTTTCAGGGAAGCTATGGTTTTCCCCTTTGCACCTCTCCCACCATGGGAGAGAAATGCGGTGTTTTCCCTTCACTGTATGCCTAGTGAGAGGGTCTTTAAAAGAACCACATTGAGAGCTTGGCCTTTACTCCTTGAAGCTAGAATGGGCTGGCCAGACTTACAGAAAGTAAAGAGGCCAGGCTATGACCTGAATGATGCCTGCCAAGTGAAGCAAAAAGAGATGGTTGAATTCACAGCAAATTGTGACTTCTATCAATAGTAGGACAGAGATATCAGTTCAGCTCAGTTGCTCAGTTGTGTCCAACTCATTACAATCCTATGGATGGTAGCATGCCAGGCTTCCCTGTCCATCACCAACTCCTGGAGCTTACTGAAGCTCATATTCATTGGGTTGGTGATACCATCTAACCATCTCATCTTCTGTCATCCCCTTCCCCTCCTGCCTTCAATCTTTCCTAGCATCAGGGTCTTTTCCAATGAGTCAGTTCTTCACATCAGGTGGCCAAAGTATTGGAGCTTCAGCTTCAACATCAGTCCTTCCAGTGAATGTTCAGGAATGATTTCCTTTAGGATAGACTGACTGTATCTCCTTGCAGTCCAAGGAACTCTCAAGAGTCTTCTCCAACACCACAATTCAAAAGCATCAATTCTTCAGCACTCAGCTTTCTTTATAGTCCAACTCTCACAGTAGGGCAGAGATATGAGTCCTCATAATTAGATGTGATGGGAAGGCAGGGTCTGGTCTTGTGATTATTTTTAAAGAAATCCCTCCCATGCAGCCTTCTTCTACCTGGGGGCTAGTCTATCTCATAGAAAAGAGGATGGAGGTATAGCATTCAATACAGAGCTAGGATAGGGGTGTGAGTGAACAACTAAAGTGCAGGCACTGTCTATCAAGGGAACAAAACTCAGGAATTTCTCATGAAGAAAAGTTCTACCAGAGTCCCCCTACCAGAAAGGAGCTGCAAAAGTATTAATCAGTTTTGAATATTTACCAATCGTGGGGAGCCTGTTCCTCCCAGTTCCCTTCAGTTCTCATCTAGGAAGAAGTAAGGTGAGGGGAGGAATCAACCACACTTGAGTCTCCTACCCCTGCATCAGCAGTCCCAACCTGGGAGCAGAAGGCAGCTTTAAGGCAAAACGAACTCCTGAGTTTTGAATATCAAATTGGACTATGATAAAAATTATCAAGTGATAAAGAACATCACCAAGAAAAAGAAATGCAAAAAGGCATTTAGTTGCCTGTGGAGGCCTTACAAATAGCTGAGAAAAGAAGAGAAGCTAAAGGCAAAGGAGAAAAGGACAGATATACCCATCTGAATGCAGAGTTCCAAAGAATAGCAAGGAGAGATAAGAAAGCCTTCCTTAGTGATCAATGCAAAGAAATAGAGGAAAACAATAGAATGGGAAAGACTAGAGATCTTCAAGAAAATTAGAGATACCAAGGGAACATTTCATGCGAAGATGGGTGCCACGAGGGAATCCTTCAAGAAGTTGAAGTTGAATGGTTCTATGAAGACCTACAAGATCTTGTACTAACACCCCAAAAAGATGTCCTTTTCATTATAGGGGACTGGAATGCAAAAGTTGGAAGTCAAGAAATACCTGGAGTAACAGGCAAATTTGGCCTTGGAGTACAAAATGAAGCAGGGCAAAGGCTAATAGAGTTTTGCCAAGAGAACATACTAGTCATAGGAAACCCCCTCTTCCTACAACACAGGAGAAAACTCTACACATGGACATCACCAGATGGTCAATACTGAAATCAGATTGATTATATTCTTTGCAGCCAAAGATGAAGAAGCTCTATACAGGCAGCAAAAACAAGATCGGGAGCTGACTGTGGCTCAGATCATGAACTCCTTATTGCCAAATTCAGACTGAAATTGAAGAAAGTAGGGAAAACCACTAGACCATTCAGATATGACCTAAATCAAATCCCTTATGATTATACAGTGGAAGTGAGAAATAGATTCAAGGGATTAGATCTGACAAATAGAGTGCCTGAAGAACTATGGATGGAGGTTCATGATATTGTACAGGAGACAGGGAGCAAGACCATCCCCAAGAAAAAGAAATGAAAAAATTCAAAATGGCTGTCTGAGGAGGCCTTACAAATAGCTGTGAAAAGAAGAGAAATGAAAGGCAAAGAAGAAAAGGAAAGACATATCTATCTGAATGCAGAGTTCCAAAGAATAGCGATGAGAGAGGAGAAAGCCTTTCTCAGTGGTCAATGCAAAGAAATAGAGGAAAACAATAGAATGAGAAAGACTAGAGAACTCTTCAGGAAAATTGGAGATACCAAGGGAACATTTCATGCAAGGATGGGTACAATAAGGGACAGAAATGGTAGGGACCTAACAGAAGCAGAAGATATTAAGAAGAGGTGGCAGGAATACACAGAACTATACAAAAAAATCTTCATGACCCAGATAATCACGATGGTGTGATTACTCACCTGGAGCCAGACATCCTAGAATGCGAGGTCAAACGGGCCTTAGGAAGCATCACTACGAACAAAGCTAGTAGAGGTGATGGAATTCCAATTGAGCTATTTCCAATCTTAAAAGATGATGCTGTGAAAGTGCTGCACTCAAATGCCAGCAAATTTGGAAAACTCAGCAGTGGCCACAGGACTGGAAAAGGTCAATTTTCATTCCAATCCCAAAGAAAGGCAATGCCAAAGAATGCTCAAACTACCACACAATTGCACTCATCTCACATGCTGGCAAAGTAATGTTCAAAATTCTCCAAGCCTGGCTTAAACAGTATGTGAACTGTGAACTTCCAGATGATCAAGCTGGATTTAGGAAAGGCAGAGGAATGAGAAATCAAATTGCCAACATCCGTTGGATCATTGAAAAAGCAAGAGAGTTCCAGAAAAACATCTACTTCTGCTTTATTGACTATGCCAAAGCCTTTGACTGTGGGATCACAACAAACTGTGGAAAATTCTTCAAGAGATGGGAATACCAGACTACCTGACCTGCCTCAATTCATGTCCACTGAGTCGATAATGCCATCCAGTCATCTCATCCTCTGTCATCTCCTTCTCCTCTCACCTTCAATCTTTCCCAGCATGAGGGTGTTTTCAAATGAGTCAGTTCTTCGCATCAGGTGGCCAAAGTATTGGAGTTTCAGCTTCAGCATCAGTCCTGCCAATGAATATTTAGGACTGCCAATGAATATTTAGCATCAATTCTTTGGTGCTAAGCTTTCTTCATAGTCCAATTCTCACATCCATACATGACGACTACTGGAAAATTACAAAAACATTTCAGGCTCCTCTGTCCTCCACTCTCTCCAGGAGTTTGCTCAAATTCATGTCCATTGAGTCAGTTAGTTTTATTTGGAATGCACTGTAGAGACGTTTGACATACATCACTGAAAAGAATGACATGAGACCTATGTTGATTCTAGGGTCTGCATGGATAAAGAAATTTTCATCGTCCCTGACATCAGTTATATCTCAATACCAAATTTCTGAGAAATCACTCTAGGAATCACTCTCAACTGACCATTCTGACAAATTATAGTCATTTACAGGTGACACCTTCTCAGTTCAGATGTCATTTGGACCCAGAGACTGTATTGTCTGTTCCTGTTTCACAGGTTCTGGGATCTGCTCATTTTTTACAGCTGTATCACACAAGCAAGAGTTTCCTTTTCTATGTTTTATGTTAAACGTGATCCTACATCACACACAAATTAAAGGGTTCAAGAAGGGAAGGCTATGATCAAGTTTTCAATTGAACTGGGAGTAACACAAAGCCTAGTTATTCCAAAGCTGTTGCTCAGGTTGCAAAATTAAAACTTTTTACCTAATTTAATCATGTATGTGAAGAGCTTGCTTACATTTGTTTGTATCAGAAGCCAAATAATCATATACTTACACAGTGTTGGCAATGATACGTTTCAGTTAGTACAGCCCTTTGAAAAATGATTTGGTAATGTGCATTAGGGATAATACATGCTTGCACCTTTTGAATTGGTATTTTAAATTTTACCCTAGATAATTTTTAAATATGGGGGGAAAAGTTGTGTGCAGGAATATTTCCTTCACAGTATTTTTTAGGTAGTGAAAAATTAAGAGGCAAAGTATGTAACAACAGGCACTTAGTAGATGGTTATGCCTACTTAATAGAATATCATGAAATTACTAAAATATTAAAGGAAGAATAAAAGTTGAATTTATACTATGATTTTAACTACTTAAAACACAAATATAAGAGAATATACAAAAATAATAAAAGTTGTGTTAGGGTTATGGATTTTTTTCCTCCTATTTTTAAAATTTTTTCTAATTATGCACAAATGTTTTATTGTTTAAAGTTAGCTTAAGCATTAGCAACATTTGCTTAAAATTTTTATTCTTAGAATCACACATCATTGGCAATCCATGCTGAAATGGTACATAATTTCTGTTTACTAATGTTCAGCTGTTGGCAGACAAAGTCAATTTTTTAGTTAAGCAAATGTCAGTTGTTCCCACTGCACTTCTAAAATTACAATACAGCTATGAAATAATTGGCAGGGAAGGGTACTTTGGGATAAACATGGAGAAAAGCCAAAGATTAAGAAAAGGGAAATGCCCACCTTTCCAGTCAGTGACAAAATCAGTAATAGGAATAGGACCCAGTTTGAGATCTTACTTCTTAGAATGCACAGTACTAGTGTGGAAGATAGCAAATAATTAGGATGAAATCAGTAAGTACTTGCATAGGCCACTGAACAGGCTAGGGGAAGATTTGGGAACTAGAGTAGGTATTCTAGATAAAGTAGATCCAAGAGCAAAGGTTTTTTGTTTTTTCAAAAGTCAGGGTGTGTTCAGACAGCAGAGTAATCCCAGTGTCCTTAAAATAGGCTACCTATAACCTGCAGGATTAAAGAATCAGCCCGCAAGGCAGTAAAGGTGGGTTCCATCCCTGAGTCAGGAAGATTGCCCTGGAGAAGGAAATGGCAACCCATTCCAGTATTCTTGCCTGGGAAATCCTATTGACTAAGGAGACTGGCGGGCTACAGTCCATGTGGTTGCAAAAGAGTCCGACATGACTTAGCGACTAAACAGCAATAAAACCTACAGGATGGGTAGAAGCAGGTAATAAGAGATTAGTGGATGCTGAAGTTGGTCAGTCGCTAAGTCGTCTCTGACTTTTTTGCGAACCCATGAACTGTAGAACACCAGGCTCCTCTGTCCTTCACTCTCTCCTGGGTTTGCTCAAATTCATGTCCACTGAATGGGATGGTTTTATTTGGAATGCACTGTAGAGACGTTGAAGATATGTTACTGAAAAGAATGACATGAGACCTACACTGATTCTAGGATCTGCATAGAATTAACTGAAAGGGAGATGAGAGGAAGAATAAGTTATGAGGACTCTGCAATAAACCATGATCTTCATTACATAAAATTAACTGGATTAGCACCCCCAGAATATATTTAAAATGGTTTAACCACGTTCTAACCAAGTTTTAGATCAATTGGGGGGTACTAACAGAATTAGCACATAATGTTGAATCAGATTGCAAAAGATTGTTTTAACTTTGTGGCCAGATTCAAAGTATTGAAACCAATAAATATGTTGAAAAGGCAAATTCTCAAAAGTAAAAGGATTTGTAATTCTAGAAGACAGCAGATTATCAATAGCTGCATCCACATTCTGTGTAGTGGTGGGTTGCTTTAAGACATAACAGTCTCACGAGGAAGTAAAATTTTCTAAAGTATATAACTGCTTTAACCTTCTAGGCAATTGGGGGTATTGCTGAACAAAGACCTTAAAAAAGCTATATCCGTTAACAGCAGACAAGATTTTTTTGTTTAACGCGTTTAAATTTTTAAGGTTTCTTGTCCTAGAATATATCAGAATCCATTTCGAATATGGATTCAGGCCCAAAGCCTTCCTGACTTAATAGAGAAGCAGATGCTGTCGCCACCGTAAGAACGGCTCAAAATCACTCCCTAGATGTGGCAGTTACCTAAACGTTTAATAAAAATTTACTAACCAAGTACTCTGAATTACTGGGCTAGCAGATCTTTCATTTCGGAAGCAATCATTTTAGGGTACCAAACTACCCACGTCTGGGCCGAACCTCCGGCTTTTGTTTACAGACACAGAGGACGGAGCGCCGCGGTCCATTAAGTCGCAGGGCCGCGGAGCGGGCATCCCTCCTGGGAAGCGAGTCCAGTTCCCCGAGGAGGGACGGGCGGGGAAAGGAGCCCTCCGGCCGCCGCGGGCCCAGCGGCCTCTGCCTTCCAGGCATCCCGAGCTGCCCTCGCTCCCAGTCCCCGCCGTCTCATTTGCCACCTCCCAACGCGTGACCCCGGCGCGTCGCGTCCCGGGCCGGTGTCAGACGCGGGGTGCGCCAAGCGGTCCCATGTGCCCCCTCCCTCTCGCGGCCGCCGGAGTCACCGCGCCCCGAACCCCGCTCCGGCTCCTCGGCAGAGGGCTCGCCGCCGCCATGTCTACCGCCCGGCCACTCAAATCCGTGGACTACGAAGTGTTCGGGAGAGTGCAGGGTAGGGGACCGCCCTACAGCGGGAGGTCAAAGAGGTGTTGGGGGAGGAAGAATAGAAAGCTGCGACAAGGACAGCCCATCCTTAGGAGCCCCTGCCCTGTTGAGGCTGGGACTTCCGCCCAGCCATGACACAGCAAGAGCGGGCGGGAAGGAGACCAAGGGCGCATGCGCAGGAGAGCTGGGGAGGGCGGGGAGGAGAGCGGAGACTCCTCAGGGAGAAAGGCTGGGAGACGGAGGAACAGCCGGGCGCGGGGAGTGGGCCACCTAAGCGGGTGCAAGGGACCGGATCAAGAAGGCAAACCGAAGTGGGGGAGGAAAACAGGAGGGTCCTTGAACTAGTGATCCCCGTTACTTCCCACTGAAACTACTGTGGTTGACTTGTTTCAGAATAGACTCCTAGATGGTGTTGGAGGCTTCATTTTGTAGGATGATAATACTTTTGCCCGTGTAGCTCCTAAAGGAATTATTAAGTTGTTATCTTCTTTTTGTTCCGTCATAAGTTTAAATCGTTGCAAAGGATGTAATGTCTGGCTTATAGTAACTACCATTATTTCTAAATTAAAATGTTAAAAATCACTGAAATTTATCCAGTGGAATATAAATATGGTGGTGATTTAATATTTGCCATCATTGGTTCAAAACAGAAAGTGTTCAGTTCAGTCACTGAGCGGTTTTGGACTTCTTGGGACTCCATGGCCTGCAGCTTGCCAGACTTCCCTGTCTATCACCAACTCCTGGAGCATGCTCAAACTCATGTCCATAGAGCTGATGATGCCATCCAACCATCTCATCCTCTGTCATATCCCTCTCCTCCTGCCTTCAGTCCTTCCCAGCGTCAGAGTCTTTTCAAATGAGTCAGTTCTTTCCATCAGGTGGCCAAAGTATTGGAGTTTCAGCTTCAGCATCAGTCCTTCCAATGAATATTCGGGACTGATTTCCTTTAGGATGGATTGGTTGAATCTCCTTGCAGGCCAAGGGACTCTCAAGAGTCTTCTCCAACACCACAGTTCAAAAGCATCTATTCTTCCAGGCTCAGCTTTCTTTATAGTCCAACTCTCACATCTGTACATGACTACTGGAAAACCATAGCTTTGACTAGACTAGCTTTGTTGACAAAGTAATGTCTCTGCTTTTTATTATGCTGTGTAGGTTGGTCATAGCTTTTCTTCCAAAGAGCAAGTGTCTTTTAATTTCATGACTGAGGTCACCATCTGCAGTGATTTTGGAGCCCCCCCAAAATAAAGTCTCTCACTGTTTCCATACATTTGCCATGAAGTAATGGGACAGGATGCCATGATCTTCATTTTCTGAATGTTGAGTTTAAAGTCAACTTTTTCACTCTCCTTTTTCACTTTCATCAAGAGGCTCTTTAATTCTTCTTCACTTTCTGCCATAAGGGTGGTGTCATCTGCATATCTGAGGTTATTGATATTTCTCCTGGCAATCTTGATTCCAGTTTGTGCTTCATCCAGTCCAGCATTTTGCATGATGTACTCTGCATATAAGTTAAATAAGCAGAGTGACAATATACAACCTTGATGTACTTCTTTCCCAATTTGGAACTAGTCTGTTGTCCCCAGTTCTAACTGTGCCCAGTTCTAACTGTTGCTTCTTGACCTGCATACAAATTTCTCAGGCGATGGTATTCCCATCTCTTTCAAGAATTTTCCACATTTTGTTGTGATCCACACAGTCAAAGGCTTTGGCATAGTCAATAAGGCAGAAGTAGATGTTTTTCTGGAACTTTCCTGCTTTTTTGATGATCCAATGGATGTTGGCAATTTGATCTCTGGTTCCTCTGCCTTTTCTAAATCCAACTTGAATATCTGGAAGTTTACGGTTTACATACTGTTGAAGTCTGGCTTGGAGAATTTTGAGCATTACTTTGCTTGCATGAGTACAATTGTGCGGTAGTTTGAACATTATTTGGCATTGCCTTTCCTTGTGATTGGAATGCAAACTGGCCTTTTCCAGGCCTGTGGCCACTGCTGAGTTTTCCAAATTTGCTGGCATATTGAGTGCAGCACTTTCACAGCATTGTCTTTGAGGATTTGGAATAGCTCAACTGGAATTCCATTACCTCCACTAACTTTGTTCATAGTGATGCTTCCTTCCTAAGGTCCGCTTGACTTTGCATTCCAGGATGTCTGGCTCTAGGTGAGTGGTCACACCATCGTGGTTAACTGGGTCATGAAAATCTTTTTTATACAGTTCTTCTGTGTATTCTTGCCACCTCTTTTTATTTTTTATTTTTTTCCCAGAAATGATGTTCCACTTATTCACTGAAAAAGAGGGAGATTAGGCCTTCTTGATCAATTTCTTCCAGTCTCCCCAAACTCCCTCCCTTCACTTTTCCAAAATAACACACTGAGAAACATTTTTGTACAAAAACCGCATTATTATTCCCCCCCTCACAAAATCGGGTGGCTGTATTACAGGAATGAAACCAGATCAAAGACATAAAAAGAAAAAGTCACCACTTATACTGAAACACAACAGTGTTAAGAATTCAGGTATTCTGTAGAATTATTACCAGCATAGTTAAAATATTTCCACCTGGATCTTTTAAATTTGAAAGTGATCACATTAAAGACCTGAGGTTGCAAGAGACCACAGTATGAACCAGAATTCCATTTTCCTTTAAAGACCTCAGTGGAAAAGGTATTTGGTTGCCACCTCTTTTTAATATCTTCTGCTTCTGTTAGGTCCATACCATTTCTGTCCTTTATTGTGCTAATCATTGCATGAACTATTCCCTTGGCATCTCTAATTTTCTTGAAGAAATCTCTAGTCTTTCCCCATTCAGTTGTTTCCTCTATTTCTTTGCTTTGATCACTGAGGAAGGCTTTCCTATCTCTCCTTGCTATTCTTTGGAACTCTGCTTTCAGATGGGTATATCTTTCCTGTTCTCCTTTGCCTTTAGCTTCTCTTCTTTTCTCAGCTATTTGTAGGGCCTCCTCAGACAACCATTTTTGCCTTTTGCATTTCTTTTTCTTGGGAATGGTCTTGATCCCTGCCTCCTGTACAATGTCGTGAACATCTGTCCATAGTTATTCAGTTACTCTGTCTATCAGGTCTAATTCCTTGAATCTATTTGTCACTTCCACTGTATAATCATAAGGGATTTGATTTAGGTCATATTTGAATGGTCTAGTGGTTTTCCCTATTTTCTTCAATTTAAGTCTGAATTTGGCAATAAGGAGTTCATGATCTAAGCCACAGTCAGCTCCCGGTCTTGTTTTTGCTGCCTGTATAGAGCTTCTTCATCTTTGGCTGCAAAGAATCAATCTGATTTTGGTATTGACCATCTGGTGATGTCCGTGTGTAGGGTCATCTCTTGTGTTGTTGGAAGAAGCTGTTTGCTATGACCAGTGCATTCTCTTGGCAAAACTCTATTAGCCTCTGCCCTGCTTCATTTTGTACTCCAAGGCCAAATTTGCCTGTTCCTCCAGGTGTTTCTTGACTTCCTACTTTTGTATTCCAGTCCCCTATAATGAAAAAGACATCTTTTTTGGGGTGTTAATTCTAGAAGGTCTTGTTGGTCTTCATAGAACCGTTCAGCTTCAGCTTCTTCAGCATTACTGGTTGGGGCATAGACTTGGATTCCTGTGATATTAGATGGTTTGACTTGGAAAAGAACAGAGATCGTTCTGCCATTTTTGAGATTGCACCCAAGTTTGCATCATACTTTTTTCTGTTTGAATTTGATTTCCATTCAATTTCCCCCACAGAATTTTACCTGAGTGTTATGCTTTAGTGGTTCTGATTGGTGACCCATTGAACTTTTCTGCAGTTTGTATGTACATATATATGTATATATAATATATTTTCTTAATTTCCTTTGACCATAAAGCTCTATTCTTCCTTTTTTTAAAATTCTGACTTAAATTACTATTGTGACTCTTATCAGAATACATATGATGAAAATAATATAAATATATTTAAAAATATAAACATTATTTAGAAGGTAAATTTGTTTGGAAATTTATTTCTTCAGGAGAAAGCTGGGGGTGTTTCATGAAACCTTGATTAGAGGGTTAAATTATCTTTGTATTTTGATACTTAGAGGTTTTTGCACCTTGGGGCAATGTACCTGAATAAGCTAAAGATTGTGTGAAAGTATGTCTTTTGTAAAGAAATAGGCCCTTTTTTCAAAGGGTAACTGGAAAGGAATATAAGAAAAGAAAATAAAGACAGACTACTGTTGTCTCCTCAAGACAGGTCAGTTTTAGGGGGAAAAATATATATGGGAGTTGAAGATAAAAAAATTGATTACTTAAAATTATTCATGCCTTGTACCCTTCATGCCTTACCATGTCTTTGGTATACCCAGGGACATGGTAATCTACATTGAAAACGGACACAAACAGTCATTGAAACACATAAAATATGACATAAAATATGAAAATGGTGACAGAGGTCACTTGACAAAGTATTTTGTTTACTAGACAAATATGGGAGTAGCTGTGTGTGTGCACTCACACCTGTATGACATTTACTGAGAGTGTTCCATGTGCTGAGCATCCTACTGCATGTGGGCTCAGTCCTTTGTGTCTGACTCTTTGTGGCCCTGTGGACCATTGGCTGCCAGGCTGCTCTGTCCATTGGATTCTCCAGGCAAGAATACTGGAGTGGGTTGCCATGCCCTTCTCCAGAGGATCTTCCTGATCCAGGGATTGAACCTGAGTCTCTTATATCACCTACATTGGCAGGTGGGTTCTTTACCACTAGCGCCACCCGGGAAGCCCCATACACAAATAGTCAGGTTTAAAAGTCAGCTTTAGGGCAATAATCTCTGTTGTTTACAGTGTATTAAATGGAAAAGAGTTGTTTTTCAGTCATTAAGTTGTGAGAGAACATGCATACTATTGGCTTATCAAGGCCTAGTATGTGGGACAAACACATAGTCACATATTTGCACATATAGACACTGACATTTGCTGAGGATTTAGGATGTGCCAAGCTCTGTACTCATTTAATCCTGAACCCTATGACCTCAGCCAGCTTCCTCATTTAACAAGTAGAGAAATTAAGACATAATGAAATAACTTTTCCAGGTTACAGGGAGTTAAGTGGTGGCTGTGGGGTTTGAACCGCGACCAGAGCCCATGCTCTTAGTCACTATATCCTATTGTTCCTCCTCTCAGTGCCTTTTCCATATTTATTTTGCCTTCCTCCTAACCTACGCACTGAGCATGTACATAAACTGGTGTAGGACATTTGGACCTGGACATCTAGAGCATTTCAGTTGACCCTAAGGATGTTTTTATGGTCATTTTGGCTCCAAGGACACTTGACCTGGTCAGTAAGCAGTCAGCTCAGTCACTGTTCCCAGTCTGTGTCTCTCTGCGTCTCACAGAACTGCTCACAGTGTTCTAGTGGCTTACCTAAGAAATAAATACAAACCATTAGCTTTTTGCCTGGGTCATAATAATAGTGTAGAAATTATTGACAACAAATAATAAAAATTTTAAAAAATTAATTTATAATATAAAATGAAAAATAAAGAGATCTTTAAAAAGTGTAGGATAATAAAAATCTTAGTGAATACTGGCTTGTTAGAAATAATGGTTATGAAAGTAAATTTACCATGGAGGAAGATATGACATATAATGTGAACAAAATATAGATTGATAAATTGTCATTAAAATATTTAAATGAAACTATTCTTAATGACAATTGCTTAAATTATGTAAAAATTAATATGGAAAAATGAAAAATGACTGTCCTGTCCTGATGGAAAATTGATCAATGAATTGAATTAGCGTGATGGAGACAGAAAATACTTTCTAGCCAAAAAGGTATACTGTAATATTTATATTTAGAATGCTTGGATTTAAATCATCCTTGGTGACAAAATGGTAGTCAAAATGTTCCAGGAGTCAAATATACTCTCCCTTGTTCTCAAATACACATACCCTAATTTGCAAACAGACTGCATTTCAAGAAATAGTTTATAAGTTGGTTGTTTGAAACTCAGGAAAGTCATTTATGGAAATAATATTACAAATAGTCTGTTTACTTCTCAGACCCTTCTGCAAAGTCCACACATAGAGCTGTAGCCTTGTTGACAGAAATAATCAATAAGCAATCTATAATAGGAATAGAAAAGAGTTTTATTTCAGCCAAACTAAGGACTATAGCCTGGAAGATAGTCCCTCAGATAATTCTGAGGAACTGCTCTGGAGAAGCATGATTTCCAGCACAGTTTTATATCTTATCAAAGCAAAGAACATCTAACGAATTAGGGTTTCATTCCTTCAAGATTTCAAAGAAATAGATTGGCATGTACACAGTGAGTCACTAACCTTAGCACCTGGGAAGAAAGTCTTATCATCGAAGGAGCACCAGCATTGGTGTCCCAGAAAGGAAGGGATTTAATCTTTATTATTTAATTAATTTATTTATTATTTTTTGGCCACATTGTGTGGCATGCAGGATCTTAGTTCTCCAACCATGGATGTAACCCATGCCCCTTGCAGTGGAAGCGCAGAGTCTTAACCACTTGATGGACAAGGAAGTCCCTTAATCTTTATTTTTAACATGAATATACTTTACTTCTTGGTAATATTGCCTTTTATTTAATAGTTAAAGCACATATACAGTGTATGTTTGATAAGCCACAAATAGGCTGTTTTAGTTAGCATAGAAGTCAAGTTAACTCTTGGATGAGCCAGCATGACTTCCCCATACTTCAGTATGTGGATATTTCTTCCATCAGGCTGCAGGTGCTCTCCATTGCTGCACTTCTATCCCTACCCTTTTTTTTTTAAATAATAATTTTTTGTTGTTTTAGAACAGTTTTAGAATTATAGAAAAGTTAGGAACATACTACAGAGAATTCTAGTACACTCCACATCCAGTTTCCCCCATGGTAAACGTCTTCCACTGTATGGTACCTTTGTCAGAACTGGTGAGCCAACATTGATACATTATTTTTAACTAAAGTCTGTTTTCTAAAGTCCTCTTGGATTCAGGATTCATCTAGGCTATTACATTGCATTTAGTCGTTTTGTCCTCTTAGGTTTCTTTCTGCTGTGATAGTTTCTCAGACTTGCCTTGTTTTCCATGACCTTGGCAGTTTGGAGGAGTGGTTTGAAGCTAGGTACCTTGTAGAATGCTCCCAAACTGGGATTTGTCTAGTATTTTTGTTATAAGACCAAGGTTGTGGGCTATCAGGAGGAAGACCGAGAGGTAAAGTGCTTCTCTCTTCACACCGTATCAAATGTACACACTATCAACATGCCTTACCACTGTTGGTGTTAACCTTGATCACCTGGCTGAGACAGTGTTTGTCCGCTCTTAAGTTACTCTTTTTTTCCACCTCCCTTTCTGTCCTTTACTTTATCTCCACGTTCTCCACGTTCTCAAGAAGCTCCATGTTTTTTCCCATCAACTTCTGCTGCGTTGGGAGCTTTAGGATGAGGGACAAGAGGAGTAAGGGACTGATCTGTGTTTTTAGAGCGTTCGTATCTGTGGCATGGTTTATCATGTTCCTATACATAATTAGTTATGGAGAATAATATAATCTGTAACTTTGAAAGACGAACTGATTAAGTAGTGTATATAGATGCTTTACCAGTGCTCAGATGAATACTAACAACACTTGTAGAAGTGGATTGTGGCAATATGTTAGTTTACCTATACATTAGAAATTCAACAGTTCATTTTGATGGTGTTGACTCAGATTAGAATGGGAGTACCTTACTGGACTACAACAATAAATTTTCTTTAAGATTTCTTAAAATGAAAATTGAGATGAATTACTGAATAGTTTGGTTAGAAACCACATGATTCAGGTGTACATGATTTTCCTATGTAGATAGGTAGGTGGAAAAGTTGGGTTTTAGAGGTTGAAAATTTTAATACATTGAAGTCAAGAAATATGATTAATTATCTTTTTCATTTTTTCCCTATAGCATTTCATTTGTAATTCTATTCTACTTTTTGTTTTTTAATTCTCCAAATCCATTCTTTTTTCATCTATACTTATTTGTATTCACATATCTGTGTCTCTAACTTGACAATAAAACTGCTGCTGCTGCTGCTGCTAAGTCGCTTCAGTTGTGTCCGACTCTGTGTGACCCCATAGACGGCAGCCCACCAGGCTCCTCTGTCCCTGGGATTCTCCAGGCAAGAACACTGGAGTGGGTTGCCATTTCCTTCTTCAATGCATGCAAGCATGCTAAGTTGCTGCAGTCATGTCTGACTCTGTGTGACCCCATAGAGAGCAGCCCACCAGGCTCCTCTGTCCATCAGATTCTCCAGGGAAGAATACTGGAGTGGGTTGCCATTTCCTTCTCCGAGACAATAAGGATGGCATTTTAAAGGTCAAGCTAGCTTGTTTTTATATCCCCTACAGGCTGTGCTTCTGATATGGACTCCCATGTATCTCAAATTAAATTGAAGTGCTTGTAGATAGTTGGCTTAGAGAAGAAACAGTAGTATAATGGCTGTTTATAGACTATTTGAAAGATGCCATGGTGTGTAGCTCCAGGGGACAGATCCTAGATGGATGGTGAAAGGTGGAGGTGAGGCAGAATTTTATTCCTTAGAAGAAAGACCTTTCTAACAGTTAAAGATGTTTAAAGTCATTAAGGGCTACTTTGTAAGGTAATGACTGGATGGCTTCCTGCATTCAAAATTGACACATGCAGTCAAATCCCAGGATGACGGGGGTACAGTTTAATATGAAAATGTGATTTTTCATGAAATGACACTGATGTTTAAAATCCATCATATAGTTTCTTTAAATACTAATGCTTCTTTGTGGATTTAAAGTATGATTTGCTTTGCAAATATTCACCTCAGAGTTCCTGCCTGACACATCTTTTCACAAAGCAAGGTCCAGTTGCAGCTGATTGAGCCTGGACTGAGTGGCATATTGTATTTGAGTCACTCATGACTGAAGCGGCTGGTGTCTGTCCCAGTTTCTAGACCAGTGTGTCTGTAAAAATCCTGCATGTGTCACATCAGCTTCCCTTCTCTTTAGCAAGCAGGGTGGAAGCAGTGCCGAGAGGCCATGGAAGCTCATGGAAGCATCATCTCCAATATAAGCCCAGTCCTGAGAGTGCTCAGTTCCAGCCAATGCTGATCAACTGCAGAAAATCTGTGGCCACATTGACTTTTTTTCTATATGGACCTCCCTCTGTTACACAGTATGCGTCAAACTAGGGATCAGGATTTTCAGAAAGACTCTGGGAAAATTGCAAGTGTATTATAGAACTTTGAACAGTTAGTTCCTGCATGGTTCACTGCTTCAGAAAGCTAATGGACTGGAGGTCCCGACCCCTCTTGATACACATTCCTTCTAAGGCTTTAAAATAAGGATTGTGGTTGAGGGGCCCAATAAACAACACCACTCTTTGTTATGTGAATTATTGACAAGCCCACTCCAGTATTCTTGCCCAGAGAGTTCCATGGACAGAGGAGCCTGGTGGGCTACAGTCCATAGGGTCGCATAGAGTTGGATGCTCCTAAACGACTTAGCACGCACACACACACACGGGACAATGAGTAAGGCAGAGTTTTGGGGATGTGGTGTCAGTCTTCAGCAAGTGAACTTTATAATGATCTATACTGCAGAATTGAACACAGCACCCCTGACACCAGCGGGGCTTCCTCCATGGGCAGAACAGAAGGGGTGATTCCTTTGAGTAACTAGTTCCCAGAATGAAAAGGAGGAAGCACCTGGCCTATGTATGCTTCTCCTTCCAAACTTACCCATTGGACTGCATGTCTCCAACAAGGAGTCAGGAACAGGTAAAGAGTGGCCAGGAGTGACACATGAATGGATATTTCTCCTCATTAAAGGAACTATTGCAAGGGCAAAGAAACTTTCTCCTCCAGAAATTAGCTATAAAATCTACAGCACATGTGCTTGCTCAGTGGGTCAGTCATGTCTGACTCTTGGCAACCCCATGGTCTGTAGCCTGCCAGGCTCCTCTGTCCATAGAGTTTTCCAGGCAAGAATACTGGAGTGGGTTGCCATGCCCTCTTCCAAGGGATCCTCCTGACCCAGGGATTGAACCACATCTCTTGCATCTCCTGCTTTGGTAGGCGGATTCATTACCAACGAGTCACCTGGGAAGCACTTGCCGCTATTATCACTATGTAATTTACAACATTTCCATCAGCCCCCACCAAAGGATTCCTGCCCCCCAGTTCCCTTCATTCCCTACTCTTCACCTGCCCCATCCCTCAGGGATGTCACGGACAAGGTCTCTGCGATTTCCTTGGGCTTTCCCTCATGGTTTCTAGATGGCTGTTGTAGCTCCAGTCATTACATTCACCATATAGTCAGGAGGAGAGGATACAAAGATGGACCCCTGGCTGAGTCAGCCCCTGTCAATGAGCTTTCTTGAATGCTTCAGCTGATGTCTCAACATACATCTCATGGGCCCTCCCTCTTAGAAGGAAGATTGGGAAATCCAGAAGAGCATGTTGCTGCCCCAAAGTAACATAAGAATTTTGTTAGAAAAGAAGGGGAAAATGGATTTTGTGTAGGCAACTAATGGTGTCTGCCACAGATATTCATATATTAATTACATTTAACAGCATAGTAATTACATTTGGTATTATTTTTCAAGTCTTGATGCAAAAGGACATATTTCAGAAAGCCTTTGATCTCCATGGTCTCAGTCTCAAAGCATTTCATTTATAACCAAGACAGCCTGAATTTCTGTTAAGTACATATTGAATCATTCATATATGATTTATCTCAGTCTTATGTTTTTTCAGTTGAATCACTACTTAAAGCAATGGGTAGATCCATCCTGGGTGTTCATTGGAAGGGCTGATGTTAAAGCTGAAACTCCAATACTTTGGCCACCTGATGCGAAGAGCTAACTCATTTGAAAAGACCCTGATGCTGGGAAAGATTGAGGGCAGGAGGAGAAGGGGACTACAGAAGATGAGATGGTTGGATGGCACCACGAACCCAATGGACATGGGTTTGGGTGGACTCTGGGAGTTGGTGATGGACAGGGAGGCCTGGCGTGCTGCAGTTCATGGGGTTGCAAAGAGTCGGACATGATTGAGTGACTGAACTGAACTGAACACTTGTATTATCTACTCAATTTGTCAAGCAGTGTGAACTTAGCCTACAATTAATTCTCTTAAATGTAAAGGACAGTCCTTTAGTTCTACTGTGTTAAGATTTGTTTAATAAATGTGTGTGTACCCTTACCATTCATGGTTACAAATACAGTCACCATATCCTACTCTAGTTTCTTAGTCCCAAGTCTTCTAAGTTCTATAAGACAACTAATGAAAACATTTTCTTTTTTCAATTTTTATGGTCATTAAGCCATTATTTATAAGCAACATACTAATATTACTATTTCTTAATTTGTCAACTTAAGCATTAGTGACTTTTTGCTATCCTTTATAGTATATAGTATATAAATACACAGACACATACACCAAGCACTCTATATTATCCTTTAGATAAAGTAGTAAAGTTATACTAGAATCAACACAGAATTCTTATAATTTTTTCCAGCATCAAGTGCAGTAAATTTATCATCACTTTGAAGTGAAATTTAAATTCTAATCAATATAGTTGCATGTATATTTGCAATGTTAATAATAAATTATTACAGGACAATAAAACATTTCACTTAAATATTTATCAGCTGGTTGTTCTATCATTCAACAACCATGTTGTTTTCATTTATTTAACAACTATGTGCAAAGGTCTGATCTAGATGTTGGGGACACAGTGGTTAATGAGACAGAGAAAATTCTGCCCAAATATAACTTACAGTGTAGACAGGAAATTTTAAAAAGTAAACATCCATAATAATACCATACAGTAATTGGTGTTATGCGTATCTCAGAAATATATAGGGGTGCACTGCTGTTTTAGAGAAATTTGGTTAGGGAATATTTCTCTGTGGAGATGACATTGGTGCAGAGACATGAATGATGAGAAGGAGCCAGTTGTGAGGAGAGCAGAGGGAAGACCATTTCAGGCAGAGGGAAGACCATTTCAGGCAGAGGGAACAGTAAATGCAAAGGCTCTGGGGCAGGAATATGCTTGGCATTTTGAGGGGCACAAAGAAGAAAAATTTGGCTGCAATGGAATGAGCAAACGAGAGTCCTAAGAGATGAGACGGAGATTAGAAAGGCACAGGGACCTGGAGGCTGTGGTAACCAGAGTATATTTTATGTGAGTGTAACGGGAAGCCACCAGAGAGTTTTAAGGTGTGGAAGAAGTGATTTCACTTAAGGAAAGAAAACCACTGTGGCTGCTTTATGGAGACTAGATTATAGGAGGGCAGAGCTAGACGTAAAGAGCCTAGTGAAGGGGGCCATTGCTGTGGGTCAGTAGAGAGATTAGGATAACTAGGACTAGGCTGTAAAGACATTATTATCCATTTTTCTAGAAACAGTCGAAACAGAACTTTTTTTTAGCAAGTCTTAAACGAAATTTGAGGCTAGAAATAATTGGTAAAATGAGTGCAATGACGTGGTTTTGAATATTTGACCATGTATGGTATCCGAATAACCCATGATCTTGATTTTGGGACTTGGCATGTGTTCTTCCATTTGTAATGTTATTCCTTTCTCATCATACTAAATTTTACTCATCATCCAAGTCTCAATTCTAAGCATATTTTCAATAAGTCTTCTCTAAAATCACCCAAGGGCTGTCATTTGTTTGTCCTATGAACTCCCACTTGCATCCTGATTTATGCATTTTACAACTCATAATTGTTCTTTTTTTATTTATTAAAAAATTTCCCCCATTTTTATTGAAATATAATTGATAGTACTGTATACATTTTTGGGGGGCTTCCTAGGTGGCTCAGTGGTAAAGAATCTGCCTGCCAATGCAGGAGACAGAGGTTTGATCCCTGGGTCAGAAAGATCCCCTGGAGAAGGAAATGGCAACCCACTTCAGTATTCTTACCTGGGAAATCCCATGGACAGAAGAACCTGGCATGCTACAGTCCATGGAACTGCAAAGAGTCAGACATGATTTAGAGACTAAACAACAACTGTATAAGTTTAAGGTATACATCGTAATGATGTGACATATACATCATGAAATTATTATCATAGTAAGTTTAGTAGTGAATATCCATCATCTCATATATAGATGCATCATCTCATAAATGGAAAAGATTTTTTGCCTTGTGGTGTGAGCTCTAAGGATTTACTCTCTTAATGACTTTCATATGTTAATTATATTTATCATGTTCTATATTATGTCTCTAGTACTTAATTATTTTATAACTGAAAATTTGAATCTGTTTTTAACTACTTTTAACTACCTTTTAACCTTTTTTACCTTTTAACTACCTTTTAACTACCGTTTTGTCTGTCTTCCCCACTAGACTGTAAGCTCCTAGATGCCAGGGACTATCTTATTTACTCATTTCATTCTATGCATTTAGAATTAGATAATTAATGAATAGTTGTTAAGTGAATAATCAGAATGTCTAATAGTGTGCTTATTATGAGTTGCCGAATTCTTAGATTATTTGTGTGAAACGACTGTTTCATTAACAGACTAGAGTAGGTAATTTCCTTCACCTTGTACTGTGTTGGATAACTCTTAGAAAAATTCCTCAAACCATGTGACCTTAAGAACATGGCCTTTTTGTCATCTGTTTACAGATAGACAGTGGAATGGCTGCTGGGGATTCATAAATGTTGAAAGGATGTCGCTCTTCACCAGGAGCCGGGGTGGGATGGAGTGGGGCTTGAGAATGGGCAGCTTGTTGTTACTCCCTTTCTGGCAGCTCCTGTGTTTCTGGCAATAGAGGTCAAGGGCCGAGGGAGCAACCTGAGTGGTAGATTATGCCTGCTCTGCTCCAACACCAAGGCCAGTTAGAGTTCAGCACGGGGATTTCTTGCCTTTTCTTTGTCTGTAGTTTCTTTCATGTCGTGTTGCTGAATTGCGAAGTAGCTGAAGCAATATTGATGTGCAGGTATATGATTTATTACCAGCACAAATTTGAACAACATTAGTGGGGAATGCATCAGATCTGCAGTACTCTGTGAAGTTGAAGATTCCTTACCTGCAATATAAATCCTTTTCAGGCCTTTCCCAGACCTTCCTTTAAGGTAGAGCTAACCTCTAAACTATAGTGGGCAGAGGAATTACCTGGAGAGCATGTTGAAACTGGATTCCTGGATGCAACCTGCAGAGTTTCTGGTTTTTTTTTAGTTCTGGGGGAGGAGCCTGAGAAAGTGATTTTTCTAAAAATCCTCTCAGGTGATGCTATTGCCTCTGGTTCCTGGATCACTCTGAGTCAGAAAGAGCTGGACTGTGTTTCCAGTTTCTGTTTGCTTCAGTTGCATGTGCTTTCTTTTCTTGGTACTGACATCATTTGGGGCTGTTCACTGTTGAGAAACTCAGAAGGGATATGCACAATATGCTTGGACCGAAATCTTCAACTCTGCTCAGTCAGCATCTTCCGGGATCCCCTCTCTCTTAGGACACAATGACTGCATGCTCCTCCACAGTTCTGCCTATTTTGTTTCTCTCGTCTACATGGTCTGGTTGACCAGAAGTTTCTCTTGGGTTTTTTACCCATTCCTTTTAAATATATTTACTAACATTTGTCTTTCCCTCCATCTAAATAATAGATTGCTTTTCTGATTCTCCTTCAAATCAGTATTCCTCACTCATCATTCTTCCACATTTTATAGGTTTCTTTTAAAATCTTTTTTATAGCCCCATACACATTTCATTTGTGATACTACCCAGTCTTTATTGCTCAACTACTCTTTTTCTTCATATTCATCTGGTACCACGGTACACTCCCCTCAGGAAACAAATAATATTTCTTGTTATAAATCTGCTTACAAAAGTATATAAAATTATCTAAGCCAATGATCTCATCTTCTGTATCATTTTAACCAGATTTAGTTGCTGTTTGGAAAAGCAGTTGACCTCTCTGAAGTTGATTTGATCTCTCCCCTGTGATTTGCCAATATTTTTCCTAATTTTTAAAAATTGAGGTATAATTTACATTCGGTAATATTTACCCTTTTTAGTGTACAGTTGAATGAATTTTCATAGATGCATAAGTTATTTAAACACCATTACCACATCTGAGACATAAAACAGTCCAATCACCCCCAAAAGTTCCCTCGTGCTCCTTCCTGGCACCCCTCTTCTCCTCACTCCCAGCCCTTGGCAATCACAGATCAGTGTCCTGTCTCTGTAGTTTTGTCTTTTCCAGAATGTGGAATTAAAATAGGAATGTTTTATTACATTTAAACTTGAATTTAATCCTTGCCTTTAAAGAAATCATTCTAAAAGTTGAGGGTGGGTAAATTTTATGCCAGCATACTCAGCTCTTCTTGTAGTAATTATTTTGTTTTATTTAGCATTTTAGTAGAATGATATGCAGTTTGGCATTTCATTGTACTTTGGTTTCAGAACGTTGTTCTTTTTCTCCAAAATAGTCTTCCTTTTCTCTTTATGTTTTAAAAGGAAAAAAATTTTTTAAAAAGCACTTTCTGAAGGCATTCAGATGTTAAAGGTTTTGTTTATTTCATTTACTTACTGTTTAATAAACTAGAAAGCTAACTCAGGAAATATATAAGTTTTTTAAAGGTAGACAAACTAACATTTCTTTTCATCTTTCTTTCATACAGGTGTTTGCTTCAGGATGGTAAGTCAGTACGATCTCTTTATTATTTTATGCCACCTCTGCACTCCCTCCACTGTTATTTCTAGTTACAGAGACAGAGCAGTTATCTATGTACTTAGTTCTAATCTTGTTCTTGACAGCAAATGAAGAAATATTTGTATTTCTTTCAAATTACTAGCTGAGATTTTTAAAGAGACTGTCTTTTAAAAGCAGTCTATTAAAAGAAGACTAGTTACAGACTATCAGTCCATTACAGCCTTCCTAGTTTTTCATTAGTATTTCTGTGAATTTCAAAAGTTCCTCTCTGGGGTGATCCAGTTAAACATTTTGGTTATATATGCTTAATGCTGAAGTGACTGAGCAAACACACACACATGTTTAATACAAAGTGTGGGATCTTCCACTTGTCCTGGATGGAAGTATCTTTCCAAACAAGGATACACATCTTGAAATGCAGAATGAGAAATGCCCATGTTGAGTAAGGAAGTGACTCCAAGTTGAAAGAAAGTGGTAGTCGCTCAGTTGTGTCCAACTCTTTGTGACCCTACACTTTGTGAGCCCACCAGGCTCCTTTGTCCATGGAATTCTCCAGGCAAGAATACTGGTGTGGGTAGCCATTCCCTTCTTCAGGGGATCTTCCCGACCCAGGGGTAGAACCTGAGTCTCCCACTGGAGACTCTTTACCGTCTGAGCCGTCAGGGAAGCCCCTAGGTTTTTAAAGTTAAAACCCCTTGTTGCCTTTTAAATATTTGTTTTAAAATATCTACTTGTTTTAAATCTTAATACTTTAAGATTATCTGTTTTTAAAATCTGGTACTCCTTTCCTAAAAGTTAAAGGTGGCATGTATTTTCACCTACTGTTTAAGCTGGGAGTCACTCACTAGGTCCCTGTTCCTAACCTCTGAGAGTTTGAACAGGTTGCCATAAGTCGAGTCTCCGTATTTTGAGATAGACCCTCCCCTAGAATTCAGATTGTTTCCTTTTTCCTTTTTCTCTGGGAAGACTTATTTTCAGAACCAGCCCTTAAGCAATCCTAGCTGTAATCATCCTGGTTTGTATTGCTTCATTTAGTTGGGCTTACAGAGTGCACAGCTCTTGGTCACCCTGGCCTCCAACTAGGAGAAAAGCATGTTTCTAAGAAGTGCTAGTAGACTGGTTCCACGGAATTTTGTTGTGATGTAGTTAAAGTAATTCAAAATCAAAATGTTTCTGGGTTTTCATGTGTCAGTAGCGTAACTAAATTTGGAATTGGGAAAAGGAATTTTAAGAAAGAATGATTGGAGAAATAAATTTACTCATAGACAATTATAATATTTGTGCCAAGTACAGAGTCAAGAGAAAATGTCGGAATCTTCTCTTTCAGTACTTTGTATTGATTGTAACTAGATATTTTTCCTCAGTGACTGAGTATCTTGGAATGATCATCATTTGGAACCCAGATTGACAGTGTAGCCTAGCATTAGGAGATTGTGAGGGCAATGCAACTGAGTTTTATGGATTCCAAAAGAATCATGGATAATGCTTTCTGAAATAATTCCCACCATCAGTTTATTTTCTTACAACATGCTTATCTCTACTGAATGTGGAATTTAGCAAAACAAAACAAAAGCCATTTAAATGAAGGTTCTTGTACATGTAGATATTACCAGAGGTCAGCTACGTAATTTTTAGCATAGACTATATTTTAGAAAAAAATTAATGAGCTTTTTTGTGACCATACTTTTTTGAAAGTTAGGATCAAGTGTGACACTGGACTTTGTCTCTCTTGTTTTCTCCTGAAACCAGTACACTGAAGATGAGGCTAGGAAAATTGGAGTGGTTGGCTGGGTGAAGAATACCAGCAAAGGCACTGTGACAGGCCAAGTGCAAGGCCCTGAAGAGAAAGTCAATTCCATGTAAGTAATAAGACTAGTAGCACGCTCGTGTGATTTATGTTTGGTTGGACAATAAGAATAGAATTGATGGGCCAATTTTCGTTTGTAGAATATCAATTTGTAGAATATCACTAAACTAACATGTTTTGACGTAGACCAGCAAAGAAATTCTTAAAGTTGAGAGTGGAATTTCTAATTTCAGGAATGGATTTCCCACTTGGGCAGACCCTCAGAAAGGACTTTAGCATCATTCTCCAATCTGTATGAACCGTGTTCTGTCAGTCTCCTGTCATATAAGGGAGATATCCGGGTTCAAGTATTTCTCATCTTAAGTGGTTGTGACAGGAGCAGGAGCATAGTGTTTCAGAATGGTTCTTAAAGTTCTTAAAGAACCTGCAAGGCAAAAAGGTTGCCATTTCCTTTGTATTGTTTAATTATCTTATTTGTCTAATTGTAATTTTATTTGTACTGTCAATTAAAGTTATGTTTGATGAGCTGTATAGTTACTATAGTAAGAGTCCTTGCAGTGCAAAGGACATCAGATTCAGTCATAGAGGAAAAGTGTCTTGTGCACTCAATATCATTTTCAAAGATCTTATCTTTTCAGTTTCCTAATTTCCACTGCTCTTTATAGTCTTTTTTTGTTTGTTTGTTTTAAATAAAAATGGCTCCTATTTATTGAGCATTTGCAACATATTAGGTAATAGGCTAAATACTTTACATGGATTATCTCATTTAATCTACACAATAGATCTTATGAGATCAGTTCAGTTAAGTCACTCAGTTGTGTCCGACTCTTTGCGATCCTATGAATCACAGCACACCAGGCCTCCCTGTCCATCACAAACTCCTGGAGTTTACCCAAACTCATGTCCATCGAGTGGGTGATGCCATCCAGCCATCTCATCTTCTGTCGTCCCCTCCTCCTCCTGTCCCCAATCCCTCCCAGTATCAGGGTCTTTTCCAATGAGTCAACTCTTTGCATGAGGTGGCCAAAGTATTGGAGTTTCAGCTTCAGCATCAGTCTTCCAGTGAACACCCAGGACTGATCTCCTTTAGAATGGACTGGTTGGATCTCCTTGCAGTCCAAGGGACTCTCCAGAGTCTTCTCCAACACCACAGTTCAAAAGCATCAATTCTTCGGCGCTCAGCTTTCTTCACAGTCCAAATCTCACATCCATACATGACCACTGGAAAAACCATAGCCTTGACTAGACAGACCTTTGTTGGCAAAATAATGTCTGCTTTTTAATATGCTATCTAAGTTAGCCATAACTTTCCTTCCAAGGAGTAAGTGTCTTTTAATTTCATGGCTGCAATCACCATCTGCAGTGATTTTGGAGCCCAAAAAAATAAAGTCTGACACTGCTTCCACTGTTTCCCCATCTATTTCCCATGAAGTGATGGGACCAGATGCCATGATCTTAGTTTTCTGAATGTTGAGCTTTAAGCCAACTTTTTCACTCTCCTCTTTCACTTTCATCAAGAGGCTTTTTAGTTCCTCTTCACTTTCTGCCATAAGGGTGGTGTCATCTGCATATCTGAGGTTATTGATATTTCTCCCGGCAATCTTGATTCCAGCTTGTGCTTCTTCCAGCCCAGCGTTTCTCATGATGTGCTCTACATATAAGTTAAATAAGCAGGGTGACAATATACAGCCTTGATATACTCCTTTTCCTATTTGGAACCAGTCTGTTGTTCCATGTCCAGTTCTAACTGTTGCTTCCTGACCTGCATATAGGTTTCTCAAGAGGCAGGTCAGGTGGTCTGGTATTCCCATCTCTTTCAGAATTTTCCACAGTTTATTGTGATCCACACAGTCAAAGGCTTTGGCATAGTCAATAAAGCAGAAATAGATATTTTTCTGGAACTCTCTTGCTTTTTCGATGATCCAGAGGATATTGGCAATTTGATCTCTGGTTCCTCTGCCTTTTCTAAAACCAGCTTGAACATCTGGAAGTTCACAGTTCACGTATTGCTGAAGCCTGACTTGGAGAATTTTGAGCATCACTTTACTAGCATGTGAGATGAGTGCAATTGTGCGGTAGTTTGAGATAGGTACTCATTAATATCCAATTTTACTCTTGCCTGGAATATCCCATGGCCAGAGGAGCCTGGTAGGCTGCAGTCCATGGGGTCACTAAGAGTCAGACACGATTGAGCGACTTCACTTTCACTTTTCACTTTGACACATTGGAGAAGGAAATGGCAACCCACTCCAGTGTTCTTGCCTGGAGAATCCCAGGGAAAGGGGAGCCTGGTGGGTTGCCGTCTCTGGGGTTGCACAGAGCCAGACACGACTGAAGCGACTTAGCAGCAGCAGCAATACCCAATTTATTTTATTTTACTGTTTACAATTTGGTTTTGTTTTCTTTACATAATGTTTTCAGATTTCAAAAGCAATACTTTTTTGCTTGCTGTAGTAAATGAAGTAATAAAATGCAGAGAGGTATAAAAGCAAAGCTAGTAATTGCCCCCTCCCCTCTACTTCCCTCTCTTTTATGTAACCTGGGCCAGTGACTTTGTGAATCCTTTCTGAAGCTTTCTTTTTCACTTAAAATATTTAATTGTACATTTATAATTAGGGTTTTGCTTGTTTTTACTGAAATAGGAAACTTTATGCATATTTTTCTGTTACTACTTTTTTTTACTTTTTTACTTTATGGATGTTCAGCAATCAGGAAATATACAACTACCAACTCCTTATTTTTTCCAGTTTCTTTATATACAAGTACATATTTGCATTTGTGCTTAAACCATACCTCAACTTGAAGAGTGGGGTCCAAAGTTCAGTTTGATAACATGTGGGGTAATATTTAATGGAAAAAAGTTTTGTTTTTCAGTAGTCACAAAATGTACAAATGAGAAGACTATGATACTTACATTGTGTTATTGTTTAGTCGATAAGTTGTGTCCAACTTTTTGTGACCATTTGGACTGTAGCCTGCCAGCCTCTCTGTCAGTGAGATTTCCCAGGCAGGAATACTGGAGTGGGTTGACATTTTCTTATTCATGGGATCTTCCCAACCCAGGGATCGAACCCATGTCATTAGCAGACAGATTCTTTACCACTGACATTATACAGACTAATATTTTTTTTTAGTTCAATGAATGAGAAAATGCTAGATGACTGTGAAATAATTTGAGAATGGGGACCATGTGGAGGATGGACACTCTTGCCAATCATGATGTATCTTAAACCATGTTGTAGCAAGTTTTTCATTACTTTCCTTAATATCAATGTAATCATAGCATATATTCTGCCCATTTTTCCTTTTCAGCCCCAGAAACCCTTCTTCCTCACCACATTGTCAGTCGTCTCTGTTAGCTATTGGTGTGTTTCCTTCCATGTTTGTCTCCAGATTCACATTCACACAACACACGTGTGTGCACACACAAACACATTCATGTGCACATATGTTTTGAGGTTTTGTTCAATGTTTGCTGTTTAAAAATGGGATCACCTCTATGCATCTCGCCTTTATCATTTAAAAATACATCCAGGAGAACCCCTCCAAGTCAAAGATATACCACTAATTTGTTCTTTTTAATGGCTGCTTAATATTCCACAGTATAAATGAGTCATTATCTATTACCTTATAGTGCAAACTCATTTTATTACTTTTTATTTTTTTCTGCAGTAAGAACACTGCTGTAATAAACATTTTATTTGTAATTTTGTTTTTGTGGAATTGATTTCCAGGAGTGTGATTTGTTGGTTGAAGTGTTGATGTATTTTTAATTTAAAAATATTTGCCCAACTGCTTTTCAATAGCTGTGAACAAATTTTTTTCTCTTTATTCTGTTGACAGTTGGTTGTTGCTCTCTCATTTTTCTTTTATCTGATTGGGTGTAGAGGAAAGTATTTTTTTTTTAATGTAATTTGCACTTCTGTAATTGCTAGTTCGTTGGAACATCTTCATGCTGTGTAGATTTGTTCTCATAGATTCCATTTTCACATCTTTTACCAATTTTCCCACTGGATTGTTTGTCTCTTGCCAGTTTTTATTTTTTAATTTTTTTTTTCATTTATTTTTATTAGTTGGAGGCTAATTACTTTACAATATTGTAGTGGTTTTTGTCATACATTGACATGAATCAGCCATGGAGTTACATGTATTCCCCATCCTGATCCCCCCTCCCACCTCCCTCTCCACCCGATTCCTCTGGGTCTTCCCAGTGCACCAGGCCCGAGCACTTGTCTCATGCATCCCACCTGGGCTGGTGATCTGTTTCACTATAGATAATATACATGCTGTTCTCTTGAAACATCGCACTCTCGCCTTCTCCCACAGAGTCCAAAAGTCTGTTCTGTACATCTGTGTCTCTTTTTCTGTTTTGCATATAGGGTTATCATTACCATCTTTCTAAATCCCATATATATGTGTTAGTATGCTGTAATGTTCTTTATCTTTCTGGCTTACTTCACTCTGTATAATGGGCTCCAGTTTCATCCATCTCATTAGAACTGATTCAAATGAATTCTTTTTAATGACTGAGTAATATTCCATGGTGTATATGTACCACAGCTTCCTTATCCATTCGTCTGCTGATGGGCATCTGCTTCCATGTCCTGGCTATTATAAACAGTGCTGCAATGAACATTGGGGTGCACGTGTCTCTTTCAGATCTGGGTTCCTCAGTGTGTATGCCCAGAAGTGGGATTGCTGGGTCATATGGCAGTTCTATTTCCAGTTTTTTAAGAAATCTCCACACTGTTTTCCATAGTAGCTGTATTAGTTTGCATTCCCACCAACAGTGTAAGAGGGTTCCCTTTTCTCCACACCCTCTCCAGCATTTATTGCTTGTAGACTTTTGGATAGCAGCCATCCTGACTGTCTTGCCAGTTTTTAAATGCGCTTTGTATATTGGTGATGACTATTAACTCATTATGTTATCTCTTTTTCAAGTATTTTCCCAAATCCATCACTTGCCTATCAGTTTTGTTTATAAAACTTTTGTCACATAAATTGTGTTTCATTTTTATAAACTCAAATATGGCTGTCTTTTCTTTCTGCTTTAGAAAACAGATTGTAAGTGTTGTTTCCTAGCTTTCCTTTTAATTTTTTAATGCTGTATTTATTATAATAGGCGTCTATTCCATCTGGAATTTGTTTTTTATTTATAAGAGTGAAGACTATTTTCTACCAGATGGCTTGCCAGTTGTGCCAGCACCATTTATTAAATAGTCACTCTTTTCCCATTGAATTGAAATGCATTTTTGTCATTTATTAAAATCTTGTATAAACTGGATGTTTTTCTGGGTGTTCTGTTCTGGTCTACTGATCGATATATCTCGTTGTTGTGGTTGTTGTTCACTCACTCAGTCGTGTCTGACTCTTTGTGACCCCATGGACTGCACTACTCCAGGCTTCCCTATCCTTTACTATCTCCCTGAGTGTGCTCAAACTCGTATCCATTGAGTCGATGATCCCATCCAACCATCTCATCCTTTGTCACCCCATTTCCCCTCTGCCCTCAATCTTTCCCAGCATCAAATTCTTTTCCATTGAGTCAGCTCTTTGCATCAGGTGACCAAGTATAGTTTGATGTATCTGTTCTTATACTAATATTCCATTTTGATTTAATTACAGTTACTTTATAGTGTATTTTCTTTCATTATTCTTTTTCATTCTTTTTTTGCTTTCTTGGGTGTTTATTTTCTCTATAAATTAAGATACTTTTATCCATTTAATTAGAATAGGTTTTTGTAAAAAAGACTTAGTTGTCTTAACAAATATTTTTTAAATAAAACTTTATTTTTTAAAACAGTTTTAGATTTACAGAAATATTGTGAAGATAGTACAGAGGGTTTCTGTGTACGCCTCACATTTTCCCCATTTGCATTTTATATTAGTATGATACATATGTTACAATTAATGAGCCAGTACTAATGCACTGGTATTAAGTAGAGGCCATAGTTTATTCTAATTTCCTCAGCTTTTATAATACCTAATGTCTCTTTTCATGTATGGATGTGAGAGTTGGACTATAAAGAAAGCTGAGCACTGAAGAATAGATGCTTTTGAACTGTGGTGTTGGAAAAGACTCTTGAGAGTCCCTTGGACTGCAACGAGATCCAACCAGTCCATCCTAAAGGAGATCAGTCCTGAGTGTTCATTGGGAGGACTGATGCTGAAGCTGAAACTCTAATATTTTGGCCACCTGATCCGAAGAGCTGACTCATTTGAAAAGACCCTGATGCTGGGAAAGATTGAAGGCAGGAGGAGAAGGGGATGACAGAGGATGAGATGGTTGGATGGCATCACCGACTCAAGGGACATGGGTTTGGGTGGACTCTGGGAGTTGGTGATGGACAGGGAGGTCTGGCGTGCTGTGGTTCATGGGGTCACAAAGAGTTGGACACGACTGAGTGACTGAATTGAACTGAATGTCTCTTTTCTCTTTTAGGAGCCCATATCTTACTTGCTTTTTAATTGTACATTTTTTTATGATATTAAGAGAATTGATATTAAATCTTTCCATCTAAGAATATGGATTCTATCTATGGCTGATTCATGTTGATGTTTGGCAGAAACCAACACAATGTTGTAGAGCAACTATCCTTCAATTAAAAAGAAATTTAAAAAATAAATTTAATTATATATAAAAAAGAATATAGGTATCTTTTCATTTGCTCAGATTTTAAAATTTATCCTTCAGTATGATTTTATGGTTGTCATATAGATTTTATGCTTTTCTTACAGAGTTTATTCCTCTTTGTCTTAGTCAGTTTGGGCTGCTATAACAAAGCATCTAGACTGGATGGTTTATAAACAACAGAAATTCTCAGAGTCACGGAGGCTGGAAGTGCAAGATCAGGGTGTGAGCATGGTTGGTTCTGATGAGAGCCCTCTTCTAGTCGTGGACAGTTGATTTCTCACTGTTTCCTTCCACGGGCACAGAGAGCTAGCTAACTCTCTCACCTGTTCTTATCAGGACACTAATCTAATTTATTTGAGTTCTACCCTCATGACCTAATTACCTCTCAAAGGCCCCACCTCCAGATACTGTCACATTGGAAATGACATTATTAACCTGTGAATTGGGGAGGATACATTCAGTCTATAACAATATTGTATTGCTTTTTTTACTATTGTGCATGGAGTATTTTTCCCATTTTTGTTTCTGGGTGTTTATGCCAGAATATGAAAAACCTAATGATATTTGTAAATTTATTTTGCATCATAGAGTTACCTTATCAAATATTCTTGTTAATTATACCAGATATGACTGTTTGCTGGTTTTTTTTTTTTGTAAACTACAGTCTATTGGATTTCCTAAGTACACAATTCTGTAATTAGCAAAAATAGTGTATCTTTTTTCCAGTGTTTATTTCATTTGCCAGAACTCCTCATGACAGTGTTAAATAATAATAGCCATAGCAAGCATTCCTGTCTGATTTCTGATTTTATTCAAAATGGTTTTCTTTTTTCAGTAAGCATATTGATGTGTGCTGTTGATTTTTGGTAAATATACTTCATTACATTGACTTTCACTCTTGTATTCCTTGAGAGACGCTCTGGTTGGTCATACTGTGTTACTGTCTTGAGTCATTCCTAACTACTGCTTCCTAATGTTTTATTTAGAAATTTTTCATCTGTAACTTAAAAAGTAAGATTATACTTTCCCTTTTTTGATGTAGGGTGGTCACTGTATCAGGTTTTGGTGTTAAAACTTTTGCTGATTCATGAAATGTATTAAGTTTCCCTTTTCATTCATTCTGAGATCATTTATATAATGCTGAATTACTGGTCTTAGGTTAGCTGAAATAAGTTATGAAATCACTCAGTCTTAGCACCTTCTTAATAATAGGCCTTTCCAATCTGATCTATTGTAGTTGGTGTATTTGGGTTTGCCACTTGTTCCCAGATTCATTTATATCTTGCTTGAGAACTATCCAGTTGTCCTCGGGTTTCAAATTTGTGGTCATAGATTTTGTAATTTTTAAAATCTCTTTTGTATTTGTGTTTATATATCCTTCAAAAATTCCTAATCTTGGAAATTTTTATTCTCTCCTCATTTTCCTTTGGGCTTCCCTGACAGCTCAGTTGGTAAAGAATTTGCCTGCAACGCAGGAGACCCTGGTTCAATTACTAGGTTGAGAAGATCTCTTGGAGAAGGGAAAAGGCTACCCACTCCAGTATTCTTGCCTAGAGAATTCCATGGAATGTATAGTCCATGGAGTCACAAAGAGTCTGACACGACTGAGCAACTTTCACTTTCATTTTTAATCAGTCTCAGAAGAAATTTATCTATTTTGTTGGTATATCTTAAAAAACAGCTTTTGGACTTATTAATCATTTCTACTTTTTTGGTTTCCCATTTCCTTAATTTCAACCTTTATCTTTATTAATTCCCTCTTTTTTATTTCTTTGTTGCTTGGCCTCTTAAGTTTTCAACATGAGTGGTAGTTGCCTTTAGTTTTAGTCTTTTCAGGTTAATGATGGTGATTAGGCATTTCTGTGGCACTAGTGGTAAAGAACCCGCCTGCCAATGCAGGAGACATAAGAGAAGCAGGTTTGACCCCTGGGTCAGGAAGATCCCCTGGAGGAGGGTATGGCAACCCACTCCAGTATTCTTGCCTGCAGAATCCCCATGGACAAAGAAGCCTGGCAGGCTACAGTCTATAAGTTAGCAGAGTCATAGAGTTGCAGAGTTGGACACGACTGAAGTGATTTAGCACACACCTAAACACATTGTGTTATTCCATAGGTTTTGTTAAGAAGTGTTATTTTCATTGTTTTCTGGATAGTTTGTAATTTCATGTTTTATTGCCTCTATGAGAAAATATCCAACGGTATTCTGTTTATGTGTTTTTTTTTTAAGTTTCCAGTGGTTATGTTTTTTAGTCACCTTTTATTACATATGTCTTTTTTTTTTTTTTTTTTTGCATATGTCTATTTTTATTTGCTGAAGATCTGAGAATGGGGCCTAAAAGATCTCTACTTTAAAAAATTGTTAAACCCTTCTTATGACATGATTTACTTTGGATAGATCAGTTAGGATGGATGATCCCATTAAGATGCTGTAGGCTTCAAGAGATAGAATATCTGATTAAAAGTAGCTTAATGAAGGGGCTGATTCTTCTTACTTTCCAAAACGACTGGGGCAGGTAGTAGTTCCACAGCTGGTTCAGTGGCTCCATTTTGTTAGGGTTCTGGGGTTTCTCTGACCCTGCAAACTTTCTCTCTTCTGCTTTCCTGCAAGTCCTTGACATCCTCACAGGATCAATTCAAAGCAGAAGGAATGTGAGGCTTTTTCATCACACGATGCTCTCTTCTCAGAGAGAATATTCTTAAAAGACCCTGGCAGATTTCCCTGCAGGTCCCACTGGACAGAGCAAGGCCTCAGGCCTGTGTCCTGGCTCCAAGTGGTATTAGGGAAGTATCTAGCATGTTTAGCTTTCCTTCTAAAAAGTAGGATTTGGTATCAAGAAGGAAGAGACGGCTTCCCTGGTAGCTCAGTGGTAAAGAATCCACCGGCCAGTGCAGGAGACATGGGTTCAGTCCCTAATCTGGAAAGATTCTACACGCCTCTGAGCATCTAAGGCTGTGTGCCACGATTGTTGAGCCTGTGCTCTGGAGCCCATGAGCCGCAACTACTGAAGCACGTGTACCTCGAGCCTCTGCTGTGCAACAGGAGAAGCCACTGCAGTGAGAAACCCCTGCGCTGCAATGAGGAGTAGCCTCTGCTCACCGCAACTAGAGAAAAGCCCCAGCAGCAATGAAGACCCAATACAGCCAATGAATAAATATTATTTTTTTAAAAAGGAAGAGAGACAGGAATGGCTGTTAGGGAGACACCTAACAATGCTGGCTGTAAGAAAGACCTGAGAAGATTTCATATCTATATGTCTGTCTATCTATCTATGTAGCCAGCTAGTTATCTCTTTATCTGTGAATGTGTTGATTATATTATTCCATTCTTTGACAACTAAATCCATTTAATTATGAAAAAGCTGTATTTATTTTTTTGTCCCGCACTGTGGGCCTTGTGGGATTTTAGTTCCCTGAGCAGGGATCAAACCCAGGCCCTTGGCAGTAAAATCACAGAGTCTTAATCACTGGATTGACAAGGAATTCCCATGAAAGAAGTGTATCAAATTCTTTCTGTATAACTATTTTCATCAGTATCAGTGCAATTTAATTTTCTTTATATTTTCTGCTGTTGTATTTGATACATACAGATTTATAACTTGTGTCATCTTCATAAACAGTATCTTTTTATTATGTATTGCTTGTCTTTATACATTTTAATGCTTTTAATTTCTACCTTGCTATCCCTTCTTTCTTTTAAATTTACTTTTCTTTCATATTTCTATGCTTACTTTTATATTTTTATCCTTTCTTGATCATTTTAAGGGTGCTTTTTATAAACAACATAGAGCTATGTTTAGTTGTTTAACGCATTTTGAAATTTTTTCTCAATGTGGCAGAATTCAGTCCTTCAAATTTAGTGTCATTGGTTATACACTAACTTGGTTTCTTTATATTTAGTGCAGCAGTAGTTTGTAACAATTTTATTCTTCTGTATTACTTTACTATAATTACTTTTAATCATCAATATACTTTTGTTTTTTTATAGTGAACTATAACACATACAAGGGGCTTCTCAGGTAGCTCAGTTGTTAAAGAATCCACCTGCAATGCAGGAGACCCGGTTTGATTCCTGAGTCAGGAAGATCCCCTGGAGAAGGGCATGGCAACCCACTCCAGTATCCTTACCCGGAGAATACCCATCACAGAGGAGCCTGGGGGCTACAGTCCATGGGGTCACAAAAAGTTGGACACGACTGAGTGACTTTCACCTGTAACACATACATGGAAAAACACATAATATATAAATGTAGGGGTTGAAGTATAAAGCAAAGCTCTTTCTCCTGTAGTATCACCTTGGATCAAGTGTAGGTGGGTCATATGCATGGGTCTTTTCAGGGTTCTCTAATCTGTTTCATTGGCCTATTTGTCTATCTTTGCATCACTGCTATGCCATGTTAGTTTTTGTAGCTTTCTCCTAAGTCCTGGCATCTGGTAGACAAGTTATTCTAACTCACACTTCATCAACTTTGTGTTGGCTATTTCAGTGCCTTTCATTACCATGTAAGTTTTAGATCAAGTTCCACAAAATAACTTGTTCACTGGGATTGCATTGAATTTTTAGATAAATTTAGTTAGAATTTATGTTGTAAATATGATAAATCTCTCATTTATTTTTTTCTTTAATTCTCTCAATAGTATATGATAATTTTCTGCATAAAGGTCTTACATATTTCCTCCTGAGGTATTTGGTAGTTTTGATGCTATTATAAATGTGATCTTTTAAAGCATTTTTTATGTTTGTTGCTAATATATAGAAATACAATTGGGTTTTGTGTATTGCCTTATTTTCAGAGACTTTTCTAGACCTACTTGTTGACTGCAATAATTTACATGAAGATTATTTGAATTTTGTATATTTATCATCTGAGGATAATGAGAGTTTTATTTTTTTACTTTCCTATTCTTTCACATTTTATTTCTTTTCCTTGCTCTCTAAACTGCTTAGGACTTTAAGTACGATATTGAGCAGAAGCAGGAGTGATTACTGGCATCCTTGTCTTGTTACTGATATCACACTTTCAACATTTTACTTGTAAATATTACACTTGATATAAGTTTCTTTGTAGGTACTACTTTTGTTGTTTAGTCGCTCAGTCATATCTGACTCTTGCAACCCCTTAGACTACATATATTTAAATATTAGTATATTGGAGCTTATCTGGTGGCTCAGAGTGTAAAGAATCTGCCTACAATGCAGGAGGCCCAGGTTCCATCCCTGGGTCGGAAAGATCCCCCAGAAAAGGAAATGGCTACCCACTCCAGTGTTCTTGCCTGGAGAATATCATGGACAGAGGTGCCTGGCAGGCTACAGTCCCTGGAGTTGCAAAGAGTTGGACATGACTGAGCAACTAAACATATATATATATATATATATATATATATATATATATATATATATGTATGTATATATATATGCACACACACACATATATATATTCTCTGGTAGATATATTTATAAATATATTGATAAAAATTTAAACTGATATATATAAATTGACAGAATACTATATACATATGTATAGTATTTTTAGTCCATGTTATCAATGTTTGACACATGTAAATTTAGACTTGTAGTCTCCTGGTGACTTAAGCCTTTCATCATTGTAAAATATTTCCATCTTTAATCATGTTTTTTGCCTTAAAGTTACTTTGTGTGAGTGTGTGTTTACCTGATATTAATAGAGTTACATGGGGTTAATTTCTAAATGTATTTGCAAAGAATTTTTCCCACTGTTTTATTTTCAATGTTTCTTTCTCATGTTTTACATGTGTCCATTGTAAACAGCATATTGTTGAGTTTTGTTTCTTTATGTAGTCATATAACCTTTGTTTTTAAATTAGGCTATTTAGTCCATTTAAGCTTAATGGAATTACTGATATATTTAGAATTAAATTTGTATCTTACTATGTTCTTTCCACTTGCTTTATCAGTTCTATATTGTTTCCTCTTCCTAGCCTTCATTTGAATTGACTGTTTTTTATTATTCTACTTTTTTTTCTCTATTAGTTTAGAAGTTGTATATTCTATTTCTTTTACTAGTTCTTTCCCTGGATATACGACATACAACCATAACTTATCAAAATTTGATATTAATTTGTGTATTTATTCTCTCTTCCAACAGTGCAAGATCTATAGGATCTTTTACATCCATTTATCTTTCTGTTTATTTGGATGCTTTTGAGGTATATTTTACTTTTCTATTTTAGATCTCATAAGACATTATTTTTAAAAGTCAGTATTTGGGGGATTTTTCCATATATTTGCCATTTTTGTTGCTCCTTTCCCTCCTAAATTCTCTGGGCATCTGTGTAGGAATATTTCAATTCTGCCAAAAGAATGTTCTTTAGTATTTTCTTTAATTTAGGCCTGCTGGTGATGTGTTACCTCAAAACTGTGTTTTAGATTTTTTTTGTCTCCATGTTTTTTATTTTACCTTCATTCTTGAAAAATATCTTTGCAGTGAGTAGAATTCTAACTTGCCATTTATTTTTTCAGTTCCTTGTGGATACCATGACAGTGTTTTGGCATCCATTGCTTTGTTTTGAGATTGGCTGTTGGTTTTACACTTTCTTTTTTTATACTTTGTTTCTTTGAAGTTACTTAGCTGCATTTAAAACAGCAACAAGAGTAAAATTGCCAGTTTATGATTTGCAATAATAAATATAACATTAAGCCTGTCAATTGGTTTAAGTGATTTTCTCCAGTAATATTTAGTTCTCTGTGTACAGATGCAGAGAAGGCAGGAGGTAGGGTTCATTCCAGGTCTGGTTGTTGCCAGCTACAAAGACCAGAAATGAGAGAGTCAAGACTCTTGGTATTTACAGGGTATGAATAGAATGATGAATCCTGGAATCTGGTTTGGACAAGAAGAGAAATGAAGGGAGGAAATTGATGGGCAGTGAAAAATGATTGCTTTATTCAATGTTAGATCTAAGCTGTCAGTACTGTTTGGTTGTGCAGAGCGATCCTAGAATCACTGGAGTCAACGCAAACAGGAAGGGGTGGAATCGCCATCGTCATGCTCAGTAGCTAAGTCATGTCCGACTCTTTGAGACTCTGTGGACTGTAGCCCGAAAGGCTCCTCTGTCCATGGGATTTTCCAGGCAGGAATACTGGCGTGGCTTGCCATTTCCTACTCCAGGGGATCTTTCTCATCCAGGGATCAAACCCATGTCTCCTACATTGGCAGGCAGATTCAGATTCTTAACCACTGTGCCACCTGGGAAGCTCCCAAGGATGGAATGGGGGATGTGAAACATCCCTGACATTGCCTGACCCACTGTGAGTGAAGGTCTAGTGTAGATGGGCCTTCATTGACTTTTTCTTTCTGTGTCCAGTGGTCCCGTAACTGGATTTCATCTGAGCGTTGCTAAGTAGAAACTCCTCCAGGTGTTGTTAGATTATTGAACTTTTGCACGTTTTCTGTTGTCACGATTTTCTTTCTTTCTTTTGTTTTTACTCCTTTTTCTTACGGGATATTCAAATATATACAGGACAATGAACCAACCCCATGTGTCTGTTACCTAGTTTCAATAACAATGTCTGACATTCTTATTTCACATATTCCTCCAACTTTTCTTTTGTTATTGTAAGAGTTGTTGATGCAGATTTCCTGCATCATGTTACTTACTTGTAAGTTACATTGAACCATATAAAACAGCCAATGTTGGACAAAATTTGGAGCTGCAAAACAGAAATTTCATATTGCTCAATCTAACGACTTTACTATTTTTCCCTAAAAGAAACTCCATATACCTATCGAACTATTTTTCTAACCCCCACAGAAGATCTACCTCCAAATGTCGAGGTGCATCTCATATCCTATCAGTTATACTTTTCCCCAGAAGCTTGTCTTCCTCTCTTCCTAAACAGCAGTCATTCTGGGGTTTAGCCCCTTGCCCATTTCATAGAGTGGGTTTCTCTTTCCTCAGCCAGGTGTTTCTATTACCTTGATATAGTCCCTTATTTTGTTGAAATCTAATTCTCCATATGCTTCCCCCCAAAATGTTCCTGAGAGACAAAAAGTTTTTGTCCTTGCCTGCCTTCATCTGCTCTCATACTCAGTTGGAGTTATAAAATCTTATACCCCAAATCATCTTCCATTCAGAACTGTGAAGGCATAGTTCCATGACTTCTTGTGTTGCTGTTGAGAGATTTGATGTCATTTTCATACAAAGGTTTGGGAGCCACACCTGTTTGTTTCTATCAGAAAACTTTTTAGATGTTCAATTTCTTCCACTTTTTCTGCATTTTCACAATCATCTACCTTCATGCATGTTTTAATTTCACTTTAGATGTTGGGCTCTTAGAGGAGAATTGTCTTCCTTTGACAATTTCTTTCTCTCTCGCTGTTTAAATTTCTTTCTTTCTTTCTTTCTTTTTTGGCTGCACTGGGTCTTCGTTGTGGCATGCAAGCTTTCTTTAGTTGTGGACTTCTTTTGTTTCAGTATGCAGGCTTAATTGCCTGACCAGGGATTGAACTCAAATCCCCTGCATTAGAAGGAGTATTCTTAACCACTTGACCTCCAGGGAAGTTCCTCTTTCTCACTTCTTGGTTCTCATCTTTTGAGATTTCTACATGGCCCTGATCCTCTAATTTTTGACTTTTCTCACCTAGTCTCCAAACTTCATTTTCTGGGAAATTGTCTCAACTTCATCTTCCAAACTTCCTATTAATTTTGTTGTTTCTGCTGCAATATTTTGATTGTTTCTACTTCATAGCGCCTTGTTCTTGGGTTTTTTGTTTTTTTTTTTCATATTTCTCTGAGGAAAATGTGATTTTGCAGTTTTCTTCTGCTTTTTGCTTTGTTTTTGTTTCCTCTAAGTTTATCTTTTTTTCCTTTCACCCTTCCTTTTTTTTTTCTGATTGTTTTGCTTCTCTCTTTCATATCCAGCCCGCTCCTACAATATTTCAGTGACTTTCTCATAAATATGAACAGACAGCCAAGAATAAACAGATTTTTAAGGAAATTTTCAAACATGTAATTGCAGACTTGTTGACTTGAGGAATGGTGGTGACTGATGGAGAGCTGGCTTTTTGTTGGGGAGCTCCAAATGCTAAATCTTTAGGTCTTGTCTTCTGCAGTCCTTGGTTTTTTTTTTTTAATCTCCAAGTCATGACTGGCTCTCTACTACCCCATGAACTGCAGCACACCAGGCTTCCCAGTCCTTCACTGTTTCTTGGAGCTTGCTCAAACTCATGTCCATTGAGTCAGTGATGCCATCCAACCATCTCATCCTCTGTCACTCCCTTCTTCTCTTGCCCTCAATCTTTCCCAGCATCAGGGTCTTTTCCAATGAGTCAGCTCTTTGCAAGAGGTGGCCAAAGTATTAGAGCTTCAGCTTGGAGCATCAGTCCTTCCAGTGAATATTTAGGACTAATTTCCTTTAGGATTGGCCTGTTTGATCTCCTTGCAGTCCACAGGACTCTCAAGAGCCTTCTCCAGCACTACAGTTTGAAAGCATCAGTTCTTTGGCACTGAGCCTTTATGGTCCAACTCTCATATCCATACATGACTACTGGAAAATCCATAGCTTTGACTATATGGACCTTTGTTGGCAAAGCGCTGTCTCTGCTTTTTAATACAGTGTCTTAAGTTTGTCATCGCTTTTCTTCCAAGGAGCAAACGTTTTTTAACTTCATAGCTGCAGTCACCATCTGCTGCGATTTTGGAGTCCAAGAAAAGAAAATATGTCATGGTTTCCACTCTTCCAACATCTATTTGCCATAAAGTGATGGGACCAGATGCCATGATGTTAGTGTTTTTGATTGTAAAGTATTAAGCCAGCCTTTTCACTCTCCTCTTTCACCGTCATCAAGAGGCTCTTTAGTTCCTCTTCACTTTCTGCCATTAAAGTGATATCATCTGCATATCTAAGGTTGTTGATATTTCTCTCAGAAATCTTGATTCTAGCTTGTGAGTCATCCAGCCCAGGATTTCACATGATGTGCCCTGCATATAAGTTAAATAAGCAGGGTGACAATATATAGCCTTGATGTACTCTTCCCAATTTTGAACCAGTCTGTTGTTCCATGTCTGGTTCTAACTGTTGCCTCTTGATCTCCATACAGGTTTCTTAGGAGGCAGGTAAGGTGATCTGGTATTCCCACCTCTTGAAGAATTTTCCAGTTTGTTATGATCCACACAGTGAGAGGCTTTAATGTAGTCAATGAAGCAGAAGTAGATGTTTTTCTGGAATTCTCTTGCTTTTTCTATGATCCAGTGGATGTTGGCAATTTGATCTCTGGTTCCTGCCTTTTCTAAATCCAGCTTATACATCTGGACGTTCTTGATTCACCTACTGCTGAAGCCTAGCTTGAAGGATTCTGAGTATTGTCAGCATTTGAAATGAGTGCAATTGTGCAGTTGTTTGAACGTTCTTTGGCATTGCCCTTCTTTGGGATTAAAATGAAAACTGACCTTTTCCAGTCCTGTGGCCACTGCTGAGTTTTCCAAATTTGTTGGCATATTAAGTGAAGCACTTTGGTGCCTTGATGCCTCCAAATCCCCAGTCTTCCGTGGGTTCTAGGAGGTAACCGACTTGTTTCTCGTTGGTTTTGCTTCCCAGGTGCCTCAGACAGTAAAGAATCTGACTGCAGTGCAGGAGACATTGGTTTGATTCTTGGGTTGGGAAAATTCTCTGGAGGGGGAAATGGCTACCCACTCCAGTATTCTTGCCTGGGTAATCCAATGGACAGAAGAGCCTGGTGGGCAACAGTCCATGGGGTCTCAAAGAGTCAGACACAACCCAACAACTAACACACTGCAAGCACTTGGGGTGTAACATCCTTTGTTTTTCTGTGCAGTTGCTCTTCCTACTAGTTTGTTGCTCTTTCTTCTAGTTTGTTTCCTCCTGCTTTCATTCTAGTTTGTTAAAGTCTCTAATTCAGATTACAGTTTTGTATCTAACAGGACTGTTTTCAGCAGTAGGTTGGTAGAAAACCATACTGAAAATGGTTGTAACATACAGGAGTTCATTTTTCTCAGTAACAAGTGTGGAGGTAGATGGTTACTGGCCTTGGTTCAATAGCTCAGTGATATGAGGGCCAGTGTCTCTGTGCTTCTCTTGGCCTTTCCGTGATGGTCAAAGAAATGAAAAAGTGCAGCTGCACATAATATCCAGTATTAAGTCAGGAGGAATGAAGGAAAGTATAAGGAATGTGTTGTTTCCTGAACTTCCCAAAACAGACATCTCTTAAGTTTCACTGGCTCCTATATGGACCTATATATGGTATATATATATATATGGTGTGTGTGTGTGTGTGTGTGTGTGTGTGTGTGTATATACATATATATATATGGTGTATATATATATGTGTATATATATATGGTATATATATGGTATGGTATATATGGTGTGTGTGTATATATATATATACATATGGTATACATATATGGACTCCTTGCTGCAAAGAAAACTAAGACATTGGTTTGACTTATTGATGCTCTGAACAAATTGTTGTTCCAGTTCGTCCAGGAAGAAAGGCAGGAGGATGGATACTAGGTAGTTAATGAATGATGTTGGTTACATATTTCATATTTTGAATGCTATCATTTGAATGGGGTTTCAGGTAAAAGGAAATGCCATGTTTAACTGCACTGTGAAGATTAAGTGAGAAGCCGTTTGAAGCGCTGAGCACAGCGCATGGCACATAATGAATAATCAGCAAACAGTCCCTATCATGAGATCACCCAGGGTGTTCCATCTTTGCTTGTGCTCTTAGTGGCGGTTGGACTGTCCAGGTGGAAGTGCCAGTAGGCTCTCAGGTATGTGGGTCATCCCTGCAGAGAAACCAGGCTAGAGAAACAAATTTGGTTGTCATCTGTATGTGGATAGGGTCTGCAGGCTTGTACATGGATGGGATTACCCAGGGAGAGCTTTTGTGAAGCAAGCAGGAAGCAGGCACCAGAGAGTTTAAATCAGACTTAACAAACATAAATTGTGATGTTGGTAAATAAAAATATTTATACTTTAAACAATGAATTTACTCCTCTACCATCTACTATGTGCAATATACTTTTTAAGGTACTGAATTATCAAAAAATTAAAGTACAGTAAGTTACAGAAATGGGTTGTAAAGTCAGACCAAATGTAGTGCATTTATAGCTATATAAATATGAAATTATTTTTTCTAGTTATTAAAACATTTTTTAGAATGCTATGATAATAAGTCATGGAAATTAGAACTAAATTGTCTTTTAAAACATGGATATGGTTTCTTCCCAAGTTATTGAAATGTGAAATAAAACCAGGACCATCGTTTAGAGGTTTATCCTGGCTCTGACAATAGCAACCATGCTCTGTTCTTGCTAACAGGCCAGAAACATCCAAGGACACACTGCAGATGTATGTGTGTGTGTGTGTGTTTCTTCCTCTTCTGTGTTTCATTTTCTCTGAAAAATGACTGATAGTTTTCTTTTGTAAATTGCACTATGATTCCAATTGTAGAGGTAAGTTCTGCCAACATTTTTTGATGTGAGGATCCATTTTGAATTCATTGTTTTATTAAGCCTACTTTTTTTTCCCCAAAATGAAACAAAAAATACCTTTATTTCTTGGTAATCATTTAAAATTAATATATAGAGTTATGACACTGGGCATTAACCTTTGGCCATATCTACACAAAATATGTTTTTTTAAAGACTAAATAGTAATTTTGTTGAAACAAAACCCCCGGGAAACTAAAAACATTTGTATTTGGAGACAGTGAGCCAAATTCTAAAATTAAAATTCCATCTTGATTACTGCGTATTTTGAAAACCATATGTCATGTATCTCTACTCTGAACTTCAAAGGGTAATGGACTCGGGTATGTATACAACAGGAAGATCATTTGTCACGTGGTCTGGAAAACTGGGTCATAATAGAAGGAATGCTTGATGGCATAGGGGTATTTAGACTGAAGAAAGTACTACTTGAGGGAATCGTGATCGCTTACTTCAAGTATTTGAAGGACTGATACAAGGCAAAGGATAGACGTTCTGTGTTGTTTCAGAAGGCAATATTTATTTATAGCAATGGGTGAATTTGCTTATTTCAGTCCCCCCAGCAGAGAATTTTCCTCTGAAGGTGTCAAATGTATCTAATGGAATTTTATCAGTAACTGGGAGGGGTCTATATCAGGCATTGGCATACTGTGGCCTTCTGGCCGATCTGGTCTACTCTGTTTTATAAATAAAGGTTTATTGGGGGCACAGCCATGCCCATTTGTTCCTGTTTTGTCTGCTGTTGTTTTTGTGCTACAAAGGCAGCGATGAGCATTTGCAACAGAGACTGGATGGACACAAGGTGTTTACCATCAGGCCTTTAACAGAAAGTGTTTCAGACTCCTGGTGTAGATAAGAGTGGAGGGTGTCATAGAAGATCTAACTCACTGGATAGTAAGGTAGCGTGTGCTGTGCGTGTGCGTGCCCAGT